>NC_135193.1:1495708-4034524 GCF_050948175.1 Xylocopa sonorina
GAGAGAGAGAGAGAGAGAGAGAGAGAGAGAGAGAGAGAGAGAGAGAGAGAGAAGAGAGAGAGAGAGAGAGAGAGAGAGAGAGAGAGAGAGAGAGAGAGAGAGAGAGAGAGAGAGGAGTTAAGCAGGGTGCAGCGTGTATGCGGAGCGGAATAAATCGGCGTAAAGCGTGGCGAATCAATTCCGTCCGCGTGTTCCGGTAGCCGCTCCGCTGTCAGTAGTACAAACCGTCGAGTATTTAAGCGCACGCTGGCCCGCACGACCGACCGAGCAACCCTCCAGCCGCGGCCGTGTTCGGGGCAGGTTGCATTATTCAAAAGTATCGGGCGCATTGCAGGCTACGTAAGGGGTCTTGAATTATGCACGATTTATTAGCCCGGTCGACGAGAGAAAGACTCTCCCGTAGTGATTCGTGCTTGTGTACATAGTATATCTCAATTATGTCGGGGGTGGCTGGCCACCCCCTCGTCCCGTTCGTGCTGGAAAATTGATACTCTCTCTCTCTCTCGTATACCATCCTCCTCGTTCCACTGGCCTCGATCTAATTATCGAGCCCGATTTTATTCTCCTAACCGGATTGTCTCGCAATCTGATTTTTGTCCACGGTGTTTATTCGATAATCAGCAGCCTTCCTCTAAGCCGCTGACGGTGTACGCGAGGCTGCCCGAAATTCCACGCCGCGGAAATTTATGACCATCTTTCTCTGACATTTGTAGGCCATTTTCGTTTATTTGAAATTTTTTATTTCCAATACTTTGCGAGTAAATGTTTAGCACGAAGAAATTACATACAGGTCGGAATGATGTTAAATGTAAAAATATTTTATGGGATGACAATTTCTTAAAAGGTATAATATTCGTTTAGCAAAAATGAATTTGTAATTTATTGAAATGTTGTGTATCTCGTTGCGCAGCATCGATAAATAAATATCGAGTATATTTTACCTCCATTAAAATTTCAAGGAATTTATAATGAATGACAATTTCTAAAATTAACTTACGTGGAACGAGATACCTTCGTCCGAATGTCGACTACAACACTTTTACTTTGAATAGCAACGGAACTAAGTTGAGAAGCAGAAAGATCGAAAAGAGAGGCTGGTTATCGCATAATGTCTAGAGCGGGACCAAGAGAGCATGGTCATCGAACCCTGCGCTCTGACCTCTTTCGCCGGGGCATTCGTGCAGTCGAGGGGTATAATCACGAGGACTGCTCACTTTGTCTTTTCTCGTGCGACCGCATCCGCGGCGCAGATGTCGAAGCGAAAATGAAAAAAACTACTAATCTTCCTCGGGAAGACCGCAAGGGGTGGCAAGTGTGCAGAAAGGATATTTGGAGCACGCGGGGGACGATTAAAGCCTTCGAACGAGCCGTGGCAGCTTTTATGAATTCCCTTTGTCGGCCGTGTAAATATCATTTTTTTCCCCCTGGACACGTATAAGATGTCCGCGAATTGATGTTTCGTAGCGCGTATGCTCACACGGTGGCGAATTAATCGATTCGATTTTATGGAGCTGCGACACCGAATAGACAAGGGAGAAAGAGGACTCTTGTTTCACGATAGCCATATTTGTACTCGCATTTACGGATAACATTTTCGCGTGTAGATGCATCGATTCGCGAGCAATGGATGCCGCAGTAAATTCAAATATCGACATTGTACGCGGCTGGTCGAAATCCATGGATCTCTGCCGTTAAAAGAAACGTTCAAAATCCTCGATTGCTCCGTTATCGCTCCGTTCGAAACCGTGAACTTTTAAAAACCGTTTGCACTCGTAAGGATCAAACGGAAGCAGCAAGAAGAGGAAGCTCACCTGATGCTTCGATCGAGGTCCTCTACAGTCCTCGAAAGTCCGAACAAAATAAAAGTTGGTCCCTTGTTAGCCGCGCGATACCGGCCAAACAACGTCCACAATATCCTCGAATCCGCGAGCAATCGCGAGGAGCGAAACTTCCCTGTTACGGAAAAAGACAGGAGCCAATCGAACGGGCCGTAATCGTAACGCAAACACATGACAGTCGTATCGGCAGTTAGGCCAGTCGGGGCGGCGACCCCGTTGATCGAGGGTTGAAACTGGGTCAGCCTTCCGTGGAACATCGGGAGCGTGTTCTCGCGAGGGATTCGCGGCGGTGAGAGCAGCGTATCCGCGGACACATACATACATAAATGCATTATTCAGGCAGCCGGCACAGGCCGGGCTGGCGGTATGCGGGCACTGCATTTGCGTTACTTCCACAAGATTAAACTTGCATGCGACGCGCGAGGCTATGAAGTATAGTCGTAGACGGCACGGTCGACATGCGACTTGCTCTCGGACAAAGCAGAGACTGGTCTCCTCCCTCGTTTTCCTGCTTTTCCGAACCGCCCGCTCCTTCCGTTACCCTCCGTTACCCGACCTCGAACCCCTTGTCCCGTTCTTCTTCCCTTAGCCTCGGGGGTGGCGCGGACAAATTTCGATTTTATTACGCGTCCTGTTACGGGTAGCGCGAACAGCCCGACGGGACTCGCGATTTTCCTGTTTTCTTCGCTCCTCTTTTCATTTTTTCTTTTTCTCTTCTTTTTTCACGTTTTCCGAGCACGCGGGAATGGTCCGCAAGCGCCCCTGGGATTTTCGCGGCGGTTGTTTAGGATCCAGCTGTCGTTCTGCGGTCGCGACCATTTCCCTGCGCGAGATTGCGCAGCTGCCCTTTCGAATGTTCCACCGTTTTTCGAGCTGGCTTTTGCGGTGCGCTCGGTACTCGAGGGACGTCGATTGATTTCTGTGTCTACGTTGAAGGACGTGCTGGGTTTTTCGGGATGCTTCATCGTGTTAGATGAAATAGTCGCGGTGCGATTATATTATAGTTAATCGGTAGTTTTTAATTAGAGATCTTTCGTTGTAGAACATTTCATTAGAAATTCTCCTAATTATTAGATTGTAATATTCAGTAATAATACGAGAAATACCTTTCATGTAATTTAAATGCTTTCGGGACACAGGTTAGACGGATAAAAAGTATTATCCGTTATATGCATTTGCATTTTCGTTTCCAAGGAAAACAACTTTGGAAGTTCATTCCATACATTCGGTACTTACTGTAAGGTCCGACTTGACTGTTCTTTTGTAAATACAAGCACGAGTAACATTGTTGTTATTATCGTGCTGTAACAGTAGCTTTCTTCGATCCAGAATAATGTCAAGCGGCAAGTTGTCTGTATCTAGTCGAAACTTGCTTACTTTTCGTTAAGCTTATCGATACGGTGTGTCACTCTGAAGAAATCGTCCCCTTCTGAATGGTACCCTGAAATTTGTATAATATACATATGATAACATACTCGTTGTAACACGAAAAAAGCGTCAGCTAATAAAGGAGGTATCGATTAATTGAAATTCTGATAACGTCCTACCGAGCGCGGCAAAGAAGAACGCACCCTCTTATTTTCGATTCCAGTTACGTGGAGAACGCCGCGTGAACCAGAGCTCCCCGATGCGTCGAAATAAAGATTCATCGCGCGTTTTTCGCGCAACACGTCCTCGAGCAACGCGATAGGGCCGCCTCTGAATAAGAGGGGCTCGTACTCGAAGCATAGACGTCGTCTCATCGCCACGCTTTCTTGCAACGGCTCAAGCGTTCCTGGGCGATGTCTTGCTGGGATGATGGACGACTACCGTCCCATATCTGAACCACCCGACTCGCATCCCTCAGACTCTTATCCGGCGTGTACGTCCATGATTCGCGGCGGGCGATGAATTGCAAATCTCGCTACCGTGAAAACTGAGTGGCCACTCCATTAAAAATGGGAAGGTTACGTACCACTTGGCATATCCCTGTAACGGATTTTATTAGGATCGTGTTTAAACTCCGCCTACGTATCAACGCGTACACCATTGGAACAGCTTGCGTTTATACGGTTACCGGAGAATAGCAGAGAGTACAGAGTTTCAGCCAAAACTATCCACCGAAAGCAAAGCTGAAATTTTACGATGTATTCGGTTCACGGAGGAGGGAAAAAGGATCGTTGTGTTAATTGGGAATGGAAATCAACACGCTTTAATCACGGCTGGGGTAGTTATCTCCTCTTTGGCGGAATTTCTATTCGGAACGAAGAAGAGCTTTTTTTTTATCATTTTTCGCTGTAATTAATTGTTGATATTTTTTTTTTGACTACTTTAGATATATTATTGCAATCTTCTGACACATAATAGAATATAGAAAAAATGTATCCGTTTACGATAGTATTGAATAGACAGAAGGAAAGGAAAGCAAAAAATCAGGGAACCCGTGCAATAATCCCCTTTCTTGATCCCGCAATTATTGTTTATTCGTGAAAATAAAATTCGCGAAGGAAAAAACATGTATCTCGGCAGAAGCGCGATTGTCATTCCATTTTATATCTCTTCTCGTTTGCATGCCACGGAGCGCGGCAACAAATGCCGATTTTATTACGCGCGGTGCTCGCCGCGACTCGTTCGGGCCAGGAAATATGCGGAGATGAATGAGCTGAAAAAACAGAAATATACAATGTTCCGGTGGATTTCGGTGAAGAATCTTTCAGCGAAGTTTCACGATTCGTTTTTACTTCTTTGCGAGATTCGAATACTATTTGTAACGACGTCCCATTGTACGATTAATAATTTTTTACGCCCGAAGAAAGTTAATTTAATCGTACGAAACGTTACCTAATCCCAATTAGTTTTACAACTACCGACATTAACCTCGATTCGCTATAGTTGTTGAAAGTAACTTTATTCGCTATTTAACGCGGTCGAAAATATATGAAAATAATTTGATTTATACACAAAATATGCACCTGTTGTGCGCGCGTATCGCATAATAAAAAATTCGTACTGGCGCCACGAGCAGTCCATAATTTTATAATTAGCGTGACATTCGATGCGTTAGGTATTCATGCATATTCAATAGTTCCAATCTACTCGCACCACGCTCGATCCCATCGCTACCTGGCAGCTTTCCGGGTTATAGATTGCTACCATGGCCGAGTTGAAAGCAGTACTTGATATATTAAAACAACGAAACGTTGACTTATCGCGGCGCCTACGATCAGCCGGATGGATCAGCCGGTCGGCTAAGTACGTTAAAATGAAAACCGGTGATCTTAAATGGAGCGGACAATCGATGAGCCGTGCCGCGAGGATCGGGTTTCCGGTGGAGCCCGGCGCTGGTGAGCGTTCCTACCGTTTCCTCCTAAACTGCGCCCCGTTTCTCGCGTAATTCAATTCTTCCTCCTCTTCTTGTTTCCTCTTTTTCTAACAACGAGAATTATAGTCGTACGTCAGATGTGAGATTTATCGTCAGTTTCTTTAAATAAACGACTGAGAATAGAACAAATAGAAGAAGTTATTTCGAGTAATTATCGGTGCAAGTTAAATCTAATCTAACATTGAAAGTAACGGAAATAAGATTCTATGAAAAAGAAACCGGTTTCCTCGACTTGAAATAGAAACCCATCTCACGTATTAAAATTGTTTCACCGAATAGTAGTTGCGTTACGCGAAACTGTTGATTTTTCAGTCGATGCATACGAAAGAGCGTAATCAAACACGTTCGACGAGTAGGTTCTCGCGATTTATCACTGTCTCGCGCGCGTTACAACTAGACGCGTGGCCCCGGCGCGTCTATAAATTGTTCTCCAGCGAGGCTTTTAAGTAACGGCCGGTGGAAGTTTTTTAATCTTGGAATCTGCCGGTTCTATGAAAGGAAGAAGCCGGTCGGTCTCGAGAGTTGGCATTTATTAATGAAATAAGCCCGCGGGCTTTATACAGCCGGGTTCACCGAGTGCCCTGACTTTTGCAATTAATATTATTGCACCGCGGCCTAATACGTAATGAGACTTCATAATTTGTTAAATGCCTTTTATTAAGTCTCGGCCACGGGGAACTTTTATTCGATTCGTGGGCTCTATTTGTATTACGCCGTCGTGGCGGAACACTCGAGGAGTTTTTCTCGTAGCTCTCCGTGTAATGGATTCACAGCGAAATTGAGATCCTGGGAGACGAAAGCGAAAATTATATAGCGTCCCGATTTTCCTCAAGGAACGGTTTCATATTTTCAGATGGAAACCAACAGCTGACAATTGTCGAGTAGAGAAGGTACAGGGGTGTAATAACGAAGCACAGCGAAGAACAGATGAAATGTGCACGGGTTACGAAATTTTTCAACTGCAGGTATCGTTATCGGGGATTGAAATCTTTCATTCTCGTATTTTTCGTACGGAGAATCAGTGCGATGGAATTTAAAAAAGTGGGCCGCATAAAAATGTCTAACAACCCCCCGGGACTTTTATCTGTAGTTTACTACTATTTCAGACATTCATTACAGTAATTGAATGAAAAACTCGAACACATTTCCCTGTTACCGGATTTTTTTTTATAAAGTGCATGATACTTATGCGTACGCGCACCTAATTTCCTGTTATTAAAATTCATTTATGTCCATACACGTAGAGATTAAATCGCAAAAAGTAATATCTTTTACACACTCTCAGAAAATAATTAATCCGTTTTCAATGATCCTACCGTATTTTAAAAAAGTATTATGCATCGTGGACATTTCGAGAATATTCAATAACCTCGATAAACCGTCACCCAGCGAAACTTGCGCCCAGATTTTAAACCGGGGGATGAATCATTCGCGAGGTTCTCTCGCAGACAGTTGTAAGCCTTCTATTTCGCGGCGTAACTCGATAACTCGATAAACCGGCCTTATCCGCGAGCTGTTGCCGAGTAAATCTAAAAGGTCACTTAAGATTCCGCCGCCTCGCGGAGATCTTCGGCCTTGGCGGAACGTTTCGTTTGCTTCGTTGCTCACCCCTCCCCGCAGTCTGTTAAAGCACTCGTATAAACAGGAGGAGCGTTTCTTGGCTCGTTTCAAATTCGGAGATTCATTTTACGCCGGAGTTCGCTTCAGGTTTTGCTTCGATAAGTTGGTGTATTAGCGGAAGTTCTGTAAGTTTATCTACTTACGTTATCACGTATGAAATTCGTGGAAGGATTATTTCGACGTTTCAGTAACCTCTTGATGACGAAACTCTGTGTAGCTGCGATGCTTGGAAAGCGAAGGGGTGATTCTTCTGACGAGCAAGTGTGGAGACGACTGTACACAGATCCCCGTGGTATACTTTAATGGTCTAATCGTCGATACTAAAGCAATAATAATAATATTAATAATAATAACAGAAGTAGAACGGTTGGCGAGTAATAACCAGCACAGCGACGAAGTAACGACGGACTGAAGAATACGAGGTGATTGGGGTTGGTTACGCGACGTCCTTTAAAGCGATATCTTCATTGGAAAAAATACCAGTTTTACTCTATTATATTTTCGTAGACAGACTCGAGTCTTCTGTAATAATAGAAAACGAGATCATCTTTTATTTACGTATTTTTTGGTCAACTTCAATTATTTCACCAGAAAGTAAATTAATTTTAGTTGAATTTCATTTTATTGGAAAAGTGTAATCGCCGTTTGTTTGCGCCTAACAAAAATGGAGTCTCCGTCCGATTTTTTTCCAATAGCCGTACGTATCGGGCGAGAAGCATCGCGATACCGATTCCCATCGAGATTCGCCACTCCACGGTGACAATTCAAACTTAATTAACCGGCTGGTCCGAGTATCTCCTATCCGAGTTTCAATTATCTCCTATCCCAGCATTGAAACCACGTGGAATTATTTCCGTCAGTCGGAACTTCCATGTACTATAATTCGATCCTATTGGCGTGCGGATATTAATTTCAGCAAAACTCTGACTGTCTTGCGCTCGCGGGCCATCGAACTGGGCCATCTTCACCCGGTTAACTTCCATGGTATCGGCTCATATATTTATGGCCGTTTCGATCACAATTTCGGACTTTTCCATTAATACCGTCATCGAATGATTCTTTCGAAGAAAGGGCGGTTCGAACGAAGCTTTCTTTCTTATGATGTTACAAATTTGATTTACTAATTAGATTTGTTCTAACCCTTTTGGTAAACACTTGTATAAGCGCTTGTATAATTCTAAAATATCAGATCCTCTTTTTTTTGCAGTATGCTAATAATTAAGCTATAATTAAATTAAAATTGTATTCTGAATTACCTATTTCCGATACGTGTTATTTTACATAATACTGTAAGGGTGACGATTAAAAAAAAGCTGATCATATGGTGTTATATTAATCATCGGAGAGATGAATAATTTAGGAGATCTGGGTATTCTGGGATTTGTCATGGATTATGTATACAAATTTATAGATTACGTTCACATCGTAGATATTAATTATCACGGTCATTCCAGATTTATGATGTGTAATTCGAAATAGATTAACACGTTTTACGCCAGGTCGGTTATCGATATATTGTTGTAACCTCTAGTTGCGAAATTAATATTGGTTAAACGTATAATAGATATTTCGAGCTGTACTACTCGAACAAAAGAAATAAAGAAGAAGGGGTGCATCCTTTTCCTCAGATTTCAATTTTCATTGAAATTTGATATAATTAAATTTGTACCGTTACATATATACATAAAATTTAATTCTTATTACATTACTTTATTAAATTTATTAAATTTAATATTGCAAGCTAGTAGCAGAAAGCTTTGAAACCAGATACGAAGTTTTTCGCTATCGTCAAAAATAAGCGAGCAGTTCAAGCGGGCTGTTTCAGAAGCTTCACTCTCTGCAATAATCTGGAACAACGCTTAACTCATTCGCGACGTTGATGGCCGGTCTATTTAAAATGGACCTCATTTAAAATTAAACAGCACTGCTTATATTAGTAGTTCCTCTTACGATAACGTCTGTACTCGTTAAGCTACTCTATACATTCTGCGGTTAGATACATTTCTAAAAACCATACGAATACTGGCTAACTAAGATGGAGTCGAACTAGCGAGTTCTCTGAATTGCTTTTATTTGGGAAATTTTTACTATCACAGTTATTATCGCCGCGAGGATAACGCGGAACGGTTAGAGTGCCAGCAGTTTGGCCATTTCTGATTTAGCGGGTGGCGGAAGTAATTTTACAGCTCGGCCAACTTTGCCAGTACCACTGCTCAGACTGTTGGAGAGCGAGAGAGAAACGGAGTCTAGTATTTTTATATGAACATTGAAACTAATATCAGATTATGGTAGTAGTACAAAAATGTAATTCCACCTTAATTTTGATACCTTCTACCCGCCAATTAAGAACCTTGTTAACATCGCCAGTAGTTGGCCCCAAACTATCGATTGCTATTTCACGTTACCCCTTATTTACAGACGTGTCGGTTCGATTAGAAATCGAACAACTTTTTAAATAATCGGTAATGTCGCTTAAAATGCTAAAGCCCTTCGGAGACTGCATTTAAATAACACGGTAACGAAATTAATCAACGCTAGTCGATGGCTCCGTGCTCGGAATGATTTCATTAATTAGCCTGGAGGAACGGCGAGCTCTACTCTCGCCTCTGTATTTATCGCGCTGCACCCTGCGCCCATCCGTCCCCCACTCACTCCGTCCATTTATCCTGGTAAGGGTGGTAGGTGGCCTGGGTCTAGGGGCCAGAACAATAATAATTATTAGCATCGACCCGATGGCTAACGTCGGCCATCCACCCTTTAACTCTCGAGTATCCCAGCTTCGATCGCGGAGCCGATGAATAATTGCAGGACTCTCGAGGAGCACGCACGTGCTCGTGTGCGCAAGAAACACCGGGCGCGTGTTACAAGTGCATCCTCGAGAAAAAAGATGGAAAGAATGCGCGAGGAGGGTTGGAGGGCGTACGAGTCGTGGTTTAAGTGGCAAAATCGATAGGAGGCCCGGCCCGGAGGGATTTTTGGCACGTGCCGCGCGACGAGCCCTGCAGATCGGCGAAATTGCAATCAACGCAAAATTTGGTAACATTACGCCCACGGTTCTCGCAATCCCGATCCCGATTCCGATTCCGATTAGAAATGCCTGTTTCGTGGGATTTCGTTATGGAGCCGATTTATCAAGCGCTCGGTGAAATTGATCGATATCTTTCTCAAAATATTTACTGGTATCCGCGGTGTTTCAACAAATATTTATTACAAAATTTATTGAAATTCTATTAAAATTGTTGATGCGTATTGTTTGAACAAATATTTCAAAGCAGTTACACTCCATATATTATATGTGGAGTCTTCAGTCAGATTTTTTCCCGATGAAAATACGTAATCTCTTCGCGAATTCAGTTAACGAGATAACGAGGTAACTTCAGCACTGACTCGGGAACAAAAATGACAAGTCCAGGTAATTGTCCTTATCGTTTAGCCGAACGGAGATCTTCGAGAGCCAAGCTGAATTTAAGATATTGCGAGGATCTTATCAAGAGAGGTTCGAAGTTTTTGACATCGGACGTGCGGCAAATTAGATATTCTAGTTACGGGATCGATACGATCGAACCGGGGAGTAGGCAACTTCCGTTAAAATGAAGAAAAGTTTGCGCCTCTTCTCCGCCGAGGATTCGTATTGGTTTTCTCAGGGTTCAGACTCCTCTAATTGCGTGTAGTCCGTATTCTCGGAGATAAATCCAGGTCGCAAAACGAAAAAGAAGTACTAAGCGATCATAAGTTCTCTGGTTCGGGAAGTTACTTTTCAAGTTTTAACTAATTTTCATTCTTTTATTTTGCTCGTAATTCCGTCAAATCGTTAACCAATATCTTTTACCAGCTTAACAAACGATATACCTATCACACGGCAATATATAGATTTATTGTTTAAAATATATCAATGGACCAAAACGGGGTCCGATTGAAGCGGGCACCGTCATCAGAGCAGGGAAATTCCCGTTAAGGGGATAAGGGAGAGTAGGCGGCGGACACTTTTTGGAAAACGCCCAATTGACGGAAGAAGAAAACGCCCACCGACCCGAGACAAGATGTAGGCGGAAAGATTAGATCTAGTTATATCTAAAGTTGTCTTTCTCCGAACCTTTTTAAGGAAGCCCAACCGGCTTACTTATATATAGATTATTATATACGTTAAAAACAATTATCATTTTGTTTCTCTAATCAAAATTGTACACACTTGTTGGTCCCTAGATTTAACCACGAAATAAGGGTCTACGATAAACGACAATGTTTTACATTCGCAACGGTATGAACACGGTTTCAAACACTAGAACTTATCGAAGAAGAAATGTGTCGATGGAAGTCCGTATTCCATATAAAATCACTGGCGCACCCCTCCCCCCCAAAAATCCGAACCCTTTTCCCGCCTCGTTCATCCGCACCCCATCGCCATTTATCAGCGAAAGCTACCCCTGTTCCGACTCGAAGACGAGTGCGACGACGCACGGGCCGTCACGGTCGGTCGTGTTCCTAACGATCGTTAAAATTAATGACGGAGGACGCGCGGCGTCCACGCGGCGTCCACGCGGCGTCCACGCGGCGACAGGAAAAAGGAGCCGATGAAATACTCCAGATCGTCGACGTTTTTCCAGCGACAGGGCCGAGTCTGCGAGCGCCGCGTACGTTCGAGCGTAAGTCGGACCGCGACGGTGAACAGTCGAGGAAAGGCGGAAAGGTGACCCGCCATAAGTCACCGTCGTTGATCCCTCGCCTCTATCTTTTCATCGAGGTTCCCTTTTCCATTGGCCATTCGGTCGTGCGTGACGGGTTCATCTGTGGATCGTCTGTATCCCGAGCACGCAGAAAGAAAGGGCGGCCGAGGGACTCGCGAGGGGAGAGCATTGGTATTATTAGGAGCTAACAAAATGTGAATCGATCGGAGATTGATGACTGCGAATGGTAGATGGATCGTAGCGTGTTTAGACGTTAGCCTTTCGAGGCTTCTTTCTGGCTCGTTTAATCGCGACAATGGGGGTGGGACACGTGTTGAATTTCGATTCTATCAGGGGTGAAGGTGGTTGCTGGTTTACGGATGGAGGTTCTTCTCGTAAAATTTCATCGGTGTTACCGTTTGCTAGAGTAGATTCTGATGTTCCCGTCTTTAGTTATTCGTTTCTGGGTAATTTAGAAAATTTTATATAAGTAACTGTATATTATGGAGGATATTCATTTATATTCAAATAACCGTACAAGGGGCTAATGAATTAATGGCAACTTTTGTATTTTTCTCGAAATTATAAAATGTTTAATTCACCTTCGGTTATAACAAAATCAGTTTTCTGCCATGTTTCGGCTTCTGTGTAGTGTCATTTTAGTTTGTTCGTATTAAACTTTTCGATTTTATCGTATCGGACAGCAATAAAAATTAAACTTTGACAATTTCGTCTTTGAATTAAATATTTTATCTATTCTAGATTATAGAGGAAGATAAAAAAATTGTTTACTGTTAAAAATTTAAATCGTACTGGAAAAATGATCAATAATCAATTATAATAGGTGCATCAGTAATAAAATATTATATCCCATAATAGGAACTTGTTGATAACTAAAGCTACTAGAATATTTTAAACATTTCTAAAGCGTTGTTCTTCCTTCCTGTGGTTCAACATTTTTCGGTTTTAAATAACACAAAAACCCAGACGTGCAATAAATAATTGACTCTTTGGAGAAATATTTATTCCTCACTGAAATAGTTGACAATATCCAGATCTATGAGCAAATAGAAACTCACCGAAATAGCGTCGTCCCGATTGATACGTCGCAATCACACTTAAAGTCAACGAACGTTACGTAACGTTGTTCGGAAATCGATGAAGTCGGTTGTTGGTAATCGTTATTCGAAGGACTGTAGCGTCGACGTAACGAATTTTATGGCACGCGGAGGGCGGATACGCGAGGGGGATGATAAATCCTGACGTGATCGTGTGGGAAACGGAAAGTCCCTGCCGCGATGACGAAGACCGCCTTTGTAGCCGAACCTACTGTAAACTCTCGCCGCTCGTTGGAAGAGTACGAGCGAGGAACGTTGTCGCGAGTCACGTAGCTGTTATTTAGCGGAGGACTGTCAGAACTGTACTTATCGATTGCCGATTTACTAGATCGCGATTACTACTGTACGATGACGCGAAATAGGTGGTAGCTAGCTTCGATCCGCGTTGGGTAGATTCAGGTCTATTAAATGGATGTCCAAGGATAGCTACGATGATGGATGGTAGGATGGGAGTTGAATGAATTATAAGAGATAGAGACTTGTTGTTTGGTACGATTAAGCAAGTATCATCATCCGAGGAATGTTTTCGTCGAACGAATTCATTCGAAAACGTTTCACCGGAAAACCGAGCAGACGTAATTTCTAATTTACGCGAATCCTGAAATCCCTAGATTCTACTTTGCACAGTTTTAATTAATCAGAGGCCATTCCCGAACTCAGTAACTTCACATTATTCACCCAGCCTTTATACCCCTCGAGCATGAACTATTTCTCGCGAAACCCGTCCAACGTCTCGTCCTTAATCCTCCGCCCCTCTCTACACTCCTCGACGAACAATGAAACGAAATTAAAGATCTATTAATCGCCTCCCCCAAGTTTTCAGCAGTCGGCTGGCAGATAACGTTGTTCATCACGGGCCAGGTACACGGGGGGAACTTCCGGCTACGTTTCCCGTTAGCGGACGAAAACAATTAATCGCCGCAAGACGTCGGACGATAATTCAGTTTCCCGTTCGCTCCGTGGCCAGGCCCGTTTATAATCCGACGATACGAGGGCTCCCGTTCGCGCGATGGATCGAATTATGCCCATGAATATTAATTAGCCGGGGAATCGCGCCGTTTAGCGCTGCCGTCCGGTGGTATGCGCTTCCGGAGAACGCGATCCAGCGAAACGACGGTGGTATCGGCTCGCGACAAACGAGCTGAGCATTAAGCCGCGTTCACACCTGTCTGGTACGAACAAATTTGTTATGTTAATCGTTATGTTATCTAACCATCGTAGTGTAATAGGAAGCTCGTGGTACACCTTTACTAAGATTCTTTGACGCTTTGAAGTAATTTTCACTTCACTCACAACTTTCAATCATTTTTAATTCGACGATAATACCAGATATTTGTAAAGTGAAGGAGGCTGACATTGTAATCGAAGCAGAATAATACAAAGCATATAAGAAAACAAAAATACAGAAAAAATTGTTTATTTAAATCTCACATCTGTCTATTACCTTTCATAATTTCGAGGAAATGAAATGCTTATGAAATTTTTAGGAAATTTCAAAGATTAGGCTAGACGCGTTACGCGGACTTGAAAAGGCGAATTGTTACGTTCGTTTTCGGTGTCGCGTGCTAATCACCGTGGTAGCAAAGTCACAGAGCAAACATATATCTTTGCACGTGGAAATCTGGCGTTAACGAACGCGCGAGCGTTTTGTCAACTTTGAAAATGGTCAGCCAGCTGTTATGTCAGTCGTTCGTTTCCAGGTGGAAAAATCGTGGTCCACTCGAGGGATTCGCGCGGTAGAAATTTCCTTTTCATTCCCCCGCGTTGCGATACGCACGCAGCGGTTCCAGCCGCGATTCGACGCGTTCGCGTTTCGTTTGCCGTTTCGGTTCTGTCGAGGGTGCGTTCCGTTACACAAAGTTGTATTAGAATATTTGACTGGAGTCGTTTCTGTTAGAGCGTGTTTTAAATTATCGTATCGCATTATATGTAATATAATATTTGGTGTGCGTTCTTCTGCTCGATTTTTTTCATATACCCAAACTGTATTTATCAATAAGAACAGATGAGAGAATGCCGGAGAATACGTGTACCTGAAGTAGCTCCAGTTTTACATTAACGATATTGCATGAAATTCCCATAACCTAACAGCGTTCAATCATATCTCCTATAATTGCGCCGGTTAAACTTTCCCCGGGATAATAATCTCCAAGTTCGCCTATTTTTCCAGCTGCGCGTCGCTCGATAATTAGCCTCCTCGAAAGTTCGATCCAGATGCGAACGAGAAGCTGAAGTCCTCGAACTTTATCCATAAATTATCGAAATGAAATACTTGATTCCGTTCGTCCGATTTCTTTTTCCACAGGATCGAGTCCGGCGATCTTTTTGACTCGACGAATATATACCGATCTCTCACTCGTGTAATCTGATTGCATGCGTTTCTGAACACGACCAGGAATTGATTAGTGGAACGTTTAAGTTTCGGTTAATATATTTAGAGGTACTGGATTTCTCTGTGAGTTGTTTTTATTAACAGCATACATTTTTAACAAAGACATTTCATTTTAAGCTCTTACGATTTCTATTGCATAGTTTACCAGTTTAATGCGATAAATAGAATCTTTATTTAGACCGATACAATACAACAGGTAGAAATTGTCGTAAATTGCAAATGTGTTAATTCGAATAAATTTGTTGTTAATTCGAATTGTTACGATGTTGAACAAATTTGTGTAAAACCTCACCGATTGTGAAAATATATGATAAAAGCTTCGCTCCGCCTACTTTTCCGGCGTTTTACCCGTTTACCTCTTTCTCGTAACTTGAAGGAGAATAGAAGGGCCTCCCAGTAAAGGTTCCAAGTTGCTCGCTTTCACGGCGATAGTTGCGACGATAACCGAGAAGGGGTGGATATTCCGAAAGGCATCGATTCGATGGGCATCGAACCCATTAACGAGCGGCAGCCGGTGTCGTAGCCGTTTTAAGCTGCGAATTCATCTCGCGACTAGCTATCCCATCGCGCGCTTAGATGACGATTTCACGAACAGTCGGTCGGGGGTTGCGGGCGCCGGTGAAATACTTCGATCCTCCTTCGCTCGTTATTGTTTCCCATCGAGCGGAAAAGCGATCGGGCTGTGAAACATCTGGCGTCGCGAGGAAATCGAATTTCTAGGCCTTCGCTCCTGCTCTCCGCCGCGTTAATTCCTCTTCCTTTGTGACTCGATAAAAAGGAAAAAGCACAATGAGTTTTTTTTCGCCGTGGGAAGTTGATTACCAACGTTACGTTGGGGGTCCATTGGTTGGCTACGAGTTAGTTTGATTAATGGCGTTGCCATCCCTTTTAATCGACATTTCTGAACATCCCAGATAAACCGAGTCACCCTTTTCAAACATTCTATTCTCTATTCATTATATTCTAGACAATTGAGGGGTTACGTTGGAAAGAATTCGCTCGCGGAAAACTTTGAAAATCTTTCTGCTATACTTACGTTCTTCGATGAAGTTTCAGATAATTCTTCAGAGGAACTTCAGAAACTCTCTACGTTCTAAGTTAGAGACTCTATCCGTTAGAGAAAACCGTTATTCGTATCGATATCAGACTGGTATTGAAATCGACGGCTGTCTGCAGCGCGTTCGCGGCAGCTTTTAGGAAAAACTGTGCGGCTCTCCCTGTTTCCGTTGATTGGAAATGTTTGTCTCTTGCGACGAATCGAGCAGTCGTCGAGTCGAAAGGCGTTCCCGTTCGACTGGAAAAGTTCCGCGGCTCGGTCGTTCTGGCTCCGGCGCGGAGTTTATTCGAGGACGTTTGAATGGAGGGACGCGAGAACGTGCCAAAGCGAACCGAACGATCACGGATGTTTGAGGTTATTTTTCGCCGCTGCAGCCACCTTCCGCGACCCGCGAACCCTTCGTAGCTCTTGGAATCTCTTTTCTCGAGGCACGTTACGCGGCTGTGATTGAACGTGCCACGTCGTAGCTCGCAATTACGCGCGGCCACGCCGTAATTCGGGTTTCACGGATATTGCCCGCCCGTTTTTCGAACAAAACGAACGTTTCAGGCACGGATTGCGACCTTCTCCACCGCGGAACGTGAACAAACACCGGTGTTGTTCGAGGCATGGTATCGAGGAGGTAATTTTCTATCTAATAGATGCGATTACGCGTTATTATTTTGATTAACGCAAGATATAATCGGGTATTCTACCAGGGATTTTGTACGAGTAAAGAGAAGAGAATAGATGTTAACGATAGAGTTAACGAGAACGCAAAGAAGAACGGTAAGGAAGTAATAACAGGTGTCGCTCGAAGCACAGTTTGCCGCCGTTTCTGACAGATGCGGCACGCGGATCAGTTACGCGTCCTATAAATCGGTTTCAGTAGATTTGTGAATGAAAAACTTCAGGTTCCATGGGTATCCATTTTTTGCCCGTTTTCCTCCGGTTTCGGTGAAATATTGTTACACATGACAGGCTTTTCGTCTCTCGTTATCATGTGACCCAAAAACGGTTCGCAGAGTTGTCAGCCGTGCAATAAATCGCACAGCTGAACTTCGCGCAGCCCAATTTTTCCCTTCGATAACTCATGTTATGTCCACGGGGATTCGGCTGTCGCTACATTTTCGAATCGTTCGAATCGTTCGAATCGTCCGAATCGTCCGAATCGTTCAGAGCTATCCCGTTCGATTATTCTATACGAATACCTCGCGTAGATCACGCCATTCAATTCGAGTCCTCTTCTGTCTTTTAGCTTAAAAATTCTCTAAAATATATATTTCTTTAATTGTTGTCATTCTAAATGGCCGAACGATTAACGAATGTAGAATATATTTTACCTAACGAATGGTAGGTAAGAAGTAAGTAGAATGCGGCGAAGTCGCGTTTCCATATTCAGAACGTGTTTCGAAATTTCGACCGGCTGATCCTGTTTTACCCGCGCAGCTGGAATTTCATCGGTTGTAAATCAGGCAAAGAAACGGCGGGGTAACGGGTGAACGCGATAGCATGGATTCCGCGGGTTTACGTTAATGAATTATTAGGGCTGTCGGAAAGTTTCCGTGCCGTTTTTCGTGCCGCCGGCCAGAGATAATAAAATGCGTCTGGCTTAATCTCGCGGGCCCGATGGAACTTGCTTCGGCTTGTTTTAAACGATAATCTACCGTGTTTCCCGGTGATTTAGCGAAATTTTTTACCCGAGAAACCTTCCCGCGGATCCGTGCGAATGATCGATCGCGGTTGCTTATTTAACACCGAAACCGCTAATTATTAAAGTACGCCTTTGCTTGCCACGCGAATCCATATAACCGTTAGAACGATGATATTAGTTCAGACTGGGTGTCGAAAGCACAATCGAACCGCTCGCACTTGGCTGAATTTCAATCGTTTAAACTTCCGATTTTCTCATTTGTAAGTGTCCGTACCAGTTCGCGTACCATATCCCCACGCGACACGATTCGCCATATGTCAGGAATCCCCGAACGTCTCTGACGGCAAATAGAACGACGTTCTTTAAGGATTTCAGTTCGACTACAATGTATAACTCACGGAATCATCGCTCGAAAGTATGCTACCATTCGAGCTGAAATATTCTCGTCAAGTTTCACAAATCGCAACTTCCGTCGTTCTATTAATCTCCCGTCGCACATCCTTCATTAAATATTTCTCCGAAAAATGAATGCGTTCATCTTCCACTACGTACTTGCCCGTGTTACACCGCGTAGATATGTGACACACGTGTAAAACCTCGCATAAAATACTCGAACAACGTCGCGCAACGAGGAAAACACATTATCGTCGGTAGGGTCATAAAGGAGCGCTTTATCGGTGTCTGGAAATTGACATAAAATCGCCGTTAGACTCTATCGATGCTCCAATTCCCCGGTACTGTGTGGAACGCGGTGCGTTATAGACGGGGGAAATATAGTAATACGTTAATGGACGGTGTGGAAACAGTTGCACGTGTCGCGGATAGCGTTACGAGGGTGTTGAAAGCCATCGAGAACGGGCTTTACGCGATCGAACACTTTGCAGCCTCGCTTAAGGATCTCCGCGGCGTGTTGCAATTCAAGCAACTAAGTCGACCGCCGCGTACGAGTGATAAACTCGCCTGATGCGCGTTTCTTATGCATCGTTAAGAGGACTTTTAGCGATACTGCAGCTAACGAGCGTTTTCCCGGGCCATTGCTCGCGAAACGCTTCGGAAAATCTGTTCGCTACAATTTTAGTGCTCCGTGCAACACTGATTGCGCGAGTTGAAAGTCAAGTTCGTATGCGTCTACATTCTGAGAGATTTTATTTAATAAATAATAACGATAGCTTTTAAATCGCAACGAAGAAAAAATTTGAAATTGATCACAATTTTGTTTTCGTATGATCGAATAAAGTTCTAGTTATAAAAGGGGTGGTTCCAACATTTTCTCGAAGCATGTATCTCCAACGTTATTGTTCCCTCTTTGTGTATTAAACGTCGGAACTTTATGCGCTGAAAACGAAAAAATGCTTCAAGGTTGTTTGCATACCTCTTGTCCTACGCTCGGGCACTTCGCCGAACGTCTCTGCTCCCTTCGTGAAACTGATCTGCCCCTAGGTGCACATGGCTCTTGCATCCCTTCACTCACACGCGAATGCATGAAACACGGAGAGGAAGACCTTGTTCCGAGCAGAAAAGCAGGGAATCACGGGACTTTAGCCTCGGGCTAGGGGAATCGGCTTCCATCTCTGGAATGTCGAACGAGGGGATGAAGGCGCGTGGGAGGCATGCGTGTTGCGAGCGCGGGAAAACGACGCTCTCCGTCTATCTCGGGATAGACGGAACAGAATGTGCTTGAGAATATTTTTAATTAAGTTTCTGATCGTTGACAATGTTATTAGGAAATTTAACATTTCTTCTTTTATTAATATATCGCGTATTTTTTTATATCTTTTTCATTAATTATAAGCCAATGTTTCCGATATGCACAAGGCGATGCATCTGACGAAACAGGTTGCCTCAATTGGTTATCTAATTGTGGAGCAGAACTTGATGCGAACGAGCGTTTTTATCGGAGTAGTGTTTATTGGAGCAAGTGTTAGTTGGAATGCATCGATTGGAAGAAAACACTTAACGTGTCGAGAATTCGCAACGATCCACCTACGTTCACGGAATACTTTTCCATGAAACGAGGCACGCGTCGGCTGTCGACAATCGTATTTGTCTATCCGCTAAATAGGAACCGTCACGCAGGGGTGTTGGTAAGGGCGGCTGCGTAGGGTCGGGCAACGAAAAAAATCAATTTGTCCCGACGTGACATCCTTTGACGATCCGGTTGGCCGAAATTTCGCGAGACACAGCCCCGACGATCCCTTTCTTCCTAATGGGCCGCGGAAAGAGGGTTCCGTCGCTTTCCGCCTACGGGGCTCGAGCTACCGTCGACTAATGTCTTTGTCATGTTGACTGTCGACAAATCGCCCTTTGAACAACCACCCCCAGGACCATGCGGCGGAGGGGCTTACATCAGTGCAAGCTAACTAGTTTCTGGTCGCGATGAATGTGGTGAAGGGGACTTGGGGTGCGGCGCGAGAGTTGGGCTAGACACCTGGATGGAATTTTACGCGAATAGAGGGATTAATAGCTAAGTGTAGATTACAATATTTTAAATAATTATTCTTATTGCCTCTTGATAACATTATTTGTGACGCTGCAGTATTATGGAAATGATTTCATACGTTTTTAAAAGTTTTTTGGTTGCTAAAACTATCGCAACATTATATATTCCATTTTTTAAGCTTTCCTTAAAGGTATATCCGATTATTTCTCTTTTCCAATGTCGATACTATCTCTAAATCGATATCTATTTGGGAAATTTGCCAAGCGAAAGCGATTCGAAGTGAAAATCTGGACGTAAGGGGTATGCAAAAGGGGATGGATGATAGTGGTGTACGGAGCAGATCCGGTGAGATCCTTGCGCTCCGGCGGCAGGAAATCTGCGAAAGGTCGTCGAGGGGTGAAGAATCAAATGCGCGGCTCTTCCTTTTTTCGTCAGGATGCTGTTTAAAACCCGTGAAATGGCACATCCACCGGGTGCCCCCTGGAAATCCAGCGCCATCGGGTCATTTTGTTCTCGGGTTTATTTTAGATGGAACCAGCGTCGAAATGGGGTAATCGTTCGTTGCTGAATTTTATTCGAATTCGGTGCTTCTTGACTTTTACCGAAACATAGACTCCGTTCCGTTCTTATCTTTGAACTCTCAGAAATCCAGCTAAATATCCTCGCTTGGAATATCCATGAATTCTCTTTTAGAGAATCGTTTACAAAATAATCTATCCATTCAGATATTTATTTCTACGAGAAGATTGTTTCTTCGGAAATAATGAGAATGTGAAAAAGCCATTCGCGCTTAGGCAAAGTACATGGACGCGACCGCGTGGTTGTCGGAACTATCTGAGCGAGATCGATACTACCCGAAAAACACGGTCAGCGGGGCTAGAAATCGCGCCTCGATGAATATCTCGAGTGATTAACAGTTTTAAGTTGTCAGGAAGAGTAATCGGTGCTGCTCGTATCGCCACTACCAGCGAGACCGCCGTGCTCGAATAAAGATCTCGGGACTTGGCGATGGACACGGCGATCTTTATCCACAGTCGTTTCGCTCTCGTGAAACGCGTTTAATCTAGCTGGTCGAGGACAGAAATTACAGTTCCAGCCGAAATGTTGCCCGCGATAAATGAGATCCACGATTCGCGCGAAGAATCGATGGGATTAGCGGAGTTGTTTGGTCTTCGAAATCAACTTCCGGATTTCTAGCATTCGCTGGAATACTTTCTCTTGCTAAATGATCGCATTTATTAGCTGGAGTTGATTCGATTTTATGCGACATATATGTTCATTAATTTATTCATTAATTTATGAATAATTTATTCAAAACACAGCGCGCACAACAGACTATGCAGAATTATAATTGAATTGAACGCTACGTATTATACTAGAGTACGAAGCATGTTTCTGTTTAAGTTTTATTTTGTTAATTGCGATCGTAAAATTATAAATTCGTATAAACTTCTATTAAATATCTGAATTTGAAAGTATACAAATTGCAGATGATATAAAACTTTTATATAAAGCTATTACATAAATGTCCACTATGAGAAAGTAAAAAAGGAAAAAAGGGTATTTAAAGTGACAATTAAATTTAAATTACAACAACATATATATAGAAAAATGTTAAGAAAAATGATATTAGCAGTAGCTATTCTTCACTGGTTGACCGCAGCGTCGGACGCCAAATATGAAAGTACACCGTAGTATGTAATCTCATTTAATATAATGTTCAATCTAACAAACTGAGATACTTGGAGTGAAATGAAATTTGTCTTTGTTTCATTTGGCTGATGATAATTCGTGCCACGAGTGTGACTCGTGGTTAAGAGATAAAAGGGAGTTAATCCTTTGGGCACATAACCGACCGATACCGCGCGTGTATTATACGCTGGTTACTAATCCGATAAAGGGCGCGGTGGCCTGAGTAATACATAGTGATACATCAGTTTCGACGCGAACTCCGCATCGTGCGCGTCTGAAACGACTCGGAAATGAATACGCGACGAGGAATTCTGCTAAAGTAAATATTTACCAAGTACGAAGCACAGACGTAGAAACGATTTGTTGTTATTAGGTTCTGTTGTTGCGATATCGAGTGGTGGTTGCTGCGTCGACATTCGCCGATTCCGATCAATTGAAATTGGTCAGGGAGAATTATTAGAAAGGGTAGCCTGTAAATGCAATTTCAGTAACATCTCTGCGAGTTAATATTTAATAGATTCTGTACCCAGGGCAAGACGCTTTAAATTTGCCTAGCAGTGAATAGGTTAAATAGTGATGCTTTGATAAATGGTAAGTTTGATAATGTTGGAGTTGGAACGTGCTGCGAGTAAAAGTTGAGATTCATGTTGCTACCCGTTACGCGGTGTGTGTAATGTTGTTTGCGCAGCCTGCAGGCGAGCAAACTTACGCTGCTTGTTTCGATGTTAACGAGAACGTTATGAAATCAAATATCGATATAGCGTATCATTCTCGTTATTCCATTTGCATCCCCCTTCCGGCTACCGCTGTGCAATGTTCCATTCCGTTGGAAACACGCGAGTATACCACGTGTCGTAAACACTTCTCTTATTTTTTTTCTACTTATATTTATTTTTTCTACTTATACGCCTTTGAAAGATTGCAAAAATTACGCGGTTATGGAAACGAGCTATTTGAAACTAACAAAATAATTTTTGTCTCCTGGTCCCTGGGGAAGCATTCGCGAATATACTTCGTTACTACGTAACGCGTTAATATACTTTGAAATGTCGATTTAACCCCGGATAATATTACAGATCAATTTACTGCGTTCGGTATTTTCGAACGTTTTCGAAACGAGACTGATTGTATATTTAATTTCCGAGTTCTAGCCAAAATAGATTATTTCTATTAAATTATCCATATTCACAGGCAGCCTCGGTATTAAATCCCTTCGATTGCAATCCTGATTATTTTAACATTTCAGATTATGAAATACGCAGAGAGAATTTCGATCGATCGTGAACGTACCGAAACTTGGCGAGGACAAGCTTTGCTCTACCGTTGGTTCGATCGATCTTTACACTGTCAATAATTCCGCAACCATAGCGGCCGTACAAATCAACAATTCGCGGACGAAATGAGCCATAACTTTGGCGGCCAGCCACCGTAAATGGCCATCAATTCGGTTTGTAATTTCGAGTCGCGGAAAAAATGGCGCCGCGATATTAAATCGTCTCGCGTGGAGGCGGACCGTCGGTTTTCATAATGCGATCGTAACTGTAACCGACAGGATCGACAGGACAGACGATCCAACTGCTACCGATTTATTATAGTTATTCAGTCGATACTAAATTCCGGCGAATGGCTCGCGACAGTCGATGTTTGCCTTTTTTAAGATTTTTTAAGATCTTCAGATTTACGAGTATGGGAACAACTTGGGAGTGAGAGAAAAAAATCGTTAGTCGAAATACTTGTTATTATAATAATTAGAGGTATATTCATTTCACTGTTGGTTCGTCGTTTTAGATTCGCTTCATAAGCTTCCCGGAGCGGTTACGAAACGGAGTGATACTTTCGCTCGATCAATCTGTTTGCCGTTCGTGGTACCACGCGCAGCATTCTGGCAAGCTACGAAGTGATATCTAAATTAAAATCTAAAATAGTCGCGCGGTGAAATTTTCAACATTGTTCGTCGACCCGTCTCCGGTCGAAGGGAAAATATTCGGATCAATTAAATGGCCGGAAACGTTATTGCTTTCTTGGTGGATTTAATTATCCTCTATCCTCCGGGAAAATGGGTAACTCAGGGGCACGCGATGTGAGAGGGGACGTTTCAATTTGTCCAAGTAATTTTCGAGCGTCTCCCGACAGCTGATTCCTTTGTTTATTTTTTACGTAACAATGGAGTGTGTTATCTATTGTATTGGATCGTTTTACTTGGTGTTTCAGCGTAATCAAGTTCTAACGCATTGGTGCAAGTATATTTACGAAATAAGATCAAGGAATATTTCTGGAATTTGATTAGCCGTAATTTGAAAATAATATTTCGGTGGTTAGGTTGCTAGACGATTGAATTTTATCTTTCAATTTTCAAAGGAATAAAGACGATTGACAACAATTCGGACATACACGAATGTTAATTGATACAATTTATTTACCAGCAATTCGTAAATGCACTCTCCACGTGGTCACGTCCAATTCTCTTATCGCGCGCGTAATTCATGTTTTACGACGTTATCGTCATGTTTCGAGCAAATTATTCGATAAAACCGGCGGCAGAGTGAAGTAAATGTAGCATTACTCTTAACATCTATTCTCCGCAGCGTTACTTCTGACAGCAATTTACGCATTTTCCGTATCGCGTCCACTTTCGGTCGCATGTGTGCACAGAGAGTAGTAAACCACTTCACTAGATCCACGAACGAGCGTACCATTCGCAGGGCCGTGGACAATATTAGATATAAAGCGTTTCCTCGCTGCTGAACGGTACAATTGCGATTCGATTAGAGACGATCATTCAAGGAATATAAAATGATTCATGAAAATTGTAATTTTTCACATTCGACTAGCAAAGAATTTGTTTGTCGTTCAAATCCACTTTCTTGAATACCCCGCTCCAATCGCTAATTTAACGACCAGTGAATGCTTGAGAGTAATTTGGTTTATTTTAACAGTAAAATATAAATATAACTGTGAGTATGGAGTGTAAGGTTTTGTAATTTATTGTCTGGTTATTAAAGGGTCTATAAAGATCGTCCAGTGGCGCCTTGAAACATTCAGTCTGCCTCTACTTGGAAAGGCCACTTGAAGGTCGTCGATATTCCATTGGGCGGGTTTTAAAACGACGTGAAAAATTCACGGGCCGCGGGTCGATGCTGCCCTCCTTTTGTGTAGCTAAATGTGTTATGAAAAACGAATATTCCCTCGTTTAAATACATAAATACTTGACAACGGTCGCTTTTAAACGCTTAGAGCAATGTTAATTTTCACGAAATGAAGAATTTCGATAGCAAATTCGAGTCGTTAGGTTTAGAGAGTAAAAAAGTTGATTAGAAGGTGTAACATTGGATACTCTTGTTAGGAAGCGTATAATCAGTGTAAAAATAGATGTTGCTGGCAACAAAGAAGCGGTGGAAAAAAATTTGGCGAAGAAAAGAGGTATCAGGCGTCACAAAAGGGAGCGGAAGGGAGTCTAGGGTGAGAGAAAAGTTGGACGGAAGGAAGGAAACGGGGCAAAGAAGAGCGCCGTTCTACATTGTTTGGAGGACCACTCAAGATATCTCGAAAACTAACTTGATTCTAGGTCTCTCAGCGCGTCGTGGTCCGTGAATTTTTACATTCAAACAAATTAAAAGTTTGGAAACTGTCAAGCGTCTACGCTTTCAAACATATATATATATATATTCGCTTCGAAAAAAGATGTTCAAAGAGCAAATAAGAAAGAAGAAAATTAATTTCCTTATCGAACGGTTATTAGTTTTTAAAAAAGACTTTTTATTATTCATTGAATTTAAAAGACGTAGACAGCGTACAAAAGCCATGGTTGAAATTTCACGATGAATAATAAAAGGGTGAGGCCCAGGTCACAGGCTAGATAAGACGTTTTAATGTCTAATGGACGGAAAAGGAGGTACGATTTCATTATCCTTCGCCTCTGTCGCGGCCTGCCGCGCACGCACGATTCTGCTTGTTACACGCGATCGCAACGTGCATCTAATCGCCGCCGTGTCCCACGGAATTAATTAGTCACCGATCAGATAACAATGAATCATTGCGTCGAAACGCAATTATTTTCTTTCTTTTTTTTTTTCTTCTTTTCCATCCGATTAAACGCCTTATAAACGTATCGACCGTCCGTCGAGGAAGTTCGACTAGCGCAGTCTCGCGCGCTTAATTATGCACCAGGCGAAGGCGGCTTTGTGCCGGATTAGGCGACCGCTGAAAATGTACGAGGAAAGCTATAATATCCAACTGCCAACGGCAGGGTAATTAAATTTCCACGTCGCTCTGCGCGCAACTTGAATCTCGCGGTCGTATGTTCATTGGCTGTCGACTTGGCTGGGGGCTGCGAACTTTGGAAGCGGTTCTAGATGGATCCTGGACGATGTTTCCCGCTACTCTTCGTCGTTCGTTATTTTCATTTCTCCAAATAGTTAACGACAAATACTTATCTTTCTCTCAGAATATTCTCAGCTACTCTTCTGATAATTAACGTGGGATCAGACTTTGAAAAATCAATATTTATTTTATTTTCGTAATCCAAGTAGAAGCTCGTTTCATCATTCATGCGTCTATTGTACAATATATTTTGTATACTATTTATTATATATTCGGTTTAACCGACTCAGTTTTGTCAAACGCCGAAAAGCTGAATCGACCGCACGAGCATCACAAAGAAAGTTCGGAATTCCGCGGGCCCTGTGATGCGTACTCGGGGTGATGGGTTATTTATGGGTTATTTACCATTTAATTTACCATTTAAGTGGAAAAAAGAACGGTAATTACACGCTGATTACCAAGCGATCGCCGTGGTCGTCGTCGCTACGACGCGTCGCGACGTACACCGGCATCCTCTAACGAACGACACCGGTAATTAATGTTTATTGGTTAATCAGTCGTTACGGATTGCTCGAATAATATCTCGCGCACGAATCTGTTCTACTAATTACAAATGTGATGTTCCACGTGATAACTGATATCGAGCAGGACGTAATTAGTGGTCGTCGTTAGCCGTCTCTCTCGCCCCTGCGAATTCGTTCGAGGCGTTCCGAAATGCGTTTCGGCACGATCCGAAGTGCGGTCGGATCAGTTGGATTGCAAATCTTAAAGGCAGCGTTTGGTAATTATTATATTTCAGCAATGTTCAAAATTCTAGCTACTTATCATGTTGTATCATGGGTATGTACTTCTTTACATGGATATTTCATCTTAAGATGAAATATGTAAAATAATTTTTAATTTTATGAGAAAAACTGCTAGCTGCAGCTTTCGTTCGTTGTAGAACATCTCACTGCAATATATCACTGTTATATAAACTTATGTTGCGTATCAATGGCTCGATAATCGCAGCCTCGACAACATTCGATAATTCTTCGCAGGGAAACGTCGATAATGTTCATTACGCTTCGTCGGTATATACGTATGGTTGCTTTGTAACGAGTGAATGGAAAGTGTAATCAAGTAAAAAAATGTTTGTCTGAAGTTTATCTATGCCGACGAAGAAAGAGTCGATAGTCTTTCTTTTTTCCAATATGAGTGTGATGATCGGCTTTTCGCGTTTTCTTCTTATTCTGTTAATTTTGTTAACAGTTATTCAATTACCGACACGATTAATAATCGCTGCGTGTTAATGAAAAATGAAATCTGTAGAAACAAAAAAGAAAGAGGAGATCCTCGATAATGAAGCTTTTTGGTTAATTAAGATCCTCCTGTATCTTTTATACCTGACAAATTTTAAATAATCGTTGGGGGTTAACCTTTGGTGGCTTTGAAAGTTTTGCAAGCTTCGGAAAATAGATTCGAACGACGGTAAAGTGAGTGATATATTTTATGAACGAAAAAATTAATCTTGCAAGTTTGCTAATGGTGCATATTGATGGAGTAATTTGAGAAGAGGAAAAGGTTTCAATTTGTGTTAGATGCTAAACCGTCCCGAGAAAGCTATTGGTTCTCCTGAGAAATGCGTCGACCATTATTCGTACATGTTAATCGGCGAATGATGGAAGAGTTACTGGTTTTTTGCTGCCTTTTCGTTGGATTTGTTGAACTTCTGACCTGCTTAGACCAGGAATAGAATTGAAGTGGCTTGGTTCGTTCTGTTACACCATCGCGTGAAAAGATTTATCGGTTTACCAGAATGCTAAAACCACAAACGATTCTACGCCTTCCTACTTGAGCTTATCGGTGTATGAATTCCTTGTTAAACAACGTCGAATTCGAGAAATGATTTTTAAACATCGTCGAGTCTGCTGCTGATTATTTGTGATTTTGCAATCTATCTTTTTAATTCGAGTAACAATTTTAACAGCAACAATTCAATTCGAAAAGTAATTGGAACGAAATGGAAGGGAGCTTTCTTTTCGAAACATTTCTCTATTTTATGCAAATTTCCAAAGTTTTTAAATGCAAACTACTTTTATTGAATATATAAAAATTAGCATATATTCTGAAAACTAGGAAAACAGTGGGATCCACAGTAGCTGTATCCATAGTTCGATGCAAGCTCTCAGCGGATTGAGACAGAAAGGTGCGACGAGGAGTAAAGAAAGCAACGCGAGGTAGACGAATATTCCTTGGAGGAACGTAATTCCTACTCCTTCGAGGGATATAACTCGGATATAACACTATTTGTGTAATTCGTTTCGTTCATATACACACGTAGGCGCAGCCTCGGGGGTAAATTCGGAATTCGCAATAGTTGACTTACACTCGGCTACTCAAACCTTTCATCCTAATTAGATTCCCAGGAATCCGGTATGAAAATAAATTTTGCGTGTCTGTGAAATTATACTAGAAATTCGTCCTGAGTTTGCTCTTAACATTGGATATAACATTGGATCGTTTCACTTGCACATAATAAAACCTGAGAGCTACTTATCCTATCAAGATCATTTCTCTGAGTAAGTATTTTACATCGAAATTCATCACCGTTCAATTTGTCAGTCTCGTCAGCATCGAATGAAATCGACGCAGCGAATTGGAAATGGCGATTTAAGATGGCGAAGAGAATTAATATGGCGGAGAACGGAACTTCCGGACGTTCAAGCAACCTCTTTACCCCATCGTTGCACGGGCATGCGATCGGTTTTTCGTCTTTTTTCTTCTCTACGCTTGCATCGTTCGTCGATCGGTATAAATTGGATCAATGAATTAATTGATCCTGGCCTAACCCTTCGCTGGCCGTTAGCGTGACACACGTCGGCTGATTGGCGAGTTTAACCTCCGGATTTAAAGAGGAAGCGTCGTTACAGAAAGTAGCTGGCTCCTTCAATTGTTTACACTTCGAAGCGAAATTTTTTTTATCAATTATTCCCGATGCAGTTGGTTACTTTAATATTCGGATTAATTTTTACTCTATTCCTATAAATATTCAAAGAACATTGGGAATTTATAATTAACTTGGCATATTGTTAGAGACACTTAATTGTTGGATGCATTTATTATTTTTATTTTCACTGCCATTATTTCGCATTACATTCATGGTGCTCGTAATATAGAATATATGTTAATAAAATGGTTGCCGTTCTCTAAATAAATTAAATAAGAACAGGACAAAATATTTATTACAACGGAAAATATGAAAGTATTGTACTTGAAAAGTAATAATAAATAATGGTAACTTTATAAACGATGATGCGGTTTCTATTCTATATCCTTATCTACAAAAATGAACTTAGTAAATGACTAGACTTCATTATTCGCATTCGTGACGAAACAGCCTAAAGAAGATCGCGTCCCCTTTCGAACGAAGGGATCCATTTCTACCCGAATTCCACAAATCTGAAACATTCTCCGAGACATTCCAGCGTTCCGCAAAAATCCACAAAAGCTTCCTTGCTCGAAAGCCGCGCGATCGACATCGAGGCTTGATAATCGAACGAAGCATCGAGACGGCGATACTGGACGAGTTGTTTATTCGTTACAGCGGGCAATAAGCCTGGTTAATTACTCCCGAGTCCTGGACAGTCGGTCGATCGGCCGGAGAACTGGATTAACCGTGAGAGGCTGCTGAAAATTGTTGCGCGCGGTACTGTAGCGTGTGTCAGCGTCGCCTGTGATACTGGTAATTAACCGGTACCGGGGCTTATCAAACGTCCCTTTGCGTTTCCTTCATTGTCCGCCGTGGTCCCCATTCATCCGCGCGACCTCAAAAACTCCCCGATGGGAGTCTGGATTACCGTTCACGATTGTCTGCGGCGAATTTCTGGTTAATCGTGATTACCTGCTTGCTCTAACCGTGTTTTCAGGATGGCGTGGCTACTTTCTGAACGAGGATTCCGAGTTCATTGGAATTCCTGGCACACTTTTACAACTCTTCTCTTTTCTTTCGACGAAAATTTTCATTGCTCATCAAAAATTGCTGCTGACTAGATGTTTCTATGAGAAGGGTTTTTTTGAAAAAATTTTATTCGAAAATAGTGAATGAAGTTGTTATTTAAATAGAATGAAAATCCAAAGGTGTCATATCTGGCGAGCAAGCCACGCGAAAGGGAACTCTTCTCGGGCCAAAGAGGAAATTACATCCACGTCGTAGCTGCACGTAGAGTACTTCGTTTCGAAATTTCTGAGCACCGCCAGAGGGTGGTCGATATCCGCGACCGAAATTGCCCTCCTTAAATCGCTAGCGCCAGTTCCTACATGTTCTGTCATCAACAGTGCCTTCGCCATAGGCAACGCAAGTCGCTTGGATAGCCTCCGTCACAACTCTTCTCAGATTAAACACAAACAGCGCCAAGTGTTAAATATAGGTTTACTACCATCGTGGTTCTAATGTCGCTACTAGGTTAGGTTATACTGCGACCGTGGTTATATTTTTCAATGCGCTATAGATATCTGTGTGCGTGCAATAAAATGATTAAACAGTAGGGAACATTTCGATTTCAATCGTTGCAAATTATGCAAATGTTATGCATAGTAATTTTAACTGTATAGCATTTCGTAATTTCTATATTATAATGTACAGACTCTCGTAACTTTAATGGTGGTTTGAGTGGATTAAGCTATACAAATTCATTATTACAATCAGACAAGCTGTGAATACATTTGCTTTTCCATTCGTCCTCGTACTTTCCTTAAATTATTCATTCTTTATTTTTCAAACAAAAAATAACATTTCACAATGTTGATCAATTGCAGGAAACTTCTTTAAGTGGAAATTAGAGTTGTTGAAAATTTTCCATTTTCATTATTATAGCAACACTTTAATTTCCTCTATGTTATTAAATTCAGTTTGATTTCTCGTTTCTATGTCAGCGAAAGCTATGTAATAATAATTGAACTCCTGGGTTTGCGAAATTGGCAACTTTTCCTCTTTGGTAGCACTATTTTTAGCCACTGGTAACCACTGGTCACTGGTTCCCTTTGATTCCTTACCCCGTTACTTTTTTTCGGCAGAACAGAGGGAACGATCTATAGTCCGTAGCTACGATTCTAATTCATCTTTCATAGATCACTGGGTTCAGAAGTTAATTTTAGAAATTCTATTCGAAGTGAAGTCCGTGTTTCGAGTTTGAAAATGCAAACGTTACATTACAAAGACTAAAGATAATTTTAATCTATAGATAAGTATCCGTAATATATCCAATAATATTAATTTTATATGACGACGCATCTCTGAAAAATCACAATATTGCAGCCACTCGTGTACGACAACCCCACGAGACATCGATTTTCCCATCACGAAATCTCTGTTCGCTAGGAAATCGCGTACTAAATCGACAATCACTTTCTACTCATCAACATATAAGACCAATTGACAATACGCATTTCAGCTCTCGCGTTAAAAATCCGCTTCGGCGACCCGCGCCAGTTCCACTTCTTGCCTTTTGTCGAAAGCGTCGTAGAAACGGGCAAAGTTCGCGAAGGAGTGATTGATACGTCGCTACTTGGTCGAAATATTCGCGCAGAGAATAACGGCGGAACGAGGGGCAATTAATCTCGAGCTGTAGTAACTGCATCGATTTCCGGTTTAATAAATAGTCACGGCGGGTGTGGCAGGGGGAAGAAAAATGACGTCGCTAACAAAGGCGGCCAGGCTCGTTCTTTCGGAATTTATTCCGATCGCGCGCCTTTCCTGTTTCGGATGCATTCCATTTCCGAAATGAGAACGGCAATCGACGCCGGCCACGATTTATCCCGGCCCGGGGCTAAGAAACACCGGCGTTAATTCTTCTTTCTTGTCGAGTGCCCCGTGAATGGGAACAGGTTCCTACAAAGGGGTTGCCTCCGTTTTTGTTGCGCACCAGCGCACCGCCGGCTCGCTCTTCGTTCCCCCCGGTATCTTGATACTCTTTTTTCCTGCCAAGTGTCGACTTGTACGATCTATTTACACGTACGGACCGGACTGCGATTAAAATTCACGGTAAATCGTTATCTAATTTATATAGCATGTATATAGATATTCGTAAGGTGTTGATATAATTAGAAGGTTCTTACTGCTTTATCTTGGTGTCTAAGCATCGCGTTACGTAATGTATTGTATATCATGGTAGGTTATTATGTAACAGCGCAGCTGAAATTACCTTTTTCTTGATAATTGGTCACTCTTGATGAAAATTTTCATTGTAATCTGACCTCCTCGAATGACTACGATTTCATTGAATTATTCAGTCGATTAATAAAAATGAAGTCTCAGTTTTATGCTAATAATTGAAGCGAATCGAACGGCCAATATTCAAAGCACCGAAGCACCTGTCGTTGCTTGGAAGACCAGGAAAGATTCCTCAGGTTGACGGACGTCGGGTAAAAATAACAGGAAGCGGCGGAAGAAGGCGACTGACACGTATCAAGTGTAACGAAGACGGAGGAGGCTCCCTCGAGGAAGCCAATTTTCGTGAACGCCGGTCGGATCTCCGGAAAGTAGATCGTAATTACGTTTAATTAACCCGGCCCGTCGACAGCGCGTCGAAAGATCGCCAGTCATCGATGAACTTTGAATCCTTTTGGTCACGTTGTATATTACGCATCGCACGCAATGACTCGTTGCAATAATCGTTCATACTTTAATACGTGATACGCGACGAATCATAGTCAGTTTTGATCTTCGCGGATGCGAAGGGGCGAAGAAGAGGTAGGATATTTATACCGATAGTATAAATCAAGAAAGTAATAAGATATTAATATATTCTTGAATATCGCATCGACCCGACGTGTTTTCGAAAACGGTGTACGTTGCAATTTGTTATCATTGACAGAGGTTTAATTAGTAAGTTAAAATAATGCTTTTCATTATTTTATTTTTGGTTATAAAATTCTCGTGTTAGAACAGTTTCGAATTTTTCTCAAGGTATAAGGTAAGTTCTTTAACCTAAATGGGAAAATCTATTTTTAACCGGGCGTTGCTATTTTTGATCCACGAGCTGCCATGACGAAGGTCGATTCTTCTTTCGCTAATAAGTGCAGCCCTCCTTTCCTTAATGGCCGTAGTAAATTCATTCGACTCGCTTTCTCGTTCTTTTAAAAGCTCCTGCAGGCCTGTTTCCATTCATCAACGTCCAATTATCGGCTTGTCCATATTATAAACCGACTAAACTAGAAACACGTAACATAGTTTTTCGATTAAGCGTATTGAATGGTCAGTATTGTCAATCAGGAAGAAAGTAAAAGAATATTTCTAATAAAGAAGCTACGTCTAATTAAATTTTCGATCTTTACTAAGTAAAAGAAGAAACCACCGGCGTACCCTTTTCCCCATCATTTTGTCGCAGGAGTTTCCGAGGCTTTTCCGAGGCTAAACAGCCGTTCACGTCTACCGGTCGAATGAAAGTTTCATAATTCGGCATCGACCCCTGCAGCTTCGCCCAAGTGTTCAAAGATTCATGGGCATTCCCCCTTGGTTCGTCGACGAGTAGCCTGTCATCGCCCTGCGGAGAACCTACCGGGCGATCACGCAATTGCGATCGACAACGTCCCTCCGTTCTTACCGTTCTCCCTTTTTCATTTCCACGGAATCTTAACCTGTTATTTTGCATACAAATGCACCACTGTCCGTTCCAACGGGAACCCAGTCCGTGGTGAGTTGTTTACGGGTTCGATTAATAACGGTTTCTGCCTCCTGAAAACTGGCTATTATTGTTTAGAGAACGGATATTGTTGCTGCCACGATCGTATAAAAAAAAACCAACGCTGTTATTCTGCTTGTCGTTTTTTCGACCGATCGAAACGATATTAAAATATTGTTTGAATTCAGTTTACGGTGAAAAGTTCTGCGAGACTTGCTATTGTTTTTGGATGGAGACTTTCGTGATGATCGATGGTTGGAAGATCAACGTTTCGAGGCAAAGTCGCGTATCGTTCCGTACGTCGCAAATCGTACCGTTTGAAAAGTTGAAAAACGAGAAAAACGTGCTACTTAAAATTTGGAGACGTAGAAAAGAAATTGAGAAGCATTAATTGATCCAACGAATATTAAATTCGACGAAAGGAAAACTGAATTCAGTAATTCCCTTAGAGGGCGATGTAGATGCGTCTGCTTTGATCGTCACGCTTGCACTCCCGTTTGTTCCATCCACGGTACACACGTTCACGGGTTGCTTAGGCGTCTTATCATCGTTCTGCTTTCAGCCCCCCGAGCAAGTAGAACCCCCAATGAAATATAAACTATAGAAACGTAGTTAAACCGGCGTGCAATAGTTCCGAGTTGCTCGAGAATCCGATTATGGGATCAGCGCGCACTTGTCGTTTGAGGCGACATATTAAAGCTTCCAATGAATATTGTATGAAAATTTCACTTCGTAATGATTTTTATGGCAAACTGCTCCGCGAGCAATCGGATGACGCATCGGACGAGACATCAGCAATTGGAATTACGTTCATGCAACTTTCGCGTTTTTTGCTCATCGTGACCACTATCCGCCCTCTACCGTTCCACCCTCGCCGCACTCCCTCCGAGGAAGTTGAAAACTCCTCGAGCCGGCGCCGTCCCGGCCACGCGAACTTTCCTTCTATAGATTATCGTCGCTCTGTTCAGTCACGGTGTCGTCGAACGACAGGAATCGTAGGTTAGTTCGTTTTATTTTCGTAGAAACGATTTCCGAGGGCTAAGTATTCGCGTTCCAGATCGAATATATGGACGTTGGAAAGGAATAAATGAGAATTTATCTCTTTCTTCGATTCAATTTATAATGTTCATTTCACAATTATTTTTAGCATTTCTTTCCCGAAGAACCAGGCTACTATAAAATTTATAATTGCGAAATTTAATTTTTTCCCAAAATGTTCCTTATCACATTTTTGCCACGAGTAACCACCAGATATATATATATGTACCACCTGTGTTTCTTAAAAACAATCGTAGGTATTTATGAAAAGATTATTTATAAAATCGCAGAATCGTTACACAAAGTCGGATAAATTTCATTTGAACGTCACTGGTTTCGTCGGAACCCAATCACCGCGATCTTGGGCGAAAAGAAAAAAATTTCATCAAAACCCGGGAAACTTACCGCGGCCATGTAAAACGAAGGAAGCGCGGAATGAAAGAAAGCTCATCTCCTCCCGGTGGCAAAAGATAAGACGCCATCTGTGCGTAATCGCGGTCATCTCGCGGGAATCAAAGAGACACATCCGGACGAGGCTGGTGGACGTTTTAAATCGTTCGTGATTCGAACGAGACTGGCGACCGCGAGTTCAGAATGCAGTCGCGTTACCGTTGAATTATGCAAAAACATCGATTCGAGGCCACGTAGGGCACTCCTCTCCGGTTGCGAGGAACGGTTTATCTGGTGTTGTTTGCTCCGTGCAAACCTCACCGCGGTACTCCCCGCCGACTGTATTATATAATAATTACGCGGTTGGAGCACGAGTGTTGACGTTAGACTTGATATCGGAGCGTGTGGAACCGCGTTTACGAGATGGAGGACGGTGTTATTTATCGACGCCCGGTTGTATTTTCGTTGGGCTGGCATTGCGCGGTGGACTATTCATAAGGATGGTTTTCAAGATTGCGCGTTACGAACGCGTGTAAACGGACATACCGTGTTTTCAGATGGACGGGGTTCTTGCTTTTTTCCCGACGACTGGCGGAGGCTCGGCGGCTTACAAGCGTTCCTATTGCGGACGTGTTTGCTGGAAGGGTTAGGTAGCCAGTAGAATTTGTTCTTGTCGAGCTCGTGCGGTTTTGTATTCCTTGCGTGCAGTTTCGTTTGGTTTTGGATGGTTCTTCAAAGTGTGGCTCGTTGGATACAGCAGCATCGCTGTTAGAAATGTTTTAATTTCGCTACATGTGGGAATGGTAATTTGTTCCTTTCCTCGACCGGTTTGTTGGACGACTGACGTGAAAGGAAGGAACGTTGCTGCTCGCTCTTGTTACAATTCTCGTTCGTCTGTTCATTTATTCAGCGTTTTACGACGGAATTATTATCCGATGCAGAGTATCAATCCTGGGTATTCATACGCTGCAGTAGTATTGGTAATTCTATGGTCAGACAGCCTCTAGGCGCGCATTACCGCCAATTCGTCGCGTGACCAGAGTTTATTTGAAAAATTCATTTCACTTTTCTCCTACATTTTTGCATATAGTAATACGTGACTTGCGCGAAATATCAGAGAATTCTGACACTGCTATTTATTGCCGGTGAACGTAATCGTATATGTTTGTTACTTCTTTCAGCTAGTAAATCAAGTGTTCGCCAAGTAGCAATATTAAAGATAACATTGTAGCTAGAGGAATTGATATTATACCGAACAAAGTAAGTGCATCAGTTTGAAATGTCAGTCAACTTTAGATAACTATCATGGACCTGATTAATTCCTGAAATTAATCACTGGAAAAAAATGTTTAAAAATTGTTGCATTAAACGAATTTTAGCCGGAGAGCACCACACAAGTGTACGAACACGTTAAAAGTTTCTATTACAACATACACAAAATATTGTACATAACATAAGATACAAAATGGATAAATATATTTTTATCTCTCCAATTCCCTCCCAAACGGCAATCTATACCTTTCGCTTCCCTTCTATCTTTATTCTTCTTCGAAAGAACCATTCCTCACAATTTGCACTTCCGAAAATCTCCGTATCCCAAGAAAATGTCCAACCATCGATCTTCAACAGGGTGACTCGCCGCGGATGTTACACGACGTAACAGCGTCGCGACGCTCACGCTGGCGCCGTATCACCAACGCCAGATTAATCCTGATGAATTGACCGAACGAGGTTACGCGTCGACGAAATCGAAGCTGGTCCGCGATGCGTGGGAGAGTGTACGGTTGCACTAATTAAATGGATGCCCGGCCGTTGCGCGCTGAGCAAAGCCGGACCCCGTTTCGAGAAACGGGGATAATCATCGATACGGCCTCGTTCGAGAGCACTTCCGGCTCGCGGATCGCAATCGCTGTTGCACGGACGGCTTCTCTTTGGTTCACGTCTCGAATTGTCTATCAAGTTTTGGTGTGCCGTTCCATTGACTTGGCACGGTGAATCCTGGAATTTTTCTGATTGGGTATTATTGTCGAGGGTTGATTATGGTATTTGTCACATGTTTCTGCATTATCGCCGAATTGCAAGGTATATACCGCGGCTATTAACATAATATAGCGGATAGCTGGGAAAGTCGCGAATATTTGAGACGATCGCGATTTCGAAGTGAACCGTTCCGATTCGTTTTTCGAATTCTGGAAGTTTATTTAGTGCAAATAGTGCAAATGTAATTTTAATAAATAACGTTCAGTCGAGAATGTTTACCTTCATCGCATATTCCGCGCTTCCATACTCCGCAAATAAATAGCATCATCCGCAGTCCAAGTACCGTTTCATGTGCTGTGTTGCACGAAGTCTGAATATCGGTACTTGAACAGTGCTTCATCTCATTATGTTACGATGGAAACTGTGTAATCGTGATACAGTCCGGTAGTCTTACGGCTGGTTCATTATTCGAGATTACCCCATTATTCGAGATGCCGTTCATTTGCTGCGTTGGTAATGGTAAATCGTTTTTACGAGTGTTCTCGATATCAGCCCATTCTCTTCTTCCGTTCCGTCCCTCGGGATACCTCATTGAAAACGAGCGAAAATGATATATTCCAGCGATCTTCGATTTCACGCGTTCCTCGATAAGGTCGTAAAACAAATTCAACTTCGTCGAAACACATTGCTCGTATCCATCGAGCCGTTCATAATAAATTCTTCTAACATCGAACTGCGCGCTAGTTATTCCCGTAACGCACGATCCATTTACACCGGAACTATGTGCACGGGATTAAAGTAAATCAAAGCGATAGGCTGCGCGATGAATAAATCTGCCCTCCTTTCTACTCTATTTACACGGGACGTCGTGGAAAATCTACAAAAATACGTTCCTGTAAATTCATGGAGTTTTAGCGAAAGTTTACGAATCGGTTTGATTCACTGCTTTGTCGTTTACACAGTTGACTCTTTGAAACATAGTGGAAATCACGGTGAGCTATGTAACTAAAAGAAAACAAGCAAAGTACCGTGCATATTACTGTGATTTTATATTACTCTAAGAATTATTCTGGAACCATTTGTAACGAGAGATAGTTCATTGCTTTACGTTCTTCGTTAACACTTAATGATCAAGCTTGTGCTCAGTCTCAGGGAAACGCATTGTGTATTCGATAATTCCGACATAATGGTGCACAAAGTCCTCCATGCTTCTAAAAATTAGCCCCGATTATACGAATTATTCCACAGTGACCTCGGTGAATGTACTTATGTATGTACGTACAGAACGTTGAAGACGCAACGTAGCCTTAAAAGGTTGCGTTCTACCTTTGAAAAATCATTACGTCACGTTTACGGTATGTAATTAATAACCGAGTGAGGCTCGAGATCTGGATACCAGATATCGTGGACGTGATGATTAATATTAAGTTAATGGGCCAGAGTACGATAAAGGTAGTGTCATGCGATTATTCGTGGCATCTTGACGCGACGAAAAAAAATTCAATGTTGGCAACTGCGTTAAGGCCCCAGGGAAGAGGTGATCGATATCGAGTTAATGTGTCGCGGCAATAAGGAAACGACCACGGCGATTATTATTATACCGTATGCGATTATTTTATCGCGTACGTATCGTGGGAACGGATCCAACAACTGGGAATTTCGTCTCGTCCGGAGCCAAAAGGTTGCTGGGCTAGCATTCAACGCGTTTATGACTTCATGACTAATAAAATGAAAATTGTGGACTGATGATAATTATTTGGAGGTAAACGTTGGCTGTACTCGCCCCTGGAGGGGAACTACTTGGGTTTTAATTAGAGAATTGCTGTTATTCGAAGCGTGCAGCACACCGTGCTTACAATTACATCCCCGTTGCGCCAGTACCAACAGTATTGTTTAATATTTCCACTTCTCTTTCTTTAAGCGTTCACGTAGTCTCGTTTTCTACGCTTCGAATAATTTCCAGTGTCAAATTGATCACAAAGGCCCAATTTAGAATTCTATAAGTAGCATAGAACTCTCTTCTTGAAATAAAGAGACGAGAAAGGTCGAGTCTCAAATCTCTAATAATTCTCCTGAGTGGTAGCTCCGGTTCTCTTAAATAGTACCTTTCCTTCTCTTCCTTTAAGTGACGGTGAAAATAAAAATATTCAATATCATTATTCAAATCACTGTAACATGGTGAAAAAGAGAGCGTAAATCAGATTAGAAACATGGAATAACAAATATTTTCGCTTACCATTTAAATTTTGTCGATTCTCGAACTTGGTCTTCTTGGTCGCTAAATCTTCCCCGTGGGACTGTTAATCCTTGAGTCTGCGCATTCAATAACACCGTCATCCACAGCGCGAGAAATACACCGGTTAGACGACGTCGTCTTCACGTCGCTAATTAGATCGGGTCGCGATTAACTCGAGGCGAGATTCCCTGGAAAGCAGTTGATCCGAGGGAACTTTCATCGTGGGGAGTCGGGAGTGAGAGAGAAAGAGAGACAAACAGAGAATACTGAGCGCGATAGGGCTGATAATTAACCGTCGTTTGGATTGGCTTCGAAGCTTCGGAAACGTGTATTTTTCGAACTTACTCCTCTTACAAGATTCAAGGTATGCGCGGCTGCGTCTACCGAAATGGCGACGATCCCATGTATTATGCATTGGGATTCCATTAGGAGGAATTTCCTCGGAACATCGAGCAAGGACAATTAGTTCGGAGGTGGTACAGCGAAAGAAACTCTCTGTCTTCTTTTTTTATTCGTCCCATCGAATCCATCCTCTCGAAATTGGTAAGCTGCAACGTGGCGGGGAAATAAAATCAGCGGATTGATTTTCAATTCGACAACCGAGCTGGGCGATAGCCAGTGGCTGGAATTGATTCTCGTATTATTTCTGTCGGACGTCCCTGTCTCCGATACGCGTTGAAACGAAGGCCAGGAGAAATGCGGAAACGTCTTCGGGGCTGCTTGTTTATATTTAAAAGAGGCTAGCGCCGGCTTGCCTTTTATTTCGCCGGGCGCGGACGAATGAAAGCTGGCTTGATGAGGAACGAGAACGGAAGTGGTCGTACAGTGCTCTTTTCTGAGCCGGATGAAGTTGTCGGAATGTAATTACCAGGAAAGGATGTTGAATTTGATTGAAAATAAGCTGTTGTTCTCGTTGTCCTGCAAAATTCTTTTTTCAGTAGTGAATCGGATTTCCCCATGATTTTAAATATCACAAACATTTCGTATACAATATCGTTTTCCACCGCAGCGAAAATATATAAAATAATGATTGCAAGAAAAAGAATGTAGTACGTTTGCACTCCTTAGTACCACCACTGAGATCGCATTAGCGTGCGCAGCCGCCACTCGAATATTTTCTGAAAATTATTTCCTCGACCTAAAAGCCCCGAAAAGCCCCGAGTACAAACCCTAAACTGAACTCTGAAAAAGTCCGAGAACAAATTCACTTGTTAGTTTTATTCAAAAAATACTTGGGAGAAGTTTTCGGGTTGCTGAAATCACGGAACACTTCGCTTCGAGAACAGACGATCCATTCGAAGCGCAGCGAGCAGGTGCAGGGATTCGCGATTCTCAATAACGAGGCAGCATTTTTCCGCGGAATTTGCGACGCGACTACCCCCTCGCGGCGTCTCCCTCGCGGGTTCGCGATTGTTTCCAAACGCCAGACCGTTCGGAAATATTGCGTCGCCGGTAACAAACGCGCCTCGTTTAATGGCCAGGGAAATGAGAAACGTGATGGAAACGAGCGAGGACACGGCTCGTACGCCTTTCGAGGAGCTCGCCCGTTCTCCGCGGCGCCCACTGCCGGGGTGCAATTATCTAATTAGAAATGGCGGGCAAATGTAATCACTTGCGTTCGCGCGACCCGGCTACATCCCCGACCAATGAACTAAAACGATATTGCCACGACGAACCGCTTTTGTTCACGCGAGCCTGAGATCCTCCACTTTCCCAGTGGGAAAGGGTGCACCGTTGCGCTAATGGCCGACAGACGACTCTCGTGGTTTGGGACATTATTTAGTTAACCTCGCTAGCTGAGAACGTTGTTTTTGGTATTATGTTTCGAATATGCCACGCTCCTGGTGCTTGATTAGGGAAATCTGCCGCGAAATTTGAATGTTGGCTGGTGCAAGCGATGCATCGCGGTCGGTGATTAATTTTCATGTTGCTCGATTTTCTAAGGATTTTCTGTCCTAGCGTCGTTCGTGACCTAGTTTTGCTTTTTCTAATCTTTGTGTTTTGGCCTTCAACCCTTTGATAGATGACTCGAGTAATTATATATATTCGAGTAATATTTCGAAATTCCTAAATAGATCCGAATATGGATATAGAAGCTTTTCCATATTTTACATTTGGTTTGAATGTCCAAAAGAAATTTTCAGGAAGCAACGTGTATGCATTACGTGGAATAATACTTGTTTCATTTACGTTCAAATTAGCGTAATCAAGTAGTTACCTTTTAAAGTCCGCTTGCCATTATCCACGACTTACCGACAAACTATTGGACATTCTTATTGTAGCTCGAAACTCCGTGCTCGTACGTGTGACTCAAAGTCCAGCTAGAAGCGTGGGTTCTCGGTTAATGACCGCGGTACTTTGTACTCTGTTCCGCCTGAAAAAGAAAGAGAGCAGAGAAGAAAGGAATTAGGTGTTTCGAGGTTTCTTGGCCATAAACGGGCAAATACAGCTGACACAAAAATCAACTTAATTCTCATCCTCGAGGCAACGTGTTGTTTCAATTGAAGTTAAAAATGTTGGAAATACAGAATAATATTATTATTATATTATAATATTATTAATAACTTTTGCTATTCGCATTTGGATGTTTGGATTTGCTAATTAATTGTTCATTTCTACTATAACTGTCTTTTACTTTATATTTTATTAAAATTATTTCACGCTTAACGATGGGACCATTAATGTTCCAAATAGATAATAGATTTAAATATTAATAGAAGTTGATAGGAATGGGTTTAATACTGAGTTTTTTTAAATTTAAATACGAACCATTTAATTTGTTGTTGAAAGCTCTATATACAAAAACTTTATTCTGCAGTGTTAACATATTTCCGTTAAGCTTGACAATTTCAATTTATCCACCTCGCTATAAATTCTACTTCTCCTATTACTTTACTTATTATTTTTAACTCTTCGGCGAACCCATGATACTCTACCATCGCCAACTTTCTACCTGTTGTGTTTCCACCAGCCAGGACCTCCAGTTATTCCAACATCACACGCGAAAGTTCCTTCCTCTTTATTCCCAGGGAAAGCCCACGCAACGCGAGATATTATTACGTTGACCACGCGGAAAGCTCGCCGGGGCTCGAGTAATTCTGCTCGCCGAACCGTAAATCGGGGCTAGATCTACGTAAACTGGAGAACGCGACGTAGAAAGAACGGACGGCGGACGGTGAGGCGCAGGGCACAATGGAACCGATGGAGCCCGTATTATTTGCGATGTTCAACTATTTTGCAACGCTTCGGCGAGCGGGTCTCTTAGAAATTTCTTCCCGTTCCTTTTCAACCCTGATTTATCGGATCTCCTTTGCTGCTTCGAACTACGATCCGCGTTGCTTTAATCTTGATACATTCATCGAAGCTAATCTAACGTCTTTAAACTTTTCTTCGAGAAAAGAATCTAACCTACGATGGGATAAACATTTAAATTTTTGCTATCCAAATCAACGGAACTATTCATTGCGCTATTTATTGACAAAAGTTTTTAATTAAATCTTCCGTGGTACACGAAACTTCTTTCAGCAATTTGCAAACGAGGTCAGAAAGGCCAGGCTCTCGACCCTATTTTACTAGTAGTCTTTGTGTATTTGCTTCGTGATTCTTTTACACCGGTCCTCCTGTTTCCTTAGTCAGCCGGAAGTGGCTTCGAAGGGAGGTCTGTCGGTGATTCTTGCGGTGTGATTCTTGCCACGACTCGTTCGTTTTGATTTCTGTTCTCGCCAGTTTGCCGACTGGAAAGTTTCTTTCTAAACGTTTCCAGGGGCCAGAAGAGGCGCCGGCTCCTATTCTCCGTTGCTATTCTTATAGTTGAAAAGGATGATAACAAACCCTGGGTGGTGCCTTCTCTTTGTTCTTTTAATGATCGCGGGGGGACGTTTCGTGTCATTACGACCGCGATTGAATTTTAGATCGCGCGGCCGTTTTTCGAGTTTTTATTTTGCATCCGGCGCGGATTCGCTCGCGGTGCATTCCTGTTCCAATTCTCCTGGTAGGGAATACAAAATAACTCAACTGACTTGACGACCTCAAATTGCGCGTGAAATGCTCCCCGTATGAAAGAAAGTTATTGGAACGAAAGTAATCTTGTTCCCTCGCAGAATTATGGACATCGTATTTCTCTTTTCGAATTGGTCGTCCGACGTTACAAATTCCTATTCCGCTATTTATTAATTATTATATATAGTAACACGTTTCAGTTTAAATATATTCGATAGATAATAATATAACTTTGAAGTTATACAATTTTTTAAGCATAAAATCATGCTTAGATTACAAAAGGAAGGCGATCTCTTATTTGGCAATACTTTATCGAACCGTTTATTTGGGGAATTTTAGTTCTACTTGAAATTGTACAATCCATATGTATCTGAATCTCTAGTATTACGTCTGAATGAAAATTGAAATTATATATTTCATGGATTCTCGTAAAACTTGTAGGTATAGCGTGACACGCCAATGGTAGAGCAAGTCTAGCAGAGTGTCTCGGATATCAAGTATTGGCTGCTAAACTTATATTTATAAAATGAAGATTTTTCAAAGATATCAAGTTTGAACCGAATAAATCGAAAAATAAATCGGGGTTTTTACACCCATTGAACAAAATGGCAAGAATTTTCCCAGCGAACGGTTCCCGGTAAAACTACTTCACGTTCGACCGAACGTAATGCAGAAGTAATCGACGGCAGTGATTCCGTTCGATCGCGCGTCGTTCGTTATCGCATTGTTGCTCGTCGGCTGGACCCTGGGCGTCGCGACGCCCGTGTTATGCAGATGCGTTCCGCTGAAAGGCGGTCTCGGTCGTCGCTTCGACAAATCATAAATCGAAACGCGAACTGGAAAAAGGCGGACAGGGGAATAAGTTTCGCCAGGCGGAGGGAAAAAAAAAGTTGGCCACCCGGTGAAATATCGTTCCGCGGTTCCAGCGAAATAAACTCGGGCTCGTTTTAAGGATAGTTCTCGACTACGTATTTCCGTTTCGTACGCGCGTCGATCGCGCTGCGTTGTTACTTTTAATCGAGGATAACTTTTATTTCTCGTCGAATTTGATTTTTATGTTTCTTCTTTATCTTTCTCTCTAGCGTACTACTACAGTACGAAACGGAAAGAAGAAGGGAAGGACAAATTTCTGCAGTTTCCGATTTTTTCAATTTTGTTGGTTAATTAATTTCAATTTCGTCATCGCGTAATAGACGTAATAATGAATGAATTTGAATACGACTAAACAGCTTGTATAACATATATTTTTTGGACATTTTGTGGACAAAGAGCTATATGAAGAATTTTTGCAATTTTTGTTATCTATTTGTATTTTTATGTAAGATTTTGCATAAATAGTAGTAGCAAGATAATATAAAGATGAATGAAGATGGGTATGAATGAAATTCTCGTATTCTGTTCTCGTGATGTAAGTGGTAAATAGCAGGGACAGCGATTGAGTAATTACGTTGAATGGGTTCTGGGAATGCACGTGGAGTTTTGGACACGAAGAGACACCTTCGTTCAAAGTCAGAAATCTTCAAAGCGCGGACGTGATACATTTATGGGCACTCGACATTTAGGGAGGGCAGTTTATTACTGTTCAACTTGGTTCTCGCTTGCAGCAAAGCGCTAAAATATCATTCAATTGATATCTAACGTAACTAAAGTATAAGCAAAACTATATTTTCTTATTTTAGTTTGTAAAAATATTGCGAATACCAATACATCAATTACATTATTTATTAATGTAATAATTAATAAATTATTGAATAAGGATTTGCTTATATTTATTATCTCAACTATTTACCTTTTAAACATTCTGTCTTACGTACTCTAAAAATGAATTTAAACGAGGAACAAAATTCCCCCCCCCCCCCCCCCCCGCCTCTACTCAGGCGTTAATAAAATTCTAAAAGACCTGGCAAAGGTATCGTTTCTCACTCCGGAAGTGATCCTCACTTTCCGGAACAGTGTTCCTCGCAAGATGACCCGAGTGTTCCATCGACCGCGGGACATTGAACCTTCTTCGGCTTTTTCCGCTCTACTCAAACATTAGAAGGTCCAAGTTCTCGAGCCGAACCATCTCTAAAAGCACGCGAAGTTTACGTAACGACGCGAATTTTTCAGCGGATCCATCCGCGCGTAAGGAACGAGCGCTTACACGCGCGCTTCGATCTCCGCGCTTCCGGTGTAAACTTTCGGGCGAACTTGATTCACCGACACGCCTTCGAACCGACACTTTTACGGTTTTTCCGTCAAACGAATGTTCTTGGTTTTTGACATAGAAAGTTATATATCTCTAAGTGGAAACGTTTGTATTTTTGGAATTAGGGGATAACTTTTCCGATGTTTTCACTTTTTTTGAAAGTTATCTTGCGAATATCTCTTTTATTTTCGTAGATTGTTCACTGCATATTGTTCGGCATAATATAATTTTAAATGTTTAACCTTTTTATTCGTTAATTCGCAGCAGTTCTTGGAAGAATCTCAGAGATTTGACTGGCAGTGTATGTCAGAACCTCCGCCAGAGCTATTAAAGAGATTAAAATTGTTATTTCGTAACTTCTTATGCAGTTTTCATAATTTTAAAAAGCCTCTCTTTTATTTACATCATTTTCTCTAACATCTATTTGGATGCATAATTAACTTTCATATTTTATGTCATCAAGAAGTAATTAATTAACAAAGAGAAACAGAAATCCCGACGAATCGAATGAATCGCGTCGTTACTTAAACGCACCGATGGCGTAACTCGCAATTGACGAGGCGTTAATTATAATTAGCGGGGTGCCGATAAAACCGGGACGCCTTTCTCGCGGACGGCGCCGTCGAAGTTTCCGCGGAGTAAAAATCGCAAATTGCCGACAGTGATCCCGGCGTATCCTCATCCGGGATAAGGGATCATTCGGAAGTTCCGGGAAGATAAAGTTAAGTGAATTCCTCGGTGTAAAGTAGCGGCCCTGAAACTTTGTTTCTCTTTGGCTCAGTTTAAGGACGTCGGCTCCGAGACCCGGCTCCTCTTGATTCTTTACGCCCCTTGAATAATCGGCCCGTTACTTACAAGTCTCCGTTAAAGTACGTAGAAGAGTTCGAGTTTAAGTTTAAGTTCAGTTTAGTTTAGTTTAGTTTAGTTTAGTTTAGTTTAGGTTAGGTTAGGTTAGGTTAGGTTAGGTTAAGTTAGGTTAGTCGCGATTCGGGTTTAAGAAGCTCATTGTCCAAATCAACGTGTAACTTAGACTTCACTCGTCGTTTGTTATTGCTTTGTTATTGCCACTGCGTAATTTCTGTTAAGATTAATCAGTCTGCATTTTACTTTCCGTGTAAACGGAACACTAACTTCCGTGTAAGTACGCGATTTGGGTTGTTGAGGTTAGCGTTTAGAAGCCTGGAAGATTTATGGCGGACGGAGAACATATTTTGGTGCTCTTATTTGATTCGGAAGCCGGTGTTCGAGGCATCAAGGTTGGAACGTGGATCTTGATACTTGGAACGCGAGATTTACGACTTTGGATTCTTAGGAAGTTTGGATTTTCGGATTAGAAGCTTGGGAACTGAAATTTGTAGTTTTAATAGATGCCAGATTATTCCACGTTCCTACTTCCTTTCGTTTAGAATGTTGCACGCGGTTATTTGTCGAATCATTTATTTCGATATGAATTTATAATGCTTAATGCGCGATAATGTTATTTATCATGTTCTGCTTTTGATAAAGTGGAACGAAGAGTGAAACTTTTTTCTGGCGCAGATGATTAATCATCGTGCAGCTGCGATTATAGTTACTTTTTTGCTACGCTTTACCCACTTTAGATTCTAATCATAATCGATCGTGCTAAAAGTACAATTATATTGGAAAATGTAATGACCATAATTGTTGTTACACTTAATGCATAATTAATATATCCTCAACTCTCATTAACATTATTGACAATTATAGTGTTCATAAAGAAAAATGTTTTAATGTCTTTAAAGAATGAATAGGATGAAGAGTGTTATAGTATTTTCTCTCATTTTCTTATTTAACAATCGTACATACAAATAACTAATATGATTACACTCTGTACTCTAAGATCCGCAAAAGTAGCCAAAATTTATACTAATAAAATTAAACGCAGTTTGTACATACTAATAGTAATATTAATTTCTATTTAAAAAATTGTCACTATTTGTTTTTTATTAAAATATTGTATAAACTAAATTCCATTTACTTTACATTGTTGATAAATAGATACTATTATCAAGAATTAACTTCGCTCGAAGATGACTAGAAAAATTCTCGTTATCGATAACGGCTATAGGTAACCAAAATAGAATTCCACCATCGATAATGATTATCGATAACCAAAATTAAATTCCCGTCATACATAATGGTTATCGATAACCAAAATAAAATTCCCACCGTCCATAGTGGTTATTTGTAACCAGAAACAATCTCCGTTATCACTAATGACTAGTAGTGAGCTGTTGGTCAACAATTACGGTATTGACATTAAACAATTATTCCCAACGAAATATCATAGAAAACCAAAACAGTTAAAATTGAATATTTTTCGAAAGATTTAACTAAGAATTAATTGTTTGTTAGAAATATTTTGAAACAAATTTTGAAAACAACCTACGTAACGTTTGTTCGGTGTACAGCCAAGCTGATATTTCAGCTTTTTATTTACCTAATGAAAAGATCGACGAATGGATTCCCCAGTGGGTCGAGCATCCATTTACGTGTCTCATTCAACTTGGAACGTCCAAGTTTCACACGGGGAACGAAGCAAGATCTCGCAGCAGCTGTCAAATCCCGAAGTCGAATCGATCGGTTCGAGCCGCGAGAGAATTCCGGTGGCCCGTGTTGTCTAGCGCCAACACAAGAACAGGGCCGAAGAACGTACGCTCCGCGATGTGTACTCGCCCCGTGAACCGGATGTCGCGCTCGGGGCGCTACTCGAAAGCGCTTTTTACGCGAGGTGTCGCGTCCCCCGGGTGGTAAGCGCGGCCTCCGCGGTAGGTTAGAAAAGTTTTGCGCCGCGGCGACGATCCATCGATCGCGATGGGAAACGCTCGGAAGGAGGCCCGTAATTAGCCGCGACGTTAATTACGCGCGACGAGCCGGGCCGGTCGGTGATTTATCGCGCGACGCTCGACCGAGCCCGGTTCGTTTTCAGATCCTCGATTCGACGGATGGGGATGCGAATACGCGTGCAAAATGCTTCGAATATCTAGTGAGTGTTTTTATTCATTTTTTCTAATAGAATTTTTTAACGTTGAGAAGCGAGGTATTAACAGTTTCCAGTTTCGTTGAATAACTTTCTTAGTAATTGTGACGATCTTCGGATAGCATTAAATAGCAATTCTTCACTTTCGAATAGTCACCGATTTCGTATAATTTTCGAAACGACTTTAACCTACAGTGACACAATCTCAAATACCGCATCAACTTGAATGACAACCCTCCGCGATCCCCAAATAATTATATGACAATAATCGTAAGTACTAACGTCATCGTTACGACGAGCACTCGTGGCCACTCGAAGCGATTTTGAGTGGCAACGCCTCTAACAACCTTGAAACGAGCGTACCATTCGCTACCATTAAACGACTTTGAAATAACCGCAAAATCCCTCCGAAGCAGACGCGCGGACGAAATCCCTCTCCATTCATGAAGCTCTGCAGTTACCTCTCGACCGTCGACCCAGAAACGGCTTCCTATCCTAAACCTGGGCATAAGCTCGAGGTCTTAGTACCGCTGGGAGTCGAGCGGGCTGTAGGTGGAAAAATTCGCGCTGGAGAACGTCCGGCAGACGGTGGCGGCGGGGCGTCGCGCAGCCGGAAAATCGAGGACGTTTCCGGGTGAGTGACCCGTTCTCATTTGACATTCAATGGATGGCGCGCTCCATAAAGGGCTGGAATGTCGTGTACTCGCGCGGCGTAATTTACGATCGGACGGGAAATTCGTGGTAATTTCTACGCGTGACGATTAGAAGCGCGCTCGTCGGAACGCCGACGAACACCCGCGAAAGGGAGGTCGCGGTTCAATCCCTGTTCGAGGTTGTTCAAAGGAGTTGACAGGGTAAAATAGAAGGGGAAAAATAATCGGAGAGAGGAGGAGGAAGATCTTTCCCTGGGAGGCACGAATGCCTCGAATAATCGACTGGGAAATATGAGTTTCGTTTCGATTCTCCCTTCTCGGTGTTCCTTGGTTATGAGGGTAATTAGTAATCCAGAATCGTACGTAAGTAGGGCGGCATCTGTGGCCCAGAAAATTCCTTTTTATGTCTTTGCTCTCTATGTATGTAATTGAAATTTTTGCAAATCATTTCTAATATGTATAAAAATACAAAACTCATCACGAATTATTTTTAATGTTCTCGTTTTACGTTTTATTCAGTTGAACGTACGAGATCCTAATTAGATTCGAGGGTCCGTGGAATGTCTTCTATCCGCGGGATTACTGGACGGTGCCTTCGGAATCGAGTAAGCCGAAAAAATTCTTTCCAGTGTTCTTCAAGTGTCACTTATACTGGAGCGTAAGAATGTTTCGGAGAGTAGCATAGGAATGTACATTTTAGGGTAAGACTGGTTTTAGAAGTTAGAATTGCCGGGAAGTTTCGAACGGGGAGCATTCGAAGGTGTTCGAGGTGTACGATTCGATCCGCTCGGAGTTAACTTTCGGATTATTGCTCTACGTGGAATTGTTATCGCCCGATTCTGTCATTTTTCCTCCGACGTTCGAACAATGCTATCAACCTATCGCGTCTGAACCTGCGAATCCTTCTTTCATCTAAATTTTTTATTTCCATTATCTATTCATCAATTATCGTTTCCTTTTCTCTCCTCGGTTAATACCTATAATAACCTCTAATTCTCCTAAGATTGAAAATTACATGCAATATTTCAGTATTTCGAACCCTGCGCTTGTGTACGGCTAATGAAAAAACGTCTCCAAGCTAGCGGTCTGAGTACCTGAATTTGTCAATCGCACCGCGAAAATTATACCCACTTACTGCGAATGCAAAACCTTTATCAGCAGCTCGATCCATCACACTTTTCTTCCCGCGTTATTTACTCGATGTCAATTAGTCAGAGTACCGTGAAGATTAGAACAATCAATTTTCCATCTGGTGATGGATCGTTCGGTGGGAACGCGGACTGACCTTGCGAACCTGATAAATTCGATAAAACGTTTCTTGCCGACGATTTCAATCCGTGTCCCGCGATCGATCTTTACCCGTAAGTGGCCAACAATGGCCGGACCGTTTCCGTTTTTGCGATAATTATGCGCACGCCGCAGCGGTCCCGCGTTCGCTCTTAATTTCACCCGCGTGTCATTAACGTCCCTCTTTGTGCTCCCACGGCGAGTTGTTCGCTGGACTGATTGAATTTTTCATAAGACCTCGTAATAAGAAGCGTTGCTGCTTTACCCCGTGGCTAACGTAATGTATTCCGAACTGTTACTTATTCAAAGAGAGAGAGAGAGAGAGAGAGAGAGAGAGAGAGAGAGAGAGAGAGAGGGAGAGAGAGAAAAGGAAAAAAGTAAGGGAAAAAAGGAACAAGCGGAAAAAAGGAAAAAATAACCGGTGGAAAGAAGGAAAACGCTTCTGGTAATAACACCGTGGTATTTTACGTTGCATAATATTATCGACGCAAGTAATGCACCTTTGGCAGACCGTTTTAATGCCTCGTTCGATGCACCTCTTGCAAATTATTACGTGCCGAGGCTTACGGAGAGTGGTTATGTTAATTTAACGTGGAATTTGGCAAGTTGGTCCCTTTTTTTCTCCTCCCACTTTCAAGGTATTATCATTTTCTGCACGCTCTTTCGCGAATTTTAGAATACTTGAAATTCTTGCATAATTCTCCTGGAAGATGATACCAGCGGATGGAGATAATTTTTATCTTAATTGTTTTCAATGAAATATTTGCAGAGATTCCGAATTCTTATTTGCAAGGGTTAAGTCGAGTTTCTAGATTACTTTTTAATTGCAAAATCGATGGACTGGTTCCAGTTTTAATTTAGTCGCGAATTAATGTTTAAAAGGAACGTGTTATCGATTTTATCGGTTGGTGATTGAATTTTTTATGTTTTCGGTTGGATAGAAGGCAATTTTTTTGCGTTATTCTTTGTCACGCTAGTACGTAATTGTGACAAATCTAGGCGCTTTGAATTCATCCTGTTGTTTGTTCCTCTCCTTTTCATCGATCTACGTGATATACGCGTTTGCGTGGATATGCGACACTGATTCATCTTTCATGCAATGACCACTCAAACGAACGAGCGCAAAAATAGATATACTGCATCGAATGAGAGAATTCAAGGCAAATATTGGGTTGACAAGAAAGTATTTTCGGTTTTTTAGTGTGAAATAAAATTTATTTCTTATATATTATACAAATCCTAAACTAACAGCTGCAAACAAAATTACACCTATATATAGTAATTCAACTTGATGTAATATTATTTTCATATAAAAGGAATGCTATATATTAAACACGATTAAAAAAATCATTTTAGTGTTCAAAAAGTAAACGGATCACGAGCTTCAAAATTTTTACACGGCGCCACATAAATCCAAAAGAGACACGTTTAGAATAGATTTTTAATCATGTTAGGAACAGATTTCAACGATTTAACGGCGAATCCCTAAACTTAACTTAAACTATAGCTTAACTAAATTTACAATTTGCAATCCGATTGAAAGTTTCCAAGTGAAATTTTCTGAGGTGATTCACAATTATTTTTTAAATTGATTATAGATCGCATTCTTCATTTTCTACATTTATTCTACGTTCAGGGGTAATACTAATCGAATACTACTTGAAAATGAAATGTACTCACATATTGAACGGCGGTCTCAATCCACGCTGGGTGCGTCTGCAGTTCAATGGTGGTCTCCTCCAACTGAGAGGGCAGTTTACAAAGACCAGACAGCAAGTAGCGCGCAATCATAAACAATTCATCGTTGTAAATTAATTTGGAAAATCTATTTTCAGTATTCGAATCAGTTAAACTCTATTAAAATCGAGAATAGTTTTAAAATATCCGAATAAGCAAACTAATATTACGATAATTCAATTCAAAGAGGTGCTTTAATTATTAGATAGCAATTAGAGTTGGCAAAGCTAGTTAGATCTCGATTTGTTGACGGAGTTCTGTATCAGAGTTGTCGCGACGGGGTCATACTGCCAAATGATCGTGCATGACTGCGCGCGACTCCGCAGACCTTGAGCACGTTCAGTGCACGATACAGTGGCAAGACACTTGTCGCAATGGTTCATTCATTATTTATACTTTTCATATTAATTATAATTAACTTTTTTAATATTCCAACATTCGTACATAATTCGTATACATATATTCTTCAATAAAATATAATCATATGTCAATTATTACTACCTTTACTAGCTAGTTTTCAAGTTTTACAATGTTAATTGTTGAATTGAAATTCTTGTTACATTAATCTTTACGTTTCATTCGGTATACTCACTGATAAGCATGGATCTTATAACAATTTCATTACAATAATGACAGTAATATGGCAATGTAAAGAAAGTGGGAAATCGTTGTACCATTGAATTTTTGACAAGAATTAACAACCTACTGGATACACAACCAGTCAATATCCGTCTTGAAATATTGTCGAGAAATCCTTAGTCCGTATAACGCGGATGACTCCAAGTTTGGATTCGTCTCGGTTTATTGTAAATTTTATATTGGATGATGCCCGTAGTATTATATACAAGTTATTCCCTTAAATCAAACGCTTTCAAGAACAGCGGTTCTCTATCTGAAAAACAAATCGCAGGAAAGTTGCCGCGACGTGGCTACGTAGTTCGTGTTACACCGTGTTTGCGCCGGGCGGTCATTTGAATCTCATTCCCCATGCAAATTGCCGCGAGTCCCGGCACCACAATTGATACATACCGCGTACGCGTTTGGTCCCGATCTAAACTATTTCGATAATGCGGCCGAAAATCTGCGGTAAAAAATCTAGATTGTGGGAGGAACGGAGAAAAAAATAAACAAGAAGAAAAGGAACAAACATCGAGGCCCATTTAGGGTGTTCGTGGACGGTAGTTTGCGGCGACGATTCATTTGTCACGCGCCCCGTGTATTTGTCTTCGTGCTAGTTATTAATTGCATCCTCGTCGAGCGGGGCACGTACAAATATTGGCTCGCACGAAATATCCTCGAAAGTCATTATACAACCGCCAGACCGTCGTCGTCGTCGTCGTCGTCGTCGGAACGTTTTTCCAATGTGCCCGAGATTTATTCATACCTTTGCGAACGTTTCACGGTGAGTACCGTGACTCGATGATTATTCCAGCTAGCTGGTGAACGATTGCGGTCTATAAATGGATAATTGACGATAATATGGTGGATATTTGGAATTGCGAGCGGAAATTGAATCATCCCTATCAATCATCAACTGTACGTGATATTATTATAAATGCTGGGAGTTATTTTCAAATAGTGATCTCTAAGGAAATTTATTGAAAAAGTCGGAGTAACAGATTTATAGATAACGTATTTGAGAATTGAATTCATTTTTGTCAATATGTTTTGAATTAATGTAATGTAATATATTTAATGAAATACATAGAATGGAATTTTTTTTTTGTTTCAGGTAAGATTAAAGTAGTCCCTTGTTCGCTGGCGAGTGTAAGTAACCCGTTCAGAGAATATTCATTAGTGGAAGTATAACAAACCTGAGTTCAATGTTCTTACACAGTCAGATCGATGCCAAAGTTGGCCAATCTTTACCAACCCCTAAAAACAGACACCTAAAACCTCTCCTGCTTATGCTTCGTTTCCCTTGAATCTCATTATCGATCAACTAGTCCAACTCTAAGTAAAACTCTTCCCGTTTATTCCAAACTCGTTACACTCAACCCATCACCCTAAGCCAAAATCATCAACCCCCAAAGTTCTCCATTTTCTCATAATCCCATCACGTGCACCTCGCAAAGGTGGAACATTGGCTATGCAAAGAAACATAGATCCGATCGGTCGTAGTTCCTACATCTTCTCGATCCTAAAAATTAAGAACTGAAAACGAATCGAGACCATAACCTCACTGGCGAACATCTGACGGCGATTCGGGTGAACGCGGCGCACCTGGCCGATTATTTTCCCTGGCGTTCGTTCCACCGGCACCGAATTTATGCCCGCGAGCAGTTGCCAAGATATCCATCCGGCGCGTTCTGCTGGCTGGACAAACACTTAGTCGGGGCGCGTGGACGGTGGCTCCGACGGGGCCATCACCGAGCACGGAAATAACTTTCGCGAACAATGGCCGCGTACGCGCGAACGATTCCACCGTTGTGCGCGGATGGGCCTCAAGTTTTCGTCGCGGGCATAGTTTCGCCGCGTCCTGGATCTTGTTGACGAGATTTGATTGCGAATTCGCCGGGAGATCGCGCGGTAATAATGCTCAACGGAATTCTTGAGAGGATCCCTTAAAGGGGAAACGAGTCGAGCGTTTCGTTCTGGTGTGCTGGTTATCATAACCTGTTGTCGAGGGCCCCGATATAACTTTTTTGAATCTGTTCTCCTCTCCTATTCTAGCGTGAGTGTAACATGTAGAAAGAAGTACTACTACTACTTCGTGTTGTCTGAATATTTCAAGTAGAAACGATTAATTTCTTCATCCTTCGAAGAAATTAATCGAGTATGGGCATATAAAGATTTAACTGTCATCGAATGTCGTTCGTTTCGGTGTATTAACGAAAAGTGGATGTTTAAAAGACGCCGAGTACTAAATGGAACAGGAAACCGAGCGATAGAGGGAAAGGGACACTTCAGTCGACTGGGATTGAATTGGTGAAAGTCGTTGTTTTTGGTTCTGCTTTGTCCACGAACATTCCTAACGAGGATTGTTCCGCAGGGGTGATGTCGCGTCATGGCTCGGTTACCTGAAAAGTCAATGGTCCCGGGCCCAGTTAGTAATGACTGGGAAAGTTTCCGCGGAAACGGAACAACACTTAGGAAACGGGCTCCGGGGAAATTGAGTTGAAAGTTGAATTTCAAGGATTCTTGGCGCAACGGCCTCGGTTAGCCAGCCTTTTCGCGAATAATCCCTGCCTCCTGCTGTCTTAATAATTGTCCAGTTAAGAGGCAAACCGTTTTAATTTCATCGCGCAGTAACTGCCGGTGGTATCGAATTCTTCCGCGTTTTCAGATTACCTCACCTCGTCCCCCCTCTTATCTGGTTTCGTGGTTCAACTGTTCGCCGCGAGCAGAATTAATTTGCAAATAAAAATAGGCGCTCGAGGAAAGCCTTTTCAGTCTGCACGTTGAAACGAGGGACCGTTGGTAATACTAATTTTATGCAGTAATAATTAACTTTTATTCCATTCCTCCACGGTAAACCACACAGCACCTTACGATACACGTACATTGTTATGTTAAAAATTAATCAAAGAAACCGTTGTTTCCGAAGAAATCTGAAATAATTCTTCAGAAATCGCAACCCTCTCTCAGTACGTTCATCGAGTGCGTTCATTCAATACGCGAGCACATTTCAATACCGACACAGCCCAACCGCGATAAGTCACGCTCATATGCGCGCAAAAGTATCGTTAAAGATGAATGCCGTCGAACAAACAATCCTCCGGTGTTTGAAGCGCTATTAAAGGGCTCCAGATGGTATGCATCGTCGAGGTGCGCGCGGTTCGAGCGAGATAAAGAGAGAATTGATATTCGAGGGAGCCGAGATTGGATGCACTCCAGGCGGGCGTAGACTAGAACAACAAGCGAAACCCGGTGGCTCTACGTCTACTTATGCAAAAGAGAGAAATAGAAGGGTCGGTTGTTATCGATGGATCCCCAGTTTCGCTGCTCTGAATCCTCCACGAGATTCTCTCACTTTTGGCCCTCGAACCGGTCTTCAGCGCTTCCTGAGGCGGTGCCGCCGCCTCACTCTTTCTAGGTTCGGCTGAATACAGTGTTCGTTACACGGGATTTTGGATTTGAACCTCAACAAAATAGAAGAGTGAAGAGAAAGTTACAACTGCACCTGAAATCGTAAAATCTTTAAGTTGAAAAATTTCACGGTGATTGTAGTGGCTTAATTTATTTTGTATATAACGTTCATTAAAGCTTCTTGAAATTCTTTGGTAAATACCAAATATTTTATCAATTCGCGAATTACTATCTGGCCTTTATAATTAGTCAAATTACTCGCATCGATGCCCACGTGAAATTCTCAACTGTCAAGCAAGGGAAAAGCTTAGAGAGTTCAAGGATACCTCTAACACAGACAAACTGACTATCCCATTATGCACTCTTTGGAAAAAAAAAAGGACGAAGGAAGTATGAAATCAGGAACAAAAGATTCCCACGAGAACGAAGCGAACGCAGGCTGCATTCGAACGAAGGAGAGCATTGTGCGAAAAAAAAAAGAAAAAGAAAAAAGAAAACGGGGAAAAAGAAAGAAAACCGTGACCGTATTAAAATTTAATTTTAATTCTATTTGAACTCATTCCGGGCCGAACAGCGAACTTTTTCACGGAGGTTACACTCGAGAATGAATTCCTGTTAACAAAATGAGACCCGGCTCCCCTAACGAAGAGAAATCTTCCCCTGGAGAAGGTCGCCTTGCGTGTTTTAACGCGCGGCTCCCTGGACAACCGCGGCGGGCGGTTGGAATATACAAAGAACGAGGCTGTTGCGATGTTAACATCGTTGTTTTTTAATTATTCAAACGACCCTGGGAATGAATAAATTCTATTTGGTCGTTAAGGCAGCCGTTGCAGGAATTTTCTTCCTGTCCAGGCGAAGAAGAAACGAGGGGAGGTTTAATCGTCGAGTAAATCCACCCTTGACGGTTAACGTCTCCCCGTGGGCAGGGGAAGATCCTTGAAGGGATAGTCTTTTTTCCTGCGAATGAGGAGAATGAAGTGTTTAACATGTTTTTTGGTTGGCTCTCCTTGTCCACTGGTAAGGGTGAATTGGTGAAGGTGAACAGAAGACAGGTTCTCCTTGTCTCGGTTGTCTCCGTTTTTGTTCTTGGATGATTGTGTAAAGATTGGATTAAAATGATTGATGTTATTTTGTTCAACGGTAGATACTTCATGAAAATTGTTATATCTGTTTCCGAGAGGAAGAAAGAGACGCGACATCCATTTCTTATACGTGCTGTCAAGTATGATACTGCTAGAACAATATTTGTGTTGTAAGAAAAACATTTGAAGAAAAATATTTGCCTGAACGTTTATCTAGATACAAGCTGGATTCTTCGTATCTTTCCAACGTTGTTGGTAACTCTGATACCACTCATAAGCAATTATAGTGCATTTATGGAAGTTAATAAAAGTTTCTTTAACATATACTTTGGATCTAAAGTAGGTGTGGTTACAAAAAGATTTACGGTGAAAGTTGGTTATCTTGCGTGCGCCTTTGCTGATAATTATTTGTTCTCTCGCACAAGATAAAAACGAACGATTTATAATTAAAATACACGATTGTTGTAAAGATATAACTAACTAAATCCGAGCAAGGTTAAGCCCCTAATCACCGCCCCTCGAATGTGTACCAGTGTCTATGTCTCCCCCCGTTTCCAGCAAACGCACAGCATATGAGATTTCGATCAGAATCGCTCCTCGAGTCGGTCGATATTTTTCCACGCGAATGGCTCGGTGTTTACCCTCCGCGGGGAATAAAACAACCCCTACGCGGGGCCAGCAATTGTACCGGACGAGCAAACACTCGTAGACCGGGCTGGGATCCATTAATAAGACGCGGCCGGTACGCAAAGTGCGTGCGAAATGAGAGGCAGGAAAATGGCGCAGGTGAATGACTGTTTGCAGACTCGTTGCTGGCCGGCCCTATATCGGACGAGGGAAGGGCTTGAACTTTGAAATTGCAGCGACTGTTTCGGTCGTGGATAGCCACCGCAAAGGATAAATCGGGCGCAAGGTCCGTTTGTTAATTATTACTCTCTTTTTTCGATACGAGTTACGTTGAAGATGTTAATTGGGTTCATATTCATTCATTTACAAGATATATATTGCAAAACATATATTTGATATATTGTTGCGAGCATCGAGTATATAGAAGCATGGTTAACTGGTGTTGTTGAAGAAACAGTGATCAGTCGAAGTTTACTAGGCGATCGATAACTATGTAGAGGCCATCAAATCGTAACTAGAGCTGTCAAGAAGCGGTGGTGCCTCTGATTGTTACGATGTTTGTATGCTTATAATATATCAAAGGTTTGTTAAGTAGTGTGGTAGTGATTTGTTTTAAATGGCCGAGGAACACCAGTAATTCGTTGGCAAGTGGGAAATGGTTGAAATGCGAGCAGTGATTCTGGTTCTACTGATTTGGCTGACATAAATGTGTAGCAGGATTGAACCAATGAGACGTAAACCCAATAAATACAGCTACTTCCAATCAGACCCGGTACGCGTTTCTGTTAATGAGACGAATAGATCCAGAATCACTGCTCGTGTACTTAACGCCGGAACTACCGACGAACAGAATGCGCCAATTTGTTTTACAAATGTGCTGTTTGTTCTTTAGACTTGTGTTTTATGAAAAATTGTCAAAAGTGGATGATGTATGAAATTTGTAAATTTTGTTGTTATCACAGTAATCTAGTGGATAATCGATGGGGTGGGATAAATATTATTTAGTGAGAAATAATTATTTAGCAATTTTAAGGAAATAAAGTAGCCATAGATAACGAAACTTCAAATAATTATCAAAACCAAAAACCGCGTGTATCCAATTTTCTATAAAAGAAATTCTTCACTTTAGACTCAGAAAGAGATAAATTTCAGTTTGGTGGATTTAGAAATGATTAATTCGTGCGCGTTCGCACCTTCCATACTATTTGTCGCATTACGGTACGTCGTTAATTGTTGGGGAATTTGTGGAATTAATAGGATTATGCAGGATTAACAGCTTGCCTTTTGTTGCTGATTAATGCGTACCAAGAGTAACGTGTATTGTTATTGTTTGCAAAGGGAAATGAATGGATTCTAGCTGCTTTATTCTGTTGATTCTATAGTAGAACGCGCAGCAGAACTATAACGCAAATTTAAGAGACTGAGAAAGAAATTGGTAAATTGTTCACGTGTTATTTTTGTTGAATAACTTGAACTTGAATAAATTTCTTTCATTGTAAGGAAAAGAATTCTTCAGTTTGTTAGACATTTCATTAGGTGAAAGGAACAAGTTAAAATTGTACAACTCTGGAAAGAACGCGACTCGTAAAGCTTCTCGGAGGTACCAAGAGACGCGAATTAATCAACGTAGCGTGTATCCAACGAATCCACCCGTCGCGTTCCACTCGAAACGAAGCGAGAAGCAAGGAACGACGGGATTGTTCCCCGATCGGTAGCCGGAAGCCACTTGTTGATCCGTATCGCGGCCGAGGCGAGCGATTCATTGTCCCAGGTGGTGACGTGCATAAAGCGGCGGATTCCGCGAATGCAAAGGAATACCCTTTAATCCTTCGATTGTGGCTTCGCGGGGCGTTTAACTTGCTGGAAATCCGCGGCGAAGAAGGAAGGGCTCGGCGGAACGCGGAACGAGTTTGCTGACCGGTGGAACAGGTGGGTGGGGGAGTTCCAGCTCTATTCAACGTGTCCGTGAAACGCTTTCGTCACCACCACGGCTGCACCACCGCTGCACCACCGCGGGTTCGCCGTTTATAAAAGAGACGCCACTTGCACCGTGATTTACTCCCAGGAACAGGTGTCACCGATCACCCATGTTCTCGCATTCGCGAACTTCTTCAAATGGAACCGCTATTTCAAACGCGTGCATCGCTGACCTTTCCGCGGGTATATACTATACTGATTTCGATTAAATAGTAAGAGCGTCAGAAAGCGTTTCGAAAAATGCTATTCTTAAATTCGAAAGAAACAGAATCCATTACAATTGTTTCGATCGCGATCGAAACACGGAAGTTTCAAGGATCGAGTTTCTTGATAAAGGAAAGGAAATGGTGACATTAATATTCGCACAATTCGGTGCAGAAGCAAGCCATTGTTATAACTCGCGTAACATATTCTCCGCGTAATTCTAGCATCGCCCTCTCGCTAACTATTCCCGGAATCCGTAGTTGAGAACTACTATAATACTTCGTAGCTTCTATTACAGATACCTACGCTCGCTTAGCCAGTTCGGCTCACTTTACAAACGATTATTTAAAGCAGATTTCCGCTGTTCCGCTAATCATTCAGGTCGACGACACTTGTAACCGAACCCACCGGCAACCAACCCTTTAATTTCCCGCGACAGTAAAACACGCGAACCCCTGCGATTTCCCTTTATTTTCAATTAACCCACGGCAAGTTTACTCGCGAAGCGACCGAGGGGTTGTAATCGGGTCGGAATCGAAATCTGCCAATTAGAGAAACGCAAGATGGCGTCCGTAACCCCTCGACGTTTAGACGAACCGGGGGTGGTGGGCCGGGTCTGCGCGTAATTTTCGCAAAAATTAACCAGACGTCGGTGCGTTCGCCATCTTTGACCCAGCAACGAGGGCCATTTTGACGGAGGGGTTCGACGGCGAACAGTTTCACGCTCCGATTGGCCTAACGAGGTTTCGTCACCCCACCTAGCAGCGACCGGCTTAATTGTATAAATATTGAATTATGTCGTCGGCGTTTAGCCACGATCATCCTTCCGAGCACGTGAACAATTTCCAAATCGACCTTAAGGCTTGGGTCGCCATTCGACTGACCGCTCCCGTTGACCGATGACGGTGTTACAAGCTCGGTTGAACCGAGCGATCATGAGATTACCAGCAATGTTTGCTTTTTACTGTTCCCCATTAGGTTCTTACAATAAAAGTCACCCATTTGACGGCGAAAACGCACGAAAAATGATACTGCCGGCAGAAGAATGCAATCCATCAAGATCGCTTGTACAAAACGCAGCGAGCCAGGACCCCCGGAGCGGAATATTTAACCCTGCAGAAAGCGTCGGGGACAGCTGGAAGCCCCCAATCGGATGCCGTCCGCCATCTTAGGATTGTCAAGATTGTTTCTCTTTAACGTGAATCCGTCGTAACTTCGTTCTCCTTATTCCATCATCCCTGATCAGCCCGGGTGCCGGTTTCGTTGAATGTCGGGGCGCGTATCCGCGAATAAAAGTAGGGCCGGTGGGTGGGTGGGTGGGGTAGTTTCCGGCAGCTGCTCATCCCTTCGGGGACATCCGCGCGTCGCGTCTTTTTCCCCGTCGTTTCGCGGGGAATCGAATCTCGTTCGAAACTAATTTCGTGCCTTTGTGGATCCACGTCATTACCGCCACGGCAGACGTCAGTGAACGCGGCTCTGAAGAGAGGGGTAGTGGTAGCTAGATTTCCGATACTATTGAAATCCGTCGAAGCGAAAAGTAAATTATATGAACTCCAACCTGTCTCGTCTCCTCTGGACTTGCCTCTCTCTATCTCCCTCGCTCGCCTTCGGTCCGTTTTCGAAGCACGGACCGTCGGGTTCCTTTGATGTGCCCTCGTCGATGGAAAAAGGGAGGCGGACGCGTTCTCATGCGGAACGCGAGCGATCCTCTCCATCTCGTTCGGTGGTCCTCGCACGATATGCCGTCCGCGAGTTGGCCCGCTGGACTCTTCTACCGCCGATTTAAACTTCGCAGTTTACGTACGGTCAATTTCTTGACTATGCTAGGCGAAATTTCTGGATCGCGCGAAATTTTCTTCTCTCGAAGAAAGAGAAGTACAGCGACGAAGGCAGTTTACATTATTTCCGTCGAGAAGTACCGCGGAGGCAGAAGGAGGCTAGCAGTTAAAGAGTTAATGACGGACCGTACAAGTGGTCGTATTCCACGTTCCTATTTTTCTCGTTAAAGCTTATAGGAGGCTGCGTGAATTAGCCCGACGTGACTTTCTTTCGCTATGCGGCCCCGTTGTTCAAGTGGGATTTCGAGATACATTTCTTCGAGTAAACCGTATAACAGTCCTTCACCGGCGTTTTTAACAGCCACGTGTTTTTTCAACAAATAGCACAGCCGGCTGTTCAACCATTTCCGTCGCAATCGGCGATAAGAATCTGAAACGTACGTGAAATTCTTTTAATTCCCGTCCGGAGTCTACCTCGAAGGAAGTCGGTCCTGACTAGGTACATTAAAAGTCCAGAACGTCGCGTGTTCCGATTGAAAATCACGGACGTCGTGGTGATTGCCCGCGAACACTAGACGCTATTAAGTTACGACGCGGGATGATGGGATGTTTTGCAAGGGAAATTTGATAACACCGAATGCTAATGCGATCAAAGTAATCCATTATTATGGAGCATGGTGGCTATCGTTGGCGCAGGTGGATAGACAGTTTCGTTGGTGTACTTTGAGGTTCTAACGATACTAATAACTTATGGATACAGTCCTGTTAGATGCTGAATATCGAATTTTAACTGTAGAACGTGAATAAAATATTTGAGCAGGAAACATTAAAATTTGTAAATATTGATGTGATAAAAGGAAATTCTTTGAACTTGATAAAACTTCCTTCAAAGCGACGACATTTTTTTAGGATAAATGTTTAAAATTTAACACAGACAGGTCTGCTGCGATTTATATTTCGGCATATGCTTGATGGCAAAGATTTCGATACGAGAATCGTAATAACGGAGTGACAGTTGCACATAAATGTAGGATCGATTGCTTCGAGGCAGACGGACGAACAAAGTCTCACTGGATTCTCGACAACTGACTGGCTAGTTTCCCTTAATAATAATTGCTAGCACAATAAGAAATATAGTACAATATATATTATAAAATTATGCATCAAAAATATTGATCTTAGATTACGCGATATAATATTACATATTTTCACGAGGATGTTTAATGCTCGTCCTTCCATAAAAATGATCGAGACATCTCCGCGCGAAATATCGTTGCGCGAGATCGTTCGCCGACTGTACATTCCCTCTCCACGAAATCGATATTTTCTTTCGCTCGAACCAGATGAAATTTCCACCGATTTCTATCAAAGAACGAGCGATCCTCAAACGGCGAATTTATTATCGGTGTCGCGTTACACCGACGTAAACATATTTCCATCCCATCCGCGACACCCCGTTTTATTTAAAACCATCCGATCGATGCGGATATCGCGTTTATTCTCCGTCGCGGGTGTATACGAATTTCCGGTTTAACCATTATTCCATTCTCTGCCGTGGACGCGAAGGAACTAATCCCGCGACACCGTCCGCGAAGACTAAGCGGATTTCGATCGGATCGTTTATTGAAGTTTGATGTTTTATTAATCGCACCGCCGCGTCGGCCATTGTAAATAAACCCTCTTCGAAAGTTTCGTTATAAGACGCTGCACCGTCGCTGCACCACTCTTTCCAATCTTTCACGCTTGCTGGAACAAAAATTATCGTCTCGTAAAATTGATACATCGTAACCAATCCTTTACAATGCTGCTGTTGGTTACAGAGACGTTCTCAGGTGCCAGGTAACACAGATTCGTAGGTGATTTGTATTCGAATCGATATTAATGAAGCTTTCGAAGACATTTTCGCAGAAGCATTTCAATGATGATTTCTGCGCGCATGTGTCGACAATTTGCATATAGTATCTTATAATAGACTACAGTTTCTGAATAATAAAAAGACAATGTTATAGTTTATTCTGACATTATTGTGTTTGTATTGGGACGAGTCGGTGTGCAGCACTAATTAATTCACAGTTGTCAGGCTAATTCGCGACAGAGGAATTAATTATAACCTTTTCTCTTGTCACGAATAAGAATTCTAATAATAGAAGGTTTATAGCGACGAGGTTTAATAATGCAAGAGCCCTAAGTTGAGTGTCTGAGATACTTATAGAACAGATAATTTATAGAACCGGTAAATATTCGATAGCGTCATTGAAAATGGAACTTTCCTGGCATAGAAATCCGGGGGCGTGGTCGATAATCAGAAAAAGTGATTTAAGGACGAAGCGGTTTCTAGATGCAAATGGGAGTCGAACGACGTAACCTGATCAGCTTCGTGTAATTAACGTCGCAGGCCCCGATGCCTCCGACGCTCTCGTAAAGTTTCGAACCCCGCGGGGATATCGTCCTCGATCAAATCGATGCAGTCTCAGATCTCGAAACTCCTGTCCCCTTGGAAATCCGTTTACGAAATCCGTTTTATCCGTGAGCAGCATCGATCCTCGACCTATAATGCACTATTTCTCGAGCTACATCTATCTACTATCATCGCTATCCTTTGTAAATACCGATTCGTCTCAAACAGTCCTATACAATATATCCTAAATATTACTCGTTACTCTCTCTTACTCCGACTTAATTCGAAATGGTAGACGATTCGCCAAGATTAGGGTTAGAATTCCCTCGAATTCATCAGAAACGGCACGCGTTGCATTGGTGTTCGGCTGAAAGACTGATTGCCGGACAATAATTGTGGCACGTGGTAATAGCTAATGCAACAAAGGTAGATGGAGAGTATCCGGTATGGATATGTGGTTTGGTATCGGGATGTCTTCAGATTCTAATGCATCTGCGCGGAATTGCGGCCCGAGCGTTCTTTGGCTGCGCGCTAAAATAGGGTTGTAGCCTGATATACTGTGCGGTTCCGAGCTCTGCGTAGACGGAGAATATTTCAGCGAACAGGTGTTAATTAAATATCTGACGCGTGTATGCGTGCGACGTAGATTTATGCTGAAAGTTGAACTAACTTTGAGCAAATTTCTGACAATACATTTAATTGCCCATAGATAGGCCTATTTGTCGTTTTCAAGTTTCCATTACCTAAAAAGAAATTACGCTGCGAACATTTGAATCACAACAGTTGCAATGGCGTGAAAATCATTTCACCTAACAACTGACGTTTTGCATTTAAGTGGCGATAAAACTGGATGTTCGGCTTCAAATTGTTCGTTATATTGGGAATTAAAGGTATTAAGAAGCGGTAACAAATTATTGTTGGACTACTATAGCGCGGATAATTAACCAGTTAGTCGGGAAGATACAGGGAACACGTCTGGGCGTAAAGCGCATTTACGACGTCGTATATTGCAGGAGTATGTCCTAACAAGGAAATAACGCGGTTATAGCCAGCCAAAATTTCTGACTTATTTATGGGGTTGATAACAGTGTAACGCGCGTTGGCAGCGGTTCGGAGAAGTCGAATCAACTAGGTTCGATCGGCGTGGACAAATTTCAGTTGAAACAAAATAACGTCTGAATGGACAGCTTTAAAATATTTTTTACACCAATGAAATCGAATAATAAAAAAAAAAACAAAAAAAGAGAAATATTTAATGCGAATCATAAATACAGCTGAAGAACAATATTTGTATCTTCTTAGGGATTTAAATTAGAGATCAGATATACAAGGCTGCTCATCTGGAAGCATAATGTAGGGATTAGGGATCAAATTTTGTGGATTAGAAATTCGATCTCAGAAACGAAGTCGTCCATGAATTAGCTATCGAATACCAAATGTTACGAATTGAATAACCACGTAATATGATACTTTGCAGAAGTAGTTAGATTACTTGTAACATTCAGTTGACGATAAAATATTGAAGTACAAATTGTAGAACTAGAATGGAAGTAAAATCACGAAAAAAATTCATTTCTAGAGTTATAGTCCAGTTACTAAAATTAACCGAATAAACAAATTATCACACTGAAACAGAAAATTAATCAAACAAGAAGCAGATATCAGAACACTACTCTTCTTTCGTGTATTTTTACTGTTATTAATAACAAGGCAGCTAACTATACAGTGGAATAATAACACGTTGTTCCCTACTTTTATTGCGATTTTACTATCCATAGTGTCGACGAGTATCGTACATAACGTTCATCGCGAAACAAAATTTGCCTGGCACAATGAATTGGCACGTGTCAACGGTTACAAGTCAAACACGAAATGCCAAGCAGCCAATAGGTCACGCGTTAACGAGCAGACACGAGGTGAAAAGTGAAACGTTCGAACTAAGAGATGTCACTGGTCAGGTATCGCGCTTCTCCAGTTGACAATCGAACGTTCCACGTCCGAAAGTTAGGCGCTGTGCATCGACTGGCAGACGCTCGAATCGATACTGGCACCGTCCGTTCCTCGATTCCCTGGTCCCCCGTTCGTAGATTAAAATAGGTGCAGTAGACAGTCACGAGCCGTCGCGATCATTATTTCAGAAATGAAATCGCGGCGTCGGCGTTTCGATCCCCGCGCGAAAGAAGAATCTCGCAGTGCGCTAGGAAAATAGGACGGGTAAATAGAATTGCCGGAGGACGTTTGAATATTTTCGCAGCTGGCAGGGGAAAGGGAATCGATAGAGTGCCGTCGAATCGCGGAATGAGAAGTCTTACAACGCGTCGGAATGGATACCTGTTTTGCTATTTTCGTGCGTCTTTGGGAAAAGATATATCGCAATTTTATAAAATTCTGTGTGAAGTTATCGCGGATACGCCCTTATCGCGGAACCCCTTACACTCGATATCATTTTAACCTTTCGTTCTACCAATTCGAGATAAAGAATCTGGAAAAAGAATTGCATAATGCAATGTTGTGTGTGTGTGTGTGTGTGTGTGTGTATATTTCTTTGAAGCATTGAATAACGTCCATTTGATATTCTGAATAGCCATACACCATTCCGTTTACTTTATTCAAACTTTACGCTATAAATTTAAATGTTCGGTTAAAAATGTTCTTGCTCGCCATTCTGCCGTGCGAGAAGTACACTCGAGCATCTTCAATTCGCTCCATAACACTTAGTGATAACCATCATTGATAAAATCTCTATAAACAGATAGAGAAAAAACGTTCATGTCAGTGCAACGAGTATTTCGAGTGCAAAGGATTGAACGTAACGAACGGGGAAAGAAAGAATTAAAGGGGATGTGACATCGAAATTCCGCAACAACAGCTTCGGCACTGGTTTCGAGATCACGGTAAAAACGGTCCTGTCGATTTACAGTTGAAAGCGACACCAAAGCGCAGACCTGTTAACGGTTAAAAAAACCGGTTCGATAAACCGCACCATGCCGATCACTGTCAGAGAACGAAAATAGTGGGAACTGTTTTGTCCCCGTCTGTCTCTAACGATCCCCAAACTACGATAAGAAATTCATCGGCTATTTGTCCGCGGACTAAATTGCACAGGCGACTTTGAAAACTAATCAAGTTCAAATTAATTTTTTTACAGATATTCCTTGAAATGTATGTTCCACTTATACGTTAATAAAGCAATTGTGACAAATATATTTTCATTAATTAGATTCTTTATTTATTTGATAAAATTAAAACGAATTAATGTTCTTATAATGTTGCTTGTAATCACTGTACAGAATACAACCGATCTCAATAAGAAAAAAATCAGGATTGTTTAATTATTGCTACCACTCAACGTCCGTTAGATAACAAACATCTTTAAACACATTCACAGCGTACAGTTTCCATTTTCGATCCATTCGAACCGCATTGAATTCCTCCACGCCTCCCCAATGACACTCGAACCACGTAACACCCTCCAAAAATTCGCTGGTCCACGCCCACGATATCAAACCGAGATGCAATGGGACGATCTCAGTTCCAGTGAGCGCGCATAGAAAAAGGAGCCGCCGATCGTGACGCGAATTCGAATCGGTCGTTCGACGATGTTCCTGGCGATCGAAGCGTCCACGGCGGAGCCTCGCGTTCGCAACTCGTATCGCGGAGCCGATCCGCGATTACGTTTCTGGAGGGCGCGAAATTGCGAGCGGCGATCGGGCCGCGTTGCCTCGTAAACGGAACAACACTCGAGATGCAAGGCCTGGAATAATTCCGCTTAAGTAGATTACACACCTCGCCGCGCGTTTTCTTTAGACGTCGTTAAACCGGAACACGTACCACGACCCGCCACCCTAAATCACGCGGCCCGTTCAATTATTCTTACTACGGCTCAAATTTTCGGGAGAACCAAGGGAGGATTGGCATGGCCGAATTAGAGTAATTGAATGTTTTATGTACTTCTTTTGCTTTAAAGTATATATTTTTGGGGTGGTCGTTTTTTTCGTGGGGTTTCTTACTTTGCAATAGATTCCTTTTACTTTTTGGTGTAGTTGCACAGTGTGTGACTCTCAAAACTGTCCTTATCCTTGCGGGCATTTAGATTTTCCCTGCCGTTGACCAGAGATCTGGAGAATGTCAAGTTTTGTCGCGAGGACCTTAATTGCACCACTTTTATGCGCACTGTTTTCAAATTTTCATCACATTTTCAAAAGCTTTGTTTTTAGTCGGCGCAACAAATAATTGAAATATGACCTAGTAGGTCGAAGAGTAATACTTTCCTGTAGACACGTGACAAAGTGGTGTACAAAACTGTGGAATGGAATTTGATTCAACGACCGATGTAGGCGGGAAGGGGTGAAGGGATGGCTTAATTGAGAAGAAGTTAATGGATAGTCGAATTCAGAGTGTAAAAGGTCGTCGGCTGGACGGATTATCTGTCAGAATCAAATCTAGCGCTGTCAAAAATAGAGAAGCATAGAACGGAGATAAAGAGAGTTGATACGGATGTACTACCGTATATTACTCTGTCTGTCGTATCGTTCTATTTGTTTTAATTTTCGTGCTACTAAAAATTTATATTTTTTAAATAGAGATTCCGCGTGAGAAAATATGGGAGCACAAACGAATCCTACAATTACTTACTACTAAAGTTTGAATATTTGTCTGTTAAATATTGCGAATAATTGTTATTATTATTGAAAGAATGCAAAAGTCATTTAAGTAAACTTCGATCCATGCTGTTACGCAGCTAAAATGCGCCTTAAATAGTTAACAACGGAAAATACCGCGTGAACCGCGCCGGTCAGTCAATTTGTATGTAATTATTGTATATTCGCGATATTCGCGGGGCCTCAAAGCGTAACGTAAAGCGGTCAGCTCGGCAACGGCCGAACCTAATTTCCCTTGCTCGCTCGCACGATTAATCGCGCGACAATTAACCAAGCTTCTCACCTGTTCGCGGTATAAACAGAGCGGACCGGTGGTGGCAAAACAGAGGCGACGCAGGCAATTAGCCTCGGCTTATTAGTCGGACGCAACGCGGAAATCAAGTTAAAACGGGCGGGCATTGTCGTCCGAAGAGAAAACTCTTCATCGCGTCCATTAGGAAGCCGGTGTCGCGACAATACGATACAAGGGGGTGCTGTTGAATATGGAGTAGCGTCCCTTTATGAAATTCGAATCCCCGACGGACACCGGCCGGAACTGCCGAATACGTAATACCTCGGGGCAACCGGTGTAATTAGTTGTTAGTTCGTGAAGCTTCCTCCCTTTCTCGCCCCCCGTTTCATTGTCGTCGATAACTTTAATCACGCCGTATATACCTACGAATTCGCCTTTATACTATCTATATCTCTATACGGTACTGCCAGCTCGGTGAAGGTTCGCAAATCGCGACGACATCAAAAGTGCCGCCAAAGTTATCGTACGCTGGCCGGGACGCACGCGTGTACGCGAAACGGCACGCGTAACCCGGACGTAGATGCATAGGCGGCCGAGTATCGCGTTTCCTACTGCCACCGGAGGGTAGGTACATCTTGCACGAATGCAAATTCAAGGGCCGCTCGCGAAAGTTCGCTACGAGATGGATGCGTGCGCTGTTCGCCAGAGAGACAGGGGGTGCGATGTGTTAATAGACTGTTCGGGGTGAGTTATGATGTCCCAGAAAAGGTTTCCGCGGGGGATGCCGCGAATGATGGAATGGACGCGGTTCACGCGTGCCGCTTTTCAAAATTTGTTGCGTCGGCTCGTGCGTGTCTGCTGAAGTCTATTCAGAAAGGAAGAATTCATGAAAAATATTACATTTTTTAGTAAAAGGATTTAAATTTAAAAATGGGGAACGAAGTGCGACATGTTAATAAAGCGTTTGGCTGTGGTTTGTAATTTAAAGCGAATTTCGTTGTTCGAACACAGTGCTATGGAATACATGAAACTTTTCACTCGCAAAAGAAAAGTAAAATTTTTTTAAATGTTATAGCAATACAAAGACACGTGTTCAAATAACGAACCAAACGTGGTTATGTATAATTGGGAGATTTTAATGAATTAACTTCAATTAGAATGATCGAACGCGAAAGGATTGATCTTTCTAATCTCGCACTAAACAATTAAGGTAATGAAAATTGTATTATAGTGTTAAACACGGACTCATTGATATGAGGGCTGGAAGAGAATTCGTTCGTTGTGATATAGAGGTGTCGGCTGGGGCTTTGTGTACAGCTGAATCGTACTCAGTCGAAATAATAGGATTCGGTTTCAGTAAGCGGAAATTTCGGATAGTTGGCGGTCATGCGAAATTTGCATACGCGGCCAGAAATCCGTAGGATTTATGTTAATAATATAATTCGTTAGATTGGCTCGCGCGGTTAACTAAATCAACGCGTACAAATTAGCAATGCCTACAGGGTGATCGATTAATACTAAACAATTTATATTTCTATTCGAAAATTATTCGTTTCAAATTCGTCTCTCTCCGTTTTCCAATTTTCCCGTCTGTATACTAACTGAAACACGAGCTCTCAAAGCGCAGCTTGGAAAAACGTGGAACCAAAGCGGTGAAAATTTCGCTCCTCCTTCGCGTCCTCGCCGACGCAGTTGAATATCCCGGCAGAGATCAAGAGTAATTGTACTTTATGCTATTGTCGCGCCTGTATCAGCGCCATGGGTGCTCCGGTCTACCTAAACCGGCGAGACGAGGCCACTTCACCTCTCGCTTCGTTCCGGCGACCTCAACTTTTCCGGCCAGCCGTGTTTCTATCGCGTTGTCTACACTTTGTCTGCGCTCTTTTTCGCCCGGGCACAATGCGCTGTGCCTGGCTGACTCGTTATCCAACCAGCCCTGGAAATTCGTCTACATATATATATATATATATATATATATATATATATATATATATTTCTCTTTATCTCCAGCCTTTCTTTGGTCCTGGGCTCACAAAGGATAGCACTGGAGAAATACCTCGCGTTGTCTGTTTGTAACGCTGTTACCCCGACCGGAGCCAGAGACCTGATCTAGGCGAACCTCGAGCTACCCCCTGGTGCTCTTGGGATACGCGAACCGAGCGATCGAGCTTCTTCCGATCGCTTTGTGTAAGAATTCGTCAATTTCGTTAACGGACGTAGATTTTTCGTTTCCGTGGAAACGAATTTATTATGAATGTTTCGTTTCAGAGGAGGGGGAGTTGTTCTCCGAAAGCTTATGATTTTTAGCGGATTTGTGGTTCCGTGCAAAAGTTGAGAGCTAAAAGTGGATGGTTTTTGAGATAGACGAGTGGAACGTGGAGTTTAAGATGGGTACGTGGGTTTTTTTTTCAGGCAGTTGGGGGTAAGTGTTTGTTATGACCGTTCAGAAATATTATGTTTCGTATGGGACATTGAAATTCATAAAAAAGTTAGTTTCTGAATATTTGCAATACCGATACATAACACTATCTAAAAGGATAATCTGTGGTTGTCATGCTCCCTAAGGAAATTTATGCAAAAAGCTGTTTTTCGAAGTTTGCAATTTTTTATGGATAAACTTCGCTTTTTTTTGAAGTAGCTATTAATTTTCGATAAAGTAGAGAACTGGAAAGTATGATAAATTAAGGGTGTAGTATATTGAAATTTTTCTTTTTATTCGCAACTTTCACGGAATAAACGCTATTTTTTTCGATCCTATCGGGGAAAAGTTTTTATACCCCGCGGGAAATTAAACGGAAGAGTATTAATCTACCACGCCTCATTAACTGCGATTCGGACGGGAATATAATTATAGGGGATCAGCATTACTTCCACCGATGACCGCTATCAATTAATGTTGGTGCATTTTATGCTCCCGTAATTGTACAGCTAAACGTTGAGTTTTATATCAGTCACTGTAAAATGGTACCGGATTTTTAAACTTTCCCGTCGTCTACATTCACTAGTGTACTATTTTTCCAACTTTCAAAGAAGAACATTCTTTTCGTCGAGTGAAAAATTCCTGTGTGATTTCGCATTGCTTCTGACTAGAACTTTTAGCAAAAACTCGGAGTAAATTCATGTTTACGAGAGATAGTTGGACGCTATATTAAGAAGTACCGCATTTCTCTTGATTTGTTTTCAGCGGTTTAGCTCAATGTATCAAATGTATCTGTTAATAATCTCTTTAAAGGTATCTCGAACGAGGGCGTAACTCGTTGCATACTCGATGCGATGTATACACATCCTAATAGAGGAGCAGGTTTTTAACGAAAGTGGCTGATCATAGCACATCACGTAGCTCGAATTCCACGGTTATGCAACGGCCATGCCACGGCCATGCCACGGCCATGCTACGGCGTCGACTCGATACAAACGTTCGACAATATGCCGCGCGAGCCGTGCTTTAAGCCGCAGAGATCGCCTCATGAATATTCACCTGACCGAGGGAGTTAGTCGGCCAGGCGTTACCGCGAGACGTGCCGCTGCGACGAGACCCCAAAGGATCGTTGCGTGGGATCTGGATCACGCTTAAACGGACGATTCGGAACTTACCTGGACGAAGTAGCTGCATTTTGCAGAGGCGGAAGATTGCCAGGGTCCTTCAGGGTCCTTGGTCGACTTCTGTTTGGGGAACTTCCGTTCTGGGACTTGGGGGTATTTTCCGGTTTGAGTAATAGTTGCACCGAAGTTACGGTTCTGGTCTAATATTAACTTGCTTTGTATGGATTGGTGACCGTCTAACCATCCGTGGCTGAACCAACTCGTTGACGAGCGAAAGTTCATTTTGAAAGTTTTTCGTGGTTAGGGATGGCGGATGGCGGAGAGTTCTATTATGTTGGTCGGCGGCTTTTAGAGTCGACGCATTCGAGTTTTAAAACGTTGCATCTCGCTTGAAAGTCTGCAAGTTCGATTAAGTTGAAGTGCATGATGGTTTATTCGGAATATGACGAACCTTTATTGTAATTGTATAACTATTGTAGTTAGCGCGTTCGCTATATTCTTGCTGGCTGTCTTTATGCTTGGTTTCTACTACTTGTTACGCTCGTTTTGTTTTCTCTCGTACACGCCAACACTTGCTCCTTTCCCCCTCTTTTCCTAAAAATTCAATCTGATTTTCGACCAAGTTCCGGAAATTCCAGACAATGGAATACGTACGTAAGAAGAATTGTTTGATTCGAGAGATCGTTGGCTGCCGGTTACGCATTCTCGGCGAAGGAAATTTTGAAGAATGAATTGAAGTTTGTTGCGGAACATGCTTATAACAGGCAGAAAGTGATGCAGAGGAGAATAGAGTGATGCTAGCGATACGACGCCGTGTAATATAAGTTGTTATCTAACCAAACACTTCTCGGTGGAATTTGCATTTTACAGTAATCGTGAGAAATTGAAATTGATATCTCGTTTAACGGTATACAGAATTGCAGATCTACTTATCTTAAATCTTTTGGAACAATGTTTAATTATTCAGAAAGATTGTATCCCTTTATTTTATTTTGTTTATACTATTTTTATTACAAATTTTGCATCAAGATACACGAATAGTGCACTTTACAAGCCTTTACTGTCAGAAAAATGTATTCGTCTGTATGTAAAAGCAAAGGTACTCTGATTAAATTAATTCGAAAAGAACGTCGATGTTCTTCTGGCAAAAGTACGCGTGTAACGGAAACCGCGGTGTCCAAGGGACCGGTGCATCTATTCACAGCAGCCAAAAGGACGCGTGGCAGCCGTATCGCGTAACAGTGGGCGTGCAAGTGTGCTCGATCCTCGCATTTGACAAGAGCCGCGACATCGTGTCGGCTGGCTGACACGTTTAGATTGATGGCGAATGGGGGAGTTGACGTAAAATGATATCCGTGCGCGAGGGTCGGCCGAATGTTAATTACTTGCATAATTAATGCCGTCGCCGGAGTCGGTGAAGTGAACGCGGGCTTTACTTAATCGAATGGTCTTGCGGCACGCCGTTGATAACGATCCTTCCAGTTTGTCCCTTGTGTAATATTTAACAAATTTTTTAAATGGAACACTCTATATTTCTACGCGAAAGTGAAAGAGCATTCAATACTGAGTAAATAAGTATTAATACATAACAGACCTAAAATAAGTATTTATTGAGATATTCGTACTGAACGCTTTAGCTGAAAATGTCGGAATTATTGATTATTACTACTGATAATAGCAGAAAGTCATACTACTTGCTCGATTATTGTTATATTTACGTTTTCAAACATACTCTTGGAGGTATTACAAGAGTATTGATATACTGACACACGTGTATGCCTTTTTTATTGAGCGATTAGTAGGTGTACAGTAATATCAGTAGGTAGTTTCTCAGTAGTAATAGTCAATAATTTAAACGACGTCAAATAAAACTTGCATTCTACATATCTCGATAAATACTTATCATTCCACCGGTTGCTCTATAATACTTATACACTCACTTTTTAATACTTTTCAGCTTTTTATATGTATAGTATATATATGTACATATACATTTTTTTTTCTAAAAAAGCTGAAAAGTATTAAAAAGTGAGTGCATAAGTATTATAGATATATATACATATATATACAGGGTGTTCAGTTAAAAAAGAATTCAAATGATTCGGAAGTTATTATGAACAAAATTTTGCTACATATAAAATATATCTACCACTTAACACAGATAAGTTTCGTGTAAAACTTTTGCCTGAAAAACAGTAAAGTCCTCTAATAAGTAGAACGAAATCATTGTTAAAAGAATTTGAAGAATTCTTTCAGCCAACAGCCAACAATTATCAAATGCGTGCACGGTACTTCTCCGTACTTCCCCGAAAATCTCTAAAAATCGGTGAAAAACAACCCGAGACCGTTCCCAACTCCCATTTCCCACACGTACCATCATTCCCGCACGCTGCGAGCCAGCCTACCATGAACCTTCCACCGAAAAAAAGAAGAAAAAGCGACGGCAGGGGGGAGGAAAAAAAAAAAATAGTTGAAAGTGTCTAAAGTGTGTTCCAACGGCACGCGCGCGTGCATTTCCGGGCGAGCGAGGTCGGTGGAAATTCGGGCAAGCCCGCACGGGAATTACGAGCGTTATATACCGCGTGGGACAAATAAACGGTGCTCGGTTCTCGCTTTGATCATTCATTCCGGAAGCGTGCGGTCGCGTTCGATTGCGGCGTGCACACCGAATGAATCCCCATAAAGTAGTAAATTGCGCTAAACGGCGGTTGGGAATGCGTTAACGGCTGATCTAACGCGCGTGGCACCCCGCCGCGGAGGCGTCGCTAACGATTATCGATTAGACACCCACGGTTTGTCGATGATTATGTCGCGGGACCAGTTTTTGCTGTTTCATCTGGGTCGCGATCGCTGCCCGTTGATTGCGTGTTCGTTTAGCAATTTGTGTGATTGTCGCGGACTGAATGTTAGTCGATTCAGTCTATCTTATCTGCTACTCGATCTTGTTTATTGGCGCAAAGATACGATTCTACAGCGAGCTGTCTTACGGCATATTGTGCCATCAACCTCATTTTATATTGGTATCCACGGTCTAAAAAACTTGTCTCCAATAAACATCAATTATTTAAACGTTGACTGGAAGTATGAGACGAAAGTGAAATAATTGAAATAAAAATAAAGGCAGGAAAAGTTGGTGTTACAAAATATCTAATCTTTACCTGCATGTTCTATGAATTTGTAATTATTTGAGTCAGCTTTTATTTTCTTTTACGAACAATTATTAATATTAACGACTATCCAGAGAGTGAAACCGTTGATCACCCATATACGAACGGATAGAGTGGACAATAAGATCTCCAACAGAAATTAGAAGAAGCTCTTCGCAATAATATGATAGTTGTTAACGGGAAAAGGGATGGTCGGACAATTAATAAAGAAAAGAAAGAGCACACCTGACGCGAGCAGAGAGCGTGGCAGAGTTGGTCGCCAGGCGAACGCCTCGTTTCCATTCCGCGAACAAGCCAGACGAGCGGGAAATTTATGGGCCACGGTTTCGCGGTCAGCCGTCGTACGCGTAAATCGCGAAAACAGTTGCTTACGATATTCAAGCGTGCATATCAGCCAGCTTTGTCGCACGTGAGCAGACAAGCTGAATACTGTGCATCGTACGAGGCAATCCTTGCGCGTAATGTCGCCTAGATGTGATGTACTGTTGCTCCGCGCGCCATCATTCACCGTACGAATTGCGTGGAATAGGTAAATGTGAAGACACTTTGAATGAACGAGAGACGTAATCTGAAAAATAGATTAACTAAAATGTAATATATAATAAAAATTTAATTAAAATACATATTTATATTTTATATATTTATATTCGGGGCAGATTTTAGCAGAATTATGAGTAATTGATAACAAGAAAATGTATGCATATAATTAATATGCTAAAGTATTCATAGAATATTCACATCTTATTTTATTTATAAATATTATAAATTAATAACGTCTACTATCTGCAGTGAGTCGAGTCACTGTTAAAATTCATACATTTTTGTTATTATCATACATTATTATACATTATTATACATTATTATTATACATTAAAGCTGAATGTGTTTTTAATATTGTATCAATGTGTATGTGAATAGTTTGAGATGATACTATTTTACGATGGTAATCTTTTGCAAGATTAAAAAGATTCCACTTTAATCGGTTTTTCAATACAAATCCTGTGGTCATAAACCGATCGAATCTCGCTTGTTCCTTAAGCCCTACTTACGCCAACTTATACACCAACTCTTGCGCTCGTAGTTTCGACTTTAATCATTCGAGGATCAACTGGTAAGGTATACCGTGGTAATCTGCTCTCTATGGTATCTTCCTCGCGACTAAAACTTTCCTATTTGTCCAAGATGCTCGTCGATCATCGACAGAAAATGGCATGCACGGTACACAATAACGGCAGTTCAGCGCTTGAGAAAAATTCAACGATTTTCATTTTCCTTGAAAATTTCATTTTATTCCAGTCGATATTTACCTTCTTCTACGATTAACTCGAACCAGGATCCCTCCATCGAGCGCGGACAATAAGTATGTAGGACAGGTGTCTTTTAGGTGCGAAACGTGATCCAAGATGGACCACGTAGACGTACGCGTCGCACTCCGGAATCGATATCTCGGTGGTAAACGCGTCCTTAGCTCATCGAACGACAGCTTGCGCCGGAAGATTGAACGGGCACTTTGGCTTTTATTGTCCGCGGAACTTGCATCGACTGCTCAAGGATCTTCGCGTCTCGAGGAGTTCCAGGAACCGCCGTCTTGTATTCTTCGAATATAATGGAACTGGAGGAGAGGTCGAGACACAGGAGACGATCGAAATCGAGTAGCTGATGGAAGACCATGACGTTTTCCTTTTCCTATCGGGATATTTAACCTTGGAATTTTGTCCCATTGTTTCTACGTCCATCGAGATATTAAATAGTCACGATGCAATACAGCCAAGCAGTTTATAACAGTTTATGTGATCCATTTTGCGGCGGATCGAACATTTGTAACGCGGGTGGTTAAACATTGGGGCGACGTCCCGCTTTCCCGTGTTACACCGTAGCTAGTAGATTTAAATCTACTGCAGTTTTATTGATAAGAATGTCTCGAGGATCCTGGTTATAGTATCTTGCTCTCATCGTTCAAATATTACTGGCTTCTGCAAGTGCGATAGATTTCAGATACCTGGGCTTCGTAAGTATAAAAATTTAAATATGTTTACTATCAAACTTGAAATGATTTCAATTTTTGTAATTTCAAAAAATTCTAAATACTCCATACTCTATGCGCAAACGAATATCGTTGTATAAAATGGGTTTTAACCAGCGAATCGGGCCACGCGTCACAGTCCCTGGTTAACGGTGCGTCGTAAATAAGTCGGAAGTGACACGGTGGTGCGATCGAGGAACGCGCATAGATCGGCAGCGCGACGGTAGTTTCGGCCCGCAAGTGCTAATCAATTCCACTGACAATCGCTGTACACTAGTTTAATTAATTGACTAATTGTTATGCTAATTAGCGCCGTTAAGTTGGAGATCAGCGGCGGCCATCGGGAATCACTTTGGCAGGGGAACGGCCCGGGGAATTTCCGTGCCCCGCTCAGACTGTCAGGAACCGCATGAATATTCCGCCGTTTCCCGCGGCAAACATCCAACTTTAATTACGGGCTCGTTAAACCGAGCGCGGATCTTTTTCCACCGGTCGCGTCGGTGCGAACTTGGTCTCAAAGGAACCGGAACTTTTCCCCGTCGAACCTGGACATTTTGTTCCTCCACTTTATCGTCCACGGGGCCTGTGTTTATTTTTCGCTATCGGCCAGAAAATATCCAAGATATTTCATTGCGGATACTTGTGTAATTTTTACTTAAAAAGTGTTTTCGCAATACGATTTATCAAAGAATCTTCGAGTCAATTAAATATATCGTAGAAAAGCGTTATTATTACGCTTTACGATCTAATTGTCAAAATTTTGACAAAAGTAAGAGCGAGGAAATAAATTTCCATAACGAAATGAATAATTTCTTTCGTTGCATTCAATTCCGCACTACCAGTTCGAAAATTTCCAGGTCTCATCGGAGCGACTCGTATAATTCCAGGGCACCTAATCGCTCTGGCTGTTCCACCCGGCATCAGCCTGTATTTTGGAGACACGGAAGGAACCAGCCCATCGCTTCGCCTCGTTCAACAAATCATTCCGGGCCGGGTATCAGTTTCGCGAGTTCGCGAGCTTCGCTCCTTTGTTCGTTCGACTTCCTCGCTGCCGCCATTTATACAATTCAATCTCCAAGTGCTCCAGCAAGGGCTCACAAGGGGTGGAAGAGGGGAGGTAGAGGGAGGTACGAACGACGAGCGCGGCTACGGTGGTCCTGTAAATCACACGGGACGCGACTGCCATTTCGGATTCCCGGCGTGGCCCTTTGTCGACGCATAATTCACACTCGGTCACGTATTACACCGGCCGTTACAGCCTGCATTACACTAATGTCAAACAACGGCCCTCGAGCTGCGAGCTTGCGTTAATTTTGGGGTACGCCCCGTTCCGAAGAATTGACCTCGATCCAACACCCCCTTGGGACCCCCTTGGGAACATAACAGCTTTGGTGAATCGCGAGGTTTCCAATCATATAAACCGCAATATTTTTTAATTTCCTACGAACTATACACATTCGTATAGTTTTATATCGATAGCTTTTCTATTAAAATAAAAAGAATTTTGATAAAAGGAATTTGCAATAGCAATGTAAATAGAATGTAGAAAATAAAGCGTATCGATTAAGAGTAATTAAATGAAATCGTGACCAAACGGTCGAATTCCGACTACGAGAGAGAGAGAGAGAGAGAGAGAGAGAGAGGTCCCTAGGTTTATTCCGTTGGCAATCCTAATTTTCCGCGGGTTAATCTCCACGTTTGGATGATTCTCGAGGGTACACATGGCCAGGGAAACGAATCCGCACTTACTACTCGTTAGTTAGGCAAACTTGCTTCTCCTTGGGCCACGTAAGAGGTTTAAATTCATTCGACTAGTTGAACCAGTTATTTCATGACTCTTTGATTACGCGCAAGATGATGATTTTGCTAATTAATTATTCTCTCAACTTTAATGAAATGGTTGCTGTTGTAAGTAAAGAAACTTGTATACAGCATCTATTGCTGAAAGGTCTCGAATTCCCCTCATTCGATATCACGATGTCACGAACAAAGGGAAAAGGGAATTTAACTGTGCATAGTTAGACACAAAGGGTTTCAGGGTTGATGCACAGCAGAAACGCAATTCTTGTTATTTGCCTAGGGTTATCTAGACACGGTATGTGTATCCAGTCTTGGTCGTTGATTTCATAGGAAACAGGATGTTAAATTACACCGCGATACTTTATGGACGTGTTTTGGTACACTACGTTAATCCGTGTGGCCCGTATAATGCGATTCGATCGAATTATATGAAAACATTGCTACTTTATGTATAATATTATTTACAGATCTATTAGTCACACGTGGAATTTAGAAATAATAGACTACAGTTCAACATTTTCATGAAAAATGTGAAAAGGTGAAAATTAATTGTACAAATTAATTCTACTTCTGATACTTGATCTATAATTTGATTAAATTACATGTATTTAATTAATATTATTGGCACGTTACAGTTTGTTTATAAAATATTACTCGTGCAATTATTGTTTGTATCAGGTTCAGAAATAAATTGGGCTATAAATTTATATGGAATCTCGTCGGCTGATTGGCGTAGTATTAGGATTGTATTTCATTTCTATTTTAAAAATTAAAACGAATATTATGAATATTACTATATAGAAAAAAATATGTGTAGGTGCATTAGGTAATAACGTTGGCAAAATTAGTTCAATATTATTATTTATTAATCATTAATCACAATCCTTTTTAAATATTAATTCGCTTCTTAACTCTCTAAGAGGCGGAACATCTTAAAAATTCACATCAATGTTAACACATATTAATCACTATCGTTTCCTCAAAATTCTGGTCACTTTTACTTTTGAGCAACTTTCTTTTTATAATCTTTTCTTTCAAAACAACTTTACATGAATTTATTTATCCACTTAATCGTATTAAAAGTATTACATTACTCAACATCTGTTCAATAATTAAATATATAAAAAATAATTAATCTATATGTGGGTGAATAGAAAAAGAATGATGTTTTATATATTGTATAATAGTTAAAAACAGAGAATTATTATTAAGTCTCTCTAATATTTGTAAGATTGCTATTTCAATAATTCGACAACTTTCATAGAAGTTTGTACTGCATCTTCCTCGAAGTTTATCAATTCAGACATTGCCACCCGGAGACTCTCCCAAAAATGTGGTTAATCAAAGCTCTTGGTAACAAAGGGACAAAGTGACAAAGTGACAAAGTACGAACATAGTTATACAATTAGTTGCTAACCCTTTGCACTTCTAGTACACTTGTCAGACACAGAGAATGTCGTGCGATCTCTCCAAAGTGCCTCTCAGGCACTCTGCAGATTTTCCAATATTATCTACATAATTCTGTGTACCATGTAAAGAATAAAATATTTCTAAATATACAGAGTGTCTACGAAGCGGATACGTATTTTAATGAACCAAGAAATTTTCTACTAACTAAATGTATTAACTATCTTCGTCGAAAAACAAATTTTTAAGGATCTAGAAGATATTAATTCAGAATATATTTTTGAAAGTATATAGATTAATCGTTAATAGATCGTAGTGTCATATATATATGTAAGCAAAGATTCATTTTGAAATTCGCATTATTTCACAGAAAAGTACACAATTACACAGACACTCTATAACACTGTATAAAGCCATCATCGGTTATCTGGATGTAACTTTCTAAGAAAATGAGTCGTTAACAATTAACATCTCAGGAACAAGTATCCCTGTGCTAAGAATAAATCATAGTCGCCAGTTAACATCCCTGGTGAAACGTAACGAGCGCATGGGGTTAATAATTAAACGCGGCGATCAGATTGCGAACTGATGAGAAATATACCCTTTCACCCACTGCTTTTTCGTCGTTTTCGCATTAAATCCAGTTCCTTGTTAAATTTCCATATTTTACCATTGGCAAAATCAATTCTAACGACGGGCACAGTGGCCAGTTGCCATTAGCAGACGGATTAAAAACCGTGTCGCGTGTCAACAGGGAATCGAGATGGTAATCTCGGCGTGTGTCGCGTAAGGAACGTACTGTCATATTCCGGTTCCGCGTAAGGGCAGCGTTGCGTGCAGACATTTTTAATGGCGCCGCGGAATTGCAAATGCCCAGCCGCCGGCATTGTCGCCTTTCCGCCTTGTTCTCTCTTATTTATCGTGAAACAACCCAGCATCACTTTTCGCGCGTGTTTTTCATCCTGCGGTGGGTTCATATCCGCCGCGAATTAACGCACTCGAATGCTTTCCAGTGATCGGACGCAATAACGAAGCTTCTTCGCCCCCTTCGAAGGAGGGGAATTGTTTTTTACCGGAAGTCGAGAAATTTAATTACGAAATTGCAACGTCATGGAATTCGTATTCGTAAACAAAATATTTTCGCTGATTGCGTTTGGTCGGAAGTGAGTTTAATTACGCGTCGCTGAATATGGCGTCGAAGAATATTTTTGGGAATTTTGTTCGTGCTTTTAAAACGCCCAATTGTTCCAATTGATATTTATCATTGCGCGCGTTCTACGCTGTTTATATTAACCATTTCACAGATGAACGTGCACAGTCGAGAGTCGACATTAACTGATAGTCGTTAGTAGATATAGCCTAGCGTCGACGCAAAGTTCGAACTTAGCCGGCAGTCACTTAGTAGAAATTATTACATTACGTTTCTCAGTGAGTACCGCGACATTAATAATTACAATGTTTTAAATTCTACAGACGAGTCGGATGATGATTAAGTAAAGGATTATTCCGGTTTAATGCAGATCTTGAATGGGATAGTGTCTTTGGTACAGAAGTTATTCATTTTTTTTACCTACATATGGCGTTCGGCTAGAATAAATGTGTTTCTTCGATATTTCTTTCTGAAATACAAGATAAAGCTGAACGTATTTGAAAGATCTGTTCAAAAATGTTGGTACTAGCAGTATATGTAGCAGTAAATGTTGATACAAAATATCCTGTCTACGATCTTGGACGCAATCAAGCTATTTGAATCGAATGCGTAATCTAATTCCACTGTCGGGTAATTAAATGATTTCCTGTTCGTAGTCGTGCACCGTACGTGACGACATTGATAAATTGGTATAGGGAAAGGGTTCGATGAGTCAGTGTGGTAACGGAGCCGTTTTTATACCAACGCGAGGCTTGCTTCGAAACTTTCACCTGGTCTAAAGGCCCCCATGTATGTTCCTTCGCAGATAAAAGCATATGGCTTGAAACAAAAATCGAAGCGGTCTAATGTAAACTAGATATGCATCCTGAATGGAAGTGCTTTTTACAGCTAACAATGGGTGTGAATTTGGGTCCCGAAATAGGACACCAACTGTTTCACACACACACACACACACACACACACACACGCGCGCGCACACGACACGCGCACACACAACAAGGAGGAAAATAATATCGTCTTTCACGAATGCATGTCTCAGATTCTTTTTTCAGATAATATTCGACTTCTAACTATTCTCTTCTTTCTTTTAAAGAACGTCAAATGGTTTTCTGCGATCTTTCTTTTATTATTATAATCAATTGAATAATGTCTCTATTACATGTAAATTTAAAGACAAACGAGAAGAATATGACAACAGGGACGTGATGCGCTCAGCTTTGAATTTTGACAAGGATGTCGTCTGGAAATAAAAAGAGATGCTGTAAAGTTCGAGATCCACGCACAAAAGGTGTGCCGGGAGCAGGAAATGCCGATGACACGGAAGATACCGCTCCGGCAGGATCTCCTTGCGTAGGATCGACTTCGAATTCCGAAACAGATCTCCAGATTGCGCACTTTCTTCCGCGGATATAGCAATATCGACGGGCCATCCTATCGCGTAGACCCTCTCGAAGGTATCCAGGAAAATTCCGGAAAACGACGCGAGATATCTCGATGGTAGCATTCGTGTCAGAAATGAAACTCCTGACATGAATTCATAACCCCTCCTACGAATATTGCCAACGCCAATTAGGTAATAAATGCAGTACATAATTTCCATATTTTTCATAGATTTTTTGTTATTAACCGAAATATACTATCCTTAACTTCAATCTGTATTTCTCCAATACGAATGGCAATCGAAAAGAAAAGAAAAATCAGGAAAAATACACGACCGAATATATTATACATACTCGTGGACAGAAGTTCCACTTAAACAGGCGCATTATACTCCGCTATGAATCAAGCGTAACGATACCAACCAAGTTCCTCTTCGAATTAATGGAGTACGAAGGAAAGAGAAGGCGAGCGTTCATCGATTACTGTTCGCGGGCTTCGGAATGAAATACGCAATAAATCAAGGAAATAGGAGGTTTCCATATTTTATCGAATTTACTCTAATGCAATTGCGTCGATCGCTCAGGGAGGGATCGGTTTCGTCGGATTACCTCGGGGATTCGATGGTTTCTCGACGCCAGAGAACAGTCGAGCTCCCTGCTGGCTTTTACGTATGACACGCGTGCTTGAACCCCGAATTTCCTCACGCAATAACTGGAACAGAATACAAACCGAGCACCTATCAACGATGGCCATCTGCGTCAGGAAATTAACTCGACTGGTAACCTAGATTCAGCGACGCCACCGATGCTGATATATCAATGGCGTGCTGAAAGTAACCTGTGTGCGCGAAAACGCGAGTCAGACGGTAGAAGTGCGTTCGTTTCAAACATTATCACTTCCAGATAATCGGGCTAATTGCGTGTATGAATTAGAATTTACAGAAATTTATGAAATACACCACATGTTCCTGAATTGATTAGAGAAATGGAAACGAAATTTTTGAACAACATCGCGTTCTTCCAGCATCCAAACTGCTGTTTAAATATTAAATAACAAATAATAACAATATTAAATGTCAATTCTGATCGACATTTGGTCACCAAGAGTCCGTATTTTTGGCGTAAAACAGAAAATTCATTGCTCAAAACTAGCTGAAGAAAATTGCCAACAGTTTTACCTGAAACTGTTCGAACATCTCCGTCGACTTTCCAACATTCCGCATCCTCGCGCACACACATTCCGCTCCCGTCGTCGCGCGGCCCGCCAATAAAAATCCGTCCTCCGGTAACTCAGTTTCACTGTTCGACGCCTAAGTGTCGTCCAGCGGCCGTAATCAGAATACTTACCGGTGGCAGAAGGAGGGCGACCTTTCCGGTTCAATCGGAAAGTTTCCCGCCCGTCCGAATTCCATTCGAGGACGGCTTCCTCGCATAATTTCCAGCGTTGATCGCTCGCGGCGGGGACGGAGCATGGGAAATGACCGGGAGGCGGAAAGAGGTTCGCGGGATTCGAGTCACGGATGGCGCGCGCGAAGAAAAGTTCGGACGGCGGCTAGCCGGAAGCGCGGAAAAAAGCGCGCGGCCGACGCTAATATGAATTTATGCCTGGCTCGCGTTGCCCCGTTATCTCGGGGTGGGCTTACCGGCGGATATTTCGCGCGACGGTCAAAGTCACGCGCTCCCTGCGGATCAAAGATAAGCCGCGGTTGGCTACCCGAACCATGGACACTCTGGACGAGCGTATACTTTCTTCTTGGCTCTTTTTCATTCTAATTATTGCGCGTTGCGAGACTGGTAGTAGACAGCTTTTTATAGGTGGATTTCGTGTTGAGAAATTCTAATGCGCGTTTTGGGGGAGTCGAAAGCGAATTGTTTTTCTATAAAATGCTCTCGAATAGTCAGACATTTTATTCGAACGAACGAGCAAAAAAATAAATATCATTTATTATATTATAAACAGTATACTCGAACTAACGACTAACAAACAACTCAAACCACTTTCATCCTTTTGATTTCCCAGAACAGCTCTTATCCTCCACAACTGCTGTCTTCTTTTTTTATTGCTCTTTTCCCGCTACGATCCTTAAAACTGCATTCACTGAAAACGACGTTCTCTGAAAAGAACGATACTAATCTGTTGTTTTGCTACACTTCCCGACACTTTTCATGATATCTATACGAACAACGGTGCGCAACGGTTAATACTAACATTTTATTTAGACTTTTAATTAGACTAAACTAAAACTAAACCAGCAAGCATTTCTGCGAGATATCGATTTCGAGACAAAATAGTAGCGTTTGCTCAAACTTTTTAAGTCATATGAGTTTTATAATATTTCGGTCTTAGTTTCTGTGGATGTGTGGCGGCCTTTCGACTATCGCCACTAGAGGGGGACAGCACAGCCTACAATTTCCTGAAAGTACTCGCTAACCTATCCTTTCCAATATATAGAAGTTCTGAACTGTCCCTAATATCCCAGCGTCTAAGGCAGGGTCTGCTAGGAAGCCTTACTTGATGAGTCCACTAGCAGGCCCAGGATGAAACGTTCTTCCCCTCTCTTTTCCTTCTTTCTTTCCTCCTCCTTTATTCTATAGCTACATGAAGCATGCCGCTTCAGATGGAAAAAAAACGTGCGTTCACAGCGTCGAATCACAACGTGGCTCTAGCTTCAAAGGCGTATTATAGAATTTTGCGAGTTCGTTAGCAGCGTTTTCCTGCTTTGAGAAAAAACCACCGCAGCTTCCGGGCTCGTTCCTGGGGATTCAGAAAATTTCGTTGTTCTCGAAGAAAGGGATGCACCTCTACGCACTTCTCACACTCGCGATAATAAAATTAAATATAAATGCGAATATCGATTCGGTTACTTCCTCGGAACGACGGGACTGGTTGGAACGCCGCGGACATTAAATTAATCAGCATCATCGCTCTTTGATATTTTTTCTTTGGTACCGTTTGCATTAGTTTTATGGAAAATGTTTATTTTCGAGGAAATGGATTTTCTTATCTTGTAGAATATTTAATAGATTGGAATTTCGTATATTTTAATAATAATTTCAATTTTTTATTTGGTGACTAAGGTGCCTTGGATACTAATTATGTTTTGAAATTTACTTTCTAAAGCAAAATAATTAATATATAAATATTTATTGTTTGTACGCCTGGAAAAGTCTTCTTATCAAGGAATTCGCATCAAGTGTAATTAGCGGATATTATGTGTCGCCAGCGCAAACATTTTCATTTACTTCTATGGTACATAAACATGTGTTACGATAAATATTATTTTCATTTTCCTTAAATAATAAAGAACGCACTAATTCGATAAAACCAACAGTAGTATCTGTAAATCACAATTTCTATAATTAGTCGACGTGTTAATTTAATTTGAAGATTTTGAAACTCGAATCGAAATTAATAATCATAACTAAAATGGACACCAAATAATGCCACTGTTGTAATTTATTATCATTTCATATTTGCCACCGAGACACAGAATACAGGGACAATAAATTGTCTGACCTTTCAGCCCTACGTTCGTGTAATCCATCCAGCTTTTTATCGTCGATGTACATCGAGGATAGAAGGTTCTAGCACGCGCTGGTCCCACCCCATCTTTTCCAATCTGCACCATCGAATAATTAGATATAATTCCGATAACGTCTCCTGGTGGCATGATAAATGGCCACTGCACATCGTTCTTTCGCGAAACAAATGAACCACAATCGGTTCATCTCATTTTACGATATTTGTTCTACTCTCGTTTGTTCATTCCCTTGTTTCCTGGAAAGTTTAATCCTCTTCAGCGATGGGCTGAACTGTTTTTTACATATTAATGATATTAAACTTATTTAATTACTTTAATTATTAAAAAATATTGTATTGATATAAACGAGCTATTTGTCGTCTTATGAGAAAGTTCATTCAGACAAAGTTGCGTAATGCGAGAAAAGAGAAAACGTCAAACGAATATTTGTCAAGATTCATTTTTTATCAGATTTCGAACACGTTGACGAAGCAATGCGAAAGAATTTGTATAAAAAATCGAAAATTGAGCCAGCGGTGTGCTTTAAACGCACGCCGTTATTTATTTCTCACGCGGAAATTTTCTCCGATCCTCGTCGTCTTACTCCGTCCGTGTAGACAAAAGGTAATTCTTGCTTAAACGGAGGACGAACGGCAGACGGAGTCGCAAATTAGGAGCAGCCCTTAGGCCGTTGTTTAATTTGGCAGCCCCTTATGTCAGCCACGCTCCGCCAAGATACACACGCTCCGCCGTGTTCGCTCCTCCGTCCACCTTCCTTCGAGATCCCTCCTGTTGCCCTTCCTTTCTTCCTTTCTCCTCGTGCTTCCTAATTATGCGCTCTGTCCTTTACGTTTCATGCTTCCTGTTTAGTACTGTTTAGTACTGTTCCCTTATTTTTTTACTACGTTTAAAGAGTTATGTACTTGAAACGGTTTACTGCGCATTTTCAATGGAATTCCATCCTATAGCTAAATATTTGATTGTTATTAGTGATTATAGTTGTTGAGAAAATTAAAAGGCGTGAAAGGGAAGGGGTAAGTAAAGCTACCAGGTCCCTATTATTATTTTCTTCCTTTGTTTTTTATCTTAATTTCAAGAGTGGAAGAAATGATGAGAAAGAAAGAGGAAACACATTTACCAGTGTTTCTGTAGTGGAAGTAAGTTACTAGCTGGGAATGGTTAAGAGTAATAGGCAGTACCTGGAGAAAAATTGCAAAAAATTTCTAGATGCTGAGATAGTGGAGTCAGGTTGGAAAATTTTTATATAGGACGTTGTGAGAAAATTCTTCTGTCGTGACCCCTCTAGTGGTACGTGTAGTGATCACTCTCACAGTTTCTTTTAGACCTTCCACTACTTTTTCGGATATTTTCAGTGTGCAGCATTTATTACACTAATATACTATAATAAGTTTACTAAAATTCTGATTGATCCAACGAAATATTACGTTTAACTATATTTAAAAGAAAGTTCAAAAATATTGATCTCTATCTCGAATAAAAATATAAAAATGTTACATATCGCTTTGCAATACAGAATATTGATAAAAAATGTCATAAAGTTGTTGATTGGTTGTAATATCGTTATTTAAACGTTGGAAAAGTATTAATTTTCGACCGGCATGAATAGCCGTATTTGTATACGCAAGAGAAAGTCATGAAACACGAATAATGAATTTCTACAAATGTGTGATCGTTGCTGTGGGGTGAATTGGATACCGAAACCAGTAAAAAAAAAAAAAAAAAAAAAAAAAAAAAATAACAATACACGTCAAAGCAGAATGATTGAATTTGTCAGATGAAAACTAGCAACAAACGTGTTTATTTACAAAAACGTTTTGCAATATGTAAAATCGTTTAATATCCACGTACTATTTATCAAGAAATCTATTCAGCTAAAAATAAATGCACAAAATGCCGGAATATTTTTGTAACACCAAAATTTATGTAATAATTCAATCTGTCTCTCGATATTTAAGCAATGATATTTTTTTCTCTTAATTATTGTTGCAGGAAACATATAACTGAGTTTTATTTCACAGTACGAAATCAAAAATACTCTCCTGCCAAGCCAATATTTTTCTGCAGCTTAAAATAGATAATTTCAATGATACAGAATTTGAAAGGGAGTCCTCGCGTCGTCGTCAGTGAGGTATGTGTAATCTGAAACATCTATGGAAAAAAGTTTCACGTTCGTCATTATTGCTCCGGTTATCGTTCTCGGTTCTATTCGCCCTTTTAAATTTCATCGTGCATCGGGGGAGCCGTAAAAAGCACATCAAGACACTCAGCCGTGGTTTTTGGTCGTTAGTTCCTTAATCCGTCGAACGTTTATGGGAACGTTCATGGCCCGGAATTATAATTAGTAGCATCTAATTCGAGAACGGCGCTGCAATTAACCGGTTTGCTAACCCGCAGGATTCTTCTCTCCTTTTGTACTCGCTCTCCAAAGTATCGTGCGTTCTTCGACCCTTTAAATCCTGAAAAAAATCTAGCAATTTCACTGAAAATTGTTTCGCGCATGGTAAGGGATAACAAAGTGAATAATGAAATATGCAAGGGGAAGAAATTGATTTTTACATCAGCCGAAGGAAAAGGGTGCGATTTTCATTAGAGAAATAGCTTCTAGAGAATTGCAGAAAAATGAAATAATTTGAAATCGATCAGTTCTGGCTGATGCCAGACGAATTTAACTCGAAAATTTTTGTACGTCGGATATTAAAACAGTTTTAAACAAACCTCCACTGGGTAAAGACGAATATCAGCAGCGTTGGAGAGCAGCCGACGCGATGTGTATAAAAAGTATTAAAAACGCTTTCGACGCACTGTTAACGATTACACACTCGCGACGCGATACTTTAAACCGTGAACGGCCGTTCAATTTGGCGCATAAGCGTTTTGTACTTTTTTTTTCTTTTTTCTTTTTTCTCGCCCCGTTTAAATAAATTTCGTACAGTTCGGTCGCGCGTCCGCTGGACCAACCGTGCAAAAAATGTTCGTAAATCACGATAGATACGCTCTAATATCCGACAGTTCCAAACATTTTCACCTGCGCGCATTAACCGACAGGTTATTTCATGCAGTGTTTTATGGTTACATTGATTGCGCCTGTCACCCAACGGTAATATTTTCCGTCTCGTGGAATTTTTCACTCCGATCACTTTTGTAGAGTTAGCTGTTACAGAATGCACGAACGAAGCCTGTTACAGTGAAACGTACGCAGTAGTAAAGCGTTCACGGATTTACGTGCTAACGTTTTAGTGCTCCTGGATGTTGGAATTTTCAAGCTGCAGAAATTTGTAAATTTCGGATTTTAGGTCTGGAACTGTGTGTAAGTGTAGAGAGGTTTAGAGAGAAAGCTCTAAGAAGCGCATGTGTACGTTCTTTAATCTGCGAAATTGGTCCCGCTGAATGGGAACTTTCCCAGCATGCCACTCGATGGGAGCGCTAGCGTTTCAAAGTGGAAACAAAGTCAATGGTCCCAGCAGGCAACCACGGGACTAAGCTACTCGTCAAATTGCTAAGCACGTAGGTTGCAGAAATTGTCCGAAGAGGCAAACTGTTGATAGGACCGTGTCGTACTATGTCTCTGGGACTCTCTCGATTTTCATCGCCGTTTCGCGAGTCTACTGCTCGCGGCAAATTGAAAGGGGAAGTATAACGTCAGGTACGCGGTGCAGAATGTCTCAATTATGAAGTAATTCCACTGAGATACTCGGAGGAGTACCGAGTTTCTGTCCCTTTTTTAGCGCGGTTATTTTATGACTCCTTACAACTACAAATAACAGGACTCGAATAGAACAAAAACAAACACACAACTGTTGTGTTCTAATGCAAAAACGTACTACTCCGATCTAAAGGATGTAAATGATTTGATTTATTAATTGTAAAATTGTTGTTATCAATCGGTAAATAAAACGTCTTCCTATTCTTTCCTAATTGCATTTCTAATGTGTCGGAAATTTTATTAAGATTACTTTACTTATTTTAAAATATCGATGTATTTACTCCGTACCAAAATAATTTTCAGCATCGCATTCAATCGATTAATTTCACCACGTTTTATCATTTTTATGTTACTGCTTTTATCATTTTTATTAAACGTATATAGATACGATTTTAAATAAAACAATAGAAATCGATTTATACACAGGGCGACGGTTTTGCCTGAAAACGGTACAATAATATCTTTGAAGGATAGGATATTACGATAAAACTGCTCTTACAATAGTTATTTACCGCGGAGATCAATTTGATGTCGCATAAGTGTATTTGTAGAGATGAAACGTATCTATTCCCCAACGAATCACCAAATTCGAATCGCCTATTCTCAACAGCCAACATAAAGCGTCGCCAAAACGGTCGCCATAAAACCGCCCGCAACTGGGTCACTGTTAACCTCTGCGACAATTTCAATGGATCGAGTAATCTAAGCCTTCATTCAATTTACACGATTTTCCTTTCCCTCCCTTTCACTTTCCCTCGACGCCATACTAATTGTCCCACGCTAATTATTCAAGATCCCCAATAAACGATCCGCGGCATTACCACTGTGGACCATTGTCCACCTATCGGAAACCCCACTGGCCCCCGGCTGATTAATCTTTCATTCGTCCGATTACATCCGCAACGGGTGTCTAGAAATTCTTGATGACTCGCGGCGATCGTCGATTCGATGAATTATTTGAGGGCGCGCGTAATAACCGGGCACGGCGACTGGTAAGCCGATTTCCCGGCGATCCCTCGAAGAACTTCCCGGGTAAAGCCGCGGCGAAAAAGTTAATGGAAAGAACAGCAACGTTCGAGGTGGTCATCGGCTTTGTTCTTTTCACCGGAAACAGGCAGAGAGTCGGCTTTAATGCCGCCCTTTAATTAACCAAGCCACGGTCTCAGAGGTGAGATTCCCCGTCTCACCCCTCTCGATTTCTTCCGATCATTTTTCTACTCATGTTCGAACGGCCACCGCGAAGAAGCCTCCGCGTTCAACTCATGTACCGGCGTGTAGTTATCCGCTTCCGCTCTAACTCGATGAACTTTTTCATTATTCCGCGTGGAAAGTTGCTGGCCTTAATAGGAACGCGATTCTGGCAACTTTTACTAGCTATTTTTAGTCCGCGAACGCAGCGGCTTGGATCGTACAAAATGAAACGTTGTAAAATGATTTTTTATTGCCGTTTCTTATTGAGCTGCGATTCTGTTTATCGCTCATTGGACATTTTATTTATAATATAGTTAGGAGATAGTTCAGAAATTAATCATTTTGAGTTTAATACATTTACATTACAAGTACTGATCGTTGCATTTCGATGGCGATACATCGAATCCATACGTTAATGTTCAAAAGTATTATGAAATATTATAATTGACTCGAACGATGAAAATAGATAGGGTAAATTGAAAACGTTCCAGGTAACAGGAAACAATCGATGTGTTTTACACATTTTACTCGACCATCTAGCAACGACTATGTAAATATAGAGAGTGATAAAAAAAAGTTTGTACAAATGTAATTTTCTGTTTTACGTTCGAACAAACATTTGCAGACTGCTAGTAAATGTAAACGTACGCGACACGTCTATACCGCGAACAATTTCAAATAACGTTCTGTCAATCGAGCCGTGCCTAGCTAGCGTATCAATTTCCCGTATCACTAAAATGAGATATCTCGAATGAAAAAAGAAGACGGCGCTCATCATTCTTGTTTGAAATATTTCACATTTTATTCGCCGAATCGATTCGAGAATTTCGTATCCACATTATTCGAAGTCCGATCCGAAGAAAAGAAGGCGATTTTCAGGTTTAATTAAAGTTGAGATGCACGTCACACGCACGTGTGTCTCGGTAGCGCGCGCCGTTTGTCAAGAAATCTAATTGAAGTGCTTCGGGGCAAGAGGAGCGGAGGATGAATCGAGACGGGGCGCAGGAAAAACTTCCGTCGGTCAGATTTTACGCGAGCCGAGCGGACCTTTTAATTAAAAACAACTTTTGCTCATGACGCCGGACGCAAAGTTTACCCCGCGCCGAACCGTATCGTCCGTTCGAATTAGGAAAAATGACATCGCGCTGGGTAGTTACGCGCTTCAATTCATCCGGCGATGCTGTAATAAGACGCCATTGGCAGGCGAGTCTGATCATTTTTTATTGGACGTTTAAAAGTTTGAAACGAGAGGTATTTGGTCGCCGAGCAAGTTCCACCGGACTTTGTTACGTCTCGCTATATAAAGCCTGACGTTCTTCGTCGTACAGGTGTGATTTATTGAACACGAGGAAATTTATGGTGGCTCGTGAGATTGATAGCATAACCGGTTTGTTAGACATTGGCAGGCAAATTTCGTGTTTGTACCAATTCCAATTCGTAAAGAATGTAGAAAATTTCAGTATAGTTAATTAAATAACATTTCTTCTTCATCTCGGAACAAAATCCTTTTATCATTTTAAATGTTTGCAGAAAGAAGAAATCGAAGCATCCCTTAGATAAGAAAACTAGCAGCTGTTATCGCCACCGTCGACCACCGTGACCGCGTTAATTACTCTGATAAACTCGTGAGTAGCTTAATCCGAGAGTCATCGACCCTGAAGGGACCGATGGATGACGTGCCCTAAGGCACACGTCATCTTCACGGTGATCATGGTCGCTTAGCCTACCGGGGGGCGGTTCTTGTGGGTAACCATGGTCAACCGTGCACTTAACTGACCGGATAGAGCGTAACGGAGCTCTATCGAGTGTTCGAGGGGCTCGCCGTTAAAAGACGCCACGGTTTTTTGGGGTCAGCGACACGCCCGCATATACGGTAACGTCGCTGGTGTAACGGGAAGGGTGCATATGCTAGATTGGGGAGAGGAAAGTGGAACGATTTCGAGAGGAAAGAATGAGTGACAGGCGGCAGCGCGATGAGAAATTCGACGGGGACGATGGTCGTCGATGGGGGAAGAAAGAGGTCAGGGAGGGAACTAGAGAGATAGATGGAAACAATGGGGGACGAATGATGGTCTAGAAATGAGGTTAGAAATAAATGGTGTAATAATTGTAATGGTAATCAAAAGTGGAACGTGTAACATTTACAACGAATGAATTAGTAAATATAATAAATAAAAGGAGGTAGAGTTTAGACGGTGTATTAAATAATTAATTACACAGGCATATAAAGAAATTGTAAAACTGTAAGAATCTCCGAAAGCAGATGCAGAGGATAGAGAAATTACTATCTTGCAATGCACAAATTGACGATTTAACTTAATGTCTGATTTGGAGTCCATTAGTATTTTATTCCATTAATTAGCTAACAGTTTATCAGAATTTCGAATCCATCATTACAGAGATAGATTCGAGGAGATTTTCTGAAGGAAGAGCCTGGAAAAAGAATGAGAGAAAATTGAAGGATGAAGCAGAGAAGGTATATAACGTGTCCGTACGATTTGGAGATCTATTAACAAATGAAGTCGGCGATCTGCGGAGATCGTCGTCTCCGAACAAGGGAACGCGCTTAGGGTTAATTAAGATTTCAAGCGAATTTTTAATACCCCGTGTCCGTTTTAATTGAATTTGCTTTAATTAAGCTTTCGTTTAGGCCGCCAAGAGACTCCGGAACGGAGACCGTGGGATTCGAGGATTCCACGGAATAATTGGAGTGTCGGCTTTTTTTAACCCTCGAACCAGCGAGGACGAACGGACTCGGACATCATCGTAGGGGTTTACAGAAAGAATTTGCAATTTACATTTTCATTCGGAACGAAAATAGTGTAGTAACATTATCCATCAGGCCGGTCGGTGACTTTAGAGACAGAGGATTTATTATGGTTGATTAAAGGGCGATACATGTCGATAAAGCGTCGATAATGAATTCTATGCGAAACGAGTTACAGCCATGCGTCGACGCTGTGTTGAAAACCGTGTTTTAGTAATTAATATTCCCCTGATAGATTTAAGCGGTTTTAATTAATGAAATCACTTGAGAAACTAATAAGAAACGTTTAAGTAAAAAAACTTTGACAACATTATTTCTATTCCTTTACACTTAATCTACTGAATTTTCATCGAGAAAGCAGGTTAGGCCCGCTGCGGAAAAGATTGAAACAAAAATTTCTCCAGTTTGCCTGAAAAGTCATAAAATAAAAAATAAGTGTCATACAAAAAGCAGAAGTTTAGCCAGAAGTGAAAAACATACTTTAACATCGTACTCATCGTTAATTAAAGGTTAACGAGTACTTTGTTCCGATCGTACCAATATAAATAAGTGTTTTGTCCACGAAACGTGACGCTGGATACAAAATATGGACGGCTACTTAGGCTGGGCGCGTGTGAATAAATAATTAGCGAAATTATCGTGATCGCGACGATGAAAGGTAGGCAGGAAAAAGTCAGGGAAAAACCAGGAACAGAGCAGCAGACGGCCATTGTCTCGAGGCGTAGACCGTCCCGGTTTCGCAGCTCTTATTTCCTCCTTTCTCATCGTGGCGGGTCCATTCAACCGCAATTAGGATTATTTATTTTTCCCCGACGTCGGAGAAAGGACATACTGTCGAAACTCCTCGCCAGGACTTCGTTCTCTCACCCTCTTCCGCGATAAAATGGATCTCTTCGACTAGCCCATTTTCCTCTCATTTCCATGCGATGGAAATCTCTTCGTCCTTTTTGGTTTAAAGGTTGGAGGAAAGGTTTCGAGGTTTTTAAGGTCTATCACGAAACTTCTGAAACTATCCCTTCCCAAGCTAAGGAGCTCTAAGGAGAAATAACCTAAATGCCAGACCCGAAAAACCGGAGCAGTTTTCATATTCAGAATTCAGAATTTAGACTACAAACCGACTTGATACCTTGATACCCTATGTTCAGCAGTGTACACGTGAACGTCCTACATTCGACACGTTTCACCGGAATTTCGAACCCGCGAAGTGTTCGATAGCTCCGATCGGTCCTACCGCGTCGAATCTTATTTAACCCACTGAACTTCCTTCTGCATCGTGGAAAACTCGTCGGGAGTGCTTGTTTATATTGCATTAACAGGGACCACGAGCTCGCGGGATTAGAATCGTTGCTAAACTTATTTAACGGAAGAGCAGCCGCGTCCGATTCCCGCTGCCATTCAAATTTGCATAGTTAACAGTACAATATTTAACTACGTAACAGCGTTGATGCCGGCATGCTCTATCAACGTAATTACGGAATGACGTCGCTTCCTGCCCGCTCGAAATCTAACATTGTTTTTCTTCGTCGAACCACCGGGGAATTGGTCCGCTAATCAAGCTTACCCAGGAATAGCAGAAAACTTGATTTCAGATTTCATCTTCAACATCCCTATTAAATTAGTCATTTTATAAAATGACTTCGAATATTTCCAGATTTTATTAATTAATTTTTGTAAAAATTATCGGTTTTTTTAATTTATTCAAAAAGTTACCGTTCGATTATCTCAACGTGTCAACGGAGAAACAAAAATGAATTTTTCTTAAGAGGCAGGAGCCCAGATTTTCTGTAGAGTGTCTTCAGAATTAGTTCCTCTCGAGCCTGATTTATCTTTACCCATTTCCAATAATTTCGGAACAGAAGCAATGATTTGGAACATAGAGAACATAGTTAGACGTACAATCTTTAGGAAACGTAGATTAATTCTCAGATAGTAATCGCATCGTGGCCTTTTCTATTATTCTATAAAATATGCCATTTATATTTCTGGATATATGTAAGACGCAACATGGAGAAGGTCGATGGTATATCGTTTTGAAATAACATTATATATTACGTTACGTTCGGAAGTTGTTACAACGCGATTGAAATATCAATTCGAAATACGCTGTACTGTGGACGACAAGGTATCACGGATAAAATTGCGAATAATGCGATCGTTTCCGTCAGTGTACACCACAAAGCACGATAGATTTGCGTTCTGCTTACGTTCGCTACGAGAAAGAGACGTTCCCCACGGAAAAATAAAAGATGCCATCGAGTTTTTTACTTTCCACTCCGAGGGATAACAGGGGAGTGGATCCCGCGTGGTTTACTGGACCGTGGTTCGAAGCTGGACCTTTCCGTTTCCCGTTTCCCGGTCGACTGCTCTGAGCAATCGAGCTATCTTCGCTGTGAGTAGATTTCTTCCCTATAAACTCAATATTCTTCCGCAATTGATTGAAACTTTCGTGAAATTGCCGAGAAAATGGGGCAACTTGTACACTTTGTCGATAAGGGATGAAATTAGAATACGTAAGAAGTTGTGAAACGATCGCAGTAGGATTAATGGCTAAGCAATACGTAGGCGTGTTTCTAAAATGCTTTCGTATTAGAGCCTCGAGCACACTCCAACGCCATGGCCCATGCAAATGTTTAGGCAAATTATTATTATTAGTAACTAAAATAGTAGCACCTTTCATACTATATTGATATGTGATAAACAACGATCGAAGAACGGAACGAGAAATAATGAACTACAGATTCTGATAAACTATAAGCTAGTAAGCTAAACGTATCAATGAAATGTAATTAATTAATGAGCCAAACACTAATGGGCTTCAAATCAATTGGCTACGAACTGATAGATCATATACTGTGTACTGACACGTACACATGTATTTTCAAACTAGCAAACTACTCAAATTAACAGGCTGCAAATCAAGGAACTAGAAACACTAATGGACCACCCACGAACTATCAATATATATCCACACAGATGCAGTACAAATTTGTAGACCATAGAACTAAATTTATAGTCTACAAATAACTATTGAATTACTCAAATTTGTACTCTGCGAATCAATAAATTGCTAACTTTAATGTACGATAAACTAACAAACTCTGCATGTAACTGCACTACGGTTTACTGGAGAAACTATAATATAATGTATAAGTAGCGATAGGTATAAACGTTAATAAAAGAGAATTTTGATCGAACTTCAGTATAGAACTATAACTTGCAATTATTTTGATACCAAATTGTAATAACGCTTATAACCTCTGTTCTATGAATTTAAGCAATGATTTAGGACTCCCGACACCATTTGGGTGCTACTGTGAAACCCTCATTGGTTTCTATTTAATACGATTTTTATTCAGAAAATAAATAAACTAAACGTACATTATACAGAGTATAAAGTATTAAAGTACATGTGTTCTGTTTATACAAATGAAATGTCAACTACTAGACTGGAGACCGTTCAAACTTCAAACGCGTACACTTGATCCTATTAATTTTCGAACACTGGTATATTTTTCATTTCCAGGCTTCGCCCAATCTACAAAAACTACAAAGCTTCGAAAATATGTAACATCACGTTGTAACTGTGCAGTACACGGATGTAAAAAATGTAGAAATTTTTTAGTTATTGCTCACCGAACTGTTGTTACGTAATGTTGTTAAACTAGAATAGAAAGAAAAATGGAATGAAATTTTTCATTAAAATAAAATAGATATTAATCTTTCGTACACTTACAGCTATCGGTGTGAGATCAAGTAAACTATATTAATTATCAAAAAAATAATGATAAGCATTAGAGAGAAGAGTAAATAACCTTTAGTTTGCCGAGATAAATTTATTAAACCATCTAAACATTAATGTTTATTAGCAGACACTATCTATTGCACAAATAAAATTTACACAATTATTAATTCCGACTAAGAACACAACAAAACATTTCATTTCGCTAGGCGCGAGAGCCCCTAAACGAGTCTATAGAGCACACTGCACGCGACACACTTAGCCCAGTTCTATTTTTTAAACACCTGCACCTGCAGCAGCAATCCTTCGAGACGAGTTTCGCCCGGCATCGAAACGCTTAACATCACCTGCGTGTGAACGTCAACCAAAGTAACAAAGTTCGCGCGTATCGCAGGGTTTATGGTGTCGCGGTCGGAGGGTGCAAATCGAGGACTAAAGGGAGTGGGTTCGCGCGATCGAGTCGTAACCGGGGCGTTTAGCAACGGGGAGCCGTTCGCTCGTTTATCACCGAATTACTGTACAGTTCTGAGCACGATAAAGCGTTCGTAAATCGTGGCCGTCGCGACACGCGTGATTTCCTCTTTCGCGCGGCGTTCTTTCCTTCCTCGAGATCTTGGATATGTCTTCTGAACGTTCCGTTTCGACTGTTTTCCGCCAAATCGGGTGAGAGCTTCGAGCTTTTAGCAAATAGGCTCGTTACGAAGATTTGTGGCGTGTTTGAGTTAGTGGCGCGTTGCGTTAGTTCGAATGGACCTGTAAATGGATAATCAAATGCACACGATTTAACTTAGCCTTTATTGCGAGGCACGTATTGATTGATTATTCTAATAAATAAGTAATTTACTTTGCGAGTAATTGAGTTAACATCGATTAGTATAGATTAGGTATTATTTTCTTGAAAACTATAGTTGGTATTTTATTTCGAATTTTTTACTTACCTTAGTCTCCTATTTTTTTTTTATGGAAAATTAGAGCGATATCAGTTAGAAAATTTACAGTAGATTCTGTAATCGTGTTTTCTGAATTGTTTCTGTCAACAGAAAAAAGCAACAGAGAAGTTATTTTAATCAAAAGTATGGTTATTGACATTTTACTAATCGATCTCTGATAAGGGATACTATTAACTGAGTTCTGTTACTAATTAAATGTCACGCGTTGAGAAAGTTTGATTGATTTTAATGACAGTGTTAAGTACTGAACGTTGGAAATAATTTAAAGTCATTCGCAGAGCAAAAATTAAATTATAAATGACACAAAATTTTGCATTCATACATTCTTCATTCGAATCGCTACAGTTTTTAATAACACGTTTCTGTAACTCTTCTATTCTTTCGTTACATTTGCATACGCATTAAATATCGCGATTTCTTTCGGATTCAACCTAATTCGGTCAGACCAGCCTGTAGCAGTGCTAAAAAAAAAAAAAAAAAAATAAAAAGGAGAAACGAAAGCGCACATTTTCCCAGGTGCGAACCGCTTTTCACTTATAGCCGACATCCGGTCTGTTTCAAGTTTCCGCGGGTTCATGTTGGAAGACCGCAGTTAAACAGCTCTTGAACTTCTCACGCAACCTGCGAAAGAGAGAAAAACTTAAACATGTTAATTTCGTGGCTGCGAGATGCACTTTTATTTCACAAAACAATCACGAACCCCACTTTCACACCTGTTTCACACACGGAATTTCTTCCGAACCGTTTCCAAGTCGACACCATCCCTTCTCGTACGTATAAAACCGTTTAAACCGATCTTTGCTAGTTCCATGTAAATCACTGAACGCCGTTTAATCGCGAACGGTAAAAGCTGGCCGCTATGAAAAAGAGAAAAGAAAAAAGAAAAACAAGTGACACGGTCTTTTTTCCAGCTAAATTTCTTTCTCCCTTGGCACGAAAACATTAATCCGCGGATTAGGCGGTGAACGCTTAACAATCGGCCGTTTAAATCCTCGCGAAGATTAAGGTAAAAGTTATCCGGGATTATGGCGAGTTTAGCTTGAAACCAAATTGTTGCTGCTTAATCTCTAATTAGCATCACGGTTCGCGTGCTCCTTGCACGTGTTCCGTTTGGAATTCCACGCGGAACGTTCGACCATTTCCACCTTGCCGTCCCTATTACTTACTACAATTCCCTATTTATTTTATTTTTTATTTCAACTACTTTAAATGCACAACATTAATATATTGATCAGTCAGTTAAGACTGAATCATCGGTTGAAAGTTGCGTACGCGCAAACTAACGAGTGACATTATGTTGTGACATTATATTAAATGGCCAGTGAATTTCGCGTGTGGAAATCCGGCTTAATTCTCCCTTATTTCGTTCGTATCCCGCTTCACGCGTGTCGCCTTTCCCTTTTTTATCCTGTTCCTTTCTCTTCACCCCTTCACGCTCTCGCGCCTTTTCACGTTCCTGCCCGTTACCCTGACTCGAGCAACCCTTTTCACACACCTTTGTCCGCCCCGGATTCTCTCCTGTTTCCGTTTGTTTCGACTGTTCCGGTTTATACTGACTCCAACGTACGCAGTCTCCTCTTATTGCTATCTCTATCTCTAAAACTTTCTTTACCTCGACTCGCTCTACATATCTATTTCTTTCTGTTTTCCTTCTTTGTCTCGGTTCTAATTCTTGCGGGAACATTTTGCAATTTCGCTGTAAAAGAATTTTTATCGTATAATAGTTTCTGACAAAGTAACGACAATTACTTTAACTTGATAAACAGATTTTCACATCATTCAAAGTACGGTAACTGAGCAACGCGGTCGTACAGCTTTCAAGAAATAGCATCGCGAGGTCGTGGTATTTATACGTTCTAATCGAAGCATTCGCCAGAACGTTAACAAGCTCTGGTCGACTTAACCGGTGCGTACGCGAGCCCGTGGGAAACCGTAAGGCCGGATGAAGTCCGTACGCTTCTAGTAATCCGCCGATTACACGAACGGCCATTGAAGAGAGCCTCTGTGAGCAACAAACCGTAATGGGATTCGACGCTACTCTTTGATACGCGGGAGAACCCTTGCGATTTCGACCCGACGTCGATCCACGTGAATTATTAGCTTTTTTTATTGTTCCCCATATGGATTAATAAGCTGCAAATATCAGCTCGAGATCTTTGCCGTTTTATTTTTAACGCTCGCTGCGAAGTTAGTTGAGGTTTATGATTAACTGGCCGTGTGCACCTTTCAGCAGGATTATGTAGAATTATCCTTCGGTAATTCTCAAATCGATAATTGTAATTATTCGTGTTTTAGGAGACCGTGTTGCACTTCTGAGTGCTGAAGAGTTATTCTTAATTTTCATCTGATTTTGGGTAGAAAAAAGTGACGGATCAGACAGAAACTATTTTTATAATCGACTTTAAGTCGCAGAATTAAACGTGTGATCAAATTATGATAACGAAGTAAGAGATATTACGATTAAATTCTACTTAAATTTTTATTTCTTATTACGTTATCAAGTCAATGATAGAATTTCAAGTTTCAGGGTGTGGTCTATTTTGGGGAAACTGGGGAAGAAGTAATTATACACTCGATAATTTGAGTTTCGTTAACTAATTGCTAGCAACATGTATAAAAATTTCTCATAACCTGAAAATTTCACGGATGGTCGAAAAGTAGAAAAGAAAAAATGTAAATGACTCTCGACTATTTACCCCATTGACAGGAAACACGCGTACACGTCAAATCGGCCAATCGTCGTTCACCGTAAACCTGGTCCCTCCGCTCCATCCATCCTAATCCCCTCTAGTCCAGTGCAAACGATCTGAAATTGTTTCACCCTCGAGCCCTCCAGACCCCCACCCTAACCGCAGTTTATGGTACGTCGTCGCACTTTCGAGGTTCTTCGTACAGGTGACCCAACGCTCACTTGCCCTTTGTCTCGAACGCGGACGGAATTACGAGGGGTTGGCGGGCTGTTGTCGGTCGAGGCTCGCTGCTACTCGCGTTGTCGTCGCGCACAGGGAGACGCGGGTGGATGCATTTAATTTCGCGCGTTTCGTTCCCGGCCTGGATACGTCGCCGGGATGCGAGGAGAGGCAGGAAGGAAGAGGGCCAGGGTTAATGTACGGGCTACGGGCTCGGTCTTTTCAGCTCGAGGGAATCTAAACGGCCCTCGCTGAATAAGACGCCGCCGAAGACGGAAGCGAGTCGTATCCTCTGTTCGCCGAGAAACTCGTAAATATTATAATTGCGCGGCTAAACTCTTGTACTCATCCCAAATCTTTCGATGGGGACACTCGAAATACCGAGTGTTTCTCTAAGGGACGAAGGTTTGCGTGGAAGGATGTTGGATTTGTTGCTCTTGGCTGGCTTTTTTCTATTTGTATAGAGATAGGTTCGTAATATCAGAATTTTTACATAGTATAATCTTTAATTTAGTTATAAAGAATACTGTTGAGTAGTAAGAATAAAGTTAGTTGTTAGTTTGTGTAACGTTTGTGTAACAAATAACGTTGCCAATTGTGCACGTGCAATTTAGAAACATTGCAAAGTAATTGTTTATTTTAATCATTTATTTTAGTTTCATTCAATAATAATGTGTTTCACGTGTATATCAGAGAAATACTTTTCGTCTTTTTACGTTATTATTAGAGGTTCTTTGCGAAAAAAAAAACTGAAGATCGTTTGGAATGCAATTCGATCTTCTCTATCGAATCTCCCGTCGAATTTTTATTGCAAGCATTTCAATGTCAAAAGCGAGCATTGAAATTTCGAAAATTTTATTCGCCGATTTTACGACGAATAAAAATATGACAAAAAGGGTTCAAGATTCAATTTTGCAGAAGGTCAGACGTGGGTCAATAGTTTCTAAATGGAACCAAATATAGAAAGCTCGAATATTGATGCTTTCTGCTATTCGCGTTAGCTCTCGGTAAATAAAATAAAATCTTTGCATGGCATTATTCCCTCGGAAGGACTCTATAATTTTTAATAACTTAAAGGCTGAAAAAGCTACCTAGCCCGCAAAAACGCATAATTCACGGAGCAAGAATAATATTTTAAAGTAATTCTCTCCAGTACTACATCGTGAAGGGATGAATTTAAATTTCTCTTAAAATATACTCGAGCCATTAAAGGACAGCGCGCCAGTGAAATTTCAAGTAGTATAAGATTATTTCTACTCAGACTCGAGCAAAGAAGATCTCTGCAAACGCATATATTAGCTACGGATATAAATAATGTTTATATCCAAAACTATACGGATGGAACGAGAATCGGTTGTTCAAAATTCAACTACAATTCACCATAAAAAATGCTATCAACTGATTGTAATTTTAGCTAAATCTCTTTATTGCATAAAAGATGTCTCATTAAAAAGACATTTTAGAAAACACTTTTCACACAACTAAACAACGGAGATATTAACGAAAAAGCATTTGACGGAATAAACAGTTGAAAACGAAACTCCGCTCGGCAACAGTTCACCAACCGTTCGCAGTCTCTTAAAGACAATCGGCGGGCTCTCATGGCGATAGCTATCGGGAACGATCGACGTCCAGCAGACGTTCTCCCGTAGATGGCTGTAGACAGGTTCGCGCCAGCTGTTCCAGTTGGCTCCGTCCGTTCGCGTCTGTCCGATAAACGAACACTCCGCTGGCAACGCGTGCCGCTATCGATAAGAAGCGTCTCCATTTTTTCCCCAAACCCGGGTAAGCCGTGGAAACTGCCGGGGTAGAACCAAGGGAAAGGACCGGAGGAGTCAGGTCGGATATCGTTCGTGACGCGAAACGAGATCGATTCGTGGGTCCCGGGTGGGAACGGTGTCGCGGAAAAACGAATTCGAACGAAGGTATACTTCTAACGCGTCCATATCTGCGAGCTTATGCAAATGTCTAGCAGTTTGCCACGGGGATTTGCATACACCAGCCCGGACGATCTATATGGGATCATGTCTGGGCATAATCTCAAGACGCTCCACCAGTTATGCACTGGCTTTTCGGGTAGTCACGTTAGCGGTTCGCCTTCCATTCTTTTTTCTCTTTCCCTCGTCTTTTTCTCTTTTTCTGCGCCCCCCATCATTCCCCTCCGCGGTCCGTGTCGCGGCGAAACGTTCGTTCGTTATCAGAACGGCTGAAGATTGGACTTTTGGACACTCTCCAGTGACGTTCCGCTGAGATAATGCTACGGCTAACAGAAGTTGCTGGGCAGACAGTCGAGTTTGCAGACAGTTCTTGAATGTGAATCTGTTTAATGGATATGTGTCATCCCGATGGCGGTGGGAAACGGGCGTTGCTGGTGCATGTTACACACTTCCGTTGAAAAGTCTTCGGAGCAACTGTTACTTCTTGAGAATCTTAATTTTTTAACTTACAACAGAAACAAGAAATATTAAAATATTGTACATTAACAGAGTTATGCGAGACTACTGCGTTTATAAAATATAATAATAATCGTAGGGCGGCTTTCATAAAAACGTTGATGTTTAAACATTTTTTAAATATAGGTTGCGAGGAATTTAAGTGAATGAAATTGTGCAGAAAATTTGTAAACAAAATGATGCCTGAAGTTTCTACAATTTTTTCTTAATTATATGTTTCATCGTGAATGATTTAATTATTTTAAATTGAAATGTCCAAGTATCGTCGATAGAGATGTAGCATGGAATGCAGTTATTTGCCAAGAGTGTCAGTTAACAGATTGAGTTTAGAGTGACAGGGAACTGGATTGTTATCCCAGAGCTGTATGAGAATTTGAAACGTACGCGGAAAAAGAAACAAAAAAAAAAAAAAAAAAAAAAAAAAAATAGCCCGAAAACTGTATTGCGTGTGGTCGTCGATTAACACTTCGCGGTTTTATTGAAGCGCCCCTCGACACCATATTTTATCCCGTCAACGTTTAATTTTAACTGGAACACAATGCGGGAGAGCTTTAAGACTATTCGTAATAAATGAAAGTTCATCATTCGGTTTATTGAAAACTTTGTTTCATACTTTTTTAACAGAAAGAAAAAATTGAAAATTAGAAGAAATGTCAACCTTGATCATTTTATATCAGTAAGAACTGACACAAGTTTAGGATTGCATGTTTCGAAAGTCCTACAAATTAATCGAGCTCGAGACTATTGGCAGAGTATCGACCAAGAAGTTCGAACAAAATACACGCGGCGCGCACCCGTTAACGACGCTTGCGCTTTTCGCAGCCGATTTTCAAACACAATTACGGGCTACTTTAATCAGATAGGAAGTTACTTTCCATCCGAAACTCCGGTCCCCGTGCTTTCGCCACGATAGTGTTGATTAATTTGTCCCGAAACGGCTTATCTAGCCGCCCTGGCGAACTGTAAATGCAATCGGGACACGCGTTGTTGGCGAGGGTTAACTTTCGCATAGTTCCCGCGGCCCCAAGTATTTATCTTGCCGATTGTTGCCGCGCAAGAACTTGGCCGCAGCTTTCGACCGATGGAAACAGGACTATACACGGAACTCTGCCTGCCCTCCTCGTTCTACTGCCACTCTCGAGTTCGGGTTAGTTGTTTGTCACCAATTGAGAGAATGATCGAGTTGCGATAGTTTGATGTTCTTGGAGCCGGAAGATTGAGGTATGGGTGACTACTATATTGTATGCGTAAGGGAGAGAGAGAGAGAGGAGAAATTTTACTGTAGACAATCTCCTATTGTTTCCTTTATTATAAAGCCAATTTTCCACGTGGAAAGATTGTTGCCACATTGTCGAGGAACGCCCATTTTGTCGCGTATGAAAGCGTGTCGATTCGATTAATTCGTGTGCCAGGGAAGTAAAATCTGGTTCTCACACGCGAACATTATTGGCGCTAGGGGTATGCTAATTTAATGGCGCCGAAAAGTACGGTTGCACTTTAGATTGCCGGCGCAATGATTAGTGGTAGCAGCCATGTGGCTCCGGTTGGATCGCAATGTTTCCGTATGCAGAAAAAAATTGGCCACGGTCCAACGTTGCCAATAATATTTGCATGTGGAAGTCTGGCTTAAACAGCAGGCATAGCTTTTTACGCTATTAAATTGTCACGCTCTTGGTGTTAATAATTTTTAAATGTGTAAGCCTGGCTTTAGTTCCTTTCGATTCCGATGCTTGAAAGTGAAGTAATTACTACTTTAACAGTAATAGCGGTCAACATTTAAAGGTCCTTAAATACGCATACACATACTCATTAATTTTTAATGAATAATTCCAGCGCATTGTTGCATAAATATAACCGAGAAATTTTAACCCTTTAACTGCGGGTGTGATATATTAATTTAATATAGGTTTAATTTTTGCTAATATCGAATAGCGGCTCTAGCTTATTATATACAACTAAAATAAAAATTAAATAAAAACAATAAAAATCTCTTCTAAAATAGAATACCAATTCAGTGATAGAAGATTAGTAGTACATGTCTTCATTTTATTTTTCTTACCGCTGTAGTAAAAGAGTCCAGCCCAGTTAAAGAGTCAAAGTGCATTAGGACGAACACGTAGTACATATCGTAACGGACTTCACTAAAAATTTCCACGTTTAGACCCGAAACTCCATTCCCCAACGAGCGGCAACCTCTATTCTATTTTCTTCACCGGAACCGATCGGCCTGATCCCGCTCGAGAACAGTGCGCTGACCCCCATAAAAAGGGCTCTACGCTCTCGGCACACGCGATTGAGTTCCACTCGGACAAGATCAAGAGGAAGCCAACCCCGAACGAAATTATTTATTCGACTATGAAATCAACAGAATGCAACGGGCCAGCCGATTCCGCTCACGTGTCGAGGCTTCCGATTAAATTCTGCGACGTTCCTGACCGCCCATCCTCGCCTCCCCCCCCCCCCCCCCCCCCCCCCCCCCCACACACACACACCTTTCTTCGCCGTATGGTTTGTCTCTGAAACTGATCAACGGGAACTTCGCCTCCTGCGTCGCCGTCGCGTTTGAAGAAAATCGAAACCGTCTGGCGAAACTCCCGTTAATTTAACTTGTCTCATATTCCTACCGGCCAGTAGTATTGGATTTATTCGAGCGAACTGATCGCTGGTTCCCATCGATATTTACCGTGATATCTGGAATTTGTGAAAAGCTGATCCGATCGATCGCCCGCCGAAGATACTTCAAAGCTATCCTTGGCAATTCTGTCGCTTTTTAATTAAACTTGAATTAATTTCATAGTTATTAGATCGATGATTGATGTGACAGTTAAAATTTCAAATCAATATAATTCATTTTTTCCTATTTATATAAAATTACAATTTAATGTAATAATTTAAGTAAGTTACCTAACAGCTTATTTGTAGACCCAAATAAACATTTGGCTCGGTATGTGCAAAGTACTTGGCCCTCTCTTAAAAGAAGTTTTTCTTCTTAAATGTATTCCTTCGATATTTGTTTACGAACGAAACTCACTCTAACGGACGAATCAATATGATCGGAGGTGCACAAAAGTTTTAATGAACTGAAACCTTCCAAAACCGTGGTAAAACGCCGAGGGAAAAACTTTGTTCGCGCAAGTTAAACACTGAACGGTTCTGGGAAAGTGTATACCCTGATGAATTTTCATCGCATTCAAATTAGTACACAGTCTAATCTTGATAGAAAGACTTTTTTCCAACCACTGGCAAAGATCGAAGTAGAATATCGAATTCTTTTTGAACGAAAAATTAACAATTTACATCGTTACTCTACTGTAACGTCATTTTTTTATTTAGAGTGACAATCATAGGATTCTAATAGAAAAATAATAAACAATTGTAGCTGAATTGCTTATTTAATAGCAACAAAAACCGTTCTGTTATCCAAATTATCATGACTTTTATTATTTTGATTGCAAAAGTAGCTCACGCGAAAATTAAATTTATTTTAATGCAACACTAAATAATTCATTACTTAAATTCAATTCTTCGATAAGATACAGCATCTTTGCACAAAACATGCGATATATAAATTATCATAGTCAAATTAATGTTAAATTAAAAAATAGAAAATCATTTTATTTAACGGGAAATTCGCTATTAAGCGCACGATCATCTAACAATGTTTTATTCGCATAAAAGCGCGAACTCGACTCTAACCTTGCAGGTTTATCAGCAAAGTTAAGTTTGAATTTTGAATTTATCTAGATATTCTTGATTAAATTGCCGCTTTTAACGCGTATGCGTCCCAAGAAAAATGTCACTTAGGATACATTTATCGCAATCATTTCTTATCGAGATAAAGGAACTGTTCCGTACGCTTCGTTCCTCTTGCGGGACACCTCGAAACAGTCCGCGAATCTAGCCGACGCGGATAATCGCGAACGAGCGAGATCGGCAGATTAATGAGAGCCAGCGTTCGACGAGAGGGCGGTGTCGTAACTCAGAGAAGCGATCTTTCTCTCGTTCGGTTTTATGAGCGCAGCCAGCCGAGTGGAATCGATTGAAACCGGGGTCCGAGCGTAACCTATTATTGGGCCAACTCAATTATGAGTTATCTCCTCGTAAAGTTGAGAGTGCAAGGTATGCGTGGCGCATCGCGTCGCTCTACCTAGAACGTTCCTCATGCGCATTTAATAGAGGGTAACGCACGAGTGGCTCCTCAATAACATACGTTATTGAACGGCCGTCCTCCGTCGTCATCGTCTGGTTCACGCTGCAACGGAGCTGAATACACCGCCGCGGTAAGAAAAGAAAATTTCGATAACGATATCGATCTCCACCCTCGTTCGCGGTTACCGTTTACCGTTTACCGTTGAATCGCCAACACCATTCGAACGAATAAATCGCGCTACGTTATTTCTTACTTAGCAAGAATTTTTAGTCCTGTGACTACTGGTGAACTCGTTAGTGCACTACCAAAATGACGGGCTGGTCAGAGATTCTATCACATGGAAACCGAATGTAAGTAAAATAGAATATACGTTCGGAAGATACCAGCAATGCCACAACCAATCAGCGTCAACAGGAAAGCCTATTTTTGTTGAAGGCAGAGTATAAAGAAGAACGGAGAAATATTTTCCTTCGTAGTCGAGATCTGTGGTAAGTTGGGGATGGAATTGCTCCCTCTTGCATCGGACGTCAGCATCGCTGGTATCCAGAAACAAAAAAGAAACAAATTGCAAGAGACCGCAGATTCTTGTAATAAAATAGATCTTTTCAGACCTAGCAAACAGACCATCGTGAACAGAGAGCAACTCTGCCACCATTTATTGAAAATTTTTACTTGAATTCTTCGCGGTTCGACTGTCTTTTTGAGAAGTTTCTTGTCGTTATGAATTGATCTTTCCGATGAAAATGATTTCTCTATTATATATCGCTATCTACAACGTTACAAGAATACGAATGAACGTTTAATATTTCACATCTTTTAACTCAAGGGACGACACTTGCGGTTTACCATTATACAACGATTCAAAGATCTATGATCGATGGTCCGCTTTATCTTTGGAGCGGATCGTCATTCCTTGCATAAATGGAGATTGTTGGGCGTCGCGCGGTATAATTGATCAATCCTCGAATAGAGCCGCTGCAGCTAATGTAGGTACACGGGCATCTCGATGATTTGTAATTATATTGGCATTGGCTGTAGCTTTATCGAACGGCATTGTTAACGGCAAATTTATCGACAACTAGCGGTAATAGCTGTAATTGGTGATAGTAGAAATTGACAGTGAAACGAGTGGTACGTTTGTTTTTCGGTTTTCACGTTGATCAGCCATTATGCTCCATCTACCGACATTTAAACTCTTGTTTATTTCCTTCTACGTAGATATGCAGATGCATGTACTCTTGAAACTTTATTTCTTATCTGTTAAAAATATAGCAATATTTTTTAGGGTTTAATTATTTAATTCTCCATTGTGTACGCGTGGAAAATGAATCTTTTGTTCAACATTCATTTCAATTCATCAACGTTCAGGTTGTTACGTATAAGTAGACATGAAATTTTATTCCCTGTAACAGCTACATTTAATTCGTTCATTAGCACATCTCGGAAACAATTGCGTTTACACGTTAAACTAAAGGGCAGACAGTCCTTTAAAATTGTTTAATAAATTTTTAATTTCTGCCCCGCAAGCGAGACACACTGCCTGCTGGACACAGACGACAGTAAAAGCGTTAACTTTTTTAATTAGTTACCGACGCACGCGTCGCTGGGAAAACTGTATTTTTTATGAGCCAGGGAATGCGATTTAATAATCGCAATTAAAATAATTTCTCCGCAGAAGAAAACGGAATTACATATTTGAGAGTGACGAATTAATAATTCTTTTTTAACAATCTACGATTACAGTAGATATGTATAGGATATATATAAATAATTAAAGTATAATTTACGTTTACCAAATTTAGTGTGCATTCTTTCCAATTTCATCTGACAAAATATTAAATACATAACCACATTCACAAAAGATATAAGTTATTTTGTAGTCTTTCGAATTAAAGAAGGAATCAAAGTGTAAACTAACTATAATTATGGATGTTTGTTGCTCCGCGACATTCATAGAAACTAAGTATGTATTAAAAGTAGTAATTTACTAACGTGATATGATAGGCAAGTATTAACATCTGAATTTTTGACGTACTACATACAGAAGGAAATCTCGTTAAGAAAATGTCGACTCAGTTCGGGGCAGGATAGGAATCTCTTAATTCAAATCCAGAGACGCAAAACCCGAAGACAAACAGCCCTTTAAATGCCAATTAGAACCGAAGAACCTCTCCCAAAGTAAGTGCCGACCGTTGGACCCCGAAATTACCAGTTAAACGCATCCTGAACGCGCGAAACATTCCCGAGCACCGCCGACGGTAATTTGAAGTTCAACGGGACGCACAAAGGCCCGGTAGTCGCTCCAAGGAGCGAGTTAATTGTCCGACCTCGCGCACAGACAGCGGCGAAAGATAGAGCAGAAGCTCTGGCTACGGGGTTAAGGGACACGCGCGTTCCACGATGAACGTCATCGAGCTAAAGTGGATATCATTTGATCGCGGGGCACTTTTCCCTCCGGCCAGCATCCCCGTGTTTACGCAGCAGCCGGGGGCTGAAAAAGGGGCGAGCGAGAGAGAGAGAGAGCGAGCGAAAGAGTGGGGCGGTGTTTTCGTAATACCTGACCTGGGGGACGACTTTGTACTTTGTTCGGAACGAGTCAGTCGTGCTTTGCCTTTCGCTACGGAAGCACTCAAACGCGCTCCGTCCGGCGTCGAATTGTAACGCGCACCCACGCGCGTGTCACTCCGTTCCTCTTCTCTTCGCTTTCGTGCGCGTCCGGATTATTAAAAACTCCGGTCTGTCTTCTTAAATAATATTCTATCGTAATATCTGACTGTTGTTCGATTATATAGGAATTTTGATCACGATTTCTGTTGGAGACTGTGGACCATTGGGAGGATTTTGGTTTTTAATATCGTGGACCAAGTGAGTGTAGTGGTTTCCGAGCCCGAGGTACAGTTTCGGCGAGGGATAGCGGGTTAGTTCGTTGGGCGAGTGTTTTAGAAAACCCTTGGGCCTCGTCTAAGTGAAACTGCTGACAAGAAATTCGTCGAGTATAGGTAAGGCGATTTATTTATTAGCGGTCGATGTTCGGGTTGATTTCTCGCAGGAGTTGACTTGTTACGATGATGCTGCTGGATCGCAAGTGAATATTTTTCGTGACCTGTTTTGGGAGGAATTATAGAGATCGTATCGATATACGTTGAATCAATGAAATTTAGCGCGAATATACATTTTTTGATTGATTAAAATTTTTCCAAATTGTGGTTACACGGAACAGGACGGAGTTTCGTTATTGTTTGGTGTACATAATAATCGAAATGAGAATACGGAAATGTTTTGTTAAAGTGACTCAAAATTTTGTGTTGAAACGGTATTTTGTAACTTATTGTGGTCTCTGATACGACATTTATTATTAAATTATAATTAATTACATATAAATCATATTTAAAAGTTACAGCAAGTTTTAGTAAAACCTTTTTGATGTAAAATATTCACTATGAAGCAAATATTATATTTCCACTCTGTGATCTTGTTCTAAACATTGTAAATGGACCCTATTCAAAAACCGTATGTTTCCGCTCTCAATCGATTTTGTTTAAACTTTGCATATTTGTAGATCTATATGTGTCTCATCAATTGCCAGAGTCTCTATCTGTCGGGCCTTTTAATAAGGGAGGGGGAGGGGGTCAAAGTACGCATTTGGCGAAATTTTTCGGAGGCTATAACTTTTGATTAAAAAAAGATATCGACTTGAATTTTGGGTCAAAAAACCACAAAAAAATTAAGCTTTCGAATGCTATATAATTTTTTCTTTTTTCGGAATTTTTAAGTCACATTTTATGCTTTTTTCTAGTTTTCGGGTTAGTGAAAAATTGCAAAAAATTGCTATTCCCAAAATAGGTATCCCTAGATTTTAACAAAAAACTCAGTATAGGAAGCTCATTTTATGCTCTTTAAGTGGTATAAATCTTACCCTGGGGAAACTTTTTGTTTAAAAGTTATAACATAATATTCGTGTCGATGCGCAAGCTGTGGACGCGAAATTCGAGCAAAACAAATGCTTTTCTTAACATATTGTGACTTATTATTAAAATTATTATCATCGGAGATTGAGATTATTATTGTACTAGGAAGAATTCGTTTTTAAAAATACTTTTTAATTTAATGTTACTTACATTTTTTAAATAATATTACACGGGACAAAATTAAAAGACAAACTTCGGCAATTTCTCGTCGCATAAATAATATTAATGAAGATGATGATGCAATAATCATCATATGGGATGGTACTTATGTTTATTTGCATAAAAGTACGAATTATCGCTTCCAAAGAGTGACGTATAGTGGTAAAAAAAAAGAAGAACTTTTTAAAACCGATGCTGGCAGTAACTACGAATGGTTATATATTGGATGTTTTTGGTCCAAATAAATTGTGGGCAGCAACAGTATCTGATGCAGATATATTTAGATTTATTATGAATACCGATTGGTTTAAGAACTTTTTCAAACCTGGTAATATCTTCATTCTTGACAGAGGCTTTTCCTACGTAAAAAATGAAATACTACAAAATAATAAAGGAGTTAAACAACTATCAACCTCTGAAGCAAACGATAGTCGAGTATACACCAAACAAAGATGGGTAGTAGAAAGTGTAAATAGCTCACTTAAAAGATTTAAATATTTCAATACAGCTATAGCTTCAGAATGTGTCCCAAAATTGTTTGAAGATTTTAAAATTGCAAGTGCTCTTCACAACGCATACTTTAAACGAATATATAGTGATAATGATGATCCAGAAGTGGCTTCAACTTTATTAAAAGAGCTAAACAAACAAAATATAATGCAGCAAATAGTAGAATGCGAAGGTCTTGTAAAAAAAATAAAAAACTTTGAAAACATGACATTGGAACATTATGAAAACTTCCCAGCCTGGACATTAAAGTGCTTAAAATCGTTCACGGAATCATATCAATTATCACTTATAAAGTCGTATATAGCGGATCACTTGCTTTCTGGAAAGTACTAATTTTTTATCAGCAAGGAAAGCTATCTTCCAGACTTCAGCAAATATGGATTGGATATTCAGACACCATTGTTCATAAAAGCTAAATTGCAATCACGACACTGTGCTCAGAAGCTTTATTCGATATTCATTTTAATTGATATCGCACAGCCCACAATTACGTCTGTCAGAAGTTATTACTGCCAGTGTAGAAACGGAGCGAGGACTGTTGGTTGCTGTGCTCATGTGTTAGCAATAATATGGTACCTGGGATTTGGACGATACAGTGATCTATCAGCACCAGCTAATTTTTTAAACATACATTTTCCTCATATAAGACCAACATCGGAAGATACAGAAGATGAAGATGAATAACATACAAAAGAAAAAGGACATCTAGAAAAAGAGGAATAATGTAAGTAACATTAAGTTAAAAAGTATTTTTAAAAACGAATTCTTCCTAGTACAATAATAATCTCAATCTCCGATGATAATAATTTTAATAATAAGTCACAATATGTTAAGAAAAGCATTTGTTTTGCTCGAATTTCGCGTCCACAGCTTGCGCATCGACACGAATATTATGTTATAACTTTTAAACAAAAAGTTTCCCCAGGGTAAGATTTATACCACTTAAAGAGCATAAAATGAGCTTCCTATACTGAGTTTTTTGTTAAAATCTAGGGATACCTATTTTGGGAATAGCAATTTTTTGCAATTTTTCACTAACCCGAAAACTAGAAAAAAGCATAAAATGTGACTTAAAAATTCCGAAAAAAGAAAAAATTATATAGCATTCGAAAGCTTAATTTTTTTGTGGTTTTTTGACGCAAAATTCAAGTCGATATCTTTTTTTAATCAAAAGTTATAGCCTCCGAAAAATTTCGCCAAATGCGTACTTTGACCCCCTCCCCCTCCCTTATTAAAAGGCCCGACAGATAGAGACTCTGGCAATTGATGAGACACATATAGATCTACAAATATGCAAAGTTTAAACAAAATCGATTGGGGGCGAAAACATATGGTTTTTGAATAGGGTCCTTTTCCATATTTCTATAATATTTTTCAGTTAATATTTTTTACTTTTCAATCAACTTGTGCAAATATCTTTTACGTTTTGGCAACAATTTTTGGATTAGAAATAAAATTTATAAATATTTCATATTTACATAAATAAATATGGAGATTAGTTTAGAATTTTCTTTCAATCCAAATTGACGTTTTAACATTCGTAAGAATCCTTCTATGAAAAATCTATGGAATATTTAATCGAATAAGGTACAGGACTGTTTGTTTCGCCTTTAGCTTCGTAAACTTTCTCATAAAACGAACAGCGGGAAATGTTGCTGCAAGAATAAGCTTGTGTGGGAACAACTATAAAAATCATGCGTCGGAAAGGTACAAATGTATTTGAAAACTTGTTCGTTCCTTGTCGTTGCAAATTAATTGTCGTATCTTGGAGAAATCATAACTAAGCATCGGTGCATTATCGTAATATCAGTCCATAACTTCTACTGGTAACTAGGTTCTATAAAATTGCGAAGAGGCACGCAAAAATTAATTAAGTAAATTAATTAATGAAAACGGTGTCGAATTTTTTCACTCGTTTCGTTTACAGTATTTTGAACACGCATTTTTTATTCCGTTAGAAATTCATTTTGTGAGGTAAAGCGCTATGAAATGCAAAGTATTTAAGATTGTTCGGAAAACATTGTTAAAATTTAGCAAGTTTTTAGTTACTTAAAATGACAAAGGAGTATAAAGTAATTATGAAATTATAAAATATGTTTCAAAGTATCATTTTATTATTTTGTTGCTAATATAATTTGAAAATTAATAAAAGATGAAAGCTTCCACTCCAAGCATGAACATTCCTCTAAATACTTATTTTCCAGAAACGAAGGTGAAACGAAATTATTCAAGTCGAATAAAATATTTCGTGCACAATTTATAAGACGTGTCGTATGTATAAATAATGATTTCACATAAAAAACTGTCGAACGTCTCGCGGGAAATGGTTCCAATAATCTCCGGTTTATAGTTCATCCTCCAGAAACGAACGGTGACACACATCGCGAGCCTTAATGCGCGAGTCGATTCCGTTCGAGTTGCACGGAGAAATCGGCCGTTAAATTTGTGATTCGACCAGTAAATATCGGGTATCGGTGTAACGAAACTGCCTGCTCTATCCAGCCATCGCCCCCTCCCCCCGCCTCTGTACGTCAAATATATATATATCCGAACCGATGTATCGTAAACACGCACAGAACTGACCGCCATCTAACCCTCCGCTATCTATGGCGTGAGATCATCGATGGGGTGAATCTCTCCGAACGACCTCTTTTTTCGAACTGTTTTCGATGGTAGAAATAGAAATAGAAATTATTTCAGTTATTTTTAAAAATTTTTTATCCTGGAAAAGGATCAAGCATAATACTAGAGTTTTGGAGTAACTCTATCTCTGTTTCAAACTTTTTTACCACTAGGAAATCGATAAAAAATATTTTAAGGTATTTTCATTCTTGTTGCATATGTTTAATTGCAAGCAAACGTTGTGAAAGTACAGAGTAGTTTCCGAGGCAGTGCTTTTTTAAACTAGGGGATGTAAATTTTTAATGTTAAATTCATACTTTATTCACAATTTATCTGAATTTTTAATTAATGTAATTCTACCAATTACTTTTAAGTATAATAAATATACAGCAATCAATTTGGTTTCATGATAAAAAATATTTCATTTTATTAAAATATTTTATTATGAATAAACGATTTACGTTGATTTATAGCTTTATATATAGAGATAATTTTTTTATTTTATCAGCACAAAATTCATCAGGGTTATTCAGATATTGCTAGCTCATAAGATCCATCGTTTAAGATAAAATGAACGAGTAATAGCTTCTTAAACATCTGTGAAATCATAATTCTGACTGGATTCTCGGTAGTAGTTCGGAAGCAAGATGTGTCACAAGAAAACGATGCTATAAGGCCGTAAGGCAGATAGTTGTCTACATCCACTGTTCAGGCGTTCAGATTTCGTTGGCTCGAAAAGTTTCGAGTACACAGGGCGAAGCACTTGAAGCAGGCCACCCAAATAACTCCTTGACTTCTTGTAGATAAGGTGAAATGTTTTAGATAAAAGTTACTTAACTGGCGCAAAAAACCATGCGATAAAGATGAGATATTATGTTCATTCTTGTCTCTGTTTTTTAACGTCCCGCCCCGTCTGTGACGAACAGGTCGCCACCCTTTCTTATGATTGATTCTCATGGGCAAATACGTGACCATTTTAAGTCACCAAACATACAAAAAGATTGCCCGTTCCTGTCGTCAGTTGTCCAGGAATTGAATTTTTAATAGACTTTAGGTGAAAGGAGAAATGGAACTATACCAATAATATTTTCTTTATTTTAACCCCCCCCCCCCCCCCCCCCCCCCCGCCTCTCTCTCTCCCTCTATTCGAAACAATAATTATCCTGAAACACAAGCTGAAATCTAAGTTTAGCCAACCTCCGCTCTTGATATAAAGAATCCGAGGTAGCGTATTACCGTGGCCAGATTTCCTGATCGAAGTAATCCGAGCGGAAGTTCGATCGTGGCACGATTCAGCCGGGCCGCCCTTGCACGCGCAGGCCGCGTTCATGCGAGAGAGCGGATATCAAGGACGTATGTTTGCGATGTTCGTGAGGTTAACTCGTAACGCCGGAAGCATTACCGGGAATCAAGTTTACGTTTCCTGATATGCGTATTTCCAGGCCGTGACATATGATTTAGACGTCATGCAGGCTTCCTCGCGGCCTCGGGATCGCTGCCTTCTGCCAGGCGCAACCCCTGTAACCAACCCCTCGAGCGCATCGTGCATCGGAACTTGCCGACTTTACGAGCCTACGCTACCATCTCGGACATAGTTGTTCGTCTCTTATCCTATTTTCGATCTTCGAAGACTTGCCACATTACATCTTGATACCCTTGCGCCCGGAAAATTTTTATTTCGATAGAAAACTTAAATTCATTTTTCTGATTATCACTACATTTCTCTATATGTGATCAAATTAGTTGATTTAAGTCGAGTATCCTAGATTTGATAGTTGATTTTAATAAGTATCATAGATTTTAACGAAAGTTCGATTTCTATTTAATTGTCGATGGTTACACGTGTAACCATGGTGATTACAGTTTTTCTTGGTAAATGATATTTTTCTGCGATTTAAATCGAATTTTATCGATAGAGATCGTTTGAAAATCGTAGCTGACCGAAAGCCACGAATGAAACTACAATTCGAGTGAACGCTTCGAGGGAGCAGCGTAAAGTGGAAGCGTTTAAGTGCTCGAATTTTTCTGACATAAACGCGGAATGAGTTGCAAACACGCGTCGCGACCGTACGCGGAATGGCCTTTTAATGCGTTACAGGAAACTTGGTCCCGGAAATGGAGAATCGGGCGAATTACGTCCGCATTTTATATTGTCTAACAAGAGCCGAGTTGGACTCGCACCAATTCTACCAAAATCCCGGCCGGTTATTTATTACGGAATGAAACCGATGCCAGCGAATCAAGCGAGTCAGCGTGTTAGTTTTATGGGGAACCTTCGTTTTGCTCGAAATCCCTGGTAACGATTTAATCAACTAGTGACCGATGGCTCTGCGATATTTTCTTACCTGTGCTAGTTAACCCTTTTTGCAAATTAATTAACATTTTCACAAGATCAAAAACAATTTATGCGCAAACGAATTAATTAAATAGAAGAAATAACATTTTTCTTATACTTAATAATTTATTGGGATACCCAGAGTTGCTATCGTTTGATCAGAGAAAAGATAGTTAAAAAATAGCAAGAAACGAGCAGTTCAAATAATAAAACGAGACAGCGCTGGGATGGCAAAAAATTGCGGAAATAAAAAAAAACCGATGTAGGACGCAGAAGATGTTCCAGCAATGAAAAAAGGAACATTTAGGACAAGGCTATTAAAACAAGAATTGTAGCGATAAAAAAATATAGTTCAGTGCCACACAAAAAGTAAAAAGCTTCGGGTGAAAAGAAAATAATGTCAGTGCGCTAAAAAAAAGTTGTCGAGAAGAAGGCAGGCAGCGCAAGTAGTTGAAAGGTAACTATCGTCAGTTAAACCGGAATGCCAGCAATCCGCATTCAAAATCGCCGCTAACCGATCGCATTAATCTCGTACATCGCCGCTAACCGAAAGAAAAAGCGAGCCCAAATTGGTCGAGCAACTCGGCGCGAACCTCGTCGGGGATTTTCGTGGGAGGGGGCTGAAATCCGTCGATCAACCGCGATTACGATCGATCGATCGCACGGACGACAGGAATGGTAGCAGGTGACTCGTTCCGTGAAGTTTTGCGGAGCCGCGTGACGAATGCGACACACGATTTAATACAGAAATCTATTTGCGCCGGTGATGCGGTTGATTCGCGCTGCACCAACGTGGTGCGTGCACAGAGGAACGCGGAACAACCCGCAGGCGGTACCGCCCTTGGCGCTGCTATTATACGGATCCGTAATTAAAGCAGGATGATCGACGCGCGCCTCCCTGACCAATTGATCGACAGCTTAGCTATCGGATCATGATAACGCCGCTGTTGAACGATCTATGGAACGCGGGTTTCGATACACCGAGGGAGGATTCTTGGGCTGCCGGGTGTCTGATCATTTTCTACCGGAAAGAGGGTTTGCGTTTGGTCCTCCATTATCTAATTGTACCTGTACTTTCTCTTTCGTGGAGGGATGTTTCCTAATTTTCAGGCTATCTCTCTTGTATGATTAGTAGTTTTTTTCTTGGAATTTGATGTATCTTTACATGTTACTTAATTGTTCTAATTAATTTCGCTTTATGTGTAAATTATCTGTACAATTGTTAAAGTATATAAAATGTTTTTCGTTCATTTTGATGGTGAAAATATTCAGCGAAATGATTTATTTTTAAACAGAACAATATTATTGCCCAAGAGTGAATTATTTGGTATTGCTTAGACATTTATTTGAATAAGTAATGTTGGTGTCTTTACTTTCGAGTCAGCCCTTAATAATTCCTAGGACATTGTTCAGAATATCATGTTGGATCAACTATTTTGGGATATGTCAGGTGATATCGTTCGAAAACTGTTTTTATAGATAGCTGAATAACTTAATAATGTTTTTTTCTCTTTTGCATAAATGATATGGTAGACTTTCTTCGTGGATATTTTAAAAGTCTTTTCGATTTTATATTATTATTTGTATTCCACTTAGTGGAATTATTAATAATATTTAATATAATTATTAATAAATTCCATTTTTGCTAATTTTGAAACCAAAGCAACCTCAAACAAATAATTAAGCAGTGATAATTTTTTCTTCGTTTTCCCGTATTCGAAATTTACAATTCCTCTGCAACGAACCAATTAGAATCAGCAAATGTTTGATTTCGTCAGACTGGTAAAGAACCATATTGGACTGTAATTAATAATTCGTCTCTCCTCGTCACTCCTCTTACAAAATTTGATACGCGTTCAGCACATCAAACGCATTGCCGACCATTCGTGTATGAAAGAGCCATAAATGAAATCTCTAACTTTGTGCACGATTGAAAAGACATACCAACAATTTTCTGGCCCTTTTTCATTCGGTCATTCGTCCATACGGTATAGTTTATAAAATTCTACTATACTACAGATAATTTCGAAGCTTCAAATTCATATGAAATCTTACATAACGAACTTGAGATCCTTCAAAAGCCTCTTACTTTCGGACATCGTAACGCAACATTTATACGCGTCCTTTTCGTAATCATTTCTCTGTTAGAAACGTTTCAAATCAACATCTAAATTTACAAAATTGCTATGTTTGTTCTCATACTGTTCATAAAAGTATTTTCGTTAAATTTATATATTAATTAACATACATAGAATGCCAAGTTTAATGTCAATTTTTTCAAACATTACCAGACGATACAAAAATTTCTGATTAAGCCAATTACACATTGCATGCAAATTAACAATCCGGGCATTAATTGAATTTTATTTTTATAAAACTTTTGTTTCCCAATTAAGTTGTAACCGAATTTTCACAAAATGACATGTTTCGACAATTCCACTTCGCAGATCATCAAAGTATTCGCAATTAGGACGTCGCATTTTTAATTCTTTTCTAAATTATGTTCCGTTCAGTGCAGAGTGGCGAACACGATTTTTGTTTTTTTTTCTTTTTTTTTTTCATGCTGGATCGGCGCGTTACAACGCGGAGAAGCGACGTTTTATTGCCAGCCATCACGTCGTAAATCTTTCGAGCGGCCACGTCCCAAAAGTTCGCTGGGTGAATTTGTAGAAAATTCATTTGAATTTCATTCGCGAAAGTGGCCACGTCGGTGGCGGCGACTTTTAGAACTCCTCGCCGATTTAATTACTCCGCCTAACGCGTTCTCCTTGCAGCCACGAAAAAATGCGTCGCGGACCTCTCCTCGACAGTGTTCGATCACGTCTAATTCACCAATTTTCTAATGGAATTACTGTCACTTTAGTGTTAGATGGTTCATTATTTCTCATTAACGCATTCATAATTGTATAATAATATAATTGTCTACAATTGGTAATAATTTTAGAATTTTTGTAATTTCAAATGAATAGGCGTAGAGAACTTTATATATTTTTCAAATGAAATTTTTGATAATTTTTAGATTGTATCGTTCATAGTTATTCTTCGTTGTTTCTAATAATTTCCCCAATTTCATAATTATGTAGTAATAAAATAAAATATTTATTTTCTTTATCCATACGTGTGAGCCAGAATGAAGGTAAGAGAATGGACAAAGAAAATTACATTGACAGTAATCTTAAATATAAAAACATTCAAAGTACTCTATATATAAAAGTATATGATTCCAAATGTGATTTTTACTCAAAAAGCTTATAAAAAGAATTTGTTTACCAATTGTACGCAGTGTGTTTTATTTCTCAAAGTATTTTAGTAAAAATCAATTTCTGACAACATTCTTTTACAACATTTTATGCAACAAAGATTGTAATTATCCTTTCATATTACGTTCCGACGAATCATGTTTTCATTTATATACGTATTATGGAAAATTCATACAGATTGTAACGCAACGGTCCTTGTTATGCGTTGAACTGAAAGATCTTACAAACAATACAATGGAGTATTATGGTAAAATGCATGCGAACCAACAACTGGTTGGCTAATACACTGGTTCGGTTAATTAACTGCTTCGTTAATAACTGGGACAAAGATATCCAGGGGGTTTAATTCGCTGCGGCGAGATGCTCGCGCTAAAAGGCCATATTGTCTAATCCACTTTCCTTGAAACAGGCCAATGAGTTATGCTAGCATCCGCTGAGCACAGTTATCGGCGTTTTAGAATTGTAACCAATTTAATTTTACCGATGATGACAAGAATCTTGAAACATTCTTATTCAAAAAATAAGAGCTCAGAATCTTGTCTCGTAATTCTTACGTTTCGTCAACCCTTTTAACGCCGAACACTTTGGAAATCAGTTTTCAAGTTGCATTCCAATCAAATAACCAATATGTTAATAATCCAAAATTTCTTCTCATGTCTTCAGAATCTCATTCTATGTATAAAATTGTGCATAAAAATGAAAATCAATAAACGTTCTGTCGTATTCGAAGAGCGTACCAAAAAATTTCACGAACGGCTAGATAACAACGAGCCTAATCACTTTCCGTTGGAAACACAGCGGCTGCAATCGCCTCGCCAATAAGAGCACCATCCCCCCCCCCCCCCCCCGGCAAGGCAAACTGAAAGGTCCGGGTCAGAAAAAGATGAACCCCGTCAATCAGTGGGAATTCATTAGAAATTCCATAGCTGACCACCTCTAATCCCCTTAATACAGATTCGCCAATCAATCCCCGGCGGACTTAACAGTTTTCCACGGAGCCCGCCGGCGTCCAGGTGGCGGGCCGCGGCTCCTTCTTGGCCGGCCATTAATTTCTCGGGCACGTACCCGTGGCCGCGGCCGTGCTCTCTTTTTATGTTTCGACCTAACCTCTAACCGCGGCAAGCGGCGCGGAAACTTCGTGTCCCGCAAACGAGTTCCAGGCCAATACCAGGACGATGGTTCCGCGCTGGGTACAAACGTGCCGAACGATCCCCCCCTTCTTTTTTTTTTTTCTTCATCCACCATCTCTTCTCCCTTCCGCGCAATTACCGGGGTCGCGCGACACCGAGCTGTTAAGGCAGCGGCTTCATAAGAGGCGCCAACTGGCCCTCTGTTTCGCGACGCAAAAGTGGACCCTTTCCATTTGGAAACTGGGGAAACGGAGATCGTGAGCTCTAGTGAATTCGCGGTAATTTATGGTTGCTGTGCGAACGAGTAAGGATTCCGGGTTGGACGGGAAGAATCTGCGGAGTTGGGCTGGGTTAGCGTAGTGGTTAGAGGCTTTCGTGGCGTTGCTTTTCATCAGATTCGTTCAATAATATCACTATTATTTCTCTTTTTAACTTAGTTTGAACAAAGATATACGTTCAATTATGAATAGCTGATATTACAATTAGAGTTTATATTTATTTAAATTTATAAAACGTGCATCCATTTACATCATCCCCTAAAATTTAATTTGCGTGCGTGAAAGTTTCTTAAAAAATACCCAATAATAAATGCGAGTAAATGAAGAAGAAAAAATGAAAAGGAGAACTTTCTGTTCGCCGATACTTTCTCTTGAAGTCGTTCCAATGGAAAGACGGAAGTTTCGAAGAACGGTACCGGAAACAGGCTACTCAGAACTTCCTTCCTGTCTCGCAGACTGCCAGCATATTTGTTTATAGACACGTTCTTCAATCGCTTGGCCAACGAATCTCGTCTTCTCCAGCGTCTCGGTTCGAGATTTAGCCGTCGAGCAACTCGGACGAACTCTTTCTTCCGCTTTTATTGTCGCGCCGTCCGCGTCGCCTCGAGAAACTTGTGCATTAGACCGCCTCGTCTTCGAGAGTGGCCCGTTTTGACCCGCGCGGCCAACTTCCGAGATTCCCTCGCCATCCGGCGAAATATTAAAATTACTAGTTGCAGCTGTTGGAGGTGCAGCCGGGTGAGTTCGTTGCAGTCGATTCAAGGGATGACGATTAGGCTGGTTGATGGTATATTGTCGAGGAAGTTGAAGCGAAGGGTGGCCGCGATTTGGGTGCTGATGCGAGAGGAAAATGAGAGTGGTCTCGCATCGGATGAAGCATTCTTGCGATCTGCGGAAATGCCAGAGAATTCTGTTTGAAAATCATAGAATCGACTGTTTTTGAAATTTAAGAAGTTGTGAAAATAACAACTTTTTCTTTTAATGTTACTATCGTACCAGGTGAATGCGAGTGCTTTTTATTCTATTCAATTTCAAAATGATTGTTCTATTTGCGTTTTAAGCACTGTAACGCGTTTACAATTAAAATCGAAGGATTATTATTTTTAATACAAGTATAACATCAGTGGAAAATGAAGAACTAGAAGGAAAAACTAAAATAAATTGAAACCTCTGAAATACTTTCCAGAAACGTATTCCGGAAAAATATCGCTCGTTCATTCCATTCACCGATCTACACCCGCGTTATTCTTGGAAATACCCTCTTACCCCGAATAACGAAATTCATTCAAGCAGCGTATCAAGGAACGCGGCGTTAATCCGGCAGAAAAATTCGCTTGTACTTAATAAAACTCGATGCACGGCCCGCCTCGAACCTTCACGAGAAAGGGGAAGAAAGTTGCCGGGAATGCGCGAACACATCCTTTTAGCGCAGTTGTGATTCTTGGAGCGTTCAGCCACTCTCTTCGTTATTTATTTCTTTCCGTTCTCGGAGCCCGGTTGCCCTCCACGTTTCGCCTTTGTGGTAAATTATTGTCGTCCCCCTGCTTCTTCCCTGGCTCTTCCGGTTTCAACGGCGCGACGATGCTACGTCCCAGGGCGGTTACGTGCACGCCTCGGGGCGAAACACACGGAAGGTGGAAGGACCGACAGGGTTGTAGATTCAAATTTCCCGAAGCACACCCGAGGATTTTTCTCGGCGAGTGGCGATATGGAGCTTAAAATGTCCGGAGGATCAAAGTTTATGAGATACCCAGGGGTTAATTGGGTCACTGAAATGAAGAAGGATAGTTTTGTCTCCGTGACGTTATTTGGGACTCTTTCGTTTCATGTTAAACCGAGACTGTCGTTGTGGGTAACGCTACACGCGTATCAGATGTTTCTTCGCTACTTTTATCATCTGGATTCTTTGCGTTACATTACGTCAAAGTTATCTCTATGTCCCGTGCCTTCAAATTTTGTTCAATTTCGAATGGAAATTTCATATCTGTGATTACTCACATTAGGTATTGGAATTTATATTTTTCATGTAGTTTGCAATTTAGATTGTTCAGTTCAATTAGAAATCCGTATAAAAATTACAATTGTTCGTTACAATAATGTACTAATTACAAAAATTATGTTTAAATTAAGAGGAATTTTGATGTAAAACAATCGAGAAAACAAATTGGTGCTCCTGGCATTAAGAGTGATGAAAGTTGCTGATCTCGGAGGTTGTTGCTTCAGTTCTTAATACACAACGAATCATATTTTCAGCAGGTAGCTAGCCGAGTGATTTGTTACGACGTCTGCAGCGCGCGTGAAGCATGCTCCCGACATATTTTCCCTCGTTACATCAAATGAAATTTATAAGCACAGCAAAACGATTATTTTAGTGGATACACACGCCGTGTACATCGTTGCTAAATAATTTTGTACAGTTCTATACTTTCGATTCACACAGAACTCTATTTATTATTTAAACCCACTAAAATTGCAGTAACGCCTACCTGTGTAGAATATTAAATTGAAAGTACCTTTTAACTTTGAATAATAAATTTAAATTAAAGCTCGAATAATTACGATATATTAAAACATAATGCGGTTTTAATTTAGTGAACAATTTAAGAAGAACGTTCAATACACAAATCGTTTAATTCCTTCCAATTACTTTCAATGGAAAAAGAAAAAGGAATTTTCTCGTTATTTTAAAAAGTGTAAAATGCACCTCGCCACTGTAATTAAAATTTCAGAGTCACACAATTTTAACAACTATTAAAGGACGCTAATTAGATTCAAATTTATTCAAAAGAATCCCGAAATGGATCTTTGTAATTAGAAGGTTGATTTGGTAAAAGATGGTAGACAACCGACTAATTAAGAGAATTTACTCGTAAAATACATTCTTTCTCATTGGAGGATATTTTACATCTACAATGTAAATTGTCGTTTAAACGTCACTGAAATTTTTATTTAACTTAATTTTTACCAACGTAAATTTCGTCTAAAACTGCGGTAATCGAAAATCCGCGAGGATCCACCGTCTGAAAGTTGGGGGCGAGCCTTAATCGCGGACGCAACAATTTTTCATCGCGTGAAGATTATCCCGATCGAAAAATCCCCTAATCGCGGAGATGTCAATAAACGGATAAATCAGAGCGTAACATCTACGGAACGGGTGGCTTTTAATCGTTAAAATGTCGATGAGCGAGCAAACCGATTCGTAGAAGTGGACAAACAAGCCTGATGGCTGAGCCTTCAACTGAGTTTGCAACGGCAGACGTCAGACGCCGTTTCGACTGGTATAAAACAAGTAGAAACTTCGAAAAAAGGAGGGAGAAACGAAAAGGGACGACGATTGTTACGATACGCGAAAGAATATTAGTCTCTACTCGTGATTCGTAGCAGAGTTTTCGCGGTGGTTACAGTTTTTGATCGAGACCGGTTATTTCCTGCGCGAAAATGGGAATTTAATGAACAGACCGGGCGAACGCAAGAAAAATGGAGCAAGAACTGGGCTCGGGGGAAACTTGCGCGCTTGTGTCAGCGGTTCTTTAGCCTGTCAGGAGAAATGTTTGCCTTTCCGGTGCGTGCTTCAACGTACGAGCGAACTTGGGAACAACAAGTCGACAGTAGATCGGAAGCAACTAGATTAATATGAAAGTGAATTAAATTTGAAACAAGCCAGGAAGGAGAACAAGTAATTGACAATTAGATTAATGTACAATATTTTAAGAAGTAAGATTTTTGACACGCAATTTAATGAAAATAAAAAGAAATGTAAATTCAAGTTTATTTAAACGCTTTGCCCCAGAATAATTTGATAATAACAATATAAAATGATTTGAAATACTTTGATAAGAAAGTCTGAATGCGACAGAAACTTCACATCCGAGAGCGGAAAAAGCTGTTGTATCCTGTTCCGAAAATTTCAAAGTCCATTATAGAAACTGGAGCCTTCGAGTAAACGACCTCTCAAAGTGGAAGCTGAACGAATTATACCAGTCAGATCCGCGAGCGATCACCGGTTCGGTTCGGTTCGGTTCGCTCGAAGCGTCGTTTGTCCTACGGTTTCATGGAAACTTCTGTCAATTTTGTCAAACGCTTCCCCGTAGTTCGAGAGGCTTGTTTGGCAAGTCTCCTCGCAGTCTACTGCTTAGTAGCTTGCCGGTTTGAAATGTAACACCATTTCGACGACTTATTGGGACGATCCTTTGGCGTCGAGTCAGTGAACGATGGAGATGTCCTCGAGACGAGCGATGGAGCGAGAGATGGAAAGGAAATATGGGATCAAGATATCGAGGAAATTTAATAAGAGGGAAACGAGAAGATTGCGGAATGAGAGTAATAAATAGTGTGAAACGTTCGTCCTAAAGTTAAGACGACTCGAATGATTGGAGATTTCATTGGACGAAGTTTCGGGAGCTTTAAATTTGATAATGGTACCTCTAATTAATAACACGTGGAAATTGTGACTGTATTTTTAAGACAAATTAGTCCAACACTCCTTCGATCCATTTTCTATGGAAATAAATGGTCAGTTCTCGATATAATTCTAAGACACGTGTTAAATGTTTAGATTAAAAAAGTGAATTCTTTTTTAAAGAGAGTCGATCTTAAAATTCTAATATAAAAATAAACGCAATCTAAATAAAAAGAGAAAGAAAGAATAGACACGTTAAAAAATTATAAAGCAATTTACCAACCAGAAAGAGCAATGAATCCAATGTATCATACAATAAGTCGACTCCGTCTCTGGCTCGCTCCTGAAGGATCGGTAATTGCTCGAAACTTTGATTAGTTGGCATCGTGGGAGAATGTGATCGAGTGATTCTTTTTGGAAGTCGACGGATCCGGGTGCGACGGCGCTATTGCTTGGCTAGTTTTTAACTTAATAAACCAAATTGGAGGTCCCAGCTACCCGATGACTCATTTCGCGCGGAGGACATTGCCATGCCTGATGGACATTCCTCTCAGCTGGCGTAACACGTGTCGCGTTAAACCAGATTGGGTCCCCTTTTAATTGCTCGTGGCATTCTGGGTGTAAATTCGTGATGTCACTGAACGTGGATCGTGCTCTCTTTGGTTTAAAACGTGAAATTCTTTCGTTTGCGGGATGATTGTTCAGTTTTACCACGTGGCTAATTAATTACGCGAGCTTTATATATTTTTTATCGAAATTTTAATGTTACCCTGAAAGGGAATATGTGGTGTGTGAGCAACGTTAAATTTGAAAGATTAATTATGATGAATAAGTGAAATAAAAATTTCAGATTACAGATTTTACCCTCAACACTTTGTTTGTTTCCCTTCTTATTCAACGATTATATGACGATTGATCCCTTTAGGAAGAGCAACCCAATTTTTTTATCAAAGTAAGTACCATTACTATCTTTTTAAAAACGTCACAAATTAAATAATTAAAAGATGAGATCGAAAGATACGCGTAAGATTGTGAATTCAGTTCTCAAAATATGTTTAATTTTTAATTTTTATTTTCAACGTGGTATCCTTAATATAAAAAATGTATTCAATTTATTTACAGAAAAAATGAAATTTTGTAGAAATCATCGTTTTGACTGTATCGAGGAGTTCATTATGTTTTCAATCTCAAAGATGAAGACACGAGGGTTGGTTTAGGTGAAAAAAGAACCGTGAAAAGCGGCTGATTTATGTATTTCTTGAAAAGTAATAATATTAAAATCGCTCGACTAAAATGATGACTGTTTCTGGTTGGTAAAATTGTTTGGTCCCTAAGAGTGAAGATCGTTAGTGTGTTTACTTCAATCGGAGGAAATGGACGCTTTGCAGCGTTTCATTTTTAGATGGAAGCGTTCGCTTGCCAAATACGTACGTTTTCCTTTCCAGGCAATATTTCAATCACCGAAATACTTGATCGGTCGGATTTATGGATTCCTCTATAGGTCGCTCGCAAATTAAAGATATAATTCAACGGCGCGTGTAATCGAGTATAATTAATCAACCCACGAAACTAATAAAATTAAATAATTTTCACCAACCAACCAACAAATTAGATCATTTTCATTAACAGATGTACCAAAATGATGAATATTTTGTTCACAATTAACCCGTTATAAAAATTCTACTTGTTCTATAAAATATTTTCGTACACATCTATTGGTTTCATTTTTGGAATCAATAGATGCAGTACTTTAGTCGTAATGATAAATCAGAATGTATAAAATTGCAGAAATATAGATCGTGCGTACACAAAGAAGCGGAGAGCGAGAAATGGTGAAAAAATATGGAATCGGTTTAGAAAATGATGTAGGTCACCGTGTAGTCTCGCGATGACGTTTTTACGCGATCATGTAACCTGCGTGTAACGCGAGCCATTGGAGTGCACACGAGGGCCGCTCGACCTTAATTGCGGTTGTTTCGACGAGATATAGTTTAACATCACGGCCCTTTTACTTGACAGCAATTATCCTCGAGGTTGACGAACGTTCATCAGAAGCGGCTAGTCGACTAGCCGGCCAGAATTCACCGTTTTTCTCCTCTTTCTCCCCCTGTTCCTCTCTGGACCGAGTCGCAACTATTTCGATGCGTGGCCGTCGCAATTTTTCGCGCCCCTCTCATCCGCTTATCGAAGGTCAACACTCTCGATTTATATTATGGGAAATTATATCTTAAACTTTAACCAACGCTGTAATATACATTTTATAAGAATATAAATACGTAGAAACATATTAAGACTGCGATTTACAATTTCAATTTTGAGGAAAATATCTAATTGTTAAATTAGTGATCGCAACGACGTTCAAATTTTCAAATATTTTAATTTTACCTCCATTGGTAAACGTAAAAAGCAGTTAGTTTCTTTTTTCATATATTGCAATCTGTGTAAGTAGACGATTAAAACGCTGTATCGCTATGGCTGAATCTATCTCTCGACACGAGAAACTAAAGAGTTTTCATTATTATTTCATAATACTAGTTGAAAATGTAATAAGTTACTTATTTTGCTAGCGTTATTGCACTCAACTTATCACTCAATATTATACTAAAATGGAAAATAATCATAGATCTACGTTGAGTAATTTTTAACGCGCGCTGTTTCGCGATGTTTAGAAAATTTACCGAAAGCTTGAGCGAACTCCCGGAACAGTTTCAGGGTAGTTCGAATCACGCCTTGGTTATTAAACTTTACTTCGGATAACAGTCGGTGAAATATCGTTCTGGCTAATTACCAAAATCCCCGTGTAACTGTGCCGCGACCGCGGAAAAACTGCGACGTGTGAGCCGTAAGCTGCACCAGCAGAGGAAAGCTTCTTATTACGTGTTCCGTTTGCCCCCGGTAAACGGACGGGGGGCGAGGAACGCCGGAGAAAAAAAAAAGTAAACGGAACCTTGGCAGCGGCCGCGAAGCCGACTCCTGGCTTTTAAAGAGGAGAAATCACGAGCTTGGGAGAACCGAACGTTTCCGATTGAACGATTATTACTTCGAAAATAAAATACCAACTGCTAAAAATATTCGAAAATAATAATTTCTTAACTATTCTGTTGCATTAAATATGTGTTATTACGAACATTTCTCTGTCTACAAGAAAAAACTATGAAACAGATATTTATATAATTATTGTTGAATTAAGTTAAGTTTGTTTTGAGTTCAAAAAATGCAATGTTTCCAGTGCGGAAAGCGCAGGTAAAATTCATCAAAAGTAGCAAAGAATATTCCATATTATTCCATCTGTAATTATCCAATTTGCATTCAACCGATATAAAAGGTTTCTAGCAACTTCTACCGTGTAATTCAACGGTTCCAGTGATGTTAGAACGATTTGAAAGAGCCGAAACTATGCGGAGCACGAAGTGAGTTTTTCAGCGGGACCGGTTAATCGGTTTATGTTCTATGGGGCAATTAATTTTCTGGCCTATTTAATGAGCTTTTTCGACTCGCCCCGGTTGGATAATTTAAACGGCTGATTCCATTTGCTGGCATTAAACGGACAGCGCGACCCCCTCGAATTATCTCGGCGAGTGTGCCGTTGACTGGTAATTACTTGCTCGCAATTAGCGAAACAAACTAGTACGCCGCAGGCTTACAAACACGTCCTTACGGTTGTCGTTCAGAATTTCTCCGGTTTCGAGTTAAACAGTGTTTTGATAACACAGAAAATATTCGTCCGTCTCGTTGCTGTTTACAGCTACGTACGTAATTACATACCTTGTTAACAGTGGAAAACAGCTTTAATTGCACAAAGGCGAACTTCTGAATATCCTAAACTCTCTGTAACGTATATTTTCGTCTCGCAGGAATTCTTATAACGTTACAATTTTCATATTCATTTACGAAACATCGGAAATTCCATAAAGCACATACAATAGTTTTCTTCAACACTCGTTACTATTTAAAAAATATTATCGCTTACATATTCCAGGTATAGACTAATTTCTTTACTAATTTTTCTTTTTTTTTCGATGTCGTCCATGACCCTAACGCTAATAATTCCTAATTAGTTTATAATGTTCCATATCGCGGTATCTGGTAATGAGACTTCTCGGTACGAAAGGGAGGCCCGCAACGATTTTTCACGTCCTGAAAAGCAAATTCGCGCGAAAACAATTTTGCACGAGGGCCGGCTTTATCGCCAAGGACCCGGTACAATTACGCGTTAAACAAACTCTCGAGTGTACGTAGTTGCGTGCTCGTTACTTAATCGAACCGACCGATCTGTAAGTACGTTAGCCGATGATTTATGCGTCAGATAAAACCAAGATTAAAGCTTCGTATTAATTGTCAGCCGAGACATAGATCTTAATAGAAACTATACCGTGCATTATTACACTTGAACCACTATGTGAAATTAAGAAGAAAAAAGTGTTATTAGATGATTACTAGAATAGTTGAAGGCATAAGAAATCGCGAACACGATTCTTATTATACGCATAAAGAAACGTTGAATTATTAATTCTTTTTACCCGCAATTTCTTTTCCGTCGATATCAGAATGTGAAAAAGAAACGGAGAAAGTATAAAAAGAAATAAAGCGGTTGTTTCCAGCCAGTGAACCAGCCGGAACAATCTTCTCTGCGCCTCGAGCGACACTCGCTTCCCCGTCCAGCCCCGTTTTCTTCTTTTCCAGCCGGCTTTCCCGCGCCCTTACGCGCCGCCTGTGGCTACAGCACCCGCTGCATATACTCACGCGACGGGGTGGCTCGTTAACAACTCGTCGTTACTAATTAGTACGAGGGCTGGGTCGATCAGAACCAATTAAGAGCGGCGCAGCATCGGCTTATGTACCTTCTGTGTCGATTGAAATCCACACTTTGTACCGACGATTAAGGTACGAACGTCCTTCGCCCGCCTTCGCCCGCCTTCGCCCGCCTTCACCCCCTGCGAGCGTGCAACCCTGTTCCTCGTGTTTTCCACCCTACTACGCCCTGGCTACGACACGATCAACTTTCTCTATTAGCGCTGCGAGACGGTGTTTGCAAATGCCTCGCGATTTGTTACGAAACTCTGCGATGATTCGAAAACTTATCGAATTTAAATATCTCTCGGTTTCGAATTTCTTATTATCATACGAAATTTTAACCTTTCTACCATAAGAAATATTCTACTTAATTCACGAATTTCTGTTACAGATTAGAGTACAATAGCCGTTGGCGTTAATCATCTGCCTTCGAGTAAACATTATACATTCGATATAAGGTAAGATACTGTTGAGAAAACAAAGGAAATTAGTTCAGATTTAATTTTCTAGCTACTGATATTCTACAAAATGAGATTTAAATTTGAATAATTGATACGTAACGTACACGATTTGAACGAATGCACCAGGACAATAAAGTAACGTGAAATAATAGTCGTTGAACGTGTAATTGAATTTTCCACCGATCAGATGAAGGACACTCGTTCGAATTCGATTTTCGCCATATCGCGGAACTAGCCCGCGGCCATTAATTTCGTAAAACGATTAATTCGTTGGGACCGCGGCGTTACAAGTACCAAGGAAAAGTTTCGGCGACGATATTTCATAAAGTTGCCAGTTCTAGCATGATTTACAGACACATGGCGCGAAAATGCTGGATCACCCACAGATATGTATGTGTTCGCATAAGTCACGAAAAAACACTATAAGGAGCGGCAACGTTCGCCGCGATAAGCTCGCCGCCCGCATCGAACTTCGCCAATGAATAACTCGAAACGTACGTTACCGTACGTCTCGGGAAAATGTGGACCGACCTGCTTCTCGACCAACCCGCGGGCCTCGTTATCTTGCACGAACGTGTCGCGAAATTATTTAATTAGCGATCACGAGGATTATTTCTTATCCCCTTGCGAGAACCGCGGAAGGGAATTTTTAATATTCTTAGATTATCAAGCGATTAGCTTCTTTCCAGTTAAGCTTTATTTTCCTTTTCCCTCGTAACCAGCCTTATGGAAATTAGGGTTAACCGTGGAAAGTGCAGCGTGCACACTGCTGGTGCAAGCTTGTGAACGAGCTCATTTCTTCTATAAGGATACATCGAAATTGTTGATTATACGCACCGTGTTCTATTTTTTTTTTTTTTTTTTAGTGGTGTTTTGCGTTCGGGTAATTTTTATCAAATTAGACATAACTTGAGGAATGAATTACTAATTTAAGAGAGACAGGGTTTGGTATGTGCAATGACTTTTATTATTTTAATAATGCAGTGGAGGATCTCGAAAATCCAAACCTATCGTGAGAAACAAAAATAAATCGTTTGAAGAATTTAATACTTTCTTTCTTTTTAGTTCAACAACAGAGGTTCCACGGTATTTTCATGTGACTAAAATAATTGCTCATTTAAAAATATGAATACATCAATGCTCCCTTGTTTTCAATTAATCTTTCTGTTCAATGCACACGCACACAAACTCAATCGGAATAATAATTCAAATAATTCTACGGTGAATTCAGTGTTAAAGTAAATAAGAAATATGTAAAAATTAGCTGCGTATATAATTACTTGGTTATATGCATAATCAAAATTAGTACTTGGCGAGGCACGAGTTGCAGTTGAGTTGAATAGACAGGTGTTGAGATATATTGGTACTTGATGAAGCTAATGCCAGCGTTGACAGCACAATGGGGCCACATTGTAGTGCGTCACAATAATGCTGTCCTTGCTGTAGATTTGTAGCTGTCAGATAAAGTCGGGTTGAAGGAAGCCACCAGTTGTGCAACTGTGAACATCAATTTACGATGACTTCTGATATTTTTATTCTCGCACATCGAGATAGATGAGAAACGCAAGAAAATTTCTATAGCGTTAAAAAAAATGCGGAATAGGACTTTTAATATAGAAATAGTAGCGGTTCGGTTTCGGTAAGTAAAGAAATAATAATCAGTGTTCCAGAAATATCGGAAATATCCAGTTTCTCTCGGAAGTTAAAATTGTAACGTTATTAAATTTCTTCACGTTTTGGTTCAATTCTATTATTCGTTTAATTAAACGTAACCAACCTCACTTGCTTAAATCAATGGAAAATACATCTGAGCATCTTCTAGACGCGTTGAATTAAAACTACGCCATGGAAATCAATAAATCACGCGGGATTACGATCAAACTGCTGGAAAGTAGTTTCATAGAAGAAAGAAGAAGATTGGAATATCGCACATCGATAAAAATAATACTTTTGTTACGCGTAATGCCAACTCGATAAACACCATTTATAATAATTTCATAAAGTAAATGCACCAAATTGGAAAGCTGCTGCAAAAGTCATTGATTCTACAATGTCAATACGATATTTGCATCTAAAAACCAAGCTACATTATGAAAAACTGGCTGAATCACGAAATGTTAATAATCGATAAATACTCGAGACTCTAAAGCAGTCGAACTATTCCGCCAGTCCCCGTTGCATTCACCGTTCGAGCGCACTTTTAGCCCCCTTACTTTCGAGGGATGGAAATTCGCGGCGCGAATGAGAAGACGCAGGGGTGGAACGCGTAATCCGCACACACCCGTCCGATATGCAAATTTTGGAAGGCACTTCATAAACAGCAACATCACTTAAGCATTGTACGCCGCGGCGGCATCGAGGATAATCTTGCCGTGCCATTCTGCGAAACAATATGATTACATTTGCATAGCGCCCGCGAGGAGGGAAAGCCGAGACTGGTTAAAGGTGATTTTCCGTATCTGTTCCGTAAACGTTCAATGATCGTTTCGGAGTGCACAGCCGACTGAGTAGTGCCCCGTATCGGTTCTGGGATGGAATTGCGTTTAATGAAACTTGAGAGTTGGAATTTCGGCTACTAGACTGGGTGAAAGGTTCTTGAAGTGTTTTTGCAAACTTCGTCTTTGGGGGTTATTTTTGGCTTACTCATTTTGGGTGTACTCGACTATTTTCATGAATATGTATGGTTATTTCGACAAGTTGGTATTTAGAAAAGATAGGAACAGATTTATGTCGTTGACCATTTAACAGTGCCATGTATAGACACCGCCGGGCCAACATCAGTGTGCATGTATCATCACACATCGGTATTACTCTACGTAGTCGTTTAAATAGAAATGCGTTTGTCTATCGATAACAGCACTGCATTGATACTCCTCCGCATTGAATCGACAACGGCAAGAACGTAATGTCGATCAAGCGATGATCGCATGTCAGTTGTATGCACCATGGCAACGAGGTATTAACTATATGGGATCTCTCGCGTAGCAATCTACAGAGTAAGAGTATTACCGAATTTACCAATGGCATTGATCGATTCACTGATAGATGCTATTAATTTGTAAATTACCCTCCAAGTGGTTCTTGATCCAGCATATTTCCAAAATTCTTCTCATCTTTTGAAAACCTCTGAAGTAGATAAAATGAAGAATTTTACAAGACTGGCCGATTATGCAAGCGCGGATCGTAATTAGTCCCTCGTGCTTAACTTAGCTAGCGGAGGAACCGCAGGAGGCGGACGATATAAGATATGCCGCATAATTATTAGACGCGCGTCGAGTGTATCATCCCGGAAAATTCATCACTCGAAGCGATGTATATTCATAAACGAGCCCAGCTCGAAAACTGTCGCTGAGCGCGCAGCCGGCGGAAAAGCGGGTAGAGTGGCGAGGTGAAAGACGCGAAGAGAGAAGCGCCGGTGGAGAGGAACGCGCGGGAAGTCGCCGGCTGGGGCGCGTAATTGTGAGGGACCCGCCGGAATCGATATGGTCCCGTGAAACAGCAGCGTGTATGCACAGCGCGATACACTGTCTCCAGACGAGGCCTCCGCGGCGGTTTATTGTTCGCCAGGTACCGCGCGCTTCGATGCCGCCACTCGAGGGCGGGCGTCTTTCGCCCGCTTAATTAACGCGTCTTCCGGCGAGAATCAAAGTCGCGCGATCCTGCCAGGATTCGCGGCGGGTTTCGCTTGATTCCTTGGTCGGCTGTGTGATTTGTGCGATGCAAATTGCGGGGTAATTTGACGGGTTAATGGACAGGGTGGAAGGAGAGAGGCTGGGAACTGGTTCTCTTGGAATTGTCAGGACTTTTCTTTCCGGGGAATTCGTTCTCGAAGGGTTTCGCAACTTTATTACTATAATTTCGGAGAGTGGTACGAGCGGCACTGGATTTTAGTCGGGAAGTTAGTGACGGACGATGCGTTGGTGCGATCTTCTCGCACGGTGGCGTGAAATTGGAGTCGGTCGCGAGATGAAGAATTTTTTTCCTGGAAATTATCGATATTGAATTTTTCTTGTTGTTTTTTTTTTTTTTTTTTTAGTACTGTAAATTCGAACATTTGAAATATTTCGGAATGACATCGTTATTTTGTAACATTGTTGTTATCATTGCCAATTTCAATAATTTGAAATTCCTGATTTTACGATGATTCAATTTTTTAATATTCTTCAATAACAAGAACGTCGAATATAATGAATCGCTGAGCGCCTTTTGTACCAGGGATCACCGTCTCCTTGGCGGTTGTACCAAGACTTGCTTTCCATCAGGGAATCCGTGAATTACAGAAGCTTTTGCTTCCCATTCCTACGAGCCACGAGATCCGTGTTTTGTCTCAACAAGAAAGTCGCATGAAAGATGATATCGCGTCCCCGTGTAATTTGCGTGGAAATGCAATTTGGATGTACAATTTAACGCTTCAGCGATACGTTCCGTATTTCAGAGTTCAATTACACGTATCCTGTATTTAAATTTCGTGTACGTGGGCCGCAAACCAGAATTCGAATTCGAACGACCCTTGAATTCGTGCGATTAAAAATACTTTACGCACTTTTCGAGTCGTTCCACTATGTCAATAGACCATTTTTATTAAATATGTATTCATTGCTGTTTATAACACGAATGGACAGAGTGAAAAACTTTCTTGTACTTGTTCATCATCTATTCTCGGAGCGAAGATTATATTTTTTAAAACTGAGGTCACTTGAGACTTTTATTTCAGGTTCTTAAACGTAAAACGAAATTGTGGTTCTTTTCAATCTTTTATTTACATCCCTTAGCTTATCGTGAAAATGTTTTAATTTTAATATTCGACGTGAATACATCAATTTGTTGAAAATTGCAACGTGAAACAATTGACCAAGAAATACGCGAGGTTGCTCGAATTTCATTTCTTCCTTTCCAATATCCGTCGGTAACGACGTCGATATATTGCATCAGGTCATTCCATTCGGCCTTTTCTCATCGGGTTCGCGCTTTTTCGTTTAACTCCGAGTACGAAAGCAGATGAAACGAATTAATCGCGCTAATTAAACAACGGCCACGATTCGTTCAACGAATTCGCGAACTGAGCGAGAGGGAAATCCGATGAAACGTCGGCAGCCTCGGTCCAGAAGTGGAGGAGTCAGCCGCGAAGGATGTTCGGATTATGTGTTAATCTCTCTAGCGATCGTTTTGGGTGTAATAATAACGAATTCGGGTGAGGAATATACGGTGGAATAAAGAAGGTGGCGGAACAGGGTAATTTAGGCGGACGCCCGCTGAAATTGACGAGGGCTGCCAGGACGGTGGGCTCGCGAAATCTTAGCGCGACCTAAGCCGACGTGGATTATTTCGCTCATTTCCACGACGCGGCGTTGTCGTTCTGTGTTTACACGTCGTAACGCGCCGTTACCTTATCGCCACGGGGAACGATGGCGCGACCGCGCGTGTAGACAGAGGGTGCGACCGGCCGGAAACCGAAGGGATAGTGTATTTTGCGGATCGCGCCACGGATGGTAATCCGATACTAATTTCGGCTCGCTGCAGCCGGAGGAACTCGACGATTCTGAAACGTGTATCACGGAGCTACTGTCGAGAACTCGGATGCGTGGAATAATGATGCCGAATGACTGGATTAGGGGAGGAAACCGATGCGCCTGGTACGCGATACGCGTCTGATGCAAGTATTATATAATACTACTCGAGCCGTTTTGGCCGAACCGGAGGATTGTTTCCAACGATAGTTTGGATCAATTTTCAATTTTTAGTTCTAGTTTAGAACTTTTTTTTAATTTGAACATTTTTAAGAAACTTTCTAACAAACAGAAGCATAGCTGCTGAAGATGTGCAAAAATATACAGTCTCTAATTTAAATCAAATCGAGAATCTAATTCACTTGGAGCTATTATGTTTTTCCACTTTTACGTACTGATAATCAAATTGCCATTGAGATCAAATAAAATTTAATTTTATTCGAACGGTGTTCCATTTAAATTCCAAATTAATCGAAGATTCAATTCGTTTGGTATTTTTATACGTATTTTTTCATTCACCATACGCGCTGATAATTAAATTAGACCTGATGTAAAAAGTGTTTTTCATTTGCTGTTTAATTTAAATTAAATTAAAAATTCAATACATTGTGCATTGTTGTACCTTTTCCATTTTATACATTAATGAAATAAATAATTGCTCTGTTAAAGTTACGTAGAGCGTGAATTTCATTCGCATAGTGTCTCGTTCAAATCGAATCAACAATGTACTTTATTATCTAATATTACACGCGCCTCACCTTTTATCATTTATCTGTGATCAGATCGTAATTTAAAATCGTGCGAAAGATCATTTCCAATTCGACAAACAGAATGGACGAGGTAACGTTGAAAGCGTCACGAGTACGTGTAACGTCGAAGAGAGAAAGAACGATGACAGACAAGAAAAATAGGAGGTGCGGAATTCAGATGGGCCAAGAGATGTGAGGAATTTCATTTTGTCTTATCAGCGTTCGTGTGAGAACGTAATAATGGTCAGCGGGCCTGCAAACCGCATTTAAGAATTTATCTTGTTGCACACTGCCGCTGCGAGCCTTCGCAATTACGCGAGAATTATGCAGCGTTAGTCTCAAGACGTATTTATTCAACTTGGCGTACTCCAAATTTTTCCAGGTTAATCAACGTAGCACCAGACACCCTCTAAAGCTCTGGGTATTTTAAGCTCAAAACCAACGCGCACTTAGTTTTCCACGTTTCTTCATAGCCCGGGAGATTTCCAGCATTTCTAACATGCTTTTGCTCGCTAGAACACAAATGATTGAATGCCTTACTAAAAAACCGAAATAAATTCAATCTTTTTACTTTTTCCCCGATTTAAGTATTCAACAACATCTTTTTTAAACGATATATTCCTCTATTTTTTAATACGTTACGCCTTTTTACATAATTTATAAAATGTAGTACAACATTTTAATTAATAAACAAAATACAGTTTAAAATAGTTGCTATGGATTTCAAAGGATTATTATATTCGTTTTTTTCCTCTTTTCTTCCTGCAGACAAAGTCCGTATCCTGTGTCTCTGTTCGATACGCTTCCATTCCCTATGTATACACCGCCCTATTTCTACCCATTTCCGATTTTTCTTCCATAGGGAAGAGAAGATAAAGCTGTACTGAAAAGAGCAACATAAATTAGTTTAAGTGCAACCGTAGAACGAATTAAATATAAATACAGAGTCAAATCGAAGTCAACTGAAAGAAGGGGGAGAAAAGAAAATGGCCAGTTGCGCGTCCCTCGAGTTATTAAGCCAGTTTTAGCAACGACGATCAGAGACTAATAGCGCCACGGCGCTTGCACAATATTTCCCGGTTACTTTAGACCCCGACGGAAGCGTCATTTTCTATTCATGCGCAACGCTGGTTCGTGATTTACTCGGCGTTCGCGGCGACATGCTAATTCCGTTGCGTAATCCCGCCTTCGATCACTCGTGCATCCCCTGAAAGCGTAGTTGCTCCGTAACGAGAAAATGTTGGACCCTGGGACTGATTAATGTTCATATGAGCGATTACGGTGAAGGGATGGATTATCGGCTGCAGAGCTTACCGTCTTTTGTAATATTAATTCAATGCGTAGTTGCATTTCGATTGGTAGCTGTGCCTCGATTCGTACACTGGAGGCAAGCTTGAAGCATAAAGAGGGTGCGCAATTTTATTCAGTTGAGAAAATGAAATATTCGAACATGTTACCGTTTTACGTAATTTTAAATAAAAATGTAATATCTGTCAATTTTTTCCATTTAACGTTACTTGCAGGATAATGTGTATACGATATGGGAAAATCCATAATTATAGGACATCTGGTTGTTATAAATGAATAAAACGTAATGATAATGGTTGATTATACATTTCCACGAATAGCAATAATAATCGATGACTTATGAATAGTAACATAATTATACTATAATGGTAATGATTAATAAATTATGAAATTCTGGAAATCGTAGAACCGAATTATCACGATATAATCAAATTTATTAAATGAAATTATTTTTTGCTGAATTAAATCACAAAGTAAAGTTAAAAATAAATAATTCGTATAAAACGAATACCATAAAAATAATATGAATTGAAAACACATGTAACGAAGTCTCACGTACAAGCTTTCTTTCTTGTTCTTGAATTCGCAAGAAGAAGATATCATTTGTGGCAATTAAAATAATTTCAAATCACCAGTTACAATTCATTTATTATTGTAACTATAACTATTCTATATTTCTATTACCAATATTTAACGGTACACAACATAGAAATTCTTGTTGAAGTAATGCTCGTGCCTTCGATACAAGAGGCTACTGATATGTTAAATACTAGTAACTAACTAATAACATATTAAGTACATAATTGCTGATTAATTTTATATTTATTAATAAACAGACGAATCCGCGGATATATTAAAAATTAACACACATTGAGATGTATACAGTGATTCCGGTCCAGAGTGCCGGAAGCACGTCCTCTATAGCGCGTGTGCGCAGTCCGTACGGTTTATTAGTGGCATTCCAATATCAAACCGTCGTGTGTACCTCGAAATTGGCATAACCCGCAGCAAGCAGCCGACGCGACGCGACGCGACGCGACGCGTCGTCTCAATCGTGAGCGCCGTCGAGTCGTTTCAACCGAGCTGGACATTGATCGTGCCCGTAAATCAAGGAAAATTAGTGTATGCGCAGGAACTCGTGAAATTAATGGATAATCTCGCGGTAGTCCTGGCTGTTAACCCTTTAATTACTGACCAGTTCGAAGCAAAGTCTTCGCTATGAACGACGGAATTATTGTCGTAAACTGATGGTTGCCCCATTGCGGGGTAACATTGGCAAGGATAATTGAAGTATTCGATCGCAACAAATTTTTATTCCTTTTTATGAATTGACACATGTATATAAAAATGTATTTGTCATCAAGAATTTCATTCATTTGCTCGTTATCCTGCAATATATCATTCAATCCGAGTATTTCATACGGTAAACTGTTTATTTGAAACGTTTCGCGTCACCCCTGCGTACTAAACTAAACTATTCACGTTGCTCGTACGACGAACATGTATATGTATGTACGTATTATGTACTAAGCACTCCGAGCATTAAACTCAATTTACTCGGAACTTCATATGTGAAACATAGCCTCTTCGCTCCGAAAGCTCTTCAAATTCTCAATTGATCATTATAATTATGCAATTTCAATTATGCAAATTTATTTAACCCAAGAAAAAACAAAAAAAGGAAGAGTATCGTCCTTCGTCTCGTCCATCGTCAATAGTTCTACATAATTATATTTTAATATGTAAAAACTAAGTTCTGTACATCAAAGCTAGAGACGAACAGCAGACCAGCCATATATAGGAGACAGAATGACAGTAGGAAATAGTTGGACTAATTCTCTAACGACGAAGGGTCTATTGGGGCCAGTTCGGATTCTTTGGCACAGAACCGGGGAATAGTTTGCGAGGATAAGTAAGAAAAGTGAAAAAAAATGCGGCGCTAATTGTATTAATCTGTGCTTTCTTATATCTGCGAGTAAATTGCCGAGAGTATAGTCATTCACGGGTCTCATCATTGGCACTGAAAATTATTTAAAAGTCACATGTTTTTATATATTATATGCATTGTATACCTTTTGTACAAATCAAAATGAGATATGATATAATAATTTTGAAGAGAGAAAATTCTCCTTTCCATATTTAACGATAAACATAATTTTCCACCCTTCCGACTTGGTTCGCCTCGGTCCCCTATCATCGCGAAGACACGAGCGTGACGCTCGGTACGCGAAAACCAAACAACCCCTCGAACCGACTACATACACCCGTCAGAACGGAACAGAAAAAGGAGGCGGAAGGTATAGACTCCGCTGTCTCGTTACACGTTTCACGGTCGAGCCTCTCGGCTCGCGTGTCCCGTCCCGTGAGCATCGCACCCGCCCGTTTACATTTCACTCTGACGTTCATAAATTGCACCGGCCGCACCCGTGTTGCGCCAGTTCGAAGTCTGCCCCGCGGGGCAAATTGGATTAGCGGGGTCGGCGGAAAAGTAAGCTATTATCGCGACAAAAGAGTTGCCGATGGTAGAAGAGGAACAAAAAAAAGGATGAAACGAGGGGCGCAGTTTACCTAACCGCGACCGAGCGTTAATTATTTGCAGCCGGCGTCGTGAAGGTGATTAAGACCTGTTCCACGCAACAAACTCCCGTTGGAACAAAAGCGGCGTTGTAATTAATAGACGTAAAAACCGCGGGCAGAGACGTCTTGACGGGTCGTGGAGAAGTCACTGGGGACCCGGATAAAACGCGAAAAGGTGCGTAATTAATCGAAAAGAGTTTCCTTATCAGTTTCACGCGGATTAAAGCGGATCCGGCCCGGTTGGTAATCTGCGATGCTTCTCTATTAATTACGAGCGAGTCTGCGGGTTCCTAGCTACGCGATAATTAGAACGGATTCTCGTAATGATTTCTTAATGGCCGGAAACTTTTAAGGGGCCGTGGTTTGCTCGAGTTTCAATGACAAGGGAACGTTCGACCGAGCATGGATTTAGAAATCTGCTCCTTTCTTTCCTCCACGTGGGAATTGATTTCAATTGATTTCAATTGAATATTATCTATTTTCAAATACTATATTTCACGAAAATCAATGAAATTATTCTCTGTTGCACGACTAACTGTTTTACGGAAATCCTACGAATCCTAGCTGCTTTCGAATTACCATCAATGTGTTATTCGCTGCATCGGAATACAGAATGAAGTATCTAAAGTAGCAGACTGTAATCCAAAACAGAAACGTCTGACCCACTTCCACGCGCTCGTCAGATTAACGGGGCACGCTATACAGAAAATACCTTCTGAATCCTCCCTGCGTGGGAGTCTCGCAGACTCCACCATCGCGTTTCAAAAATTCTCTTTCCGCCGCCGGAGCATCATCGAGCTGGTCCCCAGCCATTCCCCGCGACAAATTCGCCATCTACCCGGAAATGTGTGCCGCTCATCCACTAGACAGGAAGAAGAACGCTAGCGGATAGAACGAGACTGTAAAAATACTCCTCCGTTCCACGCGTGATGAAGTCTTTAAACAAGATATGCAACGCTTCGAACGAGTCGTCGCATTAAGTCTTAGTGAATATTAAATATTATTGGCTTTAATGTCCATAGATTATCGTCTTCGGAATCTCTGAAATCTTCCTTTCCCGTGGCTCTTGACGTTGGGAAACGTGAAAGGGAACTCGGAGGGTTTCGTCAGTCGTTTTACGCGATATGTACATTTCCACTACGCTTTAACGCACGTATCGTTAACGAGTAACCGTGTATACGGCTTTGTGCCGTTGCGGATCAGTTCGAGAACGTCGCGTTTCGCATCAATTCATCTCGAGAAGGCCAATGGTGGCTCTTTTGACGTGGGATAAATGCACCCGTTTGCGGGGGACCGTCGAAATGGTCGTACCTTCTTTTCCCGGTTTTCTAACGATTGTTCGTTTTCGCGTTTGCATCTTGCCCGAGTATTTTTAGGTTTCGCGTATCGTGGTTGCTTCTTCAACGATATGGAACAGCGCGAATGATGATGGAAAATCCGTAGAGAATTATGCTTAAAATTTTTTTTAGTTGTTAATTAAATTTAATTAATAATATTCTGGCGGACTTCCGACACTCGCCATTAGAGGGACAATAACACCAACGGTTTCCCGAAAGTGCATAATTCCCTATCCATTTTCTGATCCGCTAGGTAGCTTTACCGACGAGTCTACTAGCGACATAAATTAAAGAGTACAAGCTAAAGGGTTTCAAAAGAAATAAACCTAAAATATTCCATATCCCATTAATAGCAACAAATTTCAACGTTATATTACGAAGGATCCTGAACGGGGAGCCATAGAACTCCAGAGCCCGCAGAACTCGCTGTCAGGCTTTGCGTCGCCATAGGGGGCTCTCTCGATAATCGCACGCAGCCTCTCAAGGCGCGTCTATAATTAACAGAGGCGGATAATTTTCTTGCGACGCGGGTAAGACGCGCGCACGCTCGACGAACGTGCTCGAGGACGCGGTCTGCGAAACGCCGGTGAAAAAAAAAATGTGGTGACGGTGGAAAACTTGCGGATAAAGGGGAAACGGTGTCTGGTCCCGTCTGGGAAACTTTTCTGATTTCCTCGAGGGCACGCGTCACGTGGACGAGGAAACTTTCACGGCGCGTCGCGTTATTATTGTTTCGCGTATCGAACCAACAGAGGATCATCGATCGCACTAAGTGAAAAATTTAAACATGTGTCAGTATCCTCTTTTGTTTTAATATTCTACCGTTAAGTCGGGGGTGGTTGGAATTTTTTATTTCCATAGTTTGACTTGTGAGTTGTGAATCACTGACCCATGTTGTTGGCTCTTCTTCTTCTTCTTCTTCTTCCTCTTGAAGAGACTTGGAAATTCTTCCGTTCGCTTCGGGGGAATACTTGCGAAACATACTTGTGAGATTTCAGAATGGAACGGGGATAGAAGGAAGCATGGAAAGTGTTGAATTTTACACCGTACAACTCCCTCAAGTGTACAAGTTACCAGAGATGTAAGACTGTTGACCAGAAGACGTGCCAAAAAAGAGGTTCCATTCGAGTCAGCGTTTCACTGATAGAAAGAAACGGGAAGAGAAAGGAGGTCTGTTTGCTGCTGTACCGTGCTACAAAGTTTCAAATAGCAATACATATTTACGTCAGTTGTCACTTGTACAAAACTGACGAGAATTGCAGAGAAACGGTGAATGCCAGATGCGTATACCTGACTTGGCACTCGAGGAACTTGTTTACGTCAGTCATACATAACTGACGTAGCCATCAACGTGTCCACGTGACAGTCTAGCGATTCACTACGCGAAGCGTAAAAATTGTATAGCTTAATAAATATCTTCTTATAAATTAACGAACCTTTCGTTCTTAAACAAAATTTCTAGGAATTAACCTCGATTAATCGCGCGTCGAATTGTGTTGATCATCGATCAATGTGCCACAAAATTTCAAATATGCGTAATGCACGAACTAGTGGAACACATTTCATTACTGTTTAATTACTGTTTAATTATATTAAACTAGCAGCACAGTTCTAATTTCTCAAAGTTAACTTCTACTCGTGAAAGAAACAGTTAATAGGTCCCGTACAATGAAACGAGTCGTTGGTATAGTAAGTTAAACAAAATCGATGGCCATCTTCATTTGATATCAATATCCTTTGGGATTCATAACATTTCGTTGAGAAATGTCGTACATTCAATCAAGAGAATTAAAATAGGCTTCGTAGAAACACGCAGTCTGGAAGATTTCGGAAGAAACTGAATTATACTAACCGATTTCCATAGGACTATCCCTACGGAGATTTGAAAAGTTTCTCTAGCGAGAATAACATTTTTAAACGAATGCATGGATCGCTAAGAAATTATTTACAAATTCTCAATTATTTGGACGAATACATGAATACAAGTATGTTATGTTGATTAATTGCACTTGAAAAGAATTTTTATTTTAAATTATTCATAGTCAATCTGAATTATTCATGCATGATTTAATGCTATGCATGGACTAATGACATGCATGACTAATTAACACACATAATTATTAAATTATAACGTTCAACGAAATTTAAGCATATTTCTTAATTAATATCTCTTAATTAAATTTACTAGGTCGGACGAGAAGCATTTCTTCGTTCTTCTCCAACACTATCCAAAAAGACAAATTCCACGTCTTTCACCTTCAACTCCTTTCAACCTTCAATCGCCGCCCTCTGTTTCCTCGAAATCGCGAATTTATGCCGGAAAAATATTTTCCCAGCGGAAGGACGTACTTTATTTCCTCCACTCCATCCATCCAGTCTGAAAACGCGCGCGCGCACACACACCCACATACAAAAAAAGAATAGAGCTGGGTGAATCGGGAGAACGAACAAAAGCGTCGAAAATATCGGCGGCGATATCCGGAAATTTCGTCGGTTGTCCCGGAAAACGATCGACTCGCCATCGCGGAAAATTTCCGCGACAGTTAGTCGAAGGATCCTCGTATATTTCGCGCTCGTTGCCTCCTGTCGCCTGGACTGACGATTATCGACTCGTTTTCGGGTACACGCGAGACATAAAGTTAATTATGCGAACGTTTTCACACTGTATGAATTGTATATATTATATTATATAATCGAGGATATTGCAGTGCGTGAAAGGGCCCTTCACGGACCCTGATATCCAGATACTCCTTTAGAAAGTTTTCCTTGGAATTTCACTGTGATCGTGGTTTAAAATGGCCATGATTTGGAAAATGGCCATTCCAGATAAAGTTGAAAACCGTGTCGCCGCGTTCAAATGACGGTTTTTGCTTTCTGAAAGCGTTTAATGTTAAAGAGTTTGCCTGGATATTCTTGGATTAGTTTGGCCGCTGTTTAATCCTGCTTGATGCTAAGTACGTAGCAGATGACATTATTTGCTTCTTACTGCTTCCCACTTTATTAGACTTGGCTATTCCGCCACTGTGTTATCATTGGTCGTAAAAAGTCCGTTTCCAGCAGATGAAAGTTAGTACTTTGAAGAAGAGGCCTTAGTGGCGGACGAAAGAGTTTCAAATTGATATTTTTCCATTCCCTTATTACTATACTCAAGATACTCTTGTTCTTTATATATTTAATTTGTATCTCTGAAACATTTATTTTAAGTATTGAATTGTAATATTATTCCATTGTTGTAATATGAATCACATTTTGGTACTATTCTCTTCTTGACAAATAAGACAAGACTCGAATATCATGACGACTTTATTTTTGTCCTCATTTTCATCTTAATGTCAAAGAAGCCATAATTTTTTCATCTAAAATTAGGACGCGTTTAATAGCCGTTTCATTCAAGACTGTTCTAGACCGAAGGTTAAGGATCTAACTTTGGATCTCGGAATTTAGAATTGCTTGATTAGGACCATAAGCTGTGAATTTGCATACGAAGAGACTGATACTCTTGAGGAACGAAATGCCGTGAATTCTGCATAGAGAAATGTTGTGAAATACATGATATATTTACATGAAGATTAAAAGACGGAAGTTTCATTGAAATACTTAGTGCGCGTCTGAAAGAATGCAGACGAAGTGTAAGAAAATCTATAAAATAGTACTGAATTAACTCCTAACGCTACGAAAAATGAAAGCCGTCGCAAAATTAGAATATATGAAAATTTATGTCGAGTCGTTACGTTGAAATTAATATACCAGATATAAGATAGAGATATAAGAATAAAATATCGAATGTCTCTCTAGTTTATGTCACAGAACGTTTGCAGTCGACAAATGGAAATTATAATAATAGCGCAAAAGCTATTTTGAAGCAAACCATATTAAGACCTCGCAGTTTGGTTCGATATTTCAAGATTCTAACTGAACGCGGCTTTAACGAGGAATACAAGATAAAGGCTTCGTGCAAGGGAGCCGTACTAGTTTCATAAAATTAACATTAACACACTGCCCCGAGAAATTGAAGTGTTATCTCGAAGAGCGTATACGGTTAATGAATAAAAATTAGTGTACAAGCTTCCTTTCTAGAGAAAAATGATATTAAGTCATTCAGTAAAAATTAAATAAAACTTTAGATATTTCAACAAAATTTGAAACGAAACAAGGTAGAACTGTTTCAAGATGCGAGATAAAAAGTTCGTGCACAAGAGCCATACGAAATTCGCGATGGCGGTGTGCCATTAATCTAACTCCGGTTTCGGGAAAATTGAAAATTTCTACGAGAACACGGGTATTTAAAACCGATCGATCGAGCTAAGATTACAAACTCTTCACGCTAGTGTGTTCGCGTGAAAGTAACCGATTACTTTGCCCGGGAAAATAGAAATTTTGCGTAAGCGGTGTATGCAAATATTGTTTGGGGAAGAATGTGGCAGCCGCGAACGATCGCCGCGTCGAAATCTAGGCGAGAGTTTTCGAACCGGGGCCATTGCGACTTTAAGTGCACGCTCGTGAAACACGAACCGGCGCGGAATAGAATTTTGAACAGCGACCGCCGGTACCAGAGATTAATGTTCGCCGGAGAACAGAAATTTCACCGGGCGGCGTGCTATGCAAATTTTGTTTGAGGAACACGATCGCGTTACATCGAAGCCTTGGAACGCGTCGCTGCTCGCCGAAGATTGAACGTCTACCTTCGGGTCTACATATTTCCCTCGTTCCAGCTACCGCCGGAACTTGTGACTTACGTACACGCTCGCTGTACATCGATTATGGACAATTTTCATGCGAGAAGTAATTCGAAGTTCTTTCAACTAATTGTTCTTACTAATTTGCGGAACCAGTACACTTGGAAAGTTCTGATAAGTCAAGGGTGCGGTGTCTTTTAATTAAGACGGAATTGATTCCATTATTTTTCAAGCTTCCATTGATTTTTTATCTGTCTGTGTAAATATGAATTAGTTTCAATTAATTTCACTTGAATCGTACCATTCTTATCTATACATTTCTATTTAATAATAGGAAGAGTTCAAACAAAGCGATTTATACAACAGAACACCTCGTATCATTTGTAACAGATGGTTGTGCGACAATAATTTTAACACGATTTACGACGCGCCCTACAAAACACATTCGTCCCATGGACCTTTCGACTAATACCACAAATAAATCCCAGCAACGAAAAAAAAGGAAAAAAAAAAACAGTCCCATATCAAACCGGCCAGCCACCAACTCTAGCCCTCGTTTTTCATCAAAGAGAAGGGGAGAGAAGGGACCATTTCCGGACCATCCGGCGGGCGCCGCGTCTGGCGCGCGTGCCCAGATAAGATTCTAATTAAGGAGACTTATCGTGGGTCGCCTGTGATCGTGGCCCCGTGTCGAATACCGACAATTCCGCCGTGTCTGGCGTCGGCCGATTTCCTATTCCGTTCGAAACTTCCGAACGTGCCTGCCACCCTCTGGAGACGCGAGTTTTTCCAACGGGAAACGACCGATCGGCTGCCAGCCGCATCGATCTCTTAACGGGACCCGTTGACAGCGTGACTTACGCGGTACCATCGTGATTGGACTAGCGACGTTCCGTCGTACCCGGATCGATCTATTTCGAGGCGTCGCGGACGGATTCGCGTGACTCCGTGCGCCCTATAATTCGACGGGTGATTTATAGGCCGTAGACGTGGCGACGTATCCGACAATCTTTTGAAAACCCGAGGATCTCGTAGACACTGGGTGTTTCCATGCGATTTTGGGATGAGTTTCAGTTGGGTCATCTTTTCTACAATTTTTACGGGTTGTGTTGTTGATTTGGAACAGAGAGGTTCATAAAAGTGTGCGTCCCGGATGTGCCCTATGTTATTCCAGAGAAATGTCGTTTAATTTAAAATTCAAATATGAAGATAAATAACAGGATAAGGCAAGTGTGGAAGGCAACTTTTTTCACAGCCGAGTTCAGTAAATTTTAATTATTTAAACTCCCAAATTTCATCACTCTTTAAAAAATCTCTATAATTGACAGTGAACGAGAATAAAGTATCAATCATCAGCAGATAGATCCTCCGTCATTCTTCGTTACCTCAAATCTTCGAGCCTCCAAATCACTGAAGACTTATCGAATAGGCTCGATACGAGGATCGAATACTAAAACGTGGTGCACGAGGAATACCTAATAAACTCGGTGCACCATCGATCTGTTCGTAAAATTATACGATCGTCGGAAGAAAACGTTCTAAATGCATCGAGCACTGTCAGTAAAACGGAAGTTACCCGAAGCAGAGAGCTGCGAGCAGCGGAAACTTGGCCCAGATAAAGGACTATTTTTTTTTATATTAAAAGTCACGAAAGAAGGATCGCATTTTCCTCTCGAACTCCTTAGCTATCTAACAAGTACAGTATCCAGCGATAAAGTGCAGTGTGTATTTTTCAACATTTCGCGGACAGCGTTTCGTTCGTGTAGAGATAGCAAAGAAATCCTTCTGTTGACGCCTGTGCGTACGTCCAAATCGACACGCAGCACAGCCTCGATGGCATCCGCCGTTACGGCTAAGGTATTATATTATATAAAGGGACGAACGCATTCTGCTTATTCTTGAGGAATTTCATTTAAAAGTTTCGAGACAGGCACGGGCAGACAGTGTCATCTTCCCTTTTCTTTTTCTGCAGCTTCAGCTCTGGTATATCGACGCATTTCAATTTCGTTTTTATCAATTTTGACTTTCCGATTTTTGAATATTTTTTTAGGGTCCTATGTGAAGTTCACTGTTCGGTATTGGATTGTAATAAATTCTTCTTCCTTTGATATTTCTGTTTTACCTTCGATTTGATCCTAGATTTTAGTACTTTCGAGCTGTGTTTCGTTTCTTTCTTTAAACTTTCCTTAAACTTTTATAATATTGCATACGTTGTTAACTCTAGATTATTACACTTTTTTTTTTAAGTAGACTGTCACTGATGAGTTGATAACCAACTGTGCAAAAATTGCTAGGTGCAAAGTCCGAACATAGAAAAAAGTATTCCACTTATAAAGAATGAATATTTTAATTATTTATATTAAAAAATCACAACTTATTCGGTTTTTTAGATTTTAAATTGGAATTGTTGTCTTATATTCTACTGAAAAGAAAAGACACACTTAGATGAATTATGTATCTATTACAGAATAATATTCAACAATAAATATTAAATTATATAATCATTTCAATTAAGAAGAAATTGAAAATCGAATTGATTTATCCATCAAACATTTAACGACCTCCTCCTTCTTTCACAGGAATACTAAGATTAATTGTTCAAGCTACCCATACATACAACGATAATTAAAATAATTACTACATTTCCCAATCTCTGCCCGATGTGTAAAAGCTACACCACAGACGAAGCACTGATTTCTTCCGACTTTCTTGGTCAGGAATTCGTGGCAGCTTCGACGATGCCACAAATTGCCGATCGATCGCTCCTTACCAGGGTAAACTAATTCCATCGACAACCGACGAACCGTCGGTTCTTTGAGCGTGGAATTTTTGGTAACCACGAACAGCCATGGTATTTTATAGGCGGCGAATATTACGCGGGCTGGAATTCCCGTGGCTACGAGTGGAATTGCGAAAAACCGGCGGCGCGGAGCGTTCAGATGGAGGAATTAACAAATTTCATTAACGATACGCGCCGTTGTATTATCGGTGAATTCCGCAGAGTTGTCTGCCCCCTTCCGTGGCCGGGATGATTTATTTATAATATTTATCGCAGCCGAATCATTTCATAAACCTGGGGGTGATTTTCATTTCACCGACACGCTTGTTAACTTTGTTATCATTTATGGAGTGTATAATGCTCGAAAGTATGGGCGGGCAGAAGCGTTGATCGATCGGTGACTGCTTTTAAAGTGGAACGCGTGTATTACTCGAGTATAATGGACACGTTATAATAAACGCATTTTTGGCACGCGTGTATTTCCGATAAATCTCCACACTTTTCATATATTTTTTTTATATCAAAATTATATCCGACTATTCCCGCCTGTTTAAGCTCTAATTTCGTTCCATTCTACTTTTCGTCTACCTCTTAAATATCACTGTTATCCTAATTTATGATCTATTTGCTTCGTATAACTACGAATGAAAAAAGAAGCTTCTATTTTAATTGGTCTTGTAAACCAAAAACATAGTAACCAGAGAAGAAAAATAATATCCCGAAAATACACGTAATATTACAACAACGAGTACGTTAAAGTTCGAAAAAGAAGGAAGCTGGTGCAGTCGCGTTTATCTCTCGATCCGTTTACAAAGTAACAAACGACTTTTTTAATAGATAGCCCAATACCTGCACGGCACCGTGCTACCCCCGTAAAGTTTCGGATTTTTAAAGTTCGCGTAAAATTCAATGCACCACTCTAAATGCAACAGGAAGAAGCGAGAGGTAAGCGGTATCACGTAACCGGTGGCTCGAAACTGTCCCCCATGCATCCTGCTGTCTGCGGAGTCGCGATTTCCATTGGTATCCCGGTTAAAGGTTAGCAATAGGAAGGGACGGATTTCCTCGCTTCTACCTCGAGGACCACGGGGAACCTCGACTCCGCCTACGTCTGCTCTCGCGCGCGCTCTTTCCGCGATCCACGCGAAATGCCGGCGATAAATCGTCGGTCCCGGTTCTTGCCTAACTGCTGGCGAAGCAACCTGTTCCCATCTTTAAACCGCATTCTTCGATATCGCGGCAGAACGATACCTTCGGTCAGAAAAACCGCGTGATCCTGTATCGAAAGAGCTTACGATGATTTAGAGTCACTTCCCCGCTCTTCGAGACGGAGGTCATCGATTTGATTTAAAGATATTTATTTCGAGAAGCTCGACGCGCGGTGAAGTACGCGCTACTTGGATTAATTATTTCGTTTCTTAATATTTCATGAAAATAACATTCATGCGATATTCCTGTTAATGGCATCTTAATAACAAAGGGATGGTTATGCACAAGATTAAGAATATATAACTTTTTTCAGTTATAGTTGTACTACTAAATTGATCAATCTAAAAATATTCGTTTCATCATCGGAACAAGGCCAATCCGCAAATACCCTGCCAAATGCTAGTCGAAAAACCGTCAATCCGAAAGAACGAAAGTTCACTAAAAGGTTCCCGTAATCGCCTCTGATTGCTTGATCAAAAATTAAAGCCCCGACTGGTTTCACGTCTGTTCGACTTTCACCGACTCGCTCTGCTTCCCCCCGCCCTCTCTCTCTCTCTCTCTTTACGCCCCCGCACGCCATGAAATTCATATTTTCCAGATCCGCAACGTTCCTGAATAGCCCATTCGCGACTGTACCCGCTTTAAACAGGTGTCACGTGTCTGAAACACCCGCCGGTACACCGTAAAAAGCGTAATTCAGGTTGAAATAAAACGTGAGGTGGGACCGTTCGCTGCGTTCGCGCGAGTTCTCCATCCAACCCCCCCCCCCTCCCTACCGCTCTTTTTTTTCTGTTTAAATTGCGTTATTATTTACACGCCGTGTAAAATGGTAATCGCGGGGACTGAAACGCGCAACAGCGCCGCCTTTCTATCGCATGCAAATTCGCGCTAGGGAACGACAAGCCGGGCTCGCTGACGATTCTGTTTAATGGACCGCCCCTCTGTAACGTACGACTACGTCGGTGTGTTTTTATTCTCGCGAAACCCGAGCCACAGGTATTCGACGCGAATTTTCAATTATAAAATGGACAGGGCCGGTGAGGGGGTTGGCAGTGTCGTCTCTTTGCGCGTCGCGGAGGGAATAAAAAAAGGTACAGGGAAGATAAAAACGCGTTGCGATAAGTCGACCGTGCCGTGCCGTGCCGTGGCCGTACCAGGACAATGTATTCGACGCATCTTACGAGCTATCCAATTTTACGATGGATCTAAAAAAGGGGATGGTTTTATTTTTGGAGGGAAAATATGTAGGGAGATTAAGGTAGGTTAACGAAGTGAAGAACAGATGAACGGTACAAATTTGTTAGGAGAAGTCTATCAAAATATCATTTCTATCTAATCAAGTTAATTTATATCAGTGAATTTGTGGTATTCGTCGAAATGAAACTTCTAATAATAATTTGTTAACCTAATCGAAGGGTTGGTTTGGTTTTAGGTTGAATTTGGGAAGGAGTAATGTTGAAGGTGTAAAAAGACAAATATTTGAGAGAAGCATTTGAAATAGATAGTGAAAGGTTCAGATAATTGGAAATTCCAAAGTGCAACTATTCAAATACTCAAATATTTGACACTTGAGCGTATTCATAATTCCATATACACGAATCCAAATTCTCAGTATTCAGTATTTACGTACTCGTATACACAGAAACAGACACGATGTACTCGATCAAGTATTCATATATGTATCCAAGTACTCCAATATATAATAATTCCAGTTGAAACAAACTGTAAAAGCTTTCCTGCACACAAATTCCACAACTTACTTATGTGTAATGAGTCGAAAGTCAACAGCCGAAAGTGAACTCGACTCAAGTTCATCAAGGAGCACCCAGAAGCTGTTATACATATGTAAATCAAGCCTCTTCGAAAATTTCAAAGCTTTGAAGCTCGGTTTCACATCGCGCATTCTCCAGGTACCACAGTGGAGCAACAACTCTAGAATGAACTTTCCGAAACGATTCTCGTCTTACCCACTTTTCCACCGAGCCGTTCCAACGCGCACCCAGCAAACCACCGGTACACAGCCAGCGTCCCAACACCTCGACGTTTTCGCGCTACCAGCCGACGAAGTGCAATTGCAATTACTTCACCTAACCGCGGTCCCTTTCTAAGCCCGCAAGACCAACTCGTCCTTTCTGGTGGTCCACGGCAGGCAACGAGGCCGCGTGCCGCTCAAAAGAAGGAACCGGACCGGGAGACGGAAATGGCGGCTGCGAACATTCAGTTCGCGGTGGCAAAGTCGTGATAACGCGCGTGTATACGCGAGCAAGGCGAGGCGGGATGTCACTTGAAAAATAAAGGGAAACGAGACGGGTTCCACTCGAAGGGATAATTTTTCAAAGCCGCGGACTCGCGCGAGCCGTTGTCCCTTTTCGGCTCGTCATCGTTTTGCCTAGGAGCCAGGAGAAAATAAAAAGTCGCGTCTCTCACACCTGGCCACGCGTCCGTAAACGCACCCTCCAGCCCTCGCCTTCCCTTTCGCTTACCTTTTTCACGGCCTTTACGCTCATCCCCCTCCCCCTCCCCCTCCCCCTCCCCAGCCTTACCTTACCTTACCTTACTTTACTCCTTTTTCTTCGGGCTGTCCCTCGTTTTTTCCCGTCGGCCGACAAGATTTTTTTCTAGTCCGCTGAAGCGTGATCCAACCCCCTGTCGAGGGTGATAACACCGAGATGATACCGGTAAAGGGACGCAGTCGATTGTTGCGCGAGAATGGAAGATCGTTCGTACGTAGGAAAGAGTGGAAACCTCGCTGACGAAAACAGCTTTTACGTGCAATTGGGTTCCACGTCGATGATATTAATTTCTCATTTTCTAAAAATTAAAGAATGCATCCAAGATACGAATGTATTCCGATATCGCTGATACATACGTAATAGAATGCGCTGATAACACGTTCGCGTGCCACGAACATTTATTATTAACGTTACGAGTTATATACGTTTCACTCCACGGCCTCGTCGTACATAATATACGACGAATATACGACGAACGACACACCCAGCAGAAAATGTAATACAATGTCATACCTACATGTACGAATTACGTGACACGCAATGTGATAATTATATTTGAGTAATAAAGTTTCAAGAAGTTGAAACTAAGTCTCCCTTCCAGAAGAGGGAGAAACCACGTACGAAAATATCACTTATTATTCGGTTAACAGCAATTTAATTTTGCTAAGCTTTCCAAGGGAATCGTGTATTCGATTTGATGCGCTCGATTTCACGGCGCACAATGCCAGCCATAATTAATACGAAAGAGCGATGTACCGTGTCGAGCACAAAAGCCGGTGATGTATCTTCCATTGTAAACTTTATCAGCGTTTAACAATTCTATTATTAGTGGTTACGGCTGCGACAGACCCCGTATCCCCTTTGACCACTTGTCCATAATCGTCGCACGGAAGTTCGCACGGAAACTTGATTTCAAGCAAGAAACTTTTTTGCTTACAGATCGAGGCCGGAACGGGGATCATCGCGATGAGGCAATCACTCTGGATCTTCGTCCAGCTACTACTGTTGACCTCGATGTTACCCTCGGGTCAATCGGTCTCGACGAGGGGCTCGCGGGGCAGGAAAAAAGTCCCGAAGGAAGTGAACGTTTGCAGCGGGGAAAACGTGCAGGAGCCGATATTCTGTTACTGCGACAGCAACGTGATGAGAAACGCGACGGAAGCGAAGTGTTTGGTGTTGACGCGGATCAACCGCACGGATCCCACTTGGAGCTACTTCGACTCGCAGATCTACCTTCAAAAGTTGACGTTCATGGCCAGAGAGACGAACAGTTTGGACTTTGTCCCAGTGCAGGTGCTCAGGCAGCTGAAGAACCTGCAGACGATCACGGTCCAGGCCGCGACCATTCACAAGCTCGCGGAATACGCGTTCTCGAATTTGCCTACGATCACGACGATCAATTTGAGCAGGAACTCCATTTCCAGCCTGGGAACGCGCGCCTTCGAAGATATGAAGAGCCTCGCGGTGATCTATCTGGACAAGAATCAGATCACCGAGATTAACAGGTGTCTATGAAATAATTTCAACAGCATCGATCATTAGAACGATTGTTTCTAATAATCAGTTTTATTTCTGTAGTAAATTCAGTAGTATGGACAGTAGTGATTATGTGATCCGCGGAATTATACGTGATCGTAATCTACGGACCGTAGAATCTTAAGAGCGAGTATACAGAAACAGGAACTTGCTCCATTTAAGCTGCCCATTATTATGCTCCTTTTCTCTGGTTTCATTTGAACATCCTCATTTTCAATTTGCACCACGGCTCTAATCTCCCCGACGCATCGATCTACACTGGCACTCCAATCTAGGTTCCGTAATTCACTGCTCCTAATACCCATTTGCAGATGAATATTCACTCCATTTGCAACATCGCTGCGCCAATTCTAGATCTCAGGATTTCGCCCGAAACACCGTCTCACACGATAATCGACGCGATTCCAACGCAACCCTTTCATTTCCTCGTTCCGTTCCGCTCGAAAGGAGAGCCTTCCAAAAAAATTGACCGAAAATTTGAAAGAACCGTTCCCACCGCGATCGCGAGCACTCCGTTAAGTAGTAATCACTGCTAAAAATTTATCGCGAGCCTCGTAACTTCGTTCCTCGGTTAATTCGTTCGATTACGTTTTTTATCGCAAAGTCAGTGGGCGAGAAACGTCTTAGCCGCGGGTCGTTTTATCAGCCGGCGACAGTATAAATCGCTACGGAATTTCGCGAAGTTCCGGGAATCCGCGTTACGACACGAATCGATTCGATTTATCGTGGGCTCGAAGGTCTTGAAATCCGGATTACGCGACCGCCCGGGCTCGTTAATAATCGATTATCTGATTAGCGGCTGGATATACGCGTGACACAGTCACGATCGGCCAAATATCACGGTTCCCCGGGATTAATCGTTAATTAGTGTCAACATCGAACATTTATGCTACTGCCTGTTTCATTTACCTTTTTTTTTCCTTAGGGGAGAGCTCGACGAATCGATTAAATTAGGTTGGGTTTGGCTATCATTTATTATTTGATTATTATATTTTTCCATGGTAATTATAAAATCGCTTTCACAATTGTACAATGTTTGCCATATTGTTCCATGAATTTCAATGAATTTTTGACAGGACACCAGCCTGGACACCATGTTTGAAATGTAATTTTTGAAAAATATTGTACAGTCGTGATCTGGCAATTACTTGGGTTAACGGTATTAAAGACTCTGAGAAGATTCTGAAATTAATTCATTATCAGACCTTAAAGTGGGACATTTATTACGAGGTAGGAGCGGTCTGATTAAAGACCATCCTATTTCACTTGTACGCTCTCTCCCTCCTCTCTATTAATTTCCCCAAGTTATTTAAATTAAAAATAGTATCTTTGAACTACTTGCAGTTTCCAATTAAAGTTTGAATCATTCTTAATGGGAAAACATAACTTTGACGAGATAATGATGGGAAACTAACTCGTGCGATATCCTCCGTATAAATTGTTCAATTATATTCTCACGGTAAAGCGGACAGCGTTAATAAAGTGTAACCTAACAATTAGAAGTTAATCGATAAAACGCGGCCAACGGTTTCCGTTCGTGCGTGCCAGACACATTAACGTGACCAGTGCAAAGTTATCGCGGTCGTTAATAAATAATTATATCAAAGCGCGAGTAATTTGCCGATGAAAATGGGACGCAAATATCATGACTGATGCAATATTAAAATGGAATAGAGAACGATATGCGTTTCCATATGCCGGGTGATGCATTCAAAATGGAGACTTACGAAGGTAAATAACCATTACGACGAAACACGACGACTGAATGAAATTCGTGGAAAAATTTGAGTGACACACAAAATATCGTAAATTATCATCACGGACAATTATCAAGACTGAGACATTAAAAGCATATTTACGATAATACGTGTCACGTGTTATAGAAAGCTACCGAGGGAGAGCAGTAAACGCAGTTTTATAGAGCGTGTTAACGCGTCAGTTACGTAGGATCTTGGTTAACTCGAATCACCCCCTATTTCCAACTTCCATCCCGAGGAAGCATGTTGAACCGTATTTCTGTCCTCCCGGTGTTCCGAAAATTCGAGAACAGAAGGAGCCAGGAATCCAGGAGCCGAACGGCGATATAAACAGGTACAATATGCATCGCGTACTGGTATCTGGCGTGCATACGCATCGCATTACCGGCGCCGAAAGTCACGGGCTGGCGAGACTCCTTATCGGGCAAGAGCTCGGGGGTGTCGCGGGCGTGATCGCGGCGAACGCTCGCAATCTCCGCATCGGCCCGGTCCCTGCGACACCATAAATAAACGCCGCGATCGCTGACGCTCGATATGAATCCAGAGTCACGCGATAGAAACGCGGACAATGCGGAAAAGGGATCCGGATCGCTCGAGGTTCACCTAAAACCCCCCATTTAGGGTAAACGCGGTGGAATCGCGCCATTCTGTCGACTTTTACGGAGAATTGCGAACGGGTTGAAAAGACTTTGAGGGGTGTCTGCGTGTCTGATCGATCGGAGGGTTGGATTAATTGTCGGACGTGTTTCGTTTTTTTCCTTTTTTAGGCTCCTCTTGGGCACTTTGGATGATTGATTGGGGTGGATATAGTTGGTTATTCTTGATTTATCTGAAATTTTGTAAGATTCTTGGAGAAGATTCCGGTTGAGAATTGTACAATTATAATTCTCACCGCAATGTGCTTTCGAAACTTGGGGTGGTTGGTAAGTTTACGTAGCGATTTCGTTGAGATTTTATAGGTTGACAGGGAATCGGGAAACGTTTGACCTATATTTTGACCGCCATGTAGACAATAGTTTACGAGCTACTTAACGATACACATCGCGTTTCGTGTACTGCCGCGAAAAGCATCCATGACTTTACTGCTCTTCCGGGGAACGATAAGAGCTCAATTGTTAACGATAAGAGCTTCATTGTTAGTTCTCCTTCTTAAGAACATAATTTCAACTTCGCAAAACGATCGCTCGGTACAATATTTATTGTCAAACATTCTACAAATGATGACTAAATCACTTTGATATTCTTCATATTGCTACATCCTCTTGGACTATATTTTCCCTTATAATAAATTCCATTTGTTACACTCACACTGTCCTTCGTTCCCTGATTTTTTCGCCAGTTCGTTCAAACGATTCCATATCTTGCGCTCTATATAATTTTCTTTCCACCGTTGCCCCCACTAAAAAAATTCCTCGCAGCAGCCACTGGAAATCAATCGCAATTAACCCACCCTCCCGAACGCCTAACCGCACCCTTCGCGTCCAACGAACAGCAACACCCATGAAACAAAACACCCTCCCGCATCGAAAGCTTCTCCGCCTAGCTCGAAACACGAATAGTAATTCAATTCAGCGCGCAAGTACATAGTTCGGCTCGCCAGACGCCGTTGGCTCGGTTCTAAAGCCACCTGCACGTAGAATTTCTTCCACGCCTCATCTTACTCCCCGTCGGTTACACGCGCGCGATGCTCAACTCGGCCACTCTCGACTTCCAGGGACACGTTCGTCAATCTACCCTCCCTGAAAGCGCTCTACCTGAACGATAACAACATCAGCACCCTGCACGACAAGGCGTTCAAGTTGCTCACCTCGTTGGAGGAGCTCAGTCTGTTCAACAATCAGATCAAGGTGATCACCGCGGACAGTTTCCACGGTCTGACCAACCTGGTCAAGCTGGACCTGCGTAACAATCTCATCGCCATGATCGGCGACCGAACGTTCATCGAGATGCCCTCGCTCACAGAGCTGGAGCTCGATCACAACGAGATTGTGTACATCTCCGAGAAGGCGTTGGACAGAATGAGGAATCTGAGAAAATTGAGGCTGAGCAAGAATAAACTGGTCACCTTGGAACCGGACTTCCTGGCTGGGGCACCGAGGGTGTATCTGCTGGACCTGCGGGACAACCTGCTGAAGACGATCACCTTCGACAACATCAAGCCCATCGTGACGAACCTGTACAACAGCACGAGCCATTTCTACCTGAGCGGTGAGTGATGTCTTTTGAATATTCTCGGAATCGTTTGGTTCTTACGATGTCTCGATAAATTACAGCCGTTAATTCAACGTTCTTCTAAACATCAATGAGCTTTGAAAGAAATAATTCTACATGAATCGGGCTCAAATATTCTACAAAATTTCATGGATACACGCGTCTGATATTCAACACGAAAGATAAACACGAAGATAAAATTAGCAGAAAAAACGAAGCGCGACTCGCGGTAATAAATGAAAGTTCATTTCTTCTCGGTCCACGGTCATAAGTTTTCAACGATCGCGTGCACGCGCGCCGCAATCAAATCTCAATGAAATACCTCTATGGTCCTTCTCCTGGAGGTCTGGTGGGTAACAAAAAAAAAAAAAAAAAAGAGGATTATTTCCCATCGGAGCCGATCCTCTAGTTTGAAATGTAAATAATCCCTGGCACAATATTTCCGGGCAGCGTGCAGTTTCCGATACAACAGAGGCTGGTCTGTCTCGCGCAACGCGTTCCATCCATCCTGAAATTACCATAGATCGGCAAAAAGGCCGTTTCTGGTCGTTATCTGTCTTTTGAGAAGCGCCACCGTGCTCCAGAGTAGGGGTTCTCAAACTGAGTGCCGCAAAGTCGAAAAATTCAAGGGACAACCTTCTTTTGATTTAATATACACATGATCTTTTTATATTTAATGAACTACGCTTTTCTTTCAATTATCTCACAATGTAATTGTAAAATTGATGGGAAATATTAATTGGATAGTTCGCAAGAATAATGAGAAATCGGTAAAAGAATCTGTTAAGTAATCGATAAAGAAGCTGCACGTAAATTCAGGAGATTGAAAGTTTGCAAACTTCGAAACGTGTCCAGTTTCTTTTCCCAACTTCCTCGAACAGTCCAGAGAAAATATCGCGTGTTTGAACGTTTCGCGGTACTAAAAGTTACTCTCGTGTCAAACGAGTTAATAGAATCGGACGAGACAGGCTGATTGCACGAACGGTTGATCAACAACGTACCAACGTACGCCCGTACAAACGTACGATTTCGTAGCGAGATATTTTTGAAAGTGCAAGCTTAATATGCGAGTTGATGGACGCCCGATGACGCTCTCAACTTTGTTCTGACGATAAATTTTACGATTTGACAGCTCCGAATGCTTATACACTGCGGAGTTTTCGAAGAAAGTCTCTGAAAGTTTGTGACAGAAGAAGGACATTCAGGACGGGAATACTCTCCGATATACTAAATATATATATATATATATATATATATATATATATATATATATATATATATATATATATATATATATATATATATATATATATATATATATATATATATACTAAATTATTATTCAAAAACTAGATTTCTAAACGGTGTAACATTCGCACGTGGAGCATGATGCCTAAGCTTACCAAACTAGCTTTTACTTTTAATAATTTCACCTTCAAGTTCAAAATTTCACTATTTTCTTTGTACCCTAAAATTTGACTTGCTAGAAGAAATTTCAAGCAATTACGTGTATTGATTAAATGCGTGGTAATACAAGGAAGCTGCGAATGATCGAAATGTTTTCTGTTTGAGAATACATTTTGTGTACGGTAATCTAATATTTCAGACTGGGCTCGAAGTTGTCGAATAAATATAAACCATCGATCGCGAAGCTTTTAATAAACAATCAAACACGGAATGTTGCTGTGGCAAAAATTGTTCATGTTTAATAAATTGATACGAGAGTCACAATATTTCAATAAAAATGCGTTGCCCTTTTACCTTCATCTGTGGCCGAGGTAGAACGCTCGTAAATAGAAATGTAAAATAAAAAAAAAAAATTGCCAAGCTACTATAGATATTTTATCTGCATACATGTAATAACGTCCAATTCAATTTTCGATCGTTTATATTAATTAATAATCCCACCAAATGAAACGAGGCGAGCCCACATCAGCGTTATTTAATCCATTATTTGTTCCCAGTGTATTGCCTCGTCGAAATGATCAGCCCTAATTAAATTCGTAGTTTAAACAGTAATTAAAAGTATTGCCATTATTACCACGGTAGAAATTGACAATTTTGCACCTAGACCAATTTGTTTAACAATTACTTTATAGGTTTGCACAGCTTGTGTTCAATGAGCAGAATTACAGTAATCCTGGAAAATCATATAAAACTTTTAATTTTGTTAAACGTTGATAAATCAATAGAATAAGGAGAACCAGGCGAAATCTTAAATTCTGCAAAGATTAAACGCAAGTTTAGACCTCGAAGAGGCGACATTCATATTCTCCCGAAAGATTAATGTTCAACATGAAAATAAAAATCTGTACACTGCAGCGTAATTGAATTTTTTTACTAATGTTGATAGTGATTGTAGAAGCGTATAACTGTAAACTGGATAAGAAGTTAATTGGATAATTCACACTAATTGAGAGTGATAGCAAAATCTAAAGGAGAGGGTATATTCCGCGATAGCTTCGATTGAGATTGCGTGAACGCAGATTGCGAAAACCACTTGATAAACATCTTACAATTTCGCAAAATTCACAGAAGTCGATACGTTCGACTCGGAGTCCTAATGCCCGTGGATATTCGAGCGAATAAATTGAACCGTGACCTGAGAATTTCGAGTTTATAGCGCATCGTCTCGTATCGCCTCGTCAAATCGCGTTCCATTTACAAATGAACGGCGTCTGAAACGTGTCGGCCCCGATATAAAGTTATCAAATATACACGGGGCATTAAATTCGAAGGACCGATTTCATTAAAGGGGCTATCTCTATTCATTTGCGCTCGTGTCTTCCTATTTGAGTTTAATAAAACTGATTTCTTCCTTGGCCGTCTCTCGTCGATTTATCTGAGCGAATTTCTCACGAGCATTTACGTTGCCATTCCAGTCATTTATTTTACACCTGGCCATTATCTGTATATCGATTTAAATTGTGCACTATCTAAACATTATTATAACCGTTACAGTTATGCATACACTGGTTACTACATTACGGTTATACGTATATCATATATCGTACAACTGTGTATGAAAATCAATTTTTTTTTCATACACAATTGAATATATATTCAATTGTACTTGAATGTTTTATAGGGACACTCCGAGTTTCTTATTTTGTAAGTATATTTAACTTAAAAAGGATGTTAGCTATTTCATTAAAAGCACAGGCAATGTTGTCCAAACAGTCTTCTTACATTTAACATAATTGTTCAGTCTCACCGAACAATTTATTTATTTTTTTTTCTTTACACACACCTACCAGACAATTGTCCATAGCAGCAATAGTATCCAAGAAGCCTTTGTCAGGCTGTTGTATTTTTGCAAGTCAAGGCTCTTCTTTGATTTATTGCTTGCCACGTGTCCGCGTGTCAAAGACTAGGACACGCGGAAATCACGCGTGCGTCACTCAAGGATACCTTTGGTATCTGCGAGTGACCGACCTTTTGGGGCGGACGTTTTTCGTAAAATCGCTATCCACGAATCCGCTTCTGCTCACGCAAAGCCACGCCCACGAGATACTTCTCATTCTTCACCAAAATTCAACAGACACTCCAATTTTATGCTCAGTTTAGGCACTCCTAACCGACAACATTACCTAACCAGACCTGTATATAGAATTTTTAGATAGACCTTATTCGTTACATAACTAATTGAATATTCGTGTAAAGGGTAGAAAACGAAATATTCGGTCGATACAATGAGTCTCATCTGAAAAGAGAGCCAACAATATCAATTTGACGCCAGGGTTAAATAAATCGGGAACCAGCGTCAACGGTATTACAGTCGAAATTAACATCAAACCTATTTAATAATTATCCAGCCCGCAAAAACTGTCGCAATAGCCCACTGTAATATACATATTACCATCCATTAAATCAACCGTAAACTCTGCTCGACACCGACTAATACCGACCTGGAAATGATCGATCGATCGCCATTAATCAGACCTAAGCCGTCATTACGCGGGAAAATGAAATTCGATTTCGCGGATCGATGTAACGCGACTCTTTCCAGCCAGTCAGCAGTGGTTCCATTTCGATGGATTTATCGATTCGTTCGATCGCCAAACACTCGATCGCATTAGGTGCCGGATACGTCCAGCAGAAGAGATACTTGGACCGGAGTGCTCGATCGAAGATCGAAGAAAGAAACGATAACGAGCTTGGTGTCGTCGCATCGATCTCCGTGAGCTCCACGTTCCTATCGTTTCGCTCGATGGCTTACATTTATTTCGGCTCTTCCGTGGACGGAAGTTTCCCGTTTAAACAAGAGGGGGTGAAATCACGGCCAGGCTATGATTTTTGTTTGAAAACAATTGCTCCGGCGAGCGATCGGGCGAATGAATTGTTACGGCCGTGGTTGGAATTGATGAAAAGTTAACGGGTGGAGTGAAACAAAAGACACGGATGATTCTACGTGTAGTAGCTCCGCCCTATTTTTTGTCTTCGTTCGAGATCTCGTTTTCGAAGAAATCGAGTTTGAAAGTTTGATGAGCACTTGGTACTTCGCGAGCGAGTAATTGTTCTCAAGTTATTCCGCGTGAAAAACTCCGTCGAAAATGTTGTGCTGCGCCTTTTTCCTACGAACGTTCTCATTCTCGAAAGATACATACGTATTATAAATTCGATTGATTTTTATTTATCACTCTACGTTTTCGATTTATTTCTTCGTGCAACCTGTATGGATTCCACTGTTCCAAGTTTCAGCTTTACACACTCTACATTTATATAAAGTATATAAGGTTTAATTTATGAAAATCTCGGATTATATTTGTTGAATGTATTTGGAAGCTAAATATGTAAAGTATTCCTGGTATCGAATACGTTTTTAAAGAAATATGCTTATCCGCGAACAGCTCGGTGTTTCACGTTGCACGAATTTGTATGCATATATTGCACGGTCCTAGGGGTAACTTATCGCGAGTGTTACGCTCCTACGCTGGATATCGGGTAGGCGAAGCAGCCGATTATAGGAAATACGTACTTGAATATGTGCGCCACAGGTGGCACGCAGATGCCCCAATATTTAACCCCGATATTGTTCCTTAAAGTAGCGCGATATTGCGTTCGCTCTGAGGAATTTACGCGTGTATGCTGGCCGTAGCTAAACAACTTTCGCTGAATTATGAAACTGCTATTGGGACTACCGAGGAATAATTGTCCCTGTAAATTCTGGCCTGCTCCTGTCAAAAGGTATTAAATTTCGAAGAGGGTGGGCTTTCTACTCGACTAGCAAAATTTAGAAATTCTGTCAAACATTTGTAATACAACGATCGGGCATCGATTAAAAAAAGAAAACGAACATAAGGCAAGGGTGGGATAAAATTTGATATACAATAATATACAAATTGCAATTTTATGTATTTGCCTTTAAAATAATTATATTATTAAAAGATTTAGTAGAAAAATTGTATTATAAGTGTCGTGTAATTTGGTATAGATTTAAATAGACAGCAGACATCCGAGGAATTTAAAATAAATGTCAGAAAGAGAGTGAAAATGAATATGATATATTTAATATCACGACAGAAAATTAAAATTAGACATGTGCTCTGATTGTAATAGGATGAATGTCGTCTTAATATTCATCCGTCATGTTTTGTGAAAGGAGACGAGATTAAAGAACGTTAGAAGCATAAAATATTCTTTAATAACTAGTCCGGGGACGGAAAAAGTTCGCTGAACCGTATGAATTAATTCTTCTCCGTGGAACGAAAACCGTGTACTCTAAAGTACCGCTAAGAATAATCCCCTCATCCGAGTATCTTCCTGATGTTCGTCGAGATGTGGCAAGAAATTGTAATCCATCGCGGTTTCCAATTCGATTTTTCTCTTTTAGAAAGGCTTTTCACACAAGAAGCGAAAATATAAAGTATCAATCATTATTCGTCATTTACCGATTATCGTGAACAAAAAAGGATTATAAGTCCTAACTGCGATTTATTTACGATACACACAATCATAATAATAATAATCAAGTAATCGCTTAAATATTGAAAAATTAGAATAATAACTATCAGTTAATCTGCCGACTTAAATAACCTGAATAATCCACTCTGCAAGGATAGAGGATATTCAGAAAAATGGTAAATACCCTTCAAATATTTGGTATTATATTATAGATCAAATGCTAGTAATACTTGTGACATGAAAATATTAGAACTGGTGGTCAAATTTAGCAACTTTAAAATACTGGTGGGATCTTGAGAACACGATTTTGTCATTTCCAAATCGGTGTCTGAAGTAGCGAGATAATACTTGGACATTTTTGAACAAGACTTTGCTATTTTGGAAAATGATTTTGATACGTTTTCCTCTTTTAGGATCAAAACCACGGATGGAACACGTGTAGGTTTCGTATTTTTAAAGCGCGAATTACTGTGCTTTCATTTTATTATTAAAAGTTTGGTACAAAAACTATTTTCTTAATTTCAAAATAGCTTCCACTATACTTAGAAATGAATTTTTTTTTATAGCTCATCACACTTCTTCCGTAAACTTATTTCCCGTCACACTTAAAAATAAACTTCTAATTCTCCAACAAATCCTAGTGATATCCCGAATAAAGGAATATAGAGGAATATAGAGGAATCGTAGAGAAATCTACCTTCGGAATCTATCAGCGAGAAGCAAACCAGCGGCCGGGCACCCCTCGCGGATCTCCATTCTAAACAACCCCTCTTTAAACGACATCTTTCACCGGCATTCTCTCATTCTTTCCTCTCCAGACCATCGGCAACCAAACGAGCTCGAAAACCTCGTCTCCGTTTATCGGCTCCAAATAGACCTCTCGTGGGTTCTGCCCATAAATCGCTGCCTCTCCTCGAACACGCGTCGCGTAATAGAAAAGCGAAGCTCGGTGGGCTCCTAAAAGGCGGCGGGTGCCGCGAGGGATGCATCATCGCGGCCAGCCTCGCTGCAAGAGTAATTGTACGAAATTTATTACCTTATCGCGGCCGTGCCGCGATGTATATTTATCGGAATTGCCTCTCGACCAGGTGGCGCGGTTCACCGCTGGTCGATTAATAAAACGCACGGCCGGCCGTTTTACTCGATGCGTTCAGCTAATCGCGCGCGGCCGTCCCTTGACGTTCGATTTTAGAATCGGAATTTCAATCGACATAATGCTCCGGTTCGAGTGGCGCAACAGTGCTTTATTTCGGACGAAACGACGGTTTGTTTTCTGAGCATAATGCCGAGCAGCAGGTAGTATTGTGGTATCGGAGTTTAAAACCGCGAAACAGGCTGAGTTTTTGTAAGAGGGTCATAAAAGAGAAAGTTTGGCGAAGGCCAGGCCTAAGGACCGGTGAATACTTTCTCGGACAATTTATTACAGAGGATGATGAGCACGGTGGTGTGGCGGCAGTAGGATATAGGTGAAAGCATTTTTCGAGAAGTACAGTTTTGCGTTGTATAAAGAAAGGAAAAGTCTGTCGAAATATCTCTGTCTTTTATTTAATGTTAATCCCTATGGTTTTTTTAAATAAACCATAACTACTTGAAAATATATACCGCAGCACTTTTAAACGCTGATTCTTAATTTGGATTACACGCGAGAATAGATACTTCCTTCTTTGATATATTTTTTTTATTTCTACATGGTAGTTTCTACATGTGTAGTTTTTAGCTTTTCCGGAATTTTCAAACAATATTTATTGACCTTCGGTAGTTCACGCCAGGAAAATATAATGACGCGAAGGGAACAGGAAAGAATAAGAAACTAAGAAAAGGGGAATTTTAAAATAGAATAGAATGATATTTTTATAACTTCCTTTAAATAAAAGATACGAGAACGGCTCGCGTGACTCTCGGAAAACATTCCGCGAGTTATACGCTGATATATTCCCGTCGAATAATTAAAACTCTCTCGATGATAAGACTAATTACCGAGATCGTAATTTGGAGCAAAGCAATAGAATTTTAATACAGACTGTGCGGGAGAATAATTAGTAGTTTCGCGGGGCTGGGGCGAAGAATGCATATATTGTGAATCGATTATTCATTTCAAATTGCACGGAGCAGCTGTTAATTAATATTTAAATATTTCATGCGGTCCGTCACTGTCACATTTTTGCGCGTACATTTTATGTAATTAATCGAGTGATTTAAATTCATATTAGTTGAGCATATATAATAACGAGTCCAAATTGCATATATTTCGTTAAGTCCATAATTGACCATCGAACATCTTATATTAGTGTAATTCAATCATATTTTGTGTACAATTGTAGATATATTATTCTCCAACTATTATATTTCAAATTTACGTATTAATATATTTTTTCATAATTTACATTCTATTCTTGTGTTACTTAATAACTTTTCTGTCATCATCCGAAGGAATAATTATCTAATATTACTTTACGCTAAGGGAACCTATTATTATTTAAAAATTTGGTCTCCTTAAGGTCTCCTTAAAAATGTGTACATTAAATAATCGTGGTTCTCCAAATATAGTTGGCACGATCACCTGTTAATAATTATCAATCGCCTGTAATTTATTCATATTCGTTTAGCCGAGGTTTAATTTCGAAGATCCCCTCGAAATTGATACACTAATTTATTTCCGATATTTCAGTAATTAGTCACAAGGTCCACCTGCAGCATGCTCGATTAGAGTAACGAAAAATAAAACAGTATGAATTATATATACAGGGTATTGCCAAGCATATATCGATTGGTTCATTATACCTATTGCGAGTAATTAAGACTGCAAGGTACACGATCAATTATTTCGACCATCAATTTCACGATGTCTTTTAAGAATACATTTAGTGGAGCTTTTTGATGTACATTTAAGTACATCCACTGATCGGTGGTGCATGGATTATTTCGAAACTTTTATGCGATTCGAAGCGATGCCCAACAATTTAGAACTAAGATGCGCACAATTTCAATCAATTTATTATCATGTAAGTGTCTTATAGTTTTTTAAAGCTCAGTTTTTGAGAAAAGGAAAACAACAGTAGTCGTAAGAAATTGATTTAAATCAGCTAACGTTTGCAAACAATTCATTCTTCGATGCATTTTTAACAGAAATCGAGCATTGGTCCAATTTCACGGTGAAAAGGGTGGGCAAAAAATGCAACAAGAGTTCCGTTACGGCCTTCTAGACGGTATTGGTACATTTCCGCTGTTTATTCGCCGATTCGACCCTCTTCGTGAAGGCAATCAGCTTGTTCCGCGATATTTCACCGGCTGAAGCACGAACAGTCGTCTCGCGGAACGTCTTAAATACACTTTATAGGCGGCACGTGGCCGAGAAACGAGGGAAGAATGGGCTAGCTTTGATTTACGATTCCTTCGAACCCTTTGTTGCATTTGTTTCCGCGAGTCAGCCCAGAAAAATGTTTACGATACATCAGTCGGCGTTTACACGCCTCCGTCCCAGCTATTTCAAGTTCTTCCTTTAATTTTGGTGAAAAATCGCGGTCGTGCTGTTACTAAAAGCTGTCTAAGCGCGATATTTCTTTGCTGCAGCCATAAACCCAGTACGTTTCCAGCGGATTAATTTTATCGAGGAGTTTTTCTTCCCATCTTGTTGTTAATTTTTTCAAGCTTCTTTTTTGCTTCATATCTATCGTGAATAGAGATTTTTTTTTAGGATATACAGTATTTAATATCAAACCAAATGCAAACGTATTACAACTTTTTAATAAGATAGGTAAACAACAAGTTATATTTTGAATATTTAAATACGAATAATTGAATTAAATTAAAACCGCTTTCTGTGATTCTGAACAACTAGCAGGTGAGTCATTTAACCGAAGCCAACTAGGTTTACTCGTAAATTATTTGTGGCGTCAAGCATGACATACAATGGAATAATTATTTGATCTACGATTTTATTGACAGAACAAATAAATAACGACTAAATTTAGATGTCAGTTCGATTAAATGAATATCATAAGATAAGTTTTGCGTCGGTGTACTCTTATTTCGAGCGCCAACCTCTCCGTAACACCTATCCGAATCGCATATTTGCACAGCTATACCAGCAGTTTTCAATAGCATCGGGCACAAACGCCGTGCCGACAATTTCCCCGGCCAGCAGCCCCCCATTGAAATCTATTAAACACCGCCGCGTCGATCGGCTCTAATGAATCTGGCATAGCCGGAAGTCATCTCTATCGAGCGTGTTATTTGCTAATATCGCGATATCGAGTTTGACTTGCCGCGGCCTCTGTCCTCCCGCTTGTAAATTACCGGTGGAATTCTGTTTTTACCCTATCGGTTGAATTCGATAGAGTCGCGAGTCGCGTCGGCGACCGTAAACGACGAAACGACATCGCGGCGCGATCGCGTGCCGATTTACGAAATAATTGCTTCGCGCCACCCACCCCCTCGACGCCCAGCGTCGAGCTGTCGCGAAGCTTTTCGAGATGCATGGCCGGTTATCGAGCGAGATATCGTGTGTCAAAATTGACAATGGATGCGCGGTTCATTGCTTCGTTGTTTCGAGAGTCGGGATCCACGGGTATCGCGGGTTTTTTTATTTATCTCCGCTGCGATCGTTAGGGGGGATGATCGGAAATATTTAGTGAAATATGTATGAATAGCTTAGAGAAGGTTTTTCCGAGGCATTCGTGGACGTTGAAAACGGTGGATTTCTGTGTCCGGTTTGAAACAGCATTCGTTTCGTGCGGACGAGGCAGTAAACGGAAAAAAAGTATTAATCCTTCGCCATTGTGGAATGGTAGAAATTTGTTCAAAATTTTTAAATTTATATTTAAATTAACAAAAATTCTTTTATTTATAATAGTTTCCCTTATATCATTGGAAGAGGAAGATTTAAACAGTCTGTGTGTTTAATGCGCGTGTGGAGGTGAATAGAAAGGAATAAAAGGACTATGACGAAAAATTATGCCAAATATATTTTAAACAATTTCGAAATTAGTAACGTTAGAGTATGGTAATTTCCAGTGAAAATATTTCAATTTTGACTAAATTACGGGCATCCAATATTAAAACGATTCAACAATTATTAATGCAAAACTAAATATACGAATATTGAAATAAACTTGCCAGTGTGATTTTCCAAGTTGCAGGTAAAAATAAAAAGTAACATAAAATTCAGATGGTTCTTTTATAAAATACTTGCGTAAATATACATTACGTTAATACACGTGTACTGAAAATTTACAGTTACCTACCTCTACGATAAAAATTAATAATTACACTCAATAATTGCGTAATTCGGTAAAGGACAGTTATATTTTTCAACAGTACGACGTAGTTTTGTACCAATTTCGAGTGTACGAAACATTCAATGACCGACGAACGAGAAATCCACACGTAGAAGCTCGAAAACCCGGAACAAATAAGAGCAACTCTAATCAGCACGGCAAGTGCGAGGCGCGGTGCGAGCGGATCGATTGTATGCCGCGTCACAAAGCGCCACGGCGTTCAAAAAGCGCGGCAAAGAGTTTCAACCCTTTTGGCGCGCTTTAATCCCCGCGTCAGCGCACCGACGAGAGTCGCTCCTTCGCGTCAAAGTTTCCTTCCGCGACGCGCGCGCGCCAGACGTTCGATAACCACCAGTGGTAAGGGCGACACGTGTCGATTTCGAAGCGTCTTGTTAGACGGGCCCACCCTTCAAAACGCGGCGCGTGCTTGAAAGCCGGCCGGAAACGTTCGAGGAAGAACCAGCCGGTTAATGGACGCCTGGTTCCTATGGAATCGGCTCGTTACACAACTAGTTTGTCTTGGGACGAAAATACACGTTTCACTTTGATTCGACGATACGGCCGAGCCGAAATTTCAAGCGAAGCGAACAATCTAAATTGCAACCTGCTCGTGCCTTTCGATTGAACATTGTTACGAACAGTTTATTTCCTTATTTCGAATTATGCTTGATTCGATTAAAGGGATACTGGGCGAATGTATAATATTATGACGACAAGTGTTGTAGTTGAAGACGGTTCAGGATAAAGTAGAAGATTCAATGAGTAACTGAATGAATTATTTGTTGTACAGAAATGGCTGAAAATTGCCGTTAATCTAATCAATTCATTTCACGCACTACAATTACCCAACAGCACGACTTCAAATTGAAAATGATCCACTGGTCATAAATTACTGCCATACAATTGTTCTATTATTATTTTCTACAACCAGCCCCAATAGACGTGTCTCTCATAACAATTCCATGATTCATATCGGCAATCAATCGTTAACAAGTTGAACGTCCCCGTTGGCATGGTTCCGCGATACATTATCCAGACGATCGCTTACGAATAACAATCGAACTGGCAATAGGTCAGTGATGGACGGCAACAGCTGTTATACGATCTCTCTTAACGCGAAGGAATAATTACAACTCCGTTGAAATTAGTTTTCGAGAAACCAGATAACGCCATTCTTAATATTTCACGTTCATCCTCGCAAATTAACCATGTAAAGTCCCAGGGTATAATAGTTCAGAGGGAAGATTTATTTCATCTCGTAAAGAGCCGTGCTCGGATGAAGTAATTCAATATTTAAAGTATCGTGGAACCTCGCTGAAGTTGGACAGCAGCGTACGCCGTAAGAAAAATGTGTAATTCAAGGAAATCATCGTCGTTAACGATGTACTCCATCGGTATTCCAGAAAATCTGCGTTCGCAAAGAAATCTATCGTATTGTTGCTAGCATATTACGCAAAATACGGTTGTTAATATTACGTACACCCTCGTTGTGGTACAATTTACGATGTAAGAGAGATTTGCGTTTTATATAAACAATAAACTGTATAGTTGGGAATTATTGCTTTGAAACTTCAGTAGTAAATTTTAAGATCGGTTGCGTGATGTTGAAATTTTCAGTTTGCTAAGTAACGCAAGGGAAACTTGACTCATGAAAAGGTGTTAAAAGTTCTATAACGCTCAAATCTTTAACTGATAAGAAACGCATATAAAAAGTTAGCCAAAGTTTGAATTTTCAAACTCATAAGAAAAGCGAGAAGGATAATAGAATATAGATAAAAGCAACCCTCAATCATCCCCTCTTTTAGAATCGTCACCAGTTGAGCATGCTAAAATTACATTAATTAATTTTGATTTGTCCGGGGCTACAAAGTGATAATCAAAGTTTCGACAAATAATACCAACTAATATTACTACAGCCGAACCAGAGCCGTAATATCTCAATTAGAATAATATTAATTAATTATGCGACGGTCGCAGTCATAAAGACATTTCACGAAATACGAGCACTGTCTACGATAGTTTAGCCTGACAAGCTCTTACGCAAAAGTTAAAAAACAAAATTACACCTCTCGTCTGACAAATTGCCCATATTTCCCTTTACGAGAACCTGACCGTGCGATTCTTCGTACGCAACGAACGAGAAGAACTGTTACGGGTGAAAAGGCGCGCGCGGCTATTTACGGTGGACCCTTACGGCGGAGAGAGTCTCGCAATGCGACGCCCTGCGACGAACGAAATGAATCGGGACTCGAACGATTCCGATTCTATGGCGCAAAGTCAGATTTTATCACGGCGAAAGTGTGATTGAACGCAGTAAACTGTTACCGTCGCCATTTTTTCGCGACCACCCACCCCGGACTGGGACTGTTCGTTACCGCGAAATAGCTTCGCAATGATTCCAGCCGACTGAAGGGGTGAAACACGGGGTTGCCGAGCATACCAATTGCAGGCGGTTCAATGTTAATTTTCTATAAGGAATGAAAGAAATTTTTGCAGATTTTATGATGTTTAAATTTCACAAAGAATAGAAGTATAATTCCATTTCTTTTTTTTTTTTCTTTGTGATTGTGTTAGTAAGTATACTAAATATATTATCATTATTATATTACAAGTATACTATTGAACTTACCGCCAAGCATTCTGGCTTTTACCACCTAAGAAATTATACTGTTTCCTAATATTTATTATCAGAATTACGTTGAATTTTCGTTTTATCTACGCATCCACTTAAACAAACAGATATCTTAATAATGTAACAATGTAATGAAGTGAAAGTTAAAAAAAAAAAACTGAAAATTTTTGCGAATATGTCGGCTCATAGAAAGATTCGCTCGAACTAATAAATTTAACCATTCGCTTAGTTAAACATCCATTCGGATAAGTCGCGTTGCATTCAAAAATCTTGCGTCCAACGTACAATCAATCACTGGCTCGAACCAGCTGGCATAACCAGCCAACGGGACAGGAGACAAAAGTCAGCCACCGTTACTCATAATCGTTTCAAGCATCGAAGCACGCGATACGTAAAGGGTGGACAGGTACCTTTTCCGGCTCGAATATCACGCAAGTCACAGTGAACGTCAGCCGGTAAAAGCGGCGATATTTCAACGGGCTGGCCCGCCTATAATGACTCACGGGAAGCCGCGTGTCGCGTGGCTCCGCGCGAAAACTCCCCACGGGACGAAAGAGCACTTTCCCACCGCGAATTAACAGCTACCGATCCTCCAAAGTAACTGCTTACCTCGAGCACGGACTCCTCTTCCACCCTCGGAAAGGACCACTTCCGCCCCTCGGTGTTTTCGTTTTCGAGTAGACGCGTTCCGCCGCGCGCGAGGAAATCGCGAGACGTTCAGAGCAAACGTTCCCACATTATCCTTAGATATTATTGCGGAGCAGAGAATTTTCTATAAATATTTCGAACGAGTGTGAATTATTAATTCTATTTTTAATCAAATAAATTTAAAAGTTACTCACTGAAACCATCGATGAATGAAATGCAAATGGTAGTAAAAAATTTTATTTAGATTTCACCATGGCCTTCATAGTTCGCGTGGACAATTGTGGTCTCATGGGCCTCGTTGACATAAATGCGTAACGCCATTGTCCAATTGAGAATAGTTCTATCTAGTATATATAAATGTCCGTCCAATAGGGACTCCTAATTTAGTCTATAGTTCGTTCAACGAGTCGAATCCATAGACGCACGTGACGACGTTAAATGTGATAGGGGTGCATTTATAGTCTTCGGGTATTGTCAGTGTGAAGAGACTCGAAATGAGCGACATAAGTTATAATAATCGATTAATATTTTCGATGAATCCGTCTTCGTGAATGTTGTGGCTACTGATTCTTTTACCGATTCTTTTACTTACATAGTCTAATTATATGATTTGATAAGCGATATTAAGAGAAAAAAAAGTGTTATTAAAGCAACGGTAGTTGTGTCTGTCGCGACGCTTTATCGATGACATACACTGGGAACACATCTGTAGAGATAGTTTTGTCTTGTCGGCTTTGATGTTAACAGTAAGCAGAGTTGGTTGTACTGTTGTTGTACGACACAAGGTATTAGAGATGCAAGGGAGGAATGTTTGGACTGAATGCTTGGGATTTGGATGTAAACTGAGAGTGGTACATGGTCATTCCAAGTTTTGGGTGGATCTTATCAAATATGCCTTAAGATTCTCTGCATAGTTGAACTAGATTGGACGTTAGTCGATAATAATAAAATGGGTAAACAGAAAATATAGGCATATGACAGACGTAGATGGTCGATTATTAATTACTAGCATAAAAAATAGCGGTTTTTAAATAGCGATTTCAGTCCGCCAAATATTTTCTTATTCGTATTTTTTTAATTAAAAGTTCTTTGCAGGGAAAATAAAAGCAAGTAACACTAAGTAATCTCAGACCTTCATATCTTTCGCGGGCTACCTTTTTGTTTTAATTCCTTTCGTTTATTTGCCATTTCACCGTCGCGAGAGATAAAAATATGAATCCCATGCGAATATAAACCACCGGAAGCGGGAAAAGCGTCGCGGTATTATCTGAGAACGCTACTCGCGGGGGACAGAGGAATCCACAAATTTCATTTTAATAAACTGTCAGCGAGCTCCGCAAACGATATGCATTGTTTTTTTGTTTTTTTTCTCTCACGAGAAAGGAGACGGAATTTAGAACCGCTTTGATACTACTACACCAAATATCTGAGATTTACGCCGCGTGAGAGATCATTCAACGCCGCGACTCTGTTCTATTTTCCTGTTGGAGGACGCAATTTTCACGTTTTGGATCCAAAATCATAACCAGGCAATTTTCACGGAGGGGTGGGAAGCTTCGCTGTATATCAGGTTTCGCAAATTCAAATACGGAGGCCAGGAGTGCATTTTAAATTACAATATTGACTTTTTCCGGCAACGTGCACAATGACTCGTGGAATCGCTGTTGGCAGCGAGATGAAACCGCCGCGGAGGTAGAGGGGCCACCAATAATCGGTCGGAATAATCGAATCGTTCCAGCGTTTTCCCGTTAATGAATAAAAATCAGCGAAACCGAGTGAACCGAGTAATGAACAAAAATGATTTACCTGCCGGCAATTGATTTTCTTACGGTAGAACGACCCCCAGCCAACTGCACCAGCCAGCTTTTAATTAAGAGTCGTCCGTCGAAAAACCGTAATTCGCGGACTATTTAATACGTTCACGTGAAAAATCGTGGCTTGACTTTCCTTTCCGTGGGATATCAAATGGTCGAACACATAAGGATCCGTACAACGATGGGAATATAATGGAACTTGTTAACTATTTTTTATTTAACGAGCGATCGAAATTGTTGACAACATGTTGTCGGTCTTCTTGCGATTAAAACAATCGTAACAGTTTCGAACAGCCTCGAGCTACGGAGAACCCTTTTCCCCGGTAGTTTTAACATCCACTTGACGCAAGTTAATCCGAACCACCTGCGTCCCAATTAGTAGAGAGTTCTGATTGAGCATCATCCGGTGCAGTTTCACTGCACTATTAACAATAACTTATTTCGGAAACGAGTCAGGTAGACGAGGTATCGCAGTTTTGCGGAGGAATGTCCAAGAATTAGTTAACTATGCCTGAAATTTTATGTTTTCAACTTCCGTGTGTCCAATTTAAAGTTATAAATTTCACTACATCATTTCCGTCCCGAACCGTCAACAGAAATGAATATAATTGTAACCAAGTTTATGACACGGAGGTTTGTAAAATAGAATATTTTCTTACCACTGTTAATTATTATTTACTTTTTGCGTGATTAGTTTCATAATTAGCAACGCGGGTTATGAAACATGATGGTCTTAAAGGTTGCGTTACAATTTGTAAAGATTCACCTCCCACTCTATTGAGGTTAGAAATCACATCCGGGAAATAAAAGCTGGCCCCTTTTCTCGTTCGGCAACGAGCTGGCTCAAGGGAGGACGAATTTCCCTCTCGTCGACACTTGGCCGGGCATAAATCATTCATCGACGCAGTACCGTCGAGAGGCAGGATCGGGAAGAGTCTGTTGGCCATAGAGTGACCGATAAGCCGCGCTATTTACATCGCGTACGTGACACCGTTTCGTTTGTTTGACTCGAGCGCGACGTGAGAAGGTATAAATTTAGATTTAGGGTTTCCTATCGACCGATGAGCAGTCGAAGATTGATTCAGAAGAAGTTCGTGAAGAGCAGTTAGTGCGAGAGATCCTTGATAAATAATGTTTTTATTCCAACCTCGGCGATGACAAACAACGATAGACGTAGCGTATTGAATGTAGTGGGCTTACGATTAGGGTAATGAATAATATTGGCAATTTAATATCATGGATTAAAATTATTGACAAAGTTGTTGCAATTTTAATGATCAACGTGCTAGACTTAATATAACGAATTTAATGCATTAGATGATGTTCGATCCTTTGCCCTCGACTATTTTCGAAAGTGATTTAAATGACAATCAACAGTCGTCTCTCGAGTACATTGTGTTAAAATAGTGATCGATAGAGTGGATTGGATATAATTGATGATATATTATAAATGTAAAATGTATTATTTAATAGATTCAACGTAATTATTAATTTGCGTACGTAATAATTAACGCGCGATAAGTTTAATATAATAGCCAATATTGTAAATTTAATAATGGCCAACTGTGTAACCTCAATAGAGTGTAACACGTGTACAGATACACCTAATTATTAACGAGGTAAACCCTATCAAACGATCGACGTAACTAACTAATGTCTTGGTGATAATCTCAATAATAGCAAATTCAAAGTATTTTAAAAGCAAAAGAAGGCAAAATAAAAATGATTATCCAGCGAAATTAAAATTGATCGAATGATCATTTATAGTCGTCTTTGGTGTTTCAATAGAATTAGTATCAACGTAAACAAGTTACAGAAAATTCAGCACTAAAAAAAACGTCAGAATCGAATCATTAATAATAAAGTAACGGGCAATTGGAAATTCATGAAAATGAAACGAAACGAAACGAAACGAAATCACGGCTTCGTGAATGATGTGCCTCGCGGACTTTCGATCATTTATTTCTCCTGAAATCCCCGCACAATCGCTGCCATCATTATTATTTTAATACAGAGATTAACAGTTGGCGTGCTCGCATTTTAATCATTTTGGGACTTAGTGTACTGCGTTAAAAATAAAAAGGGAATCGTTTTACGAATATAATCGTACGTGCTACGCATGATATATATATATATATATATATATATATATATATATATATATATATATATATATATCTCTGTATCAGCTTTATCGTTTACATAGTCCGACATATCGGTACCCCTTAATGATTTACGTTTGATCGAGTTGCACGTTCTACCAATTCTATCAATAAAATGGGACCAAGACCTCGGTTTCAATTTGCTACCCCTCCTAGCTACCTTCTTGATAAAGAATTCCCCGGGAAAATTGCGTATTTAAACACTGCTGAACACTGGAAACGATTTCGACATGATGCACTATCGTTTATTCGGTCAGGAATTAATTGCTTCTACCGCTGACGCATTCTTTATTCAAACGAATGGCTGGCGAGGATGTTATACGCGCGACGCAAGGCGTTCGAGGCCGTGTTGATTTATTGGGCCATCGACTCGCCATAATTCGGTCGATTTTATGGTGATCGGGCTGTAAATTCGTGGTGTCGCGATCAAGGCGCTGAGGAATGTCTTTTGTGGGTAGATGTAGCCCATGAGACATATCGCTATAGATTAGAAACAATGACATAGCAGACATTCAGTTTTGAAAACTAAGTCAATGGAATATTAACGATTGGACTACGTTCGGCGAGAACGTAGTGAAACTTGAACCAGTTCTAAAGTCATCTGTCTTCAGGTTTTGAAAATCATTAATGCTGAATCATTTTGTTGAAAGTAAAACTAGAAATATATGAGTGGAAGAGAAGAATATGTAGGACTTTGAGATTTTCAGTGATCAATCCCTTTATTATCTCCGTCATCGCATACTAAAATTTCAAACGTGATACGTATATTTTGCGTTTGATAGTGAAATAAATAAGTGGATTGGTCCTCCTTTTATTACGTGAAATATATAACAGCGTGCAAAATTCAAGTGTGGTTACAATTAGACTGCGGATGTTTGTACAAATTCATGTTCTCATACACAACTGAAAAAGTGGAATATAAATGTTACACATTTATTTCACGCTCTAAATATTATAAAGTGTACCTCGCTTTAATTATTTTGCATACCTTTGCATATTTTATGCGTTCCGCAATTTTTGCAGATTCTAATTTACCATATATAAACTCATAATAATCCGCAAGCTGGTTATAACTGAATTTTTTCATCTCCGTGAACTGTTTCTTTCCTGCGAGACGCGATCCATTTAAAGTTGACAATAATATTAATATTAAAAATATTTAACATAGAAAAGAGTAACACATTTTTCGAAGAATGGTTTACGTTGTCGGTGAAACGCATTTTTATTACGATCCAATTCTCGTTTATGCTTCCCCGGGGGCAAAAGAGCAGCGGGGACGAGTAGCGGAAGTGTCGTAGTAAAAGTTTTATTATTGAAAAATTACGAGATTCGAGGGATGTGTTCGGACGGTTCTCGAAGTAATACGGATGGCCGCGAGTTTTTCGTTCCCTCTGTTGGTTCTTTGTAACAGGTACGGAAGTTTCCTTCGCGGAATGCTTTTTAGGGTGCTCCTGTGCCCCTTTGTGTCGTGAAAGTCGCCTCGAATGGTTTCTTTTCCGAGCGTACAAAGCATTGTTTCATCGCCATAAATGTTTCAACCGTAATGGCTGGGCTTCGACGATAGTCTCGTTGGATTTGTCGGGAACTTTCCTGGTGTTGTCCGCGAAAATTCTCCCCGTGAATGCCTCAAAGAGAAAAAGACAGAACGGTACGTATATTTGATATAACAAGAAGACGCGCATTCCTGAAACAATTAATTGTTTATTAACATGACGTTTAACTCTATGTAGAATCAAATTCTTTGATGCAAATTTTATTTTATTTTACAGAAATATTATATGTCTTTATAGCGACTATTATAATACAATAGCAAATACTTTGTGCGAAAGAGAAATTTTAATTTCTTAAAACGCGTACGGTGCACGTTCTCCAGGTTCTTTTGTTTCATCTTGATTTACGTTGTTTAATTTGAAAACATACCTAAAATAACTGTCCCCCTTCTTGTTAACGGTTCCACTGGGAATTCCTTACTTTTTTAAATATCCTCGCGTACGTTGCCTCTCCCCGGAACAGATATTGTACATTTAATTCTTCTGAATCATATTCCACCCATCAGAGAACTTGCTTGAATCTTCCAGCTAAACAGCTGCACCTGCTCGTTGATTAATCGCCTCGATATTCAATGGAAATACGCGCAAAAACTGCTCCCGAAAGATTACGAGCATCGCGAAACTCCTTTCATTTGTGGTGCGCTGGTTTATTTGGAATGTAGTTGAAAATTCTGCATTATTCCCGGTCATAAATATTTACCTTCGTTTGCAAAAGGAATTTTTGTCGAAATTCAATTTTAATTAAACTTTTTAATTAAAAATAATGTTCGGAACTTCTTCGTTTTTACATGCTATTCATATTAAAATTCCTGTTCTTCTCTTTGATTGTTTATTAATATTTGTCTATAATATTATATACACTACTTATTAGAAGCGTATCTATATATTGAGTTAGAGCTTATACAAATGTATATATTCTGTCTCTTTACATTTCGTCCCCCTACAATACTTCTACGCTATAAATACAATTCATCATGAATAATAATATCAAAGTACCAGAAATCATAGAATAATAAATCCCTTCGTTTGTAAATAATGACAGCTATTTTCATTACCAAATGTATCGTGCTTTTTCTCAAATATAATCTCAAATAAGTAGGTAAGTTAGATACCATTAGACTATTGATCGCAAAACGATTTAATCGTCCCAGAGTTTGCCAAGAGTTCACGTAGAAATTCCATATGCGTGCGCTTCCTTGCACACTATTCAGACGGTAAACGTTCAGCGGGAGCAAAAATTGCAAGTCAACGCCTAGCCGGAGTCCCCGATACGGCAGGATCGAATCCAGCCAGACGAGCAACATCAAAAATCAGTCGTAGCCGTTCGATAACGGGTCACAGACGCGTCCATCAGCGATTGGCTCGTAAAACAGCGGCGCGACTTATCGCTGAAGCCGACACGCCGATACAAAGATACAGTTCCGCCATAAAGCACCTCGATCGAATACAATGCACGATGGTAGTTCAAAATTGGCGCGATAAGCATGCCTGATTTCGCCCGGGCCGCTCGTGGAATTCCACGTTTTTACGATCGAACGCTTTACGACGGCGAACGGCCGGAAGTGGCATAAAAGATAGAAAGGCGAGGATGCCAGCCGCGCCGGCTGGGGGATCTGTAAATAATTACTGCTCTCGCGGTCGAAGGAGGGGCATTAATATTCACGAAAACGCGCGGGAGAACGTTCGAAGGAACGAGAGACGGCGGAGAGGGCGCTGGTGAAATTCCGCGGCAACTTCCGCGGAACATACGTAATTTCGCGTAATTTTATGCCACTGGAATGCTCGGTTTTACTATTTCTGTTTCTTCGTTTTCTCCATCCGCCCCCTTTTTTCTCCTTTCGCTTTCCTTTTTTTCTTTTATTTCTTTTTTTTCTGTTTTTTGTTTTTTTTTCTTTCAGACCGCACCGCGGTCGCGACGTCTTTTTGTTCGTTCCCTTTCTTTTTTCCTCTCTTTCGCTCCATGCCACTTTCACCCCCTGCAGCCCCCCTCGTCCTTTACGAGCGCCCGTAAAACCGCGTTTGAGCGGCGGAGATTCTTTCTCATGCAAATTGAATTCTTTTTGATTCTTACTGGAAGAGAAACGGGTGGGAGAATACGGACGGGTATAATATGAAAAATCTACGCGGCTCAGCGGCCAAGTACCTGGAATTTGATGGGTAAAGGGACGCGAGGAAGGATTAAAAAAGGCTTTCTCTAATTTGAAACGGTCGATTCTTTCTTATACTAGTTGCGTGTTCACGATTTCATAACAAAAAGCTACTAGAAAATAATCTGTGCACCAAAATACTGGTTTACTTAATCTTCTGTCGAAATAACGCAAACTCAGTCGATGAATAAGAGAGACAAGTTTCGGAATGAACTGATCCAATCGGACAACTTGACGTGCGTTCCGCGTCAATTTACGCACTGGGTCCGAGGTGTTGCGTAAAAATTTTCATGGGAACGACAGCGGATATCACAACGACCTCCATAACGATTTGGTTGACTAAATTACGCCCGTTACGCGGTGAAAAATAAAAACAAGAGAAATGAGCAGGAAAAAAAAGGAACGAAGAACAGAACGAAATGCGGGCGGTTTTTTTTTTAAACGAAATCGTTGCACCGCGAAACGAATACGGATTTGTTTACGCAACAGTGGACCATTTCGCGTGTACCTGCGTGTGAAAATTGTGAAACGGCAAGGAATATTAGGTGAATTGGGAAAATTAGTTTTTTAACCATCCATTTTGCGGTTCGTCCTTCTCCTGTAAATCAATGGACCGAACAGAATGTCGAAGCACAACAGAAAACTTATTTTTCGTTTCGGTTGCAATAATGAATTCCATTTACACGCTATCATTTAGTAAAATAAACGATAAAAATAAAAGAATTCTTTCATAATGATAAAAAAATTAATATCTGTTGTTATTTATAGCTAAATAGAGGAAAAATAACGTTAGAGATAATAAATAGGTTTGACATTAGAAATAATTGTTAAACGGTGTATACTAAAAGGAAATATTTCGATGTATTTCTTTATGAAAATGAGAGACAACGAAAAAATATTGAAGTTCTTATATGATAATGAAAACGAAAATAGAACAAGGTCCATTAGTTTAGAAAAGAAATCCGCGGAACAAAACGCAGGGTCGACTACGCGAGTTGAAGGAAATCTCGAATGGAGGAGAAGCGTAGAGTGGATGCTGAAAAGAAGAAATGCATGAAGTCTGGTTTATGGATGGGAAAATATATTCATTGCTTCTCTTTTCGTAGACGAAGGAAAGCTTCGCGGCGTGTCCCGCAAAATTACAACACTTTTACACGATGTTTCGTTTTTTCAATTTCTCATCCACGCGATTCGCCTCTCGGAAAGACACGCGCCATTTTACTAAAACATGTAACCATGAAACACCAAACGATGATTAAAAAGGTGAGATTAAAATTCACGTGAGAACGTGATTACGTTAATTGAAAACGAATGAAACATTTAATAAACAAATCCGAGAAAAAATTTTGCGATTTAATTGGTTTGTTTCCAATATGAAAAAATCTACGCTTCGTTCTTTAGGATTTCACGCTTAGCAGTCGAAACTTGGTGCACTTTGGTGCACTCTTTGACTCCAACAGAGACAAAAGTTTCAGAAAGGGTGCGCGAGTCTCTCTTTGAACCGATTCATATCAAGATCTTTCTATAATGAAATGAGGGTGTAAGTTAGATTAAGAAGGCCGTACCACTATTCTTCTAGCTCGTTCCTTTCCTTCTGGCAATTATTGATACGAGTCTGATAAGAAGCTGAAACTTTGATTAAAGGAATTAGATAAGGAAAAGGGTTCGGAGTGTTTTTATTAATATTCTCTTAATCAGTTCCGAAAAGAATCATGTCTGGGAAGCCATATTTCCTAACGAAAAGCTACGGATCATAATTAAAAGATATTCGTATATATTTAAAAATCTTTTTTATTCGCTGTAAATGAAAAAATATTGTACTATAAAAAATCATAATGGTTGATGATTGAACGTTGGATATAGGATAGAAATGGTGAAAATAGAAATAGTCAATTGTGTTTAGAAGTCTGAGAGAAAAATAGGAGATAGTGTTCACAATAGGGCGGAATAAAACTCGTCTTGCCTGAATAACGCTAAACGAGTGGGAAATGAAATTTAATGAATACCATAGAGAGACACTTCACTGTACAATCGGTATACATGAAATTCGAATTAGTGTAGAACAGACGTACGTGCACGGTACAATAAACGTCCTCAACTTTACGAATGAAATGAAAGGAATCGTAACCATATGTCGTACGTAAAAGTGCTATAAATCGTCGGATCTTGAGCTCGGCTCAGCTTCAATCCAAGTTCCCATAAAGCTGTTGGAACTGTGCTTACATCCATCCATCACGTTACAAAATGGAGGAGCTGGACGTTTTATAAAATATCGCCCATGAATCCAACTTTCTATAGTATAATCACATCCCTTGCATAAATATTCTACTCTTCAAACTGGGATATCAAACATTTTTCGAGGCTCCGTTCTTTCTTCTATCGTCGTACACGAGGAAAATAACAATTTTATTAGGTACCATGTACCATTATTTGTTATTTTATCGCTTCACTCTGCGCGAACTAAATTTGATTATACTGTGTTTGGAAAATTATCGCGTTTTTTCTATTACTTCCACTTGATATCTCTTTTATTATTCAGTATTCGATACATTATTACATGTATCACATATTTCTTGTACACAATTACACATTATTTCATTATTCGAATTTTATTTTATACATTTACATTTGAAAATAGACATTACTCACGCCGAAAATATGGAACATCAAATACCATAGCCCGATCACAATATACTAAATTCCCCGAAAATCATGTCTTCCATCTGCCGCAACGCAAACACATTTTATCCCCTAATCGAGGGGGCCCTCGTCACCCTTGACTTCGTACATCCCCACTAATTCGAAACGCACCGCACTGTGCACAGTACATCGTACCGTTTTCTCAAAGAGCCGTTTTGAAAACCTATTTTCACGCAAGCTGAATGTTGCCCCGCTCGGGAGTGCATCGTTCGCCAATAAACAAACTGAGGGAAAAAAAGGAAGGAAGGAACAATTGAAAGCAAATCAAATGAGGGATAGGGGAGGGGTGAAGCACACCCCGCTGTAAGATAATCCGCAAACAGAGGCGATCATGATGACACGCGCTTGGTATCGCCGCAATGGCGACCGCGAGGGGTTAATTTCTTTCCTTTCAATTATGAACGTGTTCCCGATGCCGGGGGGAAGATTTATGACACCCGCAGGAGTATCCGTTTCCGATGTGCCGCTCGAACAGTCGTCACGGAGACCGGCATTACGGTCTAGAATGTAAACGAGCCTGCTTAAAAGATTCAGGGAGCTACACTACTCCATGGAAGATGCACGGGACCCCTCGTCGGTCCTTCCCCGTTTGTTTGTACCACGCTGTCTAGATGTTTTTATGTTTAATGAGACCGTGGTTCTTTATCGATGCACCTCTGTTCCAGAGACGTGAGTTGGAAAGGAAATTCTGACGCCGAGTTTCTTTTTAACGGTTCTAGTTGCTTTTTCGAGGTGTCTAGAAAGAGAATAATTAAGTCAGGAAGGCTAGCGTTTTTCTGAACTTCTGTTATAGAGACCAGTAAATGAGGAGCAATTAAATTAGGTTCGGTTACCTGGTTAGCTGGTATTCAAACTATAAGCGTTGGTATCGTTCTGGAATTTCTTACGAGACAATCGAGTAACGATTCAATTTGTACTTGAACCAGAGTCGGTAATATTTCTTTTCGTATGCCATTATTTATATATATATATCTGTCACGATTAATAATAAATACCTACTTGAGAACGATTAATATACCTTTGAATTTGAACATTAAAACAGGATGATTGCTGCTCTTCCGAATAGTTTCATATTCGCAATTAAGATGGAAATAATTGAAATAGAGGACCGCGTTATTTATTAAAATGCTCGTTTCCAGGGTGTTCTTTCGCGCAACTCTTATTCGGTACGATTCACATTCATTAGCCTACACGCATTTGCCATTTATTAACAAGTTACACATTATAACTGTTTCCACAAATATTTACAAGTCCGTCGTTGACAAATAGTGTGTCATTTTGGACGTCCATTACGCGAGATGAAGCATTTCGATTTTAATATATTCCCGGCATGGAAAACTGGCCGCGTGCTCTCTCATGGAAACACGATACACGGACTAAATATACAACGATCGTAGGACCAAACCCATTAATGTAACTCGATTATATAAATTGTCCACTTTTCCGTAACGAATCATTTGGAATCGTTTTGCATCCCGAAAGGAACACGAATTTTACAACACGGTAATGTAAGTGCATAGTGCTTAAATAAAATTTCATGTACATGCCATACCTAAAACAATAATTGTATATCAATTTAAAAATTGAATCTAAGACACAAGCGTGAATAATGGTGTGATATTATTGTACATTTCTTCAAAACTATTCTTTTGTATTATATCATTTGTTCTAGCACGGTTTTATTTAAAGATATTTCGTTACATACGCACCGTTATCCATTTCTTTGCGATGAAAATTCTTTTATGGGAAAAATAACTGGTACGCTAAAAATTACACATTAGCCCCCTGTAATATTACATTATTCAATAATGCATCTTCTATTCAACAAATATGAATTTCTACTTTCTATAAGAAAAAAGTAAACAAAAAGTAAACAATTTAACATTGCTTTAATTAATATAATTTGTTATAAATTTAAATGTGATTGCGTTTTCACAGAGGACTGTTCAACGCAAATGTAGAAACTGAACAATTAATAACAAAGTAAAAGGAGAACTGAAAATACATCGAACGATACATAATGACTGCCTACACTTGGAAATTCCATTAATACGAAGGCAATAAAAAGAAACTTCCAACCTCCAAGTTACAATTAATCAAATGACTCGAAATTCCGTTCTAAAAACACACGTAACGCAGCAGTCCTGAGAGCGCACAGAACGACGCGCTGTCGCTCGCCAAAAACAAGAAAACCTCCACTTCCGGCGAGCTCCTCATTGTCCCGGTGAAAACAGCACAACGAGCCGAAATCACGGGTGCTGAGGGACAAGAAGCGGGGAAAACAGAGCATTTTCACCCTCGCCAGACCGCGCGAATAATCAGCTTAAACAACGAATGAGCTCTCGTTCGCGGGGGAAGCCGAAAAAACACAGGGACGGGACCAACAACAGCAACGGAACGGAAGAAAAGAAAAAAAGAAAAAAAGAAAAAAGAGGGAAAAGACATACGCGTACGCGTTCGTTCCTTGCCGACGGGTCCCTCGCCAGAATGGCCGTCCAGTCATGTCCCTGTATGACGTAATCCGTTCCATTTATTAAAAGGCGATCCCCTTGGCATTGTTTTAACGGGAGACTCGCGACGCGGTACAATGCGAGTCTCGATTCGTGGCACATGGCGTCGTCGATCGGCTTACACACTGTTCTGTGTGCACGCGCGCGTCTGCATACGCCACGATCTCGTGGGAAATACGTTATTCCCTCTCTTTTCGCTTCCTGCCTCGACCGTGTTCGACCGAGAACGCACGCAGAGAGCGGCGGAAGGGTAGCGGGGTTGCGCGGCCCCCGGTGACGAGAGGGTTGACCGGTTCGAGCGAACGTTTAAGCGCGATACGGGGTCCAGAATTCGGAGTTTTTCGATCGAAAAAAACAATGTACTGAGAGGCTTGTTTCTATGTACAGTACCATCCAAACGTTTCGAATCATTTTCACGAAGAGAATATATTATATTTCATAGGATCATTACCGACTGCTCGATCGATTCCTCGACAACTTTGATGGTAAATGTTTCGTGGCAAGTGCATTGAGTCGAACGAACATTATCTTAACTTCGGTAGATTTTCATACGTATCACCGGACGCTGTGAAATTGTAAATGAAAATATACACCATTTCACACGCACTGCTATATTTAGAGAAATAAATATTTATACGAAACGATTAATTGCTGACAGACGGCGTCGATATTGACGCTATATAACTATTAGTAGCTGTTTTCATTACGATGGATTTTTTATTAGAATATTTTCTATGTGAGAGGAATTTGAAATTCTTTTACTGCCAGAAATTAATGCGTTCCTTGGAACGCGTACCGGTTCCAAACTTTTGGCCGTTGCTGTATATACTAGATACGCTGTGTGGGAGGGGTTTAAAAGGGGTTGCGAGGCGTCGCGACGCGCACTCGGACCGCTGTCCTCTATAGGAAGCGCTGTAAATCCTCTGGCAGTCGCGAACGTTAATAATTGAAATGGGAAAACTGGCGAGTGCCACCGAAAAATCGAACGGAACGAAGGAAACAAAGAGAGAAGAGAACGTAGCAGTGGGATATCTAGGGGTGAATTTAATGGGTATTTTCTGGACGTAGTCGGATATTACCAAGTGTAAAAGAAAAAGACTGTTTGGAAAGCACTTTAGATAATTGCGGTGGGATATGTATGTAAATTTTCCAAATAATTATATTAATATACAGTGGTGTCATGATAGAATTATTGTTTCGATAGAATGCCCGTACGCAAAGGACGTTTTTATGGTAAAAGGGTTCTATTGTAACTAAAATTATTTGTACCACTTTATAATTCGAGCCCACCACGTCTGCCGCTGTTGACGCATTTCGCAATAAACAGTGAAGCAAAGCGCCGATACCCTGTATTTAAGCAATTGCATCGGAGAACAGGAATGTTTCCTCTGCGAAATTAAAAAAAGCGCGGCTGAAATCCCAACGGGGCAAATTCAGCCCCTCGAAAGGAGCCACCCCTTCGTACCAATGCAAGCAAAATTCCAAGATCTATTTACGTTCACCTCGAAATATTGGCGCGTCAAAGATCCACTCTCATCCCCTTTTTATTTCTACTCCCCCAGTCGGACAAATATTTTGCTCTCCCTGGGGTGGTTCGCGCGATAACGCAACGCGATTCGCCGGCGTTGGAAAACATTTTCCTTCGTACAGTGGCCAAAACAGCAGGATAACCATTGGTGCACACAGGTAATAACGATTTCGCGAGGGAAGAAGGGAGCCGGTTTTTTTTTGCGTTCCACGCCGATTTCAATAATATCCCGGGCGTGCACACGATGAACGCGACGGGAAATGTTATCCGCTGATCGAGATCTGAATTTCAAATCCACCGAGAGATTCCTTCTTCCACGTCGACAATGATAATGACACAGGGATCGGAGAAATGAAATTATTCGCCCGCTACGTGACGCTGCGGCACAGAAACATTGAGACGAGACGGGGTATCGTTTGATAGTCGTTTTAACGGCACTGGGAGTTGATCGTTTCCCTCGAATCATTTTAGGGGCTGATATTTTTTTTATAATCAAATTAAACGCTGCATTAAAACTTCTCAACGACAAGTTGTTTCGATGATAATAACTGGTTCTTATGAAATAGTAAATGCTCATTTTATCTGAGATTTCACTGAGACGTAATTCATGGTTTATGAAAAACAACAGAAAACGAAATGTTTAAGAAACTTACTAGTTTCTACTAGTAGAAACTAATAACATCTCTAGAAACTTCAAGACACATTTGTCAATAGCAGGAAACCGTAAAATTCCAGTTCACAAATATTGAATTTCCCTCGGGGAGAAATGTCGCATATTGAAACAGCAGGTAGAAGTTAGCTTAGACACGCGTCAGCCAGCGGTTTTGTTTTTTAATTAATATCGTTATTTTGTTCACAAACACGAGTAATTTACACGAGTCTTTGCTGATGCTCTGAAGCAGGACGTATCCGCGGAGCTGAAGCGAAATTCGACGATGTGTTATTAAGCTGGAAAATGTAAATCACGTAAAGTAAATATCGCATTATCTCTGTATGTATGGTCTGTCAATTAGAAATTGTGTGGCCTAATAAACAGTGCAGTGTAAAAAATATAATATGAGACTTACTATAGCGTAACTTTGTTCAGATTCAAACTTCGTGAAGATTAAATAAAAAAAAGAAATAAATAGAAAATAGCTATAAACGCACAACTTTTTATAACATTTATTAGAACAATCGTTCGAATAGAAAGCAAATATATTTGCTCGTTGTTTTCAAAATTAATATTAGAATCAGAAATTGAAATTTTAATGAGGTTTTTTTAGCAAGTTAGTGAAATCCAATATTCGACTCTTTCACAGCGATGCATCAATATTTCTACGTGCATTATTGAAAGCATTGCTCGTTATTGACTAACGCAGAGGCAGTTAATAACGATCGCCGACGAAAAAGGACAATTCGTGTCACAATTTCGAATCATACGCGTTCAATGTCCACCAGCTGGTGTAGCTCCGAAAGGCCGTCGGAAAGTCATTTCACAGACTCAAGTCAAATTACAGACTCACGGATGTTTTTCATCTCCGAGTGTAATCAATTATATTTCATTTCTTTAAATTATAAAAATGATGAACTAAATTTGAAATAATGGAATCTGATAAAAATATCTGCAAAGGCAATGAGATGAGATTCATTGATGAAGAAAAATATATATTTCCATGGACGATAGAACAGGCGCAATAATTCGGCGTCGGTTCGCGGTGCGCGCGTTTTAGCCGCGTGATTCGCGTGTCTCGAATACCTCCGTCGCCGAATGTTGCATTTCTGACGCAGCAACACGGCCGAAAAGTTTGCGGACGATATACGAAAGATACGGTTTAACCGAAACGAAGCCACGCTGAACGTGCCACGAGTCTTTGGTGTTAATTCACCGATTAATCGCGTTAAACCGTGATCGCGTGTTTGCTTTTAATTAAAATGATTTCACGCTACGCGAGAGGGCGACTCCGTTGTTGGTCGGCCGGGCTTTGTCGTTGCTTACCAAGAGATTCGAACTCGCGTGAATTCGCGGGCTTCGCGTTCGACTGTACCAGCTCGTAGTAATTAAGAGCCGCGGGGGCTTTCGGTAGCTCGCAATATGCGAAAAATTCATATTAGACGGTAAACAGACGATTCCACGATATAGTAAGCATTTACAATCAATTCGTCAACCTGTGGAAGATCATAATTACGTGTACACGTGAACGGACGAAAAATTTTAATTCAATTTTTACTATTACAATTAACAGTTTCTTTTTTTTTTTAACCAGTGAACAATGTACACCATCGATTAAAAATTGTATAACGTTTCAAACTTTCTATGATTTGAAATAAAATAAATTGGGAAACCGTCTAAAAGAAAATAATCTAAATTGAGAGAAAGAATTCTATAAAGCTTTTGATTTATCGTAATGGAATATCGCATATTTTGCTCCGTTGAAAGTTTTCACTTACAGAATAGAGGAAACGCTCGACAAGCTTCGAGGGGTTTAATTAAAATTCGAAACGCGTGGGTTGAGGGCCACGTTTTAAAGAGCCACGATTTATAGCAACGATTCGATTTATCGCGACGAAACAATGGCCCGTCGGCGCTCGTCTTGCTCCCTTTTGTTTGTTAACAAATGGACTGGATCAGGCTCGCGCGACGACGGACGCGTTCCTCTCTTTACCTCTGATTTTTCTAGCTCGGCTGGTAGTGTTCTCCGATACCAGCCTCTGAACGCTTTATGTCTATCGAAATTCTAATTGCAATAATTATTCTATGGCCACTGGAATTTTTAATCGTTCCTATTTCAAACGCTAATTTCAAATGAACATTAAATCGTATGATTAAATTATAGCTTAAAGTTATAATCCAAATTGTGACCAATAATAATAACTTTACAATATGATAAAATACAATTCTATGTATAGATGTAATCGAAATTAAGATACAGTAATATAAGAAAAATAATCGTGCACTTTTAATAGTACTATTGTATTATTTAATAGTTTCTACAAGCTAAATAATTCAGGATAAGAAGGACACGTATAAAAGTATTAATGAAAATTCGTACAAATCGCCCTATTACCCCTAGAAATACATCATAAACATCTAGCTTCGCGCCATGAACCTCGCTGACTCAGGATCATACCAGCCAAACTACGCACAGGTAACCTCATTAGCCTCTTCGTTTCTTCCCCTGACCCTCTAACAGGATAACAATAACGCAACCAGACTGCCTGGAAAAGAGGGCGAGAGATGCATCTGGCCGGATTAGAATCTGACCTTCGTAATCGCTTTAAAACCAACGGCTAATTTATTCACGGCACACTCGAGCCTCCACCAGTTCGATGCTCGCCCGTGCGTTAGAAAAATCACCGGGCCTGGTGACCGCACAAACCTAAACGACCGCGAGTAAGCTAGATTTATACATAGTTGGTGAATGGAATTAGAGAGGCGAATGCGTAGTCCACTGACGGGGTGCATTACACGACGCTGTATTCAAGTTTCACAGAATATAGTAGAAGAAGAGTTGAAAACTATTAAACTTGTCTATTCTTTAAAGGTCTAAAAGGCTTGCACGGCATTGTAAGCATAAAGTAGCTCCACCTTCTAATTAAGTGATTTACGAATCTCAACTGTAGCAATGAATAACGCGAACGTCTCCTAGGTACGATAGAAAACGAAAGTATTATACGTAACGTCAGTGGTACAGGGTGAGCCGCAAACAGGTCGTTTCAAAATAGCTGAACATCGATTAGAGATTGATTTAATCCCATGGTCGGTGGTTTAGGTCCGTACCGTGCACCGTTGCGGATGGCGCCATGGGGAATATCGATCGAGACGTCGCGATACTCGAACACCGACGGGGCTGCTTGAATTTCGATGAGCGCGCACCTTTTTCTCCGTTTTCTCGCTCGTTTCCTTTCTCTTTACCCCGTCGTTGCTGGGAATTCCTCGGGGGATGTGCAGCAGGAAATTATCATGTCGTCGATATTACGGTCGAACGCGTTCCTACGGGGCGCGCGCGTGTCAGAAGTACACCGTGATGCTCGAATCGATAGTACGCGCTGTGGATCTGTTAATTCTACGCGGACCTGCGAATGAAAAAACCATTAGCAAGGGAAATTTATTCGACTGGTTCTGAAATTAAAGATATTGAACGCGACGAGTACGAAGGAAAAATATAAATTTTCAAAAACTATTTTTTTTTTCAGAAAAAAGAAAAAAAACATTGCTCAGTTCTGTGCGTTCGCAGTGAAAAACTAGTTCAGAGAGCAGAATAATTTTCCAAGAGTTGGTGCGAAACGATGATTTTCTCCGCTAGAAATCCAAAAGACCCCAATGTCATCGCGTTGTTCTCGCGTTCAAAGACAAGCCTGGAGGCGTGTTTGCGAATGACAGAGCCGCACTTCTCGTGTCTCCCATGCTCCCTTGCTAGGCTAGCGTGGCGATTGATGGATCATTTTCGAAGCGAGTCAAGCCCCGGCCCGCGTCATTCGCCTCGAAAAATCGATCGATCGATCATGACAACTGGAAATTCACCCGTGCAAAGAGATGCTCCAGCCGTCGATTGTTTCCCTGTCAAGGAAAGCTATCCGGGAATCGAAGAGGGGAGGCATTTCTGTTGCCTTTTTTCCCCGCGTTGGGAAAAACTGATCAGATGCCGGCTGCAGGAAATTTCTACCGTGAAACGAATTGAAAAATTTGCCTGCTTGTGGAATATTAATCGAGATGCTGCCGGCGGTGCGTAAAATTGCTCGACGATACCTTTGAATGGTGGAAAATATTTTTTGTTTTGTCGAAAAGTGAAATGAAATTAATAACATTTGATTATTCCCCAAATATGAAATAAATTACTCTTGTGAAAGTTTCAAATTCTTTGATCCGGATTGCGTAAACAAAATACGGTACCAGTTTCGTGCAAAATGAAACCCTTTGCGTATTTTATAACATAAAGATATTATTATTATCGGTGCAGATGTTATTCATTTTTTTCCCTGTTAAAAAGAAAGATGGAGGAGGTGTGTATGAAATTTCAAGTAATTCTGTTAATAACTTTTCCACAACGCTGTTCGTTTTAGCACGATCAGTTAAGGGTAGTTTTTCATGCTCGAGAGTTTAATATAGGATAATGACATGTTTGACGAGCGATCATCCATCTCGTTTTAATCGATATCGTCGCGGATGACGACAGGTGCAGACAGTAATGCATTAACGTATTAAAATTTCGATCTGCCGATAAGATGGCGCGCGTGAAATATTGATCAGCCTAAGAGACATGTTCAACAAATGACGCGGTGCTATCGTGGGAGACATAAATTGAAAGGAAACATTCGAAAACCCACGTGAAACGTCCGATCTCTCTTCTTTCGATAGCATAAAATTGAAATAGGATATTGAATTTACGATACAGGAAGTAAAAAGAAGCAAAACGTGGAGTAGAATATAAGGAGGAGATATTCGAAATATTTTCGAAAAATAAAAGTTACCTTAAAGTGAAAACTGTGTCGCGACGATCAAATCTTCTATTTAAATTTTACGAATTCGCAAATGGAATGGTAATTTTCCTCGATTTTTGTGAGGAAATTTCAATAAAAATTCATTGGTTTGTTAAAAAAGAAATGTAAACAATTTTCTCGGCACAGATAAGTATACTTTAATCGTGTTAAGTACAATTTTACAGCTATTAAAAATTGAATAAAATTCAATTAATAATTCTTTGATAGCGGGTTGGTGCTTTTAGTTCCAGTTTATCATCAGATTGCAATTGAGTTTTCTATCTGAGTTTAAGCTCCTCGATTTCAGTCACGACTTTACTACCCTCAAGTTTTTTTATCTCCTCTGGTATATGTGCGGTTATTTCGTAATAAATCATGTACTTTACGTCCTACTGTAATTACGCGCAGCTTATTAATAATCACATTTACACAAGATCTGTTTAATCGAAATAGTAATTAATAACTATTTACTGTAATTTTTTTACTATATTTGTCTTATTTACTTTTCATGATGCTGTATAGACTGGTAAATTATGAAGAGTGCGTAATTTATAAAATTGTTACTTAAACTGAAGCATTTAAAGCAGTCTTAAAAAAATTCTGTAATATTTATTTGCATTGTATCAGGAACGCATAATTCAACCACCAAAACATTCATGTTTGCAAGAATAACTAACCAACTATAAAGGCAGAATCTCGTCTCCAACGTCTTCCTTAATCGCTAAAACTTGAACCAAGCCCGCAACCCTCCCGAGGCAATCAGATCGCATGAAATCCGTTCCTCGCAAACCAGCCCATAAAAATCCTTTCCACCAGCGTCACGTACCATCGCGCAACGACGCACAGGGTGCGCCGTTTCGAAAGGGTGCCTCGGAAGAGCGAGCACGGGGTTTCGTCGAATCGCAACCCCCGATCACCTCGCGTTCCAATTAGCGCGCTCAGGTCGCGCCGGCAGCACGCAGCCGTTGGCCTGAAAAAACGCACGATGGTGTCCCCCGACGGAACAACAATGGCCCGTTGATTTTACGTCCACGTTCGAAGGGGGTTCTGCCCCTTCGATCACCGTTTCAACCCCTTGTTCAGCCGAAAACCCGTTCTCTGTCCCTCCGTCCATTATGATCGGCTGCCCGGTGATTCCTGCCCGTCGATGTTTTGACGTAATCCCATAAAGCGCGTTATTCTTGTGTAAATAGCCGTTCGACCGGTCGAGGGTTGGAAAACGATACGCGCGCGACGAGCAGGGGTGCGTCCACGGTTAATTGCCGAAACGTTTGCCACGCACCGACACCGGTGGGAACGAGCTGTCCGGGTCCATGGGATTCTTCGGTTTGTTTCGATACGGATGCTGCCCTGGAACTGTGCGGTCACGAGGGAGATTTAGTTATTAGATTAGAACCACCGGGGTGGTTTCCGATCTCCTTGTCCTTTTCTTTAGGTTTCTTATCGTTGCCGGTCAGGTTTCAACATTCAGGAACGATTCATTTTTACGCGATATCTACAACCTGTAAAATGTGTCCACGGACCAACAGTTTCAGGCATTAATCATTCTTTTATATTTATTATTTAATAAAAATGTTCTGTTCAAATTTGAAATATGAATTTCTCTCTCCCACGCGCGCTCTTCGATAATAAATATGAATACTAATTTATACGTTAATAATTAGAGAGTTAATTCAGTATGCGATTTTAATATATTGCTGGAATGAAACAAATGGTAATATATCAGATTTATGAACGAAATGATACTACAAATTACTGCAATTTTATGTAATTTTGGTTTAATGTGTATTTAGTATATTAAATAAATGAAATGTTTTTGTTTTTATTGAACAGAGTTTTAAGGGTATTTACCACATATGAACATTCCTGTGAAACTCTAAATACTGAGAGACCCACTTGGTGACAATAGTTGCATTTAAAAATATTTTGTATCAAACGTCGTGGCTTTTTCCTCGTGTTTGAATACACATTTATCTGTGCAAAACTGAAGAAAAGTATTCTTGTCGGGCGGAACGGAAGAAAGGTAATGTTAAAGTAAAATCTAATTTAGAGTTGGACGTTTTTTGTAAAAGTTTCAAAGATGTTTTCGTATTTCGGTGCTACGAAGAATCTCCGGACTTCAGAAACTTCCAGGCCTTTTGCATTCATTGGGATAGTTAATAAACTATTCCAGGATCTTAAGAAATTGTAGTACTTCAAAACTTTCGAAACCTATCCATTTCTTAACTCTTCGAATTCAAGGTCAGTAAGAAGGCTTCTCGAGGTCATTGAGTGCATTCCTAAGGATGCCTAATCTTTAATGAAAACGAAATACCATTATTAGAATTTTTAGTAGTAAAAAATAATTTTGCTTTACATTCGTATTTTACATAGCTATTTTCCATAATTCTTAATTTTTTATACATAAAATCATACGTCAATCGTACATAAAATCTCTTAATTAAAATCTCCCTATAAATTTGGAAGAGCAACTCACTAGCCACAGGACAGAGTAATAACAATTTCACTTATATTAAATTTAAAATTCGTTCGCTACATCCTTCAGGAAATTTCTTCAGCAGGGCCTAACTACGTGCTCCTAAAAGTCTAAACTTTAAGAGCTCTTGAACTAGCCAATTGTCAACTTTGCAATTTCCCACGCACATGTATAGTGGCTGTAAAAATATTGAGGCGACTTATACTTCTTGCAGCGTTTAGTTGTTTCACTTTTCGTTTTACCTACTTACAATTTTTACAACCACATAAAGGTATTATTAAATAATGGCAAACTCGATGTACTTCGACGCAACCAATTAATATTAAAATATTTTAGGACATATTAGTTATGATTTTTTCTTTTAAAGGCATAATTACTTTCTTTTTTTTTTTTGTTTTTTCAATTCCATTTTTGAAAACAAAAGAAAACAATCCAAATATGAAACGAATTCATTCGATTGTTGCATTGTACACTTTTCAATATTGCAACAAATCTTCAGCACATAAAATAGCTGTAAAATAAATCCTTAAATAATTCTTTCATTCATTCCCATTTCCCACTGGAGTTTCAAAAATATTCTTTCAATGTACATAGGGTATAATGTATATCATAATAATCCGTCAGATAATATAACCAGCCCGAATAATCTACGGTGAGAAAGGCTCGACGAATCCGGAGAATGGCTCGTCGAGGATCGTCCATGCTTTATGTTTGTTTGATTCGATATATGGGAAGGGTGGGCACGTTTTAGGGTGTGGATGGGTTGCTTAATCCCCGTTTGGGGGACGCCGGGGCTCGATTGTAAATAAATTATCAGGATTGAACAGGACTGCCAAGAGATTTCGTAACCAGGATCGATGTCCTGCACTTCTTTATCCTCTTTTTTTATTGGCGAACAGTAGTCTATGGGGCTTGTGGCGCTTTGCGTATCGTTTCCAGAGGGTGGACTTTCGTTAACTGCGAAATTGCTACTTGCCTGACCTCGTATAAAAGCGACCAGTCGTTCTTTTAAAATACGATGTATTTACAATCATACTGTGTTAAATGAAAATTCCAATTTCTTTATTCTGAACTGTTATAGAACTGTCCTGTGTAATTATTTTAAAATACTTATCGCTAGAGATTATATTTATAATTATTCTTTCATTCGACGTTTTTTCATTTCTTGTAAGAAAATTTTTATCCGAAGAACGTGCTCACTTGGCTACCAAACATACACCTAGCAGGGATAGATTTTATCTAGTTATGGTAGTAACGTTCTTAACAGATGCTAGTTTATCGCTAGATAAAGGGTTAAAAGCCAAATGATACATCTTTCATGTTTACTGGTCCTAGTTATCGTTGAAAGTAAATTGCTGACAGAATACCAGGATATACAATACATTATTCATTTCTTGCATTTTTCATTGGACACTGTTTTTAATTCCATTAATATACATTCAAATATATAAAATATTATATGAACAAAAATATTTGTAAAAGTCAATTGCTAATCCAAAGAATGCAACCATTTATTATTCCATTATAAATTTATTGGATTGTGTCACACACAGACACACGCGCGCATATTCTGTTTCGATGAATATTATTCTCAGCTGATAACAGGATTGAATTTTTCAATATTCTGCCAGGCAGAATTATTCATCGACGGCACACTTAAAGCAGCCCTTTTAACGAAAACACAAGCCACGCCGTTCTCCCTCGGTCCTTTTTTTTTTTTATTTTACCGTGGCTCGTCCTGAATTCTCATTGAAGTTTCGGCCGCATTCAGATATATTCCATTCTACTATTCGAACTTTCATTCATTATTCCAGCCGGGAATCGTTTCAAACGGGAAACAATCGCGTATTAATTGACGTCCCTGCGATTCTTGTTTCCCACTGCGAAAGAAATGTGCACGCATTCACTAAGAAACATATAACGACGGATGGCTTTGAAACTTGGCCTCATTTACCCTCGCGTTCGTGCCGCGAATCTTCGACTATTCCACGAGCATGATAAAATATTTCCAATTATTTTTACCCTTCAATTTTTGTTTCGAAATTTCAAATTACTAAATTCTCTTATAGAATCAATAGTTTGGCCACAGTTTTAATCGAGATGAACGAATCGGACGCAAACTCGAATACACTTGTGTAAAACACGGTTCACGAACTCTGACGCGTTCTATCAGGAAATACGTCCGAGACGCAGAAATTTCTTCTGTGAACGTTAAAAGTGAGAGAAATTTCTTTGGTCGATTAGCCCCGTTGATTCACTCGGCTCTTTGTCACGTTCAGTAGTTGATTCGCGCTGGTGTGCGCGCGTGCACCAACCCCGTGAGCGATGAGCGGAAAAAGGAAAGCATCGTCGGACCTCTGTTTGATCTTCTGCTTACTAAATTTCCGCTCCGCAGCCCCAGTTTTTCCCGTGGAGGAATTTAACGGGAAAGAAATATCTTTCGCCAGACTGCCAGGATTTACAGAACGGTGGCCTCCTCTTTTTTCGGTTGTTAACCGACGGTTGTTGTTTTTGCGGGACGCGTTAAGTTAAAAGATTAGACTGAGTTGTGCTCCGTGTCGGGGATTATCCGTGAATTTGCGACGCACCGGCTTAAGTTTCGTCAGCAATTAACGAAAAGTGAACATTTAATTTGGGAACATTTAATTGCTGTGAAATAAATAGATAATTCTCGTTGGTTAATTCTCGTTGATTCACATAATAGTACGTCATCACCAAAATTTCGCATTATTTTTAATATCCAGCTCTAACGAATCATGAAACCCATTTCAGCCACCCTTCTGTCCGATCCGAATTTCAAAGGGGACAGCTTCTTCGAGCGAAATTCCGCGAAAAAAATATCAGGGTGGTCCAGGGTGGAGAGAAAGGAGGAGCGGGCCGGGCATTCTATTCCATTTGTACGCGAAAACCTGGTCACGAGGCGCGCGCTTTAACGGCGTATAAAGATAAATCGGCGGGCAGGGTTTTATCGACTCGACGAGGCGTCGTAGACGGAACCCTCCGAGTCGCGAGAATCCGTGCCCGGGGATTTTATTCAGTTTCGTCTGGCGTTGCACGACGCGACGTTACTTCCGCCGGCGGACCAACGTCGGCGGTGGTGTGGGGATTGATTTATGGCCGATTTATTTGGAGCCACCGAGGACGACGTTCGCGAGACGCCTGGCCGATGTTTCTTCGCGAGCGGAATCCGTGCCACCGTTCGCGATACACGCGCGTAAATCGTACATCTTCGCGCCCTCTTGTCGAATCTACAGCGCGAGTCCGACTGTCGCGTTCTTTAAAATTCATCGCGGACAAGTCTCGCGATATTTTATTTTATCATTTAGTACAATAGTATTATCAATTTTTATCATAATAATTCCTATAAAATCATAGAATAATATAAAAATTGGAATCTAAGATCGATATACGTAGCGCAATAGCAAGGTTCTATCACAGTAAACGGAACTGATAATACGTAAAAGTATTTATACAACGTAAAAGTACATATACAACGACCAATTCCTAAACTTAACTTAAACTATTGCTTAACTAAATATACAATCTGCAACTCAATTGAAAGTTTCGAAGTAAGACTGAAAAGGATTAGAATAATTCTTAGCTTGGTATCGTTTCCGAGAGACCGATCTCTCGGAAACATTACCATGGACCCAGACAGACCCACCACGTGGAGATGACTACCCAGCTTAACAATTCCGACATACAAAAAAAACCATATCACTGAATAAGAACCAATCTTCTCGTCATTTTTCTGAGATTACATTTATTCTACGTTCAGGGGTAATACTAATCGAATACTACTTAGAACATCTATTTTCAGTTTTCGAATTAGTTAAACTCTATTAAAAGTCGAAAATAGTTTTAAAATATCTGAATAAACAAACTAATATTACGATAACTAAATTCCATTAGTAATTGTAAGGTATGATAAAATTAACAAAATTTAATTTCAATTAAATAAAATTAACTAAAGTCTTTAAGGATCTCGGAAAAATCCGCATAAATTATTTAATGCTAATGAATGTTAATAGTTTTACGATTTAAATATTATATTAGTTAATTCAGAGAGGTGCTTTAATTATTAGATAGCAATAATTAATTAATTTTTATAATATTCCAACACTTGTATTGTACATACACGTATACATATATTCTTCAATAAAATATAATCACATATCAATTATTACTACCTTTACGTCAGTTTTCAAGCCTTACAATGTTAGTCGTTGAATTGAAAATTTTGTAATAACAATTTCATTACAATAATGACAGTAATTTGGTAATGTGAAGGGAATGGGAAGGATTAGATGAATTATTCTTAACGAAGGTGGTGAAGCCGTTGAGGTGTTTGAGAAAATACGTGAAATTTTAAGATTCTCTTAACGAACTACTGGATATATAATAAGTCGATATCCGATTTTGAAATATTGCCGAGAAAACGAAATATCGCTTGATTCACGAGGTTTTTGTTGCTTTTGCTGCAGCTTTGAATTCAACGACCCCGAAAACGGTTCCTAGTGGATAAGTTACTAATTCTTTCCTAAATATGGCATCCGGCACGCTGTTCTGCATTGCATACGCCTGGTTGGACGTAATACGACGTGTTCAAATGAAACGTAATATTCACGGTGACATGCATGTCGCGTGTCAGACGTCGATCGTGGTGGACGCGTGGCGCATCCGCGTCGATCACTGTGCCAAGCTGTAATTGAAAGGGCCTTCGAAACGAAATAACCGTGATAACAGTTTTTCATGGGCAGCGAAAATAGTTGCCCGTAAAACTAGCCGTGTGCTTATCGAATAAAATCTCCCAACAAATATTATATTTTGTCAATTTTTTTTATTCTCAACGAATCCTAGTTTTCAATACCAATATGTATTGGTATTGAATGGACAGTGACGCGTGCCAGTTTTTATTTTTTTCCTTTTTCTCCCGACGCTCGTTCGCGACTTCTTCATGCTTGTCGTCCATGGAGTTTACGCGAGTCCGTAAAATGTACATAAACGATAAGCGGGCCTCCGTTTTCTTTTATCGTTCGTTACGAGAGGATTCGTCCTTTTCGTCGTGGGGCTATTAGGCGAACGGCTCTACGGGATGTTTGCACGGCCACTTATCGCCGCGAACGAGAGATAGACATCTCGTACAGAAGAAACGCACGCGAACCAAAGCTCGTAAAAAGCGTGCCGGTAATTCTCCTTGAACGATGATAAACCAATCCGTCGTGGCTCTACCTTGTTTTCCCCTGGAACGATTCAACTAGCATCCCGGTCTATATTCTCCTCTTTCTCCGACGTAAATGTACATGGACAAGATACTAACTTAACTTCGGTAAACTGTCATATATACATATATATTTTTTATTTTTATTCAATTTACGCAATTCTCAAGAAAATGTTTTTGTGTTTATATAAATTGCTTGTCGCTGGACCATATGTTAAATATTTAATATTTCTAGTATGCTTGGTAATTTTTTAAATTGCTTACGTAAATTTGAAGTTTTTTTTATCACTATCAGATGTCTTGGTATCATTTAAGTCCTATCTCTTATTCTATTCTTCCTATCTGTGTGATAATAACGAGAATTAATAACACATTTGGTCGAATTACCCATAAAATAAAAATTCCCCTCATCGACTGTGTCTACGTACGTACAAAAAAGGCAGGTGAATCTCGAGAGCGAAAAGTGCGAGCTCCGCCGCGCGACGGGTGTCCGGCTGGAATTCAATTTGATCGTTCCATTCGTCTTTGCATCGGTGCCAGGACACTGTTCAACCCTAGTGGCGGGACACCAGCCGCCCCTGCCTCCCCGCCGATTCTCGATTTATCCGCCCCTTTGTGCCAAAGGGGCCAAGCCACCGGCTACCCGTAAACGTTTATTAATGCGCGTAAATCAAAACGGTGCTCGATTACGACGAGCATCGCTCGAGAGCGGTTTGCGTGAAAACTAGAGCCGTTAGACTAGAGTACTAGTCTGGAGTAGCGGAAGGGTTTCTTTAACCTTCTCGCTCTCCAATTACGTGTCCCATCTGTCCTTTCAAGTTTACGTAAAAACATTTCTTTATCCTGAGATCGTTCCCCAATATATATATATATATATATATATATATATATATATATATATATATATATATATATATATATATATATATATATATATATAGTAAATAACATTTTTAATTGTTTATAACGATTCATATTGTTAGGATACTCGTTCTCAGAAACGTTCTTTCTTCGACTTCTTTGGGCAGATTGACAGAGCATTGACAGAGGAATTTTTCGTCTATCGGTCGAATGGAAAGACGAAGATCCCCGTAATTAAACGATTGTTCGATGGTCTGGCAAGTTCCGCACCGTTCTTAGGTAACCCAGGACTGGTTTCACGTGTCGGTGCGGAGAACTTGGAAGTTTCGAAACTCGATATAATTTGTTAGGTATGTGAATAGTTGGAAGTCTCAGCGATTCGCGCGAAACAACCGAAGCTTTGCTCGAGCTGAACCGCGTCAGACACCGCTTCCCTGTCTGATAAATATTCCGACCAGGATCCGACCGACCGTATCGTTCGTATGAACTTTGTTTAAATCATACGAGATCAACGAATCTCTGACTTTCCACCTTTCATTCGTTCGATTCCTTTGCGAGAAATACATATTTATCCGTGGAAGAGAATAATGGAGGATCGAAAAAACACGTATGTGTATATATTCTACACATGTTTTAATTATGTTCTATTGTGTAAGGAATATAAATTTGTTTGTTTAAATATTTGTGGACTTCAAGCTCAATCGAGCTTTTAAATCACATCATTTTCGTTTCGATATAAGTATTTGCATATGTAACTATTAAAATATCTACAACAGAAGAAGATTTTTGTTGGGAGCGACTTCGTTTAAACAACAGATTATGGAGCTTTGTTAGAGTAAGCTTGGTAGAGTGTTTGCATATCAGGGTATTTGGGTAATACACGTGTTCAACAGGATACACGAGGCTTTACATTAATCACACATCGAGTCGTGTACAATAAACTACTATATATTCCAATATCCAATACTAAACTTCTTTCCTCGTACTAACTATAATAGAATTTGACAAAAACTATTGAATTTGAGAAAAACTAAAAAATGTATTTCATGTAGGATAAAACGAGGACAAGAGAATAAAAAAGAAAGATTAAGAGTATATTTAATGAATACAAATCTGCTCTCTTTCGAGGCTGGAAATATTATTACAAATATTTCTAATTTTGCAGATATTTAAGATACAAGCCAATTGATGGACATTGATAGACATTCCGATCCGATTTCATTGTGGAATAACATAAACCATGCGGAATTCTTCGAATTATCGGTTATTGGATTGTATTGGATTATTAGCTCATACCTGAAATTACATTACATCTTCGGAAAATTTATTCGAACACATTTTTATTTGTAAGTTTTCAAGCTCCTAAACAGAGTAAAAATTATTGTTTCAGAAGGGGACTACGGTAAAGATAAATAAACAAAATATTTAAATTAGATTAATCAGAGCGTAAATCGTTAAACTTGAAACACTTTAAAACTTGACTTATAATTTAAAAAAAAAAAATGTTAACTATTACAAATGTTCCAAATGCCTAGATTTAATTAAAAATCTCGAATACCTCTTCTAAGGTTCGACGCAGGATGCGATGCACGCAAAACTGTCCAACGCACGCACACAATTATTTTCCCGTCGACATTATTACATTACCCCTTCCGTCTTACCCGTTTCTCTCTCTCTTCCACCCTTAGCCGCTCCGCGGAATATTTTCAGAGGCACGCGACCCGCGCTCGCGCGCGATGACCTAAAAATTCTAATGACCGTGGGTACGTTGTGATTAGAGCTGGCTGCATTCGTCGGGCCTACAGAGAAAAGGAGTGACCCTGTGCCAGCTAGAGCGGAGAAGTTAATTGCCGGCAATTCGCTCGGAAGTATCGCGCGGGGAGCCACGTTAATGGCCCGTTTTCCCCCTTTTCTTTCCTTCCACGCCGCGAAATTAATTATCGGCTGGTCTCGCGTCGGCGGTGCGATTCGTTCTGTTGCACGTGGATCCCGAGCCTTCGTTCGCTCGCGATTCAATTGCCGCTTCTCTCAAATGAATCTTCCGTCGACCAATAAATTCTATGGAACAACTCTGGTACTCTTAAGTTTTCAGATGCGTGATCTGTGACTGGAAAACGAGGAACGTTCTGATAGTGTAAATAGCATCTGAAAGTTAATGAGTTTGCGCGAATCGAATGTTCCCGTTTGAATTCTACTTAGTACACTGGTTTTTGAAGCTTCGATGTAATCAACCGCAGTACTCTTTAAAGTAATTAAATATCCACTTGACGATGATACCAAGGCATTTTTAAACTTAAACGTGCACTCATGGCATAATTATTTATTATTACCGAATATTTGGAAAACATCATTTAGACATTTACAGTGATTCATTATTCAGAAATTATTCTGAAGAAGGTGTTTAACAATGTAAACGAGTAGGCATGAAAGATTCTGATACGTTAAAAAGTTATGCAAAGGTTATTACTATACATAAATATCATATTAACGCGGTTCCTTGTACGATAAGTATGTGTTATGTGTAATAACACCGAGTAATATCTATGCTTGTGATGGAGCACCAACATGTGCAACCTAACTATGCAAATTAATACGTGGAATATCATTTACACCGGCGGCATTGTAATTCATCGATGCAAATTAGATTCGCAGCATGGTTATTGATAATAATCGTTGGTAATTGCATATAAAAACTATCGGGAATCAAGCGGCTTAAAGAATGCCCTTAGGTAACTCGATAAGAGTTACCTAATAGTAATAGAGCAGTAAACAAAATTAATTGGAAAAAACCACGGAATTTGTATGAAGTCTATAGAAAATTTCACACAACAATTTAGATTTAGAAAAAAAAGTTACTAATCCATAGCTACTTAAAAGAAGTGGACGATCGATTAAAGGTCTAATCGCAACGGTACAATTTCCTAAGGAAAAGGGCTAAGGACTAATATAATTATTATACTATAAAAATAAATCTAGTCTAACTACTTTACTTAAAATATACGTGCTCTAAGTTATTTATAATCGCCTGAAACTATATACATAATAGAAAATAACATTTAACAAGGTACGGGCAATCATCGCGTCCCAAAAATGGCGCCGAATGACCGCGCATCGTTACACCACCTACCGCCTCAATTACCTCAAACGTTTCCATTTTTAACTCCTTCGTTCCTTGAAATACATAACGATTCAAAAGTTTCATTCGCTAATGTAGATTCACACGCCAAGAGGAAAGTGTGTTGGGTGGGGAGTTTAGGCCGGCAGAAGAACGCAGGCGTTTGAGGTTCTCCGTGGCCGTAGGGTAATAATTCCATGATTATTTCACGAAGAGAAACAGGAGCCGAAGTGGCGGGGCTATGGCGGTGGGGTAGGAAACAAGCAAGGAAACGTGTAGCAGAGGGTTGCGGAACAGACACGTACGAGATGGTAGGCAGCGCCGACGAGATAGAGTTTTCTCTCTCCGTGAATATGCATGCGTCGAAATTTATAGCCGGCCGAAGAGGGTAGAGGGCGCGTAATTGTAGAGCGGCCACGGGCATCGAGGGGCCACGGCACGCTATAATGGAACCAAAACATCCCTTAGGCCGGCCACCGGCGAACCTTTAATTATATTTCGACTCCCCATCACGAAGGTACACAGGGCGCGGGGCCCGCTAATAACCAGAAAGCACTGTTGCGTCCTCCCAGCCTCCTTTTTTCCCATTCTACCCCGCCGTTACCGCGTCTCGTGGTCGCACCGCGGGATTTCAGCCCGCGTACGAACGTTTTTTCCCCGGATTCCACGCGTTCCGTGGGAAGGAGACGCCGCGTTTCTGGCTTCCGCCCGAGGCCGGCTCAGGTTCTGTTTTCGACCCTCTCGGATCGAACGAATACTGATATTGTTTCGGAAACGGACGCATGAGTACATTGTTTGATGCGCGAGGGGTGGAAAGATTTATTATATTCGTTTCCACGGTACTCCGCTTTTCTAGTCGTAGAGAAACTGTATCGAATGATCTTCGTGAATCTTCTATAACGTTGATTTATGGGGATTCAAGAATGATGTTTTGGAGTTTTGGAAAAATTGGGAAAATGTGAAGTGTACATTGCGAACAAGCGCTGATCGAAGATCCTTGGTTTGTTATTAGTAGACTGTGGATATTTATGCAAATTCGCTGGAAAGATAGAAAGATAAAAAGTTTGAAAATTCCTCGACAGTTAGATAAAAAAAAAAAAAAAGAAAGGGAAAGGATAGTCGCAAGTTTTAAGGCGATCCATCTGTATCAGTTTTTTCCAAGTAAAAGTTTGCCGGGATGATTCACAGCGATTACGCACCGCGCGGACTGCGCCCTCCGTAATCCATTAAAAGCACTTTAATAAATTGACAAATATATGAAATATCATACCGTCGTCCCTTTGTTGCTCCCCTCTTTGCATACACCATAGAGGATACGATTACGGGGCAGGAATCTCGAATTTCCTCGCAGATACATCTGCTTGATTCGATGAGAGGCAAACAAATATGCAATTTTTTTCTCGATAAAATCAATGGAAAATGTCGCCGTCCCGATACTGATGGCGTAACTCTGTTGTATTTGAAATTATTATCGTGTACTCTTAAAATGAAATAGTTCACTTTAGATACAGAAAATTGTCGAAAGTGGAAGCATGGTTAAAAATGAAATCAGTTATTTTTGACATATTTACAGCATTTAATTTTTCCTTCATCTTCATTTACTGTAAATGTGCGATTTCGTCGATAGTTTAGACTAATTTCGCAAATATTTCGAGTTTTCAATTAAAAAATTGAATATTCTAAATCTCCCTAATTAAACAATCGGAATGTAGATGAGAACCAGAAATGAATTACAACATCTTCCATTCCTAACGGTGGCGGACACCGAGAAGAATAACGAAAGGCGAAGGGCTGCGCGGCGAGAAATAGTAGCCCCAGCTATTTAACAAAAATCCAGATCCCCTCGAGTGCCCGCCTCGAGCGGAGACAGAGAAAGGGCCTTTATCATCGGCAATGACGCGTGCGATACGAATAACGGCGATCGACTACACGGGACAAACACATAAATTACGCCCCGTGGCCTTTGTACTTTTGTCGTCGATCATTCTCGCCCGGTGTACGCCGCTAGAAGAAAGTTCGTGCCACGCGGTTAGCCCGGCGGGGGACGTTTTGTCAGAGTCGATCGCACTAGTGGACGTAATGGCGACCGTGGAAAGGGTTCGACGACTTCGTGTTGATCTTTCGGGGAAGTTCGAACGGTGATCCCGGGATATCGAAGGGCGTGGAACTTACGCGGTGCTCGAGAATTTCAGGATCGCTGAAAAAATATCGCTGAAAATCTGTGAAATTACGTGTACTAAAAATTGAATTAATGTTCGTTACAACATTTCGCAGAAATGGAACTTAATATATTCATTAATCGTGTTATGTTAATAAATTTTTGAATTTTTAAAGTCGACTGAAACGTATGATTAAAGTAACAGCTTCTCTTGTCCAAGGGATTTATTTTTCACTAAACCATTGTTATTTACGTTTCATTTGCAACGAGGGAAATTGATTTTATTTAACAGCAAACTGAATTTCAGATTCGTGAAACATTAATAAATGCGACAAGGGCAGAATTAGCCATTATTTAACGCGATATAGTCTGGATTTTCCCGCGGAATTGAACAGCCCATGGAGTGCTCTTTTAATTCCATTTAAACGAAAATTTTACGATACACCGGGAGAGAGAATGTACGCGCGGCGACCCGAATTCGCGTCGATATTTTTGTACCGGGCCCTGGGAACATAACATTTTCAATCGAGATCCGAATTAAAATGTTTGTTACAATGTGTCTGATCGTGGCGTTGCCTCTCGTATTATTTTCATCGGAAGAAAAAATGAGACAGACGGCGCGATTTTCTCGTGCGATTATCCGGCTCGCGTTTAATAATAAAATTTTCCAGCTGCGCGAACGCTTTATGCTCGATAGAGCTCTTAATTTTTACGCTTTATGCGCGGAAATTTGTTTTTTGTTTTGTTCCAACATGTTCATTAAACTAATTTATCTCGAGTATTTCTCAGTGGGATTTTTCAATTTCGGAAATATATTATTCATATAATCTTATAATTAAATACAAACTTCCATAAAATATCTTAGAATATCAAATTATTTTATTGGAGAACAGTTAATAAACATTCTTTTCTTATTTTTCATTTACAATATTTTATTATTTATCAGAATTCAAATTCTCGAGTTAAGTTCACACGCTTACTTTTTATAAATAATCTTTTATTAAAAAGTTTTGTACTAATACGTGTTTCATTAATTGATACATATATATATATATATATATATAAGCTCAATATTCACTTATCCTTATCCTAACAAAAAAAAGAATGAAGATGAACTTGTAAGTAGAAAAAATAAATATGAAAAAAGAATTCACTAAGAATTTAAATAAATTATCTAATATTAATATATTATTATAGTGCTATTCAAACTTTTCGTTAACAAAAACTAAGATTTGTTCAAATGAAGTAGTGAGAAAGTGCAATCTATTGTTTTTAAAATCATGTATAGGTTTGTCACAGATTTAATGATCGAAAAAATTATAGAGACCGTATATTGTTTATAATCAAAGTGCAAATACAATCGGATCGGATTGGATTCTGAAATGTGGTGCAATGAAATTGCAGTCCTTCAACGGTCTGTCTAATTGCAGTGGCCCGGTATGGCTCTCTCATTTGGCGATATTCGAGGAGTGCGTGCGTTAATTAATGAATCCCGCATTGCTGCACACTTTTTTTCGCCTTTAGTAAACATAACGCGCGCACACGTAAAAGTTAATTAATTAATCTCGCACTGCTATTCGCTTTCTTTTCGCCTTTTTCAAACACAATACGCGTACGCGTAAATGTGAGAAGTAATTTCATAATTGCATTGTTTAACCAATGTGAATCAATTTTTATAAATTACGAAACGATATTGGAACGTTTTACAGAATTTTTTTGAGAAAGTGAGGTTGGGTTTCCTTCGATCTATTCGTGAGACAAATAAGATGATTATTAAATTAATAAGAAAGATTTTACAAAATTATAAAATATGGAACAGACAAAATAAAATACCTATAAGCATACGTCTCCTAGATGATATGAATCAAAATTTCCTTTCTCCGCTATTTAATCCTCGTCTTTGGAATTTCAGGATTCATGCTAGTTTTAAGTCAATTTGAAATTCCAGCCCTTTAAATATTCCCCAGCGATGCGGGCATTTGGTAAATGCTGAGAATACTTGAAACGGAAACGGTATGTTATAACATCTACATAATTTCCCTGTTTAAAGTCCAAATCCCAGTACTTATTATAACATGGGCACACTTCCTAAAATAGTGAATTCCTTCTATAACCTTCGGCAAGGCTCCATATCTTTATGGATTGCACTTTATAGAAAGTAACAAAATTTTATCAATTGGAAGCTTCCACTATGTTTCCTTACATTGTACCAGCATAAAGAAATTTATATTACGAATAATATACTTGGCTACATTTAGAAACAATAACAAAGATCCGACACTTTCACTCCTAATAACACCCCAGAATTAATCAGAGCTATTAAACCTTAAAGTTATTTTATCCTCTTTCCTTTCAAAGTGGACTCGGTCGTTCCTGCACAAGGGTTCCTGCACATTTGCTCCTCACTCTATTCGACTACGCAATCATTAATTAACACTTACAATCTACATTCCACACATATACTCAAATATTACACGTACGATAATAAAGAACAGCAATTAGTAATCAAGTAAAAAGCTACCCCAAACGCAATTGAAGTACCCTAATATTTAACTGAAACATACAACCCCTTCCTCTAATGCGATCTAAAATTGATTTGAAACCATTAGAAACTGTAAACCTCCTCTTTCAAAATGGTTGTTAAACGACCTCGACAAGACTTACCGTTCTCGAGATATCGTCGTCGGAATCGATCGGTATTTTCGGTCGTTTCGCAATCGCTATCCTCGTCGCGCGGTCGGAGCTCTCGCTCGCACCATTCGTAACTGACCCGCCGCAAGCGCGCGCCGCGTGCGCTGGTCAGTGACACGCAAGTCACCGTTATTTTACTACCGACGTACGCACTTCCGCGAAAAGAACTGGGTCACGGCGCTTCCCGGGTTTTCGCCCGCCATTCAACTTTTCCCGCGCCTTCAACGCTATGTTTAAACGGCTGTATCTCAAGAACGAACAGAGACACCGCGATCAAACAAATTCGAGGTATCACCGCGCACCTCCTCCTCTATCTTCTAAGCATACTAGGTGTACTCGTTTGTGATACCAGCATTGATGAACGAGTTAACATATACATAGGAATTTTGGGAGACCGATAGATGTGTTACCCTCTCATTGATTTAAACAGGATTTGAACGATCATTTTATTATGTTCGTATAACGGGAAATACCTGATTGTTTATCGGGGGACTTGTGCATTTATGGATTTCAATGGAATGTTTTATGATCGCTCTGTTATGACGCACGAGTCACAAATGGAATAACTACATACACTTTTATACCTATATATCATTGTGTGAATCGGATTCTGAATATTGCCGAGATTTCATAAACTTATTTAGTTATTCTATCTGTGACTCGGGCGTGGTAACAGAGTGATCAAAAAATATTCCACTGAAATCCATAAATGCACAAGCTTCATACACCTATATACTTGTGTGACTTATAAACTTATTTAAAGTGCTTAGCTGTTGAAATATTACGTAAATACTTTGACAAGTATTAACTTGGATATCTCTGTTCTGCCATTAATATACACAATATCGACCTGCATATCTGTTGTACGTAAATAAATATTAAGAATGAAAGGAGGGAAAGGAGAGTTTTCTTTGCCGAAGAAAAAACGCCCATTTATCCTTATTTTTGGTGGTATCATTCTCACGGTTGCGTTCCTTCGCAGAATCGTGAGTTTAAAGGAAATAAAGGCACGCCGCGGCCTAGCTTAAGATTCAAAGCCAGACATTGAGAATGGGAATGTAATGCCGGGGATTTAATTTCTCATCGCAGCTAGTGGAAAACGATACGATTTATCCCGAGTGTTCTCGCGGAATAAATGACTAGCTACGTAATTAATGTACTTGCTGGTTATTTAAGGAGGGAATGGACAGTGGAGCGGAAAGGGAAATCGTGAGATAAATACCGCCTGAAGAATGGCACAGTAATGGTAATTAGAATATTCCGAAAATCTAACAGGTTACGTTCAAAGAAGGACGAGTGGATATAACAAAATCTCAGTAATAATTATTGAACCAAGCTTATTAAAGTTCAACAAATTCTATCCAAAAGACTTGGATTACAAAACTGATATTTCTCTACCATTCTCTACTAATTGTTAAATATTGCGGTTTTTATTAACACTGATGCGGTTCCATCGTCATATTTCGTTCATATTTTTCACACCGCTATCCCGCAAAAATTCGTCCGAAACGAATGAAATGTAACGATATAGAAAAACACCTCACCGCCCACTGCCAAGGGAAATATGAAAATCCGTGGTCGTGTGATCAAGAGGAACGCATCCATCTGGCTTGTCACCAGCAGAAGCGTTTGCATAACCAGGAACGAGCAACACCGGTGACGAGAAGAGCAGCTCGAGAACGAAATCGCGTTGAATCACGTTGTCTTCCAGACCGGTGATCCCGGTAGGAACGAAGCTCTGTCCTTACGGAAGAAACCCGAAGCGATATTTCATCTCCTTCGTTTCACGACTGAGAATGGCCGCGATTTTTATACGCGAACGCTCTAATTGTGAATTACGTAAAGCACGGAGCGAAAAAAAAGGGAAGAAACGAAAATAGAGAAAACGGAAGAGGAAGCTTGGGAACTCGAGGCGGAAATTACAAGCTGAACCGAGGAGTACGATCGAGGGAAGAGGACACTGGCCTGTGTGTCTCTATGGCTGGGCGCAAAAGGAGCAAGAGGCTGCGTCGTTTCCAGATGACACTTTCAGGCTGGACGAATCGATCACTAGTCCGTTCTCCGCGATACTACTAGGGTGTATACTCGAGGTAACTCTCGGCTGTATTCCAGCATAAGGTTAAATTGAAAATTTGATGCGAATAATTTGGAGGAGGAATATTTTTGTATTGAAATTTTCACTTTTTCCATTCTTTTCAATTCATTGTGTATATCGAAATGTGTAGAATCACTGCTGTTCGACTAATTCTTTGCTCGTTTCTTTCAGTTACGCTCTGAAAAGGCTAATTTATTATTGTTTTTCTTTTTCAAACAAGGAACTCGAATCCGAACCTTTTATCCCTCTGCTCTGTTCTGGTAGATTTCTGTAGCCTGAATAATGCTTCTTCATTTCATTGGGTCAATATCAGAGGCTCGTTCTCCTCCCGCGGAACCAAGTACGGTTTAAATCTCCCCGTTTGCCCGAGTTAAAATTCTTTTAGGGATCCATATAATCTTATTCGGTGTTTCACGCTAAAATATTCTCTCCGCCGTGGTTTCGGAATGTAACACGTAAAAAAGTTACACGGTATTAACCCCCGTGAGTGGCTCCGCTATCTGGTCTAAGAACGCAAGAAATAATCTTGCACCTTGACTACAGCGCCAAGATAGAACATCAAACGTTCTTTCTGCCATTCTTCTTCCTTTATTCCGATCGTAATCGTGCCAACTTTGCCAAATTTTATCAAGCTAAGATCTAGTGCAATATCTTGCGAAATTATTTGAAAGTAATGACTCGTTAAAAATTGTAGAAATGAGAGACCGTTATTTGCTCTTCGAGATGAACGTTGAAAATAATTTTGTCAGATAGAATTTACTGGTTATTCTTCCATTCGAATGTTATACACTTACATTATAATATATAAAGTATTCATATTTTAGTACCTTCCTATTTTCTAATTCGTTAAAAAGAATCTTTTTGCTTCGAGAGAATACAGCGTTTACTGATTTTGATGTTTAACAATTATTTTTACACTAATCTTGTTGCCTACGATTAAGTGCACGACGGAAGGACGTATAGAGCCACAGATTGTCCTTCCATCCGGAGGACTATATTTCCGGACGATAAAGTTCCCAGGAGCAGTGAGTAACCGAGAGTTCGGGGAACTTAAAACATTTCGGGAAATGGATGGTTGCGCGACGTAAAGATTTAAGATGGGAATATTTTACGCTTAACTAACAAATAGGGATACATTGTCACGGCCGGTCTATAAAGCCGAATATAAAGCAACGCGGGGAACAAAATATGTCCGAGCATCCTTGAAATATGTAAATCAAGACCGACGCTCGTTATAGAATGTTGTTTATTATTCGCGCTGCCTTTCATGAAAATTTATCGCGAACCTCGAGGCAAACGCAATTACTCAATCATCCCTAAATTAGAAATATTCACGTGCGCGAGGAAAAGAATGTGCGTATGGAACTCGAGAAAATTACTATTTTCAACTAGGAACGAATGCAACGATCAATTTGTATTGAAGTCACGTGCGTTTCACAAGAAAAAAATAAGTAAAGCTTTCCGCCGACTAGATTTGTATTTTATTAATATTTGACTTGAAGAGTCAAGGGACATTTAGAAGACTTTGGTAGCGTTAACCTATGATTTCCTATCGTCGAGTTAAATGCTCAACAGAGAAAGCTGCTTACATAAAGTAAACAATGTTGTGCGGTATGACCGCACCTTTAGGTTGCGACGCGTTAGCACGTGACGCAGTCGGGAAACGAAATTTTCATCCACTCCTCCGAACGTCAACCAGATCGATGGTTGCAACCCCTCAAACGCCAAGCACCAGTCACATCTCCCGGAAGTCTTTCAGCGGAGACTCCTCGTTGCCACGTCTCGCCGTCGGCCCTCTTCTCCCATGTTTTACGTGTATACACTTGCAATTCACCACTGCTCGTCCCGACCGCGTAACGAGCCTCGTTAAGACGACGAGATCCGCGAACGACTGCTTTAACCCGCTCTATCCTTAAACGACGCCGCTAATCTCTGCCGATTTTTGCTCACCACCGTGTTTATCGGAAGTTTGACGAACCGAAGCTGGACGAATTTGGGTTGTTGCTGGGTACGATCCTTTCAAGTTTCTTTCGTATTTTATGATCTAATCTCGTTCGAATTCTCCTAATTAAATTTAACGATAGTAATTTATATAATACGATAAAATTTCTTCGAAAGACTTGCGAATGCTTTAATATCTCTTGAAAGGGAGATTAAGGTGTACACATATTCCAAGTGACAAGATACGATTTTAACGAGCTCTGCACTGCCTAAAAAATAAAACGAGAGAAACGAAATCGCTAATTATCCAAACTCAAAGAGCAACACGTAACACAAGGCAAAACAAAGTACACTTTACTAATATTCGTGGTGAATTTTTCATTTTTTATTTTTTTCGTTTATTTCCTCTGGATTTTCCCTTTGACAACAGCACTCATCATCGATTTTAATTTGCCGTTAATACCGCTGCACGAAAAATCTCCTCTTCCACACTCTTTCCCGCACTCTCCTTGTTTGCTTCTTTTCCCGTAATTTTTTCACATTTTTCCACCTCTGTTTTCTATATTTTTTTGCAATTCTACGGCTAGGCATTTAAATCTCGCGTGCGTTCCGAGAGAATATACGGATTACCAACCGAAGCATCTGTTTTTGTTATTTTCGTTTTGTTCTTCTTTTTTCTTTTTTATGAAATGACGAGCCGAGAGAGGAAGAAACGGTATCAATCGAACGCGCGGTTTTCACGGTGGGGAAAAATGTTTATCGTGGAAAGGCTATCTAGCTCGGTTATCCTCGTCCTTTGGAATTTGATGCATGAGACGGTTCTGAAACGAGGGATCAGAGTTTCACAGGGAAATGTGAAATATTCACGGAGAATTTCTGTGACGATGCTAAGCTGGTATTGTGATGGCAAAATGGTATTACGGGATTATCTGTAAGGCGAATCGATATATCGCGAGAAAGATTCACTTTGCAAACTTATATTAAACGATTATTTTTTAGTTTTCGCAAAATATTTTCCACAATTTGAAATCACTTGATACATATATCCGAGTGATTCGAATCTTCTATGGATATATCAAGGTAAAAGACAAAGAACTCGAGTGACGCCTACAATGTACAACAGGTACAATGCCCACACAATTCTATAATACTTTAGATGGATGTATAGGTTCAGACTGAAGAATACACTTTACGGTACGATAACATAATGGCAAAACACCCCTTGGCAGACAACAGTGTACAAATTATCGATTTAGAAATTCAGGCTAATGTTACGTCTCGATATCTTGTGGACTATCAATCGAGAAGTCCTTCTTACTACCTTGTGTAATAATATTTGTGTAAAACGAATTTCTTCTTAATTAAGTAGCGCATTTGAGACTTCTCAGTCGCTTCAAAATTGATTAATGACAATACCAAATTTAGTTTACAGCGTAACAACGTTTCAGAATATTCGAAACTACAGCGAACAATCCTCCAATCAGTTTAACATCATATTCTGTTTTTAGAAAATCAAAATCACCTCTCGTTCTCACTTTTTTCACCCGCGTCACGCATTACTCGTAACCCACCCCATCGAGTAATCTCGCGCCAAACACATTTTCACGAAGAGATTTCACCCCGATGCGACGAATTTCGCTGGTCCATCCTCCGCTATCCCAGAAAAACTGAATTTTCCCAAGCACGCAATTATGCAAAGTGCCTTCATTACGGCTGGCTGAATTATTTCCACGTCCATTTTTCGCGATCAACCCCCTACCACCTTGTGTCTCGCCTGTCTGGCGAAACAAACACTCTCTCTGTCTCTCGAGCTCTTAAACGAAATACAGTATTATCCAAAAGTGATTCCTTACGAAAAGGTATTAATATTGTTTTTATATTTTAAGAAGTACTTAATTTCAATATTTCTAATCGTACGATTGATATTTTATATTCCCCGGAAAGACGATTCTTTTTCAAAAGATTATCAAACAATTCTTTTAATAAATTCATTTGGCGTTTTGCCTGTTCTCATTCAATCTCACAAAATTTACGGATATCATTGTCTTAATATCATCCCTGTTTTCGTTTATCAAATCGTTTATAAAATTTTAATTGTAATTCTTCTAATTCAGTCGCTGACAAACGATACAATTTCTCCGAATATTCTTTAATCTGCCTCAAATACATGTAGAATACCTAATTACCTCGGACAAGATATTTGGTTAACAATGACTTAACTATTATTTCTAGATTTAACTATTAAGACTTTTTCCGCAGCACTGTAGCAGAGGCTACGAGATAGCGGTCGGTTCGGTTAGTTGCACAGAAAGGGTTCTTTAAGTTATTCCAAGGGGGTTGAACGCCTGTTCACCTCACCGGACGACCGGCACCTCCTCGACGATGTTCTGCAAGGCTGTAGGGAACGGTTCGTGGTTGTTTCTTCGGTTTCGCGAAGATCCTCCGCTCTGTTTCTCGTTACCCTTTCGTTACTGGTAATGAATGGCTTCTATGGCCTGTGAGGTTTCCTGGTTCCAGGAAACAGGCTCGCAAGGAGGATTGCGTGCCGGTTTTTTCGTGGAAATGTGTGCGCTGGGTGGAGGAATTGAGCTGGAATGGAAATTTTCTGTACTGGATCAAAGATTGGTGTTAAAAATCCACGAAACAAATGAAAATAATAATTTATTTCATTCAGAATTTTCAAGGTCAATAATTAATTTTAAAGCAATATCCCGTGAACAACTCTTGGACTATGTTCCCAAGCGTTTAGATCGAGTCATCGAGTTCGCGATTAAAGCACCGTTTTCATCGCGGATGAAAAAAAAAAGATAGCAGCATCGTAGAGCGGGGTTCGCCGCAACAGATAAGTTCCCCGTATATATAATCGGTGAATACGAAAAGGGGGTCGACTAGGTGAGGAACTTCCGAGTTGTTCGATCGCGTGCAACCCGTCCTGATCGAGTAAATGGCGGCGAGCATAAATAAGCAAGCGTGATGGGAGATGCTAAAGCGGCTCGAGCGGCTCGAGCGGCGCGGGAGCTGTTTATTATCGGCATGTAAAGCGTGCTGGTGCCTCTTGTTTTAGTTCGTATTCTGGCTCGTCGGAGAGGCTCGCATTGAATAGTAATGGCGGCTCGAAATTAAAACAAAGGTTTCTTTCCGGGAATACCGGGGAAACGTCGCGCCTTTGGGAATACTTAGCTCAATTTCAGTTCGTTCCACCTTGACGATTCGCGATTTAATCTCCCTTCCCTTCTTCTATATTTCTTCTTTGCTCTATCTCCATTTCTTCGTTTGAATTCCGTTCCACTTTCGATAATAACGAGTGCGTCGTGATTTTCAAGCAACACCAGCAATGAACGAGAATTATTTCATTTCAATATAATATTATAGGATATATGGTATGGATGTTTCGTAGTAAAAAGTAATTGAATGAAATGAATTGCTTTCGAACAAAAAAAGCTCCGATTAGAGAAAGGGAACAACAATCGAACGAAAAAAGGAAAAGACATTAAAAATGAAGAAAAATAATGGCACTTGTATATTAAATTAACGCCCTTTTAATTCCGTGGAAAGAAGGGAACCTCGGAATAGTAAGATAAAAGTGTAGATTGAAAGAAGAACATATCAATAAAGGAAAAGGTGGAACCAAAAAAGAAGCAGGAGTACTTCCACAACGAGCTTCTTCTTAACCGTACAAGCCTTAGTAAAGATCAAATATAATAATTAAAAGAAGAAAGTAGCTGATTTCTGAGAATAATAAAATGCTAACTCGGTCTATCTAAAGGAGTTTAAATCTGAGTTTTGCAGAGGAAAAGAAAGAAGAATACTTTTTGTACGTGCCATGGATTCGTCTCGAAGCTCAACAGAACAAATACGAGCAGTAAAGACAGCAATTAAAAGAAAGAAGAAAAACAGAGCATTTCAAGAAAGAAAAAAGTATTGATTTCAAAGCAACCGGATAATAAGAAAGCAATGATAAGAAGAAAATATTAAAGAAGGTTATATTTGAAGATTAATTCCATCAGAGATGATATCAACTCAATTCATACGAAGAATGCGTTTCTTTGTAACATCACGGTTACAATCAGACAGTAAAGATAACAATCGCAAGAAGAAACCAGAGGAATGGTAAAAAAGAAAGAAGAAAACGTTAAGGGGAGTTACATTTTAATCTACGTTAAAAGGTTAGAAAGGAAGAAACGTAAGAACGGTTGGACGCAAAATGAACTTGTTCCGTGGCGCACAGGCAGAAACAAAGAGCAAAGGCAGCTGGTCGAGAGAAATTAAGTCCCGATACAGAAGAGGATTCTCGTCGGCCATTGCGGGTTTCCGGCTCTTATCGAGAATATGTTCGCAAGGAGATAACCGCAAAAATGCAAATCAGAGCAGCGAAGAGGTAGAGGGAAGAAGGGTATCCAAGGAGCACCGCCTCAGGGTAGAAGATGGCGTGTGCCCATCGTTCCGGAGTCAGCGGCTGTTGTCAGCCGATTCGGGGAATTCCTTTGTGCTGCAAAATTGGCCGCGTTCGCTGGCTTCTCTTCTATAAACAAAGCTGGCTCTGCCCGCTGGAACACTGACGAGCGTCCGTTTCCTCTTGCAGACCAAGCGAAATCCACGTCCTTCGATCGAAGGACTAGCGGATAGACAGCGTGAACGGGCTCGTCTAAGAGTGAGTGTATAATTGATCCGTTGGTCATGAAACTTTAGTTGCGAACAAGAATACGATTGATATTTTCGCTATTGAACAACTGTTGTACACATCTATGCGATAAACTCGACAATCTATTGAAAACTGAAATATATACTAAAAACTAAAATAATTTGGCTGTCAGGTGAATCGAGATTAAATTTCATAATATACCTTTACGTGGACTGAATAAAAAATGTCAACTTTAACTTTGCGATTCCGATCAACGAAAATTCTACGCAACGTATAAGAGTCATGTTCGTTGTTTTCAAAATTCAGACAGAGTGAAACGTGGTGAGACAACGTGCTCGTGCCGGGTATTCGTCCGCGTCGAGAATCCAGCCGTGGGAAATCCATAAAGGTTCATTTTTCTTGCGCGATGCCGCTCTTAATATCTTCCGCGGGCATCCCTTCTATTTCAACGGCGCGCACTGGAAACAGATAAGTCGGGGGGGGGGGGGGGGGGGGGGCGAGCAGGAAGAGTGGAACGAAAGATGAAAGTCGAAAGAAAATAAAACGCGCGTGGAACCGTATTACGCGGCTTGTAACTGTATTTGCCTTTCAGACCGGAGTGTTTTAGGCAACGGAGGATGAATATCATATCAGACCGACGTCACGGGGTTAATACGCGATTACGTGGAGGGTTGTTTGACATCTGATGCTCCGTTTTGGACGCAACGATGGTTCCTCGAAGTTCGCCAAGTATGTACGGTAGACGGTGATTGCATCTGTTACATTAAATAATTGTGTGTTCCTATATTTTAAAAAACAAAACATTTTTCTTCTCGTATACAATCTTGAAGACCACATGCTGGTCTTTTATTTCTTTCTTTCATCGCTTGAAATATTAAACAGGATTATTATAAATTTTGTAAGAAGTTGATTGCAATAATTATTGCCCAGTAAAAAGTAGAAAGGAGTCGTAGGGAAGTGAAGCTTTCTTTAGACCATGGTCCTCTTCGCCTATTCTGTTTTATATTACTTACAGCAAATGAAACTGTAAAAAGATATTGAAGCCCTCGGTAAAATAATTAAAACCAATATTGCGTAATAAAAAAAAAGTGCCCGACCGTTTCACGAGCAGCCCAAAATTAAAGAATTTCAAGACTTGCAACAATTTCAAAGAAACTTTGACACACGTATGTAGGGCGGGTGGAATGAAGGAACGAGTGTTTGAATTGAATAACATATGAATGTTCGTAACAGTCAAGATTTAACTGTGAAACTACGATGTGATTGTGGAGAGCGGTTTCCCGAATATTCTCGAATATTCCAAACTATATACATATGCCTGGGAAAGCAAGGGAGTGCACGAAAATCCGGGTTAAAGAATCGAAAATGTTCAATGAACGAACATATAAAAACGTATAAAAGGATGTGTACGCGTAGTGTGAGTTTAGTTTAAGAAGAGAAACGGTGTGCTTCCTTTAATAAAAATGCGAGGATTATTTTATAAACTTTTCGAAACCACCGCGAACTTGAAAAGACTGGAAAATCAAGAATAATCGTAAGCACGATGGCGGAATAACTCTTTTCCGGCGCGTAAGCCTTAACAGCACCCTTAGCCTGGTAAAACGCAATTTGCAGGGCGTAATGTCGCGGCTCGTCGAGCATTTATCAAGCTAAGCCCCGATTGGCTCGACCGGAAAACAAATTCCAACCCTCGTTGAAAGATCCTGTCGAATCCCAACCACTCTGCCATCGCGTCGCGAGTTATAGTTCTGCGAATCTCGAGGAAAGCAAGTTCAACGCGTGTCTAAATTAATAGGATGCGGGTCGATGCGTAGACAGGAGCTAGATATTGCTGTCGGTTAACCTATTAACAGCCACGAGCTCGCGTTTATCGCGATAATTGTCTAGGCGACGAGCCCATTAACGCTTCCAAGGGAAACGTATCTCGAATCGACGAGAAAAATGTCCGGTTGCGAAGCGGTGTCCGGGGTGCGAAGCTGTATCATGGAATAATTTTCGTGTGCCGAGGGGATATTACGGTGATTCGATACGCTGGTGACGAGGTTGGTGTGCGTTTACGTAGTAATTACTGAGTATAGATGCGAGGGTGGAAGAAGCTGGTCATTTATTTATCCATATTTGCTGAATTATGATACAAGGCAGTGGTTCTCGACTAGTCGTATAGGAGAGATTTTATCGTTCCGTACGATATAGCGCAATAAATATTTCATTAAACGTGATATTGATTTTAGTGATATTAGTAAAGATAGATATTAGTAAAAATATAACAGCAGAATAATTTAATCTAGAAACGTTTGTTTTGGGATTACGGTCAATTAAATTATTAACATTTTTAAATATTTTTTGTCATTTTCAGGTTGAGATAAAATACCTTTCAATTATGTCCCGATTTTTGGTCCCGAATCGGGTGTTTCGTCGAATGTGTAAATTATTTTTCGATGTTCAGAGTTTCTACGATACTGGAACGGTTTGGGAAAATATTCAAATATTTTCAGCATAAATTTTCTTGTTGCATAATATATTCTAATTATAAAAGCGATGTAGCGCAATGACTGAGCCATCAGTATGAATTGCTGTCGATAATCCTATCGATTTTCCTAACAATTCATCATTCCCTATCGTTCCCGTTAAAGATCCTCGCAACAATGATGGAACATGGCAAATGATGTTGAAAGAGCCAGCTCAAAGGCATTCCATTTATAAAATGGGGAGAAGAAATTCACGTTTTACTACAGTTCAATCAGATGATTAATCGACGTCCATTCGATTAATCATAAACTGATTGTTACACGATTTCATATTTTTTTTTTTTCTTTTTTTTTATGAATAATTGATGGCATTCCGCAAAAAGAGAAGTATTTCGCGATAAAACTTTTCCGAAAAAGGGAATAAAATATCGTTTAACTTGTATGTATTATGAAACAATTAACAAGTATACCTTCTATGGATAGTTCATCGAGAGAAACATGTAGGTGTTATGTGTTCCGATTTCATTCAAAATATCATTTTAACTTCCGTCATGCGGGGATTGTCGAGGTCTAAAGAGAATACTTACTTTTAATTGCAAATTCTGCGTTTGTAGTTGCACTTGTTGCGTTCTTCGAACTAGGAAAGCGTTTCACTTTGAATAAAATAGCTGGACATAACGCATATATGGTTTCATTTGCCGTATTTTCGTGCAATTACTCGAAACCATCGTAATTTTCTATAGTTTTTTGAAATCACACTTCTCATTTTTTATTATTATAGTTAAATCATGCTTAGTTAAAGAAAATAGTAGAAGGTAAATAGAATAGAATGTAAATGGCAGTCAAAATTAGTTTTCCCTTCTTTCTGTTCTTTTAAAATATCTCTTCAAAGTTAAGGAGAAACTATAAAAAAATTAACATTTTCACCAATTATGATTTCCATTCAATCCAATTTCTCCCTCAAATTACATGAAATTCTACGATAACATTGCTTTCAATTTTTCGATGTTTCCATTAATTCACAACATTCGACATAATTACAAAGCTGAACGCAATCAGTAAACGAAATATAATATCATTTTATCGAATCGAACGAAAAACATAACGTTTCGTTAAACATAACGTTACATTAACGTGCTACGTTATTCGTAACTCTCTCTCTCTCTCTCTCTCTCTCTCTCTCTCTCTCTCTCTCTCTCTCTCTCTCTCTCTATTTGCCTTTAAACAAGATTCTCTATTAGATACCACGCTAGCGCAATCTTTCAATAATAAGTATATCGTAAAACTGACTCGCTAAAAACCACCACTCATTTTCTGATAACGATCTCTGAGCGAGCAGGTAATGTAAAATGAATGACACACTTGTTCGAGTATCCCGTTTCGTATGTCTTATTATTTATGTACGCTCCACTGGCGACTGCAAATAAAGTGGAAGTAAATTAGGCTAAGCTAAAAAGGGAAATGATGAAACTTATACTGACCAGATAAATGTACTTATCTTGTTCTATTCCCAATTTATTTGACCCGGACCTTTAATTATTTTAACAGAGATATTAATATTTACGAAACACGGGCATCGTTACGATACAAATGTTAACTACAGATATTTTAAAATAAACTAATTGATCAGAGCGTATTCATTCGCGGAAGGAAAATTGTAATATGATAATGGATACGTTTGAACAGTGATTATACGAGAAAACATAAAGAAATTGCGCAGGAATTGTAAACTCATTCTGAAATTTGATTAACGTGGAATCATTAAAAGTGATCGATATAATCATTTCGATGCGTATATTTTTATTTATTGCAATCATCTATAGACACGTTAATAACTCATGATTCCTCGTTAAAAAACCATAAAACAAGATACATACGCAGATATCGTTATTTTAGAATCAACAATATGCAGCTCCGTTATTTACCCGTACATCGTGCATAATTAATTACATTTCTTGTGCATTCCAGATGAAGCTTGTATTGTACACTCGTGAATTAAATTGCAAACAGACTCGTTTGTCCTGATAATTTCAAACTATCAACTTTATACAAATGTGTATACGAATGTAATTCAAGTTGGAAGCAAGCCCTTAGAAATAAACCGAGATTGCTTGTACATTTATGGGAAATGAAAATGGAAATCTAAATAATAGAAATTCAGGGTCCACTAGCGATTTGTTAATAACATAAAAAAAAAGGCAGACAAATCGCAATTCGCGCGAAACGACAAAGTTCTGAAAGAAGCGAATCGTCGAAAACGGCGGACGCGTGTTTACGAAAATGAAACTGTAGACGTAATTTGCGGTGAAGCATCGGAGGGTCGTTTCGCGGTTGCAACGGGAATGTTGTATCAGGGCCGTGAACGGCCGTTCCCCCCGACTAATTTTAATTACTACTGATTTCGCGGTTCGCTCGCTATTTGCCAAGCAAACTGTTCCGCCGGAGATCGAGCGTCTGGGCCCTCGAACTCGCCACGCATTCAAATCACCGCGCTGCTCCAGTTTAACCATATGCTGATTGCCGACTGCCCGCGATTGTTTACGCTTCCTTTTTCTCTCCCGCCCTCTTTTCACTCGCTCGTGCCTGTGTCACAACTTTTAACGCTCTTCGATGTTCCATTGATCTTGCACAGTGCTTTTTATTATACATGTATGTGGTGCGCGCAACGTATGCATTAGAGCAAGGGTGGTGCAATTGTTGCGGCTCAGGGGCCATTTTCTAGATGCGAAGGTTAGCGGAGAGCTGCACCTTCTAAAATGATTATATTCATTAGTTAACTTTGAATTTCAGAAAAGGTATTAATTGTAGCATAATTCTATTAAATTTATTTATAGGTGAAAGAACATTTAATTTTAGAATCACTTTTCTACGAAAGTGTAAGTGTTTTAATCGACAATCCACTGAAACAAATGTAATTGTTGTCAACTGCTGTAATTGCTGCAGAATTAATTTGGAATCGGTCAGAAAACTGAAACAGAATTCCATGTATACAGGGCAGTAAGTGATGTATATTTCTCTTTTCTCGTTTCTTGGTCCTCTTCTCTTCATGTTCGTGCTGCGGTAACGAACAAACTGTGGAATGCGATTGAATCGCGTGTAAGTTTCGAAACTCTCTTTCCGTAGAAAATGGTTTAGTGAGGACGGAAATCGTGTGAAAAGAGCGCAAGTGGAGATTGATAAATGATAGATAAAATGCTTATCCCTTTACAGTAAATAAAATGAAGGATGATTTACTAGGATGAAATAAAAGTAGTATTATATTTAACTTACATATAATACTAATACTATAATACTTAAAACACTAACCAAGACTACAGAAGCCTCGCGCGTTGTCACGACATCGCTGATCGATGTGGAATCAAACTATGCGGACACTTTAAACATTTACTTTCAGGTCGCACACGATCGACTCCCGCGGCTCGATACGTTTCCGTTTGTGAAACCGACGCGAGAAATGGAATTACGGGTTACAAGTGGCTGCGCCAGCCTTTGTCGACCGAAAACACCGCGAAAGGACCCGACTTTCCCGTTTTGTTCGAATTCATGGCGTAAGTTTACGTTCGAACGGGGTAAGTTACAAAGGATTTCAAATGGGAGCCCATTGCTGTTGAATAACGATCGCCACTCGGTTAAAAATGGAAAGAAAAGGCGCCGTTTCAGAATGGAAATGTTACCCCCTGACTATTTTCCTTTGTCCATCATTCATAGCGAACAATAATAATGTAGTGGCAATTCCCAAAAGAAGAATTTTGAAAAATAAATAATATTCGCCTTTATTCAATTTATTCTTGTTGGTCCAATGATTAAAAAATATTTTCAAAGTTTCAACAATATAATATAAATTCTGAAAAAAACAGCAACGAATAAAAAAAATTCAGCCCCAACATTTTTAGCGCTTAAATTAATTTAACTTGGCAGTTTTCTCGGTAACGACATTTATACAGTATGATATTAATGAAATGAAAAGATAGGGGTAGAGCAGAGAGGAAGGAAGCGAGGAGAATCGGGGCGAGTCAAACTTTAGTTGGCGGCAAATATTTGAACGATTTAATAAACGACTTAAAACGCGCGACGGGCACGTGGTCAGGGGGGTGAAAAGGAGATAACGAAATTTTCGAGTTACGCGTTTGTTTGACGTCCATGAATCGAACGGTCCGTAGTACAAATAATGGAATATGTATTTTATTTCGCGCAATGCTATCCGACTCGTTCTCACGTTAAGATGAAACCGCTCGATCCTAAACCTTTTAGCTTCGAATTGTGTCCAATGAATATTCACTAAAAAAATTTTTAGACAGGAAAACAAAGTTTAATCCCTCAAGCGCGGGTTTTTCTCACTCTCGAGGGGTTATTTTTTTTTCTTTTTTTGTTTTTTTTAATACTCGCATCTTTCTTTTGTGCATCGTTATCAGTTGTCATTGTTCATTGTTACGATTATCTTTAAACATCTATCTTAATTGGGAATTTTTGTAAAAGGCTACGATGTACCATTTTTACTTGTTTTTACGCAGAAATGAACGAAACACGAAATTGGTAATTTATTAACATTGCAAATCGATTGTTTAGCAGAATTGGTTACCTGTGGATTGAAAACAGATCGATTCTGTCGAATGCAACAATCAGTTACGATAGAATTTATTGAGAGATTTTTCCTCTTTGATCGTGTCAGAAAATAGAGAACGTTGTTTCTGCAAGCAGATTGCAAATTCATCAAAATAAATCCAATACTAATCTCCTTTGTTGCGACAAAATACAATACAAAGGTCAAGCTTGCATTAATTTGTCCATCAAAGGGTCTGTCCCAATATCCTTAACAGAAAAATGAGAAAATTGTTGTATCTAATGAAAAAAAAAACGTGTCCACGTGTTCGTCGATCCTAGTCTGAGTAACTAAGCCGACCAAACGCCTAAATTACAAATAAAGGTTTGGCATAAATTATTGGTTTGGTATAAATTAAATAACGTACTGCGACGAAAGTATTTTACGTTCTCAAAAAATGACAGATATTTTTTCAGCCGTATCATAAACTTGGAACACTCGGACATCCCAACGCAGACATACTTGCAATTATTTAAGCATCCAGCCTTGTTATACGCAATATTCACTGACCGTTAATTCAGCGAGTGGAGCGTGGCATACAATGAAAGTTTCTTTCACACGTTAAATCAAATCCTCGCGCACGCCAAAACATAATTATTGATCGGTCCAGGAACAACGCGGGAGAGGTGAAGCATATTACCGCGTTTATTTAATGAGCTCGCGAAAGTAACGCTGGCAGCTCGACGGATTTACGCATCGCCGACGGTGGCAACCATAAATTAAGATCGAAGCAAAATCCAACGTCCCGTCAACGGCATATTTTGAAGTTACTCGTTGTCAAAGTGCGCGGCGCGAAAATTATAATACATCGCGTTAGCGGACGCAAACCGAGGCGACGAAGAAGACCGTAAATAATGTGATCAGCATAGATCATCATCTCGAAATGTGTGACGTAAAAGTTTGGATCGGTTGATTTATTACCTCTCCATATGCCACGATCGCGGAATTGAATTACAACTGCCACTACTTTCAAAATACATCTCTATTATGGAAAATAGAACATTGATCAACGAATTATTATACTCTAAAAAATACAATTTTTAACATTACACTTTAGCTATAAAGTGAATTTTTGAATATGTACCGTTGAAATGCTCAATATTTGAGCTTAAAACAACGAACCGTATACTATTCTAAATATGACGATGAATAATAAATTGGTGTTAAATAATCGAAAGGGATTCACGTGAATACTTGGCAAATGAAGAATTCCGTGAGCGTCGTGTCGTTTAGCCACGAGGAGGGAAAAAAGGAAAAGGAAGGATCCAGCGTCGAACTATTTATCCATTGTCCTCGTAGGAGGGAAATAAAAAGAGACGGGAGTAGAGGATCGCTGCGGTGAAAATGTTGCGTCCGGACCGGGCCATCGGATAGAATTCAGAGAGAACCGCTGCGTGACGAGATAATCGTCGGGGCTGGTCGCATATCGCTTCAAAGCGAAATTGTCGCACGGACGAATCCACGCCGAGACTCTAAACGAAGCTGGACCGACGCAAATGCGGCGCGGACAATTTCGCGAATTCGAATCGCGCCCCGCGATTTTCAAGCTATTCGACGCAGGGAAAGGGTGCGGTCGGCAAACGTGCCCAATTTTTTCTACTTCGTCCACCCAACCCTCCTCGTTGGAACGCGAAATAAATGGCTCTTTTTCTATTGTTTTCGCGCTCGTCTCGATTTTCGTTGCGGAACGTGTACTCGTTTATATTGTTCTATTTTCGCCTGTTTTTTTTTTCCTCGTACTGTTACCGCGAATTACGTTTATAGGATTTGATTGTTGGCATAGCCGCGTGTAAATTGGAATTTTTTTTTCAATAGAGTTTCACGTCAATAGGGAGGCGAGTTTCGTATTTTCTAAGTGTCGATTTAATTTTTTGCAATTCTGGCTAATGAATAGTGACACAGCTGATGAACGGCGAATCACGTCGAGGTTTTAATAATACCAAATTATGAAGTGTTACATTTCGTGTACATATAACCATAATCGGGTTCCACCAACCAATATACTTAGCTAAAAATCTAGCCGCAACGAATAAGAGATCACCGTCTAGTAATCCCTCGAGGAGCACTATCCCATGAATTTAAATTACATCTAGCAAACCAAGTCCGCGCTCTTAATTCCCCGGGCTTTCATCGTGGAAATTTCTAGAATCTCGAACAAGCCGGTAATAAAACGCGGTATTATCCCCTCATAACTACCAACGGAGCAAGCAATTATCGGTAACGAAAATTTCTCGGATCGCTTAACGACCGTGCCGGAGTCTCAATGGACGAATCAGACGCGATTCATCGGAAACCCACCACGTCGGATCGCGCGCGAATTCGAAATTACGCTTCTGGACTTTTATTGTTATCGCGACCCCGGAGGCCAACGACTTTTCCGAAAGAGTCGGGATCACCACCGAATAATCTTTGCTGAGAAAATTTGCGGATCTTTATTCGAATTTTCATGAGAACCGAATACCATCCTATATACAGAGTTTGATTTCTTTATTTTTACTGCTACAACTATGTATTTTTTTCCTCGCCTTAATTTGCTCCGACACCAATATGAAAAGTGATCTATACTGATTATCGACAAGAGACATCGAGATTCTTAAAAAAGAATAACAAACAGAAAGCGTAAAGCGAAACGCGGGACCACTTTTCAGCGCTTTCTTCGTAAAAATCGGTCCTGCCCCTTCGAGAGTAACAGAGAATGCATCGCGCTGAATAATTGAGAACCCAATTTTCTCGTTGAAAATGCCGCGTATCGACTCGGGACTCGTTTCAACCTCATCTTTGTCCTTTTTCTTAAGTCCGAAATACCCTGCATGCAACTCTACTTCCATTTGTATCTCGATCATTATGTTATTTATATGGAAAAAAAAGTTCTATGAAAACTTAATTTCTGTTAATTTCAGATGTGGGGTATGTCACTGTTTTAAAATATCATGAAATACTGTGTAAATTATTGATGCGATGCATGGACTCAATGGTAAGTTAAATAATATTTCGTACAAATTTTTCCCGTATTATTTGCGAAACCGATATTCGTTAAATGATATCCAAGAAAAGTAGGTACTGGAAAATTGTCAATATTAACTATTAATTCGTTCATATTTTTTTGCAAATTTTTAAAACTATCCCAATTGTTAAATTTATCATTTATGCAAAATATCCAAAGAAATATTTTAATTATCCGTGCTTTGAAGATGCATTTTTTGCCGTCTACTTTGCCTGTAGCATATTTTAATTATGTACCAATCAAAATACGAAACGCATCAGTTTCTCTGTTTAACGATAGATCAAATGTTGAAAAGTTACGCGGGCACGCGTTTCACATTCAGTTCCATCGGTTTGCTCCCAGTTTGCTTGGTTAATGGATTGAAACGTGGTTCATTAGATTGATGCATACTCGATTAATTTAAATGAAACAAGGGACACAATCAGTCACGGACCAGTGCTATCATCAGTGTAATCATTGTAATTGGAGTATTATATTTTTGGACACAATGTTCGAGGCAGAAAGTTTTACGTTTTTTTCATTTTGAAATTTTAGTGAAAGAATTAACGAAGCACGATTTTGCAAAACGTCACGATCGAATTCAAACTACGAGAACACGGACGGTTCGAAGGGAAGTTTCTTAATTAAACGAATCCTGAACTCGTATGCGGCGTTCTGGCCGAGTAATCGTGATTTCCAGTTAAACTGAAAAGTACCACCGTATATTTTCGAGAGCGGCGTAACAACTTTTCACGTACGTGTGCATGTGTCTAATTAAAATGGCAAAAAAATCGGAAGTAGCCGGGAATAATGAATTCTAGTGGACTCGTGGTATAAATCAGAAAGTCGATCGCTTCAAATTCACCGAGTTTTAATTAGAAACTCGAGTGGAAATATTGGAGTAAAAATATGGACAACTTTTTTGCCCCTCGTTGATAAAAAGAAAACCTATACGTTCTTAAAGTACTTCCTAATTACAACATTCTAAGGGATTAAATATTTGACCAAAAATTCTTCCTGAAACCTCTCCCAAAAGCATTACCCGACGCATCCCATCGACGCAACGTGGATTCTCCTCGTACGTTCAACGTCCCTCGACGCGTCTCATTAAAGTGTATCGATTTCGCGAGGGAAGAGCTCGCAATTACCACGTAGTCAGAGTATCGCGGTACCTTGCAATTTCCACGCGGCATAATTGTACGTATCACCGCGGGGTTGTTGCACGAAGCGCGTCCTATAATAAAGACGTCCACTCTCGCTCGCTTCGTCCCTCCCGCGCTGTGACTCTTTACCTTTTCCACCCACGGGCGAGCCAGTCGACGAAATTGGAGCCGGTGACCGTGAAAATTCAACCGTGGATTTCTACGACGAGGGTGTCTCGATCCTCCCCTCGGGACGAAAAACAGCTCGCGGACGGGGCTGGGGTGAGAAACGAGGGAACGGTCGACGACGAACGAGGGTGGTACAGCCAGTGGCGAAGAAAGGGAAACACGAACGGGGAAAGTGAGAGGAATGAAAGTGAGAGGAGCCGTCGAAAGCGAGCATGCTGCCAGCAGAGGGGTTCAAAATGGAAACTGCGGAGGTCGGTAGGCGTGTCCCTTGTATTAGGTTTTAATCATTCAGGGGATGAAATTTTAGGCACGTAGGCGTGGTAGTCTGCATCTCTGCCGACTACCGGTTACAACCCCTTCCTGACACCCCGCTCCATCCTGCGTGAAATTTGTCGCCGGTGTATCCGCGCTTCGACGATTCTCCGAATCTAACCGAGTTTAAGCTTCACTTTCGATCATTTCTGTCCTTTTAACTTGCAAATATCGAACGAACAATTGTCAGAATTTCAAGTATTTAAATTAATTACACATATATGGTACATTATAATAACGCTAACAAAATTTAATTTAACTTCGTAATGCACCGCGGCATTACGTACAAAATAATGAGTACAATGTTCTTCGCGTGAGGCTAATTAAATAACACGAATTAACAGAACAGTTAAAGTCTAAACAGCGAAAGATAAAGTTTGAAATGATTGGAATTCAGTTTTAAATCGCTGATGGTCTTCAAGTAATAAACTTTGAAACCAATTTTATGGTTTAACACGCAAAACTTTCGATTTCTAGTAACTTAAAATACACACGCAGGCAACGTCAAACATAAAAGGGTGAAGCCAGAGATTGCAGTTTCTGTAGATAATAAATTCCTAATTGAAAAATTTACCGAAGAAAAAATCTCGCTATACTCAGAATCGCGCCTCGAAATATGTAATTTTCCCTCGGGCTTGTAACTGGTCGTGGGTAGCGAACGTGGCTCGCGCGTTGGAAAAACTCTGAGAGGCTGCGAGTTGCAGGTAATCTGCAGTAAATTTCGCGGGGGGAGCGATGCCCTCGACTATATGTGGAAGCTTCCCCGTGGTCCCGCGTTATCTCGCGATCTCTTGCCTCGATTTATAATCTCGTGGAGGACGATCTCTGTGCCTTCGGAATTTATGCGAAAACATTATGGCCTTCTCGGACATCAGCCATTCCCGATGTCAGAAGTCGATTTTTCGATCGAGATTCTTGAAAGGGTGGGATGCGATTCATGGTTTTCTTTCAATACCGCATTCTGGGCTGAATCATGAAAAACGACGAAACGATTCAGTCGATCAGGTAACGTACGATAAAATTGGATGAAATTTCGGAAAATGAACAATCGCGGTGGAACATTCGATATTAATGACAAACAATTTTTTTATTCTATCTAAATACAGTAAGTAATATAAAATTAGAATGTATATACTTATTTTCGTATTAGTTTTTTTTTTTGGCTGTGCTAAAAGTGCCCGCAGTTAAAGGGTTAGCAACGTTACAAATACTATAGATACCACTAGAAGGTCGCGTTCTACCTTCGAGGGTCTACCATCGTGTATTCGACGAATGATTCGACGACAGTGGTCGGACTGGAAAGTACATTGAAACAGACTGGGAATGCGAAAGAGGATCCGGTGGATGTCTTATTGGCCGAGACGTGGGGCGCCATGGCGTGCCCCTCGTGCTTCGCGCGTCGCCTTTCTCAGTCGTGGCGTAACTTAACGTGACAGACTTCTTACTGAGGCGAACTTCCATTTTCGCAGCTATTGCCGGTATTATTTCGCCCGTGACGCAAATCGGAGCCCACTGCTTATCCCTTGTCGAACGGGATAAAGGACAAACGCGAGGGGTATAAAAACGGAATGGCGAAAGACCTGTTTCCCGTCAAGAATTGCTGGCATCCCCTGTTCTCTATTCATTTTTTAAGCGGCTATCCCTGGCGATGCTACGACAATATCGCCTGCTTGCCGTCACAAATACATACTCAGAGCTAAGCGTGTCTACGGAATGAATTGGTTGAATTGTAAAATTGTTCTGCTCTTTCACACTTCTGCGGAAGATTAAATAGCTTTTTTGAATCAACAAATAAATAAGTAAAAAAAAGTATTTGTTTAACCATGGTAATGCTTGAAATATCTCATTTTAATTTTAATTTTGAGCATTATTTATCAAATCAACTGTACTAATTCTGGGAAATTATTCGAACTATGTTTAACAATAACCGTGGGACAAACGCTTAAACACCGAACTACCCCTTTCCAGCGCTGGATACCCTTCCTCGGTGTTCAGCGCGGATGATCTCAGTAACAAAACGCGGTGCCGTCCCAACAGGGACGTCTAACATAACCCTCCTTCGGTATTCACGCGAACTTCTCGGCTAAATTGAAATTCTGGATTTAAGAGGGTCGCCCGGCGTAAAGTTACATTCGCTACAACACTCGTCGCCGTCGCCGTCGCCGTCGCCGTCGTCGTCAAACGTTGTTCCGTCGTCGAGCGTACTACGTACCGCGGCGTTTACAAGCTTTCGAGAAATTCGAGCTTTCCTTCGCGATGTACTTTTTTCGTAGCTCAAGTAAGATTAAAGTGCCAATCCCTCTTTTGTGAAAGCAACGAGTCACGTGTTCGTCCTCCGTGTCCCTTAGGATCCGTTCGCCTAGGTTTTACAAGAACCAACGGGGTGTAACGGTGAAAATTCAGGAAATTTCGATCCAATTATTCAATCCTTGAAATAGATTACGAGGAAGACGAGCGGTTTAAAGAAATATCACGATATGGTAAAGTTTACTGGGCTGAGTATCAAGTACGATGATTACTTCTATGAAGAAATATATATTCTATATATATTCTATTTTAATCCATAATTTACGTACGTGAATTTAGGTGAAAGTGGATTACCATTTAAGAAAAGTTATTTAAAGAATTTAAAGTTCTAACATATTATTTAAACTAGAAAGTTCTCTTGCTAAAGTTTAAAGAGAAATTTATTTTCTACACCATCTAGTTTACAAGATATTCGAAAAATATTTTTCAAACTCCTCAATTTGACAGCCGTTATCGTCCTTTCAACTTGGACAATGACCACTAAAAAGATTTGTTTCGAATATTTTTTTAAAACCTATCTACCATATCAGTTTCATCAAAATTGGTCTGCACGGGCTAGAGATGTTCTCTTGTCAGACCACAGAGCTTTCAATTAACAATCGAATGTAGAAAAATTAATTCTTTGGCCATGTTTCTGCTTCTGCGGAGAGTAATATTCATTTTTCATGCTCGATATCTTGATTTTACGGTTCTTCGTTCTGTTGGAGCTAAATCTTAAACAAGTGATAATGTTAGAATTCTTTAAGATTGTTGATGGACCCCCTCCAATATACGTACATAAAACGAACCTACATATAAATATTAAAATCAAACAAACTTGCTATTGCAAAACCGTTGAACCAAAAAAAAAAAAAGAATACGTTATTTCAATTTTTCAATTCGTTATATCGTACCGAGAAGAGGGAGGGGGGGGGGGCAGCAAACGTACACCTGTACATTTTACCAATTTACCAATCCCGAGCGGTAATCGACTTGTCAATTTCCGGCGCGAAATCTCTCAGGGAGCCTTTCCCGGAGCCGATCGTCCATGTTTGATTAATTAAACAAGCGTAAAAGCCCCGGTGACCAGGGCAGAGGGTGCGCGTGACTGGCTCGGCCCGGAGGAGGCGCTGAACTACCGGAAGTTTCCCCGCCGTTAAATCCTCGTTACCGCGAAGATTAATCCGTCCCGGTGGCTACGCGAGGGCCAGGTAACTCTTACTAACGTAACAGGCCGTGTAATGTGTGCGATTCATCAAAAGGCAATTATTAATTCCTCGCGCGGTGGCGGCCCTGCGAGCATCTCGGTGAACCGGAAGTTCGCGAAACAGAGCGCGAGTCCGGGCACGCCGATGCGGTTCATCGAGGAGTTCGAACGAGATTGCTGTGGCTGTGAATAGGGTTAGCGGGATTAGATTATTCCTTGGTATAATTTAAGAGGTTTACTAACTAGCAATTGGTTTTACATTTTTCAAATCGTTTACAGCATAGTACTATTATTTGTTGTAGAGCATTATTATCATTGTTTATAATAAAGATGTTTGATATTGTTTCCATTTATCAAACGAGGGTTTTATCCATTTTTATGTAATCCTATATATGACATGTATGTATCAACAAGAGATACATTTCCACTAGTTCAGTTAATATTTTTCAGATATTTTAATGCGTTTTTAACTTGTATTTTACAAAATTTAGATATCTAAACAGGTGGAAAAAATCTGTCGTTAAACTCGTTTATCTGCAGATTAAGTTCGTACGACTTTTAATAGAACAGACTGATTTTTAATTGGAAACATCTTTACTTAACTTAATGCTCGGTTCACGACGAAATAACAGCACGTTGTTTTATTTCGTTCAATTTCCAGAGTCACTCGCGGCCAGGTAGCGTAAAGTTAAAACGTGTTTCAGCTTGTTTAATTCGCGGCAACGTTTCAGTTGGCTCAATTTTCCAGCTTTCATGGTTCCCGGTTTTACATTAAAAGACGAAAGCCGAGAGCCGCTCCGACGGCATTTTCCTATCGAACTTGCTCATTTTCGAAAGGACGAATTCAATTTACTTTTTCCATTCCATCCGGCAAAAACTAAGTGTCCGAATGATTTCCGTGCGAATGAAATGAAAATATTTGACGTTAAATCGATGGACGCTGCACGATCGCCGGGAGAGGGGTGGGAAAGTACGTCAAAAAGACAGCGCGATGGTGGACGGAGATCAATGGCACTCTTAGAAAGCGATCAATTGAAATGCTACGTCGATTTGATGGACAGGAGGAATTGTTTTGGTGTTTAAAAAACCTCAGAACGAGCCGAACTACGTTTCTTGGCCGGTTTTCATTACAAATTTAAATTTGAATGGAAATTTCGTTGCGAGTTTAATTCGATGTTATTCTCTCCCTCTCTCTCTCTCTCTCTCTCTCTCTCTCTCTCTTTCTCTCTCTCTCTCTCTTTCTCTTGCAATTTTACTTTAGAGAAATTTTAATTCTAATTCAAATTTAGATTAACTCCCGAAATTATAATTATAATTTTAATTGGAAATTTAGGGAAGCAACTTTCTCTACCAGATTAAAGTAACTATAGACTCGACCAAATACGATAAATAGTTATTCAGGCAACAAAAATTCTAAGTACGATTCATATTCGCAAAAGTAGGCAAACGTTGGAAAATTCAAAGCTTCGTGTTTTTTTTTTTTAATAAATTCAGAATCGTTGAAACGTTCGTTGGCACTGCTCGCTAATGAAATGTAAATAAATTTAGCGAATAGTAAACAGATTTAAAATAGTCGCAAAAGAAATATAACGAGAGACACTCACTGGGATTAATTTAACAGGAGAACGAGGAAATTCGGTTAACCCCTTCTGATCGATTCCACGTAGACTAATCCGGCGGCAATCAGACGCGAGACCGCATCATTTACTCGAACTTCGACTATAATTCCGCTTCGAAGAAGTATTCAAGGGCCGGCTAATTTCTAGCGAAATCCAAAAGCATTCTCGTCTCCGGAGCTCGCGTGAAATATTTGTCTGGAGATATCACGCAACAGGGCGAACCCGCGCTGCTTATCGATTGCGTTCTATCGCTTTCGTCGCTTCGGCCGGCTCGTACGTACCCGATAAAAATGTGCAAATGTTTTAACATCGTCTGAACGAGGAAGAGACGACGGTGGATGGAAGAAAAGCAGAGAAAAAGGGGCTACGATAAGGAGAAAAGAGGTTCGATCTAAGTGGGATGAGGAATGACGGGGCGAGCAGGACGGGAAGGGGTTAAAGTAAAAGGTTTTACCGACCCCCTGTTTTTAGGAGGGAAAGGCTGGATTTTTAAAGAGAGAGACGTATTGGCGAATGGAGTGTATTGTTAGCTATTCGAGTAAAAATGACAGCTTCGTTCTTATACGTTATAAGAATAATTCTTTAATTTAATTTGACTCCGTGGATCTGTACTCTTTTTCTTTCTGTTGAGAACTACTTTAAGCGTGAAACGAAAAGGTAGAAAATGGTTTTAAAATTACTTACAATAAGGTAGAACTGTTTCCTTGAAATTAAATTAACAATTTAATCAAATATACTCATTATTACAAGTATATTTGTCGCAACAAACAACGAGTTAAATTGTTGTAGAGGAGGTTATTGAATCGACGCGGAAGAAATAAAGATTAGGTAAAGAAAGGGTGGAAATGTACTGTACGGTGAACAAGAATTGAATAAAGCCAAGAGCTAAACGAGTATAGATAAGAGCACAGAACGTGAAAAAGAAACTCGATCGAGACGAAAGAAAAGAAAAAGAAATACACGGAGAACCGAAAGGTGGTAAATAATGCTAGGAAAGAGAGTGAAAATTACGAGAAAGAAAGGAAGATCGACAAAATACTAGTAGAATAATAGTGGAACGGTGCAAAAAGAATTAAAGTTGTCTCCTTCCGTGAACAAAGATACCGCAAAGTTTCCTTTCCGTAAAGAACGAAATAACGCGATCGAACAATATAATTAACCAAGAACTGAAAGAAAAACAAGAACTTAAATCAAACGTAGCTAAAACTAAAACGCTGATAATAAATAGATAAAATATTTAGGTGCATAAATAGCAAAAAGTAATCAGAATTATATTGTTCGAAAAAGAAGAACTTCTGAAATTTATAAAATGATATAAAATAGGTAGAAAAAGGTAATAAAAAGTAAACTTGGAAATATCCTTGAAACTTGCCATCGTTTATTCTCTTTCAAATAAAAGTATTTTCTCGAACCACAAATAAATGCTAGAAATACTTGTAACAAGTATATTAACAGAATATATTTACAATACAATAGTACCACATTCCAAGGAATGTAGTATGGTAGTAACAAGGAATTACGAGAAAAAGGCAGGTTGATCAGGAGTAGGGAAGGAACGGCGAACAAAAAACAGGGCACGTGTGGAACAACAACTAAAGATAACGAGAAAAATAGGGGAGTGTATCGAATTAATGAGCGAGGGCCAGAAAAAGCAGTACCCCGTACGAAGGAGAAAAAGTGGATAAAAGGCACGGTAGGTAGGGATGGCGGGTAAAGGAGAGATAGGGGATGAAGTAACGAGCGCAAGAGTGGAAAAACAAGTGAAACGGAAGGAAGAAAAAAGTGAGGACGGATGAAAGACAAGTGGAAGAGAGATATAAATAAAGGGGAGGCAAGACGGATCAAAGTAACGAGGGCGATGAAAAAAGAAACTGGTGGTATGGGACGAATCGCTGGAAAGAAAACCTGGGTGAAAGATAAGAAAAGTGCGGTGAATAGGCGGGGGGGGGGGGGGGGGGTAGGCGCAGCGGAAGCAAAGTAAAAATGTTTTTTATTTCAACATTGCGTAGGTATAGTAAGTTTTAAAAGTTTTAAGCTTCAAATAGCAGATTATCAAAGAAACCTGTAAAAAAATAGCAACAAATTAATATAAAAAATTTAATTAATACAATTCCATCCACCTTCTCTTTCACCTGTTGCAAATAGAAAATTTTCAGATAGCATTCGCGTCCACTATATTGCCAAAGAAAAATTCGACCGAAAGAACCAACCGGAAGGATACTGAACGTTGCTGTTTCATCGACGTCACGTTCAGTTATATCATAGCAGATAGGATTAAAATTCGATACGGATATCGCGTTCATCCCCTGCCAATAGTATCTCGCGTCTATTCGATAGACAACATCGATCGTTAAATAATTCTCGGCAGACGGAAACCAACAATGTCCCGCGACGCGAAAAGCATTCTTCCTCGTAGATCCGCGGATGAACGAAAGTATGGCGGAAAGATAAGGGATGGAATTGAAAATGAAAACTGCCAGCACGGTCAAGAGTATCGTTATTACTGGAAAGCGAGTGAATCCGGTTACCAATATCGACGATCAAAGAGAACGAGGTTCAGGCGTCCGGTGTCCTAACGTAGCGAGCAACCTATTCAATTTTTCTAGCGGATACGCGTTCACGGTATCGCGCCATCGACACCGTGATCGCATCCGTTGCCTTCCGCAGCTCAGAAATCGAAAATTCTCTGATGGAACCTGAATTACTGGCTGATCTGCTCCCAATAAGGGATACTTCTAGCAAATAAGTCTGGTTCTCGAAGGAATATCATTTTAAAATAATATGATAAATATTGTCGGTTTTATTACTAAATATTCTAATTCTGATATTTACCATGTTTACCAGATTTCTATTTGTCGTATTTGTACATTTATTTTACATCGCGATTCAAAGCTTTGCTTAATCGATAAGAATGAATAAGAATTAATTTCTCCACGAGAATATTATGAAATTGACTTCCTTTCTGCCAATATTTTCTACGTATGGAACATCTGTTCGCCAGACATTGAGATATAATGGCATCAGTAACAGCCACTGAAATGTCGCGCAAAGCGTCGCAATAACAATTCAAATAATTTCAATCCCGCCGATTGCTTTGGCGGTCGTGTAACACAGCCAGCGCAGTTAGCTTAAATTTTAGTCGATCGATTTTCGATACTTTCACGAGATACAAGGTTTATAGATTCTTGAACGTTTCATTTTTATACCGGTTGTCGAGGGCTGCACGCGCGAGTATGAATACCAAGGTGACACTTTCGTGTTATAGAAATTGTCCCCGAAAGTATCGAAAATCTAACTCGTATCGATAAAGACCGGTGTTTGTAAGCAATATGTCAGTGAAACCCTTAAAATTCATAAGCTGAGAGAATCCCAATAAAGTTAAAGAAAATAGCACTGCGTATATTAAACTTCAAAATAGAAATAAATAATGTAAATCAATAAATGGAAGAAAATATTTATTTATTTATTATTTTCATTACGTGGTTATTTAACAATTTATATATATTGTTTTTATTCTATTTGTAATTTCGTTCAATTATTTAATGCATTTTAAAGGTTTCAACGACATATTTTATGTCGAAAAATATGTGATAGAATGGTAACGTTAAGGAAAAATCAATTCTTAAAACGCGTCGACGGAGAAGTCCTTGACAAAATTAAATAAAATAACCAAATAATGAAAATAAAAAAGGAAATAGAACAACCATTTATTTTTACTAAACTGTAATTTTCCACGGTAATTGGAAAAAAAATTGATACCGTGTTTATCAAAAGAATAAACAGGAAAGCAGACAGAGAAATTAAGAATCTTAGATACCCGTTCTCCAAATAATCCAAACCGTGGAAGAACAGCTGAAAATTCCTCGCTACACGACAATTACCGTAACACAAGGGGAACGCAAATAATACGAGAAGAGGCAGATGCGCTGTTATTAGAGAAGACTCAGCCAGAAAATATTCTTATGAAAGAGAAACTCTCCTCGTGGAATCTTGCGCTGTTCATATTCCCTTCACGTGGGCCACATGTTTCCCCTGGCCAGAGCAAGAAAACGACACGTCTTCGAATAAATGCCGACTACCACGCTTTTGTCCCCCTTTTTACCTTCCATCTTTGTTTCCGTTTTCATTAATAAGACAAAACCATCGATATTATACATATATATAATACAACAGCAATTTTCATCGTTTGTGATATCTCGATACTCTGGATACCATTGTCGTGTCGATTATATTCGCGAGTCAAGTGGCCAGTTTCTGATGTTCTTTGACAAGACATTGGACAAAATGGTTGGCATAGTATCCATGTGTGCACCGATCTTCGAACTTGGAATGTAGAAAAGCTGTACAAGTAAATTTTAATATCGCCCAAAAGTAGAATAACAAAATTTCCGTGACTGGACAGAGAACTTTGAGGAGCCAAGTGAAAAAGTTCCGTTGGAATATTTAATTAACCTGCGAGCGAAGTTTGATCTTGTTTCGCAGTTAAGGGGAGATAACGCGTGAAGAGTGAGAAACTGCTGTAAAACACAAGGTTTTACAGTAGGGATAATAAGAAATGTTGAAAATTATTCGGCTCCTTTGATCGTATGACGTTTAATTAGTTAACTGTATTTTTAATTTGCTATGATACTAATAGTATCAACATATTCCGTGTAATTTTGCTGTTTGAGTCCTCCAATTTTATTCTAAAGTGAAGTCGGCGAATGAAACATAATATTTGGCGAAAATCTCAGATATATCAAGAATAGCTGTTATTTCTTGGTGGAAAACTATCTTTCGTCGACTATTGCAGACTACCGGAAGAAAGCTGAATCAGAATCCGGAAAGAATGATACCCCTAACCCATCGCTCGTGTGAATCGTTCGCCTCCGCTATTAAAAAACAAACTTCCCGATGCACTATTCTCGGGTTTATCAATGAACGGTTGTTCCATCGAAATGGACCCGCGAAAGAGGTAACCAAATCCTGGCAGAACGAGCGAACGCTCGTATCCGGGAGGGGCTGAAATTGTATCCGAACCATTGGAATCAACAGGAGCATCGCGGAGAATGGAACACTCGACAGACCAGCGGGTAAAAGGACGTAAAAAGCGGAGGAGCGGAACCAAAAAACGAGAAGAAAATCGAGCTGAAAGTTGCGAAACACTCGAGAATCCTCGATTGAATCCTCCGCGGCGAATTCCACCGGGGTGGTTTCGCTCTCTTCGTTACACTCTCGCATTATCGGTCTCTCGCGTTCGGCGAGGGAAACAAAACGCGCATGGCGCCGAGATAACGAATGGAAAGTTGCGGTCGCCGCGCGTAAACTACGCAGCTTGCACGGACGCGGATTAATTCGTGAATTAGCGATGGCCACCGTCGATATCGGGTCCGCGACACGGCAAATAGATTAATAAAATGAATCTTGGATGGTTCCGAACCTGGTCGGCTTTCGTGGATTAATAGATCCGCGACGGGGATGACGGATTGTTTTAGAGAAATTGCGAAATGCGGCTACGAAGGTCGAAGGGAACTTTTCCGAATTAATTTTCTAGTTTAAAACCGGGTTAATCCAATTTTATCGCTGTCAAAATTGTTTGAGAGCCATTTAAACCGCGACTACCTACCAATGGAATATCGAGCGAATTGACTGGGATTTTTTTTTCAAATTAATTCTGTGCCGCAATGTCAGATTACACTAAATTTATTATTTTTTTAATTCTTTTACAAATATTCCTGAAATATTTGTAAAAGAATTTAAAAAATTGGTAAATACATACATGTATCTCTGACAGCAAGACTAACCTATATTCTTTTCTTTCAGAGTTATATACTCGGATTCGTATTATCATTGTACACTTTTTTCGTTGTTTTATAAGATAATGTACATGTTGCAATAAAAACTTGAAGCATGGTAAATGTATTCCTCCTGTACTTCCGCTAGTTTGTATGGGTGTACATCCACTTAAGATATTAGTGAAAGCATCAACTTGATATAAAAGTGTTTACTGTTCCCAGTAAATGTAGAATACACCCTTACTAGACAACGTATACATTTGCTGCAACTACAATTACCTAAATCAGATGTGAAAATATACATTTGCTCGTCAAAGTTTACATTTGATTGGTTGCGAATACATTTACTTTTCAAATTAGTATGCGCATACACTGACGAGTGCATACATTCACTGAGTTGACGTTTCTGCTGACGCTACAACTACACATAAATATAAGTAGGTTTCGGAGAAAGATAGACTTGTATTGGCTCTATTATAACAACAAAGAAGAACATCTTTCTTAACATATTCGAATAAATTTCAACTTTCCGATCATAAAACAAACCAATTAAGCAGATTTTCGAAAATTTGTCACACGCTGTTTAACTGAAATTTTAAAGACAACTTCGTTGCTGACAAGAACGATTTTAGATGAAAATTAAGAAAAATGGTTCGCCGTTTTAATGACTTCACGTCGTATGAAGATAACGTTTTCTCGAGTAGGAGACCTCCAACATTTTTAACATTTAATATCCTTGAACCATAATTTTCTACTCTCGGTTATAAGCAATTTTCGTAAAAGGAATCTAGTCACGATGAAATCGCGCAACGTCGGAAATAGGTAACTGACGGCGCGCTTAATAACGCTCGGAAAGCGAGGTGTGTGATCGATAATGAGCCACAGTATCGAGGACGATCAATCTGGGGGTCAGTGAAGCGTCGACTGGCCGATTTATCGTTTCGCAGTCGTCGCCGATGAAACGAAAAGCCCGGATAAACGCGTGCCTGCGGTAATATATATGCTTTTACGAGCCCATGCTAGTCCAGTGATTATGAATCAATTTACGAGTCCCGTGGAGCCGATCACCGATTCTCGAGTTGAAACACTTCATTTCCGGATCGAGCTCGTGATTTTATCTACCGAAAAATCGATGCAAGATTTAAGGGCTGTCGATCGATGAACAGCCCTTTTAATGGCATTAAAAACAAGTTTAAACTGAATTTTTGCAACATTTCATAATATTTGTTTTTCTTTTAAAACGTTGATATACGCTTCATTTTTCAAGTTCATCCATCGGTTACATTCTTACAAAGCGCTAACGAAACCAGAATTGAAACAATTGTCTCGAACTGACTCATCGTTAATTCAGCCAACTGACCAAGCTGTTTAATTGTTTAATTGATACTGCGTAACGTTAAGAGGGAGAAAAGATCTAATAACACTGAAAACCGCTCGAAGCTGGGTGCCAGAAGGCAAGGAGATTGTACATTGAAGAAGCATTTATGATGCATAGCGTGTACAGAATCCATTTTTTCTAGCAGTATTTATAAACGATATTAATTAGCATAAATATTCATAGCATCGATATAAAACGGAACGAGCAGTGTTTCGCAAAAATTGGACAACACCGTAATACTTTACAACCAATAAACCGTATACACACGGTTACGAAGCAAATACACATTGAAAACAGAACCGGAAACAACCGAGAAAAAAATTGAAATACACCATTCTCCCGTTCCGATAAATATTCAAGGCGCGAAAGTACACGTACGTGGTTGGACTTCAATTTCGGAATTAATGAACGTTTTGTCGAAGTTGACACGGTTAACCCTCGTTAGTCCGTTCGCGATTATTTCGTGAAAAAAAAAAAAAAAAAAAAAAAAAAATGGAATTCGCTGAAGTTTAATAAACATCGTTCGGCCAGAGAACGGAATTTATGAGTTATCGGGGCGAAACGGAACCTGGCCACCAGGCAATCACGATCATTCCACTTAGCTGCAGTTCCATCCGGCTGAATTACGACGATGCTTGTAATTACCTGGTTGAAAATCGCTCGACGCCTGTGTAACGGTGATTGAGCTCCATCGATGGTATTACCTGGTTATATGGACATGATTTTCGAAACTCTGCTCGAATAAATGGATAAAATTTTCCGAACGATATTGAAATAGAGAAAAAAAAACCATACACAGTTGGGATTGAATTATTAATTGGCAATAATAAATACTGTATTGATATATATTTTTTTAAATTTTACGAGTAACTAAAATTTGCACAAACAATATTAGAATATTAGAATATCAAGCAATATGTAAAAATAATAATCAAAGTGAAATAATAAATAATAAATTTCTTTCGTAAAGTGTATTTCCAAAATTTGGAATATTCCGGTCTTGATTGGAGTTTTGAAAGTCCTGTTAGAATAGTGAAATTGTATAATTTACCGACGTGCATTAAAATCAGAATAATTCATAGAAACAGTGATTGATAAATTAGTAAATTTTTCGAATATTTCATTATATTACATTTATGAATACCTTGTACAACTATGCATTCACAGTATTTTTCATCCATCGTACCACCTTGAAATACAGATTCAAGTCGAAAATTGATCGGTATTAAAATTTGAAAAAGGCCGGACCTAAAGTGTCGCCTGCACTGATTAAATTTCAATTTCTGTCGATACATCTCGAATGAAATATCTATCCTTAAACACTCATCCTTAATGGAACTTCCAAGTTCACTTACCGTATGCATGCTCTACTACATTTACAACAGCTGCACTTTTTTGTCAAATATAAAATTCCATTTCTAACCCGGCTGCTACCGAGTCATACTCGCACTTCCAGTCAAACCCGGCTATATAATAAGAGGCTTCTGGCCTTAAAAAGCAGGAAAAAGATGAAGAAGAAAAGGAAAGGAAAGAAAAGAAAAGAAAAGAAAAGAAAAGAAAAGAAAAGAAAAACGATTGCCAACGCTCGAATATTCAAGACTCCAGGAATACGTCTGGCGAAGAAGGGAATTAGATTCCACTTCTAACCGAAACCTCAAAGAAAACATACGGAACGGTTCCGCCAAACAAAATCAACCTCCACCGTTCCACTTGCTCCTCGAGCCTAGCTGACCTAGAACCAACCCGCAGGGTCCTTGAACCAGCAGAAGAGCCAGCCAGTAAAAGGAGAAGCGACAAGAGAAGAAACGAGAATCGACCGTTAAGGAAGGACCCGGTTAAAGATCCGCTGGACGTACGTACGTACGTAGTACGTAGATGAAAATTCCAAAGTCAAAAGGGGCGAGAGCAACGAGGGTAAGAGAAGAAAGGCTGAGAGAGGGTGGCTCGTGGAGGAGTGGCGAAGGACTCTTTGCGAGCTTTCATTCCGGACGATCGATCCTCGATGCCTTCTGTCTGGCTTGGAAGGATCAAAAGGACCACCGAGGTCTTCGAGAACCGACGGTGATGGCGGAACGGATCGAATAGCTGTGGCGGTTCTTGGCGTTAGCTAGGAGAGAAACGGGGCGGTGTGCGTAACAATAATCAAATACCCAGGAAGGAGAGCCTCCTCGTGGGAAATAAAGTTCGATGCCAACGGAAACCGTGGATGCCATCGAGCGGAAGCGATCGCGGGATAGCTCGATCCGGTTCGAAAGTCGGTTTATGCTTGTTAGGGGGCGCGAGCTGCGGTAAGGTGATTTATGGCCGGGGTGTTTCGACCATTTCTAGGGTGGGTTAATTGAGGAGATTGTTGGTACAGGTGATTAGGTTAATGGAAATGCCGATTGGAGAATCTTCATTTTTGGCCGGATTCTCGGCTAGATTAGTTTTTGCCCGGTTTCAATTCTGTCGGCACTAACGTATTTTCTTTTCTTTATCGTATTACCCTTTATTGCATTAAAATCCTTGGACGAATTTATTCGTTTTGCTTCCGGTAAAACTTATTTTTTCTAACATTGTCGATGGTAAAATAGAAAATTTCAATTTCACAACGTTATTGTTAACTATTATTCCTTTCTATAAACTAGACCCGAAAAATGTTGTATCAGTTTGACTGTGCCCGTAACGTTCTACCACAACAGAATGCGAATCATTTCGAGCACGCCAAGTAGCAACTGAACAGGAAGTCGTTAAGAATCCCGGATTAACATCGGCATTGTAATTAAAGTTAGTTTCACGCAGTTTATGGACCGACGACCCCCGTGACGGTGCTACACGTACCAGTATCAGGTGCAAAGTATATAATAGAGTCACAGTCATTATTATCCAGATAGTCGGGGTTCAAGTTCCCCAAATCCCTTATCCTTACCGAAACCTAAACTTATCCAAAGAGAATAAATTCACGGAACGGATAGATAGTACCTAATTCAAGTAAGTCTCTACGGTACGCGAGAAAATTTCATTCTTCATATTATCTCCTTTCTTATTTTAGAAATTTTAATCGTATCAGTCACCGCTCATTTCGTCATTTTGTAATTTGCATCTCTGTAGCACACATTTAAATATTTCTAATTCAGTCGTTTGCCATTTCGCAATCTTATAATTACCAAGTCCTACCGACACGCTTGATAGTCTCCTTAGAATTTCAATGGCTTGCCACTTTGCAATTTCATAGCTTCCAAGTTCATTAATTCCATCGTAATTTCCCAAGATTTTAAACACTTCGGACCTCGTTAAGAGATGAAGCTAGCCGCAATCGCTCGCGAAATTTCGATGATCTTTACCCGAAAGCTGAAAGATCGATTTCCGTACGATCGTTTGTTCCGTTTCATCACGCGAGAAGCGAATCCCTCGGAGGCTTTCGCTACATCATCCGCGGCGACTATTCTGCTCCGGTTACATATGCGCGTATTTGACGCTTTCATCGCCATCCAGGAATCAAAATCTCATTGAAATCCTCTGAAATCAAAGTTCTTTACCCTTTAAAAAAGGATTCGCAACGCGTGCGTTGTAATCGAAGCGAGCTACAGCTTTTCCAAACATCTTTGTGAACCGACTGACTGATTACTAGAGAGCTTCAGTGATCTGTTTTCCTTTCTTTCTACGTGGAAAAAGCTTTTTCTGCGTGTAAAAAGGATTTCGTAACCCAGAATAAGAGAAATGTTACTGAGATTTCATTAAAACACGCGATAAGTCGATGAGGCATTAGTTAAATTCAAGAAGAAAACTGTTTCTCAGAATATTTTAAATGTAAAATGTGGATAGACAACTTAATATTGAAAAATAATTATTGAATGGCTGTTAGCGAACAATTGAGCAGTTGCTTGAGCGTTCAAGAGATTTGATGAGATAAAAAGGTTGATTATTTCTATCTCAGAAATTTCGAAAACTGTCTGCCATCTGCCAGTAAAATATTCTAGCAATTAAAATTGCTACATCTATCGCAAATGTTACATTTAATTACTCAAAAATATTACAAGGTATTGTCTTTTTGCAAGCAAGAGACGTCTGAAACGTATTATGCAACTAGAAAATTTTTAATGAATTAAATCCTGACTTGCACAGAAGTATTCAATTATCCTCTAAAAGTAATGCCGCATCGGTATGTTTGAGAGATGAAATTGCAGCATCGAAAGTGCAGCATTAAAGAGTCCTTTGAACGTGAGAAATTGTCCTTCACGTTTCTTGTTTGCAAAGATACTAAATATACGGGAATATTTCTAAATGAAATGAAATAATAAATTTAACTTTGAAACCGTTTCAAATTGCCAAGCTTAATAAATACAATAAGATTAATATCGAAGGCATTCTATTAATTAATTTGCATCGAAAAATTGCTGCGTTATCGTCGAAGAGCATTCTTCCGCAGCCCAGATAATTTTTCACCCTCGGTGAGGTGGCTCGCGCTGCTGCCCTTCGCTGCGGGAAGCGGACTGGACTATTCATTCGGTTTCCTCTCGATACAATCAGCGATCGGTTCTGGATATGCCCTGTAACCCAAATACTAGGGAAGGAGAAGGGAAATGCTGCCCGCGCGCCTTGTCTTTCCTTTTGATCTGCTATTCGCGCGCTTCGCGGCGGAAAATCCTCTGCCCGAGTGTTATCGCTGATTGCGAATGAAAGCGGTTTGCGTTTCTGGACGCGCTCGGGAACCGTCTACAATCTAGAACGAATAAAAGAATACCGACGCTATCTATCCGTCAGGACTGATGAAAATGTGTCGTCTTCTTCTTCTAGTTACTTTTCATTTGAACCTGCCCACCTGAAATGCCAAACTTAAATTCCGATACTCTTGAAATATTTACCAAATAAACGCTCGAGAACGGCTTCTGGCGAATTTTTGTCCGGTTTCAAGAGTAATTTCTTGGGAAAATCGACGACTCTGTCTCTATTCCACCTCTGTGTACACCTTCCGTCGTGAGGAAAAATAGGTTCGACTCACAGAGAAAACATTTGAAAGAGGGAAAAGCTAGTGGTCTGCGCCCTTTTGATCCTTCATCCCCTGCGTCAGGATTTCGAGGAGAAATCGTAGGGTCGATTGAAAACAGTTCTCGAGCGCTCGTTCTCGCGAGAAGATCGCTGGCCCAGCGGATGAAAGAATTCTAAGACTCTGGCCAAGGTTTATCGATGGCCCCTTATGAAATAATCAAATGTTTCACGCAGTTTACCAAACGTTCACCCCGTTTCAATTCTCTTCTCTTGGAATTAGTACCAAAGGATCGTTCAAGTAACGCGATTGATTTTTTAGAATAAATGCACCTATTATATTTATCATTTCCTAATAATCATTTTTACCGAAACAGTTTGAGGCTTTTCCCCGAATGAATTCATGATTTCAATAGAATAGAAAATGGCCGACAACGGGTAATGGCGGACCGAATCGTGTATTTAAACGCTATACGTTGAAATTGAAGGATTCATTCGCTTGATACGGAAATTTCGCCGATTCGCGAGCATTTAATCAGCACGCGTTCCGTTGAAAAATTATTTAGTGGGCATTGCCGTTAAATGTCGCCATTAATGGCAGCGTATCGACGACGTGCGCGAATTTAAACGGCTATCCTGTTTCGCCGTTGAATATATCCTGATTGACAGATCTCGCAATGAACACGCGCGCTGCCGATAATCGTCGGATCGAGGGTCATAATTATGACATTTTACCCCTTTACCGGAGAAAAATCTATCGACGCTAAACTGAACTTTCGATGAAGCGATATTAGACAATATGTTTCTTTTAACTGTCAAAACTTTTCAAATAAAAAAAAAACTAGATGATGATTCCGACGAGAAAACTGTATCCAAGTTGAATTGTCGCTTCGACAGACAGCTTCTTCAATTTTCCCACTGGTTAGAAACGAGTACGTTGCGGTACCAGCGTCCGGTGTTTTCTTCGTTTCAACGATGAATCGAGCTGCATCGTATTCCAAGCAAACAAGGAACGTCCTCGTGCACCGCTTCGTTATTCTTTCACTGACCAGTCGACGACCACGCTGGTTCCAGCATGTACGGCCTTTCAATTTTCAGCGCTAAATCCCAGAGGGCTTGCGGAACTCGAAACTGTCGGTCATCATGAAAGATGCAGGAAGAACGAGGCGGAGAGCCACTAGCCCCGCCGCTGGCATCGACGCTGAACGTACCCGCGGAAGCAATCAGCGGCGATAATGTCGTTCGAATCGACTTCAGAGGAATTTCTATGCTAATTCGCTCGATCAACCTCTCTCGAGCGCTTCCGCTCGCACGAGAAGTGTGTTAGTATGTATACACTCTCTCTCTTCTTCGTTTTCTTTCCTCTCTGTTTCTTTGTACAATAAAATAGAAGAAACTAAAATTGAAGTCCTACACCCTAAAAATATGTTAACCAGAAAGGTGGTGCTTTTAAAATTGTTTTTCTTTCTTTTGAAAACCTGACTTTTCCAAATCTCATACACGCAATCGCGGTATCCTTGATCTTCAGGTAGAAACAGGGACAGAGGAAATTTTACAAAAATTAAAAAAATTCTAAACTAACTTAAAAAGTTTAAAAATTCATTCTGCGCACCCATTGCTCTAATTTCCAACGAGATGTTCGAGAAAGAAATAAAAGAGAAAAGGAAAAAGCGAGCACGACGATCTCTGCTGTTGCAGCTTTGAAACCAGCTAGGCTCGAAACACGTGAATTAAACAGATATATCGCCGGGCCGAGCCGCGGGACAATGAAAGCATGATAAACGGAGATTGAAAGGACAGAGACAGTTGTCTTGGCTAGTCTTCACTCACCGCTTCTGCTGTTATTATGAGCCATTATGAGCTTCAAAGCTGGAATATGGAGCAAGTTACTATATATACAGGGCGCGGTCTCATTGTTTCGAGGGCCGCTTTAAAATAATTGCTAAGCGCCATTGTCCATGCAACAATCACCACGCTCGTATCCATTACACTCGCAGAAACGAGGTGTTGTCTCCTGCTAATCCTTCTTCACTGAATCGAAAATAAAACGGGCAGCGTCAACGGTGTCCTCTGCCACGCCACTCCATCATGGAAAATGAGAAGAAGATGAGATATTATCGCCAGTTTTCCCGTAAATGGCAATGAATTTTTTGTCATTTCGCTACTACTCCCCCGAGAATATTTCACAGTGGAAGCGTATGAAATTGTATAGATTGCTGCGAGTTTCCACGCTACTGGAATTGTCTCGAATAGTTAAATTTTGTTGATTGAGAAATTGGAAATTTCAACTAAAAAAATTTCACAAGCTTAGAAAGTACTCTGGTGGAAGTTTTTCTATTTTAAATAATTCATCCATAATTATACCTAACATAATCCACGGTATATTTATTTCGCAAAATCATTCAGTTTGATAAATAAAAATACTGGAATACATGAGAATAAGTTTTCAGGACGTGACTGAATTAGTTATTATAGTTTATATAATATAGCAATCAACCATAAAGCATCGAAGCATTAAAAACTTTGCAATGAAAATGAAATATATCTAAAAAGAAATTGAAAAGATACTATTGAAACGCGATTACTTTCGAAAAAGTTTAGATAGACTTAAGATAGTACGCACCTACGAACGATACAGTATGAATTCCATCATATAAGACATTTAGAAAAGCACTAGCTGTTCGAAACAATTCAATATGCGCAGAACTTCCCCGGGAAAAATTGCAAAGTTTTAAAGTATTTACCAACCAAGCGGTGAAAGGCAAATATGTATATATCAAATCCCACGGAAGACTAAAGAGAAAGGAATTTAAACTAATTCAAAGTTCGCAAGAAGAAAGTGGAAGCCCCACTTTTAAAGTCGTCCCGCCACTCTTCGCAGTGAAATAAAGGCCGCCATAACATGTTGGTTCCGCTTTAATTGAACCGGCGATGCGGAGCAGCATTTTCCGGAAAATTAGATACGGCCCGCGAGAAAAGTAGCTCACGTGTAACCGGTATCACCGCGGTGGGTCCCTGAATGGGATCGACCGTGCTCGATGAGTTCGTCGAAACGGTTGCACGGGCATCAACGACCGGATGATTGATTTATTTCGGCCATCTTGCCCGGACGATTTTACGCGATGCCGCCCGGAAACGCAAAGGAGGCAAAAATGCGCGATTATGCGAGAAAAGTGGACCATTTTTTAAGATTTATTTCAAGGGATCATAAAAAAGTTTGAAAAATTAAAGAAGGATGAGTTCTTACTGCTACGTTACATTTTTGACGTGACGCTGATATTCGAAAAGAGAAATGAATGTTACAAGGAATTTATTCGAGGAAAAAATACGAATTCTTGTTTAAGGAATATAAAAGGATATGAAAATCGGAGAGGGAGGAATTCGTGATATTTCGATACCTTTCTTACGTTTAACTTGGTATTCGCAGAGAGGGAGAGAGAGAGAGAGAGAGAGAGAGAGAGAGAGAGAGAGAGAGAGAGAGAGAGAGAGAGAGAGAGTCGATAGATGCATAAGGGGAGAAATAGAGCGGAAAGTGAAATTCAGTGAAATAGATATGAATGAAATGAAAACACTCGCGTGGATTTAATGTTACCAATATTTGCCAGAAATCATTTTAGAATTTGCCAGAAATTTGATTTGATGTTCAGTTCGATTCACTTTTATTAAATTATATACACGTTTTGTGCAACACATATAAACAGGTAACGCGTAGAAATGACATTATCATGTGATTACAAAGTAGGTTAAAGAATATTTACAATACAGTAACGTTAAACTTATTATTAAGATAATATCATTAAATTTGAACAATTGAAAGGAAACATTGTTCGGTCGGCAATAATCATATTAATCTGAACCGCGTTCAAGGGACTCAGCTGTCTGCACGTAAATAATTGAAGGATGGGCCAGGGTATCCGCACGAGGATAGCCGCGTTCTGACCATTCTAATTAACCGTTTAATAATAAATTTCGGGGGTAGGGTGACCAGCGCCCGGAATTCCATCCCCGATGACCCTCAGAAATTCATGCGTCTACGGTGTGTCGACCGTACATAACCGTGTACGGGCAACACGAAAGCCCTACCCGGTTCTTGATGTTCCATGGCCTCCCATTTCAACGACTTCTTTATGCTTGCCACTCCGGTGGAATTTCTACCGAGAAAAGGTTTAGCTTCTTGGAGTTTTGTCCACTGTTACCGGCCCTTTCGCTCCATTTTAACGAGTTCCGTTTATTTCCCCGTTCAGGGATTCGGGATACTTTTGCGAGCCCTGAATGGCGGACAAGAATCTTGGGAATTCGAGGAAGCAGCCAGGTTTAGTTACAATTAAAGGGTGTTGTAACATTAAACTTAACTGTTGTAGTATGCATAGAGTTTTATGTTTAATAATATTATCAAAGCTCATTGGTGGAATTTCTATACAAAGTGAGAATAGTTTTTACATGGAAAGGAGAAGAGTTCTTCTCGTTTTAAATAGTGTAGAAATAGTGTAGAATCTATCTAATCAAACATTCACTGTTCCAGGTAATAGACTGATCTGCGACTGCAAGCTGACATGGATTTGGGGCCTTAGAAACGAGACGAAAAACACGAAGCTACGGGAGTCCCTTGAGAAACTCACTTGCCTCCTGGAGAGCAATAACGTGACGCTCAACAACAACGAACTCGAATGGCCCGAGACGCTCAGCTCGGAACAGAACTCAGGTCGGTTCCTGATGCTTACACGCTCTTCTTGTTTTCGCTGTTCTATTAGCTATTGTGTTAGCCGGATTTTCCTCTTACAATCGTTCCTCTTCTCTGTATTATGAAAGGTATTTCAGATTGTAGATTAATTAATTTCATTTAATTATGACATAACAAGTACACCCTCTCTCACTCAAAATTCAAAAGTTTATCACTCAAAATTCACGTTTATTTAGATTTCATTTGTTTCTTTTTAATTATTACTGAATAACTAGAAAAAGAATGATTCGAATACCTAAACAAATTATAAACTAAATCACAATAAAAGTTGTTCTTATTCGAACATTTGGCTAATTATTCTATTATGTAACAGTATTTATGTAATTTTACACAATTCTATAGAGAATTACACACTGTAGAGTGGCAATCGTTGAGCCCAAATGACAGAGATCACTATGGATAGTTGACGTATTTGAATGCTTGTACTATGAAAATCAGCGTAAAACGCGCTTTTTATTTAATCGATACTTTCCGTCCGCAAAGAGCAGCAGTCTTAGTTTTTCCTAATGATGTATAATGGAAATGAAAGGCAGAACATAATTGAAAGAAAACCTCGTTGAAAAGCTTGGAAAGATGTAAACACATTTCGCTGCCATTGTGCGCATTCAGAAGATGTTAACTTTCCTTCTAGAATGCTAACTTTCATTGTAACCGAGAAAAAGTGTTCGAGACGGTAGACTGCATTCATTTATATGCAGTTTCCTCATTGTAACGGGAGAATAAGAGTTGCTCCGTGGGGTCCTCCATTGTCCATTGGATAATTAATAGGGTGGCTTCTTTTCTTACAGTGTTTCCTTGGGCATTGATTAGCGAGGGCTAAAACTTCCCGGAATTGTACGTTGCGAATCTTGTTTTAAATACGTAATTGACCCATTACGTTTTCTATTTTCTTCTTCAATTATGTGATTACAACTTTCGAGTTACGAATGTCTACTATTTAGAACATTGTAGACTCTCGTATAACGCGGTTGATATGTGACGAGTTATACGAAAGTGTGCTATGAAAAAATTGCAACTCGAGCCAGTGAAATAATTGATAAATATTCATTTATCTATCAATTCGTTGGTTTGATATACAATTTTATAAGACGTGCCAACATTACGTAGTAGAATCACTAAGAAGAAAAAAGAAGAAGCAAATGAAATAATCATCTGCCAGAGAACGATTTATTCCCGGCAAAGAGAAGGAAAAACAATTTTCAGTATCACTTTATGTGGAAAATTTGATTTCAGGACATGATTTAATTGAATCGTACAAATGCACGCTCGCGTTACAATTTCTTTCGATCGAAACAAATTCTGCTGGAGTATTAACCTCCCGCAGCGGGCACTAACGTAAAACTCGCCCCATTAAATTTGTCGATGCGTCGTTTTTCGTTATTTCCGTGCGCCATGCGGGAATAAAAATGCCAAAATACAAGGAAAGAATAAACGCTAGCGATAACATAAAGTTTCGTTAGCGATAATACCAAAGATTATTCTTGTCTATTCTTCTTTACTTCTTTATGTTCAATTATTCTTGTGTAGTCTCATATAACATTATCATTTGACAACGAACGAGAATGCAGTCAAATTAATAAGCAATATTGCATGCAAACGAAAAAAATAAATGTTACCAAGTATGAATGCATAGTCGCGTAACAAAGCGGAGTTTGCCTTTAATAATCGAAATGATCCTTCGGAATTTATTGATATTTAAAATATTTATCGTACGGTTGGCCAATGCTTGACTAACACTAAATACTATAGTAGGTCATAAATTGCTTCAAATTCCGTTACTCGACGATTGCACCTCATAAAGGAGTGAGAGAGCTTACAAGGGAAGATGTAGATTTTAATCCAACTTTTTTGCGCTCCTCGATAGTTTTCCATTCGCTTGTTTATCTGTCAAACGAGATTTATTTATATATTTATTTATTCCAACAGACGTACAAGTTCCCAATTGTATAAATACGAAAGATTAATTTATTAATATTTGATTATTACTAATTAATTGATTTATTACTCTACTATTACTTACTGGATCTACAAAATACGTAGAAAGCACATAATATTATCAAAAATCATAGAAAGCATCAAAAATGAGATAAAAAGAAATTTCTTTTTCACTTATATTTGTTTAATTAGATTTCCAAAAATATGGATTTTCACACTTACACGTAATCTAAATTACTATAAACGTTTTCTATTTAAAAAGCTTTTGTAAAATCAGAAAAACTATGAAACGTGACTAATAGTTAATTTAATACTGTAGTAATAATTATTAATAGTAGTAATTACTATTGAAACGTTCGCAGTGCTTGATTGAGACTTGGTTCAATAATGCTTTTTAGCCTTTTACAGACTTATATACAAAAACTGTGATTCAGCAACCAACCAATCATCTTGCTACTCCTCCTTCGGTATGGACGTGGTAGCTATCCCGTAGTGTAGCGGTAAGGCTCAAGAAAGAACTGTTGATCAGCCTTTTTAAGTTTATGGCACTGGTTATTAAATATTCAGTTAAGGCGTTCAAGGTGCGAATCGTTATAAATTCCAAAACAAAAACAACCTTTACGATCCTAATCTTGGTACTTATGGAAATTGGGTACTTAGGGTAAACTTGTATTAATTGCTAACAATAGTTATTACTGTTATGTGGATCATCTTGTACGCGTGTATATTTCTTTTCAAACGCAGATGGTTTCTACTTTATTCCACTCTACGCCGGCTATGAAATTTCACTTCCCTTCTGCAATCGTAGCGGCGAGGCAAAGCGGAAGGAAAAAGCAACAACCTCGATCACATTTTCAACGGCTCGTCCGATGTGCATTTTGCTCGAATTTTCGTTTCTTCCCTGTTACAGAGGAATATCGCGGCGAGAGGTCCAGAGGCGGCAGCATCGAAGACGAGGACGCTTACATGGACGACGTGCATGAGAACAAAGAAGGATACGACGATTCTTCCTTGAATTCCGATTTTCAGCTGAAGGTAAGATATACGTTTACCTTTTATATTTTTCTTCTTCCCGGCCGTCAAAACGGGATAAATTTCGCCACCCGTATTTCTCCGTATCTTCCGCGGAATTAAAGGATGTATCACGCGCGCCTTTATATGCATTCTTTGTTTTATCGTCAACGGTTTTGCGTGATGCTATTGTTGAAAATCTGTAAATCGTTTCATTGGAACATTCTTTGTGCAAAAATTTCATTACAATTATTACAAAATTTTTATTTTAAGAACTGACCAGGAACAGCAATAGATATTAATTTTATGATTTCCAGAACATACATTCTTTTTCGTTTGGTAGCTATTGGATGTGGCAGTACAGTTAATTTCCAATATAAAAAAAAAAGAATATTGTAAAAGGCTGTTTCTAACGTTCCAATAAATTGAAAACAGTTCCAAAAACTTGTGAAAACCGATACACTGCTACATTTTACTCACTTATTTTAAAAAAACTCCACTTTTCCAGCAATACGAGGGCCTCTCTCGTTACGAAACACTGATATCAAATTTCTTATCACAAAGGCAGGTTTGGTCTCTCTAGTTTTCCGACGTGCACCGGATATTTCGCGAACTACTTTTTTTATTTAAACGGCAAACTTACGATAATACTACGATACTACAATTATAATAATACTACAATTTTGTTAAAATCATGGAACCACAAAATTACAAATATTTTACTTTTCTTTTTCCTTTGATCTTTTTTTAAGTGAAATTTATCACGTCATGTAACTCGAAACGAACCTGGTCGATTGTCCAGAAAATTTGTTCAACGTCGAACCGTGAAATTCCCATAGTTTCCACAACCTATTTTTCTTTCAACCGATTGTTATCGACAATCATATGATATGTCAAGAACAATTTCGACAACTCAATGAATTAATCCAGATAATTGCACTCCTGCCAAACTCTTATCACCTAATTCACTACCGTCTTTCGCTCCAATACGAAAGATCGTACACAATGATAAATGGATAAATAAAATTTTATGAAAAATCAAACAAAAAGCAATATAAAACAAACAATGAATTTTCAAAGTCCAAAATATAAATCTAAAATCATTCCTTAAAACTTCTCCTTCAAATGATCGAACACTGCATACCACTGGGTAATTATAAGACAGTCACACATCTGAAACAGCGATGAAAATTAAAAAAAAAAATAAAAAGAAAACAGTAATACATATCGAATCGAAGGAATATAAAGAAATCGTAAAATTAATTTAAATAGAGACTTGTGCGTGCACCTCGATCCATGGAACTCGAACTAACTCTACTTCCCAAAATGTTTCAGACTCAGATGGTCGAAGGTAAGCTATGCTACGTGAAGAACCTGTTCGACCTGAAACTGGAGGACCTCCCGTGCCCGGAGCCCTCGAGAGAGGACTTAATGGCGTCCGAGCAGCCATCGAGTCGCCACGAGAACGCTTACGTGAGCTCCTCGGGTTCCATCTGGTCCTCCTCATCGCCGGCCCTCGCGCGCCTAGACCTGTCTGTCCTCCTATACTCTATGTTGCTGTTGCTGTCGGTGCTGTTCACGTAGAAGCGGCTACGTTCGCCGGACGACCCAACAAACAGATCGGAAGGACGGCCCGTGCACGAGGACGAGGACGGTTCTCGGTATCCAGGAACGTAAAAGCGTGCATAATCGAATCGCGCGAGGTGTGTGTACGTACGTATGTGTCTGCGTGTCTGAGTCTGCCTGCGTGTGTGTGTATCGTCGCGTGTGTCCTCGGCCCTTCTGATCGTCAGCTCTGCTGGAAGATCTGACGCGGTTCGAGCGGTTTTCCCCTTCCGAAGCAATCTTTATTTTCTTCCTCGATGGTTTCGTCATTCGTGGAACTTTTTCTGGATTCTGGAAGTTGTGGAGGTCAAGAAAGTGATGTTTCATCAAGTCAAAGCCAAGTCAAAGAGACTATTGACTACAGATTCATTGTTAGACGTGAAATTTACCGGGTTTCAAACCTAACATTTGCGTGAAAGTAATTAAATTTACGACGCAGCACAGCTGCCATTGGTTATGAAATTTCGAGACGCAGGAAAGGAAGTAAAAGTAATCTAAAATCAGAACTTGCCATTGATAAGATCAGCCTGAATAAGATCAAATTGGCAGCTCGGAAGCGTCAGTTATTAGTTCTTTGATACCATAAAAGCAAGATGAATCTTAAACTTCTCCAACACGACTATCGTTCGAATCGGTTCGTTCTTCTGTTGGCGAAGAACGCTGCGATCGCGTCAGTCCGTCCCAGAACGATCGATGGATCACCCGCTTGTAGTCGCTGAGGACACGTCGGAGGCGCGTCGTGTCGGACGTCGAAGAGACTCGGACAAGTTGCACGGAATATTCTTGGAGGGGAAACACGTTCGATTCGTTTTTCTACGCACGGACTTGTTATGACCGCGTGTAATAATGCTCGCAATTGTTCGAACGATACCGCGTTTTTACCCCACTGCGGTTTTATTGACACTAGAAAACGGTGGTAGCAGAATTTAAATCATCTGAGAAACAAACATATCTATTATTCGGTTATATTTTATATTTCATGACAAATGCTCTGGACGTTCTGGTTATTGAGAAGTTTGTGAGGAGAATGTGATCTTGAACGGCCTACACCCTTTTTCGGGTACAGTCATTGGACGCCACATTGAACTGAGCGTAACGACTTAAACGTCTTTTTCGTTTTGTAAATCTTGTTGACTAGCTATGGTGGCGCTAACTAAGGTAGCATTTGCTGTCACAGTTTAAACATCGATATTCTACATTGAGAATTCTGTCTTAATTAAAATTGTTCCTGCAAAAATTATAATTACATTAATTTCCTTTTCTGATATTTGTCTCATATGCTAAGCACAACTCGTCGACACGATAAATAAGAATTAATTTCGAGTGTAATTGTTATTATTCAATTCGTTACTCTCTGTGGTTACTCTGTGTGGTAAGTGTAATTGCTGCTGCTCTTTTCATTCTCAATCGATAAAACATATGTTAAATTTGAATTACGGATGCGACAATGATTGACTTTCAAAATCGTTCGAATAATCACGAGCAACAACGTACGATCACAGGCTAATTGCCAGCTGGCACTTTTCAGTGACCATTTTCTATTATTGACTTTTCGACGTACTTTTCCCTTTGCAATGGTGTCCATTTTCGGGCGATCGATTATTACAATCATCACAACTAAATAGTTTCTTCCCGCGTGACTTTTTCAGTAGCTCGATTCTAGAGGAGTTTTGTACATACGTAATCGGTCAGGAACAGTCTTCAGGAATTGTGTTCTACAAAAGTCTTTTACACTTTTCTCATCTTTTATACGTACTCGATGTTAGGCTTGATTAAAAAATTCTCGATTCACCTAGAATATTTTACTTATAGATATTGTGAAACTTTTCAGGCATTTACTCTGCGATTTTTCCTCCTTTTACGCTTTTAGTATTTAAAATTAGTGAGTATCTTCACGACGAAGGCATTCTTAAGAAAAATGTCGCAAAACTCTCGACAATTAACATTCAGACCGAATCACCGACATCATTTATAATCCGTCGTGCAATTTCAATTTGGTAATTAATTAACTAAACGTGGCAATCATCAATCGAATATAAATTTACAAATGGAAATGGAAATAACGATAGCATAGTGATGGACGTAATTATCATCGCTAATGAACTTCAACAATACTGGTACATGGTAATTTTATCATTCACACCGCGTCTCTTATTAATACATTTAATTACACATCGATTTTACTTGCTGCCACTTCACGCACCACAATATAACCATTATATCCACATTTTCAGATCAACTTTACCAGAACTCGATCAAAAGACATACGATCGTATAAAAAGTGCAATATTTCCCACCCAATCTTCACAGCAAATCATTCCATGACCACGAAAAGTATACCAATGTTTTTGATACGTGTATTTTTCTACCCCCGCGAAGACTTTTCTGACCGAACCTAATCCATCGTCGCTTGAATCCACCTATATATATATATATATATACACGCACACACGCACGCACACACACACACACACACACACACACACACACACACACACACACATATTTACATACACGCGTACTGTACACATTGTATGTATTCTACAAGCGCGCGCGCACACGCACACACACACGCACATATAAAAGCATTAAGATTGTTTCCACGAGTTGGCAATTTCTGGCCTGTCGGTGTGTCCTCGCAAGGCTGTCGAAAGTTGGTACAACGGACAGACGATACACGCGAAAGCTTAGTCAATTCCCCGTGCAATCGGGCCGGTTTTATCGCCGTGGATCGGGCTCGTCTCACCCTCTGTGTCTCGCTCTCTGGAAACGCAGAAAATCCCCCGGGGAACCGCAACGGAAACCGTATCTCGATATACCGTTCGATCGGCGAACGCCGTCGACGTTTCTGTGGGTTGTACAGCCGACTGTTTGGAACCGTTCGCGCTGGTCACGGTGTTTCGCACCGATATGGATTCATTGAAAATTGCGTCGGAGGAGGAATGAACGGATTTTCATCGTGACTCGGAATGAAACTGTTGTTTGTACGGGAAGCGTGAATATTTTGGGGGCGATCGAACAGGGGTGGAAGAGAGAACGATGGTGCTGAATCTAAAAGTAGAGCATAATAATTTCATTTCGGATAATCAATTTAATAGGCGGGAGGAAAGAAGATATTGTGGGTATTTTTAGCACTGCCGAAGAGATAATATGAAAATAAGTATAGGCATTTTAATTTGTTCTATTTTAAAAGATTTTTCTGTATTGTATTCATTTTATTTTTATTTCACTGCTATTAACAAAAATTAACATGTTAATGATCGAAAGAAGAGATAACGATGAATAAAGAAATCGTTTTGTTTAATTATTTCACTGTGATTTAATGTAAGTGGAGGAAGGAAAGGAATTGAATTCAATTCGAATATGGAATGAAAACTTGTAGTGGAATATACTAATTTATTTCAATGAGCAGTTTATGAGTAGTTATAACGCAAAAGGGATTAAGGGAAGCAATAAAATGACTGAAAGGTATACTGGAGTTTGTTTAAGATTGAATTGGGTTCAGAAAAAAGAAATAAAACGAAAACGAAGGGAATTGATTTAAGCAAAAGATACTAACATTAACTTGAAACTAATTTGGACGTACAAGAACGTATCATAAAAGATAGTTTGTTGAACTTCTAATGCTAAGCAACAGCTTGTTTTGCAATATAATCAGTTTAATGGTTAGTTCACAAGTTTGAAATTGGTAGTGTCAATGAAATTATAAGTCATTGGAAAGCGAGATTTCGGTGCGAGTTTCCGGCCACCTGTTTCGGATTAACCGAGGCTGACCCGGAAAATGAGATTTCAGTATCGATTTATCGCCTCCACCTAAGCTATACCCAGTCCAGAACCAAACTCGTATCTCGTTCATTAACCCGTGTTAGATCGAAATGAAGTATGAATAATTAATTACTTCCTGATAACTCCTGAAGCACGAACAACGCCAGACAGAATTCTAATTTTAATTTACCCTTTTCAGTTAGGATTGAATTTTCTTTTAAAGTTTTTTTTTTTTTTTTTTTCTTAGATATAGCATGCGGAGAAAGACAGCTGATAAAGAGGCTAATTAAACGTGTAAAGAAGTAAATAATCGGCAGGCAACGGTTCAATTGTAGCCAATTAATTACTATTTGTCTAAGTTGTCGGGAGCAGTGTTTTATCTTTGAGTGGAATTCAATCGATCGAAGGAAATGGTGATTGAACAGCGTTTGCAATCTTTTCCGTGCTTTCGCTCTTTTTACGGTTTGCATTATAATTGATTGTTTTTAAATTTAAACGGAATTTAATCGCTGTCGTATTTCAGGAAATGAAAGGGAATAATGATGAGAGGGATTACTTCCTTCGTTTCACATTATTCATTCACTTCTGCAATTAAGATGGTAAATACTGTCTCTTAACGCATCTTATATTTGCGTTTATTGCCTTTTTCTTCGCAACAGAGATTAATTTAAACAGACGGTGGCAATCTTCCACTTTAGTCAATTCAATTCAATAATTTTCTTGTAAAAAAAGTCACCTTTCACTTCAAATTTTTATTATATTATATTCCAGGACAGAATAATTGCAACATTATCTTGAAATTAACAAACATCGAAATTTCGATTTTTACTTTTTTATCCACGGCCAAAACATTACCAAATACTGATCAATTTCTTCTCGAAAGATCTGTTCTCGAAAGGTAAACGATCGGCTTCTCATTCTCGTAAAACAATTCGAAACCCGCGATCGACAATAGTAACATTCCTCCTCTTCAGACGCAATTCGTAGCGTCTACGAATCGAATTCGACGTGACACGCGATGAATAAATGAGTACGGCCCGAAAATGTCGGAACGCATGGAACTACCCGTGAGACGCGGTTCCGTCCTCCCTTATTCCTCCGTCGAGCCTTCTTCTTCGCCTACTTGGTTCAATCGCCAAAAACCGCTGATTGAACATCAGACAATCGAAAGAAAGGCAGTGCGAATTGATCGTTCGCGACGATACACAGCCGTATTTCTTTCCGTATTTCCATTCTTTCCCATTTCTGTTCCCGCGAGGCGCGAACAAAACGATAGAAGAACCGCGCGCGTTCTTTATTGTATCATAAGTAGAGCTGTGTTCCGTGGTTTAAGGAGTGCCATCTCTTAGCTGTTAACTTACTATGCGTAGAGATTAAGTTTCATCGAGGCTAGAGCTGATTTGCCGATATTCAGTTAAGGTTCTATAGGGAGTTCTTCCGCGTTTTTGGGAAAGATAATTGGTAGAGGTGGAATATCTCGTCGAATCTTAAACTATAACCCTTCATTTTTGAATGAAATTTTAAGGATTTTCGATTTTTTTAAATCAGAACTTTCGTTAATTTTTAACAGAGAATTAGAATTATTGGTTTGAATATCGAGCATGGTTTCTTAAGATCTTATGATGTAATTCTAAGTAGCTATATGCAGATTTTTAAGTTCTGCTTCAATTGTTGACTATTTAATAATGCAATATGAATTTCGAATTGGATATAAATGAAATTGTACGTGTAAAATGGTCTCAGCTTTGAAAATTGAAGCCATATGCATTTCTCTTTGTTAGCGAATTAATCGGCTTTGCGTAACAAAAGCTAGTTGAAACAATCGACAACGCTTGACCAGCTTTTGCTGCGTTCATCGGCTTTTCCACGGTGTAAAGCCGAGTGTGAAAACAAGCCTTGAAATATAAAATGTCAGTTATACAGCGAAACGTAACACAATTTTTACCGCTTCCTAATTTTCTTAGCAATATTTCAACGTATTATCAATTTATCAATTATCAATCTTTCATTATCAATTTAATTAACTTTTCTATAATTACCAATTTAATTAGAAATTTTCATCCATACTTTTATGTTGTATTTTTAACACCAAATAATATGAACTGATAGATATAAAAGATATCGAAAATATAGCTAAACTCCATTCGTACCAGCTAATCGCAACTACTTGCCCAAAAACGCGAAACGTTCACGTGATCCACTATAATAAGCGTATAGTTTAAGTTCACCTCGATTCTAATTATAAGTTCGCTAATTTAATGCATCGATGTCAAACAAAAATCAATTACGATACACACGATGACGCAAAACTGAAAGAAGGAAAAAGCATCGTATTATATTTTTCTTTCCTTCTTTTTCGCAGAAGATTCCCGCGCTTTTATCATAACGTGAAACGGTCGAAGACAAGATGTCGTTTAGGCTCGCACAAACGAAATGGCGCCCACTTGGCCCCCCTCAATGACGGACTAGCCGTTGATAACGTGGAGTATCGGTTGCCCCGCGCGATCTAGAGAAAAAAAAAAGAGGAAGAAAGTAGAAAAATGGATAATTATCGATGATGTTGAGATTGTTTGTCATAGTATATGCGTTATCATATATATAATATCGCGATATATAGTATATGAATGGTCGGACTGCAAAATGACCTTGGCTGGAGACGACGGGGTTGGTCAGTCGATATAAAAGATTCGACTTCAGCTTCGAGCGGTGAAGACGCGGCTTAACTATGCAACCTGTAGGAATTAGAACGCCTGCCACTGACGAAACAACCATTTTTTCCACTTCCATTTCACGGTAGCATACGGGGATGAAAATAAAGCGGGGTAAGATGAGAATGCAAGAGGGAACTTTTCCTCTCTCTCTCTCTCTCTCTCTCTCTCTCTCTCTCTCTCTCTCTCTCTCTCTCTCTCTCTCTCTCTCTCTCTCTCTCCGGAGAAAATGATCGAACGGTAAATGATTCCGGTAAAAGGGTTTTTGTTTGGAGGGGAGATCTGAATTTTTTAGGCACGGACGATCTTGAGATTGAGACGAGTAAGTGAAGTTACTGGATAACGAAAGGATTGAAGGATTTGGCCGACTAAGATTGAATGCAAAATACATTTCCTTCGGAGAATTCCTGGAGGAGGAGTGTGCAGAGAATTGAGAGCGACTCGAGAGAATTCGTAGCATTACTCCAATCAAAGTTTAAAAACAACCTGTTTTAGTGAAAGTAACTACAATCGTGTAGGGGGGAAAAGGGTAACTGTAATCAAAACAAATTTTGCTTGTTGGACTGAATTTTAGTTTACCAAATCTTCCATCCTAATAAAACCAGGTGAGAATATAAAAATGTAACGCGCAATCTTCGCATTAGAGGAAATAGAATGTTTATGAAATATTCCATCGATCTCGAGCACTATGCTGCAGAGTGAGACTATCAATTCCAAGTCACGTACCCCTTAACTCTCATCTTGGCTCGTGTAATCATAGCCTAACTCTTTCCCATCGTCATTGTTCCTCGTCCACTTCGTCGTACATCGTCATCCAAGCATCCTGCACGATGGCATTTTGTGGCACGACGTCTGTTGTCAATCGAGACGCACGCACGCGTACAAAGGGATACGAAAACGAGAAAAGAAGCTACTTGATTATGAAAACAAGACAAAGAAACTTACGAAAAAAAGGAAAGAAAAACCTGACGGAAGGGGGAATAAAATCGTACCAAACGGGGTTATCGCGTGCGCCACGTTATTCCTTCAATGCTAATAACGAAACTGAACCGGAAGTCTCGTAAACGCACCGATAGCCGATTTCCCAATGATGTTTCACGTGTGCGTAGGGCGTTCTCGCTCTAGTCGAGGATATAAAATGGTGTTCTAGAAAACGTTCCGAGTTTTTTCAATGATTCTCGATGAGTATAGGATAATAAATATAAAACAAAAAGAAAGGAAGAACGTTATCTCGTAAGGTAGGCTTAAGTACGATTCTGATTAAAAGAAAAAAATGTCTATTTGTCCCAATCTGTCTCCTTCATCTGTCACTCTGCCCCTTCCTCTCTGTCCCCCTCTCTGATACACACAAATATAAGACACAAGTACACACACGTTCACTACATTATACGAATTTTCTGGAAACAAAATATTAAGCTCGTAGGTAAACCAAAGATAAGGAAAGTTCGGTGTTAGTCGTTAGGGAAGCTCATTAACAGAACCGGATGTTCATGGTCCGTCTTTGATCACACATCTTTAAAAGCAGGATTTGTCGTCTTTAAAAACTCGTGTTATTACCAGGAAATATCGAGCAAATCGTTTGCTCCGTTGTGCGAAAGAGGGAAGAAAAAAAACAAAAAAACAAAAATATATATATATATGAAAATAGCGTAACCGCAATTAATTCTAATTGTATTTTAAAAAAAGAGAGGACCGTTTCGAACCGTCGTTGCGAACAACGACAATAATGGTTCTTCGATTCTAGGCTAAAATCGTGGAAATTTCGTTTCGATTCGTTTATCTTGGAAAAAGTATTTGTTCGTCGGTAGAACATGACGAAATTTTTGCGTATTTCACTGTTTTCTTTCTCTTTTTTCTTTCATTGTACGTAACAATTACACAATATACGGCGGTTGTTTCTATTTAAAAATAAAGAAAAAGACGTCGAACTCACGATGATGTCGCACGTATATATACATACACGCATGTATGGTGGCTACACAAGACATTGGAGGGTACATTTTCCAATACGGCAGCTTTTAATGAGGTCGTACATTTCGTTTCCACGTTATTTTAATCACACAAAAATGCTATTAAGCAGTACGAAATTTAACGTGTTTTGGCTCGATTAATGAGTGTATGCGGAATCGTAAAATTAATACAATTACATGCCAATTTATTTTGTAGCCACTGTATGTATTTATACGGCCCTCTGTTTCATGTGCACGCGCGCACGCTATCGATACTTTGCCGATATATAGTTATACATATATTATATATATACTATACATATACCTGTCTCTGAGGTGTACGTATACAATACGTGCCGCGTTTTTTCTTACACCGAGTGATTCTAATTTTAAGCTAACACGTACGGGCGTCAGCGCGCCGCGATCTAAGTTCTAAGGTTTTGAATATTGTACTACTTATGGATTCACTGTCAAGCCGTAATATGTATTATATGTTCTTTTGTAAGATCTAACTGATAAATAAATAAATCGTCGAGAAAGAATACAAACGCAGACGCGCACCCCTTTCGGGTGGAATATTCATTCACACCTACCCCTTTAATTTGTAAATGGTAAGATAATTTCTTAAATTCTTATTCATTTAATTATGTACTTTAACCTAGTTAATGGAGAAATCGCTGTGTCTGAGTGATATACCTACCGAAAACATTTTTTTTACCACTTTTTAAATTCAAAATGGTTGATATGTCGGTGTACTTTGTAGCACGCACAGACTTTGATAACTACTATGCGAAAGCTATGCTGCAATTTCCGCAGATTTGATGTCATTATGTACTACTAATTATATTTTTTTCCACAGAAGGAGTATTGCAGTACATATTACATTATTTTCTTCCATCTATTTAATTATGTAGTACGCTTACTTTTTCCCCAACGTTGCATTTTCTTCTTACTTATTCCTTTTATTACATATTAAAAGCAAGAGCTGTCTAAGAAGATTAAAGCTTTCCAGTAGCTTGGTAAGAGACTCGGTAAAAAGCTGAAACACGAAATAAACACTGCAAAAGATGTTACTCTCTTTCCTACACTGTTTTAGATCTAGTAGAAGATGCAAAAGATGTTACTCTCTTTCCTGTTATAGATCTAGTAAAAAAAAATCAAATAATGGGCACGAGAAAAACGTTACAGATTGTCTATTTTTGTCCGTATCATCTAGTTTATACGATGAGAAATTCATACGAATGTAATCCGATATAAAATTTTCGTGACCTACTTCGAAACGATGCGCACGAGAGTTAATATTGCATTCGTGATAAATGTTGCAAAAAAGTACTTCGAATCTTTTACGAATAGCAGAGCGTGGTTTCGATCCACGGACCTCTGGGTTATGGGCCCAGCACGCTTCCACTGCGCCACTCTGCTCTGCTCACGAAAACATTAACAACGAAAATTCCTCGATTCTTTACCAATTGTTTATTCAATGTATAGATACATATATAATTGACTGATTGTGGCTTTCTTACCTTCCACTGCTTTTTCGTCGGGAATTAGATTACAGTGGAACAACGCGGGGGGTAGAAACACTGACTGTCCATGTAGTTTAAGTATCTATCTAATAATAACAGAAATTTAAAGAAAAAATTCTGCTTTAAAATAAATATTTTGAGGCTGCATAAGAGAAATGACGCTAAACAAAACTAGTACAAATTTTATCATATAATCATAAAATAAAATTTCTTTTAAATCTGATAAATTACGATCGTAGCGTAAACTACGCGATATACAATAAAATATTGTTCCAATAGGCAAGCCGTCACGACTTCCTACGATTTCAACGAACTGTCTTTACTTGTCCGTAGACCCACTTACATTAGCCATCTGTCGCAGCGCATAATCGCGTCTGTACACGATCGCTATCGATTTGTATCCAGACGCAAATCGATCGCGTGTCATCCAACGGCATTGAGCGACTGTTTGCATCGAGTTCTGGGCTGCGCGTCTCCGGGAGAACAGCCTGACAATTTCCCGCGATACCATCGATCTCTGCAAAAACTCGTTCGGCAACGATTCGGTCGCGATCCATTCGAGCACCCCAATTTATTTTACCGTTACTCTTTTCAACCCTGTTAAAGATTCATCGCGTTTTTTAAATTCAATTACATCGGTCAGACAATTACCCCATCTTTGATTGGAATTTTCGAGCCGAATGAAAGTGAAACTCGGTGGAAAAAAATCATCTGTAGCGCAAATTTAAAGCATCCCCGCAGTGTCGACGATATGACAACATAAATTGCATACGAAGCGGCTCAGTTCCATCCGAGGCTCCTCTGCAGAGGCACGGTAAGCTCGTATAGAAAATGCACCCCGGTAAGTAGCTTATAAATATAATAAATATCTCCGTGTTCGATTACTGGTTAACGGCTGTTTCCCGCTTCGTAAAGAAGACGAACGAAGGGTACTAACATTTATAACGGCAGTATTAGAATTCTGTAATTTTAAAGATTAGTAGAGAACAGTTTGGTTGGTTCTGTGAATGGTGCAACTTTTTATGCGATATTAATACTGGTTCCACCCCTTGCGGACTGAGCGATTCGCAGTAGAACGTTCTGTAAGGTCGAGCAGCTGTAATAATTGTCGTTTCAATTATTTTCGCCGAATAAATATTACAGTAGCGAACACAGAAATTGCATAATTCGAAAGTTATTTGTGTCTTCGATTTAATAAACACGTGAGCGGTAATTGTCTATGGTCTACCATGGTGCTGAGAGCTCTAATTATTCAATAGCCAATTCTCTATAAATCTTGAACTCTGTTTATTGAAATTATTAATAAGAATTCTGCATAAACGTAATGCCACGATGTTTATAATTTAAAAAATCTCTCAAACTATAAGAAACATTCAGCAAAATTGATTGAGAATTAAAAATGTTCAACCTAATAAACGTTTGCAAATGATATGGTCAAATTTGCAATTTATTTAAACAAGCTGGAAATTGTCTCGCTAGAGAAACGTCTCTGCCGGTATTATAGCCGCCCCGTTAATTGAGCAGAGGAGATCGATACGTAACCGGGATAAATTAAATCGAATCTGTAAATGCGGACCAATTACCGCAGCTTTAGCCCACCCCCTGTGTAACTCACTGTAATTTACAGCTGACATTCCGCGTGTTGATGCTTTCGCGAGTCTGGTTTCACTTAATCTCCGGAGCTCACTGCGTGCACAAGCTGGTCCACAACTAATGGGATTAAAGTTCTCGTGTTATGTACGACAGATTTGCAATTCAGTGGGATTCGGAATTGAATACGAAAAAAATGATAGCATAATATAAAATAAGTAGCATGTTAATCTGAAATATTGAGAAAAAAGTAGACTTTGTTAAAGTATGTCAGCAATAGATCATATATCTATTGTTCTATATATGTTTTAGAAAATTTTGGTATAGTATAAATTCCTATCTTTTCGATATATTCATACGATAATTACGAATAATTTTAATATTTTTTATATTTCCTTTTAAAGCAATTCATGGGTGTATCATACGAGATTTTTTTAGAACTCTTCTCCAATTTTAAATAATAAATGAATAAATGGCTATAAAACATCCAAAGTACTGGTTTTTTAAACGCTTGAAATGTGTGAAACGCATAAAAACCTCGGTGACTCTTTTTAATCATTTAGCGCATTGCAATTAATTATTACCGATTCCCTTCCAATTTAAACAGAAATATCTAGTAAATGATTGGCAAATGGTGTAGAATAATAGATATTGTGTACCTGGAAATTCAAGAACACTTCAGCATATTTAGTTTAACAAAGTATAATAGAAATGTCTCAAGGAAGGGAATAATCGTTACACAAATATCTCTCGACAGTCTCATTCACCCCAACAATTCTTCCACTTCGCAACAAGAACCCTTTTCCACCCGCAATCTTTCTCGGAAGGATTTCTCGAAACGCGCAAAATAATGCTCCATTCTTCCCTCCTGCCTGTTAAAAGCGTTTAAAATGAACCTTTTATAATTCGGCCGTCCTCAATGGCGCCGCGTTTAGAAAAGAATTCCGCCCTACTACGGATTGCATTAACTTCCCTCTCCTCGCACAACGTTTTCCTTTTTTTTTTTTTTTTTGTTTTTATTGTTTTAAATCGCGTGCGCTGTAATCCATTTCGAGTGAATGGATTTTTTTCGATTGGATTCACTCGAAAAACGAAACGATTTTAACCGACTGCGAGTAATGAAACGCGAAAGGGGGCGGCGGGTCGTAATTATGCGAGAGCGCTTTGTGCAGGGCAAACGAAACGAAAACTATCGGAGGAACGGCGCTCGCCTCTTTTATTACGAGCCTCGTTGACAAACGTCGAAAACACTCTCCCTCGAATGCTCGCGTTCGAGCTCGGTGTTCGAATATAATTAGCGATGGACCGATGGCTCTGCGAGGCCACTCGACTTTCACCGTTTTCCACCTCCGGAACACTGCGCTCGCCATGTAGATTTTTGAAAAATGAAGACAACTAGCCGTGGAAAAAAAACGGCTGTTGATATTGTTGCGCTACACAAAAGGATATAGCGAACCCATATAAATTTTAATAAAAGAAGAGCGCGACAAACAGGCGCTAGCTAGAAAGCTCGAACGTAACGTGTGCAACGAGGTTTGAATAATTATAACAACTAAGTTCATTTTTAAAACAAATGTCGCGAGGAAGAATAACGTATCAATGGCTTTCGTGGAGTTAAAAAAATAATCATGAAGAAAGGATGAGTCAGTAAGAAAAGAATAAATATTTATTTAAACTGCACGTTGTTTCGTGAAAACAAGTTACGTAAAACGCGATATGTAAGCTTGCGAATAAAACATAATGCATAATAAAAGGGTTATGCAACACCTGGAGTAAATGGAATGAAAATGATAAGGGTTGGATAAAAAGGAATCGAAACAAATGAAAGTATCGCAATTATAACGATTCAAGGGTTTCTTTATCCCCCGTTTACGAAAAGAAACTTGTTTTTCATGACCCGGACACTCGAGAGTGAAAGCACGTCTCCGTGTCCCGAGAAAAAGAGGAAGAAAATAAGCAAGCACGAAGAAAAGTGCTAGGTTAAAGAGCAGTTAGCCAATTAACGCGAGAGCTCGAGCGACGGCCAGTTAAAAATTTATTTTGCCCATTAGGAAGTTCGTAGATTCCATTTAACCGGCAGCTGTGTTGGAGGGCATTTCTTCTTCTCGCTAGCCATTCATTCCGTTCGTGATCGATCAACGAGTCGAAAGAAATCCTCCGACTGCGAGTATTACCCTTTCACCTGTAGGATATTATTTGACGCTCTGTACATCTATCCCTGTCGAGTATTGTTCATATTTCCAAGGAGAATAAGAGACCTAGATCGACCCCGAATAGCCTGATCGGTTATAGTACTTTTCTTTAATCAGACGTAGAAAAACATGTGAGTGTTAGACAACAAGTGTCAGATACCTGATAAATAGGTAAGACGAATAATAGGTAAGATGGTTCAAGAATGTGTCGAGTCGTTTCATCAAATTATAAACTCTGTCGCAATTTACTAATTTAATAATTATTGCTCGCACTGTAACAGTTCAACTAATTGCGAGAATATATTAGAACGAGTGACATCATAAATCATCGTTGGTTTCAGACAGTATCTTCGCGTAAGAAAATACTCTAATCATGAGAACAGCTGGAAGTCAAAACAATGTTGTAAAAATGTGATTATTGTGGGGTCATTTCATGACGAACAAGAAATCAGGAGAGTCATTTCAGTGGCATTCGAGTCATTTTATAGTGATTCAGAAGTTATGAGATTCGTTGCTGAGAAAAAAAAAGATATGACATTGAGAAAACTAAAGGAACTCTAACTAAGGCTATCAATACGAAATAACGTTAACTTCGTTCCGACAATGCAGCCATTATGCAAAGTCGCAACAAAGCCGCCAATTTTCTCTACGAGATTAGAACGAACCCCTTATTTCACGTCAAGCGTCATCCTTGGCGTCTCCTTAGCGTCTCCTTAGCCTGAAAAGTTCAGGACGTCCCTCCTGGCACGGTCCATCGCGTTTCAACAAAGCCCATCGCTGTCTCGTGTTGACCTTCCCTCGTTACGATGTCCAACGTCTCGCGGCACTCGTCGCGGGCGTCATTAGCGTTCAGAGGGACTGGACACAATAAATCCTCATTCTCGGCCGGCCTACTTTCAATTAGACTCGAGTAATTGCCGGCGACGATAGAGTCGCCTGAGTGGTTTCGTGTTTCAGCTTGACAAATTCGCGCGGCGTCGTGGGATCCTGATCGACCGTCTGTTTCTAAGATAGCTGGGGCCGCCCTCTCTTCGTAGTCGTATCGCGTGAAATTATGTAAAGGAACCAATTGTTACTAATTCGCGGATTTTATATAAACTTGCTGGACGTTGTCGCGAATGGTCGCAGTGCTCGATGTTGTTTCATGCGCGGGGTACAGGTTGCGAAAGTGTCCTGAACAACCGGAAAGGGTGGCGACGAGGAACGCTCGAGGTTCGAAGTGATATCTTCAGTGGCAGGGAAATAATTAACACTTTGGGAGTGGTATCCTCTGCAGGAAATTGTACGATCGATGAAAAGTTGTTGAAAATTCGAATTTTAACACGAAAATTTGTAGGAAATTAACATTTTAATTGATTTATTTTTTAGAAAAATTATGTATTACTGTGATTGAAAATATATTCACTATCGCGAATTCATACTTTTATAGCCACAAGTAAAAATAGAGTAATGTTTCAACTTTCAAGTATTATAATTTGTTTGTTTTTCATATTTCGTAACTAATTATTGTAATACTATAAAGAGTTACGTGTATAAAATACTGCTCTTCAATTGTAACTTTTATTTAACAAATATCTTTAAAAAATTGATATAATCGCTTTCTGACAGCACATTACTAGATTTTAAATTGCAATTATAAATTGCAACATCAATGATTGCACTTTGAAACTATTTTATTTCAGAGGTTTCACTAATTGTTAACATATCCACTTATTGTTAACATTACTTGTAAATTTTACACTTTTTTTAGACGCAGTTTACATGCTTGAACTAAATGAAACATGTACCGTTTGAAGAAAGCTCGTGGCGAATAGTATATCCATAAACAGAATCAGCCCACTCGAATACGCGAAAGTGATCAAAGAACGGACAAATCGAATCATTTAAACGAGTCCGTGGTCGTTCGATGAAACGGAAACTCGATTTCTTCGCTTCATGTGGTCAAGAAAATGCCTTGGGTGGCGGAGCCTCGAGTGGAGCAAATCGATTTTCGTGTTCACCCTCTCCCACTGAAGGCGAGGAGCATCCCTATCCTCGAAAAATGAATGAAAAAAGACGGGCGGAAAGAAGGTACAAGATAGGAAGGGAAGAAGCTAGTTATTCGAGGGCTCATCGTTATTCTAAAAAAAGCCTCCTCCGCTCCCTAAGATAAATCGCATAATTTATGAAAGCAGCTTCCGTATAATCCTTTGCAACGTCTGCAGCCGTGATTTGCTTCTGTTACCATCGGAAACCCATTCCACCTTGGCTGAGTTTTTCGCGTGGAAATAATTGCACCGCCTCGCGACTCGAGCCCTGCCCTCCTTTTCGCCGGTGAGAAACGATCGGGGCAAAAGGAGATTGGCTTGTTTCCTCCGCGTGTTAGCGGGGTTGTTCGTTATGCGAATTGACAAACGAACAAATTTTCGAGTTTGTTAGGCGACGACGACTCCTCCGTGCTAATTTCAGCCTCGAGTAAGGTATCTAAGAACCTACGGTTTTGATTGTCTACAGAGATGAACGGTACTTTGAATAATCTTATTCTCAATATTTTTGTATATATTATACATTATAATAGAAAGAGTGTTTTTCGTATTTCTCTACTAGAAAGCAGTTCAATTTTAAGATTTCCAGATAAGAGAACGGATTGAAGAATAATATCGTGGATTTTTAGATATTTGTCGAATACACAGGAAATGGAAAAGAACATTTTTGGACGATTTTATTTAAATGTCTGAATCCTTGTTTTCGCAGTTTTTCAGAAACGCGATTTGACGATTCCGTTGAAATAAGGCTAGATTTTTTCACCTAATATTGACTTCTGCATGATTCAAATCCCCCAAAAAAATAACGCGGAGGAAAAGTGAAATAGCGATGACACGGAAGAAGGGAACGTTTTGAGTAAAAGATTTTAGTTCCATATTTTTCCAGCGCTGAGAAATCATGCAAGTTTCTCAGCGTTTCCAGTCGAGTTTCCATTGAATTCGAGAGCTTTTCCGCATACGATAGACCCAGATATCGACATTTCGCCTTTTTTTCTACCCTCAACCCTACCCAGCATCGTAGAAACAATCGAAGAAGAATAGTATTTGAACTCTTCTATGTGGACGAAGCATTTAAATAATGGGAATTCATATAAAACAAAGGTTCTATTGTATTTTTAACAAACGTAAAACCAAGTATTTGCCTTTTTTCTTGAAGAGCAGAAAATAATATTTTCTTCTATTCATTGCGACTTTTTCCTCTCTAATAATTTAATAAATAATTCCTTTAGAATTAAATATTATGTCCGTTTCAACATTTTTGCGTCAATTTATAACGTTATTGTTATTTATTCCTATCCTTGAAAAATAATTTACTTCTTTATCTTCCTGCTCGGCATGAATTTAAGCAAACAACTTAGCCTTATTTTTAATGCATTCAACGGCAATTTCGTTGGAAATCGCGTGACACTTCTTGCATTGTCTAGAGGAAACCGTCTCTCAAATCGTAGAAGAATCGATCACTGTGGTTACGAGGTAATCGAGGAATAACAACCGGCAATTGACTTCCCGTTTTATTCGTTGTTCACAGACGAAAACGATACAATAGTGAGATTCAAAATAGAAATCCGAAGAACTTAAGAATGGACACAAAAAGTGTGAAATATTTTATATTCTTTAAACATGTAAGATTAATGTTTATTTTCGAAATTTTTCTTCAAACAAAGTCTTGGGTTCTTTATCAATACCTAATTTGTCATAACAACAGTAATAATAACAACATACAAAATGAAATTATATTTCTAAATTGTATATCTAATTATATCACTTCAATTGGTAGCTCGAATTCACCATTTGACGATGAAACTTAATTAATGCTTGCTAAATATTCGAAAAAATTGATCCAATTTAAAATTGCTACATTCACCGTAGATGCACTGTTAATTAATCACTCGGACTCCGATTCGAATCAGAAATAACTCGGTTTAAAAATGGTCGATAGCTACCAGCGCGAGTCATCCAAACGAAACATTGGGCGTTAACGTTTTCCGGCAATCTCTTGCATCGACACCCGGGAAATCGATTAAACCGGACAAAAGTCGAGTAATAATATATTTCTACCGATAAAACACTGCGCTAACTTGGGCACGAAACTGTACGAGCGTCAAACGCGACGGCATTTAGGTGAATAGCGTATATCCGTTAGGGAGATCTGGCCGACGAGGTCAATCGGAATCAATCGCGATGTAATTGAATCGTCCATCGTCTAAGCAGATAAAATAAACAATAACGGGTGCGAGTCGATGCATCTGACCGGCGAAACGAGCGCGAGTCCGCGACAAAAACTTTTCCTTCTCGGTCTGTGATTCTTGCTGAAACTTTCCGATGTATCGCGGGACGAGCGTCCGCCGCTTTGTTCGACTTCTGCCGGTACAAAGTGGACTTTGATCAGTTGCTGGATAGAAACCGAGGGCAGTTTCGAACGGTCGATCAGTTCTGTTAATTTTAATGGCGCTCTAAAAGTGTTTGTCGAAGCAAAAGTGGAGGTTTCACTAGGAAATGTGGTATAATGTAATCTGTACGATCACTTGGATGGTTCAACAACTCGAATTCTCGAGCTTCGGGAATAGAGGGAAATGTGACTGTGAGTTATTATTTTATTAATTGAATCTTTGAATTGAATCTTAGAAGTTTTGAGTAACAATGGTTATTGAAATTTGTAGCCACGAAATAGCAGAAAATTTGTTGCAAAGGCGGTAATATCTTAACGAGAGCAGCTTTACTCGATATTATTTCATTAATTGAATCCTTGATGCTGAAAGTTTTTAAGTAATACTTGTCAACGAATTTTCATTGAAAATATTTATGTAAAAAGTGAAGCAAAAGCGATTATATCTTGGTGATAGAAGCTCTACTCATTATCATTTTATTAATTAAATCTTCAAAGTTGAAAGTTCTCAAGTACTATTTGATGTTTGCTCCAATTTCCTATAAAAATTGCAAAAAGTAGTACAAAAGTGATAAAAATGAAAAAAGTGCAGATAAATAAAAGGTGCCTAAATTATGATACATTATTATGTTATATTTTCGAAGTTGATATATATTTCTCTATTTTTGAATTGCGTCCACAAAAATATGAATTTATCAATCAAATATTTAAAGTTGATTATTCTTAAATAATATTTAATAATTCTTCTAATCATTCCAATGTGAAATTCAATGTCAACGATCAGCCGCGAAACATACGAAACGTCTACACAATTTACAAAATTAAGATTGCAGATGGAGGAATTTAAGAAAAATAACAAATCCTCTATTCGCACGCACGACCAATAATCGTAAGTCGATGATCGTTTAATCGATGTTTGCCCCAGCACAGTAAATTGTCATCGTCGGTGAAAACCATGAAGACCATGAGATGATCTACGGCTAATAAAGGGAAGAACCAGCTCGTATTTGCTACAACCGAAAATTATAAGACTATACGGATCAAAATGGGAAAGGTATCAGCTAAACGATGTGACAGTGAACAAGAGCGTTCACTTCATTATTACGTTCAATTCCTTAAAACCTGCACAATTGCATGACGCTTTGATTATAAGAAAACACAATTGTAGTTGATAATTCCTACTTGAATAAGGGAAATAGAAATGAGTAATTGCTAGAAACGTATTGCTTAATGGTAGTGCAACGGCGCAATGATAGGATGTGATATATCGTAGCCAAGTATGCCATACGTTATTCGAATAATCCATTAACTCCGTTTGCCTGTAATTCACGTTACGTAACCGCAGTACAAAGAGTAACAACTCATACAAGAGTATTGTAAATAGTGTTTATATAATAATTCAAATGTTTTGGTATACCTATTTACTGCATTTGCAAAGTCCAATATTTCTTTTATTGTACTGTACCAAACACATTTATTGTACTGTTTTATGCGTATCTACAAAAATACGCAGCTTTTCATCAGCTATTATAATTAATAATCAATTTTCATAAAGATGGCTTGCACAGTTTTCTGTGTATTAATTTTCTATTAAAAATTCAAGTATATAGAGTGTTAAATACATCATCTTCTAAAGTTCTTAGAATTATATTTTCAAAAGGAGAAGAAATGCCTCGAGTTGGAAAAAATGTGGCGAGGGATTAAAGCGCTCGATGGAATAACGCTGAAGGGGTGCGTATCGGCTTCATTAATTTCGTTCCGGGTGTTCGCGCTGGCAATTATCCGCTGGAAATCGGCGTTGAAAAGTGGAACGATAAAATCGCTCAAAAATGACAAGGTTGCGAGCGACGCGAGTAAAATTTCCGTTTTAACGTTACACTATCATATTAAGCTGAACAAGCCCTATTCGTATCGCTCTCGCTTCGCTCGCACGATTTATCTTAAAAATATTATCTCTATAGACGATTAACGGATTACTGGGTATTCTACCGAAACGACCAAGCTGTACGATCTTTGAAACAATTGCTCGCCAGCGTAACGCGGCTCTTTCGCTACATATTTTGCAATATCAAATGAGGAGTACGTATTGTTGGTACTTCCGTAGCTTAATTGATTAAATAATCGTCAAACATTTTGCAATACTAAATTAAATGCGCGTAAGATTCGATGATGTTAGAGATAAAGCAGCGATCAATTCAGTTTGTGTCCTCCCTTCTATTTGTTCCTTCCTGACCTCGTTATTCTCTTACACCTTCTAAATTATTCCTAAATTCATTGTATTGAACATTTTTATTATTTATCAGTAGGATCCTTCATTTTTAACATTACCCATTCCTACATGTACATTTGTTCAATTTCATCTGAAAAAGTGTGACAGAAACATTTTGTTATTTTATTTGTTTGCATTTATGTATAACTGCAGCATCGATTTATATTTAATGCTCGTAGTACGTTAGACCGGTGTGGAGTTTATTTAGAAAATAGCGTAAACACATTTGCAGAACGTAGTTAATATGATTGCAGTATTGTTTACAGATATAATGCAATAATGATCAAATTGGTAAATATATACGGTGATGAAATTATTGAGCATGTAGTAACAGCGCAAGTGCGTTCGCCAAAAATTGTAACTTTATGTACAATATATAATTATAGTTTGATCATGAAATAATACTACACAGATACACTGATATTCTTTAGATGTGCGAATTAGGCGCTCACACATAGAATGAAGATATTCATTGCAGTTTAATACTGTGAATGCATATGCAACCCATCTGCGCCATTATATTAATGTACCGTTATTATAAATTATCAATCAAAACTAATAAACACAAATATGCTTGCAATATTCTACCAAACCTCCATAGTCAGCATTCTCTTATAATTAATTATTATATTAATTAATATTCCCATCTTATGCACCATTGTACCAAATCTTTAATTAACGAATTCATTCATTTGTTCTCTAAATAACACCAACACGCTCACAAACACAAAAATGAAAATTTTACATATCACGTCTGCACACGGTGCTATAAGTAGGAAAAATCGATCGAAAAATCGAATGACACCATGTCAATGGTGTCACATTTGTCGATCTGAAATCATTTTTAATATTTGCATTATTATTCATGTTCTAATAACGCTAGTATAATCGGAAAATAGGTGATTCCTCAGGAAAATATAGTTTTTGCGTATGAAGCTTCACTTTCGATAAAAACGACATTAAAAATCTATTCGATACACTTGCGCTTACTGTAAATTTCAACTTGATAGATCTACTTCTGCTGGTATTCTATTATCTCGCTTTTATTATAACCATTCAAACGAAATACGCAATAAAGGAAGCTAATACAATAATTGCGACGATAATTATGATAATAATAATAATAACAGAAAGCGGATAATAATTTCGCACGTGCCTCTAAATAGAAACACTGGCAGTGGCAGATCTGTCAAGTCGAAATTTACTTATTTAGTGCGAATGAAAAAGCGAAGCCTCATACGGAATAGTACGAATCAGACCTTATCCGATTGTACCAGAACACCCTGTACGTACAAGTATAATGAATATGATGTAAGATACCTTTAAGTTGTAGTTTTATATGAATTGAAAAGACAAATTGTCTTCTAACGTACACGTTTATTTATTTTTTGAATTAGTAGCAATATTAGCAACATGTACAAGAAGGAGGAACCAAAATCGTACTTACTGCTCTATTGTTTCTTATATCTACTCGACCTTGAATTCGATCTTTTCTTCTCAACAGGGAATGTTCTCCATAAGTAAAAAACAACAAGTATGCCAGCTGTTTTTCATCCAAGTCGTCCTAATAGCGCTAATGGGCGCGCTGATGACGTACGGCCCTGAGGCGAACGCTAATTTATTAAAAAATCACACAGGTCAGTACTCACGCATCCCAACCGCGCATGCACAAGCACGCTAAACGGCGCCATGCGAATTATGCGGCTACGTAACTTATCAGACTGCACAGCCACGCTGCTGTTATCGTTAAATATTCTGTGACGTCGCTCCAAAAGTTATAATACGCGACTTTTTTACATACGGTTTCTGAAAATTTTCATTGGACAAGAACGTGACACGAATTCGTCACAATGTACACGCGCACAGGGTGTTTCTAGTAAATGGATCAGGTTGTCATATCGGAACGATAGAAGATAGAAAAAACTGCCGACTACATTTGTTTCGAAATGTTTTTTGCAGTTTTTAAATGGTGCATTTACTCGACGAACGCGAACGAAATCTAATAGTTTTGAAACTAGAAGTCAATTAGTGCATAAATTTAAAGTCATATCGTGAAGTTGCACAAAGTTATTGGTAGAATTTATAGTAAATGAAATGTTTTCTCATTTTTGCCTATGAGTAAAGCTCTCGCACTTTGTCGGACAGAATAAATAAATCGGAATTAATTATACCTCAATAAGTAACAAAAAAATGCCAAAACGTAATGACATATTATTTCACAAAATTTATTATTAACTGGAGAAGAAATTTCGATCTACCGAAAATTTCGAATCCACAGGCATATGCATCCATGTGCATCCCTATATACGTCTTTATTTATGTCTTTAATTTTATCTGACTAACTCGAAGAGCGAATGAAATACATATTGTAGAAAAACATAAAGACTTTATCGCTCTTCGAGTTAGTCATATAAAACTACAACGAATCAAATCCGAATAAAGCAGTAATCACCCGCTGGCGTTCCGTTTAAACTGTATATAGTCGAAGAGCAAAAAGATATTTCGAGTTCGTACACGAGAACAAAGGTCTTGAAACGTCGAGAGGAAGAGCAAGACGTTTTTGTCTCCGCGGTACGAAGGCGAACGTAACGAGAAAAGAAATTTCCCTAGCGTCGAGGGTGCGTACAGCTCCGCTGAAGTGGTAATTAAACTTTCAGGCGACCACGGCCGGAAGCACGTCAAGAAACCGGATACGGACCCGTTGCGAATTTATTCGAGTGAGTATCCGAACGAATCTGCTTAATTCGGTATTTATATTCGAGCCGTGGAAAGCGGCTCCCGGGAAGGTCTGTCCTCACTTTAACGAGAACGAAGAAGATGATATTGAAGTTAAGGCTCGGTTAGGTTCTAGGTTATAGTATATATCTCCTCGACTTGTGCAGTGGCTTGACGAGAGGAGGGAAGATATGCAAAGTGTCAGGTTTATATTACGAGTCTGTAGCACTAAAAGTTTGCTGTAAAAATTCTGGGTCAATTTTTATCTTCAGTTTAGCGTAACGAACTTTATAGCCATCTCGCGCAACTATAATTGTTTAAAAATTCTATAATACACTGAAACTCTTGGGAGAATTATTGTCGAACGCGATTAAAGAAGGAAATGTCCTAGTATTTTAATTTTGTAGGGTTTACTGAAAAGCTTAACGGTTGTTATACGAACTACATATTTCAAAGAGAAGCGATCGAAATGCATTTAACAAAAGGGAAAAGAAAATGTATCGTTTATTTTTCTTTACCTAGATATAAAGTGTGGTATTTAAATTAGTAAAATCGCATGGCAGGTAGTGCGAAGTGACGAACAATTCATGCGCAATAATTTCTCGTTTGAGACAATTATTTTTTTTAATGCTGGCTGAAAATATCACTAACACGAAAAAACTGTCGTGCGAGTATCACAAAGGGCGTCGAATGGCCGTCCGCTTAATAATAAATCTACTCGGGACGGACTCTTCCGCGAGATCTATTAATTTAATTCGCTCTTTGACTCCGCCGGTACGTTTATTCGAGCTTGGTACGAATAACCCGCATGAACTCGTTCATTTACTTTGTCGCTTTGAAAATTTGAATAACGCCGCCTGCGTTTCCACGGCTAATGTCTCCGCGCGAATAACTTCACCGGGGATATAAAGCGCGGCGAATTTCGACCGAAGTCGAAGTCCCGCGCTCCCGCCGTGGGATTGATGTCGAAATTGAATCACAAAACGGTCCTAAAACAGAATCCATTGTGGAATTTACAAATTAACAGGGAAATTATTGAAATACCTTGAATTTTCGGGCCCCGGAAATTTGTTTATTTTATGATAATACTATGGGAATATAATTGAACATTATTAGAATATGAAACATAATAATTCGTCAGGCATTTCATTATCGCAAGATATTTTCAACTAATGTTCTGTGTCCATTAGATAAATCACAGGCGCGTATTATCTTAAAGTTTGTGATGTTTCGATTAGAAGAGACATACGGAGAATTAATTTCTGGCTTCATCAGCAATTTATATACATTTCAACTTTACTTTCAACAATGTTGAAATTGAATTACTGATTTTTTCAATACAAAAATTATATAATTCCAATAAGAAGGGAAAGAATACGGGAAAGAGTGACCCTGAATAGCTAATCTCGCAACCACTCCATCGCCTTAGTCTGCATCCAATCTTATCGAATCTATACCACGGAGAAAGCAATATATGCAAACAAAATTCTCGTACATAAGACCACCGAATCGACTGTGGAAGTCGTTCCGCATACTAAACCAAGAATATACTCGAGACTGTGCAACAATCGCAGTTGCATAAAAAGCGTAGATCCGAATCGAATTCATTAGAATGTTCAGCCGATTCCAAGTATAAATTCACGATACGACGACAAAAATAGAGGAGCAAAGGCCTCAACCTGCTGCGCCTTTGACGAAATGCCACTGATCTTTATCGGATTATTCAAAAGACGAGACGTACGTCAGAATGGCACGCAGAATCTCGTCCATCCACTTTAGGTCGAGTGTCGTGTGAGTTACCAGATACAATTCCAATAAACAGTGACACGAAAGAGAAGCGTCGGTTACCAGTGGTTTCCTTTGCAACGGGAAGTGGGCTGTTGTATCGTTTTAACATGCGCTAACGAAGGTAAAAGATTTATTTCACTTTGATAGGTTTCTTTCCATGCACTCTTCGCAAATATCGGTTCTGTGGCTAATGTATTTCGCTGTAAGTGAATGACAAATTGCAATGATCTTTCCAATAGTCAGTATTCAGAAGAAAGTTATTCTAAATCACTCCAGACTATCGTTGGATTTTATTTTAATTAGCAAAGTGAGTAAAAAAAATATTTTGACATCTGTATAATTTTGTACTGGATTAGTGAAATGTACAACGATCAAACGAAATGTGTTACATCTCATATTAGAGTATGGTAGATAGCTATTACTTATTATTTAAATGGATGACTCTTTCATTTCCACTCTCCAACTAGACAGTTTTATAATTCTTCTTCAACATTTATTATTGTCTTTATTTGCCAATTATTAATTCACCTTTATAACATGAAATTCATTTTCCTCTTTACTATTACTACAACGATGTACAAAAACAAACAACAGCTATTTTAATGTTTTTACATTAATACATCATATTATCATACGTCAAAATTATAATAATGTCCGAATAATTTAATTACTCACTACACCGTTCGGTTATTCACTGCAGGGATTTAACCTTTTCACCCCCAACTTCAAAAGGAAACCGTTCCAAACCATTCTTCCATCGAATTTCCACCGGCAATCCAATCTTTCAACTCTTAACTTTTCGAAAAAAAAAAAGGAAGATCGAAAACTCGATATACCATCGAAGTAATAACTCTCCAGAGACACAGAGAGCGAGCGATCGGGAATCGTGGTTCGATTCATAGAAACGAGAACGCTCGGAGCAGCCGGTTAATAGGTGACGAGGCCGCACGGAAACGAAAAGTCACCCACGGGTGCCAGACGGAGTCCCTGGTAATTTCACGGCCACTATTTCCCGTGACGAAAAGCGTTTCACGATAAGAAAATGAGAAAAGTAGAGCAAGGTATGACGACGACGAGGAGCAGCCTATCGCACGCGATCGTGCTCCTCTTTATCGAAGGCTTCCTCCTATGCGGTTTTTTGGCCATGTTCGATTACGCCCCCGAGGCTCACGCCGGTAACAGCCAGAACAGCTTCTCGGCTCATCTAAATGGAGAACAGAGCTCTTTGCCGGTCACGTACACACGTAAGTCCTACGACTCGGTCTTTTTCGACGGTTCCCCTCTCTCACCTTATTTCATCCTTTTGTCCCTTCCTTATTTCTCCGATTCTCTAATGTTCTCCTTTCCCTGTCTTGTCCCTGTATTTTCTTCTTTGAAGAAAATTGCCACCCTTTTAACTGTGCTTGAATTGCTTCAATACCTTTGTTCTCCTATCTTTCATATCTTTTGTTCGTTTTCTTTTTTAAATGTTTCAATTATCCAACTATTTTTTTTAATTTTGTCCATTCTCTCTGTCCTAATTTTCTCTTTTTTTTTCTGTGGCTGATATCTTTTCCCCTTATTTCCCATACGCATATCGTAACTATTTCAGTTCATTTTTAAAGCTGCAATTTTATCGTATTTTCGATGAATACATATAATATATGCACAATACGTGCTGTTCATATATTCAAAGAATTTTAGGTTGCATATCGACTACCGAGCCATTCAATAACAAGATGAGATAGACTCATCTTTTATTATATTTATCTACCTAAATTTTAAAGTACAAGAGAGAACAGTATATTTATTGTAGTTTATATAAGTTTTTGTTATCACAATTAGTGTTAAACACAGACGTTAATTTCTTATTATTATACTAGCTGCATTTGTGCTAGGCAGTACGTAGTCATTTGCCAAGTTATCCAATTACATACATAAAAGCGTTATGGCATGAAAACTGTTTTGGTAAAAGTAGAATTCAGGTTGGAAGTTAAAGGTGCTTTCCTCTTCCCTGAAAAGTTCGGATTTTGCAGATTCTCGCTACTTTACTAAAGAAAGGGCCATACAAGTATATCTTACCTTCCATTTCCGTTTATTTTTCAGTTACCTTGTTCCGCTTGCTATTTTACCGTCTTCAACCTATCTTACTGTCCCTCCTATATTTTGTGTTCCTCCTTACCCCTTAATTTAAACTTCTACTCTTTATTTCTATTAGACCAGGTGTACACCGGGAAAATTTTTATCGCACGACAGTTTTATCTTTAGTTATGCTGAATTAAATGCATCTTTGTACAAGATGGGTTTTAATTGAATTAAAATTTATTTAGGATTGAATGTAATTCATGATATAAATTTAATTCTATTCCAATACTAGCGATTTCTATTGGTTTAAGAAAAATGTTTAACCTTTTAAAAATGAATATATATATATGTATATGTAAATCATTTTGGACCAAATTTAATTTTTAGTAATATTTCTAATATACAGACTAGTAACAATAAAATTATAATATCTCCTAAATTAATTATCGTTCGACACAAATATACAAAAATACTATAATCTTGAAATCTCGTCAAAAAGCAATTTTGAAATGAAAATAATACTCACCAATACGTTTCAACGATCCTCGTTCCATCCAACGACTTCATAGGCCAACAAAAGTCATCAGTGTACACCCAATGCAGTCCAAAAAAAGGCAAAATGAAAGGTTCAGTTTTCGAAGCAACTTTTTATCGCATACCATCCCAGCCTGTATATCATAATAACGACAAAGAATAATGGACACGATGAACGATAGTGGCATCGCGACAAACTATGATACAGACGACTTTCGCCTCTCAGAAGACAAGTTTGGACGACACTACCTTCACCCCATCTTTCCATTCCTCTTCTTCTTTACTAGTTCACCTCGATTCACTCGTTTTTCTCTTAGTTCCCCTTTCTTTCCACACTTTTCACGTTTGCCAGGAAAAACTACCTGTTTCTCCTCTCCCCCTCTCCGCTCCACGAACTTTCGTGAGGGATCGCGAAAAGCTACGAGGAAAACGCGGTTGCCGCGAAAAATAACGAGATACATAGAGAGAAAGAGAGAGAGAGAGAGGGGGGGGGGGGTGGAGAAAGAGAAATGCGTGCATAATATTGCGAGAAACTCGTGTACCTGTGCAAGGATGCAAAGAGGCGACGCCAGGGCTTAACTTCACCCGTGGAGTCGGATAAAGTACGTATATTAACGTCGCGCAGCTACACCAGAAACCTCTTTGTGAGATATGGCCGGCATTGTGTTACGCGAAATCGTATCGCGTCCCCATTCCCATGGACATTTTACCCATAATTACAGAACTGTCTGTACGCCATTGATGTTAATTGGCGCACTTTAGCGCATGGTGTTCCCGGTCTAATTGAATCAGGATTTTTGAGAACAATTTTGTATGGCGAAGTGAGATCAATCTTGTTGCGATGGAAAGGAAAATAATTGGTAATTTTATGTTGATAAGGATATCCGTGCTAAACTTAATTTTAGAAGATTCAAGGAATCGAGATTTCAAAGATTGAATAGAGTTACAAATAGTTTACATAAAGGAGTTTCTGTTCAACGTGAACCCACGTTTGATCGTTGAAAGGGAAGTTCGTGCAAAAATAATGAAAACGAGAATACTTCTTTTTTATGTTAGGTGCCTTTAGGGAAATGAAAGGTGCAGCTTCCGCTAGTGCTTGAGGGGTGAAACATGCTGCTCCTTTAAAACAAGTATTGCATTGTTTATAAAGCCTGTCTCTCTAACATTCTACATGTAGTGCTGAATTTCAGTTGGCCATTTCCTCAATCACGTAGGATACTCTTCACAGATTTGTAAAAAACGAAACGAAAAATTCCATCATTATCGAAAATTCTATATTATTATCGTCTTTCGCTCTTGTATCAGACGGATTATCAAACTATAAATTATTTAGCCAATAGAAGTGTTTCACAATTTAAAAAATAAAAATTACAATAAACTTCGTAAAAGTAAATACATAAGTAAAATATACTAAAAAGTACGTATACATGTTTACTGATATTGAACGAAAGAACTAAATGAAATAATTCGGATGAATGTCCGGTAGGCGTGATATAAAATAAAAAGTAGAGGCATACGATCAAAAGTAAAGCATACGTCTAGAGCATACGAGATCTTGTATTGAAATGATAATTATAAATTGGATGTTGCTAGAAACGGCAAACCCTACGAAACTATATTAATGCATAATTCAGTGTCTCTTTTTAAAGCAGAGACGCGTATCCGAAGATGTATAAAGAGAAATGTATAAGTAAAAATGTAGGGAAAGCGAAATCTTGCATCGAGACGATAATACGCAGTCGGATGTTACTATAAGCAATTTGGCAGAGGTCCCCAACGGCGGGGCGATAATAACGCGGTTAAGCGCGTTATTACAGGCGTAAACGTAACACGCGACGCGGTGCCCCGCGAATTTCGAAGCCCGTGGACGAGCGGGCGCGGTCAACACTTTGGCCGCAGGAATCTGAATTTCAAAGTGATACTTCGCGCGGATTACAAAACCGGGTCCACGGACAGAGCGGCATAATTGCCGGGCTAATCTCGTTGCTTCTCAAAGATTATAAATTTTCAGCCGGCGTGTTTTCTTATGGAAATCGGCCCTCGCGGCTGGGGCAAAATTTCCTTCTCATGGAAATCACGACGGTTAAAGGATAAACGTCGGGAATGAACTGCGAACGATCCAGAAACGCGAACGTCTTATTGTCGTCTTCCGTGCAAGTATAATGTAAAGAATTCCTTTTCGCTTTTAAACGAGACGATTATGTGATTCTTATTAACCGACCTGACAATTCTTTAGTTATATCGTTGCAGATTTTGTTGGTATCTTGATTCTTAACTTGTTGTACATGATTCGTGTATATTACGATAACCGATTATTAATTATCGTCATTTATTATTCTTTTTTATAGTACCTACATTTTATTTGATTTTTCTTAAATATGCTTAGCATATCGTTTAATTTAAAAAAAATTGCTCAAATGTTGAAGCAGATGGTATTCGTTGTTAAGAATTTAAAATTAAATTTATGTCTCAAATGAAATAGTTAATTAATTGTAATAATTTTTTTAGTGATTATATTAATAATTCATAAATATTATTATAAAAGATTTTATAGGAGAAAGGTTAAGTCTTATCTCATCTCGGACAATTTATTTGTAGCTTCACTTTTTTACGATACGCCCTCAAACGAGTTTTATTTCCCTATAAACTGAATCTTTCTAAAGGCTTTGCCGCCATAATCTCTTTTCAATGGAAACTCGTGGCGAACTCGTGGCGAACACTTTTTTTACCATTTCTATTATTATTCGTCCACGTACAAAACATAATGCCAAAAAGAGCATCACGGGACACAATAAAGCGAATAAATTGCATTCCTTTGCAATTCAATTAAACAGTCGAGCGACAATTTTGCACCTTTCGTTCGTAACGTATCTTTGCAATTTTTTACCTACGCTTTTTACGATGTCTAATAAATTTCCTTTACAGCCATACCAATGAAATATTCGATAAAAAATTCCTCCTCCCTCCATATAAAAAAAGAAGGACAAAAGAAGCTGGCTCGCAATTTATTGTACGAAACGCCAATTTATTCTGAAAATGCATTTCACTGTATTATATTTAATTCAAAGTCGAGGAAGAAAGATAAATGTGTCCAAATAAACCAGATATGTTAAATCAACAAAAAGATTTCAAATATAAAGGGATTGTACACGTCAAACATTGATGGCGATTGAAAAAACGTTTGATCGTCAGTTTATCGTTTCAGTGCGTGCGAAATGGAGATCAATCAGCCCGAATTAGGAATAAACCGTCCAAAATTGCCTGGTAATCGTAATGTATCGTAAATTTCTGAAATCCAGGTGGACTAGTTATTATAAAGCTTCTGTTGATTAAAATGATATCGTTCATTCAACATGACTGGGACAAAAATATTGTTTGGACTCGAAAGAGATATACTGAAAAAAACTTTAAGTTTAACACTGTACGTACACATGTATATGCGTACGAGGTTTAAGTTTCACGATCTTACACAGTGGATTACGTAACCTGTAAATTTTGACGCGCATAGAGGCAGCACGCAATTTAAAAGTGTCGTTCTACTGGTCGAGAATTTAACCGAATATTATATTTCGAAGATTTATAAAAATGAAATTTTTTTAATATTAACTTACGAAAAATCTGTAGCAACAACTATGAACGGTATACAATTTTTAATTAAAAAACGTGGAACAATGTTTTAATTAAAAAAGAGAATGATAAAATTAATGCAGAGATGAATTTTCTTTTATGGTGAAAATCAAAAATTTTAAAACATCTCATATTTTATTTCTGTTCGCGAATGTTTGCAGAATATTGTTTAAAAAGCTATCGATATCTATGATGAAAAAATTAGTTTTAACAAATATTTTTCCCATAAAGTTAAGATAAATTCTTACAAATACCTCTGCCAGAGATCGCTTTAGGTGATCTTAATTACTCATTCGAGGGAATAATCGAATCACGTCGTTGCTCGTGGCCAATTATCTTTGGTTTGAAAGTCGGCTAATGCAATTTCGCTGCAACTTTATCGTCGTCGATTCCGTTTCCCTCGCTGGCTTTTCGAAAATTACCGTTTGATGGATGTGAACGAGGAAAGGGGGCAGCACACTCTCCCTTTCTCACTCTGATATAAAAGTCACGGCAGGGACAGCGATGCCTCAAGTGATAAATTGATTACCTGGACGCGGCGCGAATAATTTTCAGAGAAACCAACGTCACCTTTCTGTATAAACGCATAACCTACGCATTTTTCTTCCACTTCTTGTTCTATTTTGCTTTTTATGTCTCATGTTCCAGTTTTGCTTCCTTCTTTCACGAGTTTACTTTCACATAATACAATCATTTAACCAATTACAAGACTGTAGTTTTGTATATTATAAAATTCATTTCATGTGAAATTTAACATGATTTTAAACTGTGCAAATTAAGCTAAGTTCGAAATAATATTTTGCAGATATCTTGGAAAATATCTTCTCTGAATCTGAAAATAAAGATCCTTATCAATTATTAATGGTTCCAGTTTAAATATAAATTCTCCGGATCGAGTGCCAGAAATTATTCATATTTATTCTATTAATAATTCATATTTGTCTCGTATGCCACGCGATGCATAGATGCACGAGTCGCGGAATTTCTTAATCTTAGTTCCCTGCCGGTGTTCCCCATAACTGTAGATGCCCGACGTATCGATACGCGATACATGCACACGCTCGAACGATGCTCGAAGAAAACCTTCCATGAAACTCCTACCTCTCATGAAACGTGCCTTCGACCCGCCTGAATTTCGACTTGACTCCACGATCATCGGTTAGCCGCATATAAATTACATCGGTGACAGCAACATCGCAATACCTATGATAAATAAATAGATCATCCAGTGGGGTAAGGCTTCACTTCTCTTTTATCCCGATCCACTTTCAAAGACGATCATATGGAATAAGTTTCAGACGCCACATTACGCGCTTCGAACTTGTAAAATGTATTTCAAAAACTGAATTATTAGTTATCCTTAACAAGTAGTCTTAGTTATTTCTTAATTCGTTTAAAATTCAAATGAATTCCAACGATGCGGACGTTCATTGGAAGCGTAACACCTTAACCCTTTCGCTACCCTTTAACGCTTTATGCCAGGTCCACACTGCTGTTCGCGAACTACGTTTACAAAATGGTATATCAAAGGATCTGCTCGCGAACTCGAAGTTTGTACAATAATTGCTTGTGATTTGCTCGCGAGCTGTTCGCGAACAAATTTGTTCAGTGTGAGCCCGGCTTTTAGAGCCTTTCTAGTCCCTTTAACTTTAACGCATATACGCGTCTGAGTTTCAGACGAAATGTTAAGTGCTATTATAACAATAAATGCTCATAGTGCATTGGTCGTTTAATTTAATAGTCTCGGAACTCGACACTATTAAATTAACTCGGAACTCTTGAAAACAATTCTCTGAATAATTTAAAAATAGTAACTAATACTAACACTATCATACTACACTAACAAAAAACTAAAATGATTTTATTCTTCCTACATATCGTAAATTATTTAACAGTTATATGAACCATAGAAATGGACCACCCCGAATAAACCAAGATTCCTCCGCGCTTATCTTCCACCCCCCCCCCCCCCCCCGCCCAACAAATCTAACTCCCAGCTCTAAGTATCTTCTTCTTTCCTCAAACGACCCGTTTTTCTCGCATCGACAGTATTCAAGGGAATTACAAGGAAAAATTCGAGTCCCTCAGCCAGGCATTATCGGGCGAACCCACCCCAACCATCCGATCCGGCAAAAACGTTGACCCGGATCAGCGCGATTTTCCAGTTATTATGCATTCACGCGCGAATCGCGCGCTCGGCGACACGCGGTGATGGATGAGGCCCCGGCTCCAACCGCGAATTATCTGTTTCGAAGATGGATCCTAAGACGGCCGCCGCTCCTCCAAATGATTTACGAACATATTTCATAGCAACGCGGACGATGTGTCGCCTCTTAATCCAGCCTCTTTCCGCGTTTGATTTATTCGCGCTTAATTTCGTCCACGGGTGAAAATTCACCCGTAGTGAAATCGATTACGTCCGCCGGGCAAAGAGTTACAGCCTTACGTAGGAAGATGGATCGACGGATATCTTAGGGGCCGGTGAGTTTCACGCGAGTCCGGGTGGTTCGGGGATTTTTACCGTGAAAATGAGTATCGACTTTTACCGATACGTGGACGTCGCTTTGTTCGAAACTATAAATCACCGTTCATTTTAAAGCGTTTTAATGTTTTGCGATCCCAGTGTGTTCTAGTCTATCTAGTTCGCGCCTGCTTCATGGACATTTCGTTGATTTAAGAATATTAACTCGATTCATTTTTTTATTCTATAGACCACACGGGTAAAGGGCAAATTATATATTTTTAAGCGTGAATACTTTGTGTTAACGAGGTTCTTCTGGAATAAGAGTCTGGATTAAGGACATGGCAGATGCAATAAAACGTTGGCGCGCAGAGAGTTAAATTATTTGTACAAAATTAAGCAGTTCTCGAAATTATTTAGCTTGATTTGGCAATTAAGAATCTCATTTTAAATGCAAACTGTTAATTAGGTCATTAAGGAATAATTTTCCATTACAACGACGATTTATTTGCAATTTTTCAATTAATTTACAGTATTGAATGGAATTGGCTGGAAAAAGATTCGTTGATCTTTATTGGCTTAATGTATATGAAATATTGGAGTTGATGACATTAGTATTTTTGTGTGTGATTCAATTCCAATCGAATATTTAATAGTTATTTACACTTTTCAATTAGAATCAAAAACTTATTGTTAATGAGAGAAAAGAAATAAGAAATATCATATATCTGCATTTCATTTACTCTATATTTTTTCGGAGCCACCAAAGATATATGTTAAATAAGAAGCATATTGCGAATATTAAATTTACCCTAAAATTTTAAAGATTTCCTGCGGAAGTGAAGCTCCATGCAAAAAAATATCCCTCTTTGTATTCAATTTCCATTTTAATACAAAACTTGTCAGTTAACCAAGTGCAGTTGCCTCTTGAAATTCGATTTAAAAATAGAAAACCGACGTCCGACACGTTCCCGTCTTATCACTTCACGAGCATTCCCTTCCTCTGAAATCGTACCAGGAAAGTACCCTATACAATACAATTGACCCATTAACACATATCGCGAGGAAACCACCCTCCATCCGAAAGCTGACGCAGATACGTACCTCGCAAAGGAAGCGCACGGTTATCTTTGAGAATCTGCCTTCAGAAACCGCGTAACTTCCCCTCCAGGCGTGCCGCGTAATTACAACGATCAATTAACGGACCGATTAACACCGCTCTACGGCGAACAAACGAGCGAGCGAATCAAACTGATTAACCGCACGCGAGCCATGCATGCGCCTACAGTGAGCTCTTTCTGTTTTTATTAATGTGCGCGCAAGCGCGCTATTCTGGGACACCTTTAAAACGACTTAGTGTACCAAGATGTCCACGTGATGATCTGGATCGGATTCGGCTTTCTGATGACCTTCCTGAGGCGATACGGACAGAGCGCGATCGGACTGACCTTCCTGCTTGGCGCCATTTTGGTCCAAGTTGCTCTGATTTGCGAGGGAGTGGCGCACATCAAGAGGAACAGTAAAGCTTTCTTGTCCTTGAACAGGTTAGCAGAGAATTTTTTGTTTTTTAAATAATTTATTATAAGAAATAGGATCAATGAAAAATTTTAATTAACGAAAAACCATATGGTCTACCCGCAAATCGGAGATCCTGGATGAAGACTGAATCAACTGAAAAACTCTCGGACGCGTGTAATTAACGATGCGTCTGAAACAAACTAAAATTTTCACCATGAAACTAGATGAATAACTTTTGATAATTTGAATCGAAAATTTTACGAGCGATAGCATTATGAATAGCGAATGGCTCTCTTTAATTAAGAACATATACCTGCGCCGAAAATACCGGAAAATATGCGCGTGACAATTTAGAAAACAGTGACCGAGAGAATCATCTGTAACTTAATTTAATTGCAAATAATTTGTCGATTTCACTGTTGCACCAACAAAACTCGTGAAACAAATGTTTGGTTTCATTGCTCCAAAAAAAATAGAACTGTAATGGAATTGCCTATAACTTTATTTAACTGATAATTATTTGGCTTATAATAATTAAGTAATTTTTATTTGAAATATTTCTAAAATTTCTATTCGAATAAGATTCAGACTCGCTGAAAGAACAATTTTCATCATACGAATCGTTGAAACGGAGAACGCTTCGGGAAGCGGGAAATAACGAGAGCGAAAGTAATTACTCTCGCGGCAAATTATGTCGTTGCATTCACAATGAGGAACATTCTGAATCGTTGAAAACTTCCCTGCTTGACCAGATTTCGTTGAAATTACCATGAAATTAGTGCCGTAAGAAAACTAATTGAAACATATAATATTCATTACGCCAACTATTTCGAAACAGAATTAATCCTTCTTCCTTCGTGAGCATCGCCCCCAAGTCATCCCTCTCCATCCGCTTTAAAGATTTTAATTTTCGTGTGCTTCATTCATTAAATACTTAAAACACCACTGAACAGTTGTACTTTAATCATTGAAAGTCCCAATTATTTTCATTTAATATGACACTTTATTTTATAACACAAATACTTACATTAGAAATATTTTAATACAAAATGTCAAATACATTTTACACAATTTACATAAAACTAGTTAGTAAATAATTCTACTTTCTGTCAAAAGAAGTATGTCACTTGGCATTACAAAATATTGTTTAAATTAAGCAATTTACTACAGGATCTCTTAACAGTGTCGTACAATGCTAGAGAGAACACGAGGACGCTTTACTGAATTCTACAGTCCCGAACTAATGTACTATGCGCTGTATGAAATTGGAAGCAAACTAAGGCTTTCTAAAACAAGCTACGAGCTTCTAAATAGCTGGAACAAAGCTACAAGGTATTACAAAGCTTCTCTACGGGAATACGTCATTTACAAGAATGCTGTACAACGTTATAAAACATTTTTAAATACTTTAGACCAATCCGCATGCTTCGAAAATATCTTGAAAAAGCTGTAAAGCAGAAATTTCGAAGTACAATTTCTATAATTTCATAAATATTCCAAAATATCTAAAAATTCTTTGCGAACTATAAAATAAAGTAAAGTGTCACGGTAATACTTCCAAGCCAAAAAGCTTTCGTGCATTCTTAACAACAATTTAGAAAGCTCCCAATCGTGTTGGGAAACACTGCGAAGCTTTTAAAATGTCGCAGTAATAATGTGTTTTTACAATTTTTTACTTGCAAATTTGTCGGTCCCTTCAAATCTTGAAACATTTGCAAAAACACGTTTGTATTCTGTGACCTTTTGGATCTTTAAGTTGCACTTTTTTTAATTAACAGATATTTTAAAATTATGATCAGAATAAACACACAAATGTCGCAAGGTACAGTAATTCAACTAACTGCAGTAGATTTAGCTGGGCGGAACGCCTATATATGTAAGTAAGTAGATTCAGCTGAGTATACAGCCTATGTGAGTAGATTCAACTAGGCCATTTGCTTTGCCAGGAAGTTTAGAATCGGCCGACCAGACCGCGCGCTCGGTTGATTCTACTTACGACTAGCTGAATCGTGCACCACGATTCGACTACGATGCACTTTTTTTGGCTCTGTCCTGGCCACATTATTAGTGTCTGCAAATTGAAACAAACCGGACTTAAAAAGAAAATATCATAAAAAAGTCTATTTTATAAAAGTGGAAATATTACATTTTTCAAATGGAACAAAAAATTACTTAGAAGGAGCAATAATTCACGATTAAAATGCAAGAAGGAAAATTCAAATGTTAAATATTGTGAAGATATAAATACTCTGAAATCGAGACCAGTAAAATCTGCTAACTTTGAAAATTTTTCCTAAATGTAGCATTTTTACCATTTTTATGTAAAATTATACATTGATTTTAATTGAAAACAAATCGATCAGTAATTATTCCCAAATGCGCTCATAAAACATCGAGAAGAAAGAAAAAAAAGAAACGTGTGTAATGTAGAAGTGAAAATTCTCTCGGGAGATATTCAAACTCCGCGTGGAACGCAAGTTGCAACTTGTATAACGTTGCGCTCTGCTACATATGATAGGGGCGCGATGTACGGAAAACGCGTCCAACACGTATATCGGAAACAAATAAATTTCTACCACTCTCGGTAATATACAGATCAGGTCTCCATTGGCTGAAAAGTCCGAGGATATTTTTGCAGACTTTGCCGCGATATACATATAGTGGGACTAGCCGATACACCATTGAATACCAGAGCCAGCTTGTAGGATTGTGTTTAACCCGGCGCATGAATAGTTGATAAGCCGAAAAAGTGTGCACCGAATACTCTGTCTTTTTTACTTTTTTGTTGTTTTTTTCGGGTCCCCCGTTCTCCACGTCGAGCCTCGAATTTTCGCCTATTGCAACGGAGAAAAAATATACTCCAAATAACGTTCCACCGAATTTCAAACTGAAAATGATCGCGACACGGTATGCGTTCTTCTGCTACTGTGTAACGTTATTCGTTTACATTTATTATTTTTAATAATTAATTCTTGTCACGCGTTTGTACGTGAAAGAAAATGGTAATTGCAGTAGCTATGCATATATTTAACGATATAGAATTCTAATACTTTTCTAATACTTTATTTCATCATCTTATCCATCATGTTTGGAAGAATTGAATCAAATTGGTTTATATGCAATTACTTTTTATTCTGTAATCAATAATACTGAAAACATCCAAACGAATTACTTATTAATTTTAAATAAATTTATTAACCTTTTGCCGACAAGTTCTCTGTATTAGAATAATAAATTTATATTCGGCCAAAAAAATCAACGATCCAAACACAAAAAGAACAAAGAAAAATGAAAAATAATGCGTTCTCGCCCCGCTAGATCCGGTAAAAATTCATAAGACTTTTCAGAGCGATTAATTAAGCCAGTGCAAACGAACTGCGTACCCAAACTGTAATCTTCCATCACCAAATAGAGCACACTGAAACAATAAACTCTTATTTCCACCAAGAAATAGAAAATCAAACAGATAACCGAAAAGCTCAGAAATTAAAAACGGCAACAAAAAATAAGATAAAACAAGATTCCTCATCGTTCTCATATAGCCCACTAAAATGCAACAGAAATCTATCACCTACGAGAAATACAAATCTGAAACTCTAAAATAGAAACAAGAGAAGGAAAAGAAAATTGGATAGAATTCGCAGTCATATTCCATACGCGATAAAAATACAAAAAAATTCCTTCAGAAAAGAGAAACGAAATAACAGCCGAGAAAGATTTGGTAATAGAAAATAAAAGGAGAAAATCTTCACACCTTATCTACACCCCGAAAAGAAAGAAAAAAAACAGTTCTATCGCGTCTGAGAGGAAGAAAAACGTTAAATAACAAATGGTAAAGGGAAAAAGGAATATAAATGAACGGAACGAAAATTATCGAAACGATCGCATTGATACATCAGCCGGAGACGCGGCAGAATCGCGAGCTAAGTCCGCGTGAACGAACGAGCTGGATATCACGTCCGTGTTCCGGTTCCGTGATCCGGCCTGTTTGCATAGCTGTGGGTGGACGCGCGTCCATGTTATGAATACTGATCTCCGGTTTTCGGGTTCGGCCAGTACCCGGTTAATAACGCGCGTATCGATCAAACCGCGTGGGGCCCACTTTCAGCCTGCTGAGCGCGGACATTGCTGTGGCCGCGCCGTTGATATCCATGGGGGCGCTCCTCGGTAAGACGTCCTACATGCAGCTCGTGTTTATGGGCATCCTCGAGCTGATCGTGTTCACCGTGAACAAGTACGTGGGCGAGCATCTGCTCCAAGTAAGTATTGCCTCTCGCTTATTCCGCGAGACCTCGTTTACGAGTGTCGCGCTCGATTTTCATCGGTGGAACCACCGCGTTTCTGCTCGATACCGGAAACGAGCGGCGTTCCACAGAGAGTCGTGTGCGATCTTTGTTGCTCGCGCTTGTCAGGTTTGCTGACGTTAGGGGGAAACGAATGAAGGAAGTGATGCGATGGGCTATGGAAATTGGAGAATATAAACTTGACAATTTTGTATTCTAAGGAATGGTCGTAGAATAATAAATATAAATAGTAAAATGGATTTTTAAGATAGCAACTTGTAGCGGGGAAGAAAATAATTTTGTGTTGGTTTGTAGAATTTTTAACAAGCGAAACAAATATGGAATAACTGCTTGAGTTTAAACATAAATTATATAAATTAGTGTTATACAATTTTTAATAGCAAACAGAGACACGCAATGAATTATTAAGTGATAAATATTGTAATATAATTTTTAATAATGAGAATGGAGAAACATAGAGTAATTTTTAAATTTTTGGGATTTAATGGTATTAGCATAGTAATGTTTAAACGATAGTAGGAGAGAGACAAGTCTAGTTATAGTCAGCAACTTTTAATAATGAAATTGGGTAAAGTGTAGTTTGCTGAATGTACATAGTTTAAAGATGCTCAAGTAATTATACTTGAGCAATGTAACGGAAAATGTTTATATTGTTAGCAATTATTTTCTAGAAGGGTAAATTGTGGTTTGTTGGGTTCAAGAAACTTGGGATAGCTGCAGTTGTGAGATGCTACAAAATTGTCAATGATAAAGCGAAGAATGAAGCAATTTTTATTAATTTAACAAATTTTTAAATCAAAAAGTATTTCAACAACATATTGGAAAATTTTTTAAAAAGAATTTTCTAAAAAATGAAACAGATATCTACGAACTTTTCAAAATGTAATTTCAAAAAAGAATGTGACCTTTTTTGGCTATACAATTGATGTTTAAAGAAGCAACTTTCATAATACAGAGAATAAAGAAATACTGGCAGAATTTTTATTCGATATTCTTCAATCTCTGTCCGCCAATCTCCAAAAGTTGGAAATTTTCGTGGGAGCAATCGCGAGTAATGCAAGTTTCGGAACCTGTTCCCGAGAGTTCGGAATTTCTAAATGTTCGAATACAATTAACGAGTGCTAGTAATTAAGAAAGTTACAAAAAGTATTCTCGCCTGCGGATTTGATAAAACGAAAAGAAACCAGTGACCTGTTGTATTTGATCGTGAAGAAAATAAAAATTAAAAGCTAGCTAGCCGAATTTGTTTCCGTTCCACTTTGTGTCGTCCAACTTTTAACGCTTCACTCTGCGATGCTTAAAAACCATTAAAACTTCAACAGCAGGCATAAAAATTATTATTTTCACAGTATGCTTGTAAGAGTCATAAACATGATCCGAGGCACCCGTGTCCGGAACAGGTGTTTTTACAGTATTCAGTACTGTGCATCGAATATATTTACTTTCACTATTATCGAGTTTATTTCCAATTTGTCCCTCAACTTGTTTAATTTGGACGCAAAATCTCTCAATTGCATATCGCGTTAACATGTTTCGCGATAAAAATTCTGCTGCTGTATGAAGTGAGTGTTAGAACTAATGAAATGCAAATATCGTGGATTTAAACAGACTGCGACTAAAATCGATAACAAAAATATTTAAAACATGGCTAAATTAATAAAGTTTAATAACATGAAAGCAAATTTAATAGAAAGGAAAATAGTAAAATTTTCAATTATCTTTTAAAAACATTAAGGAACAGTTTTGATTATTGACAAATAATACAGACTATTCTCAAAATTATAACACAACAGTAGTAATAGTATAACAAATAAATTCCCTTCTTATCAAATTGTCATGATTTCAGAAACAGTCTACATGTATAAGTCTCATAAAAAAATTTATGTAAAATAAAATCGTGTTATCCATTTGAATATTGCTTGTACCACTATTACTTATTCCGATTAAGTAGAAAAATAATAATAAGTACAATAAAAATAATTTTGTTCTCGTTTCATAGGTAGTCGATGCTGGTGACAGCATGTTCGTCCATGCATTTGGGGCATACTTTGGGCTAGCTGTTAGCTTTGTGTTCGGAATGAAGGAGAAGCCTAAAAAACACAATCTTGAAGGACCATCCTACAACTCTGACATTTTCGCTATGATTGGTTTGTTTCTCCAATTTTCTTCTATTATTAATATCTTTCTTTTTTAATTTTAAGTTTTAAAATAAAGCAACAAGATATTCTTTCCGTATGAAAATTACTAAAAACGATATTATTTTTACAATCAAATAGGAAAAAAAACTTTCTAGTTCAAACAATTGGAATATGATAATTCAGGAATAAAAATATAAACTTTGATACTACTTGATATTTTCTAAGCAAAAATTAAGAACACTCGATTTTAAGTATTAATTAGTGGCTCTAAGTATTTGCAGCTTCGTACGAATTCTACTTTTTTGGCAAAGCAAGAATATCTTCTACAAGATTCTAAATAGAAGCTAAAATTTATTTCTCTACCCAACTTACAAACGATTCCATGATGGTTTTCATATATTTTCACCGTTGGACGTCGAATACTGTTAGAACAATTTACCTAAAAAGAACAGAACAGCATCCAACGTGGCATCGCAACACCACTCAACAAACTTCCAGCCTTCAATTATAAAACAAATTTGGCAAGCAAAACGCGAACCAAAACTAACATCGACCACCTGTCCGCCTCCTCGAACGCCTATCCCAACGGTCTTCCCATTTCAAACACTCACACTCGGTACCAAATACAAACACACCAATCGAAATCAAACGCGTCTTTGGTTTCGGGCACGTAAGTGGAGAGAAAAGGTGAACAGTTTACCTTGTGCAGGTACGGTGTTCCTATGGTTGTTCTGGCCGTCGTTCAACAGCGCCGCCCTTGAAGGAGACGATCAGCAGAGGGCCATTATAAACACCCTTCTCTCGATTTCCGCCAGCTGTGTGATCGCGTTTGCAACTTCCGCTCTGGTCTCGAAGGACAGCAAATTCAACATGATCCACATCCAGAACTCGACGCTAGCCGGCGGTGTGGCCATCGGCACCGCAGCAGGTACAAGACGACCTAATTAATCGAAGATTTACATTGGACGAATACCGTCCTCTGTCTCTGGTCCGTTTAACTGACCAACATTTTCTGAATAAACACAGGCTTGATGTGCGAACCTATCGGTGCTTTGGTTATGGGCTCTCTGGGTGGGCTGCTCAGTGTGCTTGGATACAAGTACCTCACGGTAATTGACTGCTTTCTTTTATTTTGCTGAACGGCGAAGGTAAGTCGGATGAATTACAGTAGAACGACAGTAGAGTCTGCAAATAAACATTTCGATTAAACGATGCGAAAGTCGTACAATCATGCGGCTTATTATATATGTATAAGGGAATTATATGTTGATATGTTTGTTATTATTATTTTCAAATGAATCATGATTAAAAAATTGGGCAAACTCTGCGTGAGACACGACGCTTCTAAAACACTTTTCTAACATAGTATTCCTCCTACCACTACATGGTTTCGCTTAAATGCACCGACGTGCAAAATTAAAGGAGCGCTAAAACGTCGCGATAAAATATGGACTCATTTTAAAGCATAAAGCATCCGCATTCAGAATCCTCAAGTAGTTCCCTCCCAAAGACGCTCCCGCACTGCTTGAAACGTGAGAGGCGGTAAAAATGGATATTATACGGATTAACTTGAAAAGAATACGAATTTAAGTCGAATACAAATGTTCCAAGCTGTTTGTAGAAATGTTGACAAGGCCGCCTGAAATTTTTACGCTGTCAAAGTGACGGGGAGAAACTTTTCACCCTGCATGGTGTCGCGTATATGTATACGCGGAGAACATAAATTTCACGGAAAATGGACTTGGTCGATGGAACGACGTGGACGTGAAACACGGGAAACGATTATGAAGCGCGGGTAAATTAAATTTACCGGCACGTGATCGACTCTGACGTCGGTTATTCTCGGTGGATAGCTCGAACAACTAATATCGTGTTACTTTTCTATTTCATTATCGTCTAGTGACCGGATTTTCGTTAATTCCACGTCAACCCACTGATTTCTCATCGGTAGTTTCATATTTCACGTGTCGATTATCGATGCTATGGGCGGAAATCTTCTTCTAAACGTTTATATCGCATTTTGCGTTATTAGGAACTGATTTGTTTATAGCTATTGAAACTGGTATCAAAAGAATACTAAAAATTCATACATTTCAATAGTCGACGCTGTGTATCGCAACAAATATCCTTGCGGATGATTCTTTCTGCCAGAACTTTAATCCTAACACTTAGAGGTTTCAATTAAACTCAACCCCGATATTTTTAATATTTCCACGAAATAACTATGGATCAACCAGAATTTCCATAGGGTACACGCTTCTGTTTCGTCCATGCGCCGCGGTGCCTTGGCGAGAGGAAAAAACTGCACGATGGCGATATTGACTTAGCAAGATCCATGGAAGATGGATAATCATCGCGGAAGAACTTTCGTCAAAAGTTCTTTTAATCATCCAGCCGATTCATCCGCGTCGAGACTTTCTTCGCCAGCCCGCTAATTCCATATTCTTTATGTACTTTGTACTTCTACCAACCGTCCCCATCCTTCCGCCCGGCGATAGAACTTCCCGCACTCCACGCACTGATCAAATGCAGATTAAACGCGTTAATCAACGATTTCTTCGAGGATCAACAAATCTATTCCCCGTCTCTGTCTGCACTTTTACGTTTCTTCTTTTAAAACGAGCACTCTTGCGGTTTAAAAGAATCCGCGAGTTGGATGGGTCCTTGATAAGAAGAAAAGGAGCTTGGAGGGAGCCATTTCGCTCGAGTGGCAGCCAATGAAATGGCAAAAGTGATCGAGGAAAAGTGTCATCGTTCATTGAAACTGTTTTTAACGAAGGTATCGAATTTATTGTTAGGTCAAGAGAGTATCTCATGTTTCGATGAGGATGAAGAGGATAGTTTAAATGATAATCGATGCGGAAGTAGTGACTTTTGGTATTAAAGTGAATAACTATAACGGAAAATGTCAAGTGATTGTTTTTTTTTAATGGAGTTTCGATTCTGAAATAAGTGATGATGATGGTGTATTAATATTGAGAGTGAAGTGTAAGAATTGTTTATTTTTAATAAATACATACATGTGTCCCTGGTAAATAAAAGCGAACAAAGGGTGGGGTGGCAATTTTTTAAATGGAGTTTCGATCTTGTGAAAAATGGTGATATCGTTGGATTAATATTGAAGCTAAAAAATCTTTTAATGATAAATATTTGTTGATAGTAAAAAAATAGATTAATATTTTTTTATATAAAAGCCGCGATGAAAAGGAGATAAACTATTTCCAACGCAACGCGTGTCATCCACTTAGATTTTCCAGTTTTGTTATCTTTCGCTTGTTTAACGCCCACGTAGATCTACATTTTCCGCGGGGAGACTAGTAAATATGAGCGTATCTCAAAAACGTGTGGCTAGGAATTTGCCTGAAATTTAGGAGGAACAGCTATCGTACATTTTAAATGCGTTATTATTGCAAGTGTTACATAGTAACGATTAACAATATTTAATAAAATATACATATATACGAAAGAGTGTAAAAGATATATACGACAATAACTTTTTTTTCAAATGCCACTTTATCTCTCCTATGATTTTAAATAAACTTTATTTGTAAGCTGTGTAATCTAAATCACAGAACGTTTTGCTCAATAGAAAAAGTATTTGCAATGGAGATAAAAATTTTAAAGCTACGATTCCGATTATCAACGGTTTTAATTACGAAAAAATTAAAAAATTTGTAGATCGTTGAAATAAATTTTTTTTACGTATTCATTTTTTTTCTAAATGTCTCCTTTTTTAAGTTCATATAAATTAATTGTACGGGAAAGACTGTTTTAAAGGGAGGAGAATAATTAAATTAAAGATGAGAAACGCTACGAAAGGGAATTGCGCCGCTACTGCACGAAACAAATTAAGAAATGATTTTTTCAATTTACTAAATATTTCATTCGCAAGTAAAACTAGGGGGGGGGGGTATCGAAATGGCACGCGATCTTAAATGTCAGTAGAAAATGGTACATTAAACTTGAAGAGAAAAACAAAACCATTTAAGCAGTTCCAAATTGCTTCTAGTATCGACTATGAAAAAAACATTTTAAATATATTTAGAATAATATTTGGTATTGTAGTTAACTAATAGTACTAATAATAAAAAAAAAAATCGCAAATTTTATTTAGAATAATAAATACGTTCAACACAGTTATAACAGCAAAACAGGGATACAAAATTGATAAAAGGAAGGGCACACTCTGAAAATAATTAATATCCCACTTCCAATGCAAAGTACAACGATTGTACTTCAAACAATACGTACAAAAGCAATGATATCAAGCTGGTATAAACGACCTCATCAGTAACTGAGTGGTTACCGATGGATCCAATAATGTATTCACAATGCTCAAACCGTCAATCGTATTTACATTTCCTGTAGTTCCCGATTCATGACAACTTGTCTCTGCTTTCAAACTTCAGAGCGCATCATTTACGATCGTTCCACTCTTGTTTCAGCCACTTATCCAAAAACGATTAAGGATCCACGATACGTGCGGCGTGCACAATCTCCACGGGATGCCCGGCGTCCTGGCCGGGATTTTTGGCGCGCTGATGGCCGGCCTGGCAACGGAAGCCACTTACAATTATTCCCTTTACTCGGTAAAGTAAACTTCCCCCTCTTGTAACAGAGGATTAATCGGCGGCCACTACTCGCGTAATTGAGTTCGTGAGGGACGCGACCGGCTGGTGAACGCCGTGCGAACTTCTGTCCTCCCCAGCAGCAACAAAAAGCCTCTGAGATCGCTTAATCTAGCGGCCGCGAGACGAACGTTTTGGTAGACACGAGGCAAGAAACTCGCGACTGTTGTTGTTTGTTCGCGAGGAGAACTTTGGTCTTTGAGGATCACCTCTGAGGAGCCGAAAGTAGATATCTTTAGCGTGGATCCTCCGAGTCAGTAGAACTTGAGACGTTCAGATGGATCTTGGATCTAATAAGCGATGATTACGTGCTTGAGTATCATTTAATGTCACAGTTTGTGTCTCTTTTTCCTTTATCAGTTTAAACAGTAAATATATATTACATGTGAGTATTAAAAGTTGTAAGTAATTATTTGCTATAAAGACGGATTCTATATGTCTATCGAACTTGAACCGCTCCTTAGAGTGAATCTTCGATTCAGCAAATGTTGGTTATTGAAAACAAAATAATTCCTAGTCTTTTTCTTCTGCTATATATTGAATATATAGAGATTTTCGTTCAATGAACGGTAACTGGGAATGAATATTTATTTAGCAAAAATAATGCTTTCCAAACAAGGTTTCGTGTATTCAGGCTGTACGCTGGAAATTCTAAACGATTGTTTCGAAAAAAAGTGCGCGTACTTCGTGTAATAGAATTATAGATCTTTTTGAATTATTCAGAATCACTTATAGAGTCTCTTCGTCAAAAATTATTCATGTACCGCTTCGTTAAAAATTCATCTACTTACTTCTTGCCAGATTTTCCGTGCGAGGGCACCAAGCAGCGAAGCAAATTTGGCCGAGCTGAGGGATAATTATGGCATACTGGCCGGACAAGACCGAACAGCGGGACAGCAAGCTGGTTATCAATTATTAGCCCTCGCAATCACTATAGGGATTGCCGTCATTTCGGGACTAATAACAGGTAGTTAGTTCTTCTTTGGCACCCTCCAGACACCTCGGGAAGAGATTACTGAATTTTTCACGACACACAATTTCTTCAAGTTACAAAAAATAATATCTGAAGTTATAAGGACACACCAATTCAATATTTGAAGACGCAAGAGAAGGACACTAGAGGATCCTATATCCAAATCGATAGGAAAATATAAGATTTCCGATAATAAAACGATTACTTTTCTAGCAAATAATTAGTACTTGTTTGCATACAAAGCTGGAAAATTGCAAACATTTATACCCGTTCACGAAATATATGTACAGTCATCGGACTGAGGTAAATAAACAAATTCTTGTGTAGGTTTGATGATGCGTGTATCAATCTGCGGTTCGATCTCTGAGGATGAAAAATTCGACGACGAAGCCAATTGGGAATTGGAAGAGGAATCGTCGCACGAGTCAAAAGTGAAGGAAAGGAACAACTGTGGCAGAGATGTTTTACCAATGGGCCACATATGAGCTGACATCTCGTTATCAACAGAGATGAAAGTATTACACATTGTCGCGAAAAAAGAAAGAAATGATAATAATAATTCAGAATATAAGAAAATTTATAAAATGTATTAAACATCCATTAAATGTTGCATTTGACGCGTGTCTATCAATGCAACGTTCTTGCCCGGGAAACAATAGATCATCGATTGGGTCGGCTATTCAACACGTGACAGAAAAGCAGACAAGAATAAAAAATCAATATTGCAAAAAATTTATCGCATAACATAAAATGTTTCAGAGAGAAAATTAAAACAAAAACTGCATTGACTAAGAAAAATATTCGTACACTACAAATCTTTTATTTCTGTAGAAAATATCTCTTTTAGAACGCAGTGTTAATTTACAATTCGTTTATGCTATAATGTGCTCCGGAAACACAGAAGTGAGACCCATGATAGAGTGAGGGCAGTGGCGTTGTGTGAATAAAGGGTCAGCGATGCTTTACTCAGAAATATACTCCACAATAAAACTCATCCTCATTTTGGAAAATTACTCGCACGAACGCTAACTATAACTAACTGACTTGTTATTCAATCAAATCAGATTTTGATTCAAGTTTGTGTAAAAAAAAAAAAATACTATAAATACTCTTCACGAGTTACTATATATTGTTAAAATTATAAAATTATAATACTGTAATGTAATTAAAGTCGAGCATGGAAAAAAGTACGGCATATAACGAACACAAAGTATTCCGTCTTTTTTAATCATCCACTTATATATTTTTTAGAAAACTATATAAATTCATGCGGTAAATCATTTGTAACGTTTGCAAGCGTTTCTAAGAATTGCACAGCGGTAATCTCCGAATTCGTCTAGCGTATTAAACGAATTATTATAAGAGCGATATTGATTGATCAGAGATGATCAAGAACAATACATCCTTAAACTTGATGATATATTATTCTTGTTAAATTCTTTTGTATATAATTATAATAATAATAATAATAATAATAATAATAATTCATTCCCTGAATGTCAATAACAATCCATTGAAACCTTAATTTTTCCATTGTCTTATGTGATAACTTTAATATCAATATTCTGTTCAACAATTATTATTTCATCAGCGCGTGTACCACGGCTTTTGCGTTTAACGACTTCAAGTCGGTGTAAATTTGTCCTGTCCCAACGAAAACGATTGGTTGTCCCGTAATGTATGTCATAGAAATCGCCGCGCCTACCTGCGAGCCATAGAAAAAGATAAAATGTTACAAATAACAGTTCTGTCGCAATGTTACAAGAAATGCCTGGACATCCGCAGCATACTCCGACGATTGTCTATTTACCTTGTCATCGATTGTATCAAATTTAGTTAGCACAATGCCATCAATGATATGAGGATTAGTGGACTGACTATGATCGGCTAATGCTTGATTAAACTTCACCAATTGATCAACAGCTTCGTTCCCAACGAGAGCTTCACCGACAAAAAGAACTAAATCTGGTTCGTTTACTTTGATCAACTTTGCCAAGGCTCTCATTAATGGTTCGTTATCTTGCATTCTACCAGCAGTGTCCACTAGAACCACATCAATCTTCGAATCCTTAGCAAAACGAATCGCTTCCATTGCTATGCCCGCAGCATCTTTTCCGTAACCTTTCTCATACAATTGAACCATAGACTGATTTCCGTGCTTCTCTGGTGGATGAAGAGCGTTCAAGTGACGCATATGCGTTCTCAGTTGTTCAACAGCACCAGCTCTGAAATAAAAATTATTCAAAAATTATTCAAAAATGAGCTATATTACAACCATTTCAAAAATGTAAATTTTTAATATGGGCCATACAAGTGTGTTGTCACAAAGTTTTCACTTTCTAGTTCTACTTTACTTTGATCCACACAAATTATTCGTTTGTTGTCCAATAATAAATCATATTAAAAGCAAACTGAGGATACCAATAGACTTCAAAGAAGCCTATAGTGATAAGTTTTCAGTAATTATGTATTTCAGAAATCTTAAAAATATTAAACTCCACATAATCACTAATCACCTGAGATATTAGTGCGACTTCAAACCCTCCAAGTAAAAAAATCAATTATTTATACTTTATCTTGTCTTTCCATGGCTTTTGAATGTTACAGAGTTTCAAAAAGATACTATTATAATAAATAAATGTACCTAAATGTATCACACGCAGCAATGAGTACACGGAAATTATTCTCTATAAGCCAAAAACAAATTTTCGCTAGGTTTGTCGATTTTCCAACTCCATTTACGCCGCAAAATGTCATAACGTAAGGTCTATTGTTCTTTTTTGCTTCCATCGCGTCTCGTAGAATATCCACGCGTCTCTTCGGGGATAATATTTGCACCAGTGCATCTGTCAGCGTCGCTTTGATAGTACTTGTCACACTATCGAACGTGCCTAGCACTTTTCCCTCGAGTTTCGCACCGACAGAATCGCATAACTTTTGAGCAATTTCAGCTGCTACATTTTTTGTAATCAAATGATCTTTTAGCTTGTCCAAAACTGGAGCCATGTTCTCGTGTTTCAAACACTTGTTACCAACTAAACTCTTGAACATTGAAATCATGCTGTTAGTCTTTTTTTGTACTTGCGGTGTGGATGAATCCGTTTCTTCATCAGATTGATCCTCAGAATCACTTTCAATTTCTATATCACGAATACTGCCTTCCATTTGCCCTATTAACTGAAAAGGTAGAAACAAAAATTACATTTTTTAATGCAAACAAAAATAATATGATCATTATGTATCGTGACAAGTTCAATAAACTACTCCAACACATGGCAATTATTAATTGAAAATATTAGATTTACTGTTTTATCAGCTGCTACATAGTCGCCATTATCTTCTGGTTTATCTTTGGTGCGTTCTAAATTAGCAAGATCTTTAGTGGTCCCGCCTAATTCCCACACACGTGGTTTCTTTCCAGCTTTTTCAGGTTTTTGATTTTTTCTGTAAAATATAATCAACCACACTATATTTATTTAAATTCAACATAATATTCATCACATCTAAGCACACGATACTCACGGCTTATCAACTTTTTTCTTTTGATTGCTCTTCTTTTGAACGAATTTCTTACGATTTGCAATTAAAACTTCCTCATCTATCTCTCCATTATGATTTACTTGATTGTTTGATAGGTCCTGTTCAGGAACTTCTTGAACTTTCACTGTGAAATTGTGCTAAAGTCAGAATATGAAAAACTGAAGTCTATTAAACCTTTCAGTAATGTGTAATTTTAAAAAATCAACACTTTCAACTACTTATTTCATGAATGATGCATACATATGCTTTTTCATACAAATATTACTGCAATAACTCTAAATTTACAATCTCTTTATGGCACGCTTAAAATTAACTGTAAGTATGCAGACATATCACTGAAAGGATTAGAAAATATTGACTTATGTCATTAATCTTTAATAATTTACTACTTCGTGCATTTAACTTGTGTTATGACAAGAAGGATTAATTCTCCTATAGATCCAATCATTGTTAATATTGTTAATTTCTATCAGTAATGAATAATCCATATTATATGCTTGTGCATGTGCATACAAAATCTAAAATTACTTACTTTCGTCATCTCTACCCGTATTAACTCCCTTCTTCCTTTTACCTAGAAGTGAAGAAGATCCCCATTTCCTGTTTAGTGATACCCATATTGAAAAGGACCTATTACACTACCTAAATGAGAATTGCTTGTAATTCTATATTAAACCCTGTACAAACATTCTTTGTCAACAACTTAAATATTCAACAACAAAGAATAAATGAGTAGACCAAAAAAACTGTAGAAATATATATTCCACTACACCATTAACAACTTTATGAACTAATAACCAAAAATAATCGAACTATTCGTACGTAAACCCAAACAGCTAAGGTAAAGAAATTAACTATTCGATTGGTGCATAAAAAATGTTATTATTAATTATGTAAAGAAATTATTTTAATTATACATATCGTATCCCAGAGAAATTAAACGCTACTACAATATTACATATTTACCAACTTAATTAGTAATGTATATCTCAAGCTTGTTAAAGTTAAAGTGCTCGAAATAAATGAAAATACTGTTTAACTAAACCACCAACTTTAAAAACGTTACATACCCTGCTTTTTATTATCTTTGTCGTCCTTCCGTTCGATCATACTGGCGACGGTCTTTTTTGATTTATGACTTTTATCGAAGGTGCGCATTTGTTTAGGTATCTTAGCCTGCGTCCGTGCCCATTGTTCAGCCTTGGCAAGCACGTCCTCATAATTGGTTTGAAAGTCGAAATTATAGAACCACTTGGACTCCTCTAATTCATTTTTGAATCTATCTCTAAATTCCAGGTGGATATCGTTTAAAAATTTGTCTACATACGACAGTTGTAGTATCTTTTGATACGCGACAACAAACACCAGCTCAAACTCATTGTCAAGTTTGTATTGCAATCGCAAGGAATCATGTTCAAAAGTATGATTTCCCGTACGTTCCTATAGAAAGTAAAGAAAATTGTCATTAACAAAACGAAAAAGGTTCATCATCCAACGGTCGATTGTTTATTTATGAATTTATGAATATTCTTTATTCTGCATGAAAATCATATCTACAATAGTATTCCATATGGATGTAATGAAACTCGGAAAAAAAAAAAAAAAATAAGAAAGACTCGATGGTGATACTTACTTGCAATATGACACTTCGTATTAGCGCGTTTACGCTCGGGGCAAATATTTGCGACGTACTCTGGAAACACCATAGCACAATACCACCTTTACTGAATATAGTAAACAAGTCGAGCATGATCGCGCGTGATGGTTTTACTTAACGATTAAAAAATAACGTTTAACTCAATGTTGTGATTTAACCTACGCGTGATCGTGCAATTTGATTTTTGTACACGTCAGGCACATACGTACACACGCAGACTTCACCTTAGAATAAAAACTGTTAGATACGATCGTGCGAAGACATTGAATACTTTTAAGGCAACCGCACATTGTAACGATATAGTTACATCGATACCACGAAAAGGCGCCACATGCGATTGCGATACTCGCGTGTTCATTTTAAAATCTACAGAAGGTTCAGAAGTTTAGATTTTCTTTCACCGCAATTTACATTACAAGAATGTAACATCGTAGATGGCGTTCGCGAGGGCTGCACGTCCTCGTATTACCCAACGAGAACAATATTTTTCATTTTTTGCGATAACTTTGTCAGTACCTTAGTGTTGAACATTTATTGACATTATACTTCTTACACTTATCGTTCGGTTCTTCGAAACTTATTGCACACAAATTGTTACTTCATACAGAATTGATAGTACATTTCAATCAGCGTGAGCGTTTTCCACAGAGATGGCGCCACTGATCTATCAAGGAGCTTTTTTTAAAGTCTGATACTTCAAATGCAACATTAAATAATAGAAATAAAAAGAAGAGATCTGTAAAAAAATGAATAAAATTATAATTATCGTAATAAATAAAATTAGAACAAATAGTAGAATACAATTTACAATTATGAAATTATTAATTGTGTAGCGATGTTACATATCCGTGACTGAAAAAAAAAAAATTAATTCCAATTATATTTACAATATATTTTATTTATAAAGCACACACGTTTAGATTACGTAATTATTTGCAAAATAAGTATTCTTTTCCAGAACAATCTTCTTTCTCTCAAGTACAATCACTTTTGGAACAAAACTTTACTCCTTCTATAATAAGTATAAAAATGTCGAACAATTTTTTACAATTTATTTTCTTACTTTATCGATACAATAATTATTCCTTCAAATCAGATGTATATAGTAGGGGTAATTTTATCATATAAGACCCAACAGGCAGTGTATCATTATCGTTTACACTTTAAACTGCCAACCTATCTTGTACATTATGCACGAAGTAAATATAAAAATGTGTGATGAAAACAATTAATGTTATATACAGTAATTACAACATGCTGTACATAAATTAACAATACATTACACACTAATGCTTTAATTAAATAGACTTTCTATAAAGGCTGTATTAGAACCATACATCATCGTCTGAGGAATTTCATAGATTGTAGACATCTCACTTCAGTACACTATTGTAGTCGAATAAAAACATGTTGTATTATGATAGTGAGAAAAACCTGCAATGTAATAACAATTATATTTTATTTATATTTTTATTAAAGAAAATATATACGTATGTATTAAGAAAACATATATAATGCTAAAACTGCATATAAATTCTTCTTAAGAAGCTTAACACAATTAAAGAGAACTAAACTGGAAGGAAAATAAAAATTGTTCGTATATAAACGTACAAAAGAATTTCTTTTACATAAATTCAAAAGTGTACATTACAAATTTTTGAAAAATAGATATGACATTCACATTCTGACTTAATTTTATCTTTTTAATCAAAAGTTTAATACCTCTTTTAAAAAAAAATAACGGTATATATTGTTAAAAAAACAATATATTACATTGATAGAAACATAACACTTTAGCACTATAAAACTAAATGATAATAGATTTCAATTTAAAACTACTTTCACCGTAAAGACATATCGCAATATTGACAGATTCGTTGAAAAGTTTGTAAAACTGTAACAATTAAGTGCAGTCTCTTACATTACAAAGACAGTCTTGTTTGTTAAACTATATATCACCAATAATACTGTGATAAAAAACTTTTCTTCCTACTATTATATATACAATATAACTATTTATACAGTTTTTCAATCTTGAACTGAATATAATATTATTCAGTTGCCTCGTATTACATTTCCTTTTTTTAGTACAAATACTTTTTTTTATCCTTGTAAAAAATACAAAAGAAATCTTTCTGGCAGCTTTTTTAAAGCAGCCATGTAAAATAGACTAGAACTTGCACGCGGTTAATACTAATTTTACTTCTAATATTTTCTTGGTAACCTAGAAGTAAAGTTAAATCATATGTACTTTGTGCGTGTCAAAGCGCTTCCTCCTTTTGTAGGATCCATCATACGATCCCAATTAGTATGACCAACTACGAATCCAACAGCGCGCATTTTCTCCTGTTCTTTACGTTCCTCCAAATCTGCCCATCTTACCTGTTACACACATAATTAATATCAAAAATTTCCTCTGTTTCCCGCGTATTAATCAGACGGATAAAGTTAAACTATACTTACGCGCTTTTTACCAGAAGTATCTTCCATATTGTAATAATCAGGAACTTGAAGGAAATCTTTCATAGTCTGTACCTTTCCTTCGTGTTTCTTTTTTGCGAGTCCATCTAAGCGATCTATTTTAAATATATAATTAATGATATTAATTAAGAAAAAGGATTTGTTTAGTGAAATATTTTACAACATGCAGAATAACTCACCCAATTTGTCCTCAGCTTCCATACGTTCCCACTTGCTCACTCCCTAAAATGGAATAAATCGTATATACATAAATATCGTGAATATTTTTAATGTACCTATTGTGTAGTCAGTTCCACCGAAAATTGTCAAAAATCTCAAAAAACATAAATTGTGGGATATTAAGAAGGACATGTGTCGTGTTGGTACTTGCAACCTTCGAACAATCTTGAACATACCTTTGAATTTTTTAACGGATTTTTACACTCTTTATTATATAATCTCATAGCTGGTATCAAAATATTATCAAAATTCTCAGAATCTTATTTACGCGAATCCCACTCGTTTGTAAATTATCTTGTTGGATCGTATTGTACTTATTACACGAGATCACAAATATCGGTTCTTTTTAATGTTATCGTAATGTACAAAATTCGACCGATCAGCCTCCCGTATGCAAGGGATAAAGTTAATATCGACAATATGATAACTTTGTCGATTCATGCCGCGAAATTGCTATAATTTTGTCGTATCTTTTACATTTGCAAAATTATTAACTATTCTCAGTGAAATCCGACGCACTGTGTAAAAAAAAAGAAATGTAAATGAAAATGAAAAATTACAATAGTATCTTGAGAATCGTCTTGACTATCTTGACTATCTTCATTCTGTTGGGAAGATTTCTCCTGCGTTTCTTCAGTGTCTTCCATATGAACCTAAAACCAAATAAAAAATAATAAACTCTACTTAAAAAGAAGTAAATATACAGTTTACTTGCAGACAAACCTACTTCTTCGATTGCTTGATCTTGTAACATAGAATTAACATCTAATTTCTGATGATAGCTTGGCGTTGGCTCAAAATAATCGATAATTCTATTTATCTCATCTTCTGTACGATTATGAATATTCCTTTTTAAACAGATTTGTAAATCCATTTCCATCTCACATACGTATACCTATATAAACAAAAGGTTTATATATAATAAAGAAATATTTTCGTTCATTCAACTTTTAATATGGTTGTAAGAACTTACTTTGAAACCTTTCGTTTTAGCGAAGCTCCACATCTCTTCGTAGTCGGATATCTTTTCATTAATACAATCTAATATTATAAAATTGAAGAATCCGTCAGTAATGTTCTTTTTAAAGGCTTTAACAAGAGATGTGATGTAACTTTGTTCCATAGCTTCCTCATATTCGTAAATCATCTCCTATAAAATTGATTAAATCACACAGCATTATCATACTAAACACATTAAATTTACAAAAAAAAAGTATAAGATATTTAAACATAACGAAATTACATAGGTATAGACAGCTTTGTTTAGAAATAGGCATAAGACAATAAAATAATTAAATAGAATATCGGTCGAAAATGTTTTAAAAAAAGTTTGCCTTGAACAAACTATCTGTGAACTTAGGAATATTTAGTGTCATACCTTAACAGTAATTTTCTTTCCATTATCATCGATGGTTTCAATCTCCTTCTCTACCAAGAAATAATCGTCAAGGCTCAATATTCTTGGTGCAGAACCTCCCTGTTCAACTTCTTTATCCTATTACAAAAATATTAGTGCATTTTCAATTTAGTAACACTCTTAAACAAGATCATATAATATACACACATAAATTTAATCAATGTCTATTTTATACCTTAATAAGTTTTGCCACAAAAGATTTTCCACTGCCTGGTGGACCCCTTAAAATAATCGCTATTTTTGGTGGTCTGTTCTGACGACCTGGAGGACACAATAAATCATCCACCATTGTGTAGTTTGGTGTTTTTGCCAATTCCAAAGTTTTTTGTGTAGGTTCCAACACATTGTGCTGAGTATCTGTAACACTGTAACAAACAAAATTAACTTACCAAAAAATCCCTATAATCTACATATACACAATTTTCAAATATGTAATAAACAAGATATAATAGTATTTTTATACAACGTAACATAAAAGAAATAACGATTACGGTAAATTTGTAAGTCATAAGATTCGGTATCTTCAAATCTTAACACGCTATACGTTTTTTGCACAAGGTATTAAGACATTAAAGAATTTCAAAAATACATTAGATACAAGAAGTCAGAAGAACAGTTTCTGAAAACTATTTTAGAAAATAGGGATTACCTGAAAATAGCAAATATTCTGTCATATTACTATATCAATGTAATCGAATTAAACCACAAGAAACGTGTTTACGCATAATAAGAGCACATTAAAGTAAAATGTGTTCGCATTACGCCCCTGTATATTTCGTGCGTTTAAATACTTAAATTTCTATGTTTATAAAAAGGCAAGAGCATAAATAATTTTCGAAAACGGTATTCATTTGTATACCGTACATATACAATGTAAATTTTTCATGGTTTCAAGTGCATAAGACTAACCAATATAGTGACATTAATAATAATGTAGTCACATAAATGCATATGTATGTTATTCAATATTATAAATAACGAAAACCAATGGTTTCCAAAGTAATTTTCTGCATCAATGCCATTGACACAATGAATAAAAGTATGTGTAATGTTATCTTCTAACTGCATTTTTGCAGTTTAAAAAAAAGAGGGAGAGAGAGAGAAAGAGACAGAGAGAGACAGAGAGAGAGAGAAAGAGAGAGAGAGAGAGAGGGGGGGAGAGAGAGAGAGAGAGATTGTGAGGTTGCATAAATAAGTCTTCATACTTTATGCAAAATGCAATGCTTGTCACAAACATTATATCTATAAATGGATACGAATGTGTCATAATGTAAAATTTAAGAACACAAAAGTCATAAAAGCATTTATTTTACAATATTTCGAAGTCTAAGAACATTTAGAACGCATAGAATAATCGTTGAAACATACCTGGTCTCTGCCGGATTTGTATCTATGATGTTCTGGTTTGTATTCTCCTGCCAGTTTATATTTCCTTTTGATCTAAAGAAAGTTACACGTATTCAAACGAAATAGATTCACATTAATACCAATGATAATTTACAACAGTTCATTTATGTTTAATATATTTATCGTACTGTACCTGTCTTCATCTTTGTCATTCTCTTTATTCGTTTCCTTTTGTGTAGTTTCACTTCTTTCCCGTATTCTTTCTACATTTAGGAAAAATTACAATAAACATGAGACTGTCTGTACAATGTAATAATATTAAATTTCCTCCTCAATTTTAATTTAACTTTTATTTATAATAAAGAAAATCACATAACAAAAAACATTAGAGAAGCAATACGTTTTGTAACTTAACACCAAACTACCATCAGATGCAAGAAAACAGGGCCACAAGGTGAAAACCCCCTGTATATGCTAGGATGGTATATCTTCATCTCTGAACTACCTTTCATCTGCCCTCCAAGACGGTAAAATATAAAACGACCCGAAACTACAGATCTAGACCAATTTCAACGTGAAAATCATTTTTTAATTCAAAACTTACTTAGATATGAGATCAATCCAATAATGATTCTCACATTGAGAGCCATCCAGATCTCAAATTTAAGATCATTTTATATTTAACCGTTTTATAATGAATAAGAGGGAGAAGAACGGCAGTTGAGATACAAAAATACTAACATGGATAATATTGTTTAACGGAAAAAATTAAATATATAAAAACATCTTACGTAGAAGATAATATAGTAAAAATAGATGTCTTCAGTTCGCTTTTTTAGCTAAGTCTGTGCATTGAAAGTTTCACTTTTGCTCTGTCAAGCAATACTCATAAAAAAATATAATGACATCTGAAGAGGCTTCCCTGCTTGCAGCCCCATTTCCCCATAGACTGCTACTCAAATTACCTTTATTCTTAGAATTTTTATCATAGCGTTTTTCATGATCCTTATCGATTGTGCGATCAAATATCCTCTCATCCCGGTCTTTTGGTTTGTAGTCCTCCCTTTCTCTTCGATCCCTTTCAATTTTCTTCCTATCTTCTATCAAATCCTCGCTATCTCTTTTTTGCTTGCGATCCACTGACCGCCTAGACTCTTTCTTGCTAGCATAATGCTCGTACCTCCTGATTCTTTCTGTGTATTCTTTTAGATTCTGCTCGTTCTCCTCCCAATTTCTGAAATCCTTCTTTGGATAAACTTCATGTTCTGCCACCAGCGGTTTTAAATTCCCGTGACCGTAATCATAGCACTGCACAGGTGTTAAGTGGTCTTGAATTAACATTTTGGAACTGTGGGCATAATCAATCACTTTAGCTGGGACATGATCGACAAATGGTTTCTTGTCACCACCGCCAGCTGGGGCTGGACTGACCTCACCGTGATTATAATTAAACTGCTTTTCTATGCAAAACTCTTTTACAGGTGGACACCTGATCTGAGTTTGCCGATTGTCCAAGAGTCGATTCACATGCATACCGTTGTCAAATTTCCCATAATCACACCCTGATGATGATTCTCCATAACCAGCTTTGTAATCACCAACTATCGCATCTGTTACACTTCTCTCTGATCTTTTATCAGGCATATTAGATTTGTTTCCACTGACAGGTGACCGTTGTTCTAGATTATTAATTGCTCCCTGATTGAACGATTCGCTTTGGTCAGGCATGGACTTATCAGGGAAACCAAAGTCTCGTCCAGCTCTTTGATCAATGTCTCCAAAACTGTTTTTGGAATAAGGTGGTCTCCAACCTGGATTTTGCATATCATTAGAATCGAACGGACCTTGCTGTAAATTTTTATCAATTAGTATTGGGTCATTATGATCGCCACCTTCTGATGTTCCTTGAACTTTAAGACCAGAATTGTCAGTCGGTACTTTTGGTCTAAACTCTCCAATTCCTTTCACATCAAATTGTCTGTTGTCAAACGGTCTGTCAGTCGGACCGCGAGGTGGGAAAGGATTGTCATTTGGGCCCATTGAACCTCGCGCACCAAAGTATGTGTCGCTTGAACCTTGAAGCCCAAAGTTGGTAGAATTGTCAAATTGTTTGTCGTTGAATCTATTTGGAAATTGTCCATCGTTTGCTCCTTTCAAACCGTTTCGTTGATAAGATGGTTCATTGCGTCGTGAACCAAAAAGTCTGTCATTGGGTCCTAAAAATCTAGATTGCCCTTCATTGGGCGCCCTAGGTATAAACGGGGAATCGCAAGGTCCTCGGTTATCAAATGGAGCATCGTTTGGCTTACCAGCACTAAAGGGCCTGTTATTAAGTCCTTGAGAACTGAATTGTCCATCATTTGGTCCTCTGGGACCAAATAGTCCATCGTTGGATCTTCTTAAACCTAACTGGCCATCAAATCTAGGACCAAACTGTCCAATATTTGGACCTCTGGGACCAAATTGTGTATTGTTAGGACCTCTTATCCCGAATTGATTATCAGTGGGACCCCTTGGCCCAAATGGTCCATCATTGGTTCCCCTTGGAGCGAACATTCCATCATTGATACCCCTTGGACCAAACTGTCCATCAGTAGCTCCCCTTGGGCCAAATTGCCCGTCATTTAGACCTCGTGGACCGAACTGTCCATCAGTTGGACCCCGTGGACCAAATTGACCATCGTTTGGACCTCTTGGTCCAAAGTGTCCATCATTTGGTCCTCTTGGTCCAAATTGCCCGTCACTAGGACCTCTTGGACCAAAGAGTCCATCACCGAGACCTCGAGGACCAAATTGTATATTACTAGGTCCCCTCGGACCAAACTGCCCATCATTAGGGCCACGAGGACCTAATGGATACAAACTTGGACCAGGAGGATTATGTGGAAACGCATTTGGACCCCTAGGCTCAAAAGTTGATCTAGTATCATTAGAACTTCTGGGACTAAGGAAAGGTGTATTTGGCCTATATTGTATTCCTCTTGGACCAAACGTAGAATCCAAAGATCCTCTGGTATCGAAACATTCAGGATTACTCGCAAAAGATTTCAGGGAAGATTCTTTCATGTCACATGAATCGTCTGCTCTTTGTGTGGAGTCAATCAGTTCACTAGTACTCGTTGAAACGGGACCCAAATTGGGCAATTCAGGTGGTGGTTCCATGTTCAAATCCTCAGGTTTCGGATCGTTTTCTCCCATAAAAGGTAACACTTCAGTCGTTTTGTGATCGCTATCGTTACTCGATAATTCCTGCTTTACTTCTGTTGATTCGTTAATTGCACTCTGGGGATCCTGTTCTGAAGAGTTATAATTTGCGGTCGAATTTTTATCGTCTTGTATACCATCATTTTGCACTGACTTATCTTCAGGAAGCTGAGAATCGATCCAAGGTAGTTTTTCTAACAATGGAATGTCTTTTTGTACTATGTAATCTTTAGAACTGTCTTGTTGTGTACTATCAATATTTTGTTCAGTCGAATTAGAACTAGTCAGCGTCGGTTGTTCCACTACAGTCACAGATTCAATCTTATTCTCCTTATTTATGTCCGTGTCACTTCCATGATTCATTATTTCAGGTCTAGGTTCAGTATTTATAAAATCTTGCATCAACTGTGGGCTAGAATTGGGTCCTCTAAACGAACCTGGACCTCCATCAAACGAATTAATACGTCCAATTCCAATAGGACCACGTGGTCCAAAATCAAGATTTCCTTGGAGTTTAAAATCTCCGGGCATTCTAAAGTTACTCGGCCCTCCTGGTCCAAAGTTGGGAGGCCCACGAGGTCCAAAATTGTTTCCAGTAGGTCTCATAAACGGAGAATCACCTGTAATTTTCTTGAAACTTTCACTCAATGAACCAACACTGCTACTTTTATCAGATTCAAGAAAACTTGGTTTAAATACATCCATTGCAGCTCTTCGCTTCTCCATAAGCTTCTTCAGTTCCGGTGCCAATTTATCTGGTGCTTCAAATTGACTATTTCTATTGAAACCTCTCGATGCACTGGGAAAACTATCACGTCTGTTATCTCCTATGTCTTTTTGATCAAAACGATCCATACCAGTTCTATTAAATCTATCACTACCAGGTCCATAGGGTTCATTGTTGGAACAAAATCGGTCATTATTTGGTCCGAAACGATCATTAACAGATTCGTTTCCTTGCCCAGTTCTATCACCTCCGAATCTATCATTTATAGCACTGAATCTGTTGTCCCCGGGTCCAAATCGATCATTTCCTACTCCAAACCTATCGTTTCCCGATCCAAATCTATCGTTCGTTGGACCAAACCGACTGTTTCCTGGTCCAAATCGGTCGTTCACAGGAGCAAACCTGTCGTTATTGAAACCTATTTTCTGTTGATTGAATTGACTATTTCCATGTTCTTGATAGTTCCTATCTTCTCGTCTAAATTGATCGGCTTCAGACAACCGTTCGTTTTCACTCCGTTGACCAAATATTTCATTGCGGAACTGATTACCTTGTTGATCACTATCCCGACTAAAACGTTCTGATATTATCCCTTCTTTTTGCCGAGCGGGATCATTCATACCAAAGTTACCTGGATGACCAGACTGGTTTGAACGCTCATTGTGTATTGGATTTCCATCTAGACCCTTACCAGCATTCTGACCGAATGGAGGAGGTCTCCCTTGCATAGTGGGCGGAATTGGTGGTCGAACATTATTGTTCTGTCGCGAATCATTGTTAGCGAAGCCCGGTGGTGGTTGCGAAAAATTTGGTACAGCTGGAAAGTTCGGCGGTGGTTGCGTAAAATTTGGCGGAGGCATCTGAGTTTGTGGTGTGGCAAACGATGGTGGAGGTACACCAGTCATAGTTTGAAAGTTAGGGAAATTTGGTACGTTCATTCCTGTATTGTATTGAGGTGCCCATTGCTGAGAATTCCAAGGTGACGAATTCATCATATTGGAGGGCATCATGTTCATCATTGGTAACTGAGATGTCGATGATTGGGTAGTTGCCTGAGAAGAGGATGCCATAGTTGTTGTTTGAACGTTAGACACTGCCGTTTCTGTAGCTGGTGGCGGAGGTGGTGGTGGAGGCACGTTAGTGTTTTGTTTTCCCGTTAAACCAAGAGTTTTACCAATACCTAGCAAGTTATTGATCAATCCTTGATTTTCAGTGCTCGACAAAATGTTCATTATCTTATCATCACCAGGTAAACTTTTATTTTTTTCAACTTCCGCCTTAACAGCTGCTTGCTTTTGCTGTTCGCGTTTTCTACGCATCTGTTCACGTCTCTCGATAAGCTTCTCTCGCCAGGACGTCCATTTTGCTTCGTATTGTTTGTACTGAGTCTGCAACAAAATAGTTTGTGTTTTGCAAGAAATTAGAGCTAGCACTATATCACTTACAAGCATTTTATCACCTTATTTATTCCATGTCTTAATTGATGTATAATAATTATTTTAACATCACCTACCTTATCTGGGTGATTAGCATTTTGCTGTTTCCACTTATTAAACTGTTCTTCCCACTGTTTAAACTGAGCGTCGAACGTTTTCTCGGCCTCAGTAAGTTCTTCATCTTCAACTTTTAACTTTTTAGCACTATTAGAATCACTAACTGAACTACTACTACGTTTACCACTTAAATTATTATTTTCGTTGCTACTATTGCTACTGTCAGGGGGTAATGGTGGCTGACCCAAAGGTAAAGGAGGATTCTGAGGACAGTTTTGCACATTTGTCTGTTGCATCGTTGTATTCGAGTTTTGTTTAACCGGGAATAATGGAAGATTGTTCTGATGTGGTGGAGGCATATTTGTAAATTGATATGTATTCATAGTTGTTGGAGGTAATGGTGGTTTTGTGTCCTCTTTTGGAAGAGGTGGCGGAGGTTGTGCAACTGGTATTTGTGGCATCTGATTGGCTAAGCCCATATTCTGGGCTGACATATGCTTCATTGTTTCCTGATACTGAAACAGAGTTAAACTAATGAATCAACATGAAATGATATGGCACTTTACGCTATCAAAAGAATAATTAGTTTCTACTTTCATTTACTTGAAATTTTATTTTTTATAAGTGAGATCTATGGAGTGTTCTCAAGCTTAAAAGCTGAAATACCTTCTAAAAACTTGAAAATAGCAAAAGAAAGTTCTTACAAATATTATTTAGTATAGATAGGAACATCATGCAGCAAACTTTTTCCATCAGTGGAGTAGTTAAAGGAATTTTGCTGAAATTAAAGTTAATTTTTTTTAAGCAGGATCTTACATTTTATTATTCTTAATATGATAACGGTTAGTGATAAGAATTCTACGAGATATCAATTGTTGCATTAACCAGAAAAGAAATTCAACTACATAACTTTGATTTGAGCAAGCTTTCATAAAATGATAACAAATGTGTTTGATTTGAGTCCTAATTACCTGATAATTTGGAAAATATAAGCAACTAAATGTACTAATTTTTATTGATATACTATGAGTGTAATCATATGTTGTGAAAGCTGTGGTTGTGAAGTTGGACTGTTGCATAGTTTGTCGGAAACATCACAAGCCGTGCAATGATTTCACTTCATACTGCAATTTCTATAACATACTTTTACACTTATAATATGTCACCACAGGTATATGTACGTAACTTCAATTGCTTATATCTTTAAAATTATGAGATAATTGGTCAGTTAAGATCTTTCTCTTATAAATAATTACAATTAATGAGAAATTGTAAAGTTATGAGGCACCAAGAAACCACCAAGTCAACACACATAGTCCACCTTTAGCTTGATTAATCGTGCTTTTAATCCCAACTAGACTTGGGGAACTAGATCATATTGCAATCTTGAAAAAATGAAAAATGAGATAACTTAAAATTGATATTACATCTCGTTGAATCATCTTAGCAAACGCTTTCATATTATAAAATAAAAATTGTAGGATCCCGTTTAAAAAAATTCACTTAATATTGGAATCTCCTCCACTATTTTGTTTGCAAAAAAATTATTTGTAGTATTTTCCCTTCATACTAAACAATTTTTATAACAACACATTTTTGATATCTTCAATTCCTTATAATATATTCCACTGTTTCTAGACAATGTGACAGCTTCTGAAATCATTTGAAATTTCCTTCTGTCACACGCATACCTTCTCCCCATATTGCGCTTGCCACTGTTGATATTGTTGTTGCCATTGCTGCCACTGAGCCCAATTTTGTTGCTGAGCTGCAGCCCATTGTTCAGCTGTATATCCACTGGGTGCCTAATACAGGAATATAAAAGCTTGTATTACATATATGTATGTTACAGACAAGCATTTTTATTATTATATATTATTGTTATTACATAAGTGCTCAGAGTTATGTAGACTATGTCCCAAAAATTGTAATAAAACAATTTCTTTTTTTAACAGAGAATAATTTTCTATTGATTATACCACACATATTATATAAAGTGCAAAATATTATATTTAAACAGTTTGTGATATGTTCTAAATGATTAAACAACTAAAATTTTGATGTCTAATGATAAAAAATAAATCGTTACGATAAAAATGAGATGTTTAATAAAATACTTACTGGTTGATTATAATACTGCATGTACGCTTGCATCATAGCCATAGGGTCTGCTCCAGGTGCAGCATAACCAACTGGTGGTTGCGGCATTGGAGTAGCAACAGCACCAGCTGACAATTGCCATTGGTTCCAATTTTGCATTTTTAAACCCTCTCTCACTCTAGCAAATGGTTTGCTAGCACATTCCAAACTGTTTTAAGGGCCACAGTCCGTTTGGACGCTAGTTTATATTCAAAGAAAATTGTTATAGAATTACCAGCACACATGTGTATTAAGTATAGTTAGAATCGCTATTCACTTAATTGTTTCCATTTCGTGGTATAGTCACTGATCGTACATAACCGTGACAAAATTTTAGTAATTATTAATCAAGTGTTACATTTGTAACAATAATGTATCATATGTTGGTCTAAAAGTATCTGTATTAAAAATTATATTCCATATCTGTAAGATTCGGTGAAAAATATGTTTTAAGTATAAATTAAAAGTCACCTGGAATTTTGTCGACTGGTTACCTACTGACAAAGTATGTATGCAGAATTTTATTTCTTATGCTTTAAGAATTGTTACTTAAACTTTAATATGCATAAAATGTACGAGATTAAAGAAACAGAATTCTTATAAAGTAATTGTAGAAAGAAATATATAATACATATTCCAGAAACTTATAAATTGATCAAATAATATAAGACATGTTCAATAAAAATGAACATATATATATTTGCATTTCTATTATACAAATACATTAATATAAAAATGTATGGTACATTAAAAATTTTGTTAATCCCCTACGTTTAATAAATTTCTGTAGTGTGCTTATCATAATATCCTACTCAATAATTTATTAAAATTATTCACTCCGTTATGGCATGTGTCCACATGAAAATAAAATTATTGTGTGCTGGTAACAAGGGAGACAAATTTATCAATATATATATGCGGTATTAAGAAATATAAACATATAATTGGGCTACTTTTCAAGGATTATTTGGCTATATAATTCTGCAGAGGTAAAAGATTAACTAAACGAACATAGCATATATGAAGCTACAAGTTGCATTACTTTTCCCTTTGCCCTATTAACTTTTTTTTTTTTTTTAAGTTCTTAAAGTTTAGTCAATATATACACTGGTAAGCCTAATTCCTGAAACCAACTTATGATAATTTTTCTTTCAATTGGTCACATGTCCTTAGATTGAGACATCACTTCTATATCAAATTACCAAATGTAAAGAATTAAAACTCACAGAATTGGAAGACAACATTTACACATAAAAATCTAAACATCTACGACTGCTAATGTAATTGATTACTTTCAATACATATTGATGTATTTGCAGTATACTTTTTAAGCGATAAAAGTACACGCGAACAACAAATAATATCTTAGAAAAAAAGATAAAAGCTATGGTTTGATTACAGGCAAGACATAAAATAATATATGAAAATGCATACTGTAGAGATTATCACATACAGACATATAGCGTATCATAAAAGAAGAATACAGATTAAATAAATCTTATAAAAAAATTAATCAATTGCAAATGGAACAGATATTTTTACATGAAATTAAACACATAAACTTTTTCTACGAATGTATCAGATTTTAGCATCTAGCAAATATTTGTGCTTCAAATTGTTTAGAGGCTTGAACTAAATAAAACAATCGTAACAATCACAATAAACTTAAAATTAAAGCATATATTTTCAACAATAATATATAGATTATAAACATGATATAGTTATTTGAAGGGAAAGATAGATAATTAAGAAAAAAATAGATGTCGACATAGAATTACCATAAAAATAATTTAATAAAATCATTATGTAAATCGTCATAGCAATAACATCACTGCATCAAGTTTACAAAATGTACCTTAAATATGTATAACTGGTACATTCTTATAAGTGTTAAAATTTGTAATCACAGAAAATCATAAGCAGCGTTATACCGAAGATATTACGTCTAATATAACGTACAATTTAAAATACACAAGTATTTCAAATATACATAAAAATTATAGTTATCGTAAGTAACCTAAGCAATTAACGAATGTATCATAGTATTCTTATTACAATTAAGAAAATTGAAGCGCGATACGATTGTAATGCATTGTATACATAATTTTTCATAACATAGGGTACAAGTAGTGCACGAAACCGCTGTGCTATAAAACTTGTACTTGAGAGAAGGAAATGTCCAATACATTCAAGCTGATGAAGTGTCAAATTGGGTCAAATGAAATCCATTGATCAATATACTATGGAAGAACACAGAGAAACAGGAAAACAGATCGAATGATTTTTCCTGAAATGTATCATAAACGTTGGGGAGAATTCCAGAACGACCTGAGTAAACACGCAAACGTGAATTTCGGTACTTATGCTGTCAAGCATCCGGATGTGATCGCCATGATTATCAATAACGCTTTAAATTTCCATTTCCATAGAATACATGTTTCAAAACTGTATTTCTGGTAATATGATAAGCGTGATAAACTTTACTAGTATCTACTATCGAGAGTTTCATGTTGTTTAAACGCGTAATTGGTCGCATTGTTGCAAAACAGTTCGTTTACTATATTCAACGTTTTGACGAATGTGCAGAAACGAAAATTAGAAATGATAATTGTGAGTTATTTAAATCGAAAAGCGGTACTCACGACTGGATACGCAGGGAACAGCTGCGAATGGAAAACAGCAGGAAGCAGTTTGTCTCGGCAACCCTTTCGATTGTAACGACCGTACAATTTGTTACACACTAACTTAAGCGAATCTCCGCACGAAAACGTCGAAACTGATCGGAACTTATGGCGGAGACGACAGGTTCGACTATTTTCGACACTAAACGAACGCTAAAGTCCCTAGCTGTACGCAGTAGATTTCGTTTTGCCAATTAAAAAGTTACGACGATGGTGTTTTATTTTTCTACGTATTTTTCGCGCAAAACAAAAAAAAGCTTAATTAAAAAAATAATTCCATTAAATTTATAAACAAAATTTTAGAAAATAATGCAAAGTTCAGGGAAAAATTAAAATAATACCTATATTTCATGTAAATAAAACATTAAACACTCTCTTTACGTTTTACGATGTAATTTATCAATAATGAATATTAACAAAATTAATGATAAAAATTTATTGTTGTATTGTATTGCTTATTATATATTTATTCAAATAGTGCCCAAACTGATCGCACTTCGTTATCGACTGTGGAGTAAACTGCTAATAGACTAGTAGCGCCATCTCTTCGGGCAGGCATGAAATTCATTGCCAATTCGTTAATCTATTATTTTTATCTATTGTTTTTAAAATATAAAATTGTATAGAAGAAACTAAAGTTGACAATAAATACATAGAAAGTAGTAGATAACGAACGATGTATAATCGCGTCAGTTAAATTAAGCGAACCCTATTGGTTATGTAAATTAAATTATATTTACTCTATAGTTAGTTTGTAATTAAGTTGATTCTATACATTAAATGAGGATATAAAATATTTCGTGCCAACAGTGGAGTGTTTTATTTTCGTTTTTAAATCCACTCACATATCCTTCTTGACACTTAGTGCAAGCTCCACACGCAAAACAGTAACAATGAACCAATCAAAAACATCAACCACATCGGTGAGTACGAGCCAACCAATTGGCGCCTAACAAGAAACGCCAAAAAAACTTTGTTTTCGTAGTACGAGACAGTAAAGGTAAAGAGACTTCAGCAAACTTATAGATCTGTGTTTTTACAGTATTTTCTACACTTTTTGTATTTAATTTTAACATTTAAAGAAATTATAGTAGTTGTAATTTATTATTAATTCGATCAGTAAGAAGTATTTCACAATCAACCGACGGTAATTTTGGACAATATTATTTACTTCGAACTGTTATCATTCAAACATTTGTATACATAACCGTAGATACGATTAGAAGGCTATTAACAACGTGCAGTTTTAAAATTCATCGAACTATATTCTCACTTATCAACTCTTGCAGTATCCTTATTACATGTATTTATGCGTCTACGAAATAGAAAATTAATCCAAAATATGCCAGATCCAATAGATTTTATTGACCTAACAATAGATTCGCCACTGGGTAAACATTTAAGAGTCAAAAATAAAAATGTCGAAAATATATCTAATAATAATGCAACGACAAAGCCAAAAAAATCTAAATCTAAAAGGCGAACAATTGATCTTGAAGACTCTGTTATGTATGTATTGTTATATCATCGATTCAAAATTAATATATAAATTCTAGATGAATTTCATTTAAATTTAAAAGAAATTTTTTTTAGGGAAGTACCAGCTGAGAATACATGTAAAAATGCAGAAGTGATGGAAATCATAGACGTAGACAGTATATCAGAAAAAACTGGGTTACATTGTGTTAACGATTCTTCTAAAACTAAATTAACTGCATTGACTTGCCCAATATGTTTCGAACAAATATCTTCTGCAATGAAACCTACGTCTACCCGTTGTGGACATATTTTTTGTTTCCACTGTCTAGAGTTAGCTCTCCGCCAAACAAAAAAGTGTCCAATGTGTAAAAAAGCTGCAAAATTACAAGCTTGCACTCGTTTATACTTATAGCTGTACTGTCTTATATTTTTTATACTTTTTAATCATAACTTTCTACATATGCACACAATGTAATAATAGGAGCACAATTTGGTTTTTATTTATGTTATAAAAATAAGAAAAAAGTAAATTATTAAAAACATATTCCAAAAATTAATGCATTGACATACTTAATTATATTTTATATTACTATAAAAATTTATGTATCTGCAGTTAAGCATATAACAAACTTATAACTTTGACCCATTAATATACATTATGAATGGTTTTGTCTATATATACTCATTTAATAATTAAGAATTTATTATTACAATATTTGTATGTTAAATGTATTTATGTCTCAAAGTAACTTATTAGAAAATATGTTTACTTCATCACCACCTTGAAATGTCCTCAATGTATTTAATATAACATAGAAATTACATATCCTTTGTATATCTAGACCAGTGAACTTAGTAATATTGTTTTACATCTTTTTAAGTTATCTGTAATATATTTAAAATCTAAAAATGTCTAAAAGAAAGGAAGTACAAAAAGAAAATCATATCTCATATTTCTTTGGAGGCACTGCAATTGGGATAGCAGGTAAATATTGTTTTGATGAATTTACTGATTATACCTTCCGTATTACATTTAATTCAAATATACTATTTATTTTATAGCTGGTTTGTTAGCTGCAAAATTATTTTCAAACACATTGAATGAAAAAGCTCAAAATATTGGTAAGTTTTTCTGATCATTTGTATTAAAGGAAAGAATATTAGATTGATATTAATGTTTCTCTTTTTCTCAATACAGAACCTAAAGTTTTTGGGAGTGCAAAGGTGAATAATGATTCTCAAGATAATAATATTTATAGTCCATATTTTCATCGAAACATGCATAATTGTTGTATTTGTTCCAAAAATTCATCAAAATGTAAGGATAAGAGCTATACACAGCAAGAATTCTTTGCAAGCCCTTTAAAGAATTTGGATGATATACAAGATGATATTAATAACCTTGACGTAAACTATGAATGTGTTAAAAGTATACAGAAAAAACTTTGTGATAATAAAATTGATATATTGTATAAGAATAATTGTTCTGAACTTGAAGGTATCAAAGACGAATATTCATTTACAGCTCCATCAAATGATGAGATGAATAAAGAAGATAAAAATTTATTAGAACCAGTAGATAGTAAAAGAATAATGAGTTTGTTGAATTAAAAACATAAAAATATACCGAAACATGTAGAAAGTAATGAAAGTATAAAAATAAACTGTATATAATAATAAAGGAAATAAATAATTCAATGCGATTGTAATATATATATATCTTTTTTACTGTACAATATCTGTATCTTCTAATTTTTTTAAATCAGTTCTGCGTTTGATAAATTTAAATTGTGAATTTTGTTTATTGGCATAGTAAAATTCAATGTCATTTCCAAAGAGCGGATTGGTTGAATCTGTGCACACGCCACGCCTACACTTTGCGTTATGGCGGCGCTTCAGAAAAATGAAATACACAGTCTGTTATGGAAAAGGACTATCCTTTGTAATGAAATTGGTTGTTGTGCTATTTTTGAATACTAACGTTATGGTTTATCGCGTGTGTTCAAGACGAAAACAGTGATAAATTCTAAATAATCTTTAAACGAACTGGACGACAAACTGTGCGACTTAATTAATTTACTGCAGTGGATATGAGTTTCCTATAAGGTGTCATTGACTTAAGTCGAAGTGTCAAAATCGTTCTCACTTGAGTTCGTGCATCGCAAAAAATTCATTGAGGCGATATTTGAAAATTTATACAGTTCATTCCAACTTAAAATCGCACTGTTCGTAGAGAGTATATTTGTTAACCAACTATCGTTGCCAAATAAAAACTGTACTGCTTAGCGCGATTTTTACGGAAATGGAAAAATGTATGTGACGCCAATGCTTTATTTTCTGTTTGTCGAATATTTTCTATGACAAGTGTTACATTTACGTAGTAATTTTAATAAAATATATATTATTTTATACAGTATAACGTATTCCGTAAAAGTTAATATTCTTTTCATATATTGTATCGCGCTTTTGTCATTCTTTCAATATTACAAATTTGAATGAGAAATAGTTCTCTTTTTTTCTCTTTCTCTCGAAATTCATTATTCGATTTATTCAAATCATTCAAGTTTTTCTTTTATATTCGTTGATTAATTTTTTGGATTAGTGTGTTAGATATTTTACGTAAAAAAATTTATTACTGAAGGTATATAAGTAGCGTGAATAAATATTTATGTTATGTTATCTTTGATATATATTTATCAGTCGATAAATAATTTCTAACTTAATAAATTATTTTAAAATATCCAGTACAAAATATAACTATATTACGTGTTCGTTGAATATTAATTATTATGTGGATAAAAATGTTACAAAATATTTCATTGTTTAAATGTATGTAATATTTTTTTTAAGTATACTATATAATTTCAGGTTTTTTAAAGTGCATATTGAAGTTAAATGTTAAACATCATGGCAAAAAATATTTGTATGTAATTAAGTATTAATTTGCACTCTAACTCTATCTATCTATCTCTGTCTCTCTTTCTTTCTCTCTCTCACTCTCTCTCTTTCTCTCTCTCTCTCTTTCTCTGTCTGTTAAATATGATACCAATGGAAAACAATTGTCGAACACTCATTAAGATGTGTCTGTTTAATGTTGTTTATTACTGATCACATCTTTGCTGAGGTCAGAGAGTGATGCCGGTTCATCAGATCAATGTTAATCCGCCTGACCGGCAACCACCTCTGTCGCTTGGTCCTTCCAATAACAATAGCCCTGCTGGCGGTGAAGGTTTACCAGAATGGACACCAAGGGTAACATATTTTGTACATTTTTATGTTCTTATTCCGCTAAGCCAACCATTTGTTGCTTTGATACTTTTAGGTTACTGTATTGACTTAATATAAATTATCAAGCGATGAATCAATGTTAGATAATGTTATGCTTTGATAAGAAAAGTACTTTTTTATCACAATCATGAAATATACAACATAGAGTTATTTGTACAACTTGAACAAATTATATATTTTTTTTATTAAATAATTGAAATAAATTTTGGAAGAAAAGGATAAATCTTTTAATGCAAATGATGCACTTATAAGAAAATATAGTCTACACTGACCCATTCATTCTTTTTCTTAAACATTTTATTTCATTTGTAAACAGAAAAAAATATGATTAGCTAAATTATATGAATCATTCATGTATAAGTGAAGTGTTCTTTTATCTTGAATATTAAGTTAATTCGGGTTTTATATTTAATAAAATATATATTTTTTAGGAATCAACATATGCAACAGTAGTTACAATCATACCAGATCACTGTCATTCGTCAGTTAGCACATTGTCTTCAAGCAATCATGATATTTGCAGGTAAATATAAATTTTATTATGGATTAGATTTAAATAATTCATATCTGTTTTTATAGACTTAATTGTATCGCATTGTTAAAATAATTGTTGAAAAATAGTATGTACATGAAAATATATACAAGATAATATGTTTCTTTTTCTTATCACAGAATATGTCATTGCGAAGGCGAAGAGAGTGCTCCTCTTTTAGCACCTTGTTATTGCAGCGGTAGCTTACGTTACGTACATCAAGCTTGTCTTCAACAATGGATAAAAGCATCGGACATACGTGCTTGTGAATTATGTAAATTCACATTTATTATGCACGCTAAAACAAAACCATTTTGTGAGGTATTATTTTCCTACATTTGTACATGTTTTATGTGCATCATTTTTCAAAACCAAAATCTATGTATAATTTATTATTAAATAAATGTATATGTATTGTTTATTAATAAATTATTTTAATTCATTTTAGTTATGTAATATAATGTGTGTAAGAGGTGTACAAATGTATGTTTATATATATTACTTGATATACATATATATATATATATATAAAGTAATAATTCTTTTAGTGGGAGAAACTTGAAATGTCTGCTTTGGAGGTTCGTAAATTGTGGTGTGCAGTGGCTTTTCATGCAGTAGCTGCACTCTGCGTGGCTTGGTCACTGTACGTACTCGTCGAACGATCCGTGGAGGAAGCTCGACGTGGATACGTAGACTGGTCTTTCTGGACTAAATTAATAGTTGTTGTAATTGGTTCTACAGGAGGTTTAGTTTTTATGTACATTCAGTGCAAAGTATACATTACATTATGCAGAAAATGGCGAGCATTTAACAGGTACGTAATATTAACATCAATAATTATTCAACGACAATTGTTACTTTATAAACGTTTATATTCTTTAGAGTAATATTTATTCAAAGTGCTCCTGAGAAAGTGGTGCTTCCTCCCTCACCTACAGACTCTTTAAGAGAAGTAACATTGCCGCTGAAGGATCCAACTGCCTCTATGCCTGAGCTCAATCATACCTTATTACCCCGTAACATAGATCCTCCATGTGCCTCGCAGATGGTAAAACCAGACTCTGCCGCGCCTCCACAAAGGCACGACGCTCAATTGAAACTTTATGTATTTGATAAATTATCTTCATCGGAAGATAACTTGTAATACGATTGAGGGGTAAAAACAAACAGCTGCTAATTGCGTATTAATGATTAGCAAAACAAAACAGAAAAAAAATGTAATGCAGCATAAAAGCATGTGTCTAGAATAAAATTGTAATTCTAGACCGCAGTACGATTTCGAAAAATCGAAGTTTCTATTTCGAAACTGTCAAATGTCCGCCCTTATGGAGCACCTTTATCTGAAACCTAGTACTTCAGTGCTTACATTGACAATGGGATAGTTGAAAGTGTTTATCCGGTGAGCTAAACATTTTCTTCAACAATTGTGTACATAATTATTGTATCTGTGATGTTATTAAATAAACTTTACCATATTTAAAAGGTATCGTTAATTTCTGTAATAAATATCTTTCTAGATTTAGTTTGATTATTATTTGCGATGTAAAAATAGATACGCATACACAATTTTAGTTTTAACCAAACTTATTTCAATTATTCTTAATGAAATATTGTGTGTTGTTCTAAAATTAAATATGCTGTTCCCAAAATAGCTATTTTTATTGCAAAATTGTACAAAATATATTATATTAAACTCATGAAATTTCTAATTTAATAAAATATAATTACTTATTTAATTTTTAGTACTTGACATATTTAACCAGTGTACGTTTAGTATACACTTGTGATATTGGGCAGCAGCAAAATATTAATATATTAATTTCATTATTAATCTTACTTTTTAAAAATAGCGCCAAATTGTAATATGGTAATAATTAAAATGGTCAGTATTTTCTAGGGTCATTTTAGATTATATTATTTTAAACGGTAAATTTAGGCTTGATTAGCTAGTTAAATTAGTAGGCAGACAACATAAAGCAGAAAAGACACAGTATTAAACCCATTCCATTATAGATTTATTGTAAGTCACAGATAATTACGTTCAATTCAAGCATACTGATCATAAATACTGACTATTCATATTTAAATACTACCATTAAAATACAAGCTATTATATATTGATATCTATTCAGCCATCTTTACTAGCCGAATTTATTCAGAAGTTACAAATAATCATATCGAGATTATCACATGCAATGTTAACTGTTACATTAGTGACGGTGCACGAGTAAAGTGCAGTGCAATTTTTTATTTATACTGTTATAAAATACATTTTAATGTATGTTAAAATATATATAATTTGTGAAATATTTTTTGTAGATGTCGCCACGAGTCTTCCGGAATACCGGTACAAGAGTTCCATAAACGTATCGACTCTAGTGGCAGCGAGCGTCAGATCGTTGAAGCTGTGTCTAGAGGTAAGTGAGAGGTTTTTGTAATCCAGATTTAGTTATTTGTTAACAATTAATCCATCTGTAAACTGTTTTCAATTGCATTACGAATATTATAGAATTTTACTAACATGTGTTAGTTTTATTATTAACGAACGTTTTACCGTGGAAATTTAATGTCGCACGGATGTTTATCTTATAACCGTATGATGCTGAAAACGTGAACCAATTTAAAACGTAATGTTTACAGTTTATGATAATATTGATGCACGCCTATATTTCACATCTAAATTTTCAAACCGCGAATGATTAATAACGAAATGAAAGTTTTGTTGTATCACTTAATCGACGTTACTAATATCTTTCATTGGTAAGTGATGTATGGCGTCACTAAAATGGCGGTTACATTACGTGTACAGTTTCTACAAAATCGTTATTATTAAAAGCAAGTGTGTTGAAATAGGTTCGCTTGTTTGTAATACATGCAAAAACGTTTTTACATCCACTCAATAACAGAAATGTAAACAAACCATACTTATATATATACACGTATACATCTACGTATATATTCGAATTATCAATTTTCAGATAATGCATTTTTAAAATGTTAAACCATTCCAATTTTAAATAAAAATTTTCAAATTAAATAAAAATAACAAAAAAGTTATTGAACGTTTAATATGAATGATTAAATGTATCGAGAAATGTTATTTTTTGTACTATATTTTAATAATGAAGTATTACTTTGCTAATTATTATGATGGTGTTACAAATACAAACTGAAATGCATTCGTTATACGTTCAATAAATTTTCTGTAACTATAACATTGAAAATATATTTATAAAATCTTATTATAAATATATATTGTTATCTATTGTTTGTATTCTTATGTATATTTTAATTTCAATATTCTGAATTTTAGCAATAATTTAGTAGTGACGTACAATTAAAAAATGGCGGATAACGATGATCTCTTGGATTATGAGGATGAAGAACAGACTGAACAATTAGTTGACGGAAGCAGGGATGCACCTGCTAAGAAAGAAGTAAAGGGCACATATGTGTCTATCCATAGTAGTGGATTTAGGGATTTCCTTCTTAAACCAGAAATTTTGCGCGCAATTATTGACTGTGGTTTCGAGCACCCGTCTGAAGGTAACAATATTTTATTTATTTATATTCATGCAATAAAACTTATAAGAAAATATTTTAATATCTGGTAATAATAATAAATTGACCTTAAACGGACGACTGAAATAAACAAACATTAATCTGCTATTCCATTTAAAGAAAGTGGGGGAGTATTTTGTGAAAATAAAGGAGCCATTAATCAAAAATTTGTTGTATACCAGTTTCGAACCGTTACAAACATTTCATTTCAAAGCAATCATGTCTGTTAAATAATTTTATTAAGGGTTATTAAAGGATGTATAACTGTATACAAAATACTTTATTTTTATAAAATGATGATATTTGATAGGGACAACAGATCATATATGAATGATTTATCTATACAACTGATCATTTGTTACATAAAACAGTGTTTATTTCTTTATATTAAGTAGATAATAATTTTATGTAAATACTGTTTCTACAGTACAACACGAATGTATTCCTCAAGCTGTTCTTGGCATGGATATATTGTGCCAAGCAAAATCTGGTATGGGAAAGACAGCTGTATTTGTACTGGCAACGCTGCAACAACTAGAATTAACAGAAAATCAAGTATACGTTCTTGTCATGTGCCACACACGAGAACTTGCTTTTCAAATAAGCAAAGAATATGAAAGATTTAGCAAATACATGCCTCATGTAAAGGTAAGTTAATTGTGTGAATGTAACGCGTGTTTATTGCATTTAACTGTAATACATAAAAAGTCTTCATATGATGAATATAAATAATTATCTTACAAAATAATGATGACACTTTTTATCACCACTACTCACCACTGACGAAGACTATATTTACCAAAATTTAATTTTACGTCAGAGGTAAAGTAACTTTTATACAAAACAGTGTATTTTACATTATTAGGTTGGAGTATTCTTTGGTGGTCTGCCGATCCAAAAAGACGAAGAAGTTCTAAAGAATACGTGTCCTCACATTGTTGTTGGTACACCAGGTCGTATCCTTGCTCTTGTACGAAATAAAAAATTAAATCTGAAACACTTGAAGCACTTTATACTAGACGAATGTGACAAAATGCTCGAGCTGTTAGGTATGTATAAATACATTATTTTCGTCCTCCTTTCCATGTAATAAAATTTCCGACTTGTTTCTAACATCCTCGCATCTAAGCCAGGGCCTGCTGGGTAGCCTTATTGGTGGGTCTACTAGCAGGTCCAGGAAGAAACGATTCTTCCTTCCCTTTTCCTTGTCCCCTTTCTTACATTAATGCATAAGCTTTTGATCAAAGTATAACATGCTCTTTTGTTTATTGCCACAATAACTAAAGCCATGTCTAATTTTCCTATATTGATTATGTTGGGAACAAATTGTTCTAAAATTATACAAGCAATTATTCTATAAAATGTAATATTTAACTTGTTTTCAGATATGCGCAGGGACGTACAGGAGATATTTAGAAGCACTCCGCACGGCAAACAAGTGATGATGTTCAGCGCCACATTGTCCAAGGAGATACGTCCCGTCTGCAAAAAATTTATGCAAGATGTAATTAACAAATCTTCCTCTTCACTACGATCTTCGATTGCTCCTACTTCGTTGGCCCCGTATTCATACCCAGGACAAAGCTCAAACTATACTCTAAATATTGTTGACGGCGCACCCGCGGGTTAGGCTAGTTAGAGACAACACTTTGAAGGAGTGACACTGAAATTCAAATAACACAAACGTTCCTCGGTGTCTTCGATCGAAAGACCAAGTTTTACAACTTGGAATGTAACCGAGCTTTCTCCACTTAACGGATGAATCTATATCTGCTCATAAAAAGAACAATACCCCCATTTAAAATCATTTGTTGGGCTATAATCAACATGATGTTGGCAATGTTTAGAAAAAAGGTTTAATTCTAATCTTCGATGTTAAAATCGTTTTAAATTATCTGCTGCACATTAAAATTGCCAGAGTTAAACACGATGTTCAGGTAATAACGTTACGCAAATGTTGGCTGATATTGGGGGTAGGATAGGTGAAAAAAAGAATATCAACGGGCAAATGATTTAGTTTCGAATGGGTGTAATGGGAGGGATAGATTTTTGCATTAACTTAGAGCATCGTTGAGAACGATTTTTGTTTGGGTGGGGGGCTAAGAAGACCTCAAGACGTCCTGAAGACAGAAGAGCGCAAGAAAGAAGATGCAAGAGGATATGTGGGAAATAGGGGGTAGCTAGGATTATCCAGCGATTAACGGTGGCATTGTTCTAGAATTTATTCGCGTTCGTCTTCTCTGTAACCTAAACGACATATTTTAGTACTTTGCAAAAAAAAAAAAGGCTAGTGAAGGTCAATAATTGATTCGTAGGAGTGAAATTGAACAGCAATGGAAGTGTTAACACATAGTTTGGTATCATGTCCATCTCTACGTGAAAACAAAACAGTAAATCAGTTTGTGTATCACGAATCATGAAATATTTGAGTCGCGATGTTAAAAAAATGTACATGTATCCCAGAAGCGGTTAAATTTAGTGATAAATATAAGCCAATAATCAACACTATTCGAGGCCAATTCTGGACATATTCCGAATATACCGGAATTTGGGAGAAGAGATTTGGTATCGAATGGCCAGCGGATGTGCGAACACAGAACATTCATGGGGTGCGCCTTCTTAGTTCTGTTGGGGTGACTGCTGAGTTTTCGTTGTTGGCACTGCTCAGAGATGGAAGTCGCCGGACCGTATGTAACCAGTAATGACTAATCCGATCGACAAATAAATGCAAAAAAGATAATGAGCGCTCAAGCGAGACAATTCTCGAAACCATTTAATGCATTTTATTTGTAGTCATTTGACATAAAATTGCCATTATCAAGGAAGCGGGAGAAATTGGGACATCTGTACAAAGAATATTCTATTTCGCATCATTTTTTGCTCCATATTTTTTTTAATCTTCGTTTTTTTTATGATTTAAGATACATTTTATGTTTCAACGTCTTTTCTTTTCTTTTTTTCTTTTCTTTTTTTTTCTCTTTTTTTTTTTTTTTTTTTTTTTTTTAATGGTTTTTGTTGAAGATTTAATAATCATTTAGCTATACTTTTTTTTTCATTGCATTTTAAGCTTCAATCATAATATTGAAGTTTTATTTACATATGTTAGGTCAACAAAATTGTTATATTGATTCTAGAAATTATCAAGGTATGTTTGTCGTTAAGGTAAAATAGATAATCTTGTAAAAAACATTCTTTGCGCAGCCCATGGAAGTCTATGTGGACGATGAAGCGAAGCTCACGTTGCACGGTCTACAACAACATTATGTGAAACTAAAAGAAAATGAAAAGAACAAGAAGCTATTTGAATTACTTGATGTACTTGAATTCAATCAGGTTTGTCTACAGATCAATCGAATCGTACCCGTTATTATACAGTGGAATGTTTCTATACAGCACCCACGAACTTTTTTATTTTTCTCCTTATATCGTTACAAGTTTTATCTGAAATTATTTTATAGGTTGTTATCTTTGTAAAATCTGTACAAAGGTGTATGGCGTTGGCGCAACTTTTAACGGAACAGAATTTTCCTGCAATTGGTATACACAGGGGTATGACTCAAGAAGAACGGTTATCGAGGTATCAACAGTTCAAAGATTTTCAAAAAGTAAATATCATATTAGAATATGTTGTATCTTATTTATATCGAAATGATTAAAAACAAATATTCGTTATTACAGCGAATTCTTGTAGCTACAAATTTATTTGGACGTGGTATGGATATTGAGCGTGTAAACATAGTGTTCAATTACGATATGCCAGAAGACTCGGACACATATCTACATCGAGTAGCTAGAGCTGGTCGTTTCGGTACCAAGGTTAATACGTGAATAGTGTTTAATAATTGAAGCCTTCCAAGTTCAGACTCCAATTTCTTAGATTCGATCAATTCTATTTGCTATAAATTTCTTAAAGGATCTAACCAGATCAAGGGATCAAAAGTGCCTTTAGATCAAATTAAGAGCCTGATCCATTTGATAGGGTATCAAAAAGAAACATACATCAAATTTCAACTTTCTATCCTGTCCAGAGGGGAGAGTTATAAGGTAACTTCCGGCTTTTCGGTTTTTTTTTTTTTTTTTTTTTTTTTTGCTTATTAAATTGGGTTGAAAAAATTCTGAAAGGTATCTGCAACCTGGAATAAAAGGAAATCACATGTTCGGAGATTTATATAAACATTTCCGTTGCAAATTCTGGTCGTAAAAAGATAGAGATGTCAAGTTTCGAAAAATACGTATTCCTTATTTTTAAGTATATTACGTTTCATTCATTTAAGGCAAAAGCTCACGATCTTTAGCTATTTGTTAGAAAGTGGAATAATTATTTAATCGTCTATGGATTGTTTTATATTTAATAGCTGTAAAAACTAGTTCGCTGTTTTCTTCTTCAGTCGTAGTTAAAATTTTTTTATTCGATTTAAGAAGTAAAATATAACAAAAATTGAAAATTAGAAGTGTTCACGTAGTTATTACTCTAATCAAGATACAGGGTTGAAAATAATTATATATTTTCTTTTGATATTGAATGATTCAGGTTCAATGTTAATAGATCTAAAGAGCACTTTTGTCCCCTTTATTCAACTAGATATTTATTAGTATTAAGAGCATACAATTTGAACAGGAGCTGAACGATTAACATCGATGAAATTGAACAGTGAATCCATTGGTATGATAGGCATAAAATTTGAGTTAATACTTAACTAACATTTACAGGGTCTTGCTATCACGTTAGTTAGTGATGAAAGTGATGCCAAGATATTGAACGATGTTCAAGAACGATTTGATGTTAATATTACGGAACTACCAGATGAAATAGATTTAGCTTCCTATAGTGAGTACAGTGCCATGTATACAGTTACTAACCAAATTTAAGAAAATAGTTACTCAAATTATTTTATATACATTTTCTTCACTTGCATATGTTATAGTATATTTGAAATGATTTTGATTACTTTTTAATACAAAAAAAAAAATCATACCTTAGGCTGCAAGTACTATTAACTTAAATACTTGGATAAAACGTAATCGAATCATGCGATATTGTTTTGCATCTTGATTTCTGCTGACAAGTGCAGAAAATTGAATGCATATTTAGGAATATTACAAAGAATTAAAACTTTCTTATCTAATTATTTTATTTTCATTGCAGTTGAAGGACGATAATTCCATAAAAAGAAGAATGAACTTCAAATATTAATTAAGTAAGTATAATCAGTTGCTTGATTTTATTAAAATTTTATTTAGTATTCATATAATATTTTTTATTGCAGGAACTAAAAATTCAATCGCTAATTACTGTACACTTATCATTGTCTCTAATCACGTTACGTAGAAGACATTTTGAACAAATTTACAACTCTCCTTTTATTGATCTGACAAACCTCACGAACAAATGTCGGAATCGAACTATTATAGCTAAACTCTATATTATTCTTTTAAAGACCACAATAAATAATGTTCATATTATCTCACTGTACAAACTATTTAACTTTTATTTCACGATTAGTAAATAAGAATGCAATGTGTATAAATATAGATATAAGAAGAGTACATTTTGTCCTTCGTGTAAATGAAATAAATATTTCTCCTTTTTTATAAATAATATGTTAATGTTATTATCCTAATTTAATTATTAATCGAATGTAATTGAACTATATTTTCATTATACATTTGTAGTACAAAAATTTGCAGTATATTTTTCACTATCCAAATGTAATTATGCATCCTCTGTAAATAAAGTTAAAAAATGAAAGTAATTTCCATCATATATCAATATTTTAAAAAATTTGTGAATTTATTACTATATCGTATTTTATATTATATGACACTAATATTTGAATTTTATTTGGTCCTTGTTTTATTTTGAGCTTTGTTTCCTCCTTGATTGCCTCCACCGCGACCAAGGGCTGGAGGACCTCTTCCACCACGACCAAAAGTACCTATAAATATAGCTTTTATGTTGCAGTAACAAAGGCAAATTAAGTAGATCTCAAATTCACTAGTAGAAACTGTTAAAAACGTTAATTTTATCATCTAAAAAATGCTTATTATAGTTCTCTTACTATATAAACCAATTTTAATATAGGAAAGGTATGATAAGAACATGAAACAAGAACAATTACAAACTGAAATTCCAAAAATCTCTAAAAATTTCTATGCATCTTACTCTAAATGGAAAAGTAATAAAAACGCAATAATCTATTATTTACATAATATACGTACAAAGTTACTATCTCGACTACAAAAACAAAGTAATTGAAAGAGTTACAGAATATGTAATGTATAATATGGTATCAAAAAATCGAAATATTTTGTAAAAATTAATCCTATCAAAAGCTGTTTACAAATATTTCTCCTTAATTTGTAAATGTACTAGCTTAAAATTTTATATTATTAGTATTTCTAAATTATACAGATGCTTATGCGTTCATAAAAGAAAACTTCACTGTATAAAAAATTACAGAATATGCATACTATGCAAAAATATACAAATAATACATATTCATTATAATATTTAAGTTTCAGCTTTTAAAAAGGTAGAAATTGTCATAAAATATTCATACTTTAATCGCTATATATGATGCATACCTCTACCACTACCACGACCTCGTTGACTTTGTCCTCGTCCTTTCATTTCACCACGACCTCTCGACTTCATTTGTACATCTTCTTTTACCATATCAATAACTTCATCAGGTATACGTAAATACTTAATTGTACTACCACGTATGTAACATTCTGGCATCCTCCAAAATTTATCACCATCCTAATTGTTACAAAATGGTATATTTATTCTATTAACGAATTATAAATACTATTACATACAGAGAATATAATTAATGAAGAACTATATTTAAAGAAATTATAATCAATACTGTACTCTGGATGTACATATAACCTCTCTGAGATTAATATTCATCCAACTATCACAGCTAACCAAGTGTCCATTGTACGTTTCCCCGTTTTTAAGTTCGACTAGCTACAAAATGCACGATATTAAATTATTAAATGAAATAGCTGACTAAAAACTATACTTCCTTCTATAAAAATGCCGAATTACCGGAACTTACCATAGGATGATTTTGAGCTGTTCTTAACAATGATAGCGGTAACTGCAAAATATAAATATAAATATATGTATTATCGAAAGGACTAACAAATTTTTTTATTTACTTCTCGGATAATAATATTTAAATAATACCATTTCTTAATACGTTCAAGCCTTTTCAAATACCACACGATTGACATCAAAATATGTAAATAGTTTATACCTATGTACATAAGAATAACAGAAAGGAACATAAAGTTTTACTTTGGACCAGTAGAGAAAGCTACTTCCAAAGAACAGAAAGTAAGATCATATGGTGCTCTGATACCACATTGATGATCGGTTCTAAGTATAGATATATGAAATTCTTAAATGAAAAAAAGATGTTTTATTAATAAGTAAATATATATATATATATATGTATATATATATATATATATATATATATATATATATATATATATATATATATACACACCAGAAATTACAATAAAGCTAGTAAAATGCACAATAAATTACAATAAAACTAATAATATGTACAATAAATTAGAATATATTAGTTTTATTGTAATTTACTGTATATTTCAGTAACTTTCTTGTATTTTCTTGTATATTTCAGTAGTCTTATTGCAATGTCTTTGAATATTTCCCGCTTTGTAGGTAAGAGAGAGAAAGATCCTATAGTGATCCTACTCTAGAACCCCATCTCAATAAAAAATGTTCAAACTGATCAAAGATAATTATCGACAGGGAAGTAAACTAGTGAAGAATTACTATCGCTATTTCTTGGACGAGCGCTGAAACTGAACGGCCATTAGTTTCAGTACATTCCGGAGAGATGGCGTTAGTAGTTATTCAGTTGTGGCAACCAGTAGACGGAAGTCACATAGGGTGACATCTAGACTAAGTTAGAATAAGTAAACTAGAGTAGAATAGCTTAAGGGTAGTTTTTAAGATAGTATAGAATTGGAATAAGGAAAACTCTAGACCTTAGCTAATAACTCTAGAATAAGATAGTTGGTAGCACTTAGTCTAAGAACGATGTAAGAAAAAATATGAAAAGCAGCGGCCTATTCCTTTTGGGACCTTAGGGGTGTGCAGACGTAACGTAAGACAAATAAAAAGTAGTTCTCGTGAAATACACGTGGTTTCCTTTTGTACAAGCTCTCCCACGGCGGTTCAACGAACCGCCACACAGTTGTGGCGACCGACAACAAGAAATCAAACAGAGTAATATCTAGATTAAGTTAGCATAGGTAAAATAGAATAAAATAGCTTATGGGTAATTTTAAGATAGCATAATATTAGAATAAGAAAAAACTCTAGTCCTTAGCTAGTAACTCTAATGTAAGATAGTTAGTAATACTTAGCTTAAGGACAACGTTAGAAAAAATACAAACAGGAACGTCATATTCCTTTTGGAACCTTGGAGGTGTATGGGCGTCGCAGAACAAATAAAGAAGTAGTTTACGCGAAATACACGTGGTAATAATTTTTGAATAAGCTCTCCCAAATGTACGTACCGCCACACAGTAGTTTACTTCGCTGTCGATAATTATGTACGACCAGTTTGAGCACTTTTTGGCGGGATGGGGCTATAAGTCGCAGTTAAACATGTTACCGCGGAGTTGACATGACCTTTTCCGTTTGGCGTTTTGCGAGGAATATCATAGAAAATATAAATTTAATATAAATGAATAAGCATTGGTTGTACATATTATATTTTTTTTCACATAATTTATCATTAAAGTTACATTAAGGAAAAATTGTTGCCAATATGTATAGTGTTATTGTTATTCCTTTTCTAAGGCTGGATATTAATTAATTTGCATTATTTTTATGTATGCAATGTCAGTCTACTAATATTTCACAAAAATGGCTATTCGACCAGTGTATAGGCCTACAATTGTAAAGAAGAGAAAAATTACAACAGTACTTGGTTCTTCAATGATATTAGAATGGAGTACTTATGTGTACATATTACGATGGTAATAAAATGATGTTTTAGAGGAACTGGCGTAAGTCCAAAGGTATCAACAACAGAGTTTGCAGGTGCTTCAAGGGGCAGTATTTAATACCCAATATTGGTTACGGAAATGACAAGAAAACATGCCACATGTTACCAACCAGTTTTAGAAAAGTTTTAGTACACAACATCAAAGTAAAGAAATCGATATTTATCTATCATTTACCATCGTTGTAATATACAAGTATAAAATAAAGCAGGCGTTCTTCCCAATATTTGCAATGACATTTATTTTGTCTTGCGATTCACAGGAATTAGAAGTTCTAATGATGCAGAACAGGAAGTTCTGTGCCAAAATTGCTCACCGTGTGAGCAGTAAAAAAAGTAAGATAGTTGAACATGCCCAACAACTTTCAATAAGGGCAACTAATGCGAGTGCTAGATTACACTCTCAAGAAAATGAATAAAATATGTAAAGTATGTTCGTTGTCTTTTTTTTTTCCAAGTTCTTTTTCCTCGTTTTTCCCTAATTTTCTCAGTATTACCAAATACAGGCAAATGATCTTGCGAAGCTATTGCTTAGTTATATTTATTGCTATCTTCCTTCGGCAGAATGTTGCCTGCCTTGTCAATTACCTCACCCTCGTAAGCAGCTGCTTTCTGTTGCCTTAAACCATTCTCATTTGAGAAACAGTTCGCGTTTTAGGATAAAGAAGCATTTTCATCTTGTTCTATAAAATCATTCGGAGCGTCAACTGTTAATAGGGTAACAGATTGTTCTTCAGGCTCATCTTGTCCATTGTCTTCCTGAGAAAAGAAGGGACATCGAATAAAATTACAACTGTCTACTTACTTATTTCAATAATCTCATCACGAATTCGTAGAGGAATGTGTAACATTGGAGAAAAAAAATGTTGCCTTATTTAAATGGCAAACGATAAATATTTAAATGCGCCGTGTATCGTTCTACCGTATGACTGTCACAGAACACGTAACGTGTCCGGTATTCAATATTCGAACTTAATATTATTAGGAATCGTGATTAGAAATGAATCAGAAGGATCTGCCGTAATTCCCGTTAACCAGATGAAATGGAATGGTTACGGTAAACATGTTACAACCGATTCGTACGATACCTTATTATTAAAGAAGGTAATAGTTAAGTTGAAATTTTGCGCACAGTAGGAACGTCAAATCGAACGGGAGTTACTATCGTATAATCAATTCTTTTACCTGCATATGTTACATCGTTTCGAATATCTTAATTGCAAAACCCCGGTAAAAACATTTTACGTCGCATTTACATATTCATTTACTTTTCTTGCTTATTACACGGACACAACGAAGAACGTGTTACTTTATCAGAAAGATATAGCAGACTGTGTCTGGTCACTGTGACCGCGTACAGTTCTGGTGCATCTCAATATCCCTGTAGCGTTACGGAACCTGGGGGCGCCACCATAATACGTTGGTGCTTTTTGAAATGTTATGTGAATTGCTGTGTTGCCTGGGTACTTTTTAATTATATATATAGGTACGTTAACCATTAATCTTATATGTTTGTTTGTTATAAAAGACTATGTTTCGCAATTGCATCATGTTACAAACATCATTTTCCAAATTGTTATTTACGAAGGAATTATGTCAACAAAAGGTAAGTGCAAATATCATAAAATTAAAATTATTGAGATATAGAGAGAAAAATCTCTTGATATAGAGAAAATTAAAATTATTGTGAAAATTAATTTTTTTTCAGCTTGTACCAAAGTACTGTTCTATGTTAATAGCTTGCACACATGATATAGCTGTTAAAAAATATACGTTGACAAAAGAAAATGTACAACCAGCTAATAAATTTGTTTCAAGGACTCATACGTGCGGTGAACTAACAATTCAAAATGTAGGAGAACATGTTCGATTGTGTGGTTGGTTGGAATTTTTAAGAGCTACCAAATTTTTATTATTAAGAGATTCTTATGGGTCTACTCAATTCATTATACCAAATGACGTAAGTCAGCAAATATCAGTTTGATCTAAATACATACACATATTGGAATAAAAAAACTACTTATTATCTTAGAGAAAAGATTTACAAAAGATAGTTGGAAATTTGTTTTTCGAGAGTGTGTTAAGCATAGAAGGTACAGTATTAAAAAGACCGGAGGGCCAAGAAAATAAATGCATGAAAACTGGAAATATCGAAGTACAAATGGAATCGTTGAGCATTTTAAATGCGGCAAAGTCAAATCTACCATTTATTATTAGAGACTATAACAAAGCAAAGGAAAGCACACAACTGAAATACAGATATATATCGTTAAGATATCCTGAATTACAAAAACATTTGAAACTACGCTCGAAAATGATTATGAGGATGAGGGAATATCTAATCAAGGAGTGCGATTTTGTGGACATAGAAACCCCAACATTGTTTAAAACTACACCCGAGGTATGTATACTAAAAGTACAGCGAAATTGTAATAACTTGACTCATTGTTTTTCTCTCTGAACTTTTATTTTTTGATCGTATTTTACATTACTTTTCTCATTTCTATACCATTGTATAGGTATAAACCAATAATTCGAGTCTGGCATAAGATTAAATGTTGATTTATCAAAACTTTATTATAGTGCAGACAACATTAGGTTTCAAGTATTTAAATTTTTATTCCTTAATGTAGGGTGCTCAGGAATTTGTAGTGCCAACACAACTTCCAGGACAATTCTATTCTTTAGTACAAAGTCCTCAACAGTTTAAACAGTTACTAATGGTTGGTGGTTTTGATAGATACTTTCAAGTTGCCAGATGTTACAGAGATGAGAAACCTAGGCATGATAGACAACCTGAATTTACACAAGTATATTTCCTTTTATTTGTTTCAATGTGTTTCAGTATATGTATATGAATTATTTACATATAGTGCTTACAAAAGTCAGTAAAGATAAGATTAAAACAACAATTAGTAATTTATAGCTGGATATAGAAATGTCATTTGTCAGTTGCAATGGAATAATGGAATTAATCGAGAACTTATTAGTGTATTCTTGGCCTGAAGAGTTAGAAGAAATAAGTATTCCATTTAAACAGATGAAATATGATGATGCAATGGAATTATATGGTACAGATAAACCAGACTTAAGAATACCGTATCGAGTAAGAATAAATTGTATTTCTAAACCACGTTTGTTAAGTAATATTTATAATAATATTGTTAATATTTCAGCTTCACAGATTAACTGAGTTAATTGATCACCTTAGATTACAACAAAATTTTAAAATAGAACATAATAAGAACCTTGAAATTTATGCCTTAGTTTTCTCTAAAAAGCATGTATGTTTATACGTTTTTTACATATTTCTCATTTTGTCATTTGTCTTACTTTTATAATACATTTTGCACATATTCTTAGGATTTTCTTACAAAATCTGCCAAAGATACTATATCTGAACTACAACGCAAGTACTTTACCTCTGTTAAATTAATTCAAACAAAAATACCTAACAAGTCGCCAATAATAGCGAATATTATTCAGGAAAATGTATGCCAACAATTAAATCTAAAAGATGGAGATGTTCTATTTTTAGCTTGTGGTGAAAAATTTCTCACAGCAAGTATTAATTTTTGTTAATTATATTTTTAATATATATGCATATTAACTTTATTGTATATATGTTATAATATTAAAAATTACAGCAATCACTATTGGGGAAGATACGTGTTGCATTTACAGATATCTTAGAAAATAAAAATGAAAAAGTTCGTACTGCTGGAAATGAACTGTTATGGATTACTGATTTCCCTTTATTCTCGTTTAATACTGAAACAAACTCTTTGAAAACAATGCATCATCCTTTCACACAACCTCATCCAGATGATGTGCAATTTCTTGCAGAGAATCCATTAAAGGTATTCCTATTATAGTTGAACACAATTTTTGCGATCCTGTTGACAGACTAAAATTACAAATTAGTATTTTTGAGTACTATTGCAATAAAATTGGTTCGAGTAAATGAAGTTTTGTTACAACAAATAAATTACCAATGATATTTTAATATGTGAAATGCATAATTAAGTTTGTTGATTGCAGGTTAGAGGATTACATTATGATTTAGTTATGAATGGTTCCGAAATCGCAGGTGGGTCGATACGAATTCATAATGCGAATTTACAAAAACAAATATTAAATATGCTAAATGTAGACGAATTATCCTTGATATACATGCTTGACGCCTTAGAATCTGGTGCTCCACCGCATGGTGGAATTGCCATAGGTATTTTATATACAATATTTATTACGTTATTAAACAATGTTCGCGATAATGTCCAAATATAACTACGATACATTACTTTTTAGGGTTGGACCGTTTAATGTGTTTATTATGTAACACAGAAAATCTAAAACAAGTAATAGCATTTCCAAAAACTATGTCAGGCCGAGATTTAATGTCAGGAGCACCGGTTTCCATTTCTGAAAACGAAAAACAATTATATCACATAAGGACTATAGACGAATAACATTCTGATTAAGAAATATTTCTTTTTGTTGTTGTTCTATTAAGTTATAAAAAATGATTTTACGAGGCTAGCGAGTCATATATTTTGTAAAATCTTTTCCTTCTACAGTTTTTTGCATCATGTAAAATGCATTGGATATTTTTCTTAAGCTAATAACTTTTTTGCACTTACTATATCAAATCTGTGATATAACAAGCGTGAGACATGTCTATGTATCACTCTGTTATCGAAAATAGCAAATCTTTATATAACTTGTAGATATGCATTTCAATCTTAATTATAACCAAATTTTTTTAATTGTAAAGTATTTTTTATTTTATTTAAATTCTTCTTAAACATCTGTTCCATAATTTACAATATACATGTTGAAATTACTGTAATTCTTAATACCCTCCGTTTATATCGCATAATTGCTATTGACAATTACAAAAAATTAAAGAAATTTTTCAAATAATAACTCGATGAACAAATATTCTTATTTGCACAATTAATATGTCTGATGCATAAGTAGTAAATTTATTATGTGAAAAACAAAATTATACTTATACTATACTAACATAATGACGTGAACACATGTGTTGTGTAATTTGTTGTGATTAACATCGCTATCTGACATCGTCATATTTTCAATGATTTCAGAAATTAATCTGAACATAATCAGTTATCCACAAAAAGGTACAAAAAAAAAATACATGTAAAAAATTAAAAATTATATTTTATCTGTTTGGGGTTAACTTGATATCCTGTTAATCTGGTATCGGTAAAAAATAGTTGATAAAAATGATTATAGAAATGAAATGATAAGAGACTAAATTTTAATATACAAAAAGTTATTTATTAAAAATTTTTTCGTTTTGATAAAATTTCATGCATTTTATTTGAAATTACTAAAGCGAAATAAAAAATTTTTATCTGTGCAAAGAGTGATTACATCGATCTATAAAACAGAAAATTTCTTTTTATAGATACACCTGAAAGGATTTCCTTCAATTAAAATTTCGTAATAAAAACATTGATATGTTGTTACATTTTAACGTTTGTCGAAGAAAATTCATCTTTTCGTGTTAATTGCTATTTCGACTTAGCGAACTGGAACATAGACATATGCAATCACATAACATTTGTTTTGTTTCTTCAGAAAACAAATTGTTGTCATCAATTTTTTCCACAAAATGTGTGCATTATGAAATATTTCTCTTTCTTCGTTATGAAATGCTTAAGTGCACAATATACATTACATCGTACTTATTTGCTTCATACCCGCAACATGCACAAGCCATAATTAGAACTATATAACTTACGATGAGAAAAATTAGGAATACATACATTGAAAATACTAGGATTTGTACTAATTATTGTTTTAACATTTGTGATGATAAAAAAAAAATGATCGAAATGGAAGATCTGCAGTACTGTCTCTTTTATAGAATATAAACGTTAAAAATGTACGTACTCTATTACAGTTGGAAGAAGCGTCAGTCTCAACTGAATTTTGTATTATTTTTATAACGACAACGTTCGTATGTTCCTAGTTCTCTAAGACACTTATAATGCACTATTACGTATAACAGGTGTTAATTATTCAGTTTACAATTCTTGCGAAACATAATGTAGAATTCTATTAAAAATTAGCATTGAACATGATTATGTTTCGTCTACAAAAATGCATCGACGACTATCCCGTACGAAAACTTAACGTAGGGACTCTGAAATCTCAAAAACTAGAACGTTTCAAAGTATATTGTTTCCTAAATACATAATAATTAAACGTAAATCGAATTACTTTAACGAAGCATCTTGCAACAAGACGATCTCTCATTTAAATTAATAAAATTCCTTACACTCCATTAATTCTAAATCCCTATATTAAGTGACCGTACAGATCGGCGATTACGACAGGGGCGTAAACAGAAAGTTGCGTAGTTTAGAAGTGATATCTTTTTCTTATTTTTTTCATTCAAACCGTCGTGCATAATAAAAGTTAAAAACGATACTGAACAGCAGAAGATTCTTGACTCGCGTAACATTAAAGCTGTCTTCATCGACCGTGTATCCTCGTTAAGGACAATAAAATGAAAATGCACGGTCAATAAATCAAGACTGATGTTTATTTAAAAAAGGTGTTATCCTAGTTTTATATTTTACACACACACAGACACACATACATGCGCGCTCGAAAACGCACACAAAAATGTTACGATAATTTTTAAGAATCTTGATCAGAAGAGATTAACATTTATTTACGCCCCTGATTTACATTTTAAACGTGAAAACGGTCTTCAAATCAAAATATGATTGTTTGAGAGATGTGACTCGTTATTTAAATCGATTTTTGTTTTCCCCGTTCTCAGTAGAACGTTTCATCGTCAAATAATATGTTCTGCTATTAACTCGTTAGAATATGTACAAATTATCGCTTTTTTTCCGTTTGGGAACACAGTGTTTCGCATGTTACACGAGTTGTACAGAAATACTTGGCTTGGATATTTACTCAATTATAGTTGGCAGTATGAGAATGTTTAATCTATATATGTACGTGGATCGATCGAGGTACTTTCCAAGACCATTTGATTCCTTCGAAATCCTGTTTTATCGGTACTCAGTGAAATCTCAACTTCAATCTGCTTATTAAATTCGGTGTATAATTCTCCTCTTATTTTTTTGCTTTTTTATTCAAATTGCAAAACACATGTTATTTTAAATAACAATCGTATTCCTTCAGTTTGTTTGACATAGATCGCGATCTATGCGCACACTGTTTCGCCATTTAGAAAAATACTATTTTACAAAACGCGGCGAACTCTCGCACACATTCGACGCACACGTAATGCACTGAAGAGCTCGCCGAACTCGAAGATGTACAAGCAAACACGTTACATATAAAGACGCACCCATACTTACACATTCGCTCATATATACGCCATCGTAGAATCAATAGACAATACACAAATATGTAACACAACCATACATATTACACATACACCCTCATTTTTCATATAGAATATTGTAACTACTACTCCTTCCATAAGGTATGTTAAGGAAACCGCCTAGAAATTCTACAGGACACTGTGAATATAATATATACACGTATGATGAAGGCAGGGCTGCATAATTGAACAGACAGAATGTACACGAGCAAAGTATCGCAAGCACGTGGATATATGTTACACTCAACCTTGTGTTACATTTCTTTTACTCAATTCTCGCGACATCAGAATTTTTTTTCTCAAATAAACAATATAATTTCGATATCTTTTATGTACGAATTTACTTGTACAAAATTGAACAAAGCAATTAGTTAACCGACACAATTATAGATCGTATGAAAAGGATGGATTGTCAAATTTATCATTTTCTCATATTTTTCGGTTCTCTTTTTATGCTTCGCTGCCTGCCCATTCCAACGCACCTGCTGATTTATTATGGTGAGATGCGGTATCACGATGACGCAAACGTTAAAATTTACGACGAACCTACTGTAAGAAATGATTAGACTTAACTGCACTTTTCCTACCATCATCGAATGTTTTCTCACCCGGCCCGCCGGTTCCACGCATGTAGATTAAAAACGAGATACCATATCTAGAATTAATACATATACAATAACATAAGTGCCAACGTTGGCAGTATACTTTTTGAATTATTATACCTTTATCGCATGGAAGTCGTAGAAACACGAGATACCTTACTGCCGTCAATAAAGTGTCTATTTAACATAATTCACATGTTTATTACACATAATAAATAAGCTCGATATCTATTGTTGCTGCACTCAACGACGATCGCATCATCTTTCAATTTCGAATGATGAATTTCCGTTCGTGATGAGATTAAAAATTATTATCTCCAATTTCGAACGGCCACTGGGCAATTTAATTAATGAAACCAATTTGCTTGAATATGCCTTTACATAATATGACTGTAACTAAATTTTCCATACGCGATATTAGTAACCGCGATTGTTATTTTCTCTTTGTCAACCAAAACTATGGAATTGAATTTGCATGTAATGCGTATAATTTTATGTGTACACATAAAATTCGCTTTGTTTTCGATATTGCCGTATCATTTCTTTTTCTCTTTGTGCTTTTTCGAACTCGTTTCAAGTTAGCACGTTATGTCAAAAATATACAAATACATGACCTTTTATTAATAGTGTACTCCATACCAATTTTGTTGCCTTTCTTAATAGAGATCAAAACAGTTTGAATAGTTAACTTTTTTTTGACTTTGTCAAGGTAGAATCAAAGTTTTAATTTGTAATAAAATTGTTAACTGCTCAAATGTCCAATTACCAATATACAAATTGTAATATTTTTTGCAGTATACAAATAGATCATCCTGTATTATTTATACAACACACAGGTACACAAGAAGGAATCGTGCACACAAGATGATGTATCCAAATATTAGCAATATTTGTGGTATACTTAAAAAAATGATAGATGTGATATTATGTGTCACGGCCCTTAAATATTGTGATGGTCACATTCGTTGTGCCACAGAGTGTACAATGATAAAGATCATGAATGTGGCAGAATACATAAACAGTGCATGACATACTCGAAGCTAGCCAATGAGCCAAGCGGGCCGATCTCCTAGATAACATATTGTAACCATAGTTTTTCTTTCTTCTTGGGTTCGTTCCAGCACCGGCGTCTCATACGTCGGTTAGTTCACTTTGTACATATAATGTAAATGCAATTTCTGCTCATTTGAGGTACCCAAGAATTGTCTGTTCTCATATCTTCTTTGAACCGATATCATTTTCAGTTCTCTGTTGCACAAAAGTAGATGAATTCTCGCGAGCATTGCCCAGCGTTTTCTGCATTCATTTTATGCACTCTCATCGACAGTAGGTAACCAAAATGCCATATTGGTGCAGGCAGATGCTAACATCATGTACTTGGGATTGAATTGAATACACTGAACTGGGGCAGGATGATCTCCACTAAGCACGCAAACTTTGTATCCAGTCTCAGCATTCCATACGTGCACTCTGCCATCTGTGGATCCACTGAATACAAACTGTGAGTCTGGACTAAAACTGGCTTCGATTGCAATTCCTTTATTGTTCAAATAACCAGCAAATGTTTGTAACGGTGTACCATGAAACGCATCTATCAAACGTATCGTGCTACCATTTGTAGAAATCAAGATGGTTTTGCCATCTCTGCTGAATTTTAGTCCCGTCCAATCACATTCTTTCTCCTGAGATAGTTTAAATGTAACAAATGGCCCCTTGTCGAAACTACGCAAATCGTACAGCTTTAAAAACTCTGAATTGACGCCTGCTGCAAAAATAAGACCTTCAGGGTCATACGCGGCAACTGGTCGTCCAGAAACATTCATAACACCGTGACAATTGGGTGAACGTAAATCCCATAGTCTCAATGACTTATCTAAAGAACCAGAAAGAAACGTATCCTCTATAGGACTGATACAGAGCGATACAACTTTCTTGCTATGACCTGGGAAATATCTGATATACTTGTTATCGTGTAGACTTAAATAGCGGATGGTATCGTCAATTTTCGTGCTGCTGTGTATCGCAGTATTCTTCGCGTGAGTAAAATGGATTAGATCTACACCATACTTCTTCGAGTTGACTGTACGCACTTGAGTGCCTTTCTCGCAGTCGTATATCACTATTTGGTCGTCCTCTGAACAGGAGATCAGCGTATCCCCATTTGGTGAGAAGTCAATACTGTTTATGCGATCGGAGTTTTCGCGGAAAACCTTGGCCACCTTGAAGCTCCTCACCACGTGGTCAACGAGCTTCATGGTGATGGACGGCGCGTTCTCCCTTTCGTGCCGTCCTCTTAACCTCCCCGCTTCCGCAATTTCTTTCTCCTTCCTTATGATACGATCTAGGCGCCGAGGCGCGAAGCTCCCGAGGAGGGGTCAGGGGCAGTTCGCCTCTGTGCCACTGTTATTCACCTCGCGGGAAAGAAAAATCCCGCGGGGAGTTCAAGGGGTCAGAGGATCCTAACCGCAGCTGAATTACCACTTTATTACCCTTGACCCTTTTAATCCTCCTTCTCCTTAACTATCAGATATTCTTCTATATCGAGTCGCTTTCCTTTTAATTTGACAAAAATCCTCGCTCAGTATCTTCTCTCTTTCCTACGAACGGACGCCGTCGGCAGACTAGCGCACACCGCACGCACAAATTCTGCCAACTGTTTAGAGAAATGGATGACGAATTACCGTGAACGTTCTCAGGATACTGTAGATTCATACCGTGAGTAGAGCTATCGATCTGCGTCGACGTCGATGCGATACGCCGCCTTCGAGGGAACTGCTTTATCGGAAGAAACTTCAAAAATTTAAATTCACCTAATCTCTTATGATACACCAAATTGAGATTTTTCATTTAAATCTTGTTTTTTAACTGTCGCGTAATAGACACCCTATAATGAGAAGTTAATATCGAAAAGAATTCCGGTAATTATATTTTAATACCGTATTTCAATTGGTTATTTATTTTTACTTTACATTATTTATTACATTGCAGGTATCTATATACATACGAATATATTTATATGCCAATAAAAATATTCATTTCACTTATAATGTATAAAATACGCATTAATAAGGTTACTTGCATTAATAAGTTTTCTAATTTGTATAGAATATTTCACTACATATATACATATATAATATCAATACTATTTAATTTAAATTAAGCAATTATATATTTGTTCTTTCCTATAGCTTAAATTTTTATAATATGTAATATATGAATTATTTAGAAAATTACTTAAATTTAATAAATATCACGTTTTTATCTGCAATTTCGTTAGAATATAAATTAATTATAAAATTTACTATAGATCAAGGTAAACGTATTTTTTTACTCTATAGAAATAGAAATTATTTTCGTTATACGTTATATATGTGTATATATTTATCGTAAAGTTGCTTATTATTTCACGAACTAATAATCAAAAATAATTAAAACCGGCATATTTTACTGTTTCGTATTCTTACAATTCGCACATCCTAATTCATTACAAACAAAATGAACGGAAATAAAAATGAATAAAACCCCCATTTTGCTTATTGTGTAATGTACTTTTAATATGCAAAATTTAAATGCAGATTTGCTACACCAAAATTAAGCAAAAGAGCATGTACAATATTTTCACTAAAATTATATGTGTGTGTGTCCCCCCCCCCCTCCCCTCCACCCGCCCTCTGCCCGCTCCAACACATACACACACACTCATCAAATACTTATTAAAAATATTATAAAACTGAATGAAAAAGTTGTGCTTGATAACGATACAACATTAAAACTGCTTCGGTTTATAATCATATGAAAATAGGTATGCATTTTTGCGATTAGAGTTATATAGATATAAATGTTCTTTATGTATCAAATTCAATATATTTACAAGACCAACTCTACTAAATAATCTCTTACAGTTTCTAAAAGACATTCATTTATTTAATCCAATATAGTGAAGCCACTGTATTATATACTGAAATCTTTTCTGTTAAATTAAAAACATTCTTATACTCAATTATAATAATGTCTATATATATGTAACAATATAACTGTATATAATTGTAGTCGCTAACTCTCAGAGTTGCACGTGACATAAATAAATAAATAAATAAATAAAATATATTTACAGCCTTCATTCTATTTTTTGTCTGTTTGAACTATGGAGTTTATATTTCTCTTTTATAAATTTAAGCTCAAGAACATATATATTTACATGTATCTGTGCTGCTAAAAAGATAAAATTATTAATACTAGCTCTTAAAATGTATCTAAATTTATTACAGTGTTCAATTTATTTCACATTTTGCATATACTTCTTATCATTGTATCCTCTAAAATGGAGACTAATTTTTCAAGTAAATGTATAGCCTCAAAATGTTAAAGCTTAAGATTATCTTTCAATAAAAGTTTCTTCCCGTTTTTATGCTATAAGGCTGATTTTATATTGACTGTTATTAAAATTGTATTGAACCGCTTTATAAATTAACATCAATCATTCGGTTTTGTTATTAAATAGCATATAAATTCAATCGAATATTAGTGCAATAAATACTTTTACATAATTAGACTTTATGGAATGTGAAAACGAGACACTTTATTTTAATCAAAATATTTTGTGTTGCAAATAACGATCGTTAAATTAATAAAATAATTATCATCATATATCTACGTTGCCTTTACATACAATGCTTTACATTTCAATAGTCTTTTTTTCGTTCTTATGAATAATGAAAGTTATAACTATTAAATCAACAGCCAAGCAGAACACAATTAAACGTTCAAACCATTCCTGGCAAACTAACGTATTTTTCGATCTCTGTACTTGTTTGTATTCATTGTTTTATCCAAGGACGACATACATACAATGTACAGTTTTATTCTTGCACTTTGTTTCGCATTTTTTTTTTTAAATTATATATACTATATCGCAAAAGTCAATACAGATTTACAGTGACAGTAGAGGACATTAATATATTACAAAAGAAAAAAAAATTGAATGACAAAAAATATAATCACTGTGTTTCATTTTACTAGTTTTTTGTATGATTATTAGTTAACTGTTAAATAGATCTATATAAGAGAGAATTTTCTCTCTCTTCAGTCCTGGCACACATTGCTATATGACAAATTTGTTAAAAAGTTTATACTTCCTTTCTTTTGTTATAACAATAATAACGATAACAATTATACTTATAATAATCATAATGTCTTCTAATTATTATTTCCATTAAAAGACATTACTAATGATTTACCTGTAAGGAACATACATCATGGTAAAGCTCTGCATAAAGTATACTGTGTATGAAAGGCATTTAAAATAGTAGCCAATAAAAGAATATATATAAAAATCAAGTTGTCAGCGTAATTTTACTAATATTATTGTAAAGATTCAGCTATGTTCTTATTTTATATATCAGTATACTTTACCCAAATCAAACCAATTATTTAGAAGACTGCTGCATAAAGCAATAGGCTCGTTTGTTGGTCCCTGAACCTAAAACTTATACTTATGTTTAGCAACTTACAATTTTTATGTTTGTTAGATTATTTGTCACGAACTAAGAAATGTAATAATTAATTAAAGCAAGTATTATAAGTAATTTATATACGCGATAAACAGAAATATTATACAGTTTTTAAATGGATTATATTTTTGTTGTATATATGATACATAATAGTTATTAATTATTCTTTATACCCAGTATGTACTCTTTATATGCTACTCTTTTCTTTTCATAGCCTTGTTTTCATAAATCTTAGCTCAGATTGTGACAATATAATCTAACCTTTGAAAGTAAGATTAAAATCAAATTGTCAATTACAGATGATTCACATAAAAATATATAAAAGCAAGTATAGATTTATCAATAAACTTATTTATCAATCACTTTTCCTCCCTTTGAAAGAGAAAATATTAGAATGTTTTACAATTTACATATTATTAATAATCATAATTAGTTAGCTAAATTGACAATACTCATTTCTAATGAGATATTCTTCTAAACCAATACTTTTAATTTATTTTCAGTGGTTCAACAATTTTCAGAGGTTCAGGGAATATCGATGATTATAATACTTAAACAGCAGATTAGGCTAGTATAAATTAGCACGTTGATTAATTTAAATTACCTATCTTTCCTTTAAAATTATAGTATTTTATGCGCCAAAAAATATAAGCAACAAATTAAGATTATAATTCATATACATATATATAAATGTATGTATCAATGCACTTCATTGTTGTGACACTTTTATCTCATAGCCATTTATCTTCAATGTGCCGTGAATTTTGATTGTAGCTTTTCTTGTAATACTGTATAAATTATTATATAAAATGTTAAATTAATACCTTTCGTTGTAAATTTGTGCTATTTATATACTGATCGTGCGGTACACGGTAAAAGTATGAATTGCTTGATTCACCAGGCCAATTATTAATTAAAAATCTATAAGTTACACAAACATGATTTCATACTCATATTTTTCTTATGTAATATATTGTATATACATATCTATGTATTATTGCGTATATGCATTATAAATGTGTAAACTTGAAAAGCATATTTAAGTAGTATTAAATGTCTTTAATCACGCTATCTATTTTGTAGGAAAGGCCTCGTAGTGCTAAATATATGAAAAAATTACTGTGTGGATTTAACTATCCTTTCAGCAAGTTCTATTTGAAATTTTTCCCTATCTTTTTTCCATGAAGTTGAATAAACTTATGGAAAATTTTGCCTTCTGTTAAATTTGTTTTTTATCCATGAAAATGCATAAAACGATAAAATACATTAATTCTCAAGATCGTTTTTGTGCCCATTTCAAATCATCTGCTCTAGGTTTATAGCCAGTAGCTTTCTCAATTATAACTTCTAGAATATACCAAAATCGAAGTTGTTCTAATGGCCAATTTAACCATCCAGTAGTAATACAAAAATAAGTTTCGTGCGGTGCGACATGATGCACACGATGATGTTTCCTAGGCAATATAATTCTATGTTCTTGTAACCAAACAACCCAGGAAGGTAGACCAAAATATGTATGTGACCATTTGTGTATCTGAAAAAAGCCTTTCACATTGTTGCTGCCACGTCACTTTACTAATACTGTATGTTATGTACGGGGTATTTAAAAAGGGGGTCCAAGACTTTAAAAGTTTATTTATAATACTTACGAAGAAAAGCAAAAATGTCCAATCAACATAAGTTCTGCGATCAACTCCTTCGACGAAAAATCGATTTCTATCATTTACGAACATTCAAAATCGAGATTTTCTCTGACTAAAAAATGTGTGCTGTACAATATGAGATTCGGAAAGAATATTTGAAAATGTACAACTAGAAATAATAAAATATATTGTACATTTACTACAGCAAAGGTTTTTGCTTATAGTATGTAGTTTTTGCTTATACAATGTATATGCATATAGTATGTAATTTTTGTTGGTATTAGTAATAATTTTACATTGAGGTAACCTTGAGATAACGTACTTTTCAATCAATCTTTTTGTCTATGTTCGACGAGGATATTCACTCACGATAGCAAATGTTCGTAAACATGGAAGTTGATTTTACGTCGAACAGATTGGTTGCAGGATCTATGTAAATTGGCCATTTTTCGTTTTTTTTTTTTAGTATTATAAGCTCTTAAAATTTTGGATCTTTTTTTAAACATCCTGCACAAAGAAAATATCATATTTATTATAAAAATTCGTGAAAATTAAAATATTACATCGACAGTTACGTTTAATTACCTGATTAGTCATTGCCACGAAAATCGCAAGGAGAAACCAATAACAAGTGCAAACAAATTTCTGTTGTATCTCTGATTCTGGCAAAGTTAGGAAATCCCACGTTAATTTACAAAGGAATGGAATTGTGACCATGAAATTGTCACCATTAGTTTCTATAAAATCATGCCTTGTTATACTTGTCGGATCAATGTGGTGTTCTCGAAACGGCCTTAAGAAATTCTGCAAAAACATATGTGCATTTTTAGTGTTTATCAATTTACCAAATAACACTTGCATATGTATATTTGTTTGTGGTAACAGTGACACGTTCGTGAATCAACGTTCGAAATGATTCTGAAAAAGATTTCGGTAAATTACTACGCTCCTGTACAATGATTATTTAGTATTTACCTTTCCAAGAATTGGAAGTTCTATAGAGCCCCATGTGTCAGCAGCCCAATGAACTAATCCAGATCCAAAATCAGCGGTGACGATGCCGCAGAACGCTGCTATCGCTATCGAGCTTAAATTTTCTAATCGCAATCTGATAAGAATAAATATTGAATTAACCACAATGAGTGTAATACAGATACCGACACAAATGCACTCTTGTGTCCTTTTCCCTGTAACAAAAACATTACTATGTAATATCACGTAATTCGTAAACGAAATGTCGGAAGTATATAGTTTTTCGCTAAAGTACAAAAGATCTTGAAAATGTGTAATTTAAGGATACCATGATAATGACTTTATAAGCATTGTATCGTATAGGTACAAAAAGATACATATTGTTAGACTGATCTTTATTTTTATTCACAGGCGTGAGCAGAATTCCAAGGTGTAAGCAATGTATAGTCAGTATCTTGGCAAGCATTAAAATCGGAAAACATACATATAATGTGAACGCATGTCGCTTATGTACACTTTTTGACATTTCGCATCGAATGTTATGAAGTTATCAATGGACTTTACCGAATGCAATTTCGTGTACAGTATACAGACAGAATACCCGAAAAGACTATTAAGTGTTGAAATGTCGATGAAAATGCTTGAAAAGTCAAATAAATAATTGAAAGAATGTTACCAGTGCTATACAAATTTGCGAGTTCTTGGGCACCCTTGTGATTGGGACCCCATCTCGGTACGGTTCTGTCCTCTTGCGAAGTCGACACCACCGAGTTGGCATTCGGATCGTCCTCGAGCATCGAATTCTCGTAGATCTGACGTTCGGTTTTCACTGGCGCCAAGAAATTTGTAGCCATCGAGCACGCGGCTGATGCCGCTTGGCCCAAGTTCGGCACCTTTATCTCATCCATAATTATTATAATTATCCTGCAATATTCCTTGAGTAATTCAAATTGTAGTGTGTCCTTTTTTTAGTTTTACTAGTACGTCTTATTCCGTAGCGATTCCCTGTTTTCTAACATTGCGAAATTTCTTTTTGTCATTTACGGAAAAAGGCAGCGATGCGTTTCTATATATATATATATATATATCTTTTAATACACAATTTTATACTCTATCATGTAAGTTCTTATAAAATGCAGACGATCTTTTGAATTTTGCGTGTAGGAACAGCCATAACGTGTTATGCATTATTCGATCTATTTCCTCATCATCTATCGTTCCATCCATCTACTTTGAGTATAATTCTTCCCGCAATGGTCATCGTGTCATTTTTTTGTGCAAATTATTGTTTTTCGTTGTTGCTGCTGTACGCTTATTTTCTCTTTGAATTACTCGTGTTTGAAGCCTCATTCGACGGAATTTGTGCTATGATAAACAAAAGATATTTATTAATACGATAAACGATTTTTGTACAATATGGTTTAAAAAATCGTAATTCTTTCCAACATAAATTTTATATCACGAAAAGAACGCCGTACATTATGATAACGGAATACTTAAACGGAAGATCGTAAGTACCGAACTTGTCATGCCAGATAACATCTTCTTATGTTCTAGTTTCATATATCTTTATGTTATAGTTATAAAACGTATCTCATTGCACGTAATCAATTGAAGTATATCGAACTTCTAATTCGTTTTAATTCTGAGTTTCCTCCATATTGATTACTGTAGAGATTATAACACAAAATATAACATATAACGATTTTTGTGTGCCCCCTAATGCTAACAATTGTTCAATAATACGTGCAACAAGAACGCTAAATTAATGCTGCATTCTGATTGTGACAATTTAATGCGCTTAATTGTAATAAGCATTATCTCACGATATTATTGAAGATTACAAATGAACGGAGAGAAATAGCGATTGATAAATATTTAAATCACGAAAGAGTAATAACGGTATAATCTAAAACTACGTAACCATTGGCGAAATAGTTTAATATCGCTTCTTCTACAAAATGAGAATTAATTTTAATAATATACCGAGTTTACATGCACCAATTCAAAATAATTTCAGGACTGTTTCACTCTACGCGAATATCATTATCTATTTATTCACCTGTTCATGTACATGTACATATTTTTTGATATTCCGACAAAAACTTATCCGTGAACAAATTCAAAGTATCACTTATTTAAAAGATAATAAAATGAAATTAACTACTATTAATTCATATTGTCATTTATGTTTGTACGAGTAAAAATTTGATCAAGGGATTTTACACAATATCAGAATACATGTCACAGTATATAGTCGTTTGAACTATCAGCATTTACAAATCGCGACAGCTACACGACGAGATTGAAAGTAACACGATATTGCTAACGAACTTTTGCTCGTACCATCACGCGGTTCTTCGTAAATAAGAAACTTACTGGTGTCGCATTGTTGATTCTTTTCTCACATTTTTGCACACGACCATTCGAACCGGCGTGCATGGCTACGCACACGTACAGATTTGCACTCTGTGCATAGAGTACACGCGTACGGCACGTGCATTTTACGCCCGAAATACAAAGAAAGAGGTGAATATCGAATCGTTAGACGTGAATATCAAATCGAGACTTAATAAAATTATACTGAAATAAACGTTTGAACGCACTGACACAGAAAATCTCATCGAATTTGAAACATCAGGCATACCCATAAGACGAATGAGGGATACGAGAACGGCGATAGAAAATCCTCAATGAACTCAGAGGATTTCTCGTTGTTTCCGTATTCGCTCGTTATCCTGGCCGATGCATTGTCCAGCCATAAAGTTGCTGAATGTGCACGCTCAATTAGTCACTGGTAGGATCGAAAGAGACCTACGACGAGACACTATCGTACCTCGTACCGATGTAACACGTACACACGTAAGGAAAGCACGCATGATGTTCATACGCATTCGTGTCGTTTCATGCACAAATATTCTTGCTACACCGTGATATCACCACAGAAAACTGGTAGTAACAGGTTCGGATTTACTGTATTTTCGTGAATGACAAACACTATTGTAAGAATGTAAGATTGTAGGGGGAGGAGAGAGAAAGAGAATACGCGCGTATATATGTAGACGGAAAGAGTAAAGAAAGGTAGGAGTAATTGACGAAAGGATCGAGGAGATATGTTGTCACGACTTGGCATTTAACTGCGGGAACTCGTTGTTTCTCTCTCATAAGCCAATAATGTTGTAAAGGTAACAAAAAAAGACAGCAATACAAGCGTATAAAACGATAGCAATAGTTTCGCCGTATGTCTTACAACGTCCTGTTCACGATTCTCCTCGGTTCTTTCTCTTTTGCACGAGTTCACGTTACGCGAATTCGCTGGCTCTTTCCTTCTTTCATGCGAGAGCTTCTCCTGCAACCCCGCCTCGCGTTTTCTGACGAACGACCGGCGCCGCCTGACGACCGTAGCTCGCGTCGCGACGCTCTCGTGGCGCCGTCATGCGGCTACCCTCCTTGATGTTACCACTTCTAGACGTAAGAAGAGTTCCGTTCAGTCGAGGTGAGATAATTTGTTACGGTTGTACTTCACTTTATTATTCGAAAACGCGCATTGCTTCGCATTTTACAATTCTCTTCATCTTTCTAATAATTATTCTATTATCGTATTTAATTAATAGCATTTCATAGTTTTTCATTCAAGAATAAAAAAAAAAATGAAAAATATTATTTGAAGTGAAAATATTTTTATTTCAAGCGATAATTGCATACGCCTATGCGAATCATTTCATAACTACTGAAGATGTAGCTTCTATGTAAAATACACGTGAGTATAAGGCTATGGAAACGTATGTAATACATCATCGATTAAAAATGCAACACGTCATGACTATTCGTGTGTGCATCATATCTACAAGGTCCTTACGTTGTTAAATGTTCTATAGTTAAGCGTTAGTTCAAATGTATAGATATAATATAGATATGTATAATCGAAAACGTAAGCATCAGGCTGAATGATAGAGTTTATACCGACTTGTTAACATTCACCTTTTGACATAAATTAAATGCTTTCAAGTTTTTATACAGACGAAAATTAAATTTTTACAATATATGATTGCAATTGTATAATAAATCGAATGCTTTTGTATTACCCTTATCTAAGTAATTATTTAAGTAATTATTATATATATATATATAATAAAGTATATTATTATATATATAAAATAAAGGTAAGGAAATGTGAGACAACATTCAAGAATTAATAAAAATATGTATACATATGTTTAAAGTATTAAATCTCATGTGACCTAAAACAATCTTTCCGGCTAGAGTATGTGCACATGGCCTTTCACAGAACACTCATATCTTATTCAAGAGTATATAGGTAGATCGACCGAAAATGGCTAACTTCTAAGTTTTTCATAACGTAATATCGTGGAGATATACAGTGCTGGACAAAAGTATTGGCACAGCATGATTGTTATGATAAAAATGCTTATAACTATGAAACAAATTGTTAAAAAGGAAAAATTTGTTTACACGTTTATTTATTTATTATTCTAGATTATTATTTAACAGAAACAGTAATATAAATAAAGTGATATGCGAAATAATAACAAAAACATATTTATTGAGCGTTTTAAGCATGGACAAAAGTATTGGCACATTATACAAAATTTAGTGTAGTTGTATCTCTCCGAAAAAAATCCGATTGTCACTTGATGGTATAGGTAGGGGATTCCCTGATAGTCATTTTTTCTAACAGTCATCCTTAAGTTCAGTCGATTAGCAACATAGGAAATATAACAAGCAACAATGTCAAGAAGAGGGAAAGAAACTACAAGTGAAGAGAGAAAAATAATATTAAATTTGCACAAAATGCGAAAATCTTATAGTGAAATAGCAAAAAGTGTTAATAGAAGTCGATTCACTATTAGAAGTGTCGTAAAACGATTTGAGAATCAATCAGATTTCAAAAGTAGGAATCGAAGTGGACGTCCCTCAAAGTTAACAGTTAGAGAAAAACGGAAAATTGTAAAGGAAGTGAAAATAAATTGTAAATTAAACTCATCACAACTTAGAGCAAAGTTAAATGAAGAAAATAAAAAAGAAGTAAGTTCGAAAACTATACGGAGAGTGTTAAAAGATGCGGGATATTCTGCGTGTGTCGCAAGAAGGAAACCATACATATCCAAGAAGAATCGGAAGATGAGAAAAGAATTTGCAAAAGAATTTATAAAAAAGGATCCCACATTCTGGAATAACGTATTATTTTCAGATGAAACTAAATTTAATATATTTAAATCAGATGGCAGAGTATTAGTTTGGAGAAAGCCAAATACGGAAATGGATCCACAACATTTACAAGCCACTGTGAAACATGGAGGAGGTGGAGTCATGGTATGGGGTTCCATTGCAGCGTCTGGGGTTGGCGAATTAGTATTCATAGATGAGATTATGGACAAATATGTATATTTAAATATATTAAAGGAAAATTTATTTAAAAGTGCTAATAAATTAAATCTCCCGCGTGATTTTTATTTTCAACAAGACCATGATCCAAAACATACTGCCTATATTGTACGACAATGGATCGTTTACAATACCGCACATACATTAAATACCCCACCCCAGAGTCCAGACATGAATCCCATCGAACATGTTTGGAATGAATTAGAAAAAAAAATTAGAAAATATAATATAACAAACAAAAACCAATTAAAAGCTATTATTTTACAAGAATGGAACAATATAGAGCCGGATTTTACAAAAAAATTGGTAACTTCAATGCCAAAACGATTGAAGGAAGTTATCATGAGGAATGGAGGGCCAACCAAATATTAATTTTTAATTTCTAAGTACTTTCAATCATTTGTGCCAATACTTTTGTCCATGCTTAAAACGCTCAATAAATATGTTTTTGTTATTATTTCGCATATCACTTTATTTATATTACTGTTTCTGTTAAATAATAATCTAGAATAATAAATAAATAAACGTGTAAACAAATTTTTCCTTTTTAACAATTTGTTTCATAGTTATAAGCATTTTTATCATAACAATCATGCTGTGCCAATACTTTTGTCCAGCACTGTATGTATGCTCAAGTCCCTGATCACGTAACAGATAATAGCATATATTTAATGAAAGTGTGTTATTACATATCAGCAATTTTCGATACTAAACTTGTTCCAAACCTTTTAATTTAGTCAAATAGAAAATTATTAATTTTCTTATACCGATTTCTTAGTATAAAAAATATCGTGTTTGTAATCTATCTACAGTTACATAAAAACAAAATTTTATTCCCCCCCCCCCCTCTTTCCCTCCCTCTCTCTCTCGAAAAATAAAAATTGAATCGACGAAGAAATGATTTATCATAAATGACAATTTTAACATTTTCGTTATTTTCTTTGTAATTGCTAGTATTTTACAGTATAAAACTTTCCTCGTGATTCTGTTTGAGATTATGCTCTTTGTTTAGCTTTGTACAACCAGCCTGGAGTTGCCAAGTTACAATAACGCCAAAATAAACTAAGAAGTGCGAAACTTCAGTTGACATAAATTCTTAACTGCTATAAAATGTGTTCACACACATAAGTAGCGTTTGTCGATTATAGAGAAACCTAACATTCTTTCGTTTATGCCACAATTTTATTGTTACATTTAAGAAACAATAAAGAGTAGTTCGTATCCAAGCAGCAAAAGTTAATAATAAATAAGAATCCTTATATTGGATAATTTAATAGTCATTGTGAAACATTGATAATACAACATAAAATAACAATAATTTCACTGATAAGCGTGCAAACACGAACACGGTTGTATTACTGCAGAGTGCTATCGATATTAGAAGCTGTCCTAAAAATCGGAAAAGTATCATCATTCAATGACTTTCCTAAAAATTATATGTACGTAACAATTTTTATTGTCGCCAAACTAAAAGTAACCGACTCTTACGTGTTATGAAAAATTAAATTACTATTTTATATTTTACACAATATATATAATTTACACATAGTAAAACGGAAATGATATCAATTAGGTTGATGAAATTAATTTCATCTATATGTATAATTAACATCAAACGATAGTGTCTTATATAAGTTAAATCTAATTTAATCCTCTAACCTTCATCAACTCTTTATAATTACGTTCAACAACAACTCTATTAGATTTGTTTCATTTTTCATTTATCATACTGTCAGAATTTAACAATTTTCAAGTATTAAAAAATATTTAAAAATGTATAAAAAATATTTATTTACTTATATTACTTTTAAAATTTTTATTCATTTTATTTACTATTATTTATTTTATTTACTTAGTATTTATTATATGGCGTTGGTAAAAATTGTATAGATATTGCTACGATATGTAATTAACTAAAATGTATAAATATTTCTTAACGATAGCATTTATTTATGACAGTATTAATTCATACGTACACTTATATCATTTTTATTTTTAATCTAACATTTAATTTTTTTGTTATTGTTAAAACTTTTTTTAATAATTGATTAAATGATTTCACATATTATGTAACTATAAAATTTTATTAATTACTTTAAATCGTAGGAACGTGCAACGATATTATGAATTCCTTTCTATAGTTACGGTGATTTTTGCTAAACAATGAATATTTGCGTGACTTTACGAACAATAATTTATATGATGTTTCTTGTGACTTACTATTCAAATTTTGATAATACTCTGCGTGATCGGTCTAGGCTTTCCTTAGTTTTGGGATCCACTAAAACAGGCATGCATGACAACAGCGTAATGATATAATGGAGAGGTATTCAAAGAACAATGTGCGACATGCAACATGTCTACAATGACAAATCACAAGTTAATATTTTTTACTGTGGATTGAAGCGCACACATACACACGTATCGGTGTTGTAATTCGTTATTCGTGGACTTGCGTGCTGCGACAAATCCAAGATATGAAGAAGACTATTGGTACGAAGCGTGGGAGACTACGTACAATGTATACGATGAATACATACGATATTTCGATTCTTTCATCAACGATTTAAGATGTATATGCACATGACCAATTCATTTATTTGGAGGTAACTATACTATCAAATATTTGTAAACGTGAAAAAATACCAATCTATTATAGTAACAATTGTTATACGAGCTTATTAATAAGTTCGTATATTCATAATCAATGTAAATATTTATTTATATATTTTTTAATAAAAGTGAATTAAAGTTTTATTTACACGTGTCGATTGCAATTAGTTAAAAGTGCATCATCCTAAAATATATTCGTTGATCCTCGAGTATTGACGTACGTATAGTAAAAATGGAATTGCACTGTATAAATTCATGAGTCTAAATTTATAACAGTTTCTTCAAAACATTGTATAAAAATAGTTCCATTCATTCGTCGTATTATTACATCACGAACTTTCGTTTGTAAGCAAAAGTGGGGATACATATAATATATATATATATATATGTTGTGTGTGTGTGTTAATATAAAGTTCCTTTCAAATTTCTCCCGTAACTAACTATAGTAAGAAATCTGTTGTACGTATTCAATAAATTTAAACATCTATATATAATTAATATAATACAACGACTGAGTGAAGTAGATATTGCAATTAAATTTTTCGAAATACTTAACATGCAGATGTATACATCTATAAATAAACATATAATGTTATAATACAGCCAATAAAACATTATTATCGTATAATATAAAGACTAGCTTAAATTTAAAATTGTACAATTTGCGTAATGGTTATTAAAAAGATATACTAACTACATATATATAAATTACATTTATAAATGTAAAAGTTATTATAGTAAAATATTTTAAATTAATTACATATAGAAATTTGCTTAAATTAATTTAATAAAATATTGACATATTAATGCAGTTTATTGATTTATATAAATTTTCGGTACTATTTGAAATATATATATGAATTTGTTTAATGTAATAATTTAAAACTACATATATATTTCTCATGATGATTATATTAATTAATATGCAAAATGTTATAAGAAATAAATAGTAAAGATCATTTTAACTGACAAATTAACTTTTTTATAGTTAATATGTATTGAGACGTACAAGATACATACGTCAGGGATATACCACTCATGTAAGGTTATACTTATTTGTTTATGTTTTAGAGGTTAGTAAAAGCACTTAGGTAATAATACGTGTAATTTAAAGCTTTCTCATTATTTTAATAATTACTATAAACTATAATATTTTCATTTATTGAAATTATGAAAATTACTATATTTAATGAAAATGATCGTGTACTATTAGTGGGAGAAGGGAATTTCTCATTTTCTGTTGCATTGTTTCGCCTTAATTTAAAAATTAATGTTATTGCAACATGTTATGAGACTAGTGTCAATCAAGAGCTTGGAAATAAAAACATAGAATATTTAAAAAATAATGGTTTGTATTTTTAACCTTTATTTTATGCTCTACTTTATACGTATGCTGAGTATAATAAATACATAAAATATTCTATGCTTTTCTTTTCAGGAATTTGTGTACTATTAGGTATTGATGCAACAAATTTAAAAGAGCACCCGATACTAAGAAATGAGTTATTTGACAAAATTATTTTTAACTTTCCCCATGTCGGCGGTAAAATGAGAATAGAAAAGAATAGAGAGTTATTAAGACAGTTCTTCATAAGTGCATCAACATTATTAAAAAATAACGGTCAAGTATTGGTTACTTTGTGCAATGGTCAAGGAGGTACATCTATTGATAATCCACCAAGACGTTGGGATGATTCGTGGAAAGTCATAGAAATGGCAGCGCACGGAAATTTTATATTAACAGCGATTGAACCGTTTGCATGGTCATCTTTTCAAAATTATATAGTAACTGGATATCGTAGTTTGGACAAACAGTTTCATTCTGCTAGAGCTTTAACACATATATTTATGAAATCTGATCCACCAAATATTGAGAACATTGCTCCTAGAATAAAAATAAATATTCTGCAATGCAGTAATGATAACTTTTTATGGAAAGATATAAGTCGCATAACAAACATATCACATATAAATGCAACTAACATGCACACTCATGCATACGTATTTGACATGACTATCTGTATTAATGAAAATTTTGATCCTATTGAATTTTATGTATTATTATATAATCATGCAGGCTATATTATAAATGATGTTAACTACATGGGATCATATGTATGCTCTGGGGAAATAGAGAAAAGAACTTATAGAATAAATTATAAGTCTAGCTGTTTACCCTTGCACAGAAAAAGAGTTATCGATTTACATCAAAATTTGATTGCAAATATTTTGGAAAATAATTTAAATGTTTCAGTTTCAAGATAATACTAATGTTACATGTATCTACATCTATATATGTATAAATATACAAAAGTAATTCAATAAAAGTAATTAAAAGATAATTCATTTCTATATGCATAAAAACTATCATGAAGTAACTTCATTTTCAGATGCGCTGTATTCATCAAATAAGGAATATAATTGTACATAATACCTTTTGGAAACAAAGGATTGTATATAACAGTGCAATAAGTACACAAAGGTGTAACAGTGTTAATAGAAGCATATTTAAATTATTTTGTACTTCCAAATGGCTTAGAGAGCAAGACCATGTTCCTAAACCTCTGCGAAGTATAAAGCCCAAGGCGGAGAAAGATGCAGAGAGAAATTTTGTCGATTTGAAACAAGTATGAAATTAAATAATTACTTTTACAATTTGTTTGAAATACAGTGATTACAAAAGGCATTGGCATACCTATACTTTTCAATGAGATTTCTTTTAACGAAGTCACATGAAAATAGTATTAAACAAATTTAAGGGTATCAGGCTCAGGGTATCTGACTTGATGATGTTCAGTATATAAATTTAGAAAGAAGTATGACTGTATGGCAATTTTTGTTAATCATTATATTATCAAATTTAATTTATGTAAATACTTAGGTACGAGCAATTGGAGGGAAAGGTGGAGATGGAGAGATATCATTTCTGCAATTGTGGTCAAATGAAAATGCTGGACCGGATGGTGGAGATGGTGGACATGGTGGTCATGTTATTTTTGAGGTAAAAAATGAACAAGTTGTCGAAATAAATGTCATAATTAAATTTAAATAAAAATATTATAGGCAACGTTAGATGTTAAAGATCTTTCGCATGTAAGTAGTGTTTTCAAAGCTGAAGATGGAGAAAGAGGTTATGGCAAGTCCTGTTTTGGAAAAAATGCTGAACATACCATAGTACACGTACCTGTAGGTACTATAATACGCAATAGTGAGGGGAAAATAATAGCTGATTTAAATAAAGCAGGGATGATGTTTATTGCTGCTCGAGGAGGCGCTGGTGGGCATGGAAATGCATTTTTCAAATCTGACGTGCAACAAACACCACAGATAAGTGAATATGGTGCAAATGGAGAAGATTTACAATATGTGTTAGAAATAAGTACTATGGCACATGTAGGACTAGTAAGTGAATGTGTATTATTAATATTTTTATTAATTTTTCATAAACTAATTCGAAATTTTAAGTATTTTAAATTTTTATTTTAGATTGGATTTCCGAATGCAGGTAAAAGTACACTGCTAAGAGCAATATCTAGAGCTAGACCAAAAGTAGCAGCATATCCATTCACAACATTGAAACCTCATTTAGGCATAGTACTATATGATGATCATGAACAAGTTGCAGGTTGGTAATACAATTTAATTGATTAATTAATGTTTTACGATTCACTTATAGTAACAAAATTATTAATTGTCAAGTGGCTGATTTGCCTGGTCTTATACCCGACTCTCATAAAAATAGAGGTCTTGGTATACAATTCCTTAAACACGTGGAACGCTGCAAGATTTTGTTGTTTGTTCTTGATATTACTTCTGATGAACCATGGAAAGATTTTGAATCTTTGAAATATGAAATTACACAATTTAATGTACGACTGAATAAAAGGTTTCTTCTTATTGCTGCAAATAAAATGGATTTACCAGAAGCAATGGTAAGTTATTATTATCTTTAAATAAAATAATTGAAGAAGAAATGTACATTTGAATATAATTATAGGAAAAGTTGGAATTGCTTAAGCAAAAAATTGATTTGCCAATTATTCCAATTTCTGCTAAAATGGGTATAAATATATCTATTCTATTAAGAGAAATAAGAATATTATATGACAAAGAGGGAAAGGAGAGCGACACAGGGAATGTATTACAACATGACAACAATTCTGATTAAGAGTATACATTATATATTTAAATTGTAATTGCGTTTTATTAATTAAAAAAACATTTATAAAAATTATTTCGAAAATGTAACATGTAATATTTATTATTTAACAGCTTTTGCACACATCTCAAATTTTGTTATCACACTAGCTACTTGTGGCTGATTTAAGATAGTAAAAAACCACCTATTTAAATTGATATACTGCTTTCTTTGCATTGGCTCTAATACATGTTCATACAATGGCAATAAGGCAGTGAAGACGGCAATATCCGCAAGACTAATTCTTTCTCCTACTAGGTATGTTTTTGTTAGAAGTATACTATTTAGTTTTTTTAAAGAAGAAAGAACGTCTTCTTTAGACGTTTTAATATTTGTTTTTATATTATTTGAAACATTTTTAAAAAGACATGGCACAACCCATCCCAGTACTGCTGGTAAAATATGATTATCCGTATAACTTAACCATTGTAAAACTTCAGACAAAGTAAATAGATTACTCGAGCACTTTAATTGCTCATTTGATAAATAAAGAGTAATTGCATTACTGTCAGATAATTCGAAACCATTTCCTTTTAATGTGATACTTTTAGACGTGATATCATTATCTGTTTGTGGCAACGCGATTAATTCTTTATTACTATATCTTGCAACTATTTGAGCACGATAATATTTTATACTTCCAGGATTACCACAAAGTATCAATTTATTTTCTACAGTTTTGGAACATGCAGACTTTTTACTGTCTTTCGACAAATCACGATCTTCGCTTATACTTTCTAAAAACATTTTTAAAGATCAGAAACAATTTCCTTTCATAATACGATTATTTTGTAACGCGTATCGATACATAATGAATTATGTTTTACCTGCTATTCCAAGTTTCAAATTAGCAAAATTTTTAGCGGTGTGTATTAGCTTAGTTACGCACGATATATTGGTACCAGAAGCCTGAGCGGATTCAGGTTTTCCACCCCCTTTACCTTCCATAAATGGGGCAATTTCTTGAATCCAATCATTTGCCTTTAATCCTTTAGTTATGGCAGACTATTTTTTAGTTTATTGTATTATAAACATATAATAATAGTAGTATTAGTAATGTTGTTTCTTGGGGTCTGATTAATCCAAGCTCTGTATCGTAATTTTACGGCAGAGCAGAAAAATACTAATTAATATTTTTACCTTGGATACCGCACTGAGTGCGAAAATCTTTTTGGCATCAGGATCAACACTTATGAGCAATGCACTTGTCTCTGGAGATACAGACTTCACTTTTTTAAGAGCAGAGTCTAAAGCTTTCGTATTACTATACGCTTGTAAAACTTCGACCAATACTGGACATCCAATGTTTTGTTGAATTATTTGTTGAATAGTATCCACCACTGCATTGGCAATTGCAGTCTTTGTGACACGTTCTTTATCATCAAGTATCCTTTTTAGATCTTTTAACATTTTACGCATTTTATCCTGTATTTAAAGACATATAATATTTAATTTGTTGCAACAATGGCAGTAATAAATGTTCATATTAATCAGCGACGAAAATGATAATAAAAATTTGTAATATCACTAATGCGTATCAGAGAAAATTGCAAGCTTTTATATTCACAGTATTTTACAACTATATAGAATTGTCGATATTACCCCAAATAAGTAAAATACGTGAAATGTACCTTCTTCCAACTTGAAATAGTGGCATGTGATACATCATCCGTTAAATCGATTATTTTTTTCACCTGTTCCTTTATATTTATAGCAGTTTTATCAGTTGTTATAGTCGCTTGAAGTTGATCTAATTGACCCTGTAAGATAGCTGCCTTTTTTTGTGCTTTTGTTGCTTTAGGACCAGTGAGAGCTACTATACGCCTAATACCTTTAGCTATAGCTTCTTCACTAGCTATAACAAAATCTCCAACATGTTCTGTGTAATGTAAATGCCTAAAAATATTCTTTTTAATACTTATCGGTCGATTCGTTTATTACAAGGCAAGTTGAAAGTTCTTACGTTCCACCACAAAATTCTACACTAGTTTGTAATCCACCGAGGCCTAAAGGATCTTTTTCTAAATCTTCAACTGGTATACCTATACTAACGACTCTTACAGGATCAGGATACGTCTCTTCAAACATAGCACGTAAACCTTGAATTGTTCTTGCCAGTGCTAAATTACTGTTTTTAGCATAAATTTTTTTATTCTCCTTGATTATGCTATTAGTTATTTCTTCGACTTTTTGTACTTGGTCCATAGTCATTGCACCTATGAAAAATCATGTAGAAAATGTAGTCTTTTGCAGTAATTCAGAATATGTGGAGTACAAACCTTTATTTGTAAAATCAAAACGAAGGCGATCAGGTGCTACCAAAGAACCTTTTTGATCGACTTCCGTACCCAATACTTTGCGAAGGGAATAATTTAAAGCGTGCGTTGCAGTGTGATTGCTCATTAAAAATCTTCTTCGTGTAGTATCTATATTTAGTGAAACTGTATCGCCTTTTTTCAATGTCCCTTGCCCTACGATTCCTATGTGCAGCACGTAACCACCTCTGACTTGAACATTTTTTATATGAACCTCTGTATCCTTGGAAAAATATTATAAATTGAATTAATTAATACATATTATGAATTATTAATACATATTATTAATTGAACATTTATTGCATTTGTATAAACTACAGTAATATTTACATTGCTGTGGTTTTTCAGTTATATCATTTCATCCTTTGCCTGAATTGTGTTTATAGTAGGTTTATATACTAGCTTATTATACAGGTGAAACAATATTCTATCAATTCGTCATATTTTAAGTCATAATTGTCTATAAAGAGTATTGTGCTTTGTGAAAAGTATAGAAAAAATGGACTGGGAACATGAAAATGAAATAAAAATTCACAATTATCACTAATTCACAACATTATTTCATTAGTTTATGCACAAACTACCCCATTTATAATACAAGTAATACTTTGATAAGTACTGTTTATAAATTAATTTGATTTCGTAACTTGAATATCCCGGATAAGCTGTAGACCAACATCCGACAATGTTGTGTCTGTACACGGAAAAATAATTGCAAGTATAAAACCAGCAATAACTTAAGATCATAATTGTACACGTGTTTATATAAACCTTTCGTTATTTTTGTACTTTTAATTCAACCCTCTTATATGGAATATAATAGGAAGAAGCAGTCTCTCTATATATTTAAATATATTATTTACTTACTTCATCATCAATCTTTACTAGGAATCCTTCATCGTATATTTGTCCACCTTGTTCCGCGTAAAAATTTGTTTGATCCAATAAAATTCCAACTTCCTCGCCGGACGATACTTCGTCTACAAAAATCTTTGCTCGTCTAAGACCAATCACAGTGGCAGTGCACGGAGCAAATTCATACTCTTGATATAATTTGTTATTGGTAACTTTGTAATTATATTTCGGTAAGTCGTTCGTAGGTTTAATCCCATTGTTATTTAACTCAGTGATTGCATGAACATCCAAATTAATTTGGTCATCTACTCCACCACTTTTGTTTTGGGAAATAATCTGAAACAAGTGATGTAATTCTGATAATTTAAAAACTATTACTATAAAGCATTTTATACAGTACCTGAGCTTGCTTTTTTGCTTCTTCGTAACCGATCATATCTACTTTTAATCCCCTTTCTTCAGCCATAAGTTGTGTTAAATCGACCGGAAAACCATACGTATCATATAAACGCCATGCGATATCACCGGGAAGTACATTTGATGATCTTAACTTTAATATGGCACGATTTAATAAATTACGACCGCGTAATAATGTTTTAAGAAATTGAGTTTCTTCTTCATTAATAATATCAATTATATGCTGTTGATCTTTTTTTACTTCAGGAAAAACATCACCTATTTATCCACAAGAAAAAAAGTAATTTCTAATATACAAATACTTAATTAAAAAAGCTGAATAATTGAAGTGATGATAATTACCAAGAAGATCTACCACAACATTTACTAGTGATCCAAAAAATCCAGGTTTTGCATTCAATTTTTCAGTTGCATAACGCACAGCGCGTCTTAAAATTCTTCTTAACACATACCTGAATTTCCATTAATGTTAAAATCGACATGTCGAAAAAGGATTAAAGACTATAAAGTATTCGACCACTTGTGATACTAAATTTTAGATATGAATTTATGAAATACAAAAGATATATGTAAATATAAGAAACTCACCCCCTACCAGTATTATCAGGTACACCTCCATCTGCAAGAGCAATTGTAATAGTCCTTGCATGATCAGCCAAAACTCTGTATGCCATATCAATTCCATCTTTGTCTTCTACGCCTACTTTTCCTTGGTAAGGTGGTGCTCCCGTATCTTTTTGTATTGCATTAAAAATTGGTACAAATAAATCTGTGTCATAATTTGCACGTTTATTCTGTATAACTGACACTAATCTTTCCAAACCCAATCCACAATCAATGTGCCTTTTTGGTAATAGTTTTAAGCTTCCATCAGATTCTCTGAAATAATATAAAACATTAAAGCAATAAAGCTTATTTTTTTGTTCATTAGAAGTTACTTACCTATTAAATTGTATAAATACAAGATTCCAAATTTCTAAAACGTTTGGATCATCCTGATTCACTAAATGAGCTGCTTCTCTATTACCAATACGATCATAATGTATTTCACTGCAAGGTCCGCAGGGACCTGTTTCCCCCATTTCCCAAAAATTGTCTTTCATGTTTCCTGGTAATACATGGCTAGGGGATAACCTGAGAAATTAAATAGAAATTTGTCTCACTTTTTAAATGAACAACTTATAGTTTAGCAATTCAATAATGAATATTTAATGATTGTACCTCCGAAAAGCTTATGTCGACGATTTGAAATTTTTTGGAAGAGTGGCAAGTAGATGCGTAGTGAACTTTAAATCGAAAATTTTATTTTCAAGAATTTAATGATTTCTAAGGAAATAATACAAAATTTTCAAATAACTACTACAAGAAAAACAATTGTAATAGCCACATCTATGTAGACAGCATTCAATACATTAACTGCATCTGTATAGGCACTATTCTATGTATAATAAGAAGCTTTTCATTAATATCTCAGAAACAATTAAATACCCTAGGATAAAATATTGTATTTAGTGTTTCTTCTTATTATCCTCCTAAAATTTTATATCAATTCGCAATATGAGCCTTTCAGAGATACGGCCAAATACATGTCCAATTACCCCAAAGAAAGCCAAATTTGTTTACATTCTTCATCGGGTATCAAACCATTCTTCTCATCCCCTCCAAAATAAGTTACATACAATCGATCTATTGGTAATTTTAATTTATCAGTTAGAAATTCCCAGGCCCAAGTACAAATTTCTTCCTGAAAAGGAAAGATGAAACAGTTGAGAATGTGAAAATTTCAATAATATCAATGGAACAAATTATGTATAATATAATGGTAAATCACGCACTTTAAAATAATCTCCAAAAGACCAATTGCCCATCATTTCAAAGAAGGTGTGATGATAAACATCTTTTCCAACATCATCCAGATCGTTGTGTTTCCCACCAGCCCTGATACATTTTTGGCTGTTAACCACTCTCACAAATTTTGCCATATCACTGTTAGGATCAACTGTTCCTAAAAATATTGGTTTAAACTGAAAAAAATGACAACAATTAAAGAAATAAGTGCTGCATTTTATTAATCATGAATAATAGTTTTTATTCGTGTGTTATACTTGATTCATTCCAGCATTTGTGAATAATAATGTTGGGTCATCATGTGGTATTGTGGAACTGGAGTGCACATATTGATGATTTTTATCTTTAAAAAAATCAATGTAGGCTTCTCGAATCTCCTTAGCAGTCATCATTATAATTATATCTATTAGATCTGTTTTTATGTTCTACTACCCTTTATGTTATTCCACCCCTGAAACGAAGCAAAATATTCAAATAAAATATTTGTAAGGTTAGATATAATTCAAACATATGGAATTGAGTTGCATTGGCATTTATGTAAAACAAAACATTCAAATAAATATCAAATAAGGAATAGCAAATGTATTTCTTTACTGAAGCTGTAGTACTATTGCACGATTGTGAAATATAATCGTAAATGCGTTATCTACAAACTCACCTTGAATTAAATACGGAAACAGCTGGACTTTATAACAGTTGCTGCGATATATCTAGAGCAGATATTTCAAAAGAGAAAGTAAAAAAAATATTCGCAACAATGTTGAAAAAATGTTCACGTGCACAAGATTCATACATTGAATTTTAACGCGGCTGGTGCGGCGTGATACTAACACACAATCAAGCTTGCGACCGCCCTGATTAAAAATTATTTATTTCTCATTCAAAACTTTTACAGAATGCTTAATTATATCAGAATAAGGTAAAAAAAAAAGGAAAGTATTAACATCTCGAAAATAATTATTGCATGGGCTTTATTTTGGGTATAAAAAATGACTACCTGTTTTTATAACTTTTAATACTATTTGATATGTTGAATTAAAAAATCGGAGTTTTAATTTTAGAAATCTATCGATTTAGAAAGGTCACTTTGATGTCATATCGTCCAATGAACGAACTGCATACAGTACGAACTGAATGCTAAGTACTTGGGTTAGCATAATTTTCCGACTATCGCCGGGTGACCGGGAACATGGAAATCATTTAAGTGCTCAATGACTGGATGTATCAAAGAGGGCGCTTTAAACTTGTACGAACCAATTAGATTGTAGATAGAAGACACTATGTCGTGATTCTAGTCTATGAAGTATTCTTAAACATAAAACTTGATTATTTTGAATTCCACGTGTCGAATGCTATCGCAGAAGATGATTATCTATAATTAAAACAAATTTTAAGATTGTCATTTGCTCATAAAAATATTAGAAATCAAAAGTAGAGAAAACTTTTAAAAGAAATTATATTAAAGATTATTACTATACAGATAGTTGAAAAATTATATTGAATAATTTATTTTGTTATTATTACTTATAGATATGCCATTGTTATGCTGTAAATGTTTTTTTTTTTTTTAGTATGTAAGCATTTTCTAATATTCGTACCTGACTTATTGTAGATGCATAATGAAACATTTTTTATGTATATTATAATAGCTACATAAACTATTATAAAAATATAGAAAAAATACATAATTTATGGTTTCACTGATTTTAGTCTTATATATAATACTTTCAAAAATTTCTTAAACATAAATTGTAATAAAATTGTGCACTTGATGAATTACATTAACTCTTTGATGCACAGAATTTTATTTTCTTTAAATTGAACAAACTTGGTTTCTTTTTATTAATAAAAGTACGAAATAATATAAAATAAAATGAAACATATGCCCAAGTAGCACTTGCAAATATTTCAAGGTGGTGTAAAAGATATCTCACCATGACACTTTTAAACACCACTATGCCTCAAAGAGTTAACAATCAGAATATAATTTTAATTATATACAAAAACTATATAAAAGACATGTAGGCACTTTACATATCATCGCACTGGATGTAAATGTATAAACACGATGTCTATATATGTATGTTTATAACTATAAAATATGTTTAAAAAAAATATAATGCGCAATTTTACTATGTGTCGCAGAAATGCAATTCAGATTATTTACGCTTTAATAATCTTTAAGAGCACTTCCAATTTATATATTTAAAACTATTTGTAGCAAAATTTTTTTCGTATGCAATGTTAAAGTAATTACTTATCCAAAAATTGAAGTATCAAGTATTTTAATTTATCAATATAAGAAATTAGTGTTCTGTATTTATTTTGTTTATCACATAACTGTGTTATAGTTTTATGATAGTCTTTTATATAAAAAACTAACTTTTTACCAAGTATTATAAAATTACATAATTCTTATGTAATAAACATTTGGAGAAGAAAATTTGCTCGAATATTCTAAAAAACGTTAGTTTCAATTTACAGATTAATGCTAACAACAATTACAAAATAAGGATGATAACCAAAATGGAATTTCTTCAAATTTATATTACTTACAAAGGTAATATCATATTAAATTTCAGTCGTCCGCTCAATTTATCATTTCGCTTGTATCGTTGAGTGGATAGTATACAATTTTAATTCATGTGAAAGGATAATTTGATAACCTTCCTATTATTACAAAATGGACGGTTAAATTTTAATACTTTATGAACAAACATGAATTAATTCTTAGATTCCTTATATAAAATATGCGATTACGATAAACGATTAAGGAAACACATTATCTTTGGTTATTGTTGTGCAGATCAACGAACTAAATCATGTCATTGGTTAATGAGTGTTTCGATTGCTTTTATTACGATTGCGCAATAGCGAAGCGTCCAAGAGAGAATAAGTACCAGGTTCAAATACTGGCGGATACTCGAGACCAGGGTAATCTGGTGGTGGTGACGTAGGTGGCGGTATATAAGGTAGTGTCGGAGGTGCTAATGAATTTCTACCTGTGCTTGTGTGCCCTTTCTGACAGAAGGGATGAGTTGCACCACTCTAAAAATAAATATTTCTTAATATATTTAACACCCGATAATACAAGGTATTGTAAAAATAACAATCTGTTTTAATAAATAATATGAATGTAAAAAAAAAAGCCAACAATAAGATATGATAAGATGTGTTAGACTAGAATTAAATTCCTTTTAACAGTTTTCCAGTTCATTCAAATTCTTTGAAATTTGTGGTCAACTTATTCAATTGCTTGATCATCTTTAAACAACTACTTTTACTCAAGTGTTGAAACAATGAATGTCATAGTTATATTGTTTTATATGGAATCAGCAACACTAAGATAGACACACATTGCCAGCTTCCATTCTGATGTTTAGCCTTATATGTTTTTGTTTAGTTTCTTTAAATCTGAGATTTACAGTAGAAGAATTGGGAATCTAGTAATTGTATAATGAAAATAGTTAAAATAATTGCATTTGAAATGCTTGAAACCATGTTTTACAAAACAGTTGATTCTTAATTATAAACCAGCTGTATGATTGAAAAAATTATTGATGACCGTTTCATAAGCTCTAATAATTATTTAAAAATATATGTTTTGTTTGACTATATATATACTTTTAAATCTTAGCTTTTTTTCTTTTTAAATTCTTGTCACTTCTTGAAACAGATTGTTATTTTTTAAATATCCTGTATGATACTGGTAATTCTTATTTATTAGAATATATACTTTCGACGTTAAATTTGGAGCGCAAGGAGATGGTGTATCTGGACTCCAATCACTAACAGAATTGACCGAGCTAAAACTCTGACTGAGAGTTTGAGGACTATTTGCACTGAAGGAACTAACAGATTGACTGATTCCACTATCACCTGGACTCTGACTATTCGATCGGCTTGGTAACCGTGTTTGATTGTAACACTTTTCTCTAAACAACGCTCTATGTAATCTCGGCGATCCTGAAGATCATATATATACATATAAAATATAATTAAAAATAATCACGTATATGAAATATTGCTCATTTTTACAACAATGATTTAATTAAAAAATCATAATTTTAACAAAAAGAAATTAGAATACTTCGAATAAAAAATTGTAAATTTCGAATTCTGTCATTGTTGCAAGTAATGAACGATATAGTTTAAATTTAATTTAACCCCCTATTGCCCATTGTAATTTTGAAATCATGTAACAGCAAAGAAAATTTTAATTACATGCAGCTTTTAATTTAAGAAAAAAAGAACAACAAAAATTGAACTGTTAATATTTAATTGTGCAATTTTAGTAGTTCATATGAATAATATTTCAATTATATATCGTACAAATGACATATGGAAAAAGAAAATACAGAACAATTTCCATAAATAACCGAATAAAAATAAGTTGCTTTACTACTTCCAAAATTATACAAGGTTCTTCAAAGTATTTAGAAGGGACTTAACATGAATTACTTCTGTGTATAAGATATAAATTAAAGCCCCTTCTGAATGATAATCTTAATGATGGAAGAATCCAAAAACAATTAAGACTGATTAATAACACTATTTTCATCTGCAAGCTTTAATAATTGAACCAAAATGTAAACAGCTCAATGGATATCACTAAAAACTTCACTACTGATATTTTTACTTAAAAAGAAAAAATGACATTTTCAAATATACTGTATGCTATAATATGATCTGAAAGACACAAATTAACTTCGAGAAAAATTTTTTTAGTCAGTAAAAATTAATTTGGGTAGTAGAGGGTTAAAATCTTTTTATTAATAAATATATTCAGCCATTATTTATTTACCCAATAAAGTCTTTTGTGTTTCCTTGGGCAAATCAAGCGTGGAAGGTTTTTGTTGACCCTTATTACCAAATAGATTTTTCAAACGATTCGTTTTCTGAACCTGTTCACTTTTATCTAAATGCATTTCAAACGCAGCGGTCATTCCGTCTTGTTCGAACGGTGAAGTCGGTATAGGTGGTGGCTGATATTGTGCTACGTTCTTCAAACGAGTTTTTTCATAATTTATGTCCTTCTTATCGACTCGTCGCAAAGAATCTAACCAATTTTTATCGGAAGGAACATGATCACGACGGCCTGTTAAGTTGAAGCTTCCTTTACGATTAACAGATGCATTTTTTTTAGTACGTTGTAAAGCTTCACAAGAAGCATGAAAAGTAAGATCGTTACTAGATCCAGAAGTACCTGAAAGTACAAAGAAATAATATCAATTTTGTAAAAACAGAATTATAGTAATTATATTCGAAATATCGTAAAAGTATTATACAAGTAATGAAAGTTACCATCATTACGAACAAGCCTTGATATTGATTTCATATCCTCCGCTAAGTTGTTGATATTTTTAGGTAAATAATAGTCATACGGCCTAGAGACATCATGATTGCTAATAGATTGCGCTTGATTTGTGTAAATATTAGTATTATATTCGCAACTCACAGTCGATTGTCTCTCAGATCTTTCCGCGATATCTGATTTACTGTAAGACAAAGAGTTTAATTGTTTTTGTTCAAATGCGAGACTTTTGCAATGAGGCAAATTACATGACTTCATTTGCTGAGAATTCGATCCGTCTACCGACTTTTTTTTATTGACGTAACAAAATTCGTTCGATTTCTTGTGAATTGAATGTTTAGACGAATCTCCTTTATGCTCGTTTCTTTCAGAGTCTCCACTGCATCGTCGTGGTGTGTTAAAGTTATCCATATTTCGTGAATAACCGTACGTGTTGGTGTTGTTTGCCATTTCGTCATTATTTCTACTTCGAGCGTGAACGTCATTATTGAAACCTCCGACAATGTCAGGTCTGGATTGTTCGTTAATTGTCTCGTTATCATAAAAGTTCCTATGTTGGACATGAACATGATCGCTAGTTAAAGGAGTGATTCGTGGTGATACAGGTCTAGTTCTCGTCATTTGTCTTTGCTCTTCTTGTTGCGACAACATAAACTCTTCTAATGTGATAAAACCTTGTAGGTCTTCAAGCCTCCTATTTCTATTACTGAAGCACCTGAATATTAAATATACTACACTAATTACATATTATACATTTATTACATTTTACAATATTGTATTCCACAATTGTACTAGAATTAATAAATTATGTAAGTAAATAAATAAATAAACAAACAAACATACGCGCACGTTCGCAATTGTATTCGAGAGACAAGGTGGAAGAAAAGAGATGAAAAAAAGTGTACAACAGACATCAAAGCAGCTAAGGATATTGTGCAGGAGAATCATTTTAAATTAAGGACAGACGTGCACAATATATATATACACATAAAATGAATCTAATCAATTTTTTCGTTTAATTATTTTATTATGAAATAAAAAGTATAATAATATATTTAAGCGCTTAATAAAGTTATTTCTACGTTTGTGATGAAAGAAGTAAAATAATAATAATTTGATTAAAGCTTTTAAATATTATGATTTTGAACATCACAAAAATTTGTATTAGTTGTACAGCATGCAATACAAATTGTTACCTGTCTGTAGTACGTCTGTAATCGCCCATATCCTGAATACTATTCGTCATGTCGGTAGCGCTATGTGAGGCGCATAATCCGTAAAATGTACTTCCTGCGATCGTCATTTGTAAATCTGGTGAATTTGGGACCGATTCTTGCTTCCTAAAAACAAATTTGTATTATATATTTTTTATTTTACGTCAAGTATTTCCTACTACAAGCGTGAAATGTAGGTCTTACATCTTTTAGTGAAACTTCATTAATCTCTTTCATTCTTAATAAAGAATGAAAAGATGTACAATTACATTTAATTTGATAAAATGTAAACGCTGAATAGTTTGTGAGATACTTAACGATCATTGAATCTATCTGTATAATTATCTATACCTAAAATTGAATACGGCTATACATCTTTTGATTCTTTCCGAAAGTTCATAAAAATCCAAGAGTTACATTTCGCGCGTTTGTATTGCTAAGTGCATTCTTTTTGTTATACCCACGATATTAGGTAATCTTACTTATTAGGCGTAGATGTAGGAATAACTCGTCTGTAACTCCTAAATTGCGCAGTTGGAACAGGTACATTGTGATTTTTCGTGCCAAGAAACTTCAGATATTTTCTGTCTAAACTGGCACCGCTAATTTCATGATCCTTATACGTGGAAGAATCTTTACGAACAATTTTTTTCAACGATCCGAATGATTTCTCGACATTTGGCTTGTATTCAGGTGTAGGAACGCTTTTAGCTTTACTCTTTTGCTCGCTATCACTTTCGTCGGTTTCGCTGAAAAGAGCGCTACTTCTACTATGACCATCCGCCCCCAAAGTTGCTTTGTTAATCGCGTCTACCCATAAGGCAAGGGAATCTTCCGTGTCTGCAGCAAAATAGAACACCGTCCCTGTGTGATAAACTTTGAAGGCATATTTTCTTGATTTTACTTCAGCAGCTCTCGACACAGTGAATCCTGTCAAAGCTATGAGACAGTCTGCTTTCATACTGTTTTGAGTTTTGAACCTGTATTAAATATGGAATCGAATAAGTATCGGTAGGTTAAACATCGTGCATAATGCAGTGTATCAACAAACCTGTACAAGGAAGAACACTTTAAAATAAACCAAGCTTTTGCCCAAGCACCACCTGCACCCCTTGTACGATATGTTAACCATCCTTCTAGATCACCTGTTCCTATATCTTTAACAGATATATTTCTTTTCCCTAATTAAAAGGTAATACAAAAATTAATAAATGTTTTAATTAATAAAAAAGGTAATACAAAAATTAATAAATGTCACTATCTTTTAAGAAATAAAAAACAAAACTGCCTTTGGTATGCAAATATAAAATTGTAATATACATTTCGGTACTAAATGCTTAAATACAATTGTATTCAATAATTTCCCATAAAGAGACAAAATCATGAGTTTCTATTCGAATTTTTTTATTCGCACAAGAAATTTTTGCAGTCCAATAAAAAGTATAATATAGTAAGAATATAATATGCATTAGTAATATTACAAATAATATTACAAAGAATATTATATTTCTTTAAAATTCGTCATATATATTTTAGTTACTTACTTGCAAATAATATACTTCGTTTTCTGTTACTTCTGGGACTATTACTGGAAGATTTACCTAAGCTTCCATGCAGTCCAATACTTCTGGCCACCATCATAGCTTTATTGACCATACCTTTCTCAAAACTTTTTTCCTTCTCGGACACCTTAGACTTATGTTCTAGAGATTGCTTTGAAGAGCACGAACCATCCGGCGAATCCATATTCTGAGAATAAGACTCGGTACTGTGATATTCCATTGTCGAATTACTGTAAATAGGCTTCTCGGCCGTAGATTCGTACTTATCACAGATAGACTTATTTTCCTTTGTTTGCTTATCATTGTATTCTAAATACGAAGAATCCAAGTTCAAGCTAGGTCTGCGTTCATTACATAAACTATTTGCATCGTCGATAAATTCTAATTTCTCTGTAAGACTGTTACAACCATCAAAGTAACTCGGTCTCTCTTGATAATCCAAATTGCTTTTTATATAAGTTTCGGTATAATATTCCGTGCCTTTTAAATCCTTTATAGCATTAGGCTTCTCTGATGTGTACTTCTCTTGATCCTCAAGTATGTTCGAAGTATTACCTAAAACCGAATCCACTGTTAACTTTGTATGATATTTACGTGGAGGCGGATCGGGAGGTATTAGATGAGGTTTAGTCTCTAGCTTTTTACTTTCGGTTCTTGTTAGTTCCATGCATTTGCAAGAATGTGTTGTGTTTCCTTGATTAGTTGACTCATCAGTTTTTGTATGATCATTCTGTATTTTCTGGTAAGAATTGACAACAATTTGAGGAATGTTTCGAGTAATATTCTGCATATCGTCTACAGTAGAATTTAGATCGTTATTTGATCGCACTTGCCCTTGAGCTTGCGATCTTTCTTTCATTGACACGTTAGATTTTCTTTCCGTTAATTTCGCTCGCTCCGTTTGACTACAACTAAACGTTTGAAGAATTTTCCCAAATTTATTCGGATTAGGATTATTCGCCTCACTGGTTTGTACATAACTATTCATCAATTCCAATCTATCTTCATTAAATTTATGATTCGAATTTGAATTATTTATAAAATTTTGCGCATTATGCACTTTCGACATATTTTCCATTTCGAGATTTAAATTATTATTTGTCATGTTTTTCTTCTCGTATTTATTTACATCACTGTTAATACAGTCATTATTGCTTTGGTTATTTTCTATACTGATTTTCTGACTTGCGTTACTTATCTTACATGCAGAAGTTTTAAGCGAATCTGAGCGTTCAAATTGTGTTTCATCGTTATTGGTTTGTGCGATATGCTTATCAATATTATTCTTTCGAGCCGTATTACTACTATCGAAATTTATTTGATTACTTTGCTTTTGATCGCCAGTACCTCTTGATTTTTGTTGATCCTCGAATTTCGTGGAAGTTACTTGAACATCAGTCTTAGTCCATACACTGCTTACATTATTTGCAGGCGTTTCTACCGTACAAAACAACTTTTGTCTTCTGTTCTCTATATCGTCAGCGTCCATTGAATCATATGCTGGCGTGCTGTGACTTTTATCTAATCTCCCTCGCTCCTTACAAATACTACGCTCTTTATTGCTTAGCTTACTCTTATTAGTAATATGTTTATTCCTAATAAAATTGTTGCACTCATCTAAAGGCACGCTTGTATCACTCAAGTTATTGTTATTAGTGGTAACGTTGGGAGACGGTTGAGAAATCTGGCTGGGGTTATTTATACTACCGGTAGTTAATTGTTCGTCGTGATTTTGAACAGTAGTTTTACATTCGTCTTTCTTTTCGTGCGTTACACTCAATGTATTATCTACTCGAGGAACATTATGTTTGACAGATCTGTCTTGAAACTGTACTTTCTTATCATCAGTTTGCCCATCGTTTCTTTTCTTCCTTTTGCTTTGCTCTATACTTATACACGTTTGGGGTCGTATATTCGACGGCACATTATCTAAACCGTGCGCGCAAGATGCTGCTTTGTCCCGTAACTGGGAAGTCGTATTATGTTCTTGTTTCAATTCCTTCCAAAATTGCTCTATATCAATTCCATGCTTAGTAGTAGGACTAGCACCAGTTATAGTAGCCCGTCTTTGAACCGAATTTCTTGGTTTAGTCGAGTACAGTCGAATAGATAACGGTGGTTCTGCTTCACTATCCGAGTCACTACTATCTATGATCATTGTGTCTAGTATATTAACGGTATCTAAAATACTTGCAGGTTCTGGACTGGGAATCTTTGGCCTAAGTACATTAAAAGATTCATATTATTTGAAGAAAAGTAAAATTTCAGATTTTTATATTTTAAACGCAAGGAAAAAATATGTAAAAATTAAACTATTATAAAGAACATTGGCTCGCAAATGTTTGACTAAAGAATATGCGAAAACTGATTCCCTTTTTGTAACAAACTAAACTAGGAAAAAAGTTACTTCGAATTTGCTATGTATATATGCATGTATACCTATATGTATACCTTGGTAATGGCATAGTAAAATCTGGTATAGTTAGTAACTCTGGCCTTGGCGATGGCAAATTGTGTTGCCATCGCGTCGTGTAAGATGTTTTCTTATTACTTGGAAGTCGATATGGTTTTATATAAATTTGTCCGTAAACTTTTGTATGCCGTGGCCTACGTTTTAAAGTTAATAATACTTCTGCCGGACTTTCACGAAATAATTCTAACAGATTTTTTCGTTCCCAACCAACTACAGTTTGATAATTTACCTGAAAGACATATAATTGAAATTAAATATTTAATTTTAAGTTAACAAGCAAAAATTTGAAAAAAAGAAAAAGCATATTACCTGTACAATCTCATCACCTTCTTCCATTTTGCCACATTGATGTGCAGTTGATCCAAATTTAATTTCCGCAATTTGATGAGCTCCATGGAAAGATGGTAAAATATAAAATCCCTACAAAGAATTTCAACGTTTTTATTTTTCATTCTTTCTGTGGAAGAATTTACTCTTTTATAATACTTTCATTGCATAGCGTAAAAGAATTATCTGAACAGGAAGTTAATGTTGTGTTGTGTCAATGGTTATAGTTTTATCTTCAACGGATGTAGATTATAAAGTTTAATATTGTACAAACTCGTATCAAATATAAAGAGTACTCATAAAGTCTCAAGCTATTGTAATAAAAATTAATTGCAATGATAACATTTTTTCATACTATGATACTAATTAATGATGAAATTTTTTACACTCTGATGGACATTTTAATTTCTACTTTTACAGGATAAAGTGTCTTAAATTAAGACTTTGCAAGAAAATAGTTAAACCAAGAACTACAAAGAACACTACATTTGCCAGACTTAATTTAGATAAATTTTTCACTTGATAATTCATTAACATCAATACATATTGAACTGAAATGAATGACTTCTGAGATCTGAAAAAAAGCGAATAAAAAATAATATATAGAATATTGCTTTCTGGACATGTTACAGAAAGTTTGTTTGTCTGCTTTATAATATTTCAGAATACAAGTTTTCACAAAAAACTTGATAGAAATTCTGCATATTACATTTATTATAAAACTATTTAAAGATACATTTACAATGATAATAATAATGAAACTGATGAAAATAAAGATTAATAACATGAATTATTTAAAAAGGAAAATAAAATAATTTCATTCTAAATATAACATTTGTATACATAATTTAAAAACTTACTAAATCATCGCCTGTCTTTTTTTTCAATGTTGCCAAATCTAAGCTAGCTGGTTGTAATATCATTGGATCAGTAATATCCTGTATTATGTAATCAGCCAATTTTGCTAACTGTCCACAGATTGTTCTAATTTCTTGTATTGGTTTTTCAGCAAACCTATCCCTTTGGGCACACGTGGCCATTTCCAAGGCTAGCTTCATTAATTCAGCTTTTTTATCATTATATTCCAATTGTCCACTGAAAGGGGGACGATCTAGCCATCGTACTAATGGCTTCACAGCCATTATGACTGATGCTACATCAGATAACGTTTGAGTTGTAACAGGCTTGGAATCTGTCTGACGAGACAATTCATTACGTAAACTGTGTGCTTGACAAGACAACCGTAACGCCAGCAATTGTAAATTTTCACGATCAAGCTCGTAATGAAAATTTCTCAAATATTCTACTGCTTCAAGTATAATCTCTTGATGGCCAAGTTTTAACACACCAAAGTGTTCTAAGTCTTCAGGTCTCAAACTTAATAATTGTTGTCCATTGACACAGTGATTTGTAAAACTATGTACATAGGGAAGTACAGAATTATCCAGACCTAGAATAAAAATTTACACTGTTTTAATGTATTATATTAAAACGATATACGAAAAGAACATGAAAATACATGAAAATAATGTTTCAACGAGTAATTGCATTCGTCGGACGAAAAGGAATATCTACATTTTCATTTTTCTGATCAATTCAAATATTTTTTTGTCATTAATAGTGATCTCATATATTTGTTTAATTTCATTTGTTTCGAAATTAATATCGATAACAGTAGAAGAGACAACAGTCAAAGGTCATGTAAACAATAGCTATTCATAAATGTTAAAGACAGTTTGAATTGTTTAAAAAAAAGGAAAGAGAATGTCAAAGTGATGATAAGCGAAGAGTTGCACTTGAAACGATACATCATTTACGTATTATGCAGTTGTAACGAGCGATTGAATAGATAAACTGTTTTATATGTACAATGAAATGACAAATCTGAAGGACAGGAAAAATAGAAGGGGCAGGTGCGGTCCTATACAAGGCTTCACAAGCAAATTTCTTTCTTCACGGCACATTGTTTCTGTGAATAACAAACTTCACTCGTCCTTCAAGATCCACCGACGAACACACTTAAGAGAACATCTAAAGAGAAATTTATTTCTTCGCACCTTTCAACCATTCACACACTTGTTCCGTTTTCCATTCAGCGACATTAACATACGCCATGATCCGAACATTTATTAATTCACAAAATGCTGAAGATTCTGCTCGTCCTCGGTCGTCTTAATTTCCAGCTTGCCCCGTCGATAACTGTTAAATGCTGAATTCAACAATAACTGTGCAATACCACAGTATACAGTAGCGAAACTCTCTGTCGGCACCTTTGATGTCGGTGTACCATAAAATTGAGTGCGCATGCGCGACAGTAGCATCCAAATCGCAGTGCCACCTGGATTTCAATCTCACTTGCATTTTTTTACTCTCTATCTGTCCAACTTATTTTTACGTTTAGTTAATCAAAATTTAATAAAAATAATAAATGTATTATTTCTAATACACTGAAAAACAAGGAAAGAAAGCAAAAATCGAAAAAATATAAATGCACATGTTACTATGACTATAAAAATGTAAGAACATAAATATTATACAAGATAAACAAGAGAAAATATAATGAAAAATACAAAAGATATATTATACATTGTACATTTTATTTTAAATCCAACTACTTCATCATGTGCTACACTATAAAATAAATGAGCCTTCGAACTCATTTCATCAGCACATAATAAGCAGTGACGCTCTATAGCTGGTAATGTTTTCACTTTTAATTCTAGAGCGCGGAATAGTTTTTCATTCATTTCTGGAACCAGATTCCATTTTTGTGTAAATAACTGCAAAGTACGTATTGAAGGTAATGACATTGATTTTTGTAGTTCCTTGTAAGTTCGTGGGCTTGAAAAAAATAATGACAAGGCAAATCTTTTAGATCGTGAATCATATCTTTTGCCATATTTACTTTTACATTATGCATCTATTTGTACCGTTAATAATCTATTAAAATCTTCCGGTAATAACTTACGACTTAATTCCCTCAAATTATTATATTCGTCTTGTCTACTTGGGCTGACTGATTTTCTTTCCCTTTCCTTCGCATGTAATCGCCGAATTTGTGTACGCAATACATTATTTTGCGTTTTTAATCTTTTAACTTGTTCACGTAATTTTTTTATTCTGAAACTATCATCTAATGATCTCTTTGTATGAGTCGTTATCAGGCTTGTTCTTGGCTCCTCAGCAGATGTGCCTCTGTAATATTCAAATCTGTTAGATTCATTAAAAAGGATTTTTAAATATATGATATAAAATTATATAATTATAAATTAGCTGACACAAAATAAACAACAAAATAATATGAAATAAAATAAAATAAAATACAGTAAAAGTATAAACTTACGGTTTCATTACTTCTGTCTCAAAATTACTAGCAGCAGAATGGCAAGTTGGCAGAATTATTTTAGAGGTTTTTGTATTCCTGAAAACAATTTAGGTATAATTTATAAATTTACTAATTAAAAATACATAAATTCATTATTCTATTAATATATATTACCTATTCTCTTCTTCAACTTTTATAGCCCCTTCTGCATATGTATTACTAAAACAAAAAAATATGTATAGAAAATTACAAAACAATATAAAATATAATTTTAATTATTCTATTAGTACATATTACCTATTCTCTTCTTCAACTTTTACAGCCTCTGCATATGTATTACTACAACAAAAGAGATATATATTATAGAACTATAAAATTGTATATAAAATTATAACAAAAAAATATGAAATACAATTTCACATACCTAGATAGTTCTTCTTTTTCTGTAGCTACATTTTGTTTTGTAATTTCATTTGTATTATCTCCGAAAAGAATTTATTTATTAAATTAAATTGTGTCAAAAAAATTTAATCATTAAATGAAATTATGTCAAACTAACAATTATTATTAAACTTACTGTTGTTTAGTATCACGTCCCAATAATAGTGTTGGAACAGCATCTGGATGAAGGCTAGCTCTAACTTTATTAATTCTGAATAATTTTTCCACAAAATGTAAGTGGCACAGACGAATATTGTTAAATGAATATTGTGGACCTTTAAATAATAGATCATATCTTTTACATGCATCTACCCATTTCAACCATCTGTAATATAAAATTGTATTAGTTTTATCAATAACATATTAATTTATATATTACATATATTTATATTATACTACTCAAAAGAAGCATGGCATCAAAAAATCATAAGGCATATTATAAGACATGTTATACCTGTCTTGTTCCTTTGGAAATTTAAAATAATGTCGCTTCACGTTGAATTGTTTTAAGCATCCCAGTATTGCACAATTTGTCTTCTTTCTTATGTCCATTTTTTAATTATTAAATTAATGCAGCAACATCTGAAACAAAGCTAAGATCAAAGTGCTTCCAACGAGAATATATAATTTAAAATATTTATATAAATTAACAATTCACTTAAATTATTAATCAAAATACTTTTAGAAATTAACAACTATTTTAAATTGATTCTTTTTCGCTTCCTTTCCTTTTTCTCCTAAAATCTTCGAAATAGCTTGAACGTGCTTCAACGCTTTCAAGCAGCTTTCAACAGATATTGAATTCCCTCCAAATTCAGCTTCAGGTTTGGTTAGATATTCAATCGTCTTTTTGTTTGCTAAGAAAGAGAGAGAAAGAAAAACTAAAGAGCAAGTGAGGCAGAAGTTCAGATGGCACTGCGATTCGGTGCCCTGTTTCGCGCATGCGCATTAAATTTTGTAACAAAATCGGGCCAGTTGCGCTACTGTATACTGTGGCAATACATTGCGTGATAGTTCAAAATAATCACGTTACGTTACGCTCTGATCGATCACGTGCTGGCAACATTAAACATAAATGCCTTATTCATTGAAATTTAATTCTCATTTATTATATTTTGAAAAATACTGAAAATTACTTTTCTACACTATTTCTAAGACACAATGAAACATTATAATGTAAAAGAACGATAGAGATTTGTATGATACACTTCTATTACATACGTCAATGATAATTATTGTATGGTTGGTAGCCCTTTACTGTACATCAGAGGTTCTCATCCTGCATCAATTTACGAAAATTGTACTAAACTGTACCACATTTATTACTTTACATCAAATTTATCGGAGCGCATTAATTACAATGTATCATTAATTAATAATTGTGTAGAATATACGTATTAGATAGTATGTAAACAAAAATAAGTATACATTATGTGCGAATACATCTGTGAATATAGGAAACGGCATCATTGATGAAAAAATTTTAAATATACAGTAATACCAAGTATAGCTACTTCTAGTAATATAATTAAGATTAGTACAAATTTATTCATTAAAATTCTTCTTCGCATAACATTTAATATCCTGCTCGTTTTGTTCAATTCTTCATCTGTTTGCGATAGTCTCCTTTTTGCATGTAATAGCCGTTCCCTTTGTCCACTTAATTCAGAGATTACTTCTGTCCCTATCTGTTCACTCTCAACAGCAACGGCTTGAGATCTAACAATAGATTGGGAAGAACGCTCCAGTACTGCATTTCCTTCGAGCAATGTCTGGCGATGTTCTTGTTCCCAATTAACTCCAAAATTCATTGTGCGACGATGTTAACAAATATATTCACAAGGAAGAAATAAAAGTTTTTCAAATTGTAAGATCCATCATAATATCCGTAAATTCCTTTTGATCGACTGAAATAATAAATATAATAATAAATATAATATTAAACGAGTAACATTAAGTTTAATCTAGAATAAAATATTTTACTAGAATTATCTTGGTTTAAGTCAAACTCTTTAATCATAAACTCCATTTCTTCATTAGTCAAATTATAATTAAGTTTTATATTAAGTTTCCGTAAATCTTCTAGTGTTATCTTATCATTTGCAGAGTCGCTTACGAATAATTTAAATGCATACTTAATTTCATCTAAGCGATTTCGCTCATTTAACTTCTCCGAGACTATGCAAGTATTAAAATTTGATTAATCGTAAGGTCATGGAATGATTATTACAAACTTTAATAAAAATATAAATAATTACTTAAACGTACCGACGTAATTAAAATCTTCATAACAAATTTTATTTGAACCGTTTTTATCGTATATTCGTATGACAGATACAATATAAGATTTTTTTACTACAAAACCTAAAGCTTTTAATGCAGCTTTCATCTCATGATAATCTAAATAACCATCAGCATCACTATCCATTAAACAGAACGATTCTTTTAAGCATCTTTCAAAATTTTCCGTAACAGTATTCTTTACAATATTTGACATGATTGTTCGATAATATTTATGTCTGCGTATACTTAAAGAATTATTAAAATTCTATTATGTTTACCTTTTAGTTCTCTCATGGAAAATAGCAAGAATAATCAACTGATTATATAGAATGACTATGAAGAATTCACTTCAGAACACACATTTGTTTTCCTCTTTCTCTTATTCCCTCTGAGTGTATTCTTCTATAATAAAAATTTGTCACTGACAGTAAACATATGATGAAATTTTAGCCACATATACGTATCTACATATCTACATATATACATGTATATCTACTGTGCAATGAGTCTATCGTTAGCCGGGATAGTGTAGTTACTAAACAAATGCGTTGCATCAACCATTGACTAATGAAAAGAGTTTTTATTTTTCTCAATAATCTTAAATGTTACTATACGTAGATAAAAACGCTTTTCCTTTATCCAATAACGTCATATATTTTCTATTAGACTCAGTGTAAATGACTAATTTTCTTAAGTTTGTATTTTAATGGTCAGTATTTATATGACCAATATGGTCAGCAATATCCTTGCAATTAATGCAATGAACAATGAATATTTTTTCTTTTTTATATTGTCTATTTACTAATTTAACAAGCTAATCCAACCTAAATTTACCGTTTAAAATAACTTAACCTAAAATGTCCCTAGAAAATGTTGATCAAATGTTGTTAAAATACTGACCATTTTAATTATTGCCATTTTTTTATATTTAGATGTATATACATCTTTGTTTTTTTCAGCTCAGATAGAAAAAAGATACATAATTGCATATCCGGCTGAACTTTATTTTAGAAAAATTATGTGCCTATAAAATTTGGCATTTTTGGGGAATTTTAGAAGTTACTTATACGCCGTATTAGCTATTAAATTGACCGTAGCACGTAACAAATTAAAAGAGTATCTCGACACAACATTTTATAAAATTCAAGTTAAAATATCTTCTAAACCGATGATTTCTCATCGTATATAAGATAATACTTATGTGTAAGGAATATGATTAGGTTTAGAAAAACATAGATCATTTTCATATCTTTACGCATCATGTTCTCTCCAAATTATGCAACATTTGCCTGAAACGTTCTTTTTATATCTCCTATTTTTTTAGATATTTAAACAGGCTTTTCCATTTATTCTGATACTATATGTCTACTCCGACAACACAACTTTGTCACAGTAAGAGCACTGTGATGTTACTTGCGCCGTGTGACATCACTTCCATAGCCATCTATGTCCGCACTCGTCGATGGTTATGATGGCACACGATAACGTTCTGGGACACCAGCGTATCACGCCTGTTATATCTACATTCGTGAATTTTTTTAACCAATGGCGTAGAATGACATTTGTTAACGGAGATTAACGGTGTGTTTCCGTACAAATTAAAACCGTCAGATCTCAGCAGACGTTTAAGATATTGAGTATTGATAGACATTTTGGTTATTGTTAGCCAACAATTATAGTTATTGAAAGCCATATATATATATATATTAATTTTTTAATATATATATCTTTTTAAATCGTCATAAAAATGATATATAATATGACGATATACAATAGAGGTTTAAAAGCTCTTTTCCTATTCAAATTGCACAATATATAGTATTTATTATTTATAAATAATATATATTATATTTTCCGTTTAAAGGTAAGAGAGAGAAAGATGCTATAAGAAAAAGTGCGAGTAGTTTGAACATTTTTCACAGAAATGGTGCCAGGGGTTCTAAAGTAGGGTCACCGTCATCTATCTCACTCTTTCTTATAGTATCTTTCTCTCTCTTACCTCTAAAGCGGGAAATATAAAAATGATATAATATGATGATATACAATCGAGATTTAACAGCTCTTTTCTATTAAAATTGCACAATATATAATATTTATTATACATTCTCACTTGCAACCAACAATCGCTCTATCGAGTTTAATTAATTAATAAACGGTATCAGCAGTGGATGTATTTAAATATGTGTAATCCTGGTGATACTACTGTGGCGTTACGAAACCTGAGGGCGTCACCGTGATACACTGGTGCTTTTTGAATGTGATTTGTTATATGATTTGCTGTGTTGCCTGTGGGTACTTATATATATATACCCACAGACAACACAGCAAATATATACATATATATATATGTACAGAGTCTCATCGATTTTCGAATTTCGTCGAAAACGGGGTTAAAAAACTGGAGAATGGAAAATTAATCTACTGATATTTATTATCACACGAATTCCTGTGTGAAATATGCTATTACGAGAAATGATTAAAATGCAACAAATCAATTTTAACCTTTCCATGGCTTAAATTTCTACAAGTGAAAGTATATAGTATATTCTTTACAATAAGAACACCAGTTTTATAGAATCGAGATTTTTTTCGAAATTTTACGAGAGATACACATTGAAAGCATTATTGTTTAGTCATATATTAGTGTTCTATTTCTCATATATCAGGCTTTCAGGCTATAAGCATGTATTAGTGTTACACGCCGTGCCAGAATCAATGAGACTCGGTGTACGTACGTGTTTGTTGCGTTAAAAACTACTTCGAAAGAATTAACAGGTGTCACTACGTTGTAGACCGGTAGTTTCGCGGATAGTACTCGTCTGTATTGTTATTGTAATAAATGTTATTTTGAATGTAAGATTAATAAAAATGACACGAGTCACATTTCTGCATCCGGATCTTGGTATCGGAGGAGCAGAAAGATTGGTAGTTGACGCCGCGTTAGCTTTAAAGAGACAAGGTTACGAGGTTAACTTTGTGACAACTCATCACAATCCGGAACATTGTTTCTCCGAGACAAAAGATGGGACGATCCCTGTTACAGTTGTGGGTAGTTGGTTACCTAGACATATTTTGGGTAGATTCTTCGCACTTTTCGCTTACATTCGTATGGTAAATGTATTTCTTAAGAAATTGTATATTTTCACAGATTATTTTCATAGACATTTTTCTATTTTTCTAGATATACGCGGCTAGCTATATCATTTTATGTGAAAATAGGCCAGAAATTGTATTCTGCGATTTGGTTTCAGTATGTATTCCTATACTTCGATTACGAATTCCATACATAATTTTTTATTGTCATCATCCGGACCAATTGCTTTCGCAACCAGGGGGGCTTGGCAAGCAACTGTATCGCGCACCACTTAATTACTTTGAAGAGATCACAACTGGAATGGCAGATAAAGTATTTGTAAATAGCATGTATACAAATTCTGTATTTAAGAATACTTTCAAGAGATTACGCATTGAACCTGAAATTTTATATCCATCTATTAACACAGACTTTTTCGACAAATCTCGAATAATGTCATTAGAGAGAGTACTCGATAAAAAATTACCACCAGACAGTATTATCTTATTATCAATAAACAGATACGAGCGTAAAAAGAGTTTAGGATTAGCAATAGAAGCATTGGCAGAACTTCAGAAGTACTTGACAGAAGAGAAATATAAGAAAGTATACTTGATTATGGCTGGTGGGTACGATAAAAGGGTTGAGGAAAACGTAGAATACTATTTTGAATTGATAGGGCTTGCAGATGAACTGCATGTTGCGGATAAAGTGATATTTCTTCGTTCTCCATCAGATATTGATAAAGTGTCTATTTTACAACATTCTCAAATTTTACTGTACACACCTCAAAATGAACACTTTGGTATTGTACCACTTGAAGCAATGTACATGTCTAAACCAGTAATTGCGCATAATTCGGGTGGTCCAAAGGAATCTATAGTTTCTGGAGTTACTGGATTTCTAGTAGACTTATCTGGAGATGCGTTTGCTTCAAAAATAGCTTACTTGATCGAAAATCCGACACATATACAAGAATTTGGCAATGCAGGCAAAGTCAGATTCATGAAAATGTTCAGTTTCGCTGCATTTAGTGCCCAGTTAAACAGCTCTATAGAAGATTTAATTAGTAAAAAAATAAAATAAAATAAAACTGTAGTTGTTAAACTTTTATACAGTATGAATCGTGAATATAATTTTAAAATATCATGCTTAGTACAGCTTCATAATAAGAAATGGCAGATTAAAATGAAAAACTACGATAATCTATTTTTAGTTAATTTTGATAATGAACTTTTTTTCAATTCTTAGATTCACTATCGCAGGACAAATTTAAATCACAATACTTTTTTATAGTGAATCATAAGTGCTTCAGAGTTAATATACATTAAAAAAAATATAGTTTTAACCAAAGAAATTTAATCTTTATATGTTCTTTACACGTTGGTCTTAAAAAGGAAAAATATTAATCATTACATTTGTATACACATTGATACTAATAAATTCTTATTAGAAATATATGTTTGTTATAAATCAAAATCAATTCAAATATTGTAGTGTATTCACGATTCAGTTTAAATAGTATGGATAAAAATTTCAATTATTCACAGTTTATTACATATTTTATAGGATATAAACAAATGGGAAAATATTTGGAAAGATATATTGGGATTACACTGTAAACTTCAATTTGTTTATCATACACATTGATTGTATTGACCGCAATATTTTTTCAATTACCAAATTATTAAATGGAATACTTGTATAAGTGAAGGGGAAAGCACTGTATGTAGTTATAATTGTCTGTTATTTACTAGCATAATCATTATTTCAGTTTGTGACATTACAACGTAACATGTATTTCTTTATGTATCTTTTATTCATTTTTTAAGACATTATTTTCATTTTAATATTAGAAAGACTTAAGTTTATTTAATATTTTTAACTACTAAGTAATAATTTTGTTATATTTATTTATTATGTATATTTTATATAATGTATATACATATATGATTAATATTATATTCAGGGAGTGTCCATTGATTTTGATACGACACTGATTAACGTACAATGTGGTGTAAATTAAAATATTTCTCAATATGTTGACCATTATGTAAATATATTAATTCCTGCTTACATCAAGTAACCGGATGTAATATATTGCATACAGTTTGCAACATAATAGTCAGCACATTAATTCCATGCTATTGTATCCACTAATTGGCATTTATTAAGTAAAATCATTAAATAAGAAATTACTCCATTAATTGTAAAGTATCAAGTTTTTCACTGGAATAAAAACCTGCTTTAACTTGTCTTCCACCAAAAAAGCGTCCATTTAAATCAACAACAGCCTTAATGGCGCTTTCTATTCTCTTGAACTCCACAAAGATTCTAACAGCTTCCTCTGGCGCGACTTCCGTTACTTCGTGAATAATAACACGCGCAACATCGCCATACTTTGTATTACATTCATCTTTAACCTCAGGTTCAAGATCATCGTCCACTTCACCCGGACCAACCATATTACGTAATAATACAACCTGATTAATAGCATATTTTTAAATAAAAAACGATACAGTATATCAGTTGTATTTTCTATATGTTTTACAAAAAAACATTTACACCTGTGTTGTTTAAGTTACGATAAAAACTGTTATCACAAATGTGTTTATAATAAATATACTTAGAATTTCAAATGTTATATATAGACTATGGATGCTTATTAATTTATGGAACATTCAAATATACAAAAAGTACAGGACGCATATAATATATAAAAATATTCAAAATATCTAAAACTGAAAAATATGTTTTAATATTTAGAAAGTTGAAGCAAATCTCTATTTAGATCTTAGTTCTGTAGTACGGGATGTTTATATATATGTATATTTATACAAAAATGAATTTATAGAATAGACATATACTTGTTACTAAAATATATAAATGAAAAATTAATATTTCTCTTACCTTACTAGGACATTTCATTATTTCTGTAATACTTGGCTCTTCTTGAATTTGCGATGCAGAAATTTGTTGTGCTGGAGGTGGAGAGACAGCAACAGGTGGTGGTGGTGGCATAAGCTGTTCTCTTTCTCCGACAATTCTTCCTCCTCGTTTACTAGTTTTTTCTACTTGCAAAGCAACGGACATTCCCTGCTCCTTTTTTCCAAGTCCTTGTCCTTCTTTAAAACCATATTTTGCCATTATTTTTGCTGCCACTGATGAGGTAGCATATCCCATACTAGTTGGTGGTCTTGGTGCTGGAGGTGGAAGATCAGAAGACTCTTGTAAGGATGGTGGTGGAGCTATAGCTGCTCCACCAGCAATACCTCTGGATGTTGGAGTTCTTTCTTCGTCCCTCTCAGGAGGGATCATTGTGCTATTTCCAGAAGAAGTCTAAAGCATATATTTACAAAATTTAAGCAGTATACACCATACTTTTGTATTTTACTATTTTTCAACACTTTAAATGTAGTATTTTTATTTTCTAAATACATATAACTTAAAATAGAAATACATACACATATATTACCTGTGTTTCTTCAAAACGCGAACTATCTCGTCTACGCTTACGCATTTCAGTCTCCTGATCGTGTTCTCTGTCACGTAAATCTCTTAGCTCTTTAACAACTTTGTCGTACTCATTAGGCCACATAGGGTCATATTCATTTATTACATTCCAATCAAACTCACCACCTACACCAATGCTGCTAACTGTACCAGATGAGAGTGGATTATTATGTGGTCCGTCATCCTCCCTATCTACATTTCGATTAGCTTTCGATTTCAAGTCTATCACAGGTGCTAATACAGCTGTAGTTTTTCTATATTGTTCACGTTTTGGCTAAATATATAATATAATAATTTTTGTTTTAATAATATTATGATTATTATTATTATACACATTACTATACCATCATTATTATATAAAAATCATACCTGTGTAGTAGCAGCTTTTTTTAATTGTAACTGAGATTGTAATAACTTAATGCTAGATGACCATCCAGCTACTTTTTCCGACGTTCTGTGTTTGTCAAAATCGTCGTACAGAGACATCGTAAATCTGATTCTGATATTTCAGAATTACGTTTATTAAAACATGCTGCACTTAACCTCAAATTATCTCGTACTACTAAAATATTAATACATTTATTACACACATATTCGAAAAATTCACTTTGAAACAGATCTAAAAAACATATACAATTTTACAAACAAATTTTTAAATGCAATTTAGTAACACACTTCTATATATACGTTTTGTTTAGTGTAAGCACTGTATGTATATGCTCATTCCCTTTCTGCTATAATAAATTTCTTACTATATGTATACTCAAACAATGAACAATTAAAATAAAAATACAATTTTTTATGTGATAAATTATAATTTGTTAGTGGTTAATATATATACACATATATCCGCAGCATCAAAGATTTCGTGTAAATATTTATCATGGATATATGGTACAAGCAAAAAAGATATCGAGTTTCAGCTGTTTAGTTTTTAAAATTGGAAGATTATAGGTTACATTTATTTTTAAAGTCTAAAATTTTATTAAATAGGTACATACATACAAGCAGAAAGTAACGATTCAAATATAGTAGTATGTAGATATGTATAAGATATTAAATATATAGTAAAAAAATATTGATAGTTATTTAGGATATATTTATCAGAAGAATAGTATTTTTTGTAATTGGGTGGAGAAAATGAGTACCGATGGAAATTCATTTTAGTTAATTTTTTAAAAATTAATTGTATACTATAATAAATAAATAATACAATGTTACAATAACTAAAATAAAAATATGTTACAATTTTTTAGGTTATAATTTTGTGATTAAAATTGCAGAGATTCAATTATGAACATATAAAATTAAAAAACGTAGCTATTAACTTTAATTACGTATATAGCGTATTTTATAGGCTAAAATGACATCATATCCGGCTTCTATCTATAATCTGATTGGTTCACACAAGTTTATCTTGCCTCGTGATGGCTGGAAATTGGACTAGCTTAACCAGTATCTAAATCTCGCTGAATGCAATTCACTCATTGGATCACCTATAGATCTGTCAATGTGGCATTAAAGTAATCTGTAAAATTCTTTAATAAATGTTACGTTTTTACGTGGAAAATTTTTATGAGAAAAGAGCGGGTTAGTGTCCGTAGAACTACATTCTTGTTTGCTTAAGCTGTACAGCTTGGAGTAACGAAATCGTATAATAATTGTGAGTTTCCTCGCAGCGAAGTTCTTGCGAATCATCCCCACTCCATTTATCCTTTGCGAAGTCTCGTTTTCCTCGCACAATTTCCTTTCCTGCCGTTCAGGCCCAATCGTCGTCCGGTGTCCGCTAGTTCGTCCCGCCATCGATGATTCTTCTTCCGAGCCTAAGTCCATCCTTTAGGCTCGGTAGAGATGCAGGCGACGGCTGTTGCATCATTACGAGATCCACGTGTGAAGAGAGGAAGGAGGGGACGACACGAATTCAAGAGTTGCGAGGCTGCCCAAACGTTCTAACAATCTTAACGCGACTTAACGAAAATAATCGAGCTATGCTTTCATCTTAATCTCGAAGATAAATCAGAAGGGTTCTCGAATAGAACGTTCCTCTTTTTTAAATTTCATCCAGACATGTATATGTCTTAACAAAACGCGTAATAAAGTTATTGGATTTCACTTCTTGATGTTAAAGAAATATAACTACATCGTATTGCATTCGACGTTACGTTCAAGCGATAATGTAACACGCATAATTTTGAAACCAATAGATTCCTAAAGGTAAAAACCTGTATTTTTAGATTCTAAGTATTAAATACTATGAGAAGGCATAAAAAAAGTTAACATTTTTTTTATACTATAAAGTAAAGTTCAGCATACTATAAATATAAATATAAATATAAATATAAATATAAATATAAATATAAATATAAATATATATATGCATATATATTTTGTGAAAATGCATTAATATTTTAAAAAATTCAGTGTTAATGTTAAAAAAAAAATGAATAACGCGTTCTCGTTAGGCAATACAAGAGCAGATAAGCTTTTTAAAACGGCATTTTCTAGTTTTAACTCGTATATAAAACAGAAGAAAATAAAAACCTAACTTGACCTAAATAACGTGTAAAATTTGTATACCACGATCTTCAATAAGCGACGGATGTGCGCTGATCGCCATACTAAGAATATGTACACAAAAAAGAATGTCGCCTTATTCACGTTTAGAAATACTTCATTCATTAGCTTTTATTAAGAATGACTTATATTTCATTTAATATATTAATGACAATATCTGGGCTAGCATTTTTTACTTTTAAATCAAATGTTATCTCATAATTTTAAATGTAAGTGTTAGAGGTTCCCATTTTATACGACTATTTCAAATTGAATAAAACCTACGATGCACTCTGAACGTAACACGATTGGTTGAAATCAGTTATCGAGATAGCTTTAGAGGTGCTTAACCAATGGTCGATCATCATCGACGTTACTCAAGCCATTTTACCTTCTTCTATTCCGATACTAATCGATGCCCGAACGGAATTGTAATTTAATAAATAAATGACGTTCGGACCATTCGAAAAGTATTTGTAAAATTAATATCGCCAGTAAATATTAGGACGTATCGACGAATCAAGTTGGTTAGAATAGCCGCAGTAGGGGAGGTGGCGTTCATTGTTGCAACGAAGTTTGGCGGGTAACGTAGCGACGATTGGCCGGTCTTCCTTTCCGTAGTCAATGGTCGCCGCAGTCATCCGGCTGAGTATTGGTTCGAGTTTTCCCAGGAAAACAGTACTTCCCGCGGACCCATTGTCCCTAACGCGTCGTCAAAGCTCAACGTGAGGAGGATACATCGTGCATTTCCATCAAGCACCGGAGGTAAGTCGGTCTATTCTTGTTAAAGAGCAATGCTATGTGTCGCGGTAGCGGGTCCCCCGTTCTTTCTCTGTTATTCCACACGTGGTCCTCAAGTTCGTTCGTTCGATTTCTCTGTTCCACAGTAAATGAAGATTTCATCTCGTCCCCCTGTACGGGAGGGAAAATTTCTTTCTAGTATCGAACGTAGCCTTTTATGTTTCTTTGTATATGTACACCTCGCCCTCGACGATCTTTTCTTTGGCCAGGCAAAAAAAGCGCAGTACGGCGTCAGTCTTGGATGCCATCTTCGCGCCGTGGCGTACTTGCGTACCACCACTGCAAAGTGGGGGCAAGTGAGCCACGTTGTACGATAGACGGCGATTTCTGAGGGTTTTGTACATAATGATTTGAATATTAATTCTCTGGTAGAATGTTGCTGTCCTGTTAGCATCTTTAAAATTAAAAACACTGTTCGTGTGCACGATGCTTTTTTCAAACACGTGTATTCTACGTACCTCCTACCTACGGATGAATTGGATACACGATGCCATTTTATATTGTTATTTAAAATAGCTTATTACATATCCGCAGGATATATTGCCAGTAATCTGCTTTAGTTTTCTTGTTTGTTTGAAGATCTAAGATGAAGAGTATATTTCTTTGGATTTCCTTTCTTTTTTTTCAAATTCTTCCTCAAGGTTTTATAAAGAGAATTCTTATACCCTGTCTTTCACATTTTTCATTTAACTGCTTAATTTTAGATATTTTAAATACATAAATATATAGATTTTTCTGGAATTATTGATACTACTTTAACAGTTAATGATAATTATTTAATGATTTGAAGTTTTAAATATTTGTAATATTTTACATTAGTTTGTGGTGATTATAATAATATTTTAATGTCCTTTCTCCAAAAGTAATATTTATATTACAACTGAGATAGTAATAAAATTTCAGTACAAGCGTGACCAATTTTTACGTAACATAATTTGTGTATTACTTTAAGTTGCATCATTTATGGAAAAATTCATTTGTAACGTAGAACAACTTTTAGTAACAATATATATATATGTATATTTATAATAAGTTAATTAATCTTTGTTATAGATTTATAGAAAATGAGTTCAAGCGCGTGTTATAAGTGCAACCGGATGGGTCACTATGCGCGAGAGTGTCCGCAAGGAGGCGGAGGTGGCGGTAGAGGTGACCGTGGCCGTGACCGAGAAGGTGGATTTGCACGTGGTCGTGACAAATGCTACAAGTGTAACCAATTTGGACACTTTGCACGAGAATGCAAAGAAGACCAAGACCTTTGCTACCGTTGCCAAGGTGTTGGGCACATTGCAAAAGACTGCCAACAGGTTAATGTATATACATGCAATTAGATTATACATGAAACTGTATATTGTTATTTTCGATTTTTTATATACCTCTGGTTGTTCTGTTATTTCGTTTTTATATTAAAATTATCAAATTGCTCTTGACAAACATACATGTATACAGATACAACTGTAAGAACTCTCTAAAGGACATGTAACATGACTATTAATTTACTGACAAATTTTATGCAATATATATCAATAATACGAAATAATATAATCTAGAATACTCTTAACAGGGGCCTGAAATGAGCTGTTACAACTGCAACAAGACTGGTCATATGGCACGTAGTTGCCCTGAGGGTAGCGATTCTGCCCGCTTTGGAATGCAAAGTTGCTACAATTGCAATAAGACAGGTCACTTCGCTCGTAACTGTACCGAGGTTGGAGGAAAGGCATGCTACACTTGTGGCAAGACTGGTCACTTAAGCCGTGAATGTGATCAGGATGACAGAAAGTAGGAGATAACCGGAATCCGTGCCGCTCGCTTAACGATAAGCCGTTTACCGTCGCGCGCGCTACTACCGGGGATTGTAGCTAGGTAGGGATGTGCGAACGTATGTCTCGTTGATGCGTATAATTGCTAAAAAAAATGCGTTCTGTCATAGTCGTTCGAATTTCCATCTCTCCATGCTCCCAACTCCCGGAAGCCCATTTTATTCCTAGTTTCCTTTGCCCCTCGCCCCTCACCCTCTCGCCCACCCTTCTCTACATGTCGTTGTTCTCTTCGCAAGGGTTTTTTCTTATGACATCTTCGGTTTTTTTTTTTATTGCTGTTACACTACACCATACATGCGTGCGCGCGCACAAAAGTACATTACACATAGGACACATCCAGCATTACATGAATACACTATACGATGTAATAATATTATAAACATTCGATTGAATTAGAGTAGAGACATGAATCCTCTGTCCCCTGACCTTCAAACTATCTCGTACGCGCATTGTTTTGTGATGCAAGATGTATGGATTCTTAATATATACTGTATTGAGGATAAAAAGAAATTTTACATGTGCAGCATTTATGACACATTTTGTCAGCTGTGACTGATGGAATTTGAGATATTTGTTGATAATTCACATTGAAGCAGAAAAGATTATCAGACCGTTGAATTGTAAATGAACAGTTTGACACAAGAGAGGGATATGACGACTGCAAAAAAGAAAAAAAAAGGAATAGTCATTTGTTTCTTACATCCACGCATCTTGTATCCGGTCCTCCCTCGAAGTCTCTAGCAATTCGAGTTAAGACAAAAAACAGAAATTGAGAAATAATGGGAAAGGAAGTGAACATGCCGGCCCTGAATACATAGAAGTAAGGTTTAGTAACGCCAATTTTTAATGTGTAAGGATGTAATGAGGATAGTCGATCTATTATTTTGTAACAGACTTAGTTTCAGACGTCGGTACAGAAAAACTGCGCAATTGTAAGATTGTCAGTGTTTACGAGTTTATATACAGTTATACTTGGGGAGTATATTATCCTACATTCTTATAAAATTAGAGCAAAAAATACGTGTGCTTCGTATGTCAGATTCTTTAAGTGAAAATGAATGCAATTTTACCAGATATGGTCATCAATGATCATCGCAACGTATATGTGTATATATACATATAAACACAGAGGTCTATACAAGTTTGCATATTTTGTATGTACAATCATAATTGTTATATCGTGGGTCACCATTGTTCATATTGTCAGTGATTGTTATGGATTTTCAAGGGATGCAGTTGCACTTTGCCTTACTATATCCTTACATATGGTGAAATGTTTCGTTACTAGGTATATGTATGTGTATATACATACATATATGTGCATATTTGTATACATATATACATACATATGTGCAGGAGTTGTATTTTGTACTGTAAAAAGCTAGATATACTCTGGTCGTTGCTGGTGACTAATTCCAATGATTACCTTATTTATACATCACAGGAAAGGAAGGAAAATTTTATTTTCATGTATAAAATACTACACTAATACTTTCTTTTTCTCTTTTTTTTTTTTTAATAAGTTGTAGAATATGAAATTTTTAGATACAATTTGTCTAGCAATTGTTTTTTTTTTTCTTGTCGAGAACGTCTGCTGAAAATCATGAGATGATGAAAAGTAAAAGAAAACGCATTGCAGGTTTTTAAATATTTCTTTCTAAACGTAATTCTAGGAGATTATTATGTTATTACAAGTACAAAGATATGCAAAGTTTTTTCTAAAAAAAAAAGATAACAAAAAAGGAAGAAGGGAAACGAACGTATCTAACGGCAAGCAAAATAGACTGCAGTTAAATTCGAACGGTGATGTCGTATTTATAAATGCGCGTGAGCAGTGGTTGTTGAGGTATATAAATTGATTGAATCCCTGATACTTCGAAATTCGTTCCACCGAACGAACGAATTCAATTTAAATTAATGAAAAGATCGTTCATGGATCTTTGTTCAGTCTAGGTAGATTTGGCGTTTACACGTTGCGCACACGTCTGTCCATGTAGTCATGTACAATTCTTCAAGGATGGTCTTAAAAATGAAAAGAAAGATTCAGTAGATGATGACGATCACGAACGGTCGGGTGCACTGCGTGTATACAGGAAAACTGATAATGCTTTTACCAGCAGCGACAATGTGTATTAATGTTCAGAAGCCAGGCGTGCCTGACTCGGTGGAACTGAAGAAAAAGCGCCTTGTGCGTTATGTGTATCGCGTAGTAGAGGTGTCCTGCAACAATTTTATACACTTAACTGTTCGGGACTTAAACCGATCTCAAACCTAATTTTGGTAGTAGTAATCAGTGCACTAGTGCGTCTGACGAGATTTGGAGGATCAAAAAGAAAAAAAAATATTGAATTTCGCTAACGGACCCGTAACCTTTGGTGCTCTCATTGGATGTATGAGTTACAAGGAAACGACCGAGTAGAAAATCTAAGGAAAACATTTTTGCTCTTTGTTTCTGTGACCGATATGAAGTACGTTTTCAACGTGTTCGTATATTACACGGATACATGACATATATTATAAGGAAAAGAGGTGAAAAAAATTTAAAAAAAAAAAAAAAAATAAATAAATAAATAAATAAAATAAAATAAAAAAATGAAAAAGAGAGGAAACATACCGATGCCTTACTGTGTAGGGTGTTGGTGAAAGGAAAAGCATACTTTGAATACGATTTAGATGTGGGGTTCATTGGTGGCACCGGAGGTTCAGACGAGCATTAAAAAACGAGTGCGATAGGGCACCTTGCGCTTTTGTCTCTGCTACAAGACTTACGTATGAATATTGTAAAGAATACGACTGTTACAGTGTACGAACTAATTTGATCGGTGTATGGCCGATCACGGCTCGACTTATATTAATCTATTAATACTTAAAGAAGATGAAGAGGATGAAGAGGAAGAGAAAAAAAGAAAATATGCTACAAAGTAATAAAGGATTGCGGAGTATTTGAAGTTATGTTTTTAAACTGAATTTTTGAAATAGAATGTGTACGGAGAGACAAAGACGAGATCTTGTTTTTCTTTACTGTTCCCCATATAAATGCTTATCAAGTGTTGTCCCACTCATCTATTATTTTGAGGGATATCGCTGCATCTATGACTAAGGAAATGTACGATATACGGACATACTTCATGTAATATTTATGTTTCGGTTGAAAGAGGAGATCAATTATTAATAAAATGTAAATGTATAATTTCTTTTCAGTTTGTTACTCCTTTGTACATATTATTATGTAGTACTTTCTTTGTACTACGCTCATGTAGCAAATTGACCAATTTAATGGCAGTCTAGTTTCACATTTTTTAGAATCTGGAGGTAGATCATCATTAAATCAGAACCTATAGATGTGATCTAGAGAGTAAATTGGTGCTATAAATTGACTAGATTTTGTCAGCTATATTTTACTAATATTTTGCTAATTGAATATAATAGATCGTGTATTTGATCCGAAGCCTTTCTATAATATGGATGAAATTTGTAACATCTGTCTCAATCTATAATCCTTTACTCACTTTATTTTATATGCAGTAGTAATTATTTTAAAATATTTTTATAAATATGCAGGGAGAGCACTCTCTTTCCTTCTTTTTTTTACGCTTTTACTGTGTCACGCGCATACTGCGTGTAATACTTTCCATGATAGTGCATTTCGTGATATATACTTGCCATTATGTAATTCCAAGATGTTATATACTAAGTTCTTACTTTACCGTGATTTCTCCCTTCATGGTGACTTCTAAATTGTCGTACACCATGGATATATGATAAATAGGACATTCTTATGTCCGTGCTTCCTACAGTCACAGTATCGTCTATTATCGATTATATTACATAAACTACTGTTGAAACTTAACCATTACAGAGCGAATCGTTATGAAAATGAATACTTGTATAACATTCGTAGAGTATTTCATAGATATGTTTGAATCCTACTTGAATAGTAAAAATGTGAAAAGATATGTTTAAGAATTGTATTTTTAAAAAATAACAAAATAATTTCCTGAGAAAAATAGGACCTAGAAAATTTTAAATAATTAAAATACCCTTTTATATATTCCATTTTACATGTGTTACTATATTCTGTACAATATTTACTTATACATGCAATTCATTTGTGTTGATTCTGTTGTTATTTATTTGTATATTATATAGTCCAAACTAATTGTTTACTTATATTATTCTTTTATTTGTGTCATTTATCAAAATAAATATTTTTATCTACGTTCAAGGGACAGGTTTGTTCTGAAATATAGTGGATTCCGTGCAGAGAAGCGACGATACTAATCTTCAATGAATAATGCGGCCGTCCTCACAAGTAATAACCAATCACAATTTTGTCTCGCTTATCACCAAGATAGTCGTGTTACGCCCCAAACATACCGATTATTCGGGTAATTCGCACTACGCAGCGAAGCGTATATATTAAAATATGATAAATACTTTAAATATTAAAACTAGCAGCATAAACAATTTTATAGTAATAATATTTATTTCTAATTTTAACATGTAAAAATGCGTAGAACATGTGTCGGGTACCAGAAGTTGATAGACAATGTTTAATACGTTAAGTGCCACACTGGTCTTTACAAAACGCAATATTATTAGACTTTCCGTTTATGCTACGCCAGGTCTTACAGATCAGCACTGGTCTTTACATATGTTTACCAGCTTTTCAGTTAATGGTATTGTGCAGTATTATAAACGAAATAAACATACCACTTAATTAATTAAACAGTAAAATTATTTCAAACAAACTTTTACGATACGAAAATTTCCATTTCAACTTTGTTAACGGTTTATTAAGAAGAAAAAGTTGCCAATTAGTGTGTAAAGGTTCTGTGCTGTAGCAGTAGCGTTGGATATAAGCCAATAGCAGTACAAGTGCGAGCACTCAAATAATGTGAACTGTACGCGCTCTTTGATTGGCTATTGTTTTTCGTTAAGAACTTGATTAACTAAACCAAAATGAGAATTTTAGCGAACGAAAACTTTGAACGAATTGTTTGAAATAATCTCAGAAATCACTTCTCATATGATATCTATAAATTTTTAGGACACGCTGTATATATGAATATGTCTTGAAAATTGAATAGTTAACTAGATTAATGAAGTTTACAAATTTGATCATCGTCAGTAGAAGACATTTCTAATTTTTAAATAGCCTCTTTAACGGTAACACTCATATTATAACTGAAGATAGGAAAGTTTTATTTTAAACAAGAAAAATTGATTTACTCGAAATTTATGCGAACGATTGAGATTTGGGAAACTAGAAGGATCAGAATGTTATGCTAACGTTACGCGCAACAGAAAGGAACGATGGAATGCTGGAACGAAAATCTAGGAACACGGAACATGTGTAGGAACATGTATCCGGTCCGTGTGAATTTCCCTGTGTCCTTTCACCTTAATTTCACATCTGTCAAACGGTTGTGAATTTACGGAAGATGTGAGAGTTCGGAAAGTGGACACGCCAAGAGAATCGCGTAACGAACACTCGCATGATGCCTTGACGTTCAAAATACATAACGTCCGCCGATGCTTCGATTTATTTGCGGTAGTACCGAGGAAATATTCGAAGGGAAAAGGGAGCGAAGCGATCTTGGACGAGGTGCGTACAGCAATGGCCACGACAGAAGGAGTCACGATAGAGGACCTCAGAATCGAGATCGAGAGGCTTTCACGGGAATTAGACTTAGCATCTACAGAAAAAATACAATCGGCCCAATACGGCCTAGCATTACTCGAGGATAAGTCTGCTCTGCAACAAAGATGCAACGATCTCGAGGCCCTCTACGAAAACACGAAACACGAGTTGGAGATCACGCAAGAGGTTAGTTCGACTACTTTTCATATATCAGTACGAGTCAATTGTCCATCTGGCACTGATCGAGGGAATTTTATTATGATCGTGAAATTTCATTTTTTTATTTTTAATTTCCGTAACATATGTTTAGTAGAAAACAGGTCACGATTAGTGCTTATTGATTACCGTATGCTTTGAGATAATTAGTGCTATTCGGTTGCTTATTAACATTTAATACAGATTAATTGTTACTATTATAGTAGAAGGATTTTTTTTATTTGAACTTGTTTGGAGTAATCGTGTAGATATGAGTATCATCGATTTCATTTTCTTGTAGGCTTTAGCAAAATTTCAGACGACTACAAAGTTAACTACAAAAAGTGGCATAGAGCAAGAAGAAACTCTCCTTAATGAAAGCGCCGCAAGAGAGACATCTCTTCAGATGCAAATTATTGAATTAGAAACTGAAACAAAACAGGTACTTGTTCTATTCCCAAGAGATGTATAAAAGTGGTAATTATTTGGTTTTTATATATAATTTTTTCTAACACTGTTCCGTTTAGTTGCGTCATGAACTTGAGCATGTACAAGCTGAACGTGATCATGCATTGCAAGAGCGAGAAGAAGTTGGAAAGGATCACCAACAAGCAGAAACAGAGAGAAAATCCTTGCGTACTATGTTACGTGAATGTAGATTTCGAGAGGCTAGACTTCTGCAAGATTATTCAGAACTCGAGGATGAAAATATCTCATTGCAGAAGCAAGTGTCTGGTTTACGATCCAGTCAGGTGGAATTTGAAGGTGCCAAACACGAGATAAGACGATTAACAGAAGAGGTGGAACTTCTGAATAGTCAAGTCGAAGAATTAACAAATTTAAAAAAAATAGCAGAGAAGCAAATGGAAGAGGCGCTCGAGTCTTTGCAAGCAGAGCGTGAAGCGAAATATGCTCTGAAGAAAGAGTTGGATCAAAGAATTAATAGCGAATCAATTTACAATCTTAGCAATCTTGCACTATCGATTAGAGGTATTACAGAGGATCAAACAATATGCAGTGACGGTGAAGACGATTCCCCGGCGTTACGTAGAATCGAAGCAGATTTGAAAACTCAAGAACCGGGTACCTCTGCTACGGATAAGCAAGTCGATCTATTTTCTGAAATTCACCTGAACGAACTAAAGAAACTAGAGAAACAATTGGAATTAGCGGAATCCGAGAAAGCTCATCTTACGCAAAATTTACGAGAATCACAATACGCTGTTGAGAAAAGCCAGAACGAATTGCAGTCGTTTGTTGCACGTATCGTACAACTGGCAGCTCATGTACAGTCATTGCATCATCTTCACTCGAAGTTGCCTGAGAAACAAAGTGAAGAGACGACGTTAGATAAACTGAATCAGGTAAATAAATATATGCAAGTTTACTTAAGGTATTACTTACGGTAAGATGTATATCATATATATCTGCGCGATTTTTCATAAATTTGATTGTTGCTATGTAATGGTGCAGTTACGGTAAACGAGTGAATGGTTGCTTGCTCCCCACTCCGAGCGAATGTAAGTACGAGACGTGGTCGGAGTGGAGAGCGAACGAGCATTCGCTTGTTTAATGTGAACGCACTATTAAATAGTAACAACCTAATTTATGAATAATTATTATATAGATCATAGATGAGTAATTGCACTTCTTCTTCAATTTCTCCTTTACATTTCGGATGAGCGGCAATAACAAAATAATTCTTTCAAACCAAATTGACTCAATTGAAATCAGCATATGTATGAATTATCCATAGCAATCATAATAAAAATGTATATATAAAGGGGGCCAATAAAATGGAAATAGTTGAAAGAAACAAGTTGTGGCAACATACATAGTTGTACGATGCATATGAGAAACTTCTTTCAGTATTGCTCCAATTTTTATGTTGGGGATCAATATTTTATGACATATGTTTTCCTCTTACATTAGATCTCTCAATAGTTTTTAATTATTTATATTATTTTAGATTCATATGTGAATGTTAATTGATTTTATGGTTTATTGCAGGCAATTGTGCAATATCATCAATGGAGTACTATGTCCGCACGCGAAGTAAGTCAGCTTCAAAAGGATCTGGCTGAGTTAGAAAACGGCTTAACGATATCAGACTCAACACAGCAATTACGTACAGAATTAACAAATCTTAGAAACAAGGTATATACTCATTTATCATTCTTTCCATTTTTTGTTTCATTCTCGTTAGTTCCATTTCTTTATTACTATTCATAGAAGGGTCCAGTTGGATAAGAAGATTAAAAGTGCTCTCAGATCAAATTAGAGTTGATTTGAGTCATTCAACAAAGTTATTAATCTTATCAAGTTATCAAAACAGTTCACACCAAGTTTCAACTCTTCATCTTGTTTGCAGGGGATTATTAGGGAATTTCTAATTTTCGGTTTTTACTCTTATTTTGCATACTAAATGGGATGAAAAAATCCTAAATAAATGAAGTATAATATGGACTATTTTATCACATGTCAAAGAATTTTTTCAGCTTTTTTGATGTGATTGCATATTCTAGATATTTTCTATTTATTTCAAAATTTTTTCATTTAATTTAAAATGCGGAATAGAGCGAAAATTGAAAATCGGAAATTCTTGTATAAAATCTCTCCACCCCAAAATAAAGAATTGAAACTAAATACATAATTTTCCTTTGATAACTTTTCGCATAATTCAAATCGAATTTAATTTGGTCTAAGTATCTGACGATCCCCTTATCCGGGTAGACTGTTCTTGTTTATTTTTGTTTTATGATATCTATTTGCTCATAAATTTATAAACAGCGTGATTGCGGCAAACGTAGCAAGAAGAACGAAAATGTAAGTCGGTGATTGAATAAATTTTTTACCGGTAAAAGCAAAGTATATGTAAATAACAGCAATAAAAACTGTGACTCTGGCACAATGACACTTTTTAACATTCAAAATTTAGACTTTGAATAGAAATTGTGGCATATTTCAGATCCCCGAGTCAGAGAAGAGCTTTCGAGAAAAGGTTGGAACGTGTGGTCCCTTTTACGTATTTACCACAATTATTATAATAACAAATTTATCTTTTGGCTCCTTTAATGATCCGTACAAATTGCTTCTCAATGTCCTAACAGCTCATCGTCGCTTGTGATAATTTCATATTCTTAACTACACACATTCTTGTGGCTACTAGCGGATAACAAGGTATTCGATAATTATTGGCAGAAAATTTAAAGGATGATTCGACAGGCCAAAGCGTGATGAAAATGAAGAATGACAAGGTTCAATTTTCGCTCCTAAAGATGTGAAAATTGAAAATTAGTTAAATACAAAAGTATAAATGATTGGAATTTTTGTTGTGCGTCGTATTGGTAATAAGTTTTTATTACTTTTAATTTCGTTATCTTTGATCTTTGTTTTATTTTGACTATAGAAATCATCCGTTAAAGTTACTCCCACAAATATGGCTGAACACCCTGTATAGAATGGAGCACGTAAATGGGTATATATACACCGAAATATCTCCAGTGATCATAAATGTATGAAAAAATTGTTTATAACGTAAAGTTACACTGATTAAAGAAACGAGAAAATTATTTTCGATTACTTTTTTAGGATTTTAAGATTATCTGTGTTTTGAAAAATGCTATGGCATATTTTTTCTATATTTTTGTAGAGCACGATGTATATTATTAAATTGTAACATAAAAAAAAAGAACACTGATAATCTTAAAGTCTATAAAAAAATGGTCTTGAACATATTTTTAGCGTTTCGTTCAGATCGATAAATTATTCGAGTTTGGCTTGTGCGTGAACAATTATTTCACATATTTATAAATAACGGAGATATGTAAGGAGAGATGTACTAATTTACATATGCTGCGGAGTATGCATCATTATTTCACTAGATTTCAATAAAATCTCTTGTAAAAATCTCGATCAGCTCTGTGTAGTGGATATAAAAAATATCGGCGCACAAACGCAATTTCCAACAAGACATTCTTTGGTCAAATTATAATTTTTGTAATTGTACGAAAGTATTATTAAATTACACGATATTTAGTATACTTGGCCTTAATGAAAATCACCGTATAAATACTGACAAAATATGTACAATTGTGCACCAATAATTTTTGTGATCACTGTGTAGACTGGCATACTTGTTCTCATAAACAAGTTGATATATCATCATCTATTCGAATGTTCTTTTATCGAGTGCTCCAACAAACGTGTACGGATCTAAATCGCTATGCACTGTGGCTTTAAAATAGAATGTGCTTAGGAATAAAAACTGAAAATGAATACTATCCTTCTATTCGTCTCTATTTGCATCTAACGTAGCATGAGTCAGATTCACAGAGCCTGTTTGCACGATGTTCAAACAGACATTCTTTACACAATATCTTACAGTCTTTACAATAAATTACTTCAGCTGTCAGGTACTGTTTCCCTGAAAATTGGAATCAGTCTGGCAATTCTGATCGAAGTTTTTCAAACTGATATTACGCATATATAGTATCGCAATGGATATATAACAAAACGACAAAAAGTGGTTTTGTTTTTTTTCCGTTTTTGTTTAGGGTCACGATATTAATGGAAATATAAAGTTCGTTCGTTGTATAATTTCAGCTTTTGGATACGGAGCAGAGAAGTATACAGCTCGAATCCGATATTTCTACTCTTTCGAAACTTGCCGTAGAGGCCGGTAGCTTCCTTGATTCTGCACAGAACGATTTGCAAAATATTTCGGATGAACTTGCACAACTTTATCACCACGTGTGCACGGTTAACGGGGAGATCCCTTCGCGGGTGGTTCTCGACCACGAGAAGACCAATCCCGATAAGGAGGAAGAGAATGGAAAGATAGAGTGGTGCAGGACTTTGTTCAAGACAGACATCCAAATCAAAGATTTGGAAAGTTTGAGCAAAGCGAAAGAAGTCGCGAAACATATAGAGACTGCAATGGATCAGATAAAGCATCTTCGAAGCGCTGTAGAGCACACAATTGAGCTTTCCAAGGTTAAGGGAATGCAATCGAACGTCTGTAACGTTTGCGAGGGTGAGCTGAAAACAAATCTATTCTTTGCTATAAATTTTATATACCTAATATTGTTTTTAAAGTCAATTATTTTCTTGTCTGTTCAATTAGTGTGCAATTTATAATGTGTCATTCTGTCATTCTGAATTGTAGGATCAGTAAATGAGAACAAGGCGGAAGTGGCGGATTTGCAAGAACAAGTAATTAGACTGAAGGCTTTGCTCTCGGCTAAGCGCGAGCAAGTTGCGACTTTAAGAACGGTGCTGAAATCGAATAAGAACACCGCAGAAGTGGCGCTTACTAATCTGAAAGGCAAATACGAGAACGAAAAGAGTATCGTTAACGAAACGATGTTGAAGTTAAGGAACGAGCTTAGGATGTTAAAGGAAAATGCTGCAACATTCTCAAGTAAGTTGATTCAAACAAAGATTGATTCAAGTTTGTAACAATGTGTATACACTATTTTTATAGTTAGCGATACTTAAGACGATAATTAAAAGAGTATAGTTGATTTATCCTTTTTTTCTATTTTTCTATGTTACTAACCATTGTTACATTAACGCATTAACTTGAAACTAACACGTATTTACTAGCATTCACGCACATTATATTGCTTCTAATCAGTTGCACTATGATTGACTTTGCTGTTGCGTTAGGCATCTGCTATCAACGATACTGCTTCATCTCATAACGAGATATGCTAACATATCTTTACATGTAAATAGTACTTGGTAAGAAAAGTTGGTAAAAACCTCTGGCTAAACAAAATCCTTAACATCTATTATAACTTGCAGAACATTCCCTGTATTCTCACAGTATTCTGATACTCGAACTAGTTTCTAACACTGGAACTACTAGCGTTGAATTTCTATCCAAGTATACCATGCACAGCTGTTCAGTTATTAGTATAAGAGAAGTTATTCGCGAAATTTACTTCCATAATTTTATTGCACCAATTTGGTAATTTAATAAGATGATAAATTATAACGATTCATTATAATTTTTAATTTAAACATTCAAATTTATTTAGTAAAAAATCATAATTTTTTATGTTATGCCTCATATTTACTGTCATTGCGAATGAAATGTCCTAAGTTTCAAATGATGCCAAAAATTTATGTATTAAAAGAAAGAAATTTGAAATCTGTTATTTAGACGGATTTGGTATTTCTAGTGTTGAACGCGATACATTCTTCGTATTAATTTCGTAAGGATGATTTTCCTTCTTACTCGACTAATGTATCGATCGTCTCCTAATCTTTTCTCATGCTCGTTCATGGGCTTCCTCGTATATGGTGTTAATACCCGCTAACCACACTTCTCAGGTCTGCGTGCGATGTTCGCCGCACGCTGCGAAGAATACGTGACACAGGTTGACGAGCTGCAACGTCAGCTGGCCGTTGCCGAGGACGACAGGAAAACGTTGAACTCGCTGTTACGACTTGCGGTACAACAGAAGCTCGTTCTGACCATGAAACTGGAAGAGTTGGAGGTTGATCGGGAGCTACGAAATACTCGAAGACACGCCCCTAGCGCAAACGGACGAGGTAGAATGCGAATGTCGCAACAGACGAACCGTCCCCATTCGAACAGAGATTTCTTCTAGAAAATAATGAAGATGTGGAGCAAACTTTTCTGACAAAAACGAGCATTTTGAACTTTTCAATTGTTTATAATCGCTCACTGTCGAATTATCTGTACAATAGGGCAGCAAATTCAGTATTGTGTTTCTCGAAATTATTTTTCACAGCAACAGTAACTCGATGAGCGAGCAAACAATTTAGCGTTTGATGCTTTTTCCCTTCGTTATTTCAAGTGCAGCGTATTTAGAAACGTTCTTGTAGAGCTAAAGTCCTAGATTTGTAACATTCGACTAGTGGTTGCATGCAAATAAAAATTAAGAACGAATCTTAGAAATGTAGGACCGCAGCGTAGTATTGCCAAAGTATTTTTACAAAATTTGACTTTTTTCAGTGGAAATTAAAGAAAATACGATTGCCTTCATTGGGAGGATAATAAACTTCTTTAACGTATATTAGAACAAGGCGAAGAGCAAAAGACTCGGAAATTTTGAAAGGCTCATGTATTCTTGCATCGATATTTGCTCCATATCATAGGGGTTTTGTAGAAAACTCTGCCTTCTGTTACCAATATTGTTAGTAAAGATATCTGGCAAGCATAACAGAGAGTTGTTAAAACATTCTGTGCTTGAGGATTTATATTCCGAGTAGCACGCTTATCGATATCTCAGTTAAATTGATTTTTAATCGATTACTCTTTCTTTCTCATGAAAGATGCGTTTTAAGTGTATATGTGTTTTATTTCCTATATTTTAGCTGCTATATTTTTCTTTCATAGCTAGATCTACATTTTTACCTTCCGGTATGACGTTGAGTATTATATTGTGTAATCATGGATGGTTCATATATGGTTGTCCGAGTAATTACGATGACCGGTACACCGACTTTTTTCTATTAATGGGAATGCATGGTAAAATGAACGTATACTGGTGTTTTTTTTTTCTTTCTTTTTAAGTAGACAAATGAAAGGAAAAACGAGAACTTTACATTGCATACCATAGAGACAATATTATTGTGCGCTACAGTAGCGTTTATAATCAAAGTAGTATGAAAAAATACACACTTTAAACGTGTAGAATTCTGAGAGAGAAAATCGTATAGTGTAGCAAAGTAACAGAATTAGGGACCTATTCTCAAAGGAACTTTTCGCAGATTAATATCATTGTTTAACCGTGGTAGAGAAGTATCAGTGCATCGTCTCCACACAAGAATTCGAGAATATTCTTCTATATTGCATTTTACATTTTCATTTTTATCGTGGTTTTTTAACGTCTCTGGTACAATGACATTTTAACTCGTTTTTTTTTCTTTTTTTTTTGTTAGACGATACTTATTCTAAACAAATACGATTCTATAGTATTTTATAAAATATGGCATAAATAGACTTTAAATGAATTTTATTTGACTTGGCAGCTTTTTGTTATTGTATTTATAATTATTAGTGCTACTATTGTAGTCATCTGAATATTTATCCTAAGATTTTTAATTATTGTTAATATATGCCGCTATTTATGTGTTTTAATATCTTTTTAGAAATTGGCAGTTGTGCTTTTTTACATGCACTATAACAATCGATACGTAATAGTTTGTCTATAGCGATCCCCGTTTAAAGTAATATTTATTGCAGCTATTCATGGAGAAGAATATAACAGATTCATTACTATACTATGTATAATTGCAATCAGAGGTAGCTGTGTATTATTTACAAATATACAGTCTGCTTTATTTTTTTTTTTTTAATTTTTATTATACCTGTTAATTTGTATACATTTGATATTGCAAAGCCAGTTTTGTCGTGGCTCTCGATACATAAATACGTTTTATGGAAACAGAGTGTTACAAGCGATAGATAAGTGAAGGAGGAAGAAAAATGGGAGCACATGCATAAAATAGTACGACATTGATTGCAGTGCATGTCAACGAAATTTCCATTTCCGTGAAAAATGAAAAAGAAAATATGTTTTACGCGTATATAATGTCTCTGCGAGATATACTAGCGCCGATTAAAGCTTTGCTTATACATATCATTGATGTACCCGTTCAGTTCTTTCAAGTTGCGTTATTGTTAGCATTGTTCTCTTGCATTAGACTCGATTTAGACCACCTTGAAGCTACAGCTAAGCTATAAACCAACGATTGGGCTGTAACCGGTCAGTGTAACATTTTCGATTACCAAAATACAAGTGGTGCTTGACCATTTTATGATTCATTTGATTTGTCGTTTTATCGCAGTAACTAAACAATGCTCAAAGGGACAAATACATGTCCCGGTGAAATTTTGATACGAAGCTATCACTGAATGGATATGTCATTGCTTTGTATAAAAGAGGACTTTAAATCGAGTTTTTAGTCAAGCCTCAAAGTGCGCTTACGCGTGCATTTGTAGAGATACAAGCATAATGTGCTAAGTACATTATGCAGGATATCGAAACGTGTCTTTTCTTGTGCAATTTTGTACAGTTTTTTTTATCGATCCACCTAATTTGCAAACTGTTGCGATTCCTTGTATTCCGAATATTTGTTATTATGTACGCCTCGTTTACGCTTTTATTAGTGATATAATGATATTTATTTTGAATCGTGGCAAAATTTTTATATGAGGAGTATATTCTGCATGTGTACGTAACATATACGTTTATCGTGAACCGTCTATTAATCAAATTTGTTATTAACAATATTACTATTACTATTATTATTATTATTATTATTATTATTATTATTATTATTATTATTATTATTGACAATATTATAATTGTATATTATTGCGATATTGCTCTCAGCTTCGTCGCAGAATCCAGATAAGTACCTAAAGAGAATTTATCGATCGTTCATTGACTATCAATCAATTGATCAGTTGTCACTATTATTATATTTATACCGTATAGCTATCGTATTGCCTGTGTCTATGGTTTTAATCAGGTGCGGAGAACGTTATTTATGTTTTGTTTCCCCTTAGTTAACACTAGCTAACCGTCGATAGAATAAAACTTAATGATCACCCTTTTCCGTTTTCTTTGTTTTTTTCTCCAGTTTTTTTCTTCTTAATTCTCACTACTGTCCGCTAGGCAGATAAATTTCTTGCGTGACTAAAACTTCGGTCCGTAATGTGGAATTTCGCGCGATAGACACAGGTGGTTTTAATTTGTGTCCATAAACCGAGCCAGCTGCGAATCCACCGTCCCTTCCCACTCCTTCACGCCGCCGTCAGGAACGAGCCAGATGAAATATTCTTTCCTTTCACGATTACTCTTACTACCATTAATTATTATATTCTCCATCTGACTTCGTCCTTGAACGTAAAGAAATTCGTCCTCGATTTTTCGCCTTGCCGTCCGCGCTGTCCGAAGGCGACACGAAATCGTTCGTAACAGAATGAGATACGAATGCCAGCTTAGAAAATTCTATAACATAATTCGACAAACGTATTTATGTTAACGACTCATCGTGTACGTTCTTGTTCGTAAGAACAGACGATAGATTCGTAAGAGAAAACGTTATTGAGATGAAACTAACGAAGTTCGGTCGTCAAAGCGCAAAGCTGTAAAGTGACTTTTGCCAAAGACATTCTGTCCTTTCGAAGGATCTTACTGTCCTTCATACACTTCGTCCTTCGCAAAGTTCCTTCGTGTTATATTATACGTATCGGCAGAAACACTTTCTAAACGTTAATCCGTTGAGATCTGAAGAAAAAGTCTATGAAATATTTTTGTTTCTTCGAAAGATAGTATTCTGTTGTTCCAAAGGAGGTGTTCATCCAAGTCTTTCGAAACTCCTTTCGACCAAAATGAAACTGGTAATTATCCAGAAGTTTATCCTATTTGCCGATTTAGTTTTTTGATATATGATCAAGGGCGTGATTTTCTTCAGTAACTTTTTCTTCTACATACAACCGTCGATCTTTTTTAGTTTTTACATGATATTCGCAAAAGTATCACGAATAAATGACCTATAAATATTCATTCACGAAAGCGGACGCGTCAGTTGATTCCATATCGATCGCTTCCCAGTTTATCTTCTATTTAGAATCTATACGAATGGGTTAGATGTGCATCTAGGTGAGATCGGGTTTAGATGAAAGCCCTGTGCACACGCGAAACTATATAAACGCCGCTAACTAGCGATATTTGCGAATATATAAGCGTCTAGAAAATTAAGGGAAACTAACGTTACATGTGTGGAGAAAAATCGAGAGAGAAGTCAAATATCACGTCCCCGAGCATATATCTAGAAACCATCGGAATTTTAAAGAAGAGATCTTATAAAGATTTACCAAAAAACCTCTTTCCTCTACTTTCCACGACGATGCGAGACACGTATCTACTGAAACAGATTAACGCTGCTATATTCTGCTGCTTTGGACTCAATTTATACTTGAATGAATAATAAAGTGTAATTATACGTGGAGCACCGTGCAGATCTTAAACATCTGTAGAAGCAGCGTGTGTATTATATCCAAAGTTTCTTTTTTCTATCTGGGAAGTTATTGAATATCTGAAGAAGAGAGAATAATCAAATTCAAATAAATAATTATTTAAAATTGGCCACTATTTTGAAGAAAACGTAGCGTTTTAACTTATATGAACACGGTAAATACGTAACGTGTACAAATTACATTAACCTCGCACTCTCGTCGAGGTAAGAAATAACTATTTCCTTTTCTTTGTCCTTCTCTGTCTATCGAGCTTATACGGTTAGGAGGAAGAGGAACAAACGATCTGAAACGATCGATATCGTTTGTCGCGGGAGAAAGAAAAGACGAAACGATCGAAACCGTTATATTTTTACATTCGTGGGGGAGACGATCGGAAAGAAGAAACGAGTTGATAAATAAATCTAGAGGGAAAGGGAGAAAGAGAGAAAATAAAGGAACGAAAGTTCAATGAGAAAATTTTTAAAGAACAATAATAAACACCAGAGTCTGCCTGTCGGTCATGGATTGACTAGAAGAAATTGAGATAACGCGAATGACTGGCAGGTAGATTTGCTCAAGGCTTCCATAAAAGCTCTGATTGCGTCCCAATGCTGGTCGAATTCCTGGCGGTGGTGTGTGCGTGTTTAGCTTAGATCGTATTATATATATATATATCGACATATATATATATATATATATATATATATATATATATATATATATATATATATATATATATATATATATATATATATATATATATATATATATATATATATATATAAACGTTAGGAAGTAAAGAAGAGTAATAAAAACAGAACGCTCGAGTGTTGAGTAAATGACTATAGTTATAATCGCGTAAGTTAAGTGATTTAATCGACTGCATAATTTGTGCTCGAGTTATTATTAATTTATTATGCAGTGCATGGATCAGGATGAGATCTTTGGGAACGTCCGTGCGTTTTTTCCACCTTAACAGGGTCCACATTTGTTAGTTAGAACGATGGTCTTGAATATGTCGATCTTTCATCAACGTTTCATTCTTTTTTTTTATCAACTCGTTTACCATTGTTTCGTGTTAGAGAACGTCTGTCAATGTTCAAGCATATTATTTCGTTCAATCTTGTAATAACAATTGTGGAGTAGGAGGGTACTTTACGCTCACTGTATTAGCGTTACGCGAATATAGTTCTGTTATTATAATTACTTAAGAATTTTGGAAAGTATTAGCGATTTGTTTATGCGAGGACATTTAAGTTAAGACTTACCTTAAGTTAATATGAAATACGTAAACTTGTTATTAGTTATTCTATTGGAATTGGGCATTTATAATTCAAGATCACTACTTATAGTTATACAAAATAGTTATGAAAAATGACGACGTAGGGATGAGTTACAGAATGAATTATTACATATAGTATACAATTATTTAGTGAATACAAAGTACTCTCCTTGCTGGTCGTAGAAAAACGGTTTCGTTTTGCGAGGGTCAATCGAGTCATTTAGAAGTAGAACTGATCAACTACAATTTTTATAAATTCCTCAAGTTCCTTTAACTTTTAACGGGATAATGGTACAGGGTTTTTAATATTTTCAATTCGAAATGTTTCCAATCAGACGGAGAGCTGAATTCGGGATGCGGTGAACCATTTCGACGGCAGCGACAATTTAGATATAGCATGATAGAGATATTGATATTCGATTTTAGTGAATTAGCTAACTCTAGATATTAAAAGTATATAACTATTGTACCCTCTAAATAGTAAATAGTGGCGTATATACGGCTACCTTTGTAGAATTAGAACCAGTGAAATTAAAGTCAAGATTGATAATTAGATATTAAAATGATCGTTTTTCTAGCCTTGCTACATCTTCGAATAGGGATAGAAATTTGTACCCCGTTAAGGTCTGGTCTGAGATTATTGACCTGTTCTATTATCAGATCTTTCATTGACGTCGCAATGATCCACTGCAATTTACGAAAAAAAAACAAAAAAGATTAACAAAACGTGTTTATTTTAAATTCAATCGTTCGGAAATTGAATTATTTTGAAAAATTTAATAGTTTCAGGATTTACTTTACGAATAATGCGCACTCGTATTCTATAATAACTATATCATTATTTTTTAGTAAGTATAAAGTATAATAATTGTCGATGATTGTACAGTTCTCCCAAGTTTTGTTAATTCATTACGAAACTAAAGAAGTTTTATTTCATGTTCGAGAAAATGATGTTTTCCAGTAATATGCAGTTAGGCCAAAGCGTTAAAACTTGTTGAATTACACGTGAAACGTGTATTCGCTTAAGTGCAAAGCTGTTTTTTCTGAAATAAAGTAGATATTTGCTCAATTGAAGAAATTACGTTTTAAGTTTAAAGAGATATTAATGATTTATTACATTTAGGAGAGTCTTAATTGATTTAAGACAATACAAATTGAATGTCAATAAATTTATAAAAAAAATGAATATTTTACTCACTTGAAAGAACTTCGATCAAGTAAATTCATATTCGTTCAATATTTTATACAAATTACACTTACAACAGTAACAATCGAAAGTGTGAACCTGTTTCCTTAGAAATTCGTAATGTTTGCTAATAAAAATTAAACTTTCGCGGAAATTTTACGGCGCACTTTGTACATCGTCTTCGACATTGACAGACATTTAGAACGAAGAACTACATTCCGTTTAGAACAACTGCGTACTCGAGTATGGAGACCCAAAAGTATTTGTAAATAGTGTAAATGCACACTTAAATGTAAAATGCCGTCACGTAACAAAAAGGGGAGAAAAAGAAAAAAAAGTATTTCGACGAACCGGATTGCCGAGAAAATTTATCGACGATTTATATGTCCGAGCGACTTCATATATTTTCTCTGTAGACGTGTACGTAATGCAAACCAGTTTATAAACTGTAAGGCAGCCCAATGTAATCGTAGAATGGAAACCGATCGGCGATCACGGTCGTTAAATTTGTAGCGGATCCGTCAATTTTCTTTCCCTCCCATTCAACCCTCACCTACTCGTCCACGTTTATTATTCTAATTATTAAAAATTTCATAAACCGCAGGAGCGTTACACCTGTTAATTAGACGATATTGGTAGTAGACGTTAGGTAGATGTTCAGCGACAACTTATTTACTGGAAGTGGAGGAAATTGGAACCGTGTAACAACAGCGTAGAGTATTCAGGATGTTCGTGGCAGTCCGATGTCTCTCGTGTTCACTGAACATTATTATATTAACTATAAAACTGGAACATTACCCGCATTAGAAATTCTTTTTGTAACATAAAGTGAAATATAATCATTTGTAACAGGAAACTCGTTCTACCTGTGGTTCGATCATTCCCTTGTTTATTTGCTGTCGTGCAGACTGTTTCGACAATCGTGACGTTATACATAATTTACACACGTCGATTTTAATGAAATTTACATGTAAGATATAACTTTTCAAAAATATTTGACACGTGTCTCTTTCATTGTCTGTAATCCATGATTTCCAGGAAGTGAAGAAACGACCGCAAAAATTGGAAATGAAACGCATGGTTTTCTCCCCTATTTTAAAAATTATTTCGTTTACAGAAGCAATTATAAATATATGTATAATTAGCATACCGGGTGTATACAATATCTTTTTCACTAAGTTGCATGTCCGTTTAAATTACATTTCAGAACGAACATTTATTAACAGAATAAAGATAGTATGGTATTAATAAAATATTTTAATTTCTATGAATAAAATATTCCAATACATAAAACACACACACACACACACACACACACACACACACACACACACACACACACACACACACACACACACACACACACACACACACACACACACACACACACACACACACACACACACACACACACACACACACACACACACACACACACACACACACACACACACGCAGTTCTTACTATAATAAAATGAAACAAAAGACTACGTTAATTCTGATTCTACTTAAACTAAATATCGATAGCTACGTTCCGATGCAATTAACGAATAAAATTATCGATACTTTGATGGTATCGCTACATCCTTACCCGTAACTACTTATAACTACTTTTCCACGAACTTGGAATCACTTTACGTAGTTTAAAATCATTTTATTAACGCGAATTTGTTACTTGACTTAGTCAAAAATACATTATTTAATTTTTAAATAAAGACGAGATTCTTTTAAGTGTTTCTTAACGCGAGATAAATTTTAAGGATTGAAATTAGAACTGCAAGAAATTGATACTTGAAGATAGATTGGCTAAGACATTTGCAAAACCTTTAAAAAAGAAACACTTGAAGTCAAGTGGAAAAATTTTGCAGTACAATAATTGAAAAAAATGTCAATTCTGAGTTTTCTTCGTTTAATACTACCTACTATTTGAAAATAAAAGGGCGCAATGTGTCAATGAGAACACTAGAGAATATTGAGAAAACCGCGAGAGCATACACACAATGGCGGAGCATACATACGAACCGTTCAGAAGCGACACAAAAATCCAAGACGTAATGCGCGTCGACCAACAAGAGTTTCATTCTCTTCCGTGCTTTATTTTCTTTGATTACGTAGGAAGCTCTAGGATCCTTTCAAGTTCTCTGTGTACGTGCTTCGGCTTTCATTTTAAGAAATCGTGACACGATTCGAACGATGGAAAACACCGTCCTCATAACCTGAACATTGTAAAAGCAATAGCTACTTTCCTCGTCATTCAGACTTTTTGCAGGATAATTTTAAATTTGCCAAGTAGTATTCCGACATTCGATTTTTTAGTTACTACACAGAAATATCGTTACACGCGTGTAAAAAATCAAATCATTGCCCATCGATTGAATTCATTGAACCAATTACAGAAGATAATATTTAACTTTGCTGCTTCTCAAGGTACACTACGGACACCGCGGAAAGAGGCAGATGTTTGTTATTCACGATGCATAAACGACATGCAATTAGCAATTACGCTGTACCGTTTTGCATTAACGATTTATGAGCAGTATTTTACGAGGAAGTGCGTGTTTAACTAATATTCCTTTACATCCAGCGAGTAAATTATGACGCCGTAATTTCAATAAATATTGGGATCGAAATTATAATTGGTTGTTCGCTCGTGATACTTTCTTTCAGTTCCACCAGTTAAGTTTAAAGTAAAGTTAAATCTTTGCATACGTAGGCTGAATCATTTTCAGACGTATTGATAGGTAAGAATCACTTCTTCTAAGTTGATATATATTCCTTAGTTAGGTTGATTGGTTTGAAATAGAAACAATTATTGGTTAGGCAGGTTATTTGTATTTCCTTTCATCTATAACAATTCTTTCTCGCGAAAATTCTTTATGAAACTCCTTCCATTGTACGTTTGTATAGGCATCAGACACCGAACTTGTTGCAAATGTACAATGAAAGGAGGTTTCGTTTACTAATATCTTGTATAAAAGGAGGGTGGATGGAACGTGATTAGGGTGGGTCTCCATTGGCAGCAACCGCCACGTGGTGAGACCCGGATTCTATTTATTCAATATATAATTATTAATTGCATCATATAGTGGTACTATACAATTCAAAATTATATAGTAAATAATTAGAAGTCAATGGCTGTCATAGGTTAGTTTTATTTAAATTGGTTTAGAACAAAACTTCGTAAACCTAATTATAGTAGACAAATTTTCCAAATGAAACCGTCCGTAATGATCCTTCCGAATTTTCATTTAGAAGAATATTACACTTAAGAAATATACATTGCATAAGTAGAAGGGAAGAATTCAAGAAAAGAAGACTGCGGAAAGAAAAGGGTATTGCAACTCCGCAGTGTCCGTAGCCATTCTTGCCATTCCAAGAGATCCAATACTCTCTGCACCCCAGCCAATAAGATGGCCAACACTTAGGCTAGTAAAATTGGTCATTACAAACTTTCTGGGGGAAGCCGCCTTTAGAATTAAAAATGATATATAGTTCACCTGCAGTTTTCACCATTACACATAAAATTTCTTTGCTCCCGTGCGGCGAAATAGCAAATTTATTGCTTTTTTCAATATTCTTTGTTATTTTCCTGCAGGACTAACGCTTTGGAAGATGCAATGAATAATATGAGTAAAACTGCTGTTGAAGAAATATTATTCTATAACTATTTGTACTATATAAAACTTAAGGTTTATTGTAATTTATTGTATACTTCATTAGTTTTATTTTAATTTATTATAGATTTTACTAATTTTAGTTAACCATAGAGTTGTCGACCAAGAAACAGAAGTTACATAGAGTGACATCTAGATTAAGTTAACATAAGTAAAATAGAATAAAAAATAGCTTAAGGGTAATTTTAAGGTAGAATGAGAAAAAACTCTGGTCCTTAGCTAGTAACCCTAATATAATATAGACGGTAATACTTAATGTAAGGATAATGTTAGGAAAAATATAAAAAGATTTCTTCTATTCCTTTTAGAGCTTTGGACGTGTATGGACGTCGCAACAACGAATAAAAAAATATTTTACGCGAAATACACGTGTTAATCATTTTCAAATCAACTCTCCCAATTCTACGAATCGCTATAACTCTGTGGCGTTATCAACTTCTACATCACAGCAAACCCATTTACTGCCATCTACAAAAAAAAGACCCTCGTTCGCTACGTTATTCAAATTTATTATTCACTTATTTCTTCGCCATTCAAAAGAACTCATCATAATTTTTCTTTATAAAATCTAGACTTATATATCTAAGCTTCGCTTTAAGTTTACCTAATTTGTTAAATAAAAATTGTTATATAAAATCAAGCAATATAAAAGTTAATTAGAAGAAATTATCGTATCAAGGACACCACAACTTTGGAACACCTGGCGTTATCTCTGTGAAAAGTGCTCAAACTGGTCGTACATAATTATGGACAGCGAAGTAATATTTTTTTCTTTTTTTATTAAAGAAAAACCATACACTTTGGTCCCTATGGCTCTAGCCCCCGTCATATCGAGATTATATGTTGTCTTGGGAGATGCATACCATGGAACCATGGCTTTCTTCCAGTCTCATAGTATTTTTGGAAGTATTTCTTTCCTTTGGTTGCCGATTCCTTAATCCAGGTGTTTTCTGAATCTTGCCACATTTTTGTTTGAAGTTGTGGATATAGATCTAAATGGTACATTTTGATGTGTTGATCTGAATGCTGCTTACTGCTTCTCTTGAGACAGCGAAGTAAACTACTGAAGAATTATTAGCGTCATCTATTGGAGAAGGGCTGGAACTGGTCCTGCATTAGTTTCAGTACTTTCCGCAGAGATGGCGTTAGTAGCTCTTCAATAGTTTGCTTGGCTGTCGATAAATGTGTACGATTAGTTTGAGCACTCTTCGCAGAGATGGTGCCACGAGCTCTAGAGTAGGGTCGGTATCATCTCTCTCACTAGTTCCTATAGTATCTTTCTCTCTCTTACTTCTAAAGCAGGAGATATACAATAAAGTACAATTGTTGAAATGTACATGAAATTACAATGACTGAAAACTAATAAAATATGCTATAAATTACAATAAAACTTAAGTTTTATATAACACAAATAGTTATAATATAATATTTCTTCTATCTATCGATGCAATTAAATAGTCTAAGATATATTTACATAAAAAATATAATGATTACTTAAAAATTATGAATACGTCTACGAAATTAATGTACAGGGAGATTCACTACAAAGGCAACAAAAAAGTTTATGTAAAACTGGGTCTGATTTGCAAGAATGGCAGAGAAAATTGGGATCTTTGTTTTTTCCAAAGAAACAGCAGTTTCACTCATATTATTGATTGTATCTCCCAAACCGTTAGTCTTACAGGAAAATGACATTGAAAAGAGTGATAATTTTGCTATTATAATAGTCCTTATTTTACCCTGAAACTGGAAAACAGGTGAAATAATAAAAGTTTAAACTTATCTCAGGGGGAAAAATTTGTAATTTACGAAAACTTTGATTTCCTATTTAGGTAATTATTTTTAGATGTGGAAGGCAGCTTCTTTATTCGCTAAGTTTTCTCATGGTATAAGAAGTTATTTTATTCGGCCGCACAAAAGTAAAGAAATTTTGTGTGAAATGGTGAAAACTGCAGAGGAACCGTATATGCGTTTATAGCACTTAAACGGCTAATAAAACTACGTCTAGCTTTAGATCTAGCTACTCCATATAAGTAACGCTATGATGACGTTAAAAAGATGTGACAGCTAAGTAGAGCTCTTATATTTTCGGTTTATCCCATATCTCGTCTGTTGTGTTCTCGTTGTGTTCCCTACAATATAGAGAGAGGGGGAAATGTAGGTATTACCTAGACAGTAATTATTATTCGTACCCTATGTAAAGTTTCAGAGTCCTGCAAAGAGTTTAGAAAATATGAATTTAGAGAAAAATGAATTAATCTCTCGAAAACGTTACCAAGTACCCAGGTCCGCCGACGAGGAGGTGGCTATGCAAGGACCCCTAGACTCTATTCCCATCCATCCTCCATTACATCCCTGTGTTCTCGGTACAAAAGATACCGAGGACTGACTCTAGTTGCGAATTTTGGACGACCGGAATCTATAGTACATTTTCCAAAATCTAATATAGATTTTAGTGATTGCAAAAGTGTTATATTTTGGCTTCTTGAGTTTAACATCTGTGGCCACGGCCATGCAGCAAATTTATTATCCTTTTCAATATTGTTCGTCATTCTCTTGTAGGATTAACGGTTTGGAAGATACAATCAATAATATGAGTGAAACTCCTGTTTCTCTGAAAATAACAAATATCACAATCTTCTCTGCCATTTTTGCACATTGGACCTAGGTTTATATAAACTTTTTTGTTGCTTTTAAGGTGTAGTATCAGCTGTAGAAATTTGACGCACCAGTAGTGAAACACCCTGTATACTATCGTATACATATAATAGGCACATGCTTCATTTGATACGAATAATGGTAATATTCTATATCGAAATGAGAGTATCGAATTTGTATTCTTTATCTTGTAATCTAACTTGAGTGTATGCAACTACGCGCCCGGCCTCTAGCGTCTAGCGCATAACACCTATCTGCTACTGGATTGAACCAAAAACCGCCTACAGTGGCCTGTATCATTAATCTCGCGGGCGCCAGGTGGCTAGGATAATTTACACCTTTCTCGCAAGTGATATTAGGCACAATAGTGCTTATAAGGGAAACGTAGTGTTCATCTCATGGCTGTGATACCAGCCTATGCTTACAACCTTCTGGCGACCCAATCCTTACGATATCGTAGCCCTGCTCCTACGTAACCCGAGGAATATATCTAGTTAAGAAAAATATGTAACAGTAAAATGTTGTAGAAAAGTGTGTAACAATAAAATATTGTAATAAAATGTTTCGATAAAATCGGTGAATAATACAAAGTAGGTTTAATTGGCAGAGCTGAAGCGAGTTCCGAAGACACCGTATGGCTCGAAAATTTTAGATTTGTCTTTAAGTACTATGGTCCTACGAGTTTGTTACCACTCGGTATCGGGTAGCATGCTTGCGTAGTTTTCGTAGTTTGCCTTGCTCCGTAATTTTTCTTAGGCGACAGTAGTGTTTGTCGTATGATTAATTGATCACCGTCGAAAGGGGAATGCTTTCTATTTACAGCGACGGAGAATATTATTATGCCTAACTCGCTCCCGTATCATTAATTTCTCTGAGTCTAAATAATTACTTTAGTTACTGGTTCGCGGCAAGTTTTACGTGCTTATACCCACGTGGTTGCGCAACAGATATTCGCTGAATCGTAAGTCAAATGATATCGCGACAAAGAATCCGCTGGCCAGAAAGACGGGGTGACAATGTCAATTGAACGATGCCAGAGAACCGCGAGACAATTTCACCGCGCATTTAACTCAACATAACTAAACTTAAATCAGTGTTACTCTGCAACTAATCATTCGTCTCATAGACTACGAATTAAAGACAAATATATTTTTATATTTCTTTTAATCATTTCAAAGTGTATTCATTAGCGTAACTTAAGAGAAGTATTATCATATTTTTTATTCAAATATAGAAAAGTGATAAAAAGGGGACGTTTGTAATCTTGGCAGATGTTAAAAGTATGCTCTCCACGAACAGCCATGTCGCAGTTAACAAAATTTTAGTCGCATCTTCTGTGGACTTTTCTTTGTTCTTGTCACTAAACGTTAGACGACTATTACAGCAAATCTCAGAAAGTAATAAGTGTACACTCATGCTTATCATCTTCGGCTGACTCATTTTAGTAGTTATAAAGATATTGCGTGCGAGGTGGTGTGCGCGGTACGGTAACATCTCAACTTCGCAAAGCGGGCAAGGGTTGGTAGTCTATTAGACGAACGCTTAGTTATCTAGGGTTAATAATCATCGCAGTCAATTGACGAAGAACATTCTAGTCGAAGCTTCTTACTCCCACGGAACCTCTCGCGATTATTATTCATGGCGGACAGATCGTGGAAGAATAATAAACTCGATTCCACGGTTTGTTATTTCGAGCTTGCTCATTCCGCCGATGCAAAAGGCTTTCATTGAAGAGAACAATAGCGCTCCGGGGTATTTCGTAGTTGTGTATGCAACAAAATGAGAATAATAAGTTGGTGTAATCGTTCGCGAGAAGACGCGCGAAGCGACTTCGTATTAAAAAAGAGAGCACGGCACTCAATGAACGTTATGATTTCTTTCGCGACGAAAGTAAACGCATCCTCGTGTGCCTTAGTCTGTCTAATATGCCATTTTATTATACGTATCATTTTAAGGATACTAACTACCATTAACTACCATTAAAGCGTATCCATGCGAATATTCGATACGTGGATTGTCTCAAAGTCGTTCGACAGGTTTTCCGTGTTTAACTGTCCCGTTGCATGGTTCGAGGTGCACATGAGATTAAAATTCATCCACGAATCAACACGATCGGAAAGTAGGAATCGATGTTTCTCATTGTGAATTCTGTTGACCCGAGGTCTCGCACTTTAAGACGACCGGCGATTTATTGACATCGGCGCCTCCATCTCCTCGTAATATAAGCTAGGCTTCAGTTTATCCTGTGACGCGTCAAGTATGCATGTGAAATAACTACGAGGTGGACATCGGAGTTATAGAACTAGTTTTCAGAACGAGCAATCTTCATTGGTGTTATCGTGGGTATTCGATTCGCAATCAGGAAGTCACATTACATCGGGCTGATTTTTAATGATGTTCTCAATGCCATTTATTCCATTTGTAATGCATTTTCGTTTATAAATAAAACAATCTCAAGACAGCGAGAAGTTTCAAAAAAGAACGAACTACCATAGTAGTTGTCGAAAAGAAAGAATACTTTTACCAACAGCTCCACAATTTAAAATATATACAACTGAATTTACTCACCATCATTTAACAGTTCGAATTTCGTAGTAAAATGGTAACTGTTAAAGAGTAAAGGAAAGATGTAAAAAAAAAGGAGGAGAATTTAATTCGTTGTCAATAAGAACAGATTTAAAACCATTATTGTAATTGATAACGCATACATTTAACACTATGATAGTTTTATGAATTAAACAAGTTACTAAAACAGATGATATTGGATTTGTTATACCATTATTATCATTAAGAATAAACTTTGTAGAATTATTGTAAATAATAGTAAAACAAAAACAAAACATTTCGACTTACATTTTTTTTAAAGTAATTGTAAATGTATTATCATAAACTGTCACAATGTGTTTTAACAGCTGTATTTTCACTTTTTCAACGTTTCAACTATGCGAACAATCATTATGCAAAACTAAGTTGCGACAATGTGAGCTAAAATATTATAAAGAAAAATGATTGACATGGTAATAGTTTATACTATCATCTATCGCTAATACTTTTATAAATCGTTAATCTATCACCTACTATAACTAAACTTGAAAAAACTCTAGTTTATTTCAATTTAAATAAATCTATCTTATGACAGCGATTTGTTCATATTATTTGTTATATAATTTGTAATTGTATCATGCCACCATAATGCGATTAATAATTATGTAGTAATAATATGTTGCCCAGGTCTCACCACGTGGAGGTTGCTGCGAATTGAGATCCTGTCGTCGTCCACCCTAACCACGTCCCATCCACACTCCTTTGATATAAGATATTATTGATGTTAGATGTATAAAAAGTTCTTTTAATGTATTTTTTATAATGTAATTTGCAACAAGTTCAATGTTTGATCCCTATGAAAACGTACAATGGAAGAAGTTTCACAAAGAATTTTCGCGAGAAAGAATTGTTACAGATGGAAGGAAACACAAATACCCTACCTAGCCAATAATTGATTTTAATTTCAAACAAATCAACCTAACTAGAAATATATGTCAACGTAAAATAAGTGATTGCTACCTATCAATATATAATAGGTCTGAAAATGTTTCACCGGATTTCTAATTACTTATGTGTATCGAAGTGGGAAATTCCGTTCCTAAAACACTGACTGCATTCCTGTTCGTGTACGTATTGATGTATCGTTTATTCATTCATAAATTTATTGTACTTTTTATCCAGTTCGTTCATTGTCTGGTTCAAATCTCGATTATGATGTACATATTTCAAGTTACTTGCCGATTACATCCAGTGTAGTTAACAAAAATTATAAAATGTATTTTGTAGCATTATTTTTTTAACAGGATTGTTCAATTTTTAAGATTCTCAAGTAAATGAAATCGTATATCGCAATATATATTATACAAATTATGTATAATCGAATTCATTTAGAATAGATTGAAATACAAATCCATTTAGAGTAAAAATAAAGTTTCCCTTATTTTTGAAATTGCTGTTCCCTTCTCTCACATATGTTACATACCATAACTATATATATAATAACTTATGTTCTTATACGTAAATTTACAGTAAAAATATTTTTAAAATTTTTAAATTTGCGATCTTCACTTCCATTTTTTGGGAGTGTGACAACGATTTTTGCTGCCAATTGGTAAGTGAACAAATGAAAGGCTTAATGTTTACGTTGTCATCTCTACGAGGTGGACCTGGGCCCTTGGTAACGTTTTCGAAAGACCGGTCTCTCGAAAACGGTATCAAGCTAAGGACTACGTGCGTAGATTTAAGTCATTTCCTTTTCAGGACTTTGAAACTTTCAATTGGATTGTAAATTGCATTATTAGTTAAGTTATAGGATAAGTTAAGTTAAGTCTAAGTTCTCGCTGCTGGATCGTTGCTGGATCATTGCTGGATCGCCGTTGAATCGCCGAGGGATGTGTGTTTTTAGTTTTAAGTACTCTTATATGTTACATATAATTTACCTATTTCCCTTTCCCCTATCCATCTATATAACAAAATTGAGTAAATTGTTCTCGTTTAAGTCGGTTCGCGTTTAGTCAGTATTGATGAAAATACATTACATATTCGCTTGAACATTCTTATTTTCTGCTACGTTGAATCGCGTCACGCAGTTTCTTTTTTCTCCATTCAAAACTCCAATCAAACTGATATGGCTTACTCGGCCAGGTTATAGGTTTAGCATAGTGACTAAACCTCGCTGAGATCTCAATGGTACCTGCATTCGCCATTGGGGAAAACGTGGCATACCTTGTTCGCGATTCGCGTCGGGTATAGTTCACCTAATGACTAGTGCTGAAACATCGGGTTAGAATGCTCTGACGAGAATCTAATGCAGATTTGTCGGTACTTGTTCGTTTTGGTCGGGTCGTGAATTTCATCTTGCTTCAAGTTAGTTTCTTCTCTTACCTTTAGCTTAATTTAATTTTGTTTCCATTCTTACTAACAGTTATCGTCTTAAATATTGTACCAATTATCATCTTAATATCGTACAAGTCACTTTACAAATTTCACTTTGGATAAGATAATGGCATTTTTGCAATTTCTAAAATCTATATTAGATTTTGGAAAATGTACTATGGATTCCGGTCGTCCAAAATTCGCAACTAGAGTCAGTCCTCGGTATCTTCTGTACCGAGAACACAGGGATGTAATGGAGGGTGGATGGGATTAGAGTCTAGGGGTCCTTGCATAGTCACCTCCTCGTCGGCGGACCTGGATACTTGGTAACGTTTTCGAGAGATTAATTCATTTCTCGAAAACGATACGAATGCTAAGGACTACGTATTACATTTAAGTTATTTGCGATCCCCTTAATATTTTCTAAACTCTTTGCAGGACTCTGAAACTTTACATAGGGTACGAATAATAATTACTGTCTAGGTAACACCTACATTTTCCCCTCTCTCTCTAAATTGTAAAGAACACGACGAGAACACAACAGACGAGATATGGGATAAACCCAAAATACAAGAACTCTATTTAGCTGTCACATCTTTTTAGCGTCATCATAGCGTTACTTATATAGAGTAGTCAGAACTAAAGCTAAACGTAGTTTTATTAGCCGTTTAAGTGCTATGAACGCATATACAGTTCACCTGCAGTTTTCACCATTCCACACAAAATTTCTTTGTTTTCGTGCGGTGGAATAAAATAGCTTCTTATACCATGAGAAAGCTTAGCGAATAAAGAAGCTGCCTTCCACGTCTAAAAATAATTACCTAAAAAGGAGATAAAAGTTTTCGTAATTTACAAATTCCCCCCCCCCCCCCCCCCCCCGGAATAAGTTTAAACTTTTATTATTTCACCTGTTTTCCAGTTTCAGGGTAAAGTAGGGACTATTACAATAGAAAAATTACTCATTTCAATATTGTTTGTCATTTTCCTGTAGGATTAACGGTTTGGAAGATACAATCAAGAATAAGAATGAGAAATCTCAATTTTCCAGTAGTGAATCACCCTGTATATTTTTCAATTAATTTTTTACACGCTTTTCTTAGAAATCATTAGTTTGTATTGGCGAAATTAAATAGGCAAGATTAACAATCTATTTGGCGAGAGGAGTGCATAAGGGGCAAGCCTTCCGCAACGAGGGCCCCAAGTGGATCGAAATGGCTGTCTCGCTGATTTTGGCCAAACAGCTCCGAGACATCAGCTGCACGCTGTGTTTAATAAGGTTTAGCAGTTGCTAATTAAATTTACACGTACCAAGTATCGCTACATTTAATTATCTTCTGTAGAATATTATAGCGGGGCGCGTGAGTGCGCTATCGATGCGGAACGAGCTAGCTTATCACTCACTCCTGGTATTATTAAAAAATGGATCCGTATGCTTGACACCAGTGGTTCTACAGGCGAAATACATGAAACGATCTGTAAGAAATGAAAATATCGAGGTTGTACGACAATCAATCAGGGGGAGAGATAGAGAAAGAGAGGTAAAGGTAAATATGGAGGTGCAAACGAGGTTGATCTCAATGCGTTATCAATTGTTGGATTATTTCGATATGTCAACGTAAAAACAAAAATGAATCTTTTGTTAAGGAATAGAATTCTGTATATAAATAGAAGAAGAAATTTATCGGTTCGAAAGGTCCCCAAACTATTTAGACTAAAGGGCCTGAAAGAAAAAGACGTACAGACTTTGCGTTGTCATTTTTTCTCTTAGTCGGGAGGATCTCAGATTTTCTGTCAAGCGTTCTCACAATTCGTATAGCTTTTCGAAACGCAAAGTTGTTCTTTTAAGTCTAATGATAAAAGTATTTAGTTGAATAGAATCACAGACTTCATAATTTTTCTATCACCCATATCCAATATGAGTAATCTCCGTATATTATTTTTTCACAAATAACTGATCACAGATTTTCATTTATACACAAACCATAGATGCTGATACCCTTTCTTAGTCATCCTGTATAATATTGAGGGGCAAGAGGTGAAACCATATATTACCAGGATCAGTACGACACTAATGTTAGAAACGTTATTGTGGAAGCATCAGCAGTTTGCTGACAATTACCAAAAAGGGTCATAATCCCCGGGAACCCATGCTATCTCTCTCCTGCTGTTAGGTGAATTAATACACGAGTAAACGTGACGTAAAATCGAGGCACGTTCGCGTGCCTATTTTTGCAACCGCGGCTAGTAATCTTCCGCTGCCAGCTGAGTGACGTACGCTGGCTCGTTTATATAGTACGGCGGCGTACGAGATACATAAACAGCACGGCGATTAATGCTGCCTGGTCGAAGGTTGTCCTTTGCCCATAAAAACGGTGCAACAAGCTGACGCGATCCTGCCTTCGAGCCTCTATGACGGTTTTGCGATCCGAACCGATTTCTCCTGGAATTCTCGTTGCTTGGCCAAGTGCCAAACGACTTATTATGCGTTCTTTCGAGTCATTAAAGCCTATGCGTGGTTTACGTTTCGGGTGATCTATGCGTAACCAGCAGAAGTGTTCTGACGTGTCGTTGTAATCGTTGGATGGAAAGATTCAGTGAATTTTTGAAAAATCGGCGGTTTTGCCTTTGATAATCCTTAGACCAGGGGCGAACAATCGTTTTAGGCTCGGAGGCAATTTTGTGGAGGTGGAGGTTAACGGAGAGCCGTTCCTTTTTAAATGATTATATTCATCGGTTAACTTTGTATTCCAGGAAAGGTAGAAATTGTGGTGCTTTCGGAACGTGTTATATTTGAGCAAATAAGCAATATGGTTTTAACCAGAAATAGAACGTAATGATATGTTTGGGATTGTTTCACGATGAGTCAGCCGTGGATTATTTCACTTGATTTTCTTACCAATCAATTTTCAAGAAACCATTCAATTTTTATGTTACTTCATACTTGTATTTTTTAGGATTTTATTGTTGAATAACATGTAACTATTTAAGTATGATATTGTATATGCAACATTTTCACACTCAAACAATTTCACTCTTAAATGCATAATTTTGTAAAAAATTTTAGTTTCTAAGAATGTTATGGAAAATAATTAAATAGGATTAATTTTTTCAAATAATTTTCACGCCTGCTTGCATTTTCATAACACACAGCTACATAATTTTCCGCATGTTTGACGCAAAGAAGGAAATGTATTAGGTGGAGGAAGTGAAGATTCCAGACCACGCGGATGGTTTTGCAATAATAAAAGCAGCAGGAAGTAAAGGTTGTGTCTTTTACCAGCAAACAAATTTTTCCATCTCGCTCGTAAAAGCTTTCGCGCGCGAACGCGGTTACCACTCGATTCTTCATCGCTGCGTCAAAAAGCTTGTTTGACATTATTCACCTTTTTTCTGCTTAGTTCCGTGAACGTGATTTTTCTTCGCATCCGTCTATCCGCGGAGTGTATTTTCGTTCGCACACACCAAAATTTTGTTTACCGAGCTATCGATCTTGTTATATAAACTTCTACACCGACGAAATAATAAAAGATCATTATTTTTACATATTACGCACGAACTAAAAAATGTTTGCATTTTTTTCGATTTTTGTAGTATTCCTAATCGCTTTATAATTCTAACTTACTGTGTATCCTGACTGTATAAAAGTTACTTGAAAATAAAAATTGGGAGCAGAATAGTTTCATACAATTCAATGAATAAATATTAAATAGAGATTAATTAACGAAAATTATTTAACGAAATTAAGTTTGTTTTTAACTCTCGTTAAATTTCAAAATGATAAGTTAATGGATAAGAGAATATTTGGTAAAATCCTGAATTTTCTTCAAATGTGGATACGAAATGTATACAAAATTTTAAAAAAATAGATGCAATATTTACTTTTACATGTATTGATGTAAAAAAAATTGACATCGTTGATACGTATACGTAATACAAGCAGGGTAAGGCTATATGTACAACAGATATGGACATAGTTTTTGGTCGCTTCCATTTATTGTTAGCGCAGCGATTAATGAATGAAGACAAGCAAGTCATTTACGTAACCGAAGCAGGAAATTGCATCTTGTTTTTGCGGTTTATTTTCGACAATACTTGCACGTCTCTGAAGTCACAATTCACTATGTTCGCGTTGAAGGTTTCAATAATCGATGTATATATATTATATATACACATTTTAATTGAAAGTGATTTTCATGTCAGATGCGTAAAAGCCTGCCGACAGATAATCCGATTCTCGTCGCTTAACGCAAAATGAAACTTGTCAACTGGTGTTCCATACATCAACGGGTAGTGTATAAAAAACAATTTGGGACATGTGTATGCACGTATCGAAAAGTAATATTTAGCACATGATATGCACTGGGCATATGATAATCAATAACAATTTAATTACATGACCACAGATTTTAATTACACGATGTATATGATAGGACGTGGAGTTTAAAGTGTGAATATTATAGAATTTTGACCATTTCTTTGGAAACTTTTTTATTTCCATACGTAGCGATACCAAAACTTGTAGTCTACTGTGGCTATGTGTTCAAATTATTAAATCACCACTCGCTAATAGAACCTTAAATTGAACCTAATGGTCAAATTAAAATGAATATTAAACGAAGGAAATTAAAGTGAGCCGAAGATTGAAAGCATCAAACTCCGAACGTTATTTCTCTTTTAATTGTTACATTTGTAGAAACGATTCTGACTTCTTAAAACCTTCACTCTTCATCGAGGTGTTGCGCGGCAACGAGGAAGTTGGAAAATTGCGTGCGAATCGAATGAAAACAGCCGCGTCGACCCAATTAACGTTCTCCCAATTAGATCGCGGCGACGTCTACACGCTCGAAGCCGATCTGCACGCTCGTGGCCAGCTCCGTGAGGGAATGTCCCGCGTTTATTTATAAGTTCGAGGGTCGCCGCTTAACCTTGCCCGACGCGGACCGTCAGGCATGTCACCCGGCCGTTTTATTGCGATGCTCCCCTTGTCAGAAACGTTCCAATTGGGTCAGGCCCGCCCAGGGTTTTTGATACCTTTCCCCCTCGGTCCGTTTCGTCTGCTTAATTTGTCTTACCTCCTCCCCTCGAGGGAACGCACGTGTCGCGCGAGGATAATACTATGCTGGGAATCCGTCGAACGGGACGAGATTCACTGTCCAAGGATATATTAGATCGAAAGAATGGGAGATTATGACGCGTCGGGGTGGTGCTCGCGAAATTTACGACCTCCGTACTTTATTGCGGAGATCTGTGATTTTTGTTTGTAATTTAATCGTTTCTTTCTGCATTTTTAGGAATTTACGTAAACAGCCGCGATTTAATTAGTAGTAGTTAAAGGTTACTTAAGAAAATATGTGTACGTAGGCCTATGTACTGTGTAAATGAGCATTTTGCGAAAATGTATTAGGAAACGAATTTGTTTGATAATTGTATATTTGTCTACCAAAAGCAACTAATTTATTAAAAAACTTTTATGTATTTTAGAGTTAAATTTTTCTATATAAAGCTTTATTTTATAGTTCCATCGTAAAGTTAAGAACAGGAAACAGCATTCAGTCCATTCCTTTCTTTATATCTAAAAAGTAGCTCCCTACATTCGTGTTCCTGGCATAAAAGTAGGTAAGTGTATACATAAATACCATAGGTATAAAGTTAGCTAATGCGTGTCTGACCACAGATCGTCCACTTTCCCTTACACGCTACTCGTTTGGAACGACTCCGTTTCCTTTCCATTCATCCTTCTCGTTCTCATCCGTTCGAGCCGAACAATCTAATCCTATTTTGCCATCAATCTTTTAATAATTCACAACACACATTTACATAACTAAAAATTTCTATTTCGAAGAAATTTCGGTTTATTGCTAGAAAAATGGATCTTGAATTTAATCTTTTTCTTATTATTGTAAAAAGGTAAAGGTGTTTTCGAAAAAATGTATGTTAACCAGCAAAAATAACTGTATATGTAAAATAACTGTAATCGATCATTTATATCTTTAATGAAAAAGTTTGATAAACTTATGTATTATTAATTAAATAAATAGGAAGAATAAGACTTGTATGGTATTTTTATCGTGCGAAGCAACTTGCACTGTTCGATTTATATCGGACGTGGGGAATGATGTTATCCCGTTCAATTATTTTGATGAAATCACGCTACACCCCCAGCACGAGTAGAAAGAAAAGAAGGTAAGCAAAAAAATGTGTTCGTCGTGAAAATATTTACCTTGTATCGGCACGGGACGAGAAATTTCGAGGATGGGTCGGTCTGCAAAAATACAATCTCCGTGACTGCACGGGGACCTGGTATATTTCAGAAGATTGTTGCCCATTGAAATGCAAACAGTGTTAAACTGTAATTGGCACAGGTTGTTTCGAACCGTTTGGGAAATCCGTGGGTTAGTAATCGTCGCTATGCATTCTGTACAAGTGTTTACCAATACGCGAATTGAATTAAGTAGCGAGCTGACATGACACACTGTACCTATAGGTTTTTTTAAGTGTCTACTAATTATGAATAATTTGTATATAGCGTTGTAATGATAGTATATATGGGAATATTCTTCCGGATTATTATTTAAACGAGCAAAATTTTTTTACAGCTTATACCTATTTTGTCAAGATTTTGAAATTCTCCTGCGTCTGTGCAAGTAAAAAGCGGTAATTTTTATTAGTTAACAGAATTTCTGACCGATTGGTATTCTTATAATTAGTAGAGTATGCTGCTTATTAGAGAGAACATTCAGTTACAAAAGCAAAGAATAAAAATAATACCTTCCATAATAGGCATGTATATTTAGAAATTTCTTTTCAGGACACTTGGAGCTGCAGTATTAAAAAAAAAATAAAAATAAAAAAATCAACTTTGGCCTGGTACGTGAGGGTATGGTAGAAATATCGAGCCAATGGTAATATTCAATCTCTATAGCTAGAGATTTTCCAAAGGAAAAACGCGAAAGTGGTAACAATTCCAATAAATGAGAGCTTTAAAGTATCATCGGCATTTCCTTTTTATTTCAGGTCCAGAATGTAACGCGATTACCTTTCCTCTTTCAACGTTCAAAGGATTGCGCGACAAATTCCTTTTCGAAACTTAAAGGCCAGTGTATTTTCGCGGAGTCAACTTGAAAAATATTGATACAAATATTTTCCGTTAGACTCAAATGTATCTATAAAATTCTAATATCGAATAGACGATAATTAGAATTACAATATCAGAGTGAACACGTAGACAGGGGCGCGCGCGCGCGCATACTCATACATGCACATACGGCATACAAATAATTGGAATTACAATATAAGACTTGAATGCAGCAATCTGTATGAACACTCCTTACTATTCTGCTCTCTTTATCTTAAATTTCTATTAATTATTAAATTCGAGCAATGTTAAAAAACGCGCTTTCCAATACGTCGGGAACAATTGTTCATTCTAATTGTCTTACAAACACTTCGATTAATTTAAAAAGGTAATTCTTTTCATGGATATCCAAAACGTTACTTAAAAGGATTAAACTAAGCAGGTCAATATAGCAGATGGTATATACTCGAATTGTTGCAGCCGAGAAATTTTCCAATGTCGAGCAGTAGCTGCACCAGGCCCGGTTTCTATCTTTCGACTCGCGAAGAATCGCGATCAGGACCACGCCCTCGGCAAAGAAGTGACGCCGACGCCGACGCCGACGCCGACGCCACGGTCCCCACCCCATCGCCTGGACGTTCCCCTTACCCGGCGCGACGTGCACGCGCCACCAAGCAACGTTTCTCTCTCTCTCTCTCCCTCTCTCGCCGCTCCCCACTGTTCGGCTGAGGCGCCTCCACCCCCTAACAGGGCAGCCTGATGGCCCCAGGATCTCGTCAGAGCGACTCGACTCATCGTCGACGGGTGACTTGTCGCGTGTCGCCCAGTCTCTCACCGACCTCGCGCCCGTCAACGTTGCCGCCGTTGTCTTTTGTGCCGCCGTCGTCGCCGTCGTCGTCGCCGTCGTCGTCGCCGTCGTCGTCGTCGTCGTCGTCGTCGTCGCCGCCGCCGCCGTCGTCGTCGTCGTCGTCGTCGTCGTCGTCGTCGCACCGCCGTCGCCGTCGTCGTCGTCGCCGTCGTCGTGCTGGTAGTGTTACAAGTGCTGTTCACTACGGTGTCAGGCCGCGTGCATTTGCCTGGCGGTGAATCGTCGCTACTCAATTCATAGATCGGTCGTCGTCCGGCACTTGTGTGCGCCTTTTTTTCTCGTTCTCGTCGCTATCAAAGCAACACCCCCACCGTACGGTATACCTGTACGAGTACACGCCGTCTATATCGCGCTTGTCTCGTTGTATTCTGCACGTACGCACAGTCGTCTGTATTTGTGTCCCTGTGTGTCTGTGCATACGTATATACGTGATCGTGTGGAGAAGTTCCATGAGAAGTTAGCGAAGATCAAACGGAATCGAGCGAGATTTATTGTGGATCGATGAGACCGGCGTACAGGCGTGAAGTTGCCGGAAGCTGACCGCCGATATATAAAGTGAACTCGGTTTGTTGTTCCGTCCCGTGTCGACCCTGCGCTCGATTAACTGGCGCGGATCTCTGTTTATCTCGATTCCGATCGATCGCGCGTCACGGGATATCGGGAGGTGTCAACTGTTCATTGTTGCCGTGTGTGGGTGCGCGTCTGCCGTCTGTACACACGCCGCCGTTCGGCTAGGAGGATCGCGTGGGGAAGCTGCTTTTACCGGTCGAGGTGTTCATACTTTTGGCGAATCTATTTATCGAGGTATGTTGTAATTTTCTTGTCGTTCTTCTCTATGAACGTTCCAGGGGTATTTGTACGAGAGAGAGTTCGACGGAATGTATACGCGACTTGCGTTAAGCTGCTACTGGATCACTGACATCGCGATTTGATTTAAATATGTATTCCCGTGGAATTGTTGAATTTATGCGAGGCGTTATGCACACGTGGAACAATAAGTTTGTGTACGGTGGCAACGAATATAAATTGCTCTTTGTAACACGGGAACTTCGAACTTTATCATTTCTATTATTTGGTGAAGGAGCTGATTACTGTATATCGATGTAACACGTTGTTCGACTCCTAATGAATTTTATTGTGAAACTTATCACTTGTAAATTTCAGTTTTATTACTCTTAGTTTTACCGATAATTGCTACGACCGATGCTATCTTTCTTTCGCGACAGATCGTTCGTTGAGCTGTTTTACCGTTATTCATTTGTCTATATATACTATTTTATCAACATCTGGCACACGGCTATAATTATTGTTGTTAACGTCATCGGTGCGCGGCATTGTCAAAGAAAACTGGCTACGTCCGTGCCGCCGTGGTTTCCTCGAAAATATTTCGAGGATGTTTGAAACTTTTGATTTACATCGCTATCCAAATAAGTACGACCAGAATTCCGGAAACGCGAATACGTAGCCGATCGTAAATTCCTGGATAGTAGCGATAGAATGCTCGGTGGAATTTGTAAGCGGTGGACGGTCAAACGGTTTTTCCGTTTGGAGCATCGAGTGTGTCCGAACGGGCTGCGATGTACAATGTACGCAGTTCGTAGCGGGCGTCCAAAAATAAAAAGCTTCATTGTGACCGGTTAGTCGACGCTTATTTTTACACTCTCATTATTTGCCAATACGTTCATTGCGATCTTGAATGTCCATTAAGAAACCGGAAGTGATGCGAGAAATATGGATCGGCGGTACACGTGAACGCGATTATTATGTAAACTTGACCAACTACCAGGTGGTATTTAAAAATGGATGGAAGTCAAGGTATAATGCTTCACAGTAATGAGCATTTTGCTATTATCGATTCTAAAATGAACTTGTGCGTGCAGTTCTATATATATATATATATATATATGTATTGTTTTTATACTTAATTCTATGTTATACAACCTGTTTAAGAAAGATACACGAAGATACGCGATTATCTGACATTTTTCACCGTGTTATTCGACTGGATTCTGTATAATTCTGTTCTGTAATCGTTTCGTTAGACCGGGTGGTTGCAGATGCGCATTGAACGTCGATGTTACGTAGTTGGGGAGTGAAAAAACTGTCCAATTAGTGATGTAACATTCCACGCGAAAAATCCATCATTACGAATCTGTATACATTTCGAGACAGATATACAAATTAGCCTTATTGAGAGATTTAAGCATCGAAGCGTGTATGTACAATCCTTGTTTCGTCAGTCGAACTTTTTCCAATTAATAGAGAAGTATGTGGAGGTGGTGGAGGTATACATATGTGCGTGTCTTGTTAATTATTTTTCGAACAGAGGTCTAGAGTTTTGCGATTGCGACCACATTTCTGGAAGATAGGATTACCTAATAAAATTATAATTTTAAGGATATAAACAAATTTCTATTTAAACTAGACCATGTAGGTTTCATAATTTCCGGTTGAGATCTTCTGCAGAACTATAGTAATACAAAGTAATGATACGAAAGTAATGAACAATTATACCTGTGGGTTTGGCGGTTAACTTGCTTGACTATTAGGTAGCGAAACCATGCGCCTTCATATAGAAGTTTCAACCAAATGCACGAAAGTATTCATTAAAAATATTAGAAGGGGATTCAACGTGTGATCGAAGCATTGATAGGACGCTTAAAAGTAACATTTCATTGGGTTTCACACTTTTGCAGTTTATACAAAGGATAGCCATTTTCTTTCACAGTTCTTTTAATTTATTTCATAATTATTTGAGAGCTTAAGGAATCAAAGTGATTATAAAATGCATGCAGTATACTTTTTTTTATGTTAGCATAGTTATATCATTTTATTTTCTACAAAAATACTTACACTATGTACGAAACATTGTTAAATATCACCTTTGTGAGATATTTTTAAAAAACGTTAAAATCGAGCCATCTAATGGACACCCCATTTTAGAAACAAAAATTTCTGCAACTTCTGCGATGCCTTTTTTCCCGATAGCGATTGTTTATCTTCACACTTGATAATATTTCGTGAAAAAGGTCAACTTTGACGTTGCCCGCGGTAGAAAGTAATGCGAAGGTAGCAGTTTAACGGGGACTCTGATTTCATAAGAGTCAATCGATCTTGTTTCGAAATCACTTTGAGAACACCCATCACTACTCCATAGCGGAGGTCTTCGATAATTTATAGATATGTTTACCGACTGGGAAGGAAATTTACTGCCATAAATTTACCAGTTTATTTACTTGCATCGGCCTCCGGTGTTCAACTGGCGGAACCGTGAAGCATCGCGAATCCACGAGTAGATATGCATATCAAAGACTAGGATGGGCATAATATCTATCGTTGCATAGTTGCCTTTAATTTTTGACCACTTCTATTCCCCGAGTAGAAACGACGTGGGTCGAATTGATCGATCGAGCGAGATAATAAAATTGCACTGTGTAGGTATGGATATATCGATCGCTCGTAATCTATAACTAGACATAAAGTGATAAAAGAAAAGGAATAAAAGAAAAAGTTTAAATGGAAGCATTTACGCGACGAAATTTTGTTCTTGGACACTTAGCGACGATTGAACGTAAATTTTGAAGATACGAATTTTGTGGGGAAAATTTGTTGAGTATTCTTCTGATTAAAATTCCTCACTAATATGAAATCTAGGAGAGGGAGTAGATACTATTAAATCTAAGCTCCTAACTTATCCTAATCAACAATCTGATTCCAACAATACATTCTCTAAAAAAAATCACTCGAACGAAGTTGCAAATAATAAACAGGCAGAAGTGTGGGCAATATTTTCAAGTACATCGTGTGCAATCATCGTCGACAAAATCTTGTTACCAGGAGTGAGAGGTGTAGCCTCGGCGTAGAAGTCAAGACAATGAGGGCTACTTGACACTATTTCTCGAGAAGACCCTTAAGTCAGTTAATACAGATAATTCGAGGGTAACGGTGTAATAGCGGAACGTTCGTGTAAAGCTCTCCGTAGGTAGTTGGAAGATTTATAATAAAAAAAATGTGAGGAACGATCGAAAATATAAGAAATGAGACAGCGACCGAAAAGTAGGAAAAAAAGTAACGAAAGCGCGTCAAACTGTCCCGCGTAAGAGATTACCGCGGGTAGCTCGTAAACTAGAGTCAACGGCTGGCGATAAATTCGTTCTGTGGCATTCTGAATTTTCGCGAATCGGATTAATCTCTACAAAGAGACAAGATTTAAGTCGCTGGGACGCGGTAATTATGTAGAATAATGTGATTATCGAATCCACCAGCAAAAAGAGTGGAGCATTTCGTTTTAACGATAAATGCGTTCATCTTTCTTGTATTTTTGGCAATTTTCCACTTTTAACCATCCTCGATCGGTGTTTGAAATTGTTATTTTTTTTTTAAGGGAAGGATTCCGGCATTGGCGGAGCTTCTTATTTCTCTATCCTTCCCTCGAGAGAGGATCCTAAAGGCGGGAAAGTACTTCTTCACCTCCAGTTGGGGTATTCGAGGGATCCGGCGTGGAAAATTATTCTGAAATTCGACGAGACAGACGTACTTCCTTGGCGTGACTACTTAGAGGGGCAAAGGGCGAACAATATTACCGTAAATTGACGTTTTCAAAATAGATGTACTGGGTCGCAGCAGATCTGAAATTTCTGCTTCTCGCGAGGGTTCGCTTTTTATTTACATCTAGGGATGGGAGACGAATTGGATTTTCGATAAGAGCCTCCGGTTCTTTGCTGTTTTCAAGACTTAAAATTACTGTGCACCTTTTTGTAGAGAAATTCCATTTTTTAACAGAGTTTATTACGTTTGAGGTTTCATGATGCTTTTGTCCAAAGAAATAATTCTGGTTTAAGAGCGGCAACAATTATTCAACCTTTATTTTTCTTAATTAATGGTAATTTTAATAGCTATCTCTCTTTTAAGAAGTTTTGTTGCACTCCGTTGTGAGTTTCCATGCTCAAAGAAAAACTCTCGTCATGTAATAGTGGAAATATTAATTTGTTTGTTCGTTTTCTTATTAAATTAAATAACGGCATTTTGTCCTCGAGTTACCATTCAAAGCAATGCCTGACGCTTTTTCAAGTTAGCATACAAATTTTATCTATTACCGCTTTACAAGCGCATGTTCTAAAGAATTGTAGAAAAAGGAAGGATAAAAGAATGAGGAAAAGTAGATGCAAAAGATCGCCTTTGTTGTAGTTTCTTTTCATTATTTATATTTTGTGACATTTTTACGCGTAATCTCAGTTTGGCACGAAGAAGTTAGAGGTCGATGCTGGTCAATAACCGACCTTCAGCGCTGAAGCTCTTTCTCGCTCTCTCTTTGAGCGCGCGCGCGCTCGCGCCCGTGCTTCTGTGCGAACGCAATTTACAAATAACATTTAAAAATAACTTGCGGGCGTAGCTCCTGAACCTTGAGATCTTTAACTCGCTCTAAACGTCAGTTTTCAACAGACGAACGAGTATTGTTTATGCCCAGCAGATTTTGTTTCGAAATTTGCGAACAAGTCAGAGTTTTCGTAGTTTATTTAAAAAAATTTTATTATTATTGGCTTTTCAAAGAGTTTGACTGAGATTCGAAGGTTCCAATTGTATAGTTTGCGTAAAAATAAATATTAATTGTCGATGGTATTTCAAATTTGGTATCTAATAATTTATTTTGATTTTTTGATCGTATTAAAATTTTACTGTATCCAGAGTATTTTTCAACAAGAATGTATTTGCCTATAACATCGATCATCTGTATATGAAAATGTTCAGTACATTCAGTATTCATATATTATATAACACAACAATGATACATTTTTTAAAGAAATTCCCACTTTTTTTCATTTAAAAACCAATATTTTTTAATACTACAACCTTCCAATGGAATTTAGTGTTAAAAATATTGTTACAAGAAATTCATTTATTTTTCTTTCCAACACGTTTGGAATCGATAGAGTGTTAAAACAATTCTGTGTTCACTTTTAGCTCGATGCAATAGACGCACAGTCGATTCTCGAAATTATTCAAATGTCGATGAATCAAAGAGAGCATGAATGGTTGAAAACTTTTTAAGAAATGTACGATTCAGAGCTGCAGGGATTAAAGTCGACCCTTGAAATCGGTGAAATATTGTATCGAGTGTATCGGAACGATTTTTACGATGTAAGGCACTATGTTTTTAATCCATTGCAGAATATGAAAAGAGCAACAGGGGATAATAGAAGAGCAACGTAAGCTTAGGAAAAGGAGTTTCACTAGAAAGACTTTCCAAATAAACATCCACGGAATCTTAGGATTCTGTTAATTTTTAGACATCTCAGGGAAACTCACTTCTAAGGGTGAATACAAAAATTAAAAAGAGCTTTTGGGCTCTTATATACTCAAATATCTTTAGCTTTTTAAATAGTGTTAAAATTATGCAATTACAGTTATGATTATTACTTTTACACGTTAATATTTATTTCAATGTTTGATTTTTCCTTCAAATTGCAAACCTCCGATAATATTATCCCTCAAGTGACACATCTCCGTCGACATTGTCCCTTAACTACACTTATATATTTTTTATTTACTTTAGTCCTCTGACACATCAAATTAGGTTATGGATCTGGTTTTTTAGTGATTAGTCAATTATTCAATATGTATCAATCTGATCGAAATTATATCATGATCTGGTCTGGTCAGGGTTTAATTGATAAAATCTCTTCAATGCATTAAAAAAATGTTTCGCTTTCGCGTTGTTCAGATTTGATTTTCGCTTGAGGAAAAATGTAACACTATATACGAATAAAATTTGTGTGTTTTTAAATTAACAATCAAAATTGAAAGGGTAATATGTATATAATGTTGCTATAGAAGGCGGTAAGTTTGCATTCAGCAAAAGTTTAGGAACAATCAATTTCCATCCACAAACACGGCTTAGGGGTACGGACAATCATGCTGAAATTAATTAAACTTTCGTTTGGACGATAATTAGGTTGAGACTATGTACGTGGTACACTATAATTAGAGAATAACGGTGCGCCGTTATGTTATCTTTACTACCTGTTTATTCTCAATTGTTCTGTAAACGAGCACGTTGTGTATGTTTAAACGTACTTGGCTAGTGCTCTTAAATGTTCCTGCTAGATTACATTTCACGCGGCAGGCGAGAACTCGATAAGTGATTTTATCGCTGATTATGCGCTTGCTCAATTTAATAATTTATTCAATTAAAACTACCACATATTTCTCGACTATTTTTGGCATAGAGAAATATAAAATGTATATTCGATCGTTTCAATATCTATTTCTGAAAGAATTTAAGATAGGTATCATCGTAAACCTCCTGTCAGAATGTTCTTTCGCTTCCCATTAAAAAGGATTAGCGACGAAAGAGACGCAAAAGTTGAAGTTTTTCGAGAATAGAAAAAAAAAGCGAAACAGGAAATAGAAATTAAGATCTGCCTATCTGACTGTACCCAACTGGCGTTCCACGGTAATAAGCGATAACGTTCCATCTGAAAATATCGCTGGTGACATGCCTTCGATGTTCTAAAAGTGGACAAGATACGCTTAGGAGACGTGGAAAAACGAATGCCTAGAAGTCGAGCGTTTCGAGATTTACGGCCCCCTTTCCATGCCGTAACTAATTAATCGGAAAAATTAGGGGTGAGCGGGTAAGAACGCCAAGTAGCGTTTATAATTAATATGTTTTTAGTTTTTAGTTTCTTTACTTTTTCCATATTCATCTTTCGTGCGTGCGCATGTGTTAGCGTTCACATGACAAATATTGCCAGGATAAAACTGCATTTCAATCCTTTTCCCTAATTTCGAGTACTTAACTTCTGTTTTTCCTTGAACATTTTAGTTTGTTATTAGAACAAGAAATCAGTCTCGGCAAGACGAAACAGTAATACAGTTCCTATCGTTTAAAGAGTAGCGTCTGGATAATGACGAGATGTTTGCCAGAAATGGTCGGTAGCGCTACAGTGAATTCAACCAATTATTGTGCGTCCTCAGCGGCGCATGCGTCCAACGACCACCTTTTGAGCAATATTTTTTTGCGGTCCTCATACCAATCCTAAGTCCAATAGCTAGTAGAGTAACGGTAAAGTTGTTTGGCAGTCTTCTAAAATATGAATACAATACATGTGCAAAGGGTTAAGAACCGCTATGATATATCATACACCAACGTAACGTTACAATTTCTCACTGTCCACTGACTGTCCACTCCAAACGGAAGGGTAAACATTACATGTGTTTATAAAAGTGCATGCTGTTGAAGGTGTGACGATTGGAGGAGTGAGGAATTGTCACGATTCTTGCGTGCAGAATCACCGCGTTACATAACGGTATACCTAGGGATATTTTCGGTGACGGTATAATTCGAAGAAACACAAGACAATCTCAGTATTAGTTAGGCTAAATTTACATTGCACGCGACACGATGCACTCGACTTTTTTTTTCTTAAAATGTACAAGAACGTCGCGGATCCGTGGAACGTGACCGAGTTATTATTCCCTCTGCACCTGTCTCGAGCATGTGTTGAAGCCCGTTCGGAAATTTTGCCCGACGAAAATTAAGCGTAAAGAACGTTCGATTCGGCTGAATTATAATTATCGAAATGGCTGCCGGGTGGTTCTTTGTTTCACTCGAATCGAGCATAAATCAAGTGGGAATCGATTTTCATCGGTTCGCAATTATCGCTCGATCATTGGTAATTAATTCGTCGTTTCGAACGGGAAAAAGGAGATAAACAGGTGAAATTCGTTAGGAACCGAGGGAATTCCATGAGATTCTCGCAAGTTCTTATTTATTATTAGTTCTTATTATTTGACGTTTTATTATTTCATTATTGCGTTCTCTTTGCTTTAATCGAGTTAAGCTCCTTCTCGAAAAGATTATATGATTTTCTTTCTGTTGTACTTGTTACTTTCTGCTAGAATTTAAGAATTTTGTAATTTCATAAAACATGTAGCATATTTAAACTTTGCTTGAATTGTTAGAAGTACGTGGAAGTAGAAGTATTTAAGAGCATTTTAGAATAAAAGTATTTACAGATAAAGTATTTTAGCTAACGAAATCTGTATTAGTATTATAATTTGAAATTGGAATAGGAAAAGTTTCAAAAATTGGTATTTATAATATTAGTCTTATTAATAGTTATAATATTCTCAGTTGAAACATTTTTTTATCTCTCACCGAGAACACAAAGATCAAAAATTCCACAAGTTCTCAATGAATTGTGCTATCTAGTATACCATTAATGAGATTTTAATATTAAATCGTGACAGATTAAATTTTTATAAATGAAGATACTAAAATTCTCTGAAAGTATTTGGTTTTTGCAAGAAATAAAAAGAATGAAACAAAACGAAACTAAAAACCATCATCCAATTTAATAAAAAGCAATTTCGTTCGTATCATTTTCGTAATAGTTTCGAGTGGACTTTGAACTAAAAGCATTTCTGTTACAAATAATGCGTTACTATTCGGTATAGCGACGCCTGTAAGTATATAATGTACGCGCAGTGAGTCCGTTCCTCTCAGTGTTCTGTTTGCCAACTGACCAAACCAGTTGTCTCTATTCTCTGCTACTTTACGCGGCTGTTTGAACGCAGCCCTCATAGTCACTCAAAAGCGTCTCTCTTCTAGTTTTAGAGCAACCGTCCAGCCGGCTATCGGAAATCGACCGCGAAATTTAAATGTATTCGACGATCGATGGCGCGGATCGAGCTGGGATCACCGTATCGGCTGATAGAGGATAGACAATAGACGATTTAGCTCGAAATACGTTACCAAGAACGAGAACTTTCCTGTGAAAGTTCGTGTAACATGCTTTCTGTTTGATTTAGACCAGGCATGTTAAATACGCGGCCCGCCATTCTGGTAACCAATACGTTTATTTAACTTTGTACACATACATACCTCGGAGTTATTCAAATGTACGTACTTTGCGCATGGTAATGAGTGATGAAATGCCAGTGAAATGCTGTGCTTCGTCCATTATTTCCATTTGTTCTTTTGCTTCGTTTCGCGGCCTCCGATTTAATATATAACACTTGAATACAGCTCCCTCGGTAGTTAACGAGTTTGACATGCCCGATTTAAATGTAGATGTGTAAGCAATTCGTATAGCTGGATAATTTTGTGCAAGGGTTCACTGATCCTTACAATTGCTTATTAGTTTCTATGCTTACGAAGTTCAATGGTAGATTGTAATAACAGAAGTTCGGTTAATTGGGTATTCGCAAAATATTTCCAGTTCCTGGAAACTAAGAAGAAATCTCGAGGTAACGCGTAATTGGAGTGACTAACTAACGTTACGTAGAAAACTGTTTTTCGAAGAAATGAACTGTAGCTTATGTATGATAGGGTTCAATATGGAAAATTCTGAACACTGGTGACTAGTAGCATATGGAGATAAGGCTAAGACTCTAAGCAAGTGAATCGGCGTTAGTAGTGTATCATATTTAATTTGCAATTATTACAAAATATTTTCGAATCGGTTTTTCAGAAAATGTCATCGCTGCGGACACAATCGACCGCCGGCGGTGTCGTCGGTCTGAGCAGCGTCGGTTCCGATCGAACCGGTGCAACCTCGACGGCCGCCGGTTCCCATTCCCACTCGCACCGGAAGCACCACCATCACCACAGGAGCAGAAGCGCGCCAAGAGCGCCGGAGAAACCGCCGAGGAAGCGCCATCTTAATCCTGGCCACAGCCTCGCCTCCATTCCCAGCCAGATTAAGCTGTCGATGTTGAATAGCGGCCTCATCTCTTTCGGTGAGTTCTCCTACGATTCACTGTCATTCCCCTTGACTATCGACATCTTTTTTTATCCTACGCGGGGAATCGCTGTCCGCAATTCGTTCGAAGAATCTGATGACTCTGTTTTATCTCTTAATTCGTTTCGAGGAAGCTAACATTCCATTAGATGACGAGTATGTAAGTTTACGATGCGTTTATGGATCCAGACTTTTGCGGGATGATGAAATCGCCAAGTTATGCCGCGTGTAAGATCATTTGATGATAATAAAAGTTGGCCCGTGTGCGTAAATATTTGATGTTCTCCCAATAAAGTTGTAGAAACGTTAAACATCCGTCGTCTAAACTTTATTGGCTCGATATGCAACACGCGAGGCTTCTATAGTTCGTGGAATTTTTTTTACCTTACTTATAAAGTTATTTCGTTGAAATTTAATTCAGATTCGTTTCGACAAGTTCGATTTGTTACGCGAGACTTTTGTCACGGGCGTGAAACGGGTGAACAGCGAATCGAGGCTTTGTTAAGTTCTGAAAGGATTCCTTTTTCTTCGTTACTTCGGACATCAATGCGGGGTAAAGAAGATCCGTAACTTGATTCGATCAAGCACGCCACTTCAGCCAGGCTTTTCGAAGCGTTTTAGATGCTTTTAGCCCGGCTCCTGTAGCCTGCTCGTTTTTCACGTTTCATTTCATACAACGTCTCTGCCCGGCACTCTGAAAATGGAACGCGCAATAAATCAAAGGAAGCAAATTCGATGCGAACTATCGCCTTTTACAACCATACAGATCCTGATTTTCAACGGTTCCTTTCCAATCTGTTCGTACTGTGTGTACGTTCAATTTTATTTGCCGTTAGAGACTTGAAACGTGAACATTAACCATCGACGAAGATTGCTCCCAATAACCAGATACCTGTTTAGAGAAGCAATATTCTACCGCGTGGCAAACGGCTTTCCCGAATCCGTAGAGAGCTCTTAAATTTATTTCTGAGCCTTAACCGACACACCAGGAAGCTTGCGCGACAGGGATTTCGACGTGGTAGCGACAGCATTATAAATAGCAACGCCTTCGAGTCCGACCGAGGATTTTAATTTTTTATGCTGGATTACATGCTTCTTCAGACAGAATTTCAAGGATTTCAGCAACCTTCTGCTGCTTTCCTTCTTTTTCCCCCTATTCCTTCGAGGGAATTAAGAACGCGTCAAAGTCGCTTTCTCGAACTCGCGCTTTTAAAAAGTTGTTCGACTTTTTATTCACCTTTAGTAATATTTTATTAAAGACGGTGGATGATGTTGAGGATTATATAACGTAGAGGTAGCTATTTAATGCAACGTGTGGTTTCTATCATTCGTTAGAAAAAGGCAAATACCTTTAATTTTTAATATATTTGAATTTTTGCGATTACCATAGTTACTTTTCAAGCTTCAAAACACTTTATATATCATCATTTTCCGTGAACGTGTAACAGTTGACAAAGCAAATTAACGGGTAATTAATGGGAAAGGTAGCATTAATATTCGTTGGCTTTAACCAAAAGTTTTACACGTATCTCTGTAAAACCGTTGGTACGCGCGTTGTCTGGATGAGAAATGGTTGGTTTCGGGGTTTGACAGGATTAATAGGAGATCGAGGTATGCGGGTGAATAATAGAAAACGAGTGGGCCGGTTGGTCCGGACGGAATTCAGAGATTAGCAGAACTTGCGGGGCTAAGCCGCCGCGGTATAAGTTCCGTGCTTTATCACTTTTGCTCCACTTGCGCCCGAAAAAGCGTCGGGCTTAATCAGGAGGGATTCGAAACGTTGTCAATGGTACATGATTCTCGCCGTAAGCGTGGTTCCGGGGATTGTAAATCGTCTTCCTCCGTTCGGCTTAATCGAATGCTTGGATCGATAATAAAGCGTACGAACTTTGTCGCGAGTTGTTGCGGGCAAGTATTTGCATCCGATTCTTATGTCTCAGCAGGGGGAATAGTAGATAAATGTTCAGTTAATGTTATGAAATGATTGAAAACTGTTGAGGCGTAAGTGTCGAGACGTAATATTCTGTGTTCAACATCAGAATTATTGTATATAGTTATTTGTTCTATATTTAGAGAAAATGAAAATAAATATTATGTTGGTGTTTGAATATCGGTGTGTTCGCAGTGTGTTCGCTGTTCGTAAAAATTTTCGCGAAAATGTTAAAAATCCTTTTTCTCTTAAACGAGGCTACAGCTACAATTTTGTTATCACTCATTTGTATCTTATTTTTATTTTTGGTATCATCGGTCCTCTTAGAATGTATAGTGGCAATATAGTGCCAGCCACCGTAGTCGACACAGATATTATTACAGTCTGTTTCCGGCACGTCTAACCCTTCTACCAAAGTGCTTTATAACCTCATATTTCATTTGAAGATGCATGCGTATCGTTCAATATGCATTACGCAGTTAGCTGGTTCTGGCAATAGACAGCTGGTTGGATACAAATATATTTAGCATTGCAACTTCCCTTATGAAAAGTTTTATTCGTATTCCGTTTCTGCACATTTTCCGTGATCACTTTGCATCTACGGGCTGTTTCACCAGCTCTATCACGCGGAACTTTCGAAGAAACACCGCCATGCGATACCGGAAGGTTCTTTCTTTTCATCGCACAAATTTTTCAAGAATACAAGTTAGATTGTTAAATATTATAACTCGTACATGCTTTTGTATCTTTACCTGTTAGTTTAATTTAAAATAAATTAATTGGAATATTCATTATTTTCTACTTTTAAGTAAAAACATTTAAACAAAATGTTGTTGCGATGAAAAATGTTGGTATTAGGTATATACGAATAATGTAACGCAAAAAGAAAAGAGATTAAAATTCTAATGCGATGGAATAGCTTTTTCTCAGCAACGCTTCGAAGTTAAAAAATTCAGCTGCGCACAAATTAGTCATCGAATAGCCTGAAGTCTTTCTTTTGACAGGCGGGCGTATTTCACGCTGCAAAACTGACGCTCGTGTTCTAAAATTAAAGGATTGCTCTCTTTTTTCTCTGGCCTGCCTCGTGTCATATTTGCGAACATGATTCCGACGTGATTTCGCCTTCCCGCGTCGTTCTTTTTCCCTCTTTTTTTTTTATAACAAAAATGATTTATCCGAGAAAAATTGTACGCGCTGCGCGACCCCATTCAACGATTTAATTCGCGGTCTCTGTCGCTGCGTTTCTTGCTCTACTTTACATTTCGCTGCATCCTGCTTGGTATTTCTTCCATGTGTTCGTCTACATACCGTATGGTGCATTAGGTTGTACGTTTTTTTTTTTAATATCTCGGAAACTGCGAAATATTTAAGGATGAAATTCCAAATTTATCCACCGTCATTCGTCTACCGTCCTCCGATACCTCTCGAAACTTCATTCTTCCAATTGTTTTGAAAAAAGAACATCTTCTTATAAGAAAGGAAGAATTTGCAACGACGTAGATTTTCCTTTGAAACTTCGTCGTAGGACGATCTCGTTTCTAAATCGAGCGTACAAATCGAGGGTACAAAAGGATCGAGGTTGTCGTCGCACGAGCGAAAAGGATCGAGTTCGTTCACGGGGATCATCCGCGGTCAAATAATTCACGAATGTTTTCCGCCGTTTGAAATATGTAAATTCCTTCAAATGGACCGCAGTTTGATCTCATCGTCGGAACAAGGTTTATTTTGAATAGCATGGAACGATGGATGTGTCTGGTCGGTATCCGGGTTAATTCACTTGGGCTTCAATTTCTATTCTTGAAGCCGCATCCCCTTCTCCGTCTCACGCTACACGCATTCTCGTCTTTCGGATCATTGTTGAATCATTTCCTCGTACCGTGGACGGGGAAAGCGGAAGGGAAGTTCCTCGCCACGAATTCCACTTGCTGAAATAACAGGAAAGCGCCTTCTGAGAACGAAAAATCCGATATTAATGGACATCAAATATGATACCGCTTACGAAACGCTTTTATTTATATACGGTACTGAGTGTGGAAAAGTACCGTAGAATAGAAACAAAATGGTCACTATTATTCTGATTTTTGTATTAAATTTTAAATACAATTAATTAATTTACAATTCACTTTCTACGCAAGAAGATTTTTTTTTAACGAATCATAGAATAAATGTTGTTTAAGCTTTTTAATTGGTAAAACATACTTTTTCTGTTTCTCTTTTGGCTTGAAATTAATTCCATAATTATTTTACCATCGCACAGGAAGGGTAACCTAATCTTATCTCACCTACATGTAACTCAATATACCGTGAACGGTCGAATAATACAAAGAAGAGTATACTTAAGAATCCTGTAATTGTTATTATAAAATTAGTAACTAAAGAGACACAAACGCATGCATAATGTCTTTAATGAAAAAATATACAAATCCATAAATTTATTTTTCGGGAAAGTGTAGGAATTGGAATTTTTAATAAATTACCGTAACGTTCGTTAGGAATAGTAACAAAGACTATGATACATTTAATGTAATATTAATTTTATACGTATGTACATAGCATAGAAAGATTTTAATAGATTCTATGCTGAATTAACCGATGAATTTTTCGTGTACTGCATTATTTATGCGGCGGAAACGAGCTTGTATACGTGCAACATGTAGACGTTTTAGTTAGCGTATTCGTCGCGATCAATATGTACCTTGTTGCTTTTTAATTTCTACTTGTTTCATTTTCATTATCCATTCGTTCATCCATTTGCACGCGCATGTACGACGGTCATCTTTTATAAAAGACATTTCGGTTCCGTACTTGTTTCCATTTATGTTAGAAGTTCGTGTCTGTTTGGCCCAATTTTGCCATTAACTGCAATTTATCTCTCGCGTATCACACGAACGGTATCAATTATAATTATTTTTCCCTCTCGAAGGAGAAAGAATTTTGCAATTTTTGTTCAAACTTTTGTTTAGTTATTCTTTTGCACGGAGTTTTCAAAGATACACATCACAGTTAAAATCTGACCCGAGCACAGGTTCAAGCGGCGAGGCGGATGTATTCACGCAGAATTAATATTCTCTTGCTTTGGATATTTACTTTGCTCATGAATGAAACATTTATCTCGTGTATTATTTCTTCAATCAAGTTCTCCTTTATTTTTTACTGTTTTTCACCGTGCACCGCGACTCGTGCACGCGTCCCCTTTTATATCCGTTCTTCTCATTTAGTCCTCTTGAGTTTCGTGTCGCTGGTGGAAAAACGAAGGGGAAAACAAAGCCTCGTGGATTGCACGAGCCGCGAGAGCGTACGCGAGAAGAGTACTGGTCGAGTAGTGTGAAGTGTTCGAGCAAACTTTCATTTCTGCGCCCTCGTATTTCTCTCCGTAATGAAATACTTTTCGATTTCGAAGGCCGGAAAAATTATTCACAAATGAGGTACGATTTCATCTATTAATAACTTTTCCCGGGTCCGTGAAGAAAATTTCTACTATCTTTCCTTTCCGAAGGAAATTTATATTTCAGTGAACAAGCACGAGCATATCAGAGTGTTCGAGAAGTCGAGTATACAAACATTTGAATACGCAGACATTTCACTTTCCGACTATATGGATGCACGTGTTTTCGAGTATTTGAATAACCAAGTACTCGAGTAGTTAGATATCTAAGTATTTGAGTGACAAACATCCAAAGTACTTTGATACCTAATATGTGAATAGTGTTGTGTCAATCTCAAGTATTAAAATTTCACGATTAGTTAAGTATTCGTGTACACAGTTATTCAAATAAGTAGACAAATTTCTAAGCATACTTACAGACTATCAACTATGCTCTGATATGCAGACTGACTATGCTCAAATTTTTGTCAACGCATAAGCATCCAACCTTTTGAATATTGGAATTCTCGGATGTCTAAACTTATGAAAATTTTATTTTATTTTCCCCTAAGTATCAAAATCTCTGAATGATAGTTTTTTAGCACTCATACAGGGGTACTTAGGGAAGTGTCTAAATTCTTTAATATTTTTATACTCAATCGAGTTATTCGAGTGTTAGATCCAATTCGGCTGTATCGCACGCTGCGCACTATAAAAGGATAATACACCTCGTGTGGATCTTTGCAAAACTGTAGCTCCGATTCCGCGTAGCAATATGCAAAACGGACTTTTAACAAAGGAAGCCATTTTTACGCGAGCTCTGTTCGCCTTGCAGTTTTTAATTACGAATAAACTGAGCGAAATATTAATACGTAGTTGTTCACGGTGCACCTGCGATTTATCAGGGCGGGCGGGAACAAATGAATTGGGCCAGTGTATAAGTCCTGCGCGCAGCCTTGCTCGAGAGCTCTTTATTTTCATGTCAGTGACACAAACAGGTGAGGGCGATGTCACGGTGGGTTACGCGAGCGTAAGGAACGCACACCTGACATATTTCCCGTTTCATTCGTCCCATTTCCAACTGGACGGGACGCGCTGAACGATTATGTGAAACTTTTAAATCACGCGCACCACAAAACTTGGAAAATATTAAAATACCGCTCGCCCTGTCGTCAAAAAGCGAACGACGTGAAATTAATATTAGACGAAAGGGACGTAATATTAGACGTGGATGTTTGCGGGCAATCAATATTTACCGTCATCACCCTTTCACCAGGAAATTGCATACTCTCTGTCCTGCTCATTCACACTGTACATGTACGTTTCTGCGGATGAAACGTTCTCGTTTAATCGTTGGACAATATTACCAATATTTTAAAACGAGGATACTTCGGTTTTGAGGCTGTCTCAGAGAAAGAAAGAAATTGACCTTGTTGTTAAAAACGTTTATTACAAGTGTAAGAAAATGGTCAAAATAAGGCTCTATCAACATTGTGTGTTGTAATACAAGACATTTTAAGGTGCAGAGATGTTTCAAGTTTAAACTCGACTGTCTCCTTGCGCCTTTCGTAGACACCTTGTTGCCCTTCTTAGCTGGTCTTCAGGCCTAGGAAGCGATTGTTTCCTAGGAGAGTGGATGGCAATCGAGACGCCAATGTTGCAACCTACACCCTACGCCTCGATCCTCCATCGAGGCTTCAGAGTGTAAGGAAAGGGATTCTTGTAGCGTTTAAAATTTTCCAAGTTACAATAACACTTCGTAGATTTATTTGTCGTAGTTAAAATCTCTTTGTCTGCAAATGTTCATTTTTAGAGCGAGGCAAGTATCTGTTAATCCTTGTTTGTTGAAGGAACAAGTATGTCGTAGGCGGAGTACCCTCGATACAGAATCGAATTTTTGCTTGTTAAACTTTTCTTAATCGAAACCTCTATAACTTCAAGTTTCTTCCCCTTGAGAGCCGGGTTATCGATGTTTTGCTGTATCTAGTATGTCGCGAACTACCAACTTAAACTGCGGACAAACAATCTGTTTTTATCGTAAGTTACACATCTGAAAAAACATTTCGAGAAGCAAAGTCGAATGTGTTTTGTCGAAATCGTGAAAGGATTACGTAAAGCTACATTACCGGGGAAGGGAGGATGTTGAAGATCTAAAACAAAAGCTTGTCACAGGCTGCTACGGAAAATTGAAAAATCTGCCAAGACAATCCGGGCAATCGTTCAAGCGCGTTCCGTCTGGCCATTGGACGGTCCGTGACTCGCTGTCCTGATGGAACGTTTCAAAATTATGGTTGAAAATAAAATAGTTGACCCAGTGCCCGAGTCCCCTGTTCTCTTCCTCTGTGATGTCCATGTCACTGGTACGAACACGTGACGATTCGTGGAACACAAACGTTTCAAGTAGCGAAGAAATTCTATTCTGTCAAGTTTCTCAGTATTCCTACAATTTAAGTCCGCTGTCCATCTGCATTATCTCGGCTGGTGATGCGTACCGTGAACTTCTGACCGTTACATTATCTAGTAACTTTTTTGAGTTCAGTCCTATCTGATGACGAATTTGCGACACATTTGCTATTGAGCAGAAAACGCCGAAAGTTTGAAATACTAAATCCTTGAAATGAAAAATAGCAGAAAACGTTACTAACGAATACCGATTAAGTCCTACGACGTGAAACTTTGATGTCTCCATTTAGACTCGGTTTCGCGAGCACTCGTCGAACTTGGTCCCATCTCTAGTCTCGATTTGCGTGCACGCGGACGACGAAGCGACGAGATCCACGGGCGGGACGAAAGAAATACACGTCGAGGTGCATCCTCGGAGACATCTGCCCGATCATGAATTATTTTTAAACGCGACGTATGCGAGCCGTCAGGCACACGGAGGCCCTCGGTCGCGTCGTTCTTAGAACCGTGGCCGCCGGGATCGGTCGGTGGTCGGTCTCCTCTTCGTTGATCTTGACACGAATATGCCTTGTAACGTGGTAACGTCGAGCGTTGTCCCTTCTTCTGGCCTGTTCAGCTCCTGTCTCGATCAAAATAAAGCGACAGGGAATCACCGGGACGCTTGACTCATCCAATGCACAGACCATTCCATGGCAACGCATTCGACGACCACCTACGATTTTATTCAAATTCGAATATACCAGAGTTGGTACAAAGATAGGAGGGATTTAATTTATGTAGACATTTACCGTTGACGGTTTTCAATATTTTTCGCACGAAAATTATCTTCGTGTACGAATTTTTATTTGCACAGTTTTGCTAATTTTGATGTCTAATACTGGACCGTTAAACTTAACTTAACATTCATTTTGTATCCAATTAATGATCGTTAATATTTGCAACGAGAAATTTTATCGACAATTCTGAAACACTAATCTGAAATCTTCTCACTGATTGTCCGGTTTCAACTTTTTACGATGAACAAAGGGATTTCAACTCCATTACAATAGTTCTGTGCGATTCAACGACGTTTCCATTGTATATTTTTATTCAGCGGCCAGTTTTTACGGGAGAGTGAGAGAGAACACGGGAGTAGAATTTTTTAACTTCCATTGGCGGAGGTTGAATAGTCGCGTTTCCTTTCTCCTGTTTCATGGAAAACGCTCGACATTGTTGCGCCGATATCGCTTCTGGGATAATATTTGCTTTACCATCGGGCGATTCCTGTGCGTAAACACGGAAATCTTTACAAAAGCCGGGATATTTTCCATTTTTCAATCAACGAACAATTGAATGTTCCGTAACCTGTTTTTTTCTATTCATAAACCGTTGTCAATGTGGGAAGCCTTTTCCAATTCGCCTAATAAAAAGTGTAATAAAATTTGTAAATATTGTTACACTTTTATATCGTTTGAAACAGGAAGAGAGACGTAGGTGCGCGTTATGGGGGAGAATTTTAAAAAACGAAATAGAAGAGAACGGAAATAGAAGAGAACGGAAATAGAAGAGAACGTAATCTTTTTCAAAATTGACGGGCGAAAATAAAAAGTTAATTCTACAGTTTGAAGAGATACGTTTGAAGCACGGTAGTGAGGAAAAAAATGTTGTACGGTACTGAAATAATCGAAATTTACGTTTCGTGTTACGGCGAGATAATATAATTTACAACTTTCGCCTCGGGTGTCAATTGAGCTGGCTATTAAACACTTTAGGATTGATTATTATCATCCCTGCCCGAAACGATCAAACGATTATATAACTATATTTAGGGTGGAATGATCAATTTGTTTAACAGAGGCGAATCGTGTATAAATAAAATGGATTAGATTATTTTTCGTTAAACCAAAACTAAGATTTTTATTAAACATAAGAGTTTCTTACAGCACTATTACGCCTTAGAAATGATTTGGAATCATAATATCGCAATCGATGAAATTCGTGGTTCGATCAAAACGTTTACTGTTTTCACATATTTTTTAAATATAAATAAGGAAAAATATATATTTGATCATTTTGTTATGAAATTAGTTTATGTAATTTCTCTTCTCTGATACTTCGAATATTCTTCTTCATTGTGAACGAACAAAAAAGTTATAATGTACATGTAGTCGTTCCCAATAGATAGTTCTAACGGTCCCCGATCTGGTGGGTTTCGCGAATAATCAGAGAGGCACGCACGACTAACCACAGAAGCCATTAACCCATTTTTTAGCCCCGCGTGGAAAACTAGGGACGTGTCGCGTTGCCGCGGCTGAGAATGGCCCTCGGACAACGAGAGGATGGAAAAAGTGTCGACGAACGACAAACAATATTTTTTTGCGCCTCTCCAGCAGGGACCGCTGAACGAGATTGAATGACATCTAGCTCCCGCACTCCGCTCCTTTTTTCTTTCATTTCGCGCCGTTTCACTTGCGATCCCCGTCTTCATCCCTGGTTCTTTCGCCTTTTTCTTCTCCCGGCTGCTACCCTTCTGGGGATATCTTTCTTGTTCGCTGACGAGAACGATGACCGTCGGTGAGAAGGCCAAGTCCATAAACGTTTACGTTTGTTCGAACGTGGCGTGAAAAAACGAAAAAAAGATGCGGGAGGGCCGATCGGTAGATTAAACTGTTCCGATCGTTGGGCTTTGTATTATTGGGAAACGCCGACGTATGGGGTGACGATACGATAGTGATAGGATACATACTGCGGAACGTTGTTTGCTTCGCGCTGTTGCTCCCTTTTCAGAGGTGGAATTAAAGCTTAACACCCCGTTCCCGCTGCCGGAGCGGGCCTATCGCGTTTGGAGTAGAACTGTACGCGATACGGTAATTGGAATTGTAGCTTTCGAACATTCGCTTCTTACTGTTTCGCACTGTAGAGCGTCCATTTTCAAATATTGTTTAAAATTCTATATTACGCTGATTATTGTCTGTCTACTACGAAATACTTCGTGCCACGCGTTATGGAACGCGCGCGTCGCTATTTCTATCCCCTTATATTTGGATAAGCGTTAATAACAGCGAAAATAATAACAGCGTCCGGTGCCGGGCGAAAATTAACGATTACCCTTCACCGTGCGTAACGAGGTCTGCTTGAGCGTTGAAACCACCGTGCAACAATGTTGTTGTATTCGGGTTCGATCGCGGATCAGCTTGACGCGTTACACGAACGAGGGTGGATCGATCGATCCTCGCGTAACCGAGTCGTTGCCCGCAGCCCGGATACTCGAGATTTCGCCGTTGGAATTGTTGAATGATCATGAAAGTCATATTTGTTTTTTTCGCTTCAAGACATATCAAGGTTTGCGTTCGATCGAATTAATAAATATTTTTGCGCAAGATAATGGCAATACCAGATTCATAAACTGGAACCAGAACCACTCTCATAATCAAGGGCATATTTATGGATGCGATAGTAAATAATGGTTTTCGTTTCTTTTCCACACCGCAGGTGAGCCGATTGGGTTTCGTTGATCGACGTTCGGTTATTTTTAACGATGATTCACTCGAGCCACGGTGCTCCGTAATAGAGGATTGTTATTTTAATATTTCACGTGTAATTTCACGTAACATGGTTAAGAGACGGGCTTGTTTTAATAAATGGTCCTGCCGACCGAGCTGAACGGCTCTAGATGAAACTGTGATATAGTAGGACAGTGATTAATGAAATATTTCTTTATACATATGGAGCCGCGCGTTGATCGTTGCACGCCGATCAATCTTAATAGAGGCGGGAAGTTCGAGGAAGAGCGAAGTGTACCGGTGGAATAATGTTTAAAAAACGGCAGGAACAATAACGTTGAAATAAAAATTGATGGTAGAGTGGTAGAAGGAATTTTGACTGCTTTATTGTTAAAAATTGAAGAAACCTTTCTTTCACGTCGAAACGTTCGACAAATTAAATGTTCGATTTCGCAAAATTTCGTTGCTCTCGAACGAAACATTAGGAATATTCCATTTCGTAGCGCTCCGAACCTTTACCAATTGCTCAGACGTCCCCTGTTTCTACCTGTAACACGTTATCCGTGAAACGGCGTGCCACTTAACTGGCGCGGGCGCGGGCGCTTCTTAATCGTGGCAAGGTCTCGGGGGCCTGGCTCCTGTTGGCCCTGTCGCGTTCCAGTGAAAGAGCTACTATACACCCGGAGCTGCCGGTATTATGCAGTAATTGGCTTTACTTGGCACCGGGACAAGTTCGCATTTAGCCGGCCGCGAGGCATCGCGCGCTGCCACTTGGAATTCCTTCGCCTCGAACCCGACGCGCTGGGAACGCGAACGATGCGTAGCTTCTCCACTCGCGACTCACGCACCATCCTTCTCCACGGGATAATACACAGCGAATTTTCGGGCTGACACGACGTGGGGTGACGCGACCCATCTGCTTCTCTAAAGTGCGATCCACCGGTTGATCGGATCTGTCAGGTTCTCGAACGTTGTCTCGTTCAATTTCGACTGCTCCGAAACGGTGCCCGTTTCGCTCGGAATACGCGTGGCGTGCGACTGAAGCGTTGGAATGGCTGCGACGCGACCTAAGTTTTACTTGCCTTTTTCCCTTTTTTTCTCTTTCTTCGACTTATTCCTATATTTATATGTATTTGGTTGCTGGAATGTTTAACAACATTGTAGGATATTTATTAATTAAGGACAATTACAATGTTTTAGAAATCGTTGGATAGTTCTTTACAACTGAGATTATGAGATTATTACTCTAAAGACGGGTGATGAACAACTGATTCGTCGTTTTAAAACGTTTAGGCGAAAAACTCGTTCATTCTGCACATTCGCTCTCGCTCGCATTCTTCCAGAATATTCCACATACAACATAACATTTGAAACCCTAATTATTGATTAACTTTTAATCAAAATAATTTCATTTTCACTTTCAACGTAATAGAAATTTGCTTACGTAGTGATCAAGAACTCAGCCTTCGATTTCAATTCATCTTTATATGGAGAATTAATTGTTTTTTTTCTTTTTTAATTGAATGCCGTATGGAAGTTAAACATTTCAAACGAAATGTCCGTTAACAGACAAAATAAATAGCTCGATCGAACGATATTAAAAAAGGATATTCTCCCAAAAAAGATGAAATATAAAATTTCAAAAATATTTTTTATTCGATCAGTTGCATCGAACTCGTCGGGATACCAATTTAATGCCTCCTATTTATTTTAAAGCCGCTCGTACATATTTCCCGCGTTCGTTCCCGAATTCCGATCCATTACACAGCTCTAATTGAATATTCACGTCGCCATGGCGCGCTATTACTCGCGACACTGGATATCCTTTGCTCTTCCTGCGAGTGTAGATTCCACCGGGAATCCCCTCTAAAGGAAAAGAATTGAAGCAGCACGAGCGAAAAATTCCGCGAGGAAAAGGGGAACTTGATAAAGTTTCGCTGAGAGACAGAGAGAAATATCGGGAGGAGCAGAAAGAAAGGTAATTGAATTGCTACGACTCTGAATTTAACGAGTTTTTCTACGTCCATACTCGTATTCCAAAGCGACGGGGTTTCATTGTCTCTTTCGAATCATCGCTTGTTAATTGTCCTAATCCTTTTTTTTCGTGTACACACATACGGGTGTTTGCGAAAAAAGTGGAAACATTTTGGGGGCTTTTTTAAAAATTTCTTTCTATTTTCCCACTACTCATTTTTAATCGAATTATTGCATGTATCAAAGTTATCAAGGCATATATCAAGTAATTACGAAGTTTCACTGTTTTAGAATGTATCTTTTTCTCAGCTACCTTCACTTTTCGCCCGTTTCTGTTATCCTCACTTACTGTCGCTGCGAAGCCAGTTACCGAAGCTTAGCTTGAGATTAATCAGACGCGAAAATCTAATCGCATACCCAAAGAAGTTACACGCGTCCCGTCACAAATTGAGTTTACCGTACATTCAGGCATCGGCACAACATCTACTAATGCGATTTTCGCAAAGAAGCTTTATGTTACTTCACCGTTCACCTTCGAACAGAGTCCTCGCGCGTAATTTCTTTTATTAATTAGAAAATATGAAACGAGCAACGGCGGTATCTCGAACGAAGCCTGAAGCTTCTTGCTGGCGTTGAAATTCTCGTAGCCGACGAGAAAAACATCTGAATCGAATCGAACGGTGTTCACGGTAATTTGAATCGAAATTAGAAAGACAACAACGATGTCGCTAATTGGATACAGCAATCAACGGCGTTCCCCTCCGCGAAAATTGCTCGTTTTTGAAGGCACCGCGAGATTTAACTCGATCTTGCAATCAGAGGTTATATTATTGACTTGACACAAGGAATGTCGAATTAATATAACCTCTCGTGTATCCGTATACATGTATATATGTGTTCGTACCGCATATAGATGGATGGGCAATGTATAGTTTGTATATGGATGAAATTTCACTAATTAACAACGGATGAGCAAACACGAGCTCACCGATGGATACGGCCGCGTTGTTTTATGAAGCCTCATCGTGTTTGCCTTAATAATGGTAATTAGACATAATGAACCTTTAAATTATTCATGATCGCTCAGCGGAAGCGAATAATGGAAATTCGAAGAAAATCAATCGGGTTAATTTCGCTTTTATGCGAACACCGCGCATAATATACGTGTTGCAATTGTCTGGTGTTTCACGATTCGTTGCTACGATCGGTGAAAATTATATTTTCCAAACGCGAAATATCAATTGACGTAGAGTTTAAACAATCACGGGAGAAACATAGAAACGAAAACAGGAATGAAAAATTATCAAATCGTGTTCAGGACTGTTTAGACGCAGGCAAATCAAATGTTCAATACGATTTTATTTAATATTTAATGGTGTTTAAGTGGTTAGATAAATGAGAAAGTATACTAAAAGATAATGCGCGCAGATTCGTTGGCATTACATTTTAGTAGGAAATGTGAAATTGATTGGGTTCGAGCGTTCCCTAGATAGGGTGACTCGTTACGTTGTTATTTCTTGCGTCAGTATGACCGAAGTTTAGAGATTCCAAAGCTATTGGGTTCAGTCGAAATTAGTGTACACGTCGATACATACGCTTTCACTCTATCCGAAGTCAAATCGAATTCCTGTCGAGCGTTCGTAATGTAGCAGCCTTGGAACGTGAGTGTGTACAGTGGATTACTACTGAACTACCCTCGCGTTTATGCTGCGTTCGAGTCGAAAGGAACGGCCTCGCAGTCAGAGTAGATCAGTTCGATTCCCCTTTAGTTTCTACTAAATTTCAGTTTCTCATAAGACGGTGCGAATTAACGCGTTATAGGGGGGTTTGACTTGACTACTACCCCTTATTTCAGGCCTCGAATAAAGGATCCATCTAAGCCACCCGTCCGGTCCTCACACTCTCTACTTCCCTCTTTTACACTCACTCTTCCTTACCTCTATCTGTTCATCATCATTTTACCTTACCACGTAATAGACGCGCTTAAATCTGCGATGCATGGCACTATCTTGTACGTTCAAGTATAAACTTAAAGAACAGAGTTCAAATTCTCATTAGATCTTAATACTCTCTCTCTCTCTCTCTCTCTCTCTCTCTCTCTCTTTCTCCCTCTCTCTCTCTCTCTCTCCCTCTCTCTCTCTCTCTCTCTCTCTCTCTCTCTCTCTCTGCGACTAAAGAGATTCTCGTGTGTCAACAATTTCATATTTCGAAGGACAATATTTAGTCGCTTTGCCTTTTGTGCACCGCCAAGTTGAAATCTCGACAGATTTCGAGCACACTTCCATCGGAAGCTTCTACTGAAATTTTTGTAGATAATAAATCGCGTTATAAAGTAGGAACTGTATTTTCAACCGAAGCTGAATTTGCAATGCAGTGTATTTTCATGTACATTCATGTACGTGCATTTTATTCAAGGAACACGCGAAGCCAAATTTTCTATACAATCTTCTTTTAATCTAATTTAAAAATCAATAGAGAAATCTCAGTTTCATTGGTTCAGATAGCCAGCGATACGGAAAAAAGTTTGTCTCGTCTTTACGGTGCTATCGTATGAAGTTATACGACACGGAGAAGGCATTTACCGAAAAAGACGTGTAATGAGGGAAAAAGGAAGGATAGACTGGTTTCATCTCGATATTGTTTGCTAGTCTCATCAGTGGAACCACTGCAGACGATCCTTATCCCGAATACTTGGAATGCAGGACTTTAGAAATTGTATATTCTACAGAATTAATTGTTAAATTTACAATACCGAGTCCCAACACAAGATTTGAATGGTCCATCGATAAAAAGTATTCGATCGGATCGAATACCAGCTAAATTTACTCCGCTGTCATTTTTCAAAGTTCTCCGAGTTTAATTTTCCCGTTAATATTTTCCCTCATGCGGGACTCAATCACGCAATCAGAAGGTTTATTGCCAGAAGGGGACATTGTAACGAATATTAAATCGTTCGAGAGCGGCTGCCCGGTCAATTTGGTAATGTCCTCGTTCGTTATGCGACTCGCGTCGCGTGATGCAGTACACGATCGTACATAGAGCGCGTAGCCGATTATAAGGTAGTGGGCGTGTATGGACATGCGTGTTACACCAACCGTAACGCAAATACAAGCGAGATTGGCGAGAATCTACCGAGCCGTGACACATGACTACTCATTCGTTGTAGCCGATAGCACCGATTAGAATTTCGGAAATCGACAGTAATTTCGATTACTTCGTTTTTCGAATGTTTCAGTTACCGAATTTTTTTACAATCAAGATATATGCGTATAATTTCAGTTATTAGATTTACTTTCTTCTTTTTTTATTCAATTTATAACATTTATTGGAAAGATAAAGATAGTCGAATTAATGCCAATTAGATCAGAAATCTAATATGTATTGTTAACGAATCGAGGATTCTAATTGGTTCTTACTTGACAACTTCTGAAATAGGAACGATAACTTTCCAGCAGGAATTCAGTGTCTAAGAGATAAAAGGACTACTTAATTTCCTGCCGTTCAAAGGTATTTATTAAAATCGTTGAACCAATGTAAAGGTAAAAGTTAATTACTATAATAGCAGATTTAATTGAACCTTTTCTAGTCAGAAAAGCTTAACTCCTTATATGAAACGACATAAGGTATTAATATTAAATTATTCACTAATTGTATTGAATAATATAATATCACATTGAACATTTCATATGTTTATTAAATACAATAAGTGTATACTAATATCTGTATTGGAAAAGTCTTGTCCTGCGGACAATCAACAACTTCCTTTATTTACCTTTGCACTCGTGAACTATTTCGCATTGTAATCTAGTATAGTTATGCAGTAAAATTTACATTCGCATCTGTGTTTACTTAACAAAATTATATTGTAAATCCCTTTATTCGAGAACTTTAATTCCACACGATTCCAATTTAGGGGAACAAAATCGTACGGTGACCCTAGCTCGCGGCCCGTTTTCAACCATTTCGAACCTACCCCTAATCGACAAAAATCTACCAGTGACGTCACTTGCGAGGATTGACGGAAATCATTCTCTTCTTCAGACGATCGAGGTCGTTTCGCCCATCGTTTCTTTAGACCCTGAAACGGTCGATCTTGAGAGGAACCGTAATTTCGTGCGCTGCCATTTTCCACACACTTTTTCTTCTTTACCCCACCCGTACAAAGGGAGAGAAAGAGACAAAGACACTCTCAGCGTCCGCATATTACCTCGGCTTTAGCGAAATACCCGGCCGCGATGAAATTGGAAATACTTTCGGCATTCCTCATTTTCAAACGCAGGGTTTTAACTTTTCGTGAATCGTTTGCGAGCTGTTCGATACCAAACCGAAAGCGCCGTTTAACCCACCACCCTCTTGCACCCAGCTATGGTCGTTTGTTTACGCGCGGTTCACGCGCCATTAAAACGATTGCTTGTTTCCCGCTGGTTTCTCCATCTTTTCTGTTGGCCATTCCGGATACGCGATACGACGCGGGACGCGCTCTTTCAATTAACCCGCGCTTTGCGTTCGATTATCGGTACATATTTTGTAGGGACTCACGCGGTTCGGTAGGGCTTCGCTACGCGAAATTAACCGGCGGTCGACGGCTGCTTCGCAACTGGTCCAAGTACCAATTAACTTCGACAATGTCACGAACGATGTTTCCGAAAAATTGATTTTACGCGGTTAAAAGTGCTTTCCGTGATTGCTTTTGTTTCGAGATTATATCATAACGGTCAAATGCCCGATGGAATTTTTATAGAATAGAATCTACGAAATAGATTAACAATTGTTACTCTTTCAATGTATTTTTTATTATTCTCTCTGTTCATTTTATACCATTGTTTATTACTTTTTTTTACAATCTAATCGTTATCAACGAATGATAAGGTCAGGTTGTAAACGATTAATCAACCTCGCATAGAATCAAGTAAAATTTGATTTGTTCAGACAGTGAAAGGTCTGTTGCGATTCCTGCAATTTGGAAGGCGATCATTAGCGGATAATCGATCGTTAAATCGACCCACTCTCGTTAATCGTACCATCGTTAAATTGCTTCGCGACGTCTGGACTCGCATCCCCATTATCGGCCCCGGGGAAATCGCCATGAAGCAACGCGGAAGTGATCGATCACCATAGTTCTCGAATTGTGACGATCGTGCATGGTCGGTATGATGTTCACTCGGGTAATTTGCCGTTAAAATTGTATTTATATATATTTATATAATTCGGGAACAGATGACCGATCGGTATTTAAATCAACTTTCGGTTAGTATTTTATTACCAAAATGGTTTGTATAAAGATACGATACTGTCAGTTACGTTACTTAGTTTAATTAATGAACGGACAATATAAAGCGGAGAAAATACGGTATTAAACCAATTCAATTATAGACTCGTTGTAAGTCGAGAAATAATTACGTTCTTGATCAATTGGTATTTGTTCAGCTGCCAGTGGAGACTTCAAAGGATACCGACCCTTCGTATTTAAATACTGACCAGTAAAGTACAAGCCTATAGATTCTGAATGCGAGCTTGAAACTTTCTGTGATCCTGCCGGTGGTTTCTGAAGCCGCGCGGTATCATTTCGGGGGTGAAATGCGAAATTCGTGTAAGCTTCAATCGGTCCTTTTTTAATGCTTGCAAGTTTTTCAATTTCGTGGAAAATGTTTGAGCAATATTTTTTTCTGGCGTTACGAATATTTTTTGCGCTCGTATAACGCAATATACAGTTAAATAAATTATTTAAAAATAATTCTTTAATTTCAATGGATCAATTAAATTCGTTGAATAGGTGAATAATTTTTTCGCGTAGCACTAATTATCCCCTTACGGCTCTCTACGTATTAGAGACAGATGAAATTTTCCTTAGTTAAGTAACAAATAAAATTACCGTAGCTTGGAGTAATTTCAGGTAATTCTGTTTAGTGAAATCATGGGTCGTCGAATAAAATTAACCGAAGTTACACAAAGCTTTGTACAGGTATATGATAAATCGGGTGGGCACGACCCAATTTGTTTTAAGCAATCACACGTCGCACATCGTAATTTTTACCGGCGTTAAACTAACATGTTTAAAGTAAATAAGTAACTTTGCAAAAGTAAGTATATACGACGTGACGACATCAAGATGAAGTAAACATCTTTTATTTTTCGAAATCGACGCAAGTACTGGGTTGATCAAAAAGTTCGTGCCGATTTTTAAGGGAAGTCGAAACCTAGCAGGTGGAAATTTTGGTACATATTTATTAAGTTATATGGGTACTACTCTATTCCGCAACATTTCTCCATCTTTTTCGCAACTTGAAAATTCCGTCCTTTAACTTTCCTGTATGATTTTTTATCTCGACCAGAGAGTTAAAGTTCAGGCATTTAATTAATAATTGCATCCATTTCGGAAGCATTTTCAGTAACTATTTCCGAATGATCGAACGAGCAAAACTAATGAATATTTATTATTCACGATTCGTTTTCGGTATGTGTGTGTGTGTTTTTTTTTTTTTTAAGAAACTCGGTCATAGAATGAAAGAATCGGAATGCGATAACTTACATTTCCTTTTAAGTCCGTAAATATTGTATTAACGCCCTGCGTTCGAAAAATATCATTATTTTTTGACAGAATGTTGGAAACGAATTATTATTTAGAATTTTCTCAATGTATTCTATTCTTGTGTTACAAATACAAAGGCAACGTTCGTTTAGCTTCAAAGTAACTTTATCCTATTGTTCTTTTTGTAGCCAAAACTAATTATCGATATAACACATTCAACACTGTTACGCGTGTGTATCACAGCACAAAGCTACGTTTACACCTGCGCCGTAACTCACGCCGAACACAATTACTGCTCTAGAAGTGCCAATTTTCACGAGCTTATGGTCGATGAAATGTAAAAAGCGTGCGTAAATTGGAGGTTTAATTACGGGTTGTGTTCGCGTTAGGAGACCAAAATGTACGCAGAAATGGGAATACGCCCGGCTATTTATTCCATCGATGGATTCGTTTACGGTGTGTTCCCTGTTGAAAATCACGCAATCGTTGGTTGCTCGTCAATACAGATGTTGAATAGGAAAAATACAATTAAACGCCACTCGATTTGTCGCTCATTTGACCGTTTAATTAACGGGAAATCTGTTATTCCGCGTTGTTTGTTTTCACATTGATATTTGAAATATTGGACGAGCGTCGAAGGAGGAGTCTTACTTCAATAGACTCAACTCTAAATTTCTTTATATAAATAATGTATCTACTTTATGTTTAATCGATACTAGTCTTAGAATATTTCTTCGACGTTCAATACGACTAAACCTCGTCTAATAGCTATTGTCAAGTAAAGCATTAAAAATGAGGATCGTTACAAGTTCTAGGCCCTAATTTCTGTGCCGTAAAAACTTGAAAGCGTACTCGAAGCACGTAAACGGCAAGTTCGCGTCGGTAAAACGTAGTAACCACCACCGATTGATCAATTTCAACAGCGCATCATTCGGTTAATTGGACGATCGTGTCAAGCTTGGCACGCCGCACGCGAAACCAAAGGCGTTACATCGTAATGGCGACGCGGCGCGGCCGGTTACGAGTAAAAGGGAGCGTTCGATGACCAAAACGGGACCGAGTGCCGTTTCGAGCGGTCGAACTGTAACCGCGGATGATCGATATTCACCAACTGCCGCGGCGAGCTGCGAGTAGAACCAGGGAATTTTACGTTTTTTCCATTTTTCGCTCGTGGTTAAGTATCGCGAGGATCGATGGAAAGTTTCCTCGCCCAAAGGGGAAACAGGAGCCATTTTATGGAAATTACCGAACCATGCTGAACTTCGAGGGAGCGTTCTTTTTTTTTTGTTTTCTTCGCTGCACCGGGTGAGCGACTTCTCACGTCGATTTTCCTCCATCAATGGAACCGTGCTTCGAACTTCTCCCATCGTTTACGATCGTTTTCGAAAAGCAATGAAATGTAAGTGCAAGGAGTATTTGGATACGATGGAAAATATTTACTGGTACAACTAGTTAAATTGCGTCTCGAAATTGTGGTTTCTTGTTAGTTTGCAATTTTCAGCTATTTTACGTGCCATTTTCGGTGATTCGTTAGTGGTATTTATTAATAATTGACGAACAAAGCCGAAACGAACGTTTTCGCAAAGAAAAAAGTTGACCTCTTGTAAGTTTACGTTTTTGACAATTGAAAAATCAAAACGTATTATTGTTGATATATGTAAATTGTATGATTATCGTGTTTAAGTGAAAGAGGAATATCTATGGTCAGACACGGTCCATATTCGATAAGCGGCGTGTCTCTAAACAAGAAAAAATAGCAAAGGGGATAAAAAAGTTTTCCTACCGCGTAGAACGCAGAATGGTGAATAATCGAGAATACGTTCTGCTCGGTAATATCGTCCCTACTTTAGCTTGCTCGTATTTTGCGTTACCAGCTATGCCATTTTTCGCCTCCTTAACTTGGGACGTTTCAAAATCGAGACGATATCTCAAACGATACTTCAACAATTTCGTATCGTTACGTTTAACCAGAGCGCATTTATCTTTGTCGCCTTTCGTTGACGGATACGAGAAGCTTATGGAAACTTTCTTACGTTTACAAGGTATTTCTGGATAGACTTCGTCGGGGTTGATGTCCTATAGACCAGTCGATAAAAGTTTCGCCTTCGCGGCTCTAGCCGCTCTCTAATTCCAACCATTTGCAACTGTTTATACATACGTAACGTGGAACAGCAGATTAAAAGCCGAGGAAAAGATTCGAAGAATCCGTAAAACAGCTATTTTTCGTATTAAACTGAAAGCGATTCTTTAAATTCTTTACTCATAATTATTATCAATCGTAGAGGAGAATCTTAGATAAATTTCTATGAGACAAAATGCTCGCCAAATATAAAGTTTCCTCGCAAGTAGTTTTCAAATCTGAAATATTATCATTTTTCATATTGGAAATCGTCCAACTTCTAGAAATTAAAGATTCCAGGCTTTCCAATCTTGATATTCTGCAACTTCTCGAATCGAATGTTTTTTACATTTTTGTCAATTTCCAACGTTGAGCATTTCTTCGTTCTTTATCATTTTCCCCGAGGTTAATTTTATCCAAGTACTTATAAAATTTCCACGTAAAGTTTAAACAGTTTTGTTACATTTCTTATCAAGGTTTGTATCGTCTAACTTACTTACATAACCTGCCTAATCTGTTTTCTGTTATTTAGAGCTGCGAAATTTCGACGCTGCTGTAATTTTATCTACGTGGAATTTAGTTTTTCGTATTTAACCGCCCTGCCTTGGTAAGTGTTTGGTCGGAATTTCGTTGAAACATTGGCAACGCGGTGCGTCTGGTAAAAATAAAAAGAAGAGATATTACGTAAACGTGACGGCAACCGGGATGTTCTCTTTTTTTTTATGAAATGCGAATGGAATATTTCCTTGCGTTGAGAAGGAGAGAGAATAGATGATGTGTTATTTGATCGTATATTCATTTTGGCTTTGGTTTCAAGTTAATCGAATCTCCGGCTGGTAGCACGGAAAAGAGAAACTTTAATATCTGGTTACTTTGCTTTGGGGCTAGCTAAATTATAAACGCCTAGATAAACTAATTAACGTACAGAGATTCAAGCTATTTAGGTGATTACAAACGTAGAACAGAAAAGTGCTAAGAAAATATTTTTCGCGTGACGTTATTCAAGGGAAGTTAAGTTTTTTTTTTTTTTTTCTTTACGCGAGTAATCAATCGAGTTTGTTAATTCAACGCCGGGGTTAATGGGATATTAATTTGCATAACTGTCAGAAAAATGCAGCAGGAGTAATTACGAGAGCCAATAAGAGGAGGGGAATATCGCGTGGGAAAACAGAAGTCCCTGGGTGAATCAAAGATTAAAGCTTTTGCCTTTAAATTTCATTCCAAGCCAGCAGTTATATAAATGTTGCATTGAGTAATTAGAAAGTCTTGGCTATTATCATTTTTATTCTGCGAATTATTTTTTTAAATTCAATATTTTCCATCTTTTATTTCCCTTATTTCAAGGGATACGTTACTTGGTTACGTTGCATTTTGAACAGTTGATGAAAATGGCAGAAAATATTCATTATTGTACATATTGGATCGTGTGTACTTAAATGAATTTTTACTTGGTCACTCCGGCGGTACGATTATGCGAAAGAAAAGTCAATTGCGGTTGATCGAATTAAGCCGATTTTCCATTGTTGCGAATTCATTAGCCGCGCGTAGCTTTAAGTTGTGTCGGAATTAATTGGAGCCGAATTATTCGACCAGCCATGATTAATATATTTCAGTTACAATTGCTAAGTGAGTATAAAAGATTTTTTAAATAGATTTCTTGCATACTTAATCTCTAGTTATAACTATTTTTTCTTGTTTTCTCGTGCTTTATGTACAATCATTAATTGAGCGTTAATTACGTTAGAAGTGAGAAGAATTTTGCTCGTCTTCAAACGGGAAAAGGATTCATGGTAACGACTGATTGAACGACGATCGATGGTAGGGTGCTCATTGAACTTTTCCCGATTACATGGGCATTAATGCTTTGCGCGGAAGTTTGCGCGCGTTATTTATCCGGAAACTTTGCTTGCATGGCATCATAGTTTATCATCACCTTCGTTACTTTCACCGCAATAGACGAATCTTACCATAAATCTTTTTTTGGTGTTTTATCGAAGAATACTGTGGGTTCTTCAAATTTTTAATTAAACCGCTCAGCGTTCGTTCGTAGTTGAGTGGTAGAAATAAAAATTTCGAAAACCGCTTTACGTATGCTATCAACGATAGTTTAAAAGTTATTCGAGGTTACTTCTTAGAATGCACAACAGACGAGGTATACACAACACATTCGATTGCCAGATGATAATTAATAATCTCTCTGAAATCGGCACCGAGCATGGGGGTGAGAAACGGCCGTCTAATTTCGAACGGCAACGCGTGCGCGGCATTGCCGCCATAAAATGTAAGGGATCGCGGAATTGGTGTACACCAGCGAAGCGACTGCAATGATTATAACTCAACGGAGAAGAACGACGCTGGGGGATGAAATTTCTGTTGCGGCCTTGTAATAAAACGTTCTCTGGCCGTTTCTTCCGGCGCCTTTCGGTTCGCCACGCTCGTCCCTTTCCCTCTTCATCATTCACCTCCACCATTGTCGCTTTTCGTCGGCTAGTAATTGTCCCCACGTAACCAGAACATTTCACGAAACGTCGGGGCAAGCAGGAGACGAATGTTCGCCGTGGCAACCAAGAGGAGAAGAAAGGTTCGACCGAATCGTCGCAGTGACTTCCGCGAAGTATAAGTAATAGCGTTAGCGGTCTCTCGCGACAAGGAGGATTTTGTTCTACTCTACGCTCACGATTCATTGGCTACGAAATTTTTCTGTCTCTTAAAAGGACCCTTATATCTGTTGAGGAGTTTGTTTGGTATATTAAAATCTTGATTGTGGAATCTTGATTGATCGGCTAGAGAAAGTTGTTCGATTTGCATGGAAATGTTTTTGCCTCCAGAAATATAATAAAGAAATTTGCTTCTTTCTTAAGGAAGAAGCAAATATCTCGAGGGAGAATATAAAAAGTAGGAAAAATGTTTCGAACGCAAGTTGTAATATACTATTATAATTTTATTGTAATCGAATAGGCTACGCAGACGCTACTGTTGAATGAAAAAAAAGAAAAAGGAAATGCAGCTTGTACCGAATATTTTTGAATGGAGATAATTGTTCCGCTTATTGTCCGGTTTTGAGAGTCGATGATCGAAATGTTTCAAGCGCGTGCTCCACGTACAGCGAGATGAAAACCGATTTACATTCTCATGCATATTTTCTCCTGCCTTCCCCCTGTCCGACCGCTTTAGTTATTCTTTCGACTTTTCCTCTTTCCTTCTTCTTAACGAAACAGTGGGTACACCAATAGAAAATTGTTGGCGAATTTTTCAACGTGTCAACGACTTTTTGCAAATCGATACGGATCACTTGGCTTTTGGAATTTTAATGCTACAATTTCGTACGGGAGGGACTTCTATCAATTCAGCTTTCAGGTAACGCCAATTTCAGGTAAAAAATTATTCAAGAGCGAATGCAACAACTTCGATACGAACGAAACATTCTAGATACGAAAGTGGAGCAAGCTTTGCAGAAAACTCCAAGACGCGGCTAACGACGAATTACCAGACACATCGGATACGTCCCGGAAGAAACGCTCCCTTCTCGAGCCACAAATTCTAAGGGTGCACAGGCTGTCGCGTGGTGGACTTGCCCGGGTCCCCGGATCGATTCGGATCGAGAAACTTGAAGAACTGCCGGTTCGACACCTATCAAAAAAACCTCGAGATGGACGTCTCGGTGCTCGAGCGGCGGTTTTATGCGCGACCGAAAGATTTCGTGACGATTAGCGGTGTTACTGGCACGCTTTGTCGGAAATCCGCGGCTGTCTCTATGCTTCAAAAGCGTGCATCTACCGGAAGCCCGCCTCACTCGCCCCTTTGTAGCTTTGACGCCTCACAGTATACGTAGAGCGGAATTTTTGCCCGCGAGACTTCGGTTTCTGTTTTTCCAGCTCTTTTTACCGATACTTGGAGCTTAATGTAGCGTTTCGTGTATTGGGTTGGCGCATGCAACGTTTTGTGTAACATCCTTTATTACCACTCTGGGTGTACTGTACTATGGATGAGAGAAAATATAAAATTATAAATTCATATGTAAGAAATATCGGATCGCAGGATGCAAAAGGGGATGAAGAGGATCATGTATATTTTCTCACTCGCTAATACGAATAACCTAAGGAGGCGTTATTGTGCACAAGTCTAGCACACCCATGTATTGCTTAGTCATCCTTCTACCACAACTCTTTTATCAATTTCATACACGAAATAGAAACTTCTAAAGTCTCTTAGATTTCTTCGACTCGGTTGAAACTGGAATCCAACAATTTATTACACCCGAATTCGTATGCGAACGCGCACACGCCGACCGCGGGAATTCTTATTAAAATCCACAAATTACGCTAAACAACCACTGGCTGTCGCCGAGTGAATTTCAACGGAACCTCGTAGCCTCTCCGAGATCCGAAATTCATGAAATTTCCCTTGCCCCAACGTCGTTTGTATTACTCGCATGCCGATCGCGTTCGACTCGCCTCCAATCTGTTCCCGACGTCGTACGAAGGGTAGAAGTCCTCTGTGACGGAAAGGGGATTCGATTGGAACCCACCGACACCGTTGCTCTCTTCCCATCGATTTCTTCTTCTTCTCCTTCTTCTTCTCTGTTCTACAAGCCCAGCGATGCGATCTCCACCCTCCACCCCTCCAACCGAGTCTCTCTGCTGGCTTCTTTCGCTACGCTCGCCCTCCGTCGACAATTTTTCTTACTCGCAACAGCGACTCGACCATTTTTTTCTCCTTTCCTCTCTTGTCTCACCGGTGACGTTCGATGCTCGGAAAGACGGATCTCGAGCGGCTTGCAGCGTTCACTGTAACCCGGATCCTCCTGTCCCGTCGAAGTAACGATGCATTGTCACGTTATATACCGGTGGATAGCAGCGGGACCAGTTTTATCTCGATCGGAGATAAATGCTCGATAGCTGCGGGAGGACGATTTAAATTCATGGAACTGCGAGAAATGAGGCGACGGTTTTGGCAAGGATGCTGCTTGGTGACCTAGGAGGAGAGATACGAGAGAATAGGGGATAGCAATTTATTTAGGAGGATGTTTTAAATATTCATTGAATTATAGAAATGACACTGTATTAGTATTGGGAACGTTTACCTTGGAATTAGCAAAGATTCACACCTTTAATGCCTTAATAAAGCCGTTCCATTCATCACTCCATACCTCACATCTATCTATCAATTGACCTATAATTCACAAATACCTTTATACGTACTCGACGTAAAGAAGAATTCATTGCCGAGAATGCAGCCAATCGGAGAATCGGTCTCTTTGTATTGTCTCGATTTTCCTCTATTTCCTTTATTGTTCCTCGTCGTCCTTTTTCCTTGCCTTTGGCCAACGAACTTGAAGCTCCATCGAATTTCGTCGTCGTCACCGTCGCGAACTCCTTCTCCTTCTTTTCACCCCTGAGCCTTTTCACAGTGCTCGTTCGACGTTAAAAAGGCGAGTCGGCGGTGGTCTCGCTATCTGCGCCTACGAACAAGAAGCCACCGGCGTTTCGGTATAGAACTCGTGGTCGTCGAATTTTTCCACTTTCACCTTTTTGGTGACACGTATCGACTTTTTGCGTCCTTCTCTATTCAAGGCTTGCATATAATTTCAATTAGAAGAGGGTAATGGTCGGTTCTTTTTGTTGGAACTAATCTTTTCTGTGTTTCTATTATATATATGAGGCTCGAAGGTCGTTTCTCTTAATGCAATTGAAGAATACAAAAGTATTCTTTATGTTCATATGCGTTTCGCTTTACGTTGTAAATTTGGATTTGTCCTGTTAGAGCGTTACCAGGCTAGGCTTTATATAGACACATCTACTTTAAAATTCGCCATACAAGATTACCGCACAGAACCCTGAAACATCACACTGTATCCCTTAGAAAATTGAAAAATCTCGGCCAATCTCTCCCAAGGATCCCATAACAAGAAATCGAAATACCAAACCGCTATCGCCTCGTAGCTCCGGTTGATCCCCATCAGCGCGATCCAATTGAAACCGCCATCTCGGCGGAATTACGGTTCCCAGAGAAATTTGCATTCATACGAAGCGGCAGCGATCCCAACGGATCCGCGACCGCACAGAAAACGACGGTCCCCTCTAAATGAAAAGTACCGCGAACCCTGTTATAAAGTGTACGCTCGTTTACAATCCATTTGCCTCGAGCGTCCCACCGTCGAAAAATGTAAATGTCCCTAGCGACTGGCCGATTCTCCGCTAGACCCGCCGACGCGGATACGGTTTCGGCGTCCGTCCCGTATGTATAATGTAGAGAAGCTGGGGTAATGATCAAGGAAGTTGCTGCCGAAACGGCAATAATCGGTCGCGTCACTGCTGAGGCGATTCTACTTTCTCAGTCTCGCTGGCATTGTAGCGGTTTCTAGGAGATCTGCGTTGAACTTCTTTGGAATTTTCAATCGGTGTTGGAAATTCTGGCAATCCAAAATAACAGTGTCGCAGGTAAATGCTATCTTTTCAGAAGGTAGAATCTTAACCGTACCATGTGCGTATCATTCTTATGTTGTACGTGACTTTTTCCTGTTTTCCATTTCATAATAGAAAAATGATATAGTAAATATAATAGTAAATGTAAATGCAATGTAGCCACGAGAACAATTTTTTTCAATTGTCCGTCTGACAATAGTTCGTATACATGGATGAGGAAGGACTGCAAATTGTAATCTGGGTGTGACAGAGGTAACAACGCTCGATAAACACTGGTGCATCAATATTTGTCGTTTGGTCGATTGGCTGCAGTACATCCAAGTAGCACAAGGCTTTGTCCTGCTGTATTCTCCACCTCGAGGAATCTCCGGGTCGAATCTGCACTGTGCTTTTCGGGGTACATACGTAATGTCCACCAAATCTCTACGAAACAGTCTTTTTAAACGTCGTTTCAAATCCTTTTTAAGTCAGCATTGAATAAAGTAGCGAGTTCATTGTTGAATCGGTTCCCCGTACAGATAAAAGAGAATTACGGCAATTTACGCGCAGCTGATTTATGTAAAGCCGACTTATATATTTTTTTTAACGATATCATTAGATACGTGGAAAAAACAATGTTTGTTCTTTTATTAAATTTTGCTACGTTTCGTTCGCTTGAAATATTTTCGAGTTTCGAATAGAACACTGGCAGAATCGATTCATAGAACGACACGGGCGGAAAATGTTCGAATAAGTGGTGCGTTTCATCCGACGGGGAAGTTTTCCAGGTGTTCGTTTCCCGAACAAGGAAATAAAGCGCGTAGCAAATCCACGCGGGGCATAGTTATTTATTTAAAATCGATTTAACGTTTTGCGCCGCGGCTGTCCAGAAAACAGCATTTTTTGAAGGAATCACTTTCGCCTCCCGCTGTCCGTTTTACCCAATTTATTTCTCTTCAAATATTTCGAGCTCCACCGGAAGATTAAAAAATCATTGGCCGCGCGTGCTTTTGTTGTGTAACAATTGGACGCGTGAGATATAAGATTAGCGACGATAATCATTCGAATTCTTTGACACCTAGTGCGTTCCAACTTGAAGAAATTTTTCGTCGGCTCGTAGTATTGCGAAATGAAAAATGAATGCATGCGAAAAAACCTGAATTTGCTCGTTACACGTTCAAGAACGTGGAAAGCCGCGCCCAAATCCAATGCTCGAATAAAGTTTGTCACTGAATTCCATGTACTTATACTCGATGTTCATTAACTACAGTTTCTCCGGTTCCTAGAACTTTATTCACAGCAAACGAGTTGGTAGGTTTCAAAATTCGATTCATTTACATATTAATACGGTGGCTGACACACGACCATTTTGCTCCCTGTATACGATCGTTGGGATTCTGTCCAATTTCTTAAACGAGATACGTGCTTTGGATATCTATCAAGGTTCTCTCGGATAAAGACGCGAGGGAAAGACTATCGTTCGTTCATTTTCCCTTAAGTTGTGCTTCGCACTCTTATTCTTGCTTTTGTACGTTCCGAAACGGAAAAGAAAAGAACATAAGTTCAATAAATATAAATTACAGAAAAGTTTGAAAATTTACAAGTAGCAGTCGAGGAACTGTTCTGTGAGATAAATTTTAAACAAAACGCTTACAAGTAGGGAGTTGTTGGTAGCGTAATTGAAAAATAATTCAAAATGCAAGGGGTTAAATGTTTATATAAAAGTTTAATAGAAAAAATAGAAGTAAAATAAGTTCCACTTCCATACATCATTTACAAAGATAAAGAAAGCGATATTTCTTAATTCTTACTTGATATCATATTAGAGAGTATCTAGAAACCAGTCTAGACGATTAAGTAATGGTCTGCCAGCGGCTGCGGATCTTCCGGTGGATGCGTCTCGGTATTTTAATCAATAATGTTATGTCTCTGGGCGATGGAAAAATTCGCGTGAAAATACGACACGTTCCTCCCGATTCTTCGTTGCTTATCTCTATGGCGTGTTTCTCAGGACGTCTGTTGCCTCTATAAGACGTCCATCATCCGTTTATAAATATATTCCGTGATGACGCGGTATTCCATGCATAAAAATAGAAGAACGAAGTCGATTCAGAAAAGAAATAGAGTGCAGGTTTATTCAGAAAACAGCGATAGACTGGCTCTCGCATCCTCGAGGCGATAGTCTCCACCCCTTTTTGGACATCTCGAGAAGGCTTCCGGTAATTTACGACGCGTATGTTGCCAACACGCCCGAGTTCGTTGCTGCATCCGCCAACAAACTAAACAGAACCCTAACAGAGTTCTGAATTTTCTTACGTGCGACTCCGTACAATTTTTTCGTGGTAATTGATCAAAATTTGTCCTGAAATTCCGTTGTCGAAAGTAGAGCTTACCGTGTTCGTCGTTCTCGATAGCGCATGGCCCACAAGCGCAGAATAAAACGAAACGAGCGCGCATAACTCTAGGGAGCTAAATAGTACAGACGCGCATGAATTGCTTTGGGTCAGTGGGTCGTCATCCACGCTCGATCCACGATCCGGCGCCAAAATTAGAGGATACACTTTCGAATCAATTTCACCGGCGACTGCTAAAGCGACGACGATAATCAATCCTCCCACGGATTTCAGTCTAGCCAAATTTTTCCACCAGAAACTGTACCATTTACCTCGAGAGGCATTTTAACCTGGAAGTTTCTGAAATTCCGACTTATTTTAACTTTTGTGCAACAGCTAAAGTTTTCATCAAAGTTATCCTGCTTGCAATTACTAACCGTATCTTTTACTTTTTTATGTAGCCAATTAAGCCGACCTAATTTAACCTAATCTCTATAGAGAGTTAGTTGATGTTACAAACAATAGAGGGAAAAATATTATAGTATTATAAAGATTTAATGCAGTATCTATTAATAAATATTTAATTCAATTATAAAATATCGTAGTACTATAAAAATAGAAAGTCTGAACGCTTGTTCTCTCTAAAAATTGTTCTGAGAAAATAGAAACCTTATTCCTCGTTAAATCTTCTTCAAAATTCTCTTGTCTTATCTATCTGTCAGATTGCCAATCAGTGTTGAATAATTTCCTAGCCGCGTGGTTTATTTAAATTTGAAATTCATCGAGATTATATCAGGCCATCCTTCATTCGCGGACACAGCAATCGAATTGGATCGAGAGAAATGCATGGAATTCATGTATTCAAGCGATAACGCTGGTCGGCTTGGATACCAGCGCCTATCTAACTTATTAGGCGATCGCAAATATGCCCCTTTGAATGGGAACTGATTCGTAAGGTGATCGAGTCAATCAGAAATTAAGTTACCCCTCGCAGAGGCGTCTTTAATAATCCTGATTAGAGGGCCCTCCGACGTGCCTCTGATGTACGAGGTGTCACATCTAAAGGGGTTGGCTTCAATGTCCCTGTTACCCTTTGAGCGCAGAAAAATCGGGTTGGTAATGAAGTTACGTGGAACGTTTCAATAGAATGTTCGTTCGCACGTTGATCTTACTTTTTTTTAGACTTGAAAATTCCGAAACTTTGGATATTTGCTAGTGTTTCGAACGTTACGGTTCATTATTCCGAATTTCTGAATCGCCAAATTTATCGTCGATCACTGTAAATTTTTATCACATTTTTGAATACTCGAATCTTCCCGTCTTCAAACTTGGACATTTTTAGGGATCTCATGCGTGGGATGTATTTAATATTTTTATTAAGATCGCGGTGACCAGAATTGATACGAGAGCTGGGCTTAATCGTATTCAAATTGGAACTAATATTCCGATATGCTACCATGTATATCATTCCATCGTAACGTACTAACGCGACTGATTATCCGTTTAATACGCCTGTAACAGCATGTACTGGCCCGTTATGAGCGTTATGCCAAAAGTAGGCCGCAGAGTTAATGTCAACCTGTTCGCAATCCATATTTCGTGTGTTCGATGGTAATTGCACACCTGTCGAGCGACGGCGGAAACACGATTGTCCAAACCGCATAGTAAAGAACGCCGCTGGCGTGTGATTTATCAAGTGTAATGAAAATAAAATAGAAATAGAATCAATTTTTTAAAATAAGTACTGCGATATTTGTTTAATCTTCCAAGTGGAGGGGTTAAATAAATGTAAAAAAAAAGGGACACGCCTTAAATTTTGATATCTGGTAATTCTGCGCAGTATTCCATATAAACGAAATAAGATAAGATAAAGGTTGGAGAAGACTTTAGTAAGAGCGCTATGTGAAAAGATTTCTGTCGGAAAGAAATTTGAAACATGTTCGTGGCCCGTGGGACGAAACTAGCCTCTCTCACGAAAGACCGTGTTTCTCCGCCGTGAGAGATCAAAGATGAAACTTTCTTGGACATCGTGTCATCAAACAAAGATGAAGGCCTGCTGTGTCGGCGATCCGGCGAGATATAATGAACCACTCACGCTTGACAAAGGTATTCGACAATGATCGTATCGATCGACTGCGAAATGCAAGACAAAGACGCTCCACAGCGCATTAACGCCCACGTTAATCTTCTCAGCGTGTAACATCTGACATCGGACGTCTATGCTTCGCAAATGAGATATTCAGAGGTTAGTTGATTCAACCATACGTCATACAGGCGTTTAAAATTCGCCCCTTTTAAACTTATCGCGCAAGGTTCAAACTTTCGATTTCCGAAAATTTCAAATATTTGAATATTTCATAATTCTCGAAATCGTTAAACTTTGAAATTCTTGAGGTCTTAGTCAGCAATAGAAACTGTTGCTGAAATGCCCAAATGAACGCGACTGGTTTGATCAGAACGGGATAATTTCACTTTCGCCGAGAAGCGATCGGCATACCGTTGGCCTTGAGCTTGGTCGACGTACAGTCGAGTACTCCGAGCCCTCAAATGCGCTTGATCTAATTACATTAATTGCCCGTCACTGAGAACAAAGGATATATCCATTGACTATTGAGGTAGAAACGAAATGACGCCGGGAAAGCGGAGAGGGGACAACATCAAACGAGCAAAAACAATAATTTCAATGGACAATTAAATCTGAAAGAGAGACTGAAAATTAAAGGGAGATAAAAGAACGGTGAAACGCATTGCAAGGACAATCACTTCCGACAGATAAAATGTCGCCAAATGTTGAAATAAAAGTGAGGAATAAAAACGAAATCGCGTTTTATGAGGGCGAAATAAATGGAAATAAATGAAACACGCATGTGGTTGCAAACGATTCGTGCGGATCGAACTAACGGAGAACGATCAAATAAAATATAGTTGGCATAATCTTGGTTCTGCAATTAGAAGAGTGACCATTTTCGCGAGGCGACAACGGCTGAAACAGGAGTTTCGTCAGACATGAGAGATCTTCCGCATCGATCGAGTTGGTGGTTGTATAAAATTGGACGCAGAGGAGCAAATATCGGGAAGGTAGCATAAATACGTATAGACATGGACGGGAATGGAAAGTGGGGAACAGGCGACAGGCAGGGTACCTTTCTTCTCTCCCTCGGCTCTTTTGCTTGGCAAGTTTCCCGCTCGGTGATATAATGGATGGTTTGTGTCAGACGCGGCATTCAATCCCCTCATTGTAATTACATTTGCGGAAACTAGCCGTGAAGTTTTTACGTCTCGGGAAAGGCTAAATTCGGGTTCCATTTCCCCGGTTTCCGTAGCCTTCCACCAGTAGATTTGATGTTTACTTAATGGAAACGCGCGTAGCTTTACCTTTCGAGCACTTTAAAGGCAATAGCTTCGTTGGAAGTACTTCATGATAAATGTTTAATAGTTTTGAAACCGTGTAAGAAATATTTCACATGGTTATTTTAATTAAATATTGTTGGAGTAGTATTTTACGTAGATCTAGTAATTTTTCACTCGATTTTTTATTCGATGGCATCATCGTCATCCGAGCATTGAAGGAGAAAAACAGAAACATCGTTACTTCCGAGAAAAAGTAAGAACTGAGCGCAAGGAACAAACATTTAAATTCATGCAAACGGCGAAAGAACGAAAAGACAACCGCTGGCTTCCTTCTGCCGCCTCTATTCAAACGAACATCACAAGTAACGAGCAGCCGCGTTCATTTTAACGCGGTAACTCAAAGAAAAGCAACGGCGGGAGGAAAAAGCTGATGTAAAATGGCTGATCACCGGAACGACTTCGAGATACCAAACGATAGGAAGCAATTAGGTCTCGAACTGAAAAGGACCCATCGAACGAGAATTAAATTCCTTTGCTTTTACCTTTTCTCAACAGATAACGTTGCCGCGTAGTGGAAGTTGTCGAAACATAACCATCGGCGTAAACTTATTTCTGCTGGGAAAACTATCAGAATAGTGTGTCCAAAGCTCTCAAGGAGTAAACACTCAGGCTAATTGCAAGAGTTAAAGATTCCATGGACGATCGAAGACACGATGTCATAATTGATCGAGCTCGGCTTGCATCAGATCGTATTGTACGTGTATGTTTCGTGCGTGACGCGCGTTTGCTATTGGCAACGTTTGCTCGTAGCACCGTGTCATCCACAGGTGTTACCGAAATAATACCAAGCCTGGAGCGTTCATATCGTTTGTGAGTTTGCTCTTTCATGTCCCTCCAGGTTCTGTCTAGTGGTACGACACGTTCATGGAATCGTGAAACTGTCTGTTTCATGATTCGCAACGAACTGTTACAGTCACAAAAGATAACTTCCACTCGCGCTTGCTCGACGACTGCGCGTGTTCTGTCTATTTGTGAAATTAACTGTGTTTAATGCTAGATATAGCTTAGAATCGTGTGTATTTCTCGTGGAATGACATTTGGATGCTATAACGAAAGGTCTATTGGACCCAATTGGTTGGCAAAATTGCTTGGAAATAGGAAAAGTCTGTCTCCAAACTCTCGGCCATCCGCAGGTATCAACTACACCCTCGGGTGACGCACACCTGAATTCCGCGTGCCTTAATCTTCGACTGTAGTAACCAATGAACCAAAGAAGCACCTCGACTCGAACAACGCAACAACGAAACAAAGGAAGCGAAAATAATGGCTTCTTTCGCGTCGCTTGATGTCTACCCGCTACCACATTAACGGACACCGATGGACCTTTCCCTTGATGTTTCACGACTGAACATAGATTTCTAACAAAATAACCTACGCAATGCTTCTCTCTTCGGTTACGCCTAATCTGGTATTCTGTTTCAAGGCTTAATTAGTTGGACGAAAACCATTCACGTAGAAGAAGACACAGGAAGACCTGTTAGATGTTCATCTCGGAGGGGCTTCCTTTTATTTTGAACATCGTACAGGATAACTAGTCGTTCTATTTCTGAAGCGAATCACCCTGTATAACTTAGTTGAAACGTTGATTGCTTTTTTTACACCCCTGCTAGCGGAGTTGCCGGGAGACAATGGCTGGTGGAGGAAGCGAGGCGATGAATACGGCTGTGTCATCGCAGCTTTCTTGAGGCTATCAAACGTTGTTAAAGGCTAATGAGGTTGTTATACCGCACACCTCGGTTGTCTGCAACTATTGTTGTGTAATTAGAGGAACAAAGCCAGCGTGTTCGACGGTACGATGAAATTTCATCGACCTGCATCCGTGAGACGCTGTCAGGCACAACGATATTGTTAACGTTAACTGGTAATTTTATTATTTTTAGACCTAGTTCTTACCATTTTCGTCACCTAGTTTTTTACATTTGATGTTGTTTTTTTTTTTTAATTAAATATTTAAGTAGAAGTGCTCGATTTGCAAAAAATCGTAATCGCAAATTTTTCCCCGCTAAACTATTAACATCGGGAAGAAATTAAAAAATCGTCGACGCGATATTTGCTACCGGCGTTCCACTTTCAACTGTTACGTATTGGGACGTGACAACCCGTTCCAGAAAGCTCATGAGATTTTATACTTCGCGGGGGATGTTTATGTGCAGTGGCGCGGGGGCCACGCGACCCAGTTTCGAAACAGTCTTTTAGCACAATAAGAGGGGGTGCGCGTCCGAACCGATGATCTCTTTGGGTAAAAACGACTTGAAACTAGGCGACACGCTACCAAACCAGTCTCTCGGTTCCATAGTCGCATAAAACTTTCTTGTTTACTCGCTCGCTCTATGGATCGTACTATCAGCGATTACTTAATGCGTACCCGGTTCTGATGGATATTCTCGGGCAATCGTGAAGCGGACAATTTTCTTCATTAGCGGAGCAAAATATGTTAAATATAACGGATGAAGCGTTAAGCTTAGAGTTGTATTAAACAATTATTTTAGAAAGTTGTTGGGGGATCAAATATATCTTTTAATTTTCTTCTTTCGTACAGCAAACTTGTACAATATCTACATTTAGTTTTTCACTTTTTATTTATCGATAATTAAAATAGATGTTAACGTGCCTGCTGTAAATGCGAGAGTGAACGAGCATTTCAAATTGGAAGCGTCCGGCAACCATCGTATTGTGTACCGAAGAAAATCCAATCTGCCAGATGGAACTTTATTAAATGATTTATCAATTCGGGCAACTGGGTTGTTTCCTGCAGTCGGTATTAATCGATTGTACGCAGCCGTGACAGCGGCGTTTGTCGATCCTTTGATTGACGCAAATTGCGTTTGGAATCCGTGGGGCTGACACGTAAACATGGATAACCCTTTAGATCCGTCCCCCTCCGCGATGCGTATATTTTCTGATTTATTCAAAGAAATTGATTTCAGATCGTTCTTATTTTATACGCCTACTCGTTTCTCGTCGATTCAATAAAATCACAATTACAGATGAAATTATCTGTCAGGTGTCAGAAAGTTATGAAAAAGCGATAAACACGTACCTGATATGTATATGTATATCATTAATAAAATTTACAATGTATTGATAAAAATTTCTGTTACGCTTTTTATATAATATATTGAAACAAATAAAAATGAACTCCTAATAAAATGAAAAATGTTTTAATGTATAATCATTATTTATAAATGAATTAACATGTAACTACGTAATACGTGCGTATCATTTACAAGCACGATAAGAATTTCAAGTGTTATTAAATAATTGTTAAATTTTCAACGAGGCAATTATTGCGGATAGAATTTTGCCGGACGAGATCGACTTCGTCTCCTTTATTCGATAGACGCGGGCGTTCGGTTTATTAACACGTCAGAATCCGTGGATATTATCGGGAATTGCCGTGAGCGCGAACTTTCGAACCGGAAACTGGACTCACGCGACGGAACGAACGCCCGCCCACATTAATTGTTCAATTTTCTTTTTTTTTTGTTCACAGCCACGGAAGAACTCGGTAGCAGTATGAGCACCACCCTGCCCTCCGCCCCGACCGAACTCTCGCAATTCCCGAAGCTTTGCGAGCTACGGCGAAAGTTTCCTGTTCTGTACCGCGTCGAGTTTCAGGTGAGAACGATGAATCCTGCACCGCGCGACATCCCAACCACCCCGTTCTTACGATCCTCTCCTCGTCGATTCGACGTTTTCCACCCTTGTTTCTCGCTTGCAGTAATAACTATCGCGTTACACTTGGGACGGGAACGGTGGGACTCCATTGTTCCGCCATGTATTATATAGGAAACTGGATGGAGTTTGAGAGGATTCTTGTGTGAAGATTTTTTTTTCCAAGAGGATTTTAATTCTCTTTCCTCTTCTTTTTTCAAGTTATTGTGATCTCTTGTGCGCGAAGAAATTGCTTTCTTTGGCGGTTTTCGTGATGAGAGTAGAATTTTAATTTGATCATTTTATTTTTGAAATGAAATTTGTACATTTTTGGGGATTAATCGTTTATGAACTCAATGTTGGTGTCCATGTTCTCTTTATTCAGGATGTAAGATCGGAAAATGTTTAAAATAATTTCTCTGTAATTTCTTTTTTAAATTATTCTAATTCTTTCTCCAAGGAAATTTTCATTATTTATAGAAAATTATTAATTCTGATGAGTTGACAATTTTGAAAATTATGAAAATTTCAAATTGGAATTAGTAATTTCATTTTCAAAACGTCTTGCAGGAATTTTAAGAATCATTTTGGAAACGTTACAATTTTGTTTTAAATGGAAGGAAAGACTTTTGCTGTTCTAGAAGGTATTCCATCGTGCAATTAGTGAATTTTGATGGGGAACTGACGATTAAAAAGCTTAATTGAATATAGCGACTTGTTAGCCAAAAGCCAGAATATTGGAGGATTCAAAGGATTACGTTAAGATGAACAAGAAACTGCGGCTTCCCGGAATCGTAGGTGGTAAATTCGAGGAATTAGCCGTAACTATCGCCCACACATTATTCTGAATAATACTTGACAAACTCTCGGTCCTAATTAGGCAAGCATTGTCTTCTTGGCATCGACTCAATCCTAACAGATGCCCCTGTCGAATACACAAAACAAATTACAACGAATAATAACAATATTCATTCAAAACCAGTGATATATCTCTGCACTAAACTTTGTTACATAGCAAAATCAATAATCGCAGTGTTGTCTATACTAGAATTCAATAACGCGGCCAATAGCATCGTGTCATCCTCATTGACATTAACGCGGAAAGTGAGCATGCACTTGAAAATTCTATTCTTTCGTATTGAACATTTGATTTCCTCGCGAGTCTGAACAAGCTTATCTCCGAATCGGGTGGACGTGTAAACGCTTCGATATAATTGAGTGTCAGTAATTTAGCAACGTCGGGGACAGTCTCGGTGCAATAATAGACGCGCGAACGTGAACAGCCATCGCCTTGGAACGTGGAACGCGTCTCTCGCGACGGAATTGTATGTTTGAGAATCATCCGCAGCGACGGAGGAACGCGTCCGCGTGCATAGTTGGAGGGCGTGCAAAGTGGCTTGAGATAGGCAGACAGCCAAGGCGGAGGCGGGAGGCGACATCTAGAAGACAAAGCGATCCTCTGAGAATAGACGGTGGAATCAAGTAACTCGGCTCGATACCGGTTTCTCATTAGGCCGGCATTTTAGCGAACGAATTCTGCGCCAGACGCTCGGGCACAGAGGCTTCAAACCCGACCGCCTTCTGCTGGAACTTGTACAACTTCCCTTTACTTGTTAACGATGGTTAACCCTCGCTTTCCGCGCTCGCCGATTAATCCGTGCACGTTGAGTTTCAACATCTAGATGTGTTCCAAGTTGCGAATGTGAGAGATTATAAAAATAGATTTAAATAAATTCGATGGCTAGACAATACGTAGACGTGCTAGAATAGTATATTCGTCTCCTTAGGCCGTTCGAATCCGTTTAGGCAAGGATATTTCTTATAATAATACTAATATTATCTGATCCATAATTAAACAATGAGAAAAGCATGAAATTTTTACCCCAGGGTACTTTAATACAGGGTTTCTTAAACTAGGTGCTACCATAGTATGCCGCGGCAATATTATCAAAATACATTAAATTGATATCATTCAACTGTGCACAGTTTTTCTTCTTTTCTGAAGTATTCGAAGTGGTTTAGGGATAACTGAATTTCAACTGAGAACTCAGTTTTGAGAAAGAAGTTTGAGACCCGCTGCTGTAACATTTAAATTCTTACAGAAATTCTGCAAACAGATAAAACATATACACGAAGAGACAATATTGCATATTATATGGTACCGATACATCCTTTTAAGGTTGTAGTATATCTATATTTCATGTCGCAATCAAGTGAGTACATTTAAAGATTTAACACCTTCGGTCCTTCTTGGGTGTATTTTACCAATTGCTTCCCGAACGACCGTAAAATTGGCCGGAGAAACCGGTAAACATCGCGGTGGCGGCGACCCGTTTCCCGTCGAATTAAGGGGATTGAATTTTGGTCAGCCCGGGGAAACGATATTTCGCGAGTTTCCTTAGCAACGCAGCTCGCGGAGGTCGGAACTCGTTCGAATCGCTCCGTCGGCTCTCAATCATCGAGGGAGTTTATGGTCTCGTGTAGCGCGCGTGTACAACGATCCACCTAAACGCGGTGCGTCGCGTCGTGTCGATCGCCATCCCGTTGACTGTCACGCCATAATTGGCCCGACGTTTATCGTTCAACTGTTCCGTGCTCTTTCGCGCGAACTCGTCCTCATGACTCGACGGCCGGGAAGATGACCACTCGATTAACCTACAGAAATTGCTTTCAAGTCGCAGATACCATTTGCAACTAGTTTACTTAGTTTATAAGAAATTTGTAGCAATTTTAAATTTGTCCAAACACATTTATTGTAAATTCTATGAATATTGAAATGATTTTATTATTTTCAATGGCTTAGGGACGTGTCACTTTGTAACTTTGTAACATCATATACAACCCGTGAAATTATGCAGGCAACCGCTTACGCGCCGATCAGAAAGAGAAAAAAAGAACTTTAAAATGGAGGCACTCAGTGATATACACAATAATCAAATTATAATTTTTTATTTGCAGACAGCTACAAAGGTAGAAACACATTCGTGTCGACACGCTCTGAAACCGGCCAATAAAGAAAAAAACCAAAACCAGAGATGTATCCCTTGTAAGTAACAATTACTTAATATGTGCCTATCACATGTGCCTACACATCGTTAGTTCTGAACCATTCCCGTATAAATAAAAAAATCGATCGCTGCTAAGCACCGTAATTTTTATTCGCACGGAATATTTTGAATGTATTTTACGTGAACATTTTTAAAATAAACATATACATCATACATACTTAACCCTTTGAGCGCAATGAACGCATATATGGGTTCTCACACAACCATCCAATTTGGCTATGAACGCATGTATGGATTCTCACATAATCATTCAATTTGGGCTGTGAATGCATATATGGGTTCTCACACAACCATTCAATCTGGGCTATAACGCATATATGCGTACCATATTTAACGTCACACAACTCAACGTTCAAAGGGATAAACATGTAAATCAGTCGATATTTGGTATTCACAGTTTTCATTATATACAATTTCAGCACATTTTCTCGCATTGTCTTTTCCAATCCCGTGGTCATCGATCACACGGTCCTATGGTTCGCGCGCAGAATTCTTCCTTTTGGCAAATTTTAATTATTCGCCACCGTGAAAAATTCCAGTCGCAACGAGTCTAATTAGGAAACACGGTTACGTTCGTGTCTTTCGTGCACGCGTGCTTCGCGATGAGAACACACGGGGTGTGTGGGGTAGGATCGGAGTCGCGCGGGTAGCGGCGAGAAAAGTTGTGGACGGCACGTATTCCCGTTTTCGCACGTGTACACGTACGCGTTCGTTTAAACAGAGGCGTTAGAAACGTGATGAAACAACATTCCCAGAAAATTGATATGCCTGCTCGTTTCTTGGTTGAAAGTGTGCACGTAAAGAGTCTCTTATAAACCACGATAGCAGAACTTTCTCTATTTATGATGATAGATATTGTTATTACGATTACAATACTTGCAACAACAACAGATGGATTTAATCTTATGAATGCATAGTCTAATTATAATATTATAATATAATATAAATAAATACCTCGTAGTAATTCAGAATTTCCAGTAATGAAATTTTCAGGAATGCATGAAGCCTTTCTTTATTTAATAAATACGACCTTCTTATTTTATTTACTCTACTATACTATTTATGTATTACGTATTATGTTAACGTCGAATATATTGCATCTTAAGAATTTCAATACTTGCGTCAGTTCGTAACAGAATTTCATCACTTATTATACCATATATTTTCAACCCTCTGTTCATACGTAGTTGGAGTCTCCTATAAAAAAATGATGAAAAATTTAAAATAAGTGAAGGACATCTATAAAAATCTCTATTGTCATTCACTCATGTTCATAAAGTCAAAGACTACAACAAAATTGGTTTTTAACAAAAAATTCAGAATTGTATATGAAGAGTGATAGTTTTGACAATAATTATACTAAACTTCAGATGTTAATAAACTTCTGAACTTTTTTTACCACACTCTCCACTAATTTATTTCTCATAATACCATGTTTTTTGTGTACGTTGTTTTTTACTCTACCCTTCAGGGTGTAGCCATGGTTATAAAGCGCAATAGAGAAATTATATATAAAAGAATCCGATGGAGTAGATCAAACGAAGATTATTGTATCGCGAGTTGATGCATGGTGAATACAATTGATATAAAATGGATAACTATTTATTAACATTTAAGAACATAATGCTTAACATAAATTCCAATTTATCATAGAATTTCTGAAGTATTCCACTGCTACTAATTGTTCAAGTATTCTAAAATAACCTGCAACAAGTATGATAATTTCTCAATTATAGCAATCATGTATTATGTAAATATTATTACTTGATAATAATCAGCGGAAATTGATTTATTTTTTAATTTTACTAACGGATATCTTTACTAACGTTCATAAATTCCCTTTTCGAGCACAGATGACTATAACAGGGTGGTCTTGGATCCAATCGAAGGCGAGCCTGACTCAGATTACATTAATGCCTCTTATGTAGATGTAAGTAGAATATACCTTCTACCCTTACCATTCCGCGTCTTAGAGCTAACCCCATATCCATGTTTTCTTTAAATTTAATTGCTTATGTGGTTCGCGATACTGTATAAGGATCAAGATCGAGGTTGTAGCTTTTTATCAACCTTCGTGCACGGAATCGTTGAATTTGAATAATCCATAATCAGAGCCCTCGAAATAGAACGGTCGCAGACAGTAATATCGTGCTATTTCCACGACAGCAAGAAGTTCATTTCAATCGTTTATATTTGGGCACGGTTATCAGGTAGCTAAGTTTTTGCTGTCAACGTTTTATATTTCAGAGTATATTGAAACCCAACGCTTACATCGTGACTCAGGGACCTATGGAGAACACCGTGACAGAATTCTGGCGGATGGTGTGGCAGGAGAAGGCCTGCTGTATCGTTATGTTGACGAAAACGTTCGATTTTATCAGGGTAAGAATTTTAAATCAACGGCATCGTGGGTTGGTTATTGGCGCAGCGTTTGAGAACGGCTGATATTTAGTCGGGACATCCTGATCGGGATAAAGGTGACTGAAGTGGAGCGGGGTTGGTGTTTTTTGCATTGGTATTCCAACATTTTTATTATTCCTAGTATTTCTATTCGTTACTTTCTCTTACGGCTGTTAATTTTTAACTGAACCTGTTAAATTTCGAAGAAGACATCGGAAATCTTTTAAATAGTATAACTTTACATTCTAAATACAAATATCTGCTATTAGAAAAAATTACACATTGAATATTTTTGAATATCTTAAGCTTCATAAAAGTCGGCGCGCAGGTCAATATTTATAGATTGCTTTTTAAAGCTCGCCAGTTTAAAGAAATTTACTGAACAAAATTTCTCCGTTCATAACAGGGCGCCAGGACCGTCAATGAATACATATTCGCGAAGAAACATCTCTTACAGGGCACGCATACCTCGCGATAACGGGCTGAATTTTAGCAGCGCGCCTTTTCATTCCCACGTGGAAGAGATTGCGCACTGAAAATTACGCGGTTCCCCGCTGTATTGTGCCTCTTGTTTCTTGAGCAACGTTGCGGCACACACAGAGCCGCTCTTTCGGTGCACGCGGTTCACGCGTTTGACATTACGAAAGATTCCGCGTCGTCGCGGTTACAGCGACAAGCTTGGCACACGAAGCTGAGCCTAACCGGAGTTTAAACAAGCCGAGCTTTTGCATGTGAAATCGAGGATGAGCTAGGTAAACGAGTTTCGAAGTTGTTAGCAGTCACTTCGCTTGGCCACGCCCACTTGCCTCCATAATGATGATCCAGAACGTGGAATAAGCGACATTTTGCGATTTTCCAAGGGTGGGAAATATATGCTCGCGACGAATTATTAAATTACTGTACGAGTTATTACGCGATCGTGTAACAGATCCAGTTGTCTTTTAAATGTAATATTATAAATGTAATTTAGATATAAAATTTTTCAATATATCATTAAGCAATTTGATGATGGTGCAGTAAAGGTAGATTTATACTACTTAAGTTTGGATGGTCATTGCGCATGAATCACTCAGAGTAAATGTTAAAGATGATAGTGACGAATATTTATATTGCTGGTTCGCTGGTTGAATTCGATTCGTCGACTGAACTAGTGGCCGTCAAGTTAATAAGTTTAATCATTGGAAGTAGCCGCAATTATTAGTTTAGATCACAGTTTCTCCAATTGTGTATCGCGAACAATCACTAAGTGTTCCACGAAAAATTCTGAAAGCGACATAGAGAACAAGTGAGGAAGCACTGTCTGCTTTATTATTGAAAATTGGGAAACGTTATTTTCTTATATATATATATACCCCTAGGGTGTATTTCATTTTTTCTCAATTTTCAAACCGTTTCCAACTGCCGCGTGTACGTTTCATCAATCTGTCCCGTATATAAGCCATCTTTCCCCGACAAGTTCGTATCTGTTGGATGATAACGAGTATGGAACGAATCGATTTTAGGTGATGTGCGTCCAGTATTGGCCAGCCAGCAAGGACAAGGACGAAGAGTACGGCGGTATCGGCGTTTCCGTGCTGAAGGAAGAGGAGCTCGCCAATTTTCACATACGAACGATAAGACTTTATAAGAAGAATGAAAACGACGTAAGTGTACTTCTTTTTAGCCGTACGCTTTTACAGATTTATATGCTGTACGTCGAATATTAATGGGAAGACGTCACAGATGCATCGTATATTTGTATCCTCTGTTTTAAAACAGCTTTTAAATCATACATTATTCCCTAATCTTATAATATATATTTGAGCCGTTTATTTTGAAAGTGATATTAGTCCATTTATATTCAAATCGAGAATATCAATGAAATCGTTCTTATTTCGAATAATAATTTTTCATTAAAGTGGTTAAACATCCTTAGCAAAATTTTCTCTTCTCATTGTTAAGTCGCGAAAAATCCTTCTTGTAAACCTGCTTTTCATGTAAAATAAAACCATTCGGAATGTTTCAGCCAAATTACGCGTGACATAGTGCGACAAATTTCTCGGGACTCGTAGAAAATTCCCAACTATCCCTAGAATAATTTCGAACTCCGAAATTTTACACCTTTGCATCCCTCTTTAACGAAATCCCGTTCGTCCATAAAAAAAAGAAAGAAAATTTCCTCGCCTCGCGTTTCCCTCCGCTCTTTCGTTCGATGGATCGTCGAGAAATTACGTGACACGAATTACTTTCCTGTATAATGCAAGGGGGTCTAAGGAATCGGATAACCTCCGATACGGTAATGGAGTCTCGACTGGCAGGGGGGTCACGGAAATTCGGAAGTTCTCGCGAATGAAAAGTAGACTGGCAACGATTCCACACGACTGCCGTCTCTGGGTTTCGTGGATGACGTTGCCAAGGCGGGGGTGGAAGTTTTGGTAAAAAGTTCCGGGGAATTAACTCTGGAGTGAGACTGGTTCGCGGCCATCTTTGAACCTGGATGAATGTGAAACGATACAGGACGGGGGATGGGAGGAGGAGAGAGGCGACAAGTTTGTTCGAGCAGTCGTTACGTAAGGCTTAACTTTGTTAGCTCCTTTGAAATGAAACGAAAATAAGGAGATCCCTCGGAATTTCACCGATGCCTTCCTCTGTTTTACCTTCGACACCTTCTTCTGTTTTCTATCGTTTGCCTCGTCTAATTTCGCGACCAAGTAGACGTGTACTTACTTCTCACCGGTTGCCTCGACAAAGTGGATTAAGCGTTAAAGTGTGCTTTTAATAGCTGTTTCAATTTAGGATGATCAAATCTTTTTCTATGTTCTGGCTTCTCGAGACATTTTTGCGTGATATGTTCGACTATTCGGCCAGTTTATTACTCGATTTAGATTGTTCTTACAAGTTGTTGAACTTGTGCATCACATTTATGCATTAGAATTAAGAAAATTCGGAGGTCTATTGAAGAAAGAAATTTGGTTAAGAAAATCGAATTAGAAAAAAGATTGGGTATCTCTAAGTTAGATTTACGTATAAAAGTAAATATAATAAATTTTTAGTGATTAATTGTATATTTTAAATATTTTATTCTAGCATGTAATTATTATTTATGTCGTTGCTTTATAAGAGATAATGACATTGGAACATTTAGTTTATCTTTATTAAATAGATTCAATGTTTTACGATGTTCTTAATGATGGGGTAGATTAAAGAAATTTCACAAAATTTCGCACGGAAATTCAAAGCGTTCAATATGGAGAAACGTGTTTTATTCATTAGCTCAGCAGACTTTGATGTAACTTCTGCCAAGGAGTCGTTTCGTTTAGAAGTCAAGTTACGAGAGTTAAACTGTCGGCGACGTGTATGCCTTACTTCACTCGAAATGTCATAGATTTATGACGTTCACTCTTGTGAAACATTTCGATCATATACTAAGAACTTCTGGAGGGTTCTCCTCGTGTCACTCGATGAATAATTTTCGCAACAAGTCTGCTGGAATTACAAGTTTCTCGCGTGAAATACATATAAACGTCAGATAAGGTGGTGAAAACGTTTGTTCGCATATTTAAATAAAGAATATTTTTGACATCTCGCAGAAAAAATATACCAAAACAAAGAAATTACTAAATTGCTAAATTACTAAATGATTAACGAATCATTGAATTTCAGCGTTGCAATCTTAAACAGAAACTGTTACCAACGAGGACTAATTCGAATTAATTAATTTACTGATGCGTATAAAATTCAAAAAAATACCGTAGCAGGTACACTTCTAACGATAACTTCTATTATACCGATTTCTCGTCGGCTATACATTCAATGAAATACCAACGGAATTTAAAAAATATGATAAGCAAATAAACAAAAATAATGATTGTTATTATCTGATTTCAGGAGATTCTAGAAGAGAGAACATTGTTACAGTTCCATTACACAGAATGGCACTCGCATACTTGTCCGTTCGGGAACGCGGTTTTGGAATTCCGTCGACGCGTGAGAGCAGTGGTCGGGTCCACCATAAAGATGGGCTCTGGTCCCATGGTGGTGCATTGCAAGTAAATGTTTTACACTCTATTAAATAAGGGGTTGCGGTAAAATCACTGACACAATCTCCATCGATCCTTTTCATTCGACGAAACTCGCGGTATGCATCTGAAATATACAATAATTGAAAATCTACCGTGTAATGTAGTAATTTTTGTCAACACGTACATCTAAAAAGTGGTCAGTTTTATGAACAGAAAAATATAACCGTTTGAGTGCCATAGGCTTTTGGAGAGATCAACTCGAAAAGTGTCATAGAGCGCGATGGCGCTTCTCGATTCTTACGTCTAAATGGGCCAGAAAGTGCGACGACGCTTTTCAATTTTCCATGTATTTTTCTACTTATCAATAGCGAATCTTGCGTTATCGTTGCTGCGCCACTCTTGTCAATGTACATAATAAAATTGTCTGGGGTCGAGAATGAGAATGAGAAAATCCCAGCGTGCGGTCAATATGCCTCTTCTCATCGAGTAGTTGATGCTTTGAGTATTGAACGGGAGAAGCACGATTGCGCCATCCGCCACTCAAACGGATAATTATGTACATAACATTTGCAACCACAGAATATGTAATTGTTACAAACTACTCAAAATCAGCATGCACTTTGCATTTGAGAATTAAGTGCAATACACACTGAAAAATATACCGGACTTTAGCAGCAATTCTAATAAAAAATGAACAGATACATCGCGAATATCCGATCTGTGGCATACGGAAAATAACGCATGTACGCAATACGCAATGAGCATAAAAGAAATATTTACTTATGTTGTTACCGGTCTAATGATGTTATCGTGGAGAAGCAATTTTGATTGGCAACGATTTCAGCGTAATCGTAATCTCAATGATACCATTTGCTATCGACGATTAACGAGAGAAAACGGCTTTCTGTTGGTTATAAAGTGACGGTGGAGGAAGATCGGGCGTGTATCTAGCGATAGACGCAAATATGGAGCTGGCCGAAGAGGAGCACTCTTTCGACGTCTTCGGCTACTTGAAAAAGTTACGGCAAAGTAGAAGAGGACTCATCGAGAACTTTGTAAATACATAATATTGATCGTCTTTTATTTAATAAAATTCAAGTTGACTTCTAACGAGTTTTGTTCATATTATTTACTGTTTATTATTAAACTTATTCAAAACGTGCTGAATACAAATTTTTGCTGAACATTAATCATTCGGTAACAAATAATATACAAAAATAGACGTTCAACTGATTAGCATCTGCATGTGAATGTTAAACGATTCTTTGCGTACGGCTAAACTTCCTTTTTTATTCAGGAACAGTACAAATTCGTGTACGATACACTGGAGGAGTTTGTGGTGTGCGGCACCTCGTGGTTTCCGGTCTCAGAGTTGTCGCAACGTCTCAAGCAGAAGAGCATAAAAAATCCGATAACCAAAATGAATGAATATCAGCGGGAGTATCAGCAGATTTGTAAGCAAACGCCGCGTTTTACGATCGGCGATTGCGCCGGGGGCCACAGAGCTGATAACAGAGAGAAGAACAGAGACGTCCTGGTGGTACCACGTGAGTTTCCGCCAGTAGAACTACGTGTAAATGTTGGTCCCGTGAAAGAAAAAAAAAAGTAAAATGTTTCTGGTACTTCGTAAGAATCGTGTATCACGAAGTAGACCAGGGATTCTCAATCGAATAGCAAAATCAGCATCTTTGTCGATCGATTGCGCCCGCCACTATTTTTTCCAATCTTGAATGCGCCCGCGTCACTAAAAATATCGAGAACCCCTGGTATAGATTGAAATCTGTCATTATTTCCAGAAATTACTGGGTCACGTGTATTTCTAAGAATACCTTGGAACCTGCATGCAAATTTTTTTCCAAACCCAACTGATTAATTGTCCACTGTCTTCTCGTATATATAATATATACAGTATCTAGATGTTTTTATATTGAGTTTAGGCAATTAAAAAATATTGTAATATTATTTGTTATATGAGAAAGAAGTAACATAATAGTTCCCTGTGCATCGTCTTATATGTATGTTCATTAATGGGTGTTATACTTGTTGGGCGTTGATCGAATTTCTATTTATGAGATAATATTTTTCACTTTAGCTGACAACTTTCGACCATACCTCACAAGCTTCCAGGGTAACAGTTACACTGACTATATAAATGCTGTCTTTGTAGACGTAAGTTGGCAATTTATGTTCGTTTCCTGTGAACGATTAATCTTTCTAGTAATTATTCAATTTTTCTTCCATGAAATAATATTATACATCCATGCGTACGGTCTCTTAGTAACTATTTGGGATAGTAAGAAGTCAAATATAAATAAAATCGGGGAAAACTAATTAAAATTAACGTGTAGATACACTGTCACTATAGCTACAGTACTCCTAACTGTCCCTAATAGTCTCTAAAAGGTAAATTTCGAACGTAAAAGAATGCCATTCGCGTCTATTCAGAAGATCGTTTGCTCCCTATCTTCTACTAAAAAATTGCGTTCCACCGTACACGCAAAATTAGAACATCTGCAATCACGTTACTATATAGAGGAAGCCAGATATTTTTGTCCTTTTCTATCGCTATTCACATCTCGCGAACATTCGGCGAAAATACTTTCATCTTTTTCCTAAACGAGCGTCCTCGACAGGGTTACACGAAGCCCAGGGAATACATCGTAACGGAATGGCCACTTCGGCACACGTGTGGCGAGTTCTGGTCTCTGGTTTATGACTACGAATGCGCGGCAGTGGTGGTGCTCTGCGTCCCGCCGCCAGGATCTACCAACTTCCCGAGCTTTTGGCCCGAGGGGAAGCACTCGAAGAAATACGGTCCGGTGTTTACGATCGATCACATCAGCCACAATCACTATACAAACATCAAAACTTGGGTGAGAAATCTTACGGGGTGGGAGCGACGGTTGCTTTTGTGTTTCTACATTTTCCTTTTTCATTTGCTCTCTTTACTTCGTATGTTTTTTCACTTTCGATTCTCGATATATTCTGTCTGTATGCAATCATCAAGCGAGGAAAAAATGAAGGCAGTATAAGTGTATATATACACCTCAGCGTTTCTGAGGAAGAAAAATTTTCCTGTTTTCATATAAACGGTATAAGTTAGAGAATTTCATAAATTAGTATGATCTTATTCACAGATTTTTAGGATAAACAAGAAGATCGTGTCGCTAACAGAGCTGATGGCAGGCGTGAAAGCACCACCGAAGACGGTTCAACTGTTCCAACTGACCTGCTGGCCAATGGGTCACAAAGTCCCGACATCGACGAATAGTCTGGTCGAGTTGATGAACATGGTCGAGAGATGGAGGCAACGAACCGACTACGGACCGGTGGCGGTGGTTTCTCCCGATGGTAGAAGTCGTTGCGGCGTCTATTGTGCCGCAAACGCTTGCATCGAGCAGGTGATCCAGCACGGGGAAGTGGATATATTCCAGGCAGTTAAAACTGTGCGCAGGCATAGGCCTCAGCTCGTTGAGAATATGGTGAGTGTTCATAAACGTTCGAAATTGTCAGTCATATTGTGATTAGCGGAACTTTTATTCATCGATGGCGGAGAAGACCACTTTGTATGGCCAATTTTGCTTGTAACTAAAGTCAATCATACGCTAAAGTTATGTAACTATTGCATAGCATTCCGCGCAAAATGAAAAATCTATACAAGGCATCATCCTCTCCACGTATACCATTATAACACCAACCTATAAAAAACTCGCTTTTGACCTCTGTTCGCGTCTCTTCCAGACCGAGTACAAGTATTGCTACGACCTGGTGTTGCACTACGTGCTCCATTACCTAAACAAAGACATGAACGAGAAAAAGTGAGAAAGCGAGTTGAGGGACGAGCTGTGGTTCATCGAGTTCGGCCGCGGGGCGGCGTTGCCGTTGACGCCAGAGGAAGCGCCGGTAGACGGGGAGCCAATGGTCCCCTGTGCGCAGGGCCGCGTGATCGTAGAAACGGCCCGGCCAGCGCTGCCCTATTTCGCCACGTGTACCAGCTATCGTCGACAAGTGGCCATCAGCGGCGCGCCGAACGAGACGGCCGCGAGTATCTCTGGAACGTCGTCCAGTGGAACGCAAGCGGACCAAACGCACTCGATCAGTTCCGGCAGCAACCGAGGCGCTATTAACAAGAATCCGTTACTTCCGGCTCACAGCACGGCGACTAGGCCAGAGGATCTCGGGGTGACTCCGTGGTACCTCGAGGATTATCCCACTATCGATTCCTCGCCGGGTCCGATGGGCGATCGAAGCTCGTACCCCTCGTACTTACACGTGGACGCGGAAACGAAGCCCGACGCGACGTCTACAAGGAACAGCAGCATAGACAGCGAGCTACCCCGTATGGCTCCAATCACCACGGCGCCCAGAAAGGCGTACATGGACCTGAGAGACGCTATCGCTCTGCTGGACGAGACTTGTCCCAACCAAGAGCCCAGCCCGTCCCTCACGCCAAGAACACCGAGAACTCCGTCGACGCCGCATCCGAGAAACAAACGGGCGAGATCGAAAAGCAGCGACAACTCGTCGAGCTACAGCAACGAACGGTTGAGCGACCGGTCGTTTGATAAAGAGAGCAAAGAAAAGAAACGGCCGTTCCTGAAGAAGATTGGCATCTCGATGACGGAAGACAAACCGTTCCTGGCAAAGCTAGCGCCCAAGAAGATCATTGGCAAACCTTACTTGGAGAAGATCGGACCTAGCAAAGCGGTAGAGAGGCCTTTCTTAGATAAGATTGGATCGTCGAAAACATTGGACAAGTTTATTTTCGATACTCCGCGTTATGAAAGGAAGACTGGCAGAACTGATACGTCTAAAGAGGAAATCGCGAAGAAGAGTAGCGAATCGAAGATAATCGAGGAAGGTAGAGCTTGGAGAATTATGGGTATGGAACAGTCGTTCGAGCTTCAGAGAAGGAAGTCTGGTAAGGGCCCTTTGTTGAAGATGTATTCCTTTGAAACTGAAGACCTCGAATCGACGGTTCAAGTGAAGGAGCACAGAGATCCACTTCGAGGCGCTTCCCTGGACGACGTTTTAGATTCTGGGCCGAGCTCGTTACCACTGGAAAACACAACAATCCCCGAAGAATCCCCGAAATCAGAAATAAAGGAAGGACCCAAGAATGGCGTTGAATTACTAAAGTGTCGCGTTACAACTAGCGAAGAGATCATTTTCTCTAGTACAAGCTTCGGTTCTGACAAGGAACCCAACAGCTGGGGCAACTCGCCCAGAAGAAAATGGCAACTAAAGAGAGATATATTGACTCCAAAAACTTCTGCACATCGTGAAGTCATAAAAAATTCTCAGAATGCTGAAAGGTCTCAAGATAGTATTCCCAGTTCGCCAACGAAACGTCCGGTTTCGTCCCTTATATCGGGTCAGGATGGCTCTCAGGTTGATTCATCAGAGAAAAATCTTTATTCTCCAACGAAAACGCGAAGGCAGGACGACAACGTGTTGCATAGGAATAATAAGGATGAGAACGAAAAATTGAATAAACAGCCTCAGTTCGAAAAACGAGGTATTTCCTCGGACAATCTTCTGTTCAGAGATCGTTCTCTTGCTTTTGTTGAATACCAAGGGGGAGATCAAGCTGAGAAAACCAGGGAAGTGTCATCAGAGGATTCTCTGGCACACAAAATAAGCCAAGAATATACCAAGGAAACATTCAAACAGCTTCAAGATAAATTTAGGTACCACGAGATACCCACTGAAACTTATGCAGATTTCAAAAAGCGGACAAGAAGTAATGTTCAAGGCATAATTGGGAGGCAACAGGAACGATTAAAGGCGAATAATATTACGTCGGATGCTCCTGATAATAATTTCAAGGATTCTACACCTGTTAAGATGGAGAAAGATTCTACTTCTGATGACAAGAACGAAGCATTGCGGGTTCAGAGTAATACAGTTAGATCTGTATTGAAGAAGCAGCAAGGGATTGACCATGTTAGTGACCAAGAGATGGATACAAATTCGTCTATAAGACGACCTAAAAGAAGAATCTTCCACGAGCCATCTCAGGAGACCATGGACCTATTGACTGAGTTAAGGAAAGTCAAGAGTCTATTAAAAACACCGTCTTGGGAAAAGGATTTGGAGCTGGATAAAAAGCCAGTTCGACAGCCTAAGCGAATTCTACTAACTGACAAGGAATTCTGTCTGTCCGTTGAAAGAGAGAATAGCATTCGCCGTTCATCGAGGGTAATTAATTCATTCGGGAAAACAGAGGAAGTGCAGTCCGAGGCGAATCAGGAAGAAGTCAAGCAGGACGACGAGGAGATTGAAAAATCTGAGACAAAAGTTTCTGGACCAGCTTTGTTTGAGAAAAAGTGTCTATCGTTGGATTATGCTGATGACGAAAAGCCACAGAAACCAGAGGTTAGAGCCATTTCCTTGGCTTCTGCTAGGAATTTGCCTTCGGATATTGAAGGGATGATGGTTTATCCGGGCATAACATTGATTTACGACTCTAAGAGCTATTCGTCCGACGTATTCAACACTCCGACAGATGAGATTAACGAAAAGCTGGGCAGTAACGGTCTGGAGAAGGACGTTCCGAAGAGAATGAGCGAAAATCACTGTACTGAAGTTGATATCGCTATTCCTATCGATCAGAAAGCGAGCAGTCCAAAGGGCAGAGTTCAGATTCAGGGAAGGACTAGCGATCTTTATGAAATTATATCCCCTAGATCAACGCCTTTCCGAGTGAAGAAGAGGCTCGGGAAGATCTCTGTCGAGGAGACGGTCAAGCCGGAGAGTTTCACCCTAGGTTCTAAGGTCGACTGCCGATCCACCGTTACTCAGAAACGGACCAAGTGCTTCCCTTTATAACGCACGCCGACCTGCCGGTGGGCGAAACACTCTCTGTGACGACATTCTACGTTTGCGTTCACTCTAAAGGAAATTCGAGGCGGGAATAATGGCATATCTGTTGGTCGAGTGGTTTAACTCTTTTGATAAGAGAATGGATTTTCTTTAAAATGATTTTCATAGATTAAGTCTATTCTTTCTCGTTTACTGTTTTGGATACTTTTCAAATTGTTATTTAAACCTTTTATTTTTACGGTTGAAATTATCTTCTTATTTGAGTCAGTTTAGATTATGTTAGTTAGATGTTCTATCATTTCTATAAGACACACTCGAGTTAAATTTCATAAAAATAATCAATATCAGAGGAGTTAACATGGACTGGTTTTACTGCCACGCCCTTATCTTGGCTCACAATTTCCATTAGGGTGAAAGTGGCAGTCAACATTCGCAGTTGGTCTTAGGGATAATCATATTAATTTCCTTAATTAAATCTGTACAAATTTCTTTCTTTTTTTATCGTTTTTTCTTTTTAACGAACTCAAGCGAAAGAAATGAAAGAAATTCGTCAAAATTTTTAATCACCATAGAGTTTTGTGACTCGGAACGTCCATCTCCTCGTTCAAAATGGAGGGTACAAGGTTTCCTCAAGTTCGAGGGTCGTCAATGCTTCACATTCACGCGGATAATATTCTAAAACGCATCCCGACCACTTTTTACCCGACGTTTCGCGATACGGAACGGCTCGAAGAAGCTCGACAGATACGTGGTGAATTTTCCAACGCTGAGCACACATTACACGTAACAAAACCGACACATCTGACAACGACGATTAACGGTGTCGCGCATACACCGCCTGTCGAGCAGTGCCTTGTTCGTGGATATATTTATTTAGACAAAATGAGAAAAACCAAAAAAACGAAGAAAATTAAGCGAGAGAACGCGATCAAATTCTATCGCGCGAACGATACTTAAGTAAAAAACGAGAAACAAAATATATAGGTATATATTCCGACTGCGGGCCGGATTTTCTGAATGGGTCCACGGAGTTGCGCTTTCGACCACGCGAACTACAAATCCTCTTCGACGATATTCCGAGAGAAGAAAACTTTCATCGAACTTCCAAAATAGACGATACACGCGTGATTACGAAAACGCGACGATACACCACGTATTTTCACTTGTTTCCTCTTGCGCATTACCGTAAGGGGCACCAGTGTGCGTCACGCATATGAACTATCTTTATGTTAATCATCTCGGGTAATTTACCCGTTGTATCGATAAACGGAGACACTGTAGCTCTTTAGAAATGTAAATGATACGTGTCGATTGTTCAACTATATGATGCATCGACCCTACCAAGATTCTAGCTCTGTGAAGAATATAAAACGAATGCATTAAGCAACTCGAGCAGCCTGCATTGGTGCCCTTTATTATACCGTCATTTGATACCTCCCTAGAGACTTTTTTCCACGTTCCGCGCTATTTTACACAGGGAATGTTTCAAAGAGGCGATCATGACCGAAATAGATTGTTCAAACATCGCGAGAGAGTGCAACTCCCACGTTTGCCAAGCCTATTCCCTGTTCGGCGAAGCGCCTGTCGTTTTAACGTACGCGAAAACGTAATATTATTATATTGTATCGGAGAATAACAGATAATTACGTTCCTCTTATAATTTTCTAGAGCTAGATAGAAACAATAAACGCACTAAATGGAATAATACGGAAAGTAAAGTATAAATGTAGATATATAAATATATACATATATACATAAACAGAAGCAGGTAAGAAAAAAAATAAAATGATACATACTATCGTTATTCCGATGGAATATTTGTACGCGTATTCTATATACATATATATATATACTACTAAAGATTAAAGCGAGTTGGTAAATATGATGTATAGGTATATACATACGTGTATGCATCAGGTAACAAGTATACAGGTATATGTGTACCTAAATAGGTGTACTTGTACGAATCCTATAGTTGACGAAATGTGCCAAAGATACGATTTATTGTACGTTATGAAGTTATTTTTATATATACAGAGTGTAACCTGTGACATTGGCCACCATTTTTCCAGCATTTCTGATAATCTGTTGAAAAAATGTTTCCAACAAAATTTCAAAAACCTCTTTTCTTTTGACAATCATGTTATATACTCTTGACTTGGTGGAATTATAGCTGATGTTAAAAACGATTGATTTGTCTATCTTGTTACACATTCAAAATAGGACTAGGACTGTTAAAGTAATAAGTTTATTGAATCAATGAAATTATTAAAGAAACCCAAATACATGGGATAGTCCCATTATTAGCGGAGTGTCACTTAACTTTCTGAATTAAAGATTTTAATTTGTCTCGACATCGATTATAATTGTATAAAATCGAAAACATGTAATGTCATTTAAGAAGTCAGAATGATTTTTTATCTCCTTGAAAAAGAAAGAAAACATTGTTAGAAATTTTTAATATGCAAATCTGTAATAAATCAAATGTTGATTAACTTTTATTGAAGACAGAATTTTTTAACACATTACGAGAAATGCTTGAAACATGATGATGACTGTTGCACCATATACCCTGCATATATATATGTGTATATATATATATTTGTACAGAGGGTTTTGATAAAGTGTACTACACCACGAATTGAAAAATTTTAGCGTATTCTGAGTACAGGAAAATCCTATCAATGTTTTATGCCATTTTTTCTAATAGATATACAGAGTGGTACATACGTGTATCATGATCATTTCAAGTATTCTCCTTTTTGGTTTCACTAAGGAGTAAGAGAAATCAGGGGAAGAATTAGCCTACGAGATTACTGCAATTAATTTGGAAAATGAAAAAAAATATTTTAAAGCGATGCACTGGAACAAATTGATTACCCCAGTGTGTTAATTATTTGTAGTTCCAAACTATTTTTTTATCGCTATTTTGTATAAAAAAGAAATTATATAATTTACATCTTATTGTAGAACTAACGTGAGTTTATACGTAGATTTATCTTAAAAACCATAGATCTTTGCAAAACTAAAAAATCGTTCCATTTTATCAATCTGTTCCTCTTCATCGAAAGCATCGTAATTCAAGAATTACTCAGCATAAATCTTGGCTCAGTATAAATACGTACAGTGTATCCGTTTCATCTAGAAACGCGTACATGTATAAGTAAATATCTTCCTGGCCGTACGCCGGCTGCACTTTAAAGAGGTCAATTTTAAGAGGTCATATATAGTATTTCGAAAAGAACTCGATATCAGTTACAGGAATATAGAGTTCCGTTAAAATATTCAATGAATGAAAGATAAAATAAACGTAACCATTACATGCCCCCTTGAAATCGTGCAGCTTTTACTTCAAACATTACTTTTTTTGTTTACCACCCACAGTCCTCGAGATAAAACGAAACATGCTGTATATACAAACAAGATTCACTGTGTACGTGCAATATTAATATCGAACTCGATATTCTCGACTCGAGGTGTGATAGATTTTGAAAAAAAACCCTCTGTAATTATTACCTGCGCATCCATGTGTAGGTATTTAGCGTACGTGTCAACGCGTACACGCGACTTGTCCATTGCACAGATGAAGGTGCGCGTGCTAATTATGTGAATAGATTCGTACATATGGATAGACACATTATTATCATCTATAATTTTCGCGTATACACACTGACCGACTATAATTTCATTTCAATAGAGATCGCAACGTGTCCGTAGCACTTGTTGTTTCTTAATATACATCTTGCTTCTTTTTTTATTTTCTATGAACAAATTCTAGAACTTACGAAATTTTCCACAAATTATTCGCAGAATAATTAACGAACCCTTGGAGGATTATTTCTATATAGATCAGTAGTTTGGAATTATTTTCTTATTTAGTAGTTCCATTGTTAAAGCTAATTATAAATAATATCTAAGCCTTAATTAAAGCGAACGCAAACAGCAAACAATATTATTAGTTGTGTAAATGGATTTGTTATAATTAAGAACAACGAGTGTTTGGTCGAACTAAGTATAATTATATCGATCTTCTTAATCGGAAGAACCCGCGCAACGCGCAGCACTTTACGGTCAGTAAAGCGTAATTAGAAAACATGGTAAGGCAGGGTTCGCGTTCCAATTCGAAGGCATAAATCGTCCAGACTCGTTCTTAACTTAAAGAAAATAAAAAAAAAGAGAAACATCGCAACAGCCATCCGTCCATCTTTTCGGCTGTCCATGCTCGTCATCTCTCTGTGTATCGCTAACAAAGAATGAGTGCATTTCATCCTATCGCATATTATGCAATTTTTTCCATCCGACAGTATAAAAGTTTTAAATGAAACTGAAGATAACAATTTGACATTTTTTACTGTTTTAATTAAAATAAAAATGTCGGTACAGAGCAGTAGAACTGAAATTATTAGAACGCTGTTGATGAAATGAAGGAAAATCGCGGAATTTTTATTCGTAAATTCCCATTTTCTTTTGTTTTTAAGATCAATGCTTCGAATAGCAAAAAATAATTTTAATACTGTTATTTAATAATACGTAATATTAATTTTTGCAAACAGAATTAATATGAAAAAATAGACCAGTAAATAATGCGCAAAACTCAAGGAATTAAAAAAATACTCTAATTTAGCATTGAAAGTCAGTAAAAAGTTTAAGTAGATCGAAGTTTCTTTTTCTTTTTGGTCTTTCTTACCAGATAACGAGGACCAGAAATGATATAGAAAATGAATTTCGCTTCAACAAATTAGAAGAACAAAAAAGTTTGTTGGGAAACAGTCGGTGAAAAGCACTCGAGCATGTTCGAAAATATTAAAAGTACGGATCGAAGGTTTGCCAGGAGCAGAGGATTTCTATTCGGATTTTAAATTACGTTTCTTTCTCGCAGGCGAGATTTTAGTGGCCGGGAACGAACTCTTAAATACGTTCATTCGTCACGGTCACAGACGCGCGATCTTTTAAAATTTTATTCGAGGAAGTTTATGAGCCGCGCTAAGAAACTTAGCCATGCGATATTTCGCGTTTAAATGAATCTTCGCGGTTTTATTAAGTTTTAAATTCGATTTCACGTTACTAGAGATTTTATCGAGCTTCGTCGCTGGGAATAACAAGTAAATGAAACTTCTTTGAAGGGAATATTTCTATTTGTTGTCAATAATAAATTTTTCTATGGTTGTTTAGCTAAATGGCTGATAATATTTTAATATATTAGGGAAAGGTTTAAAATTGAAATCGACGGATTTTAATACTGGATGATTGGATAGTTGTTGTTACGGTAAAATGTGTGCCTGTGTATAGTATATTTCATTTGTTAATCGTAGAACAAAATACACGATTGAGATGGCGCAGAAGTTTATAAACACTTCGACTTACTGACAATATACCGTGAACGACCTAATGTTGAATTTCTTTCAGAATCGTTATACCAACGACAAATATACGTACAGTTATGATTAGATTTGTTAAGTGTTGAATATTACGTTAACAAAGAAAAGCTACATTTAAAACAAGCGAATTTTTTTCACGATGCATTGCATATATTCTTAAATTACGCGTGTAATTCATAAATTTTGCATCTTCTGAATGATGTTTCGTTTTTTGTGTAACCACTTTGAAGAACACTGTAATTATTTCCGGTAAAATTATACGCGTGTACACATACAGTAATTATCCGAAATCTTTATATATGTAGTTATTTTTGTTATAGATTGTAAATGCTATAGAAGGAGAATCGATCTATAACGAAGACGGAGAACAGAGGTATAGTGGAAATGCATTTGTTTCGTTTATAAATAAATTTTGTCTTTTTGAAAAATTCCGTACATTTTTCTACAGTCATTATTTGCTAATAAAAATTGTACAAATTCTATCCAGAAACAGTAAATCTCATAAATTGTGTAATACGTTCGTTGAATTGATGTAACGAGATTTCTAATCGACAAATTTGATGAATTAATCACAGTTTAAGTATTACAGAATTAATTACTGTGTGTGTGTGTGTGTTCGTGCGTGTGTGTGTGCGCGCGCGAAGAATTTTTAACGTTTAACTGAAAGTAGTTAAAAGTACAGTAAAAGAAAATTAACTGGAATAGAGAGTAATGATTATATAAATTGAGTTGAACTTTAATTATAATAAAAATACTGAATTATCGTCTTTAGGTATATAATGTACCGATACACGTAAAGGGAAATAAGGTTTAAATACGAACTAAAAATAGAGGATGCAATTATTGTGAACCGCACGGTGAAATGAATTTCTAAGAACGTAAACCATAAGGTGATTGAAAACTCATTTTCACAAAGTCTGACACGTTTTACAATTCCCCCCTTCCGCACATCGTTCCGCTCGAAATATATGAAACACTGAAAAAACGTTGAGAACGAGTTCTAAATGAAGTTCATTTATCGAGCTGAACTTAAATGACGAGCGAATGTGAGCGAAGTTTTGTAAATTGTGTGATAAGTGATTTAAATAAAAAAAAAAATAAAGATGTGGTACATTTTGTGTAACATTGGTACGTTGTTGTAAATAATAAATAGATCGTATGTTGTACAGTGCAGTTTTTCCATTAATCCCATCATTATTTCCCTTCCTTCCTTTTTTCGACCAATAAAATTTCAAGTTGCGAAATGAAAATAAATATCTAAATAAGTTTTAGCACACTGACCGCAATGCCAGAAATTTTCTGTTGTAATTTTTTATTTGTAGAGTACTTTAGCAAATATAAAATAATAAATTATGGTATTGACATACACCTCAGAACTTACAATACAAACACACGAGAAGAATAAGAAACGCTCTTAAGTGAATTACGATCATGAATAACACTACATATGATACTATACTATCAAATTACATATATAAAACTGATCTAATAAATTCCTCTTGAAGATATTGTGAATCATAATTTACCTATGTATTATATTACCTATGTTATATGTGCTCTACACGTAAGTATATATCATAATAGGACAGTAACACTATTTCGATGAAAAATATCTAGGAGAGTGTATACCATAATAAAAGAGTACAAATATTTCTGAGAAAAATACGTAAGAGAGTTTACCTGGAATTCATGTCTTGGACTCGTGTTCATTGTTATAGGTTTTCAATTTGCTGCTTGTTATTTTTATGACTGAAGTAGAGAACGAAATACAATAGTAAGGTCGCCGAATGGAATCTTAGTGGCAAGGGGGATTATGTTCGGCCATGTTCGGGTCTACGTCGGACGAGTACGGGCCATACGGGGAGTGGTACCGCCAGTTAGTTCGTGTCGACCTCTGCTGTCGATAAGACATGTCCAGCTGCGCTCCTGCTTTCGAGATACGTTTGAAGCTTATCGACTGCGTAATATTCTCAATCGTGATTCTATTAACACTTTCGTCCTATTATTAATATTATTTAATCATTATATACTTGTTCAACTACTTATTAAACATTATTATTATAGATATAGGTATATCTTTGAGTTTTATTTTTGTGCATTAATTCGAATTGTTCTATTTCCTTTTGTTACAGATTTTTAATTAGTTATATTTCTCCAACAATGGATATACCGAGTAATTAACATCGTAATCATTATTCAACAACGACCAATGATGTCTTTGATGGAGATTTGGTAAAAGGACGTATACGTGTCAAAACGCGCAGGGAGTAGTTGGATGACCTTCGCTGTTGGTAATACGTGCCGAAACACGCTTCTACTTTCGAGGTACGTTCACATGCTTATTAACTGCGTAGTATTTTTTTATTTATATATATTTATTTTATTTTGTTCCATTTTATTATATATATTTATTTTATTTTGTTTCGTTATTAACATTGTTTAATCATTATATGCTCGATTAATTACTTATTGAATATTATTATTATAAATGTAAATACATTCTTGACTTTTTTTTTGTTCTTTTTTTTTCTTTTCATAGATTTTGTTTAAACGTCGAAAATATGATTTATGAACTCGGTTACTATAAAATTTTGATATGACTAGTTCTACTTTTGTGCATGTATTTGATAGAGATTTGGTAATGTATCGTAGTATGGGGGCTGTTTGGGTAGTTTCGCCAGTGGGAACGACCTCTATTGCGGATAAGACATGTCGAGAAACGTTTCTGCAGTCGAGGTACGCTCACGTATTTATTGACTGCATAGTGTTTTCAATTACGATTCTATTAACACTTGTGTTCTATTAATAACTTTGTTTAATAACTGCATGCTCGATTAGGTATTTATTAAACAGTATTAATATAAATATAAGTAGATCTTTAAGTTTTCTTTTTATTTTTTCTTTTTATACTATGATTTATGACCTTAGCTATTATAAAATCTCGTTGTAAATATAATTTTACTTTTATGCATTTATTCGAATTGTTTTGTTTCCTTTTGTTACATATTTTTAATCAATCACATTTTTCCAACTATGGATATGACATATGGACATGTCGCTCATTAATATAACGATGTCTTTTATGAAGATGTAATATTGCAGTGATATCTAAAAGAGGTGACAAGAGGAACGTATGGTATAAATTTATATATCTTTTTTATTGATTATTTGCTAACATTATTTGGTAACATTTTTATTGATTGTTTGTAAACATTTGTATATAATTTATACTGTACGTAACAAGCACTGATTTATTTGTTTAATAATTATTCTTGCAAGCAACTTCAATTACTCATAACATATAATATAACTCACTAATTAGAAAAGTTGAATATGCTTAAAATTCTGATAACAAATAATTACAATAGAATTTTTATAGATTAGTTATGTTATATTTTTATGCGTTCATAAATAATTTATTACAATATATTCAAATTTTATAATTTATTATATTTTAAACATATATAATATTTCTACATAGGTTAATAATTTAAAAAGAAAATAATTTTTTTTTTAACAGATTCTTAATTAGAAAAAGACGAAAAATGATATGAAAGTAAATTGTGTGTTATTTTATTCACCCTTTATTCACCACTAACAATGCTTTTCTTCTAGAAAATTTTGATGGCCGTGCGCAATGCGGTCGGTAGAGTCAGTGCCTGTTGCGATAAATAGTTTTAATATTTCTTAGAGCACAGCTACTCTAATTTCAATTACATTTTTTTTATAATACGCATACGCAAAAGAGGAGAATCAGTGTTTGCTTTGTAAATGACAATAGCATTGTAGTCTTTTATTTATATATTTTTTATTCTTAATTTTTTTTTAATATCTGCTGCTTCGGTATTGGAGTCAAATTGCTATTCACCTAAAGGATCTAGCTGTGCTTCAAAAGCCAAAAATGTAAGTATCTTTCGTACTTTACTTACAATTTCAAATTTGATAAACTTTTAATCTTTTTTAATTACTAAATTATCATATTTGTGATTGATTTATTGTAATCAATTACAAAATTAATGACAATAAAGTAAATTAATAACATTAACAAGAACTTTAAAAGGCTAAATTATAATAATGTAGTTTCTGTTTAAACTTTTTAGCTATTTCTACCATGAACTCATCTATCACTTTTTCTCTGATGACAACATTCATAATATCCTCCTAGAGGTAAGCAACATTTCTTAATATTTTTTCTTAACTGATTCATTGTGGTAACATGAATTTTAATTCATAATATGACTTTCTTTAGGCATTTGCCATACCTTCGATGACTTCACTGTGGTAGCAACAACAGCAGTTTCTCTAAACATCAGCTGCATCATCGATCTACAGTCGGTGAGTCGCATGCATTTAAGTTCCTCTGGTCACTTAATCATGTTGTAGGGCGAAAGGTTCAAATCGGTACGGATGACAGGTTGTAATTACATAGAATTTTTTTCACGAGCATAATGACCGTGAATATACCACTATATCCATGAGTAGTAACATTTATTTTGTGTACTATTTATTAGCTCAGGTTAGGTTTTTTTGCACTTCGCGGTCTTAAATGTCATAATATATAATAATATAATAATTAAGGACGACAATTATAATAATTGATACACATAATATGAATGTTTAGAAAGTTTTAAATAAAAGTAGTATTTTAGATGTGAATATATATGAGAGTTAAATACTATAAATATTAATAATAACATATACATGTGTATATATAGATATAATATATTTTTATGATGATTATGATTTTTTATTATGATTATTTATGAATAAATAAGTAATATATATTGCAACTGCCTTGCTGTAGCAGTGTGTAGTAGTAAAGTCAGATACCCTTCGACTTCGTTTCTGTAATAATTATAATTATTGTCCCATGATGTTGATAGCGTGTATTAAATGCTTTAGTCATTTAATCGAATTTGTATTTATTAAAAATTGAACGTATGAAATATGTGATAAATATATATGATAAATGTCATGTATATGAAATATATTACAACTTTATAGTATATCTTTTGTTATAATTAAAGTCCATTTACTGGATTACCAAAACTATGTCATATTACTTGTACAAGAAAACATTTTGCGTTGAGTAGATTTTTAAATCAAAGCATCGAGCTTGAATATTATTTTCATAATAAAAATGATTGTTTTAATGACGAGATCGCTCGAAATTAGTACATATATTATAGAATTAAATTTTACTCCATATATATATATATATATATATATATATATATATATATATATATATATATATATACATATTAAATTAAATAATTGATTTTTAATTTAATTTTAATTTCGAATTTAACTTTGATTTTAAATTTAATTGTAATTTAAAGTTTAATCTTAATTTTAAACTTACTTTTAACTTAAAATTTAACTATAATTTGAAATATAACTTTGAATTTTAATTTAATTATTCTTGACAATAAATAAAAGAACTTGAGTTCATTATCGAGTAGCGTGGTGTTACCACCATAGTGTCCCAGTATTGGTTTCTGCCCCGTTGCGCAAGACCCCCGGTTATTCCGACAGGCAAACAGGGTAGTCCGTCACCCTCACAAAGGGCATTGGTAGTGATGGACTGCGTACTGAGATTACTGCACTGGGTTCATTGCCGGCTGATTGGGTGTATCTCAATCCCTGCCTCAAGGGAGGTCGTGCCTGGGTGTCACCGACGGCACCTGATCACGTTAAACATCTCGCGGACGCAAAAATGCGTCAATCACACTGATGGCTGTAGCGGCAGTCTCGTGTATTTTGGACTCGATCATTTCTAAGATCATGTACAGATTATGTTTGAGTTAAGATTGAAAGTAGAATTCTTTTCATTTCTATGCAACGTAATAACTACCAATAAATAACTTTTCAATTCAAAGAATAGTAGAGACTAATCATTATATTTAGATCAGGATTTTCAAATTTAACCCTTTCCGCGTTCATTGTCAGGACCCCATTCACATACCCAGGTGCTACTTGGGTGAGGAACACGCGATGAGCACGAAGATTGTACAATATGTACAATTGTATTTTTCATGCTGTGTTTGTGTGGTTAGGCTGTAGAATTGTGTCGTTTCCATAGAATTTACTATTACGTACAAATGGTACCAAATTTATTCTTAATCACGGTAGAGGTATCAATTTCAATAACATCCGTGTCGCTAATTGAACTTCTGTATTTTATGAAAAATACAGATTTGTTTGATGTTGCAAATTTTACATTAAACATTCAAATGTAGATAAAAACACTTTACTGGTGTTGTATGCAATGGTTACTAGTTTTCGTCAGTCGATTATAGCATTGGTACGTACCCTTGGAATATGCGAGGTGTATGCCAAGCTTGGGTGTCGGAGGCGTCTCGGAGCGTTCTCTCTAGTGTAGGATTATTGCGCCTGGGTGTTTGAGTGAGAATTTCCGGGAGTGAATGAATGTGTTGGTGTGAATCTTTTACCATTTTTAAATATAGCGCTAGGTAGGTAGGTAGTTTACTTCTGGTATGTTTGTCTGCTAGTAATAAGCAGGTAGGGCCGGACAGGTTGACCACAGTCACCGATCGGGCAGGCGCGTTCCTCGCGCGGTTCAACCTGTTTCAGAAAATCAGATTTGAATGATCAAGGGTATAGCTGGCGCGAGCGAGGGATACCATTCGCCACTGACTTTACTCGATCGATTTTTCGAATCGACTCGCGGTTGTGATCGCGATGTGACGAAACGAACGTTTCTTTCTGCTCGAGGTTTGGCACGTTTGTACGAACAACGATTCTTTACAATCGTTGCTTGTCTGCGTGCATTGAGAACTTTCGCGATTTATATTTTTATTTCATCTTTGTATGTTATTTTTTGGTTTACGCTCTGAAAATTTCGAGTTTAGATATAAGTTTTAAGATTCTGGGCTTCATGCTTGAAGAAGAGGCTATATGTCGAAGAGGCCTGGGGAAGGGAGCAACTACTAATTCGCAGATAATTCTCCGAATGCAAAGTCATTCTTTGTTACTACTTTATCATATTTATCTACTTTATATAGTAGTATCTTTATATAAGTAGTATCTACTTATATAACTACTTTATCATTATGCCCATATTTGTGCAGTAGTATATTCTAGCCAGCAGAATGCTGGCCCATCGAATGCTGGGCAAATCAAGATTTCAATTATAGTGTTGCGAATAATTAACTAAGGTTTCAAATAGAGGTGCGAATAAATCCAAATCGCGATTTTTATTAGCGTTGCGATTAACTCTACATCGTGATTTTTATTAGAGTTGCGTATTAATTAATTTATCGGGTTTTGAATTAGAGTTGCGTAGAAATGGTAATTGTTGCTGAATTCATAATTATTGTTTGTTAATATTTGCTTTGCAAATATGATTAAATTGTATTTGCTATTTTAATATGTACTAATAGTTTTCAATTAGTTTTATAGTGTTGCAATTTATACATATCACGAGTGAATGCATTTTTTTTCCATTGAGATTGATTTCATTTAGTGTTGCAATAATGAATGATCGCGTTTTTCGCAATAGTGTTGTGTTTAATTAAATGCCCAATTCTTCCATTGACACTGTGGAAATATGATCCTGTGCATGGTTAACATTGTAGTACACTGTTCTAAGATCTTTCTTTATTAATGCTGCGTATTTATATTATGGGGGTACATATACATTAGCATTACATTTTCTTAGAACAGTATCTTGCGTGTTGCTTTTTCATGACACACATATCGCGGCTAGTTTTTAAATATTCTTAATTTCGAAAGTAGATTGTGTTGCGAATTTTGAAAAGTACCGCATTGTGGCTGCTGTCGCGATTAATTTTGCTCACTTGCTTTGGTATATTATCTTTAAAAATATAATAATTATTTCATTTTAATAGTGAATATACTGAATAATAATAAATTAATTCTTGATTGAATCAGGATTCCTATTGAATTATATCTGCTATTTTCGTTTTGTTTTAAAATTTGAGCGTTTGTCAAAAAAGTGAGACTAATTTGTTCAATAAATCATTGTCGTTGAAAGGTACCAAACCAGTTTTATTACTTAATAAATAAGTAATTTGTTCATTGGATATTAATTCATGACTAATCTTTAAATATTCTATATGTCCTTTATGCACAAGCATTTATCAACTTTTAAAATTGGTGAAAGTATATTAGTGGACAAAGTCATTTAAATATAGTATCAAAATACTTCTAAGAAGTATAATTGAATTGGTAAAATTTTGCATTCATATTAATTCATTTTATCGGATCAAAATTTAATTAACTTATTTATATGCAATAAAGGATGAGATAGAAATAAAAGTAAACTCAATCTTTTGTTATATTAAAATATTGTAAAAATGTTTATATCAAATGTATTATACTGTACATGTACATTGTAAAATGTATATTTCTGTATCCATTTGTAATATGGTTAGATTTGTGACAGTACATATGTATATATATGTATTGTTATTAATCCATTTAACAAGTTTGTTACAGATTTGGGATTTTATCTAAAGGTTAATTTTTTGGAAGCCACACGATTTAGTAAAAGTGGCTATATCAAAAGCGAGATGGAGGGATGACAACATATATAAACTGCGTGTTACAAGAATGGTAATATGACATCTACAACACAAAAACGGACCCTAAAGATGTATAAAAAAAGGTGCATTACGAAATGATATTTAAGTGGTAAATATTTTTATTTTTCTACGTATATACATATATGTATTTATATATTGTAATGTTATAAATAACGCCCGTTGTTAATTACTCTCTCGCGATATATAATACATGTTCAATTAATATTTTTTATATACATTTTTTATATCTTTCCTATTATACTTATGTCATATTTACATTTTGTGTGTGTGTTTATTTTTATTTTCGCAGGCATTTTTGGTGAATTCTGAGGATCCATATGTTACTATTTTCTATGTTGTATATTTCTGTTTTAGGTTTTGCAGTCGTTGGGATTTTGGTGAACATATTATAATATATGTATTGTATATATTTAAATTTTATTTAAACAATATGTTTATATTATATTTATATATTATAATGTATACGTTATCTTTTTTTCAATGATGTTTCCACATGTTCGTGTAAGAACATAATTTGTTATTTAAGAAGGTCGTTAGGCTTTTTGTCAAATAAGGTATTTCTTGATTCAATTTCTGCCTTGCTTCTACACAAATTTATGTTTCAAATTTCACTATAATTTCACAAAAAATTCTATAAGAAACTCCTCTGGCTGTGTATTTACATTGCGATCGTATTGTAAATGCATGTTAAAAGAAGATTTTAATTAATGTAAAATTGCTTAAAAGGAGGGTGGTTGGGACGCGGCTAGGGTGTGTCTCCATTCGTAGCAATCTCCACATGGTGAGACCCGGGCATTATGTATTTGATATATAATTTTTAATTCCATCATATGATGGTATGATGTAACTATAAATTATATAGTAAATAATATGAGCAAATGGCTGCCATAGATGTTAATTTTGTTTAAATTAATTTAAATAGAATCTAATCCTAATTAGAAATTTTTGAAAGTTAGGTATAGTAGATATAAATATGATAGAGATTTTCAGATGAAATTATTTAAAATGGTTGTGCAAAATATTGCCTATTTAACTGATCACATGTTCGAGTACTTTTAAGGATTTATATTAAAATAAAATATTGTATTGCAGTATCACAGTTTGAAATTCTATGTGGGATCGGTAAGGATGGTAATGATAATGAAATGGTAAAATTCCCGCATGGTAAAATTTTCGCTCACAGAAATCTCAGGCTTCTATCCATTTTTCTATAGATTAGGTTGTCGTCAGGACGATATAGATGATATGTCGTATATAATCAACATTGTTTTCACATAGACGTAGATTACGATAGTCTACGGATAAATGCCCAACCGTGATAATAAAATCTTTGTGAATCTGTACGATCGGTATTTCAGTCTGTGTTACTTGAAGCTCCGTATGGTCGTATATCTATCTAATTCTTCGTTTATGGTAAAATTTCTTTGCTCTTACAGGATTGGTATTTTAGTTTGTAATACTTGACCATGAGGTATTAGGTCTCTCTTGTTATTTTGTGCTATTACCTTTAGAAAAAAGCATAATATTAAAAACACCGGTAAGAAGTCGGCAGTTCCATTCAAAAAGAGATCATTTCAGATTTTTGGTTTTACTATTTGTGGTGAATATTTAATGGTATAAATAAGATATATTTCCACTGCATATCTTGTTATTTTGAATATGTAACAATACGATTATTAGGGTGGAACAAATGATATTCTTTTTATATAGTTGCGTAAAATTGAAGGACGACGTCTAACTAAAAATAGATGCGTATAAGCCGCTATCTTGTATTTCTGTCGACCAAGTTACTGAATCAGCATCAATCTTCAGTTTCCCTTTTCTTTCCGAGATTAGCATTGCTAGGTAAAAAAGTATAGAAACGTGAACCTTTCAGATAGTATGTTCTTCAGGTCCTTTTTCAAAATCAGTCGACCGGCGCCATTAGAAATTCTATTCGAATTATCTTCAATAGCTTTTCAAATGAGTGAAATCCTGCATACCTGTCAGTGGTTCTCATTGATGACGAAAGTCGATAAATGAATACACAGACAAATTAAAATGCAGTATTGTGTGCAGATGGTTTTGGAATAGATTATTAATAAGCAATGTTATAAAATTAACTACAGTTTGATATATACTATTTCTACAGGCTATTTGATACATACAATTTCTACATTTGTATAGCTTAGGCGTAAATGTGTAAAATATTGATAAAATATCAGTTTGCTGTAGTTAGGCACAAAACAAAGTGATATTTTGCAATTATAGTGAATTGTATGCGTGCAAATGTGTATTTCAAGCATGATAGTTGCTGAGCTGTGAACCTGATTGGAAGTAAAGAAGTAATACATTCAGACTAGAATGTCTATACTGTATATTAATTATGTCTTGTTATATCATATCGAATTACTGTCTAATGAAGGTACATAAAAACACTGTAGTTTGAAAGAAAAATTTTACATTAGCCTTTTCAATTCTGTTATATATACATATCTACGTACACCAACGATCACAACCGGAAAGTGTATGTAGTAGTCACCAAGAGTCTTGGGGTAGGGCAGTGGAAATTTCCACTCTACCCGCTGAGACGGTCAATACTCTCTCCGTGCCGTAACGTGTGCTGCACGAGGACCACCCAGATTACAGGGAGTTTCAAACAGGAGGAACAAAGAAGCGTGTCTTACACATACTTAAAGAAAGTCGCTTTCATGAACATCTCTGGAAGAGATAACCAGGAGAATTATTAGCCTACTAATCGATGTAATCTTGTCTGAGTAAGCGTACAACTGGCACAATTATGATTACAGTATTTAAACATGAAATATGTATTAAAGAAAAACGTCAGTGGTAAATATGATTCCATCGAATTATGCTTCCATTTTATTGGACATTAACTTCCTGGGAAAATATATCATATGTTTCTATCACCAAGAGAGAAATCTAACTAAATACGATAGTAGCACCATCTCGACGAGGCTTCTTGAAATCGAAACTAAACCAGGATCGGTAAATTTAGCGACTCCTCGATACGTTAAAAATATTTAAACAAATTCATTAGTATTTAGAGGTTTCGGTAATGGAATCAGTAACACTTGGAAACTATCATAAATACCGTTTCTATGGTGTAAGACCTAAATTCTTTGCATTGTTGTTGAAGCATTGTTTTTACATAAATTCCCAAGAAAAAATATAAATACACTGAAAAATATACCGAATGGAAAATACCACATTGTTAATTGCAGCGTAAAGGTCACGGGTTAACAAACAGGCAGGCAGGCGCCAGCTACTGTCGATCTAGTAATCAACGTAATCGTTGATTCTATCCAGCAAGGGATTGATCATCGTACGCATTTAAGTAAATTGCAGTTATTTGGAGAAGTTACCGAAATGCAGGAACTGTCGTATTAACGATACAAAGAAAATGGAGGCTGTAAGGTCGCATGTAGAATTGTGCTGAAATGGATTCTATTCGCATGAATTGACCTGTAGATAGAGGATTTCTCTTTTTGTGCACAGCATAGCAGTCTACGTGTAGACGTAGAGAGGTATATGTACTTGTGGCAAAGAAACGGCAACTAGCCAACAGTCACGTGACACAATTTGAATGCACTGAGAATCTTTAAATAACTGTCTGTGCACAAATGCCTTGCTTCTTCCAGCCTGTCTCCATGTCCCGGTGGAATGCGAGAGGGAAGACGATCTCAACTGCTGAGTACGGTTAATAAAATTAATGTTTAAAATTATCGTTATTGGTAGTCATTACGTAGAAGTACGTACGTTTGTACTTTGTGAAAGTATACATTTTATTTAAAAATCAGAATGTAACGTTCGTTCGGATTATACAATAATACACTTTTTTATGTTTATGTTGATATTATACCGATGAACGTGTGTATCAATACATTTTACTTATCGACATTCCTATGCAAAGAGAAACACGCGATGAAGGCGATTTTAATTTAAATTGCTATTTTTGGCTTCAGTTGTCATTTATTGTATGTACGATTAACATTGTTCATGTATATTATTATTGAGTAGAAACAATGCGAATGTACCTAATCGGTACACGGTATTTTCATGTTGTCCGCGTGAAATTAAACATTTCCTTTGGCATTTCTATTCTTTATAGAATTTTTTCCAAATTCGATAACTCATTCTATGAACATTTGTAGAAAAAGCAATAAGAGATTTGCTACTGTCGGAATTATATTTTCGATATAATCCTATATTTCGGAATATATCTTAGTTCTATCAAACGCTTTGTTTTCTATGAATGCTTGCGTGGCGCCGTTTTTTTTTTAACAAAAACCGAACAGGCACGACTATGTGTCGTGAACGAGCAGAGGTAGAACTCGAAAGTGTAAGTCTGCACGATAAAACGTGCATAAGAGTTTCTTTTCAGCACGGCGATTACCGCGTTTTATCGTACGAGCGATATCTTGTATACTCGGTCGGTAATCGGCAGGTACTTAAAATTTATCGAAGAGTTCAAAATCATTCACAGATGTCATCAAGTTAATTACTTTCGAATAACAACTGAATAAGCAGACATTGACCATTGAGAATGACAAAAGTACAAAAGAAAGATTCAGTTCTTGATATAAATAACAGGATGGAGTCGGTTGAAGAAAATTGTAAAGTGATATTAAAATAACAGCAGGCTGTTCTATTATGAGGGAATTTTCAAATTTCTGTGACCCTTGAAGTTTAAAGGTGATCGAAATAACGGATGGCAACTGGCCAGGCTTTCGCATGCCCGTAATTAAAGTGCTCAAATCGATCATTATTGAAACAGAGATCAAATTTTCTTATTGAATTCGCATAAATACGTTTTAAAGCTATATAATAGCGTAACCTTGATGAAACAGCAATTAGAACATAACGAACAGGTAAACTTCTAACCGGCATTATTATTCACTATGTTCTAAGAATAAATGCTCTGCCGGTGTGGAATAAAACTACGGTAGTAAGGAGCTTATTACCTAACTCGTCGATTTTATTAGATAGAGTATTTGATCACTTACATGTGGTAAAACAACGCTAACAGCCTACGAGACCAATCCCATCAACCGCATTACACCATTTCTCTACATGTTCTAAACTATAATCGATTATCCTAACAACATCATCCAATGTTTAAGTATCGACGCAATATATTGTCGCACGCGAAAAGTGCTCATACAGTTGCGCTTAAACCGTCGTTTAAAGTTTGCGCGAATAATTGCTAATCGAGATTGATCCGATACAAAAAGAGACATCGACGCAGTCGCGGACGCCAGGACGTCGCGCCGACGTTCCTGCTATTGCGCCGTTTCTGCTCATCCGACTCTTCGAACCAAGATCGATAGCTCGAAAAAGGATAACAACCGTTTACCTTACTGCTATCTTTTTTTATTCGATGCTCGAAAAAGGATGACAACCGTTTACCTTATTTAGCTACCTTTTTTATTCCTTATACCCCTATATCCCTATATCTTATGTATAATTGCTATTGTTAAAAAACAGTGTAAAAATAGTCTTAATTACCATCGAGCTTTCGGTTCCTCTTGTTACATTTCTTTGCACGACATAGGACCTCCTGCCAGCGCTCAGTAGCTCCTCCCTTAAAGAAACCTTACGCTAATTACTTAAAGCGTTAAATCCGCTTAGAACTACGTCGTATCTTTCCTTATCCATGAACTAGTTACTTTCTCGCTCCATAAATTCCTTGATTAACGCGTCTAATTCAAGCGCGCAAAATTTAAAAGCACACGCAGTTAGTACAGTTAATAAGCTGGACAAGGTCACGTCAAATTTGACTTGGCGTGGTGCAACGATTGCATTTCTTTCGGTCAAGTATCACGATTATCGTCGGATATGGGGCAAAAACGAAGACACGAAAAACTTCTTCTAGTTAAAGATAGCTGTCCATAAATATCTTTTGGAAGGAAAACGAAGCTCGTCGTATCGGTTGTCCGTTATTGTCTTTCACGGCAAATGGATTTAGCGGAAAAGAAGGCCACGGCGTAGTAGGCCAACGTGGTATTGATTTCGGTCGGAGCTCACTGCATCCGCGCTTTCAGTGTCATTTGAGTACGGCGTACATACATATATAAGTACAGTAGAAAGGTGCTCCGAAAGGAGCCGAGCTAGTCTCTCTCATTCAGTAAAAGTTCATCCTCTAAACTCGAATGAAAATAATGGAAACGTACGTGCCACAGTGTGGCAAGGTTAATGAAATGTATGCACGTTCTATTTGTTTGCTCCACGGAAAATATTCACGGTTATCCCGTTGTCGTTGAAGAAATTCATTTATCGCGACGCAACACCGCCGTTACAAAAACGATATCTTGCTGTAAATTGATTTATAATATAAAATATAGTTGAATGGAAAAAATAGCGCAACGATACAAAAATCTGCGCGGATAAGTTAAATGTCAGGTATCAAGTGCACGTTGCGGCCTTCGAATGCAGCCAGTTCAATATTTATATAGATACTTCTACATAGAAGTATCATCTACGTGGAAGCAGTGAGATAAAAGGAGAAACTATGCGGACAGTTTTTCGTATTTCAGGTCCGTGCTTCATTTAGAAATCGACAGTCGATCTTTGGTTCAATTCTCCTAATATTTACCAGCAACTAATGGCGGCTCTGTGAATTGGTAAGGACAGGCATTACCAGTAAATTATTTGAACCGATTGGAAAGCGATCTGTGAGCGAAACGTTGGCTCGTGCTGTGATTTCAGACTTTTAAACGGCTGCATAACTGGTCGGTAACCGGTCGATGGCAAAACATTACACCGACATCTGTACGAAGGGTAGAAAACCGATACAGAAACCTGACTAAGACTGGTTTCCCGTGAAAAAGTGAATGGATCTCGACAGACGGCAGCGGAGAACTTCCCCAGCTATATAGATGATGTCGTCCTTGTTGAGAATCCAAGATCTTATACCAAGGTCGATCCGATCTTGTCTGATTACACTTCGCAAGAATAAGCGTCATACATGCTAAATCTTCTGATAACAGTACCGGCGAATTTACAAGCATCGTCGTTTGACATTCAATCTATTACCAAAGTAGTTTACGAAAGCCATTAAATGGCATCGGTACGTCTATATTTACCTTCATGGTTATTTAACAGTACACGTTGATCGCGTCAAGTATTTATTACATTCGAATTGTCCGAGACTGTTTATCAGCGATGTCGTCGTGCTAATCCTCAGAAGTTCATTTTTCACTTCACGGACAGTCATGACGTTACATCTCGGCTATTTCAAATCCGAATTGGTAGTTGTGCGCGTTTCCTTATCAAGTTTTGAATAGTCACCAGAGACCTGCTCAATTGTCGTTGAATATGACATGAAAATTTGTGAGATTAGTGACGTGCATTAATTATTTAGATGGTAGCAATTCAAGTGGACGGAAGTGTATCGCGTGGCGATCGAACTGTCGGATGCCAACTTTTCGCGTAACCGCGAATTCAATTGGGGAGAACATAATACGAGGCAGACGGAATTGTCGCGCCAACTGCGCACATCTTGATTATTACTAACTACAAAGGTAGATGAAGGGTATATATATATGTATATACAATCAGACCTATAACTCTCACTGCCCAGGAAATAGTCGCTGAAATTATTTGTTGCGTCTGAGATTTTCCAATAAATCTTTTACTATAAACACGCACATATATAAGGTTTAATTCCAACTGACATTTCAAAGATCTATTTCATTGGTATGAATGGTACAATAGTATTCATAAGCAAAGATTATAAGTAATCATAGGAAATGCAACCGTTAAGTTTTAAGTAATAGATGGCATCTGATAATCTACTGTCACGTTTTGTTGTCGCAAATAGGTTATTTGTCAACTTCTGTTAAAATGCGTTAAACGTGTTCAGACAATCGCCTAATTTCAATAAATTTTTTTAGAAAGTACTTAAACTGGATAAGTTGGTTCTGCGTAGATCACGCAGGGAGACAGGGAACGTTAAAACTCGCATCCACTTTTTTTTTGTACATTTTGTAAAAATATAATCGAATGGAAAATTATAGTGTACGCAGTTGCCGGAAGAACGCTTATCGTTTTTAACGCGGAGTGTTTTCAATAAGAGATAGCGGTTTAAACGGAAGTCGATGTTTGGTTCTACATAAGCGCAGCAGCTACGTGAGCGCCGTGAAATGTTGAATTTGTTATTGCTCCGGGCCAAGTTGCCGATTAACCACACAGTTTGGCAGCGGTCATGACAATGTGCTTACAAAAATGTTCACGTGGGTGTCGAGACGGCGCGTCACGGCGTCCTAGGCGCCGCTCTTTGCGACGACCTACGTCGCTATTACGCCGAAAATAATAACGTTGACTCGCAGACTTATAAGTACAGATGCAAGTTTCGTTCGGACACGCGACTCACGTTCCCAATGCGTGGCATCGTGAAACATCCTCCCCCTTGGGCCAGCATCCAACGAATCCTCGACACTTCGTTAATACTCTTCCTTTCATTAAATCTACCTGTAAAGATACTAATGTTCGCTTATCCCTAGAAATTGGTGTCATTTTCTCAGAAGCTGCGTATCTGTAGCTTGCTGCGTGCCAACTTTAGTTACCTGCTTCGCTCCTAACAATATTGGCCACACAGTGTATGTTTTTCGTACGTTCTCCTTCGATTAACCAATCCCTCGACCCGTCCAATTATTCACACGTACAGCTTAGAATAGTTTCGAATAAATATAAGGAAAGACAAATTAGAGATCAGGGATAGAATAACGACAAGTGAAGTCACGTAGAACTGGATTCGAACCGTCAGTAACGCTGGCGCCAATACGTACTACCGTCACATGGTGACATATGTGTTTTCGTAACCTGCTAACTCATTGATGCATCAATGTTCCACTGGTGGTTTATCATTTACCGACGATCGTCAATAAGTGCATGTTATTATTAACAACCGTGCTGATAGGAACAGAAATAAATCGACGACTTTACGGACATTGACGACAATAAATAGCGAAGCGGTGATAAAGCTTTCCGATAACCCCAAGGGCATCGAACATATAATTTATTTCAATAATATCGTAAATAGTGATACAGTAATTGATCGGCGATATTTATGCATTGAACAAACATGAAAGAAAAATCACGTGTTACATTTCGGCAAAAACAGTGGAATTTTCCTGCTAGATTTCCTACCGACCGCGGAAGTCCGTGTTCTCCTGTCGCTGTAGCATTTCACGTAACTTGTGTAAATCGCAGTTCTAATACATAAAATCTAATGCGTAATAAATTCTCAATATGTAATAAATACTCAAATTCTCTGAATCAATTTTATTGATATCGTTCGTCTATCTTGCTTGCAATGGCAGGATCAGTAATTACAAAGTGTTGATCGTCTCCTCCATGATCGTAGGGCAGAAATTCGTATAATTGAATTAGTTGTTGCGAAACTCCATTTATCGGTAGTTCTATCACATTATTGATCAGAGACACGCAAACGTCTTAGAAACATTTATCCGTACGATGGTATCGCTCCTCCTTATCTCTATTGTATTTAACGATCAATTGTTCCGAAAAGTGTTGTTCAAGGACACGCAAAATGTCTCTGGAACAAATGTGTTCCAATCAATTAGACGAATACTTGAAAAGTATCGCTTCGTTGCACTTGGGTGTTTTATCTCTTAAATATTGAATAGATATGTACACGTATGCAATTGAATTGGTTATTTAAAATAGCTCTCCAACTATAAATGGAATCGATTTACATATATAAATTTTTTTTTCCTGTTTTTTTTTTAACCTTTCCGACGCCATACAAGTTTGTTTACTTAGAATGGAACAAAAGATCGCGAAGAAGAAACGGTCGTTCATGCGAGTAATGTTTGCCAGCAATTTTCTTGATCCGAAGACCCTGCACGATCTCGTGAGTGTCCTCGCGTGTGTAAACAGCGGTCGTTAGATCGTGGTACGCGAGTTTCTCAGGCATGTCGCATTTTAATGAAATTAACGCGAGAGAAATTACGCTCCAAGAATAATTCGTAGCCGGTTAGAAATAGTATCGCTCTACGAACGTATTGATCGGTGACCTTATTCCGCATCAGCCAGAAAGTCCATCGACCTGAATTCTTTTCCGAACTGCGTTCTACCTACCTGCGGTCCGTAGCTCGTCAACCCGCGTCTTACGACGTTCGAGCCGACTTCTTCCATCGCGGCTGCCTCGGAAACGACGTCGGCCGTTCTACAAATAGCGAGGTGTCCCGAGTTTCTGTTCCCTAAATAGACTGGATTAACAGCAAAATCGTTTGTATGCAAAGCGGTTCGGTTAAATACCGTTGCGAACGACAGACCGCTCGCACGTAGAACTTACCTACCTTCCGATCGCATGTAATCGCATCCCTAGACACGCGTATTAACAACCGGACACGATTCTTCGGGCAAGCACAGGGTGTTATCCAATCCAAGGTCGAGTCCGACCGTCACAAAGTAGTTGCGAGACGACGGCGAACAAGACCGCGAGATAACGCTCGGTGGGTGTCATCCTGCCACCATGTCGCGGCAATATGTCCGCTGGTTCACTTCCTGCCTGGATCTTTATCTCGACTGGTCGCTCGCGCGAATTTCAACGATCCGTGGATAGTGGTTACGCGCGTTACAAAAAACAAGGAAACCGACACGGACTGATCCTGTCGCGTGTGCAATGTGCACGCGACCTTATTTCCTTTGTTTTTCACGGTTACGCAGAGTATTCTCGCCGGTGCAATTTTCGAACCAATAAGTCAGCCAGTGACACGCCATCGTACACGACGAGCCCTCGCGCAGCGGAAATTTCCATCCGCGAAAACCATTGGCGTAGCCGGACGGGAATTCTGTGGCTAAGCATCTTCGGCTTCCATTCAGCCCTTATCTCTACCACTTTTATCGACACGTCCGAAAACATTTTGTCCACTGCGCGGACAGCACGCTTACGTAAAAATAATACGGTCCCGTGAAAATTCAAGGAGACGTTACGAAATATCAATCCATTGTCGACGGCAAAAGTGCTTCGTTCCCGTATTGTTCGACAAATGACGTGTCTATGACCAACCTTTCATCGATACAACTGATTTCTATTATCGCGTTGCGACCGATCGTTTCAATGGTTTCTGTTTTTTTCTTCTTTCTTTTCGACGACAACAATTAAATCACGCGACGATTAATTATTCTGAGATTCTTGCTTGCACGTTGCAATCTGTTTTCTCAGCTTCACCTCGGAGTTAACCGCGCGGGTATCAATGTCCGACAGCGAGTCGCACTTCAACATTTCCGATAACTTCGATCTAGGTATCAAATAAAAATGGTCGGCCACAATCGTTCCGATAATTATTTTTAATCTATGCTTTTTAAAAACATCTTTCTCGTTGTAGAGATTGCGATCGTATTCCTTTGGAAATATCGCATTTTAAATACGAAAAAAATTACCTTTCAATGGCTGAACATTTTTATTACACTTGACGTACGTACATAGATATACGTCTAAGACTTTACGAAGCCTTTGTAAATAACCGCTAAATATCGAATGCTTATCTTTGAATTTTAATTGCGAAACGGCGGCCACCGCATCGTTTCATTTTAAGTTTCCGATAAGAAGACTGAGGGAACGTATATTTTTTTTTGTACGTAATTCGCAATGCACTTACCTAAATGGTGTTGAAATTTCCGAGGTGCGAGTCATTGTATCTCGTTACGTCAGGATGATGATCGCGAACGTCTGCACGATGACGTTAACGATTATTGTGCTGGCTATCGAGGCAGTTGCCAGTGTTTCTTCCTTCGTTCTTTAACAAACTCGCGCATGGAATACGGAACTGGCGGAATGAACCGATGAAAGTTCTAGAAGGTTTGCGGCTAAGGTGCTCGTCTTTCGACCGACTCGGTGACGCATACCGTTCATTCTATCGGTCGATCGTGTACGTAGTACACGATGTGATTTCGGTAATCGATCATTTTCGTTGGTCTCTTATCTTTGAACATTCAGAGTTCAACTCGACTCTACGAATCTGATTTTCAATACTTTTCCAGTATCATTTATTTGTAAACAGAAGTATGAGCCAATGGTTTCCAGTGTTGGTAGCTGGAATAGGTATATAAGAGAGCTTATAGTCGGATCACGTGACTGAGCTCGTATGAACTTTTTACAGATATAGCAAAGATGATTGTATCGTGCTTGCGGTGTAATGAACTCCAAGAATGGTCTTTCGCTTTTGCGTGGTCGAAACGGTATCGATTGGTTTACCAGCTCGACGTGTATGCGAGTCCTAGACGTGTTAAGCCTGATAAACTTTTCCTTCCTATTTGCAGATTATTTTCTTTACTCGATTCGATTCACCGAAAAGTTATCTAGTTAATTCGAAGTCTTGTGTACGATTGCAGTTAAATTACGTTTATCTGTCCGTTGTTTCTCGTATGTTTGACGAAGCTTAACGTCTTGTCATAGCAATTCTACGCAGAAAAACTATTCCTTGGCGAGGTCGTCTCCTTTATCTACGATTTCGTGCAACGATCGCATCGTTGCGATATGTATCGAGTGTTATCATGCTTAAAGTATGATATATAATCATGAATCATAATCGTGACACTGCCAATTAAAACGAACAACTGTCGTCATTTTAGAATTGCCATTTATGCATTCTGTGACTCACTAAGAAAGAATGATTTGAATATTTCGCTGTCGAGGCTGTTGTGGCGCATGCCGCCGCTGCAGATGTCTTTCTTTTTAAAAGGAGACATTTCAGGAAAGATTAACAATTGGTCACAGGTTAGTATTTTAAAACTCATTTATTGAACATGACATAAAAATCACGATACATGACAATGATAAACCGAGACTATTGTAAGCTTCCAAACATTTGATATATTATTCATTTATAATTTTCGCGCGTAATATTTTATTCGAATGTCTTATCAAACCCTAACGGATTTATTATTTTATACAAGTATATGTATAATTATACTTATGGAATGTGCACCCGTCGTCTCGCTTTCATTTCCTAATTGCCCTTTCCTCTCGATTAAGCATATCGCCGGTTCACAAAAAAACAGAAAAAGAAAAGTGTCCAATCCTTGTGCTTTGGAAGATTAAAAATGAAAAATTTGATCATTTCGATCCAATATTTGTTCAGCTCCGATTGAAATTTACAAGGATGGAGAAAAGCGAGTGTAACGGGTTTTCTTTTTTTTACAAAGAAAGCTGCTATGTGTAAAAAAGAAAATAAATACACAACGTAAGATCGAACAATAGTGGGAGGATGATAAATGATCGTGACGCCGGATGACGAACAAGCAGCCGCGAAAAATACGACGCTTGTTCATCGAGTCTATCAACTATGTACACGCTACATTTTTATGCAATTTTGGGGATTTTGGCAGTGATGTTCAATCGTCATGGTTGAGGAGAGTGTATTTCAGCTACGAGGAATACTGTGGTAACTAAAGTTGGCTACGATTATCTATGAGTCGGAGGAGCAAAGTTCTTTCTTCAACGAGCACACGTTAGCAATTTACGTTAGAATGGTATAATGATAGCGTTTGAAATTGTTCGCAACAGAAACTGAACAGTGATCTATCGACAATTTGCCATGAAAGCGGTACATGCGGGTAATAACATTTTCCGACAACTCGTTGCTCCAATCTCCTCAGCCACGCGCTAAAAATCAGCTCAAAATGTCCCGTGTGAGGTGTAATGAATAACCACATAAAATAGTTGCAATAGTAATACAAAAAATAGTCAAGTCATCGAATAATAAATTATACATATATGTGTACATACGTGCATGTATATATGCGATTATGTACATGCAAATATATACATATATTTATATATATACCGATATATGGATGTGTGTGTGTGTATATATATATATATATTTATATTTATATAGCTTTGTAATCGCGCGAACATTGCGACCGTAGAATGAAAGTGGATCGAGCTAAAAAAAAGGATAAGTTATAAAATATCTACTTTTAAGCCTTCTATAAATTGAATTAAAAAGTAGCAAATACTCTTCGTTCTTTTTTTTTTATGTATTTTTTTCATTTCTTTTATTTAATCAATGTGAAAAATCTCACATTATATAAAAAGATAGAAAGTTGAGGGATCATCCCAATCCACGTTTACTCCGCGGTCCGAGGCCGCCGTAATAAATAGATCGTATTATTATCTCGTCAATCTCTAAACTCTAGTAACACCATTGTTTCTAATCAGTACAAATCAATCGACGAAATGTTGGAACGTAATTTCGCGGAGGTCCACGTAAGATTGTCGATCCCCCGCGCGTCCCAATATTTCGCCAAGCACCACATTTTAAGATCCGATCGATACATAATTCTATTGTTTTTTTCTGTTTCTCTAAAGCAGTCTTACGTGTGACGGCAACTTTTACGATTTAGTCCCGTTATTCTTCTATCCGATCTCGTATTTTCCTCCTTTACGTTCTTTCCTTCACGTTTCACCTTCGAAATGTGCTTTTGAAAAACAAAGGAAGAACCTTCTACGAATCGTCCAATTTGGAACGGAACAACTTTCGCGTTAGATTCAATGATTTTCATACAATTTGCCAGCGACGAAGAAATGTATCCTGCGTTATCTACGTACTAAACTTGAAAACCGAGCCAATGTTCGATGAAAATTTCAGCAAAAGACACTCAATCGTTTGTTCGCGGTCTGTCCGCGAACTATTCACGAACGAAGAAGGAAGTTCTCCGTTCTGCTGCTAAATACACGACGCGCATTGATTGACGGAGAATCGAAGCGTTCGTAGCGAATTTTTGTAATAACAATAACATCACCCCAACTTTATCCTGTACTTTTTCGTATCTTTTTTTCTTTTTTTATTCCTTTTCTTTTTCTTATGATCGTTGCAAAATAATTCTACCTTATAGCTTACGGTATCACAGAGTTATACGCGGTATCGCTTAATTGCTCCCACATCGTAATTTCGCAAAACAATAAGGTAAGCGCATAATCGTTTCGTTTTCGAAATTAAAGACTGCAATAGACGGACGCAGACGATGTCGCCGTACTGAAACTTGCAGTTTAAAGCATTGTATTTCGCTTTGTTTTCCAATACCGTTCAATTATAAAACGAATCGATGTATTTTTGTTGTTTCGTTAATCAGATGGTAGTATACAATGATAGTAATATAATCGATCGAATTTTTGATAAAAAAAATAAATGTAACATAGCCGATAAAGAATAGCTGTGCGTGATAATTCTATTTTCGTTAGAAATTGCACGTAAATGGGTCTCTGTGATTTTATTCGATGTCTTCGAAAGACGTCGTTCTGCGTCCGATTTTTGGCGTCACTTTCGTTTCCACCTTCCGGGAATCACTTGTTAGAAAGACTGCTCAACGTATAACGAATAATAGACTTGACCGCTTGTTTCGACGGAAGTAATATATTATATTATATTATACTATAGAAGAATTTAACAAACGCTTCGTAACGACTAATGAAAACAGCAAAATCGAGTACCTCGGGCGCGGGACATGAAAAACATTACGATAAAGTTCGATGCATACTGCGGGGATCTGTTTAAAAAAATATCTCTTCCACGGTATAATCTAGCAAACGTATCCTGGTCTGCATTGAAAATGCAGTTTCGTCGAAACGATACCGTCGAGTATCGAGTACAAGCTGGAAACGGATTCAGGACGAAATGAATTTCCCGCGTGCCTTAACGACACGCGGCAGAGCAAAAATTGACAGCCGGGATTTAGTGGAATATCGTTTCGACCATGTTCTATTGTTCTATATTCGCTAATTTGTGAAATTTCATCCGGGATAATCTAACGAAACGTTCAACTAAATATTTATACGCGTGTAAGTACAGCTAATCTCGCTCGAACGATACAACGATTAAAACAAAGAAGTCTTTTTTTTTTTTTTGTTTAGGCTCCGTTCTCTCAGTAGCTCATCTACCTACGTATATTGTACATGTATGTTAATACGCATTCGCGCCCCTGTATATCCCTTCGCAGTTTTCGCGCACACGCACGCATATATATTCCCTTTGGAGGCAGCAAGTAATCTTAACGATGAAAACGAGCGTTTCCGGTTGTCCGCATGCGAGAAGAAGCTCTATGGGGGGTACCCCCTCGACTTCGACGCGAGTCTACGCCTCGATTAGTCGTCCCATTTTTCAGTTGCCCTAATGTTTCAGAAACATATACACAGTATGGTTACCATGTGTGATCGGATAGACGTTGAACTTGACGGTAAAAAGGATCGAGGGCGTTAAAAGTCGAATGAAAGGGGAACTCTATGTTATTTACGCGTTGTTTCGAACGAAAAAGTACCCGAAGGCATAGTATACGATCAGTTCGCGGCACGATCGATTACTGCCGCACTTGAACGATCGGGTTTCTCGAACGAACGGAAAGGCAAAGCTCGTGTTGTTACGCTTAAGTCGTCTCTCGGATATTATACTGCGCGATACTGTACATACAACGAAGGAACTAGCTTGTTAGGTCTGAATATTGAGATCCTGTATCGACCCCGACTGGCCACGACGACGCATGCGAGTTTTCACGTGCGAAATGAACGTAGTCCAACGTGTGTACGCGACGATATCATCGATATCCGTCGCGATTATGTACCTCTTTCCCTGGATGGTGATCCTTGTCGCTCGCTCCTTTGGTCCTTTGGGGGCTGGGCTGTTATTGCTCGCCGTTTCCGCGTCAGGTAGGCAAAGACTCCCGTTCCCGTTCCCGTTCGTTCATCGACCGCCTCCCAGAGAACCGTGCTCCCTCTCTCTTTTCTCGCTCTTCTCCGCGCCGCTCTTACCCCTTCTCTTTCTCTTTTCCTACACCTCTCTCACCCGCCCGCCGCCGTCCTAAACAAATTCCCATAGTTATCGAAAGGGGACGCATCAACGATTCTCGCGGCGATTCCTACGCTTCGACACGTGCAGGGAACGGAATGAAATGGATGTCAGTCGACCAGTTAGTTCTCCCGGCTATGTCGTAATGCGAACGTTCGATTGCTAATCAGTCGTTCACCGGAACGTTGTCTCTCCATCTTCGTTCCAAGGACCTTTTTTCTCTTCCTCCTCCCACGATCTTGAGATTCAGCCAAGTGTCACCGGCTTGACCTCGGTCTTCGCCAGCCCTGGTCTCAGCGAACTTGTTCATTTCGGTGTTACGTGTACCGCGGAGCATGGCCCACGGGCCAATGATCGTCACCGTCGCTTTCTATTCCGCATTCTACCACGCCGAAGGCGGCGGATCGGGGCAGGATCGTGCCACCCCCTCGTGGATCGTCGCGTTAGTCGGAACAGGCGCGGATGTGCGTCGGATCTCGATCGGTTTCGAGCCGGGAATCGGTGGCCGGCCCAAAACCCCCTGGCTATTTCACGACAAGTTCCGCTGGTCCTCCGCGCTGTCCTCGGCCTTCTTCAACGACCTCTTCAGCTTGTCCACCAGCCGGTTGTGGAACTTGTTCAGGGAGCTCGAGCTGCCGGTTTTCGGCGGTGACGAGCCGGTGCTTTTGCTCGGGCTCTGCAGCGAGCTCTGGGACGCCCTCGAGGACGTCCTCGAGAAGTGGCGGGAAGTGAGCGGCACCGAACGATGGGCCGGGGACGTCAAGAAGTCGGAGCCGGGCGACGTGGACAACGACGGACCCTCGGACTTTGAACATTCCGATACCTGCGAACAGAACGAAACGGTTCCCCCCGATTTTAGCACGGAGACACGCTTTTCAAACATTTTAAGCTTTCCTATTTATTCGTTTCTAAACGAGCGATATATCGAGCGATATATCCAGAAAAAGTTTCTATCGCTTCTAATAATATTTCAAGTGACATAAGATTCCCATTATCTACGGTATATGTTTTGCTACTCTTTTTATCGGACGGTAAACATTAGATTCCACCAGCGGGAAGTAAATAAATAAAACTCGGGGCTCCTTTCGAAACGCGCGAAAACGCGGCTCGCTTTCACTTTTGCTTCTATCGGTTCGATTATTCGAGTGGATTAAAACAAAGCTCGTGTTCGACAGACGGGACAGGAAGGTTCACCGATCGATGAGGTAAATCGCGGCTCGGAGCGAAGTTCGAGAGAATCGACTGGCGACAGACGCAGGCGCAATGAGGAGCACGTGTTGCGCCCGTCCGTGGCGATTGTAACGCGACATTATTCCACTGGCCAGACTTATTGTTAGGAACGCGTCGCAGGCAAGGCCGGACACTCTCGGTGCGAGCGGAGTGTTACGATCGGGAACAGTGGTTCGTAAGCGCGTGGCGTCGTCGCTCGGTGCAATCGAAGCTGCACGTGCGCACGTGCACCACGACCGCGGACACGGCGAATTTCTTGCTGCGGATCCTGCTCCTTTGGTTACGCGCAATTACGTAATCTCCCCGGTATCGGCAACCAGCGATTCTATATGTTTACGCGGAAATAATATCTCCTCGAAACGGGGACTTTCTGTCGATACCAATTTTCGATGTCGCAACAATATTCAATTTAATAGTCGAAATGAAACCGAGCTAATGTAAATATAAACTCGCGGGGAGAAGGCTGGCCTAAGAGAAGGGAAAGTAGGAGTAGATTTTTGAGCCGTTATCGAGATATCGATTAATCCCATTTACGATTCCACGTGATTTATAATGCCTTCCCCTACCTTTCTTTCTCTTTACCTCGTTCTCTTTACGATGAGCCACGTTTTCGAAATCGACGGTGAAGTAATCGAAAAAAAGTATTCACGAACGAACCAGCATATAGCGTTTCACTTTAGCTCGCACGTTTCTAATTCTGTTCCCCGTTAAATACTTTTATCGTAGCAGTTAATATTATTTATAGCTGGTATATATATATATACATAGTGCGTAGAACGAGATTCGTAAGGAAAGATTATCAATGACACATCGGTTCGTACCGCGGTTAAACACAATGCGATACAATACGATAAGAAGGATTATCGCGCGCGACGTATTACGAAATTGAGGATCGAAGTTGCACAACTGTGCGTCATACCGAGTTAAAGGTATGCCTGAGAGAGCATCGCCGACGCCGCTTCAAAGAATACACGCACAGCAGGTATTTGCGTACCTGGCGATGTCGCTATTCCTCTCGAAGCCGGTACAATAACGTGCTTTCCACTCTATTTTCTTAGCCAGCGATAGCAGACCGTCAACAATGATTAGCTCGCGTACGTGTCGCGTTAAACACCGGATTCTCTCGCATCTGTCGCCTCTAATCGCGTGAAATAACGCACAATCGACGCTCGTCCGAGACACGTACGATTCGAATTGAAATAGCAAACGCGAGGATTGTCGAAAGGTTTCGGAGGAAACGGATTCTCGTTTAGTACCGATAGTAGCGTTTGAATAGCTGGGGTAAAAGTAAACTCCTTAAGAAGCGGTAACGTTTCAACGCGACTCGTTACCGTTAACGCAAAGTCTTTGGAAGGAAACGCGACGTTCCCCCCGTAGTAGCGCGCAAAACACTCACCTTTCTGCTGCGGCATGCCTGGGGATTCGAACACTCGGAGGATCGCCGACTGCGGTTGGTCTTGTAAATGTCCCACTCGTTTTTCATAACGGGCATCATAAACGCCATCTCGGTAGCCGGCACTCTATCCTACAGCAAGTCGCTTTCCTTTTCTCTCGCACACTGTACACCTCGGCGCCGTCTTTCTGGAAAGTTCAAACTGGACGGTTCCTCGGTCCGGCGAATGTCCTCAGTTTTTCCCAACGATTCCGATCAACCACTACTTGTACGGCTAAACGAACTAAACGATCGTTTGTAAATCGTAATCGTACCGAATCGGATCGAATCGAATCGAATCGAATCGAATCGAAACCGAGAACCAGTCCGGAATTTTGTGCGCCCGTTTCGAAATCGACGTTTCCGTTTCGGATAAATTACGGCGACGACGACGTTTGCCACTGCTGCTTATCGTTGCGTGTTGGTCTTGTCGGTGTCGCTGTTCAGCCGATCGCTTGCTGCTGTGTCGACTGGAAAACTGCATACACGTCGTGCGCTTTCACGGATAGCTCGCTCTTTTTACGGTAGCTCGGCGTGCTGCCTTTTCAACGACGTTCAGTCACGCGCGTCCGGTCGGTGCAGCAGTCTGCTACAGAATGAGCACGCTGGTGCTCGTATGGGTACGTGTAAGAGCGGTTCCCACGGTGGGGACAGCCAGGCCAGGCTATTGGTCCATTCTGAGGCGGGACTCCTACGTCATCGGTTACCATTGATTTTCCAATGTTGATACACACGACGGCATGACGTTCCAGATTGATTTTCTGGCGGCGGTTCCTGCTGGATCGCACGTATATACATAGTCCCGGCCGTGTAATACGTCACCGCGCAGGAATGCCTCCAACCATCCGAAAAGAAACCACTGCTCCGAATTAACCACCGTCGACTTCGTCCTTGCCCATTTCGCACCCTTCTGCCCATTTCGACGCTTCGCTTCGAACTTGTAAAGACTTTCATTCGACGACCCCTCGATTCTTTCAAGGTCATCCAGCCGAATTGCAACGCATCGAATACGCGGATACGGAATGGTTGCACGTGCGGCGCACGTTGTTGCGGTCAGCTTCTTCTGCCGCGATATAATTAGCTATTGCCAGTACCTATTATCGTGCCATTGTTCCACGCAATAGAGATTTAATACGTACGCCACTCGTTGCCGGTTACGAACCTTCGGGCACGATTTTGTCTCGCTGCCGAACTAACGGATAACAGAATGTCGGGTATGCAAATTTTTAGCGCCGCAATTAATCATCGTGACGAAACCAAGTCCAACCAAGTGGATTGCAAAATACACGACGATGGATTAAAAAGTACACCGATCAGATTCGCGACAGGGTATTGTTGTATATCGTTTGTGCGTTGCGTTTAAATTTAAAAAATGATCGTAGCGATCAAATTCCGTTCGATTGACGAATCATTTTCGCTGGTACGTTACTATCAGTTGGTAAGACGTTGGTAATACCTACCTGCAATCGATAAATTATCTGCAAAAGGTATCGGCAACTTATCTTGCCGATGTCGGTAAAGAGACAGGTAAATCGCGAAGATCCTTAAATCTATTTCATCCAACACAACTGGTAATTAAAGATGACTATTTTGTCTGTCGATCGATATAATTTAATCTGATCTAGGACGCAAAATGCATTAACATTTTGTATTTTGTTAACTGACAGAAATTGAAAATCAACTTAAAAGTAGAATGAAGATCTTAAGTAAAGTTTTAAACACATTGTGAAAAGTTTTCGTAAAAATTAAATTTATTTCGTTCTCAAATGTACATATGTCTTTTGCTGAGTAAACGCAATTCATTTATTGCGCGCAATATTAATACTATCCATCGAGTGGTCGAACAAAATTATTGTAAGTACGCAACGTAGCCGAAAGTTATCCTGCTTTTCTCTTGTTTATAAAAGATATCTATATTTCTGCCTGCCTCTTTTCTTAACTATATAAGTAGTCTCACGTTCGTGCATCGGACAATAAAGGAACTGTAAAACCTGACTCTTATATGTACAGTATAGCTTTAACCTAATCGACAATCTATCTGCGATAATACGCCGTTTATTTATTATCTCTTTGAAATTTGCCAAAGTAACACACTCGCAAACTTTCGCGAACGATCACTTGGAAAATTTTCGTGAACTTGTACTTGCAACGGTAGCGTTACCGCGAACCAGACTTCCGGAAGCACTACAACAAGTTGCATTTTTCTCTAACGCGGTACCAAAAGTGTAAGTGAGCTTAATATTAAAATGAAGCGTACAACGGAAAAAAAAGAAACTGTTTTCAACGGGACGCGTTACTTTCGATAACGCTTAATCGATAACGCCTAATTCGAAATTTTTAAAGGCGCGGGAACATTTGCATACGGAAGCTTTTCGTTCGATACAAATATTGTATTCGACTGCAGTAACGGTTTGCCGTAAAATCTATACTTTTCACTTTGCTTCAATTAAAATACAGATTATCTTATCGTTAACGACAGGTGGCGTGATATCGTTCACTGTATCACTCTATGTAGGTCTCTTACCGAACGTAAAAACTATATAGAACTTATCTTTGGCACGATTACGAGGTATTTGCAATTGTTATCTGAAACACCGCATAACTCGACGACGCATTGCACAATTCGACGACGTAAACTACGAAGCCGTTGATTTCCTAGAGGCTCTCCACCTAGTACGCGAGAAGCACCGGATTACAAAAAATTGAGACGGATTCGTTTTAGGGCCATTTCGGCTCCTGTTGTATACTCGTGTCGTTCCAGTCTCTCTCTATGCTCGCAAATGTACAATACCTTACGTATCTACTCCGCCTATATGTTGCGCGGTTTACATTCAGAACTTACACTAGTAGATGCCTCGCTAATACTAATCCTGATTTGGCACATACTCGACGATCACACTGACATCACAAACATTTAAAGTATTCGAACAAGTACATACAGTATGTATTTCTTAGACATCGGTTGGATAATCAAATATCTCGGTAATTTCGTTATAATTTCAAGTCGAACGATTCTAATTCTGTAAGTAAATCGGTGGTATATATAATACTTATGTATGTACAGAATGCGCACAAAAATAATATATTTCTATATTGAACACTCTTTTAATATGGCATTACTTTCTTAGTGGTTCAATTTAAGCGACATACTCGATATCTAACTCTGACTGATATCCCTCCTGTACTCGAACGTCTTTCCTTTTCTATTAAATGCCCAGTGTATTTTCTAATTTCGTAAAACTATCATCTGCTTCGAGGGTATTAAAATTTAAACGAAATCTCGAAGAAGCAGGAGTAGCATCGTAACAAGAAAGGACGAAAGTAACAATGATTTTGCGGTACGCAATCTCGCCAGATACATAGATCTCTGACTAATTGAAAAACAATTGTCGAAACGAACGAACGAACGAACCAACAAGTAAATAAATAAATAAATAAATAAATAAATAGATAGATGAACAATCGAATATCTAAACGATTAAGCGACATATGAAAACAATAAAAGTAGCGGCGAGCTTGCGAATAGAAACAGAGGATGGAGGAAAGAAGAGAACGTCTCAATTTCGTAGCTCGAAGGTGCAATTCGAATAGAGATGTATTCTTTGATGGTCTCGCAGATGATGTCGATGCTTGAATCGCTTCTTGCACCAGGCGCATTGAAACCTCGGCCCGACGCCGCATTCCAGTCGCAAATGTCTGGTTAAGTTGCACTTGTGGGAGTAAGTACGACCGCATTTCGGGCACAAAAACGGTGGCCCGTCTTCCAAATCCTTTAGCATCTTCCAAACTGCAACATGTTTTTTAAAGAGATGGTGAAACGTTTGCTATTGGTTATTTGGCGGAACGGAAAGACAGCTCGGCGGCAGTAGAAGAAGCGTTTTAGGGCAAAACAATATCAACTAACGGAAAAAAGGAACAATCACTCGTAGGGACCTTACATGGAGTCATGCTTGCCGCGAAACAAATATCTTCGTCTATTCTCTTTCGTCTTGCATACAACTTGGAAACTTTTCATCTCGCTTCGAACAGCCGTCTTTCTGCTCGTTCGCAAAACATTTCTCTAACATGCAAGTGCTAACACGTCTACGAGGAAACGATAGAGAACAAAATTAGACAACTCGATCGTAGATAGTACGTAACATTTAACAGCGAACATAAGAAAAACGATGATATCTTTGTTGACGGAACGCGAATGTTATCGAAAATAATGCTACGCATCAAAAAAATCAATGGCACGGGAAAGTAATTTTGTTTATAACACTGTCATTTTTATGACAGATCGATCAGATATCACATATGCTCGTAAATAGACAAAATATTTATTTCCAACTGTCCAATCATCATTATACAATTTTAAGTAATCATGGATAACTACCATAGTCAACGTATGTACATATATTACACGTACTAAAAATCTTCTTTCATCTCGATACTCGTCTGAATGAATTTCTTTCTACCATCTTCGTACACTTAAAAAAGGATTCAACCTCGATCGCAAACGATTCAATCGTACCTTGGAGCACTAATTAACACTATCGCTTAACTCAATGCTTCCGATGAGCATGAATTCTCATATGTGAACGAATGACAGTGCTCGGCTGATTTCCTGCGAACCTCAACCAAGTCTCGTTAAATCCATTCTCTGGTTTCGTTTCGACAGTCCCCAGAACCGTGTCCTCTGCCACTCGATTTCTCGCCATCATACGAGGGTACAAAGTCCGATACTGATAGTACCATCCGATCGGCTCATCTGGCGAGTGCTTCCGTTCTAAAATCATAGGTAACAGAAGTCAGTATCGTTCTGCACCGTCACCTACGCAATTCTGATTATCGGTAGCTGCGAACGATGATTCGACCGCTATACAGTCGTTGAAACGAGACGTCGACACGCAGCCTGAAATCGCGTTCCGATGGAATCGGACTGTTCTGAACGTACATATGTACATAAGTCGCGAATACGATGAACATGTTTTTAAGCCTCTTCCTCTCGATCCCGATGCTTTCGTATCGTTAATTAAACGAACGTGGAACGAGTACAATTAGCTACGAATACGAAATCTTGTGAGAAATTGAGAATTTTACTTTGGGAAGTTTACGAGTCTTGAGAGAAGCCATGTTAGGATTAATTGTAAGTAGCGCGTCAAGTTTTCATACAAGCAATAACGTTTGTTTTCCAACAATTTAAATCGGACCACACTCGTTTAAAGAGAGTTTAAATATAGTTTAAAGAGAGAAGCTAGGTTTTAAAAAGAAACGGTATGATGGCGACCTGCCATTTATTAAAACCATAATAATATCAAACTTATTAAAATAGATAATTGTCACTTTTTTAGAATTACAATTTTCACCACAGTTTCTGTATTCGAGATTGTTAATTGCACGTCCAGGTATCTCTGATATTGCTCCAGGTTACCCTGATGTTGAGAAATTCTTACACAAATAGTAATAAAAAGGTATCTCTAATTAGGATTAATAAGAGAATTTGAGCCAATCGATACGTTATTCACGATTATCACGATGGTTTTCTATGTACATATGTATATTCCGAAGAAATCGATACTCTAAGAAATCGATTCGACGGTATTCTATAGAATAGGATCACTGGAACACTTTCGCCTCTATCGAAGTTTCGGTATCTTGTGCCGACCCTGGTAATGTTCGTTCAGTTTGTACTGATGGTAGAACTTTTTCGGGCACAGTTTGCAACAGAACTTCTTCTCTTTGTTACCGCACTCGACTCGCTGGTGCCTCAACAAACTGTCCCTCCACTTGTACCTCTTGCCACAACCGAAACAAACGTTTGCCGAGTTCCCGTCGTTGCGCGAATACTTCATTTCGATTTGCTGTTGAACGCCCGGCCCGTACAGCTGAATTCCTGACGGCAAACCGTACGGGAGTTGCAATGCAGCGTAACCATCTGAAATTCAAGAAATAAACGAGTCGTTTAGGATGGCTATTCCTGGAGTCTCGTCGCGAGAATGAATGCTACTCTAGCGGAATGATTTTAGAAAGATAGCTTTGAACTTTCTCAACTTGTTATTATTAGTTTCCTTTCTCATTGATCTTTATACAGTGGTTTCGTCCTGGTGCCGTGACAAATTGTTCATGGGGTAATAACAGAAAATGAAAGGCTGAAACAATTTTATTAAACGAAAAGTGAAATCATCCAACGTACAGAGATCGCACGTACGCTTGTGTGTTCCGAGGGGAAAAGTCAGAACAAGTAACGGAAAGAAACGGATGAAAAGAAAGTAAAACAACCGAATAGCGATTTGGTTTTCCGATGTTATACTCGAGACGAAGCTCGACAATTAATTTGTGCGATTTCGAGTTTACAAACATTCATGTTACAACGAATAGTGGAGATTCTCGCGAAAATTCGAATTACACGCGTAATCGCACGGGTAATCATCGTTTCCGAAATTGTTCTGGCCCATTTATGGCATAAAACGGCACGAGATAAGCAAAACGGCTGAAACTATAGAGAATATCGATCCACCCTTCGATGCGAAAGACTCGAATAGAAAAATAGAAAAATGTATGCTTCGCGTGCTCATAGATCATGGTAAGCGATTACGTGATTTCGCAGTTCGTATCGATATTTAAACTTCCTGTCACATAAATGACAGAGAAATCTCTTCTCCTTGTTCCCGCAATCAACTCTCACGTGCCTCCTCAGGCTGTCCTGCCACTTGTATCTCTTTCCACAATTGAGGCACAGGTATTGCGGTTCCAGAGCAACCGCTTGACTCTCCTCGCTCCTCTCGAAGGACGATTTTCTCTTCAACATCCATAATCCGTCGTATTCTCCCGTTTCTTCGGTACCTGCGGGAAAAACGTTCAGCGTCAGCGGTCACGTTCCATTGCGAGTTGCATAATTCGAAGGTAGGCTACCGATAATATAGCTTCCAATGTTCCGATGTTTGTTCGACATTTAATGGATGCACGAATAGAGATACAAATGCATGACAAGTACAAACAAGCAACGAACAATTTCGTTAGGTCGCGTGACTTTCGCAAACGGTAAATTTAACGAAGCTTCCACTTATCTTTTCGAACAAATGTCTATTAAAAACGATTCGACGGTTACTTTCCTGATGAGTGTTAAGTGGCTCTGGAGTTTCATCGACAGATGGATCGGGGAAAAGGAAGACGAAAAAGTGAATATGGAAAGAAGAGAGGATCGCTGAATAACCGCTGGTCGACTAGACGCGCGCTGATTAGTTGCTCTCGTTTCAAAATCTTTATTCATACTGATTTCGAATAACTGTTAGAATAACCGTTTTTCTCTCTCGCCGGTTTCAACGGTTACAATCAGAAAATTAACCCTTAACGGTCGTGAACCATCTCTGACGTGAAAACAGTACTTTGTCGTTGCGGTCGTATGTCATGCGAGAGGTGGACAAAAGGGATCCTGTCAAAATTCGCTCTCAGTCAAATGTGCGCACGATTGCCTTGTTAGTTAATCGTAATCACCAACAGAGTAATTAACGTATTCAGCAAATTAATTTTTGATATACCGAGCCCGATAAATAAATAAAGAAAATTATCTTATTACATTCTAAGAAAAGAAAAGTTATACCTGTACAATATTCAAGTGAAGAGGAAAATGTTCAATAGCTCGGGCGATGATTGTTTCCGAAAAATATCATACATCAAAAACTTATAAATAATTATTTGAAATGCTTTGATTACTCTTTCAACAAAATGGACAAAAAATGTTGATACAATACTGAAAATTTGTTGCATATTTACCGAAAACAACTGCGACCAAGTGAAAATCATGTGTAAAAAAGCTAGCGTCCGATAAGGGTTAAATACAGTTGGTCGTTTTGTGTAAAAGCTCGAACAATAAGCGATATAGAATCAATGAGACACGAAGAAAACCGAACGACGAAGCCCCTCGCACTGTCTCTCTCTTCCTATGAATTAGGAAGTTGGCGTATCGGAGGCAGCGGACGCGCTCTCCTTGTCGCCGCAAACGAGCCTCTGATGCCTCCTCAGGGTGTCCAGCCTCTTGTAACCTTTGCCACATTGGTTACAATAGAATTTCTGCCGCTGAAGCCACTCGACTTCCTCTTGCAGCTTCTCGAGCGAAACGGCGCATTTGGTTTGGTGCCGCTTCAGGCTGTCCATTCGCGTATAAACTCGGTCGCAGCCGTCGCAGCGAAATTGCTGATGGGACTTGACGCTCTTCCGAAGCACACCCGCCTCCACGGAATTCAGTACCGACGAATCGCAAAGCAAATAGTTCATCGGCAGTTGTCCGTGAAACGATATCTCGCAAACGTCGACGTCCTCCTGTTGCCTTCGCTCGGCGGTGCTCTTCAAATTCTCGCCTGCAAAGACACGTGACTCCGTTACAAACGAGAGTTCTCATGCGTTTAACACTTGGCGCTACTTTGCCAGAAAAGGAGAAGCATGCATGTTTCGCGTCATAGCCAAATTACCTTGCCGTCCATTTTGCGTTTCTTTTTTATTTTCTGTTTTTTTTCTTTTTTTTTGCTATTTTTTTTTCGAGCAAAAGCTTGAGATTCGCGACTACTTGCTTTGAGGTTATTGTACGAACAACATCGTTAGCGATTAGAGGGACGATTATAGATGCGAGATCGTTATTGAGAATATCCTTTGAACAGACAAGCAAGGATTAAAAGATGTCGTTTCAAGAAGGTTTTATTCGATTTCGAGCAGTCGAAGAAACATTATAACGTTGACGTAATCTCTATGTACATAGCGTATACAACAAATATAATCGTTCGGATAAAAATCTGTATCGGGAAATCATTAATTACAATCGGAAAGTCGGGTCGTTGACGCAGTGGAAGAATGACGACGAACGAATGAGACCAGGGAGAAGAAAACAGAAGAGAATGTAAAGATTGGTTGGGTAGTTGTCACGATCAAGGTCCTCTGTACGTACACGAGGTTTTCTAGGGCGTTTGCGATTTCAAAAAGAGAGTCGAATGCGCCGATTTCACGTGGGAGATCAATGAGAGCGGGTTCGCGAACTTCTTGCCGCAAAACCGACAACAAATTCTGTCCCCTTTCACTTTGCAATAGTTCTTCTTGTGCCTGCGGAGACTGTCAAGCCTCGAGAAGCTTTTCCCACACTCCTCGCAGATCACGCTCTTCGCAACCTTCTTTCGCTCTTCCGCTTCCGCCAACTCGTAGCTGCTCGCCACGAACTCGAACAACGTTTGCGGCACCTCGTACTCGTTCTCCTGCTTCACGAACCAACCGCTCAGGTCCGCTCGTTTGCCTGCGAAGAACGAACGGCACGCGTTAACAAACAGAATTCCTGGTGATTTCGTGGTAGTCGTTTTGATCGGGTTGTGGAACAGGGAAGCGCATGCATCGAAGGGCCACGAGTCTATTCGTCCCAGGCGTTTCGTTCAAAAGCATTAAACCTATTATAATGTACTCTGTACTCCTTCCTTCCCGTTAGAATTAGCCCATTCAGTCAGACTTATTCGTTTCACCGTCGACTAACGATTTAAGCCATTCTTCACCACCGCACCACGCTCAAATGATAACACACGTTTCCATAAAATCATTTATTTATTAGTCCTACCTAGGAAACATTGAAATTACGACCGATTACTACGTCACGACGAATTAATATTAAATTCGATTTCTTGCGTGACCTCGGTTCTCTTACAATTTACTTACTTTAAACACGACCATCCGTTGACGATTCTGCTCCGTACGAAAATAGAAAGCTCCGTTGCATTCAACGAGAAATCCACCGATCGATGGGTTGCAAAGTAGAGAGGTGACCGATCGGATTGAGTCGGTGGCAGGAGGAGAAAGCAAAGCTCAAAAACGTAAGCGCAGAGACAAGGATTACATTTAAACAGAGCGAATTAAGTGATTATAAAAAATCGCTCGCAAACGAGCGTGTAAAGCGAATGCCTGTCACGTTACAAAGCTTATTTCTACCTTTATTCGGGATACGAATCGTATCTTAAATATACTATGCCATATCGTTAATCGATCGTTGATGCGTGCGTACAAATAAATTGCCGTTGCCAGTTCGATCGCATTGTTGTCCGTTTTTCACAGACGAAAAACCGCGAGGGTTATGCGTCCCGTAAAATGAAGAATCAAACGAACGTGTAAAAGAGACGTGTACGAATTTTATTATTTCGCTTCTCCTAACCGTAAGCAAGATACGGAACGATGAACGCAACGGTCTCGATGATTCGTTGATCGAATTTAAGTGACGGTGTGCTTGGTATTGTAGTGATTGGTCAGCTCGTATCTCCGGTAAAACTCTCTACGGCATATTCTGCAGTGATGCTTGGGCAGCTTCCCGCATTCGAGCCTCTGATGCCTGCGAAGGTTCGCCATCCACTTGTATCCCTTTCCACATTCCCCGCACATGTAGGGTTGCATGGAGGCGAGCTGTCCGCGGGTCAAGCGTGGCTTGATCACCTCCGGGCCGGGTTTGATATCCTTCAACTCAATACTCGTAAACTCATCCATCAGGGTGGACCCGTCTGGAATGGCGACAAAAACTGATTACTACGAATCGCTCGTGGCCGAGCGGGTTTCTAATTGTGGAGGATGATTACGCGCGAGACAAAGTAGAACAAAATCTGGTCAGACTGGATACATCTATGATATATTCTCTGGCATTTATACAAGTGTCGTGTGAATTTTATTAAAACATCATCCTGCAACACCTGTTCTCGGGAGGATACAATTTCGTGGAAACGTACGAAAAGAGGATGAGAGACATCGCGGTTTTTTTTGTTTTTTTTTTCGTCTTAAATCAAGTCGGCGTGATGAGCCAGTAAATGCTCTTTGAGCCTGTCGCGCCTGTAAAACTTTCTCGAGCAAAAGTGGCACTTGTTCCTCGCTTCTTTGTTGCCGCACTGCAATTGATGCCGACGTAGACTGTACATCCACGCGTACTCTTTGCCGCAAAGCGCGCAGGTGAAAAGTTGTTGTTGTTGTTGTTGTTGTTGTTGTTGTTGCTGCTGCTGTTGCTGTTTCTTGTTCGGATCGGCCACAAGGCATGGATAATAGTACGCGTCGTTGAAGTTTCTTTCTTTCAGCAGTAGGTCGTCCATTGGAGCGGCTCGATAATCGTTCGACGTGTTCCAGACAGTCTTGGATAGAAAACCTGCCGAAGTAACACACTCGTGAACGAACAGCATTGGACGAGAGAGAGAAATACCTCGCGGCAAATGGTAGGGACGATTTCGAGGGAGAAAGCAGTGTGTAACTAGAGGGGGCGGTGTTGTGGGACGATTTGGTCAGAAACCGAAGGTTCGTTTCAATATCGATCGAGACGTGGGAGGTTGCGCGAGCAACGGGAATCAATTTCAATCTGAGCAATCTGTGATCGATCACGTTCGTTTATTTGTCGATACATAGCAAAAACGGCGAAGGTATAAAGCGTGTTACTCGACGCGTGTGAATTACTCGAAAGTCTATTTGTCGTGAAACGATACGATCATTTCCGATTACGTATTTCGAAAGTTCCTCGAACCCGAAAACATCTTACAAGGTATTTGAGTTCGCGACGTGGAACTGCTGAGAGCGTCCCGCTATGTCTCGTGGCATTCCACGCGGCTATTCCCGTTCTTCCGTGAACGCCGGCGATTCGCTTCTCTTCTGGATGATCTGTCGCAGTTTCTTCTGGCATCCAACGATGTGAGAGTTTAGGACGAATCTGTGCTTGAATCTTCGATCGCATATCGGGCAAACTTCGCAAGGCACAACGCCGCATTCGAGCCGCTTGTGACGACTGAGCGAGGTGGTTGCCTTGTAAGTTTTCCCGCACCTGTTGCACGCGTACTTCCGCGTATCCGCGTGTCTCGTATCTTTTTGCCTCTGATTTCTGTTCGATTCGTAGGGCATCCCGGCGTAAGGTAACCGATTCCATATCACCTCGCTATTGTTCTGTGTTTGGTGCACGTCCTGCGACAGCAGCATCGTCGCCAAAAGCCCTGAAACGAAAAGATTCGTTCGTTAGACGTTAAACTCACCCACTCCCCGTGTTGTCGTTTCGTCCGTATTCCACTGATTCCGAGTAATAAATAACCATTTATTATACGGCCAGAGTCCTTTCTAATGCAATAAGTGACGAGTAAGTGCTAAAAAGTAGCAAGAAATTTCGATAGATCTGAGATCGGTGCCGGTAATCGGATACAGGTACCCGAGTGTCGTAACAGAAGAAAGAAGTGTGCGATGTACCCGGAGGATTCGATAATTCGTTGCGACGATACATGGTCCCTCCGTCGCGAAAGGTGAAACGATTAGACAGAGGGAAAGAAGATGAGAAAGAACAGCAAAAGTGGCCTTAAATCGGCAAGCAAAAGAGTCAGTTGTTATTCGGAAGTGTTTTTTAAATCCACGCTGTCGCGCGTTTTTTGATAACACATCGCGATTAGGATAAATCATTATTTTGTGGAGGGAACATATATTTATTTAATTCTGTAAAAACTGTATACAATGGTCCAGTTGCGATTTCGTATCGATCCGATAGACGGAATACCAATGTTGTTACATTGAACACAGTTTTCCTCCCCTCTTTCATTTTATCTCTCTCTTTTCAACTTTATTTTCCTTCGTCTAATCGACTCTTCTTCATACTTGGCCTTGATAACTGATCTACAGATAGCACCTCCTGTCGTACCGTACAATAAAATTACAATTTTATAAGTTCACCGTTCTAAATAAGCTACGTATAAAAAGATAAACATTATCTTTTCTTTGGAAAAGGTTCCGCTCCAATTTAATTGGAGGAGAAGTCCAGCTCTACCGTCTTTTCCAGTAGCAATATCAACTATTGCACTCCAGAGCTTATCCAGTTTCAATGATATCGAATCATTTTGCCTGCACGCCTCCGCATTCTATACCATCCCGTAGTATTCTCGTTTTCTTCTGCACGAAGCCAAATGATGGGTCAATTTGAATCTATGCGTGAACTTTTTCCCGCATATTTGACAGCTTTGTCTCGGTTCTACGCCGCACTCGAGCCTCTGATGCCTCCTCAGCGAGGTTTTCAGCTGATAGCCCTTCCCGCACCTCGTGCACTTGTGAATCATCGATCTCCTCTTGTACCGAAGATTTTCGATGCTCTTCACCGTCAGCCTCGGCACTGGAAAACAAAGAAAGAAAGAAACGCCAGTAAGACAGAGGGTAACGGATGCAGTTCGATGTTTATGAACGAAATGACGAGAGGCGATCGTGTTAACATTGCCTACACGTGGGAATACTGTATTAGTTGTACGTGAATCGTAACGAAAACAGAGGCAAAGTGAGACAGCGGTGAGAGAAGGGGGTATAATACACGTTAAGAGGAATGAAAATTGACGAAACTTACGTGTTTCTCTGCGAGAGAGGAAGAATAGGCCAGTTTGACGAATCGTCGTACTTACTATGATACGTGACATGAAACATTGAACACATTGATCGACAACCTCTCTGTCATAGAAATACTCGCGCAGTTTCTTCTCCATAACATTTAACGTTTTATTGCCTAAAAACAAGTAACATGCCTCCTCGGCGCTAGTTAAAAACAGCGGGGGAATTACGTGAACGCGTAATTTAAATACGAAAGAAAGGCTCCGCGAAGTGTAAGCGAGGTTTTCGGTGGGAACGCTCGGTATCGCGAGCCAACGACTAGCCGGACTCCGATGCGCTCGTTTCGGTCGATCATATGTTCAGATAGTGTATCAGTCGAGCGTGCGATTGCCAACGGTGTTTATGTTTGAACTTCCTCCCGCAAATCGGGCACTCGAACGTGGGATCCTTGCCGCACTCGACACGCAGGTGCTTCTTCAACGAGTCTCTCCACATGTACTGCTTCCCGCACTGGTAACACCACCACAACTTCTTCGATTTCTCGGCTGGAAAGAGAAAACGAGCTAGATTATTCGTCGGCGGCTACAGTGTACGGTTTTTCAGACGGGTCACGGTTTCGCACAAAACAGCAAAAAGCTACGGGCAACACAAATTTCAACGTGAACTGTGACGGTGACTCGCGTACGTTGCGTATGCACGGCGTGATGCCCGATTAAGTGTAACAACAGCATTCTATTATTATCTGCCTAACGACTGTGCACCTAACACGTCGGACGTCTTTCGGTTCTTCCTCCGTTTCGAAGTGAAACTTTCGGCTCCTTCCGCGATGTGCGCGTACGTGCCGAAGCACGATTACCGATTACAGATCAAACAGACGAAGTAATTATTTTCAGATCTAAAAAGTCTACTGGAGTAGCAGCGTAACAGATATGCGAACACGGGAACCTTAGCTGTCTACGCAGACTGACGAAAACGAGCACTGAACTGACATTCGACGTGTAATATGCACGAGTGTACACTGTTTCTATCTTGTAGCAGCTTCTCTTCCATACGTTCTAAACGTAACACGCGAAGAAGATATTAGTACCTATGCGCATACATACACGCACGCACGCACGCACACACACACATACGGATGTATATACGTATACAAGTATCCTGGAAACGTTTGTTAACGAAAGTTTTATTAATATACTGACACTATGATGCATCGATCCGGAACAAGATGGGAAACCGTGGAGAAACATCGGTTTAAGAAAACAAAACGACGCGGTGCACAGATTTTGCGTGGGATTGCCATCGATGCTTGTGCTTGAACCTTCTACCGCAAATTGGACACTTGAAAGTAGGTTCTTTGCCGCACTCCACCCGAATATGATTCTTCAAGGAACCACGCCACTGATAACCTTTGCCACATTGAACGCACATCCACTTCTTCCGCGAGTTGGCTGCAAAAGAAGAAACGTATCGCGTCGGTTAGCTATCGAGCTCGACACTCTCTTCTTACGTGGAAAATTAGTAGAGGATTTTTCTCATCTTCCTTACTACTCCGTCCCATAGAATCTACGCTAACGTTCGTTTACTCGCTCATCAACTACATAGCTTCGTTTCTTTTCTTTTCCACAGAAATGAACAAATTTCGTTGTTGTTAAATTCTTATCGTACCTTTATTCATCTTCTAATAGCTTTCGCGTACAATTTGGTAGAAGCCCGAAACGTATAAAACGCGTAATAAAATAATCATTTATACATCGTTCTGTACAATATTCGCAGACCTCTCGGACTACTTTGTACAAACTCGTCATCTTAAGTCTCCGTGAAAACAAATATACGTTCGTTCGAGAGAGTAGCGAGAAGCTCGTCTAGAAAGTTTGTCCGTAGCCGTTTGTTTTCCCCACAACTTGGCCCTTCCGTATCTCGTAAGTATGCGACTCGGCCCTAGGGAGTTTCGTTCGAACCGACTGGCAATTCTCATTATCGAAATCCTTGACTGTGCACATTCGACGTAAGATGCGACTGCAGTCTGTGCTTGTACTTGAACCTCCTGCCGCAAAGGACGCAGTTGAATTTCGGTTCCTTCCCGCAGAGACGGAGATGCGTGTACATAGAGGATTTCCTCGAGTAGATCTTGCCGCACACCCTGCACGGATAAATTGTTTGCCGAGCGGCCTCACCTGAAACACAAACGATCAGTCGTGCGTGGATGCAGAAGACGTTCGTACGCGTCGCGGCTATGCAAAATCAGACAGTTCACAACTCCGATTTACGTTTCACCCAATGAGTAACCGGTTCGTATCGTATTTGTTCGCGACTCCATGAACGAACATGTAGCCGTGAATTAGCCGCAGTTTCAGACAAGTGTGGGATAGAGCCGAACAGAATTTTGGCAAAGCGAGCATGCGATGATCTGAACAAAAATTTACATCGATACCATTGTTTTTGACAAAATAGTTTGTGCCTCGTTTATTGCTTATCATCTGCTTTTTTCGTTTTTTTTCCTCGGTACTCGTCTAGTCGTAAAGCTAACGACCTACCGAATCGTTAACATATGTATACATCGAGTTACGTCTGATTTCTTGAACGTGCTCAAAGTATCGCTTCCTATCGTTACTTCTCTCGGCTAAATTATCGCGCAATAATCGGATTTACTCTCCGCATCGAGTGATATAATATTCGATTTTACTCCAATCTGTCGCGCATCTGACGGGCTGGCAAAAGCTCGCGCGATACGTCTGTCGAGCGGTCTCCAGAATTAATCGATCGGTAATCGTCACTGATCGACGAAATTGTGAATGGATTTGTGATGTTTCGTGAGGTGATGCTTGTGCTTAAACTTTCTTCCGCAGATTCTGCAACAGAACCGTGGCTCGATGCCGCACTCCATACGCTTGTGCAAGTTCAGCGACTCTTTCCATTTGTACGTTTTCCCGCATTTGTTACACAGATAGCTCGAACGAAACACAAAAATCGGTAAACCTGAAATCAGACGAAAAAAAAAACAGAGCTTTATTACCATTACAAGGGAGCCGGTGTTGAGTCGACGAACAACGAGTAGTATATACTTTCCATCATTTACGAACAAATTTCTCTTTACGTGACTTCACCGTGAAATGCGTAATCGTATCTTTTATTGTCAAATTTTCGGGATATTTACATAGACTGTTATAAATACTTGTCGTTCGGTCAGTACGATCACAGGAACGTTCGACGAATCCGTACCGTACAAACGATGTCTACGTTATTACGAGCGCGATCGATCCAACAACGAATACAACCATTAAATCCTATTTTTTCGGCAAACGGTATCGTCGACGATAAGCTTATCGATTTAATGTCAAGGAGAGAGAGAGAAAAATAGAGAGGGAAACGAGTTACGAAGAAGTTACGAAGTTGACTTTATTATTTGTTGAACCAAGTTACTGCCCATTTGTCACAATGATGACGCCTCTTCAAATGTTCTTTCAAGTGATGCTTATGCTTGAACCTTCTACCGCAGAAGATGCAACTGAACTGCGGCTCGATTCCACATTCTAGGCGACGATGCTGTTGCAACGATTCCTTCCATTTATACGCCTTGCCGCAGTTGTCGCAGACGAACTTTCTAAGTAGCCCTAAAAATTGACGACACAACCAAATTGTACTATACCATGTCGAGAGAGGAACCTTTCGGACGATGAGATCGGAAATGGGAGTTGCACGTACCCACATACACGTACGTACGTACGCGTGTATATATTATAGCATTTGGTGAAACAATTTTCAAACCATTTTTTTTTTTTTTGTTTGCGTTATTAATCCTTTGAAGACAATCGACACGCTTTAAATATCTGCACGTATAACGCGTATCAATACGATCTTTTTCGAAAATTATAATAACGACGCGCTTAATCGTCGTCGATCGATACCTTGATTGGTTGTACAGTTAATCGACTGTTATTACAGCAACTTCGACCTGCAAAGGATTAATAATGAAAATATTTCGTGGCAGACGTTGCTAAAGCTCTGCGAAATAAAAGGACGCGGTATAATATAGCGGTGTGCGTATACGCGCACGTGTTTCCGTTGACAGTACCTCTTTAATTACTTATTTCCACGCATTATAAATTCGATACACCATTCATCGTGACATTGTCAACTCGTTACGCGTAACGCGTGTTCTCGAGTTATTTATTAATCAAATTTTTACATAACGTACAGAAATACGACGTCGCGTGTAACAAAAATGTTGAGAAGCTGACTGAGACGCGCGAGGATACAAACGATACCCCGTCGATTCTAAGTGCCTAACACCTAAGTAGTAAACAAAACGATCGTCGCCGTCTACACGCAATGGGGAAGCCGAACGAGTGTTTCCCCTTTAGACTGGCGCATGTTCAGCCGGAAACGGAGGATGGACGCTGTGTATTACGGACCGTCGTCGTTCAGCTTGAATCGTTTCTTCCGTTCGAAATAGTCCATGTTGATCTGGTGTACGTTGATTAGGTGTTTCTTTAACATCCATTTGTGGCGAATTTTCGTCCCGCAGACAGGGCAACCGTGTTGCGGACCCTTGCCGCACTCCTCCCTTTCGTGTCTAACTAGGGATTGCATCCATCTGTACTCCTTGCCGCAATTCGGGCAGAAGTGCCGGCCGAGTCTCTTGTAATAGTCTGAACCGCAGTAAGCTGAAAGAACAATGCAGTTTCTGTAATTACGTTCAAAGCAACTCCTGTTCGTATAGCTTCTTAGCGTTCTCCTATCGCGCGTATCCGTTCATTCGGATGCGAAATAAACAACGATACGCGAATTGCCTAACATCGAACGCAATAATTCAAAAGACACTTTGACTTTTGCTGAGTACGCTTTATTTAAAATTGCCAGCCAAACCGGTCGATCACCATCTCTGTGTCGAGACACTTATGGCTACATACGCGTGTTTTTAGTGTACGTATGCTGTATGCGTTTGCATGTGCGTATGTAGATGTTGTTATCGTGTTGGTAATGTCTGTATCTATGTTGGCAATCGAACTCGCGGTGCTCTATCCTTTCCTTTTTTTTTTCATGCTCGTTCCAATACTCGATGCGTGTCAGTTCTGATTCAAGTTTGGCTTTATTCACCTCCCACCGTCAGAAATGTTGTCGCGTATTCGTGAAAGTCGATGTATTTTTATTCAACTCGATTGTTCCATCTAATTATCTGTATTGTTACAACATGTGTATACAAAATGAAACGAATCTCTAGCACACCGGGTCTTATAACATATATTATATTTACATATCGCACATAACCGAAGGTAACAAGTGAGTTCTTATAAAACGGTTTGCTGTTCCGTCCACAGTAACACACAGTATGTACAGTGCTCTATCCTTAAATGCACGTGAATCTGCAATACACACAATGGAACACGTTTTTAAACATTTATTTACACATATATATATCTATATATATACGTATATCAAAATGGTATGCGACGTTAGAAAAGTTGGAGTTACAAGTACGAACGAGACGATCACTAATGGTCCAACGTTAACAATAACGGATCAGAAGATCTAGCCAACGAATACTTGGCTCGATGGGAACGAGACAGAGAGCCGTAACTGTACGATTCGAAAAAAAACGCAATTCAAAATTCAAAGTCGAATCGAACATCGTACGAAGAGCATAGCGTTTCGTGTCGAGCAACGTAACCACGCTTTTCGATCGATGCGGGGAGGGGGGTCAGTCTTATGTAAACAAACAAGTCGATGCTCTCTAGGTGGATTAGCTAAAATATCGGAACACGCGAACAGTACAATGATGACGATACGCAGATAGAGAAACGCATTTCGATATTTCGCCCGTTCCTTTCGGAATGCTTAAAAAGCTACCAGAGAAACGCGACGCATAAACAACAACACATACGTCTATAAAAACGTTATTTCTCGACACGGGAGAACGTTTAGCAGCGGTTGATGGACCTCGGTTGATTCGAGAAGGAACAAAGGTACGGTAGACCCTCGACGGAATAGTTGGGAAGCGCATTTCGGTAGCGATTTCTAGCAGCGATTTTATTCGAGCTTGTGAACGTTATTTTCGTGTCGCAACAGGTAGTCCCTACGTTTGAACTTTCTACCACAGAGAGTGCAGTTGTGCCTAGGTAATTTCCCGCAGCCTTCCCGGAGGTGTCTGGTCAAAGAGTCCGTCCACGTATAACGCTTCCCGCACTTGTAACAGGTAAACGGAGCGTCGTAATTAACGCGATTGTGGTCCCTCTTCGAGTCTGAAACAAAGGACAAAGAGAACGAGAATAAGATTAACGAAGTCTGTTCGGGCGCTCGTCTCCTTTACTTTAGTTCTGCTTGCAAGAAACGGTAATCCAACGAACGCAAGGGATCGAGAAGGAATGATCGGAGAGGGAGAAACATCAGCACCGAATCATTACAGTAGACTTTGTCTTTCGTTTTATTGCATCCAGTACGTAAATAATATGCTACCTGCGAGACAACGAACTCGCCGCCAACGAATTCTCAATGGAACCTCTTCAAGTGGGACGTCAACAATTGCTTGTGGCGAAACTTTCGCCCGCAAACCGAACACGTGTACTTCGGTTCCACGCCGCATTCGTACTTCAAGTGTTTGTTCAGCGAATCTCGCCAGCGATACTGCCTTCCGCAGTTGTTACACTTGGGCGCCGCTCTCTGTCGGTTACCGCATTCTTCGCGCAAGTGCCGATGATACGAGGACTTCCAAGAGTAGCTCTTACCGCACACGTCGCACCGGTAGAAAACGCTGCCCTGTCCTACCGCCGGCTGCCATCCTGAAAATCGTAGTTTCGTTCGTCAGACAAGGCAATACTAACCTTCCCAACATTACCCGCGCTTCTTACTACCTTTAAATTGTCCTGCGTCTCGAACGAAACGGACGACTCGTCAACGTCTTCTCCCGCTCACGCTACCCCTCGCGCGGGGTACGTTCTCGAACACCGATAATATCCAATTAAATAAGCTTAAGCAGTGGCAAGCAATGGACGTGATACGGTGGCCGGGACAAATTAAAGGTAATTCGATTTCAAGGTGGTACATCATCCCTTTATTCTGGTATACGTCGTGTTAACATGGTCAGTATTGTCTCGAGACAACAGAGCACAATATTATAGACAGCTAGAGGAAGGATCGATTTCTTTTATTAACGAAGAGAAATTATGAAACGTATTGTATCTATTTAAATAGAAAACTTTACGCTACATTGAAATTATCTTGCACCGGTGTGCAGGTGAATCTGTTGAGCTCGCTGGAGATTTCAATGCTTCGACGATGTCGATTCAGCAAGCTTCTGTTTCTACAGGATTCGGTTCATTTTATCATTGGGACATCGCTCTTGAAACGTCTGCTCTCAGTGTTATCTGACCTGAAATCAGAATCGAACGATAATTAATTGGATGATTATTTGGTCAAATAGAGAGGGTGATAATCTTGACAATTCTAAAAGCGGTTACGTTCTTCGTAGCTAGTTTTGTAGCCAACTTTGTAGATACCGAATTACGAGATATAAAAGAGTGCCATGGAAATAAATAAATAAATAAATAAATAAAAAAAAAAAAAAAAAAAAAAAAAAAAAACTATGGACATCTGCGATGTTTCTCGGTGTAAAAACGATTGCACGCGAGACCATTAGCGATAAAACAGATTAGGATCCACGCAACAATAATTATTCTCCGATCTTCCTTCCGTTCGTCTTCATCTTCAGGGATGCGTGACATGTCTTCAGAGGTGGTAAAAATCTTCAAGTTGACCGTTACGCACAAATACAAGTACGACAAATCTAAGATATGATTTATCGTTGGAATTATTCTTTTATTATCGCATATTCTTATAGTTATAATAAAATTGTAATAAACTACAATATAACACGTAGCGAAACTATATTAGGTACATGTATAACCAAGGCCTCGGCGAACATCACCATTCTCCATGAAATTTCTCAAACGTGACGCTTCATTTACTTTCAGTGTATCAGAACGGAACGTTAATTTCTCTAATAATTTAACATGTCAATTTCGTTGAAGGGATAGAGATACCGCATGAATAAAAGAAAAGTGTCGAGTATAAATGTAAAATCATGGGACTTAATGTGTCTACAGTATCGAAAGTAACAAAGAGCGTTGCATGTGTCAGCCTTGTTTTTACCTGCTTACTATTTAACTGTGTGATAATTAGTGATAAAAATAGCACGTCGATCGATATGCTAAAAGGAAAAGGCTAAATTACGAAAGAGTATGCATGAGAAAGGAAAGCGAGTAAAAATCGATAATCTTCGGTTGACGAGGCTGAAGAAACTGGTGTAAACGGAGGATAGACGCAGCTTCGGATCGACGATCGTTCTTCGTAGCTGCGCCGCAGCGGTAACTTATTGCGTTAGAAAGAAAATATGGCCGTGCGAAGTTGAGTTGTGACGTTGTAAGTTGCACTTTTGATGGAATCCTTTGCAGCAGATATGACAGATGTACTTAGGTAGTTTACCACACTCGTCGCGGAGATGTCGATTCAGGCTGCTATTTGCCTTGTACGATTTACCGCAGTTGAGGCACGAATACCGTTTCGACAAGGAATCTGGATTCCTTGATGACCTGTTCCTCCTGTTCCTCGAGCAATTACCTGCAGTTCAGAAGTCGAAACGCTTCGATTATTCAATCTGATCTAATTTAAGCGAAAGTAGTGTTTGGGTGTTCCTTTAAAATTCATCTTCAAACGACGCCAATTATTTATATATCTAATAACACCTTTCGCTGTTTACTAGCCGATTACCCGCGTATGCCATCGATTGCAAGTTAAGAAATGAGTTTAGGTTAGGTAACGCAAGTTATCGGATAAATATACGGCAGAAACGAGAAAATAATCGACGTGACGGTGCAGCGTGTTCTTCCGGATGTTCTTCCGTAAGAGTTGCTAAGGTACGATGCTATCGCGTCTTTCAAATCCCCCGGATTCTCCCCTATTTTGCGCTCTGCAATAAGAAAAGAGAAGAAATAAATAAAGTAGAGGAATTTTACGATTTACAGTTGCCGGTGAAATTTGCAAGGCTCCTTGAAAAATCCGCTTCTCGTACCTCGTACGTCGAACGATGTTAGCAAATGCGCTCGAATCAAATAAACAGTGCGCGATGAGGCTTCGGATTACGTAAGTTGCGTGTGATTGATGAACTTGAAACAATCGGCAATCAACAAAGGCACAAACAGTTTGGCACAATGGACAATCTTACCTGCGATTCTTCGGAGCGCGAGATTCTCGCGACGATCCTAAATATCAAGAGAAAAAGAAAACTAAACCTCGAAGAAGAAATGCATGGGTTCACGGATGAGTTTATAGCGTTTATTATAATATTCTTATACAAATTTCCTTTCGAGGGACGATCTTGCTTCGACCTCGTGGAGGAAGTTACATCGCTGACAACGCAACGTGCTGATTGACCAGATGCCGTTTGAAGCTGCTCCGTTGTTTAAACGATTTCCCGCAGTACGTGCACTGGAATTGTGGCAGTTTTCCGCATTCCTCCCGTTGGTGCCGACAGAGCGACACTTTCCACGTGTACGTTTTACCGCACAGCCAACAGATGAACAATTTCTGACCTAGTCTGACTCTGTCGAACCTCACTTTCCATGGAACTAAAAATCGAGAAAGGAAGTAACGTCAATGAAATCAAACTCGCACAAGTTTGAATGTTGTGGGACAATTATAAAATTCCTCCACCGGCAGCGAAGAAATCGCGTGAACATGAAACACGAATAGTTTAATGCTAAACGGGTCAAAATTTTACAGGATTATATCAGGGCCCACCGCAATCGAACGTGACCTGAAAATGAAACGGGGACAATTTAAATAATCGTTCGTGTTCAAGAATCATTTTAAGAATCGCTCTACAGCCGAACGTTCGAGAAAGACGAAGAGAGACAAGAAAGAAACGTAGATCGTTCCAGCGAACCAGTGGTTGAGACATCGTAAGAATTTTATTTCACAGCGTTACAACGTGTTGCCACAAGAATAAAAAGTTCGCAAAAGACACCGGGAACGTTGCTACTGGAAGACTAACATGGCGGCACCGTTCAACGGTGTCATATGATGAACCGAAGACAAGTGTTTAAGAAGATGATGCTTGTGCATGAACCGGTATCCGCAAACTTCGCAAGTGAACTGCGGCAATTTCCCGCATTCCACGCGTTTGTGTTTGAACAGAGACTCCTTCCATTTGTACGATTTGCCGCAGGCCTCGCAGAAAAATCTTGTCCCGGTGAACTGGCCGTTCTTCGTCCCGTGATGCGCACCCGACCGTTGTCGGCGATGACCCGGTTGTTGCCGCATCGGTCCTGGAAAATTACGCAACGAATAAGCGACAACGGGAGTGTAAATCGGCGCTCGATCAAAGAAACACGAGGAGCAGCACGTGTCTGACACGTGGGTGTAGCTGAGAGGATATCGTTCTCGAAACGAGACTTTCGATCACGATTGGGCACACTTAGAAAAGTCGAGCGCTACGCGTTACGGATTCAACCAAGTTCGTACGAACATGTTCTCTGGTTTATTTCGCTGAAAACGAGGATGCAAACGAGGATGGTTTCGGTAAATAAATGACAAAAATAAGAGATTACAAGGTTGGCTGCGGAAGGCGATGGTACCGCGGCTGGGGGTTACGTTCGCGTGACGTAACAACTCGGAAAGTCGGAGTTCCTTGAGTCTTTCAGTCGGCAACTTTTCAAATGCTGCGTCACGTGGTGCTTGTGCTTAAACATCTTGCCGCACTGTGGACACGGCACGTTCGGCATTTTCCCGCACTCGTATCGTAGATGCCGATCGAGCGAACTCTTTTGACTGTACACCTTGCCGCAACCACACACGTATTTCTTCACGTTTATGGTGAGCGAGGCCAGCTCCGGGAAGTTCTCGAACGCGAGCCCCGCGTCTTTCGCGTGAAATATCCCGGTCTCATCTGAAATCAGAAACGTCACTTCCGTTAACCAACTTTCGCAGACACTAGCGCACGCTATATACTGTTCGCCGTCGTCTGTTTCTGAACGGCTCGGGCTTAAGACTGATTACGTCTTCTTTCTTCCTTCGAGGGACGCTCTTTCTACGCCTGTACCAACTACACGTGGACACGGGGTTATCGTTTAATTATTCTGTTTTTCGTTTGTGTTAGTTTTCTCGAATCGACACAATGGTCATAGTCAATGAACAGCACCACTCGTCTCGTATCGTTCAACCTTTATTCAATTTGCAATGCGAACAGCGCCGTTTGCCAACGTTTTGCTGGGAAAATAGGGCCATTATTTCTTAACAATTTACACATCGTATAACGTAACGTTGTGACGCGTCGTTTCCATTTTTTCGCGGCATCCGGGAACTCTTCTTCAACTCGTACAGCTCAACTTACTGACGTGGCTCAACCACGATTGGATTTTATTCGTCCGAAAGGTACACCTACGGCACCGATACTCCTCGCCACACTCGCCGTGTTGATGACACATCAATGAGAATTCGTGCTTGAAACGCCGCCCGCAGCGACAGATCAGAGTACCTGAAAGAGAAAACGAAAACCATGTCAGTACGATGCGTTAGCGGATATCAGATCGGAACTCTTCCATCTTCGTCGTCGAGGATGCGCGTTACGTACGTAGATTCCAGGAGACAAACCTTGGCTGAATAATTAAATTCAATTCTTTATTATTTGCCGAGTATAATCCTCGCTAACACAATGATTATCAATGATACACTCACTCGCAATGGTAATCGTATCTTTAAATTCGCAAAAACTCATAAACCGTAAAGAATATATCATTCTTATACGCAGCACACGATTCCCGCTGAAATCGCCTGAACGTCCGAAGTATGTACCTTACGCGTACGTAATATATATACTTCACACTTGTTGCCTGCATAAACAATATTACGCGATTTGTTCTTCTCTGGTTTATAGCGTATCGTGGTTTTGTTACTCGCTACTTGTCACTATCGTCATCTGCGCTTACGAAATCGGTTCAATGAAGGGGATGGTGGGGGATCAAAAGAAAATAGTCGAACGCTTACATACTAATTATTATCGTCATCGATCTCTTTAAAAGCAAGAGGTATTCCTTCTGGTTTTCTTTGGGTTTCGCATTCGTGTTTCCAGTTCACCACCTCTGGTCTGTCTCGCGATTCGATGAATCGTCGAGATTCACATATTCCCGTACGATATATCGTACGCACGCACGTTTCATGCATAACCGTTATTCTTATTTACACGTATGTATATATGTATATATTATCCTTCTACACGGGTAATTGGTTGCGGATAATCGCGCGTACGCGCGTCTAGAGGACACGGCCCATGGCAAGTGATTCTTGTTCGTTTCAGGCAAATACCTATGTACGTATAGTATACATATCGGATAATCGCGTATCTTACGTATAAAGTGGCTTGAAAATAATTCTATTGGCAATTCGCGGCCGACCTGGTACGGCTGGTACGAACGCCGATTCGAGTATTGCGTAGCTAGCCTCGTTTATATTGGCACAAATGTTGCAGCGTCGACGGACGTGCGCCCCTATCGAAGAGAATGGAATTTCATCGGATCCGTTCGATGGCGGCAGTTGCGGTCAACTCGTCGAATCTGTCGCGATGAAACCTACTATTTCTCCAGCACCATACACGTTCGTTCGAACGGGAATCAGAGACGCTGGCTGACAAATCGCGCCTCGCGTTCAACGCGCGCGTCGCATCTATGTTTCGTCTTATTAAACGCTTGTAACAAATGTATACCTCTCACTTCCTACGATTTTTTTACTTCTTTTTTTTTCCTTTTTTTCTTTTTTTTAATCAGTCTTTGCGCTTCTATTACGCATTTAATATGTGTTTACTCCTGCGTGTAAAAATGTCAATGCAAACGGAAGATCGCGGATCGTTTTCATTAAGAGTTTCGCCGGGAGACACGTGCTGCCTTCGACACGGTTCGTTCTGAGTCGACGTAACGTTAACGAAAGCGGCGAATTTCTTGCTCGAAAAGCCTCCTCTCTCTCTCTCTCCACTCTACGTCTATACACGCTACGAGTGTACTGTGGATACGTAACAACGCGCAGTTTGGCTTCTGTACGCCGGAAACGAAAAAAAAACAGTACGATTCCACGCGTCTCGGAAGGTTTCGGGTTCGATACGAAAACGGGTATGAAACACACGGCATTTAGATAACAATAACGTTCGACTCGGACCGATAACAGTAACCTTCCGATCGCGTTTTAGGCACATGGAGTCGACTCGAACGCGACACGCGGGAGTCTTTTTTTTTTTTTTTTTTTCCTTAAATGGCTTCGAATTCTACGCCAGAGAGAAAGAAGCTCGCGAAGAAACGGAAGAGGCTGACGTTAGCACGAGCAGCTCGAGAGAGGTCGTAAATCGAATTTTCTTCGAAGCGTTCAAGATCAACGGGAACGAGCGCGTAGAAGTTGAGAGGTTCACAGTTTACCTCGAGAATCTTACATACGTGTAGTTAAATAGTCGTCGAACTATCGATCGTGATTTCGCAAGTGAGAGAAGACGGATAAATAGAGCGAAACAGTAGTAGAGAGACACGATTGACGACGAAACTTGGGAAAGGGGTGGATCAGGGGTAGTATCGTCGTCAGATAAATTCTAACGTCTACAGATAGGTTACATCTTTTAATCGAACGATTCGCACGAGCGACGGTCGAGAGCGTGCTTCGAACATGTGAGAGGATAGGTAAGATGGGAAGATTGGCCGACGGGGTAAGACGAACGAAGATATAGAGAAAAGGTGGATAGTTTGGCAAAAGTTTCAAATCCTACAGGATAAATACGAGATTCAACGCCTCTATAGAATATTATCGATACGCTTCTTCGCTGATTAGCGGCTGGCCGGTGGACGAACCAACATCGAGCTTCGACTTGACTAGAATCTTGCCTCGAATTAATTCTTCGTCGAATCTTTGGTCCTTGATCGAGGATTCTCTTCTATTCGTTGGATCTCTCGTAGGAAGCTCGTGTGACGCGCGAAATCATCGCGAGGATCGTATCCAATGTTTCGTATTGTCCTCGACGGTGAAAGAAATAGTAACGTTTTCTTCATTTTCTTTTGCTCTTTCGAATACTCGACAATGAAAGCAGCCCTCTCGAAGCTATCGACGGCCATCGGTCGTCTCGTTTATCCGCTTACGTAATTATTAAAACGTTATCACAGAGATCCTCGCGCGATGAAGCATCGAACTCGATGGATCGGTTAGTCCGGCCAAGTCGCATGGAAAGACACGTTTCTTCTTCAATCGTACCGTGTACGATTTCCAACTTACGTTATCATCATAAACTTACTATGCAATATGTATCGTATATGTATATAATGTATAATATATTATATATATATAATATATATATATATATTTTTTGTGTTTTGATTTAAATAGATTCTCTATCTTGGGTTTTATTCTATATTAGGTAGCGGCCTACTTAGGCCTATCTCTAAACTAGACGACTCTAATTCAAACGAAAGGAATCGACGCGAAGCGGTCGAACGAGTCGGCCGCGAAAACCTCTTTTTTGCCGCGAGCTCGCTCGATCGCTTCGTCGATCCTCGAACTACGCACGTTTCCCGACAAAAATAATACAACTTTGATCGCACGCGACGACGACAAAGCTCACGCGCACCCAAAGCTTCCTCTGCGGTCGCCCTTTGATCGCGTCGAAACCACGGTGCGTCGTCGATGGCGTGCATCACTCGCGAACCGTTTGACTAGATTTTCGAAAACGTTCCTTAAATGTAAGCTACGCTAGAGAGCTAGAACAACCGGGACTACCTGCTAGCGTCGGAGATTTTTCGTTGCATCGAGAATTTCAATCGTTCCGACTAAAAACCGAGACGTCGGCCACGATCGACGACAAGCCTGTCCTCCGATTCGACCGACGGAATCCCTGCCGCGGAAACGTCCGTTTCCGTGTCCGCGCGATAGCTCGTGTAAAAACTTTTGCTTCCCTTACAATTAGTAGAAAAATAATTGGGCGATTTAGCAATCTATCGAAGGCTCGATAAGAATCCGGAAGGGTTATCCGCCTGGGCGTTATTCGTTGCTAAAAAGAAAAAAAAAAAACAGAAAAAAAAAACAAAACTAAGATAAAAACCGCACACTTTCGAATCTTGTTCCTCTGCCTGAAAACCGTTCCGACAACTCTTTCCGAGTCTTCTGAAATATTCAACAATATGTGTGTTCACGTAATCTCCGTTTTCTACATCGTTAAACGGGGTCCAACAACGGCTTCGTGCCACGGTTTCGGCAAAGACGGATCGCTAATTATTCCTATTACTATACGAGACAACAGCAGCGAGTGAACCGTCTTTATCGCTCTAATGTAGTCTACTTGTTTGGCGCGAGTATCGAGCACGAAGCGAAAGCAAAAACGAATACTTCCGAGTTCTGTGACGGAAACGTGTATTGTCACGTGTATTATACGGCTGTTCTGAGTTGCGTCAATCAGGAACACATGTTTGTTGTTAACGTACCGTGGCACGTATACGTACGTATACGTATCAGCCACGTTCGATTCGATTTCGCTAGCAAATTTCAACATTTCGGGTCAGCCTGAAAAGGAGAAAGCGGAAACGCGTTCAAAGTGCGCGATCATCTGCGGAGAGGGCGGTTCAAGGTGGCGGCGGGCGTTTCTTGAATCGTACGATCTCGCGGTTCCTTCGAATGTTAGCACGTACTCTCGCGTTAGGTACGGTGGTGGAGGTCGAGACGGTCCTCCTTCAGGCCCTCTGATTAACCGCGGTCCCTGCCGACTGAGAGGCCACGTGGCGGTGGTTAATGTGCGCCTTCAGGTTCCTCTCGTATTTCGAGCTGAACGCGCAATGGGGACAGTTAAACGAGGGCGCTTTACCGCACTCGTAGAGCAAGTGCCTCTTCAGTATGTAAGCGTTCTTGTAGCTCTTGCCGCACCGCGAGCAATTATGCCTGCGATCGAGTCCGGAAACGGAGACGGTGCCAATCGGTCGGTCGTTCCTCCCTGGGTGACGGGAGGGACAGTGGAGCCTGGCGCGTCGTTGGGGTGTCAACGGTGCCGGCACCTCGTTCGCGGATGCTCGCGAGACTCGTCTCGTACCCTCCGAGCTCCAACCGAGGCTCGCGAAGAAACCTGAAAGCAATCGAAACAGAGGTATCGACGGGTCGATTAGTTGGTGACCATCTGATTCGCGTTGTCGACGGTACATACGTTCGTTACACGATTGCTCTTTACAACGGCGCGGGCCATGCGATAAAAAGAAAAACATTCAAGTTTTCAAGCTTAGCAACAACGAGCATGTCAAGGGGTACAGGATCAATGGTGGGGGTGGACGGATGGGGGGATGATTACAATTTCTCGTGGTTACTCGCGGGATTCCACGCGCGGATGAGGATCTTCTCGCTCTCACTACTCTCTAGAAGAAGATCCCCGTCCGAGGTTGCGTTTCCTACGTAGAACAGCTACGCGATTGGTATCGCTTCCGCGCCGCAGCTATACTTCCTTCGTTCGTACCTTGTGCGCGTTTTCTCCGTTGAACCAGTTATCGTCGAGAATCGACCTGAAACTCAACGAATGCGTCCATTACTAACGAAGAGATAGATCTATTGGATTACCTAATCGATAGCGACGCGTCGTATGTACGTCCTTCCTCGCAAACGATCGTCTCTTCGTGACCGATCGACCAGGTGCCTGCCAGGATACCTGCGAAAAATGAAATTAGTCAGTATGTGTGGATTTTCCGTGCCACGCGTTAACATCGTTTGCTCCTGATGTCTTTTTGTGGTGCCGAATTTTGTGCATCGGCCGCGCGAACCTGCGTTGCCGATGTCCACGAACAACGTTGGAAACGACGAGTAAAGCAAGAAACGGAACTCGAAGCGTTTGCCTTTCTAGACTTTATTTTGCTCTAAATCGAATACAAGGCTCTCTACAAATTGACAAAAAAAAAAGGAGGGAAACAAGCATTTTGGAATGTTCGAAAAGTCGAAACGATACGTGTACAAAGAAATGAAACGGAAGCACAGTGGAGTAGAAAATGGTGAAGGAACGACCGGCCAGTCGATGGATCGACGTGGTCCTTCGGTAGCGAGATGGATAGACGGTGGTGGTTAGAGAAGGACGACGACTATCCGATTTACTGGCCGATCGTTTTAGTAAATTTCACAAGCAAGCGACGCTTCACGCGCAGTAATAGCGGAGACGTCGCGACGCGCGACGTCTCCCCTTTCCACGGCCGACTTCCACTCTCGGTGTCGCGCATATTCCACCCTCGGCATACGTGCGTATACATGCATGCGGATTCGTCGCAAGAGAACAAGCAAAAAAAATTATCTAGAAAGAATATCTTTATCGTCATAGCGTAATCGTTAATTATTATTGCTCTCTAAACGATATTAATATAAAATGGAGACAAAAAAAAAAGAAGTGTAATAATAAATCATCGTTCGTTGGCAAATACATGGCGACAAAAAAAGTTACGATTATACAAGTATATTTTGCGTTCGAGGCGCTGAGCGGAAGTTGTAGTTGCGTTATTATTATTTTTACGTGCTCTCTCTGTTCTTACTCTCGCATACACGCGCGCACGGGCACACATACGCATCCACACTTTCATTCTATCGGTCATTTGCTCTTGCTCTCGTTTCACCCCTGCTCCACATCTCTCTTAATCTCTCCCTCTCCCTCTCTCTCTCTCTCTCTCTCTTTCTCTCTGTCATATTTACGGTCACTTTCACTCTCTCTTTCTCTCTCTCTCTCTCTCTCTCTTTCTCTCTACACTCCAATAGCGGTGCTTGTACTAATTATAAGAATATCGTAGTCAAGGTCGAGCGCGAGATTCCCTTGGCGCGCGATGAATTTCATTCGCGGCACTGTATAATACTTTAGTCGTAGCTTCGATATAATCACTTGAGCTCGATGGACGTTCGTGTCAGAGCAGAATCTAATCGGAACGCTATGTCCAAGGGATGTCACGGCCTCGAGTTCTCTCTCCGCGTGGCCTCGTGCCACGTGCGGTAAATTCGCTATTATTTATTACAGATAATTGTACTGTTTAATTAAACGCGAACGAATATGAAAGAAAATGTGTAAAGGAACCCGAGCAACGGTATACTCGTTTGCTAAAACAGACAAAATAGGTATACAGTGACAAAAGGGGGAGAACAAAAGTACTAAGGGAGGTGTATAGGAATAAATAGAAACCGAAGTAAAGTAAGAACAAAAAAAAAAAGAAAAGAAAAAAAAAGGAAAATCGTGAGAATCACATTGCGGTTATTAGGAATCGAGGAAAAAGGAACAAATGTAACGCGTAAGGGATCGTGGTCTACTATGTATATGGATCGACAACGAAGATGAGTACGTCTTAGCGGATATATTGGCAGTATAAAGGCGAGTGATCGAGATTAAATTCTGCTTTTTCTTCGGCGTAAATAAATAATTTCTAAAAAAATATCACTGGTCTCAAGATGTTTGGCTAGTGTCACTCGTAAATGGTATATCGTCGCGCGCTACCTTTCGATGGACTCGATCCATCCCCCAACCATTTCTCGTTCCTGTCTCCGGGGGCTTTCGTTGAAAGTACAGGGCAGAATAGACATCCATCGAAATAACGTTAGCGTCGATCGGTTTCTCTCTCTCTCCCTCTCTCTGTGCGTGACACCCAGCCAATAATACCGTAGAAATTCATTCACAGCTGGATGCGCCCAGCGCCTCTTGTTTCATTTTTTTTCTTTTTTCTTTTTCTCTCCTTCGTCTATCCTAAAATCTAAATGGTACTTGAAGGCACTTAACACAAGGCTCTCTCGGTTCAAAAGCTACTTCTCTCGGTATCATCTTGTCTCGTGACGCTTTTCGTTCGTTTCGCTCTCGTTACGCTGGTTCTCTTTTTTTTCTTTTTTCTTTTTTTGTTTCGTTCCCTCCTCTTCCTTTCCTTGCACACGTTTCCCCACGAATGTTCCAAGAAAACTGCCTACGTGTTTCGTTTGGTCAGTGGTCGGATCACTCCTGTCTTGCCTGTTTTCTCGCTATCCTCACACTCTCTTTCCCTTTCACTCCCTCTCTCTCTCTCTTTCTCTCTCTCACACACTCTCTCTCTCTCTTTACCCTCGATATATAATTGCCTTTGTCGCAGAAAACCGTGGTTCTTCAGTTGTCCACGGAAATTGACGAAATGGAACGTTTGACGAACGACGAGTGTAACGCGAACGAGTGCATCGCAGTGCCTGACTGCTGCATAAAAATATTGTTTGTAGTACGGCGATTCTAGTACGACGATTTATATAGTACGGTCTAGTACGATGTATCTCGAGCAAAAAGCAAATCGATATCACCCTCCTTCGCTTCCCTTCGACATTAAACACGCTGCTCGTCCCCTCATTATTTTACGTTGTATTCACGTTCCATCGCGGCACGTATCTCAACTGGAGAGCCGAATTAAATTCCACGAGCATGCACGATTAGACTCGGAATACCGCCGGACGATTAACAATAAAGATAATTCTTAATTTTAAAAGAGACATCGCGAATCGGATACGCGGAGCCGCGTTCTGTCACACAGAATCTCCCTTAACCCGATCTCCCGAGTTTTCACGCAAGTTTTTGACGTTGCCTGTCCATAAGTATATCTATTATATAACTTTCTTTTTCTGCCTTAAGATCTAAACGTATCTCCCTTTCGCGTGTGATTCGCCAAAGGGCTGTTTCAACGGTTTCACGGGTCTACTATGTTTTCTTCAATTTCTCTCCCTTTTATTTGCACCTTACGTTTTTCCTTACCGCCCCCCCCCCCCCCCCGCACCCCGAAAGTAACAGTTTTCTTTTACTTTGCACGTAACAACACCTTTCCCGTGTATTTCTCTTTTCATCTGTTTCTCTCGCAATTTTTTCATCCGTGCACTCGATTCGTACGCGTAACGCGTAACAAGAGCAATCGATTCATCGAAACTAGTACGACCGGAGAATGTTGACGAATTTAGACAGATATTTCGCTCGGGTTGGAAACGAAAGATTAAGTTCTCACGGACACGGCGCCGTTAGATCGAAATGGCAAATTTTCCGGTTCCCTTTTCATCATTCGTTAAAAATCTTGCCAATCTTTGCTCGTGCTCGTTCTTTCAATCATTCTCTCGTTCTTTCTCTCCCACGCACACCATCTTTCTCTCTCTCTCTCTCTCTCTCTCTCTCTCTCTCTCTTTCTTCTTTCCTCTCGCATTCTCTCTCCCTCCCTTTCTCGCTTGATTTACACTCTAATTTTCTGCCTAACCACCTAATTGTTTTCTTAAAACGCGAATGCTCTGCAATCGAATCATCTTCTTCGTTTTCTGAAATTCTTTCGTTCAAGATACGACAATAGAAATATAATATGTTATACAAAAAATAAAGCACTGTACTTTCTAAATTCGTGGATGGCATGTTTGTTGCGCTTTTCGCGAATCGTCCTACATACGTATCCTACACGCTACTACAAGAATTCTACGCTTGCAGGAATCGCTTCATCCCTTATTAGACCATTTCACCTCTCCGTCACTCCCCGACGAATGCCGCGAAACAAAGAAAAATCGGCCGCTCGAGAAACTATACGAGCTTAACTCTAAATCTCGTAACCAACAATATAAATTATACAACGTAATATCCTTTTCTTTTTCTTTTTTTAATCTAATCTTTTCGAGCTTCCTCTCTAGTTAATAATAAAAAATTTCGAATAATCAGAATGCAAACATATTTGCAATCGTGACGCTGAAACGTTTCTTAATAAATAAGCTTTCCGCTTGAGAAACAAAATTTAAATAAATCTCGTTCGACGCGTGCACGTGAAGTCTCTCGTTGGACCTTAAATCTTGAGTTCACGGTCGAAATATCACACTGGGCGCCCGATCACCGATCCTATCGCAGACCTACAATGATACGACTGAAATTCCCTGGACGAGTCGAACGACGATCATCAAAATGTGCTCTGTTTTAGATTACGTCTGAATGCCGAAAAGAAATGAAATGTACGCGTATTGCATTCAACCGATCCGGTATAAAAATACTCTCAATTCCAACGAACCGTGCCCGGCATTCTTTATGCGATCACAACCCCGTCCAAGTGCCTTTCCCAATTCTAACGTTCACCAACAGAAACACCGCCTTTCCGCGCGTTATAAACCCTCCGCTTATAAAAGGTCAAATAAAAAACTAAACGAAAAAAAGGAATTATCGATATCACGCTTCGTCTCGTCGTCCCACGAAGAAATCTGTCCTCCGAATACTTGGAATCCTACGACTTTCGCGATAGCATCTCGCTTATTTTTCTCTCATCTCGGTTAGAGTGTTCCCAATCCCGAACCGACACCCAAATTAAAGAAAATTCAAATAATTTCACTCTTGGCTCACCGCAGCGAAATCAGATCCGCCGCGATGGCCAATAAAAAAAATCGTAAACGTAATGAAAACTTAATTACATAGAAAAAAAAATAAACAAAAAAAGAAATAAGTAAACGATTATAATAAGCCCAATTATAATGCGCAAGACTTGAGTTAGACCTGATTAAAAGCCATAATGATTAGTACGAAAAAAGAGCTCGTAAAAAAGCTAGCCTTTCTTTACGACGATTCCCTTGTGTAATCATGCGTCTATACGTATATGTACACGTACATACATACATATAATGTTTTTGTTTACTTATTTAAAAAATTCTATACTTTTCCCCTTCTTCCCAGTCACGACCTTCTTATATATTTATATATATCTATATATATTTATGTTTTTTTTCTCGATATTTTTCTGTTTCAAAGACTTTGAAAGCAACGGCGGTGCCGAATTTCGCAGTGTTCCGGAGACATCGCTCGATTCTCTGTGTGTTACGCCCGCAAATTTTGACTGCGGAAAAATTTTGCGCCACCAAATCATTGAAATATTCACGGGAATCTTTCAGACTCCCGTTTCTTCCTTGTCGAACATACCAAAGGCACATGTGTACGAACGAATTTACGCGTACTGCTCTATCTCACACTCGTCCACTATCGTCGTTGTCGTCGTCGTCGTCGTCGTCGTCGTCGTCCTTGTTTTCATTTTCATTTTTCTTTCTATTTTTTTTGTTTTTCTTTTTTTCTCGTCGTCGTTGATTCGCCACTTTTGCTCAGTCGACGTCGAGGTTAATCCATCGGTTCGATTTCAGCAAGAGTCGAGCGAAAGTTTTCGATGCGCGCGATAAACCGTCCAACAAACAGGAACAGAGTCGAAGACGTTTCCAAGAGGGAAAGTAAAATCGTGATAGATCCATGGAGTATCGATCGTACAATTTTCATCGAGTTGGCGTTTCCGATCGACTGGGAAATGAAACTCGTTCGTGTCTGTTGCGTGTGTGAATTACGAAAAAGCTGTCAAGTCGATGGATGAAATTGGGCAAGTCCGAGAAGCGAACGACGGAAGCTAGTCCCTTCGAACGCACCCCAATGTTGACTTCCGACCTTTCCCACAGTTGAATCGGTCGCTCGCACGCATCATTCGCTCGATGATTCTCTTGGTTCTCTTTTTGCGACCAAACAGTTCAACGTTTCTTGTCATTTTCCCTCTTTCTTCTTTTTCCTTTTTTTGCAAACTTTTTTTTGCTTTTTTTTATCACGATTGCTACTATCACTTTCGTCTCTGACGAGGATCCTCCGCGATTTTCCAGCAACGTTTCAACGAAAAGTAATCCTTTCGCGTAGACTCGCACACCATCCCTTTCGTTCCGTGTTTTTCAAAAACAAAAACTTTTCATCGAGTCACTTCCCTCCGTTGTCTCGTAACGTTCGTCCGGCTTGGCCGACCACAGACGCTAGAACGGAGAACGCTAAGGCGTCCCTTCGCTTCTTTTTTTTTTCTTTTTCTTCTTCTGTTTAGATACATAACAAAAAGAAAGGAGTCATTTTAAAAACCTACGACCTAACTAATAGTACTTATTAAGTGCCTAATAATCTAGTAATCTCCGTTGATGACGGCGGTCGGTTGGCTCGTTGGCATTCAATCTACTCCGCCACTCCAGCATTCTCACCCCCAGCTGTACATGTATACGTATACATAAGCTACCCATTCTCTCGTTCGTTTCGACCGCCGCCACGCATCAAGGCCTCGCGAGGCAGTAGTATTATCGATTAATATTAATCAGTAACTATGCATCAAGTCGATCCATAAACGTGTTTTCTCGTTTCTCACCGTCATCGTTACTGATAGCTCTACGCCCAAGCCAACTTTTCCAACTATTCCTCTCGGATATCCTCCGTTTCTCCTCATCCTATTCCTCTCATCTGCACACACAAACACACACACACACGCGCGCACACGCACATTCCCTTTCTTTCTCTTTTTCTCTCTCTCCCTCTATCTCTCGAATCGGTAGCCGTTCGATCGCTTAGCATACAGTATACACGCGTCGACGGACGAGTTCTCGATCGACCAGATAGGGCAGCCGCCGACTCGGCTGAAGGAAAATCGACGTGTAGCCGGTACACGGAGATAGAACGGATCGAAAATGCGGGGGGTGGCCTAAGTTTATTGCACTCGTACGGAGGAGGGTAGATCCTGGCCTGCTTTCGCGTCGTTTCGCTCGAAACTCTTGGATCGCTCGCCGCGATCTCTCCGTTCAAAGCGCGATCGCTGTTGCCGAGTTCACATATGCGTTGCTTCACTTTCGTCGACGCACCCGAGGGGTGAGCCGTGGCGCCCCTCGGCGCTGCGTTCAACGGGGATTGATTCGAGACACGAGGACGACCGGAGACGCGGGCTGACACGGTCGATCGAGAACTCGCCCCCGCGGAAAACGCGGCCACGAGTGCGCTGAACGAGAAGGAAAAAAAAAGGAAAAAAAAAATATATATATATCAAATCTACCGCTTCGTTCGCGTCAGACGTTGCGCATACTTACACTGTATAATATGAATTACGAGTATAATATAGTATAGTATAGTAGAGTATAGTTTAGTTTAGTTTAGCTTGTCTCATAAATATTGTCTACAGTATGGAAAGTCGGGCGGTCGTGTAGCGCGTATTTGGCGTAGGAATACGGGACTCTTAGCCAGGTACTCGCCGAGCACGAGTCTGCGGATCGTGGATAGCCGAACGAACCAACTGCTCGAGGAACATTTGCAACGGTACGCTTGTTACGTTCAAGCGTAGACCGGGAATCAACGGTGACAGTCGCTTGGGGGGGGGGGGGGGGGGGGGGTCGAGGGTGGAGAGTAGGATCGATGAAGGGCACCGATCGTCTACGATGCGGTATTCGTAAAATGGAAGAACATTGTACAAAAGGCTCGAAGATGGGGGAGGAAAGGATCCGCGTGGCTCGCGCTCGGCATCGCGATACATCGGGGCTCGTCGAGTCGAGCCGGTGGACGTGCTCGCTAAGTAGGCTCATCGGCAGTGAACAAAATATCGTACGAGGAAACGCGAGGGATCTTAACTCGAGGTTTGCTTAATTAAACAGCATTAATTATTACGCGTTATATAATATAAATATATATGTATATACTTAAATGCATCGCATAGGAATCTACTAGGTTCGTGTTTCTGGCAGTCTGACGATCACAATGCTATAGGAATATCCCGCTGTACTTAAAATATGTGTACAATGTCTCTCTCTGTGTATATGTGCGCGCGTTCGTGTTGCCTGCGTGCACGTGTACGTACGCCTGTGTACGCGTAATGCGTGCGTGCGTGCGTGTGTATGTGTGTGTGTGTGTGTGTGTGTATATGTATGTGCGCGTGTGTACCCACGTATATCTCTGGATTCTGCGAATGGAAGGAAGCATTGGCGAGAAGCGAAAGATGCGCGATCCGATCGGTAACGAACGATCGAATCAGTGCTTAATACTGTACCCTCTCTGGTGTTTAGCCGCTCGCGCGGTAAACAAGGAATATAATAAAATGGCTGCCTTTCTCGAAAAGGCCGGAAAGCAAAACGCGATGGTCGGAATGACGAAGCGGCGCGGGGTACCTGTCCGCGCTCCCGCAACCCTCTTGCGGGGGTTGCTGTCGCGTGCATCATCGGAAGTTTCTTGGTTTCGAGTCAACTTATCGTTAAAACGAGTTTGGTGTAATCGGTGCTGTGTGTCTCTGGGTCTATATAACTGTTGACAGGGAGCACGCGGACCGGATCGCCCGACGAGCCCACGGTACGATGGAGCAAAGGGGGTTTACGTGAAATTTCATTCGAGTGGATTTGTGTGATTTTTGGTGTCCCCGGTAAGCCACACGCGCACGACTCAGCCCGTTTAAAAATATGGAACCAGTGTGACCAGAATGGTTGCTATGGAAGAGCTCCGGTTTTTCCGGACGGTCCTAATCCGACTCGGGGCGGGCCGTTCTCTCGTCTCTCTCTAACGGAATACAACTCTGCTTAGAAAGTAAAAGAAAAAAAAAAAGAAAAAATAATTAGGGATGGTGGGGAAAACAAGAACAAAACGGACACGTTGAACGAGAAAATCCACGAGCGTGTCGGACCTGAGCGGAAGAACGCTACGCAGAGTCTACGGCCGATGATCAACATCGATAAGAGGGGGCGTGTTATCGTGATTTTGAGTGGAACGCGAATTTCTTACGAAGACAGCGCCCCGAGCGGGAGATTGACGCGGTCTCTCTCTTGTTCATACGCGGTACATCTCGTTGCGCGAAAATATTAATTAATAATAATAATAATAATAATTAATAATAATAATAATAATAATAATAATTAATAATAATAATAATAATAATAATAAACCTTAAAAAACGTTAAAAAAAATAGAATCGAAAATCGAGATAAGAAGGATTGGCAGTTTGCCATATTCGGAAACTATCGCGGTTGCCGCGATAGTTTTAACCAGCCGCGTCGTTTTTGCATCTCACCGCCCTCAATCGATTTCCATCGTTATCGTCGCTGAATTAGCCTCGCGATCCATTTCCCTCTCTCTCTCTCTCTCTCTCTCTCTCTCTCTCTCTCTCTCGCTCTCTCTCTTGCTCTCCTTTTTTACTCTCACTCTCTCACATGCTATTGCTCTTTCGTTCTCTCTCTCTCTCTCTCTCTCTCTCTCTCTCTCTTTCACTCTCTCATTCTTTGTCTCTTCGCGATCGTTGTGTGCACGTCAACCGAGCGCGAAAGAAGCCATCGTCGAGTGGCTCTCTCCCTCTCTCTCTCTCTCTCCCTCTTTCTTTCTCTACTCCCCCTCTTGTTCGTGTGGCCTCTTTCGCGCCCGGACGACGACGTCGACGTCGACGACGAGGTCTCGGTGTCCAGCAGCCTCGTTAGACGAGCTCCTGCTTGTAGATCTTCTCTTTGTGCATTCGTTCCATATGCCGCGCGATGTGCATCTTTTGCTTCGCCCTGTACACGCAATGAGGACACTGGAATTGTGGCTCCTTGCCGCACTCCCACTTCTGATGATTCCTCAGGCTGCTCTTCAGCTTGTAGACCCTGCCGCAGGCAGGGCAATTAAAACCCTCCGGGTTCGAGGAGCCGGAACCGAGGCCCTTGCCCAATCCACCCCCGGACCGCCACATGATCGAGGGCACGCTCCATCTCTGCCAAGCGGCCGCCCACTTCAGCCCGGTGATGCTCAGGTCTTCAGCTGGAACACAGGATTCACGGCTTTATTAGTATGCTGTTCACACTGTCATTAAATCCTGGGGATGCGATCGTACGTTCATTCGTTCGTTCGTTCGCTCGCTCGCTCCCTCGCTCGCTCGCTCGTACGTCTTTTCGGAGATACGGGTATCGACCAATGTTAAGCTTAAAACGCTAAGCGACGAGCTTAAGACGCTGAGCCGATTCTCCGAGCGACTCGCGATCGTTTCTCCGTTATTCTGTTAGGCTGCACATGCCTGGAGAAGCGCGAAAGCTACCTTTAGCCGAGAATACCGATACTTTACTTTCTCTCTTTGTCTGCGTCATAGTCCTGTCGATTTCTCGTGTATCGTTATTCGTAACGAAAGGTAAATTTCGGCCTGTCATCACGTCCTGAAAAGCGATCGCGTTCTGCTCGACAGCATCGAGAAGGAATCGTTCGCGTTCAATTCGTTCTCGAGCTCGATCATTTCCACGCGATCGAAATGCGTAGATTATTGGTATCAAGGAAGGTGAGAATAATGCACGTTCGTCGTTCATCCCTACATTCGAGCCCCAAGCAGCTAGCTATGAATTTCGCATACGAAGAAGGAGCGGCATCTGTGTGCGACGAAAGAAACAGAACGTACCGTTTTCGGACAAACAACAATAACAGCAACAACAACAACAACAACAACAACAAATTGTCGATCCCACCACGACATTTGTTTCTCGTTTCCGGTTTCTCCAACCCCTGAATCGTTCTCGCGTTCGATTGTCTGTTCCTTTCGACGCGCAAGCGATAAAAGTCGTGTTTCTATGTACAAGTTTCGGGAAGAGTTAGTGCGCATGCTACTCCCCTAATGTCGACGGGAAGGGGAAAGAAATCAAAAATTCAAGAGAGATAAAATGCACTTGCCAGGGACGCGTTCGATTCAAAGAAGAGGATCGCAACGATGCTGTGTCGGTCTTTCGTCGAACCGTGGACAAAATACAGTGGATAACAACGCTCCGCGCGTATTGCCGCCCACGATTGGATCAAACGCGAACACACCGATGCGACATCTTCGCTTTCTACAAAAATGTACAAGTACTCCTGTGTCGGAGGAAGAGAGAGAGAGAGAGAGAGAGAGAAAGAGAGAGGAAGAAAGAGAAAGAACTCAAGAATGAAAGGAAACGGTGGAAGAAGAAGATAAGAACGGATAGAGTGAGAAAGAGAGAAAGTGATCGAGCGAATGAATGAGTGAGAGAGAAATAAAGAGAGAGAGAGAGAGAGAGAGAGAGAGTGAGAGATGGGCAAAATGCGGAAAAAGAAGTAAAGTCTCGCAAACATCGACGAGAAATATCTTTTTCGCTGATTGAAAATAAAAATAAAAAGAAAAAAAAACTTAAGACAGATCAGGTATGTATTATCGCCGGAATGGTAAAATTGTTGGTTCGTCAAGCTGAAACAAGTACGAACGATTAATTTGCTAGACGGAAAGAAAAATTCTATAGCTGTACTCGATCGTGAGAAGAGCAGAGAGAGAGAGAGTGTGTGTGTGAGAGAGAGAGAGAGAAAGATAGATAGAGAGAGAGAGAGAGAGAGAGAGAGAGAGAGAAAAAAACAATTACGAAAACCAACGCGGGTAATGACAAGGTAAATGTTTGGATGTCGTTCTGGTACTTTTCGTCTTTTGACTCATTTATTTAATCAAACGTACGAAATACGAAAGGACTTGTATATAACGTTAATACTAATCGCTAGATCATAATCCATAACACTGCGAATCGTGGTTGTCGCGTTTAAACATGATCAGTCTTAACGAGAGTTCGCTTACGAACCTATTTATCCCTATTATGTCCATAGAAAATAGTCTTAGCCGTACCGTGTTTTAACGTACGAGGTTTAAGGCTAATCGCTTTCTGTACTTTGTCCCTAGTTGTACATTTTAGAAAATCGCACTTATTGTCTCGGTGACCAATTACACCTACGAGAGCGTCGTTAAGGCACTGGAAAGAGTATACGACGCGAACGGTAAACTAATTGTCTAAAGAACACGAATACATCCAAGTTTTACAAAAGGAAACGAAAAAAAAAATTTTCAAAAAAAAAAAGAAGGAAACAGTAAAACGGAAAGAAAAAATTTGCATGTTTAAGTTAATCGAGAGTCGCATAAAAAATAGGAAAAAAAAACTTTGCAAAATATGTATTAGAAATAAAAAAATACTAGTAAATTCGATGTATAGTAATAAATATCAGTCGGTGTCTTTTAAGCTCGAAACACAAGACTTACGATAACGATTGTTCGATGCTTGTATCTAAAAATGAAGTATGACATCCTTTCATTTTATGTTGCATTACACGTAAAGCTTGTTTTGCGCTAGCTCGAAGTAGATACTTCGTTCGTTCAACCGTTTTCGATAGATACACAATATACGCGTATATTAGAGAAAGAGAAAGAGGGAGAAAGAGAGAGAATAAAAATTAAAAAAAAAAAAAAATTATATATATGCCTCTAACGTTGAAGGACGTGTTAAGAAATTAATACTTTGTACTAGCTAAACTTTCGATTTTAAAACGTACTTCGAAAATGACTTCGATTAAAATCATGCTCGTTGGCTTGTTCAACTCCTTCGAAGCTCTTTTCGTGATTTTCTTTTCTTTTTTTCCTTACTTCTGCCGGTCTTGGTATAGTCGTAGTACAAGTATACAAAGGAACGCATGACGGACACGCGGGGTGGTTGACAATCCTGCGCGGTAAATTTTTACGTTCTCCGAAAACCGATGTACGAGAGGACGTAGAAGCAAAATCGCAAACGCGTAGGATCGACTCCGGCGAACAACAGACGGATTAGAATACAGAGAAAACGTCCGAGAAGCCGATCGTTAGAATACGCGATGGATGAAGAAAAAAAAAAGAAAAAAAAAAGAAAAAAAATAAGGAAACGAGAAGTTTTAGTCGATCTCGAGCTTCGGCATGTAAGCTAGCAGATAGGCCTCCGAGTCCCCGATTTTGTCAAAGTGTTGCCGGCGGATGTGTCGCAACCAATGAGCCTTCCGTTTGCACCGCTGTGGACAGAACGGGCATTGAAACTGTGGTTCCTTGCCGCACTCCCAGTGGACGTGCCGCTGCAACGAGTCCTTCCTCATATACGATCTTCCGCATCTGCTGCAAGCGAATTGTCCCGGCGGCTTCTTGCCAACGTAGTTGTACGCCTTTGGTATCTTCAGTTCGGCGAACGGTAACCCCTGCTCGTGGATTTTCCAAGCCTGTACCGGGAGATCGGCGTTCTCCACGACGGCTTTGTTCTCGTCGGTGTCATCTGTAATCCGGAAAAAACAGAAAATATAGCTTTAACTCCGTCACACTCGTGTTCGCGCCACGTCTCTGTAGCACTTCAACCGAGCACACACTTGGTACACATGCTTGTAATCGAAGCAACCTCATAAACGCCTACGATCACCGATCGGGCCGTGACGCCGACAAGGTGCAGAACAGGTTCGCGCGATACCATAGTATCGACGTTATCGCGGGACGATCGTCGACGAACAAACGGGGAGAACGTACCTGTCTGCCGAGCAGAAAAGTCCGATTCTCGACGGCTTAGAACTAGGAGGGATAAATCGCGACGCAATGCCACGAATAAGATCGTTTCTGGGTGGATTAATAAATACAACAGCTTTTTCTCACAGCTTTACATCGCTCTTCGACTTTACATATGTTTCTTCCGCTTCCTCTTTCCTTTTTCTTTCTGTTTCGAGGGTGGCGCGCGCGTCGCGCGGTTACAATTGCCGCCGCGAATCGAGAGAGATCGGAACCGTCGACGAGTCGCGACCACCTCCGCAATTTGACACGCGCTCACTCGTGTTTCGATCTCAACTTGTTTCACGCGTCGTTAACCTTTAACACGCAGCTCGGCCGTTTTTTCTGACCCGCTTCGGGATGCTGCGTGGCAACGTGCCGGAGCACATTGCCTTTCTGATGGGACCGATAGTCGCAAAAAGCGCAACGAAATTTCTTATCTGTCCCGCACGTGCTTCGATGATTCCAGCAAGATTTCGAGGATTTCAAATATTTGAAGCATTTCGGACACTGGTAGGGCGTCACTCGGACCATCGCGCGTTCCCATCGACCCGGACCACCTGAAAAATCAGACACATATGTACTACTGCCCCCGATTTGGCCTTCTTCTTACTGCGCTGCCTTAAATGCCCGATTCGTTCATCGAAACGGTCAACTATTTTATGCTAACGCGACTCCATCGTTCGCTTCCGAAATCATCGTGAGAATGTCGTTCCAGCAAGAGAAGATCGTGTGTGTCAAAAGAAAATCGTTGACTTGCATGTAAATTCTTTCTGTCGTTTATTCGAAACGTACATCGCAGTCTCGTTTAGAAAAAGGAACTACGTGCGTCGCTCCATCGGAAACACGTTTCCTACCGATTAAAAAGAGATTGAAATTTTCGTTAAAAAATCGATCAGCCTGACGACTCTAACGCAGGCGACGTATCAACCTTGTTCCTTCCAGCAAGTGAATCGCAGTTGAAGTCTCGCACTCGATTCTTCGATTGGAACCTGCTTAGAACTTGATCTTCCTCGGAGAAATTTTCCCAAAAATTGCCAGTTACGTTTCTTCCGCTATCATCGACCTCGTCTTTTTTTTTCACGAAACCAACTCCCCAGCGTTGGTTGTTACAAAATACCATTTAATATCTCAAAAAAAAAGAAGAAAAAAAAAAGAAGATAAATATGTAACTACAATAGAGTCGACTCTAAGTTTTAACGTAAGGCGAGAGACATTCCCAACGTAATACGCAATTTGTCGAAGAACATCCGAGGTTCGCGTACAAAATTGACAGATAGGAAAATTGGTCATCCGCGCTCGTTAACGCGACGAGCAGATCACGTTATCGGGAAGATGTTGTGCAGCTTCCTCTGGTGCTCCACCAGCTTGTCCCGTCTGTAATACTTTTTTAGGCACACGCTGCAATGATATTTCGGGTCCTCGACGTGGAGCCTCATGTGTGCCGTCAAGTTGTGCTTGTATTTGAACCAACCCTGGCACACCTTGCACTGATATTTCGGCGCTTTACCACACTCGACACGCAAGTGCCGTTTCAAGCAGGACTTCCTCTTGTAGGAGCGACCGCAACTCGGACACTTGTACGTCGAATGCTCGAAGACGCCCTGGCTCCTCGAGACGATCGCTCCCGTCTCCTGTGCCCCGATCGCGTTCCTGCCTGTCGGATAGAGCTGCGGCCAATAACCTGAAACGAAACGAGACGATGTAGACGATGTTCCGATAGTACGTCGGCGAACTTTCAGATGTTAGACGACGATTACGTCTTCGTCGGGAAAACGATTAAGTCGAGACGTAACGAGCCTTTCGTTCGTCTTCCGTGCGCGTTACCTTCTCGTTCGCCAAAGGTTGCTTTTCGTCGAACGCCCGCGGTTACGATGGAAGAAGACGCAACTGCCTCACCGCGAAACGTTGCGCGACTCATTCAGGATTAATCGAGAGCGTACAACATGAACAAACATGAATACATCGCGTGACAAATAAGAAATTCATTGGAAAACGTGGCTTTTATTTTCTGCAAATGATAACGTTGAAATCGTGGAAATGAATAAAACTGAAACAGGAAATTCATCCGCTGGCAATGCACATCGCCATTCATTGTACACTTAGACGGGAAGAAAACAAATAATCATGTACAAATCACGCTGTATCCGGCATACGACGTACGTAATGCGTACGTGTGTATGTACAACGCATGCCATATTCTAAAGCACAAGGTATGCGATCGCTACGTCTCCTCTCTTTGTCAATGTACGCCATTAGTTGTAAATTTAATCCAACGCCAGCAATCGTTATTCAATACTCGATTACGTTAGATTAGAATAGAGGGAACGCATCAGGGGTGAACAGAAATGATCTGAAATGGTAAACGAGCGAATTCGTGAAACGGCGAACTGCTCGCGAACTGACGCGTACGGGTGATGATTGCGGAACGCGCGCCGCCGCGACCACGCATCGAAATCTCCGGTTCCGTCTGTCAAGCCGACCTCTTCTCGCGTTCGAACCTGGCCGATTTCTTCACGTCCGCCATGTGTACGTTATAGTGCCTTAATAAGCTGTGCTTGTGCTTGAACTTCGTGTGGCACAAGACGCACTCGAACTGAGCCTCTTTCCCGCACTCGAGCCTCTTGTGCCGTTGCAACGATATCACCCGTCTGTACTGTCTGCCGCAGGTGTCGCAGGGATACGTCTCGAAACTGATGGGCAGCAGGTGCTGCCGTTGCCAATACGCTGAAAACAAAAATTCTCGATTAGCTGAAATGATCGCTCGGAAATTCCTGTCTCAATACCGGCTGAGCCGACGCAACGACAACGGACGTTTCTCTCTCTCTCTCTCTCTCTCTCTCTCTCTCTCTCTCTCTCTCTCTCTCCCTCTCTCTCTCTCGCTTTTCGAAACGCCTTACTCTGGATGGTTGGATTCTTTTGTCTCGCACGCAAAAACTTATAACGCGGGAAATGTTAAAAAAATAGAAGGGGCGTGGGGAAGTGGAATAACACATATGATCTTTAGAAAATAACCCGCAACAAAAATTCTCTTTTTATTAATAATATTAATAATAATAATAATAATAATAATAATAATAATAATATTAATAATAATAATAATAATGTTAATAATAATAATATTAATTGGTGATATTGATCTTAAATGGTATTCAATAGTTCGGTCTCGTAGTGGTAAACCTTTCCAAGAGAAGAATGAAGTGCAAAATATCGGGACGAGTATTCGAGATGGACGACTTGCATTCTTTCCTTGTTAATACAATGATTGTCCGCCAACAAGGTCGTAACAAGGAAGTCGAAGGAAGTTACGGGTAAAATGTACAGGGTGTACTATTTTGTGTTTAAATATACACGACTCGATTACGACCGGTTGATGGAATTGATTGGTCCCCGCGTGGAACAGGTTAGACGCAAAGTCGCCTCGAACTTAACAACGAAAGGTACAAGGGAAACGGGGTGCAACGAGTACATCCTATGGTTGTTCGCAGGCAGATCGATGCGAGCATTCGTAAATACTGATATCAAAAATACTGGACGTCGTTCAGGCAGCCAACGTCCCGACGCGTCCTATTTCTTCTTCTCGTTCTATCCATGCACAACCTCGGGGTGATCAACATGTGAACTCTCCTCCTTTCGCTCAGACACACATCCACGCACGCATTCTCTCGCTCTCTTTTTTTCCTCTTTCTATTGTGCGCATGTACGAATGTTCATATAAAAATGGAAAAAAGTTCATTTTCTTCTTATCAGACTAAGAATATATACTTGTACGTAGAACGACAAACGAGTCGGTCCCGAAGAAATAAGGAATGTTTCATCGCGATACGTATGCGATACGTATCGGTTATCGAGTAATATTTCATTTTTCAATGAACGCGATACTCATCGTCAGCCTAACAGACCCGAGGCTAACTTATAGAAGTGTCTACACGCAGAGATCGGCTCTTTTGTTCGTTTGAGCAGACTTATTCGATCCTTCCATTAAATTTAAATTCCGGGGGAGCGAGCTTTCCTCGCCTCGATAAATCCGTTTGAAGGTACAGCGATCCCAAGAAATAGATTTGTGTGTTTGAATGTCATCGTCCTGTGCGGTTGTTCGAACGTAACCAGCTCGCGCAGTACTAAAAATGGACGCTCATAGACGCTAACGATTACAACATCGTTATTGCATTATATTTAAGTATTTCGTTAATACTGAACGATTACGATTACCGACAAACCGTACACCGTCACTGCGATGACCATGATCGATAAAGATTCGTTGATCTTGACTCGTTATCGTTGCTCGTTCCATCCAATGCCAAAGATGTAAGAAAAAGACGATTTCAAATATTTCCTTCGTTTTACCTTATTTTCATTTGTTCCCGTCGACTGTCCACCTATCGTTTAACGTGTAAATCGAACAAAAGTGTGAAAGTTGTCGCGCATCCACTCGATCAAGGGGGCAAAGTTGGAAGATCGAATAATTATTATCGTCTATAGTAAGTCTAAATGTTCTCAGGTAACCGATTTTTCTGGAGATTATTTCGCGAAAATCACCAGCGACACGCGATAAATAATAATCGCGATAAATACACGATCTTTCTATATCTAACTTTACTTGTATATGTATGTACTTCGTTTCTATCGGAAGAAGGCACTATCATCCCTTATCCCTATTACGCTCGGAATGATCGGTAATATTTCGACTTCAACCGCTACAGTTCCATATCTTGCGTACCTTGCGTACCGTGTAACGTGCCGTTTCTAGATAAAAATACCTTACCATCTAGACATAAAAATTCACCTAAACGTCTAGTATAAAAAAATGCTAGAAAGTACGCGAATCTCTGTGATAAGAAAGATTTCAGAAGTGGTAACACGATCGTCCATTTGGATGATCGATAAGAGAGGGCGATCGCCCTAATCTGTACGTACGATTAACTTTGTCTTACAGCGTCGCTTTTTAAACCGACAAACTCCTGAGACTCGACAGTACTGCGGATGATCGCCTCGTTCGAAGATAAACCGTTCGCGGACAATTTATAAGACACGCGTTTCAGTTTCGCACCATTCCGGACACGATCGTCGTAGAAATGAAAGGATATACGCCGTACGTACGCAGCGTTTCAAGCGGCGAAGCGAGCGATAAATTGTTGCATCGAGTTCCTGCCTGCCCCTTCCGTTTGTTATTTACAACCCGTGGTACCGAACGAGGTGAAGAAGAAGGAAACAGCGTCAAGAGGGAGGAAACGTTTCGTGGTTTGAAAGAAACTCAATAGAAACGAGGGAATGATTGCGAAGAAAGGAATGGAGCGTAACGGACGCGTCGTTCTGGTGGCGTGGACAAATGGAGAGACGATTTCTAAGACGATCGTGCCAATCCGGAAGAAACGCGAACCCGCCTTAGGCGCCCTCGTCGTAACCAATTTTCTGATGATGCCGTTTGTAATGCACCGTCAGATTGCCACGTTGTCTGGCCTTGTAAGGGCACTCGGGACACTGAAAAGCCGGAGGTTTACCACCGCACTCGACCATCTCGTGGCGGCGCATCGTGCTTTTCCATCGATAACCCTTCCCGCAGAAACGGCACCTGAATTTCCGTTGTTGCTCGTGCGGCACGCCCATGTACACGACGCTGAGGTCGCGTGGCTGCGGCAACACCTCGAACGAATCGGGGAACACCACCTCGCGAGTAGAGGTTCGCGCGCCACCATTGTCGTTCCCGCTGTCGTAGCTGTTACTATCCCCTGCATTGCTGACGCGTCTGCTCGCCAGCACGACGCCGCCCCTCGTCGTGGTCGCGACGCCCGACATCGACGAGCGACTCTTCTTGCCCGTCTGCTGTTGATGCTGTTGGTGTTGTTGCTGCTGTTGTTGATGATGATGCTGCTGCTTGAAATCCGACCGCAACAACGACAGCAATGCAACCATTCCTGCAACAGGTCCCGGCGCCAAGCGAGACGCGAGATCGACGTAAAAGGTTATTTGACGAAATTAAAAAAAAAAAGAAAAAAAAAAAGAAAAAAAAAGGAAATTAATGTAACAAAATCATCGACGGGGGAAACAAAATACGCGAATTAAAACGAACGATCGAAATGTGAGGGGATGTGCGGAGGTGAATAGAGGGTGCCAAAGGGATTGCGGATCCTGTTCTCGTTCGATGCACGAATAGTTATGCGGTAAGAGAGATCAGTGAGATTAAACCCGTAACCAACCCAACACATAACGTATCAGCCAATAGCTTCGAGAAATAAGTGCGCCCAGGATCAAATTTTGCCGTGTTTACGTGAATAGGCGTGAGGTATATCAAGGTAGCGAGAAAAGATGGACAGATCTGTTGAACGTAACACGATCGGACGTACGTCACGATCGTTCTCTCTCCGTTTCGACCAAGCCGATTTCGATCAATCTCTCCATCTTCTTCGAGCCTCGTCTTCGGTGAAAAATATGCCAATTTCCAACCCTCCACAATAAGATAACCAAACAGGATGCTTCGGATGATCGTAGGATGATCTCGATTCATACATATTTCAAATTGCATGTATATGTCTCATATGTATATGTCTATATGTATATATCAATGTACAAGAAATGTACAGAGAAAAATTGTCGTATTTACGTGCAACTGTGTGTGCGTGCGTGCACTTCTTCCTTTGGATTAGAACGCTTACGCGTATTTTTATCTACCGAACGGAGTAAAGGCGGGCCACTCGTGCTCGCACTTCATCGTTTAATCAATCGCAACTGTGGCCTTTCTCAACGTCTGGGAGAAATCAGTGATTAAAGATCGCGACGCTCGTTAGGAAAACAAGGTTCTCTTAAAAAGTCCACGCAGCGTGGCACGCGAGATGCCCTGAAACAAAAATATGCATCGGCGGGTTAAACGTGAAATCTGAAGGATCGGTGCGAGAACAACATCTGCTGCAACAGACTGTACGATTAGGATCACGTTGCGACGCGCTCGTCCGTTTACATTGTTTTCCTGCAAAACCAAGCGACAAACGTTTAATGATTATTCAAGCGGTTTCACATTCGGAAAATAATGAAATGAAAAAAAAGAAAAAAAAAATGAAAAAAAAAAAGAAACAGAGAAACACTTGTGATAAACAGCTAGACGACTGCAAGGAATGCACACATAGAAATGCAATTATCCATACGTTTTATTCGTATAATTTTGAAATGATAAATTTTTATTTCTCTATCGATTACAATGTCGTTACGCGTAAAAATTGTTTTTTATCTTATCGTGGAGATGTGGAAACCGGTGCTTGTGGGTCACGTGATACTTCAGGTTGTGTTTCCTCTTGGAACTGAAGTTACAGTAGGGACAATGGAATTGCGGCGATATGCCGCATTCGAGTTTCAAGTGCCGGTACAAAGTAGAAATGTTCGAGTAAACCTTGTGACACTTTTCGCAAGGAAAGCACTGCCTTTGCGGCTTCTTCGGTGTCCTGACCGCTGAGAGACGAAGCCGGAAATCTGTAAAAGAAACATCGTATCAGTCAAAATATATATATTTAGGTACTCTTTTCTTTCGATGTTCTGTCAACGTGAGCGTGTACGCGTGTGTGCGTGGTGTACCTATTATACGTGTACATGTGTTCTCGATGAGAAAGCAACATTCAGTAACAAACTATCGATTTTACTTCCTCTCACGTTAGGTGCTTAGTGAAATCGGTGAAAATTAATATAGCAAAAAATATGGTCAATGAAATACGTAAAGGGATTGGGAAAGAAGAAAAAAAAAAAAAAAGAAAAAAAGAAAAAAAGAATGAAAAAAAATGGAAAAAAAGTACGTAACCCGAAAAAAATGTGATACTTGTCACGACTGTTGCGGGGAGCTAAACAATTAAGCCGATACGAACTTATGGTGGAAGATTCGAGCTCGAGTTCCAGCGATCGCTGAAACGGGCGACGAGTCACTCCCGTGTGCAGAAGCCTGAAAAGAGAATCGAGAATCATCGCGCGCAGCGTTTCACGCAATCGTAACGCATCAGCCTTTTAGTATCAGAATATAATGTAACATTTATTTCTATAAAAAGGTATCCGAAATAACAAAGAAAATAGCGGGGGTAACGGTTTCGATCGCATCGCAGGTCGCGCGAGTAATTCGCGGTGAATACGTGGCGAGTCAATTGTTTACGTTGTAGAGCATTTTGTAGTGAATTTGTCGGATGAATTCGCCGTTTCCGGAGGTTAGGAGAACGGGCCAACATTCCGGGCTTTCTCGCACGTGTCGATGCAAGGACTTCCTCCACTTGTACGACTTCGAGCAAGCCAAACAGGTGTTCCATTCTGAAAAAGAAACGCGTTCGCATCGTCAATAATTGCCACGATCCTGTATCACCGAGAAGCACGCGCGTGGACGCACTTCGACCTCGCGGTCATCAGCTGCGTTTTTATTTATTTTTTATTTGCTCTTTTCTTTTTTTTTCTTTATTATCTTTTTTATTTTAACGTGGTTGCGTATAGTTGCGTATTTGTGTATAGTTTCTGTGCAGAGTGGGTCGCGTAGACAGAGTTCGATACCACGAGACGTCGTTTCGAGGCGGAAACGGGGTACTTTGAGAGAATAGTGGCGGGTAGCCGCGGAACGAACGCTGAACGCAACGCGTCGTTACCAAACGGAACATCTCTCTTACACCAATCACCCTTCCGTTGCAACGCAATCACGGCATCCCTCGCAATCGTTCGAGTTCCATTGCTACTTCGTTCGACCGCGGTCTCGAAACAATTTGCCACGATCTCTGCTAATTAATCCGACAAACGTTCTTCGAGTCTGTTCGACGCAACTAATTTTGGCTATTTATTTACAAGAGGAGACGATGTGCGCATGCTTGCGGAAAACAATGTACACTATGTTACAAACGGTCCATGTCGTTTGGGAGGGAAAACACGATGGGAGACACGAACGGGGGCGCGTAATACGTCCAACCCGACTGCGAAGCGTAGATCGTCGCGCATGCAAAACGAATCGAATCGTCGTCCTCTGGTGAACGTTCCTCGTCCTATTGGATCTGTAACGCTGCCTCTTTCTCGTCGAACCTTCTATCACAATCTCCTCACAGTGTCCACGTCTAGAGCAGCTTCGGGACGATTTCAACCGTGCCTTTTGCGCATGTGTTTCAACAAGTTACATCGCAGCTTGGTCTTCTTCGGGCAATAGAGGCACTGGTACTTGGGTGGCTGGCCGCATTCCTCTTTCACGTGCCTCGTCAACGAGCTGTAATACCTGTACACGTTCCCGCAGCTCTTGCACGCGTGCGTCTGACCCTCGACTAGACAACCTGGAAAAAGAGATCATAAGCGACGATTAATAAAAGTCGAAGTGCCAGTCGGTCGATCGTTTCCTTCGATCGGAACACTTTGCACCTGTTATCGCTAATCATTCCTAATTATACGCGTACGGTTATCGCCGTTCGCTTCTTCCTCGGAAATCGGATCAGACGCGCGACGATCAAAGTGTTAAAGTGCGAACGAAGATGAAAGCGAGATACACGTACGAGGTTTAGTTCAATTTCGACTCTCGATCCCATGCAGCCGTTAGTACATGAATGCACGTATGCGTGTTGCGAACACCTATGCAGTTTCTGAACGATTTCATTATTTTGCACCACATGGACGAACGAGATGAACAGTGAGACGAGGGAATAATACGTTTACGATTAGATGATTGCAGCGATGATAGTTTATTGATGTCGTTACCTTTTCGTACGGTCTACCTGTGCGGTACAAGTATACGTTGGTTACGTGATACTTCGATCGGAGACAACGACAGACCGACGCTCTCGTGAAATGGTTTCGCGCGAGGCGTCCTAGAGTATTCGCGTGTCCAACCGCGGTTCAACACGGGAACAGGGAAAGATGTAGGAAAATGGAATAGAACCGCGGAGAAGTAATCGATAGTTCCTCCGTCTACGGGGGATAGGTACGCGAATCTCTTCAGATCTTCGCCACGCAACCGTGTTCCTTCTTCAGATGATTGAGCAGGTTGAACTTCATAGGCATGATACTGTGGCAAAAGGGACACGTGTACAAAACTCTGCCGCATTCCTCCCGAACGTGCCGATTCAGTGCCATTCTCGATCTGTACGTTTTCTTGCACTCGCAGCACGCGTGGAAACCTGAAAGGAAGGAAGAAAGCCACCTTTGAGTTACGATGCTTCTGCCCAATTTCGTCGTTCACGAACAAGCTTTCGCCCCACAAAAGCATCAGCAAAGCATACAATCTCCTCTATCTTTCTCTCCCTCTCCCCCTCTCTCTTTTTCTGATTCGAAATTCGCCGATTTCTCTGCGCCTTGCTTCGTTCGGATCCGGCTCGATTCGATTCGACCTCGATTGGCAACGTTCGGTACCTTCCGGACTGACCGTCGACGCACCGTACATTCTTTTCTCCGCGGAAAACGATATTTACAATCGAACGCAACGTGCATCGGAAAGGAATGCTCATACACCTCTGCGTTTCTGTACGTTTCGTTTATTCAACCGGCATACATTTACCACCGAATGTTTTTTTCTTTTTTTTTTAAATAGAACAGACAAGGTTCGCTTCCACTTGGACAGGTTTCGGTAGCGGCTGGAAAGGTAATTCGTGGCTGAAACAAATAAGATCGATTGCTGGTTATTACGGGTTCCAACGATCGTACCATCGATCGTCCAATTAAAAGCGTGGCGACGAAGCGGCGCGCGAGACGAAGGTTCGGTGGTCGTTGCGAGGAAGTAAGCCTCTTCACCCAAGAAAGATAAGACAGCTCCTTCGATCGTTTCACAGATACTCTTCTGTTTCTTTATTTTTTGGTATTTTACGAAAATACATGCATTTACGTAGTTTAATGGAGTTAAGTTAGGTGGCAAGTCCGCGTGACGCCGTTGCGACCTTAACTCGCGATAAGGCGAACGACGCTCGCCGAGTGAACGCGACGCTTTATCTGTATCGTTTAAATCGTAGCTTTCCTTAAATCTAGAAAGAAGAAAAAAAAAGGAAAAGAAGAAGAAGAAGAAGAAAGACAGCGAAAATGAATGGAGCGTTAGCAAAACGAACGACTGGCAAAACGGTTTTGGTTTCTGAGGGTGTGCGACAGAACGATCCGAGCGACGAGCTTCGATGAATAATGGGGTACGTGTATTTTATGCGACAGAGAAGTAGTCGGTGAGCAATTACGGTCGGAGCAACAAAGATTGAATACTCGATTAATAAGATAAACGGAAGATTGTGGTTAACGGAACCTAGGAAGCAACGTGTGAGAGACATGTACATCTATTAGGCGTTTTCCCAACGCAACACGCATCGTAGCCAGGTCCCGTAACATGCTTCTCACCGGCGATTGGCAGTCGGTTCCGATCGATAAATCGTAAAGGTATTGACGTCGGCACGTGAAAGGGTAGCGCGCGAAAAACAAAATGGGTCCTTCGCTTGTCCCGCGGCCGGTCCGGAAACCGTTCCCGGCTGAGGAGGAGTGTAGGCACGAGGAAGCTTCGACGCGGATTAAGGCATTCGGAGGACGCGTCGGTTTGCGGTCGAAGCGACGGGTTCAGGTGTTCGGCGATGTGACCTTGAAGTGCTGTTCGGCCTGATGGGCGTGGAGTATGAAGGCCTTGAACGCGGCGAACGGGCACAACGGGCACTTGAACTGGGGCGGTTCGCACTTGTGTTTTAAATAGTTGCTCCACATCTTGTAGAACTTGCTGCACATTGTGCAGGTGTAGCCGAGAACCTGGTCGCCCATGTACATCTTCCGGTAGGCTGAAAACAGAGGGACCAAGTTAGAAACGGGGGCGGCACGTGGGTGCGAACGGAGGATAGAAGATAGGGGGAGGGCTGTGTATGCAATATCGGGTCGATTCGACGCGGCGGAAACGGGACTAGTGGACACGGTCGTGGGTTACCAGGGGAGGTTAGAGATCGTGAACACACAACACGCATTCCTGCGGAATCATTTTATTAGAGAACCGAAATGGTCGGCCGCTGCGCCGCGCCAAGCAGTCACGGTTCGAGCGCAAGCGTTTTTAAATGCAAATGTTCGACGAATCACCGAGTGCGACTAATTACATACTAAAATCTTCCTTACGGTGTCCCTGCCATCGGCATCCCTCTTTCTCGGTTCGTCGCATCCCCGGACACCGAATCACCGCTGCGAACACGCTTTATTCCGAGTAGTCTAGCATCTATTCTACAACTAACGGAAACGTCGCTCCGCGATTGCGTTTCACCCAGACGGAGGTAACGTAAAATGCAAAGATAAAAGTATTCGTCTATAAATATTTACGCGCGAATGATGAAGGGGGAAACCATGATAATAACAATAAGAATACTTGTAACATTCCGTAATATACGTTCGCGCTTATCACAGGTAGATTCAGCCTAGCTTGGCACGTCAGCCGACGTATCTTAACGAACTGTAAATTAACAAATCGTACAGCGACACGGTAATTACATGAACGGTAATCGGTGAAGCGGTAGAGTCACGCTCGTCGTGTAAATCTAATAAATAGCTCGTTGATAGCTCGACGAGAAGAAGGACCAGAGAGCTAGCCGGTTGGATAGCAGCAGGTGTCCTCGTAAAAATCCTCGTAAGTAAGAGCTCGGTTAACGATCGTACGCAACGCGCCACTCGTCCGTCTATCGGTCTATGTAGACGGGGCGAAACTAACGGCCTGGCTGTCAATTGTAAACGTTGCTGTGGTGCCTCTTTTTGTGGTTCTCCATGCACCATTTGTGAGGACTTTTGTACGAGCACGCGTCGCACGCGAATCTCGGCTTGGCATTGACACATTCGAACTTTCGGTGTCTCCAGAGCGATCTGTGCACCGCGTACGCCTTGCCGCAGTCGACGCAAACGAAACTCCTTTCCCGAATATCCGATTCGCCACCCTGACGGAGCTGTTGCTGCCGGGCGTTCCATCGAGCGACTCGATGTCCCGGCTCGAACGCGTAGATGGTCTTGTAAGGCCACAATAACGCTGAAACAACAACACCAGACCGGTTAATGCCGTTGACCACCTTTTTTCTCATTGGACACATACATATGACACGACTAACAAAATTCTTTTCGTTCGCGGTATCGTCCTTCGTTTGCCGTTCGACAAATCCCGGATTCCCTCCGCGGAATCGGTTCCAGCACCAAGCGTACGACTGGAAACAACAATCGTGACGATGCTTGATCGAGTCACGCGAGCAGGTCGCCGTTAAAAGAGAGGCTCGTTAAACGAGACGACGGTCATCGTTGCCTGCGACGATGAAAGGTATCCAATGATTCGGTTTCTTTCTGTTCCTCGAACACGAGAGTGCAAACAACCTCAACGTTTGTCATTTATTTCGATAAATTCCAAGCTTACAATACAGTGTGTATACCTATCGTCTACCGCGGATGATCGTTGTTGTATACTAGAAAATATTTGTATAGAAATCCGTTTGCGCAAAGCTGCATTCTCTATTCGAAAGTAGAGAAGAAAGAAACATCGCCTAAGGTCCAGCGTAAAGGTCCAACGCGTTCCAGTTCGTGGTGTTACGAAATTGTTATCGAAATTGTGTACCCCCTTACGTATAATACTGATCATTCCGGCTGTCGTTACGACTACAAACGGGTTCTGCTCTTAGGATTAATTCTACTTATACAATGCTGTACGATCGCGTCTACGGCTACTGTTTCGTATCGCTCGGCTGTACGGCGCGGTGGAAGGTCTTCATGTGCCGTCGCACGCAGAACGAGTAATTGCTGCGGAAGTTGCACAAGTCGCAGCGGAATTTCAGCACGCCGGTGTCGTGAACGTTTCGCACGTGCCTCTCCATGTTCGCCTTGTAGGTGCTCTTGTACGGGCAGAACGAGCAGGCGAATTGCGAGTTGCGCGGGTTCATCTTGCATCCGAACTGCATATGCCGCCTGAGCAAGTTCTTCAACGGGAACATCTTCTTGCAGTAGCTGCACGCGTGCCGTTTGTGGCAATGTTGGAGATAGGACTGCGCGCTCGCGGAAATCTTGAACTTGTCGAATTCCGGGTGAAACTGAAGATTATCGATGTGATTGTAGCCGTCCGCGTAACCTCGCACGTCCCACGCACCTGAAACAAAACAAAAGGACAGTGATGAAGCGGAGCTCGACGAAGACGCATCGACGTTCTCTCTCTCTCTCTCTCTCTCTCTCTCTCTCTCTCACTCTCTCCCTCTCTTTCTCTCACTCTCTCTCTCTCATCCTGTACGAAACAAGACCTACATACGTGCGTACGTACTCGAGCCATCGACCTGTTTCGAATCGTGCGAAGCAAGTTACGCTTTCGACGAAGGTTAGCAGCAAGAAAGTACGCGTGTGCGTGTGTGCGACCGCGCGCACCTACATTTAGTATTTATTAAAACAATTGGAATGAAAAGAAGGAACGTTTGCTCTGTTTGCGGTAAAGCGAACGATTGTCTGTGGGAACGCGCGAACGATGAGAGAAGCGACGGAAGAGAGGACGGTCGCGGGGGTGGCGAACGTTACGCTAAGCCGGAACCCGCGAGTGCACGTGTCTCATGTGCCTGAAGAGTATGTCCTTTCTGCTAGTCCTGTAGTCGCACAACTTGCAGCAGAACATCGGTGGTAAACCGCAACCGGTGCTCAAGTGTCGCTGCAGGCTCGCCTTCCAGGTGTAACCCTTGCCGCATTTCGGGCAGATAAAGACCGGCTTGCCGGACTGATCCGACATCAGCGAGTCGTCCAACTGTAGGCTGAACAAGCCGCCCCCTAAAAATCAAAAGCGTGCACGTTAGAGACGATTATTGCCCGGGTTTTTCTGTTTCCCGCCTCGGGAAGCGTCCAACGGTCGTGCGAAACACGTCCAACTGCGCGCACGGACGTCTCGTAATGGAATTGCGATGGAAGCCAGCGGTGGAAGCCAACCTATTAGCCAACTTAACAACAAGCCTTGACGAGCCGCTGAGAGATTGTACGTGTAACGCGCGTATGCGTGTAACTCTCGAAGATGGACGACGGGGAAATGTGTGGGAACGGTTCGCTAAAGTAACCTCGATTCGTGGCTGTGCGCGGAAAGTACGACAATGTTTGTAAACGATACGTTTATTGCATCTGTGACATCAGCCTAGCTGACGACTACAACTCACTGACGGGACACGGGTGTACGAGAGCGCGGACGGAGGCTAATAGATCTCGATCGTCGCGAAGGCCGCGTGCTCGCGCACCACGTGATATTTCAGCAGAGTCGGTATTCTGGCCCTGTGGGTGCAATAAGGGCAAGGATAGAGCGGCTCCATTTGGCAGAAAAAATTCATGTGCTTCCGCAAGCTCCTCCAGTCGCTGTACTTCTTTGCGCACTTCAAACAGAGGAGCTCGTCCTTGCAACGCCTCCAAATATCGCGTGGCAGTTGATCGCAAAAAAGTTGACCTTTGACTGAAACAGTATCGGAAAGTTGCATTAGTGAATCGGGCTCTTCGCCACGGATGGGAGTCGAAGGAAGGAACGCGCGGGGACGTTCTAATCGCGGTGTTAAAGCCAGAATTGATTTTTTCGACGAGATACATACGTCAGATAGACGTCCTGCTGGACGGCCGGGTTCCATCGTATCGCGAGCTAAAAGACAACGAGAAAGGGCAATGGATGGAAGAGTACGCGGCAGTCAGTTTTACATGGCAGTATATTTTATTCGTTTCATCCGTCTCTGTTACTCTTCCTCTTCGTCTTCTCTGTCTACCTTCGCTCGGTAAAAGGGGGAAGTGTCGTGGGTGAATATGTATTCGGTGTAACTTTAGTGTCAGCCGGTCGCAAGAAATACGCCGCACGATAGAGATATACGTAAACCGTGTGAATTTATTATTTTCACGTAACATCTTCTATAATAACAAAGTTCTCCTTAGAACAATATCGCAAGTCAAGATAAAGAAAAGATGGAAGCTAATTTCTTCGATTCGCACGCTCCGCCACCGTTACGGAGAGAGATCGAAGCGTGCGAGAGACAAATAGTATTCACAGCCCAATCAGCTACTCACAATCAGACGCGACGCGACGCAACGCCGAGGGACATCGTCGTTCAACGATCGCGCTACAATTTAGTGAACCAGTATTTCTTATCTCAACTTTGGCTTATCCTATTACGTATCGTAAAAGTTATTAAGTGCACCATTGCAGTTACTTATTATGTATACCCTTACGATCCTAGCTTCTTTTATGTAACGCAGTCTTAGAATGATTAATCCAACATGATAGTAATGTAATAATACAAGAATAATAATAATAATAATAATAGTAATGATGATAACGATGCATGTGATAATAATAATAATAATAATAATAATGATAGTAATAAGAATAAAATAACAACATTGACAATAATAGTTATAGCTAAGTAAACTTGACACGTTCAGCACCAACAAAGTATACGCGGTACGTTTACGCATTCATGTGTTATACACGCGTGACAGAGAATTCCTCACGGAACGTACTTAGACGTTAGAATCCATGCGTATCGAACCGTGCTGCATACTTCGTGAACGTTCAACCTTTAGAGAACCGGGAAGCCATCCCACGCACAGATAATTTAAGTTTATAAACGACGGAAAACAAGAACAAGTAAAAAAGCATCTACGTCCACGTGTCGTTAGTTCCGAGCGTAAAACCAAAAATGTATTCGTACGTTGTTGAAATGGAACGATATTCCGTCCTTTCGCTCTCCGTTGACTTGCAGCAAGTCAATTATCGATTCTCTAGAGGTTAAAACAAGCTTCCACGCGGTGAGCCGATAACAGGAGTGGTTTCAAAGCATTTCCAAATGATCGCAAAGCGTATTCTCTTCTTGTACTCAGATATATCGATGATATATATATATATACGTACAGATATAATAATAAGACACTTGGCAAGTAAAGGGCACGTAATTGTCGCGAGCATCACGATTCGTAGAATCCCTTTTGAATCTCTTTTTTCTTTCGCTACACTTCAATGACGTTCTACAATCTTATCTTACAACTAGTAAAAGTGTCTATATGTACCTTGTTTTCGTTTTGTTCGATAGAAGCTTATTCCTTAAGGCCTTTAGCGCACCAGCCATTGGCGAGTACTCGTTGCATTAGCATTTTCCCTCGCAATTACAAAACATATCTCGAACCTCTAAGATCTCCGCTCGCAACGCTGAATCGCGTAGTACGATAAAAACTAATAATCAACGTTGAAAACAAAACTGAGAATGCATGAAAAAAGAAAAAAAAAAGATCTAAGACAATATCCTCAAAAGAAAATAGAAACAAAAAAAAAAAAAAGAAAAAAGTAAAACTTTTCTCGTGGAACCGTTGTCGCGTTCTCTCCCCGCCGATCTCGTATCGTTACCAATTTCTGATTAGTTGCCTCGGTGAACGATTAAAACAAACAAGAAATCACCTTACGAAACCTAATCTTTAACCGACATCCTTTAAAAATCTCACGCCCTCCCTTGGCTCTCCGACGTTTCCGCTTCCTCTTGTCACGTGTTTATCAGCTTGGGCTTCTCGTAGACCGTGTTGCAGCTGGCATTGCCGAAACTGTCCCTGTGCGAGTTCTTCAGGTGTCTGTCGAGGGTGCAACGGTGGGTGTACATGCGATTGCAGAGGATGCAGTTGTATTGTTTGCTGGTGCCGCACTTGGTACGGGCGTGACGGGCCAGGCTGCCCTTGATGTCGAACCGCTTTCCGCAACGCACGCACTCCCACTTCCCGTTGGGGTTCTTGATCTTGCCGCAGGTCGTGTCGCGGTGGCGATTCAGGGTGGCCGTGTTAACGTAGCTCTTCCCGCAGCCTGGACACCTGAGCTTGACGCCCTTCGGGGTGGTAAACGACGGGTTCTGAAAGAACCGCCTCGAATACTCCGGGCAACCCACGCTCGGGCTGTACGGGGTGAAATTGCTCACGACGTAGTTCGGGTACACCCCGTAATCCGACTTAATCCCTGAAAAATAAAAACAGACAAGTTTCACATGTTAAGGAGGAAGGAAGCGTGAGATGTTGATGGCCGGGGCGGGGGAAAGAAAGTATATATTCGGCTTGAGAGTGATCCAAGTGTTAAAAAAAAAGAAAAAAAAAGTAGAAAGAAGTAAAAGAAGTAGAAGAAGAAAAGTGAGATTTATCTCGAAGGGAAGCTGGAAAGAAACGCGGCCGAGAATAGAAATACAGAGTTAAAGAGGAATCGACAAGAAACGATCTTTCCATACTTTCTTTTTTCAATTACTACAAAATAGAGAAGAGAATAAAAGATCTAGAAGGGGAACTACTTTGAATTTCTAGTACGAGTATCGTTAATAATTGCTGTATACGTACATGTATAATCGAAATGATACGTAGGAAGAGTATCTTCGACACGTGCGGACGAATCGAATAAAACAAGAGAGTGTATTGTATCGTGAGGGAGAAAAAATTGTCGGAGAAGTTTTTAAGGTGGAAAAAAAAAAAAGAAAAAACGGTATGCAAAATTTGTACACGAGCGTACGCATAAATGCAATTCTTCTGTGTGGAACTGGTCGGTTTTCACTGCATTCTGATAACGCTGGATATAAAATTTTATTTCGTTATATTTAGCATCCTTGATAGACACTTTCCATGACACAGTAAAAGCTTAAGACATCTAGCTATTATCGAGACTCTAGAAGGCGTATTAGAAGTGTGTATTTTGATATAATATGCCGCAGCGGTGAAACAACACACTAACAACTACGTTAATAAACGCGACCAGCTGGAATCTATTACAAACTCGAACGATTAAGAGTTCATGCAGTTTACTAATGTCCGTCGCGCGTTCCGATATCTTTTCGCGGCGTATCTTCGGGTAGACGACGACGGACGCTGATCTCTTCCCGTGGCTGCATCTTCGAGGATCGATGACCACGATGATCTTGCGCACCGAGAAGTTTGAACAGTGACGAGGATCTTCGGCACGAGTAGCAGATTCTTCGCGTGTTGGATCAGACATGTGTCTTCGGGTGACGATTTCATGGCGACAATTTTCGAATCGACGATCGAAACCTTCAAGCTAGATTTCACCCCTTGGGACCATCGCTCGGAACACCCCGTGGAAACACGCCGCTGCGTCCCAATTCGTCGGGACGATAGGCACATCTTCGCGTAGACCTAGAAGAGTAATATCAACAGCAGAGCGAGATTAACAACGAACTATGTTCGATTCTTAAAGATCGACTTTCTTTTCCAACTTCTGGCTGCTAGTAACCTTAAAACAAACAAACAAAAAAAAAAAAAATTGTGATGAACCATTTGGAACGAGGATAAAGGGAATCGCCAGAAGCAATCTACCGTCTTTTAGAGGGATCTGGAAGGGAAGCTAATTGTACGCAAGGCAACCGGACAGACAGACAGACACTGCTGTCGATTCTATCGTTCGTGACAGCGAAAGGAGCACGTTTTCCCTCTTTTACAATATAAAATTAGCCTCCGCTCCGTTGACTACGTCGATCTTATGAATCGAGATCAGATGACGTCGAAGACTCGTCTTTTGCGTAAAACAGTAGCTGCAGTAGCAACAGGGGAACTGCCGTTTTCCGCCGCATTCCCATTTCATATGTCTTCGCAAGTTGCACTGCATCGTGTAGCTTCGGCCGCACTGCTAGCAAATGAACCGAGACCTCGCGGAACCTGTACAATGAAAAGAGAAACAGTATCGTCAGTACAGTTGTATCGGAACGTGGGCAAACGAAACGATCGGTGCGTCTCGAGCAACTATCGGGTTTCTTGTCTTTAGATGCGGATGTCTAACTTAGGCTCGTAAAACGGTTGCCCGCGCGCGGTTTCTCGTCTTCGAATCACCGTCGGACAGACAGTCAAACAAGCTAAATCAATTGCCAACGCAATTACAAAAACATCCCAAATGTTCATTTGCGCGTAACAGAGAACCATGACAGAGAGCGTTCGTTTTCAAGAACGTTTTCTACGTGACAAAATGAATCAATGACCAAACGATCGCGATTGTGGGTAATCGTTTATTGAACTCTACATGGGAAGAGGGAGAATCGGGCAGAAACGAACGCGGGACAACATCTTCGTGGCCGGATGCTTTCTTCGGGCAGACCTTTCATCGTTGTGATCTTCCTGGTGGTCTCTTCTTCGGGAACGATCTTCGACGATCGGCGACGCGAACACGGAATCAGCAGCCGCGGTCTTCAATGGCGATCACCGGTGTTCTTGCTTATCGATGACGCGACACACAACAACGAACAACAAGAAATTGTATCGACTACAACGACAACAAAATTATCGGGAAAACCTGAAAGAAGAAATCGTCAAACTTTAGAATGAAATTTGCTCCGGTAACCCTTTCTACCCTTTCGACCTTTTCCTCTTCGACGCTTTCTCATATCAATAACGAGATAGAAGCGATTCGAGTTTCATCCACAAGTTTATTGGTTTCCTTACCGTTTAACCTGACAAACGTTACACGAACAGAGTTGCTCTTATGAAAAAGTTTCGCGCTGGTGAGAAAAATCAAAAAAAAGAACGAAAGCGTCGGGATGAATGCTGGGTGAGAAAGGAGTGGGACGGTCTAGTTGTAAGTGGATCTCATCCAGGTTTTACGGGGCGGTACGAAAATGTTGTGCGCGTTCAGCATGTGCTGCCTTAGCTTCCCGTTTTGCGTGTATCTAGCCGGGCATAAGTGGCAGGCAAAATGCTTGTGCCCGCCGCACTCGAATCGCAAATGTTTCACCAGATTGTGTCGCATTTGATACGATCTGCCGCACTGGTGACAGGTGAACGCTTCCATATTCCTGAAGCATCCGTTTCTGGAGGCCCGCGCGGTGATTAGCGGCTCTGTAAAACAATGAAAACGACATTTCAAGCTGAATTCGCCGACGCATTCGAGTCTTTCGCGTGCTAGCTACCACTTTCGTCGTCTACCGGACGATCGAGGGACAGCTCGATCTTGGAGAGTGAAAGGAAATCGGGATGTCGCGGGTAACGTTTATTTCGTGTTTTCTTTTTCTTTTCTTTTTTTTCTTGTATAATGCAGAAACGATAGAGTAATAAGAATAACAGTAGTGAGAACAATGGTCGTTAACAGGTACATACACACCCCGCCTCTCTTACCTCGCTGCTTACCGTTGAACGCGTGGGACTTGCGACGCGTTCTCGCGTAAAGACTCGTCTCTGTTCGTAACTGGGAATTGTTCGGCGGTAATCGTCTTTACGCGCGTACCGTATGGTAAAAAGCGCGGATCGTATGGAGGACGGAGGACGAGCGAGATCGAATCGTCGATTCGTTTATTCCTATCGTTGGGCAAATATTCGCTTGGGGACGGAAAACTTTGGCGGTAGATAGATGTTGTGCCTCTGCAAGAGGTGTCTACGCAGACCGATATTCTGCGTGTATCTCGCCGGGCAAACATGGCACGTAAAGTTCCTCTGTCCGCCGCATTCGAATTTCATGTGAGTGGTTAAATTTCTCTTCATCTTATACGTTCTCCCGCACCGAGGACACTTGATGGGCGTCTCTGGTATTCCCGTGGATCTCCCACGAGGGACATAACACCCTCCGAATCCTAGAAATAAACGGTAGACCCTGTTAGATAGAACGGTCGAGATCCCGTCGATTGGACGATTGTACGAACACACATACACACACACACACACACACACACACTAGTAGAACAAAAGGACGAATTCACTTTCACATTCTTTCTCTCTCTCTCTCTCTCTCTCTCTCTCTCTCTCTCTCTCTCTCTCTCTCTCCCTCTCTATCTCTATCTCTCTTCCGACCCGGGAATACCTGTGGAGAAGAAAGAGTCGGTTTACAGTTCAACCGGTTACAGAGCGAGATGTTGGTTTAGGAAGCGCATAAGTTTATTTAAATCGTACAGTTACACTCTATCGGATTCGACGCGTCTTGGAATACCTTTCACCTATCGCTCGTACAATCTGGTTAAGGGTTGTTAATTAAACATGATTCATAGACGACGGTCTCTACTCGCGTAGATTTTGGCTGTGGTTAGAACTAAAATTAGAACAGGTTCGTGTCGAAGGGAATAATATTCGCGCCACCGTTGGCTCTGATCGAGTCTTGTAATCGCGTTTTAGTTAGCGACTGCTGCGCTTGAATCCCTTGATGAACGTAACACCGTTTGCGTGAAATCGTTTACCGAAACCTCATGCTGATTTACCAGGATACCCCCTACAGGAAGGAACGACTAAGATTCTCGTTACGCGTGCGATCGAAATCGAAACGGGAATCGAAACGGGGACCGAAACGGGAAGAGCGAGCTCAGTGTTTGGTTCTAAGGTGTCGATCGAGATTGCTCTTTTGGGAGAATTTAAAGGTGCAAATCGGGCAAGTGAATTTCGGCTCGATCCCGCACTCGTAATTCCGATGCCTCCAGAGGGAGGTGAAGACCGCGTAGACGCGGTTGCAGTCGGTGCATACGTATCTCTTCTTCCTCCGTTTCCGTTCGATCGTCGCCTCTTGACCGTTCCTCTCGCTCGCCGCCGATTGCTTGTTGCACTCGAAGATCCTGTGCCGGGTCAACGAGGCCATTAGCGCGAAATTACGATTGCAATCGGTGCAGAGGTACTTTCTCGGGCCCCAACGGTGCACCTTGCCCTGCTCGTTCTTCAGCGTCATCGAGCGGAGATGCCTGGTGTACGTGACCGACCGCGAGGTGGACGGCAACGTCGGGACTGTCCAGTTGGACGAGCTGTAGTTTGTCTCTGAAAACGAACAAACGGGATAGAAGAATTTTAGTTTCCCCTCTTTGCACAGGAGCGATCGTCGTGCCGCGCGCGGTTGTAACGTCATAGTCGAAGCACAGAAACTCCATACGAAATGTAAAATACGTAGGACTCTTTATTTACAAGATGATCGCCGCGTCTACAATGGTACGCGCACGGTGTACGAACGCGTACACTGTAATCACAGTGAGTGGTTACAGGTCGCGGCGGAGTCAGTTCTGCGGGTAATCGTGATAAGAGGCGAACACGGCGCCCGGAATGCCGGCGTTCCCATCGACGTCGGCCAGGGCGTCCACTTGTTGCAGCCTGTAACGCGGATTCTGATCGAGGAGATGCTGGTGCCTGGCCAGTATGTGCTTCATCAGGCTGTCCTTATACCGAGTCCTGTGCGGGCAGAACGCGCACTTGAACTTTGGATCGATGCCGCACTCGAAGTCGTGGTGCCTCTTCAGGTGGTGCTTGTGCTTGTACGTCTTCCCGCAGGTGGCGCAGGTGTGCTTCGACATCGAGGTCACCGGGTACTGGGCGTCGACTGAAACAGACACGAGATCGTTACGATTAGTGGGGATCGATTGTTCCCGGGGGCAGAACGGTTTCCCAGCATCTTATGTCGTCGGTCGGACGATCTCGCACCTCCGACGAACGCGAAACGAGGGTAAGTAAAAGTACACGAGGAAACAGCTCTCGGATCGGGGGGTGGCAGACACAGAAAACTGCTTTTGCTATGTGAACGTGACTGACTTTTATTTCACTCCTGCCGCTTGCCTCGCCGCGGAGATGTTACAAAGCTGTGCTGCCGCCGTCGAACCGGAAATTTTTGCTTTGCGACACTTCTAATCACCTCTCTCGCCTTCATCCCCGTTCCCGTTTCTAATCTACGCTCGAAATGAAGCCGGAAGCAACGAATGGGAATCGGGAACGGATCGACGATCGTGTCCGCGTTGCGTCTCTATACAGGCGTACACATACATACATAGCCGTGAAAGTGAGGCGGAAGAAGAAGAGGAGGAAGAAGAAGAAGAAGAAGAAGAGAAAGAAAACGGAAAAAGAAAGAAAGAAAGAAAGAAAGAAGGAACGAAAAAAAATATAGTACGTTGAGAAAAAACGTCCTGTAAACACGGCTGCACGCCAGTGTCGGAAGAGGAGACGACGGATCGCCGCTCGTCGTGCTCGAGCGGTGCTCCGACGCGATTTCGTCTGAAGCTAAGTCTACGCTTCGGGCTCGTACGTTTGTCCGATCGATCGACAAATGATCGCGAGACGAACGTAAATCGTTCAGGGATTTCTGTATTGCCTGATGGACGCTGTTCGGGGCGTGAATCCAGATCTGGCGTGTTTCAACATGTGCACCTGAAGATAAGATCTGTAGGTCGCTCTGTAAGGACAGAAGGTGCATTGGTGCATTGGTTGTTTACCGCACTCGTTTATAACGTGTCTCCTTAGATTCTTCATTTGGTGGTAACGACGATCGCAATTGTCGCACGCGAACCGACCCTGTCCACGGGACCTTCGCCGATCCTTGGGCATTTGGCTCATGTAGAATCTCATCTTCGCGTAATCTGCAACCAGGAAGAAACGGATCTCTGTTAAGTACACCGAGCTTCGGGATCGCGATCGTTGTTCCCCCGATCGTTCCCACCGAACGGATCGGACGAGAACGATCGACGCGACGCGCCACCTCTAACATCGTGTACACGGCCGCACCGTGATTGCGATAGATAAGAAAGCAGGATCTGGGAGGGGGGTAATAACGATCTTCTAATTTGCCCCAAAATGCGAAACAAAACGGTACACGGTTTCGTTACATGCAGACGGTATTGTGCGCCACGATGTGGTGGTAACGGTACGAGGATTTCTAAAGTGAAACGTGCTGCTGTTGCTGCTGCTCCGTTTCTGCTGTTACGCTATCATCCGTTTCGTCCGCGTGGCTAGCGAACGTATTTCTCATAAAAATGAAACCAGTTTTACAGAGTGTCCAGCGTTTGGCGTTCTCCGACGATTCTCTCGGCTCTTCGTCCCGTCTCATCTGGCGTTCTCGTTCGCTACCATTTTCCCCGGTCGACTCTGAAATCGTTAATCGACAAGTTAGAGAACGGTCGTATCATGCTGGCGGCGAAATCGAACGAACCAAGGAGAGAAACGCAAAGAAAGGGAACAATCTACAGATCCTTGAGAAGAGAAACGTATTTATTGGTACGAAATAGGTAGGTGTGCTATAATGGATTCGAATGTCTCGTCTAATCGGACAGAACCTTTCTCGAACGGGAGTATTTAGATACGACGCGGACATACTCGACGACTGCCGGCTACGCGTACAAGCGGTGGTTTATTGTCGATCATGCATCCATATGTGCTATGGAAATAAGCGTATGGTTTTCCGACGCGGGGAAACTCGGTACATCGCTACGGTATGTGTTACTTTGGCTGCGAACCGCGCGTGACCGGTTAACAGGGAGCTCTCAGGTAACTTGTTTAATACTTGCACGACTTGTGTCCATTTCTGAGTCGCGCGAACGTTCGTACCCTCGCCGCCGCCTTAACTCTGAACACTTGGTTCGAGTTTACCATCGCGTCCCAAGTTTTCACGCTCATCCGCGTACTTGTAGCGTAAAATTTGTGGGACAATTTCGGACGCGTTACTTGAACGTAATAAATCTCCTAATGGAAAGCGAGGGTACGATCGTGGCAAGGGATTAACGCGAAAAATTTACCACCCTGTTCGAAATGCGTCTATTGGAAATTAACGTCAAGACGTATATCGTGGAAACGGAAAATTCGTCGTCGTCATCGTCGTCGTCGTTTGGTCGTGTGCGCGTGAAGAGAAAAAGAAATTAATTTCCAACATCCATGGAGGAGGACGACACTTTGTTCCCATTTGGCATCGCGTAGAATTCGGTCAGCAGCTTCATATGCCTGCCGTTCAGGTGCGTGTTCAAGCTGGACTTGTGCTTCGTTCTGTAAGGGCAGAGAGGACAGTGGAACTTTGGTTCCACCCCGCACTCGTGCTTCAGATGCCTCGCCAGGCTGGAGTAGTAATTGTATACCTTGCCGCAGTTCTTGCACGGATAGGTGACTTTCTGGCAGTTCATCAAGAAGCCCATCGGACACGAGTCTGAAAAATCGGAAAGACAGAGGGGATCGATATTAGAAACGGTCGCAGGAGAGACGGGACACTTTCGCCGCGGATTCATATCAGCCGGATTCGTATCAGACGGACTTGTATCTGTCGTTGTTCGTGAGAAACCTCGCGACACCGATCTCGCACGAGCGGCGTCGATTTTACTACTACGCGGGTTTAGACGGGTTGCTTCCGAAAGCGTCCGTTCGGCTAGGAACGAAGAACAATGTTTGGGAATTATTTGCAGGAGTTCATGCAGCTTTTGTCAAAATTACTCTCTAAAAAGATACGATGCAGTTACGGTGCTGCTCTCGTCGCATCGAAACCTGACCGGGGCGCGGTTCCTCCCTCTTCTTCGTGGATGGTCCTCCTCGTGTTCGCCTCCCATCCTGGCTGGTTTCGATTCGCTCGGTTACTCCCCGATCGCGCCTCCGGTTTCCTTCCTCGAGCCTCGTTTCACGCGCGTATAATTAATCATTCAACAACACTCGGATATATTTACATTACGTCGATTATAGGTACTTTATTTACAAATTTCTGTTTTGAGCCACACAAACGGTGAACGAAATAGCGAATTTCAAATTCGTGTTCTGTCCTGTCGAACGTTAAACCCCGCGACGTCTCGCGCGTGTCTCTACGTTCGAAATCGTTCAACGATAGACTCTCGTTCCCTGCATCTTCTTCCGAAAGATCTTGACCACCCGTCACTGTAACACCGTCCGGTAACGCGAATCAATCGCAGTTGTGGAGTCGGCTGTTTTTAAGTATACACTCGTATGTATACGGCTCGCGCGTTTCAAGAGAAGACTATTTATTCGTGAATCAGACGGGAACGTGGCGAGTGTCGTGAAACAGGCTCGTCCGCGTGAATCCTCCTCATGTGAGACTTGAGATTCCACTTTCGATTGCTTTTGTAGCTGCAGTAAGGACAGCACTCGATCTTCTTCTGGCCGCAGGACATCTTTACGTGTTCCGACAAATGGTGCTTCCAACGATACGACTTGGAACACTTGGAACACCTGTATCTGCCTTCGAGAGGGTCCATACTTTTGTTTCTGAACAGTTTCATCGGCTTACGCTTCGACTCGAAACTTGGACTTGCCTCGTACGAACACGTTTCATTTACCGTCACAGGATCGAACACCTGATAGTCCTCCCACATGATCAGTTCACCTGAAACACAACATTCGACTTGTCATTCGTTGCGGTTCGACTCCGCTCGGACTGTTTTTGCCGCCCTTGCACCTTTTCGTAACCGGTAACCGGGAGAAATAATCAGGCAAGAGACAGAGAACCGAACGGTGAGCATCGAACAGGAAGGGATCTAATGATAGTACGCGCCAATTTTATTTCGTTCTTTTCTCGCCTACTCCTCCTAATAAATGAAACAACGAAATATTCTTGCATCGAGTGGAAACTCTACGAACACGCGAACTCGCTTCCCCAGTCGTTTTCTTGCACCCTTCCGTACTTTCTTCTTTTCCTCGTCCTGGCGTTCTCAGAGACCGGTCAGTGACGCGAAACAGTTCCGTTTCCATCTGAAACAAAATATCAGCCGCGTTTAAGTAAACAGAATGTAAGTTGTATCCCACGGTAACTTCTACGGCCAGTTTCTTCTTTAAGAGCTTCTTCTTCTTCTTCTTCTTCTTCTTCTTCTTCGACGAACGCTTCTCTTCCCTGGCGGCATTGACATCGGCTAAAATCAAATCGTGGATCGGTTAGTCGCGATCGTCCGGGGGTCAAAGAACAAGAGAAAAGAAAGCAAGTGAAGAAGAAAAGAACGAAACGGGGGATCGTTCCTCGGATGGTCGTTTAAAAAGGTTGAATCTGTACACAGGTATTTTATTTTGAAAAGCAATCGACTGCCGGACATCGTTACACAGGAACACTTAACCATCGCTGCGCAGCGTTCTTGCTCGACCTAATTAATCTACGGATCTATCGCGAATCGGATGGACAAGACAGACTGGATGGTCATGCATCGTAGACAAAATTACTTGTACCTATATTAGTCCTTCTAAACTATCGTTAACAAGTACGATTCGACCGACTTGCATGCTCGCACGGTTATACAAAGAATGAGATGAAACAGTGACTGTCACGTTCGCTACGTGGTTTCTGCGTGATTAGCTATTATCAAATTTTATTCGTTACGCCGTACTATACTCACGCGAGCCCCAATTCGGATTATTCACCGTTCGGATTTCAGGGTGGGACAATTGCCTAGGAGAAAAGAAAGCAAAAAGAAAAAAGAAACAAAACTATAATCACGTCCTTCTCGTACAATACGTTTCACTTGAAACGGTTAACTTTGTTCTCACTTCTTTCTCGGTCTTCTCTTCGACCGTGAATTCTTGTTCGAAACGCATCGAGCCTTACAACGTCGTAATTATTGATTCTATAATTCTATCGAAATGTTTCGAATCTCTCTCGCTCTCTCTCTCTCTCGCTCTCTCTCTCACTCTCTCTCTTTCTATAGGGAAAGACAACTGCGAATGCATGCTTATCTCTATTATGTACGATCGCTTCGATATCAAATAGGTAAGAAACCGATTGCTAGAAGTTTACTGCGCTACCGTTATTCTCGTTTTCGTAACGATTCGGGATCGCGACGATCGTTATGAAGGAAACGTAGAGTCGCACACTTAACAAAAGCGAATGAAATTACTCTATCGGGGCAAGGATGGACCATCGAAAACCGATTCGACGACGTTCGATTAGTACTTTTAAAGCGTCAAGTCCCGCGACACGATCGTTCGCACGTTACCGAACGAATCGAGGACGCGAATCGAAGTCGATCGTCGATCGATGCCGTGGTGAAACGAAAACGAGGGAACAGAAAGGGAAGAAAAGAAGATGCAACAGCCATTAGACTAGATTCAGTTCACTCGAGTGGTACGACGATTGTTTTCTCGACCTCTCGTTATTGCATCGACGCACGATTATCGTAGAACCGACTCCCGACGCTGACGGTGACACAAAAATCGTTCGATCGTCGCCGACGAACTTTCGCATAAAGTATTAAAATCGACTAGCGAATTAAACCGAACTAACGTAACGGTTCGATTACAAGAAAAGAAAAAAAAAAAAAAAAAGAAAAAGGGAAAAGAAACTGACTGATAAAGGGAATACGTTTTCGAGCACCAGCCTCGCGACGTTGAAAGATTCTGGCTCCACGGTGGATGTCGCTGAACGAAAAGAGTACGTGGCACGTAGATCGAAAGAACGTTCAGCGAACTCCGGTCTACTTGATGTTGTGCACCGAGAGCAGGTGCTTGAGGAACGAGGCCTCGATCCTCGATCTGTAAGGGCAATATTGGCAGGAGAAGTGGGTCTCGAACGTGACCATCCCGCAGCCCATCTTGAGGTGCTTCCGTAGATTCGACGCCCAGGAGTACATCTGGCCGCAACGCGGGCATACGTGCAGTCGCGGCCTCACGATCGGGAATAGGGGTGCATCTGGAAAGAAATTACGATTAAAGAACGATTACCAGATACGCGGGACACGACGTCTGCGGTTGTTACGGGCCGTTTGCAGGCCGTTCACGGGTCAGGCGCGAAGACGGCGAGAAAGGAGAGAGGGAGGGAAAAAAAGAAAAAGATATCGGGTGTTCGCAGTGGCTAGCTTCTAGACATCGAAGCGCATGCCTTGCCGGGCTTATTAGAGTAGTCGTCGGACCCGTGTATCGCGGGACGTTTACGCTCTTCGAGCCGAAAGCCGCGGATCGGACTCTGACCGACGAATCGCTCGAATCTGGCTCCGAGCTCTCGTCCGAAAGAGAGAAACGTCCGTTTCTCGACACCTCGAGCAGCTAGGAAACAACGATGCTAACACACCTGTACTCTGGTAGTATTCGTGCACGCTCAGGTATACTTACTGGTCTCGAGTCTGGGGTTCGGCTTCGCTTCCCTCCCCCCCTCGAGGGGATATCTAACAGGCTACAACATCTAGTTTGCCTAGAATGAGAAACGTACAAACAAATGGATGGAAAGAAAAAGAAACGAGAGAAAATGAACGGAGATCGCTCGAGAATCGATCGGGTCAGGTTCCGAGGGGGGGGTTTCTCGCAGAAGAACGCACTTTATTATCGGAGCCGGTATGTTACATGTTTATCTGATGTTTATAAAGCATGTGCCTCTTCAGGTTCCCCTTGAAGTTCGATCTGTAGTCGCAGACGGTGCAGTAGAAGTTTGGTGGTTTACCGCAAGCCATCCTCTGGTGGAGCCTCAGGCTGGAGGGCCAGGCGAACGCTCGGCCGCACCACTCGCACGTATACTTGGCACCTGAAACAAAAATGCTAGTCAGCGATCCGCGCGAGCAACACCCACGATCTAACTGCGTCCGCCGCCTCCTCTTCGACGCGATAGAGAAGATCGAGATCGTCGGACACGCGTGGAACGAATACAACGGTTTCTTCGTCTTCCAACTGTTTATTGCGATTACACAGGCACAAAGAGAGGTTGTCGAGAAATAGAAATCTTTCTCGTTATCTCTCCCTCTCTCTCTCTCTCTCTCCCTCTTTCCCTTTTTCGATGATGTACACGTATGTATCAGCGTGCAACGAGGGCGCGCGACATCATCCACGATGGATGCGCAGAACGTGCCTCTGCAAGCTGCTCTTGTATTTCGTTTTGTACGGACAGTAGGGGCAGCACTCGTTCGGATCCTTGCCGCACTGGATCCTCAAATGTTTCTTCATGTTCCGCAGCCAACGGTACGCTTTGTTGCAGCTCGGGCATCTGAAGCATCCCGGTTTTCTGTCCAAGCCGCTCGATTTCTGAGGCAGCCTCGCTAGTGCTCTGCCGTGGCAACGACGCCAGGACGCTTCTGGAAAAACAGGGAGAAATCAAATCTCTCTAGCCGGGTTCGAGCGACGCCGCGACGTGAGGGGTGAATGAACGTAGAAGGTGGCATTTGGTTTTGTATCGAGGCTGAACGTGTGCAACTGGTTTACAAACGTCGCCTTTTATTCCTCGTTATATTTCATTTGGCACAATCTGCTTTACAGTTAGGCTCGCGTTACGTACAAAATGCGACGGGTACGATGGACAAATGACAGTCGCACGGTCGTCAGATTTTCATCGACAGCTAGGTGAACGGAAACGATTCCTGTCTACGTCTCTACCGTGGTTACAGCGTTCAAATTCTTTCTACGTGTGGTACACATCAGCCTACATCGGAATAAACGGGGACTTGACACGATCGTCGAGCAACGGCTAGAGAGCGGAAGTAGAGAAGGGAACGAAGGAGATTCGAGGGGGGGGGGATAAGGTGGATTCGCGCGAAGCCATTTTTAGATACTGCTAGAGAAGACATTCTTGCCGGGATGATTGGTACGAATGTGCTGGTAAAGATTGCCGCGTTGCTTGGTCCTGTGGGCGCAATAGGGACACTTGAACTGCGGCTCCTTGCCGCACTCGTGCCTGGTGTGCCTGACCAATGTGGCGCGGTGTTGGTAACCTTTCCCGCAGGTCTCGCACCGATACGGAAACTCGACCCGCTTCGCCATCCAAAGGGTCGCCAGGTCCTTGATCAGCGGCATCATCGGGTACTGGCAATTCCTTTGAAAACCCTTCGGCATAGTCATACACGGGATCGGTATGTCTGCAAGTCACAGGAAGAAGAAAACGAGGGTCGTTAGTTGGCGAGCATAAACGGGCGACTCTTCGAATTGGGAGATGGTTTTTGTCAAAGACAAGAAACCGAACTACGCTCGAGAGTATTTCGTTTAATTGAGTTTCAATTTTCTCTTTTCTCTTTTCTCTTTTATATCGACTAACCAACGAACGGGTACCTGTTTATTTATTGACAATACAAATTACGGTGGAAATTACGGACACATCGGCGATCCAGTCGCTGCGAGAACGGCTCGATCAATCGTCCTCGTGAACGTTATACACTTCGAGCACCCCTCGACGCAGCCTCGGGTGATGACGCTCGATATGTCGGTGAACCAGCTGGACGCTGCTCGCCGCGGTCTCGCAGTACGGACACATCTTCTTCGACAGGAATCCACAGACCCGAATCATATGCGTGCGAAGATCGCGCAAACGAGCGAACTTTACCGAACACTTTGGACAGAAATTCGAGCTGGCCGACGACTCGTTCGCTTCGAAGCGGCGGCCTCCGTTGATTCTTGACGTTTCTCGACGTGAACCTGAAATCGAACGTGACAAATTAGATATATCTCTCCCTCTCTCTCCCTCTATTTCGATCTTTCGGTGTTACACGAGGAGCCACTTGCGAGCAGCCTTACGATAATAGATAATATATCACGGGGGATTTGGTGTGACGAGGACGCAGCAGCGTTGTGCTACGCTTAACGTAAACACATTTGGTAAACCGCAATCTAGGCAACGAGCTTGCTTTGCAATTTATTGGTTCGAATACTTTTTTCGTCAACGCTGTATACTGTACAATACGGTTCCGGTAACAACAACAAAAGAATTCTCTAATGCACACAGAGCACGAGGAACGTTGAAGGAGGAGAAGAACAGCTTCGCACCAGCCAGAGTGTCTGCCGGATCACGTCGACGCGACACTTTCTCCTCGATTCCCGGTCGAATCGTCGGTCGTCCGCCAGTTCAGATCAGTTTGGTACGGTTCGGTTCGGTTCGGTTCGGTTCGGTTCAGTTCAGTTCAGATCGATCACGTACACGTTTTGACCACGATGACACTGACGTATATGCCTGTACACATGGCCACGTTGTTTCATACGCGCGGTACAGTAAGGGCACTGAACCCTCGGCTCTTGCCCGCACTCGAACTTGGTGTGCCTTTTCAAATGCCAGGCGTGTATGTAACTCTTGGAGCACCTAGAGCACGTGTGCCTCTCGATGTCACGAAGAGCGGTGCCCCTACGCCTCCTCGAGCCGAGCGGTTTCTCTTCCTCGTAATCGAAATCCTTCGTTTCTTCCATCACGACCGAGCAAAGATTCTCCAGATCGGTTTCGATCTTGATCCTCTTCAGGTCTAAAAAAACACAAGTAAAAAGGAAACGGGATTAGTCGACGATCACGGGGCGTGCACGCACGGCCGGGCAGATAATGGTTTCAGGAACGCGAAAGAGATAAAGATGGTGATAATAACAATAATAATAATAATAATAATAATAATAATAATAATAATAATAATAATAATAGTAAGTATAAAGAGTAAAATAATGATAACAACAATAATAATAATGATAATAACAGTAATAATCAAAATAATACAATGATAATAGTAACAATAATAGTAAGGTAACGATAATAATAAGAATAATAAGAATAGGAATAATAACGATGGAAGCGATTGTCGTTACGAAGAGGATCGGATTATCGCGAGTTATTTTTTCCCGCCACCTTGTCCCCGAGAAGTCCGCAAGCTGGCGTTATAATAATAGTACATCAGTATCTTTGATAGAGGTGGAAACAAAAAAAAAAAATTAAAAAAATATAAGAAATAAAAAACGCAAAAGGTGTTCGAGGTACTTCGTTAACCAAGTAAGAGAGAAACAAAGTGTGTAAAGAGCGGGCAAAGCGAGGACAAACCAGATGGAAAATCAGGGACCGTGACCGTTTCCTCGAGAACGGGTCACGTTCCTTCGTCACCCATCCACCAGAGCGTCGTCGCAACGACGCGTGCTTCGTTCGCGGCATCTCACGCGTAGACAGAGAGGATACGCTCGTCGAAGAGATGAGAAAACTCGCGTCGATCCAACAGGGTAAAAGAATGAAAGAAAGGGGAGAAAGACGAAGAGGAACCGACCTCGAGACCGATCCGTAGACGTCCGTGCGACGTGGACATCGCGGATCGGGGGTAACGAGAAAGAGAGAGGAGGACCGATGACGAGGACGTCGTCCTCAAGGCGAGTCGATAATGTAGATTCGTTGACCCGAGTGTTTCCTACGTATGTGCTCGTTCACGTGGGCCCGTTGCTTGCTACGCGTGCCGCAGTACGGGCATTTGAACCTGGGCGCGACCCCGCACTCGTAACGCAGATGACGCTTGAGGCTTTTCACTACGGTGTAACCGTTCCCGCATTTCGGGCACGTGTAATTCTTATTGTTGCTCCCTCTGCGGCGAAACGGTCCGTAGACGTCCTCCAACGGGTGGAATTTGCTCGACTCCTGATACGGATTGGCTTCGTAATTTCCGTATACCAGGCGAAACGAACAATCCACTGAAATCAAAAGAGCGCAATCATTAGCGGGACACCAAACGGAAGCGCAACCCTTTCTTCTCTTTCCGTCCACATCCACACACCCCCGCACACCCACTTTCTCCCTCTCTTTCTCTCTGGAAGACAAATTCTAAGATGACGGTAAAACGAACGACGATGCGACAGGATGGAAAAGTATGCGTTTATTATCTCGCTGGTCGGGTACAGTTTCAACGTTTCAAGTCGATCAGCCAAACCGCCTGCTTCGGGTGCCTCCTTCGAATGTGCGAGTAGACCTGAGAGGTCTGTTTGCTTTTCAGCATGCAGTAGGGGCACTTGAACCGCGGCTCGTGCCCGCACTCGTACTTGTAGTGTCGGTTACGATTGCACTTGAGCGTGAAACTGCGCAGGCATTTCGGACAGTAGAACAGCAGGGACTTCTTTTTCGACATCCACTCGCTCGAGACGATGCTCATCAGCGAGTCCAGCATGCTCAGATCTGAAAACGAAAAATAAAAGTGGATGAACGTCCGTTCATACGAATCTCGATGCGGTGTTGTTAAAATAAAACGGTTAACGGTAAACGGGAGAACGAAATCCATAAAGAGAACAGCTAGGTATTCGCTGGTGGGAGTGGGTACGTTGCACGGTGCGCAGAAACGGCACGACGAGGGAAAGGAGGAGGATAGCAGGGGAGAAGAGGTGTTACCAACAGATTGATCGAGTCGACACGAGCTGTGGTAACTATCCCGTGGTAACCAGTAATCACAGATCGACTCGGTCGAATGTTTGAACATCAATTTATTATTTCGTATCTTACAATTCCACAGCGACGATATTACGATCACAAAACACCGCGGAGGGTAAAGGTTCAGTAACTCACAGTTTTAAAGACATCGAATCGCGTGGATTCGCGAACAGTTAATTATTCGTGATCTCGAAGTCTCGAAGAGTGCAACGGCTCGGTGGTACGCGACCGAACGGGGGAAAAAGGACAAACGCCGCCTTGTTTCTTTCGTCTAGACGCGGTAGACGAATTTCGGGGATCGCGTCCGCCGCGCGCGTAACACTTTGCTTATCCGCTAAACGCACTTAACGCTACAACATTGTTTAATGATATCACAGCAACAAAAACAGTCGGCCACTAACGTTGGACGTCTAGGTGCAGGTAGAACAGCGGTAAATGGAAAAGTGATCGTGTGAATCGGCACGATCGCGACGCGATTTCAAACGTAACAGAGATATTACGTGTTTTAACTTCCCCTGCACACAGTACGCCGAACCGATTCGGAAAGCTTGGCTTTACCCTGCGGTCGCGATCATACGATCCAATCGACCGAAACGAAAGCGAGAGGAAAGAACGCCCGCCCCGACCGCTTCACCCTGTACCTGTTCAGTCTTCGCGCGTCGAGGTGTACGCGGTCCGCTCCCCTCTGTTCCTCCCTTGGCAAACACCCAACAACGCGCCGCGTGCCGGACGCAGAATTACTCGAAACAACTCGGGAGTATTCGAACCTCTCCTTTTTGCCACTACGAACGAAGTAAGGATGTCGTGTTATTATTCTTGTTATTGTTGTTGTTCTTTTATCGTTATTATTTTTATTGTTATTACTATTATTATTATTATCATTATTATTATTATTATAATTGTAATTGTAATTGTAATTGTAATTGTAATCGTTATTATCGTTATCGTTATTAGCCTCCCTTCCCTCTTTTAAAAAACATACAGAGCTTCATCTAGTAGGACGTCTAGGAATCGAAGAACGTTTTCGCTCGACTGCGCCTTACACATCGCGGAACCTTAAATGCACTTGTATCTCGAAACAGCGTTAAAGTTCGACTTTTCGGACGAACGCTGCGGGCACTCGTTCGTAAAAAAACACGGGAAGTCTCTCGATAAAACGCGCCAATAAAACTAGCCAACGTACGCGTGCGTTTACCTAAAATTTGAGATTCGCTTGAGCATCGTGTCCCGTCTCGCATTATACGCGTAATATATCTCGCAAACGATAGTACCTTAACTTTATAGAACACTTAAAAAGATTCGATAACAATGGAGTTTGTATGCTTGTACTCGTGTAACGTGTCTATGTATACGTTAATGCGTGTAAATGATGCGTACATATATGTATATGTATGTATATATTATATATGTGAGTGTATACGAACGGTTTACATGTTTCGTGTGTATGTAATGCATATGTAACGTGTCGGATATACATATCATTTGTCTCTAAACGAATGAAACTCGGCGAGGGATCGCGCTAGTTCGGACGGAGACTGAATGCGCTTCCGTTGCGAACAGCAAACCTCCGGCGATCCGTCTCGCAGCGGAGGGACCGTTTTCGTGGTAACCAGTCGATTGTCTTGAGTCTCGTTCGTAATCGTGAGTCGCGGCGTATTCGACGCAGAACGAAGATGATATACACCGCGAATACCACTCGACGGGTGCCATTTTCTCACTACTTCAATTCTCGTACTTGACGTGCATCACGTACACCTTTTGGCCCGTGTGCCTCGTTCTGATGTGGGACATCACGTTGGAGGTCTGTTTGCTGCGGAACTCGCAGTAAGGGCAGAGAAACCTCGGCTCTTGGCCGCACTCGTACTTGTAATGCCTGGTCATGTTCCCCTTCACCGTGAAGCATCGTCCGCATTTAGGGCAGCCGAACGGCTTCACGTAGATGTCGCCGCGCGAGCCCTTTGCCCGCGCGTTCTTCATCTTCCCCTGGGCGTAACAGTTCGGCAGGGATCTCGAGACGGACGTCCCGTTGGCGTCGGCCAGCCCACCAGCCTCCCTGTTACCACCTCTCGCGTTCTCGAACGAGAGAGATTCTCGAAAAGATTGTAAAAAATTGTACTCTAAATCCAACTGTGGTGCTGCGACATAGAAACCTGAAACTTCAAGATTGGTTAGTTAGTCGAACCGTGGAATTGTCGGGGCGTTATATGATTTTGATTTGAGCGTGGGCTGGGGAGAGAGAGAGAGAGAGAGAGAGAGAGAGAGAGAGAGTGAGATCTTTCGTGAGATCGTTGGATCCTAAGAGAAAGGAGGAGGAATATGGGCATAGGAGGTACGCGGGTCGGATGTGAGTTGGATCGGATCGAAATAGATCGGTACATGCTTCGGGTTCACGGCGGTCGTTAACGGAAGAAAGGATACCTTAAAGACTTGTGTATGATCTTGAAGAAGATGATAATGTCGAGCCAATTTCGATCGTTCCCAGATTTTCTTTCATCTTTTTTTCTTTTTCATTTTTTTCATTTTTTTTTTCTTTTTTTTCGAACAACTGACTTTGTTATATGAATTTAATAGAGCTTATTAAATTTTAATAGAGCTTATATTAAATTTCGCAACTCGTCTAATAGCGGAAAGTACATCTCTTAATCTACGGTTAACGGTAATTAAATCTATGGTATCGGTATCGTTGTCTGCCATAGTCTTGAAGCGATGACGACATCCTTCAGAGGTTCGGCCGTTCGTTCGCGTACGTGGGAACGCAGGCGAGATTGGTTACCGGATCGTGATCGAATAACGATTAGCAAAAATTCTAAACTGTAATCATCTTGCGATTCAATTGAAGACATTTACATTCCTGGCGATGGTCGCGGAAGTTTGTATGTTGAAATCTTCGTGCACGTTGCTCCTCGTACAGATCTTCGAAGATGCATCCGTGCGATTGAGTAGAGAGAGAAAGAGAGAAAGAGAGAGAGAGAGAGAGAGAGAGAGTAAGAGAAAAAGAGAGTAAGAGATACGTTTCCACAGAAAGCGAGCAAAGTCGAAAAGCCACAAGTAATTTACACCGATCAGGACCGAGATCGAGATGAAGCCGAGTAAAGTCGAGTTCAGAGCTTCATGTCAAAGATGAACACTTCCTCTTCCGGATGTTTCTTCCTGATATGGGCGTAGACCGGGGAGGTCTGTTTGCTGCGGAGGCCGCAGTACGGGCACTGAAATCTTGGCTCGTGGCCGCACTCGTAGTTCACGTGACGATCTTTGTTTCTCTTCAGGGTGAACCCGCGACCGCACTTTTGACATTGAAACGGTTTCTTCTTATCGGAAGCGTTTATCTTTAACCCCCGACGTTTCACGGTTTTGCCCGTTTCCAAACAACGCCTCCCGATCCCTGTTCCCGATCGGCTCCTGAACATTTGGTTTTGCCCGTGCGGCGGCGGTAGTATATGGTATCCTGCAACACGCAGAGATAAATGCTGAACAGCATCGCTCACTCGCAACCGGCACCGGAGTCGCTGTAAAACAGCAGACGCGATTACGAGAACGCCTTCGCGCGTTCCATGGGAATGCGTCGCGGCGCGTCACCGGCCGCGCGAGCCTCGAGCGTCGGTCTCGCATGCGATCACGGAGACGTGCGCGCTGCATTCCGCGGAACCCCCGACAAGTTTCCGCGGCCGGGGATAACGACATCGCATTCAAATGTTCCGTAAAAGTGTACAAAACGGCGTGTAGGAAACGACGAGAGGAGAGGTAAAGAAAAGAACTGTTTGGCTTGTTCCGAGAACAAACGCGTGAGGACGATCGGCGTGATCGAAACCGGAGAACAACGTTGCTCCACCGCCGACTGAAACGAGCGTCGGAAACGTAACCGAATAGACCAGAACCTAGTCTAGGGATGAGGTGAAACCGATTCGTTGTCCAGTTGATCAGGAAGCTTTATTGCGAGCAACAAATCGATAGAACAGCGGGGAATTAGTTGAAGTTACAGTTGGAAGAAGCCGTTGAGCTTCCGGTCCCAGAACATTTGCGCGAGTTGAGGGTGGTGCACGCGTAAGTGCCGGATCATGTGGGACTTTTGGTAGTTTTTCATCGTGCAGTGAGGACACTCGAACCGCGGCGGTTGTTTGCACTGATTCCGTAGATGCGACAGCATCGATTTCTTCCACTTGTACAAATTGTGGCAACTGGGACACTCGTACATCCCGTCGCGTCTGATGATCGTGAACACTCGGCCGGAACGGCCGTAAAACCGCTCGATCTCCATCTTCCCCTGGACCTTCCCCCTTTCTGAAACAAATACAGAAAGGAAGAGAACGTTATTAAGAACGCACTTGAAACGCGAACGTTGGTTCGCCAAACAGCGCTGAACCGGGACGCCAGGACAGCAATTTCCCTCGCCTGCCTCAGCTCTATCTCTCCCTCCTCGATTCGATTACAAAAGAAGAAGAAGAAAAAAAAAAACGAGAAGCTGACACGTTTCAATTCTGTCGGTTAAACCGTCAAACTCATAGTTGTTATTCTCCTCGTTCCTTGTGAACCTGCAATCCTGTATTAAAAATCCGTTTATCGTCCAATCTCAATACCTTCCCGTCTAAATGAAACGAACCGCACGACATTACCATCACCGTGAACAAAAAACATGAAACTTCGTGATTGGTCTCAACTGACGTTTATTCTACAGATGGTTAAGTTTCCTTAAAGCTTATCGGAACTCGGAACGAGACGATACTAAAGGGTCAGGTGATCTTTCTGGTGATCGATACGATGCTCTTGATAGTAGAGTATCGTGTCTGTGGCGATATCGATGCAGTAGAGGTCGCATTTCGGATGGATCGTGCGTATGTGGGTCCACACGTGGGAACGTTGACGGAGATGGTGTCTGCAGTACGGGCACTCGAATCTCTGTGGTATCCCGCACTCGTATTTGTAATGCCGCATCATGTGATTACGGCGTTTATAGCTGCGCAAACAGTTCGGGCACGGATGCCTGTTGCGTTCGTGCAGCTGTTTCGAACTCTTCTGTCTGGTGTTGTAAGCGCGCATACGGCGATCTGTAAAAAAGAGAAGGGAAACGTTTGCGAACGATTAGTAGTCGAGAAAGAGCTGCTGCTACCGCTGTTGCTGCTGCCGCCGAGCACGAGCGTTGGTGCACACTCGCGGTTTGACTCGATTCGTCGTCACCATCGACGATCAGCAACGGTGAAAGAAAAACAGAAAATAAAAAACAAAAGGAAATGAAAAGAAAAACTAAATGGTATGTCCCTCCCTCTCCTCTGCGCACGTAATTGACACGTCTTCTTGATCGTCCTCCTTTATTGTCGTGTACATCGATCATCGGGTGATTAATACGAGTTGATACAATCGTAGGTGGAGAAAGCAGCGACGAGACATTTCTATCTCTAACGAATGATTTATTTTCTATACAACAGCTACGGATAAAAATGTACAATACGGGGAGAAAGGCCGGCAACAATGGCGGGCAACTATCGTTTAAGCGGCAATGCGCGCGCGGCACGCGGCAGCGAGGGAGGCGGCGAACGACGTTCGACGAGAGTACGGGAATCGATTAAACGTAATCGAATCGATCGGTAACGACGGACAAGGTCCTAGGAAGAGGCGGACGTCGTACGCGTACGAGCGTTACGCGATGGAAAACGCGATGGGGATGGGCGGTTTCGTTTCAGCCCTGTTGCGTGTCCAGAGCGTAAATCGGCCGATTGCTGTGATTGCTCTTGATGTGCGAGTACACGTGCGACCTGTGTTTGCCGGTGTACATGCAGTGCGGACACTTGAATCGCGGCGCCTTACCACACTCGTACTTCAAATGTCTATGAAGTCCCCGATACCATTTGTAGGTCTTGTGACACGTGGGGCAGCCAAAGTTGCCACGGGAGGCGGTGTTCACTGCCGGGAGCATACCGGTGTTGTAGCGTCTTCGCCTTCGATCCGGAGCCATGGCGGTCAGGTAAGGCAATGCGGACAGGTTGAACATCACTGGAAATTACACGGTAGTTTTCTCGGTAAGTGATATTAACAGGGAAACGGTTAGCTCGACGACACATACGTATAAGGAGCGGTAATTGCATAGGTTCGTTCTGTCTTTTTGTTTTCTCTCTCTCTCTCTCCCTCTCTTTTCGCTTTGCTTTTTTTCTCCCTGTCGCTCTGTCTTTCCGGCAACTCTAGTCTACGAAATCGTAGCCGGGACTATACCATCTTCGGTGAATGAACGCGTAGAGAGGGGAAACGGTGAAAAGTGTCGCGTTGCTTTTTTATTTGTTATTCACAAGTTACAGAGACAAGTAAGCGGAGATGAAAGAGAAAAGGAGAGCGGTACGACGGACGGTTCACGGAATGATGAAAACTCGTAATTGCCCCTTAGTACAGCCATCGCCATCTTAGCGGCGTTCGTCGATAACAGGCCCTCCGCGTCCCACCAGCAACATCTGAAATCAAAATTAGCGACGTGGTTAGTAAGGCGAGTCCTGTCCGATCCTCTGTCATCCTGGTCTCTTTATACATATATACATATGGAGTTTCTCGGCTGAAGAAGACCACCTGAAATGTGTATTCTTTGCTTTCAATGACGAGGAAGGAATGCGGTGAAAGATTCGACCGTCTTTCATTGCGTTCTTCCTTCAGAACCGTTCAAATTTTACCGCGAACGTTCTGCGCGCGATTAGAAACAAAGAAGAAATCAACGATGGCCTCCTTCGGTCGGGACACACTGTATATACATGTGCGCGAGCGCGTACGTAATAGACCCACGTCTGACCGAAACGGAAGCTGCGCAACGTTCTTCTTCGCGGAATTCTTACACGGAAATGAACAGACTCGGTAGACTGGGATTTCGGTGGTTTATTAGCGACGTTGGCGACACCAGAGACACGTCGATCGCGAGAACACCCCGGCCGAGCTCAGTAGAGCCGTTTGAAGCACAACACCTGGCCAGCGTGATACTTCCTGATGTGAGCGTAAATATTCTGGGTAAACTTGGAGGGCTTGTCGCAGTAAGGGCACTGATATTTCGGCGCCATTCCGCACTCGTGACGCAGATGCCGCGACATGTTTTTCTTAAGGGTGAACCCGCGATTGCAGCGTGGACAATAGTGACTCTTGTTCATCGAGTACACTTTCCGCCGCCTCCTGGTTACGTTCTGGAAAACACCTGAAAGATCGAAGGAACACGAGTTAGCGGGGTCGTGTGCCTCGTGGTCTCGTCGTCCGGTCCAGCAGGCGTGCGCGTGCATCGTGTCTCCCGAGTCACCGCGACATTAAGGGAGAAGAATAAGGGTGAGAGAGAAAGAGAGAGAGAGAGAGAGAGAGAGAGAGAGAGAGAGAGAAATAGATAGTAAAGGGTAATTGTGGCCCGACGATCGGTTTTTTCGTATCGAAAGATCGTCGAGGAAGAGACGCTCAACGAGGATCTTTGTTCGATCGTCGCGCTCGAAGGGCGAACACCTCGTTGGGACGTCGATATCAAGCAAAGCTGTCTGGTATAGGACGACGTACGTGTGTACTGAAAAATCAATGCGATCGAAGATTGTTACAGAGAAAGACACATATGTGTATATATTTGTAATCGAAGAACATGCGATGAAAAATTGTACACGACCTTACGTTGCTAAAAATTGCCTTGACTCGGTTCGATTCTTATTTCGTTTCGTTTATTCTACCTAATGCTCTCGCTCCTTCCCGGGTCGCGTCTAAACTTGCCGACCGACGGTTTCTGACGCAAAGAGGAGAAGCGCTGGCTTTACGTGGTCCTACGGGGGTTGATCGAGGCGAAGAGTTTGATGGCGTGCGCTTTGTATCCGGCGTGCCTCGACCTGACGTGCCTGTAAACGTTGGACGAGCACGAGGCCTTCATGTCGCAGTAAGGGCACTGGTACCGGTGTCCCTGACCACAAAAGTATCGCAGATGCCTGGTCATGGTCGTCTTCTGCGTGAAACGACACCCGCAGTTGAGACACTCGAACCTTTTCCGTTCTTCCGGGTGATATCTGTACCTGTTCAAGAGCCCCTTCATCTCGACCGACGAAAAGCTAACAAAATCCACGTCGTTCCACTTGTAAACCTGCTCTCCACGGTAGTCACCTGAAAAAATCAAGACACGCGATGGTTAATCAACGTCGGAGCCACGTAGCCGCGTGCTTTGCACCGTGCTAGGGGAACGTATCGTCGGAGAAGAGGGAGATGTGAGTAGTAGCACACGATAGAGAAATGGGAAATGGAAAGAGTGGAGTGTGGTGGCGATACGGTGACGTGTACGTTAAAAGGGTACGTAGAAAGGAAATAGGGTTGTGCCGAGGCTTTCTAACGTTTCGAATCTCGACGGGGACGGCGTGGAATAGAAAAACGACGGAAAGTGAAAGTTCATTGGGCGTTTAATCAACTTGAAACACATTACATGTGACGCTTACGAGAGATTCCTTTACATTTTTTCACGCTCGACGACATGACTAGACGGTGGAGTTTACGAAGACGTCCGTGATATCCGTAATTTCCTGTCCTATTCGTGTAAAAAAGGCAAAGAATTTTCACAACTTTTTACTCCGACAAACCGACAACGGAGGACCGATTCGAGAGGAGAACGAATCGCGGCCGGTTAAATCGCGATTAAAAACACGATCATCGTTCAACACAGTTTATTGTAATAGACCTCCTTCCCCTTGTGGCAACGGCTGATATGGTACTTGACGTTAGACGTGTACGTGTAACACTTGTTGCAGTATGGGCACTGTATTCCACGGATCCCGCACAAATGGCGGACGTGGTAATTGAGATCTTTCCGCCTTTTAAACGTCTTCCCGCATCGGTCGCAGTCCAGGCTATTGCCGCAGAGGAACGCATCGGCGCGTTTCACGCAACGAATCCTGCGTTTCTGTTCGCACGCGTGCTGCCTCGCGTGGAAAGCCAACTCCCTGTGCTTGGCGAACGTCTTGCCGCACGGCGGGCACTTTGCCGCGTTCATCTTCGAATGGGACGACGAGCCGTTCCACTCTGAAAATTAAAACACAAAACACGATATGTCCTCGATTCTCTGTACGCTTACCCGTTCTGCGTGTGTATCTGTGTATGTGTGTGTGTACGCGCGCGCGTGTCTGCGTGTAAATATAAGTATTGGTAGTTTACGTACTAGGAGGGTATAAAAATTGGACTGCGTTTCATGGATGCGTAGACAAGTATCTACAAGGGTCGTTGGATCTCGCGAACCTACAGCGCAGAGAGCTGGTAGACCTTGGCTACGAAGGAACGACATTCGTGCGCTGTAGCGCGCATTTTGTTCTCTCCTCGTCCGATATGTACAAATAAGGGTAGATCGTGAGTCACTCGACGCGCGCGTACCGCTATTTGGAATGAACGGTGATCATTTTGAATCTACAGGACCGAGTGAAACGGAGAGGCGCGTCTACGGCCGTTTCTCGATCCATCTCTCGCGGTCTGCTTCTATCGACTATATATACGATACTCCTCCGACGTGTGTACTCTTGCGTCTGTCGCGTGTCTCGACACCGGTTCAGAACATTTTGTTCACACCGACTGGCAACTTTGGATGCCATCGTCTGATGTGCCTGTAAACGTTCGAGGATGAGTTGTCCTTCTTATGGCAGTAAGGACACGCGTATCTAGGGATTTGGCCGCATTTGTGTCTAATCAGGTCCCACATCCTTCGGAATCCCGCGTTGCACTTGGGACAGATGTAACTCGAGACGCAGGCCTGCGTCCTCACGTTCGGCCACTCCAGTATCGGTATATCTGAAAAGAATCACGAGACCGTTAATCCTGCGCCGATCGATTCCCTGCCGTTTGTCGAATGCTACACGCGACGTCTCGGACGGGTCCTGCGAACAGATCTAATGCGCGTCTCGATAAAGCGCGACGGTCGGAACAGAGGTAACGTAATTTATAGATAGATCTAGATGTGTGTGTGTGTGTGTGTGTGTACGCATATGGGTGCGACCCTCAGAAGAATGAAAGATGGATCATTCGACACGCGTCCTTCATCCACACACGTTGCACATCGCCTTTCGACGCGCAAGTACATACGCGAGCACATACATTCGAGCTTGTTCATCATGTGTTGCAAAAGGGATGAGAGGGACGGCGATGGGAACACGAACGATCGTCCGAGATGATCGACTGCCTCGCAGACACGTCTCGAATTAAACGTCTGACGATTTTATTCAGGTATACGATACATCCGGCATTAATGCTTGTCGCTCGTAATTCGTATTCGTTCGAAATACCTTTCATCGCTTTCGATATGTTCTTGCCGTAGCTATTTATACTTTCTCTCTCTCTCGCTCTCTCTCTCTCTCTCTCTCTCTCTCTCTCTCTCTCTCCCACCTGGTTTCCGATTCTTCTACCGTAGGAAGTTACGATTAACCGAGTATAAATATACCGAGAGATACACGGTCGCGCGTTACGTTCCGACCACCCGTTCGATAACCTACGTCTCGACTCCGAGTCGACGTTGTCGGTTGTGAAAAGAATCGTCCGGGGCTGCGGGGCAGGGTCACGGAATTGTTATCGATGAGACCGGGGTGAACGAGGTGATCGTCGTGCTCGTAATGGTCGACAATTAGAGTAGAGATCAGTCGCGTCGGGAAGCGTCGTGACAAAGAAAAGGGAAACGAACTGGGGTGATGCTGGCCGTTTCAATTTCTGTGCACGATCACGGGCATCCCGTCGTGCCGCATCCTGACGTGTTTGTAAATGTTAGACGAGCACTTGTCCCTCTTGTTGCAGTAAGGACACTTGAATCTTGGCTCTTTCCCGCAGTCGTACTTCAAGTGCGTCTTGAGGGTCTTTTTATAGGTGTAGCCCGCGTTGCACCTAGGACAATGATAGGACATCTTCCCGGTGTGCCAGAAGGAGGTCTCGTCTTCGTGTTTAGCGACGTTCCGTCTCTCTCTGTAGTCCACGTTCGCGGTCAATGCGCCCAGAACGTCGGTATCGTACGGTTGCAGGGGCCGTCCTACGAACAAGAAAACAGAGCAGACGATTAGCTGGGCCGCGTGCGCCGAGTGTCCGTGGAGCTGGTACCGAACGGAAAAAGAGCGAGGGTGGTGTCGGGGCGGCGGTTTGGGCGAGCTGGGGCTGGAGTGAAACAAGAGAAGAAGAAAAAGAAACAAAATGATAAGTAATGCGACGAGCAAAAATCGGAGCGAAAGATCGAAAGTAGCGACGCGCGAGCCAACAGCTACTACCGTCCTCGTGGTTAGGCCTCGGTCGCCTAGCTGAAACGAACGGAATCGACGAGCAAAAGGAGACGACCGAGAGGCGGAATTAATCGTCCTCACGGTAGATGGGAGACATCTATTTCGTAATCTTGTACACAGAACAACAACCGGTCACAGTTTTCTCGTTTGGTTACCGGGTCTCGATGCACACGCATTCACACACGTACGACTATATCTTTCCTTTCTTCTCTCTCCTGCCTTCCTTCCTTCCTTCCTTCCCTCCCTCCTTCCTTCCGTTCGCCATCCCTACCAAGATCGGGGAGATCGGCAGATTCAGTAGAGCCTGTACGCTTGAATTCTGCTATCCTTGTGATACGTCCTGATATGCCTGTACGTGTTCGAAGACTTTCTGTCCCTTTTACCGCAGTACGGGCACTGAAACCGTGGCTCCATACCGCATTCGTATCTAAAATGGGTCATCATATTCGCCTTCTTACTGAACGAACTGCAGCACTTTGGACAAAAGTACCTCTGGACCTGTTCCATTTGCCTCTTCCGACACGACTCCCCCGCGTGCTCTGGAAAAGAAAAGCAGATCACCCACCCGATCAGTAACCACGTCCACGATTCGTTCGGCTAACGGCAAGGGTTTTACGCTTCGCCTTCGCGTCCGAGGGAGAACGCGCGTGTCCCAACGAAGCCGTTTCGAGTTCAACATTCAATTGTGTCGGCAAATAATTATACAACAGCCATTTCCGGTGATCAAACAAAGCAGACGAATTTTATTCATTGGTTGGATGAAAATCGATCGATTACAAGTATGTGTCGTGTTAGAGATGAAGAAGAAAAAGAAGAAGAAGAAGAAGAAGAAGATGAAGAAGAAAAAGTAGAAAAAGAAGAAAAGAAGGAGGGAAAAGAAAGAGAAAAAGAAAACTGATTCGTAGCGTTCTTTGGTAAAGGTAATACGGGTGATACGACGCGTCGCAACACAGATTTAGTTCCAGCGTCGATTTCCCATCGTTTCCTCCAGCCGGTTGTTCCTCATGCCGAACGAGCATGGTCGTCGCCGTCTTCTCCTCGCCGCGCCGGTCAACGCAAAAATAGTCGAGGGGGCTTAAACAGGGGCAACTGTTTGTGGACCCTTCGCACGTGCTTGTAGACGTTCGAGCTATACTTTGACCCGTAATCGCAGTACGTACACCGGAAACGCGTCTCGTACACGTTGCAATGGGACCGGTAGTGACGCATCATACAGTCCTTCGACAGGAAACTATGAGTGCAACGAGGACAGTGGAACCAACCATGCCGATTTGCTGTCTGCCTACCTGCAACCACGGATTTAACAATATCAACAATCGTACGCCTGGCTTTCTTTCACTTTTTTGTGAATTCTATTATGTGATAATGCCGCCCCCCTTTCACAAGGAGAAAACGACAGGAGATCAGCTGCGTTTCGATCCGCCCCGGCCGTCCGCTCATCGCGCGCTATACGCGACTCCTTTGGATCGAACGGATGAGAAGCGGAAGCGCAGTGACTCGCGGATCCGGTGACACGGTCGAGCCTGCAACGTGTAATTAAATGGTAAGACGGTCAAGAGAACGAAAAAAAAATGGACGAAATCAGATTACATAGTCCACAAGTTCAAGAAAACATACGAAAACGAATACGTAACGCACAGCATATGGAAAACGACAATTATTGCCTTTGCACATGTGGTCTCTAATCTCTCTCTCTCTCTCTCTCTTTCACACACACGCACACACTTTCTCCCTCCCTCTTTTTCCTTGTTCTTTTTAATCCTTTCTCGATCATCGTGACTGAAATCGTACACGATTCACGCAGTAATGATTCGTTCGCGTAATCTCGTTAGGTTGCGTGAACCTGCATGCTTTTGGTGGCGTTTCGAGTACATAAAGTGTACGGAGCTGTACGAACACCGGACGGGGAATATTGCGCCTCTGCGCACGCATATGTATGTACAATACAGTTTGTCGAACGATACAACGGTGGTACAGAACAATTTTGGACAGTACAAAGTTTGTACACCGCTGTCGAGTATCTGGTTCTGATAGTAACAACGATCATGATCGTAATAATAATAATTATGATGATGATGATGATGATGATGATGATGATGATAATAATAATAATAATAATAATAATAATAATAATAATAATAATAATAATAATAATAAAAATAATAGTAGTAGTAATGATGATGATGATGATGGTAGCAGTAATAGTAATGATAGCAAAATGATAATAATAATAATAATAATAATAATAATAATAATAATAATAATAGTAATAATAATAATAATAACAACAACAACAACAACAACAGTAATAACCATGATGGTGACGATGATGATAACGACAACGACGATGACGATGATAATGGTAATAATAGCCGTAACAAGAGTATTAGCAACGCTATCGTCGGCCCGGAAGTATACATCGCTGGTTTCTCGGTCACGTCCACGGTTCCTTCTTTCTCTACCTCCGATGCATTCGTCGAATAGAAACAGTCCACTGGCCGGGTTACATGCACTTAACACTTTATCTATATACTATATCGCAGTTGTCCTGTCCAAGTTTCTAAATGCTCGCTACGTTCAAGCAACGCGAGGCATCGTTCGCTTTCGTTCGATGTTTAAGAAACTATCAAGCGTCAAAAGTCGGGAAGACACATTGTCAGTCGCATCGCCTGAAAGCGTGCTTCGCAAGAAGGAAGGCGTAATCATATGCGTGTTATGTATGCGTGTGTGTGTGTGCGTGTGCGTGCGTGTACGCGTGTACGTCCGTAGAGTCGATTATTCCAGGCGATCGATATACTCGAGATCGAAGCAGTGGTAATGACCGCGACGAGGCGAACACTCTCTTTTAGTAAAGCTTGACGAACCTTAGCTCCATGTTGCGGTGTTTGGCCCTAATGTGCCTGTACACCGCCTGGGTGTACTTGCTGCGCATATCGCAGTGCGGGCACTTGAAACGCGGCAGATCGACGCACTCGAGTCTGTAGTGACGGCTCATGCCGCCGGACGTGTGAAACGTACGGGCACACCTTGGACACGGGAACCCGCGCCGGTTAAGGGACGTCTGTAGCCTGAGCATGTGCCGAGAATTTCGCACGACACCGTGGTACTTTCCCAGGACAATCGGCCTGAAGTCTGTAAGCAGAAAAAGAGACGAGGATGGACCGTTAGAGAGAAGTGGAATCAGCTGGGTAGTTCTCCTCTGAAACGAAGGTGTCGTGCCACGTTCAGACGAACGCGACGTACCACCAACCAATCGGGGGGACAGGTGACACAGAAACTATAAAGGGAACCCGAACAGGCTCGAACCGAGAACTGGAACCGGAACTGGAGTTAGATTATGTATTACATATGGTCTCGCGAGTTTTAGACGGGACCGGGAGGATAAACGCGTGCTTTCGGGGCTCTTGCCTGGGCTTTCTCGTTTATTTCACACGAATACATAGAAGACCACCCGTTGTCCAGCGAAATCTTGAAGCTTCCCGTTGCGATCGCAAATCGGAAACAATTCTGCCCCTCATTCTTTCCTTTCTCCCTCTCCCTCTCTCTCTCTCTCTCTCACTCTCTCTCAAAGCGATCGCGTCGCCTTCGTGAATTCCTGAATTCTCCGCGATTCGGACATCCGGTTGCCACCTGGCTCGACTCCTCTCACCGATCTGAAACGAAACAGATCGAAATGCTCGTTAATCGGACGAACGTTCGTTGATCGTCGAATTACCTTGTTGGAAACGGGACGGATCGCCGAAGTACGCGAAAGGAGAGATCGTACGAGAGTAACCCATCGACGAGACGCGAGCCTCGTTCCTCCGTGTAGCGGGTAGATTTACTCGCGTCCAACGACGCGGTCCATCGATCTTCTAGGCGTTAATTCGACGTGTTTCGAAGAGACTGGAGGGAGGACGGAAGGCAGGGGAGGAATCGGAGACTGGTGATGTTAACAACGAGCAGTCGTGAGATGGCCGAGCGAGGGAAACGCTCTCAATAGAGTTTAACGAGCGTGACTAGCTCCTTCGGATGCATACACCTGATATGCTGATAAACGTTGGACGTCTTCTTGCTGCACAGTGTGCAGTAAGGACACTTGTACCGCGGCGCCTTGCCGCACTCGTACCTAAAGTGACCCAACATTGTGTCCCGTCTCCCGTATCCGTTGTTACAGTTGGGACAGTGAAATTTCCCGGTGAACGCGTTGTACAGCGTGTCCCGTTTCCTCGCGTACTTCCTCGAGCGCGCGACGCGGAGATCGCCCTGCCGGTCACCTACAAAACATCGTATCACGGTAAAGACATCGTAAGCCAGCCGCTCCCGCGCAGAACTTTTTTTCGTAGAGCATCGCGCGTCGACACACAATCTGGGAGGATTGATCTCACAAAAGAAATGAGACGAATGGGAAAAAAAAACAAAAAGAAAAAAAGAAGTACAGGAAAATGAAAGAAACCGGGAGATCGAACACAAAGGGGGATGGGAGCATGCAGAGTAGGAAAACAGCAAAGGGGTGAAACGCGCATCGAGGAACGCGAACAACGCGTCCGTCCCCGATGCGTTATAATTCACGGTTGATCGTGAAAACAGCAGGTTTATTCTCTCGCTTTTCCTACAAACAATTCTTTTCTATCTATTCCTCTCTCACTCTCTCTCTCTCTCTCTCTCTCTCTCTCTCTCGCTCGCTCGCTCTCTCTCTTTATTCTCTTGAACAACATTTAACATACCGACGACCTTTACATGACTAACCGTGCCGGCTCACTCGCGAATCGATTCATCTACGCTCTGCTCGCCTTCGAATCGCTCGAGCACGATTCCATGGACGTGTTCTCACGAAACAGTATCGTGCGATTCGCGGGGAGCTAACAGAGGTGAGGTTCGTACGAGTGCTCGACTCGACTGGGTGCGCGTACACGTGTACGACACGCGGCAGGTTATCTCTGATGACGTACACGACCGTCCGTGTCTTGTCGATAGCTTCCGGCGGCGGTGGCGGCGGTGGCGGCGGTCCTAGAACAACGTGTTACAGACGACCGGCTTCGACGGATGCTTGTGCCGTATGTGATCCTGGATGTTGAACTTTTTCTTGCTCAACTTGCCGCAATACGGGCACTCGAAACGCGGCGGTTTCCCGCAATCGTACTTGAAGTGGGCGGTTACCGCGCTCTTGGTCGTGTAACTCTTTCGACAACGTGGACAAGGATAGCGGGTTTTACCCTTTCGCGAGGTTCGCTCCTGGTATTTGTCCTCGAGCCAGGGTAGCGGCAACATTTGTAGAAAGGCTGAAAACAAAAACGGAAGAACTCGGTTAGCTGGAAACCGGAAATCGAGCGACACACTCTCTCTCTCTCTCTCCCTCTCTTTCTCTCTCTCTCTCTGCGGAGGCTCGGATATGTGCGTGAACCTCGCTCGAGACGTTGTCGTTTCTCCTTCGAGCGTTTCATTTCTACTTCGCGACTTATCTTTTTCTCTTTTTGCACCCTGTTCGCTTTCTCGTTGCTGGGATGGAAGTACTTTGATCACGAAACGATCGAAAGAACCGCACGCGGTGGACCCCGTCGGTGAAGAAGAGAGTATCGCGGGCAACGATGAATGAAAGAGAGACGGTCTGTATGGTGGAGGTAAACTCGGATGTTGCGTTTGCAGGCTCACACATACGATGATCGATATCTCGCCGAGTTACAGAGGATTTACGAATGAACAAGTAAAGCGATTGCAGGCGATAGCATCTTGAAAGCTGTAAGTACGAAAACAAGTACGGTATCGGAGGCGACCGTTCGTCTGTCGTCCGTTCTCTAGAAACGATACAATCCCGTTAATTCAGCTGGGGTCAGAGGACAGTGTGGTTAGACGAGTAAAAAAATGAAACAACACCTGTCGTTTGTTCATCGACCGCCGCTTTATTATCAAACTTTTTCAATGCGAGTCACCACCCGTCGGCGATCTGAGCGGCCGGCGCGCGTTCACTGCTGATCGTAGTGAAGTACAACGATCTCGAGCTTCGATCCTGGATGCTTGATCCGTATGTGCTTGTACACGTTGTTGGACTGTTTGCTCCTCATTCCGCAATAGGGACACTGAAATCTCGGTGGGCTGCCGCACTCAAACTTACAGTGGCGCAACATGTGATGTAAGTGCCGGTAGCTCCTCTCGCACTTTGGACAATTATACCTGATGCATCATCGTATCGGTTACATTTAATACGTTCCTACGCGTCGTCGCGGGTGACCGCGATCGTCGACGATCTCCGAGTTCGACGAGAGAAGAGGAGAAAAGAAAAAGAAAAAAAAAAGAAAAAAAAACAGACTGAACGAGATCGCGTCGAGACAATGAGATGGAAAGGCGGACCCGCGAACCAATGAGAAACACAGATCGACGGGACTGACCTAGTGTTATCGATGCTTCCTTGCTTCGCCTCTAGCCGAAGATAATAGGGTTGCGGTTCCATTTGCTGGGATTGATCCAGGCGATAATGGAAGCTCGACAATCCCGGGACATACATCGGACCTGAAAGCACAAACAGAGGGTATCGTGATAGCCTCGCGTTTCTCTCTCGAGTTGGCAGACGACGTGATCGATCGCGTAGATGACTGTGAACAAGAAGGGAAGCTGCGGACGGGAACACGGAAGCGACATTCGTCTCGTTCGAACGGTTCAGTCGATGTTCAGACGTTTATTTATCGTACACATTGTTCGACGGGGATCACGCGCGATTCGCCGTGATTCCTGACGCCCGTTACAGTCCGCTCGACGTCCGAACGGTCCTCGTCCCGATTTAATTCTTTCGCGCGTAGAATTGTCTGTTGGTGGCGACGTCGATCAGGAACACGCACATCCCTCGATGCTTCGCTCTAATGTGCCTGTACACGTTCGAGATCTCTTTCGAAAGCATCTCGCAGTACGGACATTTGAACCTCGGTCCTTGGCCACATCCGTACAGCACGTGCCTGCGAAGGTTCGTCTCTCTGGTGAATCCGCTCGGGCAATTCGGGCAGCAGAATTTCTTCGACGTGTTCCGCCACACGTTGCACCTCCTTCTGCCAACTGAAACAGAAAAATGCAACAAAACACTGGCGCAAAGTTTACGGGACCGACCATCCGTGTGGTAATCGCCGACAGAATTCGTGCGTGCAACAACTATGACAAGTATTCGATCGGGACGGCGACGACGACGACGACGACGACGACGACGGCGACGACGACGACGACGACGACGGTAACGACGACGGCGACGATAACGACGACGATAACGACGAAGATGACGACAACGACGACGACGACGACGACAACAACGACGACGACGACGATGGTGACGACGACGACGACGACGACGACAGTGTCAACTAGAATTTAAAAAATGATCGCATACAGACAAAACAACCCTGACAACGTTTGACAATATGTTCAAATAAACGTATACGTGTGCAGTGTAATAGAAAGAAATTTTTTAATTAACTTTATTTAAAACAATCTCTCTATCTCACTCTCTCATACTCACTTCTCTCTAACAGATATGTATGTATATAATGTACATAGATGTATTACGGACATATTACAATCGTGTGGTCGTCGAAGAAAGCATCGGCGAATTGAAGTGAAAAGAAGAGGAAAGGCGAAACTAGGAAGAATCGTAATGAACGCATCGAATGAAATCTCAGAAACGAGCCAGCGAGGTACGGAACGGGACGTTCTCGTCCCGCGGTACCGGTCCGCAGATGTCGATGACGAAGACTTTCGAGGTCGCGTGCTTTCTTCTAATGTGCGTGTAAACGACCGACGTCTTTTTACTTCTAAGGTGACAGTAGGGGCACTGAAACCGTGGATCTTGTCCGCACTCGTATCTCAAGTGTCTGGTCAGACCCGATTTCTGGCAGAAGGCGGTCGGGCAATTCGGGCATGGGAACCTCTTTCCCGTGGTAGACGCGTCCGCACTTTTGTTTTCCATCCGAGCGACCACGCGAATGCCAGGACCTAGAAAGGTGAAAGAAAATCGGCCGTTAAGATCAGACCCTGTCTCGTTCCTGTAATCGTGTTCGCGCTGTTTCGCGTACTCTACTCGTTTCTCATCGAGCAGGACAATCGTTCTAACAACACATAACACATAACCCGGACATGGCGCGCGACAGAGAGAGAGCGAGCAGGAAGTTTTTGTACGGGGTTTCGCGCACGGTTTTACAATGTTTCGTGTTTCCCGTTTAAACGGCCGTCGATGAACGACCTCATCGAACCACTTGCCACGATTGAAATATGTCGATCACATAGACGTCGTTGTCCTTGTGCGTTCTGGTGATGTGTTTCCGTATGTCGGCCTTCACCTTGCACACATAGTCACAATAGGGACACTTAAATCTAGGCTTTTGTCCGCACTGGTACCGCAAGTGACTGGTAAGGTTCCTCTTCCAAGCGAACACGCTCCGACAGTTCGGATTCGGGCAGGCGTACTTGATAGGTTTCATGAACCAATTGCTGCGTCGATGACCGGTCCACGTGCTCGCGCCTTTGCGTCCTGCAAAAAAAACCAATCGTTCGCGATCAGTCGTCTCCTGTACCGGTCCCACCGGGCTGTGCTAATTAATCGTGCGAGTTTTAAGCGATCCGACCCGATCAAATCCGATCTCCGATAGCAGCGATATCGTGTCCGTTACGGGAACCGATGCTCCCCGCATATTCTCGCAATCTCGCATATTCTGGGGCTCGTCGCAACACCGTTCAGTGTCTTTATTATTGCGCTGGGCAAATTGCCTTTTATTCGAATGAAAATACAAGCGACGTGATCGATGGGATCGATCAACCGATCGAATTGACGGCCGTGCCGGCGAACAGGTCGATCACGTAAACGACCGAGCCCTGATGTTTCCTTACAATGTGCTTGCTCACGTCCCCCTTTACTTTGCAACGGTACTCGCAATAGGGGCACTTAAATCGCGGCGCGAGGCCGCATTCGTATCTGAGGTGTCTGTTCAGATTCCCCTTCCAATTAAACGATCTGGTGCAATTCTGGCTCGGACAGACGTAAACGGCAGCACGTAGTTTCCCGGGGTTTCTACATTTCGCCGACCTCCCAGCACCGCCGCCACCGTCCGGCCACCAGCTTCGCTCGGAATCTGAAACAGACGAGCAGAGACCAAATTTTCTCGTGGCGATAAAATCGCACCGATCGCGCGTCGGATCACACCCCCGTTACGTCCTGTACTCTGTGAACGCGCCAAGAGTACGGGCGCGCATACAGAAAAGAAAATAAATAAATAAATTGAAGAAAAAAACGAAAAAACCCAATCGTTCGATTCGTTTATGAAAGTTTGATTTATTAACGAGATTGAATGGAACAACGCGGAATACGGTTCGGTTGACAAAATGGTCGATCGAATGTGCCGAGAGATTGTGCTGCGCCGCGATTATATCAACGCCGGAGCGCGCTCTCTCCCTCCCCCTCTCTCTCTCTCTCTCTCTCTCTCTCTCTCTCTCTCTCTCTCTCTAAGTGTTCAGAACGTAGATGCTGCAGTCCTTGTGAACCCTCTTGATGTGCCGACACACGTTCGCCTTCCACTTGCCACGATACTCGCAATGAGGACACTTGAATCGTGGCTCTTGCCCGCACTCGTTACGCAAATGCCGTTTCAGCGTGCACTTCCAGACGAAAACGCTCGGACAATTCGGACACGGGTACTTCTTGCAGGACGCGTCGTGCCGTACCCGTTGCTTCCTGTAGCAAACGTTCGTGTAATCGTACCGCGAATCTGAAAGCAAAACGAAACGCACGCGATATTATCCACCGATAGCACGATTACCAGAGGCTGTTGTCGACTCGCAACGATAGCGGGCTCGCGATTTGTTAGTGAAAAGGCAACAAGGCTGAGACGCCGAATAAGCACTCCCGGTAGCCGCGTGCTCGAGGGTAGAACTCGCGCGGACACGACGCGCGATTGCGGGCAAGAGAGAAAAGCAGGGATTTCGAGCCGCGCCGCGTCATTGTTGAACGAAAAACTCCAAGTGTGCGTTCCTCTCGCCGTCGAGTCCCCTGCCGTCGATGGAAACGATAGAAAGCCGTTCGCGAGCTGCAACTCCGATAGACTCTCGTCGGGTCGCAGCTTCCGTTTTCCCTCCGTGATACAACACGATGTGACGGAATATATGTATATATATGTATATATGTATGCGTGTACACGTTTCGTGTCTGTAAACAAGCATTTTATTAGGAGACATATATCCACCTCGGGTACAAGAGATTAGCTAATTAGTTCCATGTCGTGCGGTTCTCAATTTCTACCGATGTCGATGCAGCGGACTACGCTACCCTCGTGTCTTCTACGTACGTGCCTGTACACGTCGGACGTCCATCTCGAGCGAAAGTCGCACAACGGACATTTGAAACGTGGATTTTGCCTGCACTCGTAACGCAGGTGTCTGGTTAGGGAACCGCGGTGGGTAAACGAGCTGCCGCATGCGTTAGAGCAGAGGAACTTTTTATTAGCGGCGTAGGATCGTTGAACGGCCGATTTTCGCCTACTCCAACTGGCGCAAACCAAACGCGAGACGACGCCTGCAAAAGAAGGATTCACCACTGAGCACATGAAAGGGTTTACTGGTTAAAAGCGGGTTTCATTTTCTCAATCTAATGTCACGGTTCGAGACAAAGAAGAGCACAGGTTGGGCTAGGTCGAAACTGATCGATCGACAGTCCCATTTCTAGCGGACACGCGAAGGGGGCTGGCTGAGGAAGGAACGGACACGACGCGTCGCAGTTGGACGAATGTACCTTCGTTTTTTATTTACACCCTGTAAACGATGGACACGTGTACGTGTTATGTATGCAGATATACGAGCGAATGTATATGCGTGTATCGTACAATATGCGACGGAGAGATAGCGCACCCTGTAACCGTGTCGTTCTCTTCTGTTCAGAATTGTTCAGCGTGCAACGAGGGTAAGAGATCAGTCGAGTGCACCTGTGACACGCGCATCGACTGAAAGATTTTATTCGATGGTATCGCAAGATATCGTAAAATCGATTCGACAAATATATTTCTGTACTTACTGCCGATACTCGCCAGAAACGGTGCGACATTCTAAACACACGGATTAAAACGATACAAACTCATATAAAAATCGAGCCTTGAAGTCGATCGAGGACGGAAAGTAATCACTTGGAGTTTTTGCTTTTTGCTGGTCGCGGGATCGAATGTACAATTGAAACTAGATACCACGCGTGTATCGAAAGTAACAATTTACAATCACAATGTTGAACGATGCGACAAGCCACGCTATCCTAGTCGCACACTGCGTGTACGTGTCAACTGTATGAACGAGGAAATCTATCGGAAGCGAACGGTGCGTTAAGTGTCCGCCGCGTGGTCGATTTTCAGTATGTCGATGGCGTACACCTCGCAATTCTTGTGCCTTCTTCTGACATGGCCGTAGACGTTGGCCGATTTCTTGCATCGGTAGTCGCAGTGCGGGCACTTGAACCGTGGCTCCTGTCCGCACTCGTAGTTCAGGTGTCGATTCAACGAGTACTTCTGGCTGTAGGCGCGAGCACAGTTCGGGCACGGAAACCTCTTCGTCTTAACGTTATCCTCAAAGTTTGTTCGATCCGGCATTTGGAACCAGACTTTGCTTCGTGGCTGGCCGCCGTCTCCGCAACCGACGTCGATCCCGTACGCATCTGGAACGAAACGGGTCTGGCTGATTGCGAATCAACGTATAGATGTATGTTCGATCGCGACACGTATCGATCTGCTTCGCGAATAAGTACACTTCTATTCGGAAAGCTGCGTACGGCAGAGTAACGAAGTGAAATAGACTGTAAACGTCACGGGGGATCGACGTACGTACGCCCATCGACAAGCGTCGTCGTCGATGGCAGGGATTGAGAAAAAAAAAAAAAAAGAAGAAAAACTATCAAAGTGTAAAAAGAAGGTTGACGTGTGACGTGTACGTACTTCTAAGCTGGAAGGAGGCTGTCGCGTATACCTACCGTTCGTAGCGAGTCACGCTCATGGTTAGAACGCAGGGAAATTGGCGACGATACACATGGAAGTTTGACACATTGGATTTATTCGAGAAAATCGGGCTGCGTGGCCGGCGGCTTATTCGTTTCGACGAGAGCGAGACCGGGATTTGATTACGGCGCGTAACTCTGCTCGCCCCGCAAATCGAGGACATACACTCTCTGATCGGGATGCATCCTGCGCACGTGAGATCTGACGTTCGACGAGTGCCTCGTGCGATACGAACAGTACGGACAGTTGAACCTCGGCAACTGGCCGCACTGAAACTTTAGGTGATTATACAGATTATTCTTTCGCGTGAACACGTTCCCGCACTTGTGGCAAGGGTAATTCTCGCTCCGCTCCTTTCGCATGTGATCGTAGGGCCAGTGACGTTGCTCGCCGGGGTAACGAAACGGATGCGACGTCGGATGAACACCTGCGAACAGAAAAGATCGACCGAATGTACTGCGGACTCGGATTGGGGAACGTACCTTTCGTCTGGAAGGTATTCTCTTTCGCCTCGTGGCTCGTCGCACAATCCCAACTCGGATATGTAACTTAACGCGCAACGATCGATCGATCGTTGTCGAAAGTATTGTAACTTGCTCCTCGTTTCAAGCGAGAACGGTGAGAAGTTGAGGATTAGCGAAAAGAATTGAGAGAGAGAGAGAGAGAGAGAGAGAGAGAGAGAGAGAGAGAAAGAGAGTAGGCTTTTCTTTTGATTTCGAAGCACAAAAATTGTATGAAGATAGCGTAATAAATCAAAATTAAATGAAAATGCAGTTGGTGACATCGGTTCGCCCAACAGAAATTAATCACAAGGGTTAAAAGTGAAAATACAACGATAGGATCGCGAGAGTAGTGGAGGAAATTCTGCCACTGTTGTCGTACGATTTACCAAAACTGCTCTGAACGAAACTGAGAGGGAACGAGAATAGGAGAAACTCGGTGAATCGATCTTTTGTCAAATCAGTTTTAATTGCACCGATGTCATTAAAAATCGACGTTACAATTTCATTGGCAGTATATCGGTACACGTATGTCGTACAGAAGTATATTGAAGTTAATACGTTTCTACGGATATAATAGGATCGTATCTGTCGAAATTGGAACGTAATGTACGCACACAGATAAAAACGGTGGATACAGGATTAATCAACGATCAGAATCTGGCCAGGCTACGGCCACCCTCGTTACGGGGAAAATGATCGTCCTTGACCGCGGCATACAAGGACCTAGAGACGAGTATTCCGGAACCGATCCCGAAACGTTGAAAGGCGACACGCTGGCGCATTCGTGGCGTAACCCACCGCAAGCAAAGCGGCGAGAGGTTCGTGTCGCGCGCGAGAGGTATCCCTTGGAAAAAATTATCCTTCGAGCACTTTGCAGACGTCGATTGCGTAGACGTTGTTACCGGGGTGCTTTCGACGGACGTGGGCGCGTACGTTCGACACGTGCTTCGTCCTGTAAGTACAATAAGGACAGTTGAATCGTGGTAACTGGCCGCATTCGAACTTGGAATGGTAGTAGAGGTTATTCTTGTGACTGAAGACGCTCGGACATGTCGGGCAAGGGAACTTTTGCTTCTCGACATAGGGGTTGACCGGCGCCGCGACGGACTTCTGATAGGACGGGCGTCTCTTAGCGACGGCCGATCCGTACGTGAAATTTCCGGACGCGAAAAACTCTGAAACAGAAACGAGACAGGGATCCCGTAAAACATGTGGTTGCTCGTCTAGCGTGTGTTTCAACGGTAGTAGCATTTCTGATTGCGCGGGTTACAGGCTCGATGGCAAGCGGCATACCTCTCTCGGGGAGACAGTGTTCGTTCGTCGCGTCCAACCGACAGCGATGTACGCTGCCGTTTACGGAGGAAGCAATGGGGGATTGGATATACATGTACATACGCATTCTCTTGCAGTTGGACCAGATGTGATTCAAACGAGTGAAATCTCGGCGGATTCAATATTCTTTGTATATTTGTCAAGTATCCTAGTCGACATCACCGCAAGTACAGAGAGCTTTTAAACGTTTCGACCCGCGATGCCGTATAAAACCGTACACGCACGCAGCGGTGTCCGGCGCGTCGTGGCAACACGCGATACAAGCCTTCTATCGATACGAGTATTCTTAAAATCCGACGTAACACGATCAGGTGAACTTGTTCTGTCTACCGGTTCGACGCACAGCCAAAGATATAACGTGCCGTCGTCTAATCGTGTTACAGATGCGACGATGGTTTCACGTAGAAAAAGAAGACACTGTTAGACAGGATTCTATCCAGTTCGTGGAATTCCTAAAAAAAACAAAAGAAAGAAACAAACAAAATAAAACGTTCAATATCGATAGTAGACGAATGGTTAACACCGGTCTCGATAATGCAAGAAGAGTTGTTCCAATCGTGACCAATGGTCTAGTCACAGTTGTGCAGTTATCAATTGCTCCTCGGGGATTCATCGTTCGCCGTATGTACGTAAATCGTGACTGATAATGGTGTACGATTCGAACAGCTCCCCCACGCCATAGGCATCGATCTGTACCGTCGTTCCTCTTCCTGTCGTCGCTCCTCTTCTTTTTCTTCGAGGCGAGGTATCTTCAAATGACGATAACGCGGTTCGGTGGAACGGACGCGTTCGTCCTCGGTACGCCGATACTGTCGACGCGTTCGATCGTTCGGTATTGCGTGTACCGCCACGGTGGCTCGGCGACGCGTCCCTCCGGTGGTAGCCGCCATTCGAATTTTCGACAGACGCTACGGTTTCAAGTAGTACGACGCTGCAACTGACAAAGGTCTACGATATACACCTCCCTGGCTGGATGCCGTTTGCGGACGTGTCTGCGCGCGTTCGAGATATGCTTGGCGCAATAGATACAGTACGGACACTTGAACCGCGGCGGTTGGCCGCACTCGAACGTCTGATGATAGCTGAGCCCGCCTTTTCTACTGAACACGCTGCTGCAATTCGCGCAGGGGTACTTCCGTGCGAGCGTTCTCGGCGAGTCGGTTTGCGGTAGAACCGCGGCGTTCCTCGGGAGCTGTTGCGACCCACGTAGATGATGGACGTTGCGCGCGTCCGATTGCGAGGGCGTCGACGCGCCGCCGGCGAACACGCAGTAACTTAAATCTGAAACAGAAACAAGAACGCGTCGCCCTTGTTGAGAGTTGTTCGCACTGTCTGAGTTATTATCCCTGCGTACACAGAGAGGCTAAACGAATATAAGAACGGAGCTGATTGCAAACCTTCTTCGGTCGTCGATCGGCAAGGTGTCGAATCTTCGAGTGATGAAAGGGATCGAATAAGATGGAAACAAAAAAAGAAGATAGTGGACGATCTTGCTCGATTGATCGGAGCTGAATGTTTTATTTGCATCAGTGAAGAAGAAAAACATATTCGTTGCGTCTTGGACGTCGCGAGGTGCGTGATCTAAGTGGAGAAAAGGAAACGGTGTGTACGGCGTATCTGCTATCGGTGAGAAACAGTAGTTTACCAGAAAACCACGCGATATGCGAACAAACATCGAGTACGGTGTATATCTCTGTACGTGTACTACCGGACACGCGAGCGTCACTCCGAACGTATGTGTGCGTTACGATTACAAGATGGTCTGAACGATTAAACGATTTAATGGTGGACAGGGCTGTTAAATGATCTGCTGGCCAATTTTGCCAGGGCTCGTGTCTTCCGCTGCAGTCCCATAGGCATTCCGCGACACGTCGATCACGCTCACTTTGTACCCGTAATGCTTTCTACGTACGTGCGCTCGTATATTGGACGATTTCTTGGACGCGTACACGCAATACGGGCAACCGAACCTCGGTAGCTGACCGCACTCGAACTTTAGATGCGAGTACAAATTGTTCTTCCGGTTGAACGTGCTCGTGCATTTCGGGCAAGGAAACCTGTCCTTGCTCTGGTCTTGGTACTCTGGCTGTCTTGAGATCGCGTTGCACGGTACCTTGAAGCCGCCCAGGTGTTCCAAATCTGTAAGAAAATTTTTAGAACTCGTCAGAGTTCGCGCTCTCTACAACGGGCGCGTTCCGTTTGTCTTTATGTCGGATTCGAAATCGGTCTGAGACACAGGATACTGGGGAGAGGATTCTCGATAACAGAGTGATATATTAATAGTGCGTTGCAAATGCAAAAGTTATCAAACGGTGAGACCCACCTACCCCTTCCCGCCTTCTCGTTCATTCGTTACCATACTCGCGTCCACGCGCTGCACCATCCCCGAGCTGAAGAAAACTTTTTATTTCAATTCTGTACAAAGTTCCATCGACGCTGGTCTTTTTAAACAAAAAGTAACTCCTGCGATCGAACGCAGTTCGCTTCAAAAGTTTACCGCGCGAACAGCGCTCGCGTTTTCGGTGCTTTTGCTAGTTGATCTTCCGGCTGAAAACGTTGATGCAATTTCGACGAGCAAACTTGAGATTGCGAACGCCCCGCGAGACCTAGAAGCGAGAAAAGACATAATCGCGCGAACGGATCACCCCGCCCTAACCGTGAGATGAACGGAAACGAGGTAATTCTCGTCGCATCGTCTCGAAGATGGCTGGTAATTCGAACGGACGAAACGATCGATTTGTCTCGATATGCAAAGGGTCTTTTTATTCGTCAAGCGTACGTCGGTTGCGATTAATGACGCGATACATTATAAACAGAGAACATCGGAGACACACGCATACAGACACACGTGTACAGAGGATGAGAGCGATGAGAGTTCACGCACACACGCACGAAGGAACGACGGGTCCTCGAACGATTTTTACTCGACGCGCGATTGATAGATACGTAAGAGAACGCTCGATCGAATCAGCACGCGTCTCGAGTCGTATGTACACAGGAGGAAAGAATCTTCGGGTCGTCGAACAGGTTCAAACGGCTAGGTCGGGCAGTCGATAAATATCCTGCACGTAAACCGCGTTGCCCTCGTGTTTCCTGCGTATGTGTTTCTGTATGTTGGACGTCTTCTTCGAGATCAGATCGCAGTAGGGGCACTTGAACCGGGGCGGTTGCCCGCACTCGTATCTCAGGTGCGTCAGCAGGCTTCGTTTCTGGCCGAAAACGCTCGTGCAATTGACGCATGGATACCTCGTATTGCTCGGTACGAAACTTCTGTAAAGTCTGGCATCGCGTTGCGCTGCGCTCAATAACATTCTCGCCGTGGTAAATCGTTTGAAACCTGGAAAAATTCAGTGTCCGATCAGTACAATTGGACAGAGGGGTGGATGGGGGCTAGGCGATCAGCGACGAAAAGCGTGTTCTTGTTTTAAGAAATTAGAGAAGGCCAAAACGTTCGATGCTCCGCGAGTAACAAAGCGAGTACTCTCTGCGCGGGTTTTTTCTCTAGCATCGGAAATTAATACCTGCGACGAGCGCATCGCCTTCGAGTCCTCGTAAACGAGTGAAGGGAGGGAGGAAAATTAAGAGGAGAGACCAGATTATCGTCTGACTCGTAACAACCATGCGAACGGGATAAAGATGACCAGAGGAGATGACCGAGAGACCGTGACTGGTTGGAATACGGCGGGTAGTTTCGAAAGGTAGATACTTTATTCAGAGTAGATCGGCAGAACAAATATTGAACAAGACAAATCGGCACACACCTGCGGTTTATCTTGGAACAATTGTAAAAGTAGTACGTCTTCCCTCCTCGTTGTTCGCTGAGGAAAAAGAGAAAGATACAGGTCTACGTATTTTCAATTGATATTCGGCGTTGCTTCGATTCGCAATCGCCATCTAAAACGATACCTGGGGCAAACGAACAGTTCGATAGAGTTTCCGAACGAGCTTACGAGAGATATGTATCATCAAACTGCGCAGCGATCTTCTTCCTCGTTGCGTTCTTGTACCTCTGAGGCGTCCATTGCTGCTCGTTCCGTATCCGCCGTCGCCACCGTTCCCTCCCCGTGTCTAAACGCAAATCAGTAACGAAATCTAGACAGCTGCTTGTACAGATCGATGATCTGCAGCTTCTCGTGCTTGTGCATCCGTCGTACGTGGACGTACATGTTCGAGGAGAATTTCGCCTTCTTGGTGCAGTACGGACACTGATAACGCGGGTCCTTACCGCACTGAAAGTGACAGTGGCTTTTCATGTCCGAGAGTCTGGTGTAACCGCTGTTACACCGTGGGCAGTGGAACTTTTTTCTCGGCAGGGAATTTTGCACGCCGAGGGGATTGGGCCAGTGGCCACCAGGAACGGGAGGTATCGGCTCGTTCACGTAAAGAAACGAGTCGTCCTTCAGCCCCTTCCCGGAGTCACCCATCGACCGATACGCTTCGCCCGGCATCGATGTCCTCGCCGCCATATCCGGACGAATGTACGAGGCGTGCATCTGCCTGTACATCGGATCTAGAAAAAAGAAAATCGAATATTTTGTTGCGAGTTAATCGAGGGGGTTGCAAAGCGGGATCAACGAACTGGCGACATTGCAGAGAAATACATCTTATCGTCCATGCTCTGACCATCTAACTACCAGCTTTTCGGCTACGCCAATTTGCTAATTCGAGTCGACACGTTCTTCCCACGCTCTTCGCTCGTCCGCGTGTCTTGTCTTACTTAACTTTCGGGTACCATGAGGAAAGGGTAACGACAGACGCGTAAATTGGTAAATGCGGTAGACGGATAGGTAAATGGATAGACAAAAGTAGATAAGACAGATGAATAGATAGTCAGAGAGCATACACTGTTTTTTCGTTTGCTGCCTTTTCTTCACGTGCACCATACGGCGGTTCTTCGATAAACGGGTTTCATTTGTATCGTTTATTTATTTCAACTATCATACATAGACCAGCTATTGCGAGAGATCATAATGAACACCGAGCGTCATTCTGATATTTCCAAAGTCATTTATTGGGAGAATTCCGAATTCGTACTCGCACGGTGGCAGTAGTCAATTCTCGTAGGATTGGTTACGCTTATAATTCATCGATTAAATATACATCGAACGATTTTTTTTTTATAAATTGAAACAATAGGTAAAAACACACGCTAATCGTGTGGAACGAGTATTGGTCCCTAAAAATATAAAAGTATACAAAAATAACGGAACGAGATACATATAGAAGTAGTAAATTAAATGCAACTTCACACACAAGTATCAAAATTTACGTATCGTTAGGCAAACTCAAACAGTATATATCAAACATACTTGCATACTTTGGAAATGGTCTAGTGATCCCGTATCGAGAGAAAAAAGGAACACTGCCGATCGTATGCCGGTTAATTAACAATCAACCATCGAGATCTATTTGCCCATCTGCTTTTCCATTTTAAGCTTCAACTTGGATCTTTTCGTGCAGCGTTTCACGTGTTGTTCCAAGCTCGACACGCGGAACTTTTCATCGCACGTCGGACACTGAAAGTATCTGTTGCATTGGTGCCGGACATGGTATGTTAAATTCTTTTTGTACTTGTAACGACATCCGCAAGTGCTGCACACGTGCGGCTTGTCGAAGATGTCCTTGTTAAACAAGGACTCCGGGTTCGCGGTGCAATTTGACGTCGTGTGCCTCACTAGGTCCGGGAAACGTGTAAACGTCGCTTTGCAATGCGAACAAACGTGATGCTCCTCGGTTTTCGCGATCTCCCAGGTATCCGTGAAATCGAGATCCTTACAATCGAGCTCGTTAGAGGTCTCTAGTTTCTCGGTTTTGTTAGAGGACGTTGACGGTGGTGGCGTATTGTCGCGCTTGGTGACGGCCAGATTCAAAAGTAGTTGCGGTCGTTCCTCGTTGCTTTTGCACTCCTCGTTCTCCTCCTTGATCTCGTAATCGGTCGAATCACTGTCGCTCGACGACGTGCTATCGACGCGTTTACCTTTGGCCCTTCGCGTTCGCAACGACGCGCGCGTCCGTTTCCGTGTCTTTCTTCTGGGGGATCGTCGCTTGTCCGCTACTGCAACAGAGAACCAATTAAGTGCCACCAATTAAGCGGCCGACCGAGAGACGCGCAACTGAAACTCGCGTAAAAATCGAACAAAGGGAAAAGAAAAGCAAGAGAACCCACTGTAGTCGTCGCATCGTTCGGACCAAAATAGAAGATAATCGGAATGAAAGTAATCGGATGACAAAATGAAATAATGAAGGAGAGAAAGAGGAAGAGAAAGAGAAAGAAAATGGACACATCCCATGACGATATTCTAACACTTTTATTGCCTCGTACAACATTCTTTGTACAATATCAACGTGAAAAGTACAGAGTACACTTGAAGATTTGTTGAGAAATCTTGCGTGCTCGTCTCCTGCCGTCCCCCAGCGGAATTAGCGTCACCCCAGGGATCGCTGAACGTTCCGATTCCACGGTTTGCGTATAATCGCTAGCGATTCTGGGTTCGAAAACGCGAATTCGAGCGTCCCAGGTGGGACTGTTGCGTTCCTTGTCCGAGACGAGGCGATCTGAAAACATCGGGCAACGTATCAGCAAGCGCATCGATGATTCGAGACGAGAAAAAATGGTAACGCAAAAGTAGCGAACGGCAAAGCGCGTCTAGCGGTAAAACTGATTATCATCCGGTTAAACGAATTCTTGGGTTTCTTTTTTTTTTTTTTTTTTGTTTTTTCTCTTTCGTTTGATCGCGCGATTACTGGCAACAGAATATCCGTCAAACGTGGCAGACAATCTCGTTTTTCTTGTTCTACGTACATTGATTAGCGGGTTTGAAAATTGCACGGAGGCCGTTGACGATGTTTTCGCAAGCTGCTGCTATGGAGAAAAGTTTTCCCGCATACCGGACACTTCTGCGTTCTACCGCAGTCGTGTCTGACGTGGAAAATTAGATGAGACTGTTTCGCGTAACAGGCACCACACTGGCCGCAGGAAAACGGCCGGCTCTTTTGTAACTGGTGACACTTTGACCTAGGGTTCCAATAGCAGAAGCTCTTCTGGTGGCTCCTTAAGTGGCCGGACAGGGTGAAACCCTTGCCGCAATATTTGCAATTATACTTTCGTTTAGAGTCGTCCCCTCGTATCGAGTCCACGAAAAGCTCTGTAACATTATTAACGATCAATCAGTTTTATCCTTATTCTGTTCGCGATGCATCGCCGATCTCTCAATCAGAACCGTCTACTATAATCAAATTAAGCGTAACCGTGGTCACCGTCGTCTCAACGAATTGGTGTACGTGACGCGCGGATCAGCGTGATCGTCTTAGGTCTAACGAGTCGCCGAGACCAGACTACGAGAATAAGACAGATGGATAGAGAACAGGGAGAGAGAGAGAGAGAGAGAGAGAGAGAGAGAGAGAGAGAGAAATAGATAGATAGATAGATAGATAGATAGATAGATAGATAGAGAGAGAGAGAGAGAAAGAGAGAGAGAGAGAGAGAGAGAGAGAGAGCGTGAAAGGATAGTCATAAGAGAAGATACGTCCAATATTTCTTTATTTGCTTATACGTACAGACGAGCGATCCGCAGAACTTAAATTAGTATGTACAGGTATAACGTATGCACAGAATCGTAGGCGAGGTACGCATAGAATCGATGAAACGAAACTCAAAATGGCGTTAGAATGAATCGATGCGCGGTTAATAGTCGTGTTTAATTAACGAAACTTGATAGACTCGAATCGGGGGGGAACGCAATGGAACTGAACCAAAAGAACTGAAATGAAATCGAGGAAAAGAACGCGTCCGAGTTCCTCGAACGTTACTTCTTTTCGCCGAGACAACGTTGCAGCTTGTGCTTTCGCAGACTGCTGCTGTGCAGAAATGTTTTCCCGCAGCAGTCGCACTTCTGCGTTTTACCGCAATCAAAACGGATGTGCGACTTCAACGAGGACTGTTTACTGTAATTGGCCCCGCAAAGGATGCAGATATACGGCCTCATGGCCTTCGTTTTGTAAAACATCGAGCGTGGATTGGAGTAACAATAATTGTTACGGTGCTTGCTCAGAAACCCCGAGTGCGTGAACGGCTTGAAGCAATACTCGCACACGTACTTCCGTTTCGACTGTTCGGGCTCCGGACATTCTTTCGAGCTCCCTGAAACACCAGTCAACAACACTGCGTTAAAAATATCGTACGCGAGATCGATTATATATCGATTAAACAGTCGCCGTACAAAGTAAATCGACACGCAACATTCCGTACGCGAGTGCTTGGTGGATAACACAGCCCCGCCTAACTAGGATTTAGTCTACGAAACAAGTGTTGGACGTAGTTGCTCGTTGATTGTACGAACCTCGTCGTAATATCGCGAACCAAATAAACTAGAAATGTAACGTAAAAAAAAAGGCCGACTCCTCGTGTTTTACAGTAAAGTATAGACTATTTTAGAATTCGTTGCAATAAAAAAATATGGGGAAAAGAAACGGTGTGTAAGAAAAGAATTTATTGTATAACGAGTATACAAGGAGATTAGACTCTAATAATTGAGATTTTGCAGAAAGTAACAATCGTGAACACATAAATGATTCTCCATGAAAAAGCTTCGAGCCTCGTTTTATCGCATATCTGTCGCCTTCTCACGTACTCTCGTCAAAAGTGACGGACGCCGAATTGTACTGACACAAGTGTAATCAATACCGCAAATAAAATTGGCTGGCAGCTTTCGATTTACGTTGTTGCAACCAGGATTTCCAGCGATTGTAATCTCAAGTTATCACAGACTCACCATTTGGCGAGTAAAATTTTGGTAAGTCTAAGACAGAGTCTCGGAATTCTTGTTCCACCAGCAGCTAACATTCGTTAGTACCAAAACGGAAGTGTAATATATTGCACTTGTTTTAATTGAGCGAATATCAAATTCGTCAATGTTCTCAAATTACTCGAATTACTAAAAATTATAGCAGATTATAATTCAACATAAATATCGAGAACCAATCGTTTAAGTTCAATAAGCAGTTACGAGGTAGTACACTCTAACATTTAGTCGATTCTTTTTTTTGTCCGAACAGTGCAATAAGAAACACGATTTCAGATATAAAATAAACGAAATTTAAGACACCTTAACGCTGATGAAATGTAATTTTCATCTTCAAATGCAAATTAACATTTTTCATATCATGCAAAATTACGCAACAAATAATCTTTGTTTCAACCAATTAACTAATACAGGCTTCTATATCGCGTAAACTACGATATCGTATCAATACTGTTTGTTGAAATTTTCATATCCTACGTTTCCGATTAAATAGAAACAAACGATTCCGCGTTGAGGATGAACGGAAACGTATAATGGAGCAACCAGTACAGCCCAATTAATAAAAATCATTTTCGATTTTCGTTTTCATCGCTACCCATGCGTAGCAACGTTTTCTGTGTCGGCAAAAGCTCGCGCGATAGGAAAAAGTGCTCTCGCAATTCGGACAGACGTACGTTCGGCCGCAATCATTCGACTTGTGAGATTTTAGCGTACGAGGCGCCTTGAACGCTTTATTACACGTATCGCAAGGGTATAATGGAACGTCACTGGAACTTTGTACTTCCGTGTACGGTTTCGTATCCTCGCGTTTCACAGTTCCTCTCTCTACGAATTCTGAAACAAAATTAAGAACGACGCTCGCTTAAACATTTCCCATAGTATCAGCGAACAACTTACGCTTCGTTCGTCAGTAAATTTCCAACGGTATCTCTGTGCATGCAAATCCTTCAAATCTCCGTAGGACGTACACAAAACGTACACACAACCAACTACCTAATGAACCGAACCTTTCCACACACATTACATGGTCGTTCAAAATTCTGCCCCCTTCTAATCGAAGGCAAATCGACGATGGATAATAAAAAAACAAAAAGAAAAATAATACGATTAGGAAATTTCCCATAGGAGTTGTCTAATAAGAATCGTTTTTTCGTACACCCTCGCAAGTCGTGCGATGTATCGAAAATCTTTGGAAACGAAAAGTAAGGAATAGGAAAAAGTATCATATTCTTGGATGGATAGTGTTATAAGGGACCACGATATGGACAATGGAATTTTGTTCGACGATGACGAACGGTATGCAGAAGAGTGTCCAATGTCCGCTTGTTTTCGTACCACTGCGAGCACTTCGGACAAATATGGCTTCCGGAGCCTGCTTGATTCCTCGCGGGTCCCGTGAAACAACCCCTGGTCAGATGCCACTTCAAATGGCTCTCAGATGAGCAAGGGCAGTCGTGGAAGTCGCATTCGGTGTTCACCGACAGTGAAATCTCGAGGACAAGGTGTAAAACACAAGGAGAGCACTCGATGTACAGTTCTCTTCGATTCTTCTATCTCGATCGAATTGTTTCTGGGACAATCGACCTGTGCGGGGGAGACAATGAGTTTTCATCGAGAAATGAATTCGGCCCTGGTTCACTTTCGGTTATTTGTCTTGTAACATCCTCTCCTTCTTCTATATGCGAGTCCTCATTCATACACGCAGGTCAAACGGAGAAGAAACATTATGTCCTCGTTGTTTTTCTAAGATTTCCTTTTATTTACATTCTGTAACAATTTTTAAAATCCGTAGAGCTGCGACGCGTACACGCTCGACACGCTCTCAATCAACAACGGTAACGATATAGCTTTTAAAACTCTTTCGTTGTATAAATCGTGTGACAGTGAAAAATTTATCAAACGGTCTTGGCGCACGATGAAAAATATAGCTCTTTGTACACACCAACGGCGCGACTAAAAAAAATAACATCTCGTTAAATGTAATATTCGTCGATACGTCGTGTGTCTATCCCACTAAAAGTAATCCCACTAAAAGAAAGTTAATTACCCCCTAGACGAAAAGGTTCCGCACGGTATTTTGAAAGCCCGACATCGACTCGTTCGTTCGTCAGTCGTTGCCCGCGTTACTCGAATGCGAGCGGTTTTAAGTCAACCTTCACGTTCGCGCAAACCGAATTACCACTTGCCTCGATGTCGTTTCAATCGAAGCAATTCGAAGTCCAATCAGTCGCAGTAAACAAACGCGGAGACTCGAAACCGACACGCGTGGTCAACTAAACGCCAGGTTTGCAATCGATAAAGTACTCTCGATTTTGCTCGAATTCGAGGAACGCGAAACCAAGCAATTCGAACGATCCCCATTGCCACGCGATCATCGATTTCTACACGCAATTAGTGGATACCCACCTTAAAGAGTAACAGCATACAAAGTATATCCCTCACAGCTTATACTTATGTCCATAGAACCTGCTATCTGCTAATAATTAATGATTATCCCACGTGTCATACGATGTACTCGAAGAACAAGCACGAAACATCGTCGAAAAATGAAGTTATATATACACATCTAGCCATACACACACGCATACACGCTTAATCTTGTAAACTTGTACCGCTAGAACTCACACGGTACTTATCATTCCGTTATGCTAAAACGATGTAAGAACATAGGAATATTATTTATTTGGCATTCGTAATCAAATTATTTGGCAGTTCGTAGCATACGCACACGCGTGTGGCATGCGAAGATTTTTAGTAAACCGTTTTACACCCTAAACAACGTTTATCTCTCGTGTACGTCGCGACGTACGCATAAATCCTCGATTATCGATTTAGAATTGTATAAAATTATTTATTCAGTTTAGGAACGGGTGAAAGATCGCCGATAAAACGTACGCGTTCAATTTACTGCGATCGTAATTCACGTAAGAACGACCTCCGAGAGATTCGTTTCACCGCAGTGTACAGACTGAACGATTGAACACCACACCTTTTCCACATCCAATTAATCCGGTATTAGATATAAATAATCACTTAATTCCACGTTTCGATTAATATCACACGTTAATAAATATTCGAAACACCGTCGAAACTAAACTTGACGTAGCTAATAAGAATTGACTTTTTTTTGTACGTACGATTCAAATTTCCTATCACAAAAGTTTCCTTTGGTATTCCTTTGGATAACAGCGGACAACGCCCAGAAATGACAGTAATTGGAAAAAAGAAAAAAAATAAAAAAGAAGAAGAAAGGAAACGTAGCAATAATAATAACAATATAAGAGCGCGGATAACCTTAAATTAAGTCGAAGAGAAGAGAAGGGAAAGAGGGAAAAGACAAAGTCGAAAGAAAGAAAAAAGAAGAGAAAGGAACAAGGAGAGGTTTACGTGCCTCGTGTAAGCCGCGTGCGTATGTAATTCCCTGCGGCCGAGTTCCGATATTCTCGTGAACTCGCGCGTGAAAGGGACCGAATAGGTCAGAGGGAGCCCGACGTGCGGGAGGATCGATCGGGGATATCTCGTGTCCCAATCACCAATTCCGCGGTTTAACTCTCGCGTGCTCACGAGCCGCGCGTCCTCGTAGGGGGGGTTAATCCGTGAAAGAAGCGGAAGCTATTTAGCGACCGATCCACCATGAATATTGAGGATGTGTTGCTTTAGGTGATCCGGTCGACAGAAGTACTTCCCGCAGAGGGTGCACGTGAAAGTATACCTGGACCCGAGTCGTCCGCACTCGTACCTGGAGTGTCGCGTCAGAGAGGATCGTGACCTATATCCACGTCCACACATGACACACCGAAATCTCAGCTCGCTGGCAGAGACACCCTCCATCATGGGGCTCGCTGTAAGCATACACGGAGGCTTTTTACATATGGGTTTCTTCTTTGATCCTTGACAGGACAGTCGAAAGCCACGCGTCACGAAACAATCTCACTCTCTTTCGTTTCTCTCTCTCTCTCTCTCTCTCTCTCTTTCTGCCCTCTCATACTTTCAGTGCTTCTCCACCCTTCGTTCCAACCTGCCCGCAATTCTCTCAAACATAGGTAGGGTAGGGCGCATTAAGTAGACGACAATAGTATTTTTAAGCGGGTTTTGTTTGTTTGGACAACGATGGGGAAAGGAAAGCTCGAGCTAAGCATGTGAACGATATATACGGTGGTCAAGGCTTCTAAGCTCGCTCTAAAAAGAAGACTGCGCGTGGCTGATGAGCCTGTTCTCCTCTCCCGACTTTTGCGAAAAATTGGACTAGTTTCAAGAATCAAGGTACCTCGAATCTCAACCGCGAACGGTAGAAAAGTGCATCCGATCGCAATATGCAGTATTATCGCATACTTTTCGTATGGATCCGCGATTATAACGAAGACAAGTAATTGCGGGTACACGAAAGGAAAAAAGAGAATCTCCGAAAGTTGAAAGGTGAGCGAACAGTTTACCTGGTGAACGATGCAACAGGAACTGGAGTGAACGAACGCGATAGGAAGGTACGAGCGAAATTTAACTTAAAAATTTATAAGAACATCCACGGAAAGAGAAGAAAGGATAACCGTGATGGAATAGTTTCGGGTAATACTAATTCGCGTGCAAAAAAGTTTCGACCGATGAGAGCGCAGTCTTCTTTACTCTGAGCCGTTGTTATTTACATGCTGCTCCAAAATGAATTGCTTTTTATTAGTGTTTCCATTTTTACACCCGCAATATGTTTAATTCAACCCAACGTAAAAAATGCCTCCTTGTATAGTTTCACCCAACACACGCCCATGACACGAACTTTTTAAAACTTCGAAGAACAATCTGCGCCGATTGGCTGCCATTTTTGCCAGCACACTCGGGACACGTCCTCCGCGTCTTGAGTCGATCGACGTTAATAATTCCGCATCACATTAATGATTATCAAGCTTAAATCCGCGGCAAACCATGAATCAGCATGCATTGTATACACTGTCAAAATATCGGCACGAATCGTCGCTAGTCCTCTTAAACAATTTCATCAATCAAGTGTTACATGAGCTCTCCGCCGGGGGTATCGCATATTGTATTACTTGATGCGAGCAAGAAAGTATCTGTAAACAACCGACATACAGATATTTGTATTCGTTTCGGGAAGTGAAACAGGAATTGAAATAAATGAAATTTTGTTAATCAAATGTCGTGAAATATAAAAAACGATCACTGAACAGTTTAATCATTTTATATTACATGTATAAACAAAGAGAGGTCGGAGCGTAGTTCGATTCGTTTCGAAATATGTAACGCAAAGGTATTCAGAGAAACAAGTTGGCGTTTAATTGAATCGAAGGAAGTAACTGTTTGGAATTTTCTTCTTTTTTTTTTACAAACTGTACATACGCTATAGTCGTAACTTCAAGACTCGGGCGTGAATTGACAAAAGAAAGGGAATAATGGAGCGGGACCGTTGAAATCCACGTGGAAGACCGATGCACACCCTCGACGATTTGTAGAACGTAACCCACCTGTTGCAGTTTCGACAACGAAATACGGTGCTTCGCAAATTTCGTTGCACAGCAAACTAGCTGTAGTCCGTGTCCAATGGGAACTCTGACAGCTGGTGCACTAACAGAGTTCGCTTTGTTTTCTGTAACGTGTATCTATAGCCCGTTCTGCGAATTAATCGAGCTCGTGCGTATCAAATCGATCCGATGCTATTCGATAGAAGCTAGAAGCAGATGTGACAAGCGCAGGTGCGCACGCTTTTACCGAGTGTACACGAAACAACCTTCGTTTCTTCGTTTCGTCAGAAATCGATAATTGTTACACGCACGGGATTTTCATAAAATATATATTCTTCCGTTACAAAAGAATTTAGGTAGACGATTCAGATATTCTGAAGGGAAACAGCGGCGTTGCAATGAACAAATTTTGAACGAAAGATCACATTTGGAAAAAGTACATTTGCGAAATTCCACGCGGACTTTACCAATCGATATATAGAAATTATGGACGATCAGAAACATTAGATACGGCATGTAAAAGATATATTTTCCACGAATTGAGTTAAGATAAAACGTTTAATCCTAGAAGAGAAACAGGATGGGAGGAGGATCAAGAAAAGAAGCGATGAAAAAACAGTTTGTTGTTGGAAACAATTTATTGCATCTCTTCTTATGCTCCACTCCACTGGATGACAGCTGGAATTCGTGCAACTGAAGAATGCAACTGTGTAAAATATACTCTCTGCTAACTAATGTATCGTTTGCGACGTTTACGTACCGACCGATCGTCAAGCATCGGCGAATGCAATTCGTATAGAAATAGAATAACGGAACACCGTGCGAAACTCTACTTCGTTCGCGATGCTCTTTCGTTAAATATAATCAAATAGTATCGCACACGCATATGTATTCGAATACAATGATAAACGACATTTCTGTGTGCCTGCGAATTGTTACAATATCCTCAATTGCGACCGTCTATAAACCGTACAGAAATCGTTATCGATAAAATTTCACAAGAGAAATCGGGACGATCAACTTGAAACGCGGCGTAAAATTACAATCCTATCAATTATCAAATTTTAACGTTATACAGTAACTGAAGATACGTACTTGGATTGTCTCCGTGTACTCAATGAACTGACAGATTGGTGCACAATTCTTCGACCTGCTCACAATGTATCTGTATCTTCGGATACGTTCTTTTACAACGCGCGACTATTCATTCGACGTAAACTACTTAACAATTATGGTGCGCCAATCAATTACGACGAAAGAGTGAGTGACTCTCGAGAATCGTATTACGTACATAATTTTGAATTTGGACGCCCTTACAATAAGAACACAAAGTACGATAAAAATCGCTTTTCTATTCCGTACATACAAAAATGAATATCGGGGGCCAATTATGAGCTAATCTCGATTCACTCTGTTGCTTTTGACCGGACGGAAATTTTGGATTAGAATTTGATTCTGTGTTAGAAATCCAAAGCACTTAGCGGTCCGACTGCGATCATAATGATTATTAGTAACCCGAATAGAGCAATCTTTCGGATACTGTTAATCGTTAACATGCTACGAACCAAGATGTCTATTATTATCATCTTCGCTTGACCAACGTCTACTACACGCGAATACATTATAAACTTAATTATTATTACAGAATTTGCGATTCTCAATTTTCTACTGTCTCAAATCTCCTCAACCAAGAAGAAAATTTATCGATCAGCTGTGAAGACACGTCGATCAAGCGAACGAATCAATCTCTCGCGTGAAATATGTATCGTCTGTATCGAGAGACATCAAAAGTCCTAGCCGACGCGATCGAATAAGTCGCGGAATGGTTTGTACGTCAAGGGTTACTGAAAAAAATCGGTAAAACAAGATACACGGACCAAACATACGTGACAACGCAACGGTGATCATCGTTTCTCTTGTTCCGAATCGGTTATCAACGTCGATATGAACTGTGCGAGAACACGAAAGGAGAAACGTGCTACTACTACCGGTGGAACGATTCTTTTTCGCTTGGTCTCTCTCCTCCGAAGTCGAGATCCTGGAAAAATGAACGGAGGAACGACCGGCCGAGGTTTAGACACCTGGGGAAACATTCCTCCCGGAGTAGTAAATCGCCACCGCATCGACGATCGAGTCCGCCTCCGAAGTGTCCGCATCAGAGGCCCAGTTGAGGTGAAACGATGGCAGTAAACAAATGGCGATCAAACTGCCTCTCTTTCTCCCTAAGGTCTGCGCCATTTCGTACTTCCTGCCCACTGTCCAAGTAGCATTGGGACAGCGCAACGTCGATCGCCACCCCACGAGCAACGATACACCACACACCCCGAGAACAGATTCTGAAACACCCCCACTCGCACGTCACAGTCACACCAGTCCTCATACGCGCTGCAACCTCTAATCATCGCCTCTACCCTGTTGCCTAAAGCTTTGCTTGTTATGCGCCATGTTTATTTACTTCCTTCCACCCTTTAACGTCACAATGCGCCGCCACGCCACGTAATGATCGCTGCGCAGCAAACATTACTGGAGGAACAACGATTGTGGAAACTTCGTGTTTTCACGGTTTTATGGAATTTTGAAAGGGATTCGTTCAGTATTCAAAGTGACACTGTTTGACTATCTCTGCGATACCCGCAACGAGACACTCGAGAGTCAAATCAAACGTTGAAGATCCGTCGAAGTATCGCGCACAAACTTCTCAATAAATTGTAGATACGTCTTGTGGTAAATTCATTGGAAGTTGTTGCGCTTCCTTCGTTCGTGTCCGAATACTTGATATTCTATCGTAACACGAAACTAACTTTTTGATTCAATGTTAGTGACTATCGTAATTAATTGAGGTATAAGAATGGCGTCGATTAAGTCTTAAAAAAGGAACAAAAATCACACTGGATGATGGCACAATCGGTCTTTCATCGTCTGGCGCCTTAGATTCTGAGGAATCCAGATTGAACAAACATCCAACTGATGATTTTTAAATTTTACCTAAGATTTCATTCATAATTTTTACTCGATTCGTTTGAACTGAACTGTGACTATCGAACTGTACTGTCTTCCTTGCGCACAGAATCACATTCACACCACCAAACAAATACGAATTCTGAAGCAAATTTCGCCGGTCTGAACGGAAGCGAATCAAGATCACAACATAGAACGTTGTGCTAAAAAAGCGAGCGTGGAAATAGAAACAAAAAAAAACCAAAAAATAAAAAACTACTTGAAAACGTAGCTAAAATATCATCTTAGTACGATCGTTTCACGAATATTATTCTTTCGCTAGGAAAGGAACAATATTCATCAAATTGACGATCTCAATTGACACGGGAAAGAAACGTGTTATTGCATCACGTTGCAACAGTAAGAATCGGTTATGACACGAGAAAATCAAAAGAGGAGAAAATTAAAAGTCATGAAGGTACATCCTGATTTTATCTAGATTAAGAAGAAACAATGTAACGGTGTTCTCTCATGCGAAGACGCAGATATCGAAAATATAAGCCTTGAAATAAATATTGTTAAAAAAAACAAACAAATTTAAAAAGATTACCACCAGGTGCAATATTATAAATTTTTAAATCTTATCGTACTAAAAATAAAAATGATTGTTCACGTATATCTTCTCTGGACCATTTTAAGTCACACACAACTTGACAACACCAGCAAATAAGGCCTATCATCGAATGCAATCGAAATGAATTCAATCAGACGATCAATATGCAAACAATCATTTTTACAAAATGCATTGCTGCATTTTACGTATGTGTGTATGTATGCATATATATTTTTACATATATATGTGCATATATAAAAAATGAAACGTATCTTGCGTGACGATACAGCACGCAAGATAAAATACTTAGCCTTGTGTTCTGTTTTCACTGGTTGCGACAATTCGAAACACACACGTACACCACTTAATGAATGATACACGTCTTCTTTGTTCTTGAATTTCGTCACTCGATATCAGCTCTCGAAAACTCCAAATTTTCTAGGAATATTCGAAAACAAGCCGGACACGCAAATAGCGTTTAACGGGATTAAAAAAAATAACTCGATATTGAAAGAGTACAATTACGTACTCGGGCATGATTAATCACACAACTACGCTGTATGCATAGTAATAATTAGCACGCAGTAGAAAATCCGTGGAATTAACCATATCCAATGGTTCTCGATTTAGCACGCATCAACTAAATTATACATGGTAGAATGAAAGCTCTATATGTTGAAACAGTGTTTCCACATATTTCAATTTCTAAAGAAACAGTATAAAATATACCATATATAATTAATATAAAATGTTTAAACTCGGTGATGGTGAAAAATAACTGATATGTATCAACATTGTGTGGAAATTGTGTAGAGTACAGTAAATTCACGAATAATTTTCCAGTTATAAATAAATATAAACATAGATGATCAATATGTGATAAATAATATGCAACTGCGTATAATGATCACCATTAGCAACCTAATTAATAAAGATCACATAAGAACTTAACTATAAAGGGTATAAAATATGTATGATTACAAGACAATGAACAGGAAACAGTATGTAATAAATAGTACCTCTAACCGTGTAGTTAGAGAAATGTTTTCAATGCAAGAAAAAAATTACCAAATTATACTTCCTTTTCGTTGATACGCATCCGTTCTTGCATGGTGATGAGAGTCTTGAAGAACTTTTCCGTCAGAAAACTTTTTTTCTGGCATGGGAGTACACATTTCATTGCTTCACAGCAGAAAGGTATATAAAAATCGATATCTTTCAAAAATAGAAGCAACCCCTCGTTTCTTTAAATAATGCAGCCATTAACTCTCATCGATCGCGACGCAGTCATTAAAAACCAGGAGAACAAAATCGGCTGGCAATCTGGAAACTACCAAAGTGCGAAGCTTCGCAAATTAACGCCAGCCACATTCCGTTTCGTTGTTTCTATTTCCGGAAACTCCATAAGGAAAGATTTTACGAAAATGGAAACGAACATCGAAATGTTTCCTTTCATCCTCCGGCTCTCGATGCCGTGTGAACACAAACGATTTCATTTTGAATCACCACGTAAACTGGCACAGCACTGACACGTGTAATTAATAGAATAAATTACTAATTAACTAAAAGAATGTGAAAGGAAAGGAGAAACAAAAAACTTGAAAATTATAAAAACATAATAGAAATATGATATATATAATCAATAAGAAATGCAGCTAGAACAGTATCTAGTGCGAAAAATCCTGCAAATTCTTATATTTTACTTCAAACATAATTAGTCAAAACATTAACAAGAATGTTAAAAACCATTCTTTCGTCTGAAGAAGTGCATTCAAGGACAATTTTTGTAAAAAATATATTAAAAGACAACGATGACGGTGACGGAAATTTCACCGCAGAAAAATGAGAATGGACGACTTTCGATATCGTCAAATACGTTGCATATCGAAAAATCCATTCTTACCTCTTGCATCATTATAGTGATACAAAACATGAAAATATACGAGTATTATTTCGGCGATATTCTGAATGAAACCATGCGTTATCGTTAAACACAATAAAATTGTTCTCTTACCAGAAACCGATCGATAAATGAACTCGCAAAACCAACAGGGCATAAATAAATGCCGCATTAAAATGAAAGAAAATGATACCTTTAGGATATATACCAAGCATTCGTTCACAGCTATACTGTTCCTCTTACCATCGAAATGCCTGCTCTTCTTTATCTTCTTAATCTTCTTTCTTGCCACTATACACACGTCCCTTTGCCGGAAGTACACACGGTACGGCGAGTAGAGGAGCGAATCGTTCAAATAGCGTCGATTCGTTCAAATTCAAATTCGCTACACCTTAAACTTATCCTCTGTACGTAGTTCCGCGACTAAGAAGTAGCAGCGTAACTCTTTAAACACACGCGCGCACACACTAACGAGAGGAAATAGTAACGAAGAAGAAACAGCCTTTATAAGTTAAATTTGAAAAAAAGGAAGCTGCGTTTTCGTAACAAAATGGATACGAAAACGTAAAAATCCTTACGACGTCGTCCAATGTATAAAAAGGTACACTGTACGATTGTTCTCTGCCCTCTTCTTTTGCACCACCATCGTAAAAACTTGAACGACCGGCATCCCGATCGAGAAATCGCTCGATCGTGATTAAAACGAACTTCTGATTGTTTCGTCGGTTTCGATCTTCCTTACAAATTACTTAATCGCTTCGAAAATGGCCTAAACACTTGGGATGTAAAACGACAGCAACAACGTACATCATAAAAGGCATGGCAAAGTACAACGAAATTCGATTGCGATAAAGTACAATACCATGAACAGTATTAACAAATTATACAAATGTGTTCCCATACGCAATGCAGATATATGATAATAACACATATATCAGGTGGAAGACATTGTGTAACAGATGTATGTATGCACGTATATATGCACATGTATGTCGCTGCACGTACACGCACATTATGCCCATATTTCTATGCGTAGGAACACGCGAACGTGGTACACACGCATACAAATACGCGCAGGTGAATGCGCGTAATGCATTCGCTATCATGTACATACAAAAAGGCATACATCCACGTGTAAAAATATGCATTTGAAATCAGGTTAATCAAATACTTTATGTTTTATATGCGTTACGAACAAAGAAGCAAGTTATGTACACATGGGTTAGTTAAAAAAAATGTAATGGGACGTGTGCAAGCGCGTACGCCTCGTATCGCATATCATAGGAATGTAAGAAAGAAAGATGTATTCGCAAGATGAACACCACCACCACCATATTACGCGTATATAAATGTACTATGCGTCACTACCATTGTGAGAAAAAAAAGAAAAAAAAAGAAAAAAAAACAACGCGTTCATCTGCAAGGCAAGTCGCAAGACTTTCCACGCGACAAGAACGCATCGCGCTCGCTCACCTCCGCAGAGTTAAAGAGTCGTAATTACACTACCGAAGGAAGCGTAGCATGCAAGACGAATTACGCAAAAAATGGCACAACGCAATGGATTGAGAAAAAGTACGTTGATATCACACATCGTTCGTGTGTATATAAAGATACATATGGCACATGTGTGCGAGTGTGTGTTTGTGTGTGTCTGTGCGCGCGCCGGGGGATGCGTGTATGTAAATGTATATACATATACACATGTATGTACACGCACACGCACACATTGATGTACGTATACACACGCGCACACATATCTTTGATACGCGTAAAAAAAGGTTGACACGCGTGAGGCACGCGTGCACACGAATGCGCGAACCTCAACAATGCGTGTGTCAGCTTTTATGCGGACGCGTGTCACGACTACAAATGGGTGCTCTCGTTTTCTTCAGGATACGTGTGGGTTGCATTCCGGTTTCAGTGGTAGAGATGAACGCGATATCAGTTTTGCCCAAAGAAAACCTTCGAGAGTAAAACACACACGCACTTGCGTTTTCTGAGGAAAGAAAGTCTCGAGGAACTGAAGCAGAGATTCTCCGGATAGTCATGAATTCGCGATCACCTTTACCTTCTTCACCGAAATATTTCTTTTTTTTTTTTTTTTTTTTTTTTTTGTTTCCACAACAACATTTACAGGAAAATCTTTCTACGCACTGTAAATAACGTGGCGCAACGCCGGTCTTAATTCTCGCTTTACCTGGTACCATGAAAAACTGAATGTCCTCATACAAGAGAACACAAAACGAAAGACTGTGCCGACAGCTCGGCACGTCACCTAGAATACGATCAACAAAGTAGGACTAAAAATTGAGTTCGCGTTGCAACACACCCCGTTTAACAAAATATCTCGAAATAAATAAACTCTGTGGTGTTTGAATAGAATAGAATCGACCACAATGCCACTGTACAGGACACCGTTCCATGCCGTGGCAGGTTTTTGCATAGCTACGTCCGTTTGCGCCTTCTATACAACACAGCTTTTTCCCGCCCTTTTCTCCTTTATTCTATTCCACCCTCCATTTCCCTCTTTCTCTACCTGCCTTCACTTCTCATTCTCTCTCTCTCTCTCTCTCTCTCCTCTCTTTACGTACTCTCTCTCCTCTTCGCATTCCGCACCGATATTCCGATCTGCACAACTACTTTTTACTCTCTGCGTGCTTCAAACTATCGAGTCGCGTACTTTGAATTTTTTACCAAGTACGGTGTTCAAAGACAAACGAGTGATTTTATTGAAAAACAAGTCGCGTTACATGTCTGAGTTCTCCTGATCGAAACAAACAAGGTGTACAAAGATTTTACCGCAGCATTCGTCACGAAACGTTACCCCTTTCACGGTATAAATTATAGTAATATGACTCTATGAAACGCCTGTACATTTTATCGTGATAGTATTTCATGCAACGACGTCTCGCTCGAGATATTATTTATCCGCTTTCTTTTTAATTCTGTGAAGCAGCAAGCTTTTCTTCGTTACATCTACGAGAGGTAAATTCCTATTTTCTATAATCTTCATTTCTACAACGAGTCTTATACACACCGTTTGTAATTGAAGGCCGCGTGGATCACCGGTGACCCATTGCTAAAGAATTACGTAAAAGGCGTTCTTCAAGCGCAATACTTTCACATATTAATCCCCCGAACGATAATAAACGGCAATGGTGATCATACACATTTCTAATAACCAAGACTGACTATGAATAGCGCAAACAGAGAAATCATTCAACAGCATGGACGATCGACAACCCACGCGGCACGGAACGTGTTAAAAAGACAGTGGGATGTATGCAATTTACGTTCGAATTACGCACGAATTCAAAACTCCTCTCAAAACTGTTTGCTGGACCCGTGCTGACAATCGATTCAAGGTAACAAGTCTCTGACGACAAAACCAACGACCTTCCCCATCAATGCAAGCACTTATCTGCAAACATTTTACTGTTCATACCAACGAAACATACGCATCGTCTGCAGTTTGAACAACAATTTGAACATTCTTTTTTTCAGAGCACAGAAGATAACCTCTATCGAAGACGAGTGCCAGCTTTCTTGAAATTAAGTAAGAACTAGCATTGACGGAGAGATCGCTCCTCTCTCTCCGAAATTACCTTATGTCCCGCGTTGGATCGCCATCTTAGGAGATCATTTTACTCTAACATCTCGCCTTTCTTTTAATAGACGAACTATATTTCAAAAGAAATACCTATAATCACGCTCGCATTGTAAATGCCTTCCGGCTCTTCATTTCCCTAAGCTCTTTGCTGTAAATTATTATCGTGTATGGAAACCCTCAAGTCTCTCCAAAAGTATCTCTCCTTTATATCTCAACTATCGTCTCCTACTCTGACCAAAATTTTCCTTTATCCTGAAACTATAGTTTATATGTAACTTTTGTGCAACTTTCTCAATAGTATACTAGTTAACTTTTTCCTTATACAATGCCAGGTGACCACGTCCCTGTTAACTAGCTTTGCCTTGCATCTTGCCAACGACAGCTGCACGCTTCATACAACAGGATGCACCGCTCCAAAAAAAACGACAGCTGCAATAACCCTCCCCCTAATTCTTCCCTTTTTTAGTCCAACTTTTATTTTTAATATTCTCCTCATTTGTGCTGTAAGACGAACTTTAACGGTAAACGTAAAATGTTGTAATTTTTATCAGCACGTATCTGCAAGACTCGTATAACATATCTTTAGCGTACTTATTTTAACTGTCTGCAATTCTATGCATGAAAGCATTAGCTTCGTATCAAATTTATAATTGCTGAACTGCTCACATTGAAAAATCTACACTTCACCTTTTGCATTAGTTTGCCGATAGTCTCGAGTTCATCGAAAGTCTTTGCGCTATTTATTCTTCTCTTCTTCACCGTGCGAAAGGAAATATTTAATAAAACTTAAGGGAGAGACACACTGAAGAGACCTGCGCCTGTTCACATCGAATTACTTCGGCACGTTGCACCCGTTGCACCGCATTTCGATTGTCGTCCACGCGCGGGAAAAGCGCGAATTATGTTCGAAATTTTCCCGAGGGAACGATGTGTACCGTGATAGAATAACTATTTTACGATTACTTGCTACTGTTGCTCTCTCGTTTACGTTCTGTTTTACGCCCGTGCGCGGTGAGCACATAAGCTCAGAGCTCTCTGTACCCTATCGAGTATCGCTCTACGCTATAAACTGTACGGAACTATAACAGACATGAAAGTAAGAAAGCTAAATATGTCAGAGAGGGTATCATCATAACGTAGAAGCTACTTTTCCTTCGTTACGCGCGTAGTACGAAAGAAACGAGGGAGTCCCGCATTTCCTTCGAGGTCGGTAGTCGCAGCGGAGAACTGCTCCGTACGTACGGTGTCGACTTTTTCCTTGCAGAGGAGAGAGAGGTCACGCAATATCGCGTTGCGAGGCCAACAATAGACTAGCCGCAAATTAAAACGGAAAGGAAGTACCATAGCCGTAGATATCGTCAATATATCTTTACACCACGGGCCGATAAGATTTAAAACGCATCGGGAGAGACGTGATAAAGGACGAAATAGAAACAAAAAGAATCGTGGCGAATCTTCCGTCAACCTCGTAACGTGGTATCGCGATTAAAATAAAAAGGTAGACAAAGATACAAGGAGCTTGGAGATTAACGAGAAACTACATGCATTGTTTCGAAAGTGAAAAAGCTTTCAGAGACCGTGCTACTCTTGAACGCACCGGCTTCTAGGTTGAACCACGTTATTCGACAGTGAAACGAAAATATGTCCTGTCGCACCTGCGCAACGGGCACTTCTACCAGTTAAAACGTCCACAGACAATGTTATATCGCGTGCATTTATCCACTGTGATACGAAAACCTGTTCAGATCTCGGAATATGCTCTTTTACCGAAACCACCGATCGGTTTTTCCAATTACGTTGTTTCAAAATTTGAAAAATCTCTAACTTCCACACAATGTTTACCTCTACTCGATCCATGAGGACCTTCCCCGTTTATGTTCCTTTTCTGCCTTCAAAAGGGCAAAAGTGCACAAAACTACGTAAAACGATAGCAAAGGTCATAAACAAGAGGAAACTGCGCCGAGTACGAGTGCCTATTGTTACGGCGGACAGAAACTAATGAAAAGTGATATGGATGAGCCTACCTTGCGAATCGCGTTGGGCCTGGACGGCCTCCTGGGCCGCTAGAAAGACATCGTCCGTAGTTCCCGGTGCCCCTACTGAACCCACGCCTCCTCCAACAGCATTACTTCGGTCTCCCGTAATGTGCCACGCCCCTATGCCTGCTAATGAAACAAAAAATAACCATACTCGTAAAACGAACCACAAAATTAAGTACGTTATGTTATTTTTAGTACAAGGATATAGGTATAGCAAATAGCAACATCAATTCTATGTTTCGTCTCGAAATTATCAACAGAATACTACCAAACGAAGGTGATAGTACTTTATTATTCTCAATTTACTTTCATTTGAAAGAAAACAAACAAAGTGCTCCGGATTCTGGAATTGTCCGAAGTAGTAAAATACAGGGTATCGGTAATAATCAGAAATCATGCATTGTCTCTTACTAGAACTTGTATCCGGCAGTATCGCTTATACGTATTATAAAGTAACGCAACGCATCCCTAAAACGTCTAGTCCGCCCCCTCCCCCCCGGTTTCGCGAGAATTGTATTCTGCAAATAACATACCCACTAAATGCATCCATGATCCAGTTTTACACGCATACACGCAACACACACACACACACACACATAAACATACGTTAAGTTCTTAATATATCCGAAATACCTTTTACCTAATTTAAACAGCTACGATAACACTTAGAACAAAGATGTAATACTGATAGTTTCCAAACTACTTCACAGTCTGACATTTCGTATATGATGGTCGTATTTCACATAAACTTTTTCCTGACTAATTCATGATAGAGGTAACACGGCTACAAAGTGTATTAAACAATTAACGACGTCTAAATATATTGCTTAAATATTATCAGTACCCTCGATATCCTCACAACGAAGCTCGGCTTCTGTACACATATATATATATATGTATATCGTTACGTAGAAACAATGTTGTAAAACGAATGCTCTCAATCATAAATACATACATGAAATACGTTTAAATGTAAGCAAGTGATCATCATGTATGTATTTACTTAATAATATAACAATAATGAAAGAATTAGGGCATGAAATTACTTTGAAAACACGATGATAATTTGGACAAATTAACACTTTGCATGCGGGCGTGATTTTCCATATGTTTGAACGTGTAACGGGCAAGTTCAATTTTTTTTCGCGTGCTAGTCAACTTGATAACTTACGAATGTTGTTAACATGAAGGAATTTAACTTTGTAAATAAAAGATTGACTAATTACATATAATTTTATTTATCAATTTTGTAAAAATAAAAAATGTTCACTTTACAGATAATTAGTATCTAATTATTGCATGGTAACGCTCAAAACAATCTCCCTTATGTAAAGCCACCTTACAAAAACTGCAAATATATCGAGTTTCACCACGTTTTTTATGAGCCGCACATACGCGACACTTTCGCGTGGGATATTTTACTTTAGTGCTAGTTCTTATTTTTTCTAATTTATGTTGGCTAAGGTCAGCCCATAACGCGAAATTATCTCTCCATGAAGTGAATCTAGGTGTTGAAAGCATTGCTTCTTGGCGTTCTTGCGCGATCACTACAAGAATAATCTGATAAGTTATCAGCAATTATTTCACTTTCATCACTATCGAAATCACGCGAATTCATTTCCAAAATGAGTAAATTTAAAAGAAAATAAGTTTCTTTAAAGTCACAGAATGTAGTACTACATTGCTCTCTATATCACATAACCAAGATAACAGTCCCCCGTTTTTAATGTTTGCCCTTTTCAGGATTTTTGTGATCACAGGTCTCCCGCCTGCAATGTGTTAATAAATATGAATCTCGAATTAAATCACGGTTGAAATGTTAAGCCCACTGATGCTTTCAAAGCACGTCACGCCACTGATATATTAGCGAGGAAACAACATCAAATCGGAAAGGTCCGAACATTATACTCACGCAACACAAAAGCATGTCGTTGACGTTGCTTGTAAAATGTTTACAACGCACGCGTTTTCTGTATCAGTATATGTGCGCGCGAGCCCGCAAATGTTCAGAGGTGTTTCGCGTTAACTTTGTAATGATCCAAACAAGTTGGCACGAAACACACGTAAACATTGCTGACGTATGAATACAACAAGAAAAAGAAAAGTGATGGTATAGTATACCATTGTGTTACATTAAAGGTAAACATTCTCCGTGGAAGAGAAAGGAAAGAGAGCTAATATAAAAACCACACGGCGACGAAAATGCAAGAAAAAAACAGAGCAGAATAGAAACGTAGAAACTGATATCTATCGGTCAATGGCACATATCTCATCGTTCGCTGTCGAATATCTCGATAATATCGAACATTGTTACATGAACTATACGTATATGTAAAAGCATACACCACATACTAAGGTTGCCTAGGCTGGATCAGGTTACTAGGTTGTTGTCTCCATCTCCTTCTGACGACGTTCAACTTTTTCAAATAGAACTGCAGGGTTGAACGATTAATGCCATACATCTCTGATGCCTGAGTGGTGCTAACCCCTTGCTGTAATATTGCATCCAAGGACATTTTAACCGAGTCTAAACTATACTTTCTGCCCTGTTTCTTTTCCAGCGATTTAAGCAACGCGCCTACGTCAACGTCTGGGCGTGGCCGCCTCATGTTCGGCCCTTTATTACATTCGAGGAAATGGGACGCCCAGAGGGCACCGGCATCACGACCCACCAAATTCCCTCTCGACCGAGACCGCGCTCCCGCTCCCGCCCCCCCACCTGTAACGAGGAAACCCAAGCTAGTGTCGGCCGGTTATTACACGACCCGTTTAACATTTAACAAATAAAAAACGAAACGTTCGCGTTACATTGTGCTAAACTTCAAACCACCAATAACGAGTCCCTTTTATTCTCTAACCAATATAATTGTGCGTTTTAACCACTTGCGCTGAAGATTGATTCGCTGATACACGTGACTGACACCGTTCGCAGTAATTCGAAGCGAGAGGCGCGACAAAATTTCGCGCCAAAAAATCGTTTCTATACAAATTTTAGACAGATGTGCACAATAAATCTCTTTATTAGTAATTTTGTACAGAATGATATGCTTCAAAGCAATCCGGAACGTGTAATGCAACGTGACATATCTTGCACTCCAAGGAGGTTGTACTGCGTTTTTTGTATTTCGCACACATTACGCACCTTCTTTGAAGGGTTTTTTGTCCTTTTCTAGGTGGAATACTTCTAGGAAAATGTCCCCATTGTTTAGCTTGCGGAAATATGAAATATTGGTAGAAATATTACTTACTAAGAGTTAGTAAATTTATTTTGTTATTAGCTAGTTACTGCCTTGTTAGTTGCAGTTAAATATGTAGGAAACTCAACGAACTTTGCAATAGATGCATCCATCTCTCTATGCGAGGCTGTAACATATTTCTTGTTCGATACGCGACGCACTGTTTGCGAACAACAAAATCAATGTACGTGCCACGCACATTACTCCCACTTTTAAGAGACAACTAACCATTGACGTATATGGCACGTTACTCTAGCGCAAGTGGTTAAATTCAATAAACCTACGTTAGGACGATACGTTTCCTATCCTTTTATTCGGTTTTAATATTTCGTTTCGATAGAAATCTGTGCTTCGAATCAAAGTCTTTTTGGATCGAAGTTTTATTACTGCAATGTAGATGTACATGGTTTGCACAACAGATCTAGGTATAAGATCTGAATTACGGTTAAAGAATTCGCAACGTATGAGCACAAAATTTGAAATTGACTCGCATGTCGCGCAAATTTATTTAAAATACCCTGTATTCTGCTACTACATCACAACGAAGTACCAAAAACAAAATATAAAAGTTATACATATTTATTCAACTTACCCGGATGTTGCGAGGGATCATGGGATGGTCCGGCCCTGTTATTATCTTGGTCCATTTCCGTCAAATCGTTCATATCATCATCTAGCGTTAAATCTTCAACGCTTTCTTCCGGATCTTCTAGATATTCAGATTTGGGTTCAATGAGGTTATCATTTGGTTCCGGTTTCTCCAGTGGCAGCTACGAAAAATAGTTTGTTTGTCAACAAATTTTTCCCCTTGCTCTCGTAATTCAATTCTTTAAAGATGGATGTTGATTAAATAGACATATAGTAAAACAAATATTGCGAACATGTGTCGCACCGTTTCCACTCTATAAGACTAAATTCATGACATCGAACAGTAGGATGAAGTGCGACATTATTTATTCTACCAACGAGCGAAGGAAACAAAACATTATAGAAATAGTTTCCATTATAACGTTGGCAATCAATTGACGGACGATCGGACATTGGAATTTTGATATTACATTTCATAAAGCTCACCTGCAACATCTCATCGGCTGGCTTGGTCAGCTGTGTCATTAGTGCTGACCTACCAATGGAATCTGTGGGATCGGCATGTGCTTTTTCGTCTGCCACGGGTGCAATTCCGAGCGCGGGAACACCCATCTGTTGAGGCATGTCACTCGAATTCGACGCTTCATGATTTTCAACCGAATTATCTTCACTGATACTTCGTCTCCGCAATTTCTTTTTTTTCCGCGAGGTAGGGCTTTGCGAACCTTCCCTGTAAAAGTAACAACATTAAATTGCTTCGTATTACAAACGAACAAGCCACTTGTCATATATATCGCATAAAAGTTAAGCATCTCGTGTAGTTTCGACATTCTTACCTCGACGAGAGACCTTTAGCTATCTGAGGACTGGCCGATTCTTCGGGCAGGTCCACTACAGAACCTTGCGGCAAACTCTGCATAGGAACTTTATTTCCTTCTATCGTCAATCCGGAAGACGAAAATGGAATGTCTACCGGCCGTACTTTTGCTTGTGGGAGGACTTTCTGTACCCTTGTGTCTGTCTTAGCGCCGGTTTTACTCTCAGACAGCCCTTTTATTTGTAACGATTCAGCAGCTTTCAGAAGGGCTGCTAACTGGTCTTGCGAAATATTAACTTCGCCTCTGTACATGTAGTCCATCATTGCCTTCAACTCTTTGAACTTTACATCTTTGAGTATGAACACGGGATGTTTGTCGTAATGTTCGCTGAGAAGTCCCTACAACAGAAACGTTTCCAATCTAACTTACGATCTAATCTATCACTCGGGCTATTATTATATTTTATTGATTTATAATTGAGATTACTATAATTGTAAATGTGATTGTATTAAAATAAGCAGATATTAATAGGCACGAAATAATTTTATATAGAGGCGCGATCAAATAACCACGTACGCGGACATCGCCATGCAATGCAACCGCGTTAACATTTTTTAAATGAATATAATAAGTACCTCCAATAATATTAAATATTTTTGAATTCATAATTCAAGCTTAAAGTAATGATGAAAACAATATTCACGCACCCCCTCCCATAGCAAAGTAGAATCCCGGGGCAAGTGCCCTGGAAATCAGCCATCTTGCTTTCTCTGTATTGATTACCGGGAGGTACCAGGAGGGGGTTTGTGCTTTCAGTCCCCCTGCCTCTCGGGCTTCTGCCCAGGCAACATTCAACACAAGAGTAGCCATCTTGTTTCAATTTCAGGTTTCTCCTTTCAGTTTGAATTCCGAAAGTTATTCGCGAATTATATTTGATCAATAAAACAGTACCAATAATTTCAACAAAAAAAGAAATTTCAATTGACAAACCGAGTACTAAAATTAAACTATTTTTGAAGATCAGTACAAAAAAAAAAAAGGTAGAATTATAGAAGTGATTGTACAAATTGAACCATTAAGCAACTTTAAACTTGATATATCCCAATTATGAACGAATATTGCGTGCGATATCAACTAATTATTAATGAGCAAATACAAGTAATAGTGTAAGTAAAAGTACAAGTAAAAGCGTTAATAGCAATAAAAATTTTAAGAATGATTATGTTATGTTAAACTCACCTCAAAATATGGACTACACGCAGATAGAACAACCTTATGTGCTTTCAAGTATTTGCCCTCAGCTGCCAGTGTACAGTCGACCAGCGTCCCGTTTTCCAGAAGCGTATCGAAGTTTTGTATTAATGTGCTTTGATGGTTATTCCACCTAAGGCAGAACTGCTGATCGTCCTCCATTTTTTGTGACTTGGTTTCCTCGTTCCTAAACAAGCAGAAAAAGAAGAAAATTTATAATAAGACATAGACCACGCCAATTTGTTATTTGTATAATATTAACCGTGCCTAGTGCTATCTAACTATTCTGCGTCCGATAAACACAAACATTGGAGCCGGAAAATTAAAAAATACCGGGCAGATTAAATAATATTATCTACCCTCGCGACAGATATCGAACCGCGGTAAAAGCTCCGCGAGGAAGCACCGAAGCTTCCAAAATGGCCGTACGATGCAAGCGCGTCGGTCGAATTGGTCTTCTGGCTTTTTCCTTTGTGCGTGTCCTCATAACGGTAATGGACGATTTGGTGGGGATGATGCAGGAGGACGCGCAAGCACTACGCATGCGCAGTTGAGCCGACCTGCGCATTTAACTTGCGCACTAGCTCGAGGCCCCTGGAAATCAGGGGCGTCTGCTGTGTGTTCCACTACCCCAACGCGACGAACTTAAAATTCGAAAAAATTTGATATGGTCGTTTTACGGGTATCGACTAAACGAAATTTCCTGAAACTTTTAATTTCGCAAGTTACATAAACGAAACTGAAGGTAATTGTACAACGTGCATATATATATACACACATATATACATATACACATACACGCGCGCGCGCATATATATATGCGCATGTATGTGTGCATATATATTGCATACACATATATGCACACGCACATTTATACATGAAAACAAACTCAATATTATTCCCATTAATATAAAATGTTACAGCATCGGCATTAAAATATTCTTCCTACGAAAGACCGTTTATAAGTTTTACATTTAGTGGAATACCAACATATGAGAATCATGTGAAATCGTGAAGCGTACATTATGACATAGTATAAAAGCGCAATTTACGTCACGCTGTGGTTTCCTTCGCTGACGCGCAATAAAATCGGAAATCGATTACTCGTTTCACATGCGCAACGCGTGTCTCTAAATCACGGGTAGAGGGGGCAACGACAATGCAAGTATACGCGTGTGAAGATTAATGCGAAATAATGCGGAGAGCATTCACCACTGCTTATGCACGATTGCGTAATCTATTTATATTGTTATCTTACATTGAACGTTACGTCAGATGGCGCCGAGCAACGTGTGCGATACGAAAACAAGTTAGCGACAGATAATTTTTCTAATCGCATCTACCCGTCAGCGAAAAAAACGACGCCTTGCCCTCACAACGTCCACAGAAACTGCGAGAGAAGAAACGTGGATTGCAATATGGCGGTCCGCGAGGTCGTGCCCGGACAAAATGGCGATAGAAGAAAAGCTCGGAAGGAAAAATATGACCTAAAATTTATGTTAAACAGAGTGCTGACTATTAAAATTTCCCGCTAAAGCATCGTCTGGACGAGAGTACAAAAATCGCAAACATTTGCTTCATCGGGAAACTTTGCTTGAACGTTAAGCAGAAACGATATTTCTCATAAGTGTGCAGAAGGATCCGCCCGCGCCATGTCACATTAACTTAAGATTTTTCAGAACAATCTTTACGATCTTTAGCGAAATGAACAATTTTTCAGATAACTAACTACTTGTTATAACACTCACCTAATATGGGGTATAAAACAATCTAATATCACAGCAACGGGATAGGTGAAAAGTGAAAAACTGCGTATGCGTTCGAACTCGGCGTGCGCCACGAGCGCTGCCCTTTTCAACAATGGCGTACCGCAACGCCTGCTAGTTTGCCTGTAACGCCGACCGTCAGAGAGCGCAGGCTTCCCCGGAAGAGGGTATACGGCAGAGAAGAAAAACGAAAGAAACTAATGAGCATGCGCTCTGCCCCCAAAACCAGTGTATGTGTGTTGTCTATATATTATATACATACAGAATATATCCCGCTGATTGGAAATTGGAACTAGAGGACGCTAATCGACAACACGCATTTTTCTTGCTCCATTTGACATAGCATACGCATAAATATTATACTCTTAATACAAAATTAACGTTATTATAGGAGACAGTCGTCGCAAAATTAGATTTCAGCTAAATGGATACTGCAATACGTGCTACAATGACAGTAATGTCAAAACTATCTCACGTTAAACGGCATAACACAGATGGAGTAATTTGTAAGCATCATTATCTTAATACATATCTGACAGTATCTACATTACTTAATATAAGACCAATTACAAGTTTGCGTTAGAGTGTTGTGCTCCGAAAAGGGATGAATCAATAAAACGAGATACGGTTGTCTCGTGTTTGAATTAAAACATTGCTTAAACATATGCAACGCGTAATAACTGTTCACATCTCGTATACGTGTACAATTAATTCGAATCAATTATTAATGATAAAGACATACACAGTAGTATGCATGTCATTACCGGTCCTGGACCACAACCTAGCACGCGTACGTAATGGCCGACTTTGCAGACTTGGTCAAGGCAAAATGGCGAAAACTGTCCAAAAATGAACGGAAACTGAAAATAACTGTAGTCTGAACTATAAATAATTCACCTAAATGTTGAAACACATATTTCTTTTACGACATTGATCGATCCCATAAATTCACACTTCGACACGGATCACGCGTCTATAAAGATAAAACCGTATCCTAGCGTCAATCAACTTAGAATTGGAATAAAATTAGCCGGGGCAAGATTAAGATAGAAATCATGAAACGTCTGATTACTCACCTATATTGGCACAATGTAAAATATCACAAGAGGAAAACTTGGAGAAAAACTACACGTCTCGTCCTCAGCGTACACAATCCGATCTCCGCCGCTTCTTTTTACACAATGGCCGACTACTGCTACGCGTTAACGATCGACTATGCGAGCTCTGCGAGGGGATAACCGGGACGCACGGAAACGATGTGATTCTTGTGGGGAGACGCGGCGCAGAAAATGAAAGTTAGCGTTCTGCGCACCAAGATACGAATAGTGGGGTAAAGAGAACGTTCGGTTAACACAGGATCGGCGAAAGATTTTGAGAACCTAACGACTATCTTTTTATATGACCGAAAAATAACAGTTGCAAATAGCGGAAAGATATAGCAAAAACGTGAACCATCTATTCGTGTTTCTCTCATCATGTAACCAATAGATATATAAATAAACAATACGTGGCAAAATTTTACATGGAAGCTAAATATAAACGCACTGGACGATTGAGTAGCGCCTATTGTACCGTGCAATTTGAAGTTTCGCTTGCAATTGTTTTCAATGGTACAACGCACGATACGCGTTGCGGATTGATACAACGTATTGTAGTTGCCAGTCGAACAAATTATTACCTGACGATTTAAAGAAAAGAAGCTGGTAAATTGTAATGAAGGAAGTTGATACAATACTGATTTTTGCCGGTTTAACATTATGGCAATTCGTGGTGGTGGAAGGGGTTGGCGTATGCGTAGTGGGGAGGAAGGCAGATTTCCGTTCAGGGGCGCGTTTACAGCGTAGCGCAGCCGGCGGGAGAGGCGAAAGGCGGCGCGGGAGAAGTGGAAAGCCGGGAAGAGAGAGCCGACGAAGGGAAGAATCGGGGTCCACAACAAAATCGCTTAATCGCTTTGCGCCACCGTCCGCAACGGAACACGGGTCGTCCGCCGCCATCACGGTGCCCCCTAGTGTGCATTTATGTCTCTCTCTTTTTCCGTCTCTCTCTGTGATTCGCTACGCCACTTCGTACCGCGACGTTTTCACGGGCAAATCGAGAGAGTGACAGCTGCCAGTCGTCAACGCGGTACGTGCTTTACGCGACGACTGACAATTATTGTTCGTGTGTCATCTCGTGAACACACGTTTTGTGAAAATTCTCCGTAAATATACACGTCTTTCTGCGCGTAGTCGTATACCCGCCGAGTGTCATAACTATAGCAAAAGTGAGTGTCTTCAACGGAGCTTGGCACGGAGTTGCCAAACATCGGTCAAACTTTAACTCTGGTGGTGATTTAGTTCGTGGGCCAGGTCATGGTAAGGTAAGGTGTAATGACAAATATCTACGAGTCGTAGTACGTGTTCCTTTATTCGGTATTAGATACACATTCGACTATACGATTCTATAGTTATTACATCAAACCGAGTTCAATGTAGACATCGTGGTTATGTATCGAGGAACATATAGTCTCTACGACTTAACTTTTTAATGTTAAACATACAGAATGTTCGGTGCGAAAATCTTGTCGATCTTTCACAGACGACAATCTGAATCGCATTTACGCGTGCTCCCGCGTATTGTTTTGTCTTTCAACCGCTTCGTCTACAGTCCCGTACACAGCTGGTCAGTTGGCGTATGCGTGACAATGATCTACCGCGTTTAACGACCTGTCGCATTCGCAGAGACGAATTAAACGTCCCTCCACGCGCGCCTCGTGGCTTCTCTCCATGAGGATTTGGAACACTTGCCGCGTGCACGTTCGAACCGCTGTCGCCGATTACGGTAGGTCACGTGCACGATAACTGTCCAATAATCAGCGATTACGTATGCGCAGGAAACACTTATTTAATGTTTGCGCTTATTATATAGCTAAGTACAAAGGAAAACATGAGTAGTATCTTGTCTTGGCGCACAATTACTCGAAAAACGTGTACATCGCAAAAGCATTGTGCAAAACTTCATATTAATCGTGTGTTTCTCCTTTTTCTAGTTCTTCCTTTCGTTCCAATATTTCATTTTATCTTTCATGCAAAAGGCAGCTTTGCGATCACTATATAATACCTGTGTAAGTTCGTACCTACATACCTACGTTCATTGATGTTACCGATATATCCATTTCTTGAAAATACTCGTACATGTGTATCATACGTCGAATGTTCATTACTCCGTTATCAATATCATGCACGTTCAACTTGATTCGTGACGAGCGTAAAACGATGAAGACTACAATGAAAATGGTTCCCATCGTTTCAATAATAATTATAGTTTGCAGCAATTCTTAAAAATCGTTTACTAAAAAATTGTAGACTACTCAATCGGTACAGAGGGTTTTTTGCAGGACGTTTCGTTGGTTAGATCAGGTCAAGATACAGTAAAGCTAGAGATAAAAGTAATAGAAAAGCTAGGATGTTGGAGACGGGTCGAGTGGCTGTAGCGCGAAGAGGAAAAAGGAAAAATCGTGAAGGATTACAAATTTGCAAACTGTAATTATACACGACTCCCAAATAAGTATTATTTATTAAATAATTGGTGAAATGATGACTTGAGTCATTAACGGGTGCTATGTGCACCTGAGATTTTCTCCGTAATCGTATGGCAAGCAACGGTTTACCTATACATTGTACTCGCGGTGCCGATGATAAAGAGAAATGCTGCCTAGAAAGCAGGTCTTGACTGAATCTAGGCCACTCTGATGGCGCGTACACATTCTCCACAATTTTACTGTTCGTTCTCTCGGCTTTGCCGCGTTCGTATCCACCGAGAGAGTCGCGCACACATTCCCTTCTCTGCTCTCTCTTCTCTGCCCATCCACTACTCCCATCTTTTCTATCACCTCGCTATCCCTTCCATTCGCTTGTCAATCTCTCTCTCTCTCTCTCTCTCTCTCTCTCTCTCTCTCTCTCTCTTACTCTCTCTCTCTCTCTTTGCCTCTCCCTCTCCCTCTACCTCTTTCACACACAAGTATACGCATACACGTACACAATCGCTCACTCATTCTCTTCCTATTTTTCATAGAATGATTCAAGGATCGAGTTCTAAAGGACGACCGTGACACAATGGGAGATAATGTCAGTTAGTGCATTTAAAAACTTGTTGAGTGTTTAAGTTCGCGTTGAAAAATGTACAACTAAATTGTGAAATTGACTTAAAATTTCGGTGCGTATATACCTGGAGGAGAAAATTTTGTTAAAAAAAGGGAAAAGATTAATAGAGAAATGGAGAGTATATGGACTATATACCCAGTTGGTATTATCTCTAAAAGAAAACTACGATGAGATCGACTATTTTCTCGAGAGCCCCGAGCGGAATCGCGTGTATATGACTGACAGTGGGGCGATCGAGAGCGACCTAGAAAGGTTTCAAAAGACATTTTCCCGTTCACCCACGTATAAAGCTGCCCTCTCGCCGCAAAAGCATAGCATGCCACATAACGTGAAACTTCGTATAGTAATTGAGATGGTAAAAGAGAAAGAAAACGGAGAAGAAGGGGGAGAGAGTGAGAGAGGAGGAGAAAAAGTTGTGAACAAGCGCTAAGGCATAGAGAGCCAGTGTCGGGGACAGAGATAGGTATAGAGGCAGATAAAATAAGAGGTAACGGACGAGAAGAAACACAGAAAAGAAAGAGAATGCGCGTGTATTTGCTTTTCTAGATAGAGTGTATTGCGTACGTGCAGATACGTGCACGTTTGCGTGCAGTTCTGTACGCGGGCGCATAGGAACAACGGAAAGTACGGAGCATAATACGGAGAAAACGCTGGTAAAAGGAAAGAGGCCCCTCTGCCTGCCTTTCCAATCGAATCGAACGCCCCTCTCGCCTTTGTCATTTTCTCTTTGTCCTCGTTTTGGGTTTGCCGTTCTCTTGGAACTCGCTCTCTCTCCTTCCCTCTTTCTACCCCTCCTTCCTCCTCTTTTTCTTTCGTGCCGCTCCTCTGCTCTTTTTCGTTTCTCTATCTCCCACGTTAAGTCTGACTCACACGGAACAACCAAACAACTTGGCCATTCTCTTCTTTCCCTCTGTCGTCCACGTTTCTTTCTCTTTTCCCTTCTCCTTCTCCTTCTCCTGCTGTATACCAACTCCTCCTGCTCCTTTTCGCGTCCCTTCCCCTCTCGGTACGCAGTCGGCCGCGTCGAGAAAGAGAAACCTACGAAAACGAAGAGAAGGGACGAAAGAAGAGAAGGCGGGATAAGAAATTTCTCTTGCCTCGTTCAGCTTTGTCCAGTTCCTCCCTTCGGTCTCTAACTTACCACGTAGCACATTCTACCTACCACCCTCTCTTTTCCTTTCTTCCTACGTTTCGATCTGTCTCTACCCACCTCTTCCTTTTCCTCTCCTCCTCACCTCCTTGCCGTGCCCCCCTTCTTCAGTAACCTTCTTCGTCACCTCCACCTCTACTTCCACCCTGCCCCCACCTCCACTTCCATTTCCTTCACCTCTACAACCTCTCCTCTGCTTGCTCGTTCATCGCCGTTGCCGTCGCCGTCGTCGTCGTCGTCGTCGTCGTCGTCGTCGCCGCTGCCGTTGCCGTTGCCGTTGCCGTCGTCGTCGTCGTCGTCGTCGTCGTCGCCGTCGCCGTTGTCGCTGTCTTCTCCTTTAGCTTCGCCCCCACTTACCCTACTCTCACGAACCGTTCTTTACCGCTGGCAACCCTCTCGCGTTCCGCTCCCCACTCTATGTTCGTCGCTCCTTATCCCGGCTTCGTGCATCCTGCTTCTTTAAAAACTGACAAAAGAAGCGAGAGAGAATGCAAGATAGATGGTAAAAGAATAAAATATAGAATGATGTGTGCCTATGTGAGGTTATACAAATTCTGCTTGAAAGTTTCCGTTAAAAAATCCGTAGCTAACGTTACACGATGGTAAGTGTTATTGAAATGTTAAATGCATCAAGAGTGTAGAAGGGTTGGTCGGTCGATATTTCTGTGTAGGCGTAAACTAAGCCAGTTACCTATTACTCCGTCGGCGACATGTGCAACTAGTTTAAAATGGCGGAATGTTGGAAAAACTTCTTAACAGTTAAATTACTGGTCTACGTTCGATTTTTTCTTAACGTACTTGCACTTTACATCTTTATATCGTGGACAGAGAAGAAACAATTACGGAGTTTCTCGTTTCATTTGGAAACAACTTAAACATTCGCTGCACACGCATCCAAAGAATATCGTGTCCCTCGATCATTAATCGCGTTTAAAGATCGTTCGTACAGTCGATTCCGCGCGTCGTCTGACTCACTTGCGTTCTCTCCTTTCTTCTCCCTTATTCTTTTCTCGCTCTCATGTTTTCGCTCTCTTCTGCTCCCGTCATTCATTATGTCCCTCTCCATTGCTGTCTGAAAAAAGCAGTTTTGCCTCTTCTCCTTCTCTTTCTCTCGCCAACCTTTTCGCTGCTGCTCTTACTCTTTCTCTTTCTCCCCTTGGACTCTCACTCGCTCGTGTTCCCCTTATCTCCGGAGTTTCTCATTGTCTGAAAGGGCCATCTGTCCCCCGGCTTTTTCATCCTCCGCTTTCATCCCTCCGCTGTACACGAGCACACAAAGAGACTCTCTTATCCGCTGTTCGCTACCCTCTCTTCACCCTTCCTCCAGTTCCCTTCTTCTTCGTTGCTTCCGTCCAGCCGACTACTCCTGCGTATCTTCATTGCTCCTTTCTCTTTCCCCCGAAACTTTACTAGATTCCTGCGCCGACTACGCAAAAGCCACCCGTAGCCGTCTAGAAGCAGAGCGAGAGAAAGAGAATGAAAGATAGAGAGAAAGAGAGAGGGAGAGAGAGAGAGGAGGAGGCCCCAGCGAAACGTGAACCACCATCGTAGAGAAAATCGTACAGCGAGAAAAATATTTTTTGTTCACGATACGAATGATTCCTCGATAGACGTGGAATCAAATGAACGGTAAAAACATTGCGCGCCCTCGTAGCTAGGGTGAAAAGATCCCTCTGGGCAAGCCACGTGCGACCTTGGACAAGTCCACGTCACCCTCTTACGTTGCACCCTTCGAAGGGACGCAACCCCGATCGCTTGGAACTTGGGGGTGGTTACCAACCCTCGTTTATCCTTGTTCCATAAGAATAGAGCTAAAAAGAGTAGTTGTATGTACTGTACGTGTGTACGGGTTGCGCGCAAGCTACGCTCGAAACGCGGGCTGACAACAAAATTTCGTCGAAACGGAACGCAACGCGCTGCCACTCGCGCAATTATTTATCTTATTATTAAACAAGTTTTTCTTTTTCTACGAACGATAACTATTTTGCGATCGAGACTAACAGATCCAACAAGCACTGACGCGTAGGGCATTTTTTCCCTTTCTCCTTTCTTTGCACGTCTCCACGTGCCGATTTCCCCGGTCTCGCTCGGATCCAGTGAAATTGCCGTTTCCGAGTTCACCGTCTCCTCCCTCCATATTTTCCCTTCGAAAACAGCGTCAGAGGGTAATGGCGGGAGGCACAGGCGATAGGAAGAACGAAGTCAACACTATATACGATTACGCGCGCAAGTGGTAGGGTGACGGGGAACAGGTGAGAGGCTGAGAGAGCCTGGTTCTCTCGGAAAGGTGAACGGAAAGAAACGAAGAAACGAAGGGCATTCGGAATGCGGTACTGTTATGCCTTACGGTACAGACAGGACGGAAATTAGGACTGCTCCGACTCGTTGACCACTACTCGTTATTCTCTTCATTCGCGGCTCGATTCTCTCTCTCTCTCTCTCTCTCTTCTTCTTCCCCCCCCCTCCCGCCCCCTTCCTTCCTCTCCACTCTTATGCTTTTCCTTTTCCCTCGCTTCCGTTTGTTCTATTCCTGTAAATGCGATCCCAAGGAATGATTGCATGTCATTTTCATCGTACGTATACCTTGTGTGTGGTGTTATCCTATCGATTTTCCTCGATTACGCAATACTACAGAATACACCGGTACATGGTATATCGGTGGAACGGGTAGAGGACAAGTTGGTAGGCGCCTTCGAAGATACGTTCACGATAAAGATAGATCGAGCATCGCTATTGCTACCAGGAAACATTGAGGAGCGAACGATCTCGCGATACCAGTACCGGTCGATAATAATGATCGTGGAGTCTATGAAATGTATCATGAGATCAGAGCTGAAATCCGTTCGGTAGAGCGCTGAGACAGTGACGCTGGTAACAAGGAAGAATTGGTTAGGAAATTACGATATGCCAACAGATAGAGAGAGAAAAAGAGAGGGAGAAGGTGGAAGGAAAAGGCGGTGGATCGTAGAGTCCGCCAGTGGTGACGCAAATTTGATTAGTGGAGCATTTTATCGGCCGCGCCTTTCCTACGGAGCAAGAGAAACGAGAGGTTGGAAGCGGAGCTAAGGAAACTGTTCTGGAAGATTTCAGAACGTTCCCTCTAGAAACGGGGTTCTGGCTGGCAGGCTATATATGTAGGAGAGAAGAGGAGCCGTTTCCGCTTACGTTTTCCCGGAGAAAGAGCTGGTTGGTCGTCTCGAGGACGACGGTGCGACGAAAGGAAAAAGTCCGAGAAGAGCCGAAGAAGAACGTCGATAACGTTGGAAAAACGTAAAACGCGCGCCGACCAGGAGGAAAAGGAAACGCCGCGTGTAGTATAGGGAGAGGAAAAGAGGAGAAAGAGAGAGGGTAGCAACTTCCCATCGAGCGAGTGAACCAACTGTATACTGGCGCGATGAAGAGAGAGAGAGAGAGAGAGAGAGAGAGAGAGAGAGAGGGGGGGGCGAGAGCGAGTGAGCGGGCAGAGAAGGGTACGATGGGAGAGGAAGTGGATAGGATAGGAGAGTAGTGGAGAGGAGAGGAGCGAAAGGGAGAAGGGTGGCGGAGAGACCGTGGAAGAAAAGGGGCCACGAGAAAATAGCGTCTTCGCCTCGCGGGGAGGGAACGAGTAAATGGAGGCAACGCGCGGAGAAAGAGGGAACGAGAGACGTGGAGGGTCGAGAAAGAAACGATGAAACGACCGAGGGACAAGGAGGGCGAGAGGAAAGAAGAGAACGAGATGGAACGTGAACGTTACGGGGGTAGAAGAAGAGGGGAGCGTGCGCTCGTCTACTCCACGAATGGCAGAGAGACAGACACGGGGAAAAAGAAAGAGGATGGGATCCGAGGGAGGCGAGGTGAAATTGGACACAAAAAGCTCGAAGAAAAATTGAGATGAATCGTGGAAGGGAAGATGGGAGGGAGGATTCTCTGAAAGGGAGAGACCAACGCAGTGTCCTTCTCCGAGGCCGCGAAAGAAAGCGCGAACGCGCGAGGGATGAGCGAGTCCATCCTCGCTACGGTATATTTATCGATAATTTTAATAATCATTCGGAAAGATCCGATTGTCCGCTCTTTTTGCCACCACGTTTCTACTCGCGATCGCGTGTGCCACTAACGGACTGTTGCTGCGTTCGTTGCTGTTGCTGTTACATACTGCCGCTGAATACACGTCGAACGTGTAAGTGAATGCTGTTATACACCTTTGTGGTCTACCTTTACGTCTGTCTTCTCCCCGCTCCGCTCTTCTCCAAACCTGTACCTCTGCCGTGTATCTTTCCGCGAATGACGCGCGTTCCCGTTTACCATATCGTTTACCACCCCGAGTAACTTACAATTAGCTTCCGTTTACCCTCGTCGAGTTTTTCACGCTCAACAGTTTTCCGTCTTGCGTCCACTTTAAACGCGAACGAATTCAAACTTGTCGTAGACAACATTTGCCGTCATCGCGGCTAGTGTTCGAGCAGTTTGTTCGGCAACGCCGATTCGTTCGCGATCGGGGAAAGTAACAGGAATACCGATCTCGTTAAAGCGTTCACCATTTATACGGCCGCAACGAACTACGTGTGACGTGCTCATTCGAGATGGGAGATGGGAGATGGGGACATACACACGAAAGATATCGATCGCCGAGAAAGCGTATCGATCCGTTCGATCGGCGGCCATTACCATCGATAACCCCTCTATCTATCGTCCCACCCTTTACCTTAAAACGTTGAAGCATCGGCAAACGATCCGATGTCTTTCGACGGCACGCTTTCCGGACTGCGCGCGGTCTTACTACGCTTCTTTGAGTCGCGTTACGTCCGGTTTTCTCTTAATTCGCTCAACCGATTTAATATCGCAATCCTTTCTGCCGTTCCTTGCGCTATACCTCGATTCGTTCAAAGTGTTACCGAGATCGTACTTTCGAACGAAAATGTCTGGAGAGCAAGAGGGACTAACGAAGAAACTCGATCGCGAGGCGAGTGTGCCGATTACGGTCAGCGTTCGTTCGTTATCATCGATTATCAGTTCGTTTTGAAGCGATACGCGCCGGTTAACCCAATTTCTAGATACCGATTGCGCCTATTCGCGATGCTCGTTTCAAAACGTGTACGTACGAAACGTAAAAAAACGGCTAGAAGCGTAGGCGCGTGAAAACGTAAACCATTTAACGATGAGTTGAATGGAAATATACAGCCAGGTATACCTAGATGCGCCAGGTGCGGTTAACTTGTTGCAGCGCTCTTTCTCTTTACCTGCGAGCTTCGTGAAAATATGCACGGGCGACCGTTCACCAGCGGCATCAACTACCAACTAAAGGACACGAACGAAGGCTCGCCATCGAAGAGCAACGGCGATCCGAATCGGGTTAGGGTGAACGATGCGTGCGGAGGCGATGCGAAGCCGATGCGCAAATAGTCGGGAGCAATGAAAAGGGACGCGAAACGAATGGAGAGCTTAAAGTTTTCACGTTATCGGCGCACGTCTAAGCAACTGATAAAAGTCCGTGTTCCTACGGATAGATAACGCGGAATGGCCCGTATAAAGAGTCACATAGATAGAGACAGATAAAGCACGGTCCACGGAACAGGTGAATGTTACGAGACAGACCAACGCCCGACCTTCTTCGTCGGCACTTTGCACTGTGTCGCGTATTCGTGTCAATACGTATCGCTGGTTTTTTTCGGATTATCCACGGCCGTCTTCCCGGTTTTTCTCATCCACGTTCGTTCCTTCTATCCCCGTGTCGTCAAACAAACGTACGTTGCTCGCACGGACCGTTATCACGAGCTCGCGACGAGGCTTCGTAACGCTCGCCGTTCGTCGCTCGTCGCTTGTCCTGTTGTTTCCCTGGTCGACGTTGGTCAAACCGCGAAAGTGTTTCTCAGTTTCGTTTCACCGCGAGGATCGAGACCGGTTGTGTACACACTGTTCGCCACCACTACCAACAGTTCGCCTCTTCCCTTTTCCATCGGCCTTTATTTTCCTCGGCTCGCATCCACCTCCGTCCGTTTCGAGCACGACTCGGTTCGTTCGTGGCAGCAGCCTTCGACCCCTCGATCTTTTACCGATCCCCAGCTGCCTTTCTTACCTTCCTCTCCCTTCTTTATTTACACCCTCGCAAAATACGATACCGTACGATAAATTTTTGTAGCCGTGCCGGAAAAGAAAACGAATATTTCATGGATACGGATAGTTATTGGGGCGTGCACTACAGGTACTGTTTCGGTTTTTACGGATCGAACTGAAATAAGGTAGAAAGGGCATCGTATATCGCTGGCAAAAGGATGCTACCACTCATTCAAAAAAATAACGGCCGTTTGATAAGCGTTACGATCGAACCGGAAAAACATCGAATAATCGTGTTTCCCTGGTGTTTCTGTTGCAGCGGCGGCATGGCCGGGCAGCACTACTGCCTGCGCTGGAACAACTACCAATCAAATATGACATCCGTTTTCCATCAGCTCCTCCAGACCGAGGCTTTCGTGGACGTCACCCTGGCATGCAACGAAGCCTCCTTAAAAGCGCACAAGGTAAGCTAAGATCAGCTAAGGCGTCGAACCATATTGCATCGACTAAATTCGCCGATTCGTTTAATTCTTCTTCGACATCGACCGCACAGTTCGCTGATACACGCTCGTTTTCCGTTTCATCGTCTCGGCATCTTGGTCGATGCGCCGATCTTCCTCTCTACCTTGCCACGTTATTGATCGTTCGATACAGCTCCTTCTGTTTGCGCAGGTGGTATTGTCAGCGTGCAGTTCCTACTTTCAGAAGCTTCTACTTTCGAATCCTTGCAAACATCCAACGATCATTATGCCCCAGGATGTGTGCTTCAATGATCTCAAATTCATCATAGAATTCGTCTACAGAGGAGAGATCGACGTGTCGCAGGCAGAGCTTCAGGTAAAGACAACAAACTGATAGAACAAATTTTTAAGAAAAACTGTGGAAACCTGACAGTGCGACAGGTCGCGTGTATCGCGTATAGCGCTTGTTACTTTTCCTTCCTCCTATTCTCCTTCTTTTGCTTTATCCCCTTTTTTCCATCTTATGAAAGGATCGTCCCTTTTCAAAGCTTTAAACGAAGACTCGCGTAAAATGCTAGCAATATTTTGCATCGGTGGAACGTGAGCGTAATAATAACGCGATCGCATTACGGATTCTTCTATCATCGTCCATAATGCTCGCCTCGATAATGGAAACGACAGGATGATTGAAACTTTCTCTTTTCCCTGCCTCGTTATTTCGTATTGCCGGTGAAGGTACACGATCCTTGCAAATGTTTTATCGGCGGAGAAACAACCTATCCTCAACTTGGCATTGGTGCCAATCTATGTCAAACTCTGCATATCCGTCAGAAGTTAACATGTTTCCTCTTCCACCGTGTCAAATTCTGTACAGATTCGCCAGTACAGGTGTCCAACTTACCGACCGGGACTCGGTTTTTCTCCCTTTCTTTTCTCACGTGCTTTCTCTTCTCATCATCTCCCAGTTTGTACCGATTGTGGGTATCACAGATTCTCTAGACATTGTAGATGGCGTAATTACATGTTCTCACTAGCAACCACGAGTCTCGGGTTTGGTTACGAAAGAAATGTGTTGCACGTTCGAAAGGTGCATAGATATCAATTTCTGTTATCTACCCACGATACTAACTTTACATCTAAATGCTTCGTTTCGTTGATAAATCTGCAAAACATTTTTTTCATGAAACTATAATTGGATAACTTAAAGTTGAACGATCGATATTTTTATCCAGAAAGTACTCATGAGAAAATAGCTTTTACACCATGGTTCATATTTAGATTTTTATTATGTTCACAAATTGTAACTTATGAGTAACTCTATAGGGTTGCGGATTACGTGTCTGGAAAAAGTGCAAGCAAGATTGAAAACGTGTGATAGTTTCAAAAGTTATATTGTCGCGCCTTAAAAATTATTTATTATTCAACTTTCAGTAAAGGAATGATTCACATCATTCGTCATCGCGTTAAACCTACCTTTTACAACTTTTACGCGAAGCAACACATCGAAAAGAACGTGATAGCCTGTAAGCGATGCTTTGAGTTTCGCTGTTTTGCCATTCTTTTTTATTTCCCTTTTAGTCCGCTTCGCGAAGCAAAACGTGTTGGCACGCAACGATGCTCACGCCCGTGATTGGTGCTGTTCGTTCGGTTTTCTATCTTATTGTCGGACATAAAGTTCGGTGTTGTTCGAAAATAAATTTTTAAGACGATCTATAATTAAACATTTTTTGTTCGCAACGATTCTTGACGCGTTATCCCTTTCCGCTCGCGATTTTGATTCTTTTTACTCCCAGGGTGTTTTCGTTCTGAATATAATTACATACATACGTTAAACATTTATCAAAAGTACATAAGCTGTCACGTAATCTGTCAAATATCTAATGGTTACCAGCGATTTATATAAAGGATGTTCGTACACGATCAACAATATTGTCAATATTGGTCAGCATTATCGATCTTGTACACAATCAATATCGAATGACACTAGCAGCAAATATTGAAGTAGATTGGCAATGTTTACCAAAGACACATGGTAGGCCGAAGTGTTTAAAAAGAATTTCTGCTGACGTCGCGTTAATTTCAAAGGGAGCTGAACAGATCCACACGAAGGAACTCTTTATCGGTTCATTTTCGCTGAAAATCTTATAATATGGTTCGACGCGTGGCTCTTTGACTCGCTGTCCTTGACATACGAATTAAGACGACGACGGACAAGGGAGAAGCATGTCGTTCACGTGCATCAAACTGAATGCATTTATGCTGTTCGCGCAGGCATACGTTAGATCGCAGATCGATTTACAATTAGATTCTGCATGAATGAACCGTCCGAGACTCGATACGCTGGTTACAAAAATAAAAGCGTTCCAATTGCCAGGTCTCGATTTTCGAATGTGATTCGAGCCAAGAAACAGATGAATCAAAATGTGGTAGAAGTAAGGGGACGGTGGTACGGTTGGTTATACGAAGGGCGAGTACACTATAGTATTGTCTATTGGCCTCGCTCTCGATCGGTATCTCCTTTTTTCGCATATATAATTGACAAGAAATAACGTAGCTGTTCTATGGCGAGATGAAAAAAGAAAACGTTCCAAACAATTATCTTTTGTTCCACCCGTCATCTATAACATAACTTGCGATTTAACGCGATTCAGTCGACGCTGCTTGTATAAAGGTTCAAAAAGGAAAGTATAAACAGGTGCTTGCGGAAAGAAATATACGGCAAAAAATAAACGGACGGTCCTATTCCACTTACGTGCCAGTAATCCTATATGCATACATTCGTCTGTATACGAATGACATATACTATTTTCTACGCTAAAAACGAATCGATACGAGTGAATGTCCGGAGACAGTTTGTTTACACATTTTAACCGGGACTGTAATCGATAAAATTTAATATTGACGTGTTCCAACATCCGTAACGATTCGCAGATATTAAACGGCAAATTAAAAATAACGTTCCATAGTATCTTTAGATCAGGAGAGAAATCAAGGCATCTGATAATCGTAAATGGATGATAGACTTAATGGTTTGTCGCATATTTATGCAAAACAGATTGATGCCTGAATATTAATGAGTGTAACTGTACGAATCTAAAGAACTGACATAGAACACGGTCACTGGACGGAAGGAATGAAGAAAAATGATCCGTCAGACATCGCGGTTATGGCTAATAATTTTCTCCTGTTTTGGAGCGGAGCGCAAGGGATGTGCTCCGAAATAAGTAGCGTAGTGTAGGTCGTATTGTAAAACAACAGTCGTGATCCTGCTTCCATTATTTCCTCTAATAGATGCAAACTGTAGAGGGAAAATAAGAGAAGAAAAGTGTCGCAAAGAAAGGAGGTGGCGAAGAATCGGGAAAGAGGGAAGAGGACTAACGGCAAAGTTGAACGGGACGGAACAAGGGAGTTCGCGCTTCTTCCGTCGATCGTAGACACGCGGTTTCTGCAGTGGCGTGCATGCGTGCTCACAGTCTCATATTACTCGTTTGTATGCGTATGCGTAGAAACGACTGGAGCCGCAGATTCCCTTTGTCCGCGCAAGCAGTGCAATTCGCGACTCGTGCCCTCCTCTTTCTCTCTCAACCACTCGCCCCGGTCCCCGTTATGTTATCCTTCTTCTGCCCTCCTCATTCCCTCTCTCTCTCCATCTATCCATCTATTTCGTTCCCTTTCGGTTTTCCCAGTCTTTCTCTGTGGTGTTCGTTTTCTCAGAAACGTCTCCTTCTCCCGAGAATGCAGCTTATTGCCGTGAATGCAACTCGTCGACCCGAAACAAATCAAATTGATTCGAACGATATGTACGAAAAACCAATTCAACTTTCCTTCCAAACTTGTTTCTCTTCTGATTCTTTGCTTTGCAGAAACCTATATCAGAAAACTATATCATTTAAATCAAACAATGGATACTGTCCTATTCGCGATTGACTGAAAATATTAATTCGTTTATAGTTCATTCGTCGTACATGAAAACCAGGGTCCTAACTTTAGGCGTACATCACTGCGACGATCATTTATCTCTCTCTCTCTCTCTCTCTCTCTCTCTCTCTCGACGGCATGTATGCACGCATATATATGTATACAGGGAATATACGGTCTCGAGCGGCGCGTTCACGCGAGTGCATAACGTTAGCTTTGTTGCGCCGATGGTAAGGCCCGCGTTATATCCCTTTCCGTTCTCTCTCAAATCTTGTGCATCTGTCTTGGTCAGGCTATGGCCAAACGCGTTTCAGCTCTCTGTCTTCTGCGTTCAGTCTCGTTCGTTTCCGCGCCGAACGTATTTCTGTTCTCGTTCGGTCAGGAGAAGTCTTGCTCGCTCCCACGGGAACTGCTCGCCGATGTTCATTGCTCCACTGTCAGAGGCGTGCGGTCGTCTCTCTTTCTCTCTCTCTTCCTTTCTCTCAAATTCTCTCTTTCCGCCTCATACACACCGCAGGCTTGCCTCTCCACTGATCCCCGTTCCCACCCGCGTGCCCGATCCTCTCTGTCACCCCTCCACCAAACGGACTCCTGTCGGCCCACTTCCCCTCACCGCGCCGCTCTACGCCGTGCCGCGCCGCGCCGCGCCGCGCCACGCCGTGCGCCGCTTTCCACCAACCATTCTACCACCCGCCGGTTTTTAACCCCTTTCCCCGCTCTCAGAGGGACTGGTCAGGTGCGCTGGCTCGCTCGCTCGCTCCACGCGTACGCTCAATCGCTCTCTGTCCACCGTCGAGTACGTATCCCCCGCGAGTCTCTTCCTCGTTGTACGCGCTCGAGCGCGGCCTGAATCCGTCCTTGTTCGTCGCGTCGCGTCGGCGAATTTCGCGGCGTCCTCTACCACCGCCGACGCCGCTGCCGCCGACGCCGCTGCCTCCGCCGCCGCTGCCGCCGCCGCCACCACCACCTCCTCCTCCTCCTGTCGTTCCTCCTCTTCCTCCTCGGTTCTGGCTCTGGCTCTGGCTCTACCGCTGCCGCTGCCTCTGCCTCTGCTTCTGGCCTCTACCTCCTCCCGCTCTTCGCCGCGTCCTCTTCATCTCCTCGCTCCTCCGAATGCCGTGCGCCCTCAGCACGGAACGCCGAATGCCATTTCACTTTCGTTGGGCTTCGCCGCGTAGGAGATCGGGCCCTGCCAGGAATTATCCTCTCGTTCTACGTGGTCGTAACCTCCTCGTACACGGTTTCGTCTGGCTTTTTCACGACGTCGACTCTACTAACGCTGATACCACCTCGTTTTCTCGTCGTGACTTCTGCACCTCCTCTTCTTCTTCTTTTTCTTCCCTTTCTTTTTCTCCTCCCTCTCCTCTTTTCTCTTCCTTTATCTTCTTCTCCTTCGCTTCTTCCTTTTCCTCCTGCTTCATTGCCCCTTTCTTTTACTCCTTGTCCTCCTCCTCCTCCTCCTCCTTCTCCTCCTCCTACTCCTCCTCCTCCTCCTCCCCCTCTTCCTCCACCTCCTTATCCACTTCCTCTTCTTCCCTCTCCTACTTCTTACCGTTTTCTTCTTCTTTCTCTACTTATCTATCGCTTTTCTTTCCTTACTGCTTCTTCTTCTTCCTTTCTTGCCCTTGGTGCTATTTCTTTTTTTCGCTCTGGTACCACTCGCTCGATTGTTCTCGTCTCTCTTTCCCCTCTTTCTTCCGGCACCACTGTTTCTTTTCGCCCTTCATTCCTCTCGTCCTTCCCTTGCACGTCTCTACTCTTTCAACGAGGGATCGTTCAGCCACGGAATATCGGAACCAGGTGAGTGATAAACGATACAACTTCCTTCGCACCAGGATGGAAGAATGTCTTGGCAGGCGTGTCGCGTCGCGTCGTGTCGTGTAATGTCGCGTCGCGTTATTGCTGCTTGCCATGGAATGGGCATTGCTACGTTGTACTTCTCACAACAGACACAGAGGGAGGAAGCAGACAAGGGAGAGGGGAAAAAGGAGGAAGAGAGCAGAAGAAAACGAGAGAGAAAGAGGGAGAGAGAAAGTGCGAGAGAGAAAGAAAGAGAGAGAGAGAGAGAGCGAGAGAGAGAAAAGGAAGCGAAAGTTTTACGTGGATACACGACAACGTATTACCATCCGCCGAATCTTGGACGATTGTATTGTGCACGCGAACGAACACCATCCTGTTTCAAGATATTTTGGTATACTAGAATATTTCAAGCGGAATTCTTTTGCATCTACTGAATCGAAATATCGTCAGCTAAATTTATGCGGTAGTGAATTATCGTGTGAGACACGAATACCAAGAGACGTCGTCGTGATCACGTGTTCTAGTGTCTTTCTCTCTTCATGAATGAAGCAGGGAAACACAACGATTCGGCGCAAAGTGTTTATCAAGCATAAAAAGCGAGTGAAAAGTTACGCATCGTGAAAGCGATATGCCGCGCGTAATCACCAATCCCCGATAACTTGATCGAAATACACTGTTTGGCCTGGTTAGTTGGCTAAAATTCAAGTACACGCGTTCGTGCGAAGAAAAAAGTTCACGAATTTCGAAGCAGTGGAACGTGAAATTTGTGCCGAAATCAATGAATACCAGTCAACTTTACGAACCGTGCACGAATTTTCGTGGCATAAAAGTGGATACGTGACCTGTGCGTTGCAAAATCAATTCGTTCGATTCCGGTGAACGGATCGTGCGATCGCAAGTGAAGTATAAGTATAAAACAAAGGATTACAACGTGAAGGATTGCGTGCCCATCGTTCTATGCCTCCATACGTGCATGTAATATATGTACATACGTATATACGTATGCAAGAAACCCGTAGAGTGTCTACAAAACTGCGCCATCCGCATTATCAGACTTCTTCTACTTCACATTCGTAAACATTCGACAAGCACGTCTTATCTTACCCCCTTAAATCTTGCCGCTAGATACTCGCGAACTGACGCATGCCGCCTGTTAATCTGAGATTTGAATTCGCGAATCGCAAATAAACGTGTAGGGGGCATGTGCGATTCATCGGAGGTACAGTTAAACGAAGCCCCTGGTATTGGAAAAAGGAAAAATAAGAGACGGAAACGATCGAAAAGTGTGTAAGAAGTTTGGTGAATGAAACGCGTTAAGGTAAATTTGCAAGAAATCCTGAAACTTGAACTGAAACCGGCGTGAATTTCGGAGTCCGACATTGTGTTGCTATTCGTTCGAGGAGCACGTGGTGGCCAGAGTCGTACGTCCCATTCAGAAAGGAGGTTATGTAGCGTGGATAAGAAGAGAGGAAGGTTATGCTCGTGACGCCCGTTACATTATCAATTCCGTTATGACGCCGTATTCGTAATAGCGGAGACGACCCTACGACCATCTTCGGGGAATCCCTCGTACATTCTCCACTCCGCTTTTCTTCTCTCGTTTCTCTTTTTCACACGGTTTCCCCTCTGCCTCGGTCTTTCGACTCTTCTTTCAACGATGAGTCTCTTCGTACAGGTATGGTTGTGTAAACCGTCTACCGTCTACCGTCTACCGTCTACCGTCTACCATATACCGTCTGTTGATACGCCGTCTCGCATAGACCAATCCCCTAGCCACCCCTTCGCGTCCTTCCTGGTCTCGTGAAACGTTTCCTCGGTCGATCTTTTTGCGGATTTACACCTGTTGGACTTCCCTTCTTGTCGCTCCCTTACTTCTGTCTACGAAAGGACTTAGGTCCGCGTGTTACTACCTTACCGTTCAAATCTTTAGGCAATGCGTCGTTACCACTTTCGCTTTGTTCTCGTGTTTTATGTTCTATTTAAAAAATGGTAAAGGAGAGTATTTTCATTTCTCTGCTGACTCGAAATGAATCCTCGACACCGCTACGTTCTACTCCGTTTCGTTTCGTTTCGTTTCGTTTTGATGGGTTTTTGAAACGAACGATCGCCGAATACGTTACATTAAAACTAATCAGATCTCTCGTCGCCGCCCAGATCTTTCGTCCTGCATTCCTCAACGCAAGGGGTAATCTCGAAACGTGCCGGTCAACAACTATCGTCACTGTTTGTTTCAGGAACGTTCGACGGGGAAGTCTCGCGGGCGTTTTTGGCCAAACGAAACGCACACGAAACGGAAGGTAGCGGAGGTGGAATTTTTTTCTCTAGTCTCCCGTCAATTAGTCTGGGATAATTGGTCGGGCGATGCCCTTGAACCCTAAGTATTGATTGGTGAGGTTGGATTCTGCTGGTGGCTTTCCCTCTTGCCTCCGAACCGATGGCACCACCCCTATGCATCCACCGCCGAACCAACCAACTACCCACCCACTCCCTAACCCCTGCACCGGCACCCGTGGTACCCACACTACTCAACGCCCAGCGTCCGTGGTTCTCCAAGTGCCATCGCCGCCACCGCCTCCGACTCTGTCGCCGTCACTGCTGTCGTTTGTTTGAAGCATCGCGCCTTTTCAAACGCTTTCTTCTCCCCTTCTTTATACGTTTCATTGAATCGTGAAAAATTGCGACCGTTCGAGTAAAGAAGTTATCTATCCTAAGGACGTTGTCAACGCACTATTTCAGTATCGGTGTTCTTCTAATTGGCTAACGCGTGTATATTGTTTTGGTCGAAATCATGTCCGGATCGTTACCGGGACAAATATATATATGTACGTCCAGTAGGAAAGTTCAACACCCTCCATTCGATACGCACGATGAAACGGCGTGGCTTCTCGAGTTTTATGATTTGCAGACATTTCGACAAAGTTAATACGTGTCTTCGCTCCAAAGTAGGGGATGGGGTAAAGTACGAAGATAGAAAAGGGAAAGAAAAAAGGCTAGGGACGCGATGTATGTGCGTGTGTAGGGGCGAAGAGACAGAGAGAGAGAGAGAGAGAGAGGGGGGGGGGAGACGTTATACAGGACGAAAGACAGGATGTGTACGTGGAAACGGTTGGAAGTCATATCGGTGCCGGTGCCGTCGCGAGTGCTGGGCGAGGATCGGAGGTTGGGGTGGTCGATACGGCCCTGGGGCCGCGACAGCCGCGTCGGAGGCCTCCCCATTCTTCCTGCGGGCGTTTTTGCCTCTGCTCTACCCCTCTCTCTCTCTCTCTCTCTCTCTCTCTCTCTCTCTCTCTCTCTCTCTCAAATGCTTACTCAATCGCTGGTTCACTCGCAATCTCTCTCTTTCTCTCTCTTCCTCTCTCTCTCTCTCTCTCTCTCTCTCTCTCTCTCTCTCTCTCTCTCTCTCTCTAGTTCCCTCTCTTTTCCCTTCATTTTTCCTATCTTTTACTCTATCGTTACAACTCTCTCTCTTTCTCTTTCTCTTTTAACCATAGCGCTGTGAACTTAGTCCTATCCACTGCCACCCAGTTTTCCACCCACGCTCCACGTTTCCAGCCGCCACCAACACCCCCGGCGCAACCTGCCTAAACCCCCACCTGAACCGTCGCTTCCATCGTCTAACTCTTCCTCTGCTTTCTCATCCCCCTCCCAGCCGCGTCGTTACCGCCGCCACCGCCGCCGCCGCCGCCACTGCCGCCGCCGCCGCTCTCATACTCCCTGTCCCCTTGCCGACCCCGCCTAATCGCACCACCCCTGCCTTGATTAAAGAACAGAGAGCCTCAACTTCAACGTGGACGGTTTCGTTCGGTTCGTTCGCTTCTTTCCTTTCGTTTCGTTCATTCTTCATTTTGTTTATATCATTCCCATAGGTTTATCGGTTCGCAATTCAGATCCGATATCTTAACTCACGTGAACCTCGGTACAAGGGCCACGTGTTCGTCTCTTCTTTTCCTGCACGTTCTCCGTCGCTGTCGTACTTGTAGACGCTACGTAACTGTTATACGTAATTGCTCGTCCATCTAATCGATTCTTGGTCTCGTTCCTGTACCATTTGATTCTTCGACTCCGTCTCCATCTGGGCTGTTCATTCCCGTCTCGCTTTCTCCTTTTGTCCCCCTTTGCATTGCCGTTTCTCTCAGCCAGCTATCTAGTTTCCCTTACGCATCGTTTTCAAGGTTAAGATCAGAGAATAGCGGTGGGGAGAATCTCGTAGCCGCGAGGAGGACGTCGCGCTGTTCGATACGGGTCGACGTACTGTGCCGGTGAATCGTCGCACGCCGAAACTGGATCGCGAAAACTGATTTTAGACCGAGCCACCATGAGACGTGCGCTGCAATATGAAACCGTATCCGTTGAAGCGACCCGTGAAGTTGACGAGCTTTTACTTCAGCTATGCAATCGCTGTTCAACTAAAACAACCCCTTTCTTCATTCTACCTTCTCGAAATGATTTATCGAAATTGGCTATTTATTTCTTATTACGTCCCCAACTTAATCGATCTGATCGAATCCCGCTGCACTCACCAGCTTTCCACCGATACGTGGTGGATCGCGAGACTGCTTTGATAATCGTTTAGGTGAATATCCAGCTACGTTCCGATCGTTCTCTCAGATCGATCGATTGCGATCGTTTACCAGATAACAGCACCTATGATGTTGCAATTCTAATTAATCACTACGATACGTGTGAGACTTGAGAATATTCCCTTTATGTTTCAGTCATTGTTAAAAACAGCCGATCAGCTGAAGATCAAAGGGCTCTGCGAAGTGCCGGAAACCAAAGATGGCCCACCCTCGGTAAGCCTGAGTTCACCGCCGAGAGAACCCGGCACTGCGAGGATAAATTGCACGAAGGTAAAGAGGCATCCACGGTACAAGAGACCCAGAACCACGTTCGAGCCTCGTGCTACGGATTCGAGACACTACGACCGATACAAAGAAGAAGAATCGAACGAGAATTATAATCGGGAGAACAAAGAGGTAAGTCTGCGTAGCGTGATGTCGATGAACGAACGAGAAGCGTCGCGGGAAAACCTTAAAAACGCGACGGTTGTCTCGAAAACGACGACTTGGTCCCGTCACGGTCGTCGCTAAATTCGTACCGGATATTTCGCAGAACCATAGAGACTGGCAAGCCGAAGATGAGGAGTGTACAGAGGCAACCACGGGAGCAGTAGTCTTGGAAACTTGCCAGCGCAGCAGTATCGGTAGCATTATCAGCAACAACAACAACAACAACAATAATAACACTAGCGGTAATAGCAACGGTAACAGTACGAACAACAATAATAACAACGGTAAGTAACCATCCAAGATACAGGCCCCACACCTGAATCCTTTCGCATCCATGTATGTAGGCATATATAAGTGAAACCGTGTCCGATAAACCACTAGTGGTTCATTTTTCCATCGGTACTGTTCCATGTCATTATAGCATTTGCACCGTCTGTTCTCAACGATTAAATGGAGATACCATGCTAAATTTGTGGCGGATTTTTGGTGTGGGGCAACTTACAGTCTTAAGAGAACGCACGGAACAGATAGTTTTCACTTTAAGTAAAAAGGTGACATGTTTTGTCATACAGGTCTCGGTCACTACGGTCATCATCCGGATCCCGGAGAAGTTGATCTACCTCCAGAGACACAACCTACACCACCTAGCGCAACGTTGGTCGGTACTACCATTACCCATTTGAGGGATCCAGATCATCACGCCACAGGTGGAAATCATTCCATGAATATGTATACACGTAGAATTTAGTTGAGCCTACTTCGGCCTGTAGAATTATAAATGAAAGTTTTTATTAACCGTCACCGAACACCAACATGTGCACGGGACTTTGTATGATTATTACATTATAATTACAGTTGTCCTTACCGTATCGATATTATCGTTTGACTGCGTATATATAAAGCTCGGCGTGAATCGGAAGGGGGAGTAAAACCGTAGCTGGTCATTAGACAGGGAGGGAATCAAAATAATTGGTCTAATCAGGCTTAACTAGTTACGATTAGATTTGCGTTGCTCGGTTCGTAACGGCAACAACCCACGCAAGCTTGTTTAGTCCGTGTGTCCAACTTTGCCTTCGATGGCGCTCTTTTTGACGACGCGACAATGACATGGTTCAGGTATCAGACGTTCTTTTTTCATTGTTTCGCCGCAATGTCTTTACTCGATTTCAACACTTTCCGTATCGAAGAACGGGCCTGCTATAACTGTGTTTTGCGTTCCCTTTCGCAGAGATACAAAATTGCGACAGTGTAAAGATCAAATTCGAAACGTTACACACGATGGATTCGTCGGACACGATCGATATCGATAGCCATATGTCGGATCGGGCGAGCGTTAGTTCGAAGAATGCGGCCGACAGTGACAACATGATGATGATCACGCCGGAATTGCTTGGATTAATGCCTTCTGGGAGTTCGGTTCACTCGGATTCCGGCGAAAATAATTCAAGAAGCCACACCGGACAGTCCAGTTCTCACCATCATGGCTCGAAATCGTGGACACAAGAGGATATGGACGCCGCATTGGAAGCGTTGCGGAATCACGATATGAGCCTTACGAAAGCATCTGGTAATTCATAAGCTATTACATCCTATCTTCTTACTAGTGGTTAGCCTGCTAACCACCAAGCAAGTCCTTCGCTATTTTACAATTTAATCCTATTTAAGCGGTGTCTCGCGATCGTTTTAGCAACGTTCGGTATTCCGTCCACGACGTTATGGCAAAGAGCGCATCGGCTCGGCATCGACACGCCGAAAAAGGACGGGCCCACCAAATCGTGGAGCGACGAGAGTTTAAATAACGCGCTCGAAGCGTTACGGACTGGAACAATATCGGCGAACAAAGCGTCGAAAGCGTTCGGTATACCATCGAGCACCCTGTATAAAATTGCGAGGAGGGAAGGCATCAGGCTCGCCGCCCCTTTCAACGCGAGTCCCACCACTTGGTCACCAGCCGATCTGGATCGCGCCCTCGAAGCGATCCGTTCCGGGCAAACGTCTGTGCAAAGGGCCTCCACCGAATTCGGTATACCGACCGGAACGTTATACGGTCGATGTAAACGAGAAGGAATCGAATTAAGCAGAAGTAATCCAACACCGTGGAGCGAAGATGCAATGACCGAAGCTCTCGAAGCTGTCAGGTAAATTACACCACTTCTCTTGTCTCTATATTCCCTCTCCCCCGTTCCATACTGTACAAATAGAAGAGAACGAATCGGCTGATCGGATTTGCCTAGACCAGAATTCGTCTTCAGAACTATCGGGAACCGATTACTAATTACGCGCTTGCGATTCGGTACAGTCACGTATATGATAACCGCCGCGAATTGTCGCATCATATCACTTTGTGCCTATCCTTAGAGATAGGAGTACCATTACGATTAGAGGGAACACGAGAAAACGTATGGTTTGTTCGTTCGCGATTTTTCCAGATTAGGCCACATGAGCATCAATCAAGCGGCTATCCATTATAACTTACCGTACTCTTCTCTGTACGGCCGTTTCAAGAGAGGCAAATACGAAGAGCCAGCTGTCGGCGACCTATCACAAGACGGCACCAGTCCTCATTTCCATCCAAGTCCAACACAGAATCATTCGTCCGCCGTCGTACCGGATCAAATGCCGTACCAGGGCAGCTGAAACTTGCCCCTTTACTAGATTGGTTTTAATTAATTTCGAATATTCGGATTTCTCGCTGTAATTTTACAATCCCGTTCATCGTTTCGTTCATTGAACGAGAGTAAACAGCCCGAAGACGACAAAAGCCACCGACCAAAAACCTGTTACGCGGGGAACGATTGACGGCGAATTCTTCCCGACAATTTACAGCCGGAAGCAGGGACTTGTGGCGTCGCGAAGCGACACAGTGACAACGGACGAAGGGCTTGGGAGGGTTAGGGACGGGTTGGGACCGACACGACGGAGCGGGGCGGGGGGTGGGCATTTGGGGGGGGGGGGGGGGGCTCGCAGTATTACAGAGGGATTTTGTTGTAAGCTAATAGTATGTATATTATATGACTCCTATGCCGAGTCGAAAACCTAGATTAATTATAATTTATAAGAACTATTTATAAAAAAAGGAGAAAGCGAGGAAAGGAAAAAGGGAGAAGAAAAAATGTACAGTCGGGATAATCCTGATAAATTTACTGTAGCATATAAGTTGCCGATGAGCCAATACGACACGATAACAAGTATTCTACCGAAAACGGATGTTATAGTAATTTTAATATTAGATTTCAATCGAAATAGTAACTTTATTTGTTTTCCTCGAAACTTCATTTCTCGTTTCTCTCACAATTCGGATGTACACACCGCGTAATCAGGGACATTTGATTAAGAAATGGTGTTAACGTTTGAAAACTTGTAAAAATTTCCACGACTGCGATTAAAATCCTTATCCCTAAGATCAGTCTTCTACTCGTGTACAATCTCTCTTTATCGAGTTCAAATTCAAGAAAATTTGGAACTTCGTTACGTAATTTACTTTGGAAACGACTGAATAGAATTATGACGAACACACGAAAAATATTTTCTCATTTCCGTAGGGAAACAGAAACAAACGGAAATGAGAAAGGTGCGTGAAATTTTGGAAAATTCGATCGATTTTCTAAAAGCAAAGATACTTTTCTCGTTCACCTAAACTGCCACGTGTAAAGGATATGTTACACTTATCGCTAATTTATCATGCTCACGACTATTATATAAAAACATATTAAATATGTACTACTTATAAATATATGTACAGTTTATATATTTTAAATTAAAAAGTAATGCGGTCAAACGAGATGTTCATAATGAATTCCTGTTAAAATTTTTTTATTTTAATAATCATATCGATAGTATATTCTGTATTGTTATTTATCATTTCATTCGTCTTCCGTTAATTTCCCAGATAACACAGCGAATCACATAACACTTCAAAAAGCACTAGCGTATCATGGTGGCGCCCCCAGGTTCTGTAACGTCACAGGAGTATCACCAGGATTACACCTATTTAAATGCCCCAGAATAGCACGCGGTGCTGTTTCACTGCTGATACCGCCTGCCAGCGCCGTTCATTCATCAATTTTCTCAGCGGTGGCGTACGGTGACATTTTTCTATCCACATTATAAACGAATATTAAAAATAAAATAATAAACAATTTATTTATTTTGATTCTAAAATAAATTTAAAATGAAACAAAGATATAAGACTATACTTATTTTTATTATTTTTTATAAACTAGCTCGATTGTTACAGCGATTATTGATTGCAAGTAAGAATATAAAGTAACGTATGTAAATATAAATAATAAATACTACATATAGTGCAATTTTAATAGGAAAAGGGCTTTTAAACCTCTATTGTATATCATCATATTATATATCATTTTTATATTTCCCGCTTTAGAGGCAAGAGAGAGAAAGATGCTATGAGAAAGAGTGAGATAGATGATACCGACCCTACTTTAAAACTATTGGCACCATCTCGGTGAAAAGTACTCAAACTGCTCGCACACAATTATCGACAGCGAAATAAATTACTGAAGACTACTGTCACCATCTCTTGGAGGAGCGCTGAAATTGGTCGGGCATTAGTTTCAGTACTCTCCGCAGAGATGGCGTCAGTAGTTTTTCACTTGTGGCGTTATCAACTTCATCACAGCAAACACATTTACTACCATATACTTCCGCTCCTCGGAAGGTACATTTTGATAGGAAATTGTTTCAAAATTAATTCACGCCATCTATAAAAAAAGAGACTCTCGTTCGCTACGTTTTTCAAATTTATTATTCACTTATTTCTGCACCATCAAAGACAACACATCATAATTTTTCTTTATAAAATCTAGATTTATATTTCTAAGCTTCTCCTTAAGTTTATCTAATTTGTTAGAGACTTGTTATTTGTTAAATAAAAATTGTTATATAAAAGTAAGCACCGTGAAAGTTAATTAGAAGAAATTATTGCATCGAGGACCCCACATACCAGTTTACTTCACTGTCGATAATTATGTGTGAGCAGTTGAGCACTTCTCACAGAGATGGCGCCACGGGTTGGTCACCAGAGATGGTCACCATCATCAGTCTCACTCTCTCTTATAGCATCTTAGATTCTACTCTACTGTGTACAAGATCTCGCTGTTAACTAATTCTCTTTTATATTTCTTCTCTTCTCTTTCTTTCTTCAAGTGGCGCTACTTGTGCATTACCAACCTTGGTGAGTTTATGCAAAATTTAAAATTCTACCACTTGATGCAACACTAAACACAGATCAGTGGTTGTTCGATAAGAAGTTGCTCTATCCATTTATATAATGGTATTGTTTCTCACTAGGTGAATGCACTTGTCGGTGTGACACGAGCTGTCAGTGATTGCATCTGATTATACAGATATGACGTGCATACGTGTGTGAGTGCACGCGTTACTACATATAACAGCATCTGCAAAATACAATATATCGCATGAACGTACTTGTTATATTCATACGTGTCATATTAAACAGAAGCAATTTTCTTATTCAGCAAAACAATTAATATAAGCTAATATAATTACACCATGGCGACTCGTATGGATGATTGTATTTTTTGTAACATTATCGATAACAAAGCACCAAGTGAGAAGATATACGAGGTACGAAAATATTGTTACGTTAACCTTTACTGTTCGATTCGTTATTTTACTCCGAGAATTATTCAACTCGAGATATTGCGTTTGATTTTAGGATGATTACCTAATATGTATTAAAAACATTCATCCAATTTCAACGCATCATTATTTAATAATTCCAAGAGAGCATATACGCAATGCCAAAGAACTGAAAGCAGACAATGCCGAACTTTGTAAGTTCCGTCGAATAGATTAGAGGTATTGCATTAATTTTCAATGCTTGGGACTTCTGTAGTTCTTACAAACGATGACAACTTTTAGATGATAGAATTGTCACCACAGTGGATACAATATCAGAGAAACAGGGTTTGGACCCTGCGGCCACATGCACAGGATTTCATTGGCCACCATTTAATACAGTGCATCATTTGCATTTACATGTTATTTCCCCTACGAGCAATATAAGCTTTCTCAACAAAATTATATATAAACCAAACTCCTCTTGGTTCGTAAGTGTATGTATAACGATTACTTAAAAATTTCTATGTTAATTTCCATTAATTCCAATCAGTTTGATGCAACTAATTACTGCATTTTTTAGACGGACTATGTGAAATCTTATCTGGAGGGTCGCAAGTAATAAGGAGTATAATAATTTATAAGTTAAAGATCAAGGACAGGGTCTATAATTTCATTGTCTTCTCAGTGGAAAGCTGGAACATTGTTTTGTGTAAATAATATTTAATTGCCGCGATACGCTGCGCAATATCTTTTATATATTTTATTTTTACGACAACTTTTATGTTAAACTATAGGTTATGATACGTTGATATAAATGCGTTCATTTCGTTGTTGTTTTTATCTTAATTAGATGGTCTTTGAAAAAGTCCTTCCTCATACATGTCTTTCCATTGTTGTCCATCTGGATATGAATATTTTTTAATACCATCTTCTTTCAACTTGGTGGAATAACCAGGACTTGTGGGCGGCATGTAACACGCATTTTGAATGCGTACAGGATTTTCAAAGTGTTCGTGTTGTTGATCCACGTACTCTATCACGCGGTTCTCCGTAGTTGCGCTCAAAGAAATAAAATCCCACATCTGAAGATGTTGAACCATTTCACATAAACCTACTCCACCAGCATGTGGGCACACTGGAACTAATTGTATGAAAAATTGTGAGAAAACGTTTGATAATTTAGTATGTTTTACGTGAAATATTAAATACGTATATAAGCGTTGTACATGTCTAGTAAGTTAGCACTCGAAAGAAATACGGTGAGCGATCAAAGTTGAAGAGGCATGCTTTTCCTAAGAGAGCGAAAGAGACATAAGTATCGAGACGCCGTGATCTCTTCTCTTGTTTTTGTACTAGTCCAGAGTGCCAGCTTACAAGTCAGTGGATGCATAGCTGTTTTGTACTCGACTTACCACCCATTTTTTTTGCCATCAAATAAACAGTCAATATCTCATTGATTCCTCCTATTCTAGCCGAATCAATCTGACAGTAGTCGATTGCTTTCGCTTGTAGCAATTGCTTAAACATCACACGATTGGCGCACATTTCTCCAGTCGCGACACCAATACCGTATGGTCTTAATTCATTCGCGATCCTCGCGTGTCCCAACACATCGTCCGGAGATGTAGGCTCCTCGATCCAAACCGGCTTGAATTTCGTCAACTGTTTCATCCACTCGATGGATTCATTGACATCCCAAATTTGATTAGCATCCAACATCAATTTATTTCCGGATCCTATTGCATCGCGTATCAATTGGCATCGTTTTATGTCGTTCTGTAAATTTTGACCGACTTTCGCCTTGAAAGATGTGAACCCAAGAGCCAGGAATTTAGCGCAGAGCTCTTTAACTTTACGATCGCTGTATCCAAGCCAACCCACTTGCGTTGTGTACGCGGGGTATCCATTTTCCCGTAACAATTCTTCTCGCTTTTCTTTCCCTTTTTCATTGTCTTTCAATAATTTTATTGCTTCCTCTTTCGTAATAACGTCGGTACTAAAAGAAATTAAATAACTCGAATAATTCGCTCGTACGAGAACTAGTTCCTTTTTCGTAAAATATGTTTCGTTAAACTTACATGTATCTAAAATCAATCGTAGAGACCAATTGTTCAGGAGTTAAGTCCACAAGTAGTTTCCAGACAGGCTTATTTTCCATTCGTGCCCATAGATCCCAGAGTGCGTTTATTATAGCGGCTGTAGCAAGGTGAGTAACACCCTTTTCTGGCCCAATCTACCGCACATTGCATGTTACGTATTATATACGTACATATACATATTATGCCACGTTTAACGATAATTACGATTATTTGTATACATACCCATCTTAACTGAGATTCGCTAGTTAGCTTTCTCCAAAAAGATCCAAAATGTGCAAAGATTTCTTTCACATTCTGTCCTTTTACCAAATAAGACATTGATCTGCATGCCTGTACAACTATGAATATCTTTTAATTAATTGTAAGTATTATGTAACTTATGTAAGTATTATCTAAGTTAAATACAAATTAATGATATTATTAGAGATTTATGATAAATAAGTATACCAATTTCAGTGCCCCTGCCCAAGGTGAATGTTAGACCATACCCCTCAATCCCTTTGTTAGTCTTTATAGTGACATACGCGCAAGAGTAGTCAGGATCGGTATGCTGTTAAGGTAAAATTATATCCACGTATTTAGGGCTCAGAATATGATAAAATATGAATTTGAATTATTTATAAAGTATACATACATTGGAAGATTAGGGTTTTACGTACCATAGCATCACTTCCATCTGCCAGCAGTGATGTTGGAAACCTTATATCCTTTACATCAACGTCCGTAATTAAAGTTTCCATTGTTTATGCGAATCAGTTGTTAAAATCGATCAATTCGATACGTGACAATATTAAAGACGAATACAGTTACTTTTCGCAAACTGTTCTTCTGAATACGCACCAGCTGGGAATATCACGATCACTCCTATCAGTTATCGCTCCTCCCTTTTATCATATTACATAAACATTCACGAGTACATAAGTATTATCTTCTAAATGCTGTATTGAATTTGATACGTGTGCGCGAGTAAACAAAATAATACAATTTTAGATAAGGAATTTAAAGCCGTGATTTTGGCAAATTGGAAAGTTATATATTGTACTTCGTTCAATGATTAATTTTGCGAGGCCAGTTAAGTTACCAAGTGAACTTAAATTAATATTCAGCCGTAAATTGACTTTTGTACAAGCAAATGTAATTGCTTCGTTCAGTCTGCACACGATTTTATGGATAAATTTCACGATTAATTTTTCTCTTAGAAGTATTTATTTAATTTCACATATCATTCAGTCAACTATATAAACTTAATAAAGGATCTTTACAGATACCATCCCTTACTTACTTCTACAATACTTACTGGTGTTTAACTTTATTCGTTTTCATTAATTCTTTTTTTCTTCATTTAGATTTGCTGGTACGCATGATAATTATTAGTTATCAATGTGTTTGATCGCGCACGCAGATTTCTTCTGCCTTTTACTTGCGTTGGAACGCAGATTACTTTACAAATTGATTGGAAAGCAAGATGAATACAAGAGATACGACACCAGTGAAGAAGAGATTAATTCCTTAGCTGCTACTAAAGTGTGAATCATTAAATCAATTAAATTACTTGTAATATTGAATACTTCCTTGGCTATCGTGGTCTCCTGATACAAAGTCTGAAATTTAGGATTTTTGATGGAAATATTCGAAAAGCGACAGTTCCTGGAAAATGACGTTACTTCCAAGAATTACTGAAATTCCAGGAATTATCGGTGACATTATTTTCCAGGAAGTGGCATATTTCGGATATCTCCTCACTTATCATGTTCTCCTGATACAAAGTCGAAAATTCGAGATCTCGATCGAAAAATTGGAATTTCACCAATTCCCAGAAGTGACTTTATTTTTCAAGAATTGTCAGTTTTCGGATTTTCTTCGATCGAGACCCGATTTCTCGACCTTGTATCAAGAGAACATGATAAGTGAGGAGGTGTCCGAGATCTGCTACCTCCAGAGAGATAACGTCATTGTTAATTCCGAGAATTTCTATAATTCTTGGAAGCAACGTCTTTTTCCAGGTAATGATGGTTTTCAGATTTTTCCGATTGGAATCTCAAATTTCATTGCCAAGAACTGTATATTATTTTTATTTTAATTCATGAAAATTGTAAGGAGAAGGTTTAGGTGGAGGATAGAATTAAAGGTAAACGACAAAACTTGTTGAATTACACTTAACAAGATTATTTATCTAGTAAAATTAATAAATTACTATATTTGTTACATACGTGAAGAATTCTATCATATATACAAATACATTTAGTAACAACTCTTGATTGTATTGTAAAATACTTTTAATTTCTTTCGTGTCAATTTTCGTTTCAAATTAAATTGCTGGAATAAAATTACCTGTTGCGTCATCTCTTCGAAGGGTCTTCAAACTGGTTGTACACTCTTATCGATAGCAAAGTAGACTACTAAGTGACTGGTGGCGCCATCCGTTCGAGATGTCGTCAAACTGTTTGTATTTTGTTACCGATAGAAAAGTAGACTACTAAATAACTGATGGTGTCATCCTTCTGAATACTTGTAAAATTAGTCGCAATTTATTACCGACAGGGGAACCAGTGGCGGGTAATCATTTTGAAATGTTTAAAATCAGAAGACATATATTAAAGAAGTAAGAACTGTTTCTAACTACAACATTTAAATGATACGATGCTCTATAATTGATGTCAGATGCAATCTTCGCGTTCGTGTATAGAAATCTGCAATATCTTACGCGTTACGTCTTGCATTACAATCTGGGAGCAGTTAATTACCGCACGTTATGTGCAAAGGGGGGCCGCTAATTATGCTTTCAAGAGCTCTATCACGTAATCGGTGTCAACTTGATGTTACTAATACCGTCGATTTTTTTGACTCGTGGTGAGCCACGAACCGCAATCGTCCTAATTTCGAATCGTCAGCCGCGAAGCTTGCAAAAAGGCTCTAGCTGCATGACAAAACAGGGAAGAATGCTCGTGATGCACTGGACTGGGGCGAAATGAAGCGCGCGGGAATCGTGGCGTGGGTGCCATTTGACTGCTGGCCAAGCCAGACGGTGACTTAGTTTCTTTCGCGAAACTGTAAGGCTTAGCCATGCTGCGGCATTATTGCGCTATTAAACGCCGGACGTTGTTTGGCTGTGTGTTGGCCGTGGCGCGAAACGAGATGCAACCAACCCCTTAATGCAACCACCCGGTGGGGTGTCGCGGCCGTTTCCTGATTATCTGGACAACCTGACGCGGTGGAACGCGTTGCGAAAGAAGTTCTTGGTACGCTGCCAGGGTCAGGCCAGGTTCGAGACTTAGAGGGTGATACTGTGCCCTCCTTAGCTTAATTGGTCTAATTAACATTTTTGATCGTCCCAGGAAAATTAGCGAAACTCGCGGAACTGTTTGTAAAACAGTTGAGATAAATAAATTACACCGATTCCAGAGGCTTAAACGCGTGTAGAACGATTCTAACTTTTTTCAACTCGCGAGTTCGTTACTATCGCGAGACACGTGTATGCACGTGTTTAATCGCAAATTTTCACGTTTTATATAATTTATTTGAATCGTGCAGTGTATGCATCGATTCGGTTGCACGTTTCTAATTGAGCGCTACATTTCCTGGCTCGATTTAAAAAGCGGATTTGGCAACGAAAAAGTGAATTACAATTCTATTACAAAGTCGAAAATTTCACAGATAGAAAAATGTATGAAATTTCAGAGAATGTCTGGATATGGAACTGGACTCTCTCTCTCTCTCTCGTCTGACTCTAATTACCTATTCTACTGGCGAGCGTCATTCTGATACTCGAAGCCATAGACAGTGGAGAGGCAACTCTTACTTATTACACGTATCATTAGCTATTCGTAACAACGATATAACTCTAAAAAAGAGTTTCTCTCTTAATAAAGGAACTACGTGTAAAGATTATTATTCAAGGATCTTAATACGAGTTATTTGCAAGCAAGCTGCATACATTTTTGAGGAAGCAATTGTCAAGTTTCGAGGACGCAATTATGACGAAAAAGTCGGCTGGAAGGCTGAATAGGAATAGCGGGGGTGGTGGGAGTGTAACGCGAGGCACAGCCGTCTCGTTCGCGAGGGATTCCCCTGGAAAGTTTCCAACTTTAAAACGAATAAAACAATCGGACGAACGTGACGAAATAAAGAACGATTAATCAACGAATGTTTCCGCGAGCCATTTCCTAGGCGCGGAAGGTGCAAATGATCGAGGTCTCGACACGCTCGGACGGCGATAACGGAAGTTTGCTCGAAATTGTTCCCGCGAAATGGGTTCCGAATGGATTATACGAATTGATTCCGAGCAGATATGTTCCCTACGAACAAATTTTAATAAGCTAGAGATTAACGACGGGAAGTTTAGTTCTAATCGGCTCGCCAGACTCGATCGTTTAATTCGTTTTTCTCTGTCACCTCCACTTTTGACACGACACCGGAATCGTTTCTATTCTACATTTATCGTTTTAACGTTACATTTCAATTAATTAACTCGAAAGTAACGTGACGTAGGGCGGAAGAGAATACTTGACCCTGGAAGCGAACAGACTGGAGACGTTAAACATATGTTTGATTCCAAACTTTCTCTTCGTCTTCGAGGGTTAAGAACGTGCCTCCTTCTTCTCGACACCGAAATGAGGGGGCGAGAATAGACGCAATGCGAGGGAAAGGAGCCCTCAGCAAGGCAATTAAGTTTTGAGCGGTAAAGCGAACGCACGCCTAAAACGAGCATACGTTTAAGTTTGTTATCATTTTAACGTGTTAAAATAAATGATTTATTTCGTTATAGTGGACGATCATTCTCTAGCCACGTAGGATCCTCACCCACGTAGGATTCCGAAAATAATTTATTTTGATAAACGATTAAGGTCTCGATTTTATCGCTATCGTGATTCGTGGGGAGAGGAAGAAACAGCAAACACTTGATAACGGAAATTAATAATCATCCGTAATCAGTGAGAAATGTTTAAATTTTCTATTTTCGTCGCACCGTGGCTTCTGGTTCCGGTGAAGTTTGTCCTCCGGTACGTATCGTCTTCAAACAATCGGTTCATCCAAGGTAAATAGGATCTTTGCCTTCGAGGCAGCGTCTCATGAAAATCTACGCGGACTATCCGTGTATTTTACCGTATCGCGTGAAATGTATTTGAACTGACAATCTCGGCCAGAAACCACCGACGCAGGACTCTGGTTTCTGACTGTTCCGGATAAGATATCGAAATCGGCCAATTTGATAATGGTTTCGTGGAGATAAGTCGAGTGGGTGGTACTTTGAATATCGGGAAAAGTTACATCTCCAAGGGAATAAATAATAATTGCGAAATATTTATTCTATTTCTCGTCTACGATCGTTTCACGATCATAACAATTCGCGAGAATATAATGTATTTCTTTAACGAGAAACATCGAAAGGTTATCTGAATTTTCAGAAAAGCTGAATTAACGAGACAGATATCGATAATTCCAACGCATAGAATATTGCTTTGAAGATTTTTCGCTCGGTTGGGATTTGCAAAAATAAGCAAAATCCTCGTAAGGATACGGGGGTGAAAATTGGTGAACGACAAAAAAAATATGAAAAGATTTCATAATTCTCGAGAGAAAGAACCTTGGGATGGTAAAGGCTAGTCGGAGCAAGCTGGCGGGAGCCGGAAGCGCGGGCAGTTTCAATTTCTGCGGGACCGGGAGAGGTAACGACGCGGCTAATAATTCCCGATCACGGCGGGCGTTGATTAATTACGATCACGCACGGCGAATTAGCCCGGGATGCAGTCGGAATTTCACCGTTTTCTGGCGTCGCTTGCGTGTGTCCGACGCACGTGTAACAGAGAGGAGTGGAGAGGAGAGGAGAGAGCTTTCGCATTCGTGACCACGTGCCTGGTGCACGTGCGTTGCCCACCGATCACGTGCGGGGTAAAAGCAGCCTCGATTGTCCTATTAAACTACGCGGCGATCGTTCGCCATTTCAAATCGCATTCTCGGAATGGTTAAGCGATATTTCATTCGTAGCGTTGCGTTCTTCGATCGCAACTTTTAGAATGTCGAACGAACGATCTTTCCCATCGAACGACCATGCACCCGCCAATAGATCATTTTTCTCGAATATTATTGTGGCTTGGTGGAGTTTAGAGGGTTAAGTTATTTTTAAGAATGCAAAATCTTTTAAATTTACGAATGGCACTCGTTGGTTGTACTTGATTTTAATCCCTTCGGATCTGATTTCTTTTCGATGGCAACAATTGTTGCTGAAATTGGGTTAATTACCGAGTGAAGAGGCAGCAAATTTTTGGATTTTTCAATACAACGCTATCAGTGAATATGTAAAAAAACAGGTATAATTAGTGTAATGTGTACGCGAGAATTGGTAGTCGTCTGCTCGTCTAATTATCTGGAAAAATGTCGATGATTAATAACGCAGAACAGTGATGCTGTCACTTGACCTCAGATTAAATCAACGGTACGCGGCTGGATCGACCTCTGGGTCATTGTCACGATAGAAAGCAGCACGCGTAACGCATTTTTTCATTGTCGTTCTTGCTTTTCCTCGTTTTTTTCTTCCGTGCATGAATATTTCCTAGGTAAGTGCCCTCTTAAACGATTATTTTTTCCTCTAATTTTTTCCTCTAATTAAAGATTCTCAAAAGAAGAATGTCGAACAATATCAACGAAACTTTCGTTTGTCCATAATTTTCATCGTGTTGATTGAACAATTTCAAACCAATAATTTTATATTCGACCCTCACCGATTCGATCATTTTTCTGCCCAAGCTTCTTCGTTCACCAAAGCAGTGGCTCGAGAAAAAAAGTGGTACCTCCTTCAAAAGTACGTGGCACGTGGAAGAAATTGCTCGCGAATGTCAATTTTTTTTTTCTAGTATCGAGTCTGTGGCATGTCGCGGTTAGGGAGCGTGGAACCTCGTGGTAGGGACCTGGGAACCAGCTGTTCCAATCTCTTTCGACTGGCGTATCGTCGTGAGTCGAACCGCGGTAGTAGCACGCTCGACGTCAGCGGGGACGTTCGACGTTTCTTCGTCAATTTCTAACTTTTTACGAGCTTTTTCTATTCTCACCTTGCTTGATCGTCGATGATCGTCCATGTGGTTAGGTGTATCGCGGAAATAATCGACTACAATTTGGAGGCACGCGTCGACCGTACAATCGTCGCGACAGGTATCCCGTTGGACGGATTTCGGGCGATCTATTCAAGGTTTAAGCTCGGACTCGGTCCGTTCGCGGGTATGAACGTCGGTCTACGATGAACTGATTAATTGTGAGTTACATTCCGAAGCGTTGAATCTTTCTCTTCACGATTCTAGTGGTCGAGGTAAGATACTTTGTACTTGTTTTTATTGAAATAAATCCGTCGAAACCCGTTGAGAAATTTAGAGTCTGATACCAAGAAAGATGAAATTAACAATTTCATTTTGAGATTCCAGAAAGTATGCGAATAGAGATGCGCGAACCTGATAAATACGAGGAAGTTGCCAAATCGAAGGTGCACTGAAATCGAAAGAAAGCATCGCGAGGGGTCCGCGGAGGAAGCGCGAGTATAGTAGAAAAAGCCGCGGTGGGAGATTTTTCTGACCTCAAACCGACAAACTCGACACGGAATGCCGTACACGAGGCTCCGATTAAAAATGCTCTTCGATAAGACGTCATGGAAAAGTTCGTGTTCCTTAACCTTCACCGCGCTGCATTTCTATTAAGTGGCGGCCGTCGTCGGTGGGAACGCCGATCCAATTTACTTTTCATTCACCGTGGGACCAGCGGCAATTTGAAAGTTCTTTCAACGCGGTCCGGCTTTCGCCCGGTTCAATCAGCCCGCAATTTATTCTCTGTTTCGCTGCGTCGCGGCTATCCCCTCGTAATCCATTTAACGTTAGTTTGAAAAAAAAAAGGAAGCAGCTAGAGGGGAATTCATGTAAACGGTGTTCCTGTAGAAGAGGACATAGTCGAACGCTAGGAAAACTCTCAACTTCTCCTATCATTACCAATCGTTAGCAGATGTTTTCGTTGTTTAGAAACTGAAATAAAAAAAAAGGAAATATAACAATCTCACGTCGCCTTAGCGACTTTTAAGTAGACCTATTCTTCGACCAAGTCCTCGAGGATCGTTCTCCGGAGAAACAAAAAGAATTTCGCTTCAGGTCGCCGAGAACAATCTGATCGCCGTTTTATCGCGCATTGTCTTTTCCTTATTCTGCGACTGCACGCCTCGCTAATTGTTTATACTGGAATGGCCGACCGATATAATTGCATCGCATCGCGAGGTATTTTTAACGGTTCGTGGGCGTGCGTATAAATAGTACACCGCGGTGATAACTCTCTCAACCCCTTCTCAGCCCCCGCCCTTACCACTTTTATCGCTCTCTCCTTCGTTTACGCGGCTCGTCCGCCTTCTGATCGCACTCAAGTGACCCTACTACTACTACTACCACCACCACCGCCTACTATTCCCTTATTATTTTCGCGACTGACATTCGAAACCGACTTTGTTGCTGTTTAACAAGCCGCTAGTTTAAGCGTGATGTCGCCCCGCCGACCGGTCCTCGCTTGTCTAAGCGGAAGGGTGTCGCTTTTTCTTCGAGAACTCCTTGGCGGTTGTCGATACGTTTTCCCTTCTCTCAACCTTCGTCACGTTAATGCATTGAATCGTATACTCTCTTAATTACTTTTCAATTGGTTTCTGACATCGAACACGGTCCCTGACAAGAAATTCGTAATCACCTATTTCGCTATCATCTATCTTATTGTAGATAAAAAAATTGGAGGGTTAACTTTTTCTCTAAGGAGAGCTTTCTTTAGGAAAGGATCATTTATTTTTGGACATGGTTGAGTAACTTTTTCCAAGTAACTTGTTCGGCGGCCTTTGAAAGTTTTCAAGATATTTGCGAAATAAGTAATGAATACCACGCGTAGAGCTGTAACGTTACTTCTAATTGCTCTCTCTGTCCCTCCAAATCTGAGGTCTGACAAAATGGTGGCATACTAATAACCTAACGGTTTACATCTACCATCACTACCCCGTTCTCTGGCTAAAAACAATTAATCACGACGTACCACGATCCTGCAGAATCGCCCAGGTTCCCTTCCTGTCGCCCGTTTCCAGCCACCGTCCTCGTACCTGCCAATAAACTGTGTCCACGTTATTAACGCAATTAGAATAATCGATCGTCCAGTCGAGGATGGCCGATACGGTTGTGTAATGCCATTATTGCGACGATACGGTGGCAATGATGTAAGGTGACGCGCGGCAATCTGTCGGGAGGCACTCGGGGACAGATGAAGGGAGAAAGTCAGACGGGAGACGACGTTCCACCGTTTCAGCCATGTTTCCACGGGAGTTCTGATATAACGTTGACAAGGGGGTGGACGCGCGATTAAACTACGATTCCTCCACCTGACAGTCGCAAGTCCGCGCCGCTGTTCATCGTCTTCGCTCCGAAAACGGATCGTCGAGGACGATTTCGAGTCCGCGACTCTCCCGGTCGCCGATAACGACGACACGCAGGCCTATTAATACGATCCTTATTTTTATCACGCTCGCGACTCGCTTCCTCCTCGAGTTCGTCGCGCGAACGCGAAGATCGCACGTAAACACGAGCTTGTTATTCGAGGAATATCCCCGTCCGATAGAATCGCAGCTCGTTCGAGCGAGTCGTGGCGTTGATTCTTGGTCAGCCTCGCGACGACCTTGTACTTTCCTCTGGTCTTGTAACTCGAAGTCGGCGAACGGGGTGGAAATACGAATGTTCCTCACCCGGATGGAACGATTTCTTGGTCAACCGAATTTCGCTCGAGAGATTACGAACCACGGACCGAGTGGCTGTTGATTTCTTCTCGGCTTTGATCTTTGACTTGGTCGCAGATAATCCTTCGCATCGCATCGATCGATGCTTATAGGAATCTATTTCCTTGGTCTTGATGTACAAGATGAACGTCCTACTCTGTTCTGGTCCATACTCTGTTGAAAGCGTAAGACTGTTAAACATTCGAATCAAAGAGAGACGTCGTCCATTCCTTTCCCTGTTCAACAGCTGCTATTCGAAGAATGTAAAGTTCAAAGCTGCCTGTCGGCGATTACCAGTTTCTCCTCTTCGTTTTCTTCAGCTCGAAGAGAAGAGGTTCGCGAAGGCGAGCCCGTTTGGTGGGCTTCCGCGACACGAGCAACGGCTGTCGCAATCGGAAACGGAGATTGTTCCGCTCAGTTGACTGGTAAACAGAATCATTATGTCATCTAAAACTAGCCAGCACGATAACGACACCGTTACCGTGCGCGTTCGTCGGTCACGCGTCGGCTTTCCTCTTCTCACGTGTAAATTGTTCGCGTGAAGCGCTGCGCTTCCGAGCCACCCTTAAAATGTCGGTCATCGAGTTTTTGCGCGACACATCGCTCGCGATTTCAACCCCTCGACGTTTAGAAACGTCCAAGATGTCGCCTTCAACGTTGCTTTTCGATCGGGCAACGAAACAAATTATTAAGAGGCTATTGTTTTACGAACGAAGGTTAAGAAAAATCACGAGATTTTTTATTTTCAGCGTAAAGTTGGGAGCAATGAAACGTGAACGTGTTTCGTTCCTCGATGTATCGGCGTAGTCTCGTTCCGATTCGAACCGGTATCAACATTTTGCCAGACTAATGGCAATATTATTTATGGATACATTTAGTGAGTGTTTGCCGGCAACGATTAAAGTTTAATGGCTCACTATGTACAGGAAATATAGAATAAAGGGTGTAATCGATATAGGTTATTGATAATAGTTATTAATCGTTTATTTTGATACTCCGCTCGTGGACTGAAATAGACACAGTAATGCAGCAGTAGATTACGAACGAATATAAATCCTATTATTTATTGCCGCCGATTGTTGCGGCTTCCACGGTTTTAGGGATGACTAGGCGGCCGTTCTGGCGATTACAAATAGTCACGGGAGAGGTGTAAATTACACCACATTACTATCGAATCGAATATTCGCGAAGACTTACGAAGATCTAAACGTGCATCCGGAACGTCAATTTTCCATCTGTAGCGTTCCAGCAGAATTTAAAAAATAATCTATCTCTCCTATTCTTGTTCGAATGCTGAAACTATCGAATCGCATTATTCTAGAACCCGTCGAACACAAATTACGAATAATAAAAGTGCAGTTCTTTTCTTTCGCTTCATTTTCGTAGACGCAATTTTCTGAACAGACTAGTATTGATAATAAATTTGACAACATTTTCGGCATCCGAGGCATCCGCTTATCGGTTAGACACCGGTAACCAATTGAATTTGGCCGGTTCAATGTTTCAAGGGGGGCCAAACATTACACGACGATCGAAATGGCTCGTTTTCCCACCCACTTTCCTACGATCTATCTGTCCTGTACCACTTCGGCCGTGATAACGGACGAATTATCATTGTTAACCAGCTATTAGCGGCTCTGCCCGCCGTTACATTACCGTATCGTCTAGCCTGCATTTATTTAAACGCCACGCCGATCGCTTTTTCCCCCGTTTAATTGCCGAAATTAATAAAGCATCGAGATCGCCGCGCTCCTACGTCGCGCGGTCAAAACTCGTTCGACTAATCGGCAATAATCGCTGATTTACTTTTTCTACTGGCCGCGTACATTTTCGTCACGTTGGATTATTTAAACATTAAGGGAATTTCGATTCTATTCGAACGCGGCAGTTAAGTAGCTTTCGATTTTGTCCTCTTTTCGAAGAGGGTGACAATCGAGAGGCTGAAATAACGGTTTAAATTTTTTGATTACGACGTAAATTGCTATTCCAGATTTTTGTATAATTGTATCGATCGAGTTCGGTGGTTAATAATTAATTTCAACAATAGAGAAAATATCGAAATTTCAACGATTTAAACCGTAAGTGCTTGAACTTTTTTCTTTTAGAATTATCAAGAATTCCTAACAGTTTAAAGATATTCTAGTGACTAAAAAACGGTCTTGGATGTTACCATTATCTTTTATTTTTTTTTCATCATGCGTAAGTTCGCTGATAAACGATTACGTATACGTACAATATTCTTCGTTGAAGTTACGCGATATTCGATTTGTTCTCCAAGTTTTTTCATCCACGTCCGATCTTCAACGTCGTTGCTTTTCTCTTCCTTGGATCATGTTTCGATTTACAAGGGAGTTTCGTCGAACCCGCAATATTCTCGTAACGAGGTCTATTCGAATTTTCGAGGGTGTTTGATCTCGAAAGGGTTATCAAATAACCCACCTTCGCGTAACCTTTAATTCAGTCATTTGTCTCTTTTTTATAGCAATAATTATAGCCTTCGAACTGTTACATCGTTTTTTAAAGAATTACAAATAATTCGTCGATTAATTTCACAGAACGATGTTCAAATTCTTAAACGCAACTTCTCATACAAAATAAGTGGTAAAACTTTCGTGTGCTTCTTCCTTAAGATCTGAGTGTTGGTAAGATAGAAAATAAATCGAAGCTGTATGTACATTAACGAGGAAAAACGGGAACGTGCGGATTCTAATCAACCACAGAGAAATAGCGTTAACAGGAGGTCACGCGACGGCTGACGAAATTCGTTCGACGGCAATAACGTAACGTTATTAAGAGCGATCACGAACGTTGCAGAACTTTCCGCAGACGCAAGGAAAGTTTCACGGACAATGGGAACAATGGGGGACAATTTCGCGGCGGTCCTTCTGCTGCTGGCCCCGATGCTCTCGACGAGTGAATCCCTCTCGCTGCGCGGCAACGGGAATTCCTACGAGCGAAACAGCTCGCCCGACGCCTTAACCCTCGATCCGCCATCGACGTCGCCCCCGATCTACGAATGCCTCTTCATAGACTCAACTCTCCCGGTTTGCGACACGAAATGGTGAGTCGTTTCGTTTCTACGCAGCTGTTATCTCGATCGTTCAATTGTTACCGAACCAAGCCCGGTTCGCAACGAAAATATTCTGCCACCACTTTTTACGTTGCGCGAGCAACGCCGATGTAACGATTCAATTACGCTCGAATAATAATAAATTGAGAGATATGCGACGAAGCAAAATATTCACACATGTTGCAAAGAGACAAACCCCGGAGCTGTTTGTAGAATGTACAAATACGGTACAAAATAAATTTAACAAAACATGAATATGCAGATATACGATATACCGCTATAGTGGAAATTTGCTGTACGAAATATATACGTCGCGATGTCGTGTTAATTATTTTAGGATGTTAAGTTCGGAAGAGGATCCGAGAAACAACAGAAATCTATTTAACAAAGACGTTAGACAACGATCGAGGAGAAGCATAGACATCTCCGCGATGGATGTTGTAGTCTATACGTTCGAGGGTTGCTCGCTTACCAGGTACGATTTTTACTTTGCTACATTACGGATGTCGCGTTTATCAAGAGACGAAAGATAATTTGCTTTTAAATTTTTTAATTCTAATTCTAACACCAAACTGTTACCCTATGCACCCTTAAATTACGTTTGTAGCATGCAAATTACATATCGTCTACCTTTGTATTGGTACAGTGCGCGTGATTAAGTGATAGCAATCGTTGAACTGTTTAACAGATTACCGTTCTCGATGCCGTCTTGCGACGGGATTTCTTTGAACAGGATCGTGGATGTACAGAAATTCCGTCCATTCCCGGTGAAGGGGCCGATAGAGCCGCCGTTCATCTTTCCAAAATTCAATTATTCCGAATGGCTGCGCACGATGACGCGACTGAAAAACCATGTATCGTCCACGACGCGAGATGTGAGTAGCTTCGATTTACATCTGACATTGCCCTTGGATCTTCCTCGAGTTCTCGAACGGACCGTCCCTGAAAATCGGCGACGGTTTTCATTATCTGTCCATAAATATTCGAGTTGGCTTACTTTTTCAGGGCGATCGAGACGCGATTGCCGTGGAGGAATCGATTCAGGGTCGTACGGAGGAGCTTATGAACGCGGCCACGAGGAAGGAGACGATGCCGAACGCGATGGCCGCCAGTATGAACAGCTCGAACGGATTGTCGGCAAATGAACTCATTCCTGGCAATTCCAAACACCCGAAATCCGACGAACGGTTTCAAGGGAAACCCAAGGAGACGTCGAACGGTGGAAGAGCTGGTCCACCAGTGTTTTCTTCCTTTTCGAGCGTTGAAATTCCTTCGTATCTGCAATTCCGCGATCATTTTAGCTCGATAGAATCGGATGGAGCCGAGTCACGTGATCATTCAAAACCCGCTCACCTCTTGGACCAAACTAACGGAGCAGCTCCGGGAATCCCGATAATTCCAAGGAATCGAATTATATACGAGCAATCTCTGGAGGAGAAGGAATCGTCGAACGGTTCTAAGGAATTGTCTCGATTGCTGCCTGGTCCAGGGATTTTTAGAAGACAAAGAGAAATATCGCCCGTATCCGAGGAGACGAGGCCGCGTGGAATTGCTGGCCAATCGATTGCCTGGCAAACCCAGCGCGCTGGAAAGGAATCAAGTTCTAAGTGTAAATTCCACTTCGTCAACCTTGGCAAACATAAAAAGCGATTCAGAGGATTGAAGTGCAATCAACCGGGATTCGTCACCGCTAACACCTTCGAAACAGCAATTCCATCGTTCAAGAAAGAATCTGATTCCCGTAGCAAGATCGATCCGTCGAGCGATTCGAAGACGACGTGGCGAAAGAGCGCGTCGAAGGAAGCTACGTCGACGAAAAAGGATGGGGCAACGAGTCGCGTGGAATTGCCGTCGTTCAGGAACCACTAGCGTGGAAAAGAGGACATTCTAATCGCGAAACTAGGTTAAAGCGACGCGTCCAGCTGGAGAATCGAATGCGAAAGTAAGGGGAGACTGGGGCAATGCCGACAATTCCAACGTGTCGCGGCAAGATCGAACTGTCGGCCGAGCAAGAATCGTTCGTTTGTGAAGTTCGTGTGGATCAACAGTTTACAATAACGTCGAGTGGCCGAGGGAGATTTCGTTCCCCTCTTTTCTACGTCGCGACACTTTTCATTACGTTAGGACGACGCGCGACTACCGGGGTGGACACTTATTTAAGCGCGACAATTAATATCGGGGACGATGCTCCTTTCGCAACTCGTTCTTCACTCGTTATTTCATTATGTCCCGAACTAGAGAAAATCGCGCGATCAATGCTGCGCCAGTCGGAGTTTCGCGAGTGTTTAGAATTCCAGCGTTTATAAAGGAACTGTTATAACTTTTATAACAGTTCAGAGGAGATATTGGCGGAAAGCAACGTACCCCGATAAAATGTTCAGCCTTGATGTTGCGTCTACAACTTGAACGGCCATTAATCAACGAAACTTTCATTGTTAGGATTAAGTGTTGTATCGGAATTGTAATAACCATCTGTACTTCGCACTACACAATTGACGATGCATTGAATGCCGTAAAAGCGTCACGATTATCCGTACGAAAATGCGGTTCGTAACGTTCACGTTTCGAGAAAACTTCGCCAAGTAAATTAAATTTAGAACGATTAAGATTAGAGTATTAAGTATCGCGAGAATTGATTACGTAGCTAAGAGTTTGTCGAGCGCCATGAACGTCACGATTTATTCGGGTAAGAAGGTAATGTTCGTGGATCACCTGTTCGAGATGGCTCCACCGCGATACGTGTAACAGGGTAAACAGAACCAGAGGGATCTTCCGGGTTTGGCCCCGATTCTGTTCGAAAATTTGGAACGAAATTTGTCAACGAGGACAGGCTGACAGATTGAAAAGTGGTGGAGTTAAGGCCGTTCGTGGTTACCGATGTTCGCTTCTTTCTCTTTTCCATTCCCCTTTTTCTCCTTCCTCTAGGTTCACCAATCCCGTCGAGGCACGGAAAACCGTCTCGACTCGATCCGTTTATATCTCGATGAATCGTTTCTGTTTCATCGCGGTAGGGACGATAGTGTATTTTTCCCCGCGTTCAACGATCGAAGTCAAATGGTAATTAGCAATGGCAATCGCTCGCGAATCAAATTGAACACGTGTCTTCTTCATTGATCTCAGGAGACGAGGAAAAGTGAAATAGTCGGCCATGAATGTGAAGGTTAAGGAGAAAAGATTGGAGGGTGTCGATATATAAATGTTTAGTATCGATTCGATTAAGAGAATAAGTAGTTTTCTTGATTTACGTCGGTTATATTTTCCAGTACGACTGTTCTGTACTTTCAATCGCCACTAACAAGACGCAACGCGTACACGATAGAACGTAAGATCGTTAAGAACAGATAATCCCCGTTTTTCTTCCAACTCTTCATATTATGACTTCGTGCCACGACTTCGTTAACGGAATTTTATAGGCTCCACATTCATGTTAAGTACGTTAATAGCCTGATGTGATATGTAAGCTAAGATGTTCAGCGATAGTTAATAGACGGTAATTTTTTTAAGCTATACCGACTAAGAGTATAGGGTAACTCTTAACTTAACGATGCTTGAGATATCGCCATTTTTGACTTTACAATAATATTTACTGCTGTATATTATGCTAAATATCTTAAATAAAGTATATTACAAATTAAATCGTAATTTGTTATTTCGATACGTTAACGTGTGTCTATTTAGCATTCGTAATGTCAACGTACAATATTTTTCAATAATTAATTGCGGAAGATTGATTGAAATTGGGGTTGCCGATGATAATTTAGGATTTCCTCGTACCACGAACAGTTCAGTGGTGTATCTTCGAAGATCTTCTAGATGTTTACCGACCGTTTCTAATCATCTACGTCTTCCGTTCGTATAGAGATACTTAAAGTAGGTATCGAACCAAGGGTTGGTTTAGAAGGTTCAATATCGCCTTGGTGATCCTGGCACAATTGAATACCAACGTCAGGTACGCAATTGTAGGCCACTAAAGTGGCGGTAACTGGAGAATGCAGGACCTTGGTGACGTAAATCTGCTGGGGCCCCTTCAACTTTTTCGGGGGCGGGACCAGGTACCTCCCTTCAGCGATACCTTCCTTCTGATCCTTTGGCAATGCCGATGATTTTTTATTCGATTCTAAAGACTCCTTTTCCAGAGATTCCTCGGAGCTTTGCAAAGACCGAAGATCCTCCAACGTAGTCCAAGTGATCACCTCTGGGGGCAAGATTTTGCTGGAGGTTTCTTCGTCCCCTGGTATCAACGATTCACCCTGTTCGTTGACGAAAGACTTGCCGCTGTTCTGCTCGTATTCCTTCTGAAATTTTCTCAGACTGTGTAAACACGACGATACACCGTGCGCTGGTTGCAGACAAATTGGTTGCCGCCATCGAACGATTTCAATCACTTGCGTTTCATCCGTTGTCTTTGGTGGTTGGTTTCCGGTCCAGAGGAGGCGATTTTGATTTAAAGCCAGCGCGTTACATATTACTGTTAGGAGTACCACGATTACAGATGAAATTGCAACCTTCATGATAAACCCTCTGTTTTCACGCACAGTTTTAAGACACTTTGTACAATTTTGTTTGTTAAAGTTGAACAACGCTTTTCACAGATTCGATACGTGACACGACTCATCGACGCGACAGCCGATGGTAGAATAGTCGATTTTCAAACAGAACCAGACTATTTATAGCCTGGAAAACTACCTTTGCGTCGGAAATGCGCCAAGGTGGCTGCGGGGGTTCCATTTTCCCGACCAATGACCGTATGACCCCTCAGTCGAGTTGGTCGACGATGTTTCGAGCGATTAGCAGGCCCGACGAACATACCTGAGCCGAAACCGATTCCGCTGCACTTAAGAGGCGTCACTAACGTCGCGTTAATTGCTCTTAAGGGTCACAGTGTGCGTCTGTGTGCCGGACGGTTCGAAAGTGGACGAGCTAATTGCGGGACTGTAGTACGGCTAATGTGGAGGTGAATTTCAGAAATGCTTCTTTCACGACAGAGGCCCTTCCGTATATTTGATTGCCCGTGCATTTGCGCTTGGCTACTCGTGGAATATCATTTGAATACGTTTAAATTAATTTCCGTGGCCGGATGAGGGTATTTTAATTGAGTAGATGGTTTGTTTTAACGCAACTCGTTGGTTGCGTTTAATTTCAATTATTACCGGACGCAACTTAACGATTCTAATACTTTCGGAGTATCGCAGCGCCTTCAGATGTGCAACTTTGCGTGCATCGTGTTGCGGTATCGTATACACGCAAGGCGTACACGATGAGTCGATTGTTGTGATAGGAAATAAAAGCACGAATGCCTCTCGCACTGTATTTCGCCGATTTTTAATTACAGATTATAAATATTATTTGTTACGCATCGGTATAACATTGCTCGAAAAATAGCTACATTTACAGAGAAATTATTACCGACATGTTATATCCCTTCTACCATTACCGTGTTTTTTAATTAGAGTTTTCGCAAACATAGGTTGTTTTTAAAAGTAATAGAGAAATACCAATTGCTCAAGCAATGGTCCTACCCATCCGCCAACCATTGATCCGTCAACCGTTTAAATCCCCCGTGTACTCAACGAAAGGCGTATTTCCAAACTTAGCGCTGGCAAACAAGGCCCAACGGACGATTCCTTTACCTGTTGGGCAGCCAAAAATCCCAAACGTTGGCCAAAAAACGAGCATCAAAAGCCCGGGTCGGACGAAGACGGAGAAAGAAGAAACCCGGGCACACCTGAGCCGGATTCCTGCTAGGTATTAAACCCGACCCCTTCCACGGAGCGATTCATGCACGTAGGGAGGGACGCCTCGTAGGAGGCACGGAAAGGCGAGGAGAGAAGAGGCGAGAAGGTCCACGGAGCGTCATCGAAGAAACGCCAGAGGTGGACGAGGCCGGGATTTCTTCGACGACGCCGGCGACGAGGACGACGGCGATGACGATATGGGCAGGTGGGCATACCTTGGAGGCTGCGGTTAGAAAGCTTTAAGCCCGGTCCACAGTATCACGCCGCAGCTCGCCGTGGCCGCATACCACCTGACCATCTACGCCTAACGATACACACAACCTGTCCGGCATGCACCGTGTCCGCGTACACACGGTGCCGTACGCCTGACCGACTGGTACCAGTACGGTACCAGTTGCCCTGCAGCTTGGCAGCTGCGCGTGCGTGTTTCGCTCCGTTCAGGAATACCGCGTATCCGTCGCTGACATCGTCGTTCTGCTATTTCTCTCGTGTATCTTTTTTTTTTCTCCACATTTTCGTCCAAGTGCCTTTTTGGAGAAACCGAGATATACCGATACCTTGCTGCGGACGAGAAGAGGTATGTACTGGAGATGTTACGTTGGGTCTGAGGATCGTTTGTTGTTCCTGATCTAATTTTTGAACGATTTGATGGGTTCCTATGCTGGGTTCCTTTGACACTTTGTTTTCAGTTCGGTTGAATTTGAATCTGAACTGACGACGATTTCTTTCACGCGAGAAGATGTGGGTGTCGTTCTGATTTGGTTTGTGAATTTCGGTTCTTTTAAGAGAGATAGTAATTATCGTTGTGGAGAATGTTACTTCTTGGGTTTGAGTTAATGTTCAAATATTTGCTCCGGGTGTCCTATAGAGCTTGACGATTGTATTTTATTCCTAGAATGTCATGTTTATCGCAGTTTTCTCTTCCGGATATTTCGCGGTACATACGAATATGTTATCTCTTAAAAGGTGTGGTCCAGGCGATGTTTTGAATCATCTCGAGGCTACAAAGCTCGCCTTCTCTTTATGTCAAGCATCTTAGTCATTGAATCTGGGTGTGTCAAGGTGTTTGAGTACAAATACTTTCAATGCAAATTTTAAAAGCCAACATACACACTTCAAGTACGATGCTTTTTTACGGCGCGACCAACAGTTTCACGTTCTTTACGAGCCACCTCGAGGTTAAATTTGTCAAATTGTATTCATGATAAACACTTCCGGTTGCAAATATTAAATTCCGGGTCGTATTCCAAGGTCCGCTTCAGCGGCAGACCATCGACGTTTCGTGCAGCCTCCGCATAAAATATTTACGGTTTTCTCACGGAACCGTGATGAGATCACGGTTGAACGCGTAACGTTGGTGTAGGCCACGGTTGCATAACAACCGTATCGTTGAATATCGAAAATCCTCGGTCCGCTCTGCGGTCAGGTCTCGTCCGAACGGGGTTCCTGGCGCACAGGTGTGAAACTCTCTCGTTGCACGATTCGGAGGAGTTAGAAAGTGCGACCGCGACGTTCCTTCGCCGGCTCTTTCCTCCTTTCCTTTATTGCGGTTCACGTGTAATTGCCAGCACACCCACGCGTGGCCGCTGGAATGTTTGGATAATTCGCGTAGTTCGCGTAGTGCTTAATTTGTGTTCCCTCTCCGCGATGCCTCCCCGTTTCGTACAATCGCCAACTGGACCGCCAACTGGGGACAAAACGACAGGGATGAAACGAGTCGATTCCTTCGCATGTGCGCGAACGTACAGGCGAAACTATTCGATTCGGTTTAATTGAACGATGCGATGGATTCGACGAAATTGAATCGTTCAAATTATCTGCTCGATCGATACGTTTTACTAAATCGAACGGTAGACAATATTGCCGAAGTATTTGCTTTCGTTTGACGCGAGGATCCTGCTAGAGCGACCAATGATTGGGATCCTATCGCATTCTTCGCGATTCTTAAGAGCTTTTCCAACTTTTATTCAATTTACATTTTAAGACATTACGAAGCTGAAGGTAGACCGAATGTGAAGTATCAGAGGTTTAAGAACAGCAGACAACAGACAGAGATAAGATAGCTTCGCGTGATTTGCATGGTCCCTAGCGAGTCACGCTGAAACCAACATGGCGGTTGCGCAACCTCCAACTCTATACTCGGTGTCTGGTATTATGTGCACGTTGTTTCACGTGGGTCCCCGCGATAATGTTGACTCAAAAAAAATTGAATCAAGGAGAATTATGCAACGCACACGCTGCAAAGCGTTTCGGGCCGCTCTCATTATTCGTCGGAGCATCCAACAATATGGAACAGATTTAATCGCTCGCAAATGTAGGGGGCAATTAATAGAGTATCGATAATCGGTTCGTCGTTAACAACTCGTTAACACGTTCGAAGCTTCGAAGAGTTTTACTGCGGGATAATCTTGAAAGGGTGTTCCATTCTCGTGAACCAGTAATATATTATTTTAATTTCATGTCCAACGATTTGATTTATGGAAATTTTAATCTCTCCACTCTTATAATTCTGTTGATCCTCGCATATGCCATTCATATTAGCATTAGCTATTCTAGCTGGGTCAATATTTTATCAGATGGAAAACAGGCAAATATTATACTGGCCTTGTCTAATTTAATTGTCATTACGACCATCCTTTTGCTAAATTTGAAATTTGTATTTTAATACACACGTAGCAGGGACAGTTCTTTTTCTCTCGGCTGAATATCGTCGAAGGTGTTCGCGTACTTGCTCGGCTCCAACGCCTTAAACGCTGACCGACGAATCCGATGGCAGTGATAAATAACAAGCGTAGAAGAGCGAATAGTGGGATAAAAGCAAGGAGCAAATCCGCGGGGAACAAGAGCCACGTATAGTAACATGATTATGCACCACACATAAACGCGCGCGTTTATTCACGGACTCGCGTGAACACGCGATGACGTGATCGCATGGTGTCGTAGGTGTTGTTACACGCACGTGTGTGTTCCCATTGCGGGCCCATTCCTCTGTCCATTCATGGTGAGATCGTCGTGGCGTGAAACTGGTGTCCAATTGTCCATGCGTCGTCTAAATTGCGATCCAGAACTCGTTTATCCAGAAACGAGCTTCTTTTATCGAGAATATTTATACACTATAGCCACGTGAAGGGAACTTTGAGCACTGGTACGCGTCATCTACAGCATTGGCTAACTTATTGTTAGATATCAATGTAAGATCAGACATTTTATCAAAAATTCCATAAATTCGTAACTTTCTATAGCCATGTAACATTTTCTATTTCATATTGTAATTACGAGATCGTTAATTTTTCAAGCAAAACCGCCGATTATACACGGAATATTAAGAGCCGACTTAACTCCTATTAACCAATCTAGTTCTCTTGCTTGCAAGAAAGATTACGGTCGACTGCGATTTTCGACACGGACAGAAGAAACAGAAATTAATTAAATTAAACGATACAAAACACCGGAGGCACGATCGTAACGCGCGCGATTCTTGGGAAAGAAGCAACGCGGGCAGCCGCGGTTTTGCAGTCCCGATCCATTTTCCATCGCAACGTTGCACCGAGGGGAATGACACGGAGGATCGCGTAGCCGCATTATGAATTCGCGTGTTCGCTAGCCGCGATGAAACGCGATTGGCGGAGCATTCGCGGCAAATAAACGAACCGTACGACTTTCAAATAGAGTTGGACGATTTATGGACGCGCGTCGATCGTACGGGCCGTCGCGATTTCACGGCACCGTTTCGTTCCTCTTCCTCGTTCTTCCTCTTATTCTTCTTCCGAGTCACGGGTACTGCGACCGTCCTGCGAATTGTTCCTGCGAAAACATTGGTTCGCTTCGGTTTCGCTGGCTCGCGATGGGAACCGATGTACGCGCTCGTGTGGAGAGCTACGCGGCGTTGGTACAGCTGGTAATGCACCGTTAAAGGGTGTGTTCGGACATTCTTCGGATGATCAGCGTGGACAGAAGGTCAGCTGTCGGGAATAAGATTGAACGTGCAAGTGGCTCGAATACCTGACGGTGCGTACGGTTATCGAGTGTTATATTTAAATCGCGATAGGTTTATTAGTGCGATTGTTGCTGGCTCGACGCGTCGAAACGAAGGTCGGAATGTCATTTGGAGATATTCCATTAACGACGTCGTAGAAGATCGTTCGTTCCTGGTTTACTTATGTAAAGTCTAGGCAATAGTGGTTATTTGAGCGAGGATTCTTTATTTTTTTCTTTTTTTAGTCTCAAGATAGTCCATTAGGATAAAACGCAAGGTATCTTGGTACGTATATGCCGTCCTCGAGCCACTAAAAGCAGTAAATCGTGCTCTCCACGATATCACTGGGATGTATGTATATCCATACATTACCGGTCGAGTGCCATAGATCAGTATTGTCCGAGCTAAGCTTCGAAGCTTAGAGATTATTCGTGGTTTGATTCTTGGAGGGGAATTGACCTTGGGGCCAATCGATATCGAGCTAACTATCGAACGTGTAATCAGTTGAATTATTAGTTTTCAACGTTTCGCACGTTTGGAAGACAAATATTAGGAGGCTCCCAATTTTAGAGCTCGACAGCTTAAATACTTCTATACTCTGAAATCCCCAAATCATCCATCTAAACAGTAACATTTCTTCTGAAACGATTCAATGTCCATATTTCAATTTATGGTTCGCGATCGATTCGCGTGGAGTGATCGATATTTGAAATTTTCCAGTGGGAAGCGACGCTGCCACGCTGGTTCGACGATTGCTCGGCTGGTAGAGTCGTGAGGATCGAACGGCGGCGAGAGAGGCACGTCGGTTGCGGCAGGTCCCGAAGAACGGGTCTTAAGATGGCCTACATTATCCGGCCTTATCGGTGAGAGAAGCGACCAGGTCGGATCGTGGAAGAGCCGAAGGGGAGGGTAGACCACGCGGCGGGAGGAGTGGTCGAGATAATAGCCAGACAGGAAGAAAAATGGGACAAGCGTGGTGCAAGGAGAAGACCACGAAGGCGCAGGACTCCAAGTCGCCTCTGGATCGGGTCTTCGTGCGATGCGCGCACCGGGTATGTGAATAAATATCTCCCATTTATATCGTTCTCCGTGGTACACGTTTATTTGTTTGCGAACTGAACGACGTGTCAACTGATGGATGGTTTAGCTAAATGTAAAAAATAGGCCGGTGTTATGCGTATAGCAACAACCGATGCATTATATCGGGATAGGGGAAGTCGAGTAAAATGGTAACTCACACTTTCAATTTACTCTTTGTTGGTGAAGTCCCGCTGTGCAAATATTCGTTTAAATACCATTAATTTGTAAAAAGCTATTGCTCTTCAAAGTCAGCAATTTAAACGATCGTCTCAAGACCCGCTAATCAATTACAATAAAACAATTTCCCCGCATATGTAATTCGAAAAATTCGATATATTCCTCGTTGCGTGTATACCATTAGGAACTCAGGATGTAATTGAATTACGTGTTCGCATCGTGAAAGAGAAGAGCCACCGAGTTACGTTAGCGTCGAGCTTTAAGAGATCGTGAAAATTTTATTCGACGGTCAAACTTCAGTTCCCACTCGAGGAACTGGATCCTGTTTCATCCGCCATTAGCAAACTGCTGTCGCGTTTAATTACTTTATATCGTCCGTTAATCCGTCTAACGTATCGCGGAACGGAACTACCTCGGAGACCGCCTCGCGACGTCGATACCTGACGCAACCGGGAATTTTAAACGGCTGATTATCGCGCGCGTCGAGCATGGCCCCGCGTGCACACGTGACGTGGATTTATCATGATGCATCGGGCGCGGGAACGCCGCTCCAATTTGGAATCCCAGACACGCAGATATGCGTGTAATTGCTAATTAACCGAGTGACGGTCCCTCCTCGTTGCACGCGTATACATGGCCGCATGACGAGGCCGCCGGCAAAAACTCGGACACGAACCGCTGGTATCCGTGTTTCATACTTGTCCACGGTTTTTTCGCGATGGAATCGCTCGAGAAAACGTGAACTCTTATTTTCCGGTGAACGAAATTTTGACGTTTAAGAATCTTGAACGTTTTTAAATTCAAATAAGAAAATGTCTACGTAATTACTTTCACTTCCCGCATCGTTTGCTCGAATCATTTCAACTATCTTTGACTCTAGCTAATTTTGTGCTTCGACAGTACCGTAGTCTCTGACAGGTTTTTGCCAACAAATGTCTATACGTAAGTACCATTTAGCGTGTTCTCGAAAAATACAAGTGCGCACGGTAAACATCCCGAACACCGCAATATCCATAACAATTAGTTTCGCATCAGATCCTTATCCCTCAGGCCCAACGCGTCACGATTTACATATCGACGATTAAGACTTTAATGCAAGAATAACGAGCACGCTAACGAAGCAATGGACGTAACGATCCATCCTCGTTGCATAATCGATCGCGGAATGTACACAAAGTAGCAACGGCCCGAGTCTGTGAACGAAGAGTAATTAATTATCGCGTGTATCGCTTTGATTAGCGGTCCCTGAAGAAGACGGGAACTGTTTTTGGTGGTTTCCTTTTTTCCACTTTGCATGCGTAATGCGCACGATCGCTCGTCCATTATCGATCCATTTTGTTATTTTTCACCGATTCCCGGGTACGGAACGACACATCCTCCTTCTTTTTTCACACCGGTTACGTGAAATACAAACCGTGTACATTTTACACAGTTCAGTGGCTGTTTCACGCGCCACTCGTTTCGATTCAATCGCGTACCCGGTTCGCGGTTTCTTTTTACCGCGAGCGTATGCGTGTACACCGTTGCGAGAATAATAATGACACCACGTTTTGGTCCGTTTTCCTCGGCGAACCTTTCTCCACCCGGTTCCTTCCTCGGGTATTCACGCGAAGTTTTTATTCCTTTGAATAAACGTGCAACATTTTCAGAGCGTTTCATCGCGACTTTAATCCGATTAGAATCATTAGAAAATGGAAGAATAAGTTCGAGTAAAAAGAATCGTTCGAGCTACCATGAAAATGGAGGGAATTCCGAAAGGATACCCGCCACCGTCTCTCGCGATCTAAACTCTGCAGCTCGCAGCGTATTTCTGCTTTTAATTAGGTTAATATACTTATTTTTTATTGGCCCTAAAAGTTTTAACGAATATTTTTATTCACCACGGGGAATGGAAAATGAAAGCCGCGGAATGGAACAGTCGGAATAACCTCTGAACAAAGCAAAAAGAACTCTTCGTCATCCGGCAAAAGAAAGCGCAACAATGAAGAACACAATCAACCTCTTAATCGCGAAAGGCAGGTTATCTCACCGTTTAAAGTCCACGTAATGCACACTGTGAGTTACCGCCGCGCGATACTTTGCAATTACTTTCCCCCAGAAAACGTTAAACTCCCATTACGATAGCATTGTTTCCACGATATTTTTCCACCGCTGTCTTACCTCGCTGCGAAACTGGTCCTTGTCGATCGCGGCGGTGAAGGTTCACGAGAAAAAAGTCATAGAAACAATTGTATCTTCTTCTCGTTATACCAGAATTTTATATCGTCGATTTCAATTGTCGATGAATTTCAATATCTCTCATTTGCTACGTTCTTAAACACCTATTCGCGTACAGCAAAGCGAAACTAAATAAGATTCTAATTATTAAGCTTGAGGAACACTGATTCTCGCCTGGTACATTTGACCAAACCCTCGAACAAGGATTTAAAACAGATAAGCAGCAAGAAGCATGCCTTCGCGTTTCCCACAGGAAAAGGAGGCAATACCGAAAGGCAAGTAAACGTTTTCCGAACACACACGACAAACGGAATGCTAAGTCCTCTTGAAGCTCGATAAAAAGAAGGAAAAACGAATAATAAAACAGACGGCGATCGATGGGTTGCCGGTCGTTTAGCTGATCTTTGTAGGCAGGATCAATTAGATGCAGAGTGGTAAGTTCGCGTTAAACGAGAAATCGCGGACCCGTCAAGGATTTGTGGTTGTGCAACGATTGGCGGCCAACGAAGAAAAATCGAGGCTGACGTGTATGTTTATTGGCCAATTTTTTTCTTTCCTCCTTCCTTGTGACACCAGGCAAAGTTTACGCGTTTCCATTCGCGCTGCTCGATGAATTTCCCCACGTTCCCCGCGTTCCCACGGTGCATGTACGAGATTAACTGGTCTTTGACAAATATTTTCAAGAAACTGAGAAAATTTTAAGTATTCTTTGTGAACGGCAGTGACTTTTATATGAAACTGACGTTTCAAAAATTCTCAATTCACATTATTCAAATTTATAGTCTTTACAATTCAAATTTATCCTTCACTTTGTATCATCGTTTCAAAATGATGTAGGACTTTATGGTATACGAAAGCTCTTTCTCTCTGTCTCTCTCTCTCTCTCTCTCTCTCTCTCTCTTGCTCTCGCCGTGTTATGTAATACTGATAATTTTGATCTCGAATGTTATTCGATTACATTTTACATTCAACGCGCGAACGACCCATAATATATCGAATTGCAGACTCGCGAATTTGGCGCAAAGGGAAACGATACGCACAAATTACATTCAGTATGCATGTAATTGCGTAGCGATTATTTTACTGAAAATTTTCTATTCAATCGGACACATTTATTGCTGCTCGCGCGTGAAAATGCAGCGATTGCCGATGAAATAGCGTGAGCTGTAACAAAGCGAAAAGAGGTCTCATTGAAAAAAAAATCGTACATCTGCTTCTCAAATAATTAACCGGCAAAAATTATGGTCGCCAATGAACAATTAATTAGCATCGAGTCACCTGTCATTTAATTCTGGAAAAATATTTAGCATGCAACGTCCTATCTCTGCGAGACAATTGATAGAGCGCTGATGTAATGCACGCGCGCGGCAATAAAAAGGGATCGAGTACGAGTCATTGTAAAGGAAAACATCCGTGAAACCTCGTGTTCCTTTTTTTTTCTGTACTTAAACACCATGTTCGCCATTAGCGAGCGGCTCGTGATTCTTGTTTCAACAGCGAACCGATTCTATAAACGAGCGCTTATATTTTTAGTGTCCCCGTCTCTCCGCGGATCGTCGCAGCCTGTTACAGCCATTAGTCATACTTATGTAATTCGTACTTACCGTTTTGCTTGCAGATGTTGCGCGCGGTTGAAAAAAACAGCGCCGCTCGCGTTAAAAACGTTAATTATGCGCTCACCCGGTAACTGAAAAACTGTGACAGTAATGTTTACGTTGCACGATTATTTCTTATCGCGTCCGAAAAATTTTTCTCGCATAGTTTTCCGAGTGAAGAAATACGCGTCATGGATGTTTGAATCATGTCGATTTAATTTTTGCGTATTATATTAACTATGCCTTTTCAACTTACACGCATCATAGTTAATCTTTGATATTTCTGTATTTAAACTTATATAAGTGGTTTATATATAGACAACAGTATCCTTGATTCGTCTCTATAGAAAAAGTTCTGATTTATACGGATATCAATACAGGTTGTCAATGTCAGTAGAATTGGCAAGAACAGAAGAACAAATCGCAGGAATAAGGATGAAAATGAGTGTCAACTTTAAACGTAAGGGGAATGAAAACAAAAATGACTGGTCGTATGGCAAGTAGTTTGGTAGTTTCGCGAAGACGTCGTTTATCGTGGCTATTATCTCGGCCGCGTTTAATTCCCCGTTATCTCTGGCGAGCACGAGTTAAGACTGGTGGAAATATAGAAGCGTCGATCGCTCCGGGGCGCGCCCGTTTCCGGTCCCTGGCAGCGTCCTTATCGCGACCGAGATTCTCGCACCTTGCGTACACACTTCTTGCGCGTAACAGACGTCGCATCGTACGTTTTCTACGATGCTGATTCACGGCTGTCTACTGAATGAGTAACAGAAGAAACGGGAAGTCGTGGATCGCGTGTTCCACTTTTTAAAGGTGTCCGTTGCATCGAAAGTTGACGTACCGGAGCGTTGCCAGTTCTTGGCTATAATTATAACCATCCCCGAGATTACTTAAAAATCGTTCGACACGAGATCTCGAGTTACTCGCCTTAAATTGTCTCGATTTTATTTATTCCTGCGGAGAGAGAAACTTGACTCGATCGAGAATTATATGTATAGTTTAAATGACTTTTAGTTTTACGGGTAGATACAACTAACGACAAGCATGGATATGTATATTAACCCCTTGAAATTTGTTAAACCCGTGGCAATATTTCTCACGTTGAATTATTCATGCGGTAGAATTTTGTAATTTAGCTTTCGAACTTTGTATTATATTGAAAATAGCTCAAACACGCAGAACCTGTGCCACACGTATAAATGAAGCGCATCAATTATCTATTGGTATTGTAATTGTTCATTGGATGTGTTTGGGGCAAGTTGTATTTCGAAATGAAAAATTTATGAATTATATAAAAAAGAGGGCTTAATTCGCGAAATTTTAGTTGAGAGTCTACGAAGCGCTTGAGATTCATCGGTTTTTCCTTGAGGTAAAGGAATCCTTGAACGAGCGAGGACTTCTTAAAACGCCGGCTGTTTTTATTCAAATGATTCTACACGCTGTTCTACGTATTCTATTCGCGAGTCCTCCTTTGAAATGTAAATTAGAGTTTATGAAAGGAAACGCTACGGAAGAGGTAGGAAATTCAACCATGGAATCTTTCTACCTGCCGCGAGTTGCCGTAGAAATCGAGCGTCAAAGAATGCCAGGGAAAAGGAGATTAATCATGCCCGATATTACTAGTTGCCGTAATTACTCACGGTCGACGTGTTGACGCACTGCGAACACGTACAAGAATTTACTAACGTGCACACAGATATTTATACACGATCTAGAAATTTGTAATTATTACGTATACGATTAAAACTATCTCCTTCAACGCAAGCATCCTGCCGTATATTATATTTCAATTTTTCCTTTAACAATTTGCATATTAATCGATTTTGAGGATAATATCCTACGATCAGAAAACGTACCAGTGAAAGTACCAACAGTTATCTCTACATTAAAAGTAACAGGAAACAGAGTCGAGTTCTTCACGAGCTCCTGAGCGTGTAGCTTTTTTTAGTCGTATTCTCGACTTCTCTCTCATTACGTGAAAATAAAACGCCATGCAGTGGGTACTTGTATACGACCAGCAACAGCTGTTAATATTTGATTAGAAGAGCAGTTCGCTAATGTCGTTTCTTGATTCGCGAACGAATCGACTGTGCCTCGTTCAAGTTTAATACTCGCGGCGAACAGGATCACGTCCTCGTCGCGACGCGAACATCTATCGAGATCTGACCTCGTTTGGTTCATTAGCGGAATGCTGTTAACGCGGCGTTAATTGATATCGTAAATATTATTGCTTAATGTTCGACATCTGGGCACCATCTCTGGTACTCATGGAATTATACAGGAGGTGTTATAACGTTTCGAGCATACTAACGATGTTTTACATTCGATACTTTTTTCCATTACAATGAACTTGATGTCGTTCTGAAAGTTGTTTCCAAACAAGTAAAGGGGGTACTGTAGAAAAGATATAAGCGATAGAAATTTGTATCGCATTTGTATCAGTGTTAAAATAACGATCTTTAGAATCAGGTAATCATTTCTAATTGACTATAGAGTCGTCTATGTAAAAAGATGGTACACGCATCGATGGTTTTTGCGGTATCAGCGGTTCTAGGAAGACAGAAACTGTTCCGTGCAATCTGACAGTGTTGCTGCACAATCGTAGTTATACGATGTATACAGAAATTTATGTAATGTTAGAAATCCTATAAAATGTTATACGATATTAGAGGCGATAAAGAATAGGCAACATGTAACAACTTTCTATCGCGAACCAAATGTCACCGGCTCATCAGAAGGATGACTCTTCGTTCTTCAAACAAACTACATAATGCTCCACTATTAAGTTGCGTCCGACAATTTTCTAAATGGCTTCCTTTAGCTTTTCCATTACGTTACGTGCTTTCTATTTAGTATAATCATCTCTCTCTCTCTCTTTCTCTCTCTCTCCCTCTTTCTTTGTCGATAATTTGTTAAAATCACAGAATACCGTAGCCTCGGATTTCACACAGAGTTTCGTGATTTTTCTTCTAAAAATCACGAGGCAAATTAGAAACGATTTGATCGAAAACGATGGATCGTTCCCAGGGAAACTGAGAAACCGGCAGAGAAGGAATGGTTCGCTTAAAATATTCAGGAGCAAAATTAAAACGGTAAACGTGCAGATTAATCGAGTTCGACGGACCGCATGCGAAAACGAGTTTTGACGCACAAAATCCCCGGGACGAAAATCCATTTGTCAACTGCTTACGTGTTTCTCGATGAAGGGGGGGGGGGGGGGGGGGAAGACGAAAGGGCGAACGATCGGCCGTCTATTAATCGTCGACGCGAGCAATTGCGTAAACACGTACGGCCGCGTATTTCTGGAAAGGTGAGCAGCAACGCTGTGCTCTTCTCGCGCGAGAAGGACGCGGCTCTATATCTTTTAACACGGACTGTATGACGTTCGTACGCGTCAAGCACGTTGAAATGTTTCTCGCGTGGAACATCAAGGATATTCTCGGTTTGAGATGTACTTATAGTGGCTTGGTATGAACGTAGACGCGAAAGGGGTTCGAGAGAAAGAGATTGGACCAACCACGAGACGCCACAGCGTTTAGATCTTAACGTTAGGGTAGTTCTGGGCCTGAGGAACATGTGTAAAAAAAAGTTATACTTGAGAGTAGTAAACATATTTCTCACAAATGTGAGAACGCCCAGGTATTTTGCTGTATTCGCTTTAAAACTGGAGTGATGGAAAATTTTGTAGGAATAACGAAGTACAAACTCAAGCTAGTTATTCTTTCTTCTAAGAACAAGCAAATTGGTTTCCGCGTAAACTTAAACAGGATATTGCGTAAGATACAGAATGTGAAGAATTTATTGATCTTGTTCGTGATAATACAGACGATATTCAAGATACGAAAAGAGCTTGTTTGTTCGATTCTGAGATTTGAAATGTAGTTTGTGTAGTCTAAACAAAATGGAAGCTGCGCGAGGGTTAACATAGAAGTTCGAAGGGGCAAATGCGTCGAACTTTGAAGAAGCATTGAAACTGATTTAGTTGGTGAATTCCCGCATTCAAAGTCATTTGCACGTGGATGGCGTTGTTACAGGTCATTGAACTTTAAGGAAAACTATGTAACTTCGACGAAGTTCAGGAGACGATGATTTTCGAACTTGAAGAATTCGCTTCTGAAGTATCTCAAAGCAACGTTCTACTAAACACTTCGTTATTATATCTGTTCCTTCAGATATTTATTATATATTAATTATTGGATCGCAGATAGTCTTTCCTAACTCTCTTTTCAAAGGCATTCTTAACTATTCTAAAATCACCAACTTTTGTGAATATTTCGCCCAGATGAATTAATTAAGATTGCAAACGATAGTCTTCGTGTACGTATAAAAACAAATAGTTTGAATCCAGATTAATCAGAATCGCGTAAACGTAGTTACGTAAGCATTGCATGCGCAAAGTGTGGGACCGAAAAAATGTTAACAATAGTCGTACGCGTAATTCTTTGGAGCGTCGGTAACGATTCTTTGGTTGAACGAAAATTACGTAAAGCAAGGTTTACTGACAGGACCGTAATTGCGTTTTCGCTCGTTAATAATAAAATTGCTTTTCAACTCGCGAGGACGCGTCGCCGCATTATGCGCTCTATCTGCAACAACCACTTGCGCGATTCTGACTACTATGATTCACGAGGAAAATGAGATAAATTTCTGACGGATGCGATTCACGCCGCGTCGCTTCTATTCGATGGAACTTGGCTGATTATCCGCGGATACGGTGTTCTCGATTTATTAGCCCGGAAAAAGTTTGATTTAACGTGTGGCGAAACGAGGAATTCTCGATATCTCGAGTACACAATTATACTTTCTTGCGCGAGACTAAATTGATTGGCGATTGAATGGGAGGATATTTCATAGAACTCGATCGACCCACGTTGTTGTATTTATTAATAGTCGGTGAAAGTTCCATTGTACCATTAAAGATCTAGAGAGTGGGTGCGCTCTCGTGGAACTTGTAGTACTAAAGATCGTATCATTACCGACAGAAAACGTGATCGATTCATCTCGATCACGGTATTCGAAATTTAAATTATACTTGTGGTCTTTCAGTTATTAATGCAATTTAAATATACAATTTTTATTATCATTCGATCGAGTGAATCGCTTCGTATCTCGACAATGGCGACAAATTTAAACTGAAATTTATCAACTCTTCTCGAATGTAAAATACTAAACTACGTCTTTGCTCCGTGAAACTCGAGAATGTTAAATGGAATGGTATCTCTTTTCTGATCGATACTACCGATCGATTTTACCGTCTGTTTTGCTCCCGGTTCATCGTTTTACAATTTTATCCACGCTCACCGGTAAATAGTAAAGTTTTATAGTCGACCAACTTATCACTTTTCCACGTTTTGTCGCACAAGTAGTTTCCCGGAGCGGAACGTGAATTCGTTGAAAACGAGCCACCTGAAAACGCATACCGTCGAGTTCCCTTTGGAAACGCGCGCCGGTGGATAGCTAAGCGGAACGTGAAATATCGTTCGTGGAAGAATTCAACGATCCCGGATCGAGCGTCTGTACAATCGCACTTTCGCCTGGAAGAAACAACCACCAACCCTTGGATAGTCGGCCATAAACGTCCGACGCTAATCCCTCGTAACTTTTTATCAATTTTATTATTACCATCGCAATATTTCCCTCCCATATACGGTTGGTTTACGAGTGCGAATTAGGTGAATCACTCGATATCGATGCAAGTGCTAAGCTCGAACGTTACGATTCTTCCTCGCACGAGTTGTAACGTAGTTTCGCAGAGTGGTATCGAAACAGTGTACGTGATCCTGGAGACAACTGACGCGCTAATTTAATCAGCGGGCAACGTGTCGACAGCGACAATTTCCTCGAGACGAATTTGCAATGTAAACCGTGTTCGCTGTAACGACACGTGTACGATTCCGGAGGGATCGTCGCCCAGCGCGGCTGCTGGTGATTATGGGATGTACGCCGGGTGACGATAAAAAAACCCTGGTCCGTCACGAATCGTTCCTTTTAAACGGAATCGAAGGTGGATATTATTTCGTTCTCGTCAGCTTTTTAATGGAAATGCAAATGCGTATTATCGATTTCCTTTGCACTCACCGCGGTTCCAGCTCGAACCCTTGACTTACGAACTGAAAATTCGAGCTTTCGGAGTCACGACGGAAAATTATTCTTTTCGCGCGAACGTACATAGCTATGGGACCGTAATTTATGGGTAGTACAAACCCACTAATCTTTTATGCGCTCCTATACACGACATTATCTTTCCATTAGTCCGACGCGAAACAAAGAGCACCTTAATTGCGACGTACAGTGGTTATAAAAAGTACTGACACACCGTCGTTTTAATTTTAACCGATCGCAAAATGTTTATGAATATTTCCTCCTCTAAAAATGGAGGTGGATTCTCATCGCGGAGACCGCTTCATTGGAAAATATGACTGCCTGGCACCGTTTCTATCTCCCGTTCAATGGATTAATTGCCGCGCGCAATTTTTCAATTCCGATTAAATTCCAGAGAATTTGTACGTCGAAAGAACGGACGGACAGGGTACACGCGATCGTGCCACGACGCGATGTTCGATCTGTTCCCTTGAGCGAATAGTCCCATGAGCGGTCAGCTGTCTGGTTCATCTTCCAGGGCTACGTGACCGCGGGGTGAAAATGGTTCTAAAGGTTGATCCTGAAGACGATCAGATGTCCTGTTAAGATCGACGCGGACGGTGGTTCGCGTGTAATCGTGTTCTCATGGTTGCGCATGCACAAAAGGGAATTATGCAACTCGGACAGGATAGCTGCGTGTGCCATAGCGATTGCGCAATTGCTTCGACAGGAACGCTGAGAGCAAGCATCGAATGCAACTCCATTCCGCAAGACGAGCCTTCCGGTTTCGAATGGTCTAAGGGGCGATCGAGGAGACATGCTTGGCGGACTGTGGCTTTTCACAACGCTAACATCGTTAGAACAGAAAGTGCCACGCTCTGCGTTCATTTTTTTTTTCTTCTTACGAATGAGCCAAGTTTCTAATTTTATTCTGCTTATACTTGCTTGTTAACGGAATTATGTTGCATACGTGCATTTTCAGTTGAAACTTTTGTTATTTTTCCTTCTTTCGCGTTCCTTAATTAAAAATACCGATTTCTGGTCACTGTATGGTATAAAGAAAGGAGAGAATGACATCGAACGGATATCAGGCTGCGCATGTAGCGCAGAATTCCATAACGAATATTCTCGAAAGCCTATTTAGGAGTATCCAGTCAAGTATAACTTTCATTGGGAGCGTGTTAAGAACGACAATTGGACCGTTTCGCGAGGGTAATTTCGCTCGATCCCGTGTGCAAAGCCGATCGTAAAGTCGATCGGTGGCCATAAAAACGAAAAGCAGCTCGATAGTTCAGCATCGACGTTGCGTAAAAGATACGGTTATTGCCGATGGCGCGGGACTTTGAAATATTCATCGACAGCGGGGTGTTATCGCGGTATGAATATAATTCCGGGTATTGTCCCACAAAAATTGATTCCAGCGCGCACGGCCGGCCGCGTTCCCCAACAAAAACGCGGAGAAATTAAATCTCCCGGCGAATCTGGTACCGGCGAGCGGCGAAATTAAATTGGACTTACAGGTGGCATTGACGAACACGGACGCGGACACGGGTATCATTTAAATTTTAGAGTAGCCCCGCGTAGCTGTCGCGAAACTCGAACGCCAGCCCACAGTGGCTCTCATCTTGTTCGTGTCGAAACAACGCGTTCTAACGCGAAAACTCGGTCGACTTTTCTTGTCTAAGCTTGTATCCGATGTAGAACCCCGTTTTTTGAAGTTTAAATACAATGTGCGATGCAATGACCGCCAGGAACGTGGAAATAGGCTATTTTGTTCCTTAACTATTACTTTTTTTTTTAAAGATAATTAAGAGTTCTTCGGGTCCTACAACCAACAATTTGTGATTAATTTAAATTGGAGAATTACTAATAAACACAGCAAATTCTCCAACTACTCCAATATTTACCAAGGCCACTCAGTTTACGCATTAAAAGGTAACATTTCGAACGAAGAACACTCGATTGCCTCTTCGTAATCAGGCGCTAATCCGAAATCAAGATCGTAGTCCCCGAGTGCGAATGGTGTTCGTTGGGTGGACGGGTGAAGCAAGCCAAATTAGCTTAATCGACCCTCGAGGATGGATCGTTCGATCCTTCTTCCGCGCTGTGTCTTCGTAGGAAATTGGCTCCAGATTCCCGTGGGCTGACGTGGAACACCGTAGCCGGCTATTCGTGTTGTTAATGACTTGTCTATGCGCGGCGTTCACCGCCTTTAAGGGCGCCGATCGAGCATGGCGGCCGGGCGCATCGGTTACAACCGGCGCTGTAAATGGGAAAAGCACGGCGGAACTGATGCAATCGGGGGAATATTTCAGACGCAACGACACGGAAGAAAATTACGCGGGACCCCGGTGTTCCTACATCGAGCCACGGGGTAACTTGGGGCGGTCCCCATTGATTTTTATCGATCGCTCTCGAAACATCGAGGAAGATCGCGAAAAGTGCCGCGTTTCGTTTGTCTTACTTTTCGATGTAAAGCGCAAAAAGAGTCTATTCCAACGCCCCTTCAAAAATGTCTCGCTGTTCCTTTTTTCAAGAAATCATTTTTCTTTTAAGTGGGGTAACACCCAATAGGGTTAGGTTTCTTTTAATATTAATAGCAATCACATGCACACAAAGGTACGCGGCTTTTAAAAATTTAATACTTGCAAATATGTACTTTGTCACATTATCCCCCAGGCTTTGATCATTTTTGCACTTGTTATATTCTGTGTATGTCCTCTGTACCCTTTAGTTATCCTGATCTGTAAAGCTCGTTTCGCAGCTTCTAACGTCATCCTATTTAATTCCTTTCAGATATACCCGAGTCTGAAGGAAGAGGGATCGGTCTTGGGTGGCGCCACGCAAAGGGTGACGAGGTAGGTACCCAGTTAAAGAGCATCGTGGACGCGTATGCAATTAAGCGAGCCGCTTGCTTGCACGGGGGCTTTATCGGTGGCGCGTAACAGGATTTAAGTGTCGTTTTTAACAGCCGCCCTGTTGGAAAGTTGCCCGTGCTTCGAAACTGGGATCGCACCGGCTGTTAATAACCGACCCTGGACGAGTCGAGATAATAAGAATCCCGAATAGCTGGACTCGTTCGCTATTTAATTGCACCCTTCTAGTCTCCTTCTGGGTTGGTACACGTTCCATCAAATCGCTGCGAGTGGATCGCGCTTCAGATTAGCCTATTGACGAACGTTCCTGCCGGACCTTTATCTTTCCATCTTCTCTTTACTCGCATAATTCGCAGTTTCTTTCATTTCGAAAGGAAACGAAATAATTCAAGCTCGAAGCGCAAAGTTGAAATTAAGCTCTCAGAGAATAATCCGACAAGTGGATTGGTACTTTTAATTTTCACAAGAAATAACCGAATAAGAAAAATAATTAAAAGGAAAGCGATCTGTAATATCGTAATATTCTCCGAGGCCAGCCACTAGTCGCTTCTCCTCTTAACGCTTCGTTCAAATTAGCCGGTGTTATTACAGTTTCCTGGGGAAACATCAAATATTGACCAATTAGCCGCGTTCCCCGTTATATCTTAAATTACCGTTGCGCTCGCGGTGCAACGCAAGAGGAATTACTCGCGCGCTACCGAGGCGAGCGAGGGCGAAACAGGCGTCTCGGGTAATTAGGAACGTGTTGAACGGTCTTATCGATCAGTTGGCGAACGATAATTCGCGAGTGCATCTAATTTCGCGAAGAAGGCTCTGTCGAGATGCGTTTTCTTCTTTTCTCTTTTTTCGCTATCGTCGAAATACCCTTTTGTGGAGTAAAATGTCCCATGCTCACGGATCGTTAACGTTTCATTTAAGACGCATACGAGTTCCTCAAGAATATAATAATATTCTAACCTATCTTCGTTTAATTTAACACTTAATTTTCCAATCAATATCCTCCCGTAAATATCCATATCCGCTATTAAAAGTCTCCGAGATTCAGCTTTCAGGCTTGCATTGCTAAGATGTTAACAGAAAAAAGGGGTATCTATATACTTAGAGCGCAATCTATGAAAGGCAAAAGGTGCACGATCGAGGCAGACGGTCGCGAATCAAGGTCTAAGCGCGTGACTGGTCTTTGTCCCCATATACAGGGAGGGGTTTTAGACCTAACGATATCGAATCAGCAGTAGAACACGGCGTGGGCTGTGTTTAGGTTGATCTTTACACCCACGCGGCAGCGCTCCGATTCGATTCCTTTTTAAGGTCAGTGGAACAGCGCAGGTGTCCAGAGACGAGACGATCGTTTTTTGCCTCGATTTGGACAAGTTCACGCTACGAATCGATCGCACCCTACGTGTAATCTGCGTCATTGATGACCGTTATGGGCGTACCTTGCGAAGAGGCGCGTTACGTCTAGGAAATGCGTTGAATAACGATTGTTTCTTGTCAGTTCAGTATTTTACTAGCGTATCGAGATGATGAGAGTAAAATAATATAAAGAGGCTATTATCTTTTTTTTTTACTTTTTGAGCAGTTTTTCAATCACCGAACAACGAAGTTTTATTCTGTTGAATAAGCATGCAAGAATCACGGAGTTTCATTGTTTTAGTCCAGAGAAGTGAAATATTGAGCTTTCGCCTTTTTATTGGTAATTTAAGCAACATCCAGGATTATTGTTTGTAATCCTAGGGGAGAAAAAGGGGAGCTTACCTTTTTGCGAGCTCGATAAAGCAACGCGTTCTTTTTCACCTATTTCCTTCTAATTTAGAATCATAAAGGTAGCCAGTGCGCAAACGGAGAAAACAGAACGTCGTTGTTTCCCAAGTGAAATGAAACTTGAATTACAAGCCAACCGAAGGGAGAAGAACTATTTGTCTCTCTAATTTAATATTATTAATCGAATCGCAAAGCGGAAAATCTGAATCCTCTTACCTTTCGCGTGATAAAATAGCATCGTAATAGCCGCGCGAGATACGATGCTTGCTGTAAAATCTCGTCGAAAGTGAATTCGTAAATTCGTAATTCGATTCGAAGATCAGCACGCATTTAAATTCAACTGCTTAGCGATTCCAGTTTATGCACATTCCCTTGTTTACTATTCCGCGCGTGGAATCTCATCCCGTATAAGAGCACAGGTGTACTGTAACATGTTTATACGGCAACGTTACGAGCATCGAGCTATTTTCGCTGAACCTTCCACCTTTCTCGTTTTCGACGACCTTCGTGTGAATCATCCGCCATCCCCCGTCCGTCGCTGGCCTTTATTTTTCTTTCGTTTCCACTATTCATTCCCGGTTGAAACAGGAGGGTAAATTTCGAAACTAGCTCCAGAACAGAATTCATTTGATCTGTACACAGGGTATTTTAAAGGTACCGTGGGCGACCTTCCGCAGTATGTAAACGGCAAAGGTACTTCCTAAAAAGAAGCTTTTCTCTAAAGCTCGAACCGGAAGCAAGCTTGTCACATCGCGTCGAACGAATAGGGCACGGAAACACGGGTGGGCGGGAAATTTGGAAAATCCAGGTGCACGCGTCAGACTTTCGACGTTCGATTTGCACGGCTCTCGTTTCCCTTTCAATTCGCCGCTGTCGTTTCCCCTTTTCCCAGCTGAAAACCTCTATTTTCTAATTTCGTCCCGCGTCGAGCTACATTTCCTCGCTCGACTTTCTCTCGCAACGCGCCTCTCCATTTTACCCCGTTTCTGTTCGATCAGACGCCAGACACACACACACTCGCGCCGTTCTACCCCCACGGGACGGAAAGGACTTTTTGTCTCCCGAGATTTTCGACGCCGCGCAAGATTTTCCAGTGGACAGACAAACGTGTCACGAGTCCGTTGGTCTTGCAAACGAACACCTGCGCAGTTTTCATCCGGGAACTGGGTTTCTGGGATAAATCGCTGCGATTCCGAGTTAAATTAACCCTCTCGTGGCCCTCGGCTCTTTCCCCAGCTCGATCGTGTTCCCGTTTCTCTCTATTTCAAATCGTTGCTTGAATTTTTCTAATCTTCTAATTCCTTTGTCCCCGGTGACGATGGAAATTAACTTTCCAATTTTTTTTCTATCCACCTACAGATGCATTGCTCCCTCAAGGTGATTAAGCGTACGCGACGTCGCAAGTGAAGCTTATTGATTTTAATATCAACTTAAATACAATTAAAATTCCTACGAAATTCTCTGGATCGTACAAGTCTTACTCTATCGAACGAGTATTTACTGCGACTTTAATTACAAAGGTATATAATAATTATCACGCAACTTACACAACCTGCGTTTCACTAAAATTGGAAAACTTCGGAAAATCCCGAGGTAGCTAATCTCGGTCTTGAATCTTATTAACTCCGACGAGAGTTCCTTCATCCTGCCTCCTTTCGCCTCGTTTACTTGTACGCGTTTTTACGAAAAGTTGCTTGGAAAAGCGTCAATTAAGCGTCGTACCGCGGGAAACAGGAGACGACGGGGGGTGTAACGCGAGAACACAGGGGCGGCAGAAGCTTTTAGGAACGCGGATTTCCTCGGGCCGATTCTCCTCGTTCACCACGCGATTTCCCGTTTCTGTCCTGCGAAAGCGAAGATTGTATTTAATTGCGCGGAAACCGATCTCCACCGCTCGGGGATAGTGAATCGGGATTCGATGATGAATCGATTGGTTAAACGCGCGATGTAGTTAACCCGGCGATTATTAATGGGACTTCGAAACGATATATCAAGCGCGCGAAAGGAAATCCTACGATATTAGATCAGTGTAATTAATTGAACCAGTTCGTTTTTATATCCTTCGTTCGGAATATTTCATCATAGACATCGTAACAGAATAATGATAAATATTTTGCTCAACAATACTAAACGAATACGAAAGCGAATAACGTTTTATTTATTATTAACAGAATCGTGCTTTAAAATATTATTACAGCGATGATAAAAGGTATATACGTAAGCACGTTTATAATTGATATTTCTTAAACGAAATTAATTGAAAATCCGTCCCAATCGTCTCTCTACCGATTAATAATAATTAGCATAATAATTATTACATTTCGTAATTACTAATTATCATATCTTTAAACGTATTTCGTATATCGTTAAAATAATTTAATTGTACATACTTTTAATCCAATTTTACGAGGATGATGTAACAAGTTTCTAGTCTTAGTTTGCATTTCCGCAGTTAATTCTAGATTATGATGCGATCATTACGCGGACGTCGAATGTTCGTACATTGGATCGCGAAATGTTCAGAAAGTACGTATCATCGAAACGGTAGTATTTTGCAATTATATCGCGCCCAGTTACAAAAGGAAAGAAAAACGGAACAAAAAGCAGAACAATCCGATAAGTAGCTTTCATCCTATATATTTGCAACGAATAATAGCGATGTCGATTTCCATTCAACTTAACGTGCACGATTTATGCATTTTCGCCGAGCGGGAAGCGCGCAACAACCAACGACACGTATACTTTATTTATGCACTCCGTTAAGCCCGGTTCATACGATCCGCCGGCCCGACCTAATTTATGCAACGGGCGTGTGCACGGATCAACGATGCATCATTCCCATTGTCCCCGTCGAATTCACCCGAATCGAGGCCAGAACTGTCAAAGTGTCCCGACGCTGTCACAGCGCCGGGATGCGCATCCCCCGCTCGCATGGATCGTCTTCGAAACTGTGTAATCGCCCCGCTGGAAACTTCTGCTCGAGGTTAAGGCGAACAGATCGAGACAGTTGCAGCTGCCTTCGCGTTTAATTACCAGACGTGAAATCGCGTGCGATCTCTCTTCTCTTTTGTCGAGTTTAAATTCTCCCAGAAGAATTTATCGCACGGTTTTTTTTAATATTTCAAGGAAAGATTATGCTCGTTCGTTCCGATAAAAAGAGAAGTATAATCGGAATTATCCAAATGAAGATCGCACAGACGGATTAAAATATCCTCCGTGTGAAATGGTTCGACTTTTTTGCCCGCAATGGCTGCTTCTCTTAATTGACACGCGTTAACGTTGTCAGAAATGTCACGTTTTCCGTTGCATATCGGTCGCGATAATTTTCAGCCTCACCCCATCGAAACGAACGGGCGTGCGAAACGACCGTGAGAATGACGCGCAATTTGAAAAATGCAGGCAAGATAGGGGGGTCTCGGCTAGTCTCACATCGAAAATGATACAGAGTACGTGAGCGTTGCAAGTTCCGATAACGGCGCGCGTTTTAATGGCTTCACGATTGTCCCGTGAAGTGCATTAATAATTCCGGAAAACAGCCAGCCAATGGAAAATCCGATATCGTTGCTCGATTGCTCGCGAAATAATGCGCTCGACTTCCATGAAGTTTGATATGTATGCACGATGCGCGAACGGATAAGTCATCGATCTTTCGATTTCCGATTCCGTGTATACACGATCCTATAAATTCTGTGGAATCGACACGGTTTTCCACGGATCTGCTTTACAAGATTTTCGAACACACGTAACAACGGTAATAATGTAAAAGTTAATCCAGAAACAATATATCTAAATAACCGCAGTAAAATTTAAGTTTTTATTTGTCATATCCCTAAACACGAGGCGTCTTAAAAGCTTCTAAACAAAATAAATGAATCGAAGATAAAATATCCGGGAACGGAGAATAATGAGAATCCGAAACTGAAACAGAACAGGGGTTGGTGGGACGAAGGCAAAAACATTAATCGATGGGATTCCACGGTTTCCGTCGATATTCTCGTATCGTTCGCGTGTTCCCCGCCTCTATTTCTCTGCGGGAGAAGAAGTTAAAAGGAATTTTCGTATAAAAGGACCGGCAAGGAGTTGTTCGCGGGAGAAATTCCAGCGACGTCTCGCGTCCCCGAAGAATTATGGCTCGGGGGACACGGAGAAACACGGCATGCATTTGCGAGTAACCGTATAATAGAGCCGCATTGTAGCGATGCCAAATAATTTCGGCCGGGTCAGCACCGAAATTTTCGAAATACACTGAAATTGCACCTGAATCAACCGGCAAGTGGCGGCCCGCTCCGGCGTCGTAAACCGACCGGAGGATAACGTAACGGCGACACCGAGGATAATTCTCGCGCGTTTAATATCGTTTAATCGTAGGTAACGAGAAACCGGGAATGTCGCGAACGAATGGCTCGCCCAGAAAGAATCAATTCGAAAAGAGTGCAAAGATACTCGAAGAAGATATCTCGAAAGTAAATTTGAAAGTGGTTAATCAATGGTTCTTCTTCCTTGTTTCTCCCCCGCTCAGAAAAGTTTGTCAAATAAATTTTGTTAACAATAAAAAATTAAATCGATTTGACAAAATTCTAACCAACTTAACAACGATAAGTTTGCCTATTAATCTTTAACCTACAACAGTTGAAGTGGTAATCGGTGGCAGTACCGTTCTTATTGTATATGCCCGAAACCCATATATATTTTTCCATCGAACACCACTGGTACATGGATTTAATTCGAGATAATATCATTTACGTCTCCGTTCACGGATTTACTTGCAGTTCGGAAATAGGTTACGCTGGTTCGCCGCCAAGGGAAGCGCTCACCAGGGGCAGGAGCATAGATTCCGTGGACAGGCCTTTTCATCCGAGCGACTGGGTCGACGTGAACCTCGAAGTGCCGAGCACACCGAGGCCGAGCTCGGTGCTCACGAATTTAACCGTCGACACGAGCCTCTATCCGGCCACCACCCCGACGTCCAGCTGTAAGCTCACAATTTATCGTTACGCTCGTATTGCAAGCTGTATCCTTAACGAGAACATGCTCGTTCCAACATGCCGGCTGATAAGGATAGCGCCGTCGTGTATCGTGAGCCTCCGTGTATACAAAACCCGTTCCAGCGGTCTGCGTTTTGTAAATAACACGCAGCCCTTGCTTCCCAACCCCGTTGCTAAGGGGGAAAAATAGGCCGGGAAAACTATGCGTTTGGCCGGCGCGGAGCGTTGGGAAAACTTTTCACCGCGGGCAAGAAATGTTCACCACGATTTCGTTACTTCGCAACTACATTTTTGTCCCCTTCGAAACGCGAGTGAATCGAAATGCAAATTATATAGAGATTTAACGCTGCCGATAGGTTTTTAAGGGAAGGAAGACAACGATCGGATGAAGAAGATCGGTGTACGTTCCAGTTTTGAATGAGAAAATTCTGTTCAGGTTCAAATCTGAAGGATGTCACCCCGATCCCGCCACCGAGGCGGCGAAAGCGGAACAAGGGCAGGCCCTTACCGCCGAAACCGGACGAGATCAGCTCGGAGAACCCGTCGAGCGGACTGAAACGGGCCGAGACCGGGGACGAACCGTTATACTCGTCGGTGAGGTCGCCGAAGAGCAGCGGAGACGAGCAGGAGCCGGAAGAAGAGGCGAAGCGTCGCTCGCAGGAGGAGCTCGATCGCGATGGAAGAAGAACGAGGGAGGTCTACGAGCACAAGGCGAGTTTACTCGAATGCTAGGCCGCGCGTGAATCTCCATTGTAAATGCCCCGCGGACTCGATATTCACGAGAATATTTACCCTCCCGTAAAACGGGCCGCGATTCGGCAAACAAAACGGAATCTGTGAAACAAATATACCGCCGCGACATTAAAAATTATTTACGACTCGCGTCGAATCGAACCAGCCGTTCGTTACCGGCGAGAGGGGATCGCCAGGGGGTGGTGGGGGTGAGGATTATGATTTTGTGACGGTAAATCTGAGGGGTTTGCTTTTTGATTTATTTTCGGAGGTCTTGGTAATCTCACTATTTCGAGTTCAATTTGTATTTTGCATCCGATATTTTGTACGAAAGACGTAATTTTGTTTGGGAACATTTGTTTGTACGTTTAGTAAGCCGTTAAATATTTTGGGAACATTCGCGCATTGGACGTGGCAGTTGCAAACATTTGCTGAAAATGTTTGCCATTTTCCAAGTCGCTGGCTTTTATACGCGCTGGAATTTTTTTGGAAAAATTTCTGCTCGACATTCGGGACCTTCTATATGAAAGTGGCAATATTCATAAAATTTTTCGAGATCTTTACTCTCTGAAAAAAATGAAAACACCACTAAGCTATTCAAGTATCATTTAAAAAAAACTGTTCGTTTCACGTTCCACCTGCAATCCAACGAAGGGACCGATTTTGCTTGTCGACACAGGTGAACGGTACCGGAAGGGTAATATCGAGCGACGTGGTCTCTGGAAGGAGAGCATTCGAGAGCAGCCACCACCAGCGTAGGGTACACGAGAGCGAGGAGTACGAGAGATTCGCGAGGACTCGGACAAACAAGGACTCGTCGACTCCTAATCGCGAGGAGAAGAGGATTCAAATCAAGGATTACTTGACGGTCCCGGAGAGAGCGAGCGGTAACGCGAGGACCAAGAACTACAGTACCGTCAGTCTGCCGAATTACGACGAGTTGGACACGGCCAGGCATCGGGGGAACGGGTCGAACGACCACGATCGCCAACAGGAGAAAACGTGGAAGGCCAGGAGACCTGTCAGGAGCAGCACCGGATCCCTTCCGGCTGAATCCTTCCTCTCGCCGTTTTCGGAGGTACGTAACTTTCGAGAGAACTTTACCAAATCGATTGTCTTCCTCGGATTTCTTTTTTGGCCTGGTTAGTTTAAGGGAATTTTTGGTTGCGGTGACGACGTGTTACTTACAGCAATGTCGAGCACGATGTTCTTGGAGCAACGCGCGAAAATAATTGCACCCACATGCGCCACGATGATAAAATTATGTCGGTTCAACATTGGTAATCTAGTGAAGTTTAGATCATTTGGTTAGGTTATTTATAGTATGCGAATCTGGATACGTTAATACCGGTGAAGCCAGGGAATTATGTAAATTAGATGAACCATTAATGATGATTACTATCCAATAAACAACACAATACTCGTTTAATATGCTCTGTAGTCTATTTTGTATGTAGATAAATTGGGCATCGAAAGAATAGAGATAAAAAAAGTGTGGCCTCCAATCCAGATTTTTAAGACGGCGAATGTTTTCAAAATCGTTGTATAAAATATCGACACGATTCATTACTTTGGCAGCATCTCGCGCTTTTCGTCACACCGCGAGCAAAGAAATGGTTGGTACGCGGCAAGAAACGCTTATCGACGAGAATTCACTCTGATAACACGGGAACTTATTCTAATACGTAGAAAACGACCGTGCGATTGGAGGACTACATACCAAGAACCGATAATCTATCAGCGTATCAGGTCCTGGAGAAGCTGGATGGCGGGACGAACGGGGTGGTCAGAGACGAGTACGTGAAGTATGATTCGAGTAAGTCGGAGGATTGGGAGCTGGTTGACATCGGTAGCTGCGAATTGAATCATCGACACCAGGTCTCCTTCGAGGTATAACAATTAATCGATGCCACTCTGTAAGCGAACCGATATTGAGTCAATACACGAGTTACACTGTGTCCACCCCTCTCAAAAGGGTAGATACGCACGAACGAGGAAATCTTGTCGCTCGACTGATATTCTCCGACATAGCCCAACAAGAATTACGAGAATTTCATAGTAATCGTGCTTTATCATTTTTGTTATCAAAATTTATCTAAACGCTGGAACAAATCGAATTTCACTATGCGTGTGTTTGAAAGCAATGCATCGACTTAGCAGCGACCCCTATATATCTCTTTTAGAAGGGAAGTTCGTAAAGTGGTGTAACTTTCTTATTGGCTCAGCCTTGTGGGGTACTTTAGAATCTACAGCGCCTAGACAGACACGGTAAACGAGAAAGGGATTTCCCTAGGACACATCGGGAATGAGCGACGAGGAAGGTCGCGAGGATGGAAAGGACGTCGTCGATTTCTCGACTAGTCAAGAAGACGGGAGGAGATCTCCTTCAACGGATCGAGATGTATCTAGATCTCCGATCTATCTGGGGAAGCCAGAAGCGTTTGGAAAAACACCGTCCCCGGTGCTCGGCCGACCGGAGGACACCGAAGTGGATCCAAATAGGTCGGTAGAGATTATCTATGGCCGGTGTTCCGGGGATTAAGTGGGTTTAATTGGGGTGCCCAGATGCCAACCGGTGTAAGTCCATATTCCGTGGTCTTAGCGTCCTGGCCACTGTATAATCTTCTCTCGCCACTTTGGGAACTTATTATATTTACTTATATCTGGTCGAATGGCCGTTTCGTCGTCCGGTTGTTAGGGTATTACGTGACGCAACTTCGCTTAGTTATCTTATTGGTAACAAAGCATGTACTACTCCATGTATTATCGAGCAACGAACTTCAAAATTTTACGTGTACCAAATAATTTGCAATGTAAGTTCCACTCGTGACCCAATAAATGCCTACTTTGTAATCAGCCCAATTTCTTCCCTCCTCTACACTTGTTCTATAATATATACAGGACCCATATATATTCGGACCCATTTTTTTGTATGAAACGTGAGGTACCGAGATGTCCAATATTTCCTGAGGTACTGTAATATTTTGGTAGTAACTTTTTCTTGTATCGTTTTGTGAACGGTTCGAGGGAAGTTTTGGCGTAAAATAATACCCGCTCTTGGTATCTTTGTTTCCATAGGTTTCACTTGAGGTACTACGATCCTCCTACGTTCACGGATAACTGTAGAACTTCGTCCGCTTGCGAATCACCGGAGTCCAAAGAGCCGTTCTTCCTGGACGAGGCGAAACATCGTTCAGCTCTAGGTAAAGTGGTTAGGTAATCTGTGTTGATTGCTTTGAAAAAAGCAACGATAACGCAGCAACGTGACAGCCGGTTTAGTTCGATGCATCAACCTGCCAATAATGGTTGCTCTGATAAATTCCAAAAATACATCAAACTCAGCCGACTGGTCGAGCTGAACTCACCAGTCCAATGTACTTCCAAGTTTTTGATCTTCTCATACACCCATCCAACGTGCAATACAATTCCATACGAAATCGAAATTTCTCAAAAGCTACACAGCCAATCAATACCCAACCAAATCTCAAAGTCCACTATCACACCTAAACTCGAAGCTTAAAGACCATTCTACGAGTATCACCAAACTCCCAACCACAAGCCAGCACCATCGTTCGAGGGCCTGACCTCGTACGCATACCATTTCACCGATCCCGTTCCTAACTAACATGATCGAGGCAGAAAGGATGGAACTAACTATCCCTGTACGTGACTATTTAGACCGCACGTTCCGTTTGCCAGATACGATCACCGGGTCCACCGTTGGGAAACCGGACTCCGATCGATCCGAACAATCGAGGATGATGTTTGCCAGGAGTCTGTCGAACGAGAGCGAGCCGAACGAGGACACCTACGAGGCGAAGGAGTTGCAGAGTCGGACGGGCAATCTGATCAGGACCATCTCGGAGGAGTCGCTACCGCGAGAGATGATGGAGGAGCAGGATCTCGACAACTACTTCGACGAGAAACACGTGAAGGACGTTCACAATAAGCTGAAGCAGAGCATGGACGACTGGAAAACGGCTACACCGCCTCCTAGTCCCGAGCTCAGGATCAAGCCCGAGATCCAGGACTCCGATCATTCGACCCTGTTGAAAGTCCTCAAAGACGAGGCTGCCGAGGGCAGCAACTTGAGCTCGATGACACCGAGTTTAACTGAACTGGAGGCTGCTCTGTCGGACATGTTAGAGAAGGAGGATTCGCAAGAGGTACCGAAGGAGGAAAGTAAATCCAACGAGTCCCACGGATTGGTTCTGAAGAAGATAGAGTTCGAGGTCCAAGACTATCCGGATGGTTTCGCGAGTAAGGACGCTGGGAGGAGAATAGGGGATCAGAATCTAGTCGGTTACGAGCCTAAGGGGACAATCGAGGCTCCAACGTCGCTGAAACAAATTCTGGAAGACAAGAAGCCAGCTGTTGGCAGGAAGGTCTCGTTCTGTTCCTGGGAGGAGTCCATCGGAGAAATGGACACTCGCGGCGATCGCGAATACGCTGAACTTCCGATGGATTTAGATAGGGGTGGCTTCTTCCACGAGGACAGAGACCGTGGAACGCGAGGCACAGCATGTCCCACGGATGTTCCGCCGGAGAAACCGAGCAGGTTGAACAGAACCTTGGATGAGATTATGGAGAACATGGACGACGTTCCTACGCCTCCTCGCAGGAGGCATAGAAACGTTGGGGTGGCGAAGAAAGAGTCCGAAGTGGCGCAGAATGGCTCCGCTCTGAGCGAGCCTGTTTCGAACGACAGACTTATTTAAGTGTTTTCGTTAGTGGTGATTCCTGGAGTACGTTCCGTGACGAATTTTATCGCCCCGATGCATTTTATTACTCTGACGGTGAGAATGGACTTGTTCGTTACATGAACTGTAATATTTAATAAGCTCGACGATGTTGACGATCATGGATAATTTTATGAGTTGTTGTTACTGTAACAAGAATCGTAATAAAGATTGAGATACACGTTCGACTGCGTCCGCGAGTTGCTTCGGCGAACCTGATGAGCCAGTACACCGGGCGAAAATTCTTAGTCGAGGCTTCTCTGCCCCGAGGGAAAGTTTCTAACGAACTTGTCGCTCTCGAAGGAACGACGCGCCCTTCGAAAATCGCGAAACTTCGTTCGGAAAGTTCCCGATCGATGGGATCGCAGGTGTTCGCGCCTTATTGTTGTTCGCAGACTCGTGAGATTGTTTGGTCACGGCGAACGGGCTGCCGGGGGCTTCAAATTACGCTCTAAAGTCGGTAATTGCGCTCTATTGTGAAGTGCTCGGATTTTTCGAGTTCCGATATAATATTCAATTGTAAGGATTGGTTTTCCATCGATGTCAGATTTTCACGAACTAAAGATTCTCCGATCTCTAGTCAATGCGTACAACATAGGTAGATAGTATTTTAGAGGATAATCTTGTACATTTCAAATTCTTCGCCTATATTCCCAGTAAACTGATTCTACAATCGAGGATTAGGGATTGTTTTATTGCGTGAAAAAAATCGAACCGAATGGCAAGTATTGTTGAGAATCTATCAATGGTCTTAAATCGCCCTTGTGAAGGAGGCCTGTTACAACGATTTGTAATTTGGACTTGTTCATCGGTCGCTCTTCACGTCCACGCGTCAGCGGTATCCGATGACTTCGTTAGTCGAATATTTAGCGTTCCATTCGCGGCGTGCTACCTGAAATGAAATCTATGCACGTATGATGGAACTTGGCAGAGACTGCCACAATATACTCAGTTTTAATGATGTACCGATGAATATTCGCCTTTATATACATAAAATTATCGTTAAAGAAAAGTATGAAGCCGTAATGTCTCGTTGTTTTACTCGATCGTTGCATCGATCTTTAAATTAGAATTTAAAGTAGAAATTGCTACGATAAATATTTCCAGTATTTTATACACCTTACTTTAAATCTCCGCAAGTAGGAAATTCGATTAAACGTCTTCGAAAGAGGGGCGATTAGAAGTAATTTCATAACCAGGGGAAAAGGGGGATGATTTCGCTCCGTGGCACAATTGCTCGAACGATCAGCTGGCTCTGCGACGCATTATGGCGATCGGGCACTCGTACAGTGGCCACGTATATACGATCTATGAAGAAGCGAGTCGTTTCTTCGGGGTCAGCGTTTGGAATTCAGAAAGCAACTTGTTCCGAGGGAGACGCCGGGACGTGATTGGATGGAAAAAGACGGACCAGTTCACAGCCACACCCTCGAGCCCTCCAGCGAGATTTATCTCGTTCGAGTTGAGGAGAGTTAAGTGTTCGTGACATACGAAAAGGAACAAGGCCTGCGTTAATTTTGCGTGGGGTTTGGAGAAATGAAAGCTATCTAAGATATCTGAAGGGCAGTATGGATTATCGAGGTACCAAGTAAAATTGAGTTTGGCTGTTGAGACTGAAGGAGAGAAGGAAAATTATGGTGGTTTTTCTTTTATTCCATTTAGATGAAGAAACGTGCGATACTTGATCAGAATATATAATTCACCTTCATAAAAACTTTCATTGAGCTAACTACTGTATGCAGTAATACCTAGTCAAGTTATTATCTCGCCCATTACCAACAAGTGGACAACGTTGAACAAGCTTCTGGAAATCTCGAGGTTTGTCAAGGGCGCATCGATTGGCGTCGTTATTTCCGGTTACCTAAGCGCCATCCTCCCAGCCGGGTTTCGACTTACTCATTACTTTTTTAATTACCTTCGTGGCCCTAGTTATCGTTATGCGCTCAACGGGGCGATCTTAATCGCTTTAAGGGCCGCCGCGCAGCCAAGATGAAACGAACGGTCGTAGCCGGAATTATGGTCGATCGATCCACGCGATAAGAGTTGCCTGCTGGTCTAATTATTTCGTGTTTCATTAACCGGACCTTTTCCAAGCGTGATCGAAACTTTCGAGATTACAAGAGTCGCGTTGGCCACCCTTCGTCGCCGCGGATAACTTGCAGGACTACTGTGACATCGGAACGTTGTCCCACTTACGGAACTTCCCTTGAATCTCTATCTTACCCCCGAGACGCAGACATTTATGTGGCTGAGTGACCAAATGAGTCTTCGTTGGTTCTTGTTAAATAGTTTGCCTTAAGGAGAATTCTTCGACCCCTTACGTGTCTAGCTCTGTGACGAATCGTATTTACGTAACACCGGAATTTGTCGATGAAGTTCTTCACATTTTATTAAATACTACAAGGGTTGCAATGAAACCCTTCACGAGCAACTGGCGGACCATTTGCCGGTATCTACTTTCGTATAAGAGAAAGCTTATTGCTAAAGCAGTTCCAGGCTAAAGTCGCGGGAATTCGCAGGAATATATTCAACGATAACATCGGAAACCAATGCATTCAAATAGCCACCCCCTCCAGAAACAGTGAGTCAAGGTCCTCCAAACAAAGGACAGGATTAAAAGCGTTAATCCAGCCGGGAAGAAGTCGCTACCCCGCCGCAACGTATTACCATGCCACCCTCCTATATCCTTTGCATTTCGTTCTCGTTCGCTACCTGTCCCCGGAACCGTGCGCCACTGATACCCCAAATGCCAGCGCGGTTCGTACAACCCTTCCAAAGTGAAAGAGAGAAAGAGAGAGAGAGGCGACAGCAGCACAAGTTGGCATTAAGCAGGCAAATTTATGGAGTCGAGCAACTATTTAGATAGGCGGATAGAAGCGGAGCGATTTCGCTTTTTGCGACTACGCTAAAATCCCTTTCACACCCCCGCCGCTGCCGCGCATACTCGACGAGGAACCGAAATCTATACCCACGAACGAGGCAACCAACGCCAGGAAAGTTGCAAGGGCCACCGAAATCGAGCGACGGTGCGAATATTTCCACGAGGACGAGCCGCTGTTACCGAGGGCGAGTGCCGCCGCCGTGGTATTCCGGCTTAATTAGTTTTTCGTCGACGGATAATCCGTGGCTGGCGATTTGTCAGGGCCGGACTGGAAGTTTACGCGGCTGGAATTAAGAGGCCACGGGTTTTGGGGCGGCTCGCGAGATTAAGACGATATTTAAACGAGGGTCGCGGACGAAGAAGCACAGCGAGAGGGAGAGAGAGAGAGAGAGAGAGGGGAAGGGGGGAGGGGCCGCTATCCCACCCGATAGGCGCGATTCCGTTTCCGGTCCTCACTCACGGAAGCTCGAGTCCCAAAGTCGTGGATTTATTTTATCGCCAGACCGCCGCGAAATTCGACCGGGGCCAAGAAACTGCCACCCTTAAACGGTAGACCCGTGCAGTAACGCCGTCTCGATCCTCTTCTTCTTTGGCGTTGGAGAACGCGTTGGCAGAAGTTCGGGCAGACTTTAGAGTGGTGAGGCGGGTAGGTGCAACGCGAGGCAGTTGCCGCGGATCGAACACGGTAACTTCTGAAATGTTTTGTAATTGTACCGGATAGGGGATCCGCTGGTGATTAATAAGGGATCGGGGGCAATGCCGGGGGTGTGAGAAATTTGCACGCTTCCGCGGAGTTATGGCGCGGGAGGGTATGGAAAAGTGAACGAGTGCCAAGGATCAAAGAAGTTACTTAGGGGCTATATATTCGTTGTCGAAGTTTGGGAAATATCGTGCGAGGGGTTGCGGAATGTCGCGGAATTTGGGAAACGTCAGTTGCGGTGGTTTCATGGAAATATTAATTAACGTGAAATTCTAGGAATATATACTGCTCGTAGAAATGTAAAAATATAAAAATATTTAGTTTTAATCTCGTACAACTGTCGCACGCGTAACGTAAAGTACAGTAATAACGACGAAACAAAAACCGCTGCATGTGTAGCATAATATTAACGAAAGGATGGTTGTTGCGAAAGGACGTCGCAAAAATCGTGGCATTCCAATACTTGGTATTATTATTTTGCAAACTAACATTTTTTGTACGACAACGTTGAAGAGCGATCGTTATCGATCGATATCGCGACTCCTGCTACGTATAAATAGGTAAAAATTTAGCCCCAGTGGAACATTCGAAGGAATGTTACGGAAAGCTTCGATGGAAGCTCGTTGGCGGTGTTCGAAAGGCGGCAGGGGCAGAAGAAGACGCGGAAGAAGCACGGCGGAACGAACTGTCGCGAACCGAAGCAATTACGACTTTTCTTTCGAGTCGATCTCCTCGCCTTCCTCCCTTCTACATTTTATCTACTCGTCCTCTGCCGCTCGCGAGTTTGGTACTCGCACGAGTCGGCGCAACAACCATCCCAAGGGATTTCGTACGGCGCGAAGGCAGCATTAAGGAGGGTAGTGAAACTTTTATGGCGGCTCATGCTGGCTGACTTCTTGATGCTGTATACATATATACATTCAAAAGGGTAGAAAGCTTCGCTTCGTGACGTTTTAGCGATCTCCCGATTTGTGGGTGCATCTTTAATTGGCAATTGCGAAGAAGGGAAGCTGGTCGAGAATACACCTCGATGGTTCCTCGTGTAACGAGCACTGATAACGGTCTCTCTCTCTCTCTCTCTCTCTCCCTCTCTCTTGTCTGCCTTCCTCGTTGATATTAAACATGTTGCTTATTAAATCGCGGTACACTTTCGTACAAATTGGTTTCGTAGCCGATGGTAGTACACTTCGGTTAGGAGGAATCACTCGTGGATGTCGACGAGGAGAATTGGATCGGTGAATAGTCGCGAAGGGAGCTACCGAAGAAGTAGGTAATAAATTGAAAATGTAGCGAGGAACGAAGCGTGGAGCGCCAGCGGAAATTCGTTATTGGAGAAGTTTTTAATTACAAAGTGTACATATATACACGGAGTGTTCTCGATGTGGTGGTTTACCCAGGAAGAGGGTAAATGTATACAAAAAAAAAAATAATAGAAAAATATAAAATGATGTTTTTTTGTTTGGGATCCTGTTTACGAGAAAAGTATGCCTGTAAATTTGACGACGAGTGCATTTGACTATCTAGTAGATACATTTAAGAAAAAGCAGTAAAAATATAGAACGGCTTTCCTTTGAATGAAATTTAATTTTCGAAGAAAATGATATAATCGATTCGATACTGGTACCACTGGTATCGCTAGTTATGATACAACCAGTTCCGCGTATATTTCTATTAATTTATATATGAATAAATAAAATAGCGTGCGTACGAAAAAGCAAAAAACGCGCAACGATGGATATTCGTCCCCGCGTTTCCGATGGTAAAATTTACAATATGAATATTTTTCTGGCGAACGAAAGGATTTGCTTTTACGTTCGCATAAGCGGGGTTGCACGCGGTGGCTGGCAGGTTCGGGTTTAATGAAAGAGCCCGACGACCGATTGTTCCCGGTACTCGTATCCCGTACAACCGCGTGTCTCGGAGCAGCTTTGTTTCAATTGCACGGCTATCATTAATTATAGCCACTCGTAACGGAAGTATCCGTATCGTTGCCCGAGGGTCAGAAACGGTGCGCGGTCTTTCCTTGACGCGCCCAATGCCCATTGAATTTACGTGTTTCAACGCGATAGAAGCGCATACTTGCTCCAATAACATTTGAGAAGTTTCGGTTAACTTTTTGAATAAATATGCAGACACTATTTCCTTGTCTTTTGTCACGCATTTCTGGAAAGTAGATGTCTAATGAAGAATAAAACCATGAATAAATAGCTTTGCTGATACGAAAGCAGAACGACGTGTTAATGATAGATTGCTTCACTCGGTAAGTAGAGTACGCCTATGAATAATCAAACCATCAGTATAGAGGCAGTAGAAATCGCAACGGAATTTCTATGTAGTACATTCTACTGATTGGTCAGACACACAACGAATTTATATTTTTCATGAAATAAATTTCCACTTCATACACCGATCTTCATGCCTGACGGAACCGCAACGAAGTAAAACACTGCACAATCTTCTGCAAACACTGCAACCTTTCGAACTTGCAAATTGGCTTACCCAATAGAGATGCACGTTCCAACGCGCAAAGTAAATGCAATCGTTCACTAGCACTGTGCGAGCAGAATGACTTCCTCGTTTCATTACAATTCACCACGAGGAGAGGACGAGCGAACGACGATCGCGGTACTTCAAAGACAATAACAGTACGCGAAGAGGAGGCTAGCGTTTCGCCGGAAGAACGGGATATGCAGACAGCGGGGGCGTGGAATTAATCGGCTCGTAATACGCACTTAACAGCGAAGCACGATCGATCCGTGACGAATGAAAAGTGGGCCAGGAACCTATTATATTTTCCATCGGTGTAGATACGTGTCGCTCAGGCCACTTTAAAACGGCCACGTCGATTGACGCACGCGGTTGCTTGTAAATAATGTCGTACGATATTAGTTTGCGATCGTTGCCACCGGCGTACATCAACTGGCTCTATCTCTCTGTTTCTATCTACTGTTTACTGTTTATCCTGCTACACGGGACGCTGATTCCGCATTAACCTTTGCCCGCGCTGTAATTACACGCACGTGCGTCTGTACGTGCATGTGTTCGCGCGATGGTGACGCGGTACAGGATGTGTTAATAGGCAAAAACAAGGGACATCGATGCATCGTTGTATGTCAATTGGGAGGAACGATCATATAGTTTGTAGAGCGTTTAACAGGGCGCCGGAAATCGGTTTTTGTAACGGGCTGCCGAGCTAATGAAAATTCGCTTTAACGATCGAATATGCGGTAGTTAATGGAACTGGTTCCTTTTAATTTCTTCCCACTTTCTCGCTTTTTATCGCTCGCCCGCTAATGGAAATTGTTTGATAGCGATCGATTGTTTGATTGGGAGTTTTTAATCTTCCTTGTGGAATCCGTACGCCGCTATCGACGATCGAGGAGATCCTTGTTTTGGAGAGTTCTGCGTAACTGTTGCGTGTGTTTTTTATTGTTTATCCAGTGGTCTTTGTTGTTTTCTTCTGGTTGCTTTTCGATTGCAGAGCTCCTGTATTGCCCTCGACGATCGATAGCGTTTGTTTTTCTTTTTCTTTTTTTTTTTACGAGAACTCTGTGTAACCGCTGTGTATTCTCGTTGCACCAGTTGGGAGTTTTTGTTGTTTTCTTTTAATTCTCTACTAATTTTGGTTGTGGAATTGATGAGCGTTGCTTTTTCTATAGACGGATTTTATTTAGAAATTCTGCGTAACCTTTGTGTGTTTTCTCAACAAATTACTGCTTTTGTAAGGATTTTCAGTGGCTCCCTGCAAATTGCTGCATCAGTTACGAAATACCACGTACACTGAATGGAAAATTTGCAACCCTCGTTCCATAGCTCGATAATAATAAATATCACGATCGTTACGATGAAATATTTTTATTCCCCAGGTACCAATGTAAAACCTGCAATTGGAATGGTGTTTAAATACGTTTTATGAATGCGTTGATTACAGCACCGTTTATTTTCATAATGTCCAACTGCCGAGGCATTACTTCCGTTCATCGTTTCTCTCATAGAAAGATAGAATTCCGTTTGAAAACTTTTCACGTGATTCAGTTCGATCAAATCCCTGCGCACAACGATACACTTGAAGAATACACTGGAATTCGAGATGTAATCACGGAATTCCCTTTCTCGATCAAAATAAGGAAAAAAAGAGAGCGACTCTACGTGCTTGGCGATCGCAGGCGAGCAATTCGTTTGAGAAAGACGCCGATCCTGGCTCTGAATCGGTGTCGCTGTAACGCGACGGCGGAATCGCAATCAATTGCTTGTCCATTGTTGTCGGTTAATACGGGGAATCGATTCGAATCACTTCGTGGAAACGAGATCGACTCGGCAAACAGCGACTTCCATCGGACGCGTTGCGAACGCGACTTTTGCGCCCTGATTTCTTCCTCGCTCGATCGCGTCCCTCGTTTAGCGATCGTGGAAACGGTGGCCGCGCTCGTTGCGAATTATAAACGATCGCGGCGATGGCGATCGCGCGCGAGTCACACGGAAAACTTAATGGGTTTCGTTTCGAGCGTACCGACTTTCCGATTCGTTTCCTTTTTCTTCCAGCACGCTTCCTCCTCCGCGCCATTATCTTCCATCCATTATTCATTATTCATTGCCAGCCGTGATGGTTTCTCGCGGTCGCGGGACTCCCCAAATTACGTGGCATCCAGCTACCTTTCGTCGTTCGAATTGCACTGGGCGTCGAGAATTTTCATCGTCCGTACAATTGTTCCGCTTACATCTTTGTTTCAAGTTTTGCTTGATAAAATGTCTGCAATGAGAACACTTCCAAGAAGTGAAAGGTGCGTATGAAATTCTAGCAACACTTAAATCAGTGTATCGAGTCAAAATTTACAACGTATGAGATCCACGACTATCAAGTGACATTGGAAGGAAGAAAAATCGGTATCGATCAGTCGGGGCGTAAAAATTGACGCGCCCCGTCGTGTCCCTTCGTCGAGCACACGCTTTGCTTATGTAACCGGGAGTACGTTTAGCGCGTTTCACAGGGGAAGTACGACAGAGGATTCTGTCATCGAACCGGGGAACGCAACGACTTGTTTTACATGCAAAATGCTCGCTGGGAAAAAAAGGCGGCCGTTCGTTCTGGCGGGGTTCAGCGGACGATAAAAACGTCTTTGCAAACAACAAAGGGCCGTTTTGCGATGGATTCAATCTGCGTCTCTCTATCGCTGTCGTTCGTTTCTTTTTTCCTATCCCAGATTATGGTTATATCGCGTGCGCTTATTGCACGAGTACCTTTTATGCCGTCGGGTGTAGTAGATATTAGTGCCAGAACGATTCGCATTTCACAGCTGTAGAGGGATGTGTAACTTTGGTGGTGTTATTACGTCCATTCTGAGAGCCTCCACGATCCGATAGCTTTTCGGTCCCTTTCACAAAATTCTGCCACTTGCGATCTCCTTTCCAATCTCGATGAGACCGCGAGAAAAGAAAACTATAGGTCAAAGAAATTTTCAGTCCCTTTGAAGGGCACGTCACCGATTCGCTGCATGGTGTCACTTTTCTCGTTGAACAGTAGTTAGGATATTATTGACACTGTCTGGAGTTGGCTGGATGTTAATTACTCTATCGCTCCGTCCCGTTCCACCAATCTCTTCGCTCGCCTATCCTATTTCCTTTCCGGTGGCAACACCAAGACGCAGTCACCCCTCGCGTCCTCGTAATTATGACAGGCCCGCTCCCATAATAAGGTAATTTAAACGCATGACTTAGGAGGCGCCGCGTGAATATTGGCCGGGCTTGTCTCTGCGAGCAGTTTCGTTTGTTTCTGGCCGGGCTTACGCGCGAGTTCGCGCTATTCACCGGCCATAATCGTTACGATAGCGAGCGGAGTCCGAGCTTAAGTCGCTCGTTCGCGGTGAAATTCGTCCCCCGTCCGTGTCACCGTCCCTCGGTTCCTCGACACGGTTTTAAACCACCAGGGATTTTCTCCACCTCATCTTTGTCCTCCCTTCTCATTCTTCCTTCCCACCCTCGGTTTCCTTCTTGCCCGCCCCTCCTTCCCGCGCCTTTTGTTTGACGGACGAGCACTTGGAGATGGCCTGGATCGATTCGGCTGGTGTCGAACGCGAAATGGCCCACAGTATGCCGTAGCGAGATGGGGGTAATTTATTTCGCGGTCCGTATGCGTGCTACGGAGATTTATCGAGATTCTGATTTCACTTTTTATCTCCGCGTTCGACTTATTTTGAATGCCAAGCAATTCTTCGTTAACAGATGTAACAATGCGGATAATTTGTTTATGGGCATCTTCAGCAGCGAAAAGTCTCCAACTAATTTTCTTAAGTTAGCTCGTTCGTAGTCACGCTGTGCAATGGCGCAAAATTACTTATCACGCAGGCATCGTGCAGAAGTGTAAAGTGCCATTTGAATGCAAGCATGACGACAGCTCGCTGGTGGTCCTATTACCCGAAACGCTTCCATCTTCGGCTGGTTTACGAATTGGCGTTGAGTATGCAAATTTTCCTGCATTCATCGCGCGTAACTAAGATAGTAATTCGAGAAAAGCATAGTTGCATTTTACGTGTCTCGATGACTTCTGATTTACTCGAAGATTTGTTAAAAACAGATGCTTTTTCACAACTGCGTGAACCTCAACATCGCCCATACAGTTGTACATATGTACGCGTAGCCAGTTCCAAAAATTTCGAAAATGCTCCAACGGCTTGACGATCCTCCGCAGGGGCGAGTCGTGATAATGGCGGAAAGACAACGGCGGCTTGGTCGATGCGTCGCGGTTTGCCGACTTTAGAGGAACTCGATTCTTCGTTGATTACATTATATAGGTTGTTACGGTATATAGATCGAAATTACGTTCGAACGGAGGAGCACAAACCGTCAGCGCCCCTCCTTGTCCCGGGGTTTCGGTCTCTCGTTTCTACGGGATTGGTTCTTTTCACGATCGATCACCCTCCTCGCCGCGCTTTAAACTGTATCTACCGAGAACGGTACCGTGGCCTCTCTCCTTGCGGGCAACGGAAAAATGTTTGCGTCGGTTAATGGCCGCGCTCGTTTGCCTTCCAGAAATTGCGTTTAAATAAATTTTCGCGCGTTAGCGACTTAATTATGTCCGAGAATCGGGGACTACGTTTATTTTGCTGTCAGCATTCATTTTTATTATCATCGCTGCTTTTATAGGCCGTTCGCCACAGTGCGTGCACTTGGACGATAAATATATCCATATTTATTCTGTTTAATTTCAATTACAAATGTAGGATCTTCTCCTTCAACTCCTTCCGTAATCGATGACCTCGTCCCTTGACCGTTATTCATCCTCGAATCTCGCCCTCGATGTCTAATCCCTTACCCACCGTTCGACTCGAGATAACCTTTACCCCCGTAACCAACGATCCTATATTATATTATGCTATACTGCGTTCTGTTCTTCCTAAAAAAGGAACTCCTCTTTCATCGTCACCCATCGAGTCATCCTCTGTACGAGGTGACTCCCGCTTAATTATCATAAAATGTTAAGAAGGACAATATCGTGGAGAACAGCAGCATTGACACGGAGATATTCACGAGTCCACCCTCGTCCATCGTGGATCGAGAGAATTGCGATCGCCTCGCGACACCGCGGGTAACATCCGCGCTGATTACTCCAGCCGGTCGAGTTCTATCGGGAATCGGTCGACTGCCATCTGGAGAAATGTCTCCGCGTCCCTTTCTCTCGAGCGGGCCGCAATATTTCCCGCAGATAACCGTTCGGCCACGGCCCTCGGCTGATATACGATCGGAGCCCACTTTTCTCATCGTGCACACGTCGCCTCGTAAAGAGAGTATACCCACGAGTATCGCCGGGATGGAAGATAAAGAGGGAACCGGGATCGCTTCGTCGCCGCATGGGCAGCGGGGACGTGTCGCGGAAAATGCGCAGCTGTGAATAGTTGCGAGCGAAAGACGATCCTGAGAGACGTGTGGAAATCTGAACGCGAGGAGAGCTTTTCCTGTCCCGACGGTTTAATTCGTTCGAGTAGTTTGAGCGTGCGCTTGATATTTTCGAATCTCGTTGTGCTCGAAAAGGAAAGATCAGCTGGACACTGGTAGCGGTAGTATCGCTATTATAGAAAATGAGTTTCGTAACGATTTCGTAAATCTTTTCTGAAAATTCCCAGCACCGAACGCCGTTTCCCTCCACGAGCGTCCAAAAACGGTGTTCCATACACGATCAGTTCGCGAACAGAAGTGACGCTTTCCCTCGTTAACGAGTTTCGTACGCGCGCGGCTATTTTCCCTGGGCCACGTATCGCCTAGATGCGAAACTTTCAAAGCGTCCAACACGCGCACGGTCGCACACTGGCTGGTAATTAACACAGTCAAAGCGAGGCGGGGAATTATCATAGGCGGAATGAAAATCGGTCCAGGAATAATCGTGCCGCGGTGGCTAATTGCCGTTACACACCAATTAACTCATCGACTTCCATTAGCGGTAGGTTGTTCCGCCGCGGCTGTTATACGTTCGACGAAAACTCGCCGGTGTAAGTATCGCCGATGTAAACGTTCAAGTATAATGTACGCGAGTGGAGAAAATTTTGGTCGAATATAAGTTCCGAATATCAGAGGAGATATTAAAAGTCGAAATTGCCTCGAAAGTTGTTTGTTCGTTAATTTTCTGGAATACCGTGCTATTATGGAGCTGGAAATTGAACCAAGGGATATTATATTGGTATTGCTGGAGATCCTGTAATACTGGGATGTAATCCATATTTTTAAAACTAGATCTATATCCTTAAAGAAAGTCCCATATTTCTCAAATCAGAGTCATACCATACAGATCTACATTTTCTCAGGAACAATTATATATATTTTCCACAGATGACGCAAATATTTTTGCGTAGTCTACTAAACGGTCGCGTTGTCTACACAATTAAAAAATGAAGTATAATTTTATCGCACACAGAAATCGGTATAGAAATCAAAATGGTCCAGACAACTTCGCACTCTACTTCAGAACGTAAAAAGGGAGGCTACGCACAGAATACTTATAATGCGGTTACGTGAGCTGGCCGCACGAACGGAAAGACATAAATATCGGGGGTGGCCGGTGAGAAGACTTTCGGGTGTATCTCGTTCGGCGTAAGGCCCTTTAATCATGCAACACCCCGCGGGGGATAAAGTTTCGAGGGTGGCCCACGTCAGAGGGTTGCACGTCACGATACAACTCTTCTCTTTCGATGAAGAGGGTCAGAGAGATGGCTGCTCAGATTTTTCAGAAATTTCTTTGAAACGACGCGTCACGCGCTGAGTGAATTTCCACTTGCGACCGGATGCGTTTAGCGACGTGACGAAAGGACGAATGGTTCGCGAAAAGTATGGTTGTCCATTTGACGTACGTACAGGATGAGAGATGAAAGAATCCGAACGATTCACTTATTTCTGATGATACGGCATTATAGTTCGTAATTCGCAGTTCGCGGTTCGTAAATTAATCGACTTGAATGTCCTCAAAATGGAAGGATAATGTCCGTTTCGCGTACTAATAATTGAATAAAGCATCGTTTCTTCGTTTCTGTATGAACCGTCCCGCCTCGCAATGTGACGGAACGACGTTAACGTTAACAGAGGGCGTGATTGCGACGTTAAACGGCCTCGTGGAGGCGTCGTTAGATCCAGGGGGTGCGAATAACCGCGGAATCGAGGATTTTATGGACAGAAAAAGCTTCCTGGATGCGGCTGGCCATAATTCAGCCGGATACATTCACGGTGGACACTTAGATAAGTTAATTACCTTCACCAGCATAAATAACGACAATCGCGGCCCGATAACGAGAATGCACGACCGCTTTATACGTTCACCTGCCCCCTGTCCTCCTGCCCGACACTTTTATATTTCGAGAATCATTCCGTGCTTTATACACTACGTTATCTGATACGCGTTTCATAACGTCACCCCTAATCGAGCCGCTTTTTTCCCTCCCGCTTTTTAAACGCTGCTCATTGTCGGGTTAATCTTTTTACTTTACTTCCTCGTTCTCCTTTTCTTCTTTCTGTTCAGCGGGTTTTTTTACGGAAATTATTGCGTTCGTGGACAACGTACACGGCAGTCAAACGACTTCAAATGGTAGGAGCAATTGAAAAGCTTCCTTTCCGTAAACATCGATGAGAGGAGCTAATTTCTCTTCTATGCATTGCACGTTCAACAAATGAAACATGGACTTTTATTGCAAGCTTATCGTATCTATGATCGACAACGACATTAATGCTAAAATAATCGGACTACTCGAACAAATTACCATGCTCCTGATCAACCGAAAGTTTTCATTGAAAAAGAAAAAAGAAAGATATTCTTCGATTGTACGACATCACCGTTTCAATCCAGGGATTTCGGGTCGGCATAACTTAGCGGGCTTTAACAACAGCTAGGCGTCGGCCACGCGGTTGGATCTAATAAAAGTTGGTCAGCGTGAAACCGCGACTTTAACGAGACAGAGGAACGGCACGCGTAGATGGGGTTCGAGGCAGGGACCCAGGGGGTGGAACGGAGGGATCGAGTGGAGCGCAGGTGGTGGTAGAAGGTGGTGGAAAGTGGCAGAAGGTGGACGGTTCCAGCTTATTAAAAGTGAAACGGCCTTAATAAACAAGGGCGCGAAAGAGGTCCGTCCGGTCTTCTCCCCGGAGGGGTTCGAGTTCTCCGGTCCAGGCCGAAAACGAGCGCGACAAGCACTCGATACTGTCCGACGATTACGCCTCGACCTCCCTTTTTCCGACGGCCTCGAAATCGGTTCGTCGGCCAAATGGCCAACGATCGTTTGACCGCCTCCTTTGTTACGCCACGCGATTTGTTTGTCCTCTGCTGTGCCTTTTGCCGGGCGATTTAACGGGCCTCGATTATGCGATGGGTTAATTGCTAAGTGGACACGCGCGTTTCAACCGCTTTCTCGTTTCGAGGAAGGTCTCGTACCGATTCGGTGGTAACGGAAGGGTAATGAGCCGGAGATCGAAGTTTCAGGTCGCGTTGAAAGAACTAACGACGGAAATGGAGGGAGACTAACAGTTAGGAGAAGAAGAATTGCATAAATTGAAAGCTGAACGAAGATCACGTTTCTGCACGTTTGTATAATTTGCGTCAAATATAAAGTAATCGTCGAAAAACTGTGAAAATCATGGGGATCGTTCTCGAGTCGTTCGAACGAAGTTAGCTAGCTCATCGATTCCGCTTTGTTGCGCGTGTATCAGAACGTGAGAACGGTGAGAAACAAGATGGAAGGGAGTAGAAAAAAAGGTGAGCGTACAAGCAGCAGATGGTGGAGTGGAGGTAAGCTTATCCTAATTGCGGGCAATAAAAGCTTTTTATCGGGCAGAGTTATGCTTTCGTTCGTTTGGCTGGCCCACTATTATCTCGCCCCGCCTCCGGCAAAAAAATCATATCGGACCAACACGTGGACAGAGCAATTTGCCCTGCTGCTGGTGTTACGAATCGAAAGAAATCGGTGATTAACCATTAGTTGAATTCGAAATCACAGGAACAGGGCATCGCCGAACAAGAATCACTTTGTACCGTGCAATCATCGCTGTTTTACCTAATATTGTTTACTTAAGGACAAGATTTATTGTCGTGTAGAAATGAATTAAGTATTCTATCCAAACAAATTATTCAGGGGTTGAAATATTCGACGAATGTGTATTTTCCAGATAGTAACAGGGGAAGAAAGTTAATAATTTATCGAGGACGATTAAATAGGCGAAGCGAGGGCAATAGAATTTCAGATTCTTCAGGCTCCTCGTTTGCTGCCATTTTTCTGAACTTCGTTAATGCGATAATGACTGCATAATAGACCAGTTCTGTGACTTCCACCTGGGTCCTCCGCGCCATCCTCGTAAAAGGTGAACTTTATGACGATTTGCAATTCAGATTCGCGATCCGTGATTCGTTTAACAGTGGGGAAAACGTTGTTCTTCGCTTCGTAGCGATCATCGATCACGACGTACATGAATTTGCTCCGGTAAAATTACGCAATTTTCGCGTCATCTTGTATGAAAATAAAACGCGGAAAATGTGCAAATTATTCCGATCTAATTATTCCATTTGTACCACTTTTTCACCGAGCTACCTCGCGCAATTCTGCCCACTAAAATTTAGATCTTCATTATACAAATTGTCAGAGAAAATACCGGTGCTGGACTCGAGGAGTTTATAGCGTACGTATTATCTGCATGAATATGCGCGTACAAGGAAACAGTTCCTGTCGATCGACACGTTACGAACGAATTATTTTTAATTACAGTTAAGAATGAAACGAACACTTAAAGACTAAAAAGAACCGTCTCGTTTACATTAGAAGCACCAACTTTCCTCCTTTCCAACCACTTTACTCGAATCCTTCTCACACCCACCCATTCCACGATCTCCTTTATCAAAACCCTCGAATCTCAGCGAGACTTCAATTCCAGTTCGACCATTTTTCGGAATCAAACGATATTTCCGTTCCACCGGCGAGCGTTTTGGTCGCAACAGCAGCGAGCCGTTACGGAGGCTCGCTAATCCGCAAACTGCAGTTATAATAATCGCCCGGCGTGAAATTGCGCTGGCGAGCCGCGCGAAGAAGCAGCCAGAACCGCCGTAGCGAAACAGCGGAAAAAGGGGGTGCAGGGTGAGCGCGAGCGAGGAGGACGGACGTGTCGTATCTGTCGCGGAGGATCGAGACCGCTCGTTCCCGCGGGCTTCGTCTCGCGAGGGTGCCGCCAGCCCCTGTTACGAGCCCTCGTTCCCGAGCGGATATGTCGGCCGTAGTCGTTCCGGAATAATATTTTTGGCCCCGTTCCCGCGGCCGTTCTCCACACCAAGGCCACGCGCCACCCACCGAAGAGCGTTACGCGGGCGAATTTCAGCTAAGTAGGCCTTACGAGGCCTATTATATTATCGTGGCCTACGTGTAATGGCCGCACGTTACACGTTGCACCGATGTCTCCTCCGGTTGCCGGGCCTATCGCCCTGGGAACCTCGTTGTCCTCGACTCGCTCGGGGTTGGCGCGGGTTTCGAGCGAGTTACGGGATGCCTGATTGGTCGCTGAGGTTACAGGCGAAAAATTTCGGTGTGTGCAGTTGGCTCGCGCGATGAGTAGAATGGAGCGAAAGTCGATTGGATAGGTGGCTTGTTTTAGAATCGCGCAAGAGTAGCGGTGCAACCATTACTAATAATGTTATTCCGTGAATAGATTAAACAAATAACTGATCACTTGTTCGAAACGAATGCATTTCGGTGTCCACGAAAACCGAAACTTCCAGGACATTTACGAGATATTTAAGCCCATTCGAGCAAACAGACCACCTACCACTCTCCATCGTTTAAATCGTCGGGCGTTTGTATGAATGGCGGGTGTCCGTTCGTTCGTATAGATCCGCGTGTACGTTGGTCTACCCTCTACCTAGCCGGCCGTCTGTGTTCGTCGTACGTGTCCGTTCCACGACGATTAATCACCCCGCTCGGCCGTGTCCGTCGCAGTTTCTCAAGCAGCTATCGGTGTCCGGTTCCGATTTGTGTCTGACCGGCGTGTTTCTACCCGCTGGAAATGCATCCCTCGCGTGCAACGCCCCCGTCCGTACGTTCGCGCCACGCCGCTTTTTAGAGCCGTCCACTGGGTCACAAAGTCGTAAAGGAAACGGATCCCGCTCACCCTTTCCCGAATTCGCCGCCGCCATCGTTCATCGCTTCGCGCAAATGGCCTTACCGCTCTATTCGCGTGCCCCCCGAAGCCTTGTTTCGCCTTTTACGACTGGCACGATCAAGGTTTTCAAAAAGTTTCTAGCGTAGTAAGTCTCTACAGATTGCAATAGAGAATATTACTTTTGTTATGCTTCTTCCAGCGTGACAATAGACTTTAAGCGTTTTGGTTGATCACAAAACTAATTGGCAAAGAACTTCAAGTAACAACGCTTTTTCTCCTGCTCTGGAATTTCCAAAATTCTACCCCGAAAAGCAAACAATCGTGCTTAACAAGCTCTCCGTGGTAACAATCCTCGCCCGAAAGTCCCGTATCAACCCCCTGAATGGCGCTCAAACAACACGGAACTCTCCCGAGAAACTTTCTCGCGCGTCGTCCAAGTAATTCGTATTAAAAACGCCGGAAGTCGTCGCTCGAGCACGGCGAGAATTTTCCAGGCAATTAGGGTCGCGGTGTAACGACAGTACCCACCCCACGAATGACGGTTCGCCCGTTTCCAGCTCGCGATACGCCGGTATGCAAAGGGCCGACGAGGATTATTCCCGCGTTTTCCAAAACACCGAGCCGTGCAACGGTCGACACTCGATATGCAGATTCCTCTCCCCTTTCACCTGCACCGCGAACAACTCTATCTCCGGTTCGCGACCACGTGTGATGTTACAGTTTCGCACGTACATACGTAGGCATCACGGCAAAGTGGCGCGCTACGATGCGGTTGGCACCTCCGCCAAACGATAACTGTTATACACCACCCTTGGATGCACCCCATGGATAGACAAACAGCTGCAAGAACAAGAATCGAGGCGTCCAGCGAGGGAAAGGGTAGAACGGGCTGGTCGCTCGGTTCGTATCGGATCATCTTTTAAGTAATGTAACTGTACGAAAGATTTAACAACGAAGTGGAAAGAGAAATGAGTTGTCGTTCAGGCATTTGTATATTTTCGGATGGTTTAATGATGCGTTACGTAAAGAGAAAAGGAAAGAGAAAGACGTGACGCGTTACGGAAGACAGAGATAAGTAGGAAGATAGAGAAGGGATGACGGGGTGCATGTTTTAGCCATGGTGACAGATAGATTACCAGAGGAAGAGAAGATCCGGCAAAAAAGTAGTGCCTAGGGTGAACACGGAGGTAGGGTGAATACGTAAGATATATGTATGTCGCTGGTTGAGGGGATTAAACTCTTATGTACACTGGTGTAATTCGAATAGTGTGCTCTAAAAGGAATATAGGTAGAATCTCTGAGTATGAAAGATTATCGTAGCTGTTTATAATTTGTACAGCATAATACGCTATCGTTTGTACGCTTATGTGCAGAGTTTCGTGGCTCCATGACGATCGTACAATTAAAGATAAGATAGTCGCAGTCAGCCAAGTTGTGTAACCAACGCCACGAACTTTCCAATGTACCTCGTCTTCCAAAACACTCGTAACAACGAAATCCAACGTTCTCCAAAATGAAACATCAAAGCTATTAGAAGTAACAGATCGATGAAGCGACAGAATCGATATAATTCACAAATTTGTCCCAGTCAATCCTATGATTTATACGTAATTTCCATTAATAACCGACAGATCCACTCGAATTTAACCGAATCCACCCCGAAACTATTACACTAGCTCCGTTTCGATATTCCTAACGGAGCCGAACGTTACCAACCCCGGACAGATGGCTTCAGGGCGGACGTGAATTAACCATGGCCAGATTCACTTTCTCGCCGAGTTAAGGGCCGTTCCCGTCACCGTTTCGAAACGGCTTAACACCCGGCCCGGTAAACCGCTGCCTCGTAACTTCATTCGACCCTAATACCGCGTGGAACCAGCGCGACACTCGAGGTAACCGCCGATAGTCGAACGTACGCGCGCATCTTGAGCAACCCCCGTTCCGGCGGGGGCTATTGCCCCGTTCGAACACGGGTCATTCGCGTTACTCGGACAGTTTATCGATATTATGTCTGGCGTGTTAGGCAACGACCCGATGATGGAGAGCGGATATACGTCGTTTTCGGGGAATCTGTGTTGGGGCTGGGAATTTGGGGAATACTCGTGGAGCCTCGCGAGAGAACATTGGGTTAGTAGCGTGCGAAGTTTGCCAGAGTGGAGGATTGCGATGCTTTGGAAAGTTAAGGGAAGAAATCTAACGTTCGTCTTGGAACAAGTTTCTGGGAATGTGAGAGCATTTTTTAGGGAAGAGAAGATGAATTTTTTGCTGAGTAACGGAGTGGACGGTAGAATTGTATGGATTTTAAAAGATTAAGCAAGACTCTGGACACGTATCAACAGAAAATCATGGATTATTAAGTAAATACTTTGTAGAAATTTCGGGGAAATGAAAATATTAATAATGAATTGTATACGTCAGTAAATTAGGTGAACAGAGGGCAATATAATATTCAATTGCTAAAATTCCTGCATTTATTCTACACTCGGAAATGGATTCACGCAGGATGCCTTCGAATGGATCGGAAATTCCACTCGCGAAAATGAAACGAAAGGATTGTAATAAATATGCGCACATATACCCTCTTTGAAATGTACACTTTTCTGTCACGCAAAAAAAAAATATGCCCGACAACAGACGAGTTGGTATATTCATTGGAAACGAGTTCTCCCTCGTTTGGTTAACGAACATCCTTAATTGAATTTTGTGCAATTTACTCTGTTACTACTATGCTCCCAATTACACTGTAAAACTGGGAATCCACGTATTAATTTTACTTGTTGTCATTTCCTCTATCGTTGAAACGGTAACTTATCAGTCTCTGCGAGTAGAGTGCCAGTTTACTTCAACGGAATCAGAGTAAAGGGGTTCTGGTTCAATTACAATTTAAATTAATAATAAAACCCAGTGTATAATGTTAGCAGTAATTACAAACTTCGTTTTCTTACCGCCTCTTGGTAACCCCTTATAATGATCCTATCACTAGTGGCAATAATTCTCGAGATACGGGAAAAAAATGCCAAAATTCTCAACCGAATATAGACAGCGAATACAGATACACGGACGTATAAATGGAGGAGGAGGACAACGTTCGAATCGATGTGCTTGCACGTTCAGCCCAAGGAAGGTAACGGAGGGGGGGAGGTCGTGCATAAAATTAAACGTATCGTCCCAGAAGGGCGAACCGCTGCATAGGACGATCTCGTGCGCAACGAGATTCCGAGCTCGATTGAATCCGGCACAGAATAGCGTTCGAGGGGACGAGATGGACATAAGGGAATAGCGGGGGATGAGTAGATAACGGAAGCCTAAGGATACTCCGGAGGATTCGCGCAGTTATAGCACCGTCGAGGATATTCGAGAAACCGTCCCTTTCTTTCCCTCTCTACCCCTCCACCCTTTCTCTCTCTCTCCCTTACCTTTCTGTGCCGTCGTTTTTATTCGGCAATTCTGGCACGAGACTTTTCTAATCCTCGATGGACGAAACGATCGCAAAAAGGGAAGCAACCACGACCTCGATACCGGGGACGATTGCGCGACGGAACGTGATCGTAGTAAAATGGAAGTCGGAGGGAAAAAAAAGAGAAGACGACAAAGAGTTGGGAGACAAAAAATTTGCTCGTTCTCCTTGGACATTCTGCTTGCTTAAGCAGACGACTTCTCGCGATTGGAGGAATTAACGAGACGTTTTAATGGATGGACGGGGGATGTAGGGTATATTTGGTAGAGAAAGAGGTTGGGGTTGACGCGAAGAAATGCTGGGCCGTATTTAGAATGCTTGAAACGGCTCCCGAGGATTTAAAGCGATGTTGTAATATAACATTTTTGCCGGTACAACGAATCATCCTAACAGAAGGAAATTTGTGATTTTGTATAGTATTTATCGCAGTAGAATTAACAGTACGCATAAACCTATAAACGAATTTAAAAATACATCGAGTAAAACGATGCTTAGTGCTTACGATCAGACAGTAAGTAGTATAGGTCTATGATTTCCGACACTTGAAACCTCCAACTCTCAGCATCCATGAATCTCAGTTTATTTGGGGATTTCGTTCAATATTAAAGATAGTAATATAAGTAAACCACTAAAGAACCACGTACACAAATATCTGAATGTATGTAACGAAAAGAATCTCATATGGTTCCCTGGTTTCGTCTAAATTCAAATCTTTCATGTTTTCTCGATGTATCGTTCACGAGGCGCATATATTTCCCTTCGAATCGTGATTTTCAAGAAGGAGTAGAAACTGATCCGTGCTCTGTGCCGTAGCTTGGAGGGAAAATGCACGAGCCAGAAGATATCGGTGGACAGAGATCTACCTCAATTGATATATATTTTCTGCGAAGTCGCTCGTAGCGTCCCTACAGAATAGTACGACTCTGACTCTCGGATGGAATACTGCGACTAGCCAGGGAACAACAGTCGTGCGATCTCCTGAGATGCATCCTACTTAAGTGTATTTCAGAAACAACCGAATTTTATATATGTATATACTTCGTTGCCGTCTCTATTACCAAGCTACTTTAAATGCAACCAAGTGCTTTGCAGGCTTGACAGTTCTAGCAATTTCCTTCGAGTTATGAATATTTTACTCCATTGATAAATATTGGTAAAAATATTTGCAATACGTGTCTCATGATCGATCGTACATATCCATTAACACGAGCATGTGGTCTCCTATGAACAAAAAAAGAACTAACGATTCCACCCCTTATTCTTAACGAGCAATTATTATTATATCATCATTACGTTCGAAACGAAGCATTCAAACGTGATTAAAGGTGCACGTTTCTCATTATCAGCCATCGTTACCGTCGATCCATCCAATCCTTCGATCTCCTCTACCCCCGCCCTCTTAACCCCTTCCATCATCTTGCTCATAGTCCATCGTTAACCTCGCAGCGGAAGTTACAAAACGTCACGATGGTCCAGGAAGCGCTAAGCGAAACGCAAGCATCACGATCTCCGTGGTTTCTCGATCGAACTGTTTGAAATAGCCACCTCAATCCACCTACACCCGTCTCTCCCCTCCCCCTTCCACCTCCTGTCACCCTTTAAAGTACACTTTCCGCGTCCCGGAAATTTATACGCAAACTTAGCCACGTTCTGCTCCGCTCGCTGTTCCTCGTTTCCAATTTCCACTCGAGCCACTAAATCCGTCCACGAATCTCCTGGTCGATATCCGATGCAGCTAACGCGATCTCACCCTCGCCTACCCCTCCTGCCAATCCTTTTATTTCTTCGCCTTTTTTCGCGTCGCGAGACACCGTCGCGTTCCACTCGGTTACTTGTTGCTCCGCGTGGGATATTCCGATGATCAGTTTTCGCTGATTTAACCGTGCTCGATGGTCAGTTCGAGAGCTGTCAGACGCTCTGAACGTGATTCTCAACCACGTGTTCATGGTTGGTACTTATTGTTGGACGGAGGTATTGTCGATCGGGTGATTCCATTCACCGATTCTGGATGGACGTTTCGTTCTCGATAATGCCCCAGGCCGAGTGTAAATCCACGAACCAACTTTTCGAAATAATTTATAATTCAAACTGTTTCAAGTTCTTAAGCCGTTACTTATCCACATCTTCTAGAAGAATCAATCTTTCTCGATCGTCAACATCTTTTCGAGTACATTAATTTTCAGACAATTGTTTATAAGATGTATCACCTCGAGGAATCGTTTCGAAATCCGCGTAAACGTGATCGATAGGAGTATCCTGTAAATGCGGATGACTATTTTTTGGTGCATAGACGAAGAGATTTCTACCTGGAGGAATTTTTGGCCGATTTATCGTGTCACGTTTTTAGTACACGTGAGCCACGCTCGTTGAAACTACGTGTCCGCGTGTTTATCGGTGGATTAAATAACCGAAGTAGAATCTCGTCATTGTCGCCGTGGTCGTCGTGCACAGCGTTGCAATTAGCCGCGTTTTAATTAACGCTCAATGAGACAATGACGCGCGGTATTTATTACCGCCGCATTCGAGAATAGCCCGATCAGCCATGATTACCGGCGAATCGAAATCGAATTGGCTGAAAAGCTTTTGTCGGATATTCACGGAAATTCTCCTGACCCGATTCTTCTACTTTTATTGTACGCCAACTACGTTTTTAACTCGGAAGCCGACATTTTTATTGGGAAATCGAAGCGAAGTTATTCCAACGATTTGTTGCACGTTCACACAATTTTAACGTTTTCATACCATCCCGAGTGGTTCTTATTCCACTGACAAATTTTTTCGACAAAGCTAATTAATTGGGAAGAAAAATAATTTTAATCGCTGCAAATATGCATAAGTGTTACTTAATCAAATCCAAATAGCATGAATGAATTTGCTTGCAAATATTTTTAACTCTCTTTCTCTCTCTCCCTCTGTCACACACACACACACACACACCAATTGATTCATTTATACATTCGATACACGTTACGAGTGAAGCCAGAAAGGAAATAACGCGGTCGGCCAAGTTTCCTCCGACGAATAAAAAAGTTTCAACGATTTAAGGCAGCAGGATGAAAAGGGGCGAAAACGCGGAAACCGTCATCGCGGCGGTTCGATTTCGAATTCCGCAGTGTCGAGCGCCGGCTGGAAATAATTCATTTCGTTCCCCGGGGTAGGCGAGGCCTGGTGTTTTCCTGCGGATTTATCGCGGTCGCTTTTCGATCGTCCCGAGCGCTGTTACCGTTCAATTAATTACCGTAGGAATCGAGAATGCAGAAAGTCGAGTCGCGCGGAGGCGCATCCGTCAAACGCCCCGGAATGTTTCCTCATCGAAATGACGGTTAATGCAATTTAAGCCCCGCGTCAAACTAACCCCGAAAGTTTCACCGAGCTCTGCCGACTACGCGAGTTCGAGACGGGGTTGAAACGTGCCCGGCTCTATCCGCTGCGAGGGGTTTTATCGCCCTCTATTCGATTTGGTTCGACTCGATGCCGTGTGTACGATAATGCGGGAATACGTTTCAATTTCGTCTCATTCTCTGTTAATACGCGGACGATATTCATGTTCGTCCCTTAAATCGATGGCTTATTAAATTAAATGATATAGTATTGTTTTACAGCCGTCGATTTATGTCGCAAAAAAAAAAAAAAATAAAAAACGTGAACGAATTTATTATGTCTTTAAAATGAGATTAGGTGTACTCGAAGATAAACATTCTCTATCTATGTTGAGAGAAAATAAAGGAGTAAGTACATTATTAGTGACAGAGTGACGAGGACACTTTTCCTTCTACTTTGCCCATCTTTAAAGATTAGAGGCTAACGTTGAAGGGTTAACGAGGCCGTTTTGACTCGCAGTCCTGGTTCCAGAATGATGCTCCCGCATCAGTTCATGAAGGAAAGCACGCGTCGTATGGATTTTATGTCGACTCGGTAGCATTTTAAAGGCACTTTAGAACCGTGCTACCAAGGACTATATTTTAAACCCTCGTCGTTTGCACCCTCCCATGATAATACGATCGTATTTAGCGTTACGTCTACCGAGAAGTATAACAGAAGCTTAAAAAAAGTAATCGGGTGTTCTTATTTTTATAATCGAACTCCACGATCGCTGAACAGCAACACTTAAAGTCGCAACTACCAACAACAGCAATTGCCATGGAAATTCATTTCTAAAAAACACGTGTACCTCGAAAAAGGAATTTTTAAGATATACACGGTATGCAGTGTATTTTAAAGAAAAAAAATGCCAACAAAAGCTTTCATCCAACCGTGTCTCCCATAAAAAAGCTCCCTGCGCAAAATTATTTCCACCGAGCCGGCGTCACTGTCATGGTAAATACAGAAGAGGGACACCTATTTCCTTAGAAGCTCACTAAATTTCCCGCTTCGTTCCACGAAGTACCGGATAAAAACTGCATCCTGCTGGCTGATAAGAACAATTTGAAAATTGTACGCTTCTCGCTATATCGACGTTCTCTTATTCCGAAAAGAGAGAAAGAACGGTACACCGGCGTGACCACCGGCTTCAGTCCCCTCGCTAGCCCGTAAACTTCGCACGCCAAGACGTATAAAATATTTTTAAGATATTTCGCGAGGGATACATTTCGCGAAGAAAAATACTTTCTGAAAAATAAATTTCATTTTTTCTCCTCTCATCCCACCACGCCGCCAATTTCGTTTCGAACGAATTGCAACGCGATCGTCGATCTGTTGAAACGAAGATTACTTCCGGTTCGCGAGCGACAGTCGATTCGTACACAGAGTCCGCTGGTTACCTGGCGGATAATAATATTCGTGCTAGAGGCCTGTCTCGAATCGATATCGGATTATCACGCGAATGTTATGTAACTCGGGTACGGTGGCCAAATTGTTTCTCAAGCGCCGCGGATCGATTTGCTAGTTTACCCGGCACGGTTTAAGGCAACCGATACATCGCGTCTAAGAAGCGGCTTGAGGTAATTCTACGATTAATGAAGTTCGATGTTTGCGTGAGGAGCGACGCCAGGCGTGGTGCGTATTACGAGGGAAAATTGATGTGATTACTGACACAATTATATTTTTATTGATATGATGCAAAGAAATTTAAGAATTATTCTTATTCCTTCATCGTCCGATTGAACACAATTCTTCCTTCACACATTTTTCGTAATTCATCGGAATTATTCATTTTGCCTGATCGAATTGTTCCCTCGCTAGATTAGAATTAGAAGGGAATATACATATATATCCGTCTGTTGATCGAGAGAGTAATTGTTTTGGGGGGGAAAAAAAGCCAGCGATCGGATCGCGGAACAACAAGAGAAGTAACGAGACTCAATGATTGGCGCGTGTCAGCGACAGATTGCGGGGATAAATTGTCTCGCGGACGTTGAAAAGCGGAGTAATCCAAGGTCGTGGTTGCATAACTTGGAACTGGCTAAACTCGCGAAAGGACTGAAGAATTTTCATCAATCATTGTATACGAATATACACTAATTGTGCATAAGAACAAACACGAGACGTCTCCTACGCGAACATAAGATACAAACAATTACAGCTACATTGTACACATCAGATACAATGAAAGACGAATCACGTACACTCCTCTTGCAACGATTGCGAGAGAGAAAAAAAGGGAAGACGCCTCGCTCAAGACAAACAAGAAGTCTAAAAAACACTTCGCACCCACTCACGTTCTTCAAAGTACGAAGAACACAAACGGCAAAGAAGTGTGACCCCAAAGAACCAAACAAACGAGGAAACAAAAAAAAATCGCCGGCCAACTCGACCCCCTCTCTCGAAAAGAGAAGAAAAAAAGGAAATGCTCCGCTTGGGCAGCAAGTAAGGGGCACGGGGAAAGAGAGAGCGAGAGGGAGGAGAGAATTCCAACGCACACAGAGCTCACGCAACGGCGATGCAAGCCCGTCACCGAAAACACACTCGCCGCACACCCGCCCCTGTAACACAGAGGAGCGTGTGTGGAGGGGGTGCAGCCACACGGACGATCGCGGCCTCCCACCGCGGCACGGACTCGGACAGATAGGCAGGCGCGGGGCACACAAACGCGCGGCGAACGTGCACACACGGTTAGAGAACGGGGGTGCCCATCCCCCTGTAATTGCGGCGAGGGTGGATTCGAGGGCGCGTGCGCGCAAGCCGCGGCAGCACGCAGCCCACTGGCGGCCGCGGCGATCGCGGAGGTTCGAGGCTACGACCGAGGGTGACACCCTGCAGTCTGACGCGGGACTTCGACCCTCGCGCTTCGCACGGGGGTGGAGTAATCCGCTTGAGTCACGGTCTCGCGGAATTCTCAGTCACGCCACCGTCGCCGACGCGTATCGTGCTCGATGGCCCGCCGTGTCTCTCGAAGGGAGTTCGGAGGAACGGACGTTTAAGGGGGATGGAGCAGGGTCTCCGTTAGTACTCGTAGATCGACGCGCAGCTGGATCCGCCTGTGGATCTCTCGCTCTCTGTAACGAAACTTTTGGAAGGCTGCGTCTGACTGTTGTACCATGAGAAGATTGCTTCTCTCGTCTCGTTGTTTTGCTAGTTTTACAAGGTTGAACCGCGAGTTGTTCGAGCTACGTTCAGACACGAATCAGGGTAGATGCGTACTCGTGTAAGGTAAAGTGATTACCGTGCGGACAGTTCGCGAGTGTTTTCCTCGTAGAGGAGAGAAGAGGAAGGCAGGGAGGAAAAGATTCGCCGAGGGAGCGCGACGAAGAGGAAGAGGGGACAGATAGAGCGACCGGTAAGTCGATTAGTTCGTGGTCGATGATCAAACGTTGCTTTCATTCTCATCGCTGCGGCGGTGACTGGCGCGCTTAAACGGGTACCGGCTCGGAGTCAAAGACTCTTGGAAATCATCGCTAGGCGTCGATCTTCCGGCATTTGACCCTAGCTCGATTTCCCGATCGAACGGATTTTACGAAGCTTTTCTCTTTCCGCCTTTCTTTTTACCACGTTCAAGTAATTGTTCTCCTTTTCTTTTTCATCTGCTGATCTTTCGTTCGTTCGGTTTTTGCGAATCGTGGAGCGGAGGTAGCAGAGAAGTTCTGTTTCTTGCATCTAACCGTTGAGATTTATTCGACTAACAAAGTGAACAAATTTTTACGTGGTAATTGAAACAGCTGGATTTTAGCAATACAAGCAAGTAGACTTCTTCGTAGATGGTATTAAATTGCACGGTTTGCATTTAAAGTGGATCGCTCGGTTCCGGGGAGCATGAGAACGGCAAAGAAATATCGTTCGTCTTTGTAGCAAAAATAGGGGTGGAACGTTCTTTTCAAGCGGCCCTTAAACTTTTGCAATGTCTTGCCAAGGAGAACGGTGGATAAGAAACTTTCAAACATCCTTTTTCTCTCTACAGACCACGAATTATCCCTGGTCGACCCAAGAGCCCTCTAGAAACACTGTTACACGGAGTTTTCAAATCGTACACTTTGATGCGAGGATCGATCTTTTTTTCTAATCTAAGAGAAAAATAGTAAAACCAATCTAATCTAGTTTACATGTCTTTTTATCAGCGGATAACCTGATTTCTTTCTAGTGGAAATTTTTTGGAAGCTACTAGGACAACGAAGCCAAAACAAAGCAGGATTGCAACTTCATCTAAACGAATACGAATTACTGTTTCGTTACGATAGTCGCGTCAAGTCTTATCGTTGTTCAGATAACGATGGAAAAAATCCCAGATGACTGTTCTCTCTATTTTGGGACAAGAAACATCCGTACCATGCACGAGGTGGCGTTTTAATCTAATGCAGACGTACACTTGATACATGCACGTGCAATCTAAGAATGGCGAAAAACGCCGGACTGAACCAGTTTGCGCTGCAACGCGAATAAAACCTCGGGAATCCATGAAAACAGCGAACGGAGCAAGGATTCACCGGTGGAAACCATTTTCCAGCGCACAATTCACCCCATTCGAAGAAACAGAGTCGAGGAAGAAATGCTTTATTCTCTTTTCCTGAATGGGGAAAATACCCCAGGCCGTTCTCGAGCTTCTTCTCCGCTCTATCGGAAGTCAAGAAACGAGCAGGAACGAATAGATAGTAGATCGAGGAACGGGGCCAGGGAGGCGAATGGAAAAAGGAACGAAAACACTCGTTCTGTGCCCGTTCGATGAAAATATTATTTAGATACGCTTTTCGCTCAGCTCGCTCTTCCGGTCGATCCTTCGCTAGGAAAGGAAGGACTTAGGAAGACTCTTCTTCTTGGATAGATTCAAGAGGCTCCCGTTTGGGATCGAACGTAATATCGGATTCGAAAAATTTTCCATGGAAAACCGCTTACCTCCAGAGAAAAGAATTCGAAAATTTTATAACAATGCGTTACTTCTTCTGAAACAGGGGGCAAGAGAGAGAGAAAGAGTGTTGTGTTGATTTGATGGAGTGATTTTTAGAGGGGTTTTGATAACGAATCGCTATAATTTGGACGCTATGAAAGGACGAGAGAAAAGTTGATTTACTGAAGTTTGAAAGAATTCCTGTGCTCGGATCACCTGCTTAATTAGAGAAGAAAAGCAAGCTGAACGTGAGCAGACTTAATCGAATTGATTTCTAAAACATGTTGACACTTGTTCACAGCGTTCAAGCATCGCAACCCTTTCTATCGGATTTCAATTTCTCAGAAGAGTAACAATCAACATCGTAGTAGTAGTGCAGTATCAGTTGGTTGTAATTTTTCTTATGTTGTTCCGGTTTTATAATGGTTGAAACTGTGAGCCTTGGTAATTAAATTGTACACTGAAGGGTATTATAGTGGGTCACTATAGTTCAGATAGTACGGAGGTACGAGAAGAGAGCTATCCAATCAAGTTACGAACAATCGTTGTAATCACGTCAAGAGCTTCATTTCAAAACTAGTATAGCTAGTTACCAGCGAAATTTCTTACATTTAACTCGATAAAATTCTGACGTTCGTACGATTCGAAACCACGTCGTTTCGCTGTTATTTTCGTTAACCGTCAACTTCTCTCGCGAAATAATTCCCACGGATTAACACAATTTACAATGATTGAACATCGAGGCATACCATTGAAAAAAATCCACTCCGACTTCCATTATTCTCTATTACTCTTTAATTTCTGTCTCATAGTAGCTAAAAACAAATGACGCTCGAATGGCTGGAAACTATCTCCATTTACCATTAATGCATATTTCAACGCCTCTTGCAAACGGATGGACGCCGTTTTGTCGTCCTTTCGGGCGCACGAAAATTTGTTCAAAGACCACAATTCCCAGACGTAATTTCGCCGGCCGTCAGAGCGTCTTAATTCGTGTTACGTAATAGCCGTCGACGAAGAGAACGGGGCGAAACAGTCGGAAGGCAAACTAGGCGCGTCGACGACGCCCTGGTTCCCCGCAGTCGACGCTTTTCAAATTCGATTCCCAAAGCGACCAGTTATTTTTTTGTTTCCTTTTTTTCATTTTTCCTTTCATTCCTTCTCTCTCTCTCTCTCTCTCTCTCTCTCTCTCTCTCTCTCTCTCTTTCAGTTTTTTCCCGTCGAACGCGCGTCGCTCGATAAAAGCAGGCCGTTTTTTAGATCGCTCGCGTGGTATTTTGTTGCCTCGACGTTTCGCCCCGCACAGCGGTTTTGTTCGGAACGAACGCGCCATCCGGATCGTGAATCCAGCAATGTGTCAATTTTCGATGGCGGATTCCTTTTGAGTCGTTAGCAAGCGTCGATAAGCGTTGTTTGGCGTGGGAACGTTCGGTAAATAGCCCGATCGCTCGTTTCACGCGAATCGCTTTTTGGATACATGTATAATGTATATGTATGTATGTACGTGTCGTTGTCACTTTTGCATTCGGTGAGCGTTCGTGCGGCGTGTTCGCGAGGAACACTTTTTGTAGAAAAAATAGCCTCGTAAAAATAGTCGGTTTGCGGTCGACGAGGTGGCGATAAAATAATTTAGTCGGTTAGAGAGATCCGGATTTCACCCGATTTTTCGTTACTCGGTGAAACTTCATAAGAAACGCGACACGGAACATCGAATGCAACGGAAAGATGAAAAAAAATAATATTTTGTTCCCTCGTACCATGTGGAATCTTTATGGAATAATTTCGAATAGTTTCAGCCGAGTCGCTTTCATATTCGAGGATGACTGCTATCAAAGTATTTACTACCGCAAAATCCTGAATTCGTATAAATGATATTCGCGATTGACAATCGCGGTGAAAATTCTCGTTTCGAATCGAGCGTTTTGATCTACAGCCTGGTCGGACACGTCTTCCACGCAACAGTTCGATCCAGTGACAAAGGCTCGATGTTCATCGAGCGAAGCAAGCTCTGGAGGCCACGTTTCATCGAACTTCCCTTCCCTCAAAGGGTCGAACTTCACCGCGTAATTTCGCCCGAGCAAGACACAGGGCGACGTCTTACCCTCTGAGGATCCTCCTTGCTAATTTCACGTGTCCTTCGAGACCCGAAATTTCTCCAGCTTCGTTCCCCTGTAATGAACACGCGAATCTGCCGATCGGAATCGCCGCTGAAAGTCCCGACACGATTCGAGGATCGTCCTAAAATTTTGCGTTCAGATTGTATCTACCCTTCGACTTACCCCTCCGCGATAGAAATTACAGTTGCTCCTCGGCTTGTAATTAAAATTAGATCGTCTTTGCTTGTAATTAAAATTGGTTTTGCTTGTTGCTTCCTTCTTCTAATTCCGTTTATCGTCGCCTCCAAAGTTTTCCTCCCCGTTTACAATTATAGTGCTTAAAATTACGGCTATCATTTATTGCACTCCCTCCCGTTATTATGATACCTTTCTGGACGAGCAGACGCAACTTTGATTACCTCGTCCGATTAATTTCAGCTTTTACTAATCGCAATTGCGAATATCAATAGAAACAGGGCAGATAACGAATTATGCGGAGCAAGCGTTAGTATTGTATCGCTTTCGAGTTGGCCGATACGGAACACGAAAACGATAAGGGAAGTTCACGGCGAGTGTGTGAACTATTTGACCCTGTTCCCGGAGTAATAACCGTTGGTGCAAGGTTGGTGCGTCTCGAATTACTTAGTAACACACTCGTAAATGTACACGCGGCAGGGAGATTAATGCGGGGAAAGTTGGCGTTTTTCGACGGTGGTTAAGTCACCGGAGTACGCGAATGAAATCGCTCGGCGTGCCTCTAATACGTATCTCCGTGTAATAAATTTCGAAAGTTTCGGAACAGTCTACGGGTCCGCTACACGCAAAACAGACTCGCTCGCGAAGTAGATCCTCGCCCGGGTATATTCCTCAAGGTAACCAAACACTCAAGAAACGGCAGCCCCTATTCCAAAGTTTTCAATAAGGTTTCGCTGTCTGCGAACGTTCTACTCTACCTGTCCCGCGAGCGCCTATTTTCTTGCAAACGAGGGGCCAATTACTTTTAAACCGGCGGCGGTGTGTGTCTTGAAACAGCTGGTTAATTCTCCTCGATTTCAGTCACGAATCGCGTTGCCCTGCCGATTTTGGTCCTCCGGTTGCACCTGGTAACGACTAATTCGCGTACACGCGAACGTCCCGTCAAGAATATTCGCGGCTTAATCGGCGACGAAAGATCTTCGGCTGGCACGGGGGAGGGGATGTTGTTCCAGGCATACAAATCGGCTCTATGTAAATTAATACGGGGAGAGTTAGGTAGGGGCGGTTAGGGCGAACGGCGGCGTTCGCCGACGCACGAAAGCGCCATAAACTTTCGTCGTTCACCCCCAACTTCCGGTCCCGCGGAGCACGAGGTACACGTGTGCGCGCATGTTTCAGGGTGTCGCGAATGCCGGTTTGGTATTTATAGGAAATTTAGCGGCGGCGTGCCCGGCGTGTAAGTGTTAGCTAGTTACCTGGATCATCGAGTCCCATTTACGATTCGCGATCCCCGTCTCAGGGAACAAATGGTATGCTAAAGAGGAATTTAGGAACTTCTCGAGACAGTTTATGGTTGTCTGAACCGACGGAGCGATGGAGACTTTGGTTTATTAATGGGGTTCTTAAATTGAGAGGAGAGGAGGAGACTCCTTCCGCCTTCGAAGCGGAAGCGTCTGTGCCTGTCTGTCTCGATCTACTTTCCCATCCAAACGGTTCCCCTCCATTCTTCCAACGTTGACTTTTAAATTGAAATCCGCAACTGCTGAACGTTCCACGATATTTATAATTATCTTCAATAATTTCTGTTATATAAACGTGATTCGTTTTCATTTGGAAACTTTTTATGGAAATGCAAATTAAATTAGAATTTAAATGAACAGCGCTACGTAAACGACCTATATTCGCTGCATGAAACAAGTCACATGGCAGTGCCGCTTTATGAATTACTGTTTGTTCGTTAACGAACTTACTCGTAAAAAAATTAGTATTTAATATTACGCGTTAAACGTTGGACGACACTACGTTGATGACTTTCCCTGTAACGGAGACACTGAAAGTTATGTCCACCGACATATTCGCGGCCAAGTTCTCCATCCTCTTCTTCTTCTTGTTCGAGCGATGGAACTTCCGCTGGCAAGTTACCCATTCAAGTTAACGAGTTACGCGTTAATACACACATTACTTAATGACTTTCAGCACTGCTTAGCGAAGTGTTAACGTCGAAACTTGCCCCTGACCGAATAAACGATTCTGGGCTACCCGAGCACAGAAACTCTGCTGTCGTATGCGTGACATTGAAACTCGTAACACCTGTGTTTCGTGTACACCTCGAGAGTGATCGAGCAAATTTCACATTTCATATTTTAATTATCTCGATTAAAAAAGAAAATAAGAATCAAATGTCACGAGTTGTTACGAAATTCGGTTCAAGTAGAAAGACTCCCACTCAAGACCCACAGTGTTCCTACCTCGTAATTCTTTATACCATGGTATCAGAAGAATAACTCGAACGTATAAAACTTATAAAGACCTGAAATAAGCAGGAAAACCACCAGCCAGCCAGCCAGCGACAGCTTCAACGTTCTTCACAAATTACGAGGATCGTAAGACGATAGCGTTTCCGTGATTCCCGATCCGCACACCCCTCCGCGTCTGCGTCGCGCTCGCGGAAACTTTCCAGCCCGCGAACCGGGGATTCCTTTTTATTGTATCGTACGGGCCGCTGCTCCGCAAAGGGCTCTACTCTTATTTGCAATCCCAAGGGAGAAGTTCCTTTGAGAGGCACGATCGCGATAGCGTGCGGCCTCGTGATTCGCCATTATGGCGGCTCGATACCGGGCCAATAAAAGTTCCGCGAATTATTGCCACGACCAATTCGAACCGACCGCAGCGGACCCACGGCGCGATTAGAACGGTGGACGGGCTCGAGGTGAATTTAAGCGGCGGATCAGGAAGGATCGAAGGGGTTGAAAATTACTCGACACTGGAGCTATACCAAAGCAGTCGGAATCACCTGGTTTCGTAATTTCTCACGGAAATTTTCCGATATAATTTTATTGAGCTTGATCCTCGGCAATTTTTCAGAACCTGTACACCAACTGGAAATGCGGTCTTAATAACAAACAAACCGGTAACCGCGGTTTCCACGGAATTTCCTAACAATCTCTAGCGCGAACGTTTCCTCCATAATTACGGCAACTGTTATACCAATTGCAGTTCCGTGACGCGAGTTTCGCAACGCTCCATCCCGTAATGGTTTCATAATATTTCCCTTCGCAGAGGAAAATTCGCGTATCGCGACCGGATTCGTCGGGGAGTCAGGTACCGCGTAACAGGGACGAGCCGCCGCGCGATAGTAGCAAGGAAAGAGAAATGCTGAGAGGGATCTCGGTAGGAAAGCAACAGAGGCAAACGGGAATATATATAGACGGTAGCAAAGGGGCGAAAGCGTAGCCAGACCGTAGCTAGGTTTGTTACGTCTATGCGGCGGTTGAATTTAACCCCCCTCGACCTAAGCCAACGCCAGAGACCAAAGGCACCGCGACGCGCCGGAATTTATCCTTTCCGCCGCCACGGTTTTCGCTCCGCCTGGTAATTCACGCGCTCGTCGTTTACGTACTCGCGGACTGGAATCTTCTAGGATCGTGGCGCTCCTCCATCCATGGTGGATGGATCGTTCAACCGGGAAAATAATCGGAGAACACGGCCGGTTCGAATGGATCACCGCCACTTCCGGAACGTTTCTCGCTCTCTTTCTCGTGTTACGAGCGTGCAGAACGTTTTTGCTGCTGGCGACTGCTTGGAGAACGGCATTCGAAACCGCTTTCGCGTTTTTCGCGGTGCTCGAGGGTGTGTTTGGCTGGAAGAAATTTGTCGTTTGAGTAATGCTACGTGGAGCGACTAATACGGGGATCGTTCGAGATGTTCTGCTTGCTTCTCTGAATGAAGCTCTGTTTTCTGTGATCGATTATTTTTTATTTTTCGGAAAGAATAAACTTGTGTTCGCTTGCTCGATTCGGTGAATAATTTTTCGTTTATCCATATTCATTTTTTGATACATCGTTTCACAGATTGTAATCTCGATTCCTCAAAACATTCGTTTTAATCACGAAACGATATCATAATATTTATCTGAATCCGATTCGATGGTTAGACGGATATTCTATACCACTGATAGGTATCGTGTGTTTTAAGCGTTTTATGCTTCGATATTTTCGCTAATTAAAGCAGAGGAAACGTTGGAAGTTTGCGGACTTATTGATTGAACAGGTTTCACTGAAACGCTCGATTGGAATCAAATTTGATTTCATTTCATCATTAGCTTTCGTGGAACTTTTTTAGCTGAGTTTGTTCATCGTGGAAGAGAGTTTCAGTTAATCAATCGAAAGTTTGTAAGAAAAATTCTTGCGTGCTCAGACAAAGCATCGGTTCGTTTGCTTGGTGAGGATCCGCGGTAGAAAGATTTCAAACTTGTACTTTTCACAGTAATAGTATGTATATGAAGAGAGAAAGATAGAAAAAACAAAAAAACTCATTAAAGAAGAGGACAAATCGTACACTAAAACTCTATTCGATTATAGAAATCGGAAATTGATCTTCTCGCAGAGTTTGAGAGATAACTAGATTCTAAGTAAGCAATAAAATCATCTACTTTTTGTTCCTTCGTGTGTGGATATCCCTTCGAGGGGTAGCAAAAGTTAAATCATGTTCGCTTCATGAACCGCAACCGGAAACATCGATTTGCCACGGTTTGTCCAACACAGCTAGATTTTCAATTTACGACGTCGATGGTAAGGTCGCGATACATGGGAACTTGTACAGAATCGTCGAAATAAGTCCATTAATCGAGGACCGAACGACCACCGCGATCGTAGAAAGATTAAGTATCGCACTTAGGATCCAATGACGCATCGGGAACTTCCGTTCTCATAAAAAGGACTTTCTTCCAACTAAAAGCTTCCGTCACACTTCTCGAGGATCCTGTTGTGTATTTTCGTCTACTTTGTACAAGACGATTGATAGAAAAATCCTGAAAATCGTCGAACTCTAAACGATTGCAATTAATTACGGTCGTTCGTCTTGAACGAGCATTTTATTGACTCGGAACCATTTAATACGAAGCTAAGAAGCACCAGTTTGAAACACCTTACCGTTGGTTCACGCGATGGCAAACGAGGGAACGAGCATCCTCGAACCTAAATTTAAGAAATTGCGTGTCCTTCCTTTTCTCTCTGCGTGCGTCTACCCAAGCTAGGAAAATTCGTTCCTGGCTTATTAGAGAGACGCTCGAAACCTTTGCTCGCGTATCGTGGAATTGCGAAACGCCAAACGAGGGTATTACATATGCGACGCAGCTGCTTGCTAGATCTTGGGATAGCTTTTAATTAATTTCGAGAACACTATTGAAGAGCATGAATTTTTCACCAAATGCTTCAAACTCTATTACTTTGTACTTTATCGCTGAACATCGCTCGACGACTAATTTGTTAAATACCTGGTTAACGGTGAAGAATACTGAATAGACGCGCCTGGTAGAAATTAGAAACCTGAGATGCAATTGTAGATATTTGCAAACGTAGAAAACGTGAAACGTAGAGAACGTTCTCTCGCGCCATATCGATCGGAAATAATTTGAAAATTATTTTCCTCAGCCGCCTAGCATCGGCGAAAAATCTGCGCCGGCGAGAGGGAAGTTAGTTCGATCCGCGAAGTAGCGGGAAGAATTGATTTAGCGAAGTTCATAATGAGTTGATTGCAGAGGATTCTCTATGCCGTAACTTCCGAGCGACGCTGCCTTAAATTGCATTCGTTACGGGCCTCGACCCGCGGAATTTGATTTTCGAAATATCACCGCCGCCCTCCGTCCGCCGACTTCTACCGCCCCTTTTCCCTTCCGTTCGACCCCAGCGCCTGTCGAAGATCCATTGGCACGAAACGGGGGAATTCGATTTTCGGCATCTGTGTACGGGTCATCCGTGCGAGTCGGGGAAATTCAGCGACGCGCGTGCACGAGAATTTCCAATGACCCGGCAAAGATACGTTCCTGTATTTTGTTTTCCTTTTTCCTCGTTGCTTCTTTTTTTCCTCGCCCACCCCTGAATTTCGTTCGGGGATTGAAAATCTATCCCATCTTCGACGATGAGAGTTGTCGCGTCGACTGGTTAAACGAATGGAAAAATGTGTAGGCTAATTGGAACGAGAGGATACGACGAAGCGATGATTGAAGCGTACTCGTGACTGACACACGGTGGAGAGCGCTTTTGATGCTAGTTTCGGTGGAAAATCGTCGAGTTTAGAGACGAAAAATCGAGTATACGATGACGGGTAATGTGTTTTATAGAGAATAAGATTTATACACGTATCGTATTTAATACCTTTGTAAATTGAAATGAAATTCTAAAGAAAACCCTCCGGTTCACGTTCGCCAAGAAAATTTCTTTGAAATGCTATTTAGCCTCTACACTCGCAGTAAGTAATTTCATTCGTCACTTTCGCGACGTGAAATCAGATTCGCAAACGAAATCAACCGGGAAACCTAGTTCGCGTTTACCAAGAAAATTTTCTGTCAAATACTACGTAAACACTATACTCGCGGTGAATAATTTCATTGAACATTTTCGCAAACGGAAAATTCGATTCTTAAAGGAAACCAAACAGAGAACGTCCCGCGTCACTTTTACCAAGAGCATTTCCATCAAATGCTGCTTAACGCTGTTTCGCAACTTGAAATAGGATTTGCGAACAAAACTGAGCGGAAAAGTTTCCGGGGGTGGTGTACGCCGGGCGAGTCCCACCATGCCCTTTCTTTATTTCCGATCCAGGGCCGCAAGATTGGCTCGTAAACGTTGTAACGACCTATCGAGATGGAGGCCGCGATACTCGTGCTCGGCTCGCGTAAACGCTCGCACGGCAAACACGCGGGGAGGGCGGGTGGTACCGTGCACACAGAGGGCATATTAATTGCTCGCGGATCGACCGCACGATTCTGATTCTGTGCAATTACGCGCGTTCAGCTCGTCGTCCGGGACCGCAGCAGCTCGTCCCGACGACCCTTGGGAATCGTTAACCATCTCGAAACTTTGCCCATTCGCGAAACTGCTCCGCAGCCTCCCACCGTCTCTCTTTCCCTCTCTTCCTCTCGGAGGGCTTAATTTTCCTTTCATTCCGGCTGGAACGACGTTCGACGATGCTCCACGGCCTCGTGAAAAACATCGCGATACCCTGATTATACCAGCCACCCGCGGTTCCGTATTTTTCGCGAACGAACCGCTCGAAGAATGCCTCGAGGAAAGTTTCCAGCGAGGAGAGCTCCGTTCCCCGCAAGGCCGGAAATTCAACTGTACACGACTTAAAAAAACTAACGGTTCGTAGTACAGCAGATCCATTGAAATGTTAATTTTTCGTGATCCTAGTAGTAGATAGACTCTTGATTCGGTATGTCTAAAGAAAAGAAAAGAAAAGAAAACCTTCCATCGCGATACAATTTACCAAGCTACCTTTCGCGCTGGGCGTTACTCTGCACAATAATTCCGTCTAATGCCACTAACTAATTTCGATCGTTCGGAAGACGGAACAGAAAAGTTTCACGGCCGATTACGTCGGGTATATGCAGCCAGCCCGGCGGAATTTAATTCTCGAAAGAGCGACGGAATAGGGTGAGACCGTAGAGGGTTGGGTAGGCAGCGGGGGTGGTTCCAGCGGTGGGAGGGTGGTCTGGCTGGCGTGATCGATTGCTCGAGACTGCGCCAGTTCCGAACCGCTTCTTGCCCTCGTCAGACCTGTTACAAAAACCTGGAGGAGGCGCACTCGCACACGTGCAGACCACGTGCATGTGAAGACGTCGCCTCGACGCGACCGGCAATCGATTGACACCGGGTACCCGATCAACGGGACCAAACTCTGCCCGGGGCTTCAACGGTATACGTCGTCTACTACACTGCTCGGCCAGTGAAGCGTGACCATTTTAAATTAAAACCATTGCAATTATCATCGTGCACTTGTGAGCATATATGTTTTCCATTTGAAAACCTCGACTTTTTCGAATACTTGTAACGTCTCTCTTTTGAAACCAAGACAGCATAACAGAGGTGACGAATAAGAGAGAGCTGGATTATGCGAAGCAGTAGCGACACTTCGGACCTCCATCCGTCGCATTCAATCCATACGAAATCGGAGAGGCAGCTCTCGCGAAATTCCAAGCCGACGTGGCGTGGCCGCCAGCCACGGGCAAACGTCTTTGGAACGAGCGTAGAATTTTTCGCAGCGTTAGCGGCAACGTATGCAAAGTCACGAGTGGCAATTCTCGGGCGAGCGCAACGAGATCAGCCTCTCGCCGGATCGGCCTGTGTGGGAGCGCGTAAGGGGTTGCGACGGTGGTACGGGTAGGATGCTAGGAAGGGCTCTCGAGAGCGGTTGCGCGAGACATAGCACGAAATCCAGTTTAAAACTGACACAAAACGCGCCAAGATGAAAAGAGGGTAACGCTGCCTGCCTCTTCTTCCCTCCTCCATCCCCAACCCATCATCTTCCTTTTCTACATTCGTGAAAGCCGTCGCGAAGATACAAAAAAGGAAGAGAGCGCGAGGGGTGGGTGTATCATGAAGTAGGGATGAAGCCGTGGATCGTATAATGTTGCTGGAATAAGGGAAAAAGGAAACAGGTGAGAAGAAAGAAGAGAGAGGGAGAGGGGGGAGGAATGGCTGTAAATAACGTCGTCCTAGACTCATTTCCTATCTCTCTCTCTCTTTCCTCTATAGCCGGGAGCTTGTATCTCGTTGTACCGCCAGGACGTTGGCAAAGAAAAACAAAAAAAACCTAGTCCTCGAGGAAGAGACCTTTATTCCCAGCAATTATGACGCCCTTTGAGGGCATTCCAGCCAGGAGACGTGGCTCGCGCCGTCTGCTTGGTCCCGCTGCTATTCGTGATGGTTTATAGAAACTCGTTTTCACTGGTCCTCTGACCGTCCTCCGACGAGAGGGTAATAAGCGCGTGAAGATCTGTGCCCTTTTCATTTCGCGCCCTGTGGTGTACGCGGTGCCTTCTTTGGAGGTTGTCTTTTTTTTTTGCGAACCTCTTGAATACGCTGATTTGGATATTTTAAAGTGTTGGTTTGACAGGAAGGATTGAAGAAGAGAAAATGGTATATGTTACAGACAAAAAGATTCTATGTTACATACTTGAAACGAACAAATAATCCTGTGGTTAATAATATCCTTGGCGATGAGACGAAACTGAGAAAATAAAAATGTTCAAGAGAGAAAAATTCAATGAATCGTCGTCTGATTCTGAAATCGTCAAACCGATAACCTCGTTAAAGGTATTGAAAGAATAAGACGAGCTTTACGAATCTTCGATCGTGATACGGTAATCGCGGTTAACATGATCTCGTTCGCGGGAACGAGATAATTTCACGCGTTTCCACGGCTAATCCGCCGCGAACGCGAAGAGGGTGCACGTGTAGGAACGAGCACGTTAAACCTCCCGGAAGCACGTTACACGCGCGGCTGCTTGCTCCGATTTTCTTTTGCATTCCGCCGACAATCCTCCGCCCAGCTACCTCGCGATATCAGCTGAATTAAAGATTATCGATTATTGTTATTGTTATCGCCGGCTCTATTATCCGTGGAAGGGGATCCTTGCCGCGGATATTCGCGTCGTATCGGAGAACCGGAAGATCCGGAAACGTCGGCTGCTGTACACGAGCTGATCTGCAGAATTCTAGCCACGCTCATGGATTTCCACTACTGCTGTTGCTTAAAAGTGGTTCCTCAAGAATTCTAAGAAAAGAGGACTTCTAAACAATCTCTCTCTCTCCCTCTCTCTCTTCGTCTCTCTCTCTCTCTTTCTCTCTCTCTCTCTCTCTCTTTGTTGGTAAATTGCGAAGTTCCTGGTGTGTTAGTTGGATCGCAAAGAGCGAAAGAAAAGTTGTTCTACCCTGAAACAAGTCAAAGATCGATCGCAGGATGAAAGAGGATTTTGGAATTGCTTCCAGCGAACCGAAAATTCAGTGTAGCGAGCGTCTGAGTTGAATTAGCTGTAAGGTTACGCGAGATGGGTCGCTGCTTTTATCGAGAGATGATAGATAGGCAGAAATAATCACGTTACGCGATCTATACTCATTACATATCTTCGATTGGCATTGATGCGAGACAGGAAACTTGTTCTCGTGTGCTTGCGAACGGAACACCGTCGTCGATCTCGAATAGCGTCAGCATCCGTTGGATGCTGCCTCATGAGGTATCAGAATCGAAATAATTTCCGGCTGAGTGATGCATTCACGGGGCTCGACAGCCGAATCCTCGCCGGCGAGCCAGGTAATCCACGACACGGTGGAAAATCCCTCGTTGCCACTTTTCGGATACTAGCAGGCGATGAATATTCCTGCGGCCCCTCGTCGAAAGCTCGTGCATACGTAGTCTGATATATACGACGCTGCTCGTGTATACCCGGTGCTCCAATTTCACTCGTCGTACACCGCGTAATAATGTACCGGCATGCGATTTTCTTTCCCCAATTAAAATTATTGTAAAAATTTTTCTGTTAACTGAGAATAATTGCGCAATAACCGTGCTTGCTTGAGAATAATATAAATACCATCGCGAAGCAATTAAGCACCTTTTAGTGCAAAAAAAAAAAAAAAAAAGTAGAGCACTCTGTTAATTTGTTAAAAAGAAGTCGATCATCGCGAATGTAAATTAATAAAACGATTGGGATATTAAGAAAGAACGTTGGAAGTAGTTGGTGCGAAACGAGGCGCCGGGTATATAGTGCACGTCGAGTAAGAAAGGGAATAAAGGGGTTGGTGTGGCACGAGGTGCCGGCGGACGTATACCGACGCGTGTATCACAAATGTAATTACAGCTTAAAGAGAAGCTCCGTTCTAAGCGATCCTTCGTGGCCGAAGTGGTCTCTGCATTAATTAAAAGCCAACTTAATTAATACGCGTTTCTACCTGTTCGCTACCGCTTCTTTCGACACGATACGATCGAACCCCTTTGACGCTTTTTCTTTTTCTTTCTCCTTTACCATTTCCTCCACGACCCGTGGAAAAAGAGGAGGAATTGTCGCTCTCGATCGGGGATATTAGCCCAGGTGTTCTCAAGTTTCCAAACTGGATGTTCTTTCTTTAGTTTCTCTTTGCTGTTACAGAAAACTTCATTGCAGAGAACTTCAACGGACTACTCTTGTTCTATCAGTTACGATCCTCCGTGGAGGTTTGCGCGAGGTTGGTTTTACGATTTGGTTAATTGTCAGTCGAGCCATGTTTATCCTTTTACTTGCTCGGGTAATCTTGGCTTACAACCCGGAATCGTACCGGTAGCCTTAGCCTTCGAAATCAATGGACACGAGTTCAAGGAACGTAATTAAAATCATTCTTGTGAAACAGGTCGTGTCGGCAACCAATGAGATCGACTGGCAAGAAAATAACCTAACAATTCATTCTAACGATGAATTCGAACATGCTTCAATTACACTCAATCTAACTTATTGATTCCAAAACTTCAGTTGATCGATTAATTTCTAAAAAAGGGAAAAAGACAAATGTCACAATAATACCATCTTTCGTCCACGTTCAAGTATCTGGAGAACTTCGACTTTGAACAGAGAGGGCGATCTATCGCGATCGAAAGAGAAGGTTGTTCGATATCCTTCAAATTCCAACCCCTATCGAACATCTCCGATAATGTACCGCTGAAAAAAAAGGAGTGGAAATGTAGGAAAACAAAATCTCGCGAAGGGGATGTTCCTCGAGCAACTGGAAAAACTTCTACAACCACAGCATGCGCAAAGAAACACGGGAGGGGGGAATAGGGGTGTCGGGGTAGGCATTTTTCATCGACTCGAGGCCAGCCACGAATTATAAGCGGCGTTGCGCGGAATTTAAAGCGTTAAGGGGCGAAGAATAGGACGAGGCTGGCTGTTGCTCGTTCGCGCGATTAATATTATAATTTAATCTAATGGAATCGCGTGGTACGACCTATTTATGAGTGGCCGACCCCCCAGCTGCGGCCATGATGAGACGACACCGTGGCCATAAAATTCTGACTACGCCGCCACGGGGGCTTCGGTACAATTCACCGTCTCCTCGTGAACATAAATAATTCATGCGCTCATGGGGCGGGGCGTAATATTTTCCCGGAGTTTCCCGACGGCCGCACCAACGGCAGATTTGTCCGGCGAGAGCTCTCTATGAGGAGAAATCACCCGCTCGCTCACTTTTTTTCGGGGACGAAGGGGAGGGGGTGGGGGGCGTATTTACCGTGTTTGACAAGCGTGGAAGTGGTTGATGGGTGGGTCGTGGAATTCTGTAAAGAGAATAGGTCCTTCGGGTGTATGGTAATTGGATTTGTTGGGAGGCGAGCGTTCCATTGTTCGAACGATGCGAATGAAACATTGTATAAACCGGTACGCGTTCTCTAATACGCAATGAAAGATATTCGTACACGTTCGGCATAGAACTACCGTTTAGCACACAACGATGTGGCGTTCTATCGCGTGGAATTTCTAATCTCCTATTGTGCGTGTGTGGACCCAGGAGATTCTCAATCCCAAAGTTTTCGTTCGCACCTTCCTCTCCGAGTCTAGAAATACTCGAGTTCCCTATTAAATTCCAACTTCTGAGATGTCCATTAAACCTCCATAATATATTTCCATGAAATATTATTAAACTCCCGAATGTATTGCAATATCTATTCAATTCCGTATACGAACTTGGCATATAAATTTTAAATTACGAACTTCTCGCCTTCGCTGAAACCGAGATTCCCGTGCCTTAAATTTTTCCGCCGGCTTGCCACGGAAGTGATGGATGAAGTTTTCGAAACGTTTCCTGGGCGATTTTTCGGAGTCACGGTGACAAAGGGCGTCGCGGAAAGGTACATCCAAGCATTTTGCAGCACGGCGAGAGAGGAAGTTTCGCGATTCGACGAATTTGGGGCGTTCGAAGGGATTTCCAAGCTGAACACGAGTCTCGCATTTTTCAATGGACGTTTCCTCTCCGCGTTTTTCCTCGATCTGTCCGACGATTCAACCGGAATCGCGAACAGGAACGAGTCTTTGGGAGAGAGGATAGGCGAGCAGGGCGAGGATGTTTCGATTATGGAAGAGTTTCTAAAGTTTTCATGTTTCTAGCAAAGACTCGCTGCAATTTCTTCTCGAAAACATTTTTAACTATCGTTCTCGAGTAAGTTGAAACGTTAACGTTCTCTGTTGAGTTACCTGCACAACATGCTGACGAAATCGTTATCTAACGAGATTTTTATATATCACGAACCAAATTAACGAACCGAATGCTAATAACCTTTCAAACCTTGCTTGGAGGATTCTCACGATACAAAGAAGATGATCCGTAAGTAATACAGAAATATAAAAATTTGTCAGACACTGTGTGGAAGATTTGAAAAGAGCCGTGTGTCCGGCATAGGAGATGATTCTCGCGCAGAGGCGCGCGTTATTTCCGTAAATTATGTCTACCGATAGCACGCCGACGGTCTTGGCCTCTCGGTGATATATCCCGGCAATTAATGGGGACCGATCGTTGGAAATTTGTCGACCATGCCGGGAAATGGATTTAGATTCGACGGCTGGGAAGTTGTAGTCCGTTGTAGGACAAACCGCCGCCTTCCCTCGTATTTATGAGCATAGTTTTGTCCGCGCGCAGCCCCCATTAAAAATTTACGGCACCGTTCCGCACGGGGACGTAATCTTGTCTCGTTCTTTCTTCTCCTCCTCGCCTGACATAAATCCCTGGTTTCTCTTGTCCTAGCTATTTAACGATAACTTGACAATCGTTGGGTTTCAAACACCGTAGAACAATCCTAGGATTTCCTCGCGTCGTCCCTCGCTTGTATACCGCTTCTATAATCGTTTGTTCGACAACTACTTATTTTTAATGAAAATTCTCTTGTAACGTTTCTGTCTGGCTTGTCCAGAGTCTCCGCGAAAATCACTTCATTTCGTTCGATACTCGACATCAAATTTGAATAAAGTTTCGATCAACTGGCAATTCAAACCGCCCTGCATCGCGAGTCACCACCTCGAATTCGCCCACGTGTCGCGGTGTCTCGAAGAGCGTCGAGGGCGAGCAGAGTCTTGCAAATTGATTGTCCAAGTATACCGAGCCTGATAAAGGGTCGAGTGACGACGGGCTAATGGGAAAACTAGCGCGCCGCGTGACTTTTTACCCTTAGATTAAAATATGCAAATAAGCCGGTCGAGGGTTGTTGCGGTTTCCGCGGGACTATCCCCCGCCCCAAACAGAGGCCGTCTCGCGCCCCGGGGAAACGAGACGCACGTACTCGCGACACCGGTGGCTGCTCGCGGAGATTACGGGTGCGAGGCGGAATTACATTTTAATTTCATCGGCACCGAGCACCGTAGCACTGATTCCGCGAGTACGTCTACGTGTATTTACGTGTACGTTTCTACGTGGTCCCCGTTGCGTCCGGTAACGTTGTATGTAAATCGTCTGGTTAAGATTTCAAATATATTTCAATAATGGAAGACTTGTGCGGAGGGAAAAGTTTAAGATAAGCTTAAAATTGTGGACCTTTCGAATCCCGTGAGACGGAATTAATTTATCTATGTAATTGCGCACGTGTAATTGACTTTTTGAAGGTATTTTTTGTTTGCAATGAAGGCTGGCCGTAAAAGGATACTTTATTTATGGTAAAAGCGAGAATTTTTTGCTGCCCTGTATTACGCTTTTCTGCTGCAACGAGAGAAGTGTACGCGTTGAAATAGATGTCATGCATTTCACTTTTTTGATCTTCGTGTAACTTGGCAGCAATTCGAGCGTGGGAAATGAATGCTCCCGCTCGGAATACGTAGTTATGTACCGTCTGACCTTCTTTTGAAGTTATAATGATCGTTACCTCCTGTCGAGGTCGAAGGGATAGAATCATGAAACTATAGAAAGTAGTTACAACGCTGGCAATTGGGTTTATTGAGAAAACCGGGAACACAGAGATGACTTGTTGAAGCAACTGATTTAATAATCAACGATGCTCCAGCAGAAACCATTCCGCTCCTATCTAGTGCTAACGTTTCCATAATTCGAATCTCTCTTACTCTCTCTCTCTCTCATTTAATAAATTTCATTTGACTTCAATTACATTTAATTGAAGTTAAATTAATAAAAATGTATCAACTAAACCACGTTAAAAATATACTTTTAATGGATGAAAAAATCAATTCCGCTGGAACAGGAGGGGAGCCGGTATAAAAAAAAAACTGTACCCCTAAAAATTTCTGTCCGGTTTATTGAGTTCCGTAACTAAACTGCATCGTAATTATACCAAATTCCCAGGCCATGTTGTATCGTCGGACACGTTCCACGTTCGAACGTCGTAATCCTGGAATTTTTCGCCGTGTCGCTGTCGGCACGCTGTAAATTTTTTTACAGCTCGCACTTAGTCGGGGGAAAGTTCGCGCGGATTCCACTTGGCTCGTGGCGAACGAAATTTTATTGGACCCAGAGAAGTTCCTAATTCCCTTAACCGGTGCGCCGCAGTAAAAAATGAAACTTTATCCCCCCCGTTAACCCGCGGTAGCTCAACGCCAACCATTATCACGGGAATTCTTCGCGCTCGTTTATCGGCCGTGTTCGCGAATTATTTCCACATTCCCTCGCTTAAACTGGACCGCGAACAATAAGCGTGCCAATTTCGGGCTATGGTTTCCGTGTCACGAACCCTCCGCTGGATATTAATAGGGATAAAAACGTCAAGCAGGTGGAACCTTGCTTTTTCTTCTTTCTTCTTTCACGACCACGACTTGTTTCGAAAACGTTCGCGATTTTTTACTTTAGATCTTCCCTTTTACTTAACAGATCTTCTTGTTTTAGTCAGCAAATGGATAATATAACAGACTTACATGTGCAATGTGTTACATCGAGGAAGAACCCTCTCCAAAACACCTGGCAAATATATCCGAATAAAGGAACTAAAGTTTCACATTACCCACACCCTTCGAGCCAACTTTCCTCCACTTGAATTTACCCGTTCAATTTTTACCTCTCAAGCAACTGCCTGGAAGTAATACCGGCTCTCTTTAAACCAAACAAGAAACAATTCCACGAAATTCGTGACTCCCTTTTAACAAGTCCACGGACGGCTTGGTTCCGCGATATTTATCGAGGTAAATCGAGTAAACTTTCGCATCTCCGCCATTGTCCTCATTTCCCACGTTCATCCCCTCCGTCTCAACCATCCTCGAAAGTAACGTTTCAATCCCTTCCGTCCGTGCCCCATCCCCACTCAACTTCCACCCCTTTGTGCCACCCTGCAGCTACCAGGCTGTATCTGTTCGAAGTTTAATCGAGTTCATCCGAAATTCCTTCGAAACGCGTAGCCGGTTAACACCAGCCTTTGTCACGAACAAAGTCGTTCTTTCGCGGTTCCACGCGGTCCATCCCTTCTTTCGGCTGCATTCCAACTAGTGCACCGATAGCTGCGGTCGCGCGACGCGGTCCCCTCTTGTATCTTAAACGTAAATTACATTACAGGGCAGAACTATCGTGTTTACGACCGAATCATAGCCAGTATTTCTCTTCTATTTTCGTCTCTGTTCACCCATTTCATTCGCTGTTGTTAAAACTTAGCTTGTTAATCATGTAGAAGGTATTTTATTTTACAATAATTGGAAACTTTATATGCCAACACGTTGAATTCCTAAAAGTGAATCACCGTAAAATGATAAAATTCCTTGAAGAAGTTAAAGACCGTTCTTTTCTACTAGATAATCGTAGCGTTAATTCTTCACCGATGAAGTTGCGCGCGAAATTAAAAAACAACGGTGAAAAACCAACACGAAAAACATCCGGTAACTCTCGTAAAAACTTCCTCTATAGTTTCAATTGCGAAACTTGCTCAGCCATGCGGCCATATTACAGATTTTTGTCGTCGCGCGTGAGGTGAACCTCGACACCGGAAACACCACCGCGCCGAGGGCGCCGTGGACAACAACAACAACAACGACGACGACGACGACAACGACGACAATAACAAGGGGTGGTCTCGCATCGGCGAGCAGCGTCGCAAAAAAGTGGGTCGTTAATTCGTGACTGTGGCCCGTAGGTGTGCTGGCGTGGCTCACAACAGGGCGAGATATCGCCAACATTTTTCTTTCTCTTTATCAACTCTCTTTCTCCTCTCCCCGTTCTCATATGTCATCGCGGAAGATCCCCTCTCCACCTTCATCCGTTGGTGGCACTTTCTCGTTTTTATTTTTCACCCGTTCCGCCGCGACGGAGCTAGTACGGGAGTTTGACTGCGTCGAATCTCGATCACCGTTGCTCGTCCGCTTGGATTATGATGACCCATCTACCACGGTCAGCTCGTTCAGTTTCGATTTATGGATAACCGATAACCGGATTCGTTCGGCCTGCCCCCTCTCCCACCTTTGCCCTTACCGATGGCTGCCACCCTCGTCCGATAAGGGCGCGTGTTTTTTACGAGGATACTTGAACGATAACCATCGCTTGGCCACGTTGCTGACAGAATTCTTCTTTCACTTCTTGCTTCGATTACTCTACCCTCATTTCTCTTCTCTACGTTTTCTTTCTTTCTTTCTTCCTCTCCTTTTTAGTTCAAATGGGTATCGCGCATGGTATCGAATTTATTGGGGACAACGAAAATTTAATATCAAACCGAAAAATTTGTTGGAATTTCCCATCATACGAATTTTTTATCGAACGCAAACCCCTCGTCAATCAAGAGTAACCACCCCTTACCATCGAATCCATCAATCCTACAACAAATTCCAATAGCCACCATCGGCAACAACAAGTTTTACCGCCGACCAATTCCTGCCCTCCAATCAACAGCCAACCTTCGAATCAACACCCGCAACAAATTCCCTTTAAATCTTCCATGAAGCTTCGCCCATCGCGCCACACCCCGAGATAAATCAAACAACGCGAGCCGTCGTGCAGCCGCGGCAATCGATCTACTTACCAAACCATCGATACCCGAACGCGTCGTCCATCACGCTTCGACCTTTATTCCGCGGCCATGGAACGCGTAGGAGAAAGGGCGGCAAAAGGACGGCAAGAGGAGGGCGGGGGGGGGGGGGGGGGGGAGTGTGTGGATGGGATGGAAACGTGCCGGACGAGGAACACGAACGGTCGAGCAGCGAAACGGTCGCGTATCAGCCCTATTGCTCGAACGGTTTAAACCGAGGATTATCCTGCTGGCTTAGAATCCCCACGCTCCCCTCCACGCTCTGTCCCAGCGTTTCGTCCCCCGGTGTCGCAGCCACCGGGCGTCACGCCCGCCATTGCGCGGCGATCTCTGTCCGTGCGCGCGGCCGCCACGAAGATTTAACCCCCGCCCATCCTTTCCCGCGGAAACGACGGAGATTAAAGCGAACAACAGACGGTAATGTTATTAAAAAAGGGAGGACGGTAGTCGGCTGATGGGATCGCGTGGGACAACCAGGCGAACGGGGACGAGCGCGGTCATTGTCCACGTTTTTCGGGTTGTTTAGCAATATCGCGGGCCTGGACGTTGGTTATTAAATTTGTGCGGAATTATTGGACGGAATGGAGCATAGTGGCGGGATTATTATCCTCTAAGTAGCGACGCGGGGTTGGATGGGATAGATAAACGAATTTAATGAACGATGCGGAGTGGGTTTGCGTTTCGGGGTTACTGGGAGCGGTGGATTTGGTGTGGTTGTACAATTATGTAGTTTTTCGGATACCGTACCCGGTTAACGTTGAGGAGGACCATACTCTAACAAGCCAGCAGTCAAAATGATCTTAAACTTTGCTGATACAACCTTCATGACCTCCATTGATGCCCAAGTAGCCTGAACTACGCTTTTTCATCTATATGTAAAATCAAGCACCGGGAGTAATAGCATCGTAATCATGAATAAAAGTAATTCTATGGATTTGATATCGAGCGGATACGTAGAATTTGTTCGAGGCATCGAATCTGGTCGGCAGATGTGACAAAAGTATTAAAAACATCGACAGAGTTCGCGGTACGCTACGAAAGGACGGAGAATATCGATGTTACACGGTCGATTACAGTATATCTATTCAGGATGGAATGTTTTACGTTGTTTTTAATAAAAAAATCAAGCTGAAAGATTAACCGCAACGCATAAATCAAACAGTGACGGGTTCTATTGCCGGCGTGAAGCCCGGACGTCCATTTAATCCGGCACTTTTAAAGCCGTCAGCGAAGAGTGTTCGCCATTCAATAAAATCGGGATACTTTTACGATCAATCCAATTAGTTTCTGTATAAAACATTCAAATTATGCTTGACGAAAATCTGGTACAGATAGAGGGAATAAACGAAAATTCTGTTGCGTGAAAATTAATTTCATGGAATTCAGTGACGCATTGATCAGCACATTTCTAGCAAACATTTAAATATCTATAATTTCTGTTAAACAATGAAAGATTCTACCTTAATTGATAATGATAATGGTCGTATTTAATGTGATTCCAATTCACTGATTTGCACGATGTTAACAAATTTAATTAAACCACTAGTTTTTAATGTACGTCAGTGAAATTACTCATCGAGTAAAACGGGGGGTGCAGAAGACTTAGACTTTTTCCCTTCGACTACGAATCCGTCAGACTCATCAATAAATCAAAGGTTACTTTCAAGCATGAAACACCCTCGATGTGGCATTCAAAAGTTTCCAAAAAATTGAACCGAAAGTCCTGCTTCACGGCTGTATCGATCAGGCTCTCGTAGCGAAAAACACGTGGCGGACGATTTAGCTTCCTCCCCCCGGCCACTAGTCAAACCCACGTCAGCCGGTTGAAGGTTTTTTAATCAACGTCGACCAGCGGTCATTATAACGCTCGTTTAAAGCCCCATAACACGGGGCGCGCGCGGGAACGGCGAATAAAAAACAACGCCAGCGTCGTGAGGGTATTGGCGCCAAAACAATGCGTTCGTTATATATCGGGACATTGTATACAGAATGCCTAGTATTATAGCACACGTTAGTGTTATAAAAAATTAAGCTCGTTCAGTTGCTATCTTTCCTGACGAGATTGTAGACAAGTATAATTTGTAAATACTAGACGGTCGTTACGCGACCTAGGAAATAGAGCAGAACACTTGTGAGCTCGGTCAGACAAGTAGAAGACAGTCGTTATGTGGATAATAGTAGTTAGCAGAGATAAGTATTAAGTTGGCGCGTACGAAATGTCGGATTTTTAAGTGAATGTATAAAATTGCTTATCGTTTCCCAGAAGCTGTTTATCTAATCAAAATTTGCTCAATTTGCAACGATACACTTATCCCAACAATATTTTAATGCATAGATACCTGTCTTAACGAAATTCTGATCTTTAAAATCAATAAACTTTGATATGAAATTTTTCACGTGTAAAGAAAATTATTATTACGCCATTTCATAGGAGGGCACCAACCTAATACAAGACTCGTATAAGGAATAAGTAGAAGTGGTTATGTGCCTGCTCAGCCAAGTAGAATGAATCCTGCGAACGGTCAGTCAAGTAGAATATAGTTCTTGTTCGCTATTAAATAGCGATATTCAATCAACATTGTTGCAAACAAATTTGTGCCTAATTGAATTTTTAAATATTCTCATTTTGACTTGAAAATAATCGAGGGCAATTTTGAAAGGTATGCAAATTCCAATGATCGATTCCACGTAATAAATAATAATCTGCAAATCCACGCGTATCATTTCCTGCATTAATTTAATCCCGGATATTGCTCGGGGCATTATCCAACGCGAAACTAATCGCGTTAGCCGTAAAAAGGCACGAGTTTCCCTCTGATTGGCCGAGATAACGACGCTAATTCGCTTGCCGGCAACGTAGCGGCCTTAGAGGCATCAGGGGGATGCGTCGGAGGATATTACAATATAATGAATACCGGGGGACTCGTGGTCCGACCGTCGTTCGATATTGACTTTTCTAATTAGACCTGGCCGTGCACTGGAACAAACTGGCTCGATTCTTAGCCTTCGTCCGTTTCCCATCGTTGAGCAGACCGCGTGTTCAACCGAGTACTGTCACCGTTCCCGTGGGAACTATCCTCCGTGCAATGGGTGTCCATGTTCCGCGACTACGGCAAGTGTTTCCCCATTAAAATTGGAAACGGCAGGTACTATTGGTCGGTTTGCAGATAGTAGGGAATTATTGAAAACTATCTTTAGTAAAACGTTCATTTCCGTGCCAGAGGAATACTATAGGGTTAGAAATTACATTTTAACACCGGGAAACCAAGGCGAAGTAATCAACTTTGAATTTATATTTGCGTATTTGAAAGGGTTGAAAAAGAAGTGCTTATTATAAGATAGAGATGATAGACACTAATTAGAAGGTTATTTCTTCGATGATAAACGAGATGATGGTTTTGGTAAAAACCTTCGTGATCCAAATTTTGATATCACGCTGCGCGAAACTTCTAACAATACGTTCCATTTCGAAGATTCATCGTCGCTTAAATTCATAACAACAACAAAAAAGAAGGTAATTACTTCCACCAATCAATCATTTGCAACAAAACACTCTCGATCCCTTCGAAGTACAGTCATTAAAAAAAAAAAGAGAGAAAAAAGCGGAGGAAGGAGACTATAAAAGATCCCCTCGAGCTCTCGAAATCCCGTCGATCATTCCCCTTAGCCCCGAAAAATTCACGCTCGTCAACGGTCGCAATTATAACGAAGGAATCTCATTTTACGCGAAGAAAAGACGATACTTCAGACGAGGGGATTTCGCTTCGATAGGACTGATCCACGGATTATCCTGGTCTCTTACGTGGGGAAAGCCGGGGGACTTTCTTGCATTAACTCGTCCCGCGCGTAACGATTCCGGCTGGTCGTCCGGGGATCCGTTCGCCGTTTGCCCGGTTTCTCGGAGGCACCCCGTGCATCGTTGTGTTTAGGGTCTCAAGTCGTTCCGGCCGACTATCCGCGGTTACTTTAATTAAAAACCACGGAATCTGGCCTGCGCCCCTCCGTGGCCCGAAATTACCTCGACCTACGTGTGGCGTTCGCGAAATATTGAAAACGGTTTTAATAATGCTGCGTGGGTATTGTTTTTGCGAGCATCCCCGACTAATTATGCTGACGCGCTGCTTGAAAACAGCCTGATTTTCGATATTAATTTCGAGAGCTGTCGGATAGCAGTATGAAAAAGGCGCGCGATTCATAATGTATGCTTATATCTTGAATATTTCTCGTTTCGCTATTAACGTGAAAGTTCGAGATAATTTGATGTTCCCGGGGGTCGAGAGAAAATACGAACGTTCGCGCGGAGTTGCCAGGCAAAAAATTATTCGCGCAAAGAAAGAACACGGTTTAAAAAAAAGAAAATGAAAATGCAACGTACGAAACGATTAATGAAATACCACGTTTGTAACTCTGTTGAGCCATTTGTTGAACATTTCGCTTCTTTTGTCCTCGAAGAACAACAACAGGACGAAATTCTCCACTTATGTAGCTTGGCTAGAAATCTTCACTGTTACGCGGCAGTATTTACGTAATACCACAGGGATTCAATTGCAAACATGTTGCATAAGCTCTGGCTGGGCTTAGACCCCGGTTAAATGGAACGTTTAATACGTCAAGAGCGTAATGGCGTGTGTCGTAATAGGAGAAACGGATTTGCTTGCGATCACGATGATACGCGGTCGTTTTGCTAGTGTCTCGTCCCTGTGATTAATCTATCGAAGCGTAAAACTGTTGGAGGGTGCAGGATCGCGTAGCCGCATGATCCATGCTTCCCACGATATTCATTAGAATCGAGAAACCTCCCCTGAATTTTCTCAAACTTTTTCCCATAAACTCAGCGGTTTCCAATATTTAATGAAGAACATTTCGAAAGTGGTGAGAGTGGCGTGAAAAATTGAAAATTACTGAAATTTACGCACGGTATAATTGGTAACATAAAATACTATCGACGAGAAATTCGTCCGGTAAAGGCGATAGTATTAACTTCGAACGAAACGATACGAGTTTCCTCGATCGCTGAGCGCGATCCTCGAGCCCTGCGCGAGCACCGATACGTTCTCGAAGAACGTCGGCGCGGGGCGTAAAGCGGCTTTGATTAAGCGTTTTAATTACCGACACGGCCGCTCGGTTTTATATAAGTCGTAATAGCGTGCCGCGTAGTTTACACGCATGCACTTCATTAGCGCGGGGGAAAAGTTTCGGGCTTTATTGCCGGTTAACTGGCCGAAAGCAGGAGCGTTCATTATGGCCACGTTGGAAATTTATCAATTTTACCGGACGGGGGAACCAGCCCACACTTCACCCCACCGGGGGGAGGGGGGAGAGGGTGAACAGGCTGCAGCCGACTACGAATCCGTTAACAGCCGACTCGAACTTTTACCCTCGAATCTACTCTCCCGAATCGAAAGTCGTTCCAATAATTTCTGTTGTTTCCCTCATTGATTTTGTTTAACGTTGTATGTAATTAAGAGTTCGTTAGCGGGATAAATCGTATTGGATATTCATTGCGTTCAGTTACGGGAGTCTCTAGTACCTATTTTCATGATGAAAATCGTAATTGTTTTCAGCAGTTACGTGGAGAATGTCACATTTGATTCGCGCTTGCGTATACAATCCACGCGCGATCGAAGGTAAATGAATCATTGCGAAATGTCTGGCGTAACGCTGTTCGTTGTTTTCACTTCGAATCACGGAGAAATTAGAGAATAGTATCCAAAGTTCCGGAGAAGAATTTGATAATTCTCTTTAGCGTTGCGCAGTATGATGGTAAGGTCCTACTGTGCATATCATTTTTCAGGAAGAAGCAATTAGAATTACAATAATTGCAAAACCACCACTGTCGACTTAATAATCGCTCTTAACAAAAAATGAAAAAAAATCTGTACCTTTCTGCCACTCTCTACAAACGCTTTTCCTCGAGATCGATCTTCCCTTCTAAACCCTATCCATCCACCGCAGTGGCCGCAAAAACCACGCTCACGCAACATTCAAAACCACTCGGGATCTAAAAAGCCTCGCGCGTCCATCGTGGCATTGGGAGCCACTGGGAACGGAAGAGAAATAGAGCGAGAGAGAGAGAGAGAGAGAGAGAGAGAGAGAGAGAGAGAGAGAGAGAGAGAGAGGGAGGGAGTAAAGTGGGATAGAAACGGCAATTCCGTGGCGCGGAGAATTAATCGGATTAGCGACGGAGTGACCTGCGCTTCTTTCGATCCTTACTCACATTGTCCGGATCCTGTAAGGATTATCCGACTAAGGTTCTTTCCCGCCAATCGGAGGGGACGGATCGCGCGAGAGGAGCGGCGACAGATTTCACCTCGGATTGGAACCAATCGTGAAAAGCCGCGGAGAACGGAAACCGACAGCCACCGCGGTCCAGAAGACAGAACAAGGAGATGCAGCGATGGCGGAAGCTAAAGAAAACTAGAAAAAAATGAGTCGGTTGGGAAACAAATAAAACAGAGTGGTGACTAGAGAAGCGGGTAGGGATGGGTTACCGGAAAGACGTTTTGTAATGTAAAAGCGAGACGCTGCCAGCATTAGGAAAATTGAAACGGTTTTCTTTATCTGCCAGGATCTGCAGAGATAGGAAAGCTTCGAAATAAGATTCGTACGTCTCCTTTCCGAGAGCTTGAACGCCCGATCCTCGAACCCATCCTGTTCGTCGATAGCTGGTTTGCAATAAAGAGTTCTTTGGGTGATACGTTAGAGTGACCTTTGAACGAAGAATTCGTTTTAATTTTCTCTTAAAAAAAATAGAAGATAATCTAAAACCTAGCTCAAAATCCTTTCCTCCAGTCTCCCACCCCACTCAGACCCCCTCCTGTGAAACCACGAAACATCTTTGCTAAAATCCAGAAAAGTCCTCCGCTCCTTATCCCGTCAGCCGAACAATCTCTTTTAGAATTGGATACCGGGACGTATCGGTTCCCAGTGCACGGTCAGATCCGGAAAATCCAGCCCGCGCGTACGTGCCTGGTAGATTACGAGCAGGATGCGTTCGGTCTCTCCCGCTCTCCCGCGAATGTATTTACGATAACGCTGAAACACGCACGTGCGTATGATGTACGAGCCACGGTAAATCTCGCAACGGGCTGAGCCGCAACCGCGCGATTCCAGAGAGGGTAGTAGGGTGACGGAGGTGCACCGGGGTCGGCCGGCCAGCCTCGGATTCACGCTGTTGGTATTCATGCTGACAGGCAGCCTTTATTGACTGTGGATAAACCGCGGCGGTTGCGTGTCTCGACGCGCACACACACGTGTAACTACCACTACAACGTCGCCTGGTAACCCTGCATGAGACTGGATCGAAGGAGAACGGGACGGCCGGGGTAGAAAGGGGTGTAAAAGGGTGGAAAGAGGGTGGTGGTTACATTCGTATGCCGGGAGCGTGTATCGCAAATACACGCGAAGGGCTCTGCTTTCCTACCAGCTGGAATCAAACTGTTTCGCGTACATGTTTCGTGGCAGCAGGACTTTTGGCCACCCATCTCGCAACTCTTTTACGAATCTTCTTTTTATTTTATTTGTTTTCGCCTGCGGAAATTTCGAGGATTTTTTTTAAGGGATGAGAATTATCATGACTTTTTCCAACTGCCAGAATCAGCTGGCAATACGAGTCACGAGGAATAGAGAAAAGTATATTCTCTAATAAAAGGTCCGAGGAATAAGCTGCCACATGAACTCTGGCTGAATTCTACCACCGTAGATAGAACCACCCGATCAGAAACCCAATTCTATCCACGTCGCGGGAAAAACCGCCCGCATCGTGCCGCTCGTCAAATCAACAATCGCCATTTTCACCCGTGTCCGAATCTTGTAAGAACACAAACGGGAAAACAGAAGGGACGTGATTCACATGCGCGTTACGACGGCTGGCGAAAGAAACCGTTCCGTTTCTCGGACTTCCGGATGAAGAACGTTTCCCCTTAAAACTCCGAGGCAGAGACAGGCGAAAAGTAAAGCCATTTTCTCGCTGCTCTCAAATTGCCTTCTGTTTTCTCCTCTTTTTCTTTGTCCCGTGCTGACTCCTCGGTTTTTCTTTTCCCTTTTCTTTTTTTCCCCTTCTTTCGACGAAAAACGAATTCCAGCCAGAGATGGTTCCTCGTTACTATTCAGGCCAGCCTGAAACAGGTCCAACGGTTTCTCTCGTTCTGTTATATTGGCTCCTCTGCAAAGAGGGAGATGGCGGACGCCTCGTAGCTGCGAGCTCGTTTAAGGTGGTGGCCCCGTACCACTCGTTTCAGGACATACACGCGGTGGAAATACGTGTGTGAGCGCGTGTGGTCGGTTTGATATCTCGTGACGCGGAGGGGGACGTCTCTTTCCATCCCTCTCCCTTCGCCGGCAGACTTCGTTTCCCTTTGCCAGGGCCAACCGCTGCATCGAGGCACGTTCGTACTTCACCCTATCCGTGGGATTCCAAATCACCGTGCCAGGGAATTTTGGCGAGGGTGTCTTCGTGGTACACGAGACCGAATATCCAGGTATTTCGATCCTCCTTCGTAGGTGTTGCGCGTACGTGTGTCGGGGTTAAGCGTCGCGCGGATTGCCGGGCTATTTCAAGGTTTTCGTACCTAAGAGAAGATTCTGCGTACGGTGTATTAGAAATAGTATCGTGCCTCGAATAAGATAGATATTCAAAGTACAATAGTAATTAAAAGGTTGCGAAATTTCTGTCGTCCTATATGGAAACCTAGATCGCGGACAGAGAGAAGGCTACGAGGTACGCTGCAATTCCAAGCCATCCCCGCGCGGTCCCCAAACCCGCGAGAATTGGCGGCGGTGATTAACCCAACAGCGGGTGGAGTATCCTAGTTAACGGGTACGACACGGGACGCCGTGTCGCGTTGCTCGCTTATAAATCTCCGGGAACTCGGTCAACTCTTTTTCCCCAGCCGACGTCTGCCATTCTACCCACGGGGTGCGCGCCCGACAAGAGATTGAACGACAGCCGCCATCCCATTTTCATAGCGGATACAGGCTCGTTCGTTAACGGACGGAAGCGAGATTAAAGAGAATCGTCGATACTTTACACCGTGATCGAGGAACGCGGCATTCCATCGACCGGTAGATGCGTGGGTGAGGCGCGGGGGGAGCTCGCGACCACGCGGACGGAAATCGTTGCTCGACGCGGAACTCGTCAGGGGCGCATCGACGGATTAACGAGACCAAGGGGCGGTGACGTTGGGTAAAGAAACGGGCAGCAGCCTGGTTTTTATCTCCCTTTATCAGTATTATACGCGGTCGTTAGGCAGAAACGTTATACGACGCTATCGCCGGGGCTGAGAGAATTATGACGCCGTATATACGCGGCTGTCGATCGATCGTGGATCAAGAAATCGAACGCTCGATCGTTTCCCATACCAGCCTCCGGTAATTGATTCGCAGCCGACACCGCGACCGAGATAAACCGAGAAATATTTGCCGTGATTTACGCGACGACCTACGTGCCGTCGTACGTTCGCGCGACCACTTTTTTTCGGACGATTTACGACGATTCCCTTTAGGTGCAACTGTTTCTCTCGATGTACAGCGGAGCGGCGTGATACAGTCAAGATGGCTGTTCTCTACTTCTTTTTCTTAATGTTTGTAGATATCAATTTCAAGAGGGTACTCCACATTTACTATTAAAAGGAATGAATTGATGTAGTTGAATATGGTACAGACTGCTATCAAATAGATGCAGTAATGACGAAGGTACTACACGTAACATTAATAAAGTAAATCTAATTAAATTGACTAAAATTAGTATGTGCAAACATCTCGTCGTCTTTTACAAAAATACGTGCTTCTCAATTTATTTTCTCCTACCATCGGAGCTTAACTAGAGAAAAAAGAAAGCGAACGTAAAGGGGTAGAACGGTAAATTCATCTAATTAATCTACCCTATTTCAACCGATCAAATCCATTCAACCACTTAATTCTTCCTCTTTCCGGTGAACACCCCAAACAATTACCATTAAACATCCACCTTGAACACGGAGCTAATTGAGTCATTGTTACAATCCGCCCCTATCTCTCCTAATCGATCCGTGCACGCGTGTCACGTAGCCAATTCGAGGGAAGAAAACGGCACCGGTCGTGTTAAGTGGTTGCGATGAAATGTAAAATATGCTTGTTAACGCGATAGCCGGCCAAGCCAGGGGTGGAGACCGGGAATAGAGCGGCCGGAACAGAGATGGAGGGGGCGGGAGGGGGGATGGAACGTGCGTTTCGTCCCCCGGAACGTGGTGTTGTCGGAAAAAAGAAGAGGGAAGGGAAAAAGGGAGAAAACGAAAAGGGATGAAAGTTACGCGCAAAGACTCGTTCGTTGCTTTTATTGCGAGACCTCGCGCACTATCCCCCTTCGGACGACTTCGTTGTACCTGCCCTGTTCGCGCAATTATGCATTCCTCCACTTTAAAATAGCCATAACCACCGCTCGCTTAACGGCGCAATCATTTTCTAGTTGGAATATAATTGTCCCGAATACAATCGTTGGAATACAATTGTTTCACGAGCGACGATTCGCTCGTGGGATATTTCTCTCTCTCTCTCTCTCTCTCTTTCTGTCCGTCAGAATGGAATCTGAAATCTTATTAAGTCGCAGCTGTGTCGCAACGTAGTCGACTTCGGTGTTGTAAAATTTAGTGCCAGCGGACGTCGGATTTTCGCGCTTTACGATCCTGTCTCGTCCGAATTAACGACGATCGCGTACCCAACGTCCACTTCACGTCTGCGAGGCTCCGCTTAGCGCGTCCTATCGATCCTCTTTTCGTCCTATGTACGACGCCTTTTTATTTTTTTTCCAGTTGTTAATTGGATGTTACGAATGCTACGGATTGCTGCCGATGCAGGTATAAAATTCAAACTATGCAGCTCCGATGTATTCTTGGCCGTTTTATTGTTGCACTGTGAAAGGATTCATGGCGAGCTCTCATTCTCCTGTTTTATAGCAAAAACGTTAAATTTTTACAAAGAGAATCGGATGGATTCCTCGGTACAAGGAATGAGTCGAAAAACGATAAAAATTCTAACGTCAATAGGAGAAACGAAAATGGAACTCATTCAAATTAATTACCGCGTAACTTTGAACATTTAGTATTTGGTGGTAGGGATTCGATATCTTGTACACCTTCAAATTATATTTCCGGCAGAGCCGCCTAATTTCCCGGCAAACTTCGAGCAAGAAGCCTCAAGAGACACTGTAAACTTCGTTTCAATTTTGCAGCAAGTTCATGCAGCGCAGTCGAGCTTCCAGCGAGCGATCTCGCCGAGATATTTGCTTAAAGGAAGCGAGATTTAACCGCTGATTAGCGTAGCGAAAGTCGAAGAACGGAAGAAACGTGGAACGGGACGTTTCTGGAAGAAGCTCTTAGGCGGAACAGCAACAGCTAGCTCGTAGAACGGTGTTCAGCAATTTTTATGCGACTTACGTACCGAGCCACGATTGTTCCGTGCAATTTTGCAGCCTGGCAAGGCTTGGCAATTTCGAACGGGACGAAGGAAGCGGTCCGCGCGATTACGAGGGGCTGCTTCGTATTCAATGTCCCCGTCAAAAACGTTCGAACCAGTCGTGCGTTCAACGCGATCGAACAGCATGAATTCGTAAAAGCTATGGTCCCACGTCAAATGGAACGGCGGTCGATGCTAATAAATAAGTAGGATCTGGTTTTTTTCACGTTCAGGATTAACTTAATCGTCGTAGCCGACTTTTAACTCGAAGGGACTTTCGTCTTCGAAACATCCAAGAACTCGAGTCTATTTTCCCGGTATTACCCAACGTATGAAAAAGAGAAAAATCAAATATATCCACGTAACGTTACGTACCACGAACTCATTACGGTAATACAAGGTCTAAATCAACGAGGACAGAGCTGCACAGAACTCCGAGACCATAATCCGAACGTCGGCCGGGTCACACCTAGCTGAATGCAAAGTAACGACCGGCTACAATTTTCGTCCAGCTGCTCGAAACGCTCGAAACGCTCGACTACGATTTGTATCGGGAACGTAATTTTCCCAGGGACGAGGAAGTTCACAGGACGGCACGTTCGTCCGGCGTGTCAAGCCCCGCACGAGTTACGAGACGCGAAATGAAAATGCCAAGCAAATCCGATTCTCCCTACGTAGCCGCCCTACCTTCCGCTACGTTTTTGTTCTTCAACCCTCTTTTTCTCCCCCTTTTTTTCTGCCTCTCGATCTTCGTCGCCATCTTTTCTCATTCAAGCTCGAACGTAATTCGCAGCCGTGTAACGTATCGCCTGAGCAGTGTCCAATTCCCCTTTAATTGGCGCAAACCTTCGACGACGCGTGCTATACGCGATACCTCGATCGTGTCGCCGATCGATCGTGCTTTACTGCGCGAGAGTGTTAGAGTGTTAAGTATATTTTACACCTGACAGTGAGTCGTAGTAAAAGTCGATATTTAAGAATACGCGAGGGGAGGCCAAAGGAATTGATAGATTCGAGTCGTAAACGCAGGGGAATAATTTATCGAAATATTTATTCAATTAACCCATAGATCGTTAATTTCGCGAGGTACGGTCAATTTGTGGAACGCGTTACCAAAGATCGCGCTGCGCTGCCCGCTTGGCCAACCCTTCGCACCCTCGGAATCACACGCCATCCATCTTTCCTCCAAGTAAAAACCACTCCGTTTCGCGCCTTCCCATTACGAGTTCCGTCCAACTCCCGCGTTTCCACTGTTTTGCCACCAAACAATCCACGAACACGGCACACATCCAAACAAAACGTTCCTTTTACTCGAACCGTTTCGCGAGCAAACAGCGACCGCCCCAAGGAGAACCTCGTTGCCGTCTCTCTCGCTTAAGAGAACAACCGAGCGGAGTGTGTCGGAAGAAATATAAAGGATAGAACGATGGGATAACTTTGAGGGGAAAGAGCCGGGGCCAGATCCTTGGAGGAGTCTTTCGACTTTGCGTTCCCTGCCCGATCTCCTTTCGAGTTCCTCGAGAAGTTCGCGTTAGAGAACCCCTGGGAACGGAACGTGGACGGTGTGGGCGGTCGAGGGGGATGCAACGGATGGCTATGCACGTCTAGGGAGTGAGAACTCGGCGGGTCGGGGGTAGCTTCCTGCAAAGAATATAAACAACGCGTTTTAATTAGAACCCCTTGGCCCGATGAATGCACAATTGTTGCCCTCCGGGGGCTTTGCAACGCCGCCGCCTCGACCCAGACTCCAGGCGGGCTTCCGGTTGCCAAGGCTGCGTGCGCCGTATATCAGATGCCCCCGGCCGGTAGATAAAACTAATTTTTCTAACTGCGCGCACTCGTCGGAATGGTTTATTTTCGCGGCATACTAATCGGGACGGGCAGGCGCGCCACCGCATACGTAATACACTTGGTAAAAAGACCCGTATCTCATCGTTGGCCAGGCAAACGAGATGGTAAACCAAGGCGGATGATGAACGGAACGCGCTTCGACCGCTCGCAGCTTCTGGAGAGCTGATGGAAAACTCTGATCAATGATGAGGATTTAGAACTGAAAATGTTCCCTTTTCCCCTTCTTCCCTTTCTTTTCTCCTTTTATTTTCGAGATTTAAATGTGTGATTACCGTTGGGTTAGAGAGGGATTCGAACGGATTTCCCTTTGCGTTTTAAGAACCCCACTGCGACTGAGTACAGTTTTTAATTCCTATCGGAGGAATCGGAGCGAGTAATTAGCGCACGCTCTCAGCGATGCAACGGTAACAAAAAGAAAGAACAGATTCTCGTCAACCCTCCGAAAAAGAAGATTCCGCTGGAATTCCTATACTAAAGTTTGTACGATAATATAATAATCGATCCATCGTTCAAGAGAGACGTGTGTGCGCGTCTCACCTGAACACGTGACCATAATTCCATCGGCCGGGGTGGTTCAAGGGTGCAGAGGCACATGTACACGTGCGTGATCCGGAGGATCCGAACGGGTGGTTCAGCGCGCGGCAAAGCAGAACACGTGACCGGCTTACGTAACGCAACCCCCATTGTAATGCACAATGACAACGCTATATATTAGCCAGGGTTTGGCGGAGACGGTGTTGCTATGCTGTTGCCAGGTAGCGCGTGTCGGAATCCCTCGAGCCATTGAACCGGCGGTTCCACACACGCGGACCGGCTAAAAGATTCCACGTCTCGCAACAGAATCGTCGATGCGGCTAAATTGCGTTCCGTACCGGATTCTGTAAACATCGTGGATGGTGTGTACGTGGCTTCCGACGTACGGAGGGATCTTCAGTGCTTTTCAGGCTGGGAATCGAACGATGTTGCGTGTATCGTTGCAACGACGTGCAATATCCTGAAATTTCTGCACCGCGAAATAAGGGCTGACTCCGTCGTCGAAGGTAACGCGAAAATGAAGGATGACAAAATTTTGTTCGAACCGTTGGTTTCGAGGGAAACGATTTTTAAAGTTCTTCCCCTACGCGTGCATCGGTAGCACGTGCTCGTAGGTAAGTGTCGCGACAATGCGCGGAACTACTACTTGCGATGCCGCCACGCGATACACTGTATTATGGACTTATACTACTGATGCGCTTTCATGACCTCAAACGCTTATACTTCACGTCTTATAGGAGCTTCAAGGATCATCCGTTGGAATCCTCCCTGAAATCAATTAAACCAGCCAATGTACAAATGTTCCGAACATCCGAAAGTAGCGCAATTCCATTCGACTGGGAAGTAAACGTAAATTCATTCTTGCTGGGGAGGAGTGGAGCTTACGTGCACGGATTCCGCCGATTCCGGTGGTGAAATCCCTGTTATGTGTTTCGTAACTGTATAATGGAGCAGCATATGCCCGATACGAGGGAAAAGGGGATAGGTTAGCGTGTCGTTATCGTTATCATTGTTTCGAGGAACTGCACTCGCATCGTACCAAGTTCGACGCCGGAACGGAAGTTCGTTCGCGTTGATGTCACGAACGCTTCGACATTCGGCACATTGCGGAGGCTTCGCGGTACGGGGAGTTTGGCTCTCTCAAAGTGGAGAACTGGTTTCTAGCTTTGTCGCGAAAATTGTCATCTGTTCGTAATCATTGGTAACAATACTTGGTTCCTCGGCGATCACCAACGCAGATAACATCGAAATGGTCAACAACGGATCCCACCGATCTCTCGATACACGATTGCGTGCCGCGAACGACTTCAAAGAGTCGAAGGAAACGATGCTTCTCGCTGCAGTCGACGTTCCATTCGGTGGAAAATAGTTCCATTGGATTAAGCACGAACGCTAGCCGCGGACGGATCTGTGGTGTACGGTGGGGATAAAGCTGACATTGGAAAGAGGGTGAAACAAGAGGCGGAAAGGGGAACAGGCGTCGTCGACGTCGGGTGTTCTCGCGACGGCTGTAGAAATTAATATAAATCTCATTTCCTCGCCTCGGATACACCGGCATTGTCTTACTCGACTTGCCGCTGCCGTCACCACCGCCGCTTTCATCCCCAAGCTGTCGCCGCGACCCCGTGTAACTCGAGCATTCGGCAAACACGTGCGCCTATCTCGAGTTGGCGCGAGACGAATAGTCGAGGGAAAGAGGGGAAAGAAAGGAAAGGGACCGAAGAAAAAGAGAAGAGGCTGCTGATGAAAGAAGACTGGCTACGACGTGAAACTTTCGGCACGCGGGGTCTCGTAATAAATCGGGATCTAATAAACGTGGGGAACTTCCATTGTACTATGGGGGAATAGTCGACGAGGTGGGAATGGAAATTGGGTTAGCGTGGTGACGTAGGTAACGAGAACGAGGGAAGGAATACCGTAGAGATGAATCCTGTTCGGGAGAATGCGTGGGCATATTTGGCCCGTCGATAATGTCGGCGCGAGGTTAGGCTTGACGAATGCTGAGGGATTAATCAGAACTATTTTTTGTATTTAAACGAAATTACTGTTGATTTCGAATGGTACTATTCGCGCGAAGAGGAACGTGAAAAAATTGTAGCTACTACTGTTTGCAAATAATTATTGTAATGTATCGTACGGTGAATGTATGAAGTTTTCAGCGCAGACACGCGAAAGGGTATTCTTGGTTATTGAATCGAAAATATCGTGCTCATTAACAAAATAAGCTTGCGGACGTAATACAGACTGTTTAATTACAATTAACACAATCATTTCTTTGTAATACACGCACGGGAATTTCAATATAAACGCATTCTTATGATACAAGCGATCGAAAATGCAATTAACGTAATGAAACACTTCCAATACCTACATGATCTTCAAATATCAGCGGAAATCAGTGTACATATCGAATCTGACCTACTTATACACAGTGAATCTGCGCAAATTGCGACATCAGCGAATCGAGCACTAAAGGGATCCATAATAATTATTTGATAAATCGAATTCGGATTCAAAATTATTCATGAAATTTACCCCCACCCTCTAATAACGAATTCCTGCATGATCATTATAATAACATTTCCATTAATTAATAATTTATAAATTATAGCTCACAACAAGGGTGCATTGCTCCTTTCGTTTACAACATATCTACTAAAAGCGACGACGCGTTAAATTAATCACAATTCTTTTCCTCTATACCCTTTTCGCTGCGTGAACAAATTTTTCTACGCTTAACATTTTAAGTAAAATATTAATTTTTCCCATATTCTGTATGGAATCGATAGTATCAAGTTGACGGCGCGTAATGAGGAACAAGGCGGCAAAGGGTTGCTCGACGTCATGCGATAAATAAACGAGCGATTAATTAGCGTGCACCTCCGAACGAAATCTAGCTGACGCCGTGCCGTGGTAAATCCGCGGCATATAATAATCGAGAATCGACGCTTTCGTGCCGTTCATAGCACGTGGATAATTGATACGCCGTCAAGTTTCCCTACGGCGTTATGTATTCGCGCCTTCGCCAGCCCGAAACCCCATTGTCGACCGGAGTTAATTACACACCAACCGACTACTCGGCGGAATTTATCGAAAATTAGTCCTTCCGCTGACGTACGATCTGACTTAGCACCGTATTTAGGGAGGTCGCGCTCGACTTGATCGAGTCGCGCTCGTGAGCCTGAGAGTTGCGATTATGTTACAGAGGGAAAACGTCTGCCGAGAGCGAGAGGGACCGGGTACGAGAAATTATGGAAATTTCGAGGAACCATATAAGGATCGTGCAATGGGTAACGAGTTATCTTAATTTCGTTTTCGTTCGAGGCAATCTGTATGCAGAGTGGGCCGTTAAAAATTATTCCAACATGCCGGAAAGTACTAGAACGAGAGTTTATCGTCTGAATATTAAGTAATTTTTATGTGGAACATTTTGTTCTTATTTCCATAGCCTCATAAATATACATGATTCGATATTCCCGGAATACGACATTACGCGACATTTCGCACGATGTTTCAGTTAAAGACTCGTATTGTACGCGTAGCCATTCACAGTGGTGTACAACAGAGGGTGTTACGCGAAATGTCCGTCACACGCACGTGTAGTCTATTAATTTCCAAAGTCATTTTTCTGGGAAACAAAGCTTCGTTCGATATAACGTTATTCTATCATTCCATCATATTTCAACCCATCGAATTCACCCACACGCCACTTGTATCATTATTTACAGCTCACCGTGTCTAAAAGGCTCGTAATAAATTATCCAGTGGTGATCGAAAAAACGGATCCCCCCAAAAAAAGATAGAATTTAGAATAAAAATTGCACGACTACTTCCCACTGTAACTCGCACCGAAACTTCAACCTGCGAACATAAAAACATCCGGCCGTCGATCTTTAATTTCGCCACCCTACTTCCTTCCTCCGCCACTCATCCCCAGTCCCAATCACTCGGACACCCGAGGCAACATCGAATCTAACCCAACGTCAGACCGCATTAGTCGTTCGTCCAACCGGTAAGAAAATTACGAACACCCCATCTACCGAATCCGTAGAGCTATCAGAGTCCGTGGCCAATCTGTTCCGTAGCCGTAAGCGGGCGGAAGGTTGCCGATTCGTGGCGAGCATAGGGGTGTCCCGATGCCCTCGCAAGCAAAATAACGTCGCGTGTAAGTGCACGGATAGACGGGGGTTGGGCCGGCTCCCCGTAACCCCCAGGTGCATCGCGGTACAACGGGGTGGTTCGGGGGGTCAGACGAGGCCGGAGGAGGGTAATATAACGCGAGAGGTATAGAACTCGGTAGACTCGGTTAATTAACGGAACCCACATGGGACGGGTCGCGCGCGTCCTGTCCGAGAGGACGGTCGGACCTCTTTCCAACCCTTTCGCCCGGCATCCACGGCCCGTGTCACCCCTGTCGCGCTACCACGCCGCAAATACAGCCGTACGTAAATAACTTCTATCCACGTCCCTTATCCGGGCTTTGCATCGCGCCGAACAACAAGAGACGAGAGGCTGCGAGAGCAGGAAGACGGGTGCGGGCGGTTGGTAAAGGAGGGACGAACAGACGACGGCGGAGGGGTGGTAGATAAAGTCTCGACTGTCTGGCTGAGTAGGAACCGGAAGAAACAGGCTAGAAGGAAGCTTCGTCCGGTCGCTTAATTAAAGAAATCCTTGTTTACTGCTGGCCGACTCTCGTCGACTCTCACTTCGTTACGTAACAGGTGTCGTGAATAAGTAATTCGGATGACGGGCCCTCGCGGAGGTCGTCTTGGGTATTCCATTACGTATTTATCGACGTTTACGGGTACGCTACTTAAAAGGGCCAAGGATTCGTCGTACAAACTCCGAAGAATGCCTTCATTATTTAACTACCCTCCGCGAGATATTTTTCCTTTCTCTCTCTCTCTCTCTCTCTCTCTCTCTCTCTCTCTCTCTCTGCGTGTGTCCTCTGGATTTCCAATCCGTTGATCGTCTACCACAGTTTGACGCGTGAACTTTTTCCCTCCTCGCGATGCGCCCGTTGAATTTCAATATCGAATCGTCGCTATCGTTCGATCTCTGTGCACGCGCAATTCAACGTTTCATTTGTCTGTCGGTACATAAGTCATTGATGGGAGGGAGGGAAGGGTGTGAAAAGTTGGTAGAGCAACCTGTCGGACGAACAGCAGGCTCGTGATTTTTCCTGGGGACCCGTTTAATCCTTCGCACGGCTGGAATTAAACGGGACGCCGCCCAGTGACGGAATCGTGGCTTCCCGAGATGAAAAAGAGGCGGTACGTTGTGGCTAGGAAAAAGGGACGACTAAACTACCATTCACCGTGGACGAGGGGACCACCGTTGCTCGTTTCGCTGGCCTGTCTAGAAGATGAACGTCGAATACACGAGGTGGCCTTTGCATGGTATCTAACGGAATACAGCCAGGTGGTAGAATCGGGTAAACGTCAAAGTTTACATGTTTAAGAGACCCTGAGCGAACGAATTGACGGGAACCTGAGGAGATGAAGCCATGAAATCTTAGTCAGGAAAGTGTGGGGTGTACAGGTTGTCCGCCTAAGTTCTCGATGAGAAATTGTTGTACGGGTTATCCTATCTAACGATTTAACAAGAACTCTAACAATGATTTGAATTCTGTCAAAGAAGATATATACTATTACAAGATTATTGGTGAAAAGGAAAAAGATGAATAGAAAATTTCGAAAAATTTACAAGCTTAACCGAGAAAAACATTCCTTGGTTAACTCGAAATCTAATATTCAACCGAATAGTGTGCTTCGTCTACCGTTGAAAAATTAATCCTGACCCTGTTACCGGCACGCAATTCTGAACAGCGCTACCAGCGATCGATACCACTGTTTAACGTTTCAATCTAATATTTCGCTGCATTATCAAAAATTCCGGACCGCGAATAAAGCTGGTAACTCGCAGACACCGCTCGTCGTCCCAGTTGGCTGACAAGGCCGTTCCGCTGGCGGAACAAAGATTTCAAGAGAAAACGGGGACGGGAACGTGGACGGGGACGTGGACGGGGACGGGCACCGTGCGAAAGAGCCGTCGCAAGAAGCGTTACAATGTAACGACCCTTCCCCGTTCAAAGATTCCTTGGTGGCGCGCTTTTTGCGTGAAAAATTAAGCCTCCGAGACCGGTGGGTGACGTGCACCCGACCACTCTGCGCCGAGCTTCGTCCGCTTTGATCATCCTCGCTCTGGTTATTGTGTTTTTGCGAGAGACGGGGGGTTCAGCGCGGTGTGTCATCGGGTCGTGAGAAAAGAGCGACGGAAGCGTGACTGTGAGCGACGTTGAATAGATCTCGTTGATAGAACGAGGTTAATTATTTTGAGAAAATTGTTTGTAGGAATACTTAATTGATGAACTATGGATCAACCATTTTTGCAATTTTATAATCTAAATAGAGAGTTTTAATCCGTAAATATACACCCCTTGTTCCAAAGCCTGTACCTAACGGAAAAATTACGAAAAGAAAATTAGAGAACTGACTTAGGCACAATGATGAAATAGCTTTTTGTATTTTTATACGTGTTTTCTTTATGTTTTACCTCGACCCAAAATGTATGTTGCAGACTGCCGCGCCTTATCAGCGTACTCTGCTTTCCTGCAACATTTATATCCCCTATAAATGCATAAATAGTCTATTGATTAGTTTCACCCAGTTTATTGATTACCTTCAATCTAGTTTAGGTTTACAAGTAGTTCGTGTCTGTCGGAGAAATAGGTGAAACTTACTCGATAGTTAGAGCAGGTAGAATAACTTTCTCGACCGCACTACTCAGTTCGTTACTGTTAATCCATTTAAATATCCTGCTATTTTTTGAAAGATTAATTTAACTAACACGCGATTTAGCGTAGAATGCAGCTTAATTCACCATACTTCCTTAGATACATAAATAATTCTGTTAGTACACACCAATATGCGAGAAGCATTTATTTAATAGATGCAAATAAGCCTAAAATTTCCCAGTTAATAAGTAAACGAAATTTTCAGAATAAAAGAAGGTAAATCGAGCAGGCTTGATCAGGTAATGTCGCGATTTCGATCGCGTGAGAGAACAGAGCGGAAAAGACAAGGAGCTGCTCCATTTTTTATCTTGATTACGTTCTTCCGAGCAAACTCTCTCATTTAAATCTGCTCCATCGCTTCAGCGAACTTGATTTGTTTCATATAGACAACGAACGATTACTCCTTTCCTCCACTTGTTGGTTCGAGTTCGCCGCCACTCTTACGCTTTCTTTTACTTTACCGTGGTTTACTTGAAAATCGTTCCATCATTGCAACAAATTCAAGAAATTCAAAAAAGCAGGATAATCAAACGTACTTCGCCAAAACGGTATCAGAAGTCCACGAATTCTAAGTGGAGTCAATTAGGCTTGTTCGATAACAATAATTTACTCTGAATCGTTAACCTCGTTCGCCCACAAATAACACGGCGATCTTTTTCGTTCGGCATTTATTCACTGGGAACTCTTTTTGTCCAAACATTAGCCACGTTAAAAAGGAAACTACGAGCGGTAAAGTACCCTGGGTCAATTCTGAGGCAAACAAGGAGAAAACGGCCGCTAATTACATTCGAGATTCTTCTCCCATTGAGCGTCCTTGGAAGTTCGCAGTTTCTGGCAACTGCGTCGGAAACGGCGGAGTTGGAAATAATGCAAAAGTACGGGGTGGAAGAAAAAGGAGAAGGGCGGGTGGTGCTGGGGGGTAGGCGGGATGCAGTCTGACGGAACGTTCGGTGCTGTATTTCAACGGCGAAGTTTGCCGGGGACAGTGCGCCGTGACTTCTTAAAAGCGACGCCAAAAGCAGAGCGGCGGCGGCGGCGGCTGGGCTCTCTCTAGCCTCTTTAATTTTTACATTCGTCACTCCGGTGCTCAGGGTGACGCCGTTTGCCCTGCCGCGGCGCGATTCGCGTTTCAACGTCGGGCTTGTAACTTTAAGCGCGAGCGATAAAGTAAACCGGAGTCGTGCTTGTTGGAAAATAAAGAAAAAGTGGAAAATTGTTTGCGCTTTCCGATTCGTCGTTCTGGTTTTATTTTGACGCGAGGGAATTCGTAGCCCCTTCGCGGCGTTTGAAAATCGTACGCTTCTAACGCTTCTAACGCTTGTGGTATCGTAACCACGGTTTCCTAAAACCTTACCACCCGCAACGTTGCGGTATCCCTGCCACGGTTTCTGAAAATTGGCCGCTGGCAACGCGGTAATACGGAACCCTTCAATTACTCGTTTCGCCGACGGATTCTTCCCGTCTGAACTCCTCACACCGAGACCACCCGTCGCGCACAATGGCTCTTGCCCGCGATCGATCCCCAATCGTCACCACGGTTTTCACCGGTCCCTCTACGCCCACCCCTGCCTCTACTTTCTCTCCTTCTCATCCCTTCACGGAAGAATCGAGGAAATGCAATAAGGAGCGCGGGAATCGAAGAACAATAGGGTGTGACAGAACCGCGGAAACGAAGAAATAGAAGCGGACGCGGCGTTCGAGGCACGTATCGCCCCTTCAGAGTCTACGGCTGCGGATGTACCTACATATGTACATCGAACTGATCCAAAACGATCTCTTAAACGGTCACCTCTCCCCCTCCATTGACCACGGAATTCACTCACGAAAGGATCCACGGCAAAGTGAGTAGAGGGAGGAACGGGCGAGGAACCCCTCCCGCACTCACAGGAGAGCTTAAACCGAAAACATAATCAAATCTCGCTGAGAGCTGCTGCGGTGCAAAGTTACTAATTGCTTAATTTCCCTCGACTTGTACGCCGTCCCTCTTTCTCCGAACACTCTCGTTCTATGCCAGTGGCCCTCTCTTTCATCTTTATTTATACACGTGTCTTACCTCGACTAGTCTCTTCACCCTGTCACGCGAAAGGGGAATATTTCGATACGTGCTCCGATTCTCTTCAATATTCTTGCACGTTTTCTTCCGTTCCACCCTGTTCGTCCTTCCTTTTATTACTTTCGTCCAAAAGTATTTCGAATTTAATACAAGCTGTAATCTAATGACGATCGTGCTTTTGACATGTCGCTTTAAATCTTGCACGATTCGATCAGAGGAGGATGAAGATGTGAATATAACGCTTGCATAAAAAAAATCAGCATTCCAAGTAACTTTTTGTTCTTCGACAAGCGAGCAGTGGAAATTTAAACGATTCGTCTATTTTTCATCACATATTTTCTGCTTCGCGCAAAAGTGTCTCAGCGGGCACTTAAAATTCTTTCCATCGCTTTGATCCCCTCCTTGCGTCAACTTTCTTATTATTACTCCTCGTCCATTATCTTCTCGTTTTTGCCAAGTACCACCTCGGAAGCTCGCGGGAAAAGGTGTTACGCAAGAACATCCGATGAAACTTTCTTCCTCTCGCAGAGAAGAAAAGCAGCATCGGGTATTTCCACCCTCGACGACAGAACAGACAAGTTGCACGTGTGGAGGAGAGAATTTCCTCCTGTTGTCGTCAAGTGTTATTCCTTGTTCTTCGAGCAGCTTTCCTTCCATTTCTCAACAGTCGCTTGTCGTGTCACATTGTTCGAATGTCAGTCCACGGATAAATATCGATTTCTTATCAATTAAACTAACAAACTCGTGAGCGACACTCTTCCCTCTCTGCGCAAGCATACAATCCTACGTTATTACCGTTTAACACGATTCGCCTATATATATACATATGTGTCGATAGGGGCTTGTAACAAATGACACGATTTCATCGTGGACAAAGTAATTCCCAGATTTAATTAACAATATCATGCAACGCGCGACCGTGGAAATCCGTGCGATTCCAATAAAGTAATGAAGTTACCTCGCTTCGTTTTCGTAGGAGCATCGGAAAGGGGAAATTGGTCCATTGGGTGTAAGATGTTTCAGCGGTTGAACGGAATGGAAGGACGGAACGATTAGATCGGACAAGGATGGCGAGTTTAAAGCAAGAGGAGGTCTGGCTTTTGCCTCGAGTGAAACGTCAACAACGATAATCTGAAGTGAAAGGATGATGGCCACGACGACAAGGAGTTTCGAGCAGGACGAGTTTAATGGCAGACGAAGCTGGTCTTAAGGCGAGAAACGTGGCTATGGGAACTACGATCGTAATGAAGACTAAGGATTTCGGTCGGTTGAAATTGCGCAGTCGTACATTTTCCAGCATCCCTATTGGCAACGTTTTCTGTATACACGTACGTAAAAAAATCTACGGTACCTCGTGAAAGTTCCAAAAGATCGATGTCGACGATTCCTCCCAATATCTTCTACTTCATTCTGCTCGAATAGCTTTTGCTTACACGATTTACTTTGATCCTTCTTTCGATTCTCGCTTATGAACCCCCCCAGTTCGTGGCAGTTACCTCGGTAAACCTTCGTATATTAAACCAGAGACACGACCCAGAGGTCTTATAGACTTCAAACAAAGGACGAGAAGTAGGAAATATCATAAGAGCCTAATACCCAGATCACAGCAAAACCCTTGAAGCACGAAGAACGACAGCAAGGAAAATAAAAAAAGAAAAAAAAGAAAAAAAACATAAAAGAAATCGCATCGAAACGATCAGTAGAAGAATACAGTGAAAAATAAACGCGAGCTGTAAAAAATACATAAAAAGTAAACAGGATTTTCGAAAAACACACGAGAACAAAAAACAAGGAATTAGGTCAATAGAATGTGTAACGTACGTGACCAATGGAAAAAAGAAATGAATGCTGAACGACAACGTTACAAAAAGAGATATAAAAAGAAAGGGAAATAGCTGAAAAAAAATTACCAATGAAAGGAACGAGTAATTAGGCCACTGTTACGTAGCTAGTTAATCGTAGAACCATTTGAACATCATCCCTTTTACCACTCTCCTCTTTCGTTTTTCGAATCCAGCTGCCCGAAACACGAGATTATATATGACGGTCGAACTTCTCGAAGATTAATCGATCGCGTACAGAGAGAAATATGGACGAAGCGATGCGAGGACGTCGACTGATGGCCGCGTTATAATTTTCATCGGACGTCCCGGTCGCGATTTATAATGACAGACACACGGCACACGTCGGTTCTTCATACGTCACCGATCCCGCGCACAGGATGAATCGTTCAAACCAGACCACCTGTCAGTTCCCACATAGGGGAGGCGCACAGGGATCCCAGGACACCTTTCGAGCCGTAGGAATTTTTTATCGGCCCTGAAAGGCCAGTTACAAAGTTGGAAAGGCTGGTTCGGTGTTTGAAAAGTTACCCATTAAAATGCTCGTTCCGAATGAATAAAATGCCACCTTATGTTTGACTGAAAACTGTATAAAAGCCTAATGTTCTCTCTCTCTCTCTCTCTCTCTCTCTCTCTCTCTCTCTCTCTCGAAAGAGAACGACGAAAACGAATGCGTACGCGCAAAGACCGCGTTGCTCGGGACAAAAGATTTTGAAGATAGACCCCGAATAGCAGAAACGAGTACATACATTCTCGCCGCCGGGAAAGCTTGCGCGAATGTGGATACGGATCGCTTTAATCGCGTAAACGGATTTAGAGGCGGACTTTTGTGCGAACAAAGAACGGGGCAGGTTCCATGGCACGTTGACCGGGAACTTTATAGAGATGGCCAAGCGAGATTAGAATTCTTCTGTCCGCTGGGAATCCTCGCGCGTTCCGAAACTTGCCTCGGCTACAAAAGTCGAAAAGCTCGACGCTCACAAAGCGAAAGAGAGAGAGAGGGAGGACAAGCAGAGGAATTAGAAACAGCAGTATTGGTAGGAGTGAAAGAGTTGGAGTCGGAATAGGAAAGTCGGGCTGGTTACACTGGACCACAGGTTAGAAACTAATAAACTCTGCGACCATAAAGCTCTCGCGGCTTACGCAACATTCTACCATCGCGAAATTGCAAATCCTGCATAAACCACACAGGATGCAACACCGGAAACCCCTGACTAGTTACGACAATTTGCGACCTCCGTTTCTACGGTCTCCTCGGTCAAATATGCTAAACAGACGTGCTGTCTCTATTCGACACGCTTAATTTAATCTGTTTCAATAATTTGCAGGCTAGCCGTGTGTCTCTCATAGTTGTCTAAGCGTCGCGATGAAGAGAAGTACAAACAAATTCCACATTCTATAATATACTATACAAATTGAAGAGAGACTAATCACTGTCAACCATTCTCACATATTTTAGAAACGTACGAGAACTGGAGCAGCACCCAGTGCACGTCCATTCTTCTCGTTCTCCTTTCCCATTTTCGCGATCGAGGCAAGGAAACTAGACAACGTCACAGAAGAGAAACAGACACGAGGTTACGGGCGACCGCAGTGCCCGGCAAATTGTACGAAAACGCGGGGGAGACTGGCCTTTCCAAACTGTACCATCCTCCGGCACTTTTGTTTCTTTTTTTTTCCAACCGTTTGAAGAACGGTTACGTGAATTGGCACGGCAGGAACGAGAGCAATCGATCTGTCGATGGATAGCGGTGCCAATGAATCGTTCGAACGCGAAACGAGACCACCTATCGTTCCTGGTCACGATCAGGCGATCCAGCAGCGTACCATCCTGAAGGATATCTCGTTCGATCGCGATAAAACGTTTCTTTTCTGCTTTTTCGACGATTTAACAAATAGCCAGATGGTGGAAAGGGATCCCCTCTCGTCCTGAAATACTTTCGCAGAGGGTAAATCCATACGCCATTTTTCAATCAGTCGGATATCGTATAACGAAATATTTTAGGCTTTTACAGCTTGACACTATATATAATACCTATCGATATTATTAAAGCTTTCGAATGCCATGTCCTTAGAAGCATTGAATCTCCAACTACGCTATGCGATAGGCGTACAGTGTATTTGAAGTTTCGTAACGCGATAGTTTTATCAGAGACGACGTTGTTTAAAGAGCTCGTTCTTCCTTTCTGTTCCTTTATCCGACAAAAATATGATCGGTTTCGCAGAGAGATGTTCGAGCAATAACCAGCTCGTGGAAAAGTTTCAACGATACTGCTGAAATTTCGAAAAAAAGGGGAAAACAAAAGGAAGATCGTTTCTGTTTCTTTAAAGGGGACAGAACTTTCGATAGAGTCTTTCAAAAGACAAATTCTTTCGCGCTTGAAAAAGTTCCGGTCGTTTGGGGAGCAAGAGAAGGAAATGGAGGAATGGCGTATGGCGTAACTGGAACTTTGTACCTCCGACACTTGTGAAATCAAGGTGTAACAGGTGAGCCGTTCGAATTCCGGTAGACATTTCTCGACGTGTTGTCCCACACCCTCTCGCGACTGTCGAAAATACACGATAACCACAATTGCGTGATCTATGAAACGTCAAAACACATTCCATACAAACTTAATCTTTTTATACAAAATTCGTATAGAACACCGTAGACATGTCGTATAGAAGAAAAAGTTCACGAAAAGATCGGGGTAAGAGAAACTAAAAATTGAATTCAATTAAAACCGAAACGGTCCGCAACTCCCTCCGAATCCTCCCCTAAGCGACAAGAATCGCCACTATCTCAGGCTGACATACACCGGCGGTAAGTGGCTCTAAAGGTGTGCATTAACATCAAGCGAGCGAAACTTTCCTAGCCGTTTCACTTAATTCGGCCGCGCGACATTAAAGAACCGAGGCGTCCTCCACGGAGTGGCCCGCAAAAAAATGGACCTTGCCGTGGCCAATTACGTAACCGACTTATCTCGACGTTCCTCGACGACCGGCAGCCGGCTCTTGCGGCCCCCGGAGGACTCGTAAACGCGGCCCGAAAAGAAGTTTCGCCAATGAAAACTGTTGGCTGCGGTAGCCATAGCGGAGCGCACCTTGATATTTAGCCATTTGAAGTAATCGCCCATTCAGGACGCCGATTTATATCTCGTTATGGTTTAGAGAAGGACCGTAGCGGATGAAGGCGGTGGGGGAGGGGGGATGTAGCGGCTAGCATTGTTCGTAGGCCAAGGAAAAAGTGGCCCGCTAAGGTACATCTCCCTGATCTGCGTACTAAGGGTCCGTGTTCTTATCTCCTGCTTATTTTCTTCTTTTCGTCTCTGAGGAACCAGCCTTCTACGAGAGTAGTAAGAGAGGGGTGCCTGCTTTTCGCTTGTCCCTCCACCTTTCTTTTTGTTCTTTTCACTTGGTTTTCTCTCTGGCTGTTAAAAAGGATCGCGCGGAGACTCGTCGAGGATCCACCTCTCGTCTCATTGCGAAGGAAACAAACGAAACTGGGGAAAATCGCCTTTGCCGTGACGACGCGACGGTATCCCCTTTCCGCTATTGTCGCTCGACGATGTCCTTTCTTCCACGGCTACTCGTATTTTTCCTTTTCCCGTGCCTTTTTTCTCGGGCTCAGACCGAGCCTCCTGCGCGCTCGAATTCGTTTTCCTCGACGGATGAAAGGTAAGCTCCCCGCTCTGGAGACTTCAAATACAGATGTCTAGATGCCTTTCCTTGTCGAACACGCGCGTATGTACGCGTACGAGTGTAGGGTACCAGCTTCAATTTGCATGTAGATTCGATTCTGTTTTTGCGTATGGTGATAAAAGGAGATTAAATCGTCCAGAGTATTTCTGGAGAGTTTCCGTTCCTGATCTCTTGTCTAAAAAGTTTAGCGATAGCTTGCGAAAGCTCATGCGACCGTTGAAATTGAACGCGGACAATCACGAGTTCGCGGAATTCGACAGACGCCATACTAATCGTTTGGAAGTCGTCATAGACCACCTTCAATTACTAGAACCCATTATACGTAATGGGAGAGTCGCAGAATGTCTATGATTCAAATTTGCTAAAGTTCCACCACGAAAGGGTATGCCAACCAAATTCTGTAATGCTTGGTCGGTTGGACCAATTGGGTCCAAAGTATACTTCGTGTCTCTGACACGATAACTAGCTAAATCCCACAAACAAGAAGCGGTCTCGTTCGAGTTGTATGGTTCTAAAATCGCTTCAGATGATTGCAAATTCATAGCGTAGAAAAATTGAAACCCTACGATTTTTTTAACAACGCTGTTAATCACTGTCACGCAACAAGGTACGCGTAAAGTTACTCTTTCGTAGTCATTCGTTCGCTCATTCTCTGTCAGGATCCAGCCTTTATTTCGCAATTTATTTTTATTCCACGCTTTTCGCAGCTGCCCTAGAGTCCCTATGATCCTGTTGTAATGCATATTACATTTCCAGGCCACGGCTGGTCGATGGCGTCGCCCAACGCTGCCACGAAAGAGTAAGAAAGGTCGATCTGCTTATGCGATTGGCGAACGCCGACCAACGAAAACTTCCCCACCGGTCCTCTACCCACGCTTTAACCAGCCCTGCCTGTTTCTACGTACCCGTGGCAACCACTTCCGGTCGAGCGACTTTCTGCAAACGAGTTTTCAAGTCCACGCTGCTGGGCAAAGGGGATATCGCGGAATTCCACAGGTGCCCCCGCCATGGAAACCTTTCCAATTTTTCCCCACCCCTTTCTCTCTGTCCTTATTATTCCCTTTGCGTTTGCACCGCTCTCCTGTTCTTCGGTTAACTTTTTCATCTTTCCTTCGACGCTATGGAAACTAAGGACAAGGTTGCAAGCTAGGTGAAGAACTTTTGCATTCAGCCTTGTTCCTCGTACTCCGATCATATAGTTTGATCTAAATCAATTTTTAAACAAAAAAGACACAACGTACTCTTCTACCGATGCACCTAGATAACAAGTAAAATTGATGGAGGAGCTGAAATCTGTTTCCACTAATCCCTGAAAGGTTTCGAAACGGACAAGGGGGATTATGGAACGACTTATAAGAATCGAGAAAATTTCTCCAGTCAAAGGCAGAACTTTAATGTCAAAGTTTACTGGTGTAGTTCTGAGAAAACGGTGGAAGTCTACCCCACCGAGCATCATTGAAAAATCGTGGAACTTTTATCGAGGGATCATTTATTGTAGTTTCGCGAAACATTCGAGCAACGAAACGACGCTTATACGAGAATAACATAAATAATGTACCGGGGGATGTATTGAAACCATTCACAGCTGAGAACGATTTTGAGGGGAGTCGAGGGCGGACACGAAACGTCGTCGACGAATCGCGCGAATTTGTCGACAGCGAAATTCCAGGCGCACCGGTACACGCGTTTCAGAGGCACGTTAAGTGCACCTAAGCAAATGCTCGCGCCACCCTCGTGCCCCAGGAAACGTCGCGAGGTTTACGTTTCGGCTCGTCCGTTTGCATTCCGTTTCGTCGGTGAATATTCCGACGAAAGAACCGCCCATCGTTCGGTTCTTTCTGGCCCCAAGGTGAAACCGCCAGCCGACGCCGTCAGGCAGCTGTAGGTGGTGAACATCGGGCGACTGGCGGGCGGCAGAGGGACTCGAAGAAGAGGGAAGCACCATTTCCAGAGACGTTTGAGTGGCGACGTGCATAATTCAACGGTAATGCCGTGAGTGCGCACAGACGACGTACGACCCAGTGAATTCCATCAGGTCGAAAGTTTCCCAGTGTTATTACTATTTACCCGATACTCGTCGCAAGTCGGTTCGCGTACCGTTTTCATTCGCGGACAACAATTAACCGTCTTCAAGACTATTTAGTTCGTGAATTGGACGACGTGTTTATCTTTCTATGCACCTTGCCAGAATGGATAAAATTGATCTCAAAGTCTTGCCATGAAATTTCTAGAGTGACACCTGCACAACGTTAGACCGTGGAAGCCTAAAAATTTGTAGATACAAAACATTTCTACGTTTGACTTCTCAACGTCAAGCGTGACAGAATTCTCGTTATCCACAAGCCAAAGTATTCGAACCCCACAATCCCTTCTGCGCGTCCACGCAGCTGAATTAATGCAAGATAATAACTGAAAAGGGCAGCGGTCCGTAGCGATCGAAACAAATCGGGCAGCCTGGAAATGAGCATTCGTGTGCAGGTAATCGGTCGGCCGTATAATTCAGCGGTAAAGGTTGGTCGCAGGCAGACAGTGGAGTTGCCACGTGTATGGTCAGCCGGGCTGCGTCCGTCCGCGAACTTTCGACTATTATCACTATTTGCCCGGGTGCTCGGCTGTACGTGCAATAACTTCACCGTTGCCTCCGCAGCTGCACGTGACACAGCAACGACTATGTGTTTCTGCCTACCTACCAGGAATCCTCCTGGCGTTCGCTCGACTCTTCGCCTTTAACCCTCTCGCGACTGCTGGCGTCTACCAACGCGAGCATTAGAAGCAACCGTAACTGCTTCATGCGCGTTGCACTTTCGGTGGAATAATTCGAAACAATAGATGGAGTGTCTTACGCTTGTTACGAGAGATGGTCGGTCCTTGAAGAACAGTATCTTCGCAGACATTTACGCGTCTTTTTCTGACTTTTTCCTCCACTTTTTCCTATGATAAAATTCGAAAGCTAGAGAGTCGTTGTCTTTACGAGGACATAGAAACGTGGTACTTAAAAATTCATCCCTCTCGATGGCATGTGACTTGAAACGCAGCCATACTTACTTAAGTATTCGACGATTCTAATTCTGTTCTGTAGGAAGTAATGGTAATTTTTGTTTTACTGAAATAATATAATGCTGACACCAGGTGATCTGTCAATTACGAATACGAGTTACTAATATTATCTATAATCAATTTTAAATCTCTTCTGCAGGCGAAGAAAAATAATTCTATGAACGTTGCTTTTAGCATTCTTATAGCGAATAAATTAGAGGAAGCCATATATTTCGCAAAGTTGCTCGTTTTTCCCTCTCAGCAAACAATGTTAACTACACAAACAAGCCAGTGGGTTACCCCGAATGTAACTCACGATTCACGGCTCTTTGAACGACACTCGAACGTGTGTACGTACGCCCCTCTCTACCTCTATCACTACTCGTACAACGCGATGCGTGTGCCAGCAAGATGTCTGGCAACCAAACCGACTTGAAAAGCGGAACCGTAACCGGGGAGAGTATTCAGACGTGTCCGATGTAAATCGTTAATTTAAGAGAGGTGCTCTAGTTTGACTTAAATATTGACTTTTCTTAGTTAGCGCGAGTCTGCCTCTCAGCAGTAGTAATGTCGCGTGTGTATTCAGCCTCGCTTGGACGACGGCACAGCCTGTGCAAAGGAGAGACTGTGAGCGCTCAAGTGCCGCAGACAAAGAAAGAAAAAGTGAGAATCGAGGAAAAGAGAGTGTTGAAAAAGGATACACGATAATGTTCAGATATCTGGACAGAGCGTCCGAGTGTAAATGTCGCTTATGATACGACCTTAACTACTCATTGTACAACCCATGATTTCTTTACACGTTCCCTACAGTAGTATCACTACGTAAGTAGTGTTGCACCAGCAGTGATCAGGCAACTGGTAGCAATCGATCACGGTTGAAATGGATCGTGAAAATGAGACTGTAATAAACCAATTACAGCGAGGAGATCTTAGCTGCTGAAGTAGAATACAACAATTACGAGCAAACAAGTAAAATTGAAATACATAAAAGCGAGCAGGTATAATGGGCACCACCTATCGTCGCGCAACCATGGCAAGGCTGTTTACCGTCACGCACATTGAAAGGTACTCTGTACAGTTGCGTAGCTTTTCGGGTAAGTGGAATAGAACTGGCTATTGTTCAGCGAGAGATTGTATACGGTTGAACAAACAGAATGTACTAGCAAGATATAATCACGTGTACAGAGAGTAAAACAATGCCGCGCATGATTAAACGCCTGAATTGAACTCTGTTATGCGACATGTCTCTATCATTGTGTACTCGAAAAGCACCTGTCCACTCAAACTATGCTTTCCTAGATAATAGAAATTACCAAATTTCTGGCTGAAAACGAAATTTAATAAAGCATGCGGGTAAAGTCCAGATAAAAAAGACCGAGACATTGAATATACTCTGTCTTTGAACATTTTAAGAGTTTAGACATACGAACGCGCACAAGAACGCCGAAAAGGAATTAACGGTAATGATATAAATACGGTGCAAGTAGAAGAGTCCTGCCGCTGGACAGACAGGTGGCTGGAAGAAGAATCTTCCTGGGAGAAACGAGGCGACGCGACAGCGCCTCGCCAGTGATATTGTTACTACTTAACGCTGGTTGTTGCTACTACTTACACGGCGTTATGTTTGCTGGTTCCAGCTAAGCTTTGTTTCTGTAATTACGACGAGAGGTGGCGAGGAGACGCGGCAAACCCGCGGTCGCGTTAATTCGTCGAGAACAATTCATTTCAGCCTGGCAGATGCTCCTCTCTGTCGGTCGGAAACCTCTCCTAGGCGTCCCTAACGCGAGATTAATGAACGGGTTTTAAACATTTCCATTTCGAATTGTTTCTCGAAGAAAGGTAATAAAAAGAGGGACAGAAAAAGCGACAGAAAACGAAACTACGAAATTGTGACTCGTTTAATTCGGCGCGATTCTTTTCCTGCTACTACTTTATCGGTGAACATTCTCTCTCCTCGAGATTAGTCGAGGAATGTAGCGAGCGGACTGCAACAGCTCAATGAAAAGGAAGAATTCGAATGTTGCACTCGTAGATGGGAAGTGTTTTTAACGATATTGAATTTTAAATTGTCTAAATAGATACGAATTGGCTACCTTCGCGAGTTCGTTTGGAAAAAACAAAAGCGTACCGCAGTAACTGTATCAGACCCCTGCTTTCTCGTCGTCTTTTGTCGCAAATGTTACAATTTCGAAAGGGAAGTTCAATTGATATGGGAACCAGGCAAGTTCTGCAAAGTTGCAGCAATTCGACGTTGCACTTTGCGATTGTTTCTCGTTTTTTGAACACAGAGAGTCACGTACGATGGGCGTGCCTCTGAAGCTGCACTCGATGCTAGCACGGAAACACTCTCCAGCGGTATACTGATCTAAGAAAATGTCACGACCTACTTCGAATTTAATCCTATCGCCTACGATAATATATTTGAGAGTAATTGGGAACGAGCGTCAGCGGAATATTGCCTGATAAAAATCTTTAAAGAAAGAGTAGAATTTTTTAAGGAATTTAGCGAAGCAGCGATTTAACTTGACTTTTCTTTCGACAATTTTTATTCACCATTATTGGCAGTTCTTCGATAAAATAACAAGAAATATATTACGAGTAATAGTAATTATTATAATAAAAAATGCTAAGTTTCAATTTTACGCAATAAATCTCCAAATAACTTAGAAGAGACACCAATAAGACAGAAAACAGCAGCCATGCGAATGCAAACGATACCGTTGAACCAAACTTCGTTCACCAGCCGTCACACAAAAGTGTTGAACAAGATAAATCCTTCTGTTCGAAAGGAGAAAAAGTGGAAAACCACGAGAGCCAACGGTCTTAAGAAACAAAGGACAACATTTGGATCCGCGCCGTGGCGTTCTTTCCAACGGGCAAAGATCTCGGATGTTTTCGAAAATAACAAAGACACTCCGCCCGTCCCATTTCAGCGGCGGTGCTTTGTGTTTAGAGGTAACAAAAGGGCGACGAGAAAGCATCTTTTCACGCGCGGACACACCTTGCGCAAACGTCTCGGACGAGACAATAACGGAGTTCGAAATACAATCGCGCTGCCTGTAGATTTGTGTAACGCAATAACGCGGTCTGCGGCGCTGGCTTATTCTAATCGTCGCCACAGGGTCGAAATTAAAGTCTGCCGTGTAATTAACGCGTCGCGGCCGCTGGAGTATGCGGATAATCGCTGTAAAATTACGACGGTTCATGGGAGCGAATCGCGGTGGGAAACACTCGTTCCGCTGGCCAAGGAGCTGAGAAAACCAGGCTGGATTTAATCCTCCCCGACTTTCACGCGTCTCCTTACCTCTTAATAATTCGATGATGACATTAATATGAATTCCTCGTGCGGTTCAAGGGAATTCTGAATGATTGAATGGAATTAGGATGAACAAGGTGGTCATATCAAATCTCCGAGTCGATGAACATGTAAATTGTGAACGATTCTGAGCGTGTGCGTGCGAATGGATATGCGTGGACAACAGAGTGTTTAGAAAGTAATAAATGAAGTGACTGCGTGCGATTGGGTTCGAAAGACTGAGGTGTGAAAGAAGAGTGTTTAGAACCGAGTAACAGGATCTGGCGACAGGATCGTGTGACTGAGAATAATAAGGGTGGTGTGAACGTGATGGCGAGCGTCTGAGGAATGAATGCATGATAAATGCATGGAGAACAAGATGAATCTGAGAAGCGAAAGAGTCAGAGTTTAGCGAGCAGCGTTAGCGTAAAGATCAGAGAGTGTTTAGCGAGCAGTGACAGAGTAAAGATCAAGGAGAATAACGAACAGCGACTGAGTAAAGAGCGAGTTAAAATTAGAAAGTACAAAGCGTTTAGTGACTAAAACTGTTAGCTAATGAGATACACATTTATTTATTAACAACAGCAAAGATTCATTTCTCCTTTTAACACTAATGAAAGATTATCCTACAAATTTCAAGAAACTTGTTCTGGATAGAGATTTATACTGATATATCGATTGGTGTATTAAAGGAATATATAGAAACTAGAACGTTTCTACAATGCACACGGCGGCACATCGTAATTTTTTCTACCTTTTTGGAAACGATGTCGCGAACCTCTCTGTACAGATAACCACGAATCGAACGCCACGGATCGGGTGAATCGAAACGCGCGACAGACGCGCGTAAGTCACTCGAATGGAAATGTTCAGATAGACGAGACAAGTAACGGGAAGATAAAGACACCTCGAAAGATGTTTCCACGAGTTTCTGACGGCATTCCAAGCGCTCGCGTATTCAAGACCCTTCGACGATCGCTGGTGGCTTCGCGGAACACATATCGACTGACCCAATTTCATTGGTCGCGATCCATCAAACCGTCTTCAATTTCCAGACGTCCATGGGAGGAACGTTGAGCGGCGGTCGAGGGCGTGGACATTGAAATTACAGCCGAGTCACGGTTTTACGATAATCGAGGACTCGACGATGGTTCCGTGAACGTTCCACGACGCGTACGTAAATTTAAATCGCATAGTGGACGTCTAAAACTATTCGAGCAATCGCAAACACAATTCACAAAATTGTACGCGTCAGGCTAGACAGATTATCAAAGCGTTGGGCATCTTGGGAAAGGGTTGGAAAATAGCAAGAGCAATGCCAATTATGGCCAATAAAACTCGGGGCGAAAGACTGTCACGAATCGTCGAATTGCTAGCATCCCGATACCTGAAATGGAAACGCGGTCGCGCGATAACCGACGGACAGAAGGGTTTTGTGCGAGCGCGTGCACAACGAGGTCCTCCCTGAAAGCGATTAAAAACTACAAATGCCTCCGCGAGCCGTGACGAGACGCGCGCTGATCATAAATCTATCATGGATGAGCGGGCGTAATTCGAATCGGTCGAAAAATCCCGATTTCGCCGCGCGCGCCCACTTCCATTCGGATATTTTATTTAAACATCGACCAACCCGTATACGGATTATACCGTGTGCACGCGTTATAACGCCAACGCAACAAAGCCACCACCCCAAAGAGTGCTTGCTATCTCTGCGACTGTGTGCGCCAGTGCGAGTGGCCGCAAAAACGACCAACCCTTTGCTTGCCTACACGGTACCTTTTCTATGGAACGCTTGGTGATATATAAATTTCACTTTACACGTATGTATAAGCGCGCGCAAAAGCCTCGGAGTATTGCGAGGTTACTTGTGTACGTGTACACGTATCGGACGGGGTTGTATCTATTTAAAAAATTGGATAATCAAGAAAATAGCGCGTTTGTTCGCGTAGACATCGGTCCGAGAAACGAATTCTCTGCCGCTCTAAGCTTTCTCGAAAGTCTAAATCACCCGAAACGAAGCTCCATCAAACCAGCACGGGGGGAAATGATTCGTCGTGCTCGACGAAACGGCGACGCGTATTTTCTTGGAACGGTCCCGCACGAGGGCAGGCGCGCGTGAATTTTAGTGTCAGCAGCGTTATATTACCCAGCAACAAAGCCAGCCGGGCAGAGACGTCTGTATATCGTGACCACAGGAGCGTGTAGCTCTTTACCGTCGCTTTACATCGTGCTTTCGTACGCTTTGCGCGGCGCAACCACCCCCAACCACCGTCGGCCTTTCGCTCTGCTCGTCCTTCTGCTCTTATCCAGCTCTTCGCAGCCCCGCTTTAGCATAACAATGCTAGGCGGAATCGGGATCAGGGTGGACTGGGTGCAACGGGCGACGATAAACCTTGGCCGGCTCGAAACTTATTGCCGCCGCGATGGCGCAAGAGTGTTCCCGGTCTACGGGGGTGAGGGTGGCTAGTGCGTAAATGCGGACGGAGTGAAAAGAGGAACGGCGCTCGTATGAATTTAACGGGTAATCGCTTCGCGTTGGATGTTGCGCTGGCATTCGTTCGCCTGGGGGTGTTAGCGGGGCTGTCGAATCGAAGAAATTTGTAGGGGAGAGGGTGAGATGGGATTTTCCTTTATTTTCCTCGAGTCGTAATAAAACTGAAGATGCGATAAGTAATACGGATCCAGAACTATTCTGTTCATTAATTTCTTACGCCGATTATGATTCCAAGCTTTCGAATAAAACAAAAATGGCGTAGGTCATTCGTATACAAGTTTCAAAGTGTCCGTGGAACAAGCTCGACATTGAAAAAGGTTCACTTCGAATCCGGACGCGTGGTTAAATGAAACGAGGAAGAGTAGAGTTGCGCGTTACGCAAACAATAGGACAACAACAACATGTTAAAACCCTTTTGTTCAACCATTAGTGCACTCGATGAAACAAAGCAAAAATTCAATCGCACTTTGTTCGAACGTATCAACCTCAGGATCGGTGTTGCATTGTTTTCAGTGGGGAAGCTCGACGGAAGAGAGAAAGAGATAAGTCATCGGACCTGCCGTTCCGTGAAACAACGTTAAGCAATAACCATCAGGCCGTGTACGCATCGCCGGTACAAACGTCAAATGCCATCCGGCGCGCAAAATCGTTCCGATACGCGCCGCGGGGTGAAGCTGAACCGCATTCGTCCGCGAATCACGCTAAAAATGCATCGACGTTCACGATTGACTGGATAACGCGGTTTCCAATTACGGCCTCGTCCGCGACACTGACGCGACGCGTTATCGCCGCGACGTATCACCACGCACGATCATCTTCGCTAATGACACATTCTTCTTTCGAACGGATGGCTAGGGGGAAGAAGGTTTCGCACTAGAAAAGATGCAAATTACGTGCCACAGAATGAATAATAGTCGGATGGAAAGGAGACTCGATGTTGAGGTCTCTCTGTAAGAGGTAAAGTTGTGGGAGTAAGCTTGCGACACGGATAGCAAGGGTATTTGTATTTTTGCTGGATTCTTTCTTGTGTTTAAATACATAGAAAAGGATTTGAAACATTTCTCATTAGTTACGGTATAGAATAAATAAGAAGGAAAATGAAAGAGGTAGGAGCCAATAATTCCAATTAAGAACCTCGAGATCCGAATGAAAGCGTCCTATTTAATATCACGGACAACTACTACCCAGACATAAAATTCATTCGCGAATCGACACAGACAATTCCAATTCATCCATCCAACTGATCGATTCATTTTCTTACAAACACAACTACCTACCCCCATTGTCGGTACAAAGTCCGTAGAAAGCTCGAATTATAACGTTTTATTGGTTCGCCTTGCAGCACGTCAGACAGACGCCTGGCGTCTCTTGTAACGAGACGAACCAGTTCGTCGCGGCATGAAACGGTGTTAAGCAATAACCAATCAACCGTGCCATGGCATCGCGTGGATCTCGAATGCCAACCTCCTCTCATAGGAATGTCGTTCTCGGGGCACGTATCAACCCCGTCGAGCAAGCTGTGGACCGTTTGAAATTACGCAAAAAATTTCCCTCGATTCCTCTTCCTCGTTCACCCTTCGTTTCACCGTTCTGGCAATAATCGAATCGTCTCTCGACCAACGACTTTTTCATGATGAAAATAATTCAATCAAAGTGTTTTGCGAATAACAAGGCGGACCATGCTTACTTATTATAATAGAAAATTAAAAGTTACGTGTATTTCTCTGTTTTTTATTTTATTTTTAATACAAATCCTCTCCCTCAAAATTCGAACGGAATTCTGATACGTAACCGAGTCTGCGTATAGTTCCAGGTCGAGCGAGTCTCATCAGTCAACTGTCACTACCTATAAGAGGCTTCGCCTTCGACCTTTGCACCCTTTTTAACATTCACCCGTCAGATCCACGCCCCAAGCTTAAATCTTCCGAACTTAATGCCGATCCAGAGCCAGTTCGTTTCCCTCCGAGTTCGCCTACCTGCTACGCGAAAATTTCCAATTATTCATCCCTCCAACGTACCTTCGCTCCAGAAGAATTTTATCGCGATAGCAAACCAGACACTGTTTGCCGTTATTAAAAATTGCCAAACGCAGACGGATAGCGCTGATTTTTAATTCGCAGCCAGATTAATAATCTTCGAAGACCGATGTATCGATGGGAGGGTCAAATATCCAGGGGATGGGGTAAGAACCGTCAGAATTGCCTGGACAAAGCCGGCATGAACAACAAAAGGACAGGTTGCATCGGTAAACGAGAAAATGTAAATCAACGAAACCGAAAGAAGCGAAGGGTGGTTCGAGAGGCAAGGAAGACAAGTTTCGGGTTAAAAGTAATCGGGATAAGCTATTACGTTCATTACCCGGCCCGTCTGCTCCCTGTTTTCTTCTTTTTCTTCGCTTCACCCCTTCCTTTCGACGAGCGCACCGTCCGTCCATTTTTTCGTCCGACCAGCAGGATCAATCGCGAGATTCTTCGATTGAAGTTCTCTCGAAAGCACCCTCTGTCGATGTAATATCTTTAAACACAGACTGGAATGAAAATAGCGAAACGATGAACGTATACGCGTGTTTGTTCCGTGAAATGAATTGAAGTCCGGAAATGAAATGGAACAATGAAATTTTTATACGTATCCTTCTGTAATGCTTTTTATCAGTTGAAAACTGTTCTCATTAATTTAAACGTATATTGCCTTGCGTTCGCGCACAATCTGCGTTTGATCAAGAGCTACTTGGAAATTAATCGAATGCCTTTCCCTTTATCGGGAACTTCAAAGATACTCGTACATCGTAACGGAACGCGTTATTAAATTTACACACAACGAAATGAAATTTGTAGGGATAAGTTCAATCTGAGATGTCTTGCTTTGATTCAGGCGAAACCGTAGGCGGGAACGCATAATCATCAACAACTTTCAAACGTCAACAAGCATGAAAATAAGCTTGTCGCGAAAACTCAGCGAAATCGATACACGTCACGCGATTTTACCGATTCCCCGCGCCCGCCATTTAGTTTCGAGCATTTCCTCGCAACAAATCCACGTTCAATTTCGAGCACCGCGGCGACAGTTCCGCGCGCTGGAAAACACGAAGGGCGTTGAAACTTTTAAACGCTCGAATTTTAGTCCAGCCGGTGTTTTCGAAATGGGGAAAAAGAGAGCGTGAATGTTTAACGCGACAAACGATTCGTTTTACCCTGGGTGCACGGTGCTTAAGCGACGTCCCCGGCAGGACGCGCGAACCTTCGAGCCTCGAACACGCCAGCGACGCCGGTGTCCGCGTCGAAAATGCCCGTCGAGCTTGTGTGCTTTCGCCTACGCGCGCGTACAATGCGAGATCCACGTGTACACGCGCGGCTCGATTCGCAGCCGCAATTCGAGCAGAACTGTAGTAGGAAGCTGGCAGCGACGATTCAGGTATCTCCTTTTTTATTTTTAATTCGTGGTCTCGTCGCTCTTTTCATTTTATACCTCGATTTATGACCTCGAGCACGGCGGAACATCGAACAGTGGGTAACCAGTGATTTACAGATGAATCGTAATCGACGAGAAATCGATAGTTTATGAAATAGCGGAACGAAATCGCTCGTGAATCTATACGCCCGTAATCCACTTGTTTTTCGCCTAGCGATCGTAGCTTTGTTATATAAATACGATTAACTGCCAAACGGATTATGAAAAATTTGCAGAGATGTACGATTTAGAGAGAAATCCCCTGAGAGAAAATGCATCGATAAACGATGGTTATTTCATTAGCGATCGCAGCTTGTAAGTTGGTGATTAGCGAGCCGTAGCGCAACTGATTAACATTCGACGGGGCTTCGAGGATTAGCCTGGTAAATCCCATTGCGAGAACCAACCCTATACATCAGCCTGTCAATAGCTTATGACGCGGCTACGTAAATATTGTGAAATTATTAATACATTAGCCGGTCCTACAAATTTACATTGCGAAATTGTACTGTCACGGCATCTGCTAGGACATTGTGACGTTCAGAACCATCACTCTATACTACGATGCACATTTCCGTGACAACGCTCCTATTATCAGGGAAATTCAGAAAATATTTCCACCGCGTATCCCGTGTCTGTTGATGTCAATGTATCAATTTTTGACGTACAATTTTTTATTATCAATTTTTCATCCACGATACACACAACAATAAACAACAAACTTCGCATTCGAACCTACAGTTTCTTTTTATTTCTAGTTTCGAGAAATAATGGATATTTCACTCGAAACGTTACCTCATAAACGTCACCAACTACATATAACCGCCAATTAAATACGGTTTTATATGTATTTATCTGCTGGTAAAGTTAAATTTCACGCTTACGTGGCCAGCCAAGAGCTACCATATATATTCGGAAAAGGAAGTACCAAACACGGAAGACAGCTTCGTCCAACGATCCAACTCGGTCGACTCTCTCCACGCGAAGTCTAATATTTGCCGAAAGTTCGTCGAGTTATCATTGCTGGACACAGAAACCGCAATTATCGCGCTGCCCTCGAACAACAACCGTCCGCACCTCGCCACCGCCACGTTCCGCGCCAGCCTGGATTAACTTCTCGCGTGCAACTTAATCACGACTAGGCGTTGCGCGCGAGTAAACGCGCGCGGCCTGTGTACTCGCGCAAGTTCGCGACATTAAGGAGGCCGGGGCCATTTGCAACACTTAATCCATCACAGTTATACTAAGCTTGTTCGCGAACACTGTTAAGGTAGTTAACTCTGTCGAGCAGTTTGCAGCTCGCTGTTGTGCGTGACTTTCCGGTAACGAATCGCAGCCCAAGGGAGGGCTGATGATCAATGCCAATCGGCTGGTCCAACTGACGCGGAGAACGATTGGAATATATATATTTCTTGTAACGATATCTCGCACAAGTGTTTGTCAAATTTCTAACGATCGACTAGAACGGGAATGTACCTTGGAATATTGACGAAAATCGTAGCACAAGATATGTTGAACTTCAATCAAAATTCGTAGTCGCGACAAAAAAAGCGAATATTGTCCACTTCAAAGTGGCATTGTGACCAAAAGTGACATTCGATTCTGGAAATGGTGCAAAGTGAAGCGCAGGATTCCATTTATGCGGAAAAAAACTAGTACCACCGTTGCACCCTCGCGCGTCCTACCGTCGACCCCCTACCCCTTCGATCCACACCTACTCGCTATTTCGAAGCTATCGAGTTTCCGCGTTTAACGAAATTCCGATAAACCGACCAGTGGCTGGGCTGGTGTGCGAAGTGGCGAGAAAAAGAACGACGCAGGTGTCGGCCGATCGTTGAATATTGGAGGTTACAATTTTTCGTTGACGCTTTCGTTAATAAAGTTCTCCAGCTTTGAATGGTGCCAGTCCAGGTATCGCAATCGTCTTCGAATCGATGCTATTCAAAAGTTCACGAATCGGATCAAGGATGAGCCCGCTGCGAAGATTGCTGAGTAGTATAAGTCTTTCACCGTTAGATACAGATTGGTTAAAAGTTAGAGAATGAAAGAATTTTCCATTTATTATTTATGGTGCATCGTTTGAATAACCAACGTAGCCGATAAATTACATGTTACATTAGGATAGAATGAAAATTTCAATTTCCTTTCTTAAACGGAATCTGAAGATTCTAGAAGGGCACGAAGCTATCGGAAAATCCAGATTTATGATGCTGTCATGTATGCACCATATATCACATGATACAGCGATTTAATGATACCTTCATCGAGATATCCCGGAGATATTCTAAATATTCCAAATATTCTCAAGTATTTACAAAATGTAGTTCCATGTAACTATAAAATTAGTTTTAATATAAAGATAAAATTCAATTAGATTGCTGATTTTGAAGTTCGACCAGAATCTTTCACGTACCATACCGTACATGCAAACAATTAAATTTAATAAAACTATTTATGAAATAGCCAGTCGCTGTACAATTAATAAGGAAAAACTATGAAACACCTCGATGCCACTTTGATTCATACGTATAAGAATTCGAAAATCTGTCACAGTGCGTAATGAAAGACACAGCAGGCGAAAGCTCGTGCGAAAAGCACCAATGAGCCACTCGACGCAACTCGTATCGACCTCCTATTAACCAATCACCTCTCCAACCACTGTACCTTAATAACATTTCAGCGATTGCCACGTTGATCGTTCATGCAAATACGGGTACCCATTGAATTTCTAATGCTCTGAGCAGCGATGCCCGCCTTGCCCTCGTGAAAATTTAAACAAGCGATCTCCTCCGCGCCGGTTCCATCGACGGGTTCTCCGCCGCGTCGGTTCACCGTTCGCGTCCCGAATGCGCGCACCCCTTTTTCCTCGAGCTCCTTCACCGCTCTTCGTTCGAGCACCGGCTCTACCCCGCGTTCGCTCGGCCAGAACGAATACGAAGCGTTAGCGGAAGTCGATTCGAGGCTAACGAGCAGGCGATTCAATTATAGAATTTTCATTCGGACACATTCGCCTACCTCCTCTCCCCGCCTCTCGATGCCCGCGGCTTGCTTTTGTGCGCGAGTTAAAACGGACCCTTCTCGAGCCGCGTCGGCCAACGGTATTAAACGCGCCGCGGGATTTAGCCGGTCGATTTCTGCGCCCGGCCTGCAAAGTGCCCGGCCGCGAAAAATTACGCCGCGGCAATTATCGCGACTCGCGGTCGTTATCGCAGGGGAACAAGAAAATCCCTCGGCGGCTGTAATTTTATTTTATCTTCTATTTTTGTTTTTTTTTCTCCTTTTTCCCCCCTCCGTGAGCAATATCCGTACGGCTATAGCCTTGGACGATCGTGATCGTTTTAATTTCCTTTTTCGAATTGTTTACCGATATGTGCATAGTTCTACGTTAACTTCTTCCGCTGCACTTGAGTTTAGCTACTCTAATGCGCCGGCAATAGTATTGAACTTTCTTTCGAACGGTTCGGAACGGAACGAACGCCAATAGTCGCTAGGAGACGATATTTAGCGGTGGACTTTTCGTTAATTTTCACAGGACCTCTGGAACTAGGTCAGCAATCTGTGGAACTGCGTTTATAACTGTAGCAACCGCCATCAATCACTGTGTAAATAGATACACGAACTGTTAACTGAAAACTCTTGTTTTCATTCTTTTCTTTAGTCGTTGAACGAAACCACTCTTTAAAAAAAAAAGGACCGATAAAAGTTGCAAGTTATTTTTTATACAATCAACACACTTTTAAAACCATCCTTCCCGCAGTAACATTCGCAGAACAAATCTGTCCAAAAATATTATTTCGCGGAAATCAATATTGAACAACTGAATATCTCCATACCGTTGAAATAAAAAATTTGGCGAAGTTTATTCGTAAAAGAAATAAAATCCCCACAGCCGTTCCCGTAACTAACCCGTATGAAACAATCAAATCGTGAGATGCGATATGAGAAAAGGATCCCATAACCTGACACGTGGTGGTAGATCGAACAAGTAGATGCTCCACGAACGGGATTGATTATAATTCAACAGCAGGCTCGTCTCGATCGATCAACATGTACGTCCGGCACGTCGTCGAGAACGTGACCAAGCCATGTCTGAGCGTGGCAACCGAATCGCAACGTGACTCCGTCTAATCTAAAGGATATTTTTCGCGAAACCGAGCGTCGGGAGAAGCGAAGTCGCGGGATCATGGGGTCGTGCCATATTCAATTTGCATTTAAATATCCGCCCGGCCGGATATATTCTCGAACGCGACGGCTCACGCAGCACGATCGGACGTGGGACAGGAACAGCGGTGTATCACGCGACGGGCTGCACACGAACGACTATCGCGTAGCAATCTCGATAGCCGGTAACCGGTTGATTCGCCCTCCACCTCGCCCCTTCGCACGAACAAAAATTCGAAACCGCTCGAATATATCCGGCGTGGAAGCCGAAAAGTCGTTCCTCCGCGCTGCTGTTAATTTGTCGGTGGAAAATTCGGAACGATCGTACCGAGAGAAATCGTACCGGGGAACGGTTAAAAACGGAAAGGGGGAGAGGAAAGAGCGGTCAGCGCGAAATAAAGGGTGTTACGTCGAACGAGAAATTTGGACGGAAGAAACGTAGTGAGAAGGGATGAAATTGGGATCGATCTCGAATCGAGGGGTGGTTCGCACGGCTTTTCGATAGGGGGAGAGGAGTCAATAGCGAACGAATCCACTTACGAAACGCACCGCGGGTGAACGTCTCTACGTTTCGGAGATTAACTCTTCCAATGCTCCTTGCTAATTTCAGAAAGTGAGAAGCTTACTCCGTAAATGGAAATACTTGCCCGGTACGGAAACGGGGAGTTTTACTGCGGGCATCGCGCGGCTCTGATGAATTTCTGGTTTAACGCACCCGTAAACCTGTTCGATCTCGCAGCAACCCTAATCATCGCCGCTAGAAACTATTGTCTCTTAATTTCAGGTGAGCCACTTACGCGAATTAACAGAAGGAATTTTAACGATATCACCTCTCTACTTTTAATGGTACTACTGTTGTCGTTTAAAGAGCGTGATAATTTTGATTTTCAAAATGTTGCGCGAATAAATGGATTAAAAAAAAAAATCGAAGGGAATACGGTTGAACCTTTAATCCCAAGAGGCTGTGTCAACGTTCGGACCGTTTCATTCGAATCGAGCCGCGCCATTTTGTTTCACGTTTCCCCGATTAATTTGAATTTCAGCCAATTTATCTTTCGAGCGAAAACGAAACGCGACGCCCTGACAAAATAATTCACGATCGACCGTGTGATTGCCTTTCGTGTAATCTCCGTATGGTTTAAATATCGATTCCATTTTTATAGATTATTGCATTCGCTAACGTTCTATCTCGGATTATGCGGCACCCTCAAATTTATGCTGCCGGCTCGAGGAGTGATACAAATTGGAAGGGTTTAATCGTGGATTTTAATCTCTCGTTCGAACGACGCCTGTCTACGATAACCAATCAATGGTTAAAGCCAATCGGTCATTAATACGTAAAAAAAAGATTGGAACGCTACAACATCTGCGTAATCACAGAGCATAAAATACAAGCATCGTTTGTTTCCTTCGGTATCTCCAATGATTATCATTTTTAAAGGAAATTTGATTTTCAAATATTTATAAAACGCTATATTAATGAAGTTGAATCGACGTAATTATTTGGGTAATAAATGAAGAACTGCGATATCACTGTTTACTGGCAAAACAGCCTGCAATTAAATGCATACATAATCAAACAGGTAACCTGCATTTCTCTTCCCGTTATCTGTTTAGAGTATCATCGATAACAGACCAATTGGGAACATTTGTAAGTAAACTGTGAACGTCCGTGCAACTTCATACGATTCTAAACAAAGTTGTAGAATTAGAATCTAAACAGGAATTTGCTTCATCCTTTATTTCGTTGCATATTTCAATTATATAATAACTTTTACAAATAGCCTGACTATATCATACCGTGCAGCTACTGTAAACACCAAATGCACCCCAATAAGACTAAGAAGCCAGCAACCTCCAATTTCATCAATCCTTGCTCGCGAACCAACTTTTTGAATCAACATCTTCCATCTTTCAATTCCCCCTACCATCGCGTCAACTACCCAAAAACCATTTCCTTCTCAGAGATCAACAGCCACGCTAGATCTCCATAGCGCAAACGAACGGATAAAACAAGCCCAATCGCGATAGAACGAGATCAATCTCCGGCAACAGTCGAAGTTCGATTCCCCCCGCGAGTTTTACGGCTTCTCGAGACTTTGCTTGACGCGTGTAATAAACACGCTAGTCGTCGTCATCGACATCGGCAAAATGTGCTTTCATTTTTTATTTTTCTCTCTTTTTTTCTTCTCAAGTGATGATCCACAATGGTGGTCGTCTATTTATCGTTCTCAGATCTTAATATTTCGATACCTATGACACCGCTCGTTTGATAAATATATTATTATTTGTCCTCCGCAGCAGAGTTAGCTGTGCTAACACGCGCGAGTATGCCGAGCGGTCAACCGGTTAGTCGCTCGCGCGGCGGACCGTGAAATTATCCTGCGAAACTGGAAGCCCCGGCTCTTTCACCCCCGCTGCGGACAGGGTGGCCCTCCTGTGATTTTATCCCATAGCGGAACGATTACGGCGATCGGTCCACGCGATACGCGCCCACGCCACCATACTTTCGCTCTGACCATCTATGATCCGGTAATTATTCGTGCGCCACATGCACGGTGTCCGACAAATTCTGATGTAAATAATGGGGGGTAGTGAGTGGAGGGTGAAACGCAAGGGACTTGTAATATTGAGGAAAGAGTTGATTTATTAGAGTGCGCTTGAACATTTGCTTGGAATGGAAAAAAATGTGTTGAAAATATCGTGTACATAATTTGAATGTACTAATGAATTTGCATCCAGACGATGTTCAATGTATCTAAAGATCGAACTGAAAATTTGCTCGTCCCGAGTAAAGCAAACGAATATAGTTAATTAATTTTATTTGCTAATGTCGACCATTTCCGCGTTTGCAGTAATGACCCATCGATGTATCAATTACAAATTCGACTCAATCAGAACTGATAACGTCTAGCATACAAGAACATTCGGGAAACAAGCAAATATTACCGATCAAGCAATAAATCACAATACAATCGCGTATTCCAACGGATATCCGTAAATCTACATATCCGCCGAAATTCATTAGTAAATCTGTGTACATCAACTGCACTTTAGAAACACTCGACCAATTTTCAACAATCAACCACCGATCCTAAATATCAAGAAAATTGATACATGCTATCACCGGTCAGATGATCCGCGCATCAAAGAAGATTTCAAATTATAACCCAAAGCTCGATGTCAGCTACCGCAAACCTGACTCTAATTAAAAACAGGAATCCCAACTTCCCAACTATCGTTACCATTTCTACCCACGCGATCCTGTGCGCCTTTCATCTAATTCAACAATGAACAAAGGGCACATGTACGATACGTTGTAAAAACCAGTGGCTTGGTGCATGCGATGCAAGGAGATACTTGTAAGCGAATGGCGTTAAACAGACTCCTCTGTACATCACAAAGCCATTAGAGCGATCCGTTGTTCAGCTTCGATGGAGTACGACTCACCGCACCCACACAGTCTTCGTATATAGGATGTAAAATGCGAATGGACGACTGCTGCCGGCCATTTCCGTGCCGCGTAGCGTGTTTATCCGGAGCCACAGTCGCGGACACAGAAACCGTAAAGTCGTAAAGCTCGGCCGAACGCGGGTGTCTTGCTCGACACCGCGCGTACAGAACTCGGCGAAGAACAGACCGTGCAGGCTGCTATAAAATTAAGGCGCGCGTATGTATATGCAGTTCGCGGCGTTGCTGAGAGCATTCCTGTTTCAATGGCACACGCGTCGCGTTTCAACGCGGCCTGCGCCGGCAATTCTTTATCTCATAATAAAGCAACCGGGGGAAATTGGACAGGCTCAATTAGCCAACCGTGGAAATTAATTCGCGAGATTCCTACTGCGTTCTGTACTCCATCTCTCGTTGGGACTTTCTTTTTGTTAAACGTCATGATTTCTCGTTTCAGATACGCGGCATATCGAGACGACAAGCGACTTCGTTACTCTTCCTCCTTGACACAACGTTCCTACGGAGAACAGGTAAACATGATTTAACGTCTTCGTGGATGTCGATCCTCTCTGTGAGATACGAGCACGTACGCACGGTGTAAAACTAAGTTGAAATTTCCATTAAGGGGTGTATGAAACGGGATGCTTATCTGAGGATCGGGACAAGCTAAATGAAAAGAAATTATGACACTTTTCTTAGGAATCAAGTTATCATAGACGAATTCATGCATCTCGATTAATTCAACAGAGCCGACAACGATTAGAAAGATTCCGTTGAGAGGAAACAGATCGAAAACCGAACCGATGAGCTATTCGAAATAGATATGATGTATCTCGCTCTGTTTCACCTCTTCAGAGCCGCAATTACATTTGAAATTGGCGGTCATTGAAATCCACGATATTAATTCGAACGCGTATAACATTCAATATCGTATGCAGAGGTGATGGAACGATAAGCAACGATCGGGCAAGGGGAAGACAGGAAAACGCGGGTTGCGATACAGCCAATTGGATCGGGGATCCGGCTAATGGGCCAATTGGAGCCACGATCCACCGGCCGGTGAATGATGTACCGAAACCTGATTATAAAGCTTGGCCCGTACCGCAGATTCCTGCCATCCATCATCGGGCACGAAACGAGATTCGTCGCGATATCATCGCGAGGGTAAAGTCGCGGGACAGCGTGGAAAAAAGGACGAGGCGGAAACGGTTGAGCGGGGTTGTTCGTGACGGTGCTTATTTCGCAGCACGATGGTCACCGATAGGAACGCGGTTAATTAAACGATAGGCCATTTATCGAGGGGTAAATGGAGACATGTGCCGACTTTGTCAAAGAAGCAACGCGTACGAATGTACGCAGCTACCTAGATCGAAACCTGATATTTTACACGGGTGATTCCGAGGAAAAAGATAATTGAGAAGAGAATAAATGGTGGATTGTTTTATAAAACCGTGTACGGTTAAAATAATCTCGGGAAGCTATAAATAAAAATCGTGGGTGCTCCCGACTTTGACGAATGGTCCAAACAAATAGATTACGAGTATGCACCGCGGTAAACTCGCCCGTGACATCAATCTTAAAAAGATCAATTTATAACCCTACAATATATACGCTCACTTTTTTCCCGCACGCAGCATAACTTATTTCATAAACTGGAATAACAACGTAGCGAAGACACCCTGCCATTCGTTACAACCGAAGCTTGCGTTCGATACCGCCGGTACACGAAACGAAAATCAATAAAAACCATTCGAAACAAACTTTTCTCCAGCGCTCGACAACAACAAAAAAAAGTTGGAAAACAAGTATATCCATATCATCAACTCGCTTCGCATCCCGGCATTTAACGAGACCAGCGAAAAAAAGGGGGTGGAAAGAGGAACGGCTGATCGAACCGGTTAAAGAGGAAGCAGAGAAAAAACGGGGCAACAGAATCGAACCCCGATCCGCTATTACGTTACATTGTGCATCGTCGGATGCGAAGCTCGTACGAGTGGTTCGCACACACGACCTCGCGTAAAACGAGCGTACAAATGTGTGCGTCGACACGGTGTACGCGTATAATTACGCGCGCGCGTCGACGCGAAAGCGGCGGCGGCGCGTATGTGCTCGCGTACACGCGTCCATTAATCTGAGAACAGTTCATTGGAAAATGATCGGGGCCGCGCCGTTTATACGGCACCGTCGTATTATGCCGCGCCTGCGATTAATCGCGGCTCACCGCCCCCGACAGGAGCGAAATATCGTAAGAGCGTGACCTTTGCCTGGGGACACCGGAAAATGGCCTGCCGCGCCATCGAATTGATACGCCGATTATCGACGCCACGCCGACGTAACGGAGTTTACTCGGCTAACCCGCAATTTTTCCACTCGCTTTGTACGAATGCCAGTGGTAGCTGAATTTCTAGGTTCTCGGAAATCGGACGAAAAATCGCTTGACACAAGAAAAATCGTGCAAAGAATATATGTATTAAATATTAGTATTATTTATAAAGGATTTTAGTAAAATAGAAAATATAATTTTAGAATTTCTGGTATTGGTAATAGGAAGTTTGTAGGTACGACGATGAAAGGGTAGAATTTAACTTTAATCCAATGATTCTAGGAAAGTTATATGTAATGGGTTATTAGTCTCCGTTTAGTGTAAAGTACCATTCAGAAATGGCAGTATAATTGCAGTCTCTGGTACTGGTAATGGGAAACTTGTAGATCAAGGGTTGGAAAGCGGTAGGAATTTGATTTTAATCCACTGGTACGTGGAAAATTGTACGGATAATAGGCTGTTAACACCGATTGAGTGTAAGGTACCATTTTAAAATTTCTGATTTCAGAAATGGAAAATTCGCAGCTATAATCACAGAAGGATACATAATATTCGATAAGGTGGTGAAAATATCGCGAGGAAAAATGTGATCCATCCCGAGTCGATCCTCTAAGCTTCAACTACTATATTATTTCCAAAGTTAAATATTTGCGACAAACCAAACGTTGAACTCAAGAGTTTCAGTGACGAAATTCCACCGTAGATAAAGTAACGACTAAATGTGCCGAGTACACGAGACACGAATGAATTAAAAACACTAGAAAGCGCGCAACGAGACACGAAGTTCATGCTCGATTTGTCGAAATGATTAAATTTCGATCGAACCAGATAACCGTGTCCACTAGTTAACGATCAGACGCTTAATTAACGAAGTATTTGAAAAAAGGGGCTAAACGAGGTGTTCATAATTCCTCCTCTACTTTTTTGTTCATAGAAAATGTTAATGAAATTTCGCGCGGTAGCCAGCGGGGAAAATCGGGCCAGTCCAGCGCGGCGGTCGACAACGCTAATTATATGCAAGCCGGTTCGGCGAACGCGCAGTTATAGTTATCGCCGCGCTATTGTTTAACGCGCAATTTCAGCCTGGCTACACGGTGATTTATCACGCGGGAATAAATTACTTCGCGCCAAAGGCCTGGGAATCGGCCGTCACACGCGCCTCACGCGTTTTGTTCCTCGCGGCAACCCGGCGAATATCGACCGATCCGGTTGCTTTATCGTCCGTGCCCACCTGTCGATGGAAAATCGGTGTCCGCTGAATAATTTCATAACCTTTTCACTCCTACGCGCGTTATTATGCGCGAGAATTAAACGACAATTTATAAAATATATATTATAAAACTTAGAATCCGCAACCTATCGCAACTAAGCAAAAAACCTCCTCGTCCTCTTTGTCGATTCCAATAATCAACGCGAGAGAATCTTAAGATACGGGGGGTAGGGTAAGCTACCTGAGAACGTGTAACGAGAACGACAAAGAAACCGGATGGAGTAACAACATGGCGGGTAGAAGAATCGTCTGTTCGTTTCATCGAGGAAAGGAGGAGCGAAATCCATGTCGGACCGGCGTAGGGATAAACGAAGCGAGAAAACGGGTCGGGTCGTTTCAGATCGCACGACCCCATGGAATCGTGAAACGGTTTCATGGCGTTCTATGGTGTAAAACGGGGCGAACGATCGCGTGCAAGTATTTATGCGGCAGGTGAAAGCACGTGCACTCGTGTGCACCTGGGAGACGCTAAGAAATCAACCCTGGCTGGTATATAGAGGGTGGGTTTTATAGCTGCCCGCTCGAAAACCGTCGAGGGTGCCAGAGTTTCTTGCCCTTAGACGTCGAATGGGGTAGTGTCGCGGAGTCATCGCCCGTTTCGACGGTCCCATTCGGCCGTCAATCTGGTTCGCTGCTCTATAAAAGCGACTAGAGAAATCAGGAAAATCTGGCACTCGAGAATTTTGTAGTTCGCGTTAACGTAGAACGTGGAACGTGTTAGCGCGAGGTATTTCACTTCGTAACGATGGTAAATCGTGCTAATATTTAAATGGCGGTTAGCACCGACAGGTTGAGATATGGTCTTTGAATGGGGTACAGATATTTCGAGCGACAGAAACGACGATAATGAAGATGGAAGCGTTAGGAGTTAGAATGGCTACGGTGAGGCAGTTTCTAGGTTGATATTTTTCTGAGGATACATCCGAGTATTTTTTCACTAACACGCCCTTGTACGAACGAAATTGGTAAAGTTATTTTACGCGAGTAACTTTAAATCAACCATACGTCATCGAATATGCAACGCGTAAACAGAAAAAATATACACACGGTATTATCGCGACACCGGTAACGAATATTTATTAACATCCCCCGTTTACCAATCATCACGCGGTGTCCTCGTCCATTTAAATATTCCGCGCAACATGCCCGCCGAAAATAACTAAATTCATTCATTTAAACGGAATACCACGAAACACGCATACATATTATTCCGAGCAAACAAGTCAAGTCTGAAAATAAAGAAGAAAAAACAATAGCACGGTATACTGCACAGTGAAAAGTATGCTTGCAGACTATTGTCACGATAAACTCGCTAACTAAACGTTTACGTGTTGTACAGCCGAAAGAATGGAATGATGGTTTCGCGTTCCACGTATTGGAGACTCATTCGATCGCGCGAGAATTGACAAGCAGACGTTCTTTATAATAATATCGACGCTCTGCTCGACGATCGTGGAACGTACGCCGTTTTACCCCGATCCGGGCGATTTCGCGTTCCGACAAGAGCCGTCGCCATTGTCGTCAGCTGTATCGGCCCTTATCGTCTCAGCTAGAGGGCAAGGAACTATCGGCGTAGACTGTTTCCTACGTCCCGAGCGATCGATTCGTCGGCTCGCCCCGTCAACGACGAGGCTCCGAGATTCGCGAGCAAACGAAGAACGTCGCGGGGAACGTCGCGAAGAAAGAAGAGACGGACAAACACGGTCGTCTCGAACGGGCAGATAAGATTCTTTGCGGAGTCGAGCGACGTCTCTCGAGGGTGCAATATAAAAATGTTTTGCGACCTTGTACGGGAAAGGGGCGCGGTTTTTAACTGGAAGAGAACTCGAGGAATCGACACTCCTCTCTACGTGTGTCCGGAGGAAGATTCAATTGAATCGTTCCAATCGTTGATTCGAGATTAGATGCGATAGCGTATAATACGGTTCTGGTTTATGTGTGTCGTATCTCATACGTGCGTGGGGTGGCGTGACTGGGTGCTGCTACCTTCGCGGAGGAAATGTTGCGGACGACGTTGCGAGCTACCGTGCCAATTTGCTTTGCGGTTTCCTTTGTCACCGCCGCCAGATTGTAGTCCTAATGTCGTCGAGTAAGAAAAGTGATAGGAGTCGCCGTAAAGAAACTCTTCGATAGCGGAAGTGGAACGGATGTTCGAACGTTAAGCTCTTCGGTTTTACTCGAAATTTTCCTTCGGTTCACCAGCGACATATCGAAATGGGTATGCGCAATCATTATTGCTTGCCAAGAATTCCCCGTCACGCTGGCATCAATCACGATGCATTAGACATATGAAGAACGTGCTCTTGACCTATCAACTTTATTCACGAACGATTCGATATCCCGGCACGGCTGTCAGGAGGGTGAAACGACAGGACCTCCTTCTGACGATCGATCGATCCCCAGGCAGTGTGCACAGGAGACGAGGAAACACGAGTTACGCTAATACTACGTACCGAATGCTATGTTCGGGATAGGGAGAGGCGGTCGTGCGTGTGCACGTACACACGGGTGCGTTACACAGGGAGCAGAACGAATTCCAGGGACAGCTTGATGGATGATACCTTTGTGTCTTCGTTGCGTGTACACATCGTGCGAGGCCCATCCTCCGAGGATCGCGCTTACGGGCTGTGCAAGTGTGCGCGGGAACGTGTCTGCACGCGAGAAAGAAATTGAACCGCATTCGACAAATATTTTCTAACGAAAGTAGCTCCGATGCTACGGAGGTAAAAATATCGTTAAACGTTGCGGATCGTGGTGACGGTTCTCCCTTGGAGAATGTATTGCGCGCACAGCACAAGCGGAAATTCGAAAGGGAAGAATATAATCGTGGACGGATTAGATATCGCTCGATATCGACATCAACACCTTACAAGACGTTCTAATCCGCAGGAAAAACCATTTGTTCAAGGATTTCACGTGTTGCTGTCTGTTTCCTTTATCACTCGATAGGAATCCTATCCACATATGCGACTGACAGCGCGATGACACCTGCGAATACTCATGGTCCTTGCATCCTGGCCCATATTGACCCTCCTTAATGCGTTCACGTTACGACGGGTAAACCTCTCGGTAGGAATTTGAAATTGTAATATCGAAGAGGCTCACATAGCGAAATATCATATCTCCGTGGACGGATAAATGATATTCATACCGAGTGCATAAATGAATACATTCCCGCCGACGGATTTGATGCAATAATTCCCGATCGTGAAAACGTTGGCCCGCTCGTGTACATTAGGCTTCCTCTCTTTTCGCAGAGAGATATTACATTTCGTCATAGAAAACAAGAGAAACATTACATTAGTCGACGTTAAAGAAAAAACTAACCGAAATCGTTCTGTGGTGGCCCTCTGACACTCGCAACTAGAATACCTTCTCTGCTTCGATATATACCACTTCTTGACCTGGCCCTAACATCACCACGTCTAAGGCAGGGCCTGCTAGGTAGCCTTACCGATGATTCCACTAGCAGGCCCAGGACGAAACGTTCTTCTCTCTCTTTTCCTTTCATCTCTAGCAACCGAAGCAACACGCTTTAATTCCATGAAACACGAAATACTCTCGATCAAAAATCGTGTCGTCGCGAGAAAGCTATCTCGCGATCAAGGGGAGAGCCACGAACGAATCGCGACGGATCGATGATACGAGCGGATCGGGACGAGATTCAAAGGGGTGAGGTTCCGCAGAAGAAAACGAACGCGGCAAGAAATAGTCGGTGGCTTTTTACTTTCTCCCGCGGGACGGTGGATGGTAAAAGGCAAAGCTACGAAAAGCCAAGCTTTATTGCCTACGAGGGCAGCGGAATCCTCGTGCTCCGCTGGAAGAGGAGATTGTTTAGATCCCAAGCCCTATAGACCCGTATCGCGGAGGAGGCTGCGGGGCCTATCTAGGATCGTATACGACTCGCCCCACGGATTATGGTCGTGAAACGTTTCACGTCGTCCATTTTCGTGGCTCGTAACGCGACGCTTATTGTAAACTTGCACGAGATCGCGCAAAGTCCTCCGACGGCGTTTTGTCGTACTCAGGATGGGGATCCTCCCCGGAACGATCTGTCCCAAGAATCATCCGACCAGCTTTTATCTCCTTTTTTACGCGATCGCTCAAACGAACACCAGACACTTCCCGAATTTCTGTCCTTGATCGTCCCTTAATGAAAACGGAAGTCTTGAACGCCTATTAGAAGAGAGCGATAGCATATATTAACCAGCATTCGATGTTCGACTAAGTATATGAATTTACTACTACTAAATTAAATCGTTCCGTATCCAAAATGCATCGATTTAAAATTTTTCACGCGCAGGTCGTAAACTTCGTCTCGTTCCTCAGAAGCTTGTCCCCGAAGCGATGTTAAGCTGTTCCAATTTTCCCTCCGGTGTAAAATAAACCCAGATATAACCAAACCACGGCACCGGGACTCGAAACTCTTCGCGTTCATCCTATTTTATAGACACAAAGACGTAAGACCGTACAAAGTTGTTCGTAACTACGGCTAAGAAGCGGGGAACCGACTTAACCAGTTCATCGGGGAACAACGCTGGTCAGAAGGGTCATAAAAACCGAACGAGATACGAACGCTCGATTTTGATACGACGGAGGACGCGTCACGGGGCTTCGCGGCAATTTCATCGCGGAAAGCCGTATTTTCCGCGAAGTTATACGTTATCCTTATCCCGAGAGCTTTACACGGGCGGAGCCACGCGGGGTTAAATCGTCGAACGAATCGAGGATATCGACCTCGTCCCCATGATCAGTGCAGTATTTTCTTATCGACACGACCGTTTTACTTCCGTCCCCCTTGTCCGGATGCGCATGTCCCTTCCTGGTCCTACCACCGCCTTTCAACGTGGCCGTAACGGAATGAGCAAAGAGAGGAACGCGACCGTCCGGGGAGTTGCTAAGGAAGCGGCGCGTGATCGAGATTAAAATCGAATTTTCTCGAGCTCAAGCCTCTAACAAGGATACGAAGAATCTCCTGTAACACTGCGGTTCTGGTAATAACATGACTTTCCGATCTCTTTGTCCATCTCGAATACGTATTATCTTCTAAAAGAGAGAGTGTACAGCGACTACAAGAGATTCATCGATGCGTGGGAAAAAATGCTCCATCCGCTCTCTCCTGCGAGGGGATCGTGTTGCTCTCGACGTGTAAAGTTTGCCAGAAGAATCGTTTCGATCTAAGCTCCTCTATAGTCAGAAAGTATGCGTAAAGAAAGCGTGTAGCGGTTGAACGGTGAAAGAGAAAAGGAGGACGAGGTAGGCGGGATGGGGGCACCAAGGCGGAATAGGATTTTGCGGCGGAGCATTAAAAGTTGCCAAGTGCAAAGTTTCTTGCGGGATGATCCCCACAGCAGGCGTACAGTAGCACTCTTAATCCCGTTACCTGCAGCCAATTTTTCTCCGCGTACTCCTTTTTTCGTTCCTTGATCCTCTCCTAGGCTACCCCGTGCCCGTCCCCTCGAGCGCACGCCACACCAGCTGCTGTTGCCTTTAATCTTTCTACACTTAGCACCCCATTCGCGGCGAAATACCACGATACATTTAAAACACGTACACCCGTACCGCATATTACAGCGAATGTGAATTATTAAAGCGCACGCCTCTAGAGAAAAGAATAACGCACGTGTGCTGCTCATCATTTTCCAACGACGTGCATTCTATTTTATGATTGATACATGTATTTGTGATATAGTCTTGATTGTGGCCGCAAAATATGCAAACAATTGATTACCAAAGAAATGATACCAGTACATCACACAATGACGAAATAATAGCGCATCATCGTACAGGTTGAATGCCTTTCGCCGATATTTTAAAAGTAGAGCCACACTACCATATCAGTTCCACGTGCACGTCAAAGTGCACACGTATGTCAAAGATGCATGTACATGTACGTTTATATGCGTATCTGTGTCACGTAGGCGTATGAGACGCTGCACTTCGCCGGATACTCGGATGGAACTTTCTCCCTTCTTCGATGCGACGAGAGCAACGAGAGGGGCGTCTTTTCATCGACGTAGACGTTCGAGTCGCTTTCGCGTGCGACGAGGGCCTGAATTGAGAAAAAGCAGGCCTCTAAACGAGTTTTCCGTCTGCATCGCGCGAGGAGAAAAAGAAAGGAAAAAAGGAAACGCGCAACCATTCCCCTGGATATCCAAAAATAGCTTCAGTCGACAAACGACTTCGTTAGACGCTGAAAGGGATACCCCAATTATCGCACCGTTTGAAGTTTTCGTTCGAAAAATCAAACTACAAGAAAACTGTGACGCCGGGTAGCGCGGGCGAATATGCAATTACACGAATCCACGTCACGATTGATGGGGGCATGCCCGCGATTCGACTTCATCGACGTGGCTCGCCGGTATCAAAGATTTCGCGAGTAAATTGGAGGTCTTCCAGAGTGAATTCGGTAGAGCATAATCGAGCCTCGCGGTTCCTATGATCCCAGAAACTAACGAGCAGTCACGTTTCGCATCGGCGGAATATACAAACACCCTGGCCAAGGCAAATAACAATGGATTACATCCGGTTGATATTGAAATAAACATTTAGCAACCAGCCGTTTTCGTCCTGCTCGTTTCAGCCGCGATAAAAGCAGCTTTGAAAAATTCACGAGCCGCGAGCTGATTAAAAAGGGACGACGTAAATCTTGATTTAAAGAGAAATAACGGTAACTCTGATCGGCAAAGGACGGTGATCGTCCGCGCGGAACCGATGAGAAAATCCGAATCAATTATGCAACACGGTGTAAGTAATTAGTTTTGAAGAGGAAACCAGTCAGAATCTTTATCAAACTTCCCGGGAAACGAATGGAAGAAGTTCCGCGGATGGAGGAACGCGGGGGATGCTCGCCTCGATTGAATCGCGGCGTTCTGAATTCGATTAAAGCTGGCTTCTAAGCAAAAATTCACGATTACCAGCCGGCAAATTGTTTCATATCCGTGATGAAGTATGAACACTGTTTCCGGCTGACAGTTAATCGGATTAACTGTCGGCTTTATTAATCAATGCGACCCGTCGAGTTTCCGGCTAAACCTTCTAACGTGCGCGGAGACGCGGAGCACTAGCCGCGTTTACGATTTAATAACTTTAATCGTATTAATTCTCGTCACCAGCAACAGGACGTTCCGACATAAATCGTTCTGCTGTTGAAAATACACAGGCTACTTCACAAATATCGAATACCAATCGACGACATCATCGCGCCATTACGAGATATTAAAATGAGAACAATTTTTACGACACCTCAGAAAATGTAATAAAAATCGTTGCACTCGTTAAAACAAAATTCTTCTCGTATAAAATGAACGATTAATTATTTTCCGTTACATGAAAAGATAAAGAATGATCGATATTTTTATTTACCTTTAACTGTAATTTGATGGGCCCGTTTAGTTCTAAAATGAAATCACACCACCGTGCAATCACGATCGGACAGAGCTATTAAAAATAGAGGGACATTACTTTTACCTGTATTCCGGTCCTAAAGGCACTATTACCAACGCCGTACTAAACGGTGTAATAAAACGAAATATAAGAATTCCGGAATTCGTTAAATTCTCTCAAACCATTTCCTTTTTACGATACCGTATAAATACGAAGAGAAGGAACTGCTCTCCGTCCCGGAATGCATCAGGCACAGGTGTACCGAACGAGTTCAGAACGACTGTCTGCGAAGGGGCATCCGGGGACCGCCGAAAAGAATTCACTGCGAGCCGCGCGATTTGCCCCATTTTATTACGATCTTTCGCAAAAACATTCCCCACTTTTTCGGTTCATTATTCATCTGGATTCGTCGCAGGCTACCGTTTAAAGTGTCGCCGAAAGTGCACGTAGAGTAACCAGATTTACGTCGCCGCCAATGAACTTTATACGGTCGACATTACGCGCTTGAACCGTGGGAATAAAATCCAGCCGACAGACTCGGACGTCTCAGGTGTTACTGCGAGGTCGTAGGGTGCGAATCGGAAAGTTTAAAGGGACGTCTGACGCAGCTACGCTTCCCTCCTATCGCGAGACGCGCCGTTACGCGGAGGAAACACGGAAAAAGGGTGGTTTAAATCGAACAAAGGCTTTCACGGTAAATGCCGCCGCGTATATACGTGTACCCCTGACGTTGAATCCCTTCTCGCCAGCCGTCCTTACGATTACGAGCCGTTCGGAAACTTCTTTACGACGGATCCCCGACGATGACGCCGAGAACTCACGGCGGAACGATGACTATCTGCGCTCACGAAATGGCCGACTCGCGCGAAATCCCAAAGACGTCTTCGGGGAAGCCTCGAGCTGAGCCGCGGGTTTTATCGTCCTAGGCGAAACCTTCTACGGGCCGCGACGTCGTTCTTCCGAAACTTTTACGCCTGCCCCTGCGTCCCAGCACCGTTTCGGTGATCACGCGCGACGATCAACGGTATCGTCGAATCAGTTTCGCCCTCTCTTCCTCTCTGAACGATATTACAAGGCATCCAACGCAATCCTCTTTAACATAGAAAAAATCCTGAACGCGAGAGTCTTAGAAGAAGCGGATGCTTGAGAGACCGTTACATTTTTTAGCTAGCCGTCACCAGTTTACTTAACGGTGAATAGTTAGTCGGCAAGGCGTCGAAATGAAAGAAAGGAATCGGATTAAACGGCAGCCGGCAGGATCGCGGGGGCTTACTTATTGCTTGGCGCGCAATAAGTATCGCGACGACGAACAGATTGGCCGGGTGAGAAGCCGAGGAAGCTGTCCGAGGGCAGACGGGGAAGATAGATTGGGGAAATGAGAGAAAAACGAGGTCGATCAGCGCGATGTAATTTAAAAAGTTCCCTTGTCCCCGTGAAATTGATAAATCGCGCGAACATCTTCCTTCCTCGTTACTTCTCGCCTCTCCTCTTTCTTCCTGTCGCCTCCATCCCGGACTTTCTTTTTCGCGCGAGCGCAATCAGCGATAATCTGCTCCAACGAGCGATAAATTAAAAAGTCCATTCTTTCAGGCGCTAGCGGCGTGTCGTTTCCTTCGCGTGTTTCCTAGCGGCGGGAAAAAAAGCTACTCGTCCCGAAGGGGCCGAAGAAACTTGGAAACCTGATGAATACGTAAACGGAACGCTCGCAATTGCACTGTCGGCTGTGAGAAGGATCTCAGTGCCGGGTAAATTTTTAGAAAAATGTCTCTGCAGACATTAGTAAGTTAAACACTTCTCGTATCTAATGAAATTTCTTTAAAACCGTCTGAGCCGTTTAAAAATTACGCACTTTTACTTGCCAGCGAAGTAGTACTTAAACATAATATTTCTTACTTACAATTTTAGAAGAGATATCCACTGATTGTATCATATCCAAATTGCCGGGCAAAGAAAGCTTCCACTGCTACGCACAAGTAGTAATACATAACATTGGTCAGACACGTGTGGAAAACCGTGAGACATTTACAAATTCAATGGTAAATTCGCAGCAACGAACGTTTCATAGGAAGCTTCGTTCGCGACGCATAGACGCGTGCGTACAATTCGAACTATCCACTTCTGGGCTAGTTATTCGAGGCGCGTGGCATATAAAGTTTTAGGGCAGGAACGTGGCGCGTTGGAGTGGCTGGTCCTTTTTGTCCGCGCGTTTCTTCACGTTTCGCTGTTTCTGCGCTCTGATCGCCACCATGAATCAAGCTTGTTTATGAAGCGGGATATTACGAGAGCACGGGGTGCGCAAGAAGCGCGATCGCGGGGAGAAGGAATAAATTTCAGCGGAGCGCGTTGCACCGCGAACGCTTTTTGGTTCTGATGAAGAGGCGCCTGCGGCGGAACACTGTATTAGAATTTTTCAAGCTAAATCGTTCGTGCAACTTCAAAACTGCGTTGGGATTAAACGATCTTTTTATTTAACTTTCGCCCGTACCTCTCACTAGTTTACGTTTGGGTAATAACTGTTGCTCTAAAGTTGATACCTCGTTTTACCGTGTAAAATATCGAAATATCTAATCTAGTATATCGTTCAGCAAACTTTAAAGCTGTAATTTTGGGTAAAATTGTTTGCTCGTAGAATCTATCTCCTATAAGAATCGGAAAATTTTCTTCTTCACCTTTAATTCTTTAACTTTCCCCTCTAAACAATAATTCTAACCGAGTACCGAGCCGATCGACAAAGTAATCGTCTAATTATTCCCGTGACTTTGCAATCTGACGATGGCCAGTGACAAAGGTTCAAACGCTACTTTCCTTTCGGAACTCAATTTTACAACAAATTATGCGAAACCCGAGCACGAAACCCGGCACACCGCGCTGTACCGTTTCCTTCGCTCTCCCCCTTTTGCATCGCGTAACTCGTATTAAAGCCGATATCATTATCGTCGTTATCGTCGCTATCGTGATCCTCGCCATCCAATCTTGCCGGAGTATCGTTCCTGGTACCATGCTCGCCGGCCACACCCACCCCATATTCCCACAGAGGCGATAACGCAACGCTATGCACATATACATTGTTCGCAAATTCTGCAGTACAAATCCTCGGGAACAATCTCGTATTCAGAATTCCTCGCACCGCCCCCAAAAGGACTGTTTACTCATACTAATCACCGAGAGAACTATTCGTAACCTTTCATTTCTATCGTTCATACTCAACTCTCGTTGCAACGTCGCGATATATATATATATATTTCGACTGCGATGCGCGTTAGTAAATTAAAGGTTTTTCGTGGCCGTCACGATACAAGGGTAAGTTAGGATAGGTTGCGTGCAATTTACGCGTATCGCGTTCACGCAACACGAGGCAGACTCGTTGTGCGCGCATAGTAGGACGCGGGAAGAATATCGCGGCGTTGTGACGCAAATTCGCGCACGTGCGAATAAATTCGGCGAATATCGGCCGTATTTCATACCAGGTAGACCGTCCTAATGCACGGTATAGAACCCGCCCGCCCCCGTATAAAGGAACCGCGAAAACGCTTCCTCGTGGGTATTAGCGTCATCCCTTTTGCCGAAGATTGATGGAGCCATCCTGACAGGATTCTCCTCCCTCGCAGCCCCTATTTCTCTGTGTTTGCTCGTCCGGTACCGTATCCCCGTATCCAACGCGTAGCTGCATAAGAAAAAAAAAATCACCCTTCCTGTCTCGTCCCCTGGGCCACCTTCCGCCCCATAAATGGTTATAGGTCATGTCGATATTTATCACGCGATCGTCGTGAGCGAAGAAAAAGGGACGAACGTAAGAACTAACATTACCAGTAAAAGAGTGGGTGAAAAGAGGTGATACCTTTCTTGACAAAGTTTCAGGTTCGTACTTACTAGTTAAATCTTGGCGATTTAAATATCCTGTCTGATTGGAACAACTGATTGAAATACTACACACCACGTGCCTCGTAACGAACGAAATAAAATGATTTTCGGAAGAAATAGTTCGATAAAGCAATGGTTCCTGTTGATTAATCCGTTACACATGTCGCCATCGAGTTACTCGCTCACTGGACAACTACGCTGCACAGTTTCGAGTTACGCCGCGATTCCACGCGCACGGAAGAGAGCACGCGTCCGTGGTTTTTTCCGGCAAACATTTCTGCCGTTCCCGCCGTTACGGTTTTTTTTTTCCACCCACCTACGCGGTGACGACTATATGAAAAAACTGAATTTATGAAAGCGTCGGACAGCCGTGGAGCGCCGGACGCGAAAATTTATAATTGTTTGATCAAGTTCCGCAGCTTCGCGCGACACGTTTGCCACGATGTTCACCTGCTCGCCCCCAGCACGACGATATATTCCGCTTCCATGGGAGCATCGCGAGGACGAAATAACGTTACGCCGCACGGCTTACATCGTTGAGAGAAGAGGTTCGTATCTGGACCGGATTTATATGCAATCCCATTCGCGGCTCGGTCGTTTCTATAAATATAGGAAGATTCCTGCGAGCTCGACCGCTTATATTTATGACGCGTACGTAGCAAGGATTCGAAGCGACTCGAGTCGATAGCGTCGCGATACTCACCCCTCGCCCAATACCCAGCAAAAAACCGAGAAAAGTGGATTTGCCGTCTCGCAGGTCCCGCTAAATTTGCCTCGCTCCCCCTTGCCTTACGATCGAACACCCCCGAGTTTCTTATAAAGTGAAAGCATAGATTCTGCGAGAAATAGGCAGACGTTAGGATTATATGTACGAAGCAAACGATAGATCGTATCGCTCTGTTGCAACGTCCACCGAAATAAAAACTGACGCAATACTTTTCTCGTAATTATGATTTTCCTTTTTTATTCGTCTAGGTATCATGTTTGTTGCGAGGATATTTAATTAGATTCCAGCACTCTCAGCGTGTAACAAGAGATAATTTAACTCTACGAGTACCTATGAGCGTGCTAGATATCCATGAATCGAAAGGACTTAACCGGGGTGAACAGGTGTGTATCGATGACATAAACCACCCCGAGGCGATCAAATGGCAAATGGGTTAATAGCCTCCCTGAAAACCGTAGTCCACACGACGGTTCGCGCTTCAAATCCAGAGACAAATTCGGCTCTCCCTGTAGGCGTTTCATCCAATTTACAATTTTTTAAACAATTCCTCCAGATTCCTTCGATGTATTCAACTCGTTAACGATTACGAATGTGAACAAAGAATGGCACAAATTCATTTTTTTTCTTTTTGTCAGATACCCAGTTTCAATTGATCTGATTTCAAGTAAAAAACAACCCAGTTGAACAACGCATGGAACAAATATTTAATCGATTGAACTGGTCGAACAGGCGTGCAAAGAAAGGCGGAACCGGACTGGCTAGGTTTTGGAAATTAGGTTGAATCGTTCGCTCCCTGTACGAGAGCTTTTTTCCCCCGAAAAACGGGTGTTTAGCACGCCGTAGGGAATATTCCCGGAAACCTGTTGGCGCAAGAAGAGAGAGAGAGAGATGTTAACAAGTAGTACAACAAGTAGCGGCACAACGTGAACGTAAACAGCAAACATCGGAGGGAGGAGAAAAAAAAGTTAATTCGATAGGATAACAAGTTCCCACTGAGGGGGTTTAAGAAGAGAATTCGTGGTGTAGAGGGGGAAAAAAACGGAGGAGACAATCGCTTCGGTTGATCGATCGACAAACACCGGATGCCTGAAATTTTTCCGCCGCGTCACGGGCCGCACGCGGCTAATCGAGGCAATAGAACAGAAGAAACACGATTATCGACGAAGGCGATCGAGTAAATCGAGCGAATCGGCTTAAACCGCGCTAGAAACGCAAAGTGGTTACCAGTGAAACGAGGGCTGTCTGCGAGACTAGAGAGGTGGGGCTGTTGAAGAGACATTGGGACACGGAACAAGGAAAACTACCAGAGATGTGAGAGACGGTGGGGGGAGGGAGGGTGCAGGCGGTGGGCGAGAGAAGGTAGACGGGCCAGGAATTTATCATTTCGTAGCTGAAGTGCCGTAGTGGCGACAAGGCTGAAATTGCAGTATTTGGGAGTCGAGTGGAGGCTCGAGCAGAGAGGAATGGAGTGGAGAGGATTGGAGGGCCGCGAGACAGCGACAGAAACATAGAGAGATGGAGAGAGAGAAAGATAGAAACGTGGCGGGCGGAGGATGCCTCGACGGAGGTCGGTATCTGTCTGCGGCGATGAGGGAGCAAGAGAGGGCCAGACGACGCGACGGGACCCGACGCGACGCGATGCGACGCGACAAGTACGCGTAGAGAACGATAGAGAAAGATAGAGGAAGTCGGAGGCGGATGGAGGCAAAGAGAACACTGCTAGGATGGCTAGAGAAGTGAAACAGTTGGAGAGGACTACGGAATTCTATTAAGAGGAACGAGGACAGGCAGGGAAACAAGCTCTGCGATCCTAAGCGACGATTCTCCACCCGGTAGCCACTCGTGTCCTCCCGATCTCGTCCTCTTCGCATCTGTTTCCGATCTTTCTCTCTGTCACTCTTTAGACATTGCTGACTGAGTAGTCGGCCGAATGAAGCGCGCCAACCGGCCGGTCTGCCTAAACCTCTGCCTACACCACTACCGCACTGCGACAATTTGATAGCTCGATCGGAGGCCCTCGAGTATATCCCAGCCATCCCACCGCCGCCACCTCCCCAACCTCCATCCGCCTCTCGCCCTCTCTCCGTTCCCCTCGAATCGCCAACCCCCATACGTCGTCCCAATGAAATCGTTGCCCCTTGCGATCAACCACCGCGAACCCATTAGGGGTCCGTCTATAGCCGCGGCGGCATACATCGACGTGGAAAATTTAGTTGCTTCGCATCCACCATAATTTTGCGATACACCGAAGGAGGAATATATATAGCGGGGCGAACGATGAATTGTTGCGGCCACGTTGGTTATCTACGACCGTACCCGGGGCTCTATTAGACGCCGTCTATACGAGCCACACCATCAAACGTTCGTTACTTCGATCTTAATTTAAGATAGCCACGCTCACGGACCGGCTGACTGTCTCAAGGGGAAATATCGCTACAGGTTACGAAACGAGCAGACGAATCGACCGAACGGACTTACCCTTATGGCGGTGCTGAAGAAAGGAGCATGGGGACAGAGGGTACAGGGATGCACGTAGGATATCGAATCCGTAACTGTACAGATCAAAGATATCCACGCATGAGAACCTTCCAATTACAGGTCGCGTCCAGAAGGAGACGACTTCTTTTCATGCAGCCTAGATCGAACTCGGGAACGGGAAAGAGATCTCGACCGCGCGAAATGTGTCTATATACTAAAAAGACGGCAAGGAGAGACGAGGGAGGAGAAAAAGGTGGAACGAAAAGGAAACTAAACGGGAGCGAGTGAAATAGAGAGTGGTCGACGCGACGTGGAGGGCGTCAATAACGCTCGCCTCACAAAGGGTCGCGATGGGAGGATAAATCGTCGAAGAGGCGCGACGCCGCCACAGCCTTTGTCGAAGCAACCACCTCGAGGCACCGTTCCTCCGACCACGCCCCGGAAACCTTTGCCTGCCTCGTGTCAATGGAGACGAGGCCTTATTAGGATCGACGGTAATTTGTCGACGGGGAAGTTTGCTGATGAGGATTCCAAGTACAAGCTTGCAGCCTCCAGACCACCGACGACGTCTTCGTGGAACCGGATAACCGGCCGTGTGGGGAAGTGTACGAGACAACCGGGCTGTCTCCGTCCATACCATCGCGAATTCGAATGTGCCACTGATTGGACAATTTCTCGCTTAATTCGTCTCTGATTCGTCGCTATACACGTTCTCGTTAGCTCTCGTTTCGAAAGACACCACTTACGGTGACAGACTGATCGACTAGACTTCGAGCTCCCCGCAAACTTTGTTTGTTATCGTATTGCGTGCTATGGCGGATCAGTGCGAGAGAGGATCGAATACTCTATAGGATATAAAAATATTGTCTAGTACAAGTATCATCGAATAGAAGAAAGAGCTAAACGAAGGCGTCGATTATACCATTAACCTAGAAGAACGAAGAACTGAAATGCGAGCGAAGTCGAGTCCAGCAACAGGAAACTATCGAACAAAAAATTCAGTTCCCGTGTGATACAAGTTGCCGGGCCTCCCCGAGAGTTTTAACGGAATGCGGAAACCGTGCGATGCGTAAAGCTCTTCAGAGCGATGCTTCGACAGTTCGTCGCGCTTCGACGCGGCTCGTCTCCCACGCCGGGTTGAAACTTCGGACAAACTCTGATTGCCGTTTTCGCTTCCCGTGCTCGCCCTAGCAGGGGCGCTCGCGCGCGTACACACCGTACTTCCAGATACCCCCAAGGATGGTAAATTCATCTGCTCGCAACGACATCCTCGAACGAACTTCTGACACGGACAGCTCGGCTCCGTTTGTTTATACGCCGCATTTACATGTGTATCTACGGCGTGTTTTCGCGAGGCAGCCACGCGATTCGTGGCTGTTTACTGGATAAACTTTGAATACGTTACAAATAAGACTCCTCATTATACCAAAATTAGATCCCGCATACTAATGGTCGCATTTCGAGTCGGTATACCGTGGCGCAGTCGATTCGAACGGGAGACGGAACAAGCGATAAAAAGGCGCTGCCTGGCTCCGAAGGCGGCCGAAACGATGCAACGGAACCCTTGTCACGGACAGTCGGAGACCTTCGAATGACCGTATTAATTTCCAGCGCCACCTACACAGTTTCCACCCAGCCAGAAACCTGGCCCCGCTGTTCTCCGCCGCTTGGCTCATTTTCCTCCCTTCGCACTCGATTCTCCATTATTATCGTCACTCTGTGGTCCGGCAAAGTGAAGTACACAGAAGGTGGGCGTCCCGAAGACCAGTGACAGGGTCCATTAGAAGCGGTTTACTTAGGTCCTTTAGGATTAGTCCCGCCTCTACTTGCGACTTGGACTCTCTAGCTATCCGTCTTTATCTCTCCCTACCAGTAACCGCCAGCCTGCCTATAGCGATTCTATCATCTGATCCCATCAGCTGGTAAGAAACACGGGAGTACACAAAAGAAGCATCAAGGAAATGACGTCGGAAGGGAAGAGAGAACCGATATACCTTGCACTCGTGCGAGAGCTTTGTAGATAAATCTGAAAGCGTCGACGAATGATTCCGCGAGATCCACACCTCCGTCGCTTCGCGAGGAGGTTCCGAGGCAAGGACACGGTTGTTCTCGGAACAAGTCCTTTAATTAAAAAGAATCTCATTCCGCATCTCAAAGTAAGTTCTCTCTTTATCCGGGACCTTAATAACTGGACGGAATCGAGGCGAAGACCACCGGCAAGTTTATTGCGTCTAATACCTTACCGGACGAGCGCGGGATGAGATTTTTCCTTCTCGTTGGCGATCACCTGAACTCGACCTCTCGCCGCGCCCCGACGCGTCACGGACAATGGACACGTAGAGAAGAATCTCAGCGTGGCAAACGTTTGGGAATTTCCCCGCGCCGAACTGTATAGCTTCGCAGACGAGATAAACGGGCGGGCGAAGTCGGGAGAAAATAATTGATCGCGGACACGTCGGTCGAACCTCTGGGTCAGAAAATCAGCGAACAACGAACGGGTAGGAGAGCCGGAAACCGTTCGATAGCTGACACACCGGAAACTATCCTCGCTCCGTAAACAAATTTTGCATTCACTGTCTGCACAGCTGCGCGTTTTCCCTCGGCTAGTGGTCCATCGGGTCCAGACACCGCTTCCGGTCGCGTTTGTTTCTATCGGTTTTGCGACCTGCCGTCTCGTTTGCATTCAACCTACGAAGAGAGGACTTTTTCGAGTGTCTCGCCGTCGATTTATGTCTGATTTATGCGCCGTCACGCGCCTCTTCTCTCTCTCTCTCTCTCTCTCTCTCTCTCTCTCTCTCTCTCTCCCTCTTTACACCGTTCCCTCTGTCTATACCCCTCTCTTTTCGTTGCTTTCAAAATCGTGCCACAACGACGTCCGCCACCCTCTTTCTTGTTCGCCATTCCCGTATAATTCGGCCGCGATGCCGCGCCGGGAAATCACGGCACAATTAGCCTTCCGTTTCGCGTCCGTTCCCAGCTAACGAACATCGCACGCGTTATCCGTTTTTATTCGCGCGCTCTCTGTTTCGTTAAACGAACGTTAAATTAAAATCCGCTTGCCGTTTCAACTTTTCGAGTCCCTTCGAGCGGATCGAATTCACCGGCCGTCTCGCTGGTTCACTGCCCTCGAGACATAAGCAAAATTACGAACGCGTTACCAGTTCACCATAAATTCCGGCTAAGCCGTGAGTAATTTCGATCTCCTCGCGAGACCACTTCGCTGGACCACTTCGCGAGATAACTGCCACTCGATGCTGCTCCGCCTGGCTGCCTTCACGCCAGACGAATCGCGCCCAGTTAGAGCTTTAAGCTTTTAATTGCGTTACGCTGCGGTTCTTTGGTTTCTAACTTCTATCGTTAATCGATGCACCAAGTAGACACGTATACCGGGTATTCGTCGACGGTTGTTATAACAAGCCATTTTGCCTGCAAGAAATAGTTCGTTTAAAGCGTTTACGATATTCTTACAGGAAATAGTAGCGTTTCATTGCTGCTCTTAAAAAGATCAGCCTAACAGAATGGCCTATAACGTTTTACGAGACGTTCCTTATGCAACAAAAAATGGACATTACCATGTTAGGTGCTCAGAATTCATAATACAAGAGAATATTGCACTTGGAATAAAAAATATACGCACACACTTAAACTGGAACCTTTCTTTTCCTGAAGATAAATTAATTAGAATGAATAGTTGAGTAGCATATCGAAAATGTAACTATGTACTAGTATCGCAAGCGTTTCAAAGATACAGTCGACTTTGAAAAAGTAGTGATATCAACGGCAAAGCAAACAAGAGAAGAAATAAAGGTCGGAAAATGGAAATTTATTAGAAATATCCGCGTTCTTCTTCCATCGATGCCTGTCGACACTAACAGCAAGTTAACCCATTCGCTGCCAACTACGAGATATCTCGTAGCCTGTGCTACAAGTTTAGATTAATTGCAATTGGATCAGGGAATAAGTTCATAGCCGTTTGAATTAGAAATTCTTAAACAAGATGCCCTATAAATGCCATTTTAGCAATACATCTGTAAATTAATATTAAATATCTATTAAGATATTATGAAATTTCACGTTTCCTTTAAAATAGAACCTTGGCCCCTAGGGCAAAATGCTTTAAATTTGCCAGACAGTAAATGGGTTAAAATGGCGATACGTGTTAGCTACGTAAATAGCTTTAAGGGATTTGATCCTGGACGAGCTTAATACCCTGCGCGTCTTATGCTCGTTATGAGCCCAATCCACGACTCTGGTCCGACGAAAAATTTTGTGTTGGGCATGCACATGCGAGGTGACTCCTTCGTTAGCGCTTGAAAACTTCGGATTACGTTTGCTCGTCGCGGACGCTTCAAGGTATTCCCACAGAATGAATCGAAAAGCGGTCCGACGATCCGATAAAAAGCAATTACCGCGGGCGACCGTGACTGTGCTTAACGATGGGACTTACTCGGTGTTCTGTCTCTCTCGTAATTCGCGTCGAGTCATCTGAAAGGCACGTGTGCCGTTGACAGGAGGATACGTCGAAGCCTCGAGATGGGGGAAACAAAGATTCGTCGTAATGAACGTTTCACGGTACTTATCTTGTTACCGACCCGATGAAAATATCCACGTGAAAATATCAAGACGTGTTTACCAAAAACGATGAACACCAATTCCTGTTTTCTACGGGGTGTTATTTCAATATGCGTTTCGATAATACGTAGAAGGTATCTTTGCTTGCTCAGCAAACACGAGCAATAGAACTCGTTACAATATCCTGAAACGGTTACACGCGGTATACGCGAAAATTAGAAAGTATTTACGCTCGTTGAACCACTAAGGATACACGCGCGACGTGTACTTTCAAAACAACCGCGGGTTAACGATGCCAACATAAGGGTGAAGTTGTCGAGAAGACATTGCCGAGTCGCTGCCATATTAAATAATGATCCGACAAATTTATAGAAACAAAGAACAGCGTTAATTCTAAATTGATCGGAATATTAAAAGTGACATTGTACAAGGATACGGATTCGTTGAATTCTCATCGAATGAAATGATCGAACATTCGAATGCCCTCGTTGAGTTTACAATCCGGTTAAAATCATCGATGACTAGATAATAATTTCAATCGAGGCGACATTCGACCACGCGTCGAAATTATTCTGGCTGATTGATGCAAACTCGATAATTAAATTAATGTTTCGAGACTGCAGAGGCTGCACCGAACCGAATTAACACGCAACGAAATCCTATTATAATATCGCTTCGAATTTCTGGCCCGACCAGCGTGTATACAAAGCTTATTACGACGACTTATTCGTAGAGTACCGTGCTGCGATTTTCGCCGCCACCTCGAGTCGCGTGCTACCCACTTACGCGAGCCACAGCCACAAACGAACGGCGAATGTTTATCCATGTCCCGATTTACCTCCTATTCATAAACTACCACCGTACGCAGGCTTACAACCGAACAGCCTGCGAAATTGTAAACAGCCCTTAAACATGCCCTTAATCAATCCCCACCGTGCCGCACTTTCCCTATTGATCTCCTCGTGTACGTGTATTTACGCGCGTACATCCACGCAGGGTTAGCGAACTATACGTAAACAGAACTTTTTAGGATAAACGAAAATAAACAAATCGCCAAGAATTTCCGCGTGACAAATTACCAATTGGAGACAGTCTTTAATTGGTTAGCCGATTAATTGAGGAGCGAGAACCACGGTGATGACTGAGAATGAGTACTACTGCCAATTTTTTATTCAATCCTATCCGTTCTTCTCTCGTCTAATTGAATCGCTTATACTAGTATTGCTCGATTCAAAGGGCTGCTCGAAAAATGTCTATGAGAACGATTATGCAAATATCTTTATAACCTCGTCTTATGATGCGACCTGTATAAATACATATACGCGTTCATCGTTTCCCGGCGTCCACCGGGATCGCCTTCATAAATATCTCAATCTTCCCAGCGACGCTCGGCTGGCAGACTGATCGATCGAAAAGAAGCATTTGCGAATCGATTGCTTCCGGATATAACGAGTTCTTGCGCAATTTTTCCTGCGAACGTTACCAAGCACGGCCTCCTAGATCTGCCCGACGATTTTTCTCGTGTCTGGAGGGGAATTACGAAAGCCCCTACCTGTCTGATATAACTAAGCGTCGCTCATTATTACCAAGATTTCTTTACATTTATTCTTTTTTCATCCGCCAAAGCATGGAACGCGAAATATTACTAACTACATCGTAAGGGAAACGATAAATAGTCCCAAAATATTATTTTCATTCTATTAATCGAGATTGAGCTTTCAAAACGATATTACTTGTGCCTAGATGATCGGATACCAGTAAGCATATATCTAGATGATTGGTTAGGATTAATATACGAATCAATTCTGTGATGGTAAGAAATTCTATCCTGTTAACGATGATGCTGCGTCTTCTCGCAAGAATATTTCGCAAGCGATACAAACCACGTTCCCGTTTCGGTTTGATACGACGATCTTTTCTCTATCGAAAAGAGCAACCTTTCTCTAGACTGAAATTATGACCGGAACGAGCTTCATCTCCTAGAAAGCATAATATCGAGGAATCCAGCCGAAGATACTTGGAGCGGCGAAGTGAGCGTGTATATACACACCGACACGTGTACATGCCGCAATCTTCTCTAAGAGAGAACTCGCAGCGTGCATCTTTATGCTCGATCAGAGAAAAGGCGAACGCTGAATGTTTCTCGCTCCAAGAACGATCTCGATGAAGGAACTAGGTTGAAAAATTGTGACTGCCTTCCACTCGAAATCGTATCGAACAAATTAATACGATAACAACTCGGTCCGAGTTAGAGAATTTTCCTAACTATCGATTTCCAATTACATCCGCCACCGGCGTCATTAAATCCAACGTCGTCGCAACGAGATTTCACGGCGATATCTGATAACGATCGGCTGGCCCGTTTTTACCTAATATCGAAATTCGTTTGAGACTCGTTACCCGTCTCGATCGATTATCGGTGTCTACATCCCCCACGCCCCACCGAAGAATCCGCGAGCATTTCGAGCAATTCTCGTCCCGTCGACGGTGAAAATAATTGAGAGAGAAGTCTCAGCTAAGAGATAGGTGTTCCGGGATACGCGAGAACAGATCCGACGACAGATCCAGTTGGATCCGGTGGATTTGCTCGCTGGAGACGCGTGCATGCGAATGAAAAGCACGTGGCGATCCGATTTCGATCCGCAGAGGAGCGTCGAACGGGAGAAACGGAACGAAGAGGCAGGGGCATAAATGAGAGACAGAGAAACAGGGGGGAACAGGAATGGAGCAGAGGCGTCGCGACGCCGAGTAACACAACCACACCCTTCGAAGGACCTACTGGATCGATAGGCACACTGCCATAGCAGAGAAAGAGGAAAGTGAAAAGAGAACATTGAACGGAGCGAAAGAACGAGAGAGAGAGAGAGAGAGAGAGAGAGAGAGAGAACGGGGCGGAGAAAGAGGATAAGACAAATTGCCAGATATCTCGCAGCGTGCTGCTCAACCGCTTTCTTCTTTCCTCCCCCGACCGAGTTCGTTCTTCTTTTTTCCTCTTTCAAATTGGTTACCTGCCACTGACAATCGACGCGTATCACGGAGTACTTCTTCAACGCCGGCGTCTCGAACAACAGAGATCGCGTATGCAACCAGCTTTTATCACGCGACTTTCCAATCTCTGCCCACATTGTTAGCATAACCAGGTTACCGAGGCAAATTCGAGCTAACACAAAAACTGGCTTAAAAATAGCTACGTGTAATAATCGAGACCAGCTAATGACTGTGAATAATTGCGACTCGTTTGTGACTTTTACGTTCACTACTGCCTACCGTTCTGTTGCCCTCTTTTGCAGAAACTCGTCGACGGCCCTTCCCTCCACCGCGACCGTCAATCTCTCCTTTTCCAATTAGAGCGCTTAATCCTCGGATAGAAGTGTGTTGCAAATTAAAGCCAGGGGGGCAATGCTCGCTTCAATTACCGGTGCGTTTCGCGGAAAACACGGTCGAGAGACAATACGAGCTACGACCATTTCTTTCGATCAACGAATAGCAGAAAAAAAAGAGAAAAATTCGAACTACCTTACCATTGTCCCACGCGTTATCTATCTTGTTACCAGTGACTAATAGAGTGTATTTTACAAATGGAAGCATCGTGTAGACAAGCAATATAATACCGCGGCAGCAGTCTAAACACGGTCATCCCATTCGGAACAGGTATCGGAAAGGAACAATGTTCTGCCATTTGTTTTTTAAATATACGAAGGTGTGAGGACCTATCGGCATCCATCATTGGATGGAGGTGATGCATGCCTGTCGCTTCAGCAAAATAGCACGAGTCCTGCGACAGATCCTTCCGCAACGCAACGATGCGGTCAGGCGCACGAACAAATAAATCCTTTTTTACAAGAATTCCTACACTTTGTAACCGATGAACAACAAAGTATGATACCGGGAGGAGTAACGAGAACCCTATCCTTCCTTCTATCGTCTCAGTTTACCAGCGCATTTTTCATTTGCGCACCGCGAAAATTTGCCAGGCGACAGTCGGCAATTTCGTGGCAGACTTCCGCCCTTTCAGCCCGTCAGCTGAAACGTCATTTCTTCGAGGCTTTTCACGTGTCCTCAGCGTGCGCATTGTTCCGTTGTCAACCAGACACGGTGCACAGCCGACCGTTGATCATGGCTAGCACGCGTCTAATATACGTACGCGGGAACCCCGACGCGATATTCACGCTTGGTTAAAACCCTCGCGATTTGCCATTCTCGGTGCGTTGAAGAGGGACTGGGAGATGTGGGACGCGAGTCTTATACGATGCAGTTCTCCGTGAGAATTCATCGACACCTGAACTAAGAGAGAATTAGGTCTCCGCAAGTATTCGAACATCTTAAAATTTTAATAGCCCAGGTGTTACCATCCCCAGTCATGAAGCTAGGGCACCTCGAGATTGCCACACCCGTACTGCGATTCGAAGACAATCGAAACAAGAAAGGGGGATACTTTCGCTGCGAGAAGACCCTTTTGTCGTCAGGAAAAAAGTCCACGAACCGTGAACCAGTCGCCGAAACAGAACGTAACGACTGTAACAAGCTCGACGGCGTGGAACACTGCTGCCCTGACCGTGGTCCTGATGAAATGGACATGTATCAAAATAGCGAACAAGCTGTAGGAAAAGAAGGTGGCGTAACATTTTCTTTGAAGCGAAGGGACGCGCCTTTCTTGTTCGACAAATTGATTCCCCTTATGTTTTTGGTCCGAATAAGTTTTAGATTGAGCATTGTTACAATAAACGAACTCTTATATAGAAATATTATTGGTATTTACTATTTCACTAGGTAATTCGATCTCTTTGATACGAATTTACTATAAAAATACTAGATTACATTATTTTATTTGTATATAACCAATAAAATAAAAAAAAAGAGTCGAAAAATAAAACGAACGAAAAACTAAAAATATTGCAGCAGAATTGATCGCTACGATTACAAGGGCAATAGCCGTCCAAACAAAGCCACAACTCTGGACTCGAATCTGTTAAACAAATCGACGTAGCGAGCAACGGGATTCAGATTTAAAGCGGTACAGATTTTGCGCCAGCTCGAGCCGCTTTCGTGAATTCTATCGGCCCCAAGAGCGGCGTAAGTTCGCGAATACATCCCCGGGGATGAATCTGGCCAGCCGTGCACACACTCTGACCTCCGTTCCATCCCGCCGGCAACGTAACACAGTGTATCTATTCTCCTCTATCGCCGCGGAGAAGACAATGTACCTGGAAAGTGGCGTCGCGTGGCTATCTCAAAAATGAGACCATCGCTGCTATCGCCGTTTAATCGTCCCGTTTAATCATACATCATCTTGTCTGATTACAGAGATTTCCCGTGATTTTCTGAATGCTACCGGTTACGAGGATGAGGACAGGCAAGCTTCCGGTAAGTTTAATCTCTTCCGCAAACTTCCCTCCGATCCTCTGGTTTAATCCCGAAGAGACATACACGTCGGTTTAAGAATCGTTTCACCCGCTATCCGAGCCTTCATTTCCCTCGGATTATCTATTCTGATCGGTGACCAGTCTCACGAGACGCTCTAATTTACGATTGCTGGCTTCTTGGCCGTGGTCAGCCGGCTTTAAAAAGATCGCGTGTTCAGTAACTACGTGCAACTTGCGGAAAATAAAAATTCCATTTCATGCACCTTTTCGTAGTTCGATACGTTAATTCGATAAGCAATGGACTCATTTTAAATCATTGTCGACGATCAAATCCATGGTAGTATATTATGGTTGCACACAGTGGAATTAGACCGACCAACCTGTTCCACCTGCACCGTCGGATCCCTCGGACGGCAAATATCGATGTCTCTTTATGACAATTTCCAAAAGCAATCTTCACAAAGCGAACCGTGTCACTCCGGCAGGATATTACATCGCGAGAGGACAAGATGAAGCAGAATCGACGGGGAAAAAAGCGGCGAGTCCGAAACGAGGGGTGGGAATGTAACGAAAAATCGAAGAAACGAAGGGTCAAATGCCCCCGTGACGGATGACCCGACAGGAGAGGCTCGAGCGTATAAAATTGATCAGCGAACCAGAATCATTCGATTGTACTTCCTGCTCGTTGTCCTGGCCCTCTCCTTCTGGCCCTGGCTGGCCGTGCCCGTTCCATTCATTCTCCTTCCGTGCCGTACGAGGTCGATAACTCCGATCCTCCTCGTAGCCATCCCGCATCGTCTTGTCGATACTTTATTTTCACCGTCCTGTTCAGTGACCACGGTCCACGGCCGATTGCCGATGGAAATACTTCCGTGGAATTCATGTACCGAGCAAGAAAAATTGCCGGCGTTCCGTGTAGCTGGGGATACATACGAGTTCGAACAGCCATGTGTCTCCAGGAATTTTCTTCTTTGCATTGGCCACGATGCCATGCAGAAATTCTCCGCTAAGTGATCGAAAATTTTGTTTATGAATTTCTTTAGACATATTGTCTTTAAAGGACTCTTCGTGTTGCAACGTGGCTTACAAGATATCTAAATATTTATTCCTATCGTTTAAGTCTTATTGTATTCCCCTGTTACAGTATATTCTTTTAGCGTCATATTCTTGTATCGATAAGTCATATTCTTGTATCGAATTTCCAAGTCTTCTTTCTTTTGAACAAAGTTTCATTACGTTCTCAGGTTCTCCCATTTAAAATGTGAAATTCTTTTAGGGGGGGATTAGTTCCTTCTGAAACTAATTAGTTTCACGCGATTCGTTCGATACTGATCAACTTCGCTGGTGTGAAACCGTTCATTCAGATGGACACTGTCGAAATTCCAATTGACTACGTTCGAATGTGGAATTCGTCCCAGTTTGTCACAGAGGCCACGAAAACGGACAGGCCCGCCGCCTCGTGTCGTGGAAACTTCCGGCTTTATTGGGATTGTTGCCACGGCCTCTCGACGAGTCCAGATGAATCGGTAACCATCGATGACCATTTTCCCGTGAACAGAAGTCAATTTCACGTTCCAGGACGTACTCCGGCACGTCCGTTCTGAGTGCAAGTTTACGCGGATGCACCGGTCGATTACGGAAACGGGGACACCCGGTATACAACGAGCTGATAACGGCCCCGCACGAATTATGGAGGGGATGCGAAGTTAGTATGTTCTCACCCGCTGATGCGAGAAAAGGGACGCTTCTGGCGGTGAACGAAACGAGAGCGAGAGATAGAAATAGGACTGGTGGAAATAAAGACGGAACACGACTCTATTTGTACGTGTGTGTGCGCGCGTCGGTGTGCACGTATGTGAAAATGGTTAAGAAGAAAAAGAAACATCGTTGAACAGAGGTCTCGAGGCAGTAAATACTTATCAGTGCCGCGCAGAATTCCGACGTGCTGGCTTTCTTCCGGCAAGGTGAACTCCATAAAATAAAAATCGATTCCGAAGGAGCAAGGCTATCCGGGAGAAACGCTCAACCGTGCCACCCTTTATTTCCCCAACGATCTTTTGGATATTACCATTACTCTTGTCTAACAGACGAACAAATGACTCGTAAACTTGAAAATAACGCGGCTTATGAAAAGATGCTGGAGCGCGTCGGGCCGAGGGAGTTCATGAAGTGGCGCAACAACGGGGAAACATTAAGGGGGTGGCTCCCGCGAGATCCTACGAAATATGTCGTCGCGCGAAAGAGACGAGGAAGGAGAGCGCGGTTTGCATAAAGCGTCGTAATGCATTCAGCGTCAGTTCGCGAAGCGTTTCTTCTTAAACCGCGTTTAAAAAAAAAAAAAAAAGAAAATATGAAAATGGTGGGAACATAGAAAGGGTGGGAGAGAGAAGGAGAAAGAGAGGAGAGTGAGAGAAAAGGAGGAAATAACGCAGGAAGCTTTGGAAGTTTCGCTGGAGAAAAGTTCGCGGAAGTGCGCCGCTGCCACTAAACGACTTTCGTCGTACGTACAGCTTCGAATTTCATTTTGGAACGTTGAATCTTATTAAGAAGTAAAGTCGTTCTGAAAGTTCTCGAATATCGCGGACGGGCTTTCCCTTATAAATCCTTAGCTCAACACGCTACTTCACGTCGTCGGCTGAAAGCTACCCCTGGAAAAATCCAATTTGGGGATAGAGACAACTACAAACCCCTTCGTCAACGATGAGGAAATTTCAGGAATTGCTCTTTGCTCGATCGTGACACGCTTCCGGATAAAAACGCGTATGCGTACGCGTACGCGAATGGTCGTCGATTAAAGAAACCGCGACGAGAGAAGCGAACCTAGCGTAATCTCGACCTCTTACCATACTTTTTCAATGTCTCTCGTACGCGTCTTTATCGCAGCGACAATTTCATTGCGCCGTCAGAAATTATCTCGGAGAGTTCTCGATGATAACGACACCTTGCGGCAAAGGCAAACAAAATGAAATAGAATACGAAGCAAAGGAAAGGGTGAGAGAAAAAAACAAAACAGATTTTTCTTAACAATTAATTTCTGCTTAACAGACCGCAGTGAAATCTTAGCTTTACCAGGAATTCAATATCGAGTCGATCTTAATGAGTTTCTCAGACACTCGGCTGCATAAAAACCGCGCGAGCACTTAATGAAGGTAATTTAAAGCCGTCGAGTAAATAGATCAGATTTTACCGCAGGCTTTTGCGTGCTCGCTCTCAGGATAATCGATCGCTAAACTTGCGATCCATCGAACTGGAGCATGGAACGCCGATGAAAGCGAGGAATGTTGGATAAAGAAGATGAAGCGGAAGAACGACGCACGGGAAAAGAAGAGGAGAAACAAAGGGCAAACATTCGAGATCTTTTCCATTGTTTGCATTTCGGGTCATCCCTTTAATCTAACCACCCAGTGTTTCCTGATCTCGCGCCACAATCCCCTTCTTCGGAACGGCCATCTTTAATTACGGCCACTTTAAGTCACAGCTAAGATACCGCCAACGTTCCACCAGGAACTTCGCAAACAGAGAACGAAGGGGCGTGCTTCTACCCCTTAACGAGAAGATTAAAGAAGTGACAGGCTAATACCTAATCAATCGCACCCCGCTGTGAGTAGGGCCCCCCTTACAACTAAATCGAATCCTATCATCGTGATTATCTGTGCTCGAATTCGTTCCCACGACTATTTAATTAATCGCGATCAATCTTTATTCACTGAAAACGGATTAAAAACCACCGGTGAGTAGGTAATCGCGGGTAGTTAGATAAAGAAAATCCCATCGGTATTCTACTGTGCACCACTGATATCCTATAAGCACTATGTATAGCTACTTCCAGCGGCGAGTTCGATGAAGTGGCGTATTTACAGAAGAGCACGCATTCATCGGCTACAAACGGCTAGTCTAGGTGCGAGTTCGTCCTCGAGTCTTAACCAGGCTAAACAAGAGCCGTCGATTACGACCGGCCATTATTTTCCGCGGCGCCCTGCCAACCCTTCTTGGATTCTCCCTCCCGCTACTAAAGCCCTAAAAGTAAGGAACAGCCAAGAGACCAGGCGCAGAGAGGAAAAAAGGAGGACAGCTCCTCCGTATTTTTAACCAACCCCTAACGAGCGGCTGGCTTACTTATTATTGGCTCTAGAGGCGCCTTCCCACGTATATACCAACACGAGAGGAGTACCAAGACGCGAGCCTTATCTCTTTCCTTCATCTTTTTATCTCCTCTCCATGCTAGTCCTTTCTATCTTTGCCAGAAAAGTCTCTCTCTCCCTCTCTCACTCTCGTGACCACGCCTCCCTTTCTACCTCGATGATGGAAATTCAAGCGTAATTTATTTGCAATTTTATCGCGCCCGCAGTCTTCGCGGCTAGAGTTCAATTTTCCGTGCGTTATCCACCGTAGAAACGATGAATCCTTCGGGGGAAACTCGTTAGTACGAGCTCGCCCCGGCACGGGAACATTACGAGTACGCTTTTTAATATCAAGCAATGCCCGGTAAAACCATAGCGATCTATTATATACGTATACCCATACAGCGTAGAACGATAGAGGAGACGTAAAGGGCACGAGAGGTATAACGTCGTAAAACTGTTACGTTTTCATCCCCGCACATTGTCCCAGTTCACGTACGTGGGATCAAACTTGAACCGGTCGCCCCTGTTTCTTTAATTTTATTTCGCAATCTCTCGCACTTTTCATCGGTTGCTTTTCGTTGCTCGAGTTAACAAGCAACATTGGCCGAAATGATTAAGCAACGCGTAACGATGGTAGCAGCGTGTAATGCTGTGGCCCCAGCAGAGAGAAATATTTTTCCACATACGTGGCGAACCGTGGAAAGGGTGAGCGGCGTTTATGGGGTTGGCTATAGCAGTAAAGCGCGCGATTTGATGGGAGCCAATACATTTGAGCTTATCACCTTATCGCCAATGGGTATACCCAGCTAGTAGCATCCGACGGCAGGGGGTTGGCCGCCATAAAATATAGAATGAACCCCCTGTCAGGTCGGGGATTCCACCTATCACCCCTTCTCCTCCCCACCCCGCTGCACAGACAACTATCCCTGGACATACCCCTCCAACGGACTCGTCCCTTTCCCATCATCCGTGTCTGACACACACACACCCACACGCGTATACGTACAGGGACCAACGGCGTCAATCGATTCCGATGATACGCCCACATACCTAGATTTATGTATTAATAGTTTTTCGCGCATAAATATATGCACACAAGCTGAATTTAAAAGCGCACGGTGGAGAGCTGGTTTAATAGCTATATAAACGATCGCATATTCCTGAACGAGGAAATTGTTTACTCAATTTGTCTGGATACTATTAAAAACGGCCACATTGTACTTTATACTTGAATCAAATCATTCTTTCTTGATCCAAGCACTTGTATGTAGTTTATCCTCTATCTACTTACACTTTTCTCAAAACTTGTGTTCAGGACCTTATTTATTTAATTCTAATGGTAGTTACCTTTTGAACTTCATTTCCCGCTTAACCCTTCGCAAAAAATGATCTAACGAATTATAAAACTTTTAACTTTATTCAAACTTCGTATCGTTAAAAACTAATATAAGAAAAGTTAAAATAGGGAGGAAAGTCATTTTTTTCGAAAAACCATAAAAGTCTATTCGCTGACATAATATCTCCTACCTGATTCCCGTTTTGTCCAACTTTTAATCGATCTTGAAACAGTGCGACGAAAAAGAATGACACTTGTAAAGTAATTTGAACACGTGAATTGCACGCGAAAGGTATAAAAAAATAAAATTTCAACCACTGCTGTCGCATCGCTTTCGCGAACAGTGGCTTTCGGCACCCTTACGCGTACACGGTGCACGCGATGCTGCTTTCGAGCTCCAACCGGCTCACAATTGCACACGTACGTATCGAAAACGATAAATTGACGGGTGTGACGAGGCATTTAACACGCAGTCCGGCAGATGGCCGTTAAAGTAGAGGGTGGCCGACTCTGCCCGGCGTTGTTCGCGATCGGCCGCAAATATAAATATTTAACGCGGTTATATCAGGCGTGAATAAAAGTCGCTTAATTTATTACTTGACGGCTGGCAAATTGTGAAACGCTGATTGCCCGCTCCCCCCCCCCCCCCCCCCCCTCCCCCTCCCTTTCGCCCAACGTTTTTGCTCCATCTCATTCTCTCGTCATACGCGTCGGAGAGAGAGAGAGAGAGAGAGAGAGAGAGAGAGAGAGAGAGAGAAAGAGAGAAAGGGAAAGCGCTGTGGAGGGTTGGTAATCTCGAGGGGCGAGTTTCGTGGAGTACTTGCTGGGAACCGGGGAGAAGGCGCCTTTAGCCAAAGAAGAATGAAGAATTGCATTAGCCTGGATTAAATCAAGAAAAAACGTTCAGCGTCTAGAGGCTCCTCCAACAGGAGCGGCTGGTGTGGGTTATCACGAGCCGCAAAAAATTCCTCCTTAGCGCGAGCGACCCTTTTTGGAAACGACCAAGGGGAAACGCCCGATGAAAAACTATGCCGGCTGCCGGTCTCGGCAGCGGGAATCCGTCAAAAAGCTTTTACGTCGTCGCACGATTCGCCTCATCGTTCTTAGCTACCCTGTCAAACTTCCTTTTTTTCTCTTTCAAATTTCTCCCATTAAGTAACCCTATCCACCGCGCTATTACTATAAACACGCCCTGAAATTCTTAACAAACTTGCATTATCTATATTATCATCAATGTACACCAAATCAAGGGTAAAATCATTGATCAGTTCCTCCAACGCGTCACAAACGGGATAGAATTCTCGAAAATCAATTTCCAATTAAATCCGATAACGTCGAGTGCCTCTTCTAACGTTGGATCGAACCCTCGAACCCTTTTACGAGCGCCAAAACGCGCAACGTGTCAGTGTCTGCACCTCTTCCATGTTTCGCTCCGACTGTTCCAAAATCTCTCGAATTCGAAAACATCGACAAACGAGAGATTACTATTAGAGTAGACTCGGCACATCTCTGCAAAGTACAAGCTGGACGGTTAAAAATGGACAGCCAAGATTTCTCAGAATGTACGAGTACAGATGAAATATATACGAATAATTGATATGTGTCGTACAATTAATAAGGCCCAAAGTCGCATCGTCGTCGATTGACAGTAGCTCGAGTGGCTCCGGTGTTTACACGTCCCTTGGGACAGCGAAGGTATCATGGTCTGAAAGCTAGCCCCGTAGCCATCTAGCCGCGATACCTATCCCACGGGCTGCATATTGGAAAAAATAACACACGCGCCATCATGCTTTCTTCCAGCCTCCGATATCCAGTTTCGCGACAGGTCTCCAAGATATTGTTTTAAAGCGTAAATCTGTCCCCAGTGAGCTATAAATTGAGAGAAGCTCGCTCGTAGAACGTCCAATCCTCTACCTAGCCTTCGTTCGTGGTACCGAAGGAAGTATACTGAAAGAGTATCAAAGTGTCTACAGAACGAGTTTATGGTAAGTGGCAAGCTGGATTTCTTTTTTTCTTATTTTTTGGCCAGGATTTACTTTTCCTCGAGCGCAGAATATCGCTTCTTTTGCTCATTACTCGTGGAAATTATCAAAATGTTTCACTTCTGAAGCGACATTGGCATTGACTGAGTGGTTTAGGCGGTCATTTTTGAATCGTGTAGAAAATATGAATCTCAGACTAACGAGCCAGAACCCTACTCGTAGAATGATTTTTACCTATCTCTAATTTTCGTCGTACAATGACACGAACAATCTTGTTGCAATAAAATAGTAATGTTCCATGATTTAATTTGTAATGACAGTTGATTTCTGCCATGTATCGAAAGAGAAACATCACGCGAAATGTTCCCACAGTTCGAAATTCTGTACGAGCACAGTCATAATCTGCTTCCGCGTTTCCAGGTCCAACATTCAACCGTTCTACTGCGAAATTAATTTCGTTCGGCGTCCCAGCGATTCTACGCTCCTGCCGTTTCGCTCTACTTTAATCTAGTGATGCACGGTTTTAATGGATCCGGATGCTCCCAAACGTGCCGTGGAAGCTCGTTCGCGTATATTGTTGCTCGTTGTTGCTTGAACGCTGCGGCTTTCGTCGAAATGACCGGGAGGCCGGATTCCATCTTGGCGTCCACGGGGCACGGTGCAGTCAGAGACACGGTCGCGTTCCAATCCACGTGGGAATCTGCGTGCCTTGTGAACTCGTATTTACGCGGATGTCGGTGCGCCACGTACGTCCAACGTCTCTCGTATCCCTGAAAACCTGGGGGAAATCTTCCGCGTCGCAGGACATGGGAGTCCCATTTATCTTTCCGCGAACTCGTTGCTACCGACCGACGATCATTTCGCGGGTAAATCCACCTCGTTCCGGCGACCGTCATCGACGATTTCCATTTCAAACTTCCCCCTTCGCAACCAACGTTCACTATTGTTTGCGGTGAAAATAATGTTTTTAGGCAGTTCCTGTCATCGGTCAGTCCAGTGGCAAGTGGATCATCGAAGATCTCCATTTCAAAGTAGTAGCTCTTCTGCAACCTTTCTTTTCAATAACCGACCTTGAGCATTGTTACCGAGGTAAATAAAGTTTGTAGAATATTTCTGTCATCAGTTATCCGTGTGCCAGTCTAATCTGCAATTTCCATTTCAATGCGACCCTCTTTTGTGCAACTCCATTCACGTAAGCAGCGACGAATGTCGTCTTCGGGGAAAGTATAATTTGTGGGAAATTTATGTCATCAGTCATCCATATGGTAACCGTCATCGGTAATTTGCATATCAAAGCGTCGTCTCTTTCATCCAACTTCCCTTTGGCAGGCAACGTTGAATCATGGTATCGTAGAAAATGAAATTCTTTGGAAATTTATGATTCTTCTTTCCTCTAATATTTAAACATCAACATTACGTAATAAATCAAAAGTTTCCGCTTATTTTGCATCCTACGCGTGACGCTCTGAAATATTTTAAATAAGAGAACGTATTTGTTCCTCACGAGGATCTTCGTTCCCGTTTTCCGACGGAAAAAGAAACAGCTAAGGGGTGGGAAAGCCGATATTCGAGTCTACGCCGAGACGAATTGCTCTTTTATTTAGTCGTAATAGAGAATCAAGGAGCTCGTCGATTATCCATTATTCTCCGAGGAGCCCGACCTTTGTCCCCCGTGTGACAAAGTGACTTTAAAAAACTTCCGCGTCTCATTCGCAACTTCGTAATGCCTCCCTGGGAAGAAAAGCGGTGGAACGCGATGGAGGACAGAGGAGACAAAGAGGATCCAATTCTTTACGCTTCATTTTTACGGGAGGACGTTTTAAAATTCTCTCATTAATTCCGTACGGCTCGCAGCGGCGCCGTAACTTCTATCGTTCAATTAGCGAGCCTCTCTCCTCTCCGCGTGGAATTTGCGAGGTCTCGAGCACGCGACGAGAAAGAAATACTCCGGTTCTCGCGTTGACGCAGATCCGTGAAACGGTTTTCCATACGAGAGCGAGTAAAGAGAGAAAGAAAAAAAAAGAAAAAACAGAGTCTCGAGGGGACGTTGGCATCGTTTCTCAGTTTTTCACGAGTTGTCGCGAAAAGTTATTGGTCTAGGCCGTAAAGAGCTCTCGTCCATTTATTATTATTGCGCATAGAGACGGAGGAACGAGGGCGCAACAGAGAATGAGAGAGAGAGAGAGAGAGAGAGAGAGAGAGAGAGAGAGTGAGAAACGGTGGATGGAAAAACCGTGGCGGAGAAACGAAGAAAAACCAGAAGATGGCTGGCATTTCGCGAGGTTTATAACGAAGCTTTGTTTTGCGAGCGCCTTAATGGCTCGCCTTGCCCACTGAAAAGTCACGCTGCCGCTCGTGACTCAGCGCCCTCCCGTCTTTTCCTTCCTCTACCAGCTTCCCCTACTTCACTATTTTCCTCGCTTTCCTTCTAGACCGCGCACGCATGCCCCTTCCACGAACCTGGCATTATTTTCCATTTCCTTTCATCCCTCTGATCGTTTATTCCTCAAGGTGAAAGACGATGAAGGGAGAGACGGCTACCACTCTCATCTTCGTTCCTTTCACCCTCTTCCCCCTTTTCCCCCTTTTCCTATGCCCGTTTCGTGGACGAGTTCGACTGGATTTCCTTGCTGGGGCGCATTTTCCGCTATCTATCGAGGAAAAATAAGGGCACCGCGATGGAACTGCGGCCGAATCGAATTCACCAGCCCGGCGAGCCGTGAACCCGACTCCGATGCAACGAGGATCGAACGTCGGCTGAAGAAGATAGGCCTGGGATAATTGAAATTCAGGAGACTACCGTGGAAGAATCGATCCGTCGCAGGGGTAGTTGGGGGACTTGTTTAACGCCAACGGCAAATTTCGTGGACTTTCTCGTACTATTATGTGAAACGTTCCGCATTTTTACATAAACATTTGTATATAGAACATTAGAGCATGAGACTGTTCCCAATACTCGCCCAGAAGTTTAAGGGTGTCCATTAAAAAAGCAAGAATGGCTCGCTTTATGGAATTTTAACGGTTCTTGGAGTGCTTGGGCCTGTTTTATTTCTTCCGGTTAGGGAAGAGACAATCAGGTTTTTCTTGAGGCTATTATGATAGTGTGACATCGATGGAAGTATTTGTTAAATTTATTCCAGATTAAATAGTCTTTGTTACTCTCCATCAAACGCCTCGAACTAATTAAGTATTTTTCCGGTTTCTTACTAACAAATATTAAGTGCTTCGTCGTACAAAAAGCTGGAAAGAGTAAGGTAAAGTTCACGTTTCTTTCGAAAAGTCGACTGGGCTGATGCCATCTTTGGAGAAGGCGGCAAAACGGAGCGAAGGGTGAACAATGAAGCAATATTTCCCGTATTCTACATACCCGCGGTGACTTTATTACGAGCTGACGCGCAACAAAGTGCGCCCTTACCCCCTAGCAGTCGTTCATTTCTGCTCATAATGTGTCTAATGTGGCTACGGTCCGAGCTGGTTCCGTTGGAAGGCTTTTGTTCCCTATTCACGTGTAGGTACGTCTGTACGCCGCGGGCTGTACATTATGACACCGGCTATGCCCTCGTATTCGTAATAATCGCGGCCGAAATACGAGGCGCGAGCGTGCTTATGCGACGAAAAATATTTTTCAATGCCCAGCCTCAACCGATTCGACCGGGTTGGAAACTATTAAACGCGCGGTTGGAATGCGATGACGATTATTTTTTATGCGACCCGTGCACCGTATAATTTCACGAAGATACGCGGTTACGATAGAGGGTGAAAAGAAACACGTCGGCGTGAAGAAACAAATTTTCAAACGAACCCGAGTAGCCATCGAGATCGAGCGCCGCGGCGCTCATAACTTTTCACGACGCATAAAGCCGAAACATAAACCTGAACTCCGCGAGAATTTAATCAACGTCGCCGTGTATGAAATATCGCCGCGCGACGGGGTTATTACTATTAGTCGAAGAGAACGAAGCTGTCTCACCTACGGATTAATGTATTTACGAACGCTGCACGAAACGATATAACGCCGCGCGCTGTCCCGCGGTTTGAACAGCGCGAAGTGCCGCGGTGTGCTTGACAGTCGTGCAAGAACGTAATATTTCGTACGGCTTCCTCCAAGAAAATCTTGCGAGGGGTAAGGGAGCACCATTTTACACGACGGTAAGCAATAGAGCTTCAATAAGTTCGGCAAACGCGAGACAAATTTTGAAAAGAAATCGCAAACAAGTAGCCGGACGAAGATGCATCTTATTATCTAGGACCGTTCGAAAGTGAGAAACAATAGTCTCTTTAAAAAAAAAACCCTTCCAGATAAAGACAATTTCGATGGATAAATTATTAAAAATATTAGAAAGATTCGTTTTCGTTCCTTGAGCTACATCCGCCACGCGCAACCATTAATCATCTTACGGGCTAATAAAGTCTACCACGATTCTTTATCATCGTTGTCAAACCCTTGCGACACGTGAATATCCGAGCAGGATATCGCTTAAATCCCCACGAAGAGAGAAGCGAACGACCAAAGGGACCGCGAATCCGTCGAGATTTAACGTTATCTGGGCCTTAAAATATAATGAAGGCAGGATTAGAAGCGACGCGGTGGTTGGGAAGAAAAATGACGAAAGGCCGGGGACCGGTAGCGTGACGCGGCGACGAGTCACCTAGGCGGGCGAAGAGGAAGAGGATAGGTACGAAATATGGGTCTCACGGTCATAGGGGTAGAAAGATTGCGTGGAGAGGATAGTGTAACGAGGAACACAGCGGCGCGACCGCACGACGACGCAACGTCATTGCATAAATTCGCCCAGTCTCCTAGACAAGAGCGAAACTCCAAGGCAAGACAGCCCAGGGACGGTATTAAGGGGTGTTCTATAAGCCGCGGGGCACGGATACTTTGGTATTTAAATGTTAGGACGTCCCTCTGCCGGCTGGCAGCGTAAATGAAGTTGAAAGAGAAAAGGAGACAGGTGGGTCGGGCCGGAGATAGGGAAGAGGAGGAAGGACAAAGGGGTAGAGGGCGAGCTAGGTGCGCGGCACAGTCGACTGGCCGATGGAAGAGGGTTGAATTCGGGGAAGAAGAGAAGCTCTCGGTGCCGGCAGTGGTGATTTAGGCGAAACAACGGAACTCGTGGAGACAATGGCTGGAAAGAGACGAGGGAGACCTTCCAGGGACCCACCCGGCCACCACCCCGTTTTATACCCCCGTACAGGGCTTGTCACTGTATGAGAGTACCCGGCCGCTTAACTCCAAGACGAATGGCAGTAGAAACAGGCTTCTGCACGCCACACACGCCGAGCCCTTTCTAGCAACCTTATTTGCAAACCGATTTCACGTGCAACGTTGCAGAGGGTACAAGTTATATCGCGAGTATACATCAACGGTGTACCTCTGCCAGCGGGTACCGTCTGAAATGGTGATGCATTGTCTTAAGTAGTTTTTCAGGTTAAACAAGACCTCTAACTATTGCTACAGCTATTACTAGCTTCGGCTGAGTCGAATTTTCGGGACAGCTTTACCCTGGGACTACCTTGCAAAAGCCTGCGATCCTTCAATTAACGAATCGAAAAAATTTCACTTGAAACGTACATTATTTTTCCTCCTTGAACCTCATAAGAAAGAAACGTGCGTGCAAAAGACACCCACCCTCAGCAGAGTTCCGAATCTGTCATATATCAAAGATTAGAAGTTCCAGGGATAGAATCACCGAAATCCTACCGCTGTCATGGAACTGTTAACAACTTGCGCAACGAAATAAACCACGTCGAGTTGGCTATCGATGCATGCACGCGATCATCCTGATGAATCAAGCTGAAACTCCGCGTCGACAGCTAGTCGCACGCAGTAGCCGCAGATTGAAAGCAAACAGGTATCGAGGAACAAGCTGGATACGCGGTGTTTACGAAGGCTCGCGTTGCATATGCAAACCCCTGTGCATTCTCTTTCCCTCCTTTTTTCCCCTCTTTTATTTTTTTCTCTTTTTTTTTTGCTCTGCTCTCGGCTCTCTGTCAAATAGGATGCATTTCAAGCTTCAACGGCCGAGTTTTCAACCGATCCTGCCGATACTGGCTCAATTTGTCCAATCAGTAGTCACGCGTGTCACGGTCCTTCGACAAATGACCGGGCCGTTCATAAGTATACGCATTCAACGGATACGCGCGTGAATAATCACGCGCGCAAACAATTGTTCGTTTGAACGGCGTGACGCGTCGCGGCGGCGTTTCTCACGCGCGATAACCAACCTGGGATCGTACGTGAATTGTGGCGCAATTCGACGCCCGATAATGCCGTTGGACCTATAAAATTCTGCGCAACGCGTGATCTCCTTTCTCTGTTTCGGAACTACAGCAACGAATATTAAAACGACGGGGGCATTGTCACGCGTCGGTGACACCTTTAAAAGGTGGATTTCATTACGGGTATTTTCCGCGCTGCTATCCGTCTTTCCCGATAGCGAGGTGGCCGGCTTTTAATGGTTCGTTCATTGAGCTCGCTCGAATTTTTCGCCCATTACACACCCGCGTGAGCGGCCGCGCGGACACGGGACCAGTTCAATTTCTCCGTTGAATAAATCATTAAAAACTGCGCCGGATTAAATTTAAACCCTCGGCAAATTGGACGTGCATGGGGCCGTTTTCACTGCGAATTCGAGGACGTGAAAGGGCGGGAACGGGGTCTTTATGGGCCGCAAGAATGACGCGCCTTCGCATTACCTATCTTACGTCGCTCTTAATTGACCAAGGGTTTTAAGTCTAACTACAGTTAACGCAGTTACCGTGACAGTCACTCGGTCGACGTATAGCCGATAGCACGTGCTGCGAATAACGTCCACTTGCCGTTTGTATTTTGTTAGCATCGCACTTGCGCTACTTGCCAAGTGGCCAAGTAATAGTATCGCGCGGAAAGTTATGTGTTAGGCGAGTTTAACAAAGCCGTAGGTGGAAGGTGACAGTAACTAAAAGGGACTGTGTAACTACATCTCACTGTGCAGTACAATAGAAGTGTTGTCGTGCATGACTAATGGTGTAAAACACCAAAATGTGAACGATAATTTCTATTCCCTATATTTCTACACGTCCGATTTCTTTTAATGATTCTGGCAAACAAATGGATCTTCCTCGAAGATACGAGCTTTTCTAAGCGTCGTCGAAATATTAATCAATTCTCCCCCGTCAGATTTTCCTTACTTTCAACATGAAAGTCGACGGATAAACAAAACGAATACGTATATCCATGGTCTGTTGATTCTCGAACAATAGAAATAGCTTGATATAGCGTTTCTATCTGAAAGATAGAATTCTAGAACGGCGCATCGAAATAAATACGAGGACATTTCTCTCGGCCCGTTTCTCTTTAATAGCGCTTCCGCTTGTCTCGCAGAAATTCGTTCGATACACCCTCCTTTCTCCCTGTCTGACTTCGTTCCTTAAGCTTCCACGCCCTTCAACGAAACGGAAGGGTCGTCGAGATGGAAGTGCGGAAGTATATGGTAGGAGATACGAAGTATCGATAGCAAGATAAAGGTGCGAAGGGGACGTGCATCCGTGCCGCACGTGTAGCTTGCACAGACACGTGACACGAGCTACACGCGGTCGTGATACAGGTATATACTCCAAGCTGCAGGCTCGAGATGGGCTTAATTTATCGGACGGTCCTCATCTCAGCTTTTTGTAGCCATCATTGGTGCGCCCTCTCTATTATAATTTTCAGAGAGCATTCTGTACTCTGACGTTCGGTAAAAATCTTAGAAACTTGCATTTAACTTTGCGCAAGGATACGGAATTTAAATTGAATTAGTTATAGTTGACTTAGTTTCCATAACATAATAAATTACTGCAATTTTCATGGGTTCTGTTCCTGTTTTCTCTAATCCTTCTTTCCATTGGTATAAATCTCCTGTTACTTAATAATTTTATTATTAATTCAATTCACGTAACCATTCTCGCAACCGAACCGGCATAAGTACCAGGTGCCTTTATTAAATTCTTTGGCAGCTTGCACACGTTGAATTAAGGTCAGCGGATTTGTCGGCAAATTCGGCGTCAGCCAGAGGCTAAATTCAGCCGGAGGGATTTTAGAGTCTGTTCGTGTGCTGCAGCCGAAAGTCTACGTTGCAGATTGAACGCTGCGTTCGATTCACGAGGAGATACACAAACTACGTCGATTTCCAAGTTCCCTCCGACTTCCGTATCAGTTTCTGACACCGAACGAGCCCGATCAAAGTTCGAAGATATGCGAGAATACGCTTAGTTGAAAACGGTTGCTGTCTGAAAGCTACGTAAAGCCAATAAGCGACTAAACAGTAGTGAACACACGACTGAATGAATATCATGTACGAATTGTCTTGCGAAAGACACCCAGTAGGGAAAAATTAATTACATTGATGCTACGATTTAATAAAATGAAAAACTCTGCCTGTCGAATACGAGGTAATAAGAGTAAAAAAATAAAATTTCAAAGTGGTAACGGGTGTATTTATACGAAAAGAATTAATTTGCAAAGTTATATCAAAAGTTTCGAGCCGATTTCGTTTTAGAGGAATGATACGGATTTTATGTCTCTCCCCTGACATTTCACGATTTTATACCGACGAGAAAAGATAAACGTTTAAATAGCGTGATCTGTTGTAAATATGTCGGGAAGTCAAACATCGAAAGTTCAGAGCAGGCGCACACGAGGGAATCAATTAAAACCCAAAGGGAAAACCGCTGTAGCACTCCAGGCATTCGAAAAACAGGTCGGTTTATGCGTCAGCACGTTTCAATTTGTCTCTGGCACAGCCGGTGCATTCGCAAATAAAAATAAAGACACGAAGTGGAGGAAATGCAAAAAAATGTACAAAATAAAGTCGAAGAAGATACGCTAAAAGAATAAACGAAAGGCGTTCCACGACATTCAATAAAAGCAGCGTTAAACACTCTAGTATTGAACGTCTATGAATATGGCTTCCTTCTAAGTACATACATCGTAATACTCTTGTGGACAATTTGAAATACCTTCGCACACACACATTCCGACCTTGCTCCCTTCATTTACCCATGGCCTCCTCTCTTTTTCATACCCATTGATCAGGCTGTGAAACGCGATTGGATTTTCACAGCAAAAAATGGAAAGGGAAACGCGAGGAGGTCGCGTTCTCGATTGGCCGATAACGATCTCGTCGAGTGCGAAGCTCCACTGATTACTCGATTATTCTTGAAGAAATCATCTTCAGATAAGGCTGCGCAAACGAAGATGGAACGTCGAACTTCCATTATATCGTTACGTGCAACCCTCGAAACAAGGCCAGCGCCAGAGAATTAAAAGGGGCGTCGATAATAGTCAAATCCACTTACGATTCGTTAACACATTCGTAATAATTAATAATTAAAAATTATTATCTGTACATATATGCGAAAAAAAGATACTTTATAGAGTAAACTGAAGATTAGTAAATACACGTAACTCGAGTTGTCGTAAATTCCCGCTACTTACGTCGATCACGCCAGGTGATCACAGTGGCGTAAATTTTCGGTCGCTGAAAAAGCGGCGAGCGACGGTTTTACCGGCCGGCAGCAAAAATAAATTAACCGGTTGCAGAATGGCAGTGTCGCGTGTGCTAATGTGAATTTGTGGCGTCACGAGCATGAAACATAGCCGGGCCGTGGCTGATTCCGGCAGGTTCGTATGCAGAACTCGCCGACCTGCCAGCAGGGACACACGGCTTTAACGAGGATCGCATCGGGTGCATCAGACGCGGCGCGGTACCGTAAACACATTGCCCCTATCGATCGAATCTCTCCTCTGGGACCAAAGAGCGGTGTGAGAAATTACAGGTGATTGCATTCCTGTCCTCGAATAATACAGTCGATGTCGGGGATCGTGAGAACAAATATTATTCGACCTGAAAATGCGAGGAGAAGCGAAGAAAATCCTGCCTTCTAAACGAGCAACGCATCACTGATAAACAGTCCTAACCTCCGAAACCTCAATTAATCCATAAATCCGCGATTCGTGAAATAAAATCGTCAACCTTTTTACCATTGGTGAAATCCCTCCTGTAGACCTGAATCATTGATTAGGAAATGGCGGAACGACGAAGGGAATCAAAGTAGGAGCACGGTGGCGAGTATAAATTAAGAAGAAGCAGGTACGAAGAATTGAGGAAAACGAGTAATGCTTCGTCGACGAGCGTTACGTAATTGCTTATTGTCGGGTACCGAGCGGCGGTAACAAGAACGTTTCCCTACAGGCTTGTAAGATTTCTGGCGGAAACACGGAAGTCCGTCGGATGTCGGGGGCGCCAACGACCCTCCTGTCAACCCTGTCACGAGGGTCCCGACAAGGGAGGCTCGGCTTCTCCCTCTCGATTTCCTTTTTCTCGTCCGTTAGACCGATCGTGCCTCGAACGCTTTGCAAATTGCCTCGTTTCCCGCGAACAAATCCCGTCTTAATTGATACGGGGCTGCTTTTCAGACCGTGTTCTCTCGTATAGTTTCGAGCGCAGCGTGGCGGCGTTACGGTTATCGCGGGAACGTACAAACGTAGCCGGGGCGAATCGAGTTATCGAGCGCAGACGGACGTAACAAAAGAACGACCCGACGAACGGTCTGTGGAATTTCCAGGTAAAACGCGAAATATTCCCTCCTCTCGCGTCGTTGCTTTACGATGGTTAGGAACATGTTCGCCAATTTATGCTTCTTTCGATACCGTGATATGGAGGAACGCTGGCAGTTTTGCAGAACATTGTACGGAGTAGCCTAAAAACTAAAACGCTTACAATACCTTCATTTTGTAAATCACATGTCATTGATATTTCACTAGTTTACTTGGCTTCGAGAGTTTGCTTAGCCAGCGCGATTGGTATTCGAAAAACCTATCCTCTCCTTCCCGACAGCTCGCAAGTCCAAACGTCAAGCGGATCTTATCGTATTTGCAACTGTTTCAACCTGTTGCGGGCTGCACGACGGCGTCGCCTGAAAATTTGATCGAAACCTAACCCATGTCCCCCGGGACATGAATTCCTAAGTTCCGAAGCTTTTGTCCAACTTGCTTTCACGCTAAACCGTAACAACCGGCCCGGATTATGGGTACAGCTTCCTAGATTCACGCTCGTACACCTGTACGCACATGAATATGCTCATCCACACGCATGCACACCAGACAGACAGAGAAAACACGGATGGTTGACCGTTATTGGGAAACAGTTGGTACACCCGATGGGATAGAAAACGAAATTCACGTTGACCGTCACGATCTGTCACACAAATCAGCCTGCTCGCCTAGCATCGAATGTGATCGGATAGGATCAAACGTACCAGGCGAACAAATTCAAGCAGCCTGAATAGTTCCAAACGAATATATCGAAAAAGTAGAATGATATTGTAAAATATGTAAAGAACTCAGGCGAGAGACTCTTCCATGTAGCTTTGAACGATCTTTTATCTATAATACATTTTCTCTTGATAATATTGAACGTGTGCGTAATGCCTCCAATGCTTTTTAATGTTTAAATAATACTTTTTGAAAGGATAGAAGATTCCCAAGGTGCGTGATATACATCTCAGCCTTAAACATTGAGCCTGAGCCTATCGACTCCACTAATGCAATCGCGTGACATAACCGTCCTATTAAACCCAATTCAATCTACTGTCTGATCAGGCGACTGGAAGTGGTTGTATCTACTGACATCACTTCTCATTAGACGGTAATCATCTCATAGAATAGCCTTGATTCGTCCCACAAATCAATGGACTCCCCTTGTAGCGCTTAACCATATCGGCACCCTTTCAGTCACGTGGCACAATTAAGACACTTGCTCTAGTGCTTTGTACACGTGGATTCGCTAAATGAACTGTTGCGTCGAAGAATATTTCGTCCAACTTTAATCGTCATTAGTACAAAATCGATAACGTGCAAAAACGTAACACGCACGTGCGTACACGTTTTAACGGTAGAATTAGGGATGACAGAGCGATTCAACGAAATTAACTATTTCATACAGCGTTGGTGTATCGGCACAACGGGAGTAGATAATAAAGTCTTGACGATATTTATGCAGAGAATTAACGGCGGCGTAGCTCTGTTGGCACAATAACTAAATGCTTGATTTTATTAATCACCGTTCCAAGCGTAATTTCCCGCCGTTTCAATAAGCAATCCCGCCGGCCGTCACGGAATACCGTACGCGTGGATTACAATAATAACCACAGCGCGATAATGATCGTGCATTGAAATCTCTAATTTTCATAATTATTCGCGCGGTCATTTGTTCGAGAGGGTAATGTACCGCCCCTGTCGAAGAGGGGTCGAGAACCTCGAACGATACTCTGGCAAAGGTCGAAGCCTTGCGACACGCGCATGCGTTCTCAATTTTATCATCCGTGAACAGAAGAGATAAAAGAAACGCTATCAAGAACGAGGACAATATTCTTGAGCGGCTGTAATAGAAAACGAATTGACGGCCACTACCTGGAAACATTACGCAGGTAAAACTGTCGGAGAAAGAATGCGTTTCAAGTGTCAAGCAATTTTTATCACCTAGCTGTATTAGAAGCCTATACCCTATCCACCGTGCACTCTTTTTCTGTTCTTTTCACACGCGTTTCGCAGGCCTGTGTTCGATTCTTCGGATCCATAAAAGCAATAACGCACAATTTACGGGGTCAACAGTTTGGCTGCGCGTAAGGTTAAGCGGAGCCAAGCTGGCACGAGGCTGCGCCTACGTTTTTCAATTTCAAGAGTCGAAAACACCGTCTACCGAACGACCCATTCCAATTCCCTCGTAAAAATCCTTTCCCTCATTTCCTCGGACGTTCCCCGCTCGCTTACACCTGCAGGATTTCTTTCTTGCCTGGAGCGTACCTTCGATCCGCCGACAAATGATCCAGGGAACCATCGTCCTGACGTTGCTCCCTGGATTTTATTAGTCCTCGTGGAATACGGCGAAGAATGATCGATTATTCCTTAACGCGATCAAAAAGACCGTAAATCGTATAACACGAATGGAGACAAGTGGAAAAGAAAGTCTCGATGGGCGATCGAGTCGGATTGCAAAGTCACCCGGTAGCAAAGAACGATGATGAATCGAGGTTTGATGAGGATAAGAAACCGCAGAAAGTGGAAGCTGCGATAGAAAGTCGTCGACGCGGCATCGACGTAAGAATCTATCGTGCGGAGCATGAAAATGGGAGAAACAAAACGATTGATTGGACTGGTTCCTTCGAGAATGCGATCAAAGAAGTCCACGCTCGAAGAATAAGGAAACTTGTCGAAGAATACAATTTCTTGTTCTGATGAAAATTCGTCCAGCTAGGAGGTTGTCCCGCGTCTAGAGCAGAGAAGGTATGCCGCGCAGATGACGCGGAGGGTGTAACGGGAGAATTTTGTGAGACACAAGGAAGTTTCGGCGAAACGGCGTGTTTTCAGTCCCCGGGACGAAATGAAATACGCGCGGCTACCTGGGAAAACCACGACATGCCCTTAATAAATTCGTTTATCTGGGCGACCCGTTCCATCCGGCGGCCTCTTACTTCGCCGTGATAGCGCGCAGCATAAAGAGAGAAACGTTTCCATTTAAGCGAAGCTTTTCAATTATAAAGTGTTCCCCTCGTCCGAGAGAGTTGAAGCACCGGCACCCAGCCACGCTTCAATTCCCTCGCCTCCTTCGTTTTCCGCTGGCGGAGAACCGACCGCAAAGAAGAGAAAGAGAGAAAACTCCCGGTTCCCAATCCGACTGTCACTCTTTCTTCTCGCCTTTATGCCTGTCCTTCTTCCGGCCGCCAGCATACCGCGGCTCGCCGGAGTCACCGCAAGGTTCTCACTTTCGGTTACACGACGTTTCACAGAGGAGCCCGGTATGACGGCTGCGATGGTGTTCCTGAAAAATCGACCAGAAACGATCTCCAACGACGATGCTCTTTTCTTCGGCATAGCCACTCCGTGTGTCTCTCGGCCTTCCTCCTTTTTTTTCCCTTTGTTCCACACCGTTCCGCCCCCAAGTTTCATCCCCCTTTCGCGGCACGTTTCTTTCCACGGCTTTCCTTTATGTCCCAAAGATGTCTCTCCCTCGTTACCGGGAATGTCGCAACGAGTTCAAGCGGAATTTCGAGGAGGGCCGCAAACGATGTCACTTCCACCCGAGATACTCGACGATATCGGACATAGAGGATCGTCGTGATGGATCAAGGAATCATCTATGGCCTGGAAACGCAACCCTCCTTGCCTTGCTCCTCGCGTATACGTACATTTCCTCTCACGGCGACAAAACGATCCGATTATCGTGAGAAAATAGTTGCTCGTTGCATCACCTGTTAGATATCCTTCCTCTTGCTTCCGGATCCTCTGTTCCGCGAGAATTCATTTCAATAGCCGTGGGGACGTTCGTCGTTAAACAACGATAAGATATCCGTAGGTGATTGTGTACAGCTACCAATTATATTATCGCGTTCTATTTAGTTCACGGAACTCGAGGATATCTATCGAATGCTGAAGAGACTAGACCGAGGATTCCATGGTGGTAGCGTGGCCGATCAATGCCACGGCAATCTTCTCATCCTCCTTACCCCCACCCTGTCGTCATCTTTACTCACCCTCTCTTTCTCTCTTCTCACGGCTCTTTCAAAGTTTTTCTCCCCTTCCCGAAACAGAATAGAAGCCCTTCGATCGACACGTATCGCTCAGCAGAGAATCATTCAAAATCTGGCTGTGAATTATTGAAACTGATTCACCCTTGAGTCCATTTATACGCCTCGGAGTATGCAGAAAACATGGAACAGCACAAAGAGATTGAAATCGTCGTACAATATCCAGAATGCGGTGAGAGTCGAGAACGCAGGATAGAGAAATGAGGAAACGTGACCTCCGAAAAATGGTATCTCGAAAGGTCGAGGACGCGTCCAAGATCTATGCTCGCGAAAGGATGCCGAGGAAGATCCGCGACTAAACGAACGAATCCTCGAGTATTCACGTCGAAAGGATTTAGTAGGATCTCGCAATCCAAACTGATGCCCGTCAAGTAACCAGAGAAGCTATTTATCATACGTACCGTTCCTTCTCGCGACGAAACATTCCTCGGAGACCCCATCCTACGAAACTATCGGCAATGTACACGATCTCACCGGGTTCAGCCTCGTCGTTGGCGTCTCGATCGAGAAACAGTAGGAGCGATCAAACGAAATTAATTGAACGAGCAGTTAGGTGGGAGCCTCCAGCACCGTCTTTGATCGGGATAAAGTACTAACGGAGGGATGGATATGCATAGAAGAGACGAAGGATGAACGGAGGCTGGAAACAGGCGGGGGCTCTTCGGTTTTGTCTGTTCATTTGTCGAGTAACGAAGTTACATCCGAAGCGGCTAACCTAATCATTCGACCACACCACTCGCGCATCGACCCTCTCCGCTCATCTATCTACCTACTTACTCGCCTCGCCGCGTCCTTCGTCTTCGACCATCTTGATCCCAGACCTCTTCCCTAAGTTTGCATACGCTTTTTCATCACGGGTCAATGGTCTCGAAAGTAGTTTCCACAAAATCATTAGCTCGCATCGTTAGCTTTGTGTCTTGGACACGCGATTACTCGTTACGGTATTAAGCTTTCAACGGAAAATTAATCGAATGACATATCGGTTCAATTACTAAGTGTTTCGGTGGACTTGAATCTGAGCACTGACAAATTGAGCGGACTTTCGTACAATAAGAGATTAAGGTGCCATTGTTTCGCGTTACCGATCTCCGGTGACCTGCTGTAAGCATGTAATAACGTTATAGAATACGTATATAATTGAAGGCCACCTAAGTGACGTTATCGAGATGCGAAGTGAAAAAAGAGGGATGACTAACGAAGAAGGCCGTTCCTCCTTCTACTACCCTTAATTTGCCCTGAATAGCGGTTGATTGATCAAGATTGAGTAAGACGAAGTAATATAATTACGTATCCCGGTGATCGCAATGACCGCATACACACGACAGTTTATGAGACGAGTTTTCAACCGAGTCTCTAACTTGCCCACCAATCTTCATGATTACTGATCAAAGGAGATCCACGGTTTACACGCAAGATAACCTGGAGCAACTTAACGAGAACAAGTTTAATAGAAATAAATTTAATCATTGTACACCGTGTACTGGTGAGAGGAAACAGGTACGGAACGATGTAATCTAGCTTCATTCCGCTGGCAATTTTTATCGTACGCTCGTTTGCATATTGTTCCCGGACGGTCTAATTTTCTGACAAACTTTAAATGCATGGCATGCATGCCTGCGCAGATTTTTTCCCAAATAACGCGGACGGAACGGGAGGACGTGAAGTAGCAGCAAACTGGGCTAAGTACTTGCTTGCGAAGGGAAATGGGTCAACGACGACTAATCTAAGATAAATATATAATGCTTTCATTTCTCCCTTTTCAGCTGTGATTCGAGGAGGGCGTGCCACGCCGCGAGGACACGGATTACCACGCGGGAATCTTGTCGAAGCAATTTCTCTGAACGCCATGCGGTACATCCCGAGGGGATTGAATGTCTCAGGCTATGATTGTCCAAACGCAATTCTTGTCAAAACGATACGAAATCAAGAATTGTGTGGGGACATCAGCGCTCGAGGCGCGACTCAACCAGAAGAACACTCTGCTTCGTCCTTCGAATGAAACAATAAGCGAAGATTATGTATAGGTACGATTTGTAGATATTATTCTTGAGCGTTGATGAAATCTTTCCGTTTTAGAAGATATACGAAACACTTGAAATAAACTCGAATGAAATACGATACCAGTGTGTGTGTGCACTTCAGTTGGAGATAGACGTTCCACTTTAGTCGAAAGTTCGCGGCACCGGCAAAAAGCTCCACGTATCCACGATTGTTTCTCAATCGCGGGATTGTCATCGAAACACAAAACTCGTTAGATCCCTGCGACGCACTCCAACAACTCTAAAATAGCGAGCCGCGGGTAAACGTTCCCCTCGATATCGCTACTAACGACCGAGCGAAATTACAAGCGCGTTCGAAAGGAGAGTTACTTTCCTCCCCTGGGGAGTTTCTTTCGCTCGAAACTTGTCTATGCACGCGCGTTATTGTTACCGTCGTCCTTATTATCACCGTAACGCGAAACCGATAGAACAGCAGACGAACAAGCATAAAAGAAGGCCGATAATAGAAATCGTGATAAACTTACCATTCCCTAGCGCCTCTTATAATATCCGTTGGAAGCGAAGAAAGTAAAATGGAACAAGGATCTGCTGCCATAGACGCGAACGCGGGGAAAATTTAATCGAATCCGTCAAAGAAACGAGTAAACAAAGATGTCTACTAGAAATCCTTCGGCGAGAACGATCCTACGAAAGTATCCTGTACACGTATGAATTTGTACCTGGAAGTTGTACGTACGCGTCGGTAGTTACAGGGGTTCGACAAATGGCATCGTCAGCACCTCCGTTTCCAGCAGGAACAGAATCAGAACCCATTCTTCGGTCCGACCATTCTCTTTCCTTTTCACGTGCGTTCACTCGTGCAGGGGTGGTGGTGTAATGTTCAAACGAGCAAAAAAAAAAAAGAAGAAAAAAGAAAAAGGGAAAAAAAGAAACGAACGAAAAAAATCCACCGAGGATTCAATAGTCTAACCATACAAGCTTTCGGCTATAACAATAGGAGGGAAATTCTGTTGACCCGACCATAATTTTCCGTCGGAAAAGAGAAAAAGGAGAGGAAAATGAACAATACCGACGTCGCCTAACAATTGTTCCTGGTGTTAACGTTTTTTCTCACTTGCCCCGGCCATTTTTCGAACGATATTAGAATCGAGAAAACGGGGGTAAAATCTGTTCTTGTTAAGGTGGTTTTACTTTACCGATTTTCCAACGATATAATTATGCTTTGCGCTGCGCAGCAATCCGGGCGCCACGACTTTTCATTTTTAATGGAGATAGCTAATGGCGCGTTCTTATGGTTCTTACGTACCATTATTAGCCGGAAGGTGAAGAAGAGAAGGTTAAATATTAGTTTTTCAGAAAATTGAGCTTGAAAGATATAAGAGAAATAACGCCCGTGGTAGACGTGAAACTTTATTCCCCATCCCCTTACTCGGCCCTTTATTTGTAACAACGTTTCACTATACGATACAAGCAACCGTGAACCGTCAGTGTGAAATCGCTCTTACGAAGTTTCCACGGTTATTTTTCTTTCGCCGCACGCACAGTCGGCGGAGCCATCCCTCACGAAGTTCTTTACATCCCCGCGATCCGGTAATCGTAATAAACAGTAAATCCTGCGAGAAAATAGGAGCACTGATACGAAAATCCTTCCGCACTCCGGATAAGGGGGGCTATATATTTTTTGAACATCATATTTTATGTACGACGTACTTTCGAAACCCCGAGTAATCCGTCGGGCGAGACGAAGATGGGGAACTGGGGAACGAGCAGGGCTAGGGCTTGGCTATCCTTTCTTTCGCGAAAATAAGGCGAGCTAAGACTGGTAAAAAACCGACTATGTATTACGTCTGAGAGGAAGGAAGCTACGTAGAAGAGGCATCCTTCTCTGCTGAGGCCTGTACACGCGCGCGTATCGTAACTGCATGAATACTTACGCAGATAACACGCATACGATATCGCACGCGGTGATAGTAATGTGTGAAACACGCATGCACAACTTCACGTAGCACAGATACACCGAATACATTATGCATCCTGGATTTTACGCAGTATAATGCAGTTGTTATCTATGCATACAGCCGTACGCGGTCTGAGGTCTCAGGAGCCGAAAGAGCAACGAGAAACTCAGCACTCGCCGACAAGCAGTGATTTCAACCTGCATCTCGGCAACCATCCGTGTCGTCGCACGATGTAATGATTTCTTTCTGTCTTGGCTTTCCGTACACATTTAACGCACGATTTAATCCTACGATTCTACGTCATCTGAGAACAAAGAGAATCCGTTAAGTTCTGTCAATGATCGAGAAGACATTCGATGATTTCTTTCGCTCCGGAAATTCCTCCGCGTGTCGCTGACATCGAGTTAGCCAACGTACAGCCTATCGATTAGCGACGCTGCTGCGACTCCAATTTCTCCTACCGCAGTATCACGCGATTTCAAGTAAATGCTCGAAACGTGATATCATTGACGATTACGCGAATAGAGATATTGTTGTCATATAAAGTCGTGGGGGATTAATTAATATCGACCAAAAAATACGTACGTGACAACTTCGGCGAGCAGATTTAAATGAATCATCCCAACTATCCGTGTCTCTACGTATAATTACGCGTTACGGCTACCAGGAACGTAATGATTAATAAAGTTTGCGATATTGAAAGTTTACAAGCGCACAATCGACAAAGTTCATTAACGTGATACGCTAGTATTATTGTTAACTACACAGGTCCTCTACACCGCTGATTAATACGCATGTACAAAACCAGCATTCAACAGCGTACGGTATTAACGGGGAAATATACGATTCATCGAGTGCACTGTGCAACCTATTAACTTCATAACGTATATAGAGGAACTTTGGAATAACGCGTCCAATTCGATGGAAGTTGGCAATCGTCAAAGCTGAACGAGACACGCTTCATTATTACTGTAGTTGCTTATACGAAGATACCTAATTAGCTGGAAATATAAATTATTATACTAATATTTGTTATAAAAATGACACGAAAAGATTCAAAGAATACGGAAGTGACGAAGGACAATGACAGTAGATGGCTGCAAGGGGTTAAACGAAAGTGTGCGATCGAATAGTAAAAATTCAAATGTTTCATCAAGGATCCCTCGATATAATTGTGCTCTGGAACGATTCGACGAAGGGATCGGCTTTTCCAGTTCAACACGTGCATTACGGAGAAAGAGACGATGGCTCTTCACCATGGAATTTTAATCAGCGTCAATTACTTACAGAAGCGGCGTGTCCTCTTTGCGTCGCACTTTCCTCGAGAGACGCAACGGCAGAATTCAATTTTCCTACCCTATTCCACCATCTCACCTTAATTTCTTACCATATACGGTAACCTGGCTTCCTGTGCCGGCACGACGTGTCTTTATTGGTACAAGAAAACGTTTTAATAGATAAGTACCGCGTTGAGAGGTAGCTCTGCGACCCCTCGCTCCTTTTTCATTCCATTGACACCTGCATCGAGTGGACTTTCAACCAGCTTCTTCGACAGCCGAACGCGAATAGCAGTTGCCCCGATATAATCTACTAATTGAACCCACTCGAATTAGCGAAATTTTAAATTAATCTAATTAGCCGTTCAATTACCGCCCCGCGATGCGATTACGCTAATGGAATTACGCTGGCCCGTATAATTAGCGTGCACCAACCGACCTGCGTGCTACGAGCGACGTGCCGAATGACCGACGCACTCTCTAATCCAACGCTCTTATCTATCGAAACCGATTTCTCGCCCGACTTAATATCAATCGATTATACGATAAATACGTTACAGAAAAACCGCGAAGTAGAGGGATCCAGAACCCAGTTGCAGTATTCCTTTTTCTTAGCTTTCACAAAGATGTACAGAATCGCACGCGTCTGACACGCGTTAACAAACGAATTAGATTGGATCGGAACGTTTTAATTAAATCCGAAACTAGGAAAAGCTTTCTAAAAGCGTTTAATACTGGTGCGATCCGAGGTAACAGTGAACATCGCGCAAGGAAAAATATCGTAGCACCCTCTGCTCCGGGCGCGTCTATGCTATTGTCTATGCACGTGTGTCCTAGAGATGGACAAGTGAACGCATCGTTGCAGCGAATACCGAAAATCGGAAAACGAGAAAGTGCAGCACCGTAGAGACTCTCCATCGTTCGAGATCGTGCCTTAAGAAGCAGGAGGAAGAACGTGGAAAGGTGTGGTCGTCCGGATGAACCGTGCCGGGGGAGTTGGAGCACGATAAAGCCAGGATGAATCCAGCATAAAAGGACCGTGGCACGAAGGTCGATTCGAGGCACTTAGACGTGCCCAGTTCTCGTTGAACACGATGATGATGTATGGCTCTCAACGATAGAGAACGTTATGGCGCAAGGACTCGCGGTGGTACGACCTCGTTTTCCCCGTGGAAGTCTCGAGGCTTCTCTGGACGACCGTAAGAAAAGAAGGAAGGAAGCGGGAAAGGAAGGAAAGATACCTAAAGATGGCCGTCCTCTCATAACTCCTCGAGGCTCCTTCTTTCCCAGGGCTAAGGATACAATGTACGAAAGAAACTCTCGCCGATGTGTTGGTGGAACCGTGGACCACGTACGTCCGTGAGTACGTTCACCGTGTACACATATAACACGGTGAACATTCTAGGAGAGGAGCATATGCTTCGCGTAGCGCGTCTACAGGACCGTGAATACGTACACACGAGAGGCAAGGATAAAGTATACTATGGTGCGTCCGTAATCCGTAGATATCAGCTTGTTGTCGCTGCCTTCTTGCTTTTGCAAGAGGTTTATCGGATCTGCCTTCTTCTCTGCTTCCCTGGAGATGTATCACAATATCTAGGTGTACGTATCAAGGCCAGTCAAACGGTATGTAACTTTATTTGCTTACGCATAGGATGCAATCTTATATTAAAAAGGACGGGAAGATGACTAAATAAAACTCATATGATTTATTTAATCATCCTGTTCTCTTTTCTGATGGAAGTTGGAAAAGTGCACGAAAATTGGCTGCCTCCAACGATATCAAAAACGATGAATCCACCTTACAGTGGGAGATTACATACAGATTACGTGAATTGGTAGTAAATCATTGCGTAATGGAACTAGGAAAGTGTAGATACCTAGACAAACTAAAAGCCTGGATAGAAATAACATTAACAGGGTCCGAGTTCTTCCCGTAGCTATGGTATCGAAGTAAATGTATGAACTACGACGATATTAATGGGTATCTCGTACGTCATATGGAAGAGCAGTCTGGTATGTGTAGGAGAGCAGAGAAAACTATATTTTCATAGGTCCACGAAGGAAATGCTTTTACCGTTCGTGCTCGTCCATCGTATTTCATCCCTGTCCCTCTCGTCCCTCCACTTAAATTGCCCCTCTTTTACTCCCCGCGGTCTCACATACGCCAGAGAGGCACGGAGGGTGAAAAGAGACAATCGAATCTCAGCGGCGGACGGTCGTCTTCCTAGGAATTTTTCAGGGAACGATAAAAGAGTTATCCGTCGAATAATATTTTCCCACTCGGAACGAGGGAACCTGCATTAACGTTATTCAATCGCCGTGCCTATATCCAACAAATCTTAGCGAACTTTACGTCTACCGTTCTTCTTTCCTTCCCCGGTTCGAAACGAACTCCCGCGAGATACCTCTTGAAAACAACATCCTTTTACTTCCCGACGAATAATGTACTTAGTGAAATTTTCTGACATCCGTCAAAAAATCTGTCCGACTTTATATGTACAGATGCGCAGCTGGAAAATTTCTGTCTATGAAATTTGCTGAAAAAAAAAGGAAAACAAGAGAAACCGAGATGAGGGAACTTAGGAGACATCGGTGTTTATACAAAGTGATGAGACAGACGAGGCTAAATCGAGCAATATACGAGGGAATCTAGACACGCCAGTTTCCTGTCCCTTGGTCTATCCTTGTTTTACACCAGTCGTGGAACACGGTACGTGTCCTTACCTACCGTGCTACCAACGAAAGGCACAAAAGGATTTCCCTTATTCTCCCACGTATTCCTGCGAAATGTGTACCTGGGAGTACGGAGCTCACGTCGCTGTCCTTCCAGTTCTGCGCTTCGTACTAGGAAGGCGATGGAGAGACCGGTTGGGTCAGTCGGAGTTCGACGTGTACGGATGACAAAATAAGCGGAATAATACCGACTAGATGTGGAAAGAACGGAATTATACGAGCGTGCACAACCGTGTTCCAGGTCGACGTGCATGCAGGTACGAAATAAGAACGGAGACAAGGGTGGATCGTGAGCGATTGTTCGAAAATGGCAGCGCAATTCGAACGATCGTGAACAGGGTCCGCGTAACCATCCCCCCCGGTAGGGGGACTTGGCTGGGCTGGCACGTTGCCAAATAAACTGAACCAAGGGCCAGTGTATATAATGTCGCGCACACGCCGTTCCACGAATGACACGCTCGTATATCAGCTGGTCCGGGCCAGGTACAGGCGTTAAAATTAAATATTGCTCGGCTTTTTGGATCAAGCACGCGTCGCTGGTGTCGTGATCCTTTACTAGAAAATTGGAATATAGGACGAGATTTAATTAAACGTCGTAATTAATGGCCCGGTTGTACGTCTATCCCGCCAGTTCTATAAATTTGCAGACTTTTTTACTTTTTCATGTCCCTCCCTTTTGTATGGAAATAATTTTATTATCGAAGGGTAAATTTGTCTGTTATATCTCTGTATACGAGCACAGGTTGTAATTAATCTATACACAGCGAGAACGAAGCAGAATTGTGAAGTATAGAATTTACGAGTAATGGTATTGCGTTGCATTTAATGGTTCTACGTAAGTGAAGCGAGATCTCTAGTGCTTCTTCGTTCAGCCGGATTGAAGTTTAATTAAATTTTATACGGATATGCTTTGCTCTCTTCGTCCATTTTCGTCCTTTTTCTTTTGTTATAAACAAACGATCAACGCAAATTGCTTCATCGGCGCGATATCGAGTGCCTTTTCGCTATTACTATTACGCGTATATTCGCGCGATACAATGTTATTACGCAGCCAGTTTAATCACAATTTAATCATCGTCGTTGACTTGTTACCTTTTGTTTTCGAGTTCTCATCTTAAGGTCTACGCGGCGAGCTTCATCGCCTTTAAAGGCGACCTCCGCCCCAACGAAATATGCAAAATTAACGAATCCCGCGCTAATTACAAATTAATTGGCTTATGTTGGAACGCGGAAAGAATCTGGTGAAATGCAGCTAAGAGGTCGGAAAGAACGCTCAAGAAACGATGACTCTTGCCTTGCTATCTCATTACTCGAACGTTCACCGGCGTCTATAATTTCGCGGAAATAAAATATCGCTGGAAACCCTTTCACTTGAAGAGCGAAATCTCTCAACTGTAAACGCCTTTCCAATATACTATATCATGACATTACGTATATTCGATCAACTTTCATTTTATCGGCCAATAATTTAAATGCGAACCTTCATTTACAACTACTCCTTTATCCTCCAATTTCAAATGTTCTGTAAATTTACTTTTAAAAATAAACTTCGAAAAGTTTTACGTGTTATTATTTCTGCTCGTTCAGACTCATTCAACCTTCGTTACAAACTCCCCACAAAACTTTTCTCGTGGTCGTAGTTTATCACGCGTGATTTCTAATCCAACGATTTATTGTGATCAGATCACTTTCGGAGATATCATCTTCTTCGTTTGGATTTATGACACTCCCTACGTACTCCAACTACTGGGCGCTGCACTCTTTTCCTTTGTTCCCATGGCCCTTAATCGAGAACCTAGTATTCCATTTGGCACTAAAATCTGCAATGTCAACGGCACTACAACGAGAGTCCTCCACGCTTATTGCAGATTAATTTTGGCAATCAAGTGAAAATTGCTGATTTCTAAGCGACAAAATGGACGGGTAAACATCTCTTAGTCACTCTATGCCATAAATCCGATGAAACTTGGGGATGACACTTTGCGTTACGCTTTACGTTTTTTATCTATAATCGCTTTTACTAATACTAGTCGGTTTCACGGGTGTTTGTGCACTTACGGGAAATTTCTCTTCCGCGTTCAAAACAGAATTGCGAAGCTATAGAAAGTTAATCAAACCTTTAATTCACAAGCAACGCGGGACAAATTTCTATCGCAGAAAACGCACGACACTGGAAAACGGTAATAAATTCTGTGCCCAAAGAACAAAAGCGCACGTCGCCTATCTAAAGCGGCCGACACGACTTCTGTTCCTCGGACAAAACGGATTTATCGTCGAGCCATTCCCGCGCCAGGTCAATTCCATCCCCCTAACATCTCTATTTATGGTAAAACCTGTCGCGTACGTAACGTTCCTTACAAACGAGACGCTTCCGGCTACTTACGTTTTATGTCTTTAAAAGCGTCTCGCAACCTCTCCCGGGAGAGAACGGGAGAGAGAGAGATTTGTCGTGCGCGGACGAGGGCGACGTCCCGTATTTTTAACAAAATCGGGCTCGAACACGAATACGTGCACACTTTGAGAAATGACCGGAATATAACTGGATGGTTGAAGAAAAGGGGTGGGAAAGGCGGTAGGAAATAGGAGAGGTATTACATGCGCTCGATGAATGTTGGATAGAAGCGAGTAACGCGGGTTAGCAATAGGGACAGGACGGAATAGGATAAGCGAACACGGAGAATACGATTGGACGACGATATCTAGTATGATTCGAGGATGGCCCCCCTACTTCTCTCTCGCAACCCTACCATCCGCTTCTCTGATGGTATATACGCGACCTGCATTGCCTCCCGATACCGAGGGAACACCGTCTAGCAGATAGAAATAAGATTGGTCGGTGTTAGAGATGGCCTGGCGTGTACACGCGATTGAATCGAGCTGAACTGGTTGTTCATCAAAAGGTCGGCCAAAATTCATCATGGAGTTAAATATGAGCAATGGACGGGCGCTATTCGTGCTCCATTTTTTGATCGCCAATTGAAATCGTGGCGTTACGTCATATTTCATTTCCAGCTACTGCATGGAATTGCACGGTCATTATATATGAGATGATCTTTATTCATATTTATCTTAATCCGTTAAATCCTGAATACTATCTTACATCGTTTACGATCCCTTACGATATCGTTTTAACCATTTTTCCAATATTACTGTGATCCACACGCTAAATCGTCCATTAAACGGGCGAGATATTGCATGACTCGCACGAAGGATCATTAATCCAGAATGTATTGACAGTTAAAAGAATAATCAAATAAGAAATAAAAACGAGAAATTAATGTGTTCGTCAGTTTCGACTAGGTTAGATAATAAATTACAACGGTCTCTTTAAGCAGGAGAAGAAAAAGGGATGAAGTCGTATTACATTTATATTTTTGGTATATTGCGATACTTTATCGGCGGAATTTTTCACGTTGTGTCAGTAGGTTCGCAGCTGACGCTGACCCATATAAGTGTGTTAAAACGTACCCCGGTGAACTACCACGGAAGCTAAATTAAAATCGAATTTCCATTCGTTATTTCACGCTTATCATATACATGCGTTAGTGGCTCTCAAAGAAGAGAATAATAATCATTTTTGTCACTGCGTTTCTTGAAAGCCAAACAGCGGCGACGGGGAGAAGGGTAAATCGTATATTCCGAGGTAACGCCAGGAATATTGCAACTTTTCTTTCGCCTTAATATCGCGACGGAAGCTTAACTTTTCTCGTAGGTACGGCTACGAGAGTAAACTTCGATAAGTCAAGCTCGTTACAATGGACGCCGCAGGCTCGGAATATAGCATTATTCTCGATCGAATCGTGTACCGAAGAGCGATGGTAACGAGACCCGTTCGAGAGTATAGTGTGAAAAAAATTTCAGAATCAGATCGCGGTTAATCCGATAGAGAACAACGAGGAGACACGTAAAAGCTCTTCGTCAATGTTGAAAATCGAGCGGCGTCGTATTATCCGTAATATCAGTGGCGACGTTTCATCAAGCGGAAAAGAAGATACATCATTTGATCAATTGTAAAAAAGCAACAAAATATTAAAAACATTATATCAACTAGTAGTCAGACTAGTAGAAAAACTGCGGAAGTATTGAAGGCAAATAGACAAACGTCAAGGGAAATTCAAATCCGAGTTTCCTCTTGAAGAATTCTAGGAAAAACTGATACGTAATCTGGTAACAAGTGGCGTAAAGTTTGTGTGTCCGATCGCGGTTCAATTCTCGTGGAAACGTTGGAAGAAAATTTCGGGGAAACAGCGACCAGCAGCCCCGGAATTCTCAAACTTTTCTGTCGAGGTAGCCGGGTGTTGAGACACGAACTGTAAGCGATATGGATTATCAACGTTCGGTATAACTGTTAGTCATAGAATAATCAGAGGTACGGAGGATAGTTTTCACACGTTTCATCTTGTGAAAATATAATATTCATTGTTTTTAAACTTAGATTGCTTGTTTAAGACGCAATCCTATAAAACTGACATTACAAAAATTCCACTGTCACCAAAACACGAAGGAGAAAAAGAAGGATAGAGCAAATTATGGTTTCGTATTTTGGATATACTGGTGAAATTTGTCGGCTCGCATGTGTAGCACTCATACAGGGAAAGAGAGAAATCGTTCAACTGAATCTATAAATTCCAGTGAGTACCTTAATAGAGTTCTGCTACTAGTGACACGAGTAAAAATCATGAAACCAGCTCAATCCACAAATGGTTTCGTCGGTTGACCTGTAATTGAGAATCCAATAAAGTCAATCGAGCAATTATTGACTATTACCCGAGCCAACGCCGAAATCGATGTGCTCTCAGTGAGTCGGTAAACATACGTTTCGACTCGTACTATTTATTGACTTGAATATTGCGTCCCCGGATAATTAATCCTCTCCGTTTATACGGTGAACTCGTGTGACAGAACGTAAAGAATTATCCCACGAGAAAATCAGTAGGAAATGTCGTTTAGCCCATTCTTTGCCAGCTACGAGATATCTCGTAGTGTGCTGTTGCAATTTTAGATCGATTACAATTGGTCACGGAATAAGTTTACAGCCGTTTGAGTTAGAAATTATTAGACAAGATGGCCTGTAAATGCCATTTCAGTACTATATCTGTGACTTGATATTATTAGATTTTGTGAAATTACGTTTTCTTTAGAATAAAACTTTGGCACCCAGGGCAAAACTCTTTAAATTTGCTTAGCAGCGAATGGGTTAACGGGCGAACGAAAAGGATCGAATGATTTAACAGAATTCATCTTCTCGCAAAAACTAACTCGATTCTACGGGAGATAAAGGTCGATGCTACTCGTAAGAGCGGAAACGGATATGGGAGGATATCGCATAGTTTACACAGCGATAAAAATCCCCATAAAAGGACCGTAAATTTCAGCCCTCCGTGCAACCAGAACGTCATGACTTTATAGACGACGAAAAGAATGAGCTGCCTACGTACGAGCACAACCATCCAACGTATACACTTGCAGTTCACAAATGTTTTCGAATAGGTTCGCACTGTATCGTTAAATTGTTCCGATCACGCGGAAATGAGACCCAAGGAGAGACAACGCGATTATGTTTAATCAGGTAAATAATCAGGATTTGATGTTACGGAACGAAAGGGAAGATCCGTTCGAAACTTCCAACAAGAAATGAAATTACGATTCACGAGAGAGATTCGTAGGATATTAGAATCGGTGAAGTTGACCGGCTATCGACGGTATACCGTAAACTTTCGCGCTGGAAATAAACTAATTATAATAAAGGTAAATGCCCGGGAACGGTAAGGAGGCGAAATTAGATTATGCAAAACGGGGAAATCAAGCTGAAGGAAAGGCGGGAAGAGGAGGACAAATAACAATTGGCGAGGACCGAGGACAAAGTATAATTGAAGAAGTTCTTGTTAGCATAGGAATGGTACCTTTTCCGATCTTTTGGATAGAGCGGCTTTAAACTTTCCTAAACTTCGCGAAGTATTTCCTCGTCTACGTGAAATTGGACGAAACCGCGAAACAGTTCAACGTGTACGCGTAAGGAAACAGAATTACGGTAAAATAAATATCGCGGAAGAAAGGAGGGCGTGCGCATGTCGGTCGTGACGAGCGAGAATTCCACCTTTGGTGAGTATCACGAAAGAAAACATGGCAATTCACCCGCCGAGTTTCGATCCGTGACGAGCCGAAGTCGAAGTTATATCGGAATTATATACGTACATATATCTCTCATCGAGGGACGGAATACTTCGCGAACAGTTCTACTTATTTTACCCGATATTTCATCAACTACTTCGTCCGATGATATTAAAATAGAATATTCGATGATTGATAATGCAATCTCAAACTTATGATCGCGCACGCTCGAAGGTATCTCATATATTTCTAAAACGCGCCAAGCCAGCGTCTCCTCTTTTTCATCTGACGCTTAATATTCGAAAATGCTCGTGAAGTTCCACGGCATTTTATTAGCGTCATGTTGCCGGAACGCGCTTAGTTCGAAAATGTTAGAAGCATCCTACTCTGTAGCGTAGGCATCAGAAGATATCGGGTCATCGGCGAAAGATCTTACGAAACGTCGATACGGAGGCAATATTTGATGAGAAAAAGAAGTCCAAGCTTGGCAAACGGAGAAGCCTACAACGATACACAGAGGGACCTATGAAACTTCTCCAAGATTTCATCTTTATTTCGTATTAGATTTCGTCGACCCCTACCCCTTGGTATCCTGAAGGCGTGCGCCATTCCCCTGGATTTTGCATTTCAGTATAAACACCCTCACTGTGAAAACGTGACACACAGTATCGGCGGAGAAAAGAACGGCTGCCAGCAAAGGACGAGGAGAGGATATTTTGGACCATTTCCGACGAATGGACACCCCCGATCTAATAAAGAAACTTGGAACATTCAACGGATTCCCCCGGCTCGCATTTTTCCACCATCGACCGTCTCATCCCTTGCCTGCGCCATATCTCTTCTACTCGCTGCGGAACTGCTACGGAAGAAGGAACTGGGCACGCTAGCTAGCTAACAGCCGCTCATGGAAGAAACAGCTTGGCGTATATGTTCGTATTACGAACGACACAAGAAGGAACGAAAAAAAAAACTTTGTAAAGTGGCAGGGTGCACCATTTTCAGAGATCTCCTTATCGAGCTCGAACGTTTTCCGCGCGGTGTCTACACGCGAGGCACTTTACCGTGATCTGTCGACGGAAATGGGGTGACTCCGTAGATTGAAGGCGGAAAAGAAGTCTTCCATGTTCGGATGAAACCAGCGTTCGTCGAAAACTGCTGCGGTATTGCTGATACGAAATCAAATTACATAGATCACTGTATTGGATAAGATTCTGTTCAACTATTGGACTCTATCTTTACTGCCTCCTGTCGTAATATGAACAATAGTGGAGATCTGAATTCTAAGTATTATAATGTAGAGTCTTCATGATACGACGGTACTTTACGATCCCCGTGAAACTGTGCGAACACTTTCTTTGAAAATGTATCACGAGACAGCGTTGAAACATCGGAATAAGGAAGATCTATATAACAACGCTTTATGCTATTTTCGCGGTTTCATCTTTGTGCTTGCGATCTTTCGAGGCTCGTGGGGAACTGTTTCCAACTACCACTGAATTCTAGAAACGAGGAACACAGTTATTGCGCCAATATCCTCGTCAGCTTCACTGGTATCGTTTCGAAGGGAGGCAGAAAAAAAAGATGACAAAAGAGACGTAAAAAGAGGAAGGACAAGGTCGGCTAAAAGATACGCGTAAGAAACGAATGTGTGAAAAATAGGAGAAACAGAATATCCACCGAGCAACCGCCGGGAACGTGTGAGTTACACGAAAGAAGGAGAAAGTAGAAAAGAGAAGGAGTTGATGACCAACTGGCTGGTCCGCTGGCAGACAAATTGGGAGAATTTCAATGCAGTACCGTGACATACGAGGGGTGAGCAAATAAAGAAATAGAATCGTCGTTCCTCGTTCCCTTCTGACTATGTAGGCACACAGACACACGTATTACCGGCGATGACACACAACGTGCTCTCACAAGGGCAAGCACCGGACTACGTTTTTGTGTTTGTGCCGAAAAAACTACCATAAATCTCGAAATTTCTGACGTGCAAATGAAACTACGGCAATTCAGGAAAAGCGCAGTCTACGTATATACCTAAGTACTTAAGCACAAGTACGTGCAAATATTAATTCAACATTTTCACGTGAATATCGCGAATCAGATAAAACGATGATGAATGACAATAACACAATAAATATTTAAAAATTCATGTTTATCGTAATAGAACTGTACCTAGCATTATCTTCTGATGAAAAAAAATCTGACCCAAATGTTAAATATAATTGTAGAGAAAGAAAGGCCTCCCTAATCAGTCATTATTATGTAAATATACTTATCATCTAATTCGTTATATTTATTACTAGCCCTTCGCGTGCATACTTTGGTAAAATTACACATCGATGGTATCAATTACACAATTATATACCGACTAAAATGAACCCCTATTGTTAGTAATTTTTAGCTCGATATATCACGAAAGTTATACGACACCCAGAATTTAATCCTGAAAGGGACCCGCGGCACAAAGTTTTTATGCCCAGAGTATAAGCAAGATCGAAAGGCGATGATTTTCGGGGTCTCGCGGAAGGACGTGTTTTAACCATAAATCGGTGCTCGATATAGAAACAAATATAAGGCCAATACTTTCGGATATTGCCGAGCCGAAGTGATTGATGGTCCGAGATATTCAATATCTGCGAAAGTTCGCAGCAGAGTGCCCTGCCCTGCCTGACGCCGGCACTCTCTTCCACCCCATACTCACGCTCCCTCCTCCCCGACCCCTTTCTTTTCGCCCCGTTTTTTTTTCTCCTTCTGCCCTGACGCCCTTAAACCCCGGGTATTCTCCTTATCCCGTACGCTTCCACGGAGAATGCATGACTTGAAATTCTGAACCGGGAAAAACTTATCTCAGGGAATTCAGCGACATTCGCGGCCGGATCTTCCTTAAGAGTCTGCGAAAAGCGACAAACGAAAGTGGAATCGCAGCTTAATCAAGGCGATATCGAAGGGACGCGATCTTAATTGCTTGAATTGTAGTTTTTATCTCGGCAGAATATGCATAACGTGACCCGACGGTGTTACGAACGAGACGATTACGTATAGTTCGGTAGATCGTTCGCGAACGTTTCGTTCAGCGAATTTCAGCCGTAATGCACTGATTAAATTGGCCGTGCCGTACGAGATATACCACCGAGACAGAAAAGCGAGCCGGTGTTTGATAAATTCACTTCGACAAAAAAATGTACAATTACAAAGATAATTCCTCCTGAATAAATCAAATTAAAAATGATTTGTGCAGCGGAACATGCGAGCTTAAAAATGAATTTTAACAACATTTTTCAAGGATTCGGTTAATCGTATTCCTGTTTTTGTCGAATATACTCGTGGGAGGAAAGGAGATCTAAAAAAAAAACTGTCCTATCTGAAACTTTTCTCTTACCGGAGAACGAGTGCGCGGGGACAGAAAAACCTATGGTCGAAGCTTGTATCGACGGTTGTATCGAAACGAGAGTACAGAAAAGAAGAAAAGCGTGAGATCGTTGATCGATTTTAGAGACCTCGAGGAAATTCTGAAACTGGAATTGTTTTTTCGACCAACTGTTGTGTCCTCCGCGGAGCCATTAAAGCGACTTCTGTTCCGCTCGTACCCGTGGCTTCAGGGATAAAGGAAATAAGAGGAAAACGAGAAGCGAGAGGAAGATAGAGGGGCGCAAAGTAAGAAACAGAGGTAAAAAAGAACGAACGTTCAAGCAAAGGTGGATAGTCGAGATGACGTAACGGCCGAAAGGGATCTCCTGAATCCCCTTACGATGATTGCGGTAGGCTTTTCAGAGCAGCCCTTTTCCTCGAGTATCATCGTTTCCCTTGCTTCTCGCCTCTTATCGCGCTTCCACGGTACCCGTTTCGTCCAACAATAATGTCACGCTACCGGCTGCTCAGACCACGGAATCGTAGATAGGCAACAAACTTTGTGGAATTTGATGCGAGCCCTATCTCCGCACTACATCTCAAAACAGCCTTAATCGACATAATAATAATCTTACCGATCTGAAACGACAGAATCTTGGTCCATTATATGTCAGAGAATTATCTACGTAAGGTGCAAACAGTTCTGTTTTCTTCTCAGAGCTGTAGTTACATCGAGTAAATCGAAGTAGTTTGAATTAATACTAAATGTGAACGTATCGGAGAAATTTCAAACGGGTCGAAGCGAATTAAAATGACTTCAAGTGGATTTAGACGAATTGAAACGGATCAGAGCCATTTTGAGCAGGTTCGAGTCGATTAAAACAGAATCGAAAGTTTTTGAACTACTCAGAGAAAATTCAAACTACCTGGAACAGGTCTATCGAGTTTCTGCAAGTTAGAATTGATTAGAGCAAGTAGCACCGATCTCAAATGTGTTGAAGCTACTTCTATAGGGCTAGAGGTGCTCATAGAGTTAGGATCTATTAAAATTACATTTCCGTTCCTCATAAAAAACGGACAACGAGCGGAAATGAGATGAAATAACGCGGGATTAAATAAATCAGATTATCAGATTCGCGATAACGTAGATTCCGAATTCATAGTCGATCGAATGGCCGTACGCGCAGGTAACACGTCGTGTTTTCTGCCGTTAATAGCAAACAGTATATGGCTGCCAGTCACTGGCTCGACAATCGATCGAACCCAGCAGTAATACGAATTTCCTTTGCCACGACACGATCGAATCTGCTTATTCTCGCGAGTGGAATAATGTTACGCCGCCGAAGCGTGGCCTTTCACGGAAGCACCGAGAAACAGAATATTGCAGTGCTGTTGAATTCGAACGTCGCTACTGCGTACATCGACTTCGCGATTCGCATTCGGCTACCAATCCCTATGTGCAAGCCTGTGGAATGTGTGTTTATATGTATGCACGTTGCAAGTACGTTGTCCTGTCTGTCTATCGACGTATATCCATCCAGCCGCCGCGTGTCCGAAACTTGGAACGAGTTTCCGCTCGAAATGGCCTTAGGGGATGCCTCTCCAGCAGCTCGTTTGGCACGATATTATACGAAAAGCAATGGGCAACGAACGATAAGATAGGCAACGGTCGAAACGTCTGCCTTTTCGTCGATCTCTAACCCCCGCTAACTCGCGAGCCTTCGATAATATTGATTCCCCTTAATGAATGAATGAATTAATTAATTTCAGAAAAGTTGCTCGATCAGCCAGTTTGATCTTGTACCCGAACTGTAGAGTAACTTAGCTAGCCGTACGACAGAGCTGGTGATTAGCGAACGAGGCACAGGGGTGAACTCGTTAACTTGAGTATGTACTTACTCGAATCGATTTGGGAGCATCGTGGAAAATTGAAGGGAAACGAAAATTGTACCGGCATGTCATAGGATCGAGCCGAATTTCGTTACCCCGCTAAAAAACGTTCCCCGTAAAAACGTCAGTCTCCCCTTAGTGTGCACCAGTCGGAAGATATTCCAGATACACGAAATTGGGGACCGCCTCCTTGACCTTCTTTCGCTAATAAGGTACCCGCTCGAGTGTTCTCTGTTCTTCCATCGAGGGATGATTTATCCGACACTATACTCAATTGACAATGGAGCGTAATTCATGAGAACGGAGATCGATAGTGTTCTATAACTTGCCACAATTTAGTCGACGAGGTATCCACGCTGAACTACGTTAGCTATAGCCTAAGGTGAGGCGTGTTGGTTCCATCGAAACGATCGTTACTTCGCGATGAGCAACGCTGCGCAATTTTCGTTGTTAACTAGCAGGCCGTTTTTCGTTATTAGAAAACTAGGATCGAAGTTACCCGTCCAGAGGTAACAGGTTGTTTTAATGCAACCACAACGTCGAAACAAGAGGGGTTGGCATAACGGATCGTAGGTAGGGAATATCTATCGAGTTGCCACGCTGGTCGAAGGGGTTCGCTGTTGGTTATCGTTACTGAAACCAGAGTAGCGTTCTACACCACGGTCTATACCGGCCAGCTGTTAACCGAATGTATTGCGATCAATTTGTGAACATACGGAATAAATAAGCTGAACGGAGAGGTTGTTGTTAACGTCCATGGGAGATGAAAATAAATGTACGATTTCTTTCTCCAAAATTGACATCTAACTATTGCATATACTTTTTTCGTGTGATACAATTTTTTACAATACAAACAAAATAGGGGTAACGATCGAAAATTCTAAAATGAGTCCGAACCAAGAAACAAAGTTGAAGAAACTCTGAATGTTGAAAATGACAATGAATGGCGGAACAGAGCAGGGAATGGGGAGAAAATTAAGACCTAAAGTCGAATGACAAAGAAGAAACGTTTCAAGTTCCTACCTTCCTACTATCAAAGATACGCATGCCAAACTCGATGCTTATCATCTTCTCATCTATAGAACCAGCTAGTAACCTAGCAACACCCTTGATACCACTTCAACCTATTCCCCCAACACCTTGAGTTTCAATTCACTTTATCTTTGCTATTTATAACGCGTCTTACGCTTCTAAACCATCTTGAATTCGACTAACAAATCTTAGACAAGAAGACTAAAACAAGGACTAACGGATTGAGGGTTAACCACTTATTCGTTCATTCAAATTGAGCCGACTAAATTTAGTTCTAAATTTATGTGGAAATGTATTATACATTATGGATTAGCAGATGAGCGAGCAACGTGTTACAAAATATTTTGCAAAAGATAGTATCAAGATCAATTATATGCTCGTTCATTAAAACTCAAGCATGAAAGGTGAAGAAGCTGATAGGTTAATTGAAATGTCGAGGAAACGTTCTCACAATTTTCGACTCTAACACTTCAAACAGTTTTCTTCCTCTTCTCATACTCTATGTATCGGAAATCCGCAAGAAGTTGCGGTTGTTTGGAAGCAGCTAAGATTTACGAACCAAAAGATTTCTTACCACCTGTTATTCCAGCAAACTTTCAAAGAATACCTTGTAACCCATATTCCAGAGCATGCAAAATAGCATTATAAATATTATCGCCCCTAACAATGTACCCCCTAACAAAATTTCTTTTGTCGACCGTGAATTAAGCAAGAAAAAAAAATCATCTTTTTGATAAGAAAGACACTAAAATATCGATATAGTCGCGTAGGAAGATAAAGAAAAGGATTAACGATTAAAGGGGCTAATGTCATGGACAGTGTGGAATGTAAGTCACAATGGTCCCCGCGGTTTATTATAATGAGGCGGCTAGGGTAGCTTGACACGGTTTCCTGGCAACGAGCCTGGCAATAGAACTACTTTTCGCCTCGCGCCATTTCCTCCGACCCTCCCTCTAATCACCCTGCACCCTTCCACGCAGTCGTCGTGTATACGAAATAAGTTTAAGTTACTTCTAACGATATCCTTATTCCGAACTTAACAATAAGAAAGTTTGCCACGAACTCCGCGGAAATTTTAAGGGTATTCTTAAGCAAACAACAGCGAGAGCCAAGCGAGATCCGAAGAGAAAGTTCCGCGCGTAGAGTAGTATCACGAAACGCAAGTAGTCGGCAAACGAAACCTTATGCTATTGCTTGAAATACGATATCTTTCTTTACATTTTTCAAGCCACAGCGGATATAACGGAGTTTCAGTTTTCTTTTCATTTTCAACGAAAAAACATTGGAATGGAGTGTATCGACGATGGAAATGGTAACCGTTAACGAATGGATATGAAAATAAGGTTATTCCTACAGAATTTTTTGCCATCAAGTTAGACACAGTATATACCTAAATCACTTTGCACTATTGCTCTCGCTTATTGGCTAATTTTTTAGTTTGTATAATACGCGAATTTAATATTTATATTTCTGCTCCAAGCGTAACATTGAACCAAACTTTATTCGACCAACCTATGTTTCAAGTAAAAAGGAACGTATACAGAGAACGAGAGTTCCGGAACTTGTACATTATTTGTAACATAACTGAGAAGTACAAACATGAAGAACCTGTTGCTTGTTGTAAGACGATCAAAGCTAACGTTAAGAGTCCCTAAGGTTCACGGAGTCCCTTGTAATCACGATTCACCACATTCTGTCATAAATAAGTAACCGTAACATCACTTTTACTGCTACATTTTTTAATATTCACCGTGGAGATACGATTTCGTAAGCAGAAATACTACACGGGGCATTACGCTAACAATAAACGACAGCGACGCTTGAAAGTAAAAAATACATAGGAATATTCGCAATAGGAATTTCACAAAGGATCATAAGCATTCGTGACATGAACCTGTGAAGCTACTGTCATAAATGAGTAACCGTCATGTAATAAAAAGGAGTTAAATACTCGATATTTCATGTGCAAAAGCATATCGATCACATGTAATCTCTAGGATTTAGAATGAAAAAAAAGTGCTGCATGATAAAGAGTACTACAAACTGTTCCGCGTAGCTAATTAATCTCTGCACATTTATACACGTTGAACTGAATATTAATAAGTCCTCTTCTTTACATAACTACCAGAAGATCCTGGCATTAATATTAACGAGTATCCTATGCATCGGTATTCGTCCGCGTTCAAAAGGCAACGATAGAGAAACTTCGAAACTAGTTAACTCGTCTGGAAAAAAATGATTTATCGTGACATGCTAATAACGCGTTTGTGTTGGAAGAGAACGGAACGGTAACCTCGTTTGGACCGGAGAAAATTTCGAACAGGCAACGAGGGTAGTTCGTTGCCATTTACGATCCATACCTAAAGGGTGCACGATTTCTAAACGAATCCGATGTGGCACGTTAATTAAACTTAAATTTAACTCGCTGCACAGCCGAAACGTACACCTGCCAGAAGTATTACGAGAACTCTGACCGCGCAATCTGAATCGGTGTTATCACACGGCGAAAGCACAGACAGTTCCGACGTTGGTGTTATACCCGTGTACGCAGACCTAGGCACACGCAAGCAAAACATGATGCACGGCCATATACATATGTACGAGAGCACGTACACGTGCACGGGAGTACGTTTCACGCATTATAGATAGCGAACACTTGAGTTATAAGATTGCCATGGACACTTGCCAGGGTAATATCAAACTTCGAAGCTCCACCCAGAACCACCCACGCGTCCGTCGACCGTATCTACACATTCGCGTGTCATACATTTCCACGTGCATGTGCAAGACACACTTGTCGATCGCGATGGTAAGCTTCGTTATCACGCACGCCCACGTGTTAGCTTGATGCGTTGTGGCTTAACTCCTTTATGCTCCCCAACCTATCACTCCTTCTCTGAGCTCCCTTCGCTGTTACCTCGACTTCCCATCAATACATCATCCTAATTATACGCTATTGATGACACCAATTAACAGTCGACCTCGGAAATGGCTCACTATTATCGTGAATGATGTTTTCTAGCTTCGTGACGTGGTCTAGAAATATTTTATCGATAGAAATTGGATGAAACGAGTAAATTCAATTGTTCACTTGAACGTCTTAGTTACAATTTGAATACCATAGTAACTGTCCCGGTAAAAAAGTTTGTATTCCAGCAATTACTCGAGGGCTTTGCCGAGTCAGACATTTTAATCGGAGAGCCTGATTTCGTGTAATTCTCAGGTAGTCGCCTCACGAAGAACGTCTGCCCCTTGCAAAGCGTAAATGAGATTGGGAGGAAGAAAAGGGATGCCTAAGAAAACGCGTGATTACGATAATTCAATCGAGGATCTTCGTCGTGCTTTCGCATCGACAACGGACGAAAAGCCCCGGACCTCGAATAGAAGGAGGACCCTAAAGGGTAGTTTACTTATTCCAGTCACAATGTGAGTCACCGTCAACTCCGTTCATTCCTCCTTCATCGTTGCAGCCGCCAACATACTGACGTTAATGCATATTCAATGTTACGCCCGTGTGCCGACATATCCAGCACGATGTCTAGGGTACTCATTCGAAGACCTTGCATTCTTGTTTACCGGATAACTCTTCGAATTTTCTAATATCTCTAATATTCGGTACCGAGAATTTACGACAGACTAAACGAGTTATTTCGCTTGCAGCGGTAAGGTGTTTTAAATCAGGTCAAAGAATGGCATTTATTGATTCGCCGATAAAACGGAATTCCCTAGCATTTTCATTTTTATTATTCCGCTCGTATTTACGATTCTTCAGGCTTTTACCGTGCACACAAAAGATTCCATCGCAATTTTTGAATAGTATTACGTCTATACGACACATGATCGATTTCACCGAGCTGGATAAAACCTTCTCTCAACACCGTATTCTTCCACACGTATACCTAGAGTTTGGCTACTTACACGTGAAGATTCTTAATATTTATTAGCACTTGTACGCCGCACCATATGAATTTCACACGGACTTAATTTAAACGAATAATAACTACCTACACAGCTTTGTTCTATGGAATATCATGTCCAAGAAAAAGGAATTGTACATAAAAGCATTTTTTATACGCATAATTCGATCTTGCGATGCCACTAAAGGAACGAGAAGAGAATTCGGTGAAAAAGTCTCGAAGCCGATTTCATCGGGTATATTTAAGATGATGATCAATTTATTTGCTATCGCGTGCCTGTAAGACATTCGAAAATTAAATGTAACTATATCTAAATGGAGAATCATTGCAGATCCCCGTTTCGCCTAGGGCTTGATCCTTCAACAGTGCCTGCATCACCCCGGAGAAAACCGACCCTTCCTCTCTCTACGAATTGTTTCCCCGGTGGCTGGGTTATATGCTTTAGGATAACGTTCTACGATCACGCGATGACTCTCCACCTTTTAACCCCACAGCTAAGTACGTTTTAGTTATCCCTCGGTGAAAGCCAGCCTTTCCCTCTCTCATCCACTTACCCTTTCTCTTTCTCTCCGTATCCTAATACCGTCGGCTCGTACATCTTCATTCGCTCCGCTATTCCTTAAACACTTAGATTTTATGACTGAGTGTAACGTGTTTCGCCAGCGGAACATCATTCGTGAAACATCAGTCTTCTATTAACCGAGCAACATTCCGTTCCGTTACCAAGAAACGCGAAGCGATTAAATGCTACCAAAACGTGTAATGTAATGCAACGTAACAAGGAAACGAAAACGTGAAAGATATTTTGAATACTTCTAAAATAATCAGAATAAATAATTATACAATTTTGTCTAAAAACTTGCGCGATCCTGTTATCCGTGCTGTTCGAACTTTTCACATGAATTGTCATTAAAACGGAATTATTATCGAAAATCAAGTTGCCATGCTCTTGTCTCTGCGGAGAGTAGAATAATGTCGACAACATCCCAGCCAGGCCGATATCTTTGACCTATAAATTATAATATGTAAATCATGGAAGAGCGGAAATACCGAGGGGTTGGTGCGTGCGTTCTCAAGGGTAGATAGGTGGTCTGGCAATTACAAAGGCTTACTGTACATACAAATTGCGAGATACTCCGTTCCTCTTCCTCTTTCTTCCTTCATCTCACGTAGTCTGTTTCTTTTCCGTATCAATTACCACCGCCTCTCTTTCTAGTAAGAACGAAGGAATCACCGTATAGAAGAGACATAGGAGTCACAGTTACATGAAAGCAACCACTAGAAGTGTATTACCAAGGTAAGAAGTCAGCTTGATGCTTATGATCGTAACTTGGTTTCTCACAGATACTACTCGCCTCCCAATTCTCTCCTCCATAAACCTTTGTAAGGAGTTCTTACCGTCGTAGAATCTCACCTGTCTTCCCAATGAACTTCCGCTAGAATACATTTTAATCTATTCCGACTTAAAACGATCTGCTCATAGTATGATGTAACAGTCCCCAAAAAATATTTCTTCGAGCTTGTAACCCGATAAATCAAACAAAAGTGTACCATTAGTCGTACATTGTCGGAGCTTAATATGTTCCTTACAGAGTAGATAACTGGAATAGACATAGACACCTCATTAAGATTCGGGTCAGCGGCGCAGAGTTGTTCCTGTCTCTCTTTTTTTTTTTTTTTGCTTTCTACAAAAACGAGATGAAGGCTAAACTGAAAGAGAACTAACAAAAAAGTAGACTAGGCAAAGAGAAATAGGCAGTAGAGAGTGAGGACGTGGATCTCGGACAAATTATCCACCTTTCTCATCCCTTCTCGGCTTTCCAAAACCATCCAGCTGTCCAACTATTCTGTGGGAATCCCTATCCGAAAACCCCACGTCCAAATAGCTGCCTATGGGGACGCAATGGGACTCCCGATGAACTGGACGAAATCTCGTGCATTGTACAATCCAGCGTCTCTCCCCTTTTGACCACCCCTATCCACTCGCCTTCGCTCTGCATTCCCTCTCATACTACAGCGTCTTCAAAGAGAGAGAGCGGGGGGATAGAGTATATCGCTTCCAATTTACCAAGGTTTGTGTATTCAACGTAAGACCGAAAGATAGTCAAAGTAAGAAAATGATAAGGGGCATCTGAAGGAAGGAAGTCTCTCTAAGCAGCGTACGACGAATGTATCAAAATAGTACAGAGAATGGAAAGATGGTGGCAGGTTTGAGCAAGTACATTGTCTAAAACTTCACTGACGAAGCCAAGGAAATATAAACGTGAGGACGATTGTAGAGCCGAGGCAAGAAGGGGGATCGTTTAAGGAAGATGTAACACGAGATTGTCTACTCGCCACGGTTCATAAAACTGCGCGTTTTATGCTGATGGCTCGCGTCACGGAGACATTGGCACGAAGGAAGAGGAAGAAAAGTCTAAAAGAGCAAAGAAAAGGAATATGCAGGGTCCGGTTTCTGCTCTAGCGTCGATAAGGGATGACCAAGTAAGCGCAACCAGCCAAGTGAAAAAACGATGTGGACCGATTAGAGTAGTTTCCCTTGAGATGATTTTGGCATGCAAGCCAAATACATAAGGCAAGTATTATCACGACCAGAGGAAAGAGAAAAGAACGGAACATGTCTAGATTAATTTATAAAATAGCATATAATTTACATTGCTCTGGAAAAAGCCAACGTAAACATCACGTAGACAGCTTATCAATCCATGCAGACGTAATTTAAAAATCTACGGCGCAACCCCAGAATAGCATCGTTTGGCTGGCAACAAGCTTGCAATTTTAAAGCCGTTCGGCTCTTCGGAGATCCTTCCTCTCGTTTCTGACGCTGATACCTCTGACTATGCACGATCACGAACTACGGCCAATATTCGCTGCAAGAAATCGATAAGAGATTCCCCGTGACGCGAATTATCACGGACCTGGGGAGATATTAAGCCGAAAGGAAGAACTTTCCATGGAAGAGAAGGCAACGGACGACATAATTGAAGAGCGATATTAATCATTTTTAACGGACTGAAATGGAGGTTTAAAAAAGTCGAAAATCGTGCAGTCATCTCGTCCCCGACACTTAACGAGTTACGTTCTTATTTTGTAACGTTTATTCCCACGTGCCAGAAAAAAAGAAGGAACAGGATTTTGCGGGCTTTATTTCGGGCAGAGTTAATTGCAATATACTTAAGCGTAGAAAGAACATCGAAATACAAAAAACAGAGCGCCGTTCTGGCTAGACGAAAAGGGGAAAGAGGGGACCGAAAGAAGTTAAGTGGATTAGTACCCTAATGGCGAGACCACGGTAAACTGAAATAAATATGGTGTTCACGAGGGTACAGGCTGAAACTAATTATGCGACTAAGCACTTAGTAATTTCCAACAAGGGAGAAAAATGTGTGTACACACATGAATGCATGTACAAGACGAATTAAAAAGAAACGAAGGAAAAAGAAGTTAAAAGTTATCGAACATCTAGATGTTGTTATGAACCAACGCGGTTGCTTTTAGGCGATCACTTTTTATCTTCCTATTGGCCAATTCCCTTTTTGGTTACAATTGAATACGATCGTCGGGAGAAAATAAATTCGCGATAGAGAAGGGAAATGAGCAGCAGGGATGGGTGCAGAACGACGAGGGACGCAAAGAAAACGAGGACGAGCAGTTAAAAGTTGAAGACGCGTTTGCATGAAACTGTTTCATTGTAATAGCTAAAGTTCTCAGTTGCTTCGTTCGCTATGGCTTTTATTATTTTATATTTCACAGTACCGTCGTGCGAAGGAAGCGGGAGAGAGAGGGAGAGAGAGAGAGACAGAGATAATAGAAATTATACTTACATTTCAAAGTGAAACAACCGTTAGTGGACGACGCGAAACTTTAATTCGTAATGACATCGTCCGAAGCTCGATTTTATCTTCGCGAATATTATAGCCTTTCTGCCCTAATAAAGTTAATTCTGAAGGAACTCATCTTTTACCCTCTAATTTCTTCGATTGACCAAAAGGGTACAAAGACACAATTGTAGGCGGCTGGTATCGAGAAATTTCAAAATTTCACGTTTAGTATCTCCTGTTTTAGGAAATTGTTATCGTGAATTCGTTCCATTTAACGCTTCGTTATCATCGTAGTCGTAATACTGCGAAGCATGGTAATTATGGCTAAGATAATTGCTGGAGTGCCAAACAGCGAATTACACCCTCGTTGTTTAATGCTTAATTAACAATACTTAATGACATCAAATTGCAGTAAATTTCAAAGAAGAACCATTTGTAAACAAACTACTCACCCCTAGAAATTTGTTCCAGTTCTGTTACCGATATAAAACATTTAACGACGTAATTAAAAACTGAGTTGAGAACTTTCTAGACCTTTGAACGTGATCGTGTAACAATTATAAATTAACTCTGTCGTCAAATATCATGGTGACACGTTTCTACGACACGACCAGTTAGTTGGAGAGACGGACATAGAGGTATTCCTCCGACATTCGACTAACACGCACGAGTGCGTTCGACGCACGTGTTACGGACTGGCCGCGAAATACACGCATGCACGATCGTATATAATATAGTAGATCTGCGTTCCCTGTAATGTAATCATGGCTGACACAATTAATCACTGGACCATCCAACCCTGCCGAACCATTAGCGATCGGGACACTTGGTTTCACAGGGGGGTGCGTTTCGAGACTCTGCGCTTGAAAATGTATTGTACTCGCGGGTAAAATACAGATAGACAAAGGCGACACACGAATGCACTTATGCAAATCTCTTAACAAAAACAGAACTGAAAATGAGAAGTGAAATAGTCAAGAAAATAGATCAGGCGCGAATCAACGCGTTCTAGGCTTGAAAGTATGTCGCTTAGTGTTTTGTTGAAATTAATTAACGTTTGTACATTGTAAACACTAAGAGAGATAATAAAAATGATTTTTTTCGGCTCTCACCGACGGCCGATGAGCTCCGGAATGGCACAAATCCAATTCAGGGAACGTTGCAAAGCACGATGTCGGAAACATGTCCGATCAATAAGTAAAACAAAATTGCAAGCAACAGAGTCGATTTAACTTCGGTTGGTCAGTCAAGTTAAAAAACCTTCGATACAATCTTTATCGTACACCATAAAGAACTACTACCACCGGTAATTAATTATACAGAAGTTCGCAGAAGTTTTCTCATTTTTTCCATGAAAAGATCTACCTCTCTTCGTTGCCTTCTCTCCTTTTTCTCTACGAAGTTGGTGCTTGATCATTACTTATAATACAGCCGCCAGTGATCAACTAAATCTCGATACAAACTGATCATAGCGTACACGCGCAACCTTCGTTCTCGTGCTGAAACTAACTTTCAGATACAGCTACCGAAAATTAGTTCAGTTAAATTTTTCTCTTTCATATCTACCAGATCATTAAGAAGCAGAGATTCGAAGAATAGAAAGTTAAAGCCTAAATTTGATATTTTCCTGCAGAAATTGAATTCAAACTGCTACGAGCTTTTCACAATACAAACGTAGAGGAGTTTGTGTCTTCGCCAACGTGAATGGGAAACAGGATATCGCCCATTAGTAATGAGAAAAGACTGGAAAGTAAAGAAGGCAGAGGTAATAATACGAAGATACTTGGAAAACGACCAAAGTATCAGCTATAATATTGTAATCGTTACCAGTAGGAATTCAAACGTACATCGTCACCGACATCACAACTTTGTCACAGTAAGAGCACTGTGATGTTACTTGCGCCACGTAACATCACTTCCATAGCCATCTACGTCCGCACTCGTCGATGGTTGTGATGGCACGCGGTAACAGCACGTTCTAGGACACCAGTGTATCACGCGGTGCATCACCATAGTACCACTAGCGTATCATGCATGTTATAGGTTCATTCATGAATATTTTTAACCAGTGACGTAGGGTGACATTTGTTAACGAAGAAACTGTTTTCCCGTACAAATTAAAACCGTCAGATCTCACCAGATATTTAACATATTGAATACTGACAGACATTTTGGTTCTTCTTAGCCAACAATTACAGTTACTGAAAGCAATTATAGTTACTGATGACGATTTAAAGAAATATATAATAAATATTTCTTTAAATTGTCATCAAAATGATATATAATATAATGATATACAATAGAGGTTTAAAAGCTCTTTTCCAATTAAAGTTGCACAATATGTAGTATTTATTATTTATAAATAATATAAATATATAATGTCACTTGCGCCGCGTGACGTTACAGTGCTCTTACAGTGACAAAGCTGTGCTGCCGGGATGTATATTTCAATAGTTTTATTATAATTTATTGTAAATTTTAGTGGTTTATTGTAATTTATTGTATATCCCGCTTTAGAGGTAAGAAAGAGAAGGATGCTATAAGAAAGAGTGAGACGGATGAGTCAACCCTACTCTACAACCCCTGGCGCCATGTCAGTGAAAAGTGCTCAAACTGGTCGCACATAATTATCGACAGCCAAGTAAACTACAGAAGAACTCCTAGTTCCATCTCTTTTAGAAGTGCTAAAACTGGTCAGGCATTAGTTTCAGTACTCTCTTCAGAAATGGCGCTAGTAGTTCTTCTATAGTTTACTTCGCTGTCGATAACTATGTACGACCAGTTTGAGCACTTTTCACCGAGATGGCGCCAGGGGTTCTAGAGTAGAATCGGTATCATCTGTTTCACTCTTTCTTATAGCTTTCTTATATATTTTTCTCTCTCTTACTTCTAAAGCGAGAGATGTAATTTATCTTACTCTTTCTATTCAATGAAAATTAAGGAACTTCTTTATTTAATCAGCAGTACTCTAACATTCTGTAATTAAGATGAAAGAAAGAAACAAAGAGAAGGAAAGAGAAGTGGAAACGAAGTCAGGAAGACAATAGATGTGTAATATACAGGGTGATTCACTACTCGTGTGATAAATTTTTACAACTAATACTACACCTCAGAAGCAACAAGAAAGTTCCTATAAACTTAGGTTGGATTTACAAAAATTGGGATTTTTTTAGGGAAATAGCAGTTCCACACATATTATTGATTGTATCTTCCAAACCGTTACTTCTACAAGAAAATGACGAACAATATTGAAAAGAGCAATAAATTTACTATTGTAGTAGTTTCTATTTTATCTTGAAGCTCAGAAACAGGTGGAGTAATAAAAGTTTAAATTCATCTCAAGAGGCAAAATTTGTAAATTACGTAAACTTTGATCTCCTAATTAGGTAATTATTTTTAGACATGGAAAACAGTTTCTTTATTCGCTAAGCTTTCTCATGGTATAATCAGTTTTTTATTCCGCCGTACGGAAGCAAAGAAATTTTGTGTGAAATGGTGAAAACTGCAGGTGAACTGTTTATGCGTTCATTTTTAACCCTAAAAGCGGCTTTTTGTTTGACCAATTTGTAATGACCAATTTTACTACCCTAAGTGTCGGCCATCTTATCGCAAAAAAAAGTTAGGGGGTTAACATTTTTTTTTTCTTTGAAGCCCTACAAGGATGAGGAGAAGCTAGGACCATCTTTGTCTGTGGAATTATGGACTTTCCACTTCCGATTTTGTGCTGTTTCGCTCCAGTATGAATGCCTATAAGAACATACAGAATCTGTCCGGGAGAGCTAATACTCTCTCAAAGACTCCACTCCTTATCCCTGGGCGGCTAAAATATCATTGATCATTTACTTCTAAGTTCGAGAAAATCATTTCCGATGGTTTCGTTTGGAAAATTTATCTAAAACCTTATTTATCGAAAACCTTATTATAGTTTCGAAGTTTTGTTTTGAATCAATTTAAATAAAACAACCTATGGCAACCACTGGCTTCTAATTATTTACTGTATAATTTTTAATTGTATTGTATCACTATATGGTGCAATTAATAATTATATATTGAATAAATAGAACCCGGGTGTCACCACGTGGAGGTTGCTGCCAATGGAGACCCACCCTAACCACGTCCCATCTACCCTCCTTTTATACAAGATATTATTAAACAAAATCTCCTTTCAATGTACATTTGCAACAAGTTCGCAATGTCTGACCTGTATGCAAACGTATAATGGAAGGAGTTTCATAAGGAATTTTCGCGAGAAAGAATTGTTACGAATGAAACGAAACACAAATACCCTGCCTAGCCAATAACTGTTTTAATTTCAAACCTTTCAACCTAACTAGGAATATATATCAACTTAAAAAAAGTGATTCCTGCCTATCAATATGTCTGAAAATGATTCACCCTACGTATGCAAAGATCTAAAAGAACACAGTACATGAAGTACATTGTATTCATGAAACTCGAAGTGTTTGCAAAAGCAAACAACAGAAAAGAAACTCTGTAGCAACAAAGGAAGAATATAATAGAAGATTTTTAACAGATGAACAAATGCGATCGAATTTATAAGATGCGAGACAACGTATTAATGACGATAAAAGACGACAGAATTGAAAGCACTGGAACATTTAAAACAGCACTGGAAACACTGGAGCACCTAAAATAAAACTGGAATACATATAAATATAAGGTAAATATAATTAAAAGTACATATAATAATAATAGAATAATAAACAGGGTAGAAAACGCTGCAATATCTAAAACAGAAATGTACAACAGGTAAAATAGTAACATACGTGTTAACAAATTGCATAAAAAATATATCCATACACACATACACACATGCACATAGAAAAACATAAACGTAATTGAAAATATGTATAATATTCACATACGAATAATATAAATATAGCTTATAATATTTATATCTCTTCTTCGTATATCCCTATTTGTTGCTCACCCTTTTTTATTCATATTATATATGTATGATCATATCTTTATCTTCATAACATCATTTCCATCCTGATGTATTACTTTAATCAAATAGACGTCTCTGTAAAACTAAAAGCTGCAACAAAAGCTTATACAATGGATTAGTAATACCTTGCAAAAAATTCACAAACCAACAATATACATAAATTAGACGTACAAAAACATTACTTTATGGAAGTAGCATGAAGAAAATGATGCATGTAACATATAATAAAACCAATGTATTTGATTATAATGTACATTGATGTAATAAAAATAAAAATTTACATTTCATTATATCTTCTTTCTTATCACTTTTCGTTAGCTTAATTAAATAATTGGTTCACTTGAAAAGAGTCATTTCGAATGTACAATATTTCATTATAATGTTAAATGAAAGGTTATAAAAACCATCTTTGGTTGTATCTATCCGTAGAAAATAACTACATTATTCTGTAATATTTTATGACAAACGCTCGATCAGCAGAGATATAAAATAGAAAATTGAAGAGACGAAATCAATCCATCGTCTCTCATTATTATAATTATTAAATATCGTGAATAAGGTATTCTTTCTTTTCGGTAACAATTTATTAAACGTGAAACAAAGAATACCTCAAAAATCAATCGCGGTAAACATTTCAGCACACTTGAAATAATAATTTATTGAAACGGAAATTAGCAAAATTGATCGCAACAGCAACCATATTGGTGCTCTTCATAATTCGCAACACTGATTCATTAAAGATCAAATTTAAAAAATCTGAAATCTAATCGCAGGATGTGTCAGAAAAAAGCAATGCGCGAGCAGCCACTTCAGGGCACTTTATTTAATTCGCAACCCTAATTTATACAACCATCATTTAAGCACGCAATGCTAATAAAAGAGATTTTTAAACAGTGATTTATATAAGTATAATGTCACCACGGTGCAATGTAGCCCTTTGCCTACTGTGGTGACTCTTTATACAAGATCACACTTCCTAGTGGAAGAATTTATAGATGCGATATCGCACCCTGGTGCGACGTAGCTCGTTTGGATGATGTTTCCACAAAATAAGTGGAAGATTTGGGCATCTCATTAATCGCAACATTATCGTGAAAAACGCGTCATTTATTATCGCAACACTAAATGGAATCAGAAACTTAACAATTCAAAACTATTATTTCTACAAGAAACAAGATGCAATTACTCGCAATATATGTAAATCGCAACACTATAAAAGTAATTAAATATTATTAGTTCATATTAAAATAGCAAATACAATTTAATAATATTCGAGAAAGAAATATTAGCAAATAATAATTATATATTCAGCAAACAATCTCATAGTTCGCAACACTAAAAGAGCAACACGATTGTCATTTCTACGCGACTCTAATTCAAAGCCCGATATATTAATTAATACGCAACTCTAATAAAACTCGCGATCTGGATGAATACGCAACTCTAATGAAAATCGCGATCTGGAGTTAAACGCAATTCTAATAAAACAGTGATTTGAATTTATTCGCAATACTAACAGGAACCGTAATTAATTATACGGAACGCTACAATTGAAACCGCGATTTGTCCAATATTTGAGGAGCTAGCATTCCGCTGGATAAAATATACTACTACTACTACTACACAAATATGAGCATAGTGACAAAGTAGTAACAAAAAATGACTTTGCATTCCAAGAATTATGTCCAAATGCAGAGTTATTAGTAGTTGCCCTCTTCTCCGGGCCTCTTCGGCATATAGCCTCTTCTTTATTCGGGCTTGAAGCCCAGTATCCTGAAACTTATATCTAAGCTCGAGATTCTCTGAGCGCAAACCAAAAAATAACATACAAAGGTGAAATAAAAATATAAATCGCGAAAGTTCTCAATGCACGCAGACAATCAACGATTGTAAAGAATCGTTGTTCGTACAAACGTGCCAAATCTCGAGCAGAAAACACGTTCGTTTCGAACAAATCGCGACCGCGACCGCGGGTCGATTCGAAAAACCGATCGAGTAAAGCCAGTGGCGAATGGCATCCCCCGTTCGCGCCAGCTATACCATCGATCATTCAAATCTGATTCCTTGAAACAGGTTGAAGCACGCGAGAAACGCGCCTGCCCGATCGGTAACTGTGGCCAACCTGCCCGACCCTACCTACTTATTACTAGCAGACAAATATACCAGAAGTAAACTACCTACCTACCTAGCGCTATATTTAAAAATGGCAAAAGATTCACACCAACACATTCATTCACCCCCGGAAATTCTCACTCAAACACTCGAGCGCAATAATCCTACACTAGAAAGAACGTACCGGGACGCCTCCGACACCCGAGCTTGGCATACACCTTGCACACTCCAAGGGTACGTACCAGTGCTGTAATCGACTGACAAAAACTAGTGATCATTGCGTACAACGCCAGTAAAGCGTTTCTACCTATATTTTACTGTTTAATGTGAAATTTATAACGTCGAACAAATCTGTATTTTCCGTAAAACACAAAAGTTCTATTAGTGATACGAATGTTATTGCAATCGGTACCTCTGTCGTGATTCAGAATAAATATGGTACCATTTATAAGTAATAGTTAATTGTTTCTATGGAAACGACGCACTTACACGGCCTAATCACATACACACAACGTGAAAGATACGTCGTGCACGATACACTAGCACGTCAGCCGCGAAAAAAACATTTCATTAGTTATTGATATAATACGATACAATCATCGTGCCCAACGCCTTTTTCCCACCCAAGTAGCACCTGGGCACGTGAATGGGGTCCTGGCAATGAACACGGAAGTGATTAAACTTGAAAATCCTGATCTAAATATACTGGTTGGCGCTTTGCGAAAAGTTATTTATTGATAGTTATTACGCTGCACAGAATTTTAACAATTTAACAAACGTAGAAAATAGTTAACGTGATCAGAATGTCATTGAGTAACATTCCAGACACGGCCTCCCTTGAGGCAGGAATTGAGATACGCTCAATTAGCGCGCCACGAACCCCTAAGCGAGATCCGCAGCTACCAATACCCTTGGTGAGGGTGGCGGGCTCCCCCGTCTGCCCTTCAGGATAGCCGAGGGCCTTATGGACGGGGCAGGGCGCCCGTACTGGGACGCGAATATCGGCAACAATAAACTACTTCAAGTCTATACAGTGTAAAATTAACTACCAATTATTAAATATTAGTCGATACATGAAAGAGGAGCTTCGCAATTCATTTTAATATTATAACGTACAGAATAGAGTGAAAAAGCGCGGCGCGACGCGAACAAAGTGAGTGAAAAACTATCGACATCCTTTGGGATGTAACCCTTCCTTCGAGTGATCTTAAAAACAGGCAAAGCAAACCCATAAGAGGTTACTACTACAGCCACCAGTACCAGTTGACATATTTTCACGTCCGCGAAAAGTTTAACGTCACCAGGTGCCTACGGTAACACCCAGGCACGACCTCTCCTTGAGGCAGGGATTGGGATACGCCCCAATCAGCCGGCAGTGAACCCAATGCAGTAATCTGAGTACGCAGTCCACCACTACCAATGCCCTTGGTGGGGGTGGCGGACTACCCCATCTGCCCGTCGGAATAACCGGGGGCCTTACGCAACGGGGCAGAGGTCAATACTGGGACGCTATAGTGGTAACACCACGCTATTCGACAATCAACTCAAGTTCATTTATTTATTGTCAAGAATAATTAAATTTAAATTCAAAGTTATATTTCAAATTCAAGTTAAATTTTAAATTAAAAGTAAATTTAAAGTAAAAGTTAAACTTTAAATTATAATTAAATTTAAAATCAAAGTTATATTCGAAATTAAAATTAAATTTAAAATCAATTATTTTACATTCCCTACATTATAATAACAGAAGGAATTGGTAAGCGAGTAATATTGTCCCGATCAGTATTCAATGTAATATAACTATAGAATTGAATTAAATTTTACAAGAAATATACTAATTTCGAGCGATCTCGTCGCCAAAGCAATCATTTTAAAATATGAAAATAATATTCAAATTCGATGCTTTGATTTCAAAATCGACTCGACGCAAAATGTCTTCTTGCACATGTAATATGACATAATTTCGGCAATCAAGCAAATCAACTTCTATTGCAACAAAAGCTATACTATATATTCACAATATATTCCATATATATGATATTTATTATATATATAATTTATTCTATACATTCAATTTGCAACATCCACACCAACATTATTATACAATGATTATAATTATTGCAGAAACGAAGTCGGAGGGTATCCGACTTCACCACTGCTACAACAAAGCAATTGTAATATATATTACTTATTTGTTTATAAAAATAAATTGTATCTATATATATTCATACATGTATATAATTATTAATATTCATAAGAATATTTCGCTTCTATACATATTCATGTCTTATATACTATTTTCTTTTAAACTTCCTAAATATACTTATTATGCGTGGATGAATCATAACTATTATAATACTTGTATTTAGTTATTTAATAACTATAAGTATTTCTACGAAGTGCAAGTAGACCTAGCCTGATCTAATAAATAACACATACAAAATAAATGTTACTACTCATGGATATAATCATATATCCATAGTCACTATGCTCATCAAATAAATTCTACGTAATTACAACCAGTCACTCGTGCCGATTTAGACCTTTCATCCTACGACACGATTGAGTAACCAGAGGAACTTAAAGCCATGCGACTCACCGACTGTACGTGTATGGAAGAAATCCTCAGAGATGTTGCTGATGTTTGGAGGAAGTCATGGAGGATGCTGTTGATGTCTGGAGGAACTGCTACTACTGCTGCTGCTGCCTCAGTGAAGTCTTCCAAGTATGATAAATGCCTGAAGAAAGTCATATTATGAATTAAAATTCATGTTACCACACAATCAATTAGTTAAGAAAAATATTAAGATATGTTGCTTACCTCTAGGAGGACATCACGAACGTTGCCGTCAGGGTAGATGTAATAGATGAATCCATCGTAGAAGTAGCTAAAAATCTTAAACAGAAACTATATTATTATAATTTGGCCTTTTAAAGTTCTTGTTAATACTTTCAATTATTAATTTACTTCATTGTGATTAATTTTGTGATTTCTTACAATAAAATAACCACAATTTTGTTAATTTAATAATTAAAAAGATTAAAAGTTTAACAAATTTGGAATTGTAAATAAAGTACAAAAGATACTTACATTTTTGGTTTTCGAAGCACAGCTAGATCCTTTAGGTAAGCAGCAATTTGACTCTAATACGAAGGCAGCAAATATTTAAAAAAAAATTAGGAATAAAAAAAAATGAATAAAAGACCACAATACTATTGCCATTTATACGAAGCAAACACTGACTCTACTCTTTCGCGTATGAATATTACAAAAAAAAATTTAATTACAATTAGAGCAGCTGTGCTCTAAAAAATACTAAAACTATTTATCGCAACAAACACTGACTCTACCGATCGCATTGTGCGCAGTCACCAAAATATTCTGGAAGAAAAACATTGTTAGTGAGGGAACAAGGGATACATAAAAGCACGCAATGTACTGTCGTATTATTCTTCATCTTTTCCCGATCAAGCGTTTGTTCTAAAAAATATAACTTCCCTTTTAAATTATTCAACTATGCAAAAATATATGTATATATGAATAAAATAGATTATAAAATTTGAATATATTGTAAAATATATCCAAATACTATAAATTATTTATGAATACATTAGGAATTCGTGATTGATCTATAAAAAATCAATTATGATTATTTGGTATCAGAATTTATAGGATATTCAATATTCCTAATTAGTGGGCTATATTATATGCTATAAATATTCAAAATTGCTTGTGAGAATGATTATTAAACAAATAACTCATTACTTGTTACATACATCATGTGTTCATAATCAATTATATATAAAATATTACCATATGATCAATAATAAGGTAATATAAATTTATACCATACGTTCTCATCAAGTTCTTACAGCATCACACCTCTTTCAATAATAATAATAATAATAATGTTCGTTGCTCGTTATATTCATCCCTTGAAAGACATAACTGTTTAAAAATCTGTAACAAAACAAAACAATTAGAATAAATATACAAAAGGTAAAATTAGTTATATTAATATTTTATAATAAACAAGTTTATAAATCATATTTTCAAAATTCAAACAGAGTCTGTGGACAACTATGAACAATGAATCGCATAATAAAAAGAAAAATAAGAAGAAGCTTCAAAGATAAATTGATATTTATAATGATAATGTTCAGTAAATAGTTAATCGAGTATGTAATGATTAAATAAAGTTAGTAATAGAACAACAGTAAAATATAATTACAATTGAGAATACTACGCAGTTGATAAGTAAGCGTATGAACGTACCTCGAATGTAGAAACGTGTCTCAAAAAGTTATATCGACAGCAACCAACAACACACATCTTACCACCAGTAGAGGACGACGCGAACTGACTGCCGATGCCACTCGTCGCATGCCCCGGAAGCGACCGAACGAGCGCTAAGATATTCGAACGAGGCCGAAGGCGCTCGAACGTCGTTTTCCAACTACGCTTCTACGTTTCATTCTGTGGCCTTGGTATTTCGCTATCTGCTTCAACTATAAACAAATCAGCTAATTGAAAATCTACTACACAAGACACAGAAGTCAGAGAAAAGTATTATACTATTGTGTTATGGTATATATTGACCAAGATAATTTGCACAAATAAATTTGTGCTGTCCTATAAATATATATCTACGTGTAGAACACGTACAACATATATAATATTTCATTCTACATGTTATTTTATTATCTATACGATGTTAATTGCGAACATTGCAGTACATTATACACTGAAATACTCAAATTCTTGTTGTAACAACAAAATTATTGTAATAATTCTCTCTTTTTCGAAACGAAATTCAACTATCTAATGGAAGAAATATTTCAACTTACATTTCTCCGTATTTCCTTGCAAATTTATATCACGAACTATCACAAAACATTCTCAAAACTATATTTTTACACTTTTTTAACAATTTAACTACTCTAACACATCTAATCGAACTTAAAAATGTCAAAATTAAGGAAGGACAAAAAGAGACGCTACCGGCATGTAAACTTGGACTAACCAACAAAAAAATAATCGATTTTATATAAAAAATATATAGATCGAAATGTAATAATATAGCAAGATTTCAATAATTTTAACCATTAAAAATGAAATATTACGTTCTATAAAATGTATGGCTTAGCAAGAGCATATATATGTATACTAATTATGGTAAGCTATTGTTAAAGACCTACTTAAATATATATAACACAAAAGAATAAAGTTGCTTGCGATACATCTGCTAGTACACGTAGGTAGAAACAATAAAATTATTGCACACTTGATTACTTGACACACACAATTAAACAAATTAATAACTAATTATTATATGTAAAATTGGAATCGAATTTAATATAAAATTCGATAGAAACAGTTAAAGTCATCAATAAGTGTCATAAAAGTTATAAAATTAATTAATACGAAGGTTCAGAATAATATAAAGATCCTACCTAGTATTCTTATATATTTTGATAAATTTAATATTTAGACAAATTTTTATTAGTACTCGTGGCGCCATTTCTGTGAAAAGTGCTCAAACTGGTCGCACAAATTATCGACAGCGAAGTAAACTACTGAAGAACTACTAATGCCATCTCTTGGAGAAGCGCTGAAACCAGTCGGGCATTAGTTTTAGTACTTTCCTCAGAGATGGCGCTAGTAGTTCTTCAGTAGTTTACTTCGCTGTGCATAATAGTGCGCAACCAGTTTGAGCACTTTCTGAAGAGATGACGCCATGGGAAAAATTTTTTTTAAATTGAAAATATCAAAGCTTATCGCATTATGAAATAAAACAAGGAAGTATTTGTTTTGCCTTGTCCTGAAATTGTATATTTCAGGTAACAGCTCATATAAAAGGCAATGCTACGGTTAATTATAGTGTTGATTAACTTTATTAGCAACAGCAGGGTAATAAAATACATTGACTTTTTCAGTCATTTCTTCGAGCTGAAGAATAAATATTTTCAATTCAAACAATTCAGCAATCTTTGCAAACTTTTTCTGTCTTTAATTTATAGCCAGAAAAAAAATATATTCATTAATTATATATATATAATTAATGAATATATATATTTGTTATATATATAATATATATTTATATATATATTTTATAAACATAGAATTCGCTTCAAGATATAATGCCATGTAATTATATCCTCAAGTATTTAATACTTTGAATATAATTATTAATCTGAAGCTTGTTTCATATTATTTTTTCCTATATTAAGATTCAGTGCCATTAGTGCCGATTGCGATAGTTAGTCTTAAATAACGTTTACAATTTATAACGATTGTAAACATACTTTTCCTTTGTTATTCGTTTTCAATGTTTATTCTTGTTTTTTGCTTCTGTAACGATTGAAATAAGCTTGGTATGAATAAAGCCAATAAAAACCTATGGCCAAATTAATGACACCAAAATTATGAACGAATTATATCTTGTTCACGTTAAAAAGAGATGTCGTTTGTGCTCCTCTTGCTAAGCGAAATCGTTCATCGACACTTTGATACAATCGTGCAATCCTCTCTTTATCGTGGACTGCGAGACTTTGCCATTCCTTTTCCAAACTCTCCATTAACTTCTCCCTCTGTAGTCGCGCATCCTCGATTAAAAAACTTTCATCCTCTTTCGCCCATTTCTTCCACATAGTCTCCGCATCTTCACTAAAAACGTTATCAAATAATAAATACCAATAGAGATAATATAGCAATATTTTTCTTGTTTCTGAGATTTAGAAGAATTTATGATCAATTTATGGTCTAATTCCGTTTGTGTGCATATTTATAAAATTTTCATTGCAATATTAATAGAGTTCGATTACTTAAAACTATAGAGGGTGTTATTGATCGTTTTGCTGATGGACCATCGTTTATAGTCACGTTTTGCACCAAAGATCGTTAAATGAATTTTTTCCATATATAACATTATATATCAAGTTATTTAGAATTACTCTATTAATAATCGATCACGGTGCAATATACATATATTATTAACATTTTAACTTGTTCAAGCCTACCTGTACATCGTCATATCTACGCAAACTTTTTCTCGTTCATTAAGTTCAGCTTCCCTTTTATATATGTTAGTAAATACCGTCTTTCTCGATTCATCATCTATGTCGAGGTCCTCGGTATTGTATAATTCCTTCTCGCGAATCAGCTCCAATTTATTCTTCATGTCCCTCAGGCGTAAAGCGTCGTACCAACTGTGCTTGGTACAGGCCTGCATTTCCCTCTTGGTAAGATCCTCGATTTTGGATTGCAATTCCTTGTGTGTCAAATAAAGGAACATATGCTTCGAGAGGTTCTTGTCAGCGGGAATCATTCGTTGCCAAGGAAAACTTTTCTCAGCTTCAAATTGCCGAGTGTTCTTTTTTGTTGTAATGTCATACTCTTTGGCCCATTGTTTGCCCATCGAACTATCTGTTCTGGGTGCATCGACCTTTTCGCCTGAATCATTTCCCTCGTCTTTTTCACAAACATCTTCTTCTATAAGATTCCTCGATTGAATTGGATGGCTTTTGTCTGACGAATCGTCGGTAGATTCGTCGTATCTCACGTTGGTATTCTCTAAACTTCTACAAGTAGAACGAGCTGAATATCTTGTATTAGGTGAAGGATAATTTGAAACGTCCTGCGTACTCTTGTCGTTGTCTTCGCTCATTTTAAATCTATTGGCGATGTTAAATAAAATTTGTCGAATCTCTGTAGACGCGAAAGAAATTACGTTCAAATAATATTATACTTTCTTTCAATGTACGACCACATTATATTTCTTCAATTATAGACATATATTTCTTTAATCAAAACATAAAGCCCGGAAATAAAAATTATTGTATCACTACGCGAGTATTAAATAAAGAAGCAATGAGTTTTATATTTAACAAATTAGATACACAAACTTGTATATAAACCATTACCCAGACAGTTTTTGTAGAAAATATTTCACTCAAACCGAATTTTGCTTCTCTCTCTGAAACGAAGCTTCAACTAGAAAAGCTGACTGACAATGAACGCGCAACTTCGAACACTATGCATTTAACAGGAACACCCTTTCTGGCATGGAGAGACTACGGTGGGGGTTCGACGTTATACACCGCGCCAAAATCAATGGGAGACGGTTGCACACAATCAATAAGCTGTACTGCAGCACAATCGGTAAGGATAAAATGTCGAACTTATCGAAAAAATTAAGAAATGAGGAAATATCGAATAAATTCATACAAAGACAATGTCCCTTACAATTTTACTATGTACATCCTGTAATTTTAAGGAATATATTAGTCTATTACGTAAGGTGTAGCATTATGTATCTATTATTCAAACTAACTTTTGATCTTACCTATTCAATACAGAATGGTTGGAATTATATAAAATGTACAAATGATACGCCTCGTCCGTAATAATAACAAAATGATTATACGAATACTACATCGTGCGTCCATGGACATATAGTATAAATTATAACAGTTCTCACATGGATAAAACACTGAGATTGAACTGATTAAAGTAGTGTACTCGTGTTACCATTCTCAAAAGTGGTACAAATAGTCCGTTTGATTAGTGTAGACAAATGTTTTTTCATAGAATATAGTTGTTACGCCGATAGGCTTCCATCACAGAGACAAGAAATATTACTCATTCATTTAGCTTGTTGAAAAGTTACAATGTATCGTGCATCAGTTGTATACGATGATAATACTCTCATTCCCAAACGACATAAAACATACCTGAGGCTTGGCTAAATTCCTGTCCATCCGTTTTTTAAAGATCGACTTAGATTATGCAGTTTCTATTCTTTTACAGGTAGGAAGGAGATAAAATCAGCGTGTATACGAGATATATATCGACTTCACTTATCCTGTAATTCACACCCTATATCTGACGTTACTCTTCGACGATACCACCGAACACACTTTCTTTGCGGCATTGCATCGTTTCTTCTCTTAGCAAACTGTATGTAATCTATATATAGATGGTGAAATCATCCTCCAATCATGAAGAGTCAGATTTAGGAGCAACAAGGAAAACAATGGTAGTTCAACCAACCAAAAGCGCCGTATTTCAAGGAGGCTCTAAGAGATTAGCGTCAAATCCAAAATCATCATCTCAATTTCAAAGATCAATCTCGCATCATCGATTAGATGGCTTTTCACACGCTAAAACGACATTGAAGTGTTCGATTATCATAATTGTATAGCTACATTCTGTACGCGCACAGAGACACCAAGGACAAAGACTTTCCAATAATTAAAGGTCAAGGGTTCGTGAGTTGAACTTGACATCTCAGCGCATGTTGCATAATATAATTCCATACAAAAATATTGTTAACACTCGTCATATATGTATTCTCTACTACAAATAAATTCTTATTAGTCACAGATTCTTCATTCTTATGGTGAGCTAGTTATCGATTGCGCTATGTTTCTCTGTAGGTTGCAAATTTTCATTTTTATATGTGAATGCCGCTGCATTCATTCATCACGTTTCCATCCCAATAACTTTTCTTTTTGCCGAAACGAACACATTCATTGATAAGATAATTCTCATCAACTTATGGCAAAGATGCCGTCATTATCTAGATTGAAGCGACCGCAGCGAATCATCGCTAGTAATTAGCGCTATTATTATTAATTTATAAAGTACATATTACCAAAATTGTATTATAAGATGTTGTGGATAGTAAGGGCAAACTTGATATTTCACATAAAACTTTTTATTTTATTAAATAGATTTACAGCACCCAACACATGCCCATAGCTATATTCAGTAACCCCTTTCCTGGTTAAAATAGTCTTATAAAAAAAAAAAAAAAGAACACTTTTAAGTATTTACATTATTCACAGAAACTGAACCAAGCAACAGTAATTAAGATACTAACTATGAGATGATGTGCAGGGCAGACCAAACATTTGTAACACACTGTTAATAACTATTTATCCAACGCGATTTGTGATCTGAACACAGAATATGAGGTTGTCTCAATGATACGAGTCTTTCAGTCACTTTCAATCCAAACTATGTACACCACTTCACACAAGTGATCCACACATAACTTTTTACATAAGAACATGTGAGAAATTTATGACACTTTTAATGCAGATCGAGTTATTCCTGAAATTGTATATTCTTTGCCCTCCATCGAACAAAACATCTGAACTAAGTAAGCTTACCGGATCATTGTTTGATTGAGGATATGTCTTGTCTTTCATGCTGGTAATTGCTTCAGCAACTGCTCAATCATTTCTGAGAAGATGATGGCACAATTTGTCTTCAAAAACTTCAGTTAGGCTTTAACTGACGAATAATACATGATGCGATTTAGATAATATTGTTAGTAGTAATAAAAGACAAGTTCTTCTACATAGATACTACACAAAGATAATTTTACCCATACCTTTATCTCACAACGTACCATCAAATTTTGTACTGGAAATGTGTTGTAATCGCATTATTGAGGGGGGTGTTGTTTCTAGAATTTTTGTGATCAAAGTGGTGTATGTGCATTTTTCTTGTTCATCTCATCATGACTCATATTTCCTTTTCCCAGTGTCCAAAAAGTGTATATGTATCAATATAATATCTTCAATGCAGTACAGTAATATTTCTTAAAACATTTTATACCAAAATTTGTTAATATTAAATGTGTTTCTGTTTAATTGAAGTAGTATTTTTTATGGATATGCATATAAACGATACACGATACACTTCTGTAACATTTTAAACAACCAAGGTTTTAACTTATTTTTAAATAATTTATCATTACCTTTAACATCTTTCAAACTGATGATAAACCTTCATACGGCAAGGTTATAATAATTCTGAAAATACTAACTTATTATGATATCTTAGTGTTATAAATCCAAAGTTTAATATTAAAAAACCAGACGACTTCAACTTACCTCTTACGATGACTGACAATGGTAGCTGTGACACGGAGCTCTCTGGGAGTACCAGCCCAAATGGTAAACCAGAAATTAATGAAAACGAAAGATAGCAATTAATACACAAGAAGTAAAACAAAAATGATTACTATATCATCTGCTTATATAGTTTATATTTAAGTCACAACAGTATTTTACTGATCAAACATTTGCACATCCTTAATATATGCCAACACTAAAAATTAATGTAATTCACCTATTGGTCTACCATTATTAAACGATGTTTCATTGTCATAAATAGTAAGAAAAATAAAAATCTTTTCATATATAAGAGAATATAATAAGTCTGTAAACAAAATATCATTTTGGTATAGTAGTATAGTATCTTATCGTAATGCCTACTAGTATTCCTAGGTGGAATAAAAAATTTTACTTTTTAAAAATATTTTTATTTGAAAGCATAATCCTTTCTTAAAATATTTTTTGTAAAAGGTTGTATTAAAAGTCCCACAATTTATCAATATTATTTAATAAAATTTTTTAAATTCATTTTCGTTAAAAGAAAATTATATTATATATAATTCACACTGATTTCCTTGTACATATATACATGAGCGTGCGCTTCATGCACACGCACACACACCTATCGTTTAGATGTAAAAAATGTTGCTTAACAAAATGAAGCAAAACTTAACAGTGTGCTCATATTTTTCATTTGATAATTTACTTTCTCTTCTCCTTTCCATCAGTAAAGGAATAGTCGTGAAGTTAACAGAATAACTCAGTGGAAACATTTAAACAAATTTTAACATCATGCATAATCTGTCATTTAAAAGCCCTATGTCTAAACAAGTGAATCTAATATTCCTACCTGTGGTTGTATAACAGAAGCTAGCGAGAAGCCTAGCAAAGTCTAGCCTTGCTGCACAGTTCAGAATCCGTTTGTTCTGCTACCTACCCGTTTTTAGTTTCTTCTTTCATTTTCTCTCTTCTAACTTTCGATACTACATACTTGCTAGATAATAAATCTATCTAGAAATGATTTTAAATATTGAAAATTTTATGCCTAAAAGCATTACATACCTACTTAATTCCTTATTCTTTTGGCTACCTGATAATCATATTAAATTTAATAAAAGCAAGATGATAAAATTTTCTTAATACTAACAATGACCAATAAACATGATATTCCAAAAAACTAACTGATAGATTAGACCAAATAAATGTATACATTAAAACAAGTTATATAATAAGATTAAAAGTTAAATTAATTTACCTCGAAAATGTGTATAAAAATTTATCTTTAATTAATGCTTTATAACATCCTAAATGACTTAAAATTCAATTCTTTACACAATTTTGAAAAGTACCTAGTAATGTTAATCTCACGTTAATATTTTTTAATAATGTAGATTCAAAAATATATTTCAATTAACTCAAGCAATAAAAAAAATTGGAAACTTCCAAGTGTAATAATTAAATTTATATTACAAATATATATATATATACTTTCATATATATATATATATACTTTTCTTTAAACTGTAATCGTATTGAAGTCATCTGTGCCATTTGTTAAATTGCTTTAAATTATTTTTGGAATTATTAATTAAATATTTTAAGGAATGCGACTGGAATTATAGACATAGCATTCAAATCGTATATTTATATTACTAAATTGCATAACAATGATCAAGAATTTTCTTACGAAAGTGAATTTGATTGTAATGAATACAAAATACAAATAAATTTAAATCTGAACTATCTATTAATCCATAATACCCCATCATGTAGTCCACTAGTGGATGATACTGAACTTTTCATTTACGCCATGCTGTTATTAGTGACAATTTTAAAAAACGTTTCGAATATTTTATTCTTCTGAATGTTTAATTTATCATTAATTATTTGTAGCACACATAAGTTATATGTACAGCAGATGTTTATGATTCGTATATTATAATACACGTAATAGGAAATTCAATGTATCCCTTCGTTCATAAATTCATATATGTTTTAAAAATTATAAGAATTACACAATATTGGTCACAGATTCTTTTTATATGTACAAATCGCTTAATACTGTGGATACATATAGATATAAAAAAACTGCCTTACTTGTGCTCTCATTGACTACACAATTCACAGAAAATATAAGAATGCTTTCTATATATATAATATTTTGAAGTTTTCGCGAATATCTTTAGATAACGATCAAACCATACTCTTATCTAACTATAATTCCCTATTCCTTTAACTAGATGATAGATGGTCTTGTACTTCTGACTTATCCTATACTATGGACATTTTATCTCATAAATTAAAAAGTAACGTGTGGAAGGTTCTGGTCATTTTTATTAACTAACTCTTAAAACATTACAACTTAAATAATTAATTAATCTAGGTAACCTACACAAATGCTAACTGATATTCACGATGTACCTGTTTCGTTTTGCAAATTCATTAATTTCATTTTATATTAACATTTTTTCATATACGTTTCTTTTATCCTGACATTTTTAATCTATATAAAAACACCTTACTTATTGTGAAATTAATCAATATATCAAAACCTAGATCCTTACATGCACTGCTATATCAATTCGTTAAATTAGAGAAACAATCGTGCTCTCCAATGTCTAAAATGTATAGTCCTAGAGATCTGTATATAGTCATTTATAGAGATGCTACAACAGTAAATGACGAAATATTACACAGTTTAATATTTGGATGGCACGGATGTATCCCTAGCCATAATATCTGAATAAGTCAAACTAATGCATGTCTTGCTCTCTAACAGTTACGATAGCTACACGTTCTTAATTATCGGTTTCCTTTTTGTTTTTTTGGATATCATATGTGCCACACAATGAGTTCAGGCACAGTCTAGAAAATTGTGATGCAATATTTTCACATAAATGGTTGAATATGTAAGATATATGCGATAGGTGCTAGATACCAAAAGAAATACAGACAAAAGCCTCCCTCACTGTGATCTATTAAGATGACGCTTCTCTGTCCTGTATCCTGATTGTCCTGCCTGGTCTTGTCTCTAGCCTTATAGCCCTGCCTGCTCCAATACTAAACAGTACAGAAGTACTGACGACTAGAAGACAAGTAGTAGGTTCACCTGAGGTTCAAAAGTTATAAATCTATTAGTTAAGATGATTGAAGATACTCAAAGTGTAAGAATCTATAAATTTTGAGCTAAAAATTAAATATTATATAACTTTCACTATTGTTTGAAGAATATTCTTTTGCAATGTTTTTTGTTGTATATCTACGTATATAATATGTGATACTTTCTTATATAAAGTATACTTTCTTGTGTAAAACAATCAATATATCATAAATTATAGAATAACATAGAATATGCATGTAATGCTTCACTACTCAATGAAATGAAATTTTCTATACCTTGGATATAATAATAAATATAGATTCAAACAATCCTATAATAAACTAGCTTGTAACATTAAAATGTGTTAAAAATAAAACGAGATTGTACAATTAACTAAGTCAGTACATAAAATGTATAAAAGCTCTTAATTATATTTATATATCTGAATGCTTGACAGGAAATAGATAGTAACTATTTAAAACAAGCTATTAATTTTTTATGGGAAGTAAATAAAATTAACTACTTAAATATCTCATAAGCAAATCTTCATTTTAAAATGATTACTATATTTTTCAAGTAGTTCTTTTGCAACTATTTAATTAAATAAAATTAGCACTTTATACTGTCAGATATGCCTAAATTTAAAAAGAAAACTATAGGAAATATTTGTCAATATCAAATCTCGAATATTGTCACTAATGAACACACACTGTAATCTTAATCTAGTATTTGTTATATGGTAAAAGAAGTTTACTCAAACATATTTATTTCAGATACTATGTATCCTAATATGTATCCCAGAAATCTGTTCATTAATAGGTTTTCCTAACATGGATTTTATTGATTTCTTTTCAATGTACTTTAAACATCAAAATAATTATTAATCTAATTCTACTGCACTTCGGTAATCTGTTGTATAATAATAATTACCATCGTCACTGTGTCAGTAATCTTATTTTTGTAATTACAACCATATAACAATTATTTAAACTAGAAGAAATGGCAAATTTGGCAAAATTTAAATGCAAAGGAAAGAAAGAACATTAAATAACTTAATGCCTTCATCTTTTGCTAATAATTTGATTGTATCAATGTCATCCTATTATACATTGTTTTCTTTTTAATTTAATTAGAAAGTATAGTCGATGGAAGGAATGTAGCAATGTCATGAAATTAGTCGAAGTCCATATATTTGTACGTACCAAGACAGACCTGAGAAAATAGAGACATGAAATGTATGCCCTAGTAAGCTTGATGCAATCCTTAGCGAAAAACGTAATAAAGTGTTATATCTACTCCTACATACATCAATACTGCTACTAAATACTCAAATTTAAGGATTTTATTAATTCGTTTTTCCAACGATTATACTTTGGCAACAAACATAAAAATTATTCCCCTACATTATCTTATCATATTACATAAAGTACAAAAATATGTTTGTATTTAAAATTTTATTTATAATAGTATGGAGTATTAAATACGTAAACGATAAGTCTTCTATTTCTATCCTTAATCATATGTAAATTTGATAAGCTTTAGTAAGTTTGTAAGAATATATAAACATAATAACATGAAACTAATTGAATCAGAGAATTATCAATTCAAGTATACCTTAAGACCTGGTTCATCAATTATTGGTTTTAATAATCCTACTTAACCAAAATGACAGTTTTTGAATATAACGGACATTACTTTCCACATGTATCAACAATTTCTCAGTATAAAAAAAAAAAATGATTATCAGAGCACAATTAAGCCTTCAGAATTATCGAATGTACTGATTAAAATGTAAACGACATTTGACAAAAATACTTCGCTACTTATAAAGATTAGTTTGTATAAAACATTTTTATTGCTCCAAACTGTCTTTATGTAACTATATTTTATTATTTTTAAATAATAACATGATTAAAACGTAAGCTAAAAATAAATATGTATTAAATAACTGTAATAAAATTTTGCTTACCATTTGAGGGAAGCAATCAAGGATAATGTATTTTAGTATCTTCTTCCACCGCCACCACCTCCTCCTCCCATGTTTCCGCCACCAAGAGAACTACCGCCATATCCCCCTTGGTTACCGTAGCCACCACCACCACCACCTCCAGAATTTCCACCACCCATAGGACCTGAAAAGTAAATAAATAAATTGCAAGGAGTTAGTAAATATGTATAAAATTCATAATTCTGAAATGTTCCCAAATATTTGATAGTGATATAGTAATGACAAAACTTTTACTATCCTAACAACTGCATGAGTATTATATTAACCGTATATTATTGTTCTAAGTATTAATATTCATTAAAAATATTAAAAGTAATGAGCAGTTTATGACAAACACTTATACATTTTTCTTATATATATACATATATATAAGAAAAGATGATATTATTCCAAAAGACACCAATGGTCAATTAAGATGAAATCTGATAGATATCACAAGGCAACAATCAATGAATAAAATTTCATTGATTATTAGAATAAGTTGGTTGCTTCTTTTCCCCTATGACAATAATGAAATTCATCTCGATGGACCAGCAGTGCCTTTTAAAAATATAACTTAAAAAATTGTTTTATGATAATGTAAATATTGATATATAAAGTACAGTATTTAGTATTTTCCAAAACAATTACCTGTGTAATAAGATACTTTTATATAATAATGATTCAACATATTATGAGTGAATTGAATTAGACTAGAATAAAGGAAATGGACAAAGACGCTCCTTCTCACTACAACATCGCGCCTTATGTCTTAATGTAACTTGTACTGAAAGTATTCAATTCCATTCATTGTGATATTTTTCAAATCCAATTAAATCTACTTTGCACAGATGTTATTAATATTAATGATGTAATTAGCATTAATGTTGCTATATTATGTGATTCCGTATTCAGTTCCTATCCAATAAAATGACACGTGAATTACTTTGTAAATATGTAGAAAATCAATAAATATTTAAGTATTACATTGGTAGGGGTACAAAATGCCATTTTTCAATAGTTCTCAATCTAACATGAATAATAGCTTAATCTTGTCATAACTTTAATTTTCCTGTTTTTTTTACCAATTAATACGTGCCTGTATATGAATAATGTTCAACTGTAAATTTACTTTTATCAACTTTATGTAAAGTGCAAGTATATGTGAAAAGTCTAATTAATATTTGAACTATTTCATATGGCAAGTCTCTTCTAAATATTTAAAATGTTAAGCTAACAGCTTTCACAATACCTTGTAACAATAGCACTCACTTCACAATTTAACATTTTACTAAAATTTTAATATTTATAAGTTTGGCAGATGCAACTATATATTGAAATAATAATATGTAAAATCCAATTCTTTTTGTTAAATATCTCTTGGCATATTTGTACCAAATACTTTTTAATTTTCTACCAACAAAGTTAAACTGAAGTATCATATAATACTTCGTGCGAATGCCTAATTAGTAATAAAATATTATAAAATTGTACTAATTATAAGCTGAACGCTCCTTGTGCAACTTACAGTCATTAAAATAGTATATTGTATATATACTACAATGATTAAAAAATTATCTTATTACTAATAATTGATGCAGATCTACAAGTAGTTGCTCAAGGTACGTAACAGACGCGTTGTCTTTTGAGAAGGACAGAAGCAACCTTGTCCACCGAAGGGTGGTAGCCATCTCGAGTCTCCAGACTGTCGGCCACTAGGACCCATATTAATACCATAGGGTGCAGGTCTTCCTCCAGAGTTGAAGTTATTTCGTACTGGACCACCGCCATAACCCTGCTGATAACCTCCTCCAAAGTTGTCATTACTCCAATTTCCACCACTGTTATATCCACCTTGACCTCCTTGGCCTCCCCAACCTCCTCCTTAAATATATATACATATACATATATATACATACATATATATATACATTCATGAAAAGTTATAAAATACACTATTAACACTAATGTATTAATAGAATACTTAATGAAATAAGGAGAAAGTATATCTTTATGCGAACCTTTACCTTGATTCTGATTTTCCCAAGGACCATTACCGCCCCAACCTCCTTGATTACCTCCACCATAACCTCCCTGATTACCACCGTTGTTCCAATCTCCACCACCGCCACCACTTCCTCGACCTCCCCAATTACCGCCACCCTGATTGCCACCACGAGGTCCCCTTCCTACATTCTGTCCTCCTCTACTACCACCACCACCACTGCCGCCGCCACCGCCGGATGCAGAGGCCATTTCTGCCTTACTTAAGGCCTGCAACATAAATATGTAAGTAATTCAATTGCATTTTAGAATATTTTAAACATAACGACACACCACTATAATACCTTTTTGACATCCACATGTTTGCCACGTATTTGATGATTACGTTGTAAACAAATTTTGTCAACAGGGTCATAGTCGTCAAATTCCACGAAACCGAAGCCACGCTTTTTGCCTGTATCCTTGTCAGTTACAATACTAATTGAATTTATGCTACCATAACTTTGGAAGTATTGCCTTAAATCTTCCTCTTCGTGGTCATCCTTCAAACCACCTACAAATAGTTTCTTTACTGTCGCACCAGCTTCAGGCCTACCAATTTCTTGTCTGGGAACAGCTCTTTTAGGTTCCACTACGCGTCCATCTACTTTATGTGGTCTACAAAATTTCAAACTTAAGTAAATTATAAAAATAGTAATCTACATAATTTAACAGATATAACACGTTCACGACCAATGTCTATTTTATAACTTATTATTTATTACGCTGGTTATTTAAAAAATAAATAGATCAAATTTGATTTGACTATACAATTTTATATACTTTTAATTTATTTTACAATATATAACCTTGCATTTTGGGCATCGTCAACCATATGTGCACGAGAATATGTTATAAATCCAAATCCTCTAGATCTCTTTGTTTTTGGATCTTTCATTACAACTACATCAACAATCTCTCCCCATTTTTCAAAATGTTTCTTTAAAGAGTCATCTGTGGTTCTATAATCCAAACCACCAATAAACAATTTCCTAACATGTTCAGGTTCATTTTTTCCATCCTGAAACAACAAAATATCAATGTAATTAAAGAATTAGACAAAATTTGTAATTCTATCCAGTATTATTATCAATATTAGTAACATTATTAAAAACTTAATAATTACTTCACATCATTGTTTTTGAATTCTTTTAGTATTATCAACAATTTTTTAAAATAATTAATACAACTAAAATATAGTTCCCACATGAATGAATTTAAACTTACATATTTATAAAATATTAGTTATTATTAATACATATAAAACAGTACATCAATTACATTTCAAATAACTTGGAATGTTAAAAAAGACTTAGTGTTAGATCCATTTAATATTAATGAAGAATAAAATGCGATGACTTGAGGCAAAAAGTATCACAATACATTTTGGAAGATTAAATAAATTAAATACGTAACGTATCAAAAAATCTTAAATGGCGTAGCGTCAGCGTACGCCACGCCATAGAAGAACGATAGATAAATATTTGCTTACGATCACCCATTTCAAGGTAATAAAACAATACACATTTCGAAGCCTTATAAATTTAAATAATATTTGGTAACTTATTTCGTTGTTTTTCACATCACATGAATTTACGTCGTCCATAATAAGAGATAAATAAAGTTACCTTGATTTCAAAGCCACGTATGTAAAGTATAGGAATGTAAAGCATTCATTAAAAATGAAAGAAAATTGTAATAGTTGAATAACATTACTATGCATTTTACAATATAGATGCACGCAAGTAAAGTAAGGTGAAAAACTATATCAGTTTAGGTACACCATTCTTATTTTTATATAGACATTATTTTTAGGCATGATAAGTACTCTCTAAAATATAGACTAATTTGAATTTCTACTTACATCATGTTCCATTTTAACCATTTTAATTAATTTGAAAGGGTCAAATATACCCCTTACTCTACAAGAAACACAAAGAACTTCACTAAACTTGCATACGAGAAATGGAGATCGCGCACGTCGGTCAATCGATTACTATTCCCTCCAAGTGCTTGTGTGAACCCCAAATGCGCAAACTACCATACAAATATTTCAGACACGCGCAGATCTTGTATTACTTATTAATTAATTGTTTTTCAAAGAAATTCTTTCTTACACACATACGCACAGAGCGAGTATTTTTTAAGATTAAACATTATTTGGTAAAGATTTTGTATTGCAATACATATTTTTATTATAATGTAATAATCTGTAATCAAACATTTTCATTTAATAAATTCTCTTACATAAACAATAAATATTATATATAAATCAATTGTTACATATATCATACAAATTCGTCCTTATACATAGATCGTATACCCTGTTCATCACAAAAATACAGTTTTTTCACAAAATGTACATGTAATTAAAGAAATATTTTTCATATTGCACCGGAAATGTCAGTTGTCATTAAAACAAACTACATGTAAATACTGTATAATTATATCTATAGATATAACAGAATACGAAGTAATATCTACATGTATAACTGTAGCTATTATGTATAGTCACACGTTTGGCATTCATTTTCCGTCAAACAGGAGTGTGTCTACTACCACGTGTCAAACGTGGTAAAGTTTGAATAGGACTTCGTTGTCGTTAAAAAAGCTTAATTTTGAAAATTATTACTTTAATCTGGAAAAATTGTGATATGCATGCATATCTTTGTACATTCTTGTTTATTAAATAAAATAATGTATTAAATGAAATAATCATTATACAAAATATTAAGAATTTTATTTTTCCAACCTATATTTAGCGGCATGATATATTCATGGATCACGTGGTTTTGTTGTGTTTTGTTTCCTAAGGAATTTATACAGAGGTTAACAGTGTTATTTTTGTTTTATTATAAACGAACATTAATCAGTAATAACGTATTACTTTTTTAACTTTTAAAATTAATGTTATCAGGAAAGTATATAATTGTATGTACATTATGTATAACTAATATTATATTTTCCATTGAATGTGATAATTTACATTTTTCAGTAATGAAATATGTATGTGTATGTAAATAAGTACCTATATTGCATATGTAAAAATGTATTACGTATATAAAGATCATACCACATATAAGTACATTCGCTGCATTACTTATTTGCATATTATGTACATAAATTTTTAATTGAAATAAAAAATTTAAAAAGACAAAAAATGTATTATCAAGTTCAATAATTTATATTTTAAAATGTTACGAACATATAAGTATACAAAAGTTATAAATGTACATATATTTATTTCTATCTTGTAACTTGCACATAAAACGTTGTTTCTTTCAATTAGATATATTATCAAATGTATATCATTCTTTTTTTACTTTTATTTTAATCTCCAACTTTTTGGAGCATATTATTTGCTAGCCGAATACTCTCATACTTAAAGCTAGATTTTCCAAAAACGTTCATTGCTTCCTTAATATTATTTATATTCATCTCTATAAATTATCTACTAGATGATTGCTATTATCTTTTATTTGCAGTGTAATAGCTTTCTCATCATAAACTTGTTGTTCAGTATTACTTATTGCAAAATTTGTTTGCACATTTGAGCTTGACTCTGATAGGAAATTCTCATGTTGCGTTGCCTTACGTCCGGGATATTTCATATTAGAACTTGTACGGGATATTTGACTTATTGGGGTAGGGTATGTTTTGTCTGTACAAGTCAAACAATTTCTAAGAAAATAATTGTGATTTGATACATTTTGTGGATATAATTTTTCTTCAATGCGTTTATTTATTACTACCGCTTCCGCGAGAGGTATTGGTTCTGTGTATGTAAATGTTTTTTTTCTGATGTCAGTCTTATCTCCTGATTTTTTAATATTAATTGGTCCATTAATGACAGAAACTGCATTACTCACTTCATTAGTAGTCCTTATAACAGGTGTTATATTACCCATTGAATCTAATCTAGAATTGATCTGATCACAAGAGCTTATATAAACCACTGATACTTTAGTCGGAGTTTTTGGTAGTAAGTTACAAGTAACTTTTTGCGTCTTTTTGGTTTTTTGTTTTTGTTTTGCATTTATTTGCTTAGTTTTTGTTAATTTTATACTTGCTTCAGTTATTGTATTCTCTACTTTATTATTACTAAAAGGGGAACTTTCTGGATGATGATGTCTAATGTGTCGATGCAAATTATCCTTCCTTCTAAAAACAGTCTCGCAGTATTTGCAAGAAAATGGTTTCTCATCTAAAACGTATTGCATTAAAATATAGTAAAGTATATATACATAGTAAAGTATAAATATATACCTGAATGTACGGTTAAATGACGTCGTAGTTCACTTTTGGATAAAAATACTCTATTACAATGTGCACACGAAAATGGTCGATCCTTGCCATGTGTTTTCTTATGACGAATTAACAAAGATTTATCCTTAAAGCTTTTGTTACATTGATCGCATATATATGGCCTTTCATCTGTTAATATAGAAGATGTACCGTACAATTTAAGTTCTTATTTAGATTATTCTGAACATTAATAAAATAATATAGAACAAATTTGTTTTGTCTTTTAATTACTTACTAGCATGTGTTTTTAAGTGACGTTTCAAATTAGTCAATAATCTAAATGTCTTGTCGCATATTTTACAAGAATATGCAGTTGTACTGCTATGTATGCCTAAGTGATTCTTCAGATCATCTCGCTTAGTATACCTTTTGTCACATTTAGAACATACAAATTGTTTTTGACCTAAAATTAATATTAGAACTTAAATTAATATATTTGTTCGGCTGTTGTTAATATAAAAAGTTGGAAACTTACTACCATGCGAAAACATATGCCTATTGAGCTTATTTTGTTGAGGAAATGACTTTTCACAAAGATTGCACTTAAATGGCTTGTATCCCCTGTGAATTCTTTCATGATATTCAAAGTGAGATCGTTTAATAAAACTTCTGTCACAAAAAGGACACTGATAAGGTTTAACACCTGTTACACAAGCATCATGATAACATTTTCCCTTTTTATTTTGAAATATCTTGGCGCATATGTTGCATTTATATTTTTCTGGTATTCCTGGTATTACTGTAATATGACTGCGATCAGGACATTTCATAGATTTACTTTTTATTAACCTTTCTTTCCTCGAATACTCTGCCTCCTTGATTTTCTAGAAACGGACCAAGACTAACTTAAATATAGGCTTGTATAATGATTTTACACACTACAAAATATCATAAAACATACCAAATTAAAAACTTCTAATGATTTCTGGGTAGATGACGATTTTACCGTTACATTATTGCTTATATGTGGGTGTATATTTAAAGGCATGCTATTAGATTCTCCATTGGGAACATACAATTTACTTAAAATCTCATTGTCCTTAATATCCGTCGTCGATAGTTCATACTTTTCCTTTCCTTTATTAACTGCATCATCACAATATAATTCTTGACTGTTTGCATAATCAATAGAAATAAATTCAAAATTTTCCTTCAATTTAGAATCTTTATTAATAACTAATTCTAATGGTAATACATCGTTACATGTATTATCTTTATCAGAAACAGATCTATCCTTCACTACCTCTTTTTCTAAAGTTGGACAATCTGTATAAAATAAAGGTAAATTAATAAAACAAATTTCTTAATTATTAATGTTACATTCTTGATATCCTACCATAATTCCCAATATTTTGTATATTGTGTTCATCGATACAAATTTTGCACCCTTCTTCTTCATACATTAAACACATACGACATTTAATATGACCGCAACTATCTTTTACAAGTCTTAAACGTGTTGTATTCGTTATTTGTCTACAACTTGGACATTCTTTGTTCATCGTTAGTATTATTGATTCAAGATATTCAATACCTTATATATTTGCTACCAAATAAATTCATGTTATATATATATATATATATTTATATGTATATCAAATACATAGGTACATATATTTACAATATACTGACATTTCATTCATATTTTGCACATGAAAATGAATATTTGATCGATATTATGAGAAACTTGGAATATACTTATAACGTAAATATGATATTTAAATTATACAGGAATATCTAGCGGAAATAAAATTCGGATTTATGAGAATTCACATGGATTAATCACTACTACAGTCGGTTGTCATACTAGATCTAATGAATGGTTAGACATACACGATTTCAACGCACAAGAAAAAATATTCTTGCTTCACTTTCTAACGTGATATAATTTAGTATTTTCATTTGTTTTCATGTTGACTTTTATTTCAGGTTATATTGTTCAAGTATAATATGTGATCTCTTTAAAAATTGTTCGCACTGTTCACGCATGACAGTCGACGGCGAAGTAAACTGCTAACGAACACGTGGCGCTATCTCTCTGGAAAGTGCTCAAACTGATCGCACAGCGTTATCACGGTATACAAAACGCAACTGGCACGATTTTGTGTTGCACAAAATTTAATGCGCATGCGTGTCAATAAATTCCGAATCGCAGAGCCATCTGAACTTCTGCCTTACTTGCTCTTTAGTTTTTCTTTCTCTTCCTTTCTTAGTATACAAAAAGACATATGCAGAAGATGCTGTAAAAGTTGAAGACGAGAATAAGTAATATATATTAATAGAATAATTAAAATTATATTTTATATTTTTTTGTAATTTTCTATATATATATATATTTTTTTTTTTTGTAGTAGTAATATATGTGTGGAAGAGGCTGTAAAAGTTGCAGAAAGGAGTAGGTAATACATATTAATTCGCGCCATCTATAAAAAAGAGACTCTCGTTCGCTACGTTTTTCAAATTTATTATTCACTTATTTCTGCGCCATCGAAGGTAACACATCATAATTTTTCTTTATAAAATATAGATTTATATTTCTAAGCTTCTACTTCAGTTTATCTAATTTGTTAAAGACTTGTTATTTGTTAAATAAAAATTGTTATATAAAAGCAAGCAATGTGAAAGTTAATTAGAAGGAATTATAGTAGCAAGGACTTTTACAGAGTAGTTCACTTCGCTGTCGATAACACTGTGCGACCAGTTTGAGCACTTGTCGGAAAGATGGCGCCATATTTTCTTCAGTAGTTTACTTCGCTGTCTGTAACGCCGTGTGACCTGTTTGAGCACTTTTCGGAGAGATAGCACCACATGTGTTAAAATTTAATTTTATAAAGATGTAATATTTTCAAGTGAGTAATATTATTTAAAATATAGAACAACATAATTTGCAATATAATTTTATATATAAGAGAGGAACAAGCGAGATAAACTAAAATATATATATGTTAAAATGTATTGCTAACGACGGCTTATAAGAGGCAATGCGGCAGTTCGCTGTATGGTGATCAAATTGTGCCGAGCATTTGCTCTAAAAGAAAGAAGAGAAGGAGGATCAGGTTTTTTCTTAATAATCTGTGCATATCTTAAATGTAACGTTAGAAAAGAAGTTAGTTTATAGTTTTCAAGAATTTTCTATTTTTTTTTTTTTTTCAGTTAATGGGATGGCAGATAATCTACGACGAAAGGTAATATTTATATATTATGCTAGGATAAGGAGGTTATGATTTAATTATTGATTATTATATGATGATATATTCATATTTCTTATTGGTTGAAGATTTGTAACTTTCAGGTGTTACATGTGTTTAAAAAACTGCATCGTACACGAATGAATACTTTCCAAGGCGATGAACATGCGTTGAAAGGTAAATTCAATAGAACTTTTAAATACTCTTTAAAAAGATAATATTTTAAGAAATGTTATTTAGTTACAAGAAACAAAATAAATGAGGAATACAAAAAGTATAAAAATGTCACAAATCCAGCTGCTATTGAAGAGGTAAAAATTTGATATAAAAGTTATAATTTGCGGTCTAATGAATATCTTTACATGATAATGCATCTAATGCAATACTGACAAATAATGTGTAAGATGAATTATTTTTTATTTGAGAGCAGTAAAATCTTATTAATTGTTATTTGTGTAGAATGAATTTATTCATTATTAAAAATATGTAGATACGGAACAAATTAATGGATTATTACAGTTCTGATTTTTTGTTCTATATAATGTTTTTAGTTAAATAAATTTGCGGAAGAAGTAGAACATGAAATACGGACAACAGTAATTCAAGCAGTTGAAACTGAACCTGGGAAGTTTGGTAACGTGTACTTTTAATCTTATAGGGAATATACATAATCTGCAGTCAGATTATTGATTTTTTGTGTGAACATTTTAGCGCTGCGCATTACACCTGATACAGCAATGGTAGACAATGTGCCCTATAAGGATGACGATGCACATGAAAATACTTCTATCCCGAAAGGTGAAAGAAAAAAATAGTAGATAATTATAAATGTAAAATAAATTATAAATTTTGTAATAAGTTAGAAAGTTAAATATATATATGTATATATAAATAAAGATTATGCTATTTTATGGAAATGACTATTTATGTAACGAGTCCTTTATTGTTCTTATACATTTATCTTTCTTTAATGAATAAAAACTCATTAATTTCAAATACACGTTACATCTTTTTCTACAGCTTGCTTTTCCATTTTTAGAATTTCTTCATGATTCTTAAAATTAATATGAATACGGGAACAATGTTTGCATTAAATAACTTTCAACATCAAATTATGCATTTTCGGCACCTTCTATCTGCATCCTAGAAGTAAAAATTAAATACTCTATGAATATCCATAAATTACACTTATGACTGGGAAATTTGCGCAGAACTTACTTTTTTAATTGTATATGTTATTCTTTTATGTCTTTGGAATGCATTAGTATGTTGTACTACCGATAGCGTCTTATCCCGATATAGATGGGCTTTTTAATATGTTAAAGTAATTTTAACAGTTTTTCAAAAAGAAAAAAATAGAAATAAACCAGTACTTAATACATGTACAATGTTTTTGGTGCAAACCTAATGAAACATTTGTTACATGAAATTATTTTGCGGGATCAGTTAAATAATTTGTAATGATTAAAAAAAAAATTAATTCTATACTAACACATGTGCAGGATGATTACGAATTTGGTCAAGTAAATCGGCTGGTCTTATTTGTTCAGTACAGATACGGTGTACTGCAGTGAACAACGGAAATTTATCTGTTAAGTTGCGACCTTTCAGCATTCCGTGCACTTCATCAGCAGTGGCCGGTCCTTGTAGTTTTTGTCCACCTAAAAGTTCTTCTTCAAGTTGTCTAATAGTCTATCGGAAGAATATAATATTTTATTCAAGACGTTGTTCACTGTTGAGAAACAGAAATTAACACGTAAAAAAGTATAATTTATACTTTGCCACTTTTAACGTATTGCTCGCAAACTCTGCGATTTCTTCCACCGTAACAAGTGGTTATCAGATCTGCCACACCGCAACTTTCAAAAAATGTTGACAGTTTTGAACCACTATAAAATGTATCTACAAATTTAACCATTTCCATTAATCCCAATCTAATGACAGCTGCTTTCGTATTGTCCCCTAGTCCTAGACCATCTACAAAACCAGCAGCACATGCTACAATATTCTAAAACATAAATTACAATTTATCGAGTATAAAATTAAACGGAAGATTATTTTAATAACGTTTAAGTTTACATACCTTTAGAGCACCACATACTTCCACTGCTTCGCAATCTTCAACAACTACTACTCTAAAATTAGGAGTTTGTATAAGGTCCCTTAACAATGGAGCCAAACGTTTGTCCCTACAGCCTACGAATAATAAAGAAAAGTAATTGTAGAACATTATGCGTATTAAATCTAATTAATAAATAATTAAATTGTCGATTAAATCTTGATATTATCATTTATATTAATTTCATCCTATATTTTCGACTTATCTTTCCTCACATAATCACTTTTTTTTTGTTAGATTGCGCAAACGCCGATAACTCAGTCAATTACCAATAGTTGTTTCGCAGAATTTCTCTTCAGCTACCTCGTTAGCCAGATTTGCGCCCATCAGAACGTAGCATTGAATTCTTAAATGTTTCTCAATTATTTTCGAGATTAGTTCAATGTTTGTCCCATCACCTCGATCGAAACCCTGGAAGGAAATTGAAAATTTATACGTAAGAAATGAAAATTAAATAACAACGCTTTATCAACGATTAATACCTTAATCAATGATATACCAACAGCGGTTGGTTTAATTTTATCGAGCAACGTTGCGCACAATGTTCGTATAAATTGATGAGGTAACACAAAAATAAGAATATCCGCATCCTTTGCAGCTTCAACAACATCCGGAACAGCAACCTGGAAAATATACAGTAACTTGTTGAAAAGTTTCATGGATTTAAAGAGAATTTTTTTTCATCGATCTCAACTTCAAACAATTAGTTTCTATCAGTGTAACCGAGCACTTATTTCAAATATTGCTTTCGCGTTACAATGCTACTCATTCGTAATTACCTATTTTTAAGATCTGTTTTCTTCAGCTCTGCCTGCAGTTGGGAGTTTCCACGATACGTACGTGACACGGACGGTTAATGGCGTAGAAAGATACAATTCTATATTAATCGCGAAAACGGTCATGTTTACTATGTACCGTACCTACGCATATACACGCATTTATTGTATATACGTGCAAGGAGATAACGTGACATCCATATCCTACGCTGATGAAAATAAAGTAGGGGAAGCTACCGATTGTAAGGTGTAATGTTATTTCATCATGCAATATATCAGTTTAACCAGAGTAGTATACGCTTCGCGAGCTTAGTTCTGATTGAGCCTCCGTTTCGAGCGAAGCTTTTATCTTCTATATTAATTCTGATACATTCATCATGAGACTCAACTCTATCATTCCGAATTTTGAGGTGGACACCACTCAGGGTCGAATTAATTTTTATGATTGGCAAGGAGATTCGTAAGCATTTAGAATTTTACTTTTATATTTAAAATTATATTTATATTTAAAATTTACTTCCATTCTATATCTTTGCACTATAAATGGCCAGCCTTTTTTGAAACGCTTAATCTAAGAAGAAAAATCAAATCGATATCTGCAGTGATTTTGATCGAAGTAACAACATTTTTCAACCGTACATGTTCATTGATTCTATTATATTCTCTTCATTTATTTCTTTTTAGTCATATTCTTCCTTCACAAACAAATCTCGTTAATACGTTCGTGTTCTTCTTATGTAATATGTCTTATATTAAATCTGTAGTAATTCTGTCTACAAAGCTTGTAACGGGCATTCGGGAAATCTGCTCGAGCAGATTTGATCGACTCAGATGATTATAGTTATATGTATATTTAACAATTCTAGTATTAAAACGTGTAATTATAGCTGTAATAAGCGTTCAACTGAGAGCACAGCTAGTTACACGTATAACACATATTAGTTTCACGTTGTATTTGTTTACTATGGCATAGAAGAGTCATCATAGTACGTACTTGTTTGAAATACGTTACATATTGTACATGTACATATATATTCGTTTGCAAATGGAGAACGGAGGAGCGAGATGAATATATGAGTATACTCATGCATGCCTGCATATATGTTAGTACGTGTATGCATGATAAAAGCATACAAGAAGGTGTTGGAAACCGCGGCAGCGTGATCGTGAATAGCATCTGCAAATTGCAGGACAAATATAAGTAATTTTCATTCTAATTCACCGCCTACGTAGTGATCCATTGCAGCGTGACATGTTTGTCTAACACATTCGTTACCTCTCGACATTGAAAAGATCAATTGTAACAGAATTCGGTAAATAAATAAAAAATCTGTAAATTCTGAGTATGATGTTGGATTGAAGAATTTTAAAACGCAAATTCAATTGTTAAAAGCAATGCCTTTAAGTAATATTTTTTTACTTCATTAGTAAGATAATAATGTTAAATTCTTTACACTATATCACTGGCTGCATAATTAACGACCAGGAAGGTGAATATTTAATATTTGCGTATTAAGATTATGCACTTAACGCAGCTACGTTAATGTTATTTATTTTGTATCATTTGCAGATGGGTCGTTTTATTTTCACATCCTGCTGATTTTACTCCAGTTTGTACTACAGAGTTAGGTCGTTTAGCAGTGCATCAACCGCATTTCGAGCGTCGAAACACAAAGCTTTTAGCTCATTCTGTTGACAAACTACAAGATCATGTTGATTGGGTTAACGTAAGTTGTTCGAACGAAAGATTATGTAAGAATTGTTAATATGATATTAATATTCTGCGTACAGTAGGAAGTAATGACTTTAAAACATTTATTTACAAAGTTAAAGAATATTCTTAAAGTCTTGTGACTATGATGTTGATAATAAAAATTGAATATTTCGTTTTAAGTATGTAACTTTAAGCGTATCGATATTGACATCCGGTAGTGATAAGATATCTAAAAAGATCTCCACTATATCTTCTAAAACGTAAAGTGTATGAATTAGATATTTTATACCGGTATATTTATTACAGGATATTAAATCATATTGTCGAGACATTCCCGGGGCCTTTCCTTATCCAATCATTGCTGACCACGATCGCAGTCTGGCAGTAAAACTAGATATGATTGACGAAAACAGCAAGGATGATCCGGAAACGGCATTAACCGTTCGTGCTTTGTATATTATAAGTCCTGATCATCGTTTACGTTTATCAATGCATTACCCAACATCTACTGGACGCAATGTAGAGTAAGCAACGTTTATTCCTGTCGATTGATATATATGATAAACGTGTTAACGACGTAAAATTTCTAGCGAAATACTGCGCGTCATAGATTCCTTACAACTTGTTGATAAGAGACCAGAAGTAGCAACCCCAGCTAATTGGGTGGTAAGAGAAATTTTCTCCTTGCTAATACATGATATGTTATTGTCAACTGTCGTAACTTTTATTCTTTACAATATATTGCATTAATTGTTTACAGCCAGGAGAAAAAGTTATGATTCTCCCAACTGTGAAAGATGAGGAACTTCCTAAACTTTTTCCCAAGGGAGTGGACAAAGTGTTAATGCCTTCTGGAAAGGTTTACGTACGCACAACCACGAATTATTGAATAGATATATAAATAAAGATTGATATCAAGTAAATAAATAATATATTAGAGCTTGCATATTAAATGCATAATTATACGACATACTTATATGTATATATGTAATACTTGTGAAAAATAAAAAAGACATCATAACTCTTATATAAACGAATATTATTGCAGCAGAAAATGTTAATCGAATTAGTTGCAGGAGTAATTTTTCAGACATAGTCTGTTTTCTCAATTGAAGAATTACATTTAAATATCTTATTTATTTTAAATGATGTGAGGAATGTTTAAAGTGCAATTTAAATGGTTCCGGGGAAAGAATATCGTGGAAGATATTTTTTGGACATTATTTCTTCCGAACTTTTTCGGAAGAATGTCTTTAAACATGCTTGAGTTACGACCTTCGGATGACCTTCTGAGATAATGTCAGGATAGTACATGAACCTACTGCTTATGTTAGAAATACTCGAAGTGAGGCCTGTTGGCGGCAATACGCTGAAGATTGATAATTAAGAATAGGTCAGTTTTTATATCTGTTAAAGTATTTATAACGTAAAGTTCGCATACCATCTTAAAAGGATTTCAGAATAAGCTCATGTTTTGTGTGTTCAAGGTCCCTTAAACGTCATAACTCGAGAAATGTATATGAAGAAAGTATATCTTTCAGAATACTACTTTTTTCAAATCTTCTAAATTCTATTTTAAATATTTCACGCACAGTTCAAGAATATTAACACATTTTAAATGTATTTGTAATTGTTAATTTTTAATTTATAGAATTGTTGGCAATTTGAAAATCAAGCTATGATACGTACGTTAAAAAAAGAACATGCACTTTTGTAAATTAAACAAAACTTACTATATTTTCCGGAAGTTTATGTCCAGGAAGATATTTCACATTTTCATGTAATTGATTTATAATGTCAGTCAACTTTTGACTATTTACTATTTCTTCATAAACATACATCGTTACTCGTGTTTCAAATTTGTTATTATATTTGACCGCATTGGCACCCACTATTTTTGCAATGGCTGAACCCCTGAAGTATAAAAATTATATAAGATATGGGAACATTATCTTACTTCATATTATTTATATTTGTGTACAAAATAAATATATTATGAAACAATAATCTATTAGTTGTAAATTACCTTTTAAGTAGTATGCAAAAGCTTACATAAATATTCGACATAATAATTGCGCATGCATAGAACTATAATAATTATATACACATATAAAAATAAGATAAAAGTTTATTTCAAATGATTAAGAAACTAATATACTTTCGTTAAAAATAAAATATAGATTATATTTCCTTCAAATACAGTATATAATTTTGATTCTCTGATAAGTTATGAAAAATATTATACTGTACACGTACCAGTTACCACTTCCTACAATGCACACCCTCTTCTTAGCTTGTTCAGCCATTTTTACAGAATCACAATGTATAAAATCACAAAGACGTAAGATATTTTATGTATCACAAATGGGCTTATTTTCGAATGCTGATGTACGATTGACTGACTGACCAACTAACTTATAAACTAACTTCAGTCTTCATTGACCTTAGAAACGATCGCAAATTATTTTCTAACGGTTGGCATCCACTGTTCTGGACCAAGGCCAATGTGAACGCAATAGCAAATCGTAGCCAGAGAATGAATTCTAAAAATAGGGGTGTCTTAATAATATCTAACATATACATATAATATTTTAATACAATAAAATAATTTCGTATTTTAAATTTAAGAAAAAAATACATCAAATGATTGATGAAACAATAATTTAAGTAAATACTTAAATTATTATAGCTATAACTTTTGCTCTCACGCTACATCAAATCATTATCATTATCATTCCGTCGTACAATAAACGCGCGCCATGACTGTAATAAAATCTGCGTTATCAAAAGATAGTCTTTGAGATTTAAATGACATGCACCTTTTTTTTATATCCTCCAGGTACATATAATCTTCACAGATGAGATCTTGGTGGTGGCAGTTGTAGTATTGATGTATTACCGCTATCAGTCCTAAATGTGAAGCAAATAAAATTAAAATTAAGGAAATTTTATATCTTCAATTTGTGGTGGCATTTACAATTACTGAAATCACATTATAACGTAAAACATTACATAATGCAATTATCGTAATTTGAAATAAAATTTCTTAATAGTTAATAATGCTGAAATTAAAGACTTTAGACAAAGGGCAACTATACTAAACAAATAATTTACAACGTTTTATTATCGATTAACAATAACAGTTATATATTCTTCATGCTTGTATTACATAGCTCAAGTTAATAGAATTCTATATAAGTAACAATCTATCAAAATCAGATGAAAATACAGCTAATTGTTTATAGACCTTTCTTAATACCTAGCATATAACAATTACGATAAAATATTTAACAAACTGTACAGTACATTTTTAACTGAGAAGGCATTATGTACTACTTGTGATTTCACCAATATCTACAGGTATTATACAGAGTGAGTGACCTAATACTAAAACCGAAAATAACTTCAAGACTGTTAATTGTATCAAAAGATGTTTGAAATAAAAGTTGCAACATAATAATGGCACTTAAAAATACAGGTACGTAGAGATATATATAAATATAATATACGTAAAATAAGTTACATGGTATTACGAATATTTGTAATACATTTATTTAAAAAATTGTTGTCTTTCTGCGAGGTCAGAAATGTACACTATTTTACGTATATTGTTTATGTATGTTTAATCTATATCTTATATAGCGAACTTTCGTATAAATATAATTTTGATAAAAAAAAAAAGAGTTAAAACAATATCATTTAGACAGAAAATAATCTTGCGATTAGGAGATTCTATACTTAAGAATACATATAATAACATATATTATATATGTTGTGATCATGTGAAATGTCTAACTCTTGAAATGAATTTAGTCTATCCGTAACCACTCGTATTGTAACTGTGCAGCGTCGATAATAATAATGTATTATATAGCCAATGCTAATTATAGACCATATCGAATCATATTTATACAACGTTGAATTGCAAATTTTTGTCGGATTCAAGTAATTCAGTTCAATTACTCCAGTAATGATATTAAGTGTGTAAAAATTATTAGGGTGATCTTTAATATTTAAAATAATGACGAAAATTCGGAAAAGTAAAGTAGTAGTAATTAAAATTTGTATCGACTATAATTTCAAATTTGTTACTGATGAAACCAATATGAGAGGAAATTGCAATTATAATGCAACATACAAAAATCTATATGCCCCCAAAAAAATATTGAAGAAACAGCTAATCCCTGCAGAATGTAACATGTTATACACATATTTTATTGAAATACACAACAAATACATATTAAATAAAATTATCTATTGTTCGGTGTCCTACTATATATATTTTGACTTAGCAGAAAGATCAACTATTTTTAAAATAAGAATTATAAGAATTTTTTAATTAAAACAACAAATTTTCAACAATTTCATTGTACAGATTTATAGAGCATAATACGTGTTATTTTGTTCCAATAATTCTTTCGTATTTGCCTTAAATTTGGTATTGCCTTTTTAAATACTGATAATACGGACAATTACGCGATAAAGACGACAACAACATCAATTGTAATGTTTTCAAGCATACAATAATTTCAAGTAAACATGGCGATTAAATATACTTTTATGTATATTAAAAGTATTCAATATAATCCTATATTATATGTGCAATGTATTTTATACATATGCTACACATTACGAACTTCTACACCCCCTTAGAGAGAGAAGTGAAGTTTTTACATGTTATATGTAGAAGGCATAATTAAATTTGACATACATATATATCTAATATCATTGTATATACATATATTTTCTTTTAAATAAAAAAAATATGATAAAATATAATTTTGTAATTTTTTGTCATTTTCAATATATATTATCTAATATATTGTTCCTTTTTGGCAACTATCTTGGAGAATTCCTTTATATATAATTGTACAGAACGCTTTAGTTTAATCCAACAAAACGTTTTATTTAGTAGAAGATAAACATTTCATCATGGATATGTATATGTAGCATTGAAAAAAATAGATATTCTTTTTAATATGCATAACAATTATTTACAAATATATATGTGTGTGCTATGTACATTCTACATATTCTATATATGTTAGTATTTAGGTACTTTGTGTAATTCTATAAATTATTTTTACACATACTAAACAATGTAACTAGACAATTATGTAGAATCATGATAAGAAACGTATTCGAATCTTAAGCAAGAACGAAAATATTGAACTAAATTTCATAAATATTATATATTCGTATAATATTTTACATTGAATTTCTAATTTTGGATATAATAATCCTAACATTTTCTGTTTCCAAAAATAAATTTATAATATGCCAAATAAAATGTATGTCATTATATGTTAATCCTAAGATAAAAAATTCAACAAAATTTAAAATAGTTTATCATTAATTACAATGGAGACACACACAATTAAGCTTACATGTGTTCTGGATGATTGCGTATGTATTCGATTAATTCTGCAGGCTTTATCTCACCAATACAAATACGATGTATGGCCGTAAAAAGAGGAAATCTATTTTCCATATTTCTTGCCTTCAGCATGTAATTTACTTCTTCAGCAGTGAAGGGGCCTTGTAATTTTTGCCCATTCAACATTTCCTTCTCTAATTCTTCTATCGTCTGCAGAGAAAGTAATACACGCATTTAAATGTTGAGTGCATAATTTCGCATGATGTACAGTCACAGACATTTTATATTAAAATATACAATATCTATTACAGTAATATAAATATTATGATACATGTATATACACACGATGTTGCTAAGAAACAGTATAATCAAGACGTAAATTACACTGACCTTGCCGGTTTTAACAAAAGCTTCTGAAACTTTACGATTGCGACCACCATAACAAGTGGTGATAAGGTCTGCTATGCCACAACTTTCAAAGAAAGTAGAAAGTTTTCCTCCAGGGAAAAAGACATCTACGAACTTAATCATTTCCATAAGACCTAATCTAATAACTGCCGCCTTTGTATTATCACCTAGTCCTAAACCATCGATAAAACCAGCGCCGCAGGCTACTATATTCTGTGTATTAAAAATGTAAAATAGAGAAATATGTATGTATTATTCTTTTATATCTTGTTGTTTTTTTAATTTCGTAATAAGAAAATACAGTAAAGAACATTTTGCAATTTTCTCTTTTAATAAAAGACGACAACTTTGTTCGTAGAGACTGCGAAATTAGCGCGTCCTATAATTACTTATAAGCATTAGGACTGCCCTCATAAATTATTGTTTATCATAATTAGATCTGCTGTCACCGCACTTTAAAAATTAATATCTAATCTAATCTTATAACACTTATATTGAGAAATAACCCAAAATAATAATCCTCAAGTTCAGTGAATATTTGAAGTGTGATAGATTAGATTTTACTAAATATTTGATCTGTGATAGATCATAAAAAATTAATTATATTATATAAACTTCGTAAAAAGATTATAATAGATTTACCTTTAATGCACCACAACATTCAACTGAGTCAACATCTTCAACAACTACAACTCTAAAATATGGGGTTTGTATTATATCTCTTAATATAGGAGCCATATTCTTGTCCTTGCAACCTAAATATTAAATAACAATGTATGGCATTTGTAGAAATAACAGTGACAATTTTATTTCACTGAAAATATGTACTAAATAATAAAAAACTTGAAATATAATCGCCTATAAAATTTAAATAGTTTATCGGTTACATATCCTTCACACATACTACCGCTACCGCTTTTAAATATATTGTCTGAATAATATAAATAATATAAATAATACTATTAATATTTATTCGTTTTATAATAATATGATGCATATTTACCAATAGTAGTCTCACAAAACATTTCTTCAGCTACTTCAGAAGCCAAATTTGCTCCCATTAATACGGAAACAGGAATGTGAAGTTGTTTTGAGATTATTTGTGAAATAAGTTCAATTCCGCCCCCCTCCTTTTTATCAAAGCCCTGAAAAATAATAATATAAGAAATATATCAACATTATACAACATTATTATCTTATTGTTATTTTAGTAATTTTTAGGATTCATTTTTAATTAAACAAATTAGTAACTATCCTAGAATGATTTTCTTTAAAATATTAAATATGCTATTTAAGTGTACAAAATATCTCGTTTGACGAAATTATGCAGTATTCAATAGTAAACATTATATTTTGTCTATGTCAGGATTTAGCTTAGATTCTTCAAACGCTTTCAGAGCTTCATTTATTTTACAAGTATGCAACCTAACGTTGTAACGCAGCAAGTCATTTAAAGATTATTAGGTCAGGAGCTGTGGTCATCATTAAATCACGAGCTTAGCGAGGTTGAATTAACTTGCTACGGGTTTTTGTACCGGTCGATATCCTTCAAATGGTCGTAATCGACGGCTATTGTACAGACTTTACGACTTTCAAGTATTTAAACACATAGTCCACGGGGTGTCTAAGTATACAGGTGGTGAATTTTGCAAATAGAGATCTTCTAATTTCCTTCCGTCATTGAACGTGGTTCAAGATGCAGGTTGTTCCGTTATGACCTAGCAAGAAGGAAGGTGCGGGAAAGGGCTAAATGGAATCCTTAGAGTTCTCTGACCATGTTCATAAATAAATCATTGCAGGGATAAAAGGTATTAACCAAATTGTACCCTTTAAGAGACTGATGTGCCTTTTGTGAGGTATGCATTGTTCAATATAGCTAACAATTGCCTTTATTTTATGATCATTTACGATTATTTCCTGATTTTATCATTATATCATTTATATACCTATTCTTGCTTTCTATATATTAAATTTAAGATAAAAACTTCCAATTTTTTTGTACTTTTTGAATAGGTGTACAAAAAGCTGTAAATGGTGTTTGGAACTAGTGAAGATAAGGTGTTTAGCAATGGATTAATATCTATATGATAAGGAGTATTTAAACTTCATATTTTAAAAAACACTATTATTAATGGACAAATTAAAAAGATACCTTTATCAAAGAAAGACCAACAGCTGTAGACTTAATTTTTCCCAATAACGAATTACATATTTTATTTATAAATTGATGTGGTATTACAAAAATCAAAATATCTGCATCTTTAGCAGCTTTTACTACATCAGGAATTGCAATCTGAAACACATTAAAATTATATATAACACTGAATAAATTTGGTAGATGAAAAGAGGATGGTGGTTTCATTTTTACATAAAAGTAATTACTTGTAATAATAACTTTTAGAAAATTATTTATCATATATAAATTACAATGGAATTAATTTGTTTAATAAAAATGATATTTATTAAAGAAAAATCAGCAGTAGAGCAAGGACATAGATATTGCCTCAAGTATTGCAGAATCATAATAAAAGGTCAGGATTTCTCATACATTTACATATCATATTACAATTTAAATTCTTAGAAGAGTATATATGCGTATACATAGCACAATCTAGCATTTGAATCAATATAGGTTCAGTGTTGGTTCAGTTGCGGTCAAGGCTTTTCTATACGAAGCTACTGATACTAAAAGTTACGTGCGAATGTATATGCATATATCATGTATCCATACCGAACCGTAGATAAGTACCTTAAATGCCTGAACGTATATTTCGGATGTTTCGTTAATATGTATAATGCAGATGGAAAAGTTTGCCCTACATTTTGCAGTACATCAAGAATTTAAAATCATCTTAAAATGTATGACTTAGTATATAAACCATTTCATATATACATTTAAGTTTTACAAAATTATTTAAAAAATTGATAAAAAATCATTCTTGTCCGACTTTAAACAATGAAATTAAAAATAAAAATATTCTTAACTGCAATTAATTGTTTCTCTTTATTTTGCAAACAAAACAATCATAAGAGATGCGTATGATCTTAACTACGAGTTACGAAAGTTACGTAATCAGAATGGTACATTTAACAGCAAGAGTAGAGTTCTTACATAATGTGTAGCATAGCATCATATACTACAAAAACACGTGTTCATAGATTTATGGAATTGCAAATATATTTATAAAATATTAATAAACAGATAAATCACGAACAAAATCCGTGCATTCATTTATTATTGTTTTATTCATGCCGTATTCTTTATTTATTCTTTTTTCATTGAATATAAAGTATGATTTTGTCAACTATTCAATTTGCAATATAAAATATATGCTTACTTACCACGTTTGGCGGAATTTTGTGTCCAGGGAGATACTTTACGTTTTCATGCGTTTCATTAATAATTTCAGTTAGTTTTTTTCCATTGATCATTTCTTCGTAAACATACATCGTAACGCGATCCTCAAAATTATTAAGTTTAGCGGCATTTGTTCCTACTATCTTAGCGATAGCTGAACCCCTACAAATTAGGTATAAATAAAATTATATGATAATTTATTTAAACTCTGATTTTCTGCACTAGATTTCAAGCATTCGTATAAATACATATATAAACGATGAATGAATGTGCATATTTGTATGCACATATACAAATGAGTACATTGCTTCAGGCAACAAAACAATTCATTAATGTTTCCTACTTTTTGAACTATAATATTAGATTGATCCTTTGTAACTAAATGTGTATCAGAGATTCAGTTTACTAATAAAATACTCATTTGAAAATCGTTATTTTGCATTTATGCGTTCGTGTATTGATATAATTTCACAGCAAAGAAATATCTTTTAAACCCTAATAAAATATAATTTAATTAAAATCTTGAAATTCTAACAATTCAGTTCCCGAATAAAATATTTTTATATACACATAAATTAACAATGTTGACAATAGAGATACACTGCATTCAGCACATACATTTCAACTCCAATCTTTTTACATACAACATGTAGAAATCAATAATTACACACAAGCACAGTTCGACTAAGCGAATCAATGACTGACAAATCTTTCTTTACTCTGGAATTACTTGCAATAAAAGTATTAATAATAATGTAATGCACTTTACCAATTTCCTGATCCAATAATACAAACACGTTGTTTGTCTGCCATGGCTTTAATATTACGCGAGAACTGTCCAACATCAAAGCGGGAGGGCGACTGGAACAGAGAATGCGAAAGGACTTGCGCTATTTTTTGTAAAAGTGGGAGTATGTGGAAACAGCGAATGTGTGATAGACGGTGTGTTCGTATCGCAGCAAGATTTGTTGGTTGACCAATCACAGTCCAATATGATAAAAATGCTATACATTAACTTCCAATTTTACTTCGTATAAATTATATAATTACTTGAAAACAAGAATGTTTATTAAGATATAAAAAACGATTTAAAAAATGAAATAATGGAAGTTTTTTATCAAACAGATCATTCTTAAATTATCAAATATACTAATAATAAAATTGAACTTGAATGGCATGTCCATATCATGTATAAAGACTTGAAAGCAACAAAAATATTGAATTTTATGATATGAAATAATCATAGCAATATTGTTTACAGGATAGATTTTCAGTTATAAAGTCTTAATTTGCTAACCATTGTATGATTAAGCATTTATTTGATATAAACATTACTATTTAACCATACTTATAGGTTATACGTATGGACAATATAACATAGTAGCTATAGGTATGCTATAATACATTATGTTATTAGTTTATTTGAATAAAATAGATATTAAAATTACATATATGTATATATATACACATATGTAAAATTATTATGCATGTGTTTTATATTGCAATAACTAATACCTGCAAATACGAAATCGTAACAGTTTTATACAGGACAAAAGTCCAGATTTTTAATTTTTCCATTATTTTTTAATTTACGATTGTTTGTATTTATTAAATAACCAAAGACACTTGATGATAAATGCCAACAACTCAATTTTTATACTTTTTGATAGTTTATGTTTAGAATAGTAATCTCTATTAATGCACATTGTTTTGTTTTGTTTTGAATACGAAATGTCATATTGAACTTTCGACATGATTTGTGTACATTTGAAACAGGTACAAAGTTTTTTATGCAGTTATCTGCACAGTTATCATACATCAGTTGTCTAGACAGTAATTTCGTCATAAAATTATGAATGAATAACAACAAGAGACTGTTTTAAGAATGTGCATTTCAAAGTTAATGCTTAAAAAATTACACACTACTTAAGTAAACTTATTAAAAACTTGTGAAGCACATCAGCAGTACAAGTTGTTCAAGGTATATAAAAATAAGATATATAGACGTACTTATTCAATTTGCTGCTGAAATACATAATTACTCTTCTAATTTAAAAACAAAATGAAAGATAGGTAAACGTGAAATATCCGAGTGAATTTTATCTATGATAGCAATCCCTTTATAATCATAACTCCGATGCAGTTAACAAATATATTTGTTATTATAAGCTTACTGCAATCTATATGGCAGCATGACGTTCTTTACATAATCTTTCTTGCAGAGATAAGGTTCACATATTTTTGTTTTTTTCATTTAGACGTAAACACACGGAATCAATAAATATTCTTTCTGCAGAAATTATTTTCTTACCTCTTTTGTTTTACCAATATGGTTATAACATTCTTAACATGTAAAATAAACTTCTAATTCCAGCAAACTCGCTTAAAATCTAAAAGTATATACGAATATGTATACAACTGTGAGAGAAATGTTCTGTCACATTATTTATTCCATCATAATAATTTATTTTTCCTTACACTTCTTTCATATAATTAAAACTACCAAAGAAGTTCTAGATATTACCTTAAAGATATTTTGCATATAACAAATATAAAGTAATACAAATAAGTATAAGAATCTATATGTACTTACTAATTAAAGTAAGAAAACATGTAGCAATAAATTAAGTACAATTTATTTATACCATTAATCTTTTTTATTATGTAATAGGAATGCAATTTTAATATACTTCCAATACTCGTTAGTTTGAATTATATAAGTTACGATTTGTAATATTTTATATAATTAGAGTTACATCTAAATACATGACATGCATACAATTATATGGTTGTCTTCTTTACATATTTCAGATCCAATTATAGTAAATACTTTTATAGTTGTCTAAATTCCATAAGTACTGTGTAATGAATCTATGTTCATATAACTAGAGTATTTAAAACAATATTTAACTGCACTCTCTGAGGAAATATAAATAAATTTTACATTAAATAAAAATGTCATTTTCTTGCTTTCAGAAATAAAATCGTTCCAGTTTTAGATGTGAACATGTAAATTTGTTTGATTCGTTTAAATGTATTGTTAACCTGTAATAACTCTAGAGATTTGTTCAAATTCTATCAGTAATAAAATAGTGTAATATTATCAAGTTTACTCTTATTGTACTTATGGAAAGCAATAAATTCACTGTATAACTTTATATGAATCGAAATATTTTAATCTTCTCCAGTAGATTGTGCTGCATCCAAAATAATTTCAAATGAAAATGGCTGAAAACCATATCCTTGTCCAGCATAGAATTTACTTTGGAATTCAACCCTATAAAAAAAAAAATGAGACGTGTATTTCTATAATATTTTCTAATGTAGAAAACTAAAATTGTAAAATGAAGAATACGTGGATAATAACGAATGTTGCATTAGATATAACAATAATTCATACCAATGAAGTCGAAGAGTATGTAAGAAAGCTGATAAACCTTCCATGAGAACTAGGATACCAACAGTTAAAACAGCCCAAAATGCAAATACAGCCCACAGAATAATACCTCCTGACCAACCTTCCCGCGTTAATCCATTTCTCATCACCATATTCCATAATACTTCTGACAATTCTAAATATAAGTAGGAACAAATATTTATTAAAGTACACCTTGGCATAATTATATAAAAGCAAACGTAATAATCTTTGAACTCACGAGCATGGGCTAAAGATAAGGCCCACAAACGTAAATACGATGCTGTGTGGGACACACTACCAAGAACGTATTCTATAGTATGAATGCCTTGATGAATAAACATTTCACTCATGTCTTCTTCTTCTTCTTTCTGACCACCTTGAGGTATTCCACTTATTGGTTGTATTGCATCAACCCCACCTTCTACATCTCCATTTTCTGTACCATGGTTGTTTAACTGATAATATACAAAAAAAAAGTAATAAGTTTAGTTTACTTTACTCATTAACAGTGGAACAATAAAATTCAAAGAGAACATCCATTGTATAATATCAATAGATCAATATTTTTTTGCAATTTTTATGTGTATAATACATCTAGGAAAAGAAAAGTAATTTGATACTTCACCTGATAATGTTGCTTCTTCCGATTGTACATATACATAAAAGGTTTTGCCAATAACATCCATGGAATACAAAGAACAGCTATAACAACAAGAAGATGTTGGAATCCGTTTTGCCCTGCATACATCCAGGGTGAACAACCATTTGCTGCAGTTCCAGGTTTGAATAACACCATATTAATAAATGTAATTAATACTGATGGTGCACAAAAAGGACCATGTTCTGGATCTGTATCTACAAATAGGAAGTACCGTGTTTGCTCTTACATTTATTTATCGGTATATTATTATAATTGTATATTAATCGAAGTATTTTTATTTCAAGTTTTAGTTGAAAATATACTACTTACGATCGCTATCAGGTCCATATTTTATCCACTTAATGAACATAAGTAGTACCATATAGAGAAAGAGAAATATTAAAAATATAATTTGTGGTATAAATTCACAAGTTATATTAAGTTTCCTTTTGAAATATAAGTGATTCCATAGTCCAATAACCACGCCAAACAGCATGTGTATGACTCCAAAAATAATAGATATCTTCATTTTATAGGAGTTCAGAAATATGATCTTATTCTCTGCTAATTGCCATACAGGATCCATTCCAATAGGATATGGATTCTGTAGATATTGATTTTTATCGCTAGGATTTAACTGCAGCTGTTTATTTGAGTTTATTGTAGTATAATTATAGTCGATTCTCCAATATGATCCGAAAATATTCAATGATTTGGAAAATATATCATTGTATATAAATCCCGTATACATTGAAAACAAACCCATTAGGAAGATTATATATCGACCACCAAAAAATATATTCCAAATTTCATTATCAGATTTCTTTGCAGCCAATGGTTTTTCTTTCAGTACCATCCATCCGCCGAAAAGAAACATAAGAAGACCATGACCGGTGTCTCCAAACATAACAGCAAATAAAAATGGAAATGTTATTATAGTGTAAGGGGATGGATTCATTTCCCTGTATGAAGCAACTCCATATGCATCTATTAAAGCTTGGAAACCTTTAGTAAACTTATTTGTTCGATTATAAGTAGGTGGATCTTCAAAAGTTTCCATACGATTTAAAATTGGTGGCACAGAACTTCCGCTACGTTCCTAAAAAATACATACATATAATATGTTACTAGATCAAGAATTGTCGATGCTTAATTAAGTGGAGATATTAAAAAATATATAAGTAATTACGGTTCCACGACGTAGAGCTAATTGAATTGTTTCAATGTCTAGTACAGGAACCCAGCATTCAGCAATTAAACATTTTTGTGTAACATCCAAATTGAATAAGTTTAAAGTATGGTAAATTGCTTTAATTTTGCGAACTTTCACAAACCAATTTTTTATGTTTTTTGCAGCAGCTACTAAAACCCGATGCCGATGATCTTGAGTTTGACCGAGAACCTAAATTGGGTCATAACAGTTAAATTTCTATAAGTAATATATACATATTAAGTTCTATACAGTGAAAGGAGGCGAAAATATGGGACAGGCAAACTCTTTAAAGAAACGCTCTTATGTAATAGAGAAGAATAACTAACTGTGTTCAAATCTTCAATTCGAGTCATAACACCCATTGCCATTTCACGACGATCGGCAGGGGCTTCAGGACAGGGATATAAAGTTGCCCTAAATCCTTCACAGATCTTTTTAACTCGAGTTTTCAATTGATCTCCTTGAAAGAATATGATAAAGACGGATTTGAATACTTGGTCCCCCTGAAAAGAAACAATTAAGTATTTCTTAAATATTATATAATAAAATAAGTTCTGTAATGTTAATGAAATTTCTGCCTACCGTTGAAGGGTCTTCCAAAGGGGTTTCGATTTCTGCTTGACGTAAAAATACGTTACCACGGCACGCACGCCAGAGCATACGTTCAAATGCTGGAATACGTTCTCGTAGAATAACGCCTGCGACGAAACTATGTAAAGAATAATTTTAGTAAGTCTTACAAGTTATGGAAAATTAGAGAGAAATGAAAATAGGGCGTAATGACACGATTAACTGTACATGTACATATTATGTATATGTACAAAGATTTAAAATCGATTTATGTTTGAAAAAATTGTATATTGCTATACAATGCGCGAATTCTATAAGTTTTCAAGATTAATACATCATTGACATTACACTTTCAACCTGTATCGTATGTGTTCACGATTTGAATATTTTTATGACAAGAATAGTTATTTAAAGCTTCCCTTATATATATTCAATAATTTAATTTATTTATTAATAGAACATTACTTTGTTATTATTGAAGAATGACGATCTTTGTAGCCATGGTTCATTTTAATAGTATAAACATTTGTTATTAATCACAGTTTCTGAATTAACAATTAAATTTAATACAAGTGCATCATATATAGCGTTATAAATCAATGTGGTAACAAAAATAGCAACAATAATAATGGTGATAACAATCGTGGTAATGGTATTGAGATTGTAGCAAAGAAGATAATACTGTGATAGAAGAAATAACTATAACAAAAAGGCCTACAATAATAATAATCTATAGAATAATGAAAATGTGTTAAACAATTCTTAATCTTGTTATTTATTGTTATATATGTTAAACATGTTGAATTGAAACACATCAAAATTTAATACTAACACACCCAAATGAGAAAATGTGAATAGTATATAAAAAAAAGCTTAGCCTTGTAACTATAATTATTAAACAGCATATTTTATCATTGTAATTAATTAAATTGAGGTAAAGTTCTATATTAAATTGTAAAATATTACGAATGCAAATGTTGCATATATTGTTACATTAAAACAACATGCATAATAATTAATGGAATTGGATTATACTTTGGGTCATGGAAAGAGAAATTTGTGAAGCACAAAAGAGTGTGCGTTTCACTAAAAAAATAGTGTACTCTACATATAAATCTTTAGATGATCCTTAATTGTAATTGTCTTTTATCTCGTCAATAAAAATTATTTCAATTCATAATATATGTATGGTATGTATGTATATTACATTGAACATGATAATTCAGGATAGATTATACTTAATTACAGATGCATGAAATGAAGAAGAAAATGTTAGTTAATCATATATCTTTTCTGATTGCATTTAAATATACGCGGCAGAGGTATTACGATTGCTTGACCAAATTCTATTAATACGTTTACCTTATTATTATTTTTTTACCTTACCATTAGATACTTTTATGTGATTAGTTAAAGCTAATAGATTATACAGCAGTGTAACAAAAAAGCTACTCTGGTTATTTGCTAGTTTTACCGTTACACGTTGAGGTCACACTAATTATAAATAAAACAAGTTCTGTGCCAGAAGTAAGAAACATGTTAAACTTTTTGCAGTAAACGTTTCAATAGATTTTAAGAAAAAAGTATTGGTTAGTTAAATGATCAATTTGTGTATGAAATTTGAAAAACAATGTTTCATAATACTATTTTGCAACTGCTTGTTCGATTAGATACAACACATATTACCATATAATCCATATAAACTAGTACAAAATTATCATAGCAGAATATGTAGTTGTTCGAAAGTTTATGATACTTTCATTGACAATCTTTTGTTGCAACTTTTATGATTTTGCACATGCTGAAAATGTTGATCATTATCATACTTAATATATGTAACTAAAATTTTTTAAATTATATTTATCATATAAGTTGCCTTATATGTGTATTAAAGTGTTTCCGTTGCTTATGAAATTATTAAAAATGTTTTCATTTGTATTAGAAAATAAATCAAAGTATGATTTTCATCTATGCAAATATGAAAGTTTGAATTCTCTCCTATTAATGAAATCTAATAATATTGTAAACAGGTTTAACAACTCCAAAAGCAATAAAAATATTTATAGTGTAATATTTAAATTATGTTATTTTTCCAATGTGTAAAAAAAAGAATTTATTTACAATTCTATATTTAATAAAAATTATTAAAATTTGCTTCAAAAGTCTGTAATATATATAAAAATTTTTGTTTAATGAATTTAGAAGGAGGCAATAATGTATGGGAAGGATTTATCTAGTCATGGAGTACGTACCCCAGTTGGACAGGACCAAGGGCAGTCTGGCGGGCGATATTATCATCACTAATCAATGCACGTGTCATGGACTCGGTAGGATTCAAGCCTGCGTGCTCTTGCTGACGACACAACAGACAAGACACAACCACATTAGCACACTAGACATCACTATAATGCACCAACGCCGTACTGTTCTTGCGTATGTTCCTTTTATTTAACATACGTAGGAATACGATTAAAGATATCTTTAATGATTAGTACTTTATAAAATTTATACATGTACAAAGCTGGCTAAATAAAATTTGTTTTAACCACATTCGAAATTTTAAAATGAGTATTTCATTAATCAAAAATAGAAATTTGTAGATATAAATTTTCGTTTTAAGTCCCTTAATATTAATCAGTGCTCTTTACGCTAATAGTATCTACTATTTAATTAGTAAAACAGAGTGGATAAAAGTTGCATAATTGTAATAAATAAGTTTGCAAAGATATCTTAAATCGGCCATAAGTTTTAATTAAATATTGAATTACTGTACAGAGTGTTATATTATATTATATCGAAGCTGTTAATATCGGATATACTAAATATTGATTATGCTAAATATCGATTATTAATTTGAGTAGTAAAATGAACTCGTTAATTCAATGCAACTCCAATCCAATACTGAACAAATTTCTACATGGACCAATATTCTCTTAAATCATTAGAATTATCATTAGGAAATCAAATAGTTCATATATTAGTGCAAATAAATTCCAAAACAGTTGATGGTAACGCGAAATTATTCATTAATAAAAAATGTTTTATGCTTTGTGCTATTTCAAGTAAACGGAAACAATTGTCTTAATAGAGTCATTATAATTTTCATAAAATTTTGCAAGGCTTTTCATTGGTTGAATTTTTAGAAAAATCTGTTTTCCTCTTCAAAAAATAATTTGTATTATCTATTGATCAAGGTAAGACAAAAAATTTAGTTTTAGTTAGAATATAATAAATAATTTAAGGTTTTGTGGATACAGATTTCAAAACCTGTTCTAATTAATTAGTACAACAGTTGGTTCAGGGTTGAATTAACAGGTTGTACAGTATATATACAGCATGATTCAGAATTTTTTGTACTTGATATATCCTTGCTGTTTTAAACAGAAGGGTATTAATTAAGCTGCATATTACAGTACTATATATGCATATATGTGTATATATCATGTACACATGTATTTATATATAATATATAAATTGCTTAAAACTTTTGAAAGTGTATTATTTTAAAAGCTATAAAATATATTTTAAAAGTTATACTTTAAGGCAATAAATTACTTTTCTTAAATAGAGACAAGTTATAGGTGATACAATAATGCATCAATGCTAACTTCTCACATAAAATAGAAGAATTGCATGTTTTTAAATGGAATAGCATGTCAATTAATTTTGAATGGAATCTCATGCAATTTAATTAAATAAATCTCCTTCAAAAACGCTTCAACCTTTTTTATCACAGTTTTCTTGAGTTGTGATTTTTAAATTGTGGACACAGCACAAAAAATTTCTTTTGTACAAAGTGTAACCTACTATGCAAGTAATATAGCAATTCAAATGCATTAATTTTCTTGTTTTGTCCCAATAAAGTAAGCCTTGTCACCTGTTAAATGCTGTTAGGTTTTAAAATATCAAAATCATTTAAGTGATATTAATAAAAATCAGTGCATAACATGCATAAGAAGCTTGCAACCACATACCACTTACCAGTTCACGCTTGTCCCTTCCAAATGCCAACCTACCCAATCTTATTCTAAGTACAAACATATACACAATAAGTAAATATATGAGTTCCATCCATGAAAGAGCAAACATTTTGTGAATTTAAGATAAGGACACATTTAAGTTATATAATAGTGCAAGTCATGAATTGTTTCCTTTATAGAGGAAATGTAAAGTAAGATAATAGTTTTCTTTATGTTAGGTCTATTAATTATATTAATAAATATTTTGTTTTGTAACTGGCTGATCCTCTATGCATATAGGATGCATCAGGAAAAAAGTACTTTTTTTTTTAAATTTTTATTCATTGAGATCTTTTTGACGTGAGAAATATATCTGATTGCTATGATGATGCCAGAAGTTTGTTTTTAGAAATCGATTACCAAATGGCTAGACAGTGAACAAATTTTAACAAAAAGAGAAACAGATTTGTCAAGCAATGATAGTTGAGATGGAGTACTTCAAAGGGATGTGGCGCCCGTCATAACATATCATTTATATATGACAACTTAACTTCATTTTACAAATTAGAAATGTCAAAAAAGTTTGTCACTGTCCTTTCAATAGATTTAAGTTTCACTGAACTTCTTTCAGATTTAAGCAAATATCTGTGTAATGCATTTTTGTTGCTGGTCATATACTTATCTATAGCAGAACTAAAAATTATGCTGGTGTTCGAATATTTTAACAGTGGTTAAGTTTAAGTATTTGATCTCAAAATAAATATGGCTTCCTTGTCACCCTTACTCTAAGGTAATGAGTCATTCATGCTTATTACATGCCCTGCTGAATAGAAACACAAACACAGGCAATAATTTATAATGGGAACTATTACACGGTTTCACCACCCGAGCAGGACAAAATCAAGGCAGATTTCTGGAAAATTTTTACTAAAATCCACTTATTAGAACACCTCAGTTTAAACATCTTAATTAAAATGTTTAAAAGGTGAATGTTATAATTTGAATTTCGAAATTTTAATTAAATATTTTTCGAAAGTCTTGATTTATATTTTTCCTATACAATTGTGAATGTGTGTACGCGAATGCACGCGTCTATGTATACCCATGGCCACACTGTCATCATTTATTGTTAATTATGTCAAAGATAAAGAATATTATATTACATAACTATTGTCACAACTATTATATTCGATACAGTTTGAATGCTTTTTTATACCAGTTTTAACTATGTTATGTGAATAACGTCAAACTGTATCAACTGTTATATAATGTACTCTTTAATCTATATGTTTAAGTAATAATTGAACACACATTTTAGAACTAGGTACTTCTTGTAATAACTAATTAATAAGTGATTGTTATTCAAATAAGCAAACAGTCGCATTTGTTTTTGAAAAATCTTTGAAGTCGCTAAAACAGTATTTTCAAGATTATTTTTGATATTAACCAATTACATAGACAAAAAGTCTCAGACTGCGGCACAATACAACATGAAAATAATTTTTACCGTTAGTAATATGATTATTGCAAATGGAAGAAGTTATTTCGCTGTATTATACAAATTGGAGCAAATACTGAAATGAAAATTAAAACAAACTAATTAATACACATATGAAAACTTTACAAATACTGTCACGTATACATCATTTTGCTCAGTTAATATGATATTTTGTTATTCTGGACATTGCTTCATACAAAATGACTAACAATTATAAAATAAATTCTATACTTTCTATCAGGGGTTGTTGAATACCTTGTATAAGGAAAAGCTGTACTGCATAGTTTTGTAATCTAGACCTTTGTTTTGGATACCTAAACATTAAGATTCCTAAGTTTCAATATGGTGTGTAGGGCACGAAAAAGTAAGTTGATGATCGTATCAATTGATTTTTGTTGCAGCAACTGAGCTCCACAGAGCGTTTACCTCTGAATGGTTTCATCCTTAAGGGTTTCATGAAATCGAATACACCTTAAATTATTTAGCCATTGGTACTGAAAAGAGAGTATATGGGTACTTGGTTTTAAAAATTCTATTAAACGGAAATTTCATTGAATTGTATGGAGAATATCAGGTAAGTTTCTAGCCATATGTATCATATGTACATGTATTTTGTATGTGGATGCGTATAAAAGTATTCAAGAAATAGGCAACATATAAATTTTAATAAGTCAAAGATATATCAAATGCAAAAATATGAAGAGAAATAATAAACAAAAATAACATATTCAAGTTTTAAGATATTTTTATATACAAATTGGTACAATTATATGAATAATAGGCTAAGGGTTGTCTTTACCTATTTATTTATTATATACAACGTACGCATGTCCACATGTACATATGTACATATACAGGCTATCCCTTTAAATGTATGTCCAGATTTTAAATGTATGTCCCCATAACACTATTTTCTCTTTTAAGATTTCGTTACGTGAGCAGATTTGTAAATGTTGTTGGTGACAAATTTTTCTGTGTTATGAAAATCTTGAAATTATGTGCAACATAGAATCTGTTCTTTATCTAGTGCTTCTAATAGTAAAAAATATGGAAATATTTTAGCGACTGTTATATTAGTGCTCGTTTTGGACTAAAGGATTTTAGATAACTACATACAAAAAAAAACACTGAGCAAAACAGAATTGCAAATACAGATAACGGTTGATAACAGCTTGCCTGAGGGGATTCCTATAGCGTGCTCCTATGGTGTCTGCCGTAGTATACAGGCGCTGTAACCACAGAACACACTGACGCATCATGCCTTCTACTTAAATCTATATTTGTACATATGTAGTTTAACAGCACGAAAAAAAGATATTTATCGATAGCTCTGCAATGTGTGCAGATTATGAATTAATAAATTCTGATTCTATTCAAATGTATGTACAAATGTGTCCATAGATTTAATGCGTTTGAATTGTTTGTTATTGTATCATTGTTATTTTATACTATAAAGACTAAGGAAGTTTGTACAAATCTTAAAACTAAACCTATAGAACAATTATTTTGTACGAATATGATTTTTAGTCACTGGTGTTTAAAATGTAGAAAGTAAGGATTTCTTTTCAAATTGTAAAGTAAAAGGACTTTCATGATAGTAATTACCAATACGGTTTGGATAATGTATAGTATTTATGGCATTAATCAATCATGATTTAAGATTATTGTAATAATTACAGAAAAGATGATTTACAATTACGCTTTTGAAGGAAAACAATATTGTGACCGATGAACTCTTATAATATAAGTATCCATTGAGAGTAACAATGTTTTATATTCGTTCATGCTTGATATTTGCCATGAAAAGAATTCGTAAATCATCACACTCTACATTCGTTTAATTAACACCACATTTAATTACCCGAGCTTGAGAGCCTGGCCGCCCGCGCGGAGGCCCTCTTCACCCAAGAGAGTGACTTGTTCTTCCTCACGGCTGGAGTCTGCCATCTGCGACACGACACCTCCATGTTCAGCCTGGCAACAGACACATGTCACCTCTCTTTTGCCCTATCTCCCGTTTATTTCTAATAGTTAATACACTTATTAAATTTATCAATTTTTTTTAATTCAGAGAGATGGTCATTACAAAATTTTGTATGAGGAAAAAATGGAATATGCAGTATTACAGGACATTCTAATAAGGCTGGATAAAATAATCAAACATTTATACAAGGAAAATTAAAGATAAGTGTATATGTAAAATTTTCTGTTTCTGTATTGTTTGTTTGTATGAATTATATATACGTAGGTCAGTCTTGTACATGTAAATTATGTGCAAAAGTCAATAAGCATGTTTAGATTTGCTTCGTATGGTTTATTTTGTCTCATTAATATCTCGTTAGACACTGGTAGAGAACATTTTTTACAAAGAATATGAACGTAGGTCGGAAATGTGACATTATTTCATGAAGAAGTGGACGAATTTGTGCGCAATTGGCTTTGGGACAAAACACTGTAAATTCAGTGCTGAAAATTGCTACATACTTTGTTTATACACGAGTTTTTCAAACATTGTGATTCATATTTGACTGACCCCCGTACAATAATGGGTATAAAAAAGATATAAAGATACACACATCTTGAGAATGTATAATGTATTTGTTAAAACTTTTTATAACTTTTTTTTGTAATACCTTATATTCAAAATTTCATATGTGTGTATTATGTTCGGTATCAATATTCTTACTCATTATGGTATAATGTATGTACAGAGTTTGTTGTGATATATAAGTCATTAAAATAATTTGTATGTAAGATAACTCTTACTTGAAAATGTAAGGGAAACGTGAGGCGTATTTTGAATGGCTTTAAAAGTTTGTTATATATAGTTACTACATTCTCTCCCCCACTTCTCCCCTGATTGATGTTAATAGTATATATAATTATGAGATAATTATACATAATTAATGAGATTAATGAGTATTAACCCTAGAACTTTTGGGAGAGGGCAAAGTGTGAGGGGGTTATGGGAATCCCCAAAAATTCACAAATAAAGAAATTTTAATGCTTTGCGGATAAGTGTCAGCAAATGGCTACCAGGTGTTTCAATGGATACACGAGGAAAGAAGCCGAATTACTTTTACTAATGATTTTACATAGCTGTAGAAGTAGAGTGAGAAAAGAAACTCAAGAATAATCTCGGTTTAGACAATGATGCCCCAGTGGTGATACAATACGAAGATAAGAATCTTTAGAAAAATATTTGCATATCCCCATTGTGTGTCAATGTGGACAATAAGTGTTGCATCCTTGTAATTCACTCAGTAATAATCATTATATAATGTATTTTGATGCACAATGATATAACACATGTTGCCTATATTTAGACTATTACAAGGATATGCAACAAATGAATATCCACTTTAAAATGTTAATTGGTTTTACTAAAGAAATTCTATCCAGAGAATAGTTTTTCTCAATTTTCTGCTTTACTACTTTTTTCTAACTACACCCAAAACGAAAGAAATGATTTATTCCATTTACCATCCTTTGTATAATATTTAATTATGTTATATATCAGATATATTAGTTACCAATTTGTACCAAAACTATATAATTGCATCGTTACAAACTATGAAATGTATACAATTTGCATATTCTCTACTCAATGAACCATGGACCTGTGCTTGTGTTAGTGTTATACGAGACGCCAAAATCCCTGAGGCCTATTTAAACGTTAGAGAGATTTGTATTTTTCAGAAATGTTTGATCTATTTTATACTGGAGCTGACATAATTAAATAATGGAACATTTTGAGGGGAGGGGTGAGGGAGTGTAAAGACGAAAAATTGATCAAAAATCTTTGATTATCTATAAGGAACAACATGAAGTACTGCAATCTGTACCATATGTACGGTTTAATTACCGCATGAATTTTCTTTTCTTAAAATTTTTTACCTGCCATGTAAATTGCCATATTCAGGCTGCTGCAAGATGATGCATGGATTGTGAGGATAGGATATATTCCTGCGCAATATGTTAACGGCACTACCGAATATAGATATGTTGATTGATTAGCAAGCAACACTATCAAACGATAAAGCCAAACGGGAAATGCGGCCAGTAAAGGAGTGGTGTAAGATAGCTCAAGCGTTAGACTAGTGGTGAGAGTAAATCGATGCAACATCTTTTAGTAACCCAAATATAGAAACATACCTTTGCAATATTAAGCTACGTCTCACACTGTACATATATATGTATACTGTCATATATAACATTTATTGATTGTTATAATGTAAGGTTTATCCCATTATATGCATGAAAATATAACTGTGAACACTGAAAACAAGTCATCTTTTGGGAGAAAAAACGTTAAAAACGTTTTATTACATTTTATAAAATTTTTCTCTAAAAAAATTTTAACATGCACATTTCAGATTAAAACTCTGTATATACATGTAATATTTATAGTATTTAATATAGTTCATGCAAATAAATTATAGAATGAGTATTTTGCTTTTTGCATTTTATTTTAGATGTACTAAGTTCATACTGTCATTCTTTAATTAACTACATGCATGCAGGATTTTAAATGTTCAGCATACCAAGCACCAAATTAATATTCTCTTTCTATACTTTACAAGATATAATATACTACTATCTAAAATATATTATACTTTCTATCTAAAATATATTATATGAATTATTTATCGTACAAATGAAAAAGTTTTATTGTTAAAAGCAAAATTATGCAATATAATACAATGATACTTATATCACTTTAGAAAGAATTTCATCACGTGTTCATACTCGCGTACGAACGCGTACGTGTGTAATATGTAAGACATTTTAAAAGTTATAATGATATCTTTAACTTTGTTTAAAAATGGCAAAAATGTATTTTACTTAAGAATTTTTCATTTGTGCAATATATATATATAAAACATGCTTATTTTTATATATTTTGGATAATATGTCAGATATGCATATATCATAAAATATATTTACATATTTTATAATATATTTTTAACTAAATGGTAAATAGTAATCGTCCTACAGAATGCATAAAAAACAATTTTAATGATGAAAGTAATTAATTAATAAAGAAAGTAAGCAAAAAACTACAGGCAACTATAAACATATATAAAACTAATAATTAGATATATAATGCAATTTTATGCTTATTCCATTAAAAACAATTTCTCCATTTTAAATAGAGCTCCTCAAACAAGGTGATCTCCTTAAAAGAAATTATATGAGAAGGTAGAATAATTAATAAGTATTAAAAGATTAGTTAAACTGTCCAGTTACACAATTACTAAAAATATATTCAAAAATATAAACTTTCAAAATTTGTACAAACTTTACTATTTCTTGCTGAATACAAGATGCTTTTGTTCCACATATTATTGATGAATGTTATATAATTCACAACAAACGTATAACAACATAATTAAGAATCAAATATATTAAGATTCTTTTAATTTATTACGATAGCAAGGAAATATACAGGACACAGGGAGATAGGGCTTATATAAGTGACTTGTGTCCTTTGCAATTCTGTAATTTGGTTAGTTGGCAACACTAACACATTAATCATCCTAAAATCACTCAATAGTATCATTAGTAATACAAAACAAAAATAGCTTATTGTCAACAGCATTGCAATTTTCCTTACAAGTATTCCTTTACATTTTATAAAGTAATTTTGCTGATATTACACAAAGTTGCAAAACAATTACAATAAACAATTGATATCAGACACAAATTACACAACTCTTGTTGTCATGCATTTTAATTTATGGTATGTGCCATAAAATTATTCTTTACTTAATGATGTATAATATAATAATTTTCACTATATTTCATAGTTTTACTTATAAACTATATTAGTAAAAGAAATTATATTAAAGAAATTTCATTAAAAAACACATTGAATTACCTAAATGTTTTTTTAATAAAATGTTATTAATACTGGTAACAATTTTAATGTCAATTTATATTTATATTAAAATATATAAGCAATAATGTTAATTGAGATATTGAATCATAAAATAAAACAATAGGCTATTGCATGGACAACAATTTACCGAAATCTTGATTGAAGCACTGCAAAATGAAAAATAAATTAGCGAATGAAATTCGTGTAAAACAGTTTAATTCTCTACAATCTATCATTTCGTTACCTATTTTTTGTACACTTTGCATATGTTAAAATAAAGTGAGAATGGAGAATAATAAAATGGTAGTGGAAGATTCATATTTTAATCATAGAAATTTAAAAATTCAGGAAGAATATCTACGATTCGACAATTAGCTTAATATTCATGAATATAAAACAATATACACCTGTAAATTCCTCTTGTATAAACTACGTCAAATCGTGCGATATTTGGCGATAGATTCTGAAATACTTTATATAAAATTGATAATACCGATACTTTATTAATTTTATACAAAATAATGATGAATGAAATCATTTCGTAACGCCCAATATCGCAAAATGCATAGTTTTTATAAGGTAAATTTCCGATGTTCCATTGTTTTGTACGTTCTAATAAAAATAAATTAAGAATGAAGAATACAATTTTTTCATTTGGAATTTCATTTCTCAGTAAATAGAGATTTAAGTAGAGTACACGTACACTTATCCAACTATGGATTGCATATATGATATATATTAGATTAATTTAAATATTTGGTTGATCTAGTTAACATCTACATTGTAGATATTTAGTTAGAAGTTAGTCAAGAGTATGCATACTTCACAAATTGTCAAACTCGATTTCCTTAGAAATGTGATCTCGAACGAAAAAATGTTATTCTACATTTTTTATTTATTTTTGCATGTGGAATAAACTTGTGCCAGTTTCATGATTCGATAATGACCGAGCTATATTAACCGACGCGTTCCTATACCTGGGCCATTAAGGACCATATTATTATGCTTGCAATATCTTACGATTAATCGCAATGTAAAGATCGCTTTTCTCTCATATAGAAAAAAATCTTCAATGAACGAATCAGCATTGTTTAGCTTATTATTATTGTGGGTGTTGCGTTACCCGTGGGTGTTGCGTTATTAAACTGCGGAGAATCTATACTCCGAGTGTTAAGATACAGAGTTAATACTACAAATGTACAATAATAATATTAGTAATAATGTGTACTATTCCTTTTTATTTAGATATTCGCTTCCGTGCAAGTTAAAATTAGAATATTAAAAAACACTTCTTATATATTAAAAATATAGTATCTTAAACAAACGTTTTATACATGATATGTATTGAAAATTCTTACCTCGTCGAAGAAGACTTGCGTTTTCCTAAGTATATGTTTTAATTCGGTTAGTTCCAGGAAATTACGTTTAAGCGTTTCTGCATTTTGATTCACTTCCCGCAATTCATTTTCCAGCTTTTCGAATGTCGCTTCGAGATCTATCATCTCCCTGGGTTGCGGAGCTTCTGGATTCTCTCCAGTGTCGAGCATGGGAATGCCATCTTTTTTGATTTCTTTCTCCAAGTATCGTAATTTGCGTTCCATTTCATCGCAACGGCGTACTTCGTTAACGAACTTTCGTTGAAAAGCATTAACATCTGGGTTAAGCTGCATAAAGAACCATTTAAAGTGAATTATGATACGATATGATGAACGATAGGGGCAGAATAAACTTCGGTTAAAGCACGAAATTTATTCGCTAAATCTTATTTGTACAAATATTGCATAATTCTCATGTGGTTGTGAAGTCTTAAAATAGTATATAGTAGTATGCACGTAAATATAAAGTACTGGATTAGCCTGAATCGGCGTTATTTAGATTTTTTCATAGTTGGTGAGCGCGGAACGTTCGATATAATGGCTAAAAACGATACGTTGTAAGATAGGGCAGTTGTCGATAGCTTGACAGTCACTTGTAGTTGACTGAAAATGGTAACTTGAAGAAAGTAGATAAGAGATAGCGATCGTAGCCATTATTTAGCCGGTTCGAATATAGAACTTTATCTTCATTTGAATTTATTTTAGAAATATAGAACTTCTTTGATACTAATCCATTATCGCGTAAAACTCAGTTAACAGTTTCTGTCGATATGATCTTTTTAAATGATTGATAATGTCGATTGTATCGTTAAATTTGAAATACTAATCCTTGAATTTATTTTAATTTGTCTTAATATGTATTACCTGACAGAATAATTTTTTCTTCCATGCTCTACTGTATTGTACAACACATTATAATATATATTATATTTATACTTATTTATCATTTTTTTTTCATTATTTTTTTTATTTCTCTTAAATATATATCATGATGGTGCAACTTTATAACTAATCTTTGTATAGAAATATTCGTGTCTATACTTTATAAAACCATAATATGGAATCGTTTGTTATTAAAGAATGTAAAGGAAGATCAAATTTAACATAACATTGAAAAAAAGGGAAGAAAATTTGAATAAATAGTGAAATATAGTTAAAGAAAGAAAAACTTTAATGACCCTTCCTGTTCCTAATTGATTAAAGACATATTAAAGATACAAAATTATGTTTTTGTATCTTTGATCATTTTTAAATATCATTTTACCATTTTCATTGAAAAGTTATAAAGCTAAACAAAAATTTTGTTAACCCTTTGAGCGCCCACTATTCACAACAAAGCACATGTTGCCTACTTTTTATAACGAAATACAAGCTGAGCTGACTGAAATTTCGTTGTAAAATATGTTGATTGTAACTGAAATAATTTGCAGTGTGTAATTTGAAGGCATCTTCTGCTTTGTTTATCCAATATAAGTAAATCTTCAATTTTGGAAGCTACAAAGAAGGTTTGATTATATTTGTTCTAACATCCAATCCATAACGCTCAAAGGGTTAAACCTAGATAAAACGCATATGGTACCTAACACATACTGAATATATTGAAATATGAAGTCATATGTTAATGAAACTTAACAATAATTTAAAAAATCTATATAACGTTACTTACCTTTATATAATAGTTCTAGCTTATTAAAATAATTTATGTATATTACAGGATATTTATTACAAATATTATTTACTTTAATAAAATTTTGTTATTTTAGATGTTTGTATAAACGTGCAATTTTCTAAATGTGTAATTTACACATTGATTAGGAAAATAAGTTTTCGCTTTATGTGAATTCTATTAATTTTATATTGATAAGGATCAATGAACGTTCATTAAATTATACTTCTTAATTTGAAAATTGATTATTTTCTTACAAAAATATAATATGTAGATACAAAAATTTCATAAATATTTTGTATCAGAATATAAAATATTAATAATATTAAACTTACATCTCGAAATTGTACAAGACCAAGTTCGCCAAGTTCTGAGACACAAGCATAAGCTGCTTCACTTTGTAAAAAGAGTTGACACAAGGTCATCTCTTCGCTTCGAAAAAGCGATCCCATATTTGATTTCGACAAGTAATGCCGTTAAGTTAAAAGTACTGGAAATACTACGAAATACAAGTTTTCTCGAACTAAATGTTAAAAAGAAAGTACCGCGATAAATTCGCTAAGAGTTTACACTGTTTAAAGACCAAGTGCCTTTTACTAAACGTACGGCGGACATGCCAACTTTCTGATTTCGGTTACAGAAATAATCAATAGGGGAGTCACGAGGTAAGATGGGCATAAGTCACAAGGTAATGGTGTGTTGCTACTCACATTTTTAGTTAACGCCCAGAAGCTACGCTAGCGACAGTATTGTCCTTCGTTTGATAGAGAGAGAAATGAAATACAAACGTGTACACTGATTTTTCATAGAATTTAGTTTACTAATAGTAAATATTAATTTTTTAACAGTAATTTCAAATTAGAAATCCTTCAAATTGAGAACCTGAAAATAAAAAAAGTGTCAATTGGTATTTTACGTTTTAGAAAAATAAGTTACATGAATATTATTCCCATATTATCTTACACATTTATCCGTAATTCGTGCATTGGCCACTAGATGTCGGACTTTGTTGCTATCATCACCATAGAGTACTTTGAGGTCATATGATCAGTTTGTGATTTCGTATTAAATTAAAGGAGTGTCTCAGTTTGATGAGTGTAGTGTCTCTTTTTAAATAAAAATGTTTAAATTATTTTTGTGTTTCATAGCTGCGTTAGTTGCAGGTATAATCTTTATATAAACTTTCAAGTAATACTTAAACTTAATTTTGTATTGTTCGTTTAATTAATGAAGTTAAAGCTATTAAAATTAATATTCTTCTGTTACAGTCAAAGCAAGTGGAGATTTTGTGGTCCTGCACAGCCCAAATAGTGTTTTATTTAGTGGCAATGAAGAAGTCGAGCAAAGTTTATTGAAAGAAGTATTAGCTGCTGGATTAGGTTTCACTGTTAAACTGGTGCATTTTTTTTGTTAATATTTTATATTCAAGTTACAAATCATGCATAGCATTTAGAAAATCACAGCGTAATGAAAATGAAAATGCTAACTTATTGGCGTACTAACTGTTAGTTTAAAGTATACTATATGGTTATTGTTGTATTATAATACTGATAATATATCATACAAATGCAGCTATCCACTTAAGTTCATATGTTTTTATAAAATTAGAAATGATCCAGATACGTACTATGTGCTTTTAATAAAGGATTCATTAGGATGGCGTAGGGGCCTATCTCTATTCTTTTTCTTCTTTACTTCTGATAACGCTACTTCTTATCAATTTATATATCATGTTATAAATACCATTGCTTGTTATGAATAGAATTAATAATTTGATTACACATAATCTTTACATTGAAAATGATTTTTCTTTAAAATTAAACTAATGGTTAACTAAATAGGTTTCCTTAGATTATAATAGTTTGAATGTTAATTATGCTTTATTGTTATATTATTATAGAGAGGAATATGGAGTGGCATCTCTATCACTGATCCATTTAGCCTTCCAGAAGCTGTTGTTGCAATAGTAATAGAAGGAGTAGATTCCATAGATGTACCAAGAGGTAAAAGGTTTCCTTTAAATGTTAATGAAGTTGAAGAAACTACATGGCAGGCCCTTAGAGAACGTCTTGAAGAAAGAGATAATAATAACACTTTAGTGAGAATATCTTTAGGTGATGGCCTAGATGCTGTAAGTATTTCTAAACTATTTTCTTTTAATCAAATGAACAGTTTAAACAATAATAATTTACTTGTAAAATGATTAAAGTATCATAGCATTTATTAAAATAATTTTCGTACAATATAAATTTAGCTAGGACAGTCTGCTCTTGGAGAACTAAAACCCACTCCTATCGATGAAACATCTTTAAGAGCTTTAAATTTAAGGAAGGAAGAGGACAGGAAGTTCCTCGAAGAAGTACAATTACTCCATGCTATTGCTAAAAAGGCACCTTCGGCAATCAAACCAGATTCAAAATCTGACATTTATTGGCTTGTTATATCAGGCTTACGTCCTATTTTTGATGCTTATGGGAGTAATTCAACTACTTCAAGAGAAGCTTTATCATTGTTAAATAATGCTCTGAATGCTATTAATGATGCATTTATTCAAGCATATGATGGTCAGGTAAGAAATATATAACAAAGAAATACACATAAAAAAATTAATTTCAGTAATTCTTTTATTCTGTAATTTAGGTGATGGTTGTGGCCTTTACAAATGATGCGAGCAAAGTACATCATATCCGTTCAGTTACTCTAGAACGACAGAAAAGGGATACACCAGATGTGGTTTGTACTTTTATATTTATATATTATCTTTAGAGAAATAAGTCAAAGATTACACCACAAGTATATTCTGAATCATAAAATTAAGCAAAATTGACTTTCTTCAATCTTTATATTTGTAGATACATATTCCAGCTACTATACCTTTTTGAGAATTATAATTTCTTGATGTGTTGTTGCATTTGATAAGAAATAAACAAATATATATACACAGAGAGTATATAGTATATAATGCATAGATGGAGTGAGTCACTCAAGGCTGGAATCTCAAATTTATTCTAAACTATTAATTATTCTAAAAAATATTTCAAGTTGAAGTTAAAGGGTTTCAAGGACAGTATAATTTAACATAAATACTTTTTTTTAAATATAATATATCTTTTTAATATATTAACAAATTTCATTAAACAAAATTTGACCTTAATATGTCCATGTATAACAAACAATTCACATTAAATTATGTGTCTTGAAATCATTAGACTTTAGCTTGGGACACTTTTTGGTATAATTAATAGTTTCAAAAATATTTTATGTTCTAGTTTTATGTGACTTATTCATGTTTATATATATATATGTTGTAAGAAAATTTTCAGTTTTTGTGACTTTTGATGATTTGATGATTTGATTTGATCACTAGCTATAGACATTGATGTGCTTTGCACAATGCATTTATCAGCTACCTTCTATTTTTTTAAATTTTAAGTCAATTTAAGATTGATAGCTTGTATATGAATTAATATAATATAATATAAATATGTAAGTTTTGGCAAAAAATCAATTGGACATAATTTTATATGACCAATGAATATTTATTTTTTAATGTTTCATTATACTTTTTATATCTTATAGTTAACAGATTATGTACACTTTTTGTATAGAATTTACATTTATTATATTATGCTCTACTTATCCAATTTACTTGTTAAGTTGGTTATAATGAAAACTTATTTATAAAACAGATATTTGAGAGTCCATGTGTATAATATATATTAGGATATTTTATGTTACATTTGATATACCCAATAATGTGAGGTTATAGCATGGAACTGATTGTCCACAGTATGCCCACTTAAAACTTATGCTTTATGTAGAATATTGAATCTATGATAAAAAATATTAAAAATAATAACGATAAATGTTTTTAGTTCATTTGAATAACAAGTACATCTGCATTGCAAGTATAATAAAAGTTGCATCTAAATATTTAATAATTGTACTTAATACCTACATATTTTGTAGGATGATACAACTAAAGCTGTAGAAACCCCTTCGGAAGCTAAACGGGTGAAAAGTAATACAGTGTTTAGTAATGATAATAATAATAAAGCGATAAAGGTATGTTCAGATTATTGCATGGACAAATTATTTTGTTAAAAGTGAAAAAGTGTACAAAAGTAGAGAAAGCTTTCTGCATGAGTTTCAAACATGTTAATGAATTAAGCAGTACAATATTTGTGATTGAATAATTCAAAATACTCTTTTGTTTGGTACGATAAATTATCAGGAAATATTCAGCATTCCATTTTAGTATACAGAACATAATAAAGCAAACAAAATTGATATGGAGCACATCTTAACAAGAAGAGCATACAGTATTCAAATCATTAACTTAAAGGTTACACATAGTATCTGCAAGATAAAGCAATAATTCTGACCACCTTAATTGTCTTACCACTTTTTTTGTAATACCCTGTGTATATTACTGACAAAATGTAATGATCAAATAATATATACGTTACCTGGGCAAAGTATAGATTGCCAATATCATTTGAAGAATCTTATTTCACATTTTATGTAGTCAATGTGTACATTGTTTGATTTTACAGTTTGTTGGTAACAGGTGCAGGGTATTCACAGGTTTAATATACGTAATGTTCTTTCTTTATCAAGATGTGGCCCGAGCGTCTATGATTTTCTTGTACAGATTATAATTACTATATTCTGTAACGGTCAAGTCATTATATGAATGATAGAAAAATTTATTGGAACAATTACATTTTATATGATATTTTTATTTTGTGATGTGATATAATTCTTCGCAATTTAAAAATATTTTTAGAATTTAAAAAATTTCATTGTATCTGTATTTTTATTTCCCATGTTTATAATATTACTAAGTGCATACGTAACGTAAGACTGATTATTAAATTAGGTTTGGATTATTTGAAGTCATGCAATATATATGCATATATTGCTTACATAAATACATGTATTTATAGCAAGATCAACAACATGAAAACACAAATATAAAAGATGAAGAGGATTCAGATACAAGTGTTAAGAATGCTAATAAGTCTTCTAGTGGTATGAAAAATTCTACAAATAGTGGTTCGCATAATGATAGTGGAATCAAAGAAAGTGGTCAGGAATTGACTAATATGGAGAATACTAAAAATTACAACACACAGAGTGTAGGACAGGTATCACAAACACCTTAACATACATTTTAAAGTTTTGTTTTGCATATTATTTGAAAATTTATATGCATTTGACCATACCAAAATTCGGATACGCTTATTGGGGGAATGTTAAATATCTTTTAATTTGTTTTAGCGAGTACATTTCAGTAAAAGAAAATACTTTTAGCTTTTCTATTTTGTTAGCGTAACATGATACATAAATATAATTTTATGTATGCTTTTGTTGATTTTTGTATATGATTTTAATGAATTAAGTATATATAAATATGTATATATTTGTGGTATTGGATATATTAATAGGATACATCGAAATATATAGTTCATAAAATGTAAGGCAATAATTAGAATTTTTTGCCATTTCATAATTTAAAACTTTTTACTTAAAATGTATTAACGATTAAAATTTTTTATAAGGAAGCTTTTCAAAGTAATAATCTTCGATTTTTATGAAATTTACGTAAAATGCTGTTTAAATCTTTGACTCTGTACAATGGCCTATTTTTGTCACCTGTGAGAAACACTCCAGCAAACATTCATGTCCATTATTGCCATATATAATACTTTCATTCATTGAAAATATTTAAATGTATTATTTATATTATCACATGCTTCTTTTACTTCTGGAATCCAAAAATTTATAGAATAACATATAACACATAATCTTTTATATAATATTATTAAAAGTAAAATAAGATTATTTTTTATAATGTACAAAAATCAGGAAGTTTTACATGATAATATAATGATTGAAAGTACAATGATTAAAGTAAAGAAGGCATGTGGTTTCATTCTTAAAATGTTATTAACGTGCTTATATAATAATTCATCCGAAGCTTCAAAAAATACAACTTTTTTCTCTGCTTCTTTTAGATTTTTTGTTATCAATGTTGTATTTTATTTGAATATCTATTGAATTATATATCTTGAGCTTGGTTTATATAAGCGAGATATCCCAACTGCTAATAGTTAATTTTGATAAGATTTTGTAAAGAAAGTAGTTTTTAAAAATTAATTTATTTTATGTCTCTATGTGCCATCGTCATTTCTTGAAGTTTAGGATGAAAATGTATTTTTTTTTATATTTCGAAAACTATTCCGCTTATAGGAAAAATTTTGCTTAGTTATACAATGCTTGTTTTAGCGATTTTTAATTATAATTTTGTATTAAATGATTAAGTTGAAATGTTTTATTGTGCATGACAAATACAATGTCGTATATTATTCGATAAGATGCATGATGATTTTATGATAGTGAACTGTAACATGTAATATGTAAATATTTAACACGTTCTGTGGCATGAAAAGAGTATGCATTGCAGCAATACTTCCAATTTGAAGAAAACAGTTACGATAAATATCTAATTATAAGGAAAAGTAGTAGTTGTACTGCATTTTTGGCAATCTGATCATCTCCATGATTCAAGTGACACGGAATGTGTTAGGTGGTGTACTCACGGTGTATGATTTAGCGACCTACATACCCTACTTACATACAGATCTGGTTTGGTCGTATCCATTGTCATAAAAGAGCAATGGTGAAGAAGTATTTTTTCCTAGTTAATATATTTGGTTTCACTAATAATCATACATTGTGGGAATATAACTTACGGTTCAATGCAATTGAGTGTATCTCTGTTGTACAACATTTTTCGTACTCTTTTAGTCTCTTCAGTTGTGCTTATATGACAAAGATTCGGTTGATTGAGTAAACTTATAAGAACGATTTATGGTGGTAAAAAAACGATCGTTGTAATCCTTTATAAGTCTTTTTTATTTGCATCGAATTTTAAAGTTACGAAAAATATTGTTCAAAAATCAATTAGTTTTAATTAGTATTTTAATTTAAGTTTTAGAATTAATATTTTTATTTAAATACAAAATATAAAATTTCTTTACGGATTTTACGGTATTATATCAGCTACATTTTACATAACTAAAGATAGTTTTATTTATTGCTGTTATTGCGTACTAGAATTGTTGATATTATATATAGACAACTTAGAACGTAATTAATAAATATATTAAAGTTGAGAATTTTTGTAACTAATATGTAATAATCAACTATAACAGAATATAATATCTCATACATTAAGTTTTATGTTTCAGGAAGTGCAAGGCCTCGCGCAAACATACTCGGAAAATTATCCTGTCATGTTCAATATTTTCTTATGGTTTGGGGTTGTTTTTGTCTTTTCGCTCCTTGCTATTTGCAGTACGTAATCATTTTTTATTACTACAATTTTACGTAATAATGTGCATAATACTATTTTCGATTTTTATTTGTTATAAAAACAGTTACAATTTCTCAAATGGACCCGGGACGAGATTCAATAATATACAGGATGACTTCTAATCGTATGAAGAAGGACAATTAAATGTAAGCACAAGTTAATAATGTTCAAATTAAAAATTGTACTCCATACAATTTACATTCAATTTATCAAAATTGTTCAATAAGCATACCAAATTCTATTTGCTAAGGTACACAACTAATGAAAACTCCTTTACATCTCTTGTTAGCAATGTAATCAACTACTATACTATGCTAATGTATAAAGTACTTGTAAACAATCAATCAGTTATTACTAATTGTTTAAGGCAATGTAAATAAATATTTAGGATTTCTGTTATATATTATGCTGCAGTTAAACAAGTAAGATTATGTAACAATGTAGAAATACATTTAAAATTTTAAATAGATTCAAATTAAAATAGATTTAGATTACAGCAGATTAGCTTAATCTTACCTTGATACGCAATGGCGACACGATACGGAGTTATACAAATGAATACTCATTATAAGATGTTTATTCCACAGTACACGTGAGCCTTCGACTAAGTCCGTTACTTTTTATCAATATTCAGTTTAACTCGTTTCAGCATAGAGTGCAGAGTATTTTTATAACTAAACGTCATAATTTAAGTTTTTATTTCGTTTAATCTTCGCTTTGAGTGCATTATAACATATTTATTCCAATTTATGTACGGTTTTACTGTTTTGTACATGTTTACCTCTCTTGTGCTTTCAAGTTCCATTTTTTTTACAGCTGCATTAGATTTCATTTTATATGTACAGGTAAGTACGAAAATTTGTTAAATTTTTCTATGTCAATTATTTGTTTCATTTTACATTTTCTTCTTTTGTTATTCAGGTATTAATCACATTAAATGAAAGCGCTTCATATAAGTGTAGACTTATTCTTCACCTTTGAAATCATCCTGTAATGTATAAAATCAAGTAATAAAATGTTTCAAACGTAACAATATTTTCGGTGTTACGCATAACGAAAGGTAGTGTTATTTTCTCACAAGGTACGAACCTTGTATAAAAGATCTTTTTAATCACGTTCCGAATTGTCCGAACAACTATTGTTATTTGATACTCTTGCGTGCAAAGGCGTACGTAGTTTCATCATCTATTAAAGTGAAACAGACTTTAGCGATCCATCGCGTGTATTTTTATTTAATCGGCTAACGAATACGATTGAAAAGGATATGCGAAATAATTCGAAATATACATATATTTTTCATTTTCAGTGGAATTTACGCGTGTTTCAGAAACATATGCACATAATTTTCTTATACACTAAGCAACTGTCATACTGTGTTATAATTTAAAAATGAGATCATAATGTATACCTGTCGGGGATTAAATGGTTTGGGGTTGAAGTAATGTAATAGTATTGTCAATTGGCGTCAGAAGAATAAGTTCTATATCTTCGATAGAGTGGTACTTTATTGAACCGTCTGGTACTACACATGTTACACTATCCAAAACTTGACTGTTTCAAAAATTTAGGGATATGGACCGTAAGACAAAACAATCTTAATTTGTCGATAGATATTAACGTTATATTAATAATATTCTTGTACTCTTGAGGGTAGTTTAATGGCAAATAATATTTTGTGAAATAAACCTAAAGCTTAGGCTGTTCAGTATTTCAGAGGAACCGGAGAGACCATCCCGATATATTTGACATCCCGTATTATAAAATGCTTCAGAAATATTTGCAACTTTTGGGGCAAGATCCTTATCAAAGCAACGAAATCAGGAAAATTATATTAATTGTAATTGTGATTAGTGGAGCAAGTGTTTTTATTCCAACGGTAAGAAAAATAGATGAGTTGAGTGATCAATAGACAACGACTGTAGATAATGCGATGAAACTTAACGGAGTGAATTGAATAATTTGGGGTTGCGGTATAATTCTGATTCAATAGTCAATAGAAGTTTATGTGTCATTGCGTAAGAAGGATATGGACGCAGTTATCGAATGTCTACCGCATTTGATTGCAACTGCGACCAGCATGGTTAAAATATTGAATATCTATATCTATCGGCAAAATGTATGTAGATTCGTTATTAAAATAACAAATTTTTGTGCATGCGAGATAGTGCAAAATCGTGTTATATTTTAGTTTAAGAAAATGTTCGATTTTATATCGAAAGAATGGGAACAGTTGAAGTTCAGTGATGAATTAGACGTATTAGAAGAACTTACATTGCAAGGAAGCAAAGTAGCACAATTATATAGAAGTAAGTTATTCTATTTTAATTTGTTTACTCGAACATTTACGAGTGTTTTGTTTAATGTTTTTCAGACACGTTGCTGTCATTTATGTCACTTTTTCTGATGGCGCCTCTAATTGTCCCTATGCTCGATGTAATCCTCCCTTTAAATGAGACTCGACCGCGTCAACAGCTATTAAGGGTTAATTACTTAATTTTCGACGAGAAGGAATACTTTTTTTACATATACTTCCAGTTATTTTGGGCAGCAATCGCTATTGTCCTAATCATAGTTACTGTAGATTCTTTGTATATCCTTGTTATTCACCATACCAGCGGACTATTGGCCGTGTGTGGGTAAATATAATAAAAATTAAAAGAATACCCAATTATTATATTATTACATGCGTTATCTTCACATGTGCTAAGAATATCTTACACTTGGTATTGCAAATATGTAGGTATCAGATCCAGAAAGTAACAGAAAATCGTACTGTTCTCGCTAATGAAGCTGATGCATATACACAATTCAGAAATTGTATTATCGCACACGACAGAGCAATCCAGTTTGTACTCATCAACGATAATATAGCATAATATAGTCACTAACTGATACTGTTCTTGATTAATTAATTCTCGTGTTATATTTTTCGAGGTTTTATAATATATTAAATGAAAGTAGCCGATTCAGTTATCTGCTTCAGGTTGGATTAAACATGATGGGTATAAGTGTAACAGCCGTTCAAGTAAAAATATAATGCAACGAACAAATGTAGACAGAGTTTGTAAAGTGTTTCACTCAATTAATAACTTTATGTTTTAGACGGTAGCAAATTTCGATAGACCGGAAGAAGCAATTAGAACTGCTGTATTCCTCGGAGCCGAACAATTTCATTTATTTGTGATTAGCCTTCCTGGGCAGGTACTCCTCGATCATTGTTCTACCCTCTCAGATAATATGTATGTTTTTGTTGCACGAATATACCATACAATTGATTTAAATAATCATAACTTTTATCATTGAATTGACAGATATAGTTCCTTGTGGTATAATATACCGGTAAAAGCTCAGAAAATGCTTCATACGATGCAAATAAGAAGTAAAAGGGCATGCTCATTGACAGCAGGTGGATTATATGAAATGAATATGGAAAACTTTGGGGTAGTATGTAGCAGTGTAGCATTATTATCACAATTAATTCATCGCATTAATTATTATTAATCGTCCTTTTATTTCTAGACTTTTAAAACGTGCATGTCGTATTTCACGATGTTAATGTCACTGAGGGAATGATTTTGCATTATTTCCCCAAAATATATTTAGTCGTGATTACTCCACTTGATATCTGGATTGTATAAGAACGCGGATACAATGTGGATAACAGAATAAATAATCGATATGTAATTTTGATATTAGATAGTTTAGATGATGTTAGACGGGCAAATAAAATTATTAAATCAACCGTTCCATACAATGATGTGGTTGATTTTACATTTATTAGCTTAACCACGATAGTGTTAACGAAACATACCTAATTTTAACGAAGTTTGCGTACTAATTAGATTGCAGGAAAAAGTATTTGATACGTATCTTTTTTTTATTGACCGTAGTGGAAGTTGCACTATATAAAAAACATGCAAACGAAGAAATATTTTCAGTATTAGCACAACGAAAGACAGGTTTCTTTTTTCACGATGTATGGAGTTCGTATACACGATTTTTCCGATGATATTCTTAATCGTTAGATTCAAACAATTGTTGTAGTTCAATAATCTTATTTAATCTGACAATAGATACATTAATAAAACAGACATGTAAAATAACTCGAAATGTTCGATCTTCGATTTTCAGTGCAATTTACGGGCATTTCAGGAACATGTGTACATAATTATCTTATACACTATGCAGCTGTCACACAATGTTATAATTTAAAAATGAGATCGTAATGCGCACCTGTCGAAGATCAAACGGTTTGGGGTTGAAGTAACGTAACAGCGTTGTTACTTGGCATCAGACATTCACGATTTCTGTTCGACTGATATCAATTGTACTTCGACCCTATAAAGAATAAGTTTCATATTTTTAGTAGAGCTCAGTTTTATCGAACCGTTTGTTTTTACGCATGTTACATTATACCTGAAATATTGCTGTTCCAGAAGCATAGAAATATGAGCTGTAAGGGGAAACGAAAACGAGTATAACATGACGATATTAATTTTGTATTTAATATGATAATATTTATCCAGTATATTTAGCGTAGTTTGATAACAAATGTTGAATAAATCTAAACATGGCCTATTTAGTATTTCAGAGGAGCAGAAGGGAAGATCTCGATATGTTTGATATCCCGCACTTCAAAATGCTTCAGAAATATTTGCAATTTTTGGGGCAAGATCCTCGTCAAGGAAGCGAAACCAGAAAAATTATTTTATTTGTAATGATAATTACTACAGCAGGCATTTTTATTCCAACGGTAAGGAAAAGAAGTGTTGAGTGTTTGATAGGAAAAGAGTGTAGATAGCGCAAAGAAACTGAATTGAGTGAATTCTGCGTAATAAAGAAACTAATCAGGTACCATTGTTAAACAATTTGGGGTTGCGGTACGATCCTGATTCGATAGTCAATAGAAATTTATGTGTCATTCTGTGACAAGGATATCGACGGGGTGATCGAGTGTCTACCGCACCTAATTGCAACTGTGACTAGCATTGTTAAAATATTAAATATGTATATTCATCGGGAAAATGTATGTACACTCGTCATCGTACTAACAAATTTTTAAGTGTATGGAATATTTTTTGTACAAACGTGTTATATTATAGTTTAAGAAAATGTTTGATTTCGTGGCAGAAGAGTGGGAGCAATTGAAATTGAACAATGAATTGCACGTATTGGAAGAAATCATGTTGCAAGGAAGCAAAATTGCACAACTATATAGGCGTGAGTTATTTTGTTATAATTTTTCTATTCGCGGACGTCTATAAACATTTTTTTTATCATTTTTCAGATACACTATTGTCCTCTGTGACACTTTTTATGCTGACTCCGTTGCTTTCCCCTATGCTCGATTTGGTCCTTCCTTTAAATGAAACGCGATCGCGCTTGTACCTGTTCAGAGTCAATTACTTACTTTTCGACGATGATGAATACTTTTATTTTGTATACTTCCAGTTAGCTTGGGGAGCAACCGTTGTTGCTGTGATTGTAGTTACAATAGACTCATTATATATTCTTATAGTTCACCACATTAGCGGATTATTGGCTGTGTGTGGGTAAATATAATAATGTTAAACTAAGATACTCAATTATATTATTATCTATGCCCTCTTTAAATGGTGCTAATAAGTAGCTTCTAGATTTATTTCATCTTATTTTTACGAGCAGGTATCAGATTCAGAAAGTGACAGGAAATTGTGGCGTTCTTACTAGTGAAGTTAATGCACATAGGCAATTCAGAAAGTGTATTATCACACACGATAAAGCCATCCAGTTTGTATTCATAATTGATTTATACACCATAATGTATTACCAATTTATATTATTTTTAATTAGTTTATTCTTGTATTATATTTCAAGGTTTTACAATATTCTAAATGAAAGCAGCCGATCCAGTTATCTGCTTCAAGTTGGATTAAATATGATGGGTATAAGCGTGACTGCTGTCCAAGTAAAAGACAAAATGTAGCGAATGAAAATAGATAGAGTTCATAAATATGTTTTATCTAATTGGTAAATTTATTTGTAGATAGTCGTGAATTTGAATAAACCGGAAGAAGCGATTAGAACTGCTGCATTCCTTGGATCTGAGCAATTTCATTTGTTCGTGATTAGCCTTCCTGGGCAGGTACTTCTCGATCATTGCTCCGCGCTTTCGGATAATATGTATGTTCTTGATGTATGAGTACACTATACTAACGATTTGAAGGCTTGCAGGTTTTTTCATTAAATTTGATTTTCTTACAGATATAGCTCCACTTGGTATAATATGCCGGTAAAAGTTCAGAAGATGCTTCGTACGATGCAAATAAGAAGTAAAAAGGCATGCTCATTGACAGCAGGTGGATTATATGAAATGAATATGGAAAACTTTGGGGTAGTATGTAGCAGCGTAGAATTATTACCACAATTAATTTATCGTATTAATTATTATTAATTGTCTCTTTTGTTACAAGACTTTCAAAACGTGCATGTCGTACTTCACGATGTTAATGTCGCTCAAGGAATGATTCCGTATTATCTGTCAAGTATGGATTAATTTAGGTTACGAATGGGCAACGAAACAAATAGTTGATATGCGTTTCCAATGTTGGATAGTTTAAATGATGTTGTCGAATATAAGAATAAAGTCATTAAACCATGTTTTTCATACGATGTTCGATGCTAACGCTGTATATACCAAAATGTGTACAACTAAATATTTCTAATCAATTGTTGATTTTCGATTTTCAGAACAGATGGTGAACGTACCAATCTTTAAGCTGACATCTACTAAAACAACAGTGCAGCTCTTACATAATAAGATAATTCAATAATGCCGTAATATATATCTGCACAGTGCACAGACAATTCGTTGTCATATTTGACGGCGAAATTACTCACTTGTCTTGATATCGTGCGTTGAGAATAACCACATCCGTGGGGTTGATTTAATACCATCGTTTTCTTCTGGTTCTGTAACAAACAACTGCCATATGTATTTATGACATGAACAGCTTTGTTACAAACCTTTGCTACCATATACTCCTTTGCGTATTTAACATGTTACTGTTTACAGAAACCAATGGACATGATAAAATATCGAAGAAGGAAATAATGTTTAGATATTCTTCGTTACTTACTTCCTCGAGGATACCTAATTAATGTTTAGTGTTTCAGGAAAGTGGAAGAAAGTTTGCTGTACCCCAGAAATATTTTTTCTGATTTTAAATTAAAAATGTAGAACCAAATGTTCTTATTGATTTTTACATTGTTCAATGATACTTTGATTTTTCAACAAACATTTTCATCTCCCCAAAATACATATATGTATATGTTTAATCTGAACGAAGGAACATAAAAATTACTTTACAAGAGAGGCAAATATGAATTTCACAATCACACGGAACAAGCGACGTATAATATTTGACCGGAACTGGTTTTGCGCGTATGGAAACGTGCCGGCTCACATATATAACATTCAGTCCACCAAAAAGAAAAAATAGTATTCGAGGACCTTACCTTACCAAAAAATCTTTCACATGGAATTACATGCGAAATGCGTTTCTTATTGAAGATCGACATATGGAGCAAACAATTACAACGCCTTGAATAATATTGTTCATATCAATTTTGTTTACATTATATTTAATTGATAAAATTTTTCCTTTTATGTATGTTGTTGAAAACGCAAATAACTGAGAAGTTGTAGAGATCTCGTGTGGTAAATTGCAGTAAGACTAAAACTGCAAGAACTGGTTCACTCTTTTTAAACCGTAGACTCTTGTATGTTGTACATAGTTATGAATACATGTACATACGTATGTGCGTTATCTTATTAACTATATAATCACGTGTGCAACACGTGCATAACAGTCACGAGACTGCTTGTAACTACTTCTAACTTCTCATATTGCACATTTTTTTTCACAACTTCCATATATGTGTGTGTCTGTGAATACAAATTGATAATCGTGCAAACAATGACATATAAATAAAGATCGATCATTTTTTTAAATTAATCAAGTACCACTTTTTCAAATAACTCAACATACGATGTACATATTTAGGAGAAACATTTGTTAATGGGTTTAACGTTTTAATAGGTATTATTTATTATAATACCATAAATAATATCAATGCGTGGATATTCAACGTTTTTGCGGACATTTTTCCCACGTTTTATCATTTACTGCTGGATTAGAACAATAAATTAAAAATGTTTAAACCTTGTCTACTTTTAAACGAATATGTATTCTGAGAAATGTCAACTACTAAAGCCTGAAGGTATGACATTCCCTAATTGCTATGATAAGTAATGTAAATATGCTGTGCGCAAGTACAATGAAGGAACCTTTAATTCAAGATAGATTAATTTATTAGAAATAATGTTTCTCAAAGTAGAATTCAGATCTTTAAGTATGATATGGATCTATTTATGCCGCAAAACCATTGATTCAGAAGATATTTAAATTTTACTTTGATTTTGATTTCTGGAAAGGATAATAGCGATTGTTTAGCAGCAACGAATGTTATTGGACAATATATTTTAATGTACGACAGTGTTGCGTAATATATTATAGATTAACTTATATAACAATAATATCATCACCTTCCAGAGCTCGACGGACATATTTAATAGTGATAAGGAAACGTTTAAAGTTTGAACGGAATGTCAATTAATCGTTTTGAGACACGTGGCAGAAAATCCACAGGGTAAATATATATACGTCAAGATGCACGATATTAAACAATATTTTATTGCTACAGCTCAAATATAAAAAGAAAAGCCTGTGCTCACAAGTTAACAATAGTCGGTGCTATGAAAGAGCGGATTACAATCACGATGATGTAAGATATAATATCTGTTATTGCTTTGCAATAACAACTGGTAATATTGTTATGCCTTTTGTTTTTAATCGATTAAAAGCATTCCAGTTTCGATTGTACGTAAAAAATTAAGTTCGAATGTTTTCGATTTTTCCTGAAAATCTTTGTTAATTTCCAAATTCATGTTTATCTTACTAATTAAACACTGGAGTACATTTTATTGTTTAAGCAGAGTAATTTCTATGTTAATGCAACTTTATTGCTGGCAATATAAATTGTGCAATGCAACTCGATAATCTTGTAGCTTTAGATACATACAGGATATTCATATTTTATCTGATGAGGATTTCAGTACGATAAGGCAGCTGAAGGAAATAACTAAGTTCTATAAAATGTAATTGTATTTGATCTATATAAACTCAAAGTATGTAGTACATTTAGCAATAGCTGTAAAAAGAGATTGAAAATGGCATTGAAGCCGTTCAGTCCCGCACGAGCGTATACAAAAGTAACGTAATTCTTTTTTTATTTACTACATGAATATGTAATTTGTAACATTAATATAAATAAGATAGTGAAATTTACATATAACGTGTAAAAGACACAGAAAGTACTTGGGATTTAAGATATATGAGTTATAATCGTTTACAAGAGTTTGTGCTGTTCACATTATCCATGTCTACAACCTACGCTAATAATATATGTGCCAGTTATGAGTTTCGTATGAATTTTAATCTTGTTTTCTTTGATCATTCTGTAACGGTGATCGGGAAAAGTAGTGAAAATAGACAGTGCTTGAGGGCTGACGATAAACGGAAATTAATGAAAGGAAAAACTGAATTCATGGATATTTTTAGGCTCGAAATAGAAACGTCGAACAAATAATTTGTTACCTGTGGCTATTCAACAGCAAATATTTTACTTTAACTTTCGAGATAAGCGTTTTATATTTCTTATTTGTGATTACTTTGTTATTTGTTCAGTGATTAATTCATATTGAATTTTGTGTGTTGCTACACCGGTCATCTTTATAGCAGATCTATCATTAAAATCAATATCTCTTCAACCTTTAGTATAATACACGAGTAATATACGATAGCTTATCTGAGATTTATTTCCATTATCAGGCATTTGAACTATTCGCTTGATCATCAGTGACACTTTACGTCAACGCTTTATCATTGGAAAAGATCTGTTGTGAAAGAATACTTTACCTATAATAGGTGAATTTTAGGTAGTAGATTGTTATAGAAAATGGAAATTATAAAAATATATTTCGAAATTGTTGCACATTAATAGACATAAATATTTGTGTTTAATACATCGGCCATAATTGTACTATAAGTTATATATATATATATATATATATATATATATATATATATATATATATATATATATATTTGTTTTGTTTTGTTTATGTTTGGATGGTTAACCGTGCAGATATAACAACGTAGATTTGTATTGCATTCAGTTTATTAACATTTTAATTGATCACTAGATTCTAGGAAAAACAAGGATTTTATCGTTTTATGCACGTTTTTTTAAAGTGAGATGTACGGAAAATGGGAGACGCACATTTATTAGTGTACTAAAAAAAATTGTTCAACAAAGAATTTTTACTACTGTTTAGGAAAATCAGTTTTCGTTTGAGTGACCATGTAATATTTTCTACGCTCCATAAGTTTTCATCAGATCCTTATACACAAGATTAATTATTATAGATAAAAAGTGACATTGGTCGAGACCCAGAATTATTTGCTATTAACTTCTACATTTAAGTTTGGAAGTGTTGCTTTCTCAGTTCTTAATATAAAAAATACTCAAAAAAGAACAAACGCGGATCAGTATTGATATTCCCATTTCTTTTATAAATGTACGCGTATTTCATTTTTAGAAATTGTGGAGAGATCACAATATCATATTATTAAGGTGAAAATCAGGTGGTCTGTGGACAAGAATCGAATAACAATTTTAGTTCGCAACAATAACGCGAAGCGTAAATCAAGATGGTGCAAAAAATGTTGTTGTATGACTGTGTTAATATTTTACGACTACTGCCACGATCACCTGATATGAATCCTGATATTGGCTTGTAGAAATTTGTATCGAATAATTTCTATTGAATAATACAACATAGACTATCTAACTATGCATCATATAATATAATAAGGGTATCTGATAGTATATGTGAATGTATGTATCGTATATTGTCAGAACTTAATGAAAACGCGGGCACGTTATCTTTTTATCCGAGAGTCTAGACACGTATGCCGATATCAAACATACATGAGTATACTAAACATGTATAATTTAAGTGTGTACATGTGAATGCAAAGGTCACTTCCGAATGTTTTAAACCGTACAGTAATCCTATCGTGTACACCTCTTACGTTCTGCATTATTTTTTTGTTATTTTAGGAATCCCGTAATTTTTATATATAATGTCAATAACATTTGAATTAAAAAAAATTTTAATAAACATACTATACATACTTCTAACTTGTACATATTATTTTAGGGACCTCAGAGATACTCTCATCGAAAATTGTCCACTCCTGATACAGCAGAAACAGCTTACCTTGTTGCTTGTAAGACAAGAAGGTAACAAAAGAGGTAACAAGGTAACAAAAGAGATACGTCGTTGTGGCAGAGGTATGTAGACATTAATCGAAATTATTAAATTTTTTAAATAAAACTGTTATATAACGTGGCCACGCGCCGGTGTCCTGTACATAGGTGTAGGTGAATGTACAAGTATAGTTTAGAGAGTGAGGCGAGGAACAGCGATGACAGTGTATAAAATGTTATCCTGTTAAACTGGATATTATAATATATCGTATAATCGTAATTAATAATTTATTGCCGTAAATTGTTATTTGCCATTTAATATTTACTGTAGTGGTATCAGTACTACTCGCTAGTAGAAGTACTCGCTTAAATTCCTCCTGGCATATAATTCGCCTACGCTGATTTAAAGCTGTAGAGGGGTAGAAGAGGATTGATTGACCATACTAACCTTGGACGCGTTGGCAGTTAACGCTAATTTGTTCTAATAGATTAAGTTAAGCAAATTTAACAAGTAATGAAAGCTGTCAAGTAATTTTATTATCATAGAATATTTTCTTGGAATGCAGTTTTAACAATCTTACGTTTTTGGTCTAAAGTTACCAATTCGAGAATAGGTATTGTGCCAATTGTACAAGTATGATAAAATCTCTTTAAGAACCGGTGATGAATTGAGATTTTGTATTTCTGATTATTGCACAGGAAATGATCAATTTTCCAAGATAAAAATTTTCTAGAATTTTGTGACTGAAATATATGTATTATATATACAGGTGACATTTATTTCACATATGCTTTTTAGCTTTTAAGTATTCGCCAACCAATAATGTTAAAATTCACATATAGGGCGATCTTTAAAATAATTTTCAGATTTAGACGCTTGTTTGCCTTTCTTGTTTCCACCTAAACTGGACTGAATATATCTCATTGTTTTTTGTCTCTTCTGTCCATACAGATACCTAACACAATTATATATCATGCAAGTAATAATTGTTTTTCCAAAAATGTACATTAATAAAGATACGCGATATTCCATTAAATATGAACAAAAGATGATTGCATGAAATCTTATCGATCTTGACAAAATATGTAATAAGCAATTGAAAATGGAAGACGTGATTTGATGAGACAGGTTATTAAGACATTTAATATAAACGTCATCGAGTAACAATTGACAATATCAAAGTGACGCAGCCTTTTAATTTCTTCCTATTCTATAAGGACATAACGGTGTCCTTATCTTTCAATAGACGTATATACGGTCATGAGTGTTGTCAGTAGTCCGGAAGCCATCGAGTTGAGCGGTCATTAGAAAACTCTTTCCAGTACAAACAGTTGAACATTCGGTATTCTGTAATCGCGTTAATTCGTATCGAGCTTAATTGTAGTTCTTCAAGTTCTCGGATCGTGTTATTTGGTTCAATGAGTGTGTAAGTGTTGCACAAGTACTTCAAATATTGGTACACAAAACAATTTTAACGAAGCCGCGAAAAAGTCTCGCCGTTCAAAACTGAATGCCGCATAAAATCCAATTATCATATATCACCTTCAACTTAATATCGGAAATACTTGCTTTCCTTTTTCGTTCTAAGAAAAGATACCACCATTAGAGCGTGTTGGCGGATAAAACTCTGTTCTCTACGTTTACGTGTAGGACAAATCCGTCAATTATTAGAGATATCTCCCCTTTAATGAGAGAATATAAAAAAAAAGCTGGGAAACATAAAAGAAAGCTGCTTCTTTATTTATGAGAGTTAGGGAAAGAAGATGAGCATCGTTATTTGCTTTAAACCGAATGTCCAATATCCTTTTCAACGTATCTATGGATGAATAATCTTTGAATATACAAGTATGTTAGTGAGAACGCGCGAATATATACGTATGTACTTTCTACAGGAGCTTGTTGGTCTGCTTTCTAAATTTTTAAACGAAATACGGAAGAAAGAAACGAAAGAGCGCGGCAAACGAGAGAAGAGGGTAATCTGTACAGGTGAAGCTCGTCCGTAGCTCTATGATAAATGTATCGTATATGTGTCGTCTGATTGTGCTACCGCATTTCATCTGATAGTAATCTAATCGAAAGCAGTGCTTGTCTTAACGCGTGACAGATACTCTATATATGGCTAAGTGAGAGGTTGGTCGTAGAATCGTGCAGCGTCGTATCATTCAGAATGGCCGGAGAACCGTGGTTCGATCGGAGTGCACCAACAGGTGCATTGATCGGTGATCGTTGATCGGTTCCCTCGGGAGAGGAAAACACGCTTGGGTGTAAATGAGAAAAGAGCGAAGAAGGGGATCAGGAGGTGGAAGAAGCGGCAACGGAGAAGGAGAAAATAGTTGAAGGGGGGAAAATCAGCGGCAAGGGAACGGGAACGGCGGTGTTCTTGGTTCAGTCAGTCCAGCGAAGTCAGTCGAAGGTGAAAAGTCTCTCCTTCTTACTTCCTCTCCCGGTTGCCGCGAACGAGATAGACTCCTCACGATCACCTTGCCCGTTACTTTTAACGCGTAAATACGCGCGTGGCCGCGTGCTTGTGTGTCAGAGACAATACAGACCGATCGGGTCGAGTATGTGCGTGTGTGTTAATGCATAACCGTGAGTTTTCTGTCGTCCTCAGGGGGATATTGGTGTCGATGCTGTATCAAATTCGGAGCTAACCGAGAGAGTGCGGACTGGTCGCATCGATGAAAACTTGTCGATTACTAAGTATGTTTCGGGATTTAACACTTGATTAGCCGTCGCCATCTTCCTCTCACAGTTAACGGCTTGTGTGCACTTGAACGTTTTGCATTGTTCCTTGTAGATACATACATACATACATACGATACATGCATATACATATATATGTGTATATACATATATATGTATATGGTTGTTGTTTTGGTGCATCTATGTGTCCTTGCTGTACGATCGCACCCTTCCCTTGCGCCGACACACGATAGCCAGGTCGATTCTACTGATTTCAGCCTACTATGTTGGAATTCTCCATACAACATGCCGAAGTCGGTACGTACACGAACATTTGATGTCCAGTATGCTGCATAATGTACGTGGATCGCATGTGGGAAAGAAAGTGCTTTCTCGTTTGCCCATCTTTTGTGTAACTCGTGCTTTAACCGCTGACGAACACGTATATATATATATATTCCGTAAGTAGAATTAGACGTCTGTTTCTACTTTTTGGCATCGACGCTATCGTTGCTTTTTCGATCATAACTACCGACATTATAGTATATTGTTTACGGACTTTCCTTATTCTCCACGAGTAATATACCTTTCGATAACCGGGCCGATTACAATTCTTCACACATCACCGATATGCAATGAATCGCATTAAACGTATTCTTCGTTGCATCGCTTAGATTTATCCTACTTAAACGTTTCCATTGCGCGGTAATTATTACTGTTGAGTCTAATTAATTTCCATGATAGAGACGTAAACAAGGAAAACTTAAGCTGAACACGGGAATCTGTATTAAACGTCGCAATAAAGTCTACTCGCAAATACCGGATAAGGTATTAGCGCGATCATTCAATTGAAAACTGCTGTCATTCAGGGCTGTCAAGAGCATGTGATGGTAGTCCTCTAGAAGAACTTATTCTGAAAGCACAGTTCACTTTTCCGTTCATACGCTCCATGATGCTGCATCGTCTTTTCTCTATCGTTACCATTAAACTGTTCGATATTTCGATGAAATACATACCGTCACAGTTGGTTAGCGCGGACGAGATAAGGAGACGTGTTTCTTACACTTTTACGCCACCACTGTTTCGCTGCTCGAGATGTTTGTCTTCTCCTTTCGAACGACAAGTGCGGCTTACATACTATTTGCTTGGAAAATTTATTACGAAAAGTGGTAAAACGATTTTAAAATACAGGCACACTCGATGCCTTATATATTTCACGTCTCTCTTAGCTTTTAAATCTTGAACGCGAATCGTGCAAATAAACTTATTGTGTTTTTTAGATAACAGTTTCACTTTTCTTCCGTCGTGTTGAAAAAGAAGAATACAGGTAGCCGCGGAATCGATGCTTACGGAAAAAACGTTAAATAGTTCAAGCCTGTTCCGGTTGTACCGATCATTTGTTCAGATTGTACGACATGGAGATGATAATGCGTTCGCTTTATTTTTATGCACGGTACGTTCGTTACGAAAGCGTTCCGATCGTGTTCAAAGTATTCGCATGAAGTACACCTTCTTCACTCGTTAATGGGAAATTATCTTTCAATTGAAACGTAATTTAAAGAGTCAACGTAGTGCAAGTGAACATTTCTCGAGTAAAGATAACAGAAGACTATCGCGAAATTGAATTTTTCTTATTTTGTTTAAGTTTCATTCATTTCGCTCGTACGATCAGATGTTTGATAGTTAGATTTGGTATGTATGTCGTATAAAGAAAGTATAAAAATGATGATTGAATAACATCATAGAAATTTTGAATACATTCTGCTTTGAGAGATTTTTCGAAAATAAATTACTTCCTAAAAGTTTCAGCAGTCTGATAAAGCGTTTCAGTTGGATTTCCAGTAACATCGTTATTAATTTTCAATTAATTTTATGCAATCTGTTCTAACGTACTCATATTTCTTATCGCATTTCATTAACATGTTTAGTATCCCTATCTATTAGAATAAAGGTTTGTAATCGCGATGGTAGGGTACCATCCGATCCAACGAATATCGGTTGGAGTCCTTAAGAAAACTTGTTAAATTGACGTCATCAGACTGACATTGCTTGCACGAGCTAAATACTTTTAATAAGAACGAATAATCAATTGAGATTCTTACAATTATCTGTCGGTCGATCAGATTTATTTCGGAATTCACAGATAAAATCGAAACGTAAAGGCTACGAGTAATAGATAATCGCTGTACCGTAAACATAGTAACTCAAAATCACACGCGTACGTTTTTCTGAATAACAGCGTTCTCGTTCCGACGTAGACTCGGAAGTGTTTCATTAATATTTGTAGTTCGTTCAACTGACGGAAACTCAAGGACTCTGTATTGCCCATATCTGAATTATTAATGAATTGTTAATTCCTCGCTACCATTTAAATGCTAGACCATTAATTCGTTATGTCACTTCAATCTCGTTAATTGCACGAAGACCGCAGGAATGTTTGGCCATCGTAACCATCTAGTTGTCGTTAATTCACATGCCTGGCGGTATTACGATTGACTGTGGCAATACCAATTACAATTGCTGCAGTGAGTAATAATTTAATTGTTTATTCGGTTCCGCATATATACACGTGTAAACACGCACGTACACGCATACCTACGTACACTTACTATGAATGACCGAGGAAGAATTTACCAGTTGATTTGTAGACCAATTTTCAATAGAGAACATTGTACAAATTCGACGTTCAGTTGTGAAAGATGTATTATTAATAAAAAATGCCTTTTTATTCACACTTGTCCGCACACTGACATTTTCATTTTGCTCGGGACATTTCCGTTTAGTGAGAGACTCGCGTACGTAGTATGGTATATAAGAACGTTGTAATAAAATGAACGATATCGAGGTGACAATTCGCAGGCTATGCATACTTATAGATTCATTTTCCGGTATCGTTCACTTCCTGAACGCAGGCTTGTTATATGATTGCTCTCACTGAATACGAATTAGCGCAACTTCTTACGTTAGCGTATCGTCGATATTCTCTGTACCCTTCTTTCCGGTCTGTTGTTCTAGTAGGATTATTAATGTTGCACGACGGCGTGTCATCGATCGCGTTGAAGGTTTTTCCTCGCCGGAAAGACAGAATTGATCGTCCCTGCCGGACGAGTACAATTTCTTAATGGAAATAGAAACAATTATCTGAATTAGGTCACGGCTGATCGGCGCAATTACACCGACAATGAGAAACGCAGTTCGTTTATTTGCACGATGGATAAAAATTTGTTTGAAATATTTTGAGGTCACAGATGCGGTTCAGCTCTGATACGTAAACTGTCGGGAAAAGTGTAAGGATCGGTAAATAGACCACGTAGGATGCTTTTTTCTTTAATTGCACACAATACTTCAAATGATACCCCAAGTAATTATGCCTGACATTTCTCTGCGCTTGATTTTCTATCGTTTTCTTTCCTTCGCTATTTAGTATACGTCCATAAGCTATTCAAAACGAAAAGAGAACGCACATTTACATGAAATTGTTAAAAAATCTGTGTACATACACTTTGTGAGTTAAGTATAATTATATTGTTACATAGAACTTGCGCGCAATGCATGTTTTCAACTTATACACGTACTCTATTCTATTGTACATTTAATTTTCTGCTTGCATTCATCGGTTTCTTTGCTTGAAGTCAATTTCCATATATCTATATAGTCTCGTCAGGTTAATGATAATAATTTTAGACCGCCAACCGACGAAACGGCGTATTTCAAAAAGAGGTACGGTAAAATAGCTCGAAGTATTAATATAATTGCGCGTATACATCAATTGTACCGAATATAAATTCGTATTCAGTTTTTGATATTCTTATCTCAGAGGGTGACATTCCACGGTTGACTCATTCACGAAAACTCTTCTTTAAGCTACAGCGTTCGTTAAGCTACATACCGTCATAACTCATTTCTGGGGCGGGCGGCAAATTATTAGACGAGATGCTGACGATTAAAGCTAATTATTCCCCGCATTATAAAATATGGAGCAATTACGCATATAAAAAGTTCCTCGATTAAACGGTTATTTGCTAATTTAAGGATCTGATTTCAGAATATAGGTTCTATATCCTTGACGATATGCTTGTCGCATATTTTTCATTGACCCTTAATGTGAAAATTAAAGGACCACTTCCTTTGCCGTACGTAATGTTACTCTGATGTAGTTTCCCGTTTCAGAAGCATAACGTAAAGGAATATAACAGTCCCTACTTTTTCGTTCAAAAGGCATAAAAAAAAACAATATAAATGGAGTAAAATAGTAAATGTCATTTTAACTGAAAGATAAGATGCACTTGCGTGTTCTTTACATTTTGTAAGAGGTTTTAAAGAACGAATAAGAATGCGTTGCATAACCATACCCAGAAATTATGTCAATTTGGTTATAACTGTATAATGGAAAAAAGATTGTTCTATGAAGTATGTAGATTACAATGGAAAAGCGTTTGAATATGTTCCTTAAGGAAACTTTTATTTAAAATATTCTCACGAACTAATCATTTTTCTTGAGTGCTTCTGTTGTTGTGCGCAACGACAGGAGAATAAGTTTTCATAAACTGGCATTGGTCCTGAGAATTCCCTCTGAGTCTGTTTATCTTTTTCCTTCTAATTTTCTTTTTATAACTACCGGAAACGAAATACGATTTGTTTGAATTCCGTGAATCACCTTGCACAGTTCAAACTGCAAGAAACAATTCACTCGTAAAAAATTTCGATTGTCAGCATCTCGTAAATAATTCCGGTCCGGAAGTGAAACGCGGACGTATGTATACATATATTATCGAATTTTTGTTTCATTATCTACGGACATGTTCGAGTTGGAAAATATGGCCGCGTTACCGATGACAGTGCTTCTATTTCGCGGATAACTAACAGCTTCTACCTAAATATTTATTGGTCGTGCATGGAAGGCCGTAATTATTTTCTAGGGCGCGTATGTTTATAACGCGTTGTGCATTAATAATGCGAAACGTTAAATAAAGAAGACAGCACAGAACAAGCTTGTTTATCTTGGTTTCAGCTCTTTCCATGGCCACCGAGAATGTGGGAGATGGAATTCAAGGACACGATAATGACACCGGTGAGTAAAGTTGACGAGTTCAAGTTATTTTACATATAAATTTGATCTATATTACGTAAGAGGACCAGCAGCATTCGGCGTCTTATGTAGAATATCTCACACTCTTTCATCTTACCGTATCGTCGAAGCCGCTATCTAGGATCAAGGTCGCTTTAGTTGTAGCCAACGCATTATTCTCCTATGTAATATATGGAATTAGGAAGTTCCACACCACCACTTTACGAAGCTACCTTGAACCGATGGTCTTTGTTTCAATTGAGCATTCATTTGAAGATTATATAAAAGTGTACGTTTGGTATACGTTTCGGATATGTGTTATGTATAATATTTACATCGAACAATCAAAATCTATTAAAAATATCGTATACGGTACTACTTTTTTTTTTTAACAAATTCAATTTTACTGTTCGGCCAAAAACGCTTGTCGTTCGTATGATAAGTTCATGTCCGACAGCATCAGACATATGTGTATGCTGCATCGGTGCGATATCGCTCTGTTTCGTATAGTGGTTGTTAGTTAATAATATTTTCTGGTTTATATCCGAATTATTTACTTTGAGGAGTTAATAAGGAAAGAAAACGTCGTGCTATTTAAAAACTGTTTAGGCGGGACAAATTCGTGGAGGGTATTGGACGTCGTTTAAATACCTAATAGATGAGGAAGAGGAATAGGTAATGATCGTATAATCAAATGTCAGAAAATAAAATATGATATAGTTGGTGTATCTAAACGTTGTCCAATCTTCTTCCTGATGATTTCCTCTTTATCGTTGTCTCTGTCTGTTATCTGCCGTTAGAAAGTTTGTGAAGTTTTACTAATTCAGATGGTGGAATAACTTACATATGCAAATGATTGTTACCTAGACACTATTTACATATAATGAATTTCCGACAAATTCAAATATGTATTGCATCAGATGAATCGTTATTGCCAAGTATCTCGATCAACATGTGTAAGTGCAACATGTGACGATAAAACAGCGTCTACAAACGAGTCCAATGTTTTATACGCATTAGATCATTACAGATGAAATTGCGTATTCGCTAATGAAACGTGAATCACGTAGTAACATTTCTGCTAATGAATTGCAATCAAATTGTGTTCGTTATAGAAATTTAGTCAATTAGAGTTTCTGGATACAGTAAATTTCTTAAATATACATTTTGCGAACGAGGAACAACTTTGTATGTCAATCGATGGAATTTTTGTCGTATTCTCTGATAAACATTTAATCCAGTGTTATCGTAAGACACCTGTTCGCCATGTCGCATAATGTCGTCTACTTGTCTTTAGTATATTTTGTACAAAACTTATCCGCGTTAAAGGTCTTCCCTTGCTTGCTGAAGTACACACCTTAGATAAACCGTGAAACTATTGTTGTAATCTTTTATTGATGAATAGCTGACCTTTTGGTGTGAATTCCGGTATTTTATCAAAATCAGGCCACTAAGTTTGATAGAGTTCTTATCCAAAATGCTGTATCAATACTACAAGCTGTCTTTGTTATTATGCCCTAGTTTCAATACGAAACTGATAGTCATTCGAACTTGAGCAGAATCAATATTCTCTAATTCTAAGTAAATTTATATATAAATCCTGCCTATAACTTTTTCAGCGAAACAAATCTTGCGTTCAAAAGAGTAGGTCTCGGTCCGATCGCCTCCATTTTTGAACGATGGGCGAATTTAGGTCGGACATCAGTAAGTCCTTGTTTCAACGTATTATTAAACAACACTTGTACGATTTTAATAGCATAAATTTTTGCTAGCAAAAGGGGAAAGTGTAGAGAATACAAATTAAATATCGAGAGATTTAAATCTGTACCATCTGGGTGTCTAAAGGTACGGTTACAAATCACGGATGACTTTACTTCTATTGACTGTACCTGGACATAATGTGCACCTGCTAGACATAACCTAGACCTAGCGTGTGCTGTTAATGTGTGTCTCTGGTTTATGCTTAGTCATACCTAGCCTAGAACTGACTAATCCAACTCATTGTCAGTTGAGAAGAAACTTAGCCTCCTGCGACCGTGAATGACCTCATACATGTTTGTCGCTGGTCATTAAAGTTATTCGCAGCCATTTGTAATTATGTAAATATTACAAAATTTGCCATTCTTCGTAAAAAACCGAAATGTTTAATTCCTAAAGCTAGTAATGGTATAAGGCCTTTACAACATCCTCTATATTATAAGGATCTGTCCCAAAAGATGATCAACTTGAGAAAATTAGCAGAATATCGAATATAACTGTAACGGATTAGAAATCAGTATTAATCATCATTAATAAATCAACATTATCGGTAAAGCTCGAGATCATAGTCTGTTGTTTCAATCGTTCGAATTGAAAAATTACCTTGCCTTGTTTTTTTAAAGTGACAGAAATATTGTTCTGCTCCAATGTGAACGTCTAACAATAATTGATGCTTCCATTTCTTTTTTTCTTTTTTATTCATCATCTGCTACACTTTCAATGGAATTCTTTGTACAAATCTTATCTACAATGTCCGGTTTATCAATCGTACTTTGATTTCGGATCACGGGCTTTATACGCGATATATTTTTATATTTGAAGAAAAGGTTAATTGATAACAAGAACATTACTCTGTTTATCTCATTCTCCTGTTGACTGATAATTTATGGCAGGTCGGAAGAGATTGCGGTTGTTTTTATCCCACTTTTGCGTGGATCTTGGGGTCATTTCTTACCTGCCATTCCGATCATTCTGATCGCGAATTCGTGAAGGGCTATATACTTTTAACCGGTTACACTTGCCCTACACATTCGGCCCAGGGTCGACTAGTCCGGTTCCACAAGTGAACGGCAATTAATACATGTTGGTATATTTATTCTCTAGAATCGTCGATTGGTTGAAGTTAAGAGATCGACACATAGATTACGATTGTACAGTGTACAGAATAATCGACGAATGAGATTTGTTCGTTATCAGTAATGTGTGTACATATGTACACAATATTATAACAATCTATGTGATTAATTTCTGAATACTAATGCTGCTGACGCTCGAATGAACATATGTAAGTGCTTATTATGAAATACACGTGGATTGAATATTCAGTCTAGCCCTTGTGAAGGAATTAATCTGTTTTCGTAGTCAATCCAATTCGTATATACTTGTTTCGAACGATCAACGTTATGAAAGTCACTTATCTCTTGTACGTGTATATGTATATGCATATGTATGAGTATGTATCAGTACGATATTATTCCTAATTAAAATTTCTTATTTCATGTTCATTATACGTGTGGTGAAAAAAAATTCGCAAAGAATGAAAAATAAAGAATTATTGATAATTGTATTATACAATAACTTCTATGTTCCCATTTGAAATACTGTCTAATTCGCGGTATCGCTTTAGAATATTTCTTTAAACGGTCTTCAATTTTCCACTTTTCGATTAAACGCTAGTTGATGAGCTAAAGAAGTTGACCACTTAGCAGAGATTGATAAGAAAAAAATATTGGGAGAAATTCGTATTTGAAAGACGATCGAGATTTATGAGATTCCTACCATTTTGCATACCGTAACGAAAAGAATTTTGCAAGTGCTCCTCTTATACCATTCACTTTGGATTACTTGTGCTGCTCGGCTATAAGATTGGCTCGAGTAGCTTGCCAACTCTTTTCCTCTTCGCTCACGCTATCTCGCTTGATTCTCCATATACACACTATCCGTTCACCTGTACGCTACCTGCTCGCTCGTCTGATCATTCGTCGATCGTACACATACCTGCGACGTATCTTGCTCTATCGTGAATTCATGATCTTCCTGCTCAGTTTGCACGAGTCCCGCAGACTCTCGTTCGTGCTCCGTATGTACGCTCGTTTGTAATGATTCACCTGCTCGCATGAACGCTCGTTGTCCCTATTTTTTTCGCCAATTTCTTCCCTTCTTTTTCCTAGCTGATCCAGAAAACAGCACAGTTTATCTTAAAAATTCAATGTAACGAGATTACAATATTTGTTAAAAGGCACAAGAGCCTTAAAGTGCGTATCCACTCGATACGTATCGTATCATCGTTGTGCGTCAATATGGATGGTGAGCGTTGCATTGTTGTGTATCGTATTGTACAACCGTAGCGTAGCGTATTGTACAACCGAATGATACCAATGATGATACGTTGATACGTATCTTTGTAGTTTTCCTGCGGATTATACGTATCTCTTCTTGGGGCGTGCGTAGTATTAGTCCAAGTTTCGCGAGACCTTGGATGATTCCTCGTTACGAAGAAAATGCTTCTTTAATGGTACACGCGACATTGCTCGCGGACATTGTGTTACATAAATAATTTGTTTAATATTCAATTGAGATTATTTACTAAATCGTTGCGTATGTTATGTATTAGATTCGCGACGGTGAAGAAATAATAGAGATTTCGTTCGTGTTTACAAGGAACAAACGTTAATGTTGTGCATATATTATAATTTTCGTTAAAAAAATCCTCTGTTTTGGTATTCTTCTAGTTCACAGCGCTACTCGTTAGCCGACGCATTTCAGCTGATATAATATCATTCGAATATCCACTACGCCTACTTTTCATCCTTCTCGGATAGTGTTCCCTGTCTTCTTCTTGTCGTTAAAACAAATGTCTGTGCACAGTGACGGAACAGCATCGCGAATCTTACTGGAAATCACGTAAAACAAGCGTCACGCAAAGTAAATAGCCGACCAATGTGACGTTAATGAGAGTTTAGTACTAAGAATCAAAATTTTGCGCTCGTCGAGAATGAAGCCACGTAATAATATCGGTAGTCATCGATAAAATTCATTATACATTGAATAAAAAATTGCTTTTTCATGGAAAGATCGCCTCTTCATCCCGTTTCAACGAAATTAATGTACATATGTTATGTGAGAAAGTGAAAACATCAAATCACGATTCGTAGTATTTCAGATGTTATGTACCCATGATCAGCTTTTTCTAAATTTTTGAAAAGGAACGTGAACTTAGCTACGTGTAACAACCTAAAAATTACAAGAATTCACTGCGTAGATATTATTCATTCATATTTTTCATTCGTTATCTTAGTAATGATACGTCCAATTTCGTATTATCGAAGTGACTCACCTTGGAACGATACCTCCTTAAAGATCGCTAATTATTTATGTGGACATTATACAACTGAGCATTGTAAATGCGTACATATCATTTTTGTCATTTCTTGCTTCATTCTTTAAATATCGCTGTGGAACTATACGTGCCTTTAAAATTCAGTGATAGTGCCATGTAAATAAGAGTTGACTAAAAAAATTACATATTCCAAAAATAACACGATAACAAGTTTTTCATTGAAAATTAATGGTTTATAAAACAGTTATGGAACAAATAGTTTAGTTCACTGCCCGTACAATCTACATGGAACCATAAGTCACGCTAGATATTATATTGAAGCCGTTTCTCATTTGCTTGTACTATCATACATTGGTTATACTTGTATTATCTCGTATTAATTTAAAAAAAGAACTTCCAAGCATGTCGAAGACTTGAATCGGAGCAAAAATAACAACTCGCTATTTTCGTCCCTGCTATCGTTTTCTTCTGGAATCTGTTATAAACATGTTGCTGCATGGTGAATCGACATATAATCGTAACAAACATTATGTTTACCTATAAAATAAGTAGTTGCTTAACGAGAAAGCAAATTAACGAGAAAAACTCGATGCACGTTTCCAACAAGACCCATTAAGCGTATGCAATTCTTTTGTCGTAACGTCTTTTCGGTATCTATAACGGAAGGCAGGTGGAGATAATTATAAGGAAGGTGGAATTAAGTATGAGGATGACAAAAAGATCGTTTCCTGATCAAGTCGCTTTTGTTTTATGACGATTATTACGTTAGCCCCGTATTACTTTTGTCCTCACTTAGTGTCCTCCAACTAAGCATGGCAATCTGTTATTATCATTTCGCTATATCGTCAAGGTAACGCAATGCCGTGTCAAAGATTCTATTTGACACGAAAACAGAAGATTCGAGCCCGGATGTTCGGATAATGAAATTTCTAATGCGAACGTATCCGGATGTCCGAGTCCAAGTTGAGCAAATATCCGGATACCTGCGCATAAATTAGCCGACGATTAGGATACTCGAAGGCTCTAAGAACCCTGGTAGGAAAATATTATTGCTTTTTATTATCTTTCATATTGCAATAACTTAGTATTACTCTGGTACCAAGTTATGTATTCATTTCGGTATTCTTTTAATACTGTTTCAGTCTCCTTGGACTTGCCTATACATATACTATAAGTACAAACTTCAAAAACAACCTGCACACAAGGTAGAAAACAATATAAACGTATACTAATTCTCGATAATTTATATTAATGATGTTCGCAAATAGCTCGTGTACTCTGAAAATGTTTGAGCGTCCTATAAGTAGAAAATCCGAAAATAGAAGGCACTTGGCGACTGTCGTTTTGAATGACAATGGGACTAATATTTTTATGAACCGAAGGAACAATTTATTATCTTGTAATAATATTCCAGTTTTGAACGTCAATAGAAAAGGAAACTGAATATACCTTTTCCTATTTCTTAAGATCGCAATTGTGATTCTCTCGTAACTTTTAAGAAGCAAAAATAAATTTTGTTTACTACGAATATTAAATTCCTTACCGTGTACGGTCAAAAACGTAAATTGTCACGTACTTTTTCGTACTGTTCATCGCTTAATGTTTCGCGAAATATTTCAAATGTATACGTATGAACGACAATGACGTGGAAAGATAATAGCTCATTCTTGGACTTGTACGTGGTGTATGCTTTCAAAAGACGTGTAAACGATATAATATATGAAGCTAGAAACGGTATGCAATTAATATGAAAGTTTTGTTACGCTTTTAAATGACTGAAACGGTCGTACACCGAGATACATGTATCGGTATTTCTTTTTTTACATCATGCGGTCAGTTTCTTGGATTTTGATACTTTGATACTGTAATGCAAGCACAGGCAGGCTTGTGAAGTAGAGAATGCAGAAGAAATATGCACGCAAATCATTCTGATATCAGATGTCAGACAATTTGTATCAATACATTTGCTTATTGTCAGTAAATTAGTAATTAATGATATTTTCATCATATATTTGAATATTATTTAAGTAAATGCTTTGCTACGTATAATGTTGCATCACAACGTAAACAGATGACTGTAAGAATAGAGGAGTGCAACTGCGAATAATGTGCGTAATATAAAATTTTCAGATGTATTTATTTAGTTTGCGCGGTTTAATTAATTTCAGTGCACTCTAGAATTGATGAGACCCTGAAAAGAGCCACTCAAATCGTTATAATGGTCTTGACTTGCGCGTAATGTTTTGTACCTGATGATTTTTAACACGCAGCGATGCTACACTGCACACAGTGCTGCCTAGTTACTTAGATGTTAATATGTAACCACGTAATTAAAACATTCCTATTCACGAAGCGTAACAGACTTAATATGACTTGAATCGTAGCTATATCTTTGATCATCGTTAATTAAAATGCCGCTGTTTCAGTTACCGATATCAACCACAATGTCGATATGTTAGTTATTGAAGTGCCTACTTCGTGTCGGTAAATTGGTAACCGATATTATTAATATATCGACGTTTTCATTCGTAATACGTCGATACGTTACTGACAATAACTTACCGACACTATGCAGTCGATACGATGCAAGTTGTTAACATATGTAAGATATTATATCTATGGTGTTAATCTTATTTTCTACCCAGTCGGTAATGACGGAAGCTGCAGAAAAGTGGTAAAATACCGATCGTGCAAGAGTACAGACATTTGCGCCTTCTGTAATTTAGAGCGGTGAATTTGAGAATCACATTCAATTTTGAAATTGATAAAGTCGCTTCAGATTCCTTGCGTATTCTTTAAATCAATTTCGCGTTCAAGATTTTTCGGTTTTATCAAATAATTAGAAAGTACACTAAATGATAATTATCTTACAATCAAATATAATGTTCCGAAATCTTGAAAAAGACCTGGAAAATTTTGAAGCGGATTACAAATTACTTGAATCTAACGCATAGTCCTTAGCACGATATGCTATTAACGAGAACGTGTAATAACAGGATTGCGTTTAACATTTGATCGAATTTATTTCAAAGAAGAATAAGCAGTCTGTATTAATTTTCTGTATAAATGTTACATAGAAAAAGTCGAAATGATTATTATCGTTGCTTTTGATGGTAACGTAACACAGAGAATGGTTCAATTGTCGGTTAACCTTTCGTTCAACGGAACAATCAACATTAGTTTACCGCCAGCTGCTTCCTGAACGTAATAGGCCGTCACGTGATAATCACACGCTTGTCATATGAGACGTATTCGTAGCTCAAAAATTTTCCTACCGTTTTCTTTTCCACTTGGCATTACGAAATACCCTTGGTCTAACCAATCCGTGATCCTTACTCAATTTCGTATAATTCGATGCGAAATATATTCCAAGGTTTCGCGATGGTTCATTGATCGGCGCTATTAACTACTAGAGCCGAAGAACAACGCGAGGTACGGAAACAAAGGGAACGGAAAGAAATGACCGATACTGCTTAGAAGTGGTTCGTTGACCCCTAACATTGCTGGAGTTTTGCAAAGAAACCGCTGATACGTGTGTGGTTTCGTAAAAGGAGATGTAGAGGAGAGAAAAGGAAGAGCGTCCGGAGTTTTGTTAACGTGGTACAGGGTCGTCGTACGAAGGTCCGTTTCAAAGTTTAGCGGACATCCGTGCGCGGCAATTCAAGGTGTACCACGTAAGTGTCTCCGCGAAATTTGAAAATCCTCTTCGAACCTTGTAGAGAATTTGGTCAGACGAAAGTTGAATACTTCAAGCCTGCGCCAGCTATCGTAAATCAGGACGTTTGATAACTGCGCTCTTTAAATACAGATATAACCGCGATACATGCGAATAGCTTGAACGAATACGAATGGCATAAAAAAGATGGACGGAAACTGATCGAATGGGATCCATGTTCTCTCCTTAACTATCGTGGTGTTGTTGGCTGACGATTATGAAAGTAATTTTGAAACGCTTTGCAGACGGATAATATAAGATTCGATTTTGCAGTAGACTATTGAATTACGCTGCAAATTTGTACGGCTGTTCTCGAGCCAACTCCGTTCTTTCGGTGGACAAAATTTAGACCAGACGTAGTTTACGACAGACAGAGCGGATTTCAACAATTTGTCGCGACATCGGTAATGACGGTGACATCGATGACAACGAATGGTCGCCAAATACGAACGCCAGGATAGATCAGGATTGCTTATCGTACTAGCAAACAGCGTTTCATTTCAGAATGTTGCGACGCAAAGATTAAACAAAAATCACGTGATAAATAATGCTACATTTTTCGACCAGAAGAATCAAAAGGAACGAAGCTGTTGCTGAAATTTGTTCGCTCCCGATAGCTAAATTGTGCCAGGGAATTGGTTAGATCGCAGTAGGAAGTATAAACGATTTAAATTTATACGTAGCGTGACTGAAAATATTGAAGACGCTAGGTAGGTGTCAGTATTCTTGAAAGTACTTGTTGCGCATTCAAATATAAACTCAGAAGTCAGGCCACGGCCAGAAAATAATTCTGAGCATTTAAGAAGCTGATCCCACTGCTTCCAGGCATATACGCACTTGTGACGCACGTGCGTGAAATTCTTTTCACTTTCCTTTTTTGAAACACACGTGTTGGCAATGGTGACGACGATACCGATAAGAATCATTGTCATTAGAAACACTGTTTCTCAATTTACGAAATTCGAAGCAACGTTTGTGAAAAAAGTGCATTCGGTGTCTCGACTAATCTGATCCCGAGTAGGAAGCCTAAGAAAATAATATAAATTCCGGGCAATATTTCGGGAGATTCCTTCGCGTGTATTATTTTGAAGACGCGTATGCGCATCTTGTTTTTACCTTGCGGTTTGTCTTTAATAATAACATCCAAAGCTATTTTTAACTTTAGTTTTGTCAATATTTCCCGGCATTCAGCTTTTATCCGTGTAGAATCTTGTCTTAACTTATAAAGGCCACAAGTTCGCGGTTCGAATGGAAGAAAGATTCTTAATGATTTTTAGTATAAAATACAGGATATCTCGTGTGAACTCGTTACGGCTCCCGTGGTTGCATACGTGCCTCTCCTTCCATTCGGTAATCTATATTAATTTCAATCGTTTTTATTGTTTCAGAGTCCTTGCAATTGTTGTCGCATCTTGGTGAGTGGTCTTCTATTAATAGGTTATTAGAAAATGTTTATTGCTAAACAAATTCAGCTGTGCAAGCTCTGTTAGAAAGAGACGCACGATGTTACGCATATTATTATACATTCGCAGACTAGTATAAATAATTATTCTGTGTATTTTCTGCAAGCTGTGTATTTTCACTCGAATACTTGCATCGATCATAACGCTCACTTTGATGTATTGACATTGTTTGTACTTGGCTCACCGTCCTCATTAAACGAACGTTTAATTGTCTGTTTGAGGCCCGTTTGGCACTCGTTTGAGGTAAACGTTAGGCTCGCACGAAAATACACACCTTAAAATGAATACGCAGAGAAAAGAATCGTCGGAAGCGAATTATGCAACTGGGATCTCATATGAGCTGCATCGACCAACTGTACGATGCAGTAGCACGGAGCGCGTACAATAAAGATGGGCATCGTTAGTTCTCCGTTGGAGCATAGATGACAATGTTATTTCCATAAATTATCTAAATCATCACCGTCATCCGTAACGCTGACGTAACTAATTTGTGCGTTAAACGCAGGCAATTCTCCCGATAGATCAACGATCTCCATCAGGCTCGATAGCTTGTAACTCTATTTTCGCTTAACCGCTAAACCGAGCGATGCCACGTCTGGAAATAGCAAATAAGGCGGTAACTCTCCGCGAAGTCAATCAATCGGTTTCTAATTGAAGAAACTTTCCGTGATGTACCATCGAGATACTCACGAAACTGGCACGTGATACTTACGTGGTGTCTGACGTCAATAAGGTGGGAAATCTGCGGAACTTAATATTGCGAAAATTCGGAGCGCAAATTGAAAATGACAGGAAACGTTTCAGCTCTGTAATTTATTAGTTCCGGTGGAACCGTGTGTATTGTTACAATGTGTCAGGAGTTACACGAAAACGACAATTTAACGACATTTGTTCTCCGCAGGAGCAAACGGCTCCGCCATGTGATGTCACTTTTAGAAGGCTGCAATTGATTGTTCGGCTAGGGCCGATAGAAGAACAACAGGGATTATCCTCGATCCTTTTAAATGGATTGCTCGTTTAACGTAACGGCTTATTTGTAAATTACAATTAGCCGAATATTCTACGCGTTACATTCCAAAACAGGAGGTACACCACGGACCTAGCCAACTTTATTCGCAATTAATTGAATCGCAGTTGACTCCTGACTTTTGTCAATTCATCCTGTGTTACCATGATTTAATGGCGAACGTCGATTATGGCGGACGTCTGGTTAGTTTCAACGGAATTATTCCCTGCAGAACATCTCCCAGGCCCTTGATCCAATTTATGGACCGATCCCACGCAAGGCTCAATTTACGTCAGAATTTTTGATCCGAGATCCGTGAGAGCAGGTGTGCCTTCTTTGGGCTCGAGTGACGCAAAGTCGCTAATTTCTACATTGAAAAACACTCCGATACACCGTGCAATATTCGAAATGGCACGCTTTTCAGTAACGCATTTTGTTGGAAATATCTACACGTGCTTGCAATGTACTTACATAAAAAAAATTCACTTCACTTAGCAGTTAGCTAAGAAATTTATTTCACTTAGGAAAGAGATAGCGTTCATAAATATTTAAAATGTTAAAAAATATTTTTAGCCTCCTCGATTTCAACGCAAGTAAATGACGTTCATTTAGCGGAAAAATAAAAAGCTTGTTCCTTTATCCGTACACGCGCTTTCTCCATTGTCGGAACACCCGTGGCTGTCTACTATATAGTTTCGATACGCGAGTGCTCTACTGTGTAACACTTTAATTCCAGGAATTCAACCGTGAATTCTATTTAAACGGAATTAATTGTTCACGTTCTCCGTTACGTTGTTCCGTTCATTCTTCTGTTCAACATGATACACTTACTGCGCGGCGATACTTGTTATTTAATATCTTCCAAACGAGTGCTTGCATGTATGCGGTGTTTTCCTATAGAACGTCAAATGCAGTATTAGAAGGACGTAGATTATAAAATGCAAGGTACACTCGTACAGAGCGAGACATTTTATACGTGTAATTGCCTTGCTAATAGGTATAATGATCATTTCTTGTTCTTCGAACATTTGTACACTTGCCTTTTACAATCATGCTCGAAGAACAGTTTGCATGCATCGACAAGTTGACCTTCTTAGATATGAAAAGGAGGAAACGGTGTATTGTATGGTTGCTATAGTAATGAGAATGACACGGTTGATATTTGTCGATTGGCGTCGGTATAACTTACATTAGTACGTACAAAGTACGTATGAATCGACTGCTGAGCTCTCTGTTCGTAATTAAATCTCGGTACGTGCCAAAGTTCTTGTAAATTAACAATTCTGAATGATTTCCAGAATGTTCATCGGTTGAAATCTCTATTCCGCGGCGCTCGTACGCATTGGCGCACCCGAGGAAACATTCCGTTGAATGTTACGATTATTTTCCAGTAATTCGCTGAGATAAAGTTAAAATTAAACTTCGCAAATATGATTAAACGGCGTTCGCTCGAAATTAAACTCTTGTTAACCTCTCCTTATCTCGTTTCGCGTTTATTTTGGTACACGGTTGTAAAGACGTGAATTATCATTAAAACGCGACATTGTATAATATTTTAGCTGAAAATACATAACAATACGTCCAACATCCCGCACACGATGAGCCTGTCGATAATTTATGTTCTCGGCGACTATTAAAGAGATACGAGCTTCGATCCAGTCGTAGCTCCAGTTATTGTTTTTGGTTAATCGTTTGCTGTATCTGTAAACACATTTGTACAGAACAGAAAAGAAAACGTTGCAAGTATATCCTCCAAGTTTCTAAACCGTTCGTCGATTCGTGACTAAGACAGGCTGACAAAAGTCGGTGGTGCACGACTCGTCATCAGGGTGGCTGTCCGGGCCACTGATGGACCTAAAAGAACCAAAGAAGAGCGTGACCATAATTTTGAAACGGCGAACGATCAAAGAATGGATCGATTTAAGAGGAATATCTAAAGTCTTGGACAATTCGTACCAATTTACGGCTCTATCAAAGAAAAAAACCACTTTAAACGAGAAATTGTTGCTGTAACTCCAGCCGTATTTTTATTAGGAGAAGTTTCGCGTTCTCGTTGGTTTATATTCCGCGAGCAAGAATATCTTAAACTTATCTTGTACTTTTCGGAACGGTTCTCCGCGGTGTATACTTTGAAACTTGGCCAGCGAAAGAGTTATACATTTGCGTCAGAGGTGGTAGGTTCTTTGCGTCTTTCGATTGATGGTTCTGGACTATCCCGGTTTAAGTTGGTTCAAGTAACGTCGTTCACTTTCAGCGGTGTATCGAACGTGAAGAGACATTTGCTCGCAACGAACCCGTCCCAAAATGGGCGTTACTCGTATCCGTACGAACGTAAATTAGCTTAGAAATAAACCGTACGATCTACCAGTTCGCTTTTTCGCAATAAATACGTGTTCCAAGAATAAATTCAAAAACGATACTGTAGAATTTTGTGTATCGAAGCCTCCATTACAGGAACGATTTGTTATCGAAAGATCGATTAATGGAACATTGTTGTCTGAGAAAATACTGAGACGCGGTAGGATGCGTCATATCTTGGGATTATTACTTATAGTATTTATAGACCAGATAGTGATATTTATACTGTCCGTATCGAAATGTCCAGGAAATGAAAAAATTTATTGTTCTATCTTTGCTAACGAGACGCGAACAATAGTGCGTAATAAGGCAGGTGATGAACACGGGATCTGTAAATCGATTATTCAGAGTGCGAGGAAGGAAACGCGTGGAATTAGAGACTGTATTGAGAATGCGTCAAGTAAAAAGATTCGGGAGATTATGAAATTTATTGATAACAGTTGAGATAATTTATGTTTGAACGTAACTGAGCTATGTTTACGTTTATCTGTCAGCGAAGACGAAACGGTGAACTTCTGTCCGGATTGATTATTTGTAAAAGAGCTTCACAATTCGATGAAAAATAAGGTGAAATAGTAACATTTAAAAATATCTTTCACCTGTTAGCAAAGAGAAAAAGAGATTGAGAAACAAGAGCATAAATTTTCGAAGATCGCTGTTATTTCCCTCGGCATTACTTCTGCTTTTCTTTATTCGATGTTAATATTTAATTAACGCATCGTTACGGGTTGTCATGACGCGATCCAAGGCATTGAATCCCGCTCAATTAGCAATGAATAGAAACAGATGGTGGTTCAACGGAACAAAAACATTGTTCGAATGAAAAACGTCAAACGATCGTGACGCGTGAAGGCTGTTTGAAAAACGATACATTTTTAACTAAACGGGACAAGTCTTTTTAACTACTCTGTGGTTCTTCGACGTCATCCGTGCGCGTTTTTTCGTCCCGCTCATCTTCGAATCTGACAAAATCGCAATGCAAATCAGGCTGCTTATAGATTCTAGACAAACTATAATAACAATGCAATTTGAATAAAAATCACTAATTCTGTAATTACAGGTTATTTTTATTCAAATTGCTCTGTTATTATAGTTAAACTTCCAGTTGAAAGCGAATTGCCATGTCCAGACACCTCTGTCAAATCTGTTCCGTACTCTCGAAGCACATGATTTGTACGGACGTTATCCTATTATTATATTACAGAATGGACAGGATTATTTAAAAATGTGCAGCTATTATATCCCTCAAGCATTAGCAAATAAAAGAGAAGCTATCAGTCAAAATGATCGACCTCGCTCTTAACGATTTAATGCGAGCTGCGTATTATCATTATCCTCGCTTACTCTTATCTCCTTAAAACATGCACACAACAGGGGTTAAAGTGTTAATAATATTTGACACGCGTTAAAAGGATTAAAAACGGTTCGCACGCGAGTGCAATATTAGTACTATAAAAAGGACTCGGAATGGGCTTATTTTTAAGATCCGCTAAATCGTGAATTAATTTCCTCAGACACTAATTTATCACTGTCAGATTCGCGCGTAGACTAACGTACTGGCCGACTTGTTTCGTTAGAAGATCATATCGTCAAAACAGAGCGTAAAACATTCGGACGTTAATGGATAGAACGTTTTAACGGAAGTTGCAGTTTAATTTCTAATCGAGTTTAAAGTTTGCACGTAATGGTTTACAAACACGATACTTGTGGCGTCATATAATTCTGACGTCATATGTGACGATAACGTTATATCGACTTCCAATATGGAGAGAGCTGCCTTTAAAAGCCGGACTCAAGGATGAATGAACATTATGGGTCATTCTAATATGTTGCATGTGTGCACGCGTCTGTGAGAGAGGGAGAGAAAGAGAGGTCACGTCATAAAAGCGTAGTTTTTACCTCGAATGGCTTATTTATACAAAGTAGGCAACGATCAGATTATGCGAAATTCTGTGACGTACCGTGATATTTGCCTTTTATTTTAAAGATATGATTAACCAAAAAGATTACAATTTCATTAGAAGTAAGACTACGGAATGTTTACAGAAAATAATTAAGAATTACTAGTGATGATCACAGAAAATAGTGAGGATGTAACAAGTAACATCGTAGTTCGTAGCTCGTTCTGGGAACTGTCTTGTATAAGATGAACCAAATACAATTTCGAACATTTTTCAGATGTTATAAATATACCATAGCTTGCATTAATGCCAATCGATTGACCTATTCAACAGGTGCTATTAATATATACAGAGGAATGGATATCAATAGCCACTGATTTTTCATTTTTTCAATAAACTATAAATATTAAATAAAATCGATTTATTTGAAAACAATGGCCACCTTACACTTGGTTAATTTTATCATCCGTATTGTACTTATTTATTAATTAGTCAGGTGCACTCGTTGAATCGTTGTCTATTCGTTTCACGCGTGAAAGTATTTAATTAGGATATATTAATTCGTTTTTAAATGTAATTATATTATTACTAAAAATAATATTACTATATTAGTACTAAAAATAATATTTAATTAATTTTACTTATGCAGATCCTCCTGTAGACAGCATGTACATGATATGTGGCGTATTGATCGCTTTGGTATTAGTCGGCGTCGTCATCGTCCTCCTGGCCGTAACCATCAGGTAACATACATAATATATACCTATACTAATATTCCGAAAGGAGGAATGGTGAACTTTGCGCAAAATGTCCAACACTTTCCTCATAATGGTCTAATGTCAAAGTGAAACCTTAATACGTTCAATCTGTAGGATGTAATCAAAATAGGAGGCTTAACTTCGATATTCTATTCTGTCCTCTCCGTGGGGGAGAGGAAAGGTCACATCGTTATGGATCTTGATCTTTTCTTCCCCCTTACCGGATACGATCTTTTTTTAATACGATATATTTGACAGGAATGGCTGTCGCGCGTAAAATTTTCAGTAGAACGATCGCGTTTCCTCGTTGGAGGTAATCGAAGAAGTTATATTAACGATTTATTGGCAGGGATACCTGTAATCTTTTCTGGTTTTTCGATAAAGTACAATATCGAGGTTGGATCACCTATTTTATTCTGTTTCTAAAGCATGCGTGCACAATTCCGTCGATGCTGTTTGAACTCGTAAGTGCTGTGAAATCAGCGAAACGCAGCAGCCTATAGATTACCATTATACTGTAAATGTAAATGTTTTCAATGTAACACGTAACTTAACAATAGATAATATTTACGTATGATTGTTGTGCATCGCAGCAAAGTTGTAAACATCGAGTATGGCAATTTTGCCGGTCGCAACTTTTTGCTCGTCTTGTTCTAGACTTGTTAATTACTTTTTTAAGCATTTGTTTATTCCGTTCATCGGGTAGGAGAGTCCAGACTGTGTGGTACGAAAAATGAAAAATTTACTTGGAAATTTTTGGCGGAATTCTGCACGTCTACCTTAACCCTTCGTTGTAACATTTTTTCAAATATATTACTTATAAAAGGTATCATGCGATACTGTAACATATTTAAAAAATACTTTATTCGTTACTTGGCACGTAACGATTAATCAAGTATGCAAGACACGATTATATGTAGTTAGCTGGAATATCAATTATAGTCCGTAATTGATCGCTCTGATATCCCTGAAGCGTAATGCAATGAAGGGTTAAAAACGAACGTAGGAATATTTATATACTTGCATATAATATTTCGCAGCATCCTAAGCATACTATGTGAAACTAATCTTCTCTTCACAATTAGGAACTTAATAACCATTACGGACACTCGTACAGGCTTCGAGAGCAATCTTGAGAAACGCATAATACTAAAAAGTGATTTACGAAACGAATTACGGTCGTTCTAATAGAACCAATCGTGAAGGAATCTACGAAGAGAGAAGGCATAGAATATATATACTGATAACTCGATAAAACTTACACAATCGCACGGAGTTTAACAATCCTTTTAAACGGTAATCGCGTTTCGTTGAGTGTGCATCAACAAATTACGTGCATTCATCTACTTACTAAAGTTCGATCCAATTAAGGTCATCTTCCTTTCTTTCTCTCTTCTTCTGCTTCTCTCTCTTTCTCTCTCTCTATCTCTCTATTCTGCTCGACCACGAGTTTAGCGTGTACTTTATACTACTAACGAATGCAAATATATTTATAATTGCGTCGCGTAGCAAGATTATAAAATTAACCGACAAAAACGCAAAGTTATTAATTTATGTCCTACAATAAGTGTGTGATATGTAATTGCGTAACGTAATAAAAACTGATTACACGTTAATAATGAATAATTTGTATACTCTTAGAAAAAGTGATTCACCTTCTACGGGAACTTTGAAGATAAGACATAAACGGTAACGAGTTCTGATAAGTCGTGCATACGAGACGCTCGTTGGAACGGAAATTCGGTGTATGGTTTCAAATTCGAATAGTTTGAAGAAAATCAACCCGCAACGTGATGTTGATGCCATATTGTCGCGCATACATGTACGTGCATATTTAAAATTCGTGTTGATCATCATTCGCGTTTGATTATCGAAGACAACACAATACAACGCGTATTCTTGAAGGATATCGAAACAGATGCCTCTGACTGTATTCCTCACATGTATTGTATGTACACGCGATGACTTTGTGTCTGAAAATTTGTCTCGTTTGTTTTATTATATTCGAGATGCAGACAGTCTCGAAGCGGCAAAGTTATACGTGTCTTTTCCTCGTTTTACGGGCAATTAGTAAGTCGATACACATATAAGAAACGGCAGAAATTATGACTATGAATAAATGATTAATTAAGGATAGTAGGATCGCGTAACATTGTCTCACTGTATTCAATTTTTGATGGATCATATTTCGAGTAATAGTATAGCTAGCGATCGATGATAATTTCTCCTACAATTATCAGATCGATATTCAGAAGCATCGATTCTAAGATTTCGTTAATCACTCGTATGGATGTGGAAATGATTGCTTGTATCGTGTTCACGTGCATAGATGTGTCAACAGTTACAAAAGTAATCGTCTAAGAGGAAAGTTAAATTTGAAGTTCACGTGGGAATTCACGTGAATAAAACGTGAGAATCTAACAATCTTGTCGTTAATCCCAATAAAGAATTTTATCTCGGGTTTTAACTGACTGTAAGTTTCCCTGTTTGATGGTATTGCAATCAGGATTATGCAAAAAGGTTTCCTCGTGTTTCTCCATCGAAAGCAACATCGTATTTTCGTTCATTTCACTCGAACAGAGCGAAAGACAAGATTGCATCTAGGAACTTCGGTTGCGATATGTCTTCATCGGAAATTTTCTTTACGTCTCTGATTATAATAAAACATTCCTTTCCGATTCCTTGCTTTATCTGTTGAATTTCACAACGTTTAGATATAAACTGTGAGACCAACGATAACATTTGAACGATACACTAAAAATTTCATTTGTTTCGTTCGCTTTTATCTCAGTTTTTCTTCGATTCCTCTTTTTTACGCAAACTTTTTGTTACATTCCTTTCTGGTATCGCTGAAGTTCCTGTAATTTGCGTAAGATCGCACGACTGTTTTTTATTGATTAACATTACACGCGTTGCTATCGTTTCTACGCCTGTTACGTGATCTTGTATTCAAGTAAATAAAGTTTGTACCATAAACCTTAGATCGTATGCAAATAGCGTGTAAGAATATGGTAAAACGCGAATATAGAGTAATGACGTTCTGTCAGATAAATGGTAATGCAGTTCAAAAGAGATCAAATATGTCGAAGTAATTCGTACATAAAACTAACTGCAACTATTTATCGCTCGATAGATATTTTTGAATATTTTGAATATTACTTGGACAACTTCATCTTCTATTTAACGAAGATGATTCAACAATCAGCGACAATAACGTATTCCGCGAGCGAAGCGAAGAAAAGAGTACAAAGGAGATGTATAATGAGGAAAAACCGGGAAAGTTCAAGGGAATAACCGTCCAAGTGATTTGTCGAGGAAATCTTAGCCGATAATTTCATTATTCTAAAAATAAATCTAATAAAAATTCGTGACGTTTTGAAACGGCATAAATAACGACGTAGCAGGAAACTCAAAAAAAGATTTTCATTTAGTAATATAAATACAAACGAGAAAGAATTATAAGTAAGCGTAATTGAATATTTAATTATATAAATAAAAGAGTATTTCGGTTCCTTTCGAACTTCATCTTCTTTCTTCTGGAAAATTTTAGTTTCTTGTCCGCGTTGGTTCTTCTTCTGCGTCCTTCGCGTGTCTTGTAACGCTTCACATTGCGCTCGGTGCAATCTATTCGTTCGTACGTTTACTTACTAACAAACTGACTCATCTCAACTGTTGCGATCGTCGTGTTCTTCGCGGGAAAAATGTTTGCATTATTAATTTACGTTTAATTAGCATAAATTCGTTTCTAATTACATCCCTTAAAACGCTGTAGACTTTATACTTTCGAGTACACGTAAATTGTAACATATCCTTTTCTCGCCATTTAACGCAGAGTGTTACCCGGTTGTTTTCTTCAAAATCGTTTCACCTCTTTAAGCACGGATGTGGTTTATAAACCGCATACTAGAATTATAGCTAGATACGGATGTGTGGTATATAAATAACATGTTAATGTTTGCTAACATCAAATAGTGGCTATAAAAAAAATCTTTTAAAATATGTAGTATATCACTTCGACAATGTAAAATTAGAACGTACGCACTAGTTTTCACTTTATTCTTCTTCGGCAGTGCCGAAAGTACCCGCAGTTAAAGAATTAATGAATTTATTTCACTTCCCGCCGAGAGGAAGACGATGGTACAATTTTGGTCGAAACATTTCAACGTTTCAAAACGTTCATTGAAATTTTAGCGGCTCTCACGTGGAAGTAGGTTCACATAATTTTTCTTACCAAACTCGTTGCTTCACATTCCGATATAAATTCGAGCATATAGGTGTACTTGATGCGTATCGGCATTCTACATACCCAGATGCTGAATATTCAAATGGTCACGCAAATATAAAAAGAGGCTTTCTAAAATTAGACAAACGGAGCTCGTTTAAATTCTCAATACACGCTATTAGTCTTCATACGTGCACGTATAGAAAGTACAACCAGGTATCAATAAAACGGACTTTTATTAGACACTAGTTCTTTCATCGTGCTATTACAAACTGTCGCGAAATTATTCATGGAAGTACCGTTACATAATAAATATTCAACGTGTGTTCAGCGCGCATTGTATTATTTAAGAAAAAACGGTCGATCCATAATTAAAACGAAAGATCGAGGACCATTGTGGTAACACAAGATTTCTGTCATCGATAGCGGTTATTTGTAACCTGGAAGAATTTATTTACGATTGTTCTTAACGGTTGTTTCCGTCATCGAATGATTACTGATAGTAAAAAAAAAAAAAAAAAATATGGAATCGTTTTCAATGATTACTCGCAATAAAAGTCGTCTAAAATAAGGATGCTAATTCTGATATCGTGAACTTTTTAAATTTCAATTATAACAGTTACGGTCTCCGTTTCTCGCGGTTATTTGCATAATAAGTAGAAGAAAGGTGAACGTATTCTTATTCGCAGTAAAAGTTTATACTTTCAAAATGTGTACTACATATTTTTCAATATTTATAAGCAGAACTTGGGAATACATCTTCGTTTGCAACTACCTACTTATATAGTTGCCGTTGGTCTTTAATCCGAAGTTTCTCTGAAATACATACACACGCTGATCACGAATGTCAGAAACAAGTCGAAATAAGAATCGAACACGCAAATTTTGCGGTCATGGGGTATAAAAGTGCACTTTTATCGAATAGAAACGAAACTCCGCGTATTAAATCAGCCCATCCATTGTGAAAGCGTGCAATACTATTTAGATACTATTTAGACCAAGATGTCTGTCGAATAAGAGGGACGATAAAACGTGGAATCACAGTCGGTTGGTCTCCTCGTTGCCTTTTTATCTCTGCTTCTGTTTACATTAATTTATAACACGCGCTGAGGATGCAGTATTTTCACCGGTGCATGGCAACGGGCGAGAGTTCGGCTTTCGATCTGACTTTTATCACATTTTTGCTTTCTCACTTTCTCGTTTGTAAATACTAGTTGAATTTTGGCCTCTTGAGCGTTGCGATCGAAAATAATCATCTCGACTCGCTGTCGCGATGTCTTCTTCTCGTTTAAAGTGATTTCAACTTCAACGGCGAACTTCTTTCAACCGGCTAAAGTGATGTCTCATTTTTCGAAAAATAATCGATCATGTTAGTCGCGCGTGCACGCGTGTGAGTACGTTTATATAACTCTTTAGCGATGTACACCACGTGAATTTCTAGTTATGAGCCACTTACAAAGATACGAGAAGTAGGCTGTCAATTTGTTCCTTAAAAAAAAACCGATATTGCATGAAACGGTTCGAGTTTTATCGTAATGTCGAGGGAAATATAATTCTCGAAAAGTTAGAAACGTTTACAAAAGATCTCAGAAAACATGGCGTAGTATAAAGTAACGTTTAACAACATTTATCTATTCCTGCTAGCTGTATACATATATGTATCTATTATAATGTTGCATTACGTTATGCCACACAGAAACGTGTTAATATCGTGATTATATTTTGAAAGAGATGTATGTCCAACATTGAAAAATATTGTAATACCTCGACGGATAAAGTGAACACCGCGACCATGAAGAGTAACATAGGAATGTAACTATGGTTATTATTGATTCGAGTAGTTTTGCAATGTGGTAGCAGCCTATGTATGTTTCCAGCGGGATAAGAATAGATACTAATTAAATAGAGCACGTGAATACACCCATCAAACTTCCCCATTCTGTCTAGACACGCGTCTACCTAGCGTCAGGTTAAATTTCAACGTGGAAAATTAGCTAAACAGATCACTTTAATGACTTTGAATTCACAAACAAAGCGTTCGTATCACTGTTTACCCGTGTAACTGCTGTCGTTAAAGCATATGCATATCGAGTTGTGAAACGATATTAATCTATTATCGATGTTTCGTTACATAAAGATTTTTTCAAAGGGAATGATTTTCTTTTCTTTCCGGCGCTCTATAAATATGTCACGATATCTATAATTGTATCGTTTAATTATGTATTAGACTTTAATTGAAACTTTTGTCTTCTGTTAACGATCAGTGGATAAGAAAAGATGTCTTCTTTCATCAATTTTGTTATGTTAAGACTTCTCGCTAGAATATAAACAAAGAAATAAAAGGATCACTTGGTATCGATATATCAATATGTCTGATAGGTCGTCTTACAATTGTTTGAAAATTACTTTCGGATTATCTTTTAATTAGACACGATACTCGTAACATAATACCTTGGATTTAGGAGCTATATATAAGTAAATACCATATAATCGGTATATTAGATTAGCGTAAATGGACATGTACATATGTCAATTCGTGAACGTTTATAATTATAGGAATACCAGTAACGAGTAAAAGATATGTTTTCTATATGAAAACAGGGCTAAAGACGATCCACGACACGTTAACGCTTGAACTGGGAAACACGTGGAACATAAGAACGTGTTTAAACTTATTTTCATTGGAAATATTTCGACTAACATATACTCGCAAACGCATAATTAATAATCGTTAATTTAAATTCCAAAGAGATAGATTTTTATCGATAATTAGGGATAGATTTGAAAATTGATGCCATCAAAGTACTACAGGTATAATAGGGATATCTACGGTTGGATTAGAAACAGGGTAAAAAGTTTCCTTTAATCGAGAGATAGCCGCAATCGTATTTATACTACGTTAATTCGCGAGAGTATACCGCGAGGTTATCGAGTACGTTTGAAAACGCGTGCATCGTTTGCATCTAGCCTTCTCAACGGCTAGCAGAATGTCGGCAATGAAATGCTCTCGAGTGAGCGAGCGAACGTGTACCGTTCGAATTTCACGCAGTAAGTGAGCCGATTGGTCGGCGCCCGTGACGCCGACCAATCGCGGCGTCGCAGACTTGTGACGTTGCGGAGGGGTATATAATAACGTCGCGCGATATCGTTATGGTCAGACCTCGGTTAGCTTTGAAATGAGCGGAACGAGGTAATTCTCGGTGTGAGTTCTGGCAACTCGCGCGCCCTTCGGCAGTGAGAGAAGCCGGGTAGTGGTTTTTCTTCTGGTTAAAAAGCAAGTAAAAAATTATTCGACGAATCGTTCGTATTAGACGTATCGGTTTTCGCATCAAGAATTTTTGCAAACTAGTCATCGAACGGCGTTACTGTTTTTGAGTGAAACATACGAGAACGAACAGCTGAACGGAAATTGTACAGTGTCTCGTCGATGCTATGAATTAAAAGGTAATCTGGAACAGACTTAGCACGTTTGACGCTTATTCGAAAGTTGAACGACGGTTTAAGCTGAGAATGAAGGCTTTGGAAAACCATGCTGGAGTAGAAGAATTCGGAAGAGAAGGAGAAGAGGAGAAAGAGTGAAAAGAAGTGATAGAGAGAGAGAGAAACAGCAGGAAGGAGGAGAGAGAGAGAGAGAGAGAGAAAAATAGACTGATAAAGAACAAATTGCCTGAAAAACTGTTGTATTTATTTCACGTACATGTACATATAGAAACGAACACGTTCTCTTGTTGCTTGTTTGGTTTAATTATTGTTTACCAAAAGTCGAGATTCTCGATTTATCCGAGAGTTGCGGTAAAAAGAGCTTGAAAATTAGTTGACGACTCAAGAAGAAGCTCTCGAAGCTGTACCTGAAGTAAAAAAAGAAAAATGGTCGGAAGCAACGGGACTATGATCGCGATTCGGCTTGTCCGCAGCAAGCTACGGAAACGGGAGGATCATTCGAATGCCGTCCATCCAGAAGGAGCCGTGGTTCAAACGGCAACATCGCCGGTCTCGACGATCGTCCCGCCGTCTTATCCTGTCGAAGGTTGTTGCACGCAGATGTCAATGACTACCACATCGACGGATCTGGGAAACGGCACAGCTGTTGAACAGGATAACGTCTATGCAACGGCCAATCCGGCAGATCAATTCGTCTGGCAGTTTCCGCCTCCTTATCCACCGCCTCACACACCGACGCAGTATACGTTGTACAACGACCAGGTTGGTTCACTTTTTTTTTTCTCTTGCCTCCTCATTTCCTTTTTCTTCTCTCTCGCATCGTTTTTATTTATTCGTTCATTTTTTTCTTTGCCCTTCCTTCGAGTTTGTAATCTCGAAGGAAACGCCGACTACGTGTCCTCTCCCTTCTGGCTTCGCCCATATCCCTTCTTTACCAGTTGCGCTAACCAGTAAAGCCAGTATTACCAGATTTTACTGGTTTAACTCTCTAATGTCAGAATTACTTGATTATTGTAACAACTATCGATGTAACAACCATTCGTTTCCACGTAACTAACTTGGTTCGCGTGAACAGTCGTTTAAATATTGAAGTTTTGCGAAATAAGTAATGAACCGAATCGTGAACTCTTGAATGTTGTTAAACGAAACGGTATAATTAAGAATTTAGATGGTGATAACAGCGGATAACGAAGAATGTCCATTTCGAAGGATGGGAGAAAACACTTTGAACGATGAACGCTCGGACGACAATAACTATACTGTATTTACTCTATACTTTCTGTGTATAGAATTGATCGATCTTCGTGTGTTACTTATTCTGCCTCCGCTCATGTTGTATGGAAGCTCATGTTGTATGGAATACTAAACTATTGAAACGTACGCTTTGAACTGTTGGAAATGAAATTATGCTCTTAATCAGAAATTAAAATATTACAAAATGAATAAAACGGAGCCGACGCGAGTCAATGTAACTGCCTTTAAACGTCTAATGATTCGCAATAAAATTGCAAAGTATTAAGTATACTATTATATAGCATTTATCATTTGCATTTTTATGGAATTTATATTATATATTCCTGTTCCGTTTTCATTAAGAGATTTACTTTTCTGATATAACAAAAATACGTACATATCGCACTAACGAGGTTCAAGTATGTATCACGATTTTAAATGATGATTCTAATTATTTCAATTATAATTTCAATTGCAAAATTTTAGTTATTTTAATTCGCGATAAAATATTTTATCGTTGCACATACGTATCGATAATTTTGCAACAGTTTTCCATTTGTTGAAATTTAGATTCGTAATGTTAGAAAACCTTGAATGTAACGTATTACGTACACGTGGACGTGGAAATAATAGATATAAATACGCGTTACAGATATTTTGAAATTAAAAAAGATTTATCCAACAACACTCCTGGACATGTTTAGCGGTAGTAAGAGATTTGAAAATTATAGTTATTAATAATAGTCGATGGCGTTATCGATTGTCCAAGGACGAGGTATACGAGTAGACAGGCTGGCAAACGAGTTGTAAGGTCGAGGCTCAGTCCGAGGCTTGCTGCCAGAAAAATCCCAAACAATCGGCAACGTTGCCGCTTTTACTCTGCTTTGTTGCCGTTATGACACACCGTATGTTTCAGTTTCATGCTCCACTTACTGACAAATCTTTACTGCTTTCCCATGTATCTCTGTAAGTTTTTTAAACTATTCCTATTATCGCTGCACCGTCACACGCCTCGTTCAAGAATAGATACAGCATTTCTATGTTTAACTTCAAGTTACATTCGCGTTTAAGTTCCACAATCGAGCGCCACGCTTCCTAGAATATATATTTTTCGAGCTATGATTCTCAAGCATGTGACACCATTGATCACGATTCACGTTATGGAGGAACTAATCTAATCGTCGATAATCTAACTCGACGCGGTCATATAAATTTTCCTGATCGTGACGTGAAATACATACGTGGCGTAGTTTGATATTCCCGTGCAAAAGTGAAATAAGATTGAGCTCTTTAAATGTTTCTAGTCGTTATCACGTCATACGGTTATAATTCTGCGTACCCGTTTACAATCATTCAATGAGTTTCACGTGTTTCGATGCGAATCTCTATTTCCGTTTCAAAAGGCCATGAATCGACCACTTCTATCGGTATTACGACCTACTATTATATCAGCTAGTCCATACCCTAAATGAAACGTTCGCATAATTCGCGTATACATAGTTAATACGAGAAAAAGCGCCTCAATATTTCAACTTGTTAACCAATGTAACTGCTAACGTCATTCATTACCGTCCCTAATCCCACATTCATCGTATACGTTTGTACGTATACATATATATATATATATATATACGCGTATCTTAGGATCTTCCTTGAATGGTGTGCAGTATAACTGTTGGCTCGTATATTCGCATTTTTTAACCTTATTTCGAATACTCCAAACAGGCTTTCGTATCGTACTAAACGTCCTCTTTGTAAATCAATTTCTTCTTCTGCTGGCAGCTTTTGTTCTGGTAAAGTTTTCTATTAATTAAGTTTTCTATTGATATCAACAATCCCATAAAAGGATCCATAAAAAAAAGAATATTATTACCCGTTGTCCAACATGTCGGTTTTGCCGTACAATTTGCGACTATCAGACGATTACGTACATATAATATCGCGATGGTAGATTTTCCATCTGGCAAGTCGCGAAAGCAGCTATGTTTGGTGTTTTGAACGCGCATAGGCGCACCTAAAAACCCACTTTTACCCCTCTGGCTGGCTCTAAATTTAGCGTAGGTGGGCGGCCACGACCGTTTGCCAAGCCAGCGGCAGCAGGACTTCGGCAAAGGGTGCAGCTGTCTCGTAGACAGCAAAATAACGCGTCTCTCCTTGACGATATTGGCAATATTCCTGCGATTCTGTTGCCATGCTTCGTCGGAAGGCGTTCAAACGATAGATATTTTCATTCCCGACCTTTCTGACTATTGCGACTCCTTTCTAAATGTTGATCGACGCGGATTTAGTCTCTTCTGCCCACGTACACATATCTGGTCATCTACCTCCGTCGAACGATTTTCCCATTTGCTTCTTCGTAACGTGTAGTTTCTCTTTCTCGCTCGTCGACACTCTTTGGGTCCCCATTGGGTAGGTTTCGCAACCTCGCACCCGGATACGCAAGCGTATTTCAGTCATGTTCACGCGCTCCCGACTATTTCAATGCTTCATAGATCACTTTAATCATATTGTTGCGTATTATATACATCGAAAGTCATAATTCACGCGTCGATTTAGTTTGTTACCCGTATGCTAGTCCACAGCTGCGCCATTACGTATATTCTCTAAGTTGCCTGATTATTTTAAACCAAAAGTAATCAGTTATATGCAGTAGGTATAATTAAACTACTGTAGCATTTTCTGTGCATCATCTTTTTATAAAACAACTCGGTTGCTGTTACATCGAGCAATACTTACTTTTATGTTACATGTGAAACAAACGAGACGTTTGTCCTTGGAATCCTTTACTGGTTAGTGTATCGGCCATTGTTCAGGCATACTTTTGTGATTCATAATTTTAACTAGAAACGAAGACAACGAGGAAGATGGTTAAGATGTAGTTACGCGAAATTTTCGTAAATTATTTGATTGGCACGTGCACTAATCGCGATGCATTTTATTTCAGGATACTCTTGTACACACATTACCGTCGGATAGGCCTGGATTTGTAAAGGGCTTCCGTAAGAATATCGGGGGGCGCTGGCGTCGCCTGGTGAAAAGGAAGCCGGAATCGGAGACTTGTGCCATTCCTCCTGAACTAAAGGATCAACTTAAAACAATTTATGTATATTGACGATCAACGTCTTAAGACGGAGTTATTTCTATTTCTAGACACCTCGATAATCGATGCTTTCCTGTATGTAAGATAGTAATTAAATCGAGAAAAGAGAAGCGAACGCGCGTTTGAAGTTCGTCTAGCATAAGCGAAAGAGATATCGGATAGTCTGTAGCTGTTTGTACGTAATTTCGGAAGCTAGAAATTTGAAAAAAAATGAAAAAAAAAATTTTTAATATCATTAATACTACTCGCAGAAACATATCGAGAAAGTGCCTAACGATACCTTCCCAGATGAAGTTGAAAATATAGATATAAAAAGAGTAATGTTCTGACGTTCAATATTTTTGTGAAAACAATATCGAAATACTGATAATCCGAATCGTAACTACATCGAGTGTAGCAATATTCACGGAAATATATACGTAGAAAAGAAGAAGGGAGAAAATGAAATTATTATTATAGATTTTGTGATGTCTTGTCGCCGAGTATCGTTGAATGGTACCCGCGCGATGCCACGAACAAAATAAAAATTCTTCAAATAGCTGTCTCGCGTATGTAATTGCTGGGCTATGCGAAATAATTGAAGTCGTTATTTAGGCTTTGATACGCAGGTGAACGGCGGTCAAGAACTCTATGAGACTGAAACGTAAAGAGTACGATAACACGAGTTACCTCGTAGCTTTTCCGAACTTTTATTCACGATAAATGCAACAAATCATTTTGAATCACTAGTATTAATGTATACCTGAAATTGTATAATCTTCAGAACTGTCAAGACTTTTTCTCTTGCATCTTTTCTGGCAGTTCTGTCGAACGTGTACATAGATGTATAAAGCAGTTAAACTATAAAACTACTTGTAATTCTTATAATGGCCGATCGTTAAAGTAAAATCTCGAAATTTCCGTGCACACATGTGGTCTAGGAAGATTGCATGTGACACATGGCAAATAGAAGAATGAAATAACGCTAGTTCAAAGTTACGCTCAACCTGAATCGTTCGCTAATTCTTTTTTCTTTTTTTTAAATGTGATGACATAGTATTTGGTACATACTTATAACATAGGCCAATTTAAGATTCTTAATATTGTTCAACAGCTCATATTGAGCTCATACTATAGCGCGGTATGGTATTTTAATTGTATTATTGTATTAAGCAATACTTTGCCTTTTTAAACGTGGTAAAAATTGACCCTATTAGACACACAAAGGAATTTTTGTATATAACATTGCGCCTGCATTTTACATTAGCAAAGTTGTTTGTTTCTCTGTTAAACGTATGTTTCACACCGGCAGTTTTATGTGATAAAAATTGATACTTTATATTGCGGATGAAGTAAGTGAGAATAATATACACGCATATTCAAAAGAAAGAAACAAAGCTAAAAGTAACTTTCACAAATTTTAATAAACAAAACACTGATGGTTTGTTTTATGGCCCAATCTTTTAATTCCTTATTGTAATTCTTTTTTAGAGTGTACATATATTGTTGCATTGTTTGCTTATCATGAATGTGATTCATAATGTTTGAACACAATGCGAATAGTTTAAGGATCAATAACGTGCCTACAACCGTGTATGATAAAATAACTTTTATAAAGATTATAATGATGGAATTACATCCGTCACCTAGTCATTTGATAATTATTGTTCGAAACTTATATTGTAAACATTTTGCCACAGCTTGGATCTTTCCACGTGAATGCCTGTCCGAATACAACAATATTAAATAAAGTATTCAAGAGAATATATTGTATACGAATGTATGTTTAAAATACCTACAAACTTCAGATAAAACTGCTCCCTATTTTATCTTTTAAATTACGATTAATTTAACGATGACATACTGAATAATAATTGTGCAATTAAAAAAGTAATTCCTATTTCAAAATAAGCATGCTTCAAATTTAATAACATGTACATTAATTTTAATATATAAAATATATAGAAGGTATAAATGCATAAAAAATTATAACATATAGTAAAACAGGATTATTATAAATAACGATTAATGCATATTAACATGTATAGCGAAAATATAGCGAAAATGGAATCTACAGTCGCAAGAGCTTACACGCATTAGTCGCTACTACTACATTCTATCGTATTTATTTTATTACACTCAGTGCTATCTCTGAAAAAGTGCTCAAACTATTCGCACATTGTTATCAACAGCAAAGTAAACTATTGAAATACCCGTGACACCATCTGTAAAAAGTGCTCAAACTGGTCGCAAAACATTATCAACAGTGAAATGAACTACTCAAGAACTAATGGCGCCATCTCCTTGAGGATTGGTGATACTGTTTAGCATTAGTTTCAGTATTATCCGCATAGATGGCGCCAGTAGTTTTTCGCTAATTTACTTCACTGTCGATAATTGTGTGCGATCAGTTTGAGCTGTTTTCACAAAGATGGCGCCAAGGGTTCTAGAGTATAGTTGGTATCATCTGTCTCACTCTTTCTTATAGCTTTCTTATATATCTTTCTTTCTCTTACCTCTAAAGCGGGAAATATAGAAGAAATTACAATAAAACTATATATATAATAAAATTAATAAAATTTACAATAAATTACAATAAAATTACAATAAAATTAATATATACAATAAGTTACAATAAAACTAATAATGTGTACAATAACTTATGCCAACTCATCCAAACTAATGCCAACCAGTTTCACCAGTCCTCCAAGAGATGGCGCCACTAATTCCTTGAGTTGCTCATTTCACTGCTCATAATGTCTTGCAACCAGTTTGAACACTTTTCGCAGAGATGGCGCTGCTGGTAACAGAAGGAAGTTTTATAGAATCTGGTACTTGCGCGCATGTATTGTCACGTGTTCGTAGTTCAGGAAGATTCTTGTAAATAATTTCTTTGTTTAAATTCGTATACAGCGCGATAAATGTATAAAACAATAGTAGTGTTTGGGAAAAGTGAGTAATACTTTATGTTATAAAATAACATTTTCGGAGTATATATTTTTTTACGCGTACATTGATTAATGGAGATAAAGGTTATGTTTTTGTTTAGTATAAAACGTTCCTGTCAAATAACTTTCTTTTTTATGTTTGATTGTAACAAAGTATATTAAAGTCAAACAACTGTTTGTAGAGTATAGAGAAACATCAATTTTATTGCAAAAAATGAGTAGTATAATACAGACTAATCCTGTAGAAGGTTCGATAAGAAAGAAGTTGGTAGATTCTTTAAGTCCATCGTATATTGAAGTCATAAACGAGTCGCATATGCATAATGTTCCTAAAGGCTCTGAAACACACTTTAAAGTAGTTGTTGTGTCCGACTCATTCAAAGATAAATCACTTATTCAGGTAAGAATGTTTTAAATGAAAAGAGTTTAGAATAGAACTGTCTTAAAGTGAAAGAAGCTTAATATAATTTTCAGACGGTACTCTTGTATTTCAATTTCATGACATACTATTTAGTTTTATAAATTGTTCTTTAAATTACTAGTTAAAATTTTCTTGCTATACATATACGTACACTCGAATCTTATAATTTATTAATTTAGCGCCATCGAATGGTTAATAAATTGTTGGAAACCGAATTAGAAGGTGGCGTGCATGCATTATCGATTGTGGTAAGTATTATTATAAAAGCGCTTAAATATAACATAGAAAATTTAAAAATAAATTCTTTATCGTTTATTTACAAAGGCGAAAACGCCTGACCAATGGAAAGACAAGGATAATGTAAGCCCAAGTCCGGTCTGCAGAGGTGGCTTTGGAAGATAACGTCCTTGTTTGATGATGAATTAGATATTACATATGTACATATAATCCCTTTCCAGAAAGTATATGTTTACTAAGGTTTTTATTTAATTTTAAATTATAGTTACGTGTAAAGTTAAACAAAATTAAAATGACATAATCGTGAATGTTTAAATTTATAATAATACGTAATTATTTAATCAACTGAAAATTAATTAAAAAAATAAAGATACATTAATGTCATAAAGCAAAAGTATCCAGTCTTAATTTTCCCTCGTTTTCAGTGAAATAAAGTACATCAGCCATACATTGTTCCGCTACTGCTTCTTCAGCTCTATCATTCATCTGTGAAATGCAAACGGTTTTATATAAAAGAATTTATTAAGAATATATATGTATTTTTAATTTCTAGACATTAGATTTATCTCTGCCAGTATGATACATACCCCTCTAAATGTGATATCTGAAGGGGAACATTTAAAATTTGGTCCAAAATTAACAGATACTGTAGCACTTTTATGAATGGAGACTGTGGGGTAGTAAGCACCTTTGTTAATATCAATGAATGCTTCACCTTGATTTATCCCATTCTTGTAAAATATAACTTTGCTTCCTTGTAATGGTTTCAAAGCTTTAAGTGTTTCAGGTACTTGATCTTTTTCTTCATAATAGAGATGACTTTTAAATTTCACTAAGGGCTAGTATATTATAGATATTAATTTATGAAGGATATTTGAAAATGAAATAAGAATAAATTTATACTTATTCTTTACCCGATCCTTATAGGTGTTTGGTAAATGTGAAGCATCGTGTGCATCGGGTAAAATTATGAGGAATCCTAATGTATCACCTTCTCCGTAACCATTGCTATAATGTTTTCCTCTACTTTCATGAAATCTTGTGCCCTTTCTATTAACGAGCATAATTACATAGTTATGTTGTTTTATATTGGTATTCTGATTATTATTAATAAAATTAGGCCATACCTAGATCTCCAAGAATATCCAAATTTATCGTAACCCAGTGGAGCTTGTAAATTCGCATACTCTTGCCCCCATCCTAATCTTGTAGCCGATCCTTCTGGCATTTCTTCAATAGTTGCTTCCCAGTACCATGTACCTTTACTTACATCTAAAAAATGGTTAAATCACATAAATAATACATAGAATAAGAAAGAGTATTCTATTTTTCAGTGGTATGATAGAAGTTATTATCTTATAGTAAAGGATACCGGTGTAAGGTATGAGATTTTTTTATGGACATTTTTCATCTTTTGTTTTTATGGAGCGAGAGCTGCTTAATCCCAATAGTGGTGTAATCTACACTGGTATTCTTTATTTTAATTAACCAATTTAAGGGTAACAGATTCTAATTTTACATACTGTGAGTTGCTCTGACCATGCAATAGCCTTTTTCTCCAGTGACCGCTAGTCTGTCTTCTGAAACTCTAAGCTGTGGTGCTCGATCATGCAATGCAAGTAAAACTGTACTTGGATTTAATGCTCTATAGAGCCAACCAGGAATAGGTTTTCCAGCCCAATCGCTACTTTCATCAAATTCCTGTCAAATAATGTTAGATCTCATAATACATTGGAGATGCAATACATACATTACACTTTAACATATTCAGTTAGATAACAAAATAAAAGTGGAAGAAAACGAAACTGAATGCTATCACAAACCTGTCTAAAAGGTGCGTGAGGATCAGGTTCAGCGAGGATGTATCTATAGCCATCTTTATTGAATGGATGTTCAAGAGGGTATCCATGAGCAGGTAATTTAGGAGTTGCCATATCCGAACCCCTACCCTTTTTGCCAGGTCCTGTACCTGCTCCTTCTCCAGGAAACTTACGTTTTGCATTGCGTCCACGAAAACCTCCAGTGAGTGGTACTATACATGCCATAGTTATGCTTATTATATTAATCATGCAGCAGGAGTTTTTATATTTTATTATTAAAAATATAAAATTTTATATGTCAATTTATGTCTTCGACTTTTTCTACCCTAAACTAACAATTATAATAGAATTAACCTTCTGCTGTGTAATAATACATGTAATAATATAATATACATATAGGGTTCAATAAGAAACTTAACCTATTTAAGAGTCATAGACATTTTACGATTAAGCAGGTTGTTGGTATCATGGTATTGACTAATATCTTGATAAGATAAGAAGTAACTAAAACAAAAAAAAAGAACTAACTACTGAGAATTGGAAATGATAAAAATGAATATGAAGGTATTATTAACAAAACGAACGTACAGCAATCCAATAGAAAATACTTAAAATTTCTCTAATCTGTTTTCATAAATAAGTAATTTTATACATATTTAAAATAAATGTTTGTTCATTACATGAATTATCTGTTAACACATTGAAATAATCAAATAATCTTGTGTTACAATCGATTTATAAATGACACTCACCGACATGCTGAACTCCCATTTCTGTTACTTTTAAATGACCACCTTTAATCATTGCTTCATAATTTGGTTTAATCATTTGAAGATCAGAGGATATAAGTCCAAATAATTGACCATCTGGTGTGGTTTCATCAATAGTAAATAACGACCCAACATCTTTTAATAGAGCTCTATGTATCTGTGGTAAAATGTTGATTATACTTTAGAAAATAATTTTTAAATAACATTTTTAAATAAAATGAGTGCACTAAAATTATAGATTAGTTACCGTTGCATGCCACGATTGAGTTACTCTACGTGGCATTGTAGTCATGCTATCCCAATGGCATTCAATAAAGGGGATAATGTCTTTATCTTTATGAAAATATATTTTTTGTTCATTATCTTTCTGAGTCAATTGCAGTAAATTTGCAATTGCTGTTACACACATTTGTGGAAATGCTGAAACAAAAGTTATCTATTTCTAATTTCATTAAACATTTGGATCAGCGAACAAATTATATACCATACAATTCTGTCTTACGTGCTTGGTTTTTTTTGAAACTTTCCAAACCAGTTGGCGAACAATTCTTGCACATGAATATGTAATTCATCATAAAAGGTACCAATTTACCTAGTTGATATCCAATACAAGATTCATGAAACCATCTTGAACAGCTAGCACACAATAGTTCTATGATATTCAGATTTCTTTCCTTTCCACTGAAAAAAATAAAAATTCTTAATCATCGATAATTGGTTTTTTTTTATATGTTATTTGCGGAATAAATTACCAATAACAATTTGCACTTTCGCTGCTATTGGTTCTGCCATTGGCTTTCTCTGCGCTTTCTTCCAATTTATGTTTCTGTTTATTTTTATCATCGTGCTTTAGTTTCGCTTTATCTTCAATAGATTCAAGTTGAGCCCCGTCTATTTTATTATTCGGACTGTAAAGAAAATACACTTGTACTTAAATAGAGAAACACAATAATAAATTCATAACCTCAAAAATATTTTTATAGATTTGAAATGAGTACTTGCGAAGAAAGTTAAGCGTACTTGTCATTGTGCATATAAATACACGAATTATTACCTGTCAGCTTTTTCCTCTGACATTGTTTATGCTCCTATTATATTTTAATTACCCGTTTTACCTTTCCTTGCGGGTGTTTCTTATATGTTTTTTAAATACCTTATTCTTTCGATATAAAGAAATGTATGTACAAAGTATATACGATTATACATGCTTCCTTCGTTTTACTTTTGATACGCTCGACGTTAATTAGTTTTCAAATTTCAATTGATTTAACTTAATATGTTGTATGCTTGTATGTACAGACGATGTGTTGGATTCTGGCGCCTCCACTAACTAAGCACAGATCCAGCGGCTGTCCAATAGGAGGAGTAATTTTGTTTAGAAGCACCATTCGTTAGAGACGTCTGTGTGTTTAAAAAGTAAGCTGCTGAAAGATTAGTTCGGTGTGAACATTTACTGTTATTGGAACGAATGCGAAAATGATGTAAAGAATGAATTCGACGGTTATTTTCTGTTCGAGCCGTCATGGTTGAATGTGACACGCACAAATTTGAAATTACTATCTCCAATTCTTGATTCTTCGATGGTAAGTAAACGTCCTTGTCGAAATAAAAGTTTCGGCGGCTTTAACTTTTTTTAAAACACTTTTAAAACATTTTTAATAAGAATAAGAATCATTTAAGTATATACATGTTATCATCGTCATATAAGTTTAAACTAATGTCACAGAAGTCTAGTTTATAAGGTGTTACATTATCTACAACTTCTTTATGTTTCAAGATTTTTATTTCTCTATTTTCGATGTAATAGGTTTTTTATATTCAATACTATTGAGGAAAATAATTTATTCAAATATATTTGTGTTCAATACCGAACATTAAAAAATATCGTGAATATAATGATCGGCTTTCGTATATAATACACGAGTTTCCTTTTACAGGAAATATAGAAAAACTATAAATGGTAATAACAATTTAAAATTATAATATATTTATTTAAATGATTAAAAGAATGAGATCTGCCGCGTTCGTGTCGCTAATATGCTTTTACTATGATGCTGCTATACGCCATGTGAAGGAAATGCTGTGTCTCTGGTGCAAATTTCACAGGAAACGTACAAGCAGACTTTCGTGGCAAAATCGTCAGCAAATTCAGACACAGATGGCCATGAATCTGCCGCCAATGTCTAAAGAATCTGCCGCTAATCTGCTGGCATTAGGCCAGTAAATTGTTTACTAGAATAATATTGACAAAACTGTTTGAAAACGTAGATATATAGACATACTTAATGTAACAATAGTTACGTTGTTAAGTTTGAGTTTCTCTTTATAAAAATATATTCACTGCATTTTGTGCGACTATATAATATAGCATTAGTTATTTTTAGTTATCACCAACATTATTATCGTGAGATATTTAATGATAAAAATAAAAATGTTGGCTTTCGCATATCAGTTAGTACCCCCTAACTTTTATGAATAGTGAGTTGACTTAATTCGTTATTTACGCAACGCAGAGACATCTTATTGATATTTTAAAGATGTCTCTTCGAAACGTTCAAGATGTTTTGAACGTAGATTCATCATAAGAACTGTTGCAAAAAATGTCCGAAGTACTTATGAATATTCTAAAAATTTCTTATGTTACAAGACAGGATATCGTAAATGCTTCTTCCGGCCAACAATTGAACATCCGGTAGATATTAAATGTTACTTCATCTAATCTTTGTTGGACGAATTTAGTTCGGACGTTTTAAAACGTTGGAAATGGTACACGGTTAACACGCACATTCAATACACCTTTAAGACGTTTTAAAGATATAAATTTGAAACATTAGTGCGTTTATTTCGTAGAGCATTAGTAGGCGTCTTCAATTCGATCACAAAACTGTCTCGTCCAATTTAGGATTATTCGACTACTGTTACCCTTAAAAGATACGTATCTGTAATAACTAAGGGAACCAAATTGAATGGAAATTGCCACATTGATAATTATTTGAATACAAAGTTTTAATATACAAGCTTGAAGATCGAATTTAAAACAATTTATGGAGAAAAAGTTACGCAGGGATACATATTGCAGATTCTATCGGTTAGTTAGTTTAAAGTTGCTTACGCAGGGGTTGGATCTGTTTTGGCGCAGCGGTATTCAATGTGGCGTCCTCTGATGGTAAGCTCTCTCAGTAGAGGAGGGCTCGTGGTAGGGGGAGAGAGTGTAGCAACGGAGCGTGCGTCTACGTCAGGAAAAGCTCCGAGCTTATTGGTCCCGGTCCATTGTTGCGTATTGATTGCTGCGGAGCGGTGGTATGGTCGTTGGAACACTCGGCCGTCCTCATCGCCGTCGTCGTCGTCGTCGTCGTCGGTGGTACAGTCGAGTAGGTTAAGAAAGCGGGACACGCGTACAGATAGATCAGTTTTCCGTGTCGTTGTGATCGAAAGCGCGTTTCGTCGCGTACGATCCATGGATCTGGGGTTACTATATAATATTTACACGTAAAATACAAGTATATATACATACTATATACGTATTTATTCATATATACATATAATTACATGTACACATACAAAATACACGCACGCGCGCGTCCACACACACGCATACACGTGTACACACTCGCACACACGTATACACTTTTAGGTACATATATATACGCGCGTGCAAATTCACATATATTGCTTACATGCAATATGTATATATATATATATGTACAAACGTACACACGTATACCTGATTGAAACAAACGTTATTTGCATATGTATACATATATTTATATATATACACGTATACATGCGTGTGCGCGTTGTACGTGTATATAAATATTTACTTGTAGGTATTTGCATATGAACGCGCGCGCGCGGAAACATACGTACACTGTATAAAAAAAGAAGAAAAATACATGTATATGTTATTAACGCGAACGAAACATTGATACACGCATAAATGCACTGTACGTACGTAGGTACACGTTAACAGATAAAATAGAGAAACATAAATACGCATGCACGTCCGCGCGCGCGACACGCAAACACGAGAGTCAAACATCGTACACACTTCTTCCACGCACGTACGTGTATGTACGTGAACGCACGCGTATGTATAATATCATTGTAGTGGTGTTAGTGGATTGTTTTCTTGTTTTCTGTTTCTCCCCCTTTCGAGATTGGAACTACCTGCAGCATCAGCGGCGGCGGCGGCGGCATCAGCTGCCGCCGAGCGTGTCGACACCGACTGCTACTGATCTTTGGCCACGATAAACTTGGTGGATAGTTCTCGTAGATCGTCTTCGAGGGAATCCTTCGGGATAAATACAGTACGCGACGAGAATGATCGACGGGCGAATCATGTAAGCCTGGAGGAATTTCTTGGAGCGGAAACCGAGGAACCGAGACCAGTGGATTGAGAGACGCAAATCGACAGTGTCATTGGTTCGATTGGCGAGGTTTGCTACGAGAAGGAACGCGGAGAGGACAGAGCTGTCGATTAAGTCGAACGTGGTTAATTAACAGTGCGATCGGCCGACGTGAAACTTCCTAATCGGTAAGAGGGAAAGCTGAGAGAGACAAACAGAGAGGAGGAGCAAGCGAAGGGGAAGAAGTGAGAGTGGTGCGAGGGAACGGAATAGAGAACGAGATTTAACGAAGGAAAAGGAGGAAGACATTGGAGACAGACAGAAAAAGTTAGCCGTCTAGACGTATTGGTAAAATTTGGAAACCGGTAAGAAGAATTTTCGAAGAGAATAAGTGGGGTAGGAGGGCGGGGGGGTGGGCGATTGATTAGTGATCAGTGCGTGCGTGCATAAACAGAAACCAGAGAGGCATAGAGAACAAGAAGAAGAGAAGAGAGCAAGATTGAAATCGAAAACAAAATAAGGAAAATAAAGATTCGTTCGTTTGGTGGTGGTGGAGGTACTGGTGGTGGTGGTGGTGGTGGTGGTGGTGGTAATCGCGGTGGTGGTGGTGGTGGTGGTGGTAGTAGTAGTGGTGAGTGGGCGCAAACTGCGCGAAGCTAGTTCGTGGTTGAAAGCTGCAACGAAGCGCGAGACGTGCAGAGTTGCAGCAAGAAATTATGAAGCGCATAAGGAGCGCCCTGTTGGCCGCCGCTTGTGATAGCTGCCGGTGAATGTGTGATCCGGGGGCAGCAGAGATCCACCGTAATGACGACCGAAGAGACGACCGAGCAGCCCCCGGTAGACGACTGCCTGAAGGAACGGAAATGGTGGTGCTTCCTGTTGTCGAGCATCTTCACTTTCCTTGCCGGGCTGCTGATCGTACTCCTCTGGCGTGCGTTCGCCTTCCTCTGCTGTCGCAAGGAACCCGAATTCGCCCCAAATGACCCGAAACAGAAAGAGCAAAAGACAAGCCGTCAGGGCAAGGAGTTCGAGGGGACTTTTATGACCGAGGCCAAAGACTGGGCCGGTGAACTGATTTCTGGACAGACCACCACTGGACGTATTTTGGTAAGCCGCTCTTACTTTTATTCCTCTTTCGTTATTATTTTTACACTCTATACTTTCTCTCTCTCTTTCTCCCCCTTTGTCTCTCTTTTCTAGACTCTTTGCATTCTCGTATCTTTCGTTTCCTCTTTAAGTTTCGATGTGTGGGAGACCGTGTGTGATATAGTATTATATTTATATATATATTTAGAGAGAGAAGAGAGAGAGAGAGAGAGAGAGAGAGAGAGAGAGAGAGAGAGGAAGATTCGCAAACGTGCTAGCGTAATTGTTATCTGTTAGGAACGATAATATCTCATCTTATTGCGGCTGCGCACGTTTCCATTCTTGACACTACATTTTATAATTAACACCTTCGTACAGTTTCGTGTCCATCGTGTGCTGTAAGGCAGAAATTTAATCTTCGGTCTGTTGTTTGAATGTTGTCTGTACGAAAGTCTAGCGATATGCATGAAAAACATTAGTAAACATTGCTAAGTCGACTTGTAATATTAGTGTACGCGTAGATTAACTTAGTAATTGGTCATTGCTGTTTCGAATGAACGATCGTATTGTTGATCTAAACAATATTTACGTACGCATTTGTATATTCGCGTAGCATTTTAAATATGGTAAGCATTGATTAGATACAGTGGAATGTGATCATATATTATTCGATCACTATCTTCAAAGTTTTCGTTTGCCCGATAAATTCGTATTTTTGAGTAGCAGAATATATGCTTAGTAATCTGAGTAATTTTAACAAAATAATATGGAATGTTTTGTTCTATCTGTCAAAGCAAGAATTGTTCTGAATTTGAGGTCGTACGTACTTGATGTTCGTTACTTTGAAATTTTTATCATTACTACGCGAGATGAAAGAGCACAGATGAGTCGAGATGTTGTGCAAGTTGTAACACGATGTTACGTTACGTTACGTGACACATCAGGCTACAGTAAGACGAATCGTATTCGATGTTTGTACAAATTACTTTACAGAGGTCGTGCTTTCAAGAAGAAAGTAAAATGAGATTAATTAGAACTACGTATCGATGGATTATAAAAGATTGGGCGCTTTGGACTCTATTTACTATAACTTTCAGACTTTTCAGAACTTTCCATATCACTTTTGAGATTGTATCTACACTGGCATTTTTTTATCGATTTTTCGGTAAAATTTCACCATCTGCTTTTATAGATTTTATCTTGGACGGTATAATTAAATACCTGCGAACATGTTTTTAAAGTAGAACTATTTAATTTAATATCATTTTTCATTTTCTAAACGATAATTTATCATGAAAGTTGTTTCATTTTATATTTTTCAAACAAGTGCTCTTTATCTTTAGTAGAGCATTCTTCTTCAGGTGAAATATTGTTTCGTATATCTAAACTAAGCAGACTGTTCTATTTCAATTTTTTTATACCTTTTTGTATCTTCTTTTTTTATATATTTTGTATGGATCGATATGTATTGAGTTTTTTAAGAGGAATATGGATATAAAAGAAGGGGAAATAATGAGACAAGCAGTTTTGGCATATTAAATGCATACATATAATGATATATACGGAAAGTGAGTTTTCGGTACGAGTTAGCTCGAGTATTGTAGCTGGTGACCCAGTTTTCGTTCGTGGAACCAGCACGTCGTTGACTGAAGTAGAGGGGTAGTTTCTACGCAGTGCGTGCTTCGTCCTGTGGGGCGTGTTTCCAGTCTTTCTCCTCTTCACACCTCTTTGGTTTTATTCTTTTTGTTCCATTCTCATAATTGGAAACAAAGGAATGTTCATTTTGATTTCAAATTAAAGGAGGGATATAATTTTTAATAGAGTACACACTTATTAGTCAACGAGTACAATAACTGTTTTATTAACTAGATTAGTCTTCTTAATTATTATATCGATACTTAGGAGAATATTATACGTGTGGTAAGGAAAACATACCTACTTTTTACGAAAAATTGTGGAAAGTCTTAAGAATAAATCACTGTAAACTTATATCTTTTAGAGGATAGGAATTAAGATACATCCAATGTATCGACGGAAGATTTGGGATATAGTTGTAATTCTTAAGTATTGATTTATAATATTGACTTAATAATCAGCGGCGATTCGATTAATCAAAAATTAATACGCAATCTAAACTTTATTTACCGTTGTAAGATGATGTGTGCACGAGTCCAGTTGAGCGTGTGTCTGCGTTTGCGTCCGTGCGCGCGCGTCTACGAAAGAAGAGTGAGTATCGGCGCGAGGGTGCTGCACTCTTCCTCTTTCCGGTTCGAGCCAAAGAACGTGCGAGTGCACAGTGTGAATGATTTCATTCTTTGTCGAATTACCTTTCTGTGCCATTGCGTTCCGAAACGAGCCGGAAATTGAAGTTTGCCGCTTTGCGTCCCATTGTTTCCCACACCATTTCATCTCTTATGAGGCCACGATTACGAAAATTATAACTCCTACAATTCTATAAATTGTATCGATTTTTATTTATGCTGATAAACGAATTATAAATGCTGTGCGCAAGGATCATATTAATTATTAATTTTACGTTGCACACGCGAGTACATTTGGAATTAACTCGAAAGTTATAGAAACTATGGTTGTATCACTTCTATTATTAACGTATACAGACTTAATGCCATGCTTAATGCAATAAGTTCTCGAGCTAGTATTTCAATTAACTGCGCCTGTCAGTTCAACGAAGAATCGCATGTCTTTCTTTATTAAGCGCACGATACAGTTTATGATGCATTTTCTATATTCTTTTCAAACAACGCGATGTCACTTACGTAATGGCGTCTTACAAAGACAACAGGGTAGGTTTCTCTCTAATTTAATCCAACAGCAACTAGCCACGTTACCTGCTGCTACCAACAAAACGTTTCAACGAACAACAGTATCGTTCTCTAAAGTAGCTGACGCATGTGACTTACTTCTCGCCTTAAGTTTTATCGAATTACAGAAAACCTTACGGGCTAACATGTATCCTGCTTAATTTAGCCTAGAATACTTAATTCTAAACTTAATTCCAATTGGAAGGCTGCGCGACGCGTTTGTGGCAGTGACTGGTCAGTCGCTTATACAGCGTCCACTTATCTATTGATATACACTACTGAAAATTAGGAGAAACGCACGGGCAGTGGCTTTGAGTGTCAAAATGATTGGCCACCAATTATATTCACTATCAGACTCGTATGATTGGTTATTAAAAACGTACAAGGAATGTTTCCCATTTGTTATAAAGATGACACAACTCGAAACAATAGAGTTCTTAGAAGAAACGAAAAAGTGCTTTTTAATATAATGAGACTACGTAAGTTACATACATGGAAATGACAGAATTCAAAGTATAAAGAATTTCACTTTGAAAACTTATCAATAGGTATACACTTGTTTCAATGCTAGTTAGGAGACAACTCATAATGCGACATGTTTGTGGAGTAGTCGAGATTTTAGGCTTTATGATCTAGGAGTCATTCCGTGGACAGCCGCTTAACCGCTTCAGCCAACAGAGTCTTCCTTCTCTTTCTACTGTACTCGTATGCAAACTCTGTTTCAACTATATTATTTTGAAATACAATTTCGATGTCTTACTTGCACAACTACACCAGAGATTTAATAACATAACGATAGTAGTCTTCGTATCTACATTCGAGTAGTACATGTCACGTATAATCAGACCTACATCGGATGAAGCTTGTTACATCACAGATATGAGAATCACTTGTGCCGAATTATGACAGTCGCACCTCCTTTGCAAAGTCTTGTTCGTCTTTCAGTTTGTTGATATCATACGAAATTTACAGAGTGCGCGATGACGTATGATCAGTAAATCGTTGGAGATCTTTCACCCCTCGACAGTATTTTTGGACTGTAAGCAATCCGCTTACTTTGATTACTTGAATCTATTGGCGATGATGCATTTAGATCGATTTAATTCCAAGGGCGAGCAGACTTTGTGCTCTCGTAGTCAAGTCGTGGATTTATGACGTATCAATCACTATTAATTGTAGAAAAGTGGTGGGCTATGTAATGGCTTATGTGACCCTTACAAGTGCAATCGTTCTGCAGCCATAAAATAATTTTTATGACTAATCGAATTGATTATAACAGCAAGATAATGTAACGTGTAGCATTGAACTGTAGATTGAACTTGTCTCGTATGCCTTTATACTCTGCAGAAAGGTACAAGATTCTATTTAAGACAGCAGCAGTGGTCTTGAAATCCCAAGAGATGGTGATGTAACGGTATGACGGGTAATGACTGTACCGTGTGTAACGTACTCACCTAAGGTGCTTTGAAAGACTGCACGATTTGACGCTGAATCATCAATATTTCTGGCTCTAATTATACATTAAGGTCGCGGTGAGACTGTGTGCGGACTTGACGCGGTCGTGGTTGAATTAACACGATGTTCTATAGCGAGCATCTCTTTCAAGAATCGCTAAAATTGAAACCTGAGCCGAACTTATTGCCGAAACATGACACAGACGAAGAATAGGGGCACAAGCGAAGGAGCAAATCCACCGGCTGTCATTCGACGATCAATGTTCGCTTGTCTGAGCCAGCGCTGAAAATTTCCTGTACTCCTCGGTTTTATTGAAACAACAAATAATATAACTGACATAATATTAGGTTCTTTTAGATGACACTTTCATTTTCTTTCTTGAGAGAAGGTACTCTGGAAGGTATCTGGACGTCTGGTCACTTTACATTGAAACAAAATTTCACAACGTAGATTATTGGCCAGGTAGAAGTTGGCTATAGTTTGGGTAGTGAAATTTCGCGTGAAATTTACGGATTACAGTAAGTGTAGCCGTACGATATTTTATCGATTTTAGTCCTCGGTACATGCACAAGTGTGCCTCTAACTTTTAGCGAGCATCAAGCATCAATGCGTAGGTATGCAAATAAACTACGGTTGCCAAGGCACACACGTTCCCTTCAATTGCATTCGATATAGGAACTACCCTCGTAGCTAGTGAAACGCGTATATAGCCGAGCATACATAGGCGTGTATTATGCGCAGACCGGTTTTGTCTCCGCGATACCATTATGACGGAGTTTCCATTTATGACGGTACCTAGGAAGCAGGCCGACCGTTTCTCTATCCTAGCACTCTGTGTCGAACTCACTTTCGAAAACGTTTCTTCACGATGATATTTCTCTCGCCCTACTCTCTGCTGCATATCGGACGATTTTGTTCTTCTTCCTTAGAAAAATTTTCTTTCAATTATGCGGACAATTTGAAAAGGTATCAAGCGAGGAACGAGAGATTATATTATAGAACAATGGAGTATGAGTAAAATACGCTATTTATAGATATACATTTATTTATTAAAAATTACACCGATAACATAGTTTCTATTAGAATTCATTTGTGTAAGGGCTTCTGCGAGTCTTCTTACCCGCGTCTTCGTAGGTCTTCATCAGTGGCCACAGCCTTGTTAATAATGGTTCATCTTCCAGTCCTTGTACCACGTTCTGGTCGTACGTTTTTGGTACATCAAGCTTTCTTCTAGGAGAAGGTCATGCGATGTAGATAACTGAAACGAGTTCGACGATTCATCGTGATCGAGTCAGTCATAAAATAAGGTATTTTTCTTTCCCTCTGCCATGTCATAGGTCGGTCATTGGCCAGGGCGTCGTTTCAGGTTTAAAACACATCGGTCGATTTGACGTCATTCCATCTATAGACCCTGTATGCATGAGGGAGACTTGGTATACAACGTTTTGATAACGGAAAAGCAGTATCGCTACAGTAACAGGTATATCTATACTTTTTAAAGTAATGTTTGCGAATGTGTCGTATCCTATAAAGCAGAAGAGGTTGTGTTTCTGAGGGCACGTTGTTGTTTCCGTTTTATTAGCATTAATTTCGCTTGCTATTACTTTATCGCGTTAACTGACGTCATAGCCAATTAGTGTTTGGTTACGTAGCATGCGTAACCTTTAAAATTGTTCGTTGTTTAATGCGTCAACGTATAATTTTCATTGGAATTATGACACGTTCGTTGTCGTTACTTAATCTTTGCACTTTTATTCCGCTGCGTAGTATTTTAGAGGCTTGAAAAATATCCTACGGCATAAAACCACCATTTTTCTATCAATTTTTTTTGTTAGTAACTGGTCTTGTATTTCATACATTGTTAATAATTTATAATGGAAATAAAATATAGATTTGATTTAGTTCTATTACAAATGGTTATATCTACTACGTGACCGACTAGTTGGAAGTGTCTGTATCTACTTCGTTTGTTCTACTTCTCTTTTACAGAAAGTTATTCCCATTGAAAGTCAAATTAAAATTTGAATTAAATTCACTGCAGAACTGTACTTCTCTGCAGTCGTATTACGAGATATATTCTTCGATTTTACTTTTGCGAAGTTTCTTGGGTCCTCTCTTTCCAATCAGGCCTTATACAAGGTTATGCAGAACGTGTCTCGATAGATCAGACAATGAAGGATCTATCTAAAGCTGATTTTTTTTAATTAACGTATTGTTTGTTTCACTTGGAACAAAATAGTTTATTTTTCTGTGTGATATAAATGGACTTTAACCTTTATTCGGTCTCCAAGCAACCCTCTGCTCGACCTAGATGGATCGATAACAAAATAACTTATTTTCACGGATCTCCATCTATTTCTCTTCGAGTTTTCCGTACCAGCTCCAACCTTATCCGCCTCATTCGTTATTTAATTCCTGTCGCATATATAACCGAACCGGCGACAGATGGAGAGTTTTTAGAATTGCCGATCGCGACTGTCCTCCATATATTGTCTATTTTTGGGAACCTGCAGGCCGAATCTTATGAATCTTTAATAAGTTTAAACGCGAACACGTCGAACAATATCTACACCAAACGATTTGTCACGTTCCTTCGATTCTTCTATATTTATTGTTAGAATTTGAGCATGTCCAATAAACAATAAAAAGATACAATCAGTGAGGAAAGGAATTGATGAGTAAAAATTGAACTGTAATACAGCAGTGCGTGACTCTGTACGTCGAGTCCTTTGACTAACAAGGAGAATTTGATTATTAAAGTATAATTAATGTATAAAGAAGGTAGAGAAGCAGGATTAGATTGAACCGATGGATCATGTTCGAAAGAAAAGATGTTAGTGACAGCCTGGCAGATAGCCAGTATTGGTTTCCTACTTTAGAACAGATTGGCCGAGACGCTGTTGGTGGGACACATAACAATCGTTTGTATATCCGTCCAGTCGAAGTATTGTCAAATTTTGGCTCTATCCTTGTCCTTTTTCGTTCGATTGACACGGTTTCAGTATGCCAAGGTCTATTAAGGATAATCTAGTTTTCAAGTTAAGAATCAGATGCACCATAGCTTGGATATATTCCTATACTGTTCGCACTGTATATTTATTTTCATGTACTCATGCGAACGAGTTTCTTTTGAGTGTCCCATATTGTTCGTTGGCGTAATTGCGTTGGTTTGTTATTAATTTCCGAGCAAACTTTTCAAATACACGTAATTGATTTCAATCAATATATGGGCATACTTTAACGTGTTACGTACTAATTATGGTATATACATGTAACGAAATTTCATCACAGCACGAAATTTCCTCTAAGTAATTAATTCCTCCACCGCTTTCGTAGAACTTTAATCATTTGACTAAGGCGCGCTTTAACGAAGGAGTGGTCGGCGCGACGTGTTATTTAACGCGGGTCCCTAAACTCAATAAGAGGCAACAAACACTATTATGTGTTGAATATTGGGTAACTAGCGTAAAAAGTCGGAAGGAAGGTATTTTCCATAGAAATATAGTTACCACTTTATCTGACGTCGAGCCTGGAAGGCTCTATGATTATTGAAGTCGAGGACGAATTTGACGTGAGATCGGAAGGTCGATCAAAGGGTGGAACTTCGTAAATGAGGCGTAACTGAGGAAGAAAATCGCAAACGAATTCGAGGCGAAGCCGAGAAGCTCGTAGGAGGTCAGGCAAAAAGTGGAGACCAACTTGACGCGAAGTCGAGGAGCTGTTATGACTATTACGATGTTGAAAAGCGTGGAGACGAAACTGATGCGAAATCAGACAGCGACGAGGCAGTACGTTGTGTTATATCGAGTGTTTTGGTAGTAATTTGGCGCGAGAAAGTGCTAGAAATGGACGTTGAAATTTTTATTAATGAAATTAACGAATTTGAATGAACGTACGTACGTAATACGTGGCGGTGTATTACCGTGAATCATCCGTGCCAATTGTAACAGTAATTGTATCCGAAAATCACTCGTCTACGAAAGGAGTGTATTCTTTACGATGAGAAGCAAAATTAACACGAGTCCTAATGTCAATCCTTTTGATATAAAATCTAGTTTTACATCTGTGAGTGAGACCCTTCATCTCTTCGAGTTCAATAGAATGGCCACTTCGACCACTTGACCTGAATCCCGTGGATTTCATTTGAGGGGACACTTAAAGACTAGTTTACTTATCAACGATAAGTCATCTAGTGGACTCACGACGAGTAGAATACAATCTTGTACATCCAAACGAAAGGAAGATATATCGGACGTATATACATTTTTTGTTAATATTTGTATTAATGTAATTTCGTTAGTTTCGAAATAACTATTTAATTACTAATAAAACCGATACAAATACAAATCAATCGGACTATAATGAAACGACTCTTTATAGAGGTATTCGCTATTGATTGAATTCAAGATATCTTCTAAATTAGTTGCTTGCTTTTATTCGCTTTATAAATGCTTACCAGAGAAAATATTATTCGTTAATGTAAGGAAAAAATTCTCCAAATTATAAAGTGGTTCGTCGACCCAGGGATTGGTCACAGAATATTTTTACCTTTTTTTTTAACGTGTCGCAGAACTTGACCCAAATCGTTTGCAACCGTCAACATAGGAAGATAGAGACAAAGCGAAAGGCGGTGGTAAAATAAAACAAATCCGAAGAGACCAAGTAGAAAGAGCTGGAATTAAAGAGAAAGCCATTGTCGACGGCGTGTTTATAGTAGAGACCATTTCCGTCAAAAGGATCGTTATCGCTATCACGTTTCCTGCAATTAAATTTTTTTTTAGTTAACGCAATTAAAACAGCGTGGTCGTTTATCATAGTCAAAGCATGATTATGTTGTTGAATGCGGGAGAGTCTCAGCATCAAAACTATATTTTTGAACCGTACCAAGTTTAATATCGCTTATACACCTAGCTACTTTATTTTAAAATTAATTATGATATTTAAATTTTAATATCTTCCGTTTTAAGTTCTATTATATTATAATAGTTTAATTGTGCATTGAAAAGCGTTATGAGTTACCCTTTTCCCGTGTAATAATTTTAAAAAATTACACGGACGCTTTTCTGGAACAAAAACGATGCTTCGCTCTACCACGCTAACTCCAACCGATTGATTCCGTTACCGCAACGCAAACTAGAACGCAAACATTGTTGGCTGGTTCTTTTTTGAACTGAACTAGGTCTGGCAACTTTGTGTTAGAGACGAATGAAAAAGTATCATGGAGTAATCAATACCACGAACTCGACAGAATTTATCCCACATGCAAATGTATTATATGCTTCGACAGAGAAATGTGCGCATTTATAAGTAAGTTGTGGTACAATACCGGATTTGTAGGGAAGTAATGCTGGTCTTCTGGCTGTAGAAATGGTTCATTTTTCGTTATACGAAAGTTTTCGACAAATCTTGGCCGTAAACAGTTATAGGCAATGATCGGAAACGACAGAGTTACGATCTCGTTAAGAATAGGTCAATATGGCAGAGAACCACGGGGGAGGAATTGAAGATTTCATATAGATTCCGATGCTACGTTGGCACGTTTATGTTGTGCACGTTTTATTGCTGATAAAATTTCGGGGCTTAATTTCGCATTTACCCCTATAAATAGTTAAGCGAGAAAAACTCAGTCAAGTCTGGCGTTGGCGCGAAACGACGGAAACTTGGGGCTATGCCATCTCGGGATGTAAAATTTCCTGCCTGGCAACGAGACGCCCGTGCCTCTACTTTCTGCCACTTAATGCGTTTTAATTTGGGCCATTCTTATGTTAGCCAATTCAGCGTAATTCGGAGAAATAGATGCTTTATCACGGGACAAGTGTCTTTGATTTACTCCCGTTTTTTTTCGAACACATATATATATATTTGTTACATTTAAAGGAGTAATATGTGATATAAGTGGTAGTAAAATCTATTTCAATCGAAGAAGCAATACTATTGTGCGCTACTATTACTGCAATAAATAAACGGTCCTATGAATATTTAGATATTTGCGCTTTTTTTCTCTTTTTTTGCAAAAAGTAAGATGTGAGTATCGATCGGTAGTTCTTAATCTTAGGTTTGTGAATCCGTGACGTCGTCAAAGGTGCTCGCACGTGCGCACGCCGCGCCATCGCTATTTTGGAAAGGTCACTTAATGTAGCACGTTGCATTTACTTCATTTCTTTTAAGGAACGTTTAGAATTAAAAAGAGAAGGTCGTCGAATACCGCGAGCCTTAAGGGGAATACACGAAAGCACTGCTGAGAAACGGGGCTCCTGGTGTGAAAGGGTTAATAGAACTACTGACGTATACTAAAAATATACGACCTCGTTAAAAAATGATACAGTATTGAACACGTCATTGAATGTCACTAGGTTAGATTATATGTATATGAGGATGGTGCGATAAGTACTTAATTTACTACTTTTGGAAGGCTGTGCGATGCGTTGGGTGATATTGCGTCCGAGTGAATGACCGTTGCGAACCTTGCCCTTTTTCGGGTACACCATGTCGTACATTAATTTTGCTGGGTGCTGACTGGTTGGCTGCAGTGAGAGTAGAGAGAAGAAATCAATTCATTTGTCATCGTATCATCGTGATCGATCGTAAGAGTTTGATGGGGTCTCTAGAGAGTGTACATAAGTACATTCGCGTGTATCCGACGATACGAAAATATCGAGGGCAACTCGTGATGAGTCTGCCCGAGACCCACGCTAATTCGCACGCTAAAATAAGAACGGCAATCCTTATTTATAGCTAGGTGCGATAGGTCAGATAGTCGCTTACAAGGGAAATGATGCAACGATTCGATACAACTAAAAACATTTGTTAAAAGCGATAAACGAACGAAACTCTGTTCCGCGCAGGCTGCAGTACATCCTTCTCCCTCGCTTTGTGTCGCATTATCCCGTCTAGTCTCGTCTGGTTACGTGTCATTTCTGTGCCTGTGCGCAAGTTATTTTAGAAGATGCTCATATGTTTATTATTAAAATAGTAGCTACTTATTGTACTTACACATACCTATATTTCGAGATTACAGCTTGAACTATGCTGTGAGGTAAAAACTTGCGAAACGATTATTCTTGATCTCTTTTTAAAGTTATTGTAAGCAAGACTGAATACAGTTTATGAATTTATATCGTGAATGAATTGTCTGGATAGGAGAGCACTGATTCTACTGTAGTAACATAAACACGTTACGGCGACGATCCAATGGGAACTGGCTCTATCTACATGCTTTCGATGGCACTAGATAGAACCATTTCTCGTTGGGCAATTGGTGTCAATCGTTTCTATTGGATTCGAAAAATCAACGGTTCCATCTAGGAGAAAACACATTCGTAAGCTGCTCGAAAAAAAGTCTATCAATTAAAAAATGTCAGACGTCTGAAGAAATAATTTCGAGGCATCGTTGATGATTTAAAATGCAGACTAGGTGGCTCGGTCGATCGATCGCTTGGTCTCAAAGCAGTTCGATGCTTTTGTGTACTGCGAAAGTTCGAATCAATTCAAAATTATTCGATACTTACAACTTTTGAATGTCTTGATAGATGTTGAATCAGGAACTGTATTTATTTAGCCAGACGACTTGGAAATATACGGTAATATATCTTTTTTTATCGTTATGCTCTCGAAAGAGCAATTGGTTAGAAAAACTTCCGTCGGTGGGAAAGGATAAACCATCAAGGATGGCGACAACCTAGTAACCTACTTCTTATCTGCCAAGCTCCTTGCTCGACTTTGAATAACAGTAGTACGAGAGGTACGCAACTAACCTATTTTACCAAGAGAAGATAGACTCGTAATTGTAGTTGTTTATTGTAATTAGTAACGACTAATATGGTCTACGAGATGGGTCTCATAAAGTCTTCACTATTTTCTCTGAACTTACTTCAAAGAGAGGGAGATATTACTTCTGAATTAATTTGTTCTATTAGATTAACCCAAAATTGACAGAAGAGCTAATATTAATACTATAAGTCTCTTCTAATGGACGTGGCTTTATCTACTGCGGAGCTGACCAAGTGCTGGGTGTCTGTATCTACTAGTATAGATTTCGATTGAGCGGTCACTGCTCGCGTTCGTATTACTGAAGCCAGTATACTCAGAATCAACACGCGTGTTCATACATCAAGTCTACCACTACTTACGTATCCCTTGACTTATGTCGACTACTTTGAAGTGATTTAATGTGCAAGATCAGAGATACGAATGTTATTACTTATACATAATGATAGAGAACATTAAGCTCCTGTTATTAATGAACACACGAGCTGATGTTAGTTGATTTTGACCACTTTCACCCTTGGTATCCTTAAAACCTTCCTTACGCTGAATTTGTTAGCACTGTGTGTGTCGGTAGAACATTGTAAAATATGTGAAACAATGGCGACGCGAAAACAAGTAGATTGGAGAATTTAATTAAACGAACACCGTAACGTATTGGTTAGCGAAACAAGTCACTCATTAGACTACGACCCCATTAAGCGCGAGGGTCGTATCTTTGCTGTATATATGTAGGAAGATGGAAAATAAGACAAGAGACGAAAGAGGTTCTTCGAGCGTGTGTTATGTCAGTGTTTCTTTCTGGATTCCCAGAAATACTAACTTGACTCATCTCACTTAGTAAACAAGCGCACGAGGGAAGAAGAAAAAAAATTGTTGAACCCCAAGCACAGAACCTAATCCGCACGAAACAGTTCTTTGGTGAATCAGCGACGCGTGGCTGAGTTACCTGGAAGCTGAAAGCACGCTCTCTATCTTAGTCGACTATGAAACAGGAAGGTAGAACACGACACAATTTCCATCTAATTTCACGGTAACAAAACGAGCAGAGTACATCGCGCGATTATCGTTTTAGGGACAAGCTTACGGTCCATTCTTTTTGAGTTGAATACCACCAAGCGTTTGTATGCTTCCGGCTTTTCCGTCAAATAAGAACAGAACGATGTAATAGCTAATCACCATGATGCTTGATACTTCGAATATATGTGCTTTTTTATTGTACCTTCTATTAAACGATTTGTGTAAGCGATTCTGAAACTGTGAACGAACGGATTATCGTTTAAAACATTGCGCTACAACGATGATTTATAAGTCACCTAATCGTTCACGGTTAGAACGACTGGAACCGACACAGCTAAGCGTACACTGTTCGAAAGGGTGCTGTTTTCGGCTCACTGCTGGCTTATGCGTCGTCCAGATTAGTCATGTTACTTAAATTTCGACCGTTTGAATTCGACTCGCTTGAAATGAGATAATTTTAAACCAATTTATAAATATGCATTTGCCATTTAACTGACTTGCGTGAAATTGATTAATTTTGTACTCCAATTCCAGGTGAAAATATTATATTATACGCGTATCTATTTAGCGTACGTTTAGTATGCGCCAATGAATCAATATCTAAGAACAATGCCAAGAAATGATAAGGTAACGCGGAGGTACTAAACGCAAACACAAACGTTTGTACATTTGTGCAAGTAGATAAATGTACAGCCAGACAACTTCCTCCTGTTTTATTCAAAGTACAGTGAAACGACGACAAAAAGTCTTTGAATTCATAGGAACTTGAGTTATGAAAAGGAGGAATTCCATAGTTTTCCAGTAAAAGCCTCTTCGTGGAAAATCAATTTGTAGAAGCTTCGCCTTTCGACCTAAGCTGGGGCGAATTATAATACAGTTTTTCTTCGCGAAGTTAGAATAGTTCAATTATAGACGATTTTTCGACGAAAGTAGTGCGATCGTTTATACAAGATCTGTTAAATATACAATTATACGTGTGCTATGCGTGTGAAGCAGCGTCATCGATGAGTAATATATTAGTTACGTTACGAAATCGAATACCATTTTTAGCATCATAAGAAAATAGAATGAGAGTTAAGTCCTAGAAGGTTAAGATCCAAAATACATACAAAATACATATGAACAAGATATGTAAACTACACAAAATTGAACAAGTATTTAATTCAATGAATTACATACATACAAAGGCTTATGAAAGCATTTGAATGCACGTGTGCAATTGTTATCGAAACGAATATAATCGATGGGTGATAAAAGTATTTAGTTATTTTTAGAATTAACTAGTCAACACTAGCAATGATGAAAAGGCAACTTTAGATAAATCTAGTTTCGACTAGTTAGATCCAGTATTGACGGATTTGCCTTATACTTGCATACGTATGTATATACGAATTAGGGGAGAACACGGTAAGAGGCGTTTACGAATGGATATATAATACACGCGTTTAGAGGCAAGATTGTGTAGGAAGTTGGAATTAATAAAATCGTAACAGCTTTCGGTATTCGAAACGAAATGGACACTGTATAATATATCGTATTCTAATAGGAAATGTATTGTTCGGACAGTAGAACATTCACACGAGAGAATGATTGGATAATAGAACGTTCACATCAGGGAATGATCGAATAATGGTGCGTTAGGATAACAGAGTTTCCATTATACTTTCCATATACAATGTATGCTTTTAATTATACCTGGGCGTACACAATTTAACGAGATGTACAATTTAGAGATCACAAAACGTGTTCTCTATAAATAGTTAAGCAGGATGAGGTATATACCGCTTCCAGTTAATGAGATTTTGTTAGATGAAGAGAGCGACCATTCTACACAGAGAATGAGTAAGTCAATGTTGCACAGACTAAGCTCCGGAGCTTAGGAAGCTTCTTCCACCCCACTTTTATATCATGGAGTAGTGTCGTTAGTAGGAGACAGAGGTAATTTAAGATTAAAATATCTTTGTCCCTTACCATAGCGAGGTCGAAAGATAGACGAAGCGATAATTTACCTGGATTTGACTTTTTCAATACCCGACTAAATTGATTTGAGAGTAACCAACACGAGTTGAAATACAACCTGACGTGGAAACGCGAGCAATGATTCCGATCCCACTGGTCTCAGTAGAATAAACGTTGCATGGCGTGACAGCTGCTGCTGTCGTGTTCTGCCGGGCTAGTAGATATATCCAAATGGTCAGCCGTGGAGTAGATAAAGCAATCTCCGATGGACAGCCGCGCCACGCGTTTCTGCAGTAAAACGAACATTTTTAGGTCTATGGCAATTGTTCACATTTGTATCTATCAATCTACAGACTATTCTTCTAATCGAATCACGCATCTAACAACCAATGAAGCGTATAATGTTGCTGTAGTACATGATAAATTGATGCATCAGGAATGTGTGAACACTACTAACCTCATCGATGAGTACGTATCCATACTTTACAAATTGACCAAAACTTCGTTTGTAGAGAAAGTGTGTTAATCAAAATAGATCTTTTATAGCTGTGCGATGTCATTTTCATGTAAAGCACAATGGTTGTACGGTATGTAATCGATTCATTGACTTGCAAATAGCCGTTCGAGGAAACTGCGGATGGTCTCTAGTTAATGATTCCCAATTCTGTAATAAAACTTTCCCGAATGAATTTACGATCCCTCGTAAACTTGGAGGTTTGTTGTGCTTAGATAGCTTTCTGGATAATATCAGTTGTATAAGACTAGATAAATCAATTATATAGTTGTTCCTACAGCGCAATCGTGATCCCGTGCAGTATTGCAATTATATGAAAAATATGTTATAGTAGCGTTTAAAGAATCTTGTTTAACTGAATATAATTGATAAACATTGTAAAGTAGGACGTTCACGTTGTGCTTATATGGGGGATTTTCAATTGTTGATAACAAGATCTACTAAATTTATTGCGATAATATATCACCGACGATAAACAGTCATGTGGTGAAATTCTTTGATACTTGACGAGCTGCTGTCTGGAACGGAGCCAACCGAAATCGATCGCCGCGGTCGGCTAAAGTACATAAGCCGTGCTTCTTTATTTATTCACACCACTTGCGCTACACGCTCCAGTGGTATCTTTGTACCTATTGTACGTGTACATCCACCACATATGCGAATGCTATCCAGATATCGAAGGCTGTACCACCCATTGCTTCCTTTCCTCATATTTTCGTGCACGTAAAGTAGGGAGAAGGAAGTAATTAAATAACAATAAAGCTTATCAACCCTATTCTTATTTATTTAAGTACAGCTGACGTTTATCCCACGAGAAATTACAATTGTTCTTTTTGCGATTAGATAATGCGCAAACGCAAAAACGTGCTTACGTTAATAAGTTAATTTTCCGCCGCTTTTTATGTGGCAGGTTTATGCGACGATGAGCTAAACAATTTATTTTTTAATTGTACACTGCGTGTAATGACAACAGTCAGACAATTTACTACTGTTGAAGAAAGGCTAAGACAAGAAGTCTGAATTGTTTCCTGTATTATATAAAATTGAATTGCGTTTTTAATTTGTTACTACGCTGAAATCCAAAGTCATAGTTTTGTTTGAAAGATCTCTCTCGTCGCATAGTTTCACGTTATATGTAATAAAATACACACGTTTATAACTATAGTGATAACACGCAAAGTAAAATACGATGCGCGTGGTTTATGTATCTATGTTTTCTTTGCATAACATTTAATTTATTATGTGAAAGATTGAATTACGATTATTGATGACTATTGAATATTATGGATATTGTTAATTCTCATAAATATTTAATATTTATTGTTATTTTTGATTTCAGGTGGTGTTAGTTTTCATTCTCAGTATAGCATCGCTTATAATATACTTCATCGATGCCTCCAGGTAAGAAAACTGATCGCTTCTAAGCGTAAAATATTATAGACACATAAATAACAAGGCTACTTAAATAAACTTTGCCGTGCAATTATGTTTGATCGCCCATCACATTATTACCGATCGTTTATTTCCACGAGCATTTTAAGTAACGTTATCAAAGAGATTTTTAACATATAATCTCATCAATTTGACAATTTTATGTTACAGCGAAGAGGTGGAACGTTGCCAAAAGTGGAGCAACAACATTACTCAGCAGATAGACTTAGCTTTCAATATATTTTTTATGGTCTACTTTTTTATACGCGTAAGTGTGTACCATATTTTCCTATCGGGATATAGTACTTAAAATTGATATTGCCATTAACAGTTAAGTCATACGTTATGATATGGAAGCACCAAGGATCGAAATAGCGGTTGTCTATGCTTCAGTGTTCAATTCCCTTGTCTGTAGAAAAACAACAATTTTGATACGACTCTTAACGAATCAGAGACGTAATTAATATTATTCTCTAATAGTTTATCGCCGCCAGTGATAAGCTGTGGTTCATGCTGGAGATGTATTCGTTCGTGGACTACTTTACGATACCACCGTCCTTCGTGTCGATATATCTCGATCGGACGTGGATCGGACTGAGGTTCCTCCGAGCCCTACGACTGATGACGGTCCCTGACATCCTCCAGTACCTAAACATTCTAAAGACATCGAGTTCCATTCGTCTCGCCCAACTTGTATCGATCTTCATCTCCGTCTGGTTAACAGCTGCTGGCATCATTCATTTGGTGAGCTGTTATTCGGCCTTTCTCCTCACACGCAGAACGATTTTGGAACGTGAAATCTGCTTACGATAATTATTGTAAATGAACACGAATTTTTGTTCGCAGCTTGAAAACTCAGGGGACCCGTTCGAGTTCACGAATCCTCAACAGCTTTCGTACTGGACCTGCGTCTACTTTCTCATCGTGACGATGTCCACGGTAGGATACGGCGACGTTTACTGCCACACGATCCTCGGCCGCACATTCCTAGTATTTTTTCTACTTGTCGGTTTGGTAAGCCATCTCTATATTTCTTTTATACAGCCGAAATATTATATTTAATACGTTATATGAAACAAATGATTCTATAGTTCAGTGTAGATGATCTCGCGTGAAAAATCGAATTGCCTGAGTAGTCGAAACATTTGTCACTGACACTGAACAGACAATTTGATTTTTCCCGAGCAGTATTTATATCAACTTTGCGAAACATGCAACTGTTATTTTTCACTTATGCTCAAACTATTTCTTTTCCAAAACTTATTATTGGGATTACCTTTGGAACTATTAAACTGTCGTTGCTTCGATGGTAATCTTCTCTCGATAGTAATTTCGCGATTACATTATATGCTCTGTCTCTACTCGATAAATTGATTTTTACATTAATTACGTTAAAAAAGGTCCATCGTTTTTATCGAACTTGATCGGTGATTTGAATGTTTCGCAGAATTCGTCTTGTTAGAGTAGAACTCGCTGATCTCGCCACGGATCGGCTGATCAGATTTTCGTAACATTTACACGTTTATTCTCCTTGAGACACACAGAACGGTGAATATTTCGACAGTGCACAATGTTCTCTGATCAATCGAATTCTCTGCCCTGCAAGATAAGCTGGATTCAAGTTTTTTTCCCCCGAGAAATTAACATTGCATCACGAGATGAAACGACACGAAACGAGGCGGTTAGCCTTTTCGGTGCAGTTCAAGCAAACCGTCGGAGAACAGTGTCACTTGTCGCGGATCGATTGCTTCGTTTAAACGACGATGCACAGTGTTTGCGAGAAGTGTGACTGGCCCACGAGTGTGCGTGCGTATTTGAGGGTGTGTGACTCGTATCGATCGTACAGTTGCGCATTAATCTCGGTAAGTCGGAGGAGAACGACTCGAATTCACAGTTCGCGATTTATTGCTATACGCGTTGTATCGAGCTAAAGGAAGCCTGAGCATCGCCGTTTAAACGCGGGAATGCTAGCGTAACGTTTGTCTACAAATGTCATTAGAATACGAGAGATCAGTTAACAACGTAGTAGACATTGTAAAGTATCGAAACGCGTAGGAGGGCTGATTTTTTTTCCTTGTTTTTTTTGTCTTGGAATCTAGAACCTTCGACAAACCTTACGCCACTCACGATAGCTATATTTTCCGATAAAACGAAGATTCGACTCGTTATTAACAAACGTGATCAGTCGTGCATCAATCAAATCATCCCTTTTAACGCCATTTCGAATTAAATTAATTCGTTCGAATAGCAGCTGCACGTGATATCTTACGATCGATTCTTATCGTGTGAAACGAAATCAAGCAATCATTTTTATCGAATGCTACCACATTTTTAAAACAAGTAGCGACGACTTAAAAATATTACTACTGGTACTGTTACTTAAATTTCGAAAGCATAGCGGTTTTATTTTTATATTTGTCGTACGTTATTTTTTATTTCTCTCGCACGTATCGATCGTACTGTACGAGTCGACTCCTCGCAAAGCGTAAGAAGTTTAATTGAAATCACAGAGCAGCTTCACACTTTCTCTCTCTCTCTCTCTCTCTCTCTCTCTCTCTCTCTCTCTTTCTCTGTCACTCTCTCTCTCTCTCTTTCTCTCTCTCTCTTTCTCTCTCTCTCTCTCTCTCTCTCTCTCTCTATCTCTCTATCTATCTCTATCTCTCTCTCTCTCTCTCTCTCTCTCTCTCTCTCTCTCTCTCTCTCTATCTCTCTATCTATCTCTATCTCTAACTCTCTCTATATTTCTCTCTCTTTTATACCGATTGAATCGTACCTATTTAAATTGAGTCCCTACACCACGAGTCGTATATAAATATATAAATACTATAAATAGTATTATATATGCTATGAAAAAAAGGATATATGCCTCATTCATTTCTAAAATGCAGCTTGCATAGCTCGGTCCATTTGTACGTTGGCTCCGACTGACTCGTATTCTCTAAACTATTGAGAATAATAAGAGGAAAACGAGAAAAGACAAGAATCGGGTAAACGAATGGATCAAAAAAAAAAAAAGAAACGAAAAAGAGAAAAAAAAGAACGGGTGACGAGTAAGAGCTCGAGAGTTTTCTATAGCGATACTGGCTACCTGTGCCTTATGCCTATACCTCTATATATGGCCGTAGTCGGGATCGTCCTGATATTTCGTGTAATCGTGTCACTCTAATTTCCGTCGCGTTAACGAACGGTACAAACGGAGAAAGTGAAAAGCAAAAAGAAACGAAATAAAATCAGAGAAGCAGCGAGATGTGAGAAAAATATGTGGCACGACGTCAAGACACGTGTTTTCAGGGAAACGACTCGTCTTGGCTCTCTCCCTTAACTGTGATTTTCACGCCCTTTTCACGACGTTTGCGTTGCATTTACAGTGACAACACTGCATTATGTGTACAATATAGAGTGCGTAACACTTTGAGGATAGTAGACGGAACGCTCATGACGGTTCCCGACGGCGACCCTTTATCGTTCTTGTACCTACACGGCTCACTTTGTCATATAAAAAAGAAAAAAAAAAGGTTTGTAGCGCGGATCGTGGTGGCATCTTGCGCTTCGAACTCTCTCGGGGTAAAATAGTCGGACGAGAAAATCTCTCTGCTTACTAGTAGCTACTTCAAACGTGTTTCATACGTCTTTTTTTTTATCTCTATAAGCTGTCTCTTGACCGTAAAGGCTTTCTAAATATCTATTTTCGTTTAGTGGTTACATGTTTGGCTTTCGAGTATACTAGGCCATCGTCAACGATGCTGGAAAATAACGTGTGGAGTGTTCTATTTTTAATTTACGAGGAAATACTCCCAAAAGTATATCGAATCAACAGAATTGAACGCAGAGAGTAACTCTGTATAATTTTCCTGAAACGTATCAACAAAGGGTGAATCGATACAATTTGCTGTTTTGCAAAGGAAACAATATATTTGGTAAAATTTTGTAAAAACGATTCTCCGCGAACTTCATTAATTTTCTGACTTCCATATACCTTTGGAGACACATTGAGAAAAACAGATCGATACGAAATATCTCGTGCAATTCTCGCAGATATCAGATCGTTCTGTTACAGTGAGAAGTTTGAAATATTAACAGTAGAACATCTCGATCATCGCGAATAATTACTTTTTCATGCGTACACTTCTTGCTCGCGAGGCACTGTTTAAATAATCGACCTCAAAGTAACGCGAACAAGCTTTCTTGCAGCAGTAATACTACTAACGTTCCCATATTTCATTGACGATGAATAAATTGGGAGAATCATCTTGGAATAACGTATCATAATCGTACGTATCGTAATACGTCTCGGTTTCTTAACGCATACTCTACTCCTTCTACTTGCTTCACTTTCTTCTATAATTCTCGCCTTGAATCATAACCTGGCTTTATTCTTCCGACAAACGTATCGATCATCGTTAACGACTAGTTCACGAATCACCGCATCGATTCGATTTACTATAATAAATTTACTATCACGCAACAAACTGATTTCTATTAGTAGGATCCTAAGCGCGAACGAGCCTCGAGTCTTTCCAGGTTCAGAAATGGCGAACCTTCGATGATAAAAATGTTTGAAATGTTACCAAGTAGCTGGCAAGTTGTACGTTATCCGTCGATTCGAGGCACGTTGTTCTTCTGAAAGTCCTCTAACATCGATCCATGTATCGTGAACTCTCCTAGAAGGCACAACAAGCCCAACGACTTTAGTACAACGTTGGCTTCTGTGCGAGCTTGATCTATGACTATGTCCGTTCTATCTGTATGTTGATCTGTTTTCTGCGAACGCTAACAATGCTGCTAACGTTACTATTTAACATAGAATACGTGTTTGCCCGCTTTTACTATGGTCCTCAGATTGCCGTTCAACGTTCTTTTATTTTCCATTGATTGTGAGGGGCATTGTCACAATCTCTGCACAAGTGTCAGGACCACTGTGTTGCGAACCACCTCGAAAGCTTTTTGTTTCAATTTCTTTTGCGTCAAAAATTGATTCGACTAGTCCGTAATTACGATAGGGTTAATTAAGGAATTCGTACAATTATCTTTTGATTTCTCACTCCAGGACAGTTTTTTAGCTTTCAAATCGTTTAGTACTTGGTTGCAAAAAGAATTGGCGAATATCTCAAATTGATTTTTATAGGATTCGTAGCTGAGGATAGGCTGATAATACAAGGTCGGTTAAAAATTGGGGATCTAGGCAAAGGTGGCAAAATCAAAGAGGATAAGAGCGTACCAAAGACGTTATACATGAATCTTGAGAATTCATCAATTTTGGATTTTATTCACGTGACAAATTATAGAATGTGAAGAGAGTGGCTTCGATAAGTAGCAGTTAAAAATAGTACCGTTTAAATAGTTAATCTAAAATATAAAATAAAGCGGATCTCTTTATTACGTAGTGAATCATTATCGTTGTCTGTTGGTAATCAATACAATTCTAGGATCTAAAAATTCTTTTCTTCGATATTTTGATATTAATCGGTTCGTTTTACGTTTTAAACGGCGTTTTATGCGCATAACTTTCACATTTCGATAAAAACTGCATGTACGTGTCACGCGAGAGACTCGTTACGATTAATAACCTGTTTTACGAAACATTTATTGTGTCTATGATTAACACAGCCATTTTCCGATGATTAATTCTGGTTAGCTTAGTGTGTGTGTATTTTTCAGTGGTTGCCTTAAGGGATCCGTACACGCTACGATTTGTCATACGACTAGTCGTACGATTATTAATAGATTCAAGCTGGAATTCACGAATCTATTTTGTAAGTTTCGAAATCATTCGAATCCAATAATTAAAAGCTAGATACGTAGCAATTAGGTCAATTTCGAGCGCATCGTTATAGCCCTGCCTTCGTAACTCGTCACGCGGGACACTTTAATCCACTTAGAAAGTAAATCGTGCAAAAGCATTCGCGTGACAATTACACGCGCGAGCGCGAGCGTTGGGGTTGAAGTGACTTGAAGAGATGTAACCGTATAAAGTATTCCATTTTCCACTCTCCATTGCTACTTTCGTTTTCAAGATTCGCGTCCACATACCATTGGGAAGAAAGCGATGTAACAGCGGATTTGGCATAGATAAAAAGAAGCTTACTCGTAAATATATTTATTGTAATATCGTTATTAAACGAACGTTTTATAAGTTGGCAGTTTTAATTATTTCCGAATGGTACAATCGATCGACAGCTTCGTTTAGCGAGGGATTTTATTAATCGAAATAATTTCACCCTCTCTGTGTTCATTTTATATTTCCCATTTTATAGGAATTTAGTTTTGATAAAGTGAACTTTGGCGAAATTATCGAGACACTCTCTCCTTTGTATAATTATGATACATAGAAATTCGATAAATTATCATCTGTACTTAATAGTGAAGTCCTGGAGTCGATTTATCACCAATTTTGTCGAATATAATCAAATTCTTTTCGTTTATTCTGAAATACATTTTCGGATACGTTTGAATTTCAACACTTTTTATTTCATTGCATCATTCTCTATTAGATGTCTCTAAGAAAGTGATATTAATTTATAGAAATTATTAGTTCGTTTAAGAACCAAACAAGGTATAAAGAGATGTACACGCTACAAATCTTCGACTTCAAGCTCGTGACATAGGAATATCTCCTTCTACTGTACTTTACTATGATTTCCTTTAATCGCAGTGTCTTTAGTTGCCTGATACATTAACTGATAGCAATGTAAATTGTTTACCACATTATTTATGATCAGAGGGAGCACTATGAGATTTCTAACTCTTGTTTAAATTATTCAGCGATAGCAACTGATGAATGTTCACAGTGGTTGGTTGATTCTTTTAGTATTGCGACAATAGAGATAGTAAAAAATTGCAAGTACGATGTAGCGCTTCCCTCGTTGCAGCCATTTCTCGAAAGACATCGGCTGACGAACGTCAGACTAATACGGTATCGGTAGTTCCGAAGTAAATGTTGCTATCTGATTTTGAACTGCGAACGTAGGAGGTTTGTTATGCTATGTTTTACGTGTGCACGGAAAATGACATTAAATATCTGCTTAATATGACCGATAGTCATTGAACTAGAGTGCTCAGTCAGCTTTTCCGATTTCTGTGATCCGCTTAATGTCTGAAACCATCACTTGTTCCTTTTTCTGCACCTTCTGTTATGCCATCGATGTTCTCTCGCATGCGCAATTTTATTTCCACCGACTCTTTACTTACCTGTAATCACTTCCTCCTCGAAATCAGTATTATTTCTGTTTCACTTCGGTATCATGAACTTAGCCGATCATCTGTAAATTAATTGTACATACTCATGCTTCATACGTTGCGTGTTCATCGTTTTGCAAGGTTATTGGAAGTGCCTGGCATATGATGGTGGCCATTACGATGAATACTTTGTATATTTATACATACGTATACTTATGTATCTGTTTTATGTACATAGATGAAATGTACTCGTGACACTTTGGGAATTGTATCTTATATGGAGCGTTGGAAAAGCTATTGTTTGTTGAATGAACATTACATAAACAGTAAATGATCGAATATTTTTATAATTGTACACTTTCATAGTGTTTCTTTAGCGGTGACACTTGCTAACACATTGTCATGACTTGACATGTCACAACATAAGCAAGTATATACAGATACACTATCGAGTGATTAAACTTTTTTCATTCACATTATTCATATACTAATATATATTTAGAACATTGCTGACACTACAAACATAATAGCGATAACGTTAATGACGATATAGAGTACAATAAAATTAAGCAAATTTATGCAAGAAGCGTTGGTTTTTCGTACATCGGGAAATTCGAGTTTTTCAAAATTTTCTTTATCACGGAAACAATGAAAAAGATTGACTTTGTTAGTGTTAATCGCTAGTTAATTTCTTTGTTCGCGACTATTTGTAACGTCAATTACGTCGATTATTTACATACAAAGCCGTGGCGCCGAGTTAACCGTCGCGAAGGGTGCATTTTTACGATGCCTCGACAAGTCTCCGCTAATCCAGAAGTCGTCACGGTCGTCACGGGCTGATACGAGAAAGTGTAAAACAGAGGGGCGAGGATTGTTCACCGGCGAATCTCTGTCCGTTCCTTGTTTTCCACACCCCCCTATTTTTTTTTTTTCATTCGTTCTGCTGGGACCACGTAATCCGAGGATCCAGCGGACGTATATACGTACATACCTGTCGAAAGCCCTGCTGTACATTGCAACCATACATAGATGACCCAGTTTGTTTGTAACGGTTCGTAGTGGCATAGCGTTTTCTAGTTATGATTTCTATTTGCAGGCAATTTTTGCTAGTAGCATACCTGAGATAATAGAGCTCGTAGGCAGTAGGTCCAAGTACAGCGGCGAATACAAGCGGGAACATGGAAAGAGGTATTATTATATAATTAAATCCTTCAATCCTGTCTCTGTTGTCTATATTAACGTTTTACTTTCAGTATGTATATATACTTGTAATCTTTTATACAACCATACACAATTATACACATACACAATTTATACATGTATTCACTGGTACTACTCGTACAAGTGACACGTCCTTATGTCGAATCATGGTTATCGTACATACGTTGTTGCGTGTGCTCGGTCCATAAGCATACAAACGGTTGTCTGCAAACGACATTGTTGCATAACCGCACAAGAGCCGTTCGTTTTGAAAGTGATGGAAGACCGGTCTCAAATCTCTTTCCAGCCTACTTTGATTTCGAGAGCTGTGCAAATTTATCTCGACGATTATTGTAGCATAAAATTATCTGTTAAATTCGGCTATTTAATATTATTGAGATACAGAACAATGATCTTTCACCACTTCGAAAATGAAGGACTCGTGTAATATATGTCTACCATACGTATTTATGTTCAGACTGTTTCATTAACGCTGTTACAAGATTTTCATTAACGAATTAGAAAGAATTTATGACTTTCCTGCTCATCGAACGGCTTTGTTACCGTCACGTTTGTTTTCTGTACACTTGTGTTTGTAATTGTACTTGCGCTTGAAATAATTTGAAAGGAAAACAGGTACTGTATGGTTTGGTTTTTCTACTTCATCCATATTTATTTTACCTCTTATTTTATTAAAAAAAAAGTGCGTGCAATCTTAATTTCTTGCAGTATCAAGTTCGTTTGCTATGCAAATACATTTTAAAGAATTTCTCGGTCAACATTAATGAAATAATCTGAATACGTTAGTGCATATGGTAGCATATTGTGCAGTGTTGCGAGCAGAAGGATAGTTATTGTCTATCACACGTGACATACGTAATTAAAACTAAAGAAACGAAGAGTGCTGAGAGGCTCGTTATACCTGACGCGCGGTTATATCGATTTTAATGTTTCATAAAACGCTGTTCGCGGTCCTTTTTCTTTTCAAACAAACGTGAAAGATCCAATAAAACTTTGCCACTAACAGTCTGCACGTACAAGACTAACAGTAACTTATCGAGTATAAGATTGGGAATTTCGGTGTGTCTTTATAATTGGTTTTATGACATGTTCAATTAGTAAGTTCGTAAGTGTTGTTCAAAAGAATATTTCAGATTGAGTGTAGCACATAGAAACTATGTAGTTAGTCGATTAACAACTTAAGGACAATATACATGAAATTGCTAATCAATTTCATGGTATAAAACCATAATTATTGGGATCTTTCACTATACGATAAGTCTTCCATACGAAACAATATCAAAACGAGGGTTGCTATGCACAAACTCAATAAGAGAAGCATGAAATTTCTTAACTAGTCCTTCTCTTGCATGTGTTTCGTTTTATAAATCTGGTTTGTTCGTTCCGATGCAACGATGTCTATCGGATAGGTTTTTCGAGCACTCGGCATTGGTGTATATTTTTAACGCATTCGCATCGCATTTGTATCGTATCGAATGAATTGAAGTGTCTCTGTAAGGCCTCTCCTACTACGGCACAAGTTTTGTTCAAACAAATTGGAGAAAATACGAAGAGTGTACAGTAACTCCATTTTTTCTCCGACGTTTGATTTGTTATAACAGTTTTAACAAGAGCACACCTTTTGCCAAGATTGCACGGTTTGCCACTTTAGTCTGCTACCTCTAACACACTATGTATAATATACCGAGAACATTGCTTTTTTAGTATTAGAAATAGATACGCGATCCATCCGTGGCACCTAATATCAAACCGTTAAGCGATAGTGGTTGACACACACACCGATACGTATATTCTACGTCGCATTTATTTCCTTCTCTTTAGTTTTCCCTTTCTTTTTCTCGTTCTTTAGTCATTTCTCCCGCAAATATCTTTTTTACATACACAAATTAACGATGAGATTACCAAAAAATTGTTGGTGAAAATACCTAACTGGAAACTCCTGTACATGATACGCGACGTAAAATGTGTGCTCCACTTTTCGTTTACTTCCCACCCTGTATTCCTTTGTATAGGGCAATACCATTATGTTTTTATTCATGTGCGAGCACTCTTGAACGACGGATGATGTCATCGCGGAAATGTTGTATAACGCAATCGTGCTCTACCATGTGGTTGCAAGTTGTCCACATCACACGCTACAATAGAGCCTGCATGCCAGTTAATTGAAGTCTGACATTTTTACGAAGCTTTAGACGACGCTTGTTTCTTCCTGAACGTGAAATACGCGTCGTGATCGTATAGAAGCTGACAACGATGAGAGTGATAATCGAAGGATCATCGCACTGTGAAATAAAACGATGTGTTTGTGAAAAAGAGAAAAATTAATAAACTAACGACACTGTATTTTCATAGTACAGTGAGCTTGTGTGTCGCATTGTTTTGTGGGGATTGTGTGATTTATAATGTCCGTTTATACGCTCTACGATATTAACTTTTTGAACATTCTGACCATATAAGATGAGATTTATATGGCATTCCATCGTTTCATCATTATCATCATCATCGTCTCATTCTTCGATGGTATACAAATTGTATTTGCATTTCGATCTATTTCCATGCACTTCGCTTTATATTCATTTACATAAACAAGGATAATAGAGAAGTCTATGGATATCAAACTAAGGGATGCACGATGTTGCAAGTTAGGTTGCAATGCAGCGTTCTTCAGATGAGACCTACCTCAGATTAGGATGACGTAGGAATTTCTTAATAACATAAAATGTCTCGCACATTCGTTCAATCGCTTGTCTATGAAACAACTTAAAACATCGAGGTTTCATTTCATTGTCCCAGTTAATCATTCGACTCATAATTGGATATTTTACATTCAATTTCAGGTACTTATGTTCATTGTTGCTGATGAGTAAAAGTACGTACTATTACGTGTTTATTTGTTCCAATTATAACAAGATGGTTAATACACGTAAAGCATTGCGAGCTATTTTTTTTTTTAAAGCTAATAGATAGAAAAGACTTTTTAATACCTATTCGTTCAGTGGACTGTCCCATAGGATATTGGTATTATACTCCCACAAGAGATAAGAAGCTTTAACTCTTTTTTTTTATATTACGCTCGTTAAGGATTATCATCGCGATTATAGCGGCCAACTAACTATTCCGTTATTTTCGAGAATAATTTGGGTGGGATTTAATCCTTTATCAGTCTACGTTCTAAAGCGAGAATCACCCTCGTTGCAAATGATTGAGCAGAGAGTGAAGCGTTGCGAGCGTGTATATCGTGTTTTAGCCAGTCTAAAGAGGTGTTCAGGGAGTAGAAATGCGGTAATTATCAAATGAAAGGGAATGAACAAGAATGTAACGTTACATGTGTATATACTGTCGAAAGAGAATGAAACAAGTAGAAATGAAAATGCAAACAAAAAAAAAAAAAAGATTAAAACAGAAAACTCAGGCTAGGGTTCTGTTCTGACGGCAACGGATGATTGTGGGTGTGTAGGCGGTGTTCGCCAGCTGGATCCCAGAGATCACGGAGCTCGCCGCGAACCGCTGCAAGTACGGTGGCCAGTACAAGCGCGAGCGTGGACGCAGGTATCCCAGAAATCCACCTACGTGGAAGCCAGCCAAAGACACCCCTTGAAACTAGTCCCCGAACTGTTATCCTTGTAGTAAACATAGTTGCGAGGAGGTGCGAAGAAAAATCTGGATAGCAAAGTGACTCGTTTATCACTTTTACCCTCTTCGCTATTCTATACTACCCCTCTTTTCACTAGAATTCTTTGACGACGAAAGTTCGCGGAAAGTTTTTGTGTTTCGCTTACGAAACAGTTTGTCATTTTTTGAAAGTCGTGAAAACCGTGCTGACGATGAGATTTTTGTTATGAATAGAATTTAAACTTTGTTTTTTTTTTTTGGTAAAACTAGAGACGTACTTTAGATGCGAGCAAAGGAAAGCTTTCGTCAGCACCGTTTGCGAAATTTCGGTTTGCGGTGTTGGTTGGTTTGTTTTTAGCGTAAAATGAAACCGACGGACATTGTGTTTTGTGCCTCTTAAAGTTTTACGATCGCGAACGAACGACTCGTGTTTTTCCTGAATTTGAATTTTGTTCTTGAGTATAAACGGATTCGCGACTGCTATCCAGAGTAATTTTTGAACTAGCGTAAATATCCCTCACCCTCACCACGTGATCCGTAACTGTTAGAAAACATGGCATCCCAATTTCTGAACCACTACCCTCTTTTATCATTTCTTTCACCGTTTATTTAATGTACTTTGTGCTGACTCTCACCGCTTTTTTTACCCACCTTTTACCGGTTAGCAAATATCTTGGTAACACGTGCTGGTATGCTTGGACTTTTGTAAAAAGAAAAATATACACATACGAGTTTTATTGTTCTATACACACATGTTTATATACACTATATCGTAGATGAGATCAATATATATTACTGTTGCATCTCTCTCTATTTCTTTCTCTTTCTTTATCTTTCTAAATCTCTCTCTCTCTCTCTCTCTCTCTCTTTCTATATATATATACATTTATTATAAATATATATATACATGGTAATATGTATATGACTGCCCCACCGCATAGCCTCGAGATGTAGTTTGTATATCTTATTCCTTTTTCACGCGCGATTTATCGGACAAACTTCGTTCGATCTCATTCATTTCAAATTAGGCGCGAATGTTTTTCGTTTTCGCTATGTATCGAATCGTTTATTTTCTTTTTTTTCATGGTCTGTATTTTCTCTCTCATTTTCTCTTTCGATCGGGCAACCCTTCTGCTTTTAATTGAGCAACAGGATAGATCGTCGATCGCTTCAGCATGAAACATTGACTTGTGCGTATAAAAATTTACCTACGACTTGGTTCTCGTTTGAGTAAAGATCGGCCGAGAATGTCGATCGTTTGATCACGACATTTTTTCTTTCACTCTGCTTTTGTTTTTTTCTGTCAAATATACAATGGATTTAAAGACCTTCCGCACATCTTACTACAGTTCCATCGATGTAAGATTTAAACAGAAATCAACAAACTGAACAGGTTTCTCAATTTTTATTTGATTCATTCATCCTATTTCTGTTTATCGTCAATAGAACGAAACTACACAACTGGAACCAGGTCATTGAACTGCTGTACACATTAATGTCTTCAATTTCTCACGATTTATTCAATTCATTGGCAATTTTTATACAATCAGAACATTAGCTTTTCATTCATACAATATCACTTTGTTTGTTATATCGTGCACTTTTGACTCTTCAGTTTTACGAGAAGACATTCCGTATAGTTTTGGATATTAAATTATTCTATTCGATGCGTGTCAACACGTCTATATAAATCTTCTGTACTTTTAAACTCTGAAACGTACTTTACTCTTCATTAACGAGTGTGTTGGTAAGGTGAATGGAAATTGTCTAATCCACTGTATATGTACACATATAAGATGATCACAACAATTAGAAGAGGCTGTAGATACTTTTTAAGAGAAGGTAGAGAAAATTGGCGAATAAAATTTGTAATGGATCAGTAGGGTTAAACGAAGTTTCCAACAGTTTCGGCGCAAGGCTTATCAATATGTGAGCTTACGAGACAACATACTTTATATATTTTATCTCGACACATTTAACTTTGCGTATAAAAAAACACTAGTATTACTTTATATCGAAACTTTACTTGGTTTTCCCTTTATCATTATGCCGTAATCTTTCTTTGTGTGTCCATCCATCCACTTATTTAATCTTCTTCGTGATCTCGTACTTCGACCAATCTAAGGAACTTGATCTCATTTCGCGTGACATACTATTTCGTTCGACGAGAGGTCGCTAGTTTTCAGTCTTCCAAAAAAGGTTTCACCGCGCAAGTAAACGAAATAAAGATGGTTTGAACTTTAACAATACGTCATTGAATATATCTACGTCTACTGTGAACACTTGTACTAAATTGTTCACTTTTTTCTTAAGTATTTGATCCGATGTTCTCTTGTGTTTTACAATATAAAAGACGCGAAGGTTAATTGGGAGAAATGTAACGGTACTTGATATTCGGGGCATTATATTTTCTGATGTACACGCTTAAGTGTTAATAAAACAAACCGAAACAATTTGTATTAACAGATTCGATTCGGTCTACCAATATTCTCCATCGTCGCTTAGAGAAATGTTACAATCACCGTCTCAGAATTCCGATGACTCGCCGTGTAGCGCATGTACGTTGCAATACGGTCGTGGTATATCAGTTTAATAAGCAGACAGTCGATATTTTGGTTCTTTGATCAATCGATATCGGGTCCGTGAATAGCTTGACTGTGAATAGGAGCTTTACGAATTGTACAATGGTTTGCTTCGCTGCGTCAGAATAATCAATCTAAACGGCAAAACAATATTTCTAATCAACGCGCAATGACTGACGGCAAAGTATTTTCTTTGCGTTATGATTTATAGGTTCTCCAGGTGTATTGTTCTCTTCGAGCTTAAAGGTATCTCCTCTGACGTGAAACATATCTTCCCACAACTGTCGACGCTTCTATAGTTTCGACGAGTACTCCAGTTCGGCTAGGTATCACACTTTGCTAACTTTCCAATCAATATACTCCACGTGTTCGAATGATCGTTCGAGCAGCGATGGCCACTCGTGTGAATGTTCGAGGAGAATGGTCGGATCGTGAATTCCAGGTGACGGTAGAATGTACGAAAGGATGAATCGTGAAGCAGCGGGTTGCGAATGTCGCTGATACTTTTTAATCGACTCGACGATTCATCGATCGACCGACGAATGGTAAAAACGAGCTCGCATTTGTCGCGAGATGATTCAGTTCGAGGCTGAATCTGAAAGTATCAGCGACTCGTGGGCATTTTTGTTTTCTCTCTCTCTCTCTCTTTCTCTTTCTCTCTCTCTCTTTTCTATCTCTGTTTATCTATCCCTCTCTATATTCACGAACCGAGTTTCTTGGTGGCATGCGTTAGTGATCTGGCTAGCCTGTAGAGTAATCCAAGGATGAACGAAACCCATCGCGGAATGGCCTGTTAGAGAGAGGTGCGAGCCATCTCGCTCGACGCACGAACGAAAGGAGAAGCCTCACATCGTCGGATCGGGACACGATTTTCTCTGGCTTGATACAAGATACTACTTGGCACTTGAATTAGAACGCAGCAGTAGAGGGGGTGCAGGCGTAGGCACATGCGGCTGCTCATTAGGGAATTTTATTAGTAGAGAATTGCACGTATAATTGCGAGATACAGTTGCTTACCATCGGCATCGAACGGGCTTAACGCGGTGAAGGCATACGTGAACCTGATCAGGCATCAAGTGAACCAACATAGTTACCGGGACACATCTTCGCCACTTATTCGTGTTCGCATGGTAATAAGAGTAGAACAAGTAACCAAGCATGGTTTATCGTTACTCCTTTATTAATTGTAACAAATTAGAGAAGTTATTCGAGTTCGGTCGACCGTTCCATTTTTTTATTGTTAACCATTATCGATCTAACGTAGATGTATCACGGTATACGCATTACATACATTCATACATGTTACGATAATTTATAATACCGACGTGTCGTAGCGGCGATACTCGCGGGAGGAAAAGCGCTCTGCGTAGAACGTTCACGTTTCCTGTTCACGTATTGATGTCACGATCTTGTGCTTCGATCAGTAACAGTCAAAACTCCGTTGCAATGCGCAACTTGAATTTTGTGCAACATTTATTGATCTATTTCCATTCAAATTAGCATCAGTACTTACACACGTGCCTAAAGAAAAATTGTCTAAGGATTAGAAATTATTCTAAAAGCCTTCCCGTCGTTTCCCGTGAAGAGCTTATTCATCATCCTATCCCAATTGTTCAGGCACATAGACTGCCTCTAGCTTCGATCATATCAAACAGTCTGTCTCCCTCTCTCTATCTTTCTCTCTTTTTCTATCTTTCTTTCTTTCTATCTCTCTCTTTCTATCTCTCTTTCCCCGTTTCTCTCTTCGTCAATTACATGCATATGCATATATACACATGTACACACTTGGAAACATACGTAAATACCTACCTACACGTTAATATACATGTAGATATACGTACATTAATACATACACGTACGTAGATACGTACATACTTACACGTAAGATTCATCGCAGCCTTCTTCAAATCTGAAGTACAAAGAGAGAAATTTCCAAAAGTCATTATCTCTGTCACCATCATCGACTTACACGTTACATGTGTATATGCATGTACATCTACTCTTTTATTTTTTTTCTTTTTTTTTGGTTTATATAAATTTATCTATTTATATAAACGTACAAGATGATAAAGTCCACGTATACATTATATGTGTCTTTCATATATGTATACATGTAGGATATATATACATATTTTGTACGTGTTTACACAGATATTTATCTCACACAAACATGCATTGCTAGGCGGAAAGAAAGCGGAAAAGAGACAACATACACGCATAGATCGACACTAGCCCATGTCCCAAGAAACAGTTATCTTTCGAATAATTCGTTAAATCAAACGAGCAATGATTTACGATATTTTATAACGCGATTACGCTCACAGACTTCGTTGCCGCAGACGCACGCTTCTTTTCTTGAAAGTTAGTCGTTCGAGATCGATCGTCTATTGGCCTCTTCTACCACTCTACATGTGTGGTTTTATTATTACATTATATGTCGTACAACCTGAGAATGTCGTGATTAAAATTTTTCTATACGAAAATGCAACGTCACCATGAAAACGTGCAATTTGTCACTTGGAAGAGTATTTCTGGAATTTTTAATTTACGAAACATTCAATAATCGGTATAGAAAATGTGTCGATACCTTTATGTTCACGTGTAGCTTGAACAAGCGGAAGTCCTGAGCCAAGATTGAGATAACCCGAAAAGCCAATCTTCTTTTCAACTGAATTTTTATTAAATGATAATGAGTTGATAGGTCAATTTTTACAAATTAATAGTGTATACATTGATACACTGGAAATGAAAAAAGAAGTGTGTGCGTGTGTGTTTGTCTGTACGTGTCTGACCATGAACGTGCAAATACTACTTATATCGCTGCATCATTTACGAGTTAATAACAATACCAGAAATTAGTCAAATATTTGATTCTGTTAATATACGTTCTCTACACACACATTGGAATGCATCTGATTTGATTAATTGCCCGTTTGATGCAATTTATAAATTATTTAAATTAAAATAACCTTTGGCGAAGGAAACTTTCATCTAGTGAGTATAACGAACGTAACATAAACGCGATCGCACGACTTTTCTGAAGAGGCCTATCGACGATTCTACTTTCGTAAGATGAGGTTGTAGACTTTATAGGACGTGTACTTACCTCGAATCATCATTCGGGTGAGTTTATCGTACCCAAAGTGGTCACCATATGTCGTGAACATTCTGTAATCGCTTCGAGAAGAGGAAGAAAGAGAATCGCGCGAATGTTGTAACATGGCTTAGTCGGACTCGTATTATAAATAAACTGTGTCTATTGTTTTGCCTGTTTCGTACATTGGAGAAAAGTTATTATCGATTGTGTGAAGCGCTAATGTGGACGTGATAAACTATAATCAGACGCTAACGTCGCTCGCTGACTGCTCTCTAACTATACGAATAGGATGATGGTATGTCGTTTTTTATTGTGCGGCAACGATACGGTGCATCGAAACGCATCTTCAAGTGATACGATGATACGTGCCCTTTTTCGAACAGGGATATCCCCACTTTGAGTTCTTGGCAAATTTCGCACGATAAAATGGTTTATTCGTTACGATATTTCTATACCACTGGAGGAGGTTTTTCCCAAAGCATTCTCTGTCCGTTCGTCGATGTTTATATGGTATCCGTTGAGAGGAAGAGGCGATTCTTCGTCGCAGAAAAGCTAGACAAACGATAAAACAATCGTCGAAAACGAAATCTATAACGTTATATTAAAGTGTTCGCGCAAAATTCAATGAATACATACGACCTACCTGCCAATGGACTAGGTAGACATGTCGGCACGTGTAGTTATCGTTAGGCCTAGGTGTAGGAGTGTAGGACCTAGGTGTAGGTAGCCTACCTACCCCGCCCTTTATTTGGAACGTGTTCGTTTCCATATTTATTAACTATTTGGGCCGTGGCACGCATAGCGGTACAGCACTGTTAATCGTGTCTCTATGAGTGGCCGCGCAGCCCGGTAGCTGAGCCAAAACTTATTTTCGTTCATAACTGTAAATTTCCTCCCCTCTTCGCCAGTTCAGAAAAAGAAAAGATTGGAAAACAAGCAAAGAACAAACGAAAAGAAATGAAAAGTACCACCCGTATACGGCGCGTTAGCGATGACTTCGACTGGACGAGACGGCATCGGTTCACCAAACATGACTGAACATTATGTAACACAGAAAAAAGAAAAAAAAACAAAACTGAAAAGAAAAGAAACAAAAGAAAAATTAAAGCATACAATTGCCACTCTTGTCACACAAGTGTATTGATGCGAGTGTTGTGTTCTGTTCTATCACGTGGTGTAGGCCATATTCGCCAGTTGTATCCCTGAGATAATTGACCTGATCGGGACGCGAAACAAGTATGGCGGCACTTTGAAGAACGAGCGAGGTCGCAGGTGAGAGACACAGTCAACCAACTAGCTTTCCCGAGTTGAGTCACCTTTCGCAGTCCTGATTACTACCAACTACTCACTTACCCTCTTGTATATGGTGTACATCTGACTCTCCTCCTAACGCTCCGATCCTCTCTCCAGCACGACATCATGAATTCTGCTATACTACTTTTTGTCCGTATGCACCTGGATATCACAACACGGTCACACATTGCCTCGATATCAGATCCTACACAGCCTTGATATGTTTCTTTTGTCACAGACACACAAAGTAGATACTATATTCCCCACTGACGAGCCTGAAACGATCCCTTGGATTGCCCGTTACATCTACTTACACGTACAGTTATTCGAACACGCACACGTACGCCCACGCACGTATACATACATATGTATATACGCACTGTATATATGTCTAGGCATATATATGTGCATGGTGTTTCCGGGTTTTGCCAGCAAACAATCTGGGAACGTAATTTACGAATGGAAATAAGAAAAACAGCCGTCTGTCGGAAGATTAGTTGGAAGTACTTGATTACAAGGTTGCATCTACGTATTAAAGCGCATCGCAAAATATCTGGGTCACAATGGCTTTCATTATACAGTACGGAAACTCGGCCATGTTTGATTTACTTGTGTCCACGTATATTATTTCGCGTTGCGCTTTAATGTTCGTACTTATATCTTTGTAATGAAGTACCTGCGAGATCTCGTGCGAAATCTCTTTTATTTTCGGTTATAAGTTATGTTTTTTCATCTGTTGGCGAAAACTGAATACACTTTGTATATACATATATACATCTGTACCTTGGAACGAGAACAACTGGTGCCAGAAGAATAAGTTTCGAAACGTTAGCTACCGAAAAAATGGAACAAACTTTCAGCTGGTCTTAGTTATCGTTCGCTAAACTTAATAATTATTTCGTATCGAAATATTTAGAAGGCCAGCCTTTAGGGCGTGTAAGGGGTGATTTTATCCGTTCAGCGTTCTCTATCGAGTATTGGGATATTAGGTATTTAAAGAATATATTGCTGATTTATTCGTATTGGTTGTTCTTGCTCTAAGGTTGCGGGTAGAATATTTAGAAACAGTGTTAGAATCACAGAATTGCAGTTCAATACCTGCTCTTTTCGTATTAGTTGTCAATCAGCGTTAATGCAACCGTGCTTCCATAATCCTCGATAACAAAGCTCCCCGGACCTGTCCACCGATACTTTCAGTCAATCAGCTAGTCCAATTACCATCACAAAGTCACCATACCTAGTAACTGGTGTTAGCTTGTTTTGTTTAATTGACCGCACTTGGGACAAATACGGCTTTATCGCACTAGTTTCCTCAAATATCGACGAACAACGAGGAATAGTGTCATCGAACTGTCATTAACTGATTTCCACTTTTAATCGCGTCTGAACGCCGCACTCTCGTCAGCAATTATTCGCAATTCCTCGTTTTTCGAATTTCATTTAGCCGACACAGTGATAATTCTTAGCTAACACATGTGACAAGTGGAATATCAATTGTTCCGAATAACTTAGTAGTAGAATATTGTTACCTGGACGCCATGATATGTTACAAATTGCCGTTCGTAACATTAAGCGTATTCTACAATGTATGATGGAAATTCGAAATTGTCGCGATGATTAACGTGAAAAATTCATCACTCGCACAATCATATTACGTGGACGTGGCATAAAGAATACAGAATGAACGTTCGAGCTGTATTTCTCTCTGAGTGCATAGGGTCAATGCCCAGCATGTACCCAGCATTCCCAACAAATATTTAGGTCATATGTCTCTATATGACCTAATGTTGCAATACTTAAGTGTAATAACCTTGGTGTTTTAGACAGCATTAATTATTGTTTTTACGTGTAAATCTTGGAGAAAGGACTGTGGAAAAGTGAAATTTCGCCTTGGATTGTAAGCTCGCAGGATGGACCATGTGAATTGTTACAAATTACTTTCTCGTGGATTATTAAACCACCTTTGAACCACGATGAACGCGCGATGTCTAGTCTACCATATAGAAACAAAATCGAACCATAATTCAACGTGTTTCCATAAATTGTTTCACTACTGCTAACGGCTGTTACAAACATAGTTTATTATAAGACATTATAAACTAAATAACATTATTTCACCTTCAAATAATCGCAATGTTTCTATATTTCTATATTATAATTTTTTAAGATTAGTATTTTAAGAGAAAAAGTGAATCATGAGAAACGACTTGTTTTCTTTGTTTATGTTGCTCTAAAAAATATCGTTGTTTGCTTTTAGAGGGATAACTATTTATTTCGAAAGATAAAAAGTAAAATACCAAACGTAGAATATTTCGGTAAAGAGTAATATAACAAAATGGAATTATATTTTGGACAGTTTTCGAGTAAACATCGCGTAACAATTTATATGACTCATCCTGTATACACTTTATATACTTGTACATCGATACAAGTATATAAAGCTGTATGTGTACGCATATATATATATATATCTTGTATACTGCTAATCATGTGTCACGCGCTATTCAGGTTTTACGAAGGGATAGTTTTAATGGGCCAACAATCGAATCTTTAGACTAGGGAAGATTTGTATAGTCATACATTATTGCGTTCTTCTTAAATTGAACATCATTTATAATTTGCGTTAGCGTTGTTATGCTTCTTGTAAGACAACAATAAATCCAACACCACAGGTATTAGCTCCTTCAATTCTATTAATTAAATACTTGTACACGATTACGCATACGAGTGTACAGAGTGAGCCGTAATTTAATAACCGAAGTTATCAATGAATGCCTTTCTACGTAAGTCTTTATGCTAAAAACAGTAAAGTTGAGGGAACAATGCACTTTACCATTTGAGAATCGAGGAAGACGTACCTCCGTTGTCGTTTCACTAACTCACTCTGTATAATTCATAATCATTTTGATCTTATACGCACATAGAGACAATAATTTATGACGTTACTGTTAACCGTTGCACGTAATGCTCGATACACCGAATTCAACGTCTTAGTGACAATAGTAAGGTGTCACTCGTCGAATGTATTCACTGTATGTGCATCCTTGCCAATTATCATTCATATGTGTGATTTATCATCAACGGTAATATACCACGGATAAATTTCGTTCTAACATAGCTTTTGGGACAGGCATGAATTTTCCGGTGATTTTTCAGTTGCATCGGATCCGCGGGGAAATGTAGACAAGTGCACTAAGCTCAATACGACACGTACTCCTACGTGTGTTTTCGGGTTTCGTATCGTCTATATATATGTATAGATATATATATATCGATCGACGAATACTTAAGATGAACAATGTTCGAATCGTACGAGCATTTTTTTCCATTTTTCCACTTTTTCGGTTTCTGTTCTCTCTACATGGGCAATATAGGACTCGAACGACACGTGACTCTTCATTCTAGGCAAACATACAATCTACTCCATAACTTATTTCATTTACACACGACACTCACGTCTTGACATTCACATAACAAAGCGTCAGCCTTGTACAGTAGATTAAAGATAACCACATCTATAAGGCCTAATATCGATATCATACGTTACGGCCCATGTTGGATTCAGTGGCACGCGAGATTCGCGTACAACTTTTTTTCTTTTTTTCTTTCGAAAGAAAGAGAAAAGTATACGATTAAAGTATACGGGAAACAGCCTGTGCCTGCTGAGTTCACGATGAGGCCCACATTAGATGCCATCAGGTAGAAACGATTGGGCATGGAATTATTATGGTGGAAGTTTTGATTATTCGACGCAATAACACCTTTGTCACTTTAGGCAGTACTTGTATGAATTCTATATGTAATAGCAAGAGTATGTGATTATTAATCCACACCGCACGTAGACTTAACACGAATAGAGAAGAGTCTTGTGCTTGTATATTTGATTGCAAGGATCGAACGTCAACGAGCCTGCACTCTTACGTATTTCATCCAATTTTTGTCATGTTTACCTACTTTCTGTACAATGTATGTCTAGCACAGATGATTTACCACGTATGTTGTGTGTGTGTGCACGCGTGCTCGCCCGTGCGAGTTCGTGTGCATAGTTATTCGATCGCATTAGTCGACTAAAACGACTCACTCCAATTCCTATCGGAGATCCGGTAAGTTTAGTCCATTAAATTAGCTCTATTTACTCATTTTACATCTACGTTACATATGTAACCTTGTTATACATATATATTTATATAAGATAGTTAAATGCGAATCGTGTTTTTCTCCTGGATGTTTCTTTACAATTATTGTCAAATAATCGTTTACAAGCGTTCGCGAGGACTAATTTTATTCGAAATTTTATCCGACCGATCGACCAATAAACATTTCAAATCGTTACTGTGGCAGCAGACTAAACTGGTATAGAAAAAAAATGAGAATGTTCCGAACGATGTTTATTATTTTTATTTTTTTTTTTTCTCTTCTCACTCTGCTGCGTCGCTTTTATGCAAACTCATTTGACCGCACTCGCACGCCCTTAAGCGGCGTGGCCGCAACGCGACAAGTGTATTCTCTCGCGAGAGAGGAATGCCTTCAAAGAAAGAAAAGCGAGAAAACAAATAGGAACAGTGAAAGCGGCTGGCTGGCAATCGGAGAGGGAAAAACGTAACGAAATCGTTAGTCGGTTGATACATATGTATGTATATTATATAGAGCGTGTACATGGTAGTTGCTTGTCTTTTTTTTCTGTTTTTTTTTCATCTTCTATTTTCTTTTTTTTTTTTCTTCTTTTATCTGAAACGACTGTGCTCACTTTAACGGAAACGGAGCCTAATTCATTCGTTGTGTTGGCAGACATATTGTCGTGTGTGGCCACATCACCTACGAATCTGTCTCGCACTTCCTCAAGGACTTCTTGCACGAGGACCGCGAGGACGTCGACGTGGAGGTTGTCTTCTTGCATAGGTATGATTGCCCGATTCGTTACTACTATATCTGCCTAATCAGACCCCGTGCATCTTTCTCCTCATTTGGTCTCAAACGGTCAATGAATCTCTGTATAATCAGCCCATGCGTAACCGACCTGTTAAATATGCGTACCTCCCATGTTCCCATACGTATGTGTAATACACTGCTCATTGCGAGATTATACAGGATGTCTTTGACACTGTTCCTGACCACTGTTCCTCTGCTACTTGTCGGATATGAACATCAACACGAGAGATCGATCTTGTACGATACCAATTGAAATTCAACCGTTATTATAATTAAATTTATAATAATAATTCCAGATTCGATTACCTTAAGTATGATGGTGTGTTACATGCGCTAATCATTACTCAATATAAAATTAAGTAAGTCTGCTACTGTAGTCGATAATTCACACTCATTGAATAATGTCATGCGATATCAATGGTTTCCATGAGAATGATGACAGAATAATTATGTCTACTATTACGTTAGAACGGCTGGTGTAATTGTAGGCTCGGGACTTGTGTAGGTTTCCCAATTATATTATCTTGTTTTGCGGTTGTACGACGAAAGGCGATCAGACCCTGTCGACTTAGCCTTTTCTCTATTTCGTTTCTTTCTTTTTCTTCTTCTTCTTCTTTTTTATTTTTGTTTTTTTTGTTTCTATCGTTTTCGATTTTCAGAACAGAATTTTGTCATCTCGGTCAATGCGAATATTAATTTAATACTTGATACGGAAGCTAATGGTTTGATGATCAACGGACAGGAAATACTGAAATACAGAGAATAGGAGAAAGCCCCAAAGGCATCGGATGTACTGATACACAGTTTCAACTGTTCGAACCCGAGGTCTGATCGTCCTTGTCGTAAGGGGTGATCTGTGTTTCCAGGAAAGAGCCAGATCTCGAATTGGAGGGTCTCCTGAAGAGGCATTACACGACCGTGGAGTTTTTTCAGGGCACTATGATGAATGCTGTCGACCTGGAGCGCGTCAAGGTATCCCGAACCCTAAAACAACCATCACACGATACCTTCACCAAACCCGTTACCAATCTATCCTTTGCGTGGCCGCTCGTGCTTCTTATTTCCTTGTAGCATTTTAGGTTTTTGCGCGGTTTTACATACATACGAATATATATTTGAGCCTTATACTTATATTTGAACCTGGAAATAATTCAATTTTACATCAATTAAACAATATAGATGTACGTAATCGTACTATATATGTATATACGTTATACATATCCAACTCATAATGTGAAATTGTATATAAGACATATGCGTTCATGTTTATGATTGGGTTACACAGTTATATATAGTTCTATAACTCGTCTGACTCCTCGTACCTTTTCCTTTCTCTCTTGCATTTCCTCCTACTTTTCTCATCCAGTTCCTCTATCTGTCTACATATATCACGTCTTCTCTTCTCCACTTCTACTTGCTCTACTTTATTTTACAAATTGTACGGTCGTTCGTTGTTCTATTCGCAAAATTGACGAGCTACTTAGGTATTATGTGGAAATCGGAAGCGTAATCAAACGTTCGGATTAACAAGTAATAGTAGCGTTGAACACATGCATATCACGAAACGGAAATGTTCTTGATCGAACACGATTTGCCTACCATGCTATTTGCTGATCGATCGTTTCTGTTTCTGTGTTAGTGTACACATATACATTGCCATTTTCTTGACGGTAACAATCTTACTTTACGTTTCTCTTCAGTCGAACAACCACTTTTCTTCTCACGAATTGATTAAACCGATCTCGTACCTACGTTACGAAAATGGTAACTGTGGGAGATGTTAAGAAAAGTATATAACATCTAGTCGATATTAACCAACTATTGAACATCGTCTGTGAAACAGTCATTTTTATCGTATGATATAGAAGTTTCGCAGATAATCGCACTTAGTAATTTAAAAAAAATATCACCTTGTATATGTGTTTGCTGTATGTATACAGTACACGCATACGTGCAGATATATATATGTATATGTACGCGGCTATATATACATATATAATGTATAAACTTAAACGTAGAAAGCAACTGCCTGCGACTGCATGGTATGCTGTAATGAGTTATGGAGCCGAATCAGCGTGCAGTAGAGACTTACTTAGATCTATTATTACATTATATATATATCGTGTACATTTCGACTTCCGAGGAAAATCTGACATGCTCTATCTAACGAAAGTAACACACGGGATACATAGAATGCTTTTTCAAACTTAGACGCTTGCCGTTCCTCGAAGGTCCGTTTAAAACACCACAGCATTATTACATTTACCTTACCATTTACGTTATAATAATCGAATCCCCCGCCCGTCACCGGCGGTCTACTCTGAGCGATCTATCTCGCTAAAAGGCGGTCCCCGATATATGAGGTGAATGTTATTTATGAAAAGAAACGTATCGTTTTGTCGGGCTCGCGCCATTTAGGAAACCACCAGACCTCGAGCTGGAGGGACTATTCAAACGGCACTTCACCACCGTGGAGTTCTTTCAGGGGACCATCATGAATCCTATTGATCTGCAACGGGTCAAGGTGAGTCCGATATCTATTCCACAAATCAAATAAAACCACCCCGAATCTTGTTTCTCTTCTCAACACGCAAGATAAACCTACAATAATTACACTCTGACTTGTACCAAACCTTGTGTATTGTTTGGCGGCTGCCACCGCGTACACGTACATGTGCGCGCGTACAGTTTGTCTTTGAACCCCTAGAATTATTTCTGGACATACGAGAATGCTGCAAAATTGTTCCTCGGGATGTTGCTCAACGCGAATTCGAATTTGTTAAGGCAAGTTCCGTGTCGGTTATTGCATAAGCGCAGCCAGGCGTCTTCTTACATCATATGATGTAACGTGGTGTACATGGGAAGTTGCAATAGTATCACAGTGTACATTTATCGTTTCTAAACGATAATCATTACGAATATTTACATTTTTCTTTCAGTTATAATATTTTTTCCAAATTGACGACAATATCTTTGTCGTCTAATGATCGAAGAATGTTGTACGCGAACCGCTACGTTGCGTCGTTAAAAGATTGATCCAATCTTTCGAAACACTCTTGCTTCACTGGTTTATCAGATTAAGTCGTTAGCCGTTAGATTAATTATAATTTTTATTACGACATAAACTGTTCGCTATTGGAACTTGTACCTCTAAGGGCTAATGTGAACTCTCGTATTTAAAGACTATAAAGCTGTCTAGCCGTGCTCCGAGCTATTATTTGGCTTTACAAGGAAATATAAATGCGCGTATATGTAGGTATCGATGAGTTTAATTACTCGAGGGATTCGTAGTTCGCTTTAGAAGCGTTCAGTGTATTTAGTAACTGGATCGCATTAACGACCATTGAACTTGTCTTAATAAATACTGTCAGAGAACGAGTAGACGATATGATAATGCAATAATTCATTTTACTGCCAACTACAACATTTCGAATTGTTGGTGAAACAATTTTCAATTAAAGGAACAATCTTTGCGTATTTTCATTTACCTCAGAAGTGTGTTCAGTTGTTTCCAGTTAAATTGGTTAAATGTACATACATTTCTGTGCTCAACATCCACAGGACCATCGAATTGTATTCCTTCGTTTGAATGGCAGCAGCTTCCATGGCGCGGTACTTCTACTTTGGTCTAATCATTTCTTTCTCACAATTCATCCAGGCTTCTCTGACAGACTCTAATCAAATCTTATCTATTTATCTTCATAGTATTTTCATATACATCGGTTGACTTGATTTTCATCATTGTCGATCACATAAAAATCCACTCTTCGATCACCTCGAACCGCTCCTCGTAAATTAAGCGGTGCATCAAAGTGCACCCAATCGTAAACTATACGTTCATTTAACTTCTATTCGCGACAGAAATGGTTGGTGCAACTAGCATAAGTTACTAGCGCCACTTTCGCATATATTGCCGACCACCAAAAGTACTAGAGCGTCATGGTTGCTGCTCCATGCGATCAGTAGTCGTTCGAAAACTACCGTTGTGCAAAAGGACAAATGTTGTTGTTCCAAAATGATTGTTGCCTGTATGTTTCCCACTGTGCATATTGACGATGTTTCGTGACCTTTGACGCGCTTTCTATGCTGTCATCTGCTTCCATGTTCCGTCGACGTGTAATAGCTCGTTCAACTCAACTCTCCATCGGACAGACACACGATTACTCTTTAGCGACGTTCACGACGAGAGTCTTAAGCGAAAGTAAACGCTGTTCAATGTTCGTACGTTATAACCAAGCCAGTGCGATGGAGTTCGATTCCTCGATAGAAGTTCGGCAATGAGATTTGGATTTGCTCGCCGAGGGTATTCTCGATAAACGCTGTATTCTCGTGTACGATAGCCTTCGCTTCCTCCGACCCGCGTAATTAAACATGCACCTCGTTCTGGTGCATCGAGTTCTGTGAACAGAATCTCTCGACGGTTGTTCACACCTACTGGATAGAACCCATGTCTGCTGTCGATCCAGGTGGGTACGTGCTTGTGAATGGAGTTTAAATAAATAATTATATTCCTAAGGATATTCATTTCTGTTAGACATTTAGTTTACACTGCGACAGCGAGTCATGATTCTCTTTTAAGTATTATAGAGATTCTGCATTGAAAGGGGGCAGAACGATATGCTTGGCTACTTGTACAGTATTTTTCTGTGTCCGTTTAATTTTCAGTCTGGTTTAAATAGACGAGCATGTTGACAGTACTTTGGTATCGTGAGTTTTAACGACTTGTCGTTTAACTGATACGTATTTAAGGAATGTTGTAGAAGTTTGCTTCCTACCTTATTATCGTTTGAAAAGTGCATCGGAAATACGTCTTTACATATTATTATTAGTGAACAGTACAAGTTGAAGTGATATAAGTAAAAAAATGTTAAACTTAAAAGAATGTTCTTTATTCGTATTTACGATGCATATTAAAGAATTAATTCGTAACGCTTGCAAAGAAATTTTGAGGCGTAGTTAGATGATAGTGTACCCACGTTCGATGTATCAATTTTTCCATGTTCGTTTGCTTTCCCTCCCCTCATCTTCGTCGCATACATTTCACGTAAATCAACGACCACGTGTTTACCACGTATTTACGACTTATAGCGGTTATTACGTTCGCAATTAGTTTGCGATTAAACGTTTGTCTGATCGCTCCCGTCAGACGTTTGAAGCGACACGTGGAAATTGTACAATCGCTCGGATAAATTTAATCAAACGGACTAAGTTTTTCCGCTACATTTCCTTTCGTTACGACTAGTTTTGTTTGACATTCGCTGAACAGCAATTTTTATTTCGCAGTCGCTTTTCGACCATTGTCCCGTCCAAATGACATACTTCTCTTTCATGAATCATCGTGCGCCGAAACGAATGTCTGCGATAAAGCATCTCGATCATTTTTAGGTCCACGAGGCAGACGCGTGCTTGGTATTGGCGAACAAGTACTGTCAAGATCCGGATGCGGAAGACGCGGCAAACATCATGCGTGTCATCTCTATCAAGAACTATTCGGATGACATTCGCGTTATCATTCAATTAATGCAATATCACAACAAGGTATCGACACTCATTCGATTATCTTCGAAACCTTCGAGTCGAACCAACACTTTTTTTTTTTGGTCGCAGGCCTACTTATTAAACATTCCATCATGGGACTGGAAACAGGGCGATGACGTGATCTGCCTGGCCGAGTTGAAGCTGGGCTTCATCGCACAGTCCTGTCTAGCGCCAGGTTTCAGCACGATGATGGCCAATCTTTTCGCCATGCGTTCCTTCAAGACGGTCAGTAAAATGTCGTTCTACAGACGACTGGCAGGGAAAGCCTGCCAACTTTTTTCGTCTATGCATGTGTGAACAAGGTTCCTTAGGTTTTTTCACGATTTAACTGTTCACAGCGATCGCGTGCGACTCGTTTCCTTTTCTCGTAGGACGCGGTCCGAAAAAAAAGCTCCGTCGCGAACGAAACGTACTTTCGCTCTTTCATTTCGAAATTCGTCATCTTGAATTCGGAGAACGTCGAGCATGTTCGACGCTCGAACGTTACGTTTACTGTTTATTGGCTCTATACGACGCGACTATTCGTTTTGATCCTTTAATACCGTTGTGTCACTGTGAACAAACGCGCGAATCCGTACATGCATAGGAGCGTGTGTAATTTAGAAATGGTTGGTTGATTGGTACCAGTCACCCGATATACAGGCTTGGCAGAATGACTACCTTCGTGGAACCGGAATGGAGATGTACACCGAAACACTGAGCCCTACCTTCATTGGAATGCCCTTTGCCAAAGCCACAGAGTAAGTCGGTCCATGACCAATCCAACATCCAACAAGATACCTTCGCATCTGATTCAAGAGACGAGATCAATGATTCCGTTCGTTTCTGTTCATTCGTTACGCATTATTCTCCCGTATGCTATTAACCGTTTACTAATTACGATGTTTGCCTTGTCAGCTTGGGTTGTACTCCGATTAACAGACCACCAGTCGCGTGACGAGATTAAATTACTTCCCTCGACGCAAATTATTCTCAGCTTGGAGTCGAAAATTATTTGGTGAATCTATCGTACTGTTACATATTGTTGGAACGTGGTGTAGGTATTCTTATGACTTCTTGAGTTACTTTATAAACGAAGTCGCTTGGAGATCTTTTTTCGTCCTTTTGCATCTTCAAACGTATATTTGCGTAGTTTTTATTTGTACTCGCTCTTCTGGTTACGATTCTGAAACAGTGTGTGTCTATGACAATATTCTATCGGAAAGATGTACGCGTTGCCTTTTCTTAGACTAATGCGAATAGTAATTTTTGTCTGATCCAAGCTTTTTGTCGAAACAATCGAGCGTAGTTTGATGCAAGCATTTGTTGGTGACGATGCAACCATTGCTAGAATCGGAGATACCGTAAAGAACATTGGTAATTCTAAACATTCCTCCATTTTGTAAATACATCTCGCGTAGTATTTATTTCAACAAACGTACAATGCGGAATTACATCGCTAAAGAGACCATTTTCGAAAGTGACGTATATTTCGTTGGAGAATTCTGACCGCAGCAATTTCCGACTTGGAACAATACGGATTTGGCCGACTATTTCGCACTCTTTTTACGTCCACGTTAACGACGTCGGAATCACTCGGAACGAGTCCGTAGTCTCTTGAATCAGGAAGGGAAAAAAAAAAATGGATGAAGCTTCGCCTCGCCTGTGTCTTTTCACTACGCTCCACTCCGCTATATACATTATATGGATTATATTTATATCTACATCTATATCTATGTCTATACTACATGAAAGTATTAACTGTATATTGTACAGTACTGTATCTGTGCTCTACACCTAATCGATGTAAGCCACCCCTAATCGCTTCAGTAACGTTTCTGTATTTTTACTTTTTTTTTCTGTAAGTTTTACGTATACGGTACAAACTCCAGCAGATACCGTGGATTACGTGGATACGATAACATTCATTAAATTTGGCTAAAAAATATAGTAGCAACTGATAAAAACATCAATTAAGTTGATAGAATATAGTTTTTCATATCCAAAAGAATTGTAATCACCAAAATGGAGTTGAGAGTAGATTTTGTAATTCAGATCGATAGAAGAATCGGTCGATCCAGTTTTCCACGGTATCGATTAAAAATTATTTGTCGTACGTATAATAAAAAAATTCCCATAACAACGAGCATTAACGGAAACTGGATGATAGGTAAGCATTAGGAACAATAGTTAGTAGGTGCCACCGGAATCTTGTTAGTCTTTTGGGTCGCTCACTCTTGAAAGTGAATCGAAGGTATAGAGGCATAACGCAGAGTTTGTAACGCCTCGTGTCGGTGAACGAACGCTCTTCGTCGTTAAGATTAATGGTTTCATCGAACCTTGGCCTATCACGAGCGACAGATACCCACCGTCTTGCAGTTAGTTACCACGATTAGTTTGGTTAGGTTGTAACTTACGAGGGTACTGTCAAATGCATTTCAGCAATGATCGTAAGGATACAATTCAAGTACGTATACACGCATATCGTGCCGCTCTATTCATCGCGAGCTGCGAAGGGTAGCGCTCTATTAGCAATATATCGTTGCACGATTATTAATTCATTCGAATCGAAGTGATACGATTCTTATCCTGCGAGGAAGGGGACCAAGCGAACGTTTCAGCGTTTTCTTAGCCGTCACTCGAGAGAAAGGGGACGAAATGAATACGATCGATTAGGTTGACAGCGATCATACAAACTGTAGATAGAGTTTGTAGAATATTATTGTAATTATTGTTAATGAAGATTTTTTTCCAGAAAACTAATAGTAACTCGAACGTGTCTTTGCGAATCGTATTTATACTCTGAGCTAGAGAAAAATAAAGAAAAAGAAAAAAAATGGTATTGATGACTCGGTACGCCGTGGGGTATATAATCGTGGGAAACGAATGTATTCTGCCTTGTTTGCCTGCACGACGAGATGCAGACCGCGAGCGTCAGCGTCTCTCCTCGTGTCAGGTTCAGCCAGTATCTAGTAGATTCCGAAAGTTCTGATGATATGGGGCTTGATTGGTTGGTGTTTCAGTCGCCGGATACTCAAGCGTGGCAGAATGATTACCTGCAGGGCACGGGCTGCGAGATGTACACGGAAACCCTCTCCCCGTCCTTTACCGGGATGTCATTCCCCCAAGCCAGCGAGTAAGTTCTCGCTGTCATTGGTTGTCACACGTTGATCGCAAACTTTTTTCAATATCCACCAACAACACCACCCATATAAACGATACAGTCACACGTAACACGTAGCCATCGCGTGGTGACACACGACGTTACACCCCCCATACACACGTACACACAGAGATAACTCCAGATGAAACACCACAGTGCGAGATTCTGTTTCATTCTTTGCCTGTTTATATTGTTGATCTCGCACTATTTTTTAATGTAACTCTGATATATCCCAATGTGGACAGTGTATATACATACATATATATATACATACGCGATTACAATTTGCCACCCTCACCTCGGTTTTTTCATCCTTTTAAACGTTTGTCATTCTATCGGAATCGTTTTTCTTTTTTCCTTAGCGTAGTTTTTGTTTTGTATGGTATTTTGGTATTTTTTCATGTATCTTTGGAATTTTACACACGTTCGGCCAATTCATTTTACTAGTGACGTTTGTTGACTTTTCTTTTTTTTTTAACTGGCTCTATCTCTCTTTTCTCTTTCTCCCTCTTGGTTTCGCAACCAATTTGTTCGGAGAGTTTTTTGCACCTATACTTTTATATTGCGTGTAGAAGTAGTAACGCCAGAACGGTGCAGATTTCGCAACGATTTTCACTCACCATTGTACGTGTTTCGCAATTAAGCGTAACAATCCGGAATAATCTTTTCGATGGAGTAATCTTTACATTTCAAGGGGATAAACTATTAAATAGAATATCAATTAACAAATTGGATGCCCGTTTCGTGTGCTGTTAAAGATATATATTTTTTTCTTCTAAAATTTGCAAAAATTGGACATTTTACTGATATTAAAATTTCATGAAGCGATATTCACTTAACGTTTGAGAAACATTACATTCGACGAAATCTGCGCACCTTCTGCAACACTGGTATTTGGTTTTTTCTAGTGACGTTTTTTTACAGCTTCGTACGATACTTGATAACGACGTATGATGAGAAAGTGATACGTCATTAATATGCGCAAGGCGTGGATCTATTTTTACTTACTACACATAATTGATATTTTGAGAATTAATTTTTTTTTTCTTTTTTCTAGGATGTACACGGAAAAGAGTTTTCTTTCCGTTTTTATTCCACTCGTGGTGTGTGTTCTTAACTGTAGCGTTCTAATTCGTCTCTTAACAAAACACGTTCGTTGTACACGCATGCCTGCTGCTCTATACTTTATATCAACTACGTACATCCAATTTCGATTCTAATACATTCACACGGATTATAGAAAACTTCCTGAACGAGTTCGCAGTTTTACGTTCCAAGTAGGTCAATTCACGTTTAATGTATTCTACAAATTCTATATATTCTACTAAACTCTCTCTATATAGAAACGTCGATAATTAATGTCGCGGAATGGCGGGACAAAGAACAATGATTCCCTTCGAGAACGTCTGTTTAATACTTATTTTCTTTATACGTTCCACCTGATTCCTATACGTGAAATACCTTCAACGACTGTGCCAAGTCGATCGAACAATACAACAAAAATTATATAATTATTAATAATTGTATGTAAATAATGATGTCTTTAATAGTATAAACGCACACGCAATAAGTATAAATTATTTTAAGGGAATATAATAGAAATATTGTTCGTGTTACACGAATGCAACTTAACATATTCTTTGCTCACAGCAGCTTTGACACGAGTAACATGTACATATGCATTACAATTTTCATTTCACTTTGAAACTCGATTTAGCCGCTAATTAAATTTATTCGGTTTTGATAAATTGGAGATAATGCAATTAAAGTATTACGCGTGGTTCGTCAGTATCAATTATTCACCGTTTTTATACAGTCTCTACAGACATTGGTTCTTCAACTTTGTTGCAGTTACGTACCCTTTTACCTAATTTTCTGCACCGTGTTTATTGCGCGCACCTTGCGATTATCAAGTTTCAATTAAAATACAGCGGCTTTGTATTTTACGAATCCACTTTGTACATAATCATTGTTCAAGTATTCCCAAGAACTTTTATTAACTTAACCAAGTAATTAAGTTAATAAATCGTAAAATGTGTAAGATAAGTAAGGCGTACGTTGACAATTAGAAATATTAGCTTGGTAGAATACACATACGGAATAACAGTTTGTGTTGAAAACTAAAAATTGCGATAGTAACATAGATAGTAAATTTGTTACATTGTGCGACAACGTCAATGTAGAGTCGAGCCGCCATTCAGGATGTTTACCAGCTAGTAGTAGCATTCAGATTGCCTTGGCAATAAATTAGATCGACGCAATTTTTCTCGCCTTGACTAGCAAGGCTGCACCAACTTTGTACATCCGTTATTTTATTCAGCACCGCTATTAGCGTTTCTAGGGTTATTGGTTCCGTCGTAAGCGTATCTGCCAGTTATTGCACACGTCTGGTTTCTCGTCATTATTTTATTTACGTGTACGAGAGACACGTACGACGACCGATTTAAATGCGAGCCCTTTCCTGCAATCGGGGCATCAGGCATCTCGGATCTATACGGCCCGCAGTATCTCTAGACGCGTTGCGCTTTAAAGCAACGAGAGCATTTAGAGTTTCTCGGTCTCTCTCTCTCTCTCTCTCTCTCTCTCTCTCTCTCTCTCGAATTCTCGATTAGAGTAGAATTCAATGGTATTAGACTAGAGAGCACCAGATTTTCTTCCGTCCCCGCATGACTTCAATTGCTAGACAGCAATGGTTTCGTTCGTTCCGACGTAAATTGCCGTTTATTCGAATGTCCGCTTTGCATGCCTCCTTTGATGTTTCGTTTCTTACCGAGGTAGCAGAACAGAGCGTGCGGTACGATGAATGTAACGCTTTTATTTCGAAAAGTAAGAGTAATGAAACGATGAACGATCAAAATTGTGTATCGATTCGAAGCGAGGCACTGGCATTCGAAACGCTCTGTAATGCTGTGGGTGTTTATTCACGCTATAACTAACATTCTATACTATATGTGTGAAACTTTTACTAACTTGTCAAAAGTTTCTAAACGCCTGAATGCGGGAGGCAAAGAGCAAACTTGAATTGAGTTTTTAATGAGAACGTGTGGTGATTAGAAACTCATGACGAAACAGGACAGAAGAGAATATGTACATATATACCAGTATATCGCACCGACACTTATCCTGACATAAGTAATTACTGTTTTTGTAACTTCATGTATATACATGTACATCGAATCAGACCATCTCGAATCATTTACAGTTCGAATTGCCATAAGCAACGTTTCTCCACAAAATTTACAAGTCATACGATTCACGCATCATGTTCTTTTTTTCTTTATACTTTCCGACTATTTTATAGAATTTCAGTTACTTCTCGAATAATCATGTATATTTATGCATTCGTTTGCGTTTCAAATTCCGAGTCTGACGCTGGAAAATTTCATTTGCTATAAAAAGAAAAAATGCTTCGCTTCGTTCGTCATAGCACTCATTTACACACTCCTGTTCTTCGACCACTATTTTATGTGTAAATGTTTCGTATTCGTGAGTAAAAGTTACTTCGATACTGTTCATTATAACGTTTAAGTGCGCCGTAGAGCGGAATATTATATGTAACTTTGTCTTAGGTTATGCTTCACGAAGTTGAAGCTGTTGCTGCTGGCAATCGAGATAAAGGGCGAAGGAGGCGGTGACAGCAAGATTTCAATTAATCCACGTGGTGCCAAGATCGTTGCAAATACTCAGGGATTCTTCATTGCTCAATCTGCCGACGAAGTGAAACGGTGAGTTGTCCGACATACTGTAAATGGGTACAGCGAAAAGTTAAAATGAATATCGTTTCCTGTTAACCACTTTCTATAAGAGCAATTGCGAACGATCGATCGCTAAAAACATTTTCTGAATTGTTCCAGGGCGTGGTTCTATTGCAAAGCATGCCACGAGGATATTAAAGACGAAACTCTGATCAAGAAGTGCAAGTGCAAAAATTGTAAGTCTTTTTAGTCTAGCGACAGCCCTTACTAACATCTTTTAATTCTCGTCGGATTCTCAGCTATCTAATTTCTTATTAATCGGGCTCCGTTCTGTCGGAGCTCACTTTATACTTATTTATTAATTAACGTTACATCCCTCTGTATATAGAGCGCGCTAAATGTATCTCTGAGAAATACTGCGACTCACACGCCGTTCGATATTAGCTGTTCCGATCGAAGCTGAAGAATCCGTGTGACTCGCAAACGATTAACGACTTTATATCTATAGATTAACGTATAAGATCGGACGAATCATACAGGAAGCTCTCTCTCTCTCTCTCTCTCTTTTTCTCTTATTCTCTCTCTTTCTCTCCATAATACCCTGATCCTCTCCTATTTCTTTTTCTCTGAGTCCTTCTACCACTGAAAGCCGTAGCAATAATTACCGCGACAATTAACAAAGTGACATGGTTGTGACCATCCTCTTGTGATATATGATCTAGTGGGGCAGCAGCAGCGCTCCTGGGGCCGGGACTTAGGTAACATCTCACACTCGCTCGCTTAATCTTTACCATCTCGTTTATGACTATCTATCTTGACCTGTTCGTTCATTTTTTTATCCCCACCCCTCTTTCGCGCCCCCAACCCCAACCCCCCTGTTTCTTCCGCCCTTTTTCTGTTCGTTTCTGATACTTTCTCTTCTCCACTTTGTATCCGCACTGATTCTTGATCTGTATGGACTGAAAAACCAAGTTTGATCTTTTCATTTCTCGATCTTGTTCGATTAATTTCTCCGCTTTCTTCTCGTTTACTTTTTGTCTACGTATACCAAAACGCCTCTTTGCATACTTCTATATTTTTTGTGTCTTAAATTATGTGTACATACGTCTTCGAGTTTTTATCCATTATCTTGCATATACACGCCGAGGCGGTGGTGGATGATTATTATAAGGATGGAAATGACGATGAGATGATTGCACCTTTAATCCTCGTTTCAGTGACACTTTTCAACGCGATTGCGATACTGCAGTTCGGTATTAATTCGTTTTTCACGGTCCCGTCGGCGAACTTCGCCGCTAGTTTGTCGGGCCGACCGAGCTGAAGTTTTAACAGATTCTCGTTGGCACGATTTCGCGAACGAAGATCGAAAGACAGACCCCGTCGGATCGTTGCCGATCCCAGCCGCGTTTCCGCCACTTGGTTAGCGGCGACGTGAAAAATGAAATACCGCTGACACACACACACGTGATTTGTAACCCTTTATAGTTCTGTCAGTTGGCGCATGTCCACCTGGCCAATCGAGGAAATTAGCCTGCACTCTAGCGTGTGCCCTTCTCGCTCGCCTTGCATGCATGATTAGTTTCCTATTCGAATACTTTTATGCCTTAATGATACGACAGCTTCGTACGAAACTCACTCGCTCTCTATTTCTCTCTCAACGACCCTTTAATTTAACCCCTTCGTCAACCCCCGCTGCCCCGTTCTCTTTTTTTTCTCTTTCTCTCTCTCTGTCTCTCTCTCTCTCTCTCTCTTACTCTTTTTTTTTCTTTCTATCTGTCTCTATTTGTCTATCTGTCTGTCTGTCTATCTCTATTTATCTCTTTTGCTCTCTTTGTACATCCGGTTCTACGAGCTCACTATTTTACCAGCTACTTACCCAACTCTATTCTCGGTCGTGTGAGAACTTTCAATGTGCCAGCTGTCGTCATTGGTGTAGAAACTCTACCGGCCGGTAGGCTCGGTTCGTTGTCAATCGATCGCGCGTCTTCTGCGCTTCTGCTCCGACATCTGGAAATAATGTACCGCTGTTTCACTCTCTGGATGGGTACCTTCGCGGTGGCTTAGAACCACCTCGTGTGGAACCTCGTGGACAATCGTCGCGTATCCTTAGAATCAGGGATCCTGTTGAGGAGCTAATTCGCCAGTGAACTCGTTCACAATTTGCCACACGACTTCATCATCACTCACTCATCCATTCGTTTCATTCTCAGATCATCCGACTCGATACGATCTGTACAATATCCAACGTCCATCGCGATAATCTTAAACCCTGGGCAATCAACGTTTCTCGCGAATATCTTCCGTTATCGGGTTTTTTATGCACAAATATTTTATGTTTAACGATATAGAGTTCCAAGAGAATTTGAGGATGGCTAAGGATACATCGGAGGTAACTAATACACTTGATGAGCTTTGTATTTTACTTTTCTGCCCTTTATTTTTAGCGTCCTTTATCCTGGCTACATAGGGATAATAACACAATTGTGATTCTCATCGAATTTGTAAATAACATTACAAATATATCGCGCGTTGTCTTCAGATTCATACGTGGACGAAATTGTAACTCGAACGAGCAACGGATTACGATTTTTAATGTTTCGGGAATTTTGCTTGCGATTGTTTCCTTGAAATTCTGCTCGGAGTTAAAAATGCAAACGAATTCGCGTGTATGAATCTCTGAATCATAAGTATAAGCGTATCCGGGGTGTTTCACATATTTACCAGCACATTCTATGCTAAAATGTCCCAATTTTCATTGAACAATTAAGTACATGGCTCGCGTAACCCTTTATTTTATTCGTAGAAATGTGCAATCTGTGGAACACCCGGTACACCTAAGTTAATCATGTATCTACACTTCATTATCTCAGGTGTCCAGCTCAGTCCCCATAAACGGCGGAGTTCCCATAACCATTTTCCAGTCATTTCAATCAGAATATCCCCGCGCGATTACTGACAAACATTTGTCCAGGCCGATCGCTCGATTTTTACAGATGTGGGGATGATGATGTTGCAGACCGGCATGGTGAAAGGAAACACTGCCTACAGCAGTTATCTCGACGGTACGCGTCTTTGTACCTTCGATCTACATCGACCTACATCGTTTGGTCGAGTTGTGTGTACGAATTTCGTCAGAATAATCGTAGAGAAAATCGCAGTCTCGAAAGTGTTTGCGGGGCAACCCATAATGAAAAGAGAGCAACCATATTATTCTGACAAATTCTCTCTGTTTGAGTCAAAAGGAACTGAGGAATAGGGGGACGGAACTGTGCCTGTATAGTGGTGGGTGAAAGTATTCGTGCAGCCGGAATGTGAAATTTAAAGAGGACTGTGATTTCTATATCATTAATTGTATTCAATAATTAAATGTAACGTTATATCGTTTTTGCAATTTGCATTGGTATTAGTATTGCGATTGTAACAATGTATCGTGGTATTACGTATTGTGGTAACGATGTTCAACTTTGGTCGTTGCAAGGATCCAACATCCATCTAAGTTGAAAATGTTTTACATTTCGGTTCGCTGAATGGCATGGTGTGTGGGTATGATTAATAATGTAGAAAATGCAGTTCTTATTATTCGTGTACTCTTAGGGGATGAATACTTTCACCCCACACGGGACGTATTTATGAGTATTGTTTCTTAACGAGAAGACGGTTGACTCAAGCAGAGTTCAGGTGAATTTTACAATACGTTTGAAACCAGGTAAGATGGCGTAAGTGATGCAACTTCGATGTTTAATAAATCACCGTCACGTGCACTTACTCCACGGTACCTGCGTTCGAGACATTTTGTACTTTGACGTCGTTCAATTCATATTGTTCCTTGCTGGGCTTTTGCTAGAGCTGAAATTTGGCCATCATCATTTTCAACCAAATCAGCAGCGTCAAAATTCAAGCTGGATGAAGATCGTTACACGTCGTACATATATACAGAATTGCGTTAATTACGATTATGGCTTCTCAGTTGTCACGATAAAACCGCTTCCGCAGATACGCTAATTTTTGCTAAGCACGTTCTATCAACTCGTATATGGTATATCTCTGTGTCTACACGTTCCTAGCTGTTACGTATCACTGATTCAAACATTTGCTCGTTTCAGGCTTGCCAGTGATTATCGTTTTTTAACCGTTGTTCGGTGTGCTTACACGATACAATTTTCGTTATTTACCCCACGGACACGATTACCCGGAACTTTTTCTATTTTCCTATTTTAAGGACGACGGTGAACCTAACGTTTTACGGATTAATTTGATTTACGGGCTGATCAGACGTCAGAGTTTCTATAATTAATCACGAATTTACTCGATGTTATTCTTTATCATTTTTAAAAGCTATCGCTTCGTATTCCAGTATGACATAAGATTGCGTAATAGTGTTGCATACACATGCTTGAAACTTTTTCAAATTTTCTAGTCGAAAATCTATCTTCTTTTTAAAAGTAGAAAATACCTAAAGGTTTTCCGTAATAAATATCTTACGAGGAACTTATATACACATTTTTGTCTCACTTAATATAATTTCTCTAGATTTTTGTTTCTTAGTGTTCTTTGTTCGGACTAATAGTTAATTAAAAGATTTTTGTGTCTCGAGCCGATGTATCGTTATCGAATACAGTTACTTCTGCATGCATTACAAACGGGTATATCTGTTTTTCATTATTATTTAACTAATTTTAGTTATACTGTACACATGCAATCTTGAACATGTAGAGGAATGTTTATTTATACTCGCGCTTTGCCCATTATCCATATTTTTTAAGGCTAACGATACGATACTGAGAAATTGATAGATAACATTAGAAAGGACAACAGTTACGCTTATTTACTTTATGTGTGTCTATATTTTATAGAAGATAGAATAACGATTTGCATAGAGGAGAGTATAGAATTATAATGGTACGTAGGGAAGTTAATAATCGTTCGAGTATTACTATCGGGAACTACCACGGCATCAGGCTTATATTTCGACGGACACTTCAATGGAGGGAATAACATTGACCTATTACACTCGAAGTGGCGTGGAGAGTTTCGTTATTTCGACTGTGCGAAACTGTAATTTTTCTCTTTTCCCGACCGTTCGACAAAAAATGGATATCGTCAAGCGACGCGCACCTAGGTGGGCTCGCGTGGACGTGTGTGCATGTGTGTGCGAAGGAAGAACCAATTCGAAGTGCCGAAACTGGTGACCAACTCGTGCCTCTCGACATGTCAAAAGTGCACACCACTTAAAAGTGAATGCCACCGGTGTTAAGCGGCTTCGCAATCTAAATTTAAATCGACGATGATGATCGATGCCCAGGGTTTATCGAATAGACCGATTTAAAAATACCTCATTGCCCTCTCTCACATGTTGCGCATATTTGATATCATCACCCTGACATCACAACAATAACGTCGACATTCCGATTAACGTGTGTTCGAGTCGAAAGTGAGAACGACGCCCGACTGAACACGTGCCATCGACCATTACGTTAATACGTACGATACAGGCCGCATATGTATTTAACCCGACTGTGCATCTTTCTGTGCCCTGTTCCTCTCCACGTAACAACCGAAAGTGTTTCAGAGTAACGATCAGTAGTGTTTACCATCTACTTCTCCATCGATTGTCACATGTGTTTGCACCGTACACCGTGCATTCCCTTGGAACCTTTAACGTGCCCGCGACACAACGTGATATATCGATCGAGACATCCGGTCACTACACGTAAATAGCCCTCTACCTGTTACCACACCAACCCCCTAACACCCTATTCACCACCCACCCCCAACACCCCGCATTTAGGTTCACGTTATTTTGGTATAACAACTAACAGCTCTGGTTCTCCTCCCTTCGGGTAGTGGCCACATTCCGGAAAGGCGTGCGAGCTGTTCAAATGGTTGGAAGAGCAAGTATGTATCCCCCGAATGTAGATTGTCTTCCACGTGTCATTCCTTCTCTTTTTTGTTTTCTTCTCATATTTCGTTTTATTTTCCATTTTTTAATCTAATCTTAGCCTCTCCCCATACTAAGTAACATACGAAGGTATTACTATAGTCGAAGTTTATTTAAAAAAAAATAATTGTTTATTGGTTTCACACGACTTTTAAATCAATCGACAACTTCGAATCTGTATTTCTTAAATTTCGAGACGAAATACCAATTGATCCACGTATGCAATGAATGCGGCTCGATAGATAATTGATTTAAAGGTCAGACGCGCGAAAGTCCTCCTTTCATTGTTCATTTAAGGTGTATTAATTCGTTAACGCAGTTTGATCAGTTCAGAAAATTTGGAATTCAATACGTTTTCGTTGAATTGTTTATTCTTATATATACGTACGTGTTACATAATGCATCAGTTAGAGCAGAAAATGTACAATCGTCGGCCAGTTGCGATTTACTTGAGAAGGAAAATTTAATCGAGCAAAGCTTTTAACGAGAAACAAGTGGATCCTTGTTTAAACGCTTTACGTTCGAAGCACAGCACAACGTTTGGTCGATAATTCTTTCTAATCGTTCGTACACACGACGTACTTTAAATGTTCTGTTCAAGATTAGAATATATATATATACGTACACGTAGACGTATTCGTTGTGCTAATCCATGTAATTTCGTCTACATTGATAACAATTGATTTCAAAGTAGAAACACTATTAGCGTTTTGGACTCGTATTGATGTGATGTGTTTTATTTTCTGTTTTTTTTTTACTTCTGTTCTTTCTTTTTTTTTCTGCAACTGAAATTACTATTTACATATTTCTATCGATGTCGTTTTAAATGTAGTTTTCTGGAGGTATGTGAGTGTTTTTTCGATGGTTATTGTTGTGAGTAAATTATCAAAGTTAACCAATTCAAAACTCGCGAGATGTGGTTGCCTTGAATTTTCGACTACTTCCAATTTAATCTTGCATTGATGTTCATTATCTGACTATATCTATTAAACGTGTCTTTCTTTTTTTTTTCGTTTAGCATACATTAGAGTTAGTGTTTATTGCGTGGTTCTTTACTCGTCTTGTGGCAGAGTCGATATAACTATAACTGGGAGAAGTCGTTTCTCGATATCTTGTTACTCGCTTTAACTCCTTAAGTGTTTTCAACATCGTTGCCAATATCGAATCATCACACACGTTACATTGATTGTGCAGTACTTATGTGCTTCGAGTTATTGCAAACTATTATGTAAGAAGAAAAAAACCACATGTTTCCGTGATTCTTTTTCTTTTTCCGTCTCAATTACTCGTTTAAATTGTTTCACAATTTCGGACGCGAATCGGCATTGAGAATTTTCGAAAGAAAAGAAAGGACCGCGAAGAAGCAGAATCCTCCCCACGTTCAGTCTTTTTTATTCTCACGAGAGGAACAATTCGCAATAAAAATTCAAATTACATTTTCGCCATTTAGACGCTTTGATCGATGATCTCTAGAGTCGCTTGATAGCTGCTATTATTTTCACGATTTCACGGTGATCGATCAGACTCGATCGTAGCTTTATTAAAACGATACACGATGGAAACGAGAGATCGCAAATATGTCTGTGTGATTGTTCGAATCGTTCGCGTGTCTGGTAACTACGCGAGCGAGAGCGTGGACGATGCGCGCGTGTAGTAAAGAAAAAACAAAAAAAAAAGAGAAGAGAAAAGAAAACAGAGGGGTAGAAAAGTAGAAGGAAGGTAAGGAATTGAACCAGCAGTCTCATTCGCACCGCTCTCACCCGAGCCTCATTGCGATCATTCTCACACAACTGTAATTTTCTGTTAATTGCCCGCGCGTGCATCTATGTATGTATTTATCTCTATGTATCATTTGCCGTGAAGCATACGCATAAATGCGCGCGAACGCACATCGAACCCCCTACCCGACAGTATCACACATCCGTTGCCCGCGAGTTCCGTACGCCGGAGCATCAAGAGAGATATCTTTAACTAACTTTCTATGTGTCTATCTGTTCGTACTTTCTTCTCTTCGTCCTCTACCTCTACTTAGGTGAAGACTTCACGTATGCAAGTAAGTCAAACGTAGAGCGGGTGTATAAATACCTCACGATACAGTATTTATGTACATATTGTATGCATACGTTATTACATTACCACGAGATTCTGTATTAATACGGCATAGATTATAACCAGTAGGTTGTACTTGGTTTAATATCTTTGAAGAAATGCTTTAGTCGTGTTCTTACACCGGTACCCTCAACTTTTGTACATTGTAATCGTAATTGTCGTTTCTCCGATCTGTTCACTTTACCCCCCTTTCTTTTTCGTCGTGTTTAATGTGAATAATTTTAGAAAGGAAGATCCTCTCTTACCCTTCCGAGAAAACAAATTTGACAACAGAGAAACTACCATCTTCGGTGCCCGTATCGTCGATAACTCTGGCAATTTATACTTTCGCAAAATTAAAATAACTAGCGACACGTATTCAAAATTTATAACGAACTCGATGTTCTTCAGTCAAGAATCGTTCATTCGTGGTAATTAACGAATGAAAGGTTTAAAAATTAGCAAAATGAATTGAAATCGAAGGACAAAGGATTTTCCTTTATCACGAGACAATTGAAACACGCGTCACGTATCCCTGTCTCGTATGGGTGGCAAGTGTTACACGGTTAAAAAGTCGGGAAGAGATAGCACGATATCAAACTGTGCACACCGATGATGGAAATAAATGTTTAAAGTGGCCAATTGACACGCGCCACGCCTCTCCGTTCCCCGCTCCGTTAAGCTCCCCGTCGAGAGCTTGACGATGCCAATCGCAAATGAAAAAGTGCTCGCAAGATAAAGAGCTGAAATTCGACTCGTGGACTATAGTTTTGCAAAACGACGAGTTTCACACTAGTTCTGCACTACAACGAACCCCCCGCCCCCCACCCGCCCTCGTAACTTTGCTTTGACATGGTAGTACCCCACGAAAAATAAATATTTCGAACACTCTCTCTCTTTCTCTCTCTCTCTCTCTCTCTCTCTCTCTCTCTGTCTCTCTAAAACTTCCTGATCTGTCGCATGAGTTTTCCACGTGTCTGTTTAAAGGTTGCACTCACACAATATCGAGTAAATATTCACAGCGTAAGGAATCGTCACTGCATGCGTACGTACGATAGAGTATGTAGCACACCGGAGGCAAAGACGCCGCTGACGACGGAATGGTACCCTCGCGTTTCCGTTTCGCGGGAACCGACAAGTAGCTTGTACGTTCTTTGCCTCTGTGAATTTTCGCATGAACCGAATATACTGCCTGTACCTTTATGAGAACGTGTAAATACTTTACTATTTATTTTAGGCTACGTTTGTACAACGCGGGGGAGATTTACCATTCGCACTAAATTATCTCTTTTTCTTTTACTCTAATGTGGCGCCCAATGACGTATGCTCTTCACTTCCGGACTCGTCCGCGTTGCCACGAGCCGCTCTACTCAAAACAGTAGATTTACAAATAGTATATGCATATATATACGTATGTGTATATATATACATATTGATACGCAATAATATCTAAATAGTAGATATCTTAATTAGAACAAGACCCGTTCCAGTCGTCGTATACTTAGAATTAGGACTGTATTTCATTTTCTTTTGAAGTCCACTGTATTCGAAGTCCACTGTAAGCGCATAAATTTGTTGCAATAATCAAGTGATATTAATATTAGTTGGGATTGTGTGTTCGCCACTAACGAATGAAAATTCGTTGGTAATTGAACGCTGTAACGGATCTCCGGTTTAATTAATTGAAAGGCAAGCATAGGAATGGCCAGTGGTAGCGATAGTGTAGAAACTAGGCCTTAGGTAATTAGTTAGGGTAGCTAACATGTGTAGTGGTTTGTTACAGACGACCACCATCCTCCCCCCACATTTACTCCGCCAGAACTGCCCAAGATGGTTCACGTAAGAGGTACAGTTACACCTCAATCAAAACCATGCTACAATTTTGCAAGCTGCCCTTCCTAATTTTAATGAATCACGCGATATATATGTATATTATGTATATGTATATATGAGTACACTGTGATCAATCGCTTTCAGTCTCTTGGATGAAGAAACTCGAAGAACTGCTTCGCGAAAAAGCGCTTTGTTCTCGATTAATCTTTAACGAATATCTGCACTCGGTTTTCCGAAGTTATTTTCATTTTTTTTTTTTGGCATCATATAATGGATACGCTTCACGGATCGATTTCAACATGTTCTAGGGCCTCAACACGATACGAAGCTTCAATTAATTTTCGAACAGTGCCGGATTCGATGATTTGAAGTGGAACAGTTGTTTAGAATCTTGTAATTCTTATTATAAAAGATGAAATTATGCGACAAAAAGTAGCGAATACAATGAAAACAAATGTAGTAAAATTTTTCTTTGTACTTGTGATTTTTTTATATTCTTCACAGGTGGTTCTCGTAGTAACGAAACTTGAAGTGCCACTTTAACTTTTCCAGATTTTCGATCCATTTATTTGCTCATTTCAAACAGTTGTTCCACGTTCACAGAATTTGAATAAATATTTTAGTCTCGATATACGGAAATGAACACAGTATTTGAAGTAAATTTCAGCACTGTTTCTAAATATTCGTATATGGAATATGTATCGAAAGACGCGCTACTTTGTTCACGCACCGATTTTGGAGAAAGTAGAAAGGAGTCGAGGAAATTATTTACAATCGAGAGAAGCGTTCGATTTTTGCATCGCGATGTAACAATTACATCTGCTACTTTCTCCGGTCTCGATGATTGCATGTATCGTAGACACATCATAGTTTGCGTTTTACTTTAATAGTTTTATTAGTTTCTCACGAACGTAGGAGATTTTATTCTTTTCGTAGTTTTCCACCATGCTATCACGTTATTGTATTCGTTATTAGACGGCACATTACTTTCCTTTCCCTTATTCGTTTCTTTTTTCCTTTATTAAATAATTAGCTCACCCCCCATTAATAATATAACGCTTAGAAAACGTACAGTCACGATTAAATTTCATCATTTCTAGACAGTGTTGCATCGATTATGTTTATTTTCTGTAATAGATTTTGTTTGCTGTTTGTTATAGTTTCGAAGCAGCATTGATTTATGATAGACAAAACACAATGATTAATTTCATCGAATTTTTTATCATAGACAGTAAATATGGAGTCTCATAAATTATCGGTTACGTTAATTGGGTGCAAAGTACTATGAACTGAGACAACAACATCGATTATCATTCGCGATCGGCTATAAAGATTAAATTGCTTAATTATCATGTCCGTGGCAAATAATAAACCTTTCCATAGGTAATTAACATGTGCAAAACATTTACTGGTGTTCGTCTGCGTAAGTAGTGAAGCAGGAATTTAAAAACATCAGCGTTTCTCACTCTTTAGCGTTCCTTGTGCAATTGAATCGCGTATTGGAAAGAGGAATTACACGGAAATGTTGCATCTCGCCATGAGTAAAGTCACGCGGGATTTTTATTATTCGAAAAACTCTACGGATAGTTTGAGAAATGCTGTTTGAATTGAAATATTTTGAGTAACATTCAGTCTTTCCAAACAATTTTCTGTGTTCTATGTAGATATATTTACTTGGTTTAGGATGCTTAGAACACTTTCTACAATTTTTCTTCTTTGATATGTGTGACTCGCATATGTCCTGAATATACTATAGTTTATTGTCATATTATACGTTTTATTTGTGTAACCCTGTTTATCGAGTATAAACGAAAGACGTGATATACATAGTTGTGTAGAGAGCACGGTAGATTGAGAGACACATTTGTATTTACAGTATTTCCGTTTTCTTTTCTTTTTCTTTCTGGTAACGTTCTAGGCAGAGCACATTTGTCTGATTCTGTATTTTACTTTCTCTGTTTTATATTGAATATAGCCGATGCTTTCTATAATTACAGCGACAGATGCCTAATTATTTTTTTCTTCTCTTCTGCAAAGAGCACGTGCCGTAATGGCTAAGAATTGCCTTGCGTCGTGGACGTTGCTTGGTCTTCATCGATACGTCAAATTTGCTTCTACTAAATCGCAACAGAAATCTTATTTCTATTCTATTTAAAAAGACATAAGCGCACCAATGTTCACTTTAAATTAATACAGATATTGTTACGCGATCAACGCGTTTCTCGTTGAAAAATATCGCTCCATTTAGTTCGATTTAAAATTACAATACGTCAGTATGTCAATTCTTATTCCTGCAAATGGTGAATGTTTTTCTCTCACTAAAAAAAAATTATGAGACATTAAAACGTCGTGACACCTGGTAAGAATTCATTTCCATTAAACAGCATTACGAGCAGCGTATTCGACGTATTCTTGAGAACCATATGTAGTTCGCCAGTCCGTTGCAATTCTAGTTATTCGAAGTTTACAAGATGGCACGTGCTAAAGATTTACGATGAAGTATGCATAAGCATGAGGTTGTAGGCTCTTGTCGATGAAAAAAAGAAAAAAAAACAAAACGCGTTATAACGAAGGAAGCTAGGTCACGATCAACGTGGCACCGAGTAATTATCTTAATCATTGTTGCTTTGTCTATTAGCTACGTTCGAAGGAAATCCCTGCGCGGCAGTTAATTCGAATTTATGAATTTTTTAGGTGAGATTAGTCGCGACCGAGACGACCCAAACGGTAAGCTTCGAATCGCCACGCTGTTCGATCGAAACGGACAAGCATCGATGGTTAAAGGTACACGTGTTATCGTTTTATGTTATAGCGATGAGAAATCACCGGAATTCCGTCGGGATGACCATGATGAATTCAACGAAGCAGGTCAACAAGGTGAAACCGAACGTGAATCGAGTGACAAACGACAGTCTGTCAAGTCCGAATCAACCGTACAATCAGAGGTATCCCTTTCGTTTCAGTCACTCGATGTTCATTTTCATGTATAGAACTTGGATACATGTATCGTCCACGCATTCGCTCTTCATTGTTCGCATTCTTTATCACCTGCGATTATTACTCCGTCACACTTTTATTCTGTTATAACAACGGCGTGTGAATTTCACTACTGAGAATTTCAATTGGACGCGTGCCATTTGTCTTAGAGGGAGAAAATTTGATCGCGATTCAACTCACTGTCCCCGAAACACTCTCCACGCACCGAGAATTGAACAACATGTGATTACCAAAGACACGCAATGATAATACCGTTGTTACATTGCAATTGTGTGTACATGATCACGTACCTGGTGAATTTTTCCTCGCTATTTTATCTGCAACTACACATTTTTTATCGCCGTGCCAAATTCCAGCTGATTTTATATATTGTGTACATGTCTTTTTTATAATTGCACGATTCGAAGGATTGTTCAAGATTTTTGGTACACACGTTATTACATATCGTTCAAATTGACCGCGATTTTCTTTATTCTGAGTGTATGTACATATATATATCGACGATGGTCACGTTACACTAAGAACATTGTAAAATATTCGTTACAGATACTCTGATTAACCCGACAAAGTTTCGAAACAAGAATTAGAAACGGATTACACAGATACTTTTTCGTCTTCTCCTTTAATTAGCATGTTTCTTAAAGTTATCGAGCATAAATGATAATTAATACCTACTATTGTATCATTTAAACTTTTCATTTATTACTATTCTCGGTAGAGAACTTCCATGCGATCCAGAATCATTCTCATAAATCGTCTCGATCGATCACGAGTTTGGTCGTTCTTCATGTCTGTTGTAAACTTTAAACATCGTTCCGCAGATTATCAATACTCGCTCTGCATGGAACGAAATCGCGTAATCGAAGCAGGTTGTGCCTTTTCTGCATAGAATATTACCGTACATCTTTCTAGGATCTGTTTCTTTCATGCAAAGATATTTCGCAAGGGAGTGCAATTGCATTGTACATGTATAGTTTTCTATATAGAAGGTGTCTTTTTAGGAAGTATCTCCTTTAAATTGGTGAACGTTAAACGAGAATATATTATTTTATATAAATAAAATTAGAGAAAAAGAATCATTCGTCATAAAATACACTGTTCGAAACACTACGAATACGTTAACGTTATTTTTAACAAATAGGCTTGTCTATATATGTTCGCGAATAAACTACAGGCATACACACATACTGCGATTGCTCCGTGTACAAGATATCCATAAAGAAATTTGCACACGCCTCGTATGTCCACAAAAATGTTCGCATATGCATTAAAAATTGCACATTCAGCTTTTGCTTTTGACATGGTGCTGCACAACTGTTAAGACAATGGAAAAAGTACCGACCAAACATGCAACAAACGCTTTTGTATATCCTTTCTGTTCTGATTAACACAAAAAACGAGAGAACCGTGGTTGCACCGCTATATACAAAGGACAGAAAAAGAGGAGAACGTGAGATGGAGAAAGTTGAACAGCACGCAATGCATTAGAACGTAATTTCGTTTTGCCCCTTGTTTTAATTTACTCTCGATGGAATTTGTTTCCAGCATTCAGCATTTAGTAATTATTTCTCTAATAAACTGCTGCTATGCTTGTGTGACGCATATTTCGCATTTAATTCATACGCGGACACATTAATTCTCTACGAATCGACGCGAGCTGCGGACTGGTTTCTCCGCGTTGCCAGAATCGACAGATACTTTCAATAGAAAACTATACATAATTTAATGAACGATCTACAGTAAAGAGATGTTTTTAGATCTCAGAACAGGTTATAAAAATCATTAACATCATTTAGCATCGACATACTAAATTTTCCATTACTCTTTCGTTTCCTTCCATAATACGATTTCACGTTGTATAGTGAGAAATCAAGAAAAGAGCGTCTTTAAACCGACGAATTCGACGTTCCAAATACCTTCTGATTCCAGATCGCAAGAGGAGTCCGCATACCCTGGCTACCATCTCGCCTACGAAGTCAAAAAACTCATGTATGCTTCTTTTGTTATGTTAATTGTCACGTCGAGCCGCTCTTACTCTATTCTCTGCTGTGGATTTGATCGTGCACGCGATTGATTGCGACGTGGAAATTAGCCTGCAAGCCGCATGCGAACGCTTACGCTTTGCGTCGTTGCTCACACGTCTGATTTAACAGAATGCTTACCACTTATATAAACGTTTAACGACACGCGGCCCTATTATTTCTAACACGACGACCACCTCTTGTTGTTTCAACTATTTCTTCTCTGTAAAATGTACATTCTTCTTAATTCGAAACGTGTTCTACGTAGTCTAAAAAATTGGTGAAATTCTTTTCGGCTCGAGGTTGTTTACCGCTCTTGCACATGTTGCTACGAAATTATAGTTGTTACGACCATTCTTAGGTATTTTAGCAAACCTTCTGACTATGCTTGTCCATAAAAAATACGCATGACTAATATTCCTAACGATAAGAGAACCTTGAAACGTTTGTTTCTGCCTCGTTATTGATCTCCACGCAATACCTACACGAATCGTGTGCAGACTCGATTGCTCTTAACTATTGCTCGTCGCTCCGCTGTTTTCTTCAAGCAATTTTTTTATGCACGCGTAAAAATATGTATTTTTAATGCCAATATATATTATACGTCGACACATACTCGAAACGAAACGATATTCAATTATCTTTAACGCTATGTCAGTTGAATTAGAAGCAACAAAACAATTTTCACAGTTTACTGAAACGAATAAAGGCAAGATAGAGAATTATTCAATTCCACATCAAACCTACATGTTCCAAATAACAATAATTGCACAAAAAAATAGTATTTTATTTTGTTCTTAGAATATATTCAGAATAGTCTCTTTATTATTGTTTGCTTAACTTAATAATTCCTGTTGGCGTTCACTAGCTTGAGCATTCCGATATTAGTTTAGAATAAAGGTGTTACAGAAAGCGATAAGATTAGACTTGAAAAGGATTGATGTCGCGCGTAGTCGCGCGCATTCCGATTGAATAACGCGTGACGCGACGTAAGAGTTGATGGACGGTCGCAAAAATCGGTAGAAAATCGAATATCCGTTTACAGGCCGACGAGTAGAGCCTCGGGCGGTACAAACGTGAACAGCAACGGAGGGCTGCAAGTCGGAATCGCCGACGACCAGGCGAAGGATTTTGACTTCGAGAAGACCGAAATGAAGTACGACTCGACGGGCATGTTCCACTGGAGTCCATCCCGTAACCTCGAAGACTGCATACTGGATCGTAACCAGGCGGCAATGACAGTCCTGAACGGGCACGTCGTTGTCTGTCTGTTCGCTGATCCCGACTCTCCTCTCATCGGACTGAGAAACCTTGTCATGCCATTACGAGCTTCCAATTTTCATTACCACGAGCTTAAACACGTAGTAATAGTTGGGTCTGTGGATTACATCCGCCGCGAGTGGAAGATGTTGCAGAATTTGCCGAAGATATCGGTGTTAAACGTAAGGAATCGTTTCTCGGTCGGTTTACTCATATGATTTTATCTTTTTCAAACGTTTCTTGGTTACCTACAATTTCAAAAGCAAAAGTTGGGTAAAATTCGGATCACGCATGAATTGGACTCTCTATGCGTTCGAAATGGAGGTTTAACGTTTGATACGTCTACGTAGGGTTCGCCGTTGAGCAGAGCAGATCTGCGTGCCGTTAACGTGAATTTGTGCGACATGTGTTGTATCCTGTCGGCTAAAGTGCCTAGCAACGATGACCCCACCCTCGCCGACAAGGAAGCCATCCTCGCGTCCCTTAATATCAAAGCTATGACATTCGACGACACCATCGGAGTGCTCAGCCAAGGTTCGTCGTTAATCATACCGATCTGAACCGTTGCGAACACTGTTCTAACTAATCTTTATGCTCGTCGACTAACCAAGTTTTATCGCGTAAACGTAATTAAATGTTAAGTGACAATTCCAGCAAATAATGAACAAGATAATTTGACCGCAGTTGGCAGCCCAATCGTATTGCAGCGACGGGGTTCCGTTTACGGAGCAAACGTGCCAATGATTACAGGTATGTACGAAACTTCTCTAACCGTTCTTTGAGGAAGAAGAAGAAGAATGCCGATACGCCTAATATTTGTTGTCGTTATAGAACTCGTAAACGATAGCAACGTGCAGTTCCTTGACCAGGACGACGACGATGATCCGGACACAGAACTGTACCTTACCCAACCGTTTGCCTGCGGTACTGCCTTTGCCGTCAGCGTATTAGATTCGTTAATGTCGACGGTCAGTAGATATTCTGCAATTACGAACTTAACGTATAACGAACAATTCCTAACCATACAGTCCTCTCTATTTTGTGCCACTCTAAAAATGCCATATGTCCATCAAAAACGACTACGACTGTTTAACGATGTCTCGACGAATGATGGCTCTTCTTTCTCAACAGACGTATTTCAACCAGAACGCGCTGACTTTAATCCGATCTCTAATCACCGGTGGAGCGACGCCCGAGTTAGAATTAATTCTTGCTGAAGGAGCAGGTCTACGAGGAGGTTACAGGTAAATCAACTGAGAGGCTGTCCAAGTGTAGAATACAATTCGATAGTGGTAAATTTGGTTTTCTTGGTTTCTTCTTTTCTTCTGTGCAGTACACCCGACAGTTTGGCCAACAGAGACCGGTGTCGAGTGGGTCAAATCGCGTTGTATGACGGGCCGTTGGCCCAATATGGCGAAGGAGGCAAGTACGGTGACCTCTTTGTCGCAGCATTAAAGTCGTATGGAATGCTGTGCATTGGTCTGTACAGGTACAGGTACCGGACTTTTTTCCTTCTCTCGATGGTATTTATTGGATTACTCTACACGAATATTTTACGTATACTTTATATTTCTGAACAATGAAACAAAAAAAAAAAAAAGAAAAGAATATGTTTCACCACGCTGCTGCAATTACACTGCCATTGATTATCTCTTTACTATACCATTCTTGTACTTACTATGTGACTTTTGATTTTTTGCCGCATACTTTTGCATTTTGCGTTTTTGCGCCATGAAAAGACAAACGACGATCGTAAGTTGCCTTCATCCAACAAATACCCATCATTTTTTACGATTGTCTTTACGTCATTTATTTGTTTAGTGTTTAGTTACTGTTGCCAGCATTTAGTTTAGTTTAGTTTAGTTTAGTTCTCTCGTACATTGTGTATTATTAGCTTAGACTATGAGTTATCGGCCAGCTACGAGCGTACCACGCAGCTAATATACGATGGAATTTTAGGTTTCGAGATACAAGCTCGTCGTGCGACGCTTCATCGAAACGATACGTCATCACAAATCCTCCGGATGATTTCACGTTATTGCCTACAGATCAGGTACTAAAGTATTGCCAATATTCTCACCCCTTGCGATATCCCCATTGTCACTTTCATTACCACCATACCGTATAATATAAAAAATTCAACGTTTTTACTCATTTATTAATCACTGATGTCTATTTAGAGATTTGTCAAATCGTGAAAAAAATTAAACAGTTTTCTATTCGACTGCTGCAAGGCAAGCGTGTAATATTATATACATATAAGAAAGAACATAGGGAATACTAAATACGTTAAAACGAATGGATGTTTTTCTTTTTTTTTCTTAACAACTATTAGGCTGGTTAATAATATCGTTACTCGTGGGAATCGGCAGGTTTTCGTGCTGATGCAATTCGACCCAGGTCTGGAATACAAGCCGAGCAGAGGAGCTCGAGGGAAGGACGACGCCTCCTGACTGTTGCTGTGTAGCGCCCTCACCGACGGACCTTATTCCTACATTTAATCACGCAAAGGAAGAAACCATCATGCCGCTCGTCATCCCTACAGAATCGACATCAGTCTTCGATCGGCTGGCATCGTGGTACGACGTTCTCATGACCTCAACGAATTATCGCAAAACACCCCGTCCATAGAACGAGTCGCCAACACGTCCGTTTTCTCCGCTGGTTACGTGTCAGCCAGCGATACGTTTCGTCAATACTCGTAGCTGATTCGGTTTCTCCCTCTTATAGTGCCCGCAAATTTCTCCGCTCCTTGCTAATTATCGCTGCGTGATTCATTTTCGCATCGTGACCGAACATTTCTGCGTTGAGGCGTGTTTGTGTAACGAGACGAGAAGAGATGGGACGGAGATGACGATAAAGAAGAAACGAACGGAAGGAACATCGTGACGAATGTTGGAGAGGATACATAGGGGAAACGGACGAAGGTAACGAGGATCCGCGAATGGGAAAGGAGGAAGAGAGAAGAAAGAAGAAACGGCGAAAGGGATACCGGGGATGCGGTATGATGAAACACGGTCCGAGGGTAGCTACACGTTAAGCTCTCCGAATCTTCTTAAGACATCAAAACGCACGTCTTCGACGGAAGGCGGTATATGGACTGAACGGCTTACTCTGATGCGTAAAACTGTGTGTGACTAAAATATACCACGCCTTATGATTTCAGCAGAGGAGTTACAGAGTATAACAGAGGAAACGAGGAAAATATAATTAAAACAATAAAGCAATGCGAAGCAACCAGCTTAACTGTAAACGCTTGAGAACATCTTCAAGGCTGATCGCTGAGGAATTGTAATCGCCTTCGCGACTTAACGTATACCATCGCTGTAGCTCATTCAGGATGTAAATAGGTACAGAACAGGTGAATGTGCTGTCGTTCGACGGTAAAACTGTATAAAAAAAACCAAAAAAAAACACAAAAAAAATGCGGAACGGGGAGGGAAGAGGAAGAAATAGAGAAGAATACGATAATTGATTGAGATGAATTGCACCGACGGGACCGTTCTTTCACGTAAATGCATCGTTCATTTCGCAAGGCAGCCGTGTGTTCGTCTCCTGTATCGTGATCTTCTATCTTGCCTTGTCAGCATTGCACGGAAATGGGTATGCGTGCACGTATGTACACGTGTCCGTGCATACGCGTGTACAGGGTGATCTGTGCAACTAAAACGGACCGCTTCGATTCGCTTTTCTCTTTTGCTGTTGGACACGCTTCACGTTTTAACCCGTTCTCTTACTTTCTTGCGAATTGCCACTCCCAGACACGATTCGCTGCTTTCTTTTTTTGCAACTCTACCGAGATGTTCGATATTTGTGCAATTAGTTTTCTTATACGTACACACATATATCGAGGCACTTGTTTCTTCAACGGATCCGTAAAACATTTGACCACGATATTTAGCGTCCTCATTAGCGAGGCGTAAATGAACGCTGCGGTGCGTCGATCCATATATTCGTTCCTTTTTCGTTGAACATTTGCTCGCGGGCAAACGCTGCACAGTCTGTCGTAGATGCAGCAGTCACCTTGTACGCTTAGTCTTAGATCGAACGGTCTGCAAACGACGCGTGCAACGTCGCAGCGGACTAGGTACGAACAGGAGTACAGGACTATATGTAAACTTTACCTTGAGTGTCTTCTTTTGCGTCTAACGATAAAAATCTCAATCAAGCACTTTGTACAGGTTCTATACATAAAACGTGTATGCATGTGCGGATGTATGTATATATGTACGTACGGATGTACGTACGTACGTATGTATGTGTGCATGTATGTATATACATGTGCGAAGATCTAATAATTACGATAAAAAACACCCCTTTCCACGCGACTTGAGTATTAACGAACTATGTACCGATACGATTATACGCATATAGTCGTATATATAGTATAATATATACATATATATGCGCATACCTATATATATGTATATATAGACACTCTCTTTTATATATTTTTGTGAAACTCCCGAGTGTGTACATACGAACGTACATATGTATACCTACATCCATATACGTATATACGTATGTATGTATGTATATATGTCTGTATGCATGTATATGTATATGTATGTATATATGTAAAAACGAATCAAAGATATGCATACATAAAAAATGAATTACACGGATACACCTATACACGAAATACTTCTTCCTCCTTCCCCCTCTCACTTTCTTTCTCTCTCTTTCTCTCTCTTTCTCTCCCAGTCCGCCCCTTCCCTTATTTCTGTCACTAACATGACTGAAACACGCACACGTAATGATACACATACGAGATGTACGAGTGCATGTATATGGTAACACAGTCACTACGGTATAGATTCACAAAGACAACATGCACACGCGACACACAGGCATCCCCTTTATTTCTCTCGAACGCATACGCGTGCCTGCGGGGAAACGCGCGCGCGCGCACACACATACGCGGAGAGAGAGACAGGAATGATGCACGGTGCTCGCGCGTGCACGCACGCACGCATACATGAGTTATAATTACATCGACGGTGATAACGTGAGAAGAAAGAAGAACGGGAAACGGAACCCAGGGGAAACGATTCGCGCGTGCGGAATTACGAGGAGTGCAAACACGGAGGGGAGTATCGTGCGATCCGACCAATGCGGCACACGGTACACGTGTGAACGCGCGTTTTGTGCTCGATCGTATCCGATATCGGACAATATGTTGTCGAGTAGATGTGCAAATGGTACATGGAACGGATTGATTATTATCCACGGGAAGAGGACATAAAGTAGCTGTGGTAGACGCTGCCGTGTATCGCGATTACGAGTCGCCGCCGCCACCGCCATTGCTACTGTTTGCAATATCCATATGCACTATTCACTGCCACTGCAGTTCGTGTTATATCGTTGTATATAACTTTCTATGTATGGCTCGATTAAGGCGAGAAGGGCCGATGAGGCGTGCGAATCGGATGGCTTGATGAATGTAAAAGAAAAAAAAAAGAAATGAAACCAAAAAATGAAAAAGAAAAAAAAACACAAGAACAAATCAAAGTGCAGCATCAGCCGCAAAACGTGTCATTCGTTGCTCCTGATTTCCAAGTATTTTCATTGTTCTTTTTTTTTTTCTATTACTTCGTACGCAGATCTGTGAGGAACCGCGTTGATCGATGTACCTCTCTCCTCGATGTCAGATCGATACTTATGCGTTCATTTTGTAGGTTGCGAATGTAACCTTATGGTAAACGATAGAAGCGAGAAGCTACTATTGACACGCTTTCAGCTTTTTGTCTCTTTCAATAGATCGAAACAACGTTCGATGGCGGTGACAATTAGTAAAAAGTGACTATTCCTCGTTATACGGTAGACGAAGTACTACTTCGAATCGTCGAAGTAGTATAAATTTATTTTTAACACTTTGCTTTAACAATGAAGAATGTTTGAAAGAATTACAGCCACGAATGTGACAGGTAAAATTTGTAAAGAACGAAGAAAAAGTTGAAGGTGTGTCGTACGTATCGACGGAACGGAAAATAGGAACGAATAGTCGTTTCTTCGATCGTGTAATTACTACAAATTCATCTGCGTGTTATTATATTCCGCAGAACGGATAGTGCTTCTCTGCGTTCTTTTCCGCTTTCTTTCTTTCTTTCTTGTTCACCGACATTTTCGTGTATCGAACTTCGAGAAATCTCTTTCCCTTTTTGTCGAAGAAAGGAACTGTACGAGAGCCAACGTTGCTTACCGATTTCGTGGAGCTTCGATTTCTCGAGGGGCGAGCAGAAATGTTCCAGGGGCAAAATACGTACACTACAAAATAAACGAAGAAGAAATCACGATTCGCGAACGAATGATTTTCTTTCCGTGGAATGTTTGTTCTTGCCGAGTCAATTCTCGTGTAGATTGACTGAAATTTGACGAGCTAATGTCATTTAGAATCGCTGAAATCAAGATGGAGGACTTTCGGCAACCCTGCCTCGCCTTGACGCGATTATATACGAAAACAAAAGTTTGCGCGTTAGATTTTGTGGAAATCGTTCGTTAAGTGATAAAAAGAAAAAAAAATGAAATTTGTCGGAGCCTTGTGTAGAGTTAGATGATTGGTCGAGACTTGCGTCGTGTAGGACAAGCCAGGCTGTAGTATTTTACTTGATAAACGAGTGAATATCCTTCGATTTCGATATTTCTCCCGTTATTATTCTTTTCTTTTTCTTTCTTTTAATAATCGTACAATATAGTTGTTATTTTTAATTTCATTTTTACATGCGATACGCGTTGAGAAAGTAGACAATCGTTTCTTTTATACGTTACTACTCCGGCTGTTACGGAGAAAAACTCACGCCTGGCTGCTCGCGAGATACAAATTATTCATGCACTCTCTTTAATAATTAAATCATGCACCGATTCAATCGATATCATCACCCGTAATCGTATTTTCGTGCATCGCACGGATACACGTGGCGCATTTGTGTGTATGTGGGACGTGTGTATCTAAACAAAGTATATATAAATATATATACTTATAAGTATATATAAATATATATATGTATATTTAACGTTATAAAAAAGAACCTACAACAAAAAAAAGGAGGAAAAACAAATCGAACAAAATACCAAAATGATTCGAAATATATATGGGAATTATAAAATGTATAAAGAGAAAATTTAAAACGCGTTGAGCGTACGCCACCTTCGATGCCTCATTGACCTCATCTAATGCTTTTTTATCTGTACATTTACAATTTGTGTACCAATGAGGAACGTTGTTTAATCATGTTGTTGATGTTATTGTTAAAGAATGAGATTCAATATTGTACATAACTATATATTCATTATAATTGATGATATAAATAATTATATACATAAAAATGAGTCTTGCGAGCTCCTTTGTTACCCGATGCCACGATAGACGAATAGCACGACCACTATTACAACTTGCAATTCACGAGAACTCTCAGCCAGCATTCAGCTAACGCTTATAACAACAGCTGTAATTACTGGTTCAATAGGTGCGAGAATGATACGCAATTTGTAACATTTCACATATTTTATTAACAATGCTCGTAACAATATTTTTAACAATAACAGTTCTTAGCCTAAATCTTAAGTTTAAGTCCTTTGATTAATTCGCCTTCGTTTCATGGCCAATTCAACTATCGACGATAAATATTGCTTCGATGTATTTCTTAAAATTGACCCTATGGATATTCTATCATTGCGTTTAAAATATTGCGTGCAGCAGTTGCATCGTCGGTACATCATTCTTCCACGACGAACATCAGCGAATAAATACATCCTAGGGAATTCATGTTGCATTAAACCAAGTTTCTAATTGCAGATGTTGAATTAAATAAAATAACGTAAGTACCAGAGAATTTTGCTCCCGTTTCTGAGCATCTAACAGAAATGTTCGACTAATGTTCCTCGTGCAATCATAAACCAGATAACGTGTACATAAATTTGGCTAATATCAGGTTAAGATCGGAAGCAGTCACGAAACCGCAACGACCATCCTTGACTGCATTGTACGACAAGCGCCGAGAACGATATAAAAAACGACTCGTGACGGTGATATTTCGTTCAATTAGAAAATATCCCAACAAGTTTAGAACAATTAGCTAACTAGTGATTTTCCTATTTCAGTGTCCTCGGAGCCTACGTCTACCCGCGCTCGCCGCTTACTTTCCAAGTTAGCGACTGGTGCTGGTGCGTGTTGCGTCTTGTATCTACGGTGAAAAGAAGTTCTAGTGTCCTTTGTATCGAATCGATCCTAATCTCCCGAATTTCGTTAGCCAGCTACGCGATCGTACAGTTCTAACAGCGCGTCCATCATCCTGTCTCGGTATTGAGGCACTTCCTTCACTTGTTCGCAAACCAAAGGCGTCCTGTCGACGTAGAGGATGTTCTCCAGTAGCTCTGGCTCGCTCGCGAAGTACTTGCTGGCGGCACTAGGCTCCAACAACATTATTGGTATATTTAATACGCCATGTGTGATACACATGACTCGTAAATCCTCGATGGAATCGAGAAACTCGTCCCAAGGGAAAACGGTGGAGACGTCCAAGCCAGCTTCCTTCAGTGCTTCTCCCATCGATTCGTGGTAGATCTTAAACAGCTCCATGCTGTGCTCCTCGCGCAGCTGTCGAGTCGTCGTGAATTGGAGAAAGCAGAGAATGTCGTGAGCAGGTGGATTGTATCTGGAACGGAAACATGAAAAGTGTCATCTCCTCGATTCAAAATGTGCGCTGTAATTTCTTGACGATGTTTGAGAATGCAGAGGGACGGAGTGGTACTAATTACCTAGCTAGTTGAAAATCGATGAGGCAGCATTCCACAGGTTTCTCGTTGATATCGTACTTGAACAAAATGTTGTTTGCCCATAAATCACCATGGCAGAGGACGTTTTTGTGTTTCTTCGAGGGCAGCAATTTGTTCGCGTGATCTACGCACAAATCGATGATCTTCGCGGTGAATTTCTCGCGCTCGTCTTCTTTCAAATCCGGCATGAGATCGATCAAAGAGACGATGCCCTTTACAGCCGCGTCAAACATTGCCTTCGCACGGCCATCCTTCAGTGGCCAGAGTGTCTCTTGCATGCAATGAGAGAACTCGTCCTGCAGACTCTTCTTGTACAGCTCCTCGAAGATGAGGGACTTCGCGTGGAATTTCGCCAACGTCTTCATCAAAACCTTGCAGTGTTCGAAGTCGAAAGGTTTAAACTTGTCGGTCATTTCGTACCCGCTGTGGGCCATGTCTTCCAAGACGATCACGTCGTCCTCCAAGCCGAGGAAGCACTCTGGTACGTATCGTTTATCCAATCCGTCGAGCACCTCTGGGAAAACTGTCGTGTAGAGAGCGACTTCTTTCTTGAAACTACCGTATTGTTGCATAAAATCGTACTGCGGACTGGTGGCTGGCGGTGGTAGTTTCGTGAAGAAATTGATGTTCTTCGTCTCCAAAGGCGACTGCGGGGAAGCCACTGTGGCTTTCAGAGTGAAGTACTGGCCCATGTAACCGTTCACCTCGTCTATGGGTACAACCTCGTAGTTGACCAACGAGAAATCTTCCATCGAGTCTTTGTGCAGCTTCTTGCGGACTATCTCGAAACATTCTTCGTCGTTCAGAATTTGTTGCGTGCTCGGATTACGCATCTCGCCGAGTCGGATCTCTTCCTCGATTATTTACTTATTTTTATTTATAATCTTTTCTGAAAAATATCTGTAAACAGGTTTATGGATACCTCTTCGACTGGTTCGTTGCTCGGTCGCTTTTTAGATCTCGAGCCCCACAAGGTTTGCGTTGCTGTTTAAAGGCTGCCACGGTCTTATATGACACGGTGCAACGAACGACTGGATTTTGCAATTTTTGCGTGGTAAAAAAAAGAAAAAAAAACAAAACCAGCGAGACGAGTAATTAACGTCCAGAAGAAAGAAAAACGATTATGTGCGGCAGGAAATGGAACGATAATAGTTAACGAGAACCGAGGTTCGAGTACTCCAGCAAGGCCTCGTGCTCTGGAGGACTCCAGCGCGAAATATCGTTCCGTACAAGATCAAGAATAGCTTTATATATTGAGGAGGAATCACGTCACGTGTATGATGCGAACGATAAATAATAGCGCGTACTCGTGTCGCGCTATTTTCTCCTTTATTGGCTCTGATTGAGGCTAATATTAGACACGTTACATCGGAACATGTCCTGCATAAGCGCGTGTAAATGGATCTGATGGCTTCTTATTGACACTGTTCGTGTGGATCAATACGGGGCGCACACGTGAGGTAGCCGTCGGGCGAGGAACCAACGTTTGTGCTGTGTTGAAACGACGAGACAGTGCCCTCGGTTTTCGTTCTGATTGCTAAATAGATATGGATAACTGGACGTCATCGTCACGTGTGTCTAAAGGCAGTCACGTTTCGCGCGTGACCACGATTCAGTTAAGTACCTCTGGTCTATGCCCGTTGAATTGCTCGCGTGAGCTGATTCGTGAGGATTTTCATACGAATCGATCGCCAGCGATCGTCACAGCATTTTTAGTCGATCGAAAAACATCGATCGAAGCTTTTCAAATTCACGTTTCGCCCCATTTCAGGAAGCAGAAAAACGAATTAAGAAAAGGAAGAAGTTGGATATTTTCGAACATACCAGTTTGTGTTATGAAACTGTGACAATTCTACCGTGACTGCGATATCGTGTATCAGTACGATCGTTCTTTATTGCAGTTTTATAGCTGCGAGCGTGTTTGGCTCGTGTCGTTCTAACCAGCACTGAAATATTGCGCGCGTTTCGATAACGAAGGTGGAAAAATGTACCGAGATGCGCTAATTGATAGTGGAGAATATGTAGGGCAGATTTCAAGTAGCCGTGATTTTTAACCGTTGGATCAACAGTTGGTTGGAAGAATTGATAGAGCAGCGTCTATTCAGAAGCGAAGGCTTCGCATGCGTTGGTACTGGAATTCGCGAATTATTATTCTTCCACGTGCTTCTTCATTGACTGAAAGCATTACTGTAGAACTGACTCGAGAGTATCCATGAACACGCGTTTCCAGCGTGTGTTGCGTCGACGATCTAACGTTTTATGTAATACAATTGTGGAGCCACCTACTCCGGGGGTATGTACGCCAAGATTGTTAACGTTTCCCAAAGTTACATCACTGTCTCTCAATTAATATTAACAGTGAGAAAACCGGCTCTAATTCCTGTTAATTGAACATCGCCCGAGTGATTTCTCAAGATGAATGCTAGCAATTTTCTGTTTGACATTGCTAGTTAGTCTTAGTTAAATCTACCGCTATCCTTTATTCCATTAATTATTGAAACGAGTGTCTATTAATCCGACCTTTTCAAGTCTATTGAAACTGTGACCGATTCAGATCGACTTCCTTATTTGGTCGAGTAATCGCGACCATTTTCCGTACTCCTCTCCGTACGCGAATCGATCTAGAATCGAACACTGGTGCGCGTTGCGAGGAACCTGCTTGTCGAAGATAAGCAACTAGAACCGCGCCACGCTATCTTCTGTTTTGTATTGACGGGGTAATAAAAGAAATGGACGACGACCGCAAAGTACTCGGTTAAATCAATTTTCTTGTCACGCGAAGCGTCGTTGTAACGGCGAGAAATAAAGAAACGAGCCACTGATTACGAGCTTCGCTATACTTTTAAACAATTATTAAATCACACCCAGAGTTACCGATAACTTCGACTAAATATAGGTATCGTTCGTTTCATTGCACCCTGCTGCAGTCTGAACGGTTGATTGCGCCTCTAAGACGTTATTTCAATCGTGTAAAGTAGGAAGCATCTTCGCTGACCGTAGAAGACTCGTATTACAGATGGTCGTCGTAAAATTCTGAACTCGTGGCTTTTCAGAATCGTCGAGATGAGAGACAACTGGATGACATTTAAGAAGAGAGTTAAATTAGCTAAAAGATCTGCACGATGCTTTTCATCTACCCCTCTACGTGAATCGATTAAATCGGTCGATGTAATCAGCTCATAGATAACTACTGTTGAACTCGCAAGCTAATAGAGATATCGCACTACTAAATATTGTATACATCGAGCTCCTTATCTTAATCTTTTAATAATATTAATTATATATTAGCAAGAAGTAACGCATCGAATTGAATTCTTATTGAAATTAATTTTCTCACACACACGACATATCATCTGCTTTTTTTTAAAACGTGTACTATGCAAAAGAGTAGAATATAAATTTTTATTCACACGCACTCGATTGATTATCATACTATCCTGCACACAAATGGATGTTCGATGCTACGGACTTTGGATACTAATTAAGAACGTCTGCTAGAGATAATTACAATTTTTCCGCGTGGCTTCCTGCCATAAATTTTCCGTTATAAATTTTCTGCGACTCCTACTACAAGTAGATTTCGTACTTCGTAATCTATTTCGCGTTCACTAATGATCCCTCCGCAACACTACTATCTGACATTACACGTATCAAAGGACACCATTCGTACGATAAACCGTTAGAAACGAGACTTTTTTTAACTCTTTTTTACTATCGTTCTATTCCAGACGTTTCTAACACTTTCCGAGTCCAAACTTCGACGTCACTTTCAGGTTACGATAATTATTTTAAACTCAAACACGCAGTAATTGCGTACCCCCCCCCCCCCCCCCCCTCTTTTCCTGTATTATTTTTATCGTCATCGTTAGAATATCAGTTTAGTCGTTCCGTAATGTTAGTATCGCTGGTTAATACTTAGCCATTAAATTACACGACTCTTATCAGTATATTTACATTCTGGCATGTTGCGTAAAATTGTAACTATTTTATTGATTTCATCATCTGCTCTTTTCGCAGCAGTTCTTCCTTGATTCTATCGAACAGTTGAAAGTCTCCATGACAGGTGATATTCAATTTTTAATTCATCCCACCATTCTTGAATCTCTTTGACGCACGAAACGCTTCTGAATGGAAATTCTACGTGGTCGGACGTGTTTAAGATTAATTGGCACCGCATACGATGCTTAAAGAGGTCTTTTTTTAATGGCTGTTTGGAAGTAGCTGGTAGGTATTCGTGAATAGCGGTGGCCGCGTAAGAGGAGAGGCGAACAGAAAAGGGAAAAAGGCAGGAGGCAAGTGTCGTGGCAACCGCTGGCGTGTCGCATCTCGAATGACTGAGCGTCTCCCTTCCAGTAGTGCAGATAACTCACTTACAGTAGGCGCAGAACGCATTTATTGCATACATCGGCAATTAACCGTATTGGATTACGAGTGTAAAACGAACACTGAGAGGACTATCAGTGGTAAGGCATCATGGTTGCCGCGACTGTATAATCGATGTGTCATAGGTCGAGTTGATACCATTTCACAGGTTGCGAAGCACAGTCAGTGGCCCGTTCTTTCGCGACACGTCGACTGCCTATCCCCGTCGCTCTATCTGCCATTTGCATCCCGTCGATATTGTTCCACAGCAGTCGAAACGCTCACTGCTACTCTAAGGTAAGAGCCAACAATCTAACAACGACACTGCTTATCTGAGGGTTAATTATTAAACTGTTATCTAATACAGAAACTTCGTCGATCTATGCGCGACGTTTTATCGGTATTGCCAATCGACACACGTTACTAATCGCAAAGCAATTACGTATTCGAAAACAAATGACCAACGCGAATAAATATAATTGTATCGGTTTCATCAAGAACTAATTAATCGTAAAAGTATTTTTCAATTCATCGAAGAGCGTATAACTGAATTCGTTCTCGAGCTAATAAATGAGAAGATCGATTCACAGAGAGACTCGTGTGTGTATACGGCGTTAAAAGTGTTAAGTCCAGTTGTCATGAATTTTCATATCGCGTTTCCATCCGTTTAACTTGATCGCCTTTCACCTTATAATACGATCAATGAATCACGTTTGAAAGTATTCAATCGTTTCAAGCTACACCCTGTCATCCCCTGGCGTTGCGCTTTTTTCTTCGAAACGAAGGACACCCGTAGAAATGCGAAGTATTAATCGTGAAATTTCGCGTTGTTATTTTTTGCCAGAGTGATAAGTGCAGGGTCATCGATCTATGTTTAGCGCGAGTTTATCGTACAGCTTGTAGGAATTTAAAATAACCAACGTTAATTTCAGAAAGGTAGAATCGTGAACCGTATCGTTTCTGTTCGCAACTTGTTTCCTTTTTACATCTCTACGTGTAAATGTTCATACGCAGACGAATTGGGAACGCGATACTTGATGGAAAACGAGGTACTAATATGTATATAATGATAAGATGTAATTAAAAGCGTAAAAATGAAGAAAAGACAGAAACTCGTGCATAGTACAGCTTGCGATATGATAACTTTCGACGGATATAAAAATATGTACATACATATCAGTACAGAAGTTTGTATAACGCATTCAATAACATTTTCAATACCAAAACGTATTTTACAAGCGACTAAATTTAACCCATCTCGAGGAGTTCAGATAGTCTCGTTTCAGTTGGTGTATCATAGAATGATTGATAAAATTACAACTGAAAAATGGAGGTATGAAACACAGAGATTAGTAGTAAGTATAGTTTTAAAACATTACATAACGTTAATTCTAACGCTCGCAATGATATCTGCTTTTTTAGTATCAGTTGTACGTGAAAGTTCACAGAGTACATAAGTATCGGTTCTAATTCGATCGAGATACGCGTTTGTTTAGTATCAACTATAGGTGGAGGTTCAAAGATTATCTGATTAATAGTTCTGACTTCGTTTCAGCCACAACCTCGCAAATGGCGCGAGCAAACGTGAAGAGACGGCACTCTGATTTGCAGCGATTTCAATCAGTCGCCAGAATCACCAGCTTCCCTATCGTAGAGAACGGTATACACATCGCCGGCCATGTGTACGATAAATTAAAGGTAAAGCAAGTTTTTTAATAATCCAACAATTTCGTGCAGCTCGCCACTTTCGCTCGTCTTTCACTCGTCAATCTTGTTTGCTGTGAAAGTGTCCATGCCTGCAGCGCAAATGTGACTTCTGTGTACGTACGCGAATTGTTCCGTTGCAAATCTCAAACGATTAATCGGAAAAAAGGAACGCTCGTCGATGAATAAATTCAAATATCATAAAGTACACTATACTCTATAAATATAACATAGATATTTTTGGAAGTAATATTCAATCGAGTTCCATTACGTTCATTGAGAATCGATTAAAAGTAACCGTTTCGGGACAGTTATTACTGTCAATTGAGATTAATCGAAGCAACATCAAAGCGAAACATGTCGGATCACATCCTCTGATCTATCCTAACCGTTACGTCTCTCACTAACGTATCAAGATCTTCGATTGATCGTAACGTTTTCAACTGCAGCGTACGAATTCGCTGGTTAGCTGGAGTTTGGACACCGCTGAGCAATCATTAGCGATCGCGACGGCGTCAGCGAAACCTGCGATTTACGTGTTAAACGGTCCTATCATGACGATCGATCAATTGCTGTGCAAAGGGATCGATATCGTCGAGCAACGGGTGCCAGCCGTCCATCTGCCTCCTCATCTTGTAAGTTCGCAATTCCACCGAACCACGACCATTCGTTTATTTGGACATACTCACAGATACAATTTCGATTACTGCTTCGCGTTATTCAGATATACTGCAACGCGCGAGAATACGTGAACAATAAGATCGTCAGGCCAGTTCTGATACGAGCCGGAAGTATGAAGCAGATAGGAAGCCAGGCGGCGAACGTTGCAGCAGATACGTTGGACGGCGCTCTAACCGTTGCCGATAAATACGTCGACGAATACTTGCCCCCTGATCCCACCGAAAAAGTTGCAGATGGTAAATCGTTCGACTGATCGTTATTCATTGATTCAGCGAATAGTTGGTCGCTAATCGAGATTGCTCTCCAGAGAAAACCGCTATCGAATCGGTAAGCAAGACCACACGGACTATTAAACATGGCGCCCGACTGTCGAGGAAGCTGCAGAAGGGATTAACGCGTCGCACGCTCGCTGAAGCTCGAGCCCTCAAAGAGCAAGGCACCGAATGTATCCACGTACTTTTGTACGTCGCTGAATTGGTAAGATCTCGTTCGCTTATCGCACTCGATGATAGAATCGGACGAGTATCAGAGAAATTAAGGGGCGTGAAAATGGTGTAGATAGCAACGGACCCGAAATTGGCACTTCAAAAGGCCAAAGAACTTTGGGCGACATTGAGTTTACCAGAACCCGAGAATCAGTCTCGACCAGCTACTTTGGAGCAGCTGTTGGTTCTATTGACGCGCGAGTCCGCTCGTCGCATCGTCCATCTTGTGAACGGAACGGCGACGTTAGCGGCGAAGACACCTCGCAATTTGGGCCGAATTCTGATCAGAGTGTCGCATCAATTGCTGGCTGTTGCTGATGCTACATTGAAAGTAATCACGGCGAATATCTTTGCGAATGTTTATCGGTAACATTGATTCATTTATTCGCGGCTAATTTGATTCCTTCATTTGTCGAAGATGATGCCAATTATCAACAAGAAGGGTGCCCTCAAGGAACAAATTTCGGCGGTACAGTTATCCATAAAAAGGCTGAATTATACTACAAATAATTTATTGGTAAGTAAAAAGAACAATTCTGCTCTTATACTTTTCTTGCTAGTTGGATAGAAAAGTGTTCGATCTGTTAAATAAATTAATTTTATTGATTGTCGGTCATATCTTAACGGTGTTCTTGTAGGAGCAGTTTGCAGCTTTTCTGGCGGGTCGTCCGAGTGTTCGAAAAGTAACATACGTGCACGGTCATCAGCGGAACCACAATAACCACATGTCGATGCCTTCCAATCCGTCAGTAAACGGTATCGAGTAACGATGTTGCGTTTAAGAGTTGTACCGTGCGAGTTTTCCGTACAATTGTTTTTATTTCAAGGTTGATAGCTGTCGGGACGATCCCACGTCGAGACTGCAGGTGCGAGTGAGAGTGGTTCCACCGAGAGTAATGTAATTTCGAATTTCTACACTTTCGCGCGCGGACAATGTGACCACGCGACAAACGATATTTTTGTTTCCATCGAGGACACAGCATATGACGTGTCGTTCCAAATCCTTGTAATTAATTATTCATTCGCTGCTAATGCATATCTAGAGGGTGTTTAGAAATAAGAAAGTGTAGAAATAAAAATGGTCGCGGATAAGTAAGTATTTTTTTGAAAAATTATGTACTAAAGGGATATTTGGGTTACTATATATGATAAACTTTCTAATTTTAATAATAAAATATTAAACTAGAATTGATTTATTGTTTATATCGGTCGTTAACAAATTCGTCGTTTCACAGAACTCCATTAGGCGATGCCAGTATGCGCCGATCACTTTAATAATTCCCTTCAGAACGTTATTTTAATAATTTGCATTCTTTTTCTAATATCGTTCGATACATTCTGTCCCTAAACAATCATCGTTACGAAAGTGAAATCACGAAGACGGTGAAATCTTGCGTGTTTGCTAACCTTTGAAAACACTTCCTCCCGTTTCGTCAACTTTCTTTCACTAAATATTTTCTTTCAATACAATACTAACCATATAAGTTCTAGTACTATTCACCTATTTACAACACATATACCTGTTGCTTTATGTCCATTATTCCTACTTAACGTGTCGCCAAGTCGCAAATATGTTCTCTTTGCATTTTCCATTCCTAAGATGTTTCCAAAATGCGCAGATGCACAAAAATGTTCATTTCTAATTCAATTCGATCGAGGAAACATGATATCGATGTGCATATATATTTACCACATGATTATTCACTACTGTACTATTACCGAATATGAAACATTTTTCACAGTTTTAGACGTGTCATCGGGTTACTCGCGTTATCGAGAGATGAAATGTTCAGACGAGTCGGCGGATCGATTTATAAATACTTGTAAATGTTCGAGCAACAGCTCGGAATACTCGAGCTACCCGATTGTTACGAGGCGCTCGAAACAATTCGAGCTAGTCAATTATTTCAAGCCGCTCGGTTCTTTCGTGTTCACGGACCGGACCGGTTATTCGGACCGAGCCGCTTTTTCCGCGTATCCGAACCGCCCTATTTCCAACTTGATGCATTCGAATGCGTACGCGACCTTGCGCACGTTGGACCATACACGTAATTTGTCGCTGATTACTGACCACTCTCGACGATCGCTTTCTGTTCGCACGCGCAACTTCTTCGACAAGATGAAACTGAAGAAGAAGAAGAAGAAGAAAACCGCGTTCGAAAGGTTCGTAGCTGAACCGCGACGGCTACGACGGCTGCGATGATGCTTTTCAAAGTAGAGCTTCGCACTCGATGGGACCATTCGTTTGATTGGCGCGAGCGTGTACGTGATCTCTTGTTACTCTTTTGTGTGTACGTGACCGGCATCCGAACCATTAGATCGTCGTTAGGCCCTAATTAAATCATCGTTCAAATAAATTCGTCGATAAGGGTACAGAGGGTAACCGGATATAAAGTCCCAACGGTAATTTCGCATGCTCGCGGCTGAGCATAAATTTTCATCAACATTTTTAGGCGGTTGTAGGCAGCCGCGGCTCTGATAACGCGAAAGTTCTGTCGCTTTAGCGGACTTTGAAGCCTTCTAGCGCGTATTTGATCACCGTCCGCAGATGTCTCCCTCGACTTTCATTGGCTCGGGCGAACCTTAGCGCGCAGGCGGCAAGCCAGTTATAAGAGTTGAGTTTGCGTTCAACCGAGCACATTTCTATTTACGCACTGGTCGTTACCACGTCCTAACGTGTTCTACCGAAACAAGGAAGTGAGAACCGAACTGTAAGTGAATCTTCCCTTTCTTATAATAACATCACTACGTTAAAGGCTTCGTTCGATAACGATTACGTACTATTCGAGCCTCTGAATTTCTATATTTTCCAAATGCTCGCCAACTACTTACTTGAGACGTTTGCCATTTAATTCGTATTTAAATGTATGCATGTATATCATTCGCCTAGCAGTAAATAGTTTAAATCGACAGATATTGTGGTGAATACAAATTGAGCAAATGACAAAATTTTATTTAGTTTATTTGCGTATTTTGGCAATCTGTTTTATTGAACTTTGCACAAATGGTATGAAAATGGTAGAGTCGTGCCTGATTTCTACACAGGAAAAGTTTACGAACAGTGACGATGATGTTATTTCAAAGTTCGATTACACGACAGAACTTTTCGAGAACAACCTAATAAAGAAACACAATTTAATACAGAGAAATAAGTATTTATTGTTGGAATTTATGTTTTCGTTTCGAGGCCTTCTAGAATTGCTTTCATTTTCGAACGCTACGATCTATAAGTTCTGGTGAAAGTAGAGAAAGTGTTATATATAGCTATACATAAGTGCATACGTGCTATATGCGCTAGTACGTTGAACTTTACGTGCCACGGTGCATCCTTCCTCTTTCCATTTGCGTTATAGTTTTATTCGGAACTTACTTTCTCTCTCACCTACAACATTTTCTACATTTTTTTCTAGATCAATTTATTTTTCAAAAAGAAATTAGATACCCAAGAATACAAAATGATCTTAATGTTGATTGAATTATTTTTATTAATTGAAAGTAATATCTCTCATTCAATTTTATAAATGAAATTCTGGTTGTTATCAAATCATTTTTCTGTATCAAAGTATTCGACGAAGAATCATCATCGTTTTAAATCGATTTATATCAATACAATGGACACGTAACGATCCAATCGTGCATAAAAAATATGTAGGATGGAATTTTAATAGGCGACTGACGCATTATCGAAACGGGAACACGTATCAGCATATCGTAACGTATTCGAACGTATTCGAATTATTCGGTGGCAATTAGCAAAATGAAAGAAACGATATACATAACGTTCTGTTTGTTACTAAATTTTCACCAAGTTAATGTTACATAAAGAAGGGAAAAAACTGATCGTTGCAGAATTTGTGAACCTCTTGGGTTGTATAATATAAAACAGCAAGAGAATGGCGACCGAAGTTGCGCAGCAGCTGCCCCACATGAAAGCCTTTCATCGGGTGTTGGAAGTTCCGGTGATCGAAAGCGCGATATCCAAGTCAGCGGAGACGTATTCGCGTGTGAAAGACTCTCATCAGTTGGTACACTGGGCACTAACCACCGCGGAAACTTCTTTAAGCAACGCAACGAAGCAAGCGGTGCCTATTGCTGCGCCCATCGCGAAGAAACTCGAGAACCCCATAGACTTTGTCGACCGCACGTTGTGCCTTGGTCTCGACAAAATCGAAGAAAAAGTTCCGTTGGTCAAGGAGAAACCTGAACAGGTTAGAAATCAATCCCTTTTCCTCTAGACGAAAATAAAAAAAGAAAAAGAAGCCGCGTCGATCCAAAAAGACATCTGCAGCATTGCTCAGTATGAAGTACACCCTCGTACGTTCGATGGGTTCCATTTTTTTTTGTTCTCTCTAGATGAAAATATAAAAGCGTACCCGTCGATATTTTTAATTGCACGCGTTTCTTTTTTTAGATCTTAGAAAATGCGTACTCGCTGGCGCAACAAACCGTTCAACTGGCCGCATTGAGTTTCGCACTTGTTAACGATTCGATAATTTTGCACGCCTTGAGTCTAAGAAATAAGAGTTGGAACAAAGCGAACCAGATTTTAGAAACGCAGTACGGCAGCGCGGCTGTGAGGGGTTTGGTCAGTACAGTCGACGTTGTTGATAAAATAATCGATAAATATTTCCCTGCTACAGGAGATGAACAATCGATAGGTGAGATATGTCGTCCAAGTGCATTATTCTGATTTCATCATTTCGATCAATGAATAATTTTTATATCTGGAATTTCGATCTATTAATTATCTATTTGTACTTGATAGTAGCGTGTGCGTAACGATATAAAGATTGGTGAAACCGATCCGTGTGATAGCTTCGTCCTTTGAACGTTGCAACATGTGCAACATAAATTAATAAAAATAAGTAAATAAGAGGATTTAGGGATTACAGAGTAATCCTTATTCGCGTTGTCTTAAGTAATGCAACAGCGGTTAATTATACGCACAGGGTACAAATGACATGGTCGATAGATTAAAATATATTAAATAATGATATTCGTCGACTAATATTGATTTTTTTTCGTTTTAGTGATAGACGCGAACAACGAGGACAAACTTCTCTACGTTTTACAAACCGTCGGCCGTTTATCCAACAAAACTGCTCGCCGCGTGTACTCGAACATACTTCAACTGGGAATTACTAATGCGAATAATTTAAAATCCTACATTATATCGTTGGTGCACTTGTTACAATTAACGAATCACTACCAGCCTACGAACGAAAAAGCGCCGGCTGAGACCGCTAATTCCGAAGGCACGACAAATGTAACATCAAAGAAAGTAAATTAATATCTCGTTTATTGACAAATGAAAAAGAGGAGCACTTCCACCGATTCCATTAATTTGCTATTTATTTTTGCGTGCATTTTTTTTATACATCATTCTTTCTACTTATTTTTTTAATTCATTCTTCTAGTATTACGCGTTAGTTTATTATATACGTTATAATTAATGAACCGAATGAATGAAACTAAAGTTTAGCTTATGAGACACTTACAGATATGTAATTATTGGATTACATGTAAATTCTTATTATAATTACAAATATTATACGTGGTTTCTTAATTTCTTGCGAGTGTACGTAGTAGTAAATACGAACAGTAGTGGGAATTGTTAACGATGTTAACAATAACAATAAATTATATTTACTCAATATATAATAAAAAATGACTGTATAAAATCATATTGATTTCCAAATAAGAATAAAAGAATTTTCAGAATTATCGCTAATTTCATTTTGTCAATATTATATCATTGCTCAATTGTGATTGTAGCGAACTGTCGTTTATACTTTTAAATAAGCATCGACTATAATTTATGCGAGTAATACGAATCTACAAAATACGATGGAATGCATTGTATAAACAAAAACATGTTGCTCAAATTAACTTTCGAAAATTTCACGCCCAATTATCACAGGATGACTAATGCGCGTGAGATATTTATAAAAGTAAAATACTTTTAATGTTTCTGTAAAAACTTGTGTTTAAAATAAAGAAAGGCTATTAATCACACGCAAATTAAACCGGAACACAATAAGCATTTAAATACCCTTCTATTTTCAATTCCGTTGTAATATTTTTACGCTGACTGCTTTTTAAGCAGCGCTGTTCATTGACTTGGGAAATAAAAAATTGTTCGAATCATGCTTCTTCGGCACGATCACGGGATTGAAGAAATTACCGCATTCCCTGCTACTATCGCAGTTTTATAGTGTTGGAAGTGCCAGACGATGTGACCTCCACGTCATCGCGTATATTCACATGTACGTGTTAGTCATGGTAGTAGACCTTTAAGTCCCTTCCGCTTAAACAAAAACTGCATTGTCATAATTCTTCTTAATTAACGATTTTATTATTTGGAATTAGATGAATACTTCTTCCCTATTATCCGTGTGACACACGAAAATATTATTGCAATTTGTGAACGATAAGAGAACAATCTTTTTATTTTATAGCGTGCTCAATAGTTTTTCTGTACTTAAAGAATGATTCATAATACTAATCTTCGTACATCGAACTTTGCTCCCTAGAGCATATAATTGTGTATTTGAGGAAATTTATAAATTTTATAAACTATAGACTAAGAATTAGTAGAATTATTCTGTATTCATAGAACTGATTGTATCGATCGTTTATTTTTGTATTTATTTATGATGAATTGCTTGTATATGTATATAATGTAATGTAGTGAACGAGTCTACGTGAATAGATGGAAGCGCACACTTTGTACGGCCCTGAGTCACGTTTGCCCCACACGGTCAGTTTCTACTGCTTATAACCTTCTGCGTAGTCAGACAACCAGTGTTACTGAATCCATAGTGCCTGTTGGCTGTGTGCTACTCCTCACGTTTGCTATCACGTTGATAACTGTTGCATCAAGCTCTACAAACTACTCGCCAATACCAGTAAGTAGTGAATATGTGTAACAATTGAATAAGTACGTTTGTGTATCAAGAAATATTTAATACACGTGTAATTCCGAAAGATATCTCTGTAGTTAATTAAATACCCGATGCTATGCTCGCACATATACGCGCGAGGAAATTTGCCGGGTCTAAATATACATTCACGGTTTCTGGTGTTTAAATTAAATTTTAAAGCGAAGATAATCAAAATATACTTGCGTAATCGAACATCATTGCGTCCCGTTAAATATTAAGTTTTCGATATTTTAAGAACATTATTGATACACCTTAATTGCTCACACTTTGTTATGCATCGCCAGATATTATCATCATCATAATACCGATATTATAATTATCATACCACGGGAAATATAAGTGTTATCGATGAATACGGTTTTGAAATCTCGTGTCGTGTACGTGGTATAAAGGATTGAATAGCTTGTGGTAAAGGTCGATAGCTTGTATAGTACAGAATACTGTGTACACGGTTTGCTGTATGAATTGTACATTTAGTTTGAAGGTTTCAAAGTGTCATACAAGAAGTTCTTTCTTACATGTTCGAATGTAACAAAAAATAAGACTGGAAGATTTTGCTGTATATGTAGATATCATTAAACATTTTTAAATAGAAGATTGCGAAAGTATAAGATATTTATTCTGCATAAAACAAACAATAGAATTAACAGTTAACTGATAATAAAATTTCCATCGTCGCAGCTATTGTTTCGTTAACAACCATTTAATCTATATCTGTCTTAATTATTAATTGTGTTTTGTCTTTCTTTTACAATGATTTATATATTGCTCAACTTGTAAGAAACATTTAAAACGTTGAAATTGCTAAATCTCAAGTTTCGATAAGAAAATCACATAACATAAATAAAACGAGCATACCTGCACACGAGAAGACGAACAAGCGAAAGAACGCAAAGCAGTACGTTTACATTTTTTTCTTAACCCTCTGGATACGTACTATACATCTATCGATCGGAATAAACGCTGACATTAGGAGATATTCGGTGTATTGTTAATTTCAAAGTCGTCTATATAGCGCGCACGCCATCGTATCGTACGTTTGCATCATGACAGTCATTCCAAAAGCTATGACTCATCTATCATTCACTGGTACAGAGAATGTTTAATCAGACAAACAAATTTAACGGATTATTTGTTTTTCCAGCGAGTGAATCATGAATTACACGCGTAATCTCGTGACAAGTTGGGTATTATACAATAAAATTGTTCCATTTTATGTCTGGCACGTTTGTACCTCACTACTTTTTACGTTTGCTTCGCCAATTTTACGTACACGTGCTCCGTTCAAATAAAAACAGAGCGTTAAACATTTGCAAAGTTAATTGAGTTTGATTTCAATTGGCACACGCACAATTGTTGCTAATCACTTTTCCACAACGGATAAGACAATTATTCATTTGGCGGAGGTTTAATGTTTGTGCTATATTTCAGAAAAAATGGCGGACACCAAGGAAACCGCAAGTAACATTGCACCCGAAAAGACACCCCATCTGGAAGTGATCGATCGCGTGAAGAACATTCCTGTCATTCATTCGGCCATAGAGAAAACGGGATCCACTTATTCCTATTTGAAAGATTCCCATCATCTAATAAATTGGGCGCTGACCAACGCCGAGGCTGGACTTCACTATGCAACTGCCACTGCTGCGCCACTTACTGCACCTCTGGCTAAGAAATTCGAGGGACAGATCAACGCCGTGGACCAGAAATTATGCGAAGGATTGAACATAGTCGAACAAAAAGTGCCACTGATGAAGCAACCACCTCAACAGGTAAACGTAAAGCCTGCGTAAGCCTGCAAGCTTCATAGAAATTGGGAGTCTTATCAGGAGGACATCTATTACAGTTATCACTGCGTACAGTGCATCGAATGTTTTGTAACGATAGAAAATATTGCGTAAGAGATGAGAATGTGATACGTCTGACTCTTGAAAGTGCAGTTAAAAAATAATAGAGAAAAGTTTCGATATTATACTCGATTAGAAACGTGTTGACAACATTGTTTGATATGACCAACATTACCAATAGTAGAATGGTCAAGTACCAATACGTACAAATATATGCAATAGAAATTTCTAGGTAGTTAAATCTGAAAGAACTGTAAGTTGTAATAGAAAATGTTGAACTTTGATATTTGGTCATGTGCCGAAGTCATTGAATTTTCTAGAAACGATACCAATGCAGCTGATTAACAATTTAACATGCGCGGAAACCATTCGAATGTTAATCGTCCAACAGTTCGCAAACGGAATGGTTACATTTTGCTAGTAAATTAGTAACTAATGTACCGACATTTATCATGATGAATTAAAACGTCGATGTATGAATAACCACTACGAAGTGAAACGTCTATACGTGATGTGCCAATTTATTGACATTATGGAATCTGTAAACAGTGGATAACTCCTGATATCACGATCTGATGTCGACGTAAACTTTAGACTTTATACAGATGTACGTTAATGAATTTGTTAAACCTGATGTGTTTTTCCAGATTTACGATGCAGCCAAGGCAGTAATGAACAGCTCTCTGCAACCGACGATCGACAAACTGCACGCCGCGAAAGAATCGGCGGCGCAACAGGCATCCACGCTCAAAGAAATTAGTATAACAAAAGCGAATGAATTATTAAACACCCAGTACGGTAGCATGGCGGTGCAGGGTGTAGACAACACCAGCGTTCTGATTAACGGTTTATTGGATCGTTATTTCCCTCCAGTCGATGGCGAGGAAGATACACCTGGTACATTTATTTAAAAATATCGAAAGTGTTTGCCCATCAAAGTATGTAATCGAATATCGATATTTAATTTATAAAATTCATGTTCCAGCTCCGGTGTCAGCTGACGAGAACAAAGTTCTGCACGCGGTGCAAACTATCGGTCAATTGTCCACGAAGACTGCCAATCGAGTCTACCATTCGGTCGCAGCGCAATTAAGAACAGTGAAGAAAGAGGACGTAGCGTCCTACATATCGAGCGTTATATCTATTCTTCACCTAACGCACTTTCTAAGCTTGACCGACAAGCCAATCGCTAATGCAGAAACTAAAACAGACGAGAGTAAAGAGAAGAAATGAACACGAATCTAGTTAGTAATCGCGCAATGCAGTACCTTTTTCGAACAAGCGATCGTATTTTCTTACTGTTCAGCCATCGTAAAAGTCAATCATTGCTCACTTAGAAGCGTAACATTCTTCGCTAAATTCACGTAATTAAGATAGATTGTTAGCGTCGATCAAAAAGTACGAAAGTATAATTTATTAATTATTTGTCAAGGAAGGAAATTTCTGTAGCCAGTACTGCATTATATTAGTGTTACACGTCATTTATGAGATTCCTACGCTATATTTTTCACATATAAAAAACTACGTGTCGAATTTTGTATTGTATATAACGACTGTGTGTAAAGACGAAGAAAAGAGCACTTCATTAAAAATTGTTATATTTCTTGTATTTTCTTGACGTAAAGGTATATGTTATTGAAACCCATGATTGCTGATACCTTTGCAAACGTTCCGAAGGAACGTCGTACAGATAAAGTGGGCGTTGAAGTCTCCCAGGCATTTCGAAGTTGGCCAGGATGCGGAACGGAACCTGCGATCCCACAATTCGTTCAAGTTATAGCCATGGAGCCCTCTTCGTCCTGGAATCCAGCACGGATGATCGATCTAACCATTTCTTGTCGGTACCAGGATCGCAACGAATAAATCCTACGCCTGGTAGGAGTGGTTCACAGGTTGATCTTAAGGATTGTGGTATAGGGGAGGATTAGTCGGTATCCATGACATCTCCTCGGTTTGATCCTTTGCTCCAGGGTCAGATCGAGAACTCTGTCCTTCGTATCGGAGTGTCCTCTTGCTCTCTTCTTCTTTTGCTTCTGGTTGGTTGAGGATTCAAAGCAGATACAAGGTGGACCACATACATAATGTATTTTTCTGCATAATCTCGAAGCTCTGCAGGAGTAGTATTATTTTAGCGTCACTCGTAATCTTATCGAACAGCGTTTTACTACCTTGTCGGATACTGTATTTATTGAAACAAGAAATAGTAATATTCTCACTAGCTAATTGCTCTTTCCTTCTGTTACAGGTATCAGAAGGTAAAGAAAATTTTTGAAAGATCGATGAAATATAAGGAATCTCTATACAATTAGCATTTCTTGATGACTCACAAGGTAGAAGGAGATGTAGAAGTTGATTATTATATTCTCAAGTAGTTACAAATATTGCATTATAACTATATGTAGCATTGTGCAATGCAATTCAGTTGCAATTTACTACATATTTAATTAATTTAATTGAACAATTGAATGATCTGAAATGAATAAAACAAGTTTTATCGTTCGCCCGCAAATATGAACATCTCCAATCTCTTTTTCCTCATCATATTCACAACTTAGCATAAGACAGCTATACGAGATGATGACACTTTCCAAGAAATGACGACATAAGAATACTTCCTCGGTTATCATGTTCTCCTGATACAAAGTCGAAAATCGAGATCTTGATGCCCAAAAAATCCAAATTTCGGCAATTCCCGGAGATTAGTCACTAATATCTGAACTTGGAAATAATTTTAACATAATGTTTTATGAGATTTTTTCATATGAGGATCAGAGCAGGTCATTTTACGATACATGTTAGCTACTCTTTATAAATTATGTGTACATAAAACCATGTACAACATATCTTATACAACTAAAACTTATGTAAATTTAAAGAAGATGAACTTTCTTGTCTTAATTCATCGTTGAATCGTGAATTTTCTGAATATATCACAAAGTAATAATCGCCGAAGAAGTTCTCGGTCTTGCTCTCAGAATCTTAACATCGATCGATGACGTATTGGGTACTGGTACGTTCTCATCAGTTGATAATTTGTCGGCTACTGATAATTTATCATTAACCAATCGCATTTACGATCTAACTGGTGGTATTTTCAATTCTCAAGCTCCAATTTTGATAGCACAAGTGTTCGCGCTGTTCCTTTAATGCCTCTGCCTGATTGTTTCACGCTATAGAGTATGCAGTTTGTTATCAGGTTTAATTGTGACCAGAATCTCTAAGAAAAGATTGATTTCAGACCTGCCAATGCCTATCCAGTTTCTGTACATTTCCACGCGACAGTTGCTTATCAAAATAGTGGAGCAACGAAGTTCTGTCGCGTTATCATTCTATTTCTGTCGATTTCTGTCCTCGTCGCTTGCCACGATCTCCTAAAGATCGTGAGAGGTTCACATGTAGCCGAGGGTCACGGTGACTGGATGTATCGGTGTCACGTGAACGTGATTTAAACCTCTGAAACTATTGCTTAGAGCTCGAGGCGGTTCCAATTAACCCGCCACGTTGTACGCGATATTAGTTGGATGTTGACAGTAGCCTCGATAAAATCTCTCGAAAGCTTCTAGTTAGTCCGCTTATTATTCATTACACTTTCAAGTGCGGTCAGCTTCGCCGGTAAGGGAGCCAGTCTGTCGCGTGAATATCCGAGGCATCGCTTTCCGCGCGATGCTAGATATTCAAGATACAGAGCAAGTGCGTAATTCCTGCGTCTATACATATTCATTGGTGTTCCTGGCGTAAACCTGCGTCGAGACACGTATATTTCCCTTAAACATCGCATCTCTGAAATGTATTCTCTTTGATTGCACGTCGACGACTAGAAAAATATAGAGAAACTTTCGGTATCTGTGATTTTTGAAAGTTGGCTGACGCGGTAAGTTCCTTCGCCGGAAGAGAAACACAGAGGCCACCTATCAAGGTAAACAACGGTTGGAAAGTTAGCCGCGGTCGAAATGGAGTTCCCCGGATTCGCAAAAGTTCCCGGTCCAAAGGATAAATCCCTTTTTGTGGTCTTCGACAATGCTTGTAAACGGAATGAGTTCGGTTTGTTTCGAACTGGATCAATCTCGAGGGACAAACGTAACAGCGGTATACTTATTTTGTTTCTATTATTTAGAACCGCGTACGTATTACTCTTATTGAGTCGAATTGATCGATGTATCGAATGACCAATTGCGATTGTTATTTCACCTGGTACACAATTGATTGTTCGCCACTAAAGTATTCAAGGCTTCAGAAACTGATAACGTTTCGTTAACAAGTAAGCGACGAGCCTGAACGGTCCACTCGATTCGAACGCGAGCATTCCATTCGATCCAAGGGACGCTCAGCTCTTTGCCTGCACGGTCAGCTCTTGGCGTGCCCGAGTGCGACCATTTTCTACTTATAAAGCGACCTCGAACGTGACGATCGCGCTGAGCGTCCCACGAACATCGCGGGACTCATACTACTTTGAGCCCGTGACCATCCCACTACCATTGCTCCCCACCAGCACCACGTGATGCCAGCCGACGTCATATGCCCTCAGCTGTGCCCGCGGGCAACGGTGAGCGTCCCTGCCCGCCAGTGCCGAGCCGAGCGGCCATGTTCTAGACCGTCATTGATCGTGAGCGTTGCCTCGTGCGAGAAATGCCTGACCGCGGTGTTAAGAGTGCGTGTTTCACTATGGATGAAAAATTAATCGAGCTGGTACGGGGCAAACCGGAACTGTACGATATGCGGTGCCAGAACTACAGCGACACCGTTCATAAGACCCAGGTGTGGGACGAGATCGGGAAGGTGTTGAGTAAAACTGGTGAGTTCGATACTTTGGTTTCATCAGAAGCGCTTAGATATTATGTAACTGTTTAATTGGTATCAAAGGCAAAGTTCAACTTTGTTACGTTTCTCATCTACTCTAATCTTTGGTCGGCGATTAAATGTTGCGTTACTTCGCGCGGAGGATGTACACGCGGGAAGATGACTCTTTGTAAAACACCCACAGGTACCGAATGCAAGGACAGATGGCTCAGTATAAGGAGTCAACACAGAAAGGTAATGAGGAAGAAAAATAGAAACGGTTCAGCTGCGAACAGGAAGTGGAGGTACGAGGATGCAATGGCATTTATTCTTGATTGTATGAGAAATAAATCGAGGCTGTCTTACCTGCCGTACGATGAGGACGAAGATTCAGCGAAGAATGAAGAAACATCTGCCGAGGGACGTAACGAAACGGACAATACAGCGGAACTAGATTCTGCACTTGGCCTGGAAGATGAAACCGGTCCAACGAAAACATCGAGGAGTAAAAAGCCATCGGAAATTGCTGCGATTACATTAAAGAAAAGTAAAATGGGGAAAAACGGCGCGTACAGAAGAATAGAATGGGACGAGCATCCGATAGACGTTTTCTTGCGATCGATGGCTACTACGGTGAAAACTTTTTCGCGCTACGATCAACACTTGGTGAAGAATCAAATATTTTCTATTGTCTCCAATATGGAGGCCAAATACCTAAGTCCATCGTCACCGCCGCCAACCGAATGAAGCGTACAGACTCATCCTTGTAATTTACAGCGATCGATTTATAAGATATATTATATAATAATATTACTTAAAATATATTGCCTGTTATTGATCATATCTGAATTTTCCTTATTTTTTTCGAGAGCGCGGTATCTTAGTTTCTCTTGCAAAATATCGAATATGAGAAATCCTTTTCGTCGTCAGTTGGTAATATCTTCGCCTGATAGGCGTACCTGGTAAAAGAGCAACAGTGGCAGGACTATGTACCCGCCGCGTATTTTTCTTTTGGCTTCGCCCATCGGAATGTTGCGCTTTTCAGAGAAGCGGAGGCGCTTCGAACGAGTCCAACTCGTTCCAGACACAGTAGCGTCCTTTTTCAAACGTTTAAATACCAGTTAATAGGTTTACGTTTATATAATTCGCTCGGTTCGGTACGATACCCGTCCCGAAGCTTCGATCTCCGATAGTATAGCAGACGCATTAAAATGAACGGAGCCGTGATCGATGTTAACACGGTTATACAGAAAGTTCGGACGCTTTATTGTCCGGGATTTCGATCGCGCGGAATTAAGAGACAATAAGGGCGGAACAAAGCAGAGTGGAAGTTACGTTGGGAGCATCGCAATACGTCGACCAGTCCTGTTCGTTTTATTGTCTTGGCTTAAACAATGAATCACAGTGGTTACTTGGGAAGTGTGAGACAGGGGAAGGTAGGATGCAACGCTGACACAAGCACCGCAGTGCTCAGACGGGGTGAGTCCTCCCGTCTCGCCGTTTCCAACCTCTTCTACGCTTACCACCGTCATCCACCAACACTACCGGACGATCAACGCTCTCCGTCCCTCCCTTGGCTGGTTTTATTTACACGCACCCACACCGATACATCGTTACTTGTATGGAACGCGCGCACCGCAAGCCTGGCTCAGCCACTTTCAGACACCTTAGAATTAACGCAGTGATTTCAAGTGCTCTAGGGAATTCTTCGCTCACCGGCAGCTACGCCCTCTTCCTCGAGGTAACGGTTCGACCTGAAGCTTTATCGGCCTGTTATACTCGCTAGTCGAAACTGATTTAAGAATATCCTTCCGTGGAGAATAAACGCTACAGCTTTTTCTCGAGGGTAACGCGGTACCGTTTTACCTGGCCAAGCTTTAACTTAAGGGCTGCTAAATGTAGGTTAACCGTAGCGTAAATTTGGTTAACGGCTGGCTGGTTTAATCTTCGATCACGCTCTTCCTCGTGCGCATTTTATGCTAGAAAAAAACGAAACGCGATATACTGTGTTAAAAAAAAAAATGAAGAACGATTCACGTCCCGCTTCCGAGCGCAACGAAATTCTAACGTCGAACGTCGGGAGCGAATCGATTGCATACAATAGTCACGGTTCGAGGCAGGTATCAATAAAACGAAAATTTAGCAAGAGAGCTTAATTAGTATGAATTTTTTGCCCGCTGCTTTACATCTGACGAGAGTTACGAACGCTGGTCGAACGCCTGTAATTCCCTTCCACTCGTTCTGTATTCCGCTCGATCTCGTTGACGTTTCCAGCCACGGATCGCGAACAGAAAAAAAAGCAAAAGCTTGCCAGGTAAAGTAATAATACCGGAAATTCGTGTTGAACTTTTTCGTCGCCGTCTATACTCCTCTGTTTTAAATTAGCAATTGTAACTAGATGCCTCGTCCTTCGCTTCGCTGCAAGTTGTTGCCAGACAAAATTTCGAGAGTCATTCTTCACGCCCCACCAACGACGGCGGGAAAAATATCTCCGAGAGGAGATCACTCTTCGTACAAAAGTATTAAAGGTATGTCATATTGAAAAAATCAATAATTCACGAAACACTTCAACTTTCTTACAAGGAAACTTCGCGATAACGCGAGAATTATGAATTTTTTGAAAGTTTGCAGATTTCTAGGCGATCTCCAAAGAAGAACGGGGCAATTTTCTTTTCGGTCATTCGGTTCTACCGAGTGGAAACATCTCTTAAAACTAGATAGGTGTTTCTTTTCTACGGTAGGTGTAAAGAAAAGAAAATTATGAACTTATATGCATAAAATTCATGTTGTTATTTATCTTGGAGCACTATTTTCTGTCCGTTTTTGGAACGCGTGTTTAACAGTTTCCTTGAAATCTATAGGAGAGCCAGGAACGAACTCGAATTATCGAGCAGAGGGTGTATTGCCTCCTTATGAGAATTCGAGTCCGCCTTCAGCTGTTCGTTTCTTTTTCGTAACCGCTTGGGAGTCGTTGCAGGAACTCGGAAGAAGAAACAGTGGATTGATGGCTTCTGCTAATTTGAGCTACCATTAATCACATTCGTCTATTTCATTCTTCGCCGCTAATTTCCGTGTACCGTGCCCGCTTGAAATTTGTCGTTTCCCAAGGAGACGCTGACGCAAGAAGTTCGCACTGAACTGGTGAAAGTTTAAGTGAACGCATCCTTCCTTAAAGTAATTTACTTCAACATTGAAGATACACGAATGCGATGGTGAACAAAATCCTTTGGTTACTTTCTTCTTTTTTCTACTTCTTCGATGGTTTGACATAAAGCAGAGTACCATTTATACGTTTTATCAACGTAGCATGAATCGTACACAACTCGTAAGACCACCAGCGACGTTATCATTTTATTTACAAGATTATTTCTTCAACAGTTGCTACCGCGGCAAGACTTAGCGGTATCTTGGAAAGAACAGCTTTTAAAACTCCACATAAATCCATCTGGCACATTCATTCGTTTTAAACTGCGCAAAAGACCGCAAGACATCGCAATCCATTTAGCTCAGCCCACTTTCTGGAATTACGGTGGTGGAACGCAGATACGAGCTTGTGTACATGGCGAAAAATAGCCCGCTGAAACGAAGACGTACTTTCAACGAAAATATGTAAAGACGTTTCACACCGATAACACGTTCAATTGCACGTAGGTGTACACAGTTCATTCTTATTGCATCCGATTTAATTTCTGTGACGATTTTCACGTTTCATTACTCGTTAAAAATCACCGTTTTAATAAATCATTTAAAAATGTGTTCTTCGTCGAGGAAATAGTTTTCTACGTAAAATAAGCTAATCGTCGGCAATTAATTAAAAAAATCCACTGAAAATACACGTGGGAAATCGTGGACGAGGTTCTCTGGAAATCGATAGATGGCGAAGGAAAACATTTCTTACTCCTCTCTGTTTGATTACGGACAGAAGCGATTGTCCGGTGGTATTCAAATTCTCCATGTTAGTCGAAGGAATCAGACACGATCGCCAAGGGATTCGCAGCCTGGTGGCTAACACGAATCACCTCCCCGTTTTTTCGCAGTCTCTCACCCTCGTCTTCTTAATTTCTTCTGCGCCCCTCGTTGCATCCTTGCTCTCTCGTCCACTGGAAACGCGGTTACGATGAAAAGCGTTCCTCCTCTCGCGCGACGGGAACTTTAAGACGCGAGAGGACAAGAAAAGAAGTCCGAAGAGGACAGTTTCAGACGGTATTCGCTCTCCTGCGTTTATATATCTTTGAACGAAAGTTTCTTGCGGTTATGCGCGTTGTAATAACAGCATTTCGAGCTACACCCTTCCGAGTCGTCGTCTTGCGTCTCAAATTCTAGATTCCTTTCGAACAAAGTCATTTTATCAACGTGGAAAACTGTTAAGTGATATATAAAACGAATAATTGAAAGCAGCCAGCAAACAATGGAAGATAGCAGAGGATCCCCCCTGCGGATATTAAAATACGAAAAAGAAAGTGTTGGTTATCAAACGAACCCCATCTGGAACATACTTCTCATGGGTTTTCAATTTGTTTGGCTGAACAATAAAAATAAAAAGAATCGTGATTGATGACCACTGTCCCGTGACGTGGCCGGGGTAGTATATATAATACTTAACCACTGGACACATGACAGTTCCAGGGTGTCAAATAACCCGTGAATCTGCTGGCTGCAACACCAGCAAAATGTCAGGATAATATTCCTAGCTGACAGGGCTCGCACTCGGAGGCTTTAAACGGTGATTTTCGACTTACCTTCGCACAAAGAGTAACCCCTTGTCCAACGGCACTGGCTGTTCTCGCGTAGCCATTGCGATTGAAATTTTTATCGTACTACCATCGCGCTGTTTAAATATTATTCGTTATTACAAACGTGTCAAAGTTACAACATCTTTTGCGTACTCTTTCTCGTTTTTCTTCGACTCGATCGAACGACTATTTTCCACGAAATCGAGGTTTAATTTAATTAGAATGAAAATCAAGGCCATTGGGGTAGGTAAGAAGGGCACGGGCGTAGCAATTGAAGCATCATGGACCCGATACACGTTGAGATTTGCTTCACGTTTCGGAGTGTAGTGGGCGGAGCCACGGGAACCGAGAGGTCTCCTCTTATTCCTCTGTTCCACGACTAGCTATCATCAAAGCTCTGCATAATATCAGTTTATGCGCGAAATATCGTAGTCCCGTGGCACGGCGAAGTGTCGAGTATCGCGAAGAAAATCTCGCGAACATGCCTGCTACGGTTTCAATACCATCCTCAGCATCGGTTCCCCAGCTAAGTCTCGCGGTTCCGATCGCTACACGATGCCATTAAGGATGTTCGAGCCTCGCGAGGGTTACGCGACGTCGACTAAAAATTGGTTTATCCTTGCATATTCAGAGAATGCAAAACGTATGCTCGCAACGTGCCAGTTTTAACGATGGGACGCAAGCTGCGAGTTTCAAATATTAATTCATATGCGTGTAACCCATGCGGCAAGGTGTTCCCGTTTTAGGGCCTCTTCAGTGTGACTCGAATGCCAGAGCGCGTTCGGAACGAGGACGAGCCTCTGAGTTCGGTTACTTCGCGCAATGCCGCCACTTGACGCTTTAATTTACGACTGCACTATATGTACAAAATATCACTGTGCGCACAACACACCACCTGACAACATATCGTGCAATCCATAAAAGCTAGCATCGCTGCTCTGGCTACCAGCAGCGTGTTCGAACGGCGTGACCTCTGCAGGCCCTGCACCCTTTACAGTAACCCCGTTGCAATCACCGCGTCTGGATTTAGTAAAATTTCTTTGAGCTCCCGTAATGCACGAGACTCCTTTCATCCCCGCGCAGCTCGCAACCTGTTGTCCTGTTTCATTGCACAAAGCAAATAACAACGCTTTATACAGCCTGCGTTTGGGTTTCGATTCGTCCACGTTCCCCTATTGCCTCGTGCGCGCGTATAATCGAGTTAATCATACTCCGATTTCCTTGCCAGAAGCGAGTTCGAACCTTTACGGATTAAAGGGGCGAGCTCGGCTCCCGTCCGGATCGCACACGCCTCGCGTACCACAGGTGACGTATCGTTCGCAATTGCGATCCTTCCAAATGCGATCGCAGCCTGGAATTATAAAATAAAATCGTGTCCACTCAGCGTTGGACGCGATGCTGGAGGAATCGCGCTAAAAATAGGCGAGTTACAAAGGACACTCGCAGAAAACTGATGTCCTGGGGGGAGGAAGAAGTCAATTATGTTAATGAAAAGCAAGCATAAGGAATAAAGAGTTCCTCGAGAGAATGGTATTTACGAGGAAACAGGAAAGAGGTGTACAAAGAAGCGTTATGGACGTAGCGAGGGAAGAAAAGAAAACAGAAGGACAAAGGTAAAGTGGGACACGGGAAACTGCAAGTAGGTAACTAGCATTTCACCTGGGAAGGCGGTGAAAGTTTGAGAGAAGTAACATTTTGGTGCTGAATGCGGTAAGAGTTCGGCGGAACTCTGACGGAACTAATTGTAAACACTTCTTAAGCTATCGGGTACAAGAATAGACGAGAAGGAAAGTGAGGGAGGAGCGCGAGGCAGGAACGAACGGAGCAAGAACTGAAAAAAAATACAAAGCCTCGGATAGAAGAGTTCAGTAATTTCACCCTATATCTTTCCTACGATTCCCTTTCGTAATTAACGATACCGCGATATATTCGAACGGATGACCATCGATCAGCTTGTCAACGATGACGTACAATTATCCGTAGCTAAGGGATGGTTACAAATGACGGCCATCGATATAAGAATCCGCGGTAACGTTGCGCGAAAGCGCGAGCCTTGACAATCCACAAAGTCGATGGGTTCTCCGAGGGCAAATCCGAAGAATGATGATCGGTTCGTTAGATTAGAAGTGGATTACATTTCTCGTCCGAGTTTTTGACAAATGCCCGGGGAATCTTTTTGGCCACTTCCCGCGAAGCGAGGACGCGGTACGCGGCGCAACAAAGAGGCCACGTAATATCGGCAATTGAATCCTGGCGCGGAGAAGTGGAGAGATTCATAACGGGATTTTCAACCGCCTGTCTCGCTCAATACGGATAAGCCACGCGGATTTATCAGGCTGAATGAAGTCAAGTGGTACCAAAAGAAGATTTTAAAAGGGCGATCAATTGACGATATATCCCAATGGCACGTGATACTCGCGGAGACGCCGATCGACGATCAAACACGCCTTACCTGATAGACGATCCCTTATTTCAAACCATGTAACGGATGTATCAAGATTTTAATTTATACGCGTCGCTGGAATGGTAGACTGTTCGAATTGGAGAAGGATTTTGAAACTTTTCGAGCTTTTTTAACTGCTTACCGTTACTCAACTGAATAGGGTGCTCGATTACTTTCGAAATAGTAGATTTCTACAAGATGTACGGTTTGGTCTGCAAGGATCGTTCCAGCAAGCGGTCCCTGTACGAGACGGGGAGATTTGCTATCGTATAAGCTCGAGTTTAGCCATGCTTGGATCATGGGCTCCCTTTACTGACCTGCTCGCGCCCTCGGTTTACCATCTTTGCTATTCGAACATTTTCTTGTTCGACGCTCATTCTTCATTTATGCCAAGCGAAATGCTTCAACGAATACATAGTCTCGCCTTATTCGTCATATTTGCGTGTATTTTTGTTTCCTACCTTCCGTTGCTCGTTCTATTTCTACTCGAACGTTTAAAAGTACGCGCTAGATGTTCCTGTCACGAATGCTAACCTGTTAACCCGTCTTCGCGTATTTTAACGCTCGTCCAGTTCGTCTTCTTTTTCCCCGATAAATCTAGCAGAGTGGAAACGAGAAAAGTACGATTCAGTCCCGAGCTTTCGAGATTAGGCGTGCGCCAATAAAGAAACCATTCAGAATGTTCGTTAGGCAGTAGCGAAATCTGGCTTTAATACCTCCCTCGAATAATTCCTCTTTGGATATTTTTAAGAGTGACCACTGTTCCGTAATAACGTCTCTGGCTACTCTTCCTTGAAATCGCCATCGGTCGGCGGTTCGTCCCCTGATCATTCGACGACACCGGAAAGAAACGTTCGAGAATATCCGGCGAGGAGGGTTCGTCTGGTTACGAGACGGAATATTGCGTGTTCGAACGATCTCCTTCTCTTTCCTAATCGTTTTTCCCTTCGAGGACGATTTCGTCTCGCAAAATGGTATAAGGCTTTGGTCTCCTCCGCAGCTTCTTCCTCTCCACCCTCTATCTTTCAACATCTCCTCGACCATAACGATCCCTTTGATGTTGTCGGAGCACACGCTGCAATCCATCGATCTGGAATACATGGAATATCTGAAAATTGTTTCGCGGGAAGGTAAAGAGAAAGGAAACACCTGAAACGCTTTTCTCACCGCGCGGCGCCATTAAACTTTTCCATTAAACACTTCAACTATTTCTGTCTTTTTTCCTTTCATAGCATTCCACGTATTCGTATTTCACCGTAATTCGACGAGAAATGAACCTTCTCGGTTGAATCAAGACGTCGAGACTTTCGGTCGTCGCTGTCGAATGGCGACAGGCGCCACGTGTTCGCTCTAACGCGTTACTCAAATAGTATGGAAGGAGTAGATAGAGCGAGTTCCCGCTAGACAGTCGCACAGTAGATGGAGCCAGTCCGTAGTAGACAACCGCGTAGTAGTTAGAACCGGTTTTTAGCGGACAGCCCCACAGTAGTTAGAATCAGTTTGTAGTAGAGAGTCGGGCAATAGTTGGGAGCAGTTTGTAGTGGACAGTCGCGCAGTAGATAAAGCCAGCTCGTCGCAGTGAACCACGTCTGGTACATGGCGAAACCGCTTTACGTTTTGTTCTTATGCCATTAACAACACGTTTGTCAATACCGGTAAACGACAATAATTGATGATCGTCGAACCTGTCTTGCGCTGATTAGTTATCGACGGCGGACTTGTTGCTCGTAAACCGAGCGGAACAATCGCCATTCGATAGAGACTGCGGTTCGTTACTAAAGTTCAACGGGATTCTAACTTTGAGTATCCAATTAGCTGACCAAATATTACCGACGGTGTCGTATCTGTCTTCGTTATGGGTTTCAATTTCGAGTTTTATTAAGAGGACGCCACATCGGGGATCATCTCGCACGGAAACGACAGTCGATTATAGCGTTATATACATATTTAAGAGGGCAGCCAGCGCAGCACACGGATTTATAGGGAAGCTGAACATTTTTCCAACTACTATTCATTTCATCGCCCGGGCAGGGACCAGCGGATAGATTGAAGTTGGCGAACTTACACACGCGCCAATCCCGTATCACCGGAAATCATTGTAATTTCGCGGGGCAACTTTAAAAGTTAAATTAGATTTCAACCCGAACAGCCGGCGAATTTACTTAGGCGGTTAACGGCGTCACCGTGGAAAGAAACTCGGCCCTGTTATTATCGCCATAATCTACGGTGCTAAAAGTAACTCGAGTTCTCGTAGGATTTCAAATAGAGGTTACGAATAGACACGTGCGCGGCGTAACGTTCCGAATGATTCTCGGAGGATGCATTTACATACATTACTAAACGCTTTTTATCTCACTTTCTTTGAAAGTTCATTCGACTGACGAGCATCCCTTTCATGACACACTTTTCGGTGAACGAGGCCCCATTCAAACGACCAGATGTACACCCCGGCTGCGTGTTTTTCTGCATTTTTCATCTCTAAAAGCTTACACGTACAAGCTGAGAAACGGTTTTTTCTTGTAACGGACTGAATAACGAATAAAAAAACAGCGCGGCTAAAGTCTTCTGATTAACTTTCGCAACGCACTCCTCGTACATTTACGATTACCGTGTACATTCTCTTCGACTTATTGACACTTTTGTAAACAGCTATCTCATTAAAGAATCTCATTCATTAATTTCAACTGATACGCGATACGTTAACGAATAACGTTCGACATTGTACTTGTGTATTTTCTATGCTGGAATAAACTCGACGTTATTTAGTAAGGAATTTGGGATGAAAGAAGGTGTTCGTTTGAATCTTCCGTCATTTATTTCTATTCGCAGTCAATAAATTAACACTTGTTTTAAATCAGACAAGAACTGAGAGACGATAAGAGTTACGTATTCGTTATCTCTATAAAACCCGCAATTAATCAATAAATACAAAATCAGCTTATAAAAAGGTTCAGCAACTCACTTCGACGCGATTGCCATTTCCTAATCCTGTTATATTTTTTTTTTCTTTTTATTTTTATTTTCTTACTTTATGTACATTATACATATATCGCACCAAATTATAAATTTTGCAAGAAAAGATGGACTAGACCGCTAAGTAGATGCTTAATCATTGTTTCTCGTTACCAGCGATTCAGCGACGCCCTCGTAGACTCGCCGTGCTCTGTCAATTTTTCCTCACGGCGGTCATTCGTTTCTCTTTTTTCTCTTTCTTTTTTTTTCTCTCTTTATCTTCTCGATAATCGAACGCCGGACGTAGACGAGTCGTCCGCGCGTACGTCTCGCACGAAATCCAAATCGCAAACACACTTAACGCTTTTGCTAAGACACCTCTACCTTCGCATATCTATTTTTCAATTTACTTAGTTCGATTATAATTCACTGTGTCTATTCTTATAACGAGTCTGATTTTTTTTGTTTTATCCTTTATTTTTACATCAAATGCTGCGTACTTTTCGAACTAACAAAATTATTTGCATCGCGTCTAATCGTACTCTCAAAATACGACTAATTTTTAACATTTTCGTATCCATGCATTCTCTCTCTCTCTCTTTCTCGCGCGCTTTCTCTCCCTTTTGAATTCCGCTTTGCTATTCGCGTTATATTTATTATTATTTTTTTTTCATTTTTATTCTGCCCTTTTTTTCTCGGAATCATTCTCTACACGTACTAGTATCTTCGATGGAACGGACAAACTATAATCGTTACCGTAATCTGTGTATACGAGGTAATAAAGATTCGAAACATCCGAATATCGTGTCGCTGTTGGGATATCGATCTCGTTCGATGCCTGTTCGTTAGCAGTGAATAGAGGACGGGTCTCGTCTTGCCCCGTTTTTCAGACCCGTTCGAACCTTGCAATGGAAATCACTCAATGCGGTATATCGATAAAGTACGTAACAAAGAAAATCACTATCGTGGAAGCAGCGGGTATTAAACTTATCTCTGTCTCGGGTTCGGCCCGAGTCGAACAACGGTTCGGGCGTTCTCGCGTATTACCTATGATGTTCTCTACGGGAAATCGTTATTCTATCGATCGTCAATGGTCGTACGAAAAAAGAGTAACAGACTTGTTACAAAAGGAGTAAATTCTCCTGTAAACCTACCTTGTAAATCGATAATAATGAAGAAGGTAAACATGCATCTTAAATTCTATAAGATCTCTAACGTTCGCTTATCAGTCTCCACCGTTTTCCGATAGTCTCGAGTCGCCTCCTCGAAACGAAATATACTTTAATAGATCCTATTTACAGTGTAATAGAGTTCTTATATCGCATTTTTTGATGATCGTGTCCCTCCGGTACGTTTAGCCACGTGTTCTCGTCGGTTCCGTTTCGTGTAATCGTGTGCCGTCTGTGTGCCGCGTTAAATTCGTCTACCATTTTACACTATACAAAAGATGTACATAAGATCCAACGGTAAGATATATAACATATGTATATTTATGTATAGATCTGTATAGTCTAAAGTTTTGGCAAAGGTTGGGTCAATATAAAACATCGTTAGGTTTCTATGCGTGTTGTGTATATATACATACAAAAACTTTATAACTTTGAACGTCTCTTTTTTTTTTCTTTTCCTTTCCTCTGGCATAGTCAATATACACATGTACAGTTTACCATCTTCTCGAAGAACCGATTTCAAGTTGCATCGATGATGGGGATTGTCGATCATATACTAGACGTCTCGAATAAGAAATGATTGGAATGGAAACGTTTTGAAAATCGATTAACCGCGTTACGATGTCGGATAAGACAAGATAATGTTACGCGGAAAAGGTATCTTTTGGTAATAAATAATTTTTGAAATCGCGTCGGGCTTAATTTCGTAATAAAATTACTCTACAATGTAAAGAAGAGAAACGCAAATCGAACTTCGCAAAAATACCCATTACACGCATTACTCGCCATTTTACCGAGTTGATTGCTTCCGAAATTCGCGTGTTCGATTTTTAAATAAACCAGAACGTACGTGTGCAGCTAGTAACTAGAAAATTTTTGTCCGATAACTCTTTTCCATTATTGCTCAGTTGAGGTACTGCACGGGTACGGTTTTACTCGATCGTTTCCACCAAGTGTTCGGACAATTCGCAAATAACAACGAGAAATAAAAGTGGCGAAAGAGATTCCTATCTCGTGGAAATGTTTCAATCGTGTTGGCAGTCTTCGTTTGAGAGTTTTCCGACTAACAATCACCCGTGTCTTTTAGCGAAAGGCCGAACAGCTGGCTAAAAAGCCAACGTCGAACTCCTCCCGATTACCTCTCGATACGTTCGTTAGTCTCTGTTCTCGTAGCTTAGTGTATACAAATTGCAAAGATGAACTTTCTATTGCAAATGTTTTGATCTATTTACAAATTATGCAGACATATAAATGCAATCTTATCACAATATCATCGTTAGTAATTATACGAGCGCCGAAAACAATAGACGAGATCGTGAAATGGCTGGCAGTGACTCTGGGCACGCTTCGTTCTAACTTTCAAAGTGAAACACCACTGCCAAATTCCTTTCATTCGTATACAGTATAAACGTCGAAAAATCGTACTCGCCCCTCTCTCTCTCTCTCTCTCTCTCTCTCTCTCTCTCTCTGTAGCTGCGTCAGCTTTACTTGCTGCGGCTTCCAAACGTCTCGCCCCTTCGCGTCGTCTTTACCAAAAATTCTGACGACATTCGGAACAAGAACGAGAAGCATCTTTTTGTCCGACGTTAAGGTTCAGACGGGAGAAACGAAGCTGGGAATCTCATTAAAAAAAAAGAGGCAGGCAGCGTACTTTTGATTATAAAATAACGAGGACAAAGGATCGACGGGGGCAACAGAGAATAGTAAGGTGCCTCGTTATTTCTTCCGATTCAACGTACTTGGAAATGAAATAGTCCTCCATGCCTTAGTGAAATTCGAACGAAAGAAACTGTAACGTTCGCGAAATACATTGGACAGCGAGTAGCATTCTGTATGATAAGTTGTCAGATTCTAACGTGAAGCAATAAAATGCTTCATACGCGCATATCTTGCCTTTCAGCTTCACTTTCAATTGCAACTATCTTTTCATTCGACGGATCAACCGAATGCTTAAACATAAATATCGTTTCTTCCTTTTTTACACATATACAACATTTAATAATTAAGTTCGATTGCCCTCTCCTATCCTTAATCACGAGACTCGAAGAAACTTAACAAACTATAGATACAACTTATCAAACGAACCAAATCGTGACATACCTTTATACCAACCTTTCTATTGCTTTCGTATGTCCAGCTGACGTTCGCGTATTTCAATAATTGGTGAACGTTCAAACCTACAAAGAATTTCGACCCCCCCTTCGTACTCAAGAATTGCTCTTGAGTGTCGATCTTCCGTCTGTCCAGCTGGATTCGCGCTCGAAAGACTAGCCCTGGACAAATGCGTAAAGTACTCACGGCACGGTAGAAGAACTCCATCTCGGATGCTGCGCGGCAACGATCGTCGAGTCGTCTGTCGCGCGATTATGTGAATAATTTTACAGTGAAACTTACGAAAGTACAATGTGAAGGCAAGAATAATGGGGGGGGGGGGGGGGGGTGACGCTCGTGCGTCGATGAGTCTCGTATAGAACGACCGTTATTGCTCTTTACTGGTAACTAGCCTCGCCGGTCTGAGGTTTATTGCTGGCCGGTTGAGAGGTCGGCGATGCCCTCGTGAAATTACCGAAATTCTTGGTAGGCGAATCGGTGGCGATGTTCGCGAGAACTTTATCTCTGGGTGGCGGTGCCGAGCTGATGCTGGACGAACTAACACCGGAATCGCTGGATTTCTCGCTGAGGCAGCCCCTCTGACCGAGCCCGGCGATATTCCCGGTACCCTCGAGGCCAAGGTCGCCGCTACCGACCACGTACTTCACCATGCTTCCCAGCTTCTGTCCGGTTTCGCAGGGGTCCTCGATCACCACCGTTTCGCCGAAGTTCCCTCTCTTCGCGATGAACCGGACGTTCCCGCTGCGCAGCAGCGGCGACTTGTCGAACTGGCCCTCCTTCTGCCCAGCGACGGTACCGGTGATCGGTATGTTGGGGTGAAAGTCATCCTTGCTGTCGGGTACGGTGCTCCCTTCAGTGGTGACACCAGTCACGTTCTTCGTAGGCGCAGCGACGTCGAGATTGTTCTCTCTAGGCAGCTTGCTAGTCGTAGTCGATTCCGGGCTTACGGTTCGCCGACTAGTGGGATTCTTGTGAGCGTCGTAACAGCCGGAGTCCCGCGGGAACTGGCGGCGATTAAACGGTGAACAATGGCCGGATGTCTGGCCAGAAGTTAAGACCAGTCGACTCACCTCGTCGCCCTCCGAGCTCGAAGCTAAATCGCCTTCGCTTCCGGCTATTGGGACAGAACAAAAACCGACCTGTACTTTCATATTTTTACTTTCCGCTGTTACCTCGATTCGGTGCCAGGCGTTTCGAGAGAACGAGTCCCGATCGGTGGACAGAGGTGAACGTGGACGTTAAGATTACCGATAACTTACATTGAAGGTCGTTCAATAGCTGCACCGCGGTGAGTATCTTGGCGCGATGCTCGGGCTGATGTATGCGCAAGTAATCGAGGTCCGCGGCTTCAATTTCCCGGAAGAGTTCCAGGTCCTCGTATCCGTTAAATACAAACACAGGAATGTGTTCCTGCAAACACGCGACATATTCGAAATTCGATTACCTTCCTCCATAGGACGAGAGTCGAGCGGAGCCCGTAATTAGGAAGACTGAACGTTAAATGTTAAGGGGAGCGCGGAACGAGTAGAGTCGAAGGAGCATGGAAAGGATGGAAGGAAGACGTGTAAAAAAAAAGAAGAAAAAAAATGCAAAATGGCAAGTGTCGACGAAAAAGGAACACGTTACATTCTGCGGAACTGCGTATTGTTCGCGATATAAAAGGTGCACGCGAGAGGGTGGGAGGGTTGGTGGTGGTATATGGATGAAAAGGGAGAGGTCCAGCGAATAAAGAAACGTATAAAAGCAGGTCCCCTGCTTTGCATTCGAAGCGATGCAAATGCGAATCAGTTTGTTCGAGCCGTGGCAAGATATTGCTCTCTACCTGAAGATTCATTCTCTGCAAGAGCTCTTGAACGGAACCGGGCTTCTGCCTATACCTCTGGCCCCACTTCCCCCGGCTGTCGGGTTCGCTGCGCCGTGGAACTCTGTCGTTTAGTATCTCGACATTTATGAACTTGAAGTGGCCTATCCTGTTGTGCAAAACACCCTTCCAGAGACCGCTCTTGTTCATTTGTACCACGTCGATGATGTCTCCCTTCTGCAACACGAGTCATGCTGCCATTCGTCTCCCACTATCCGCGCGGATGAATCCTTCAGGACTCATACGCTATTCTCGATTCGAAAATCGTTCTTAAAATTACCAGGCAAGGCGAACGATTGAACGAGAGGTGAACGATTTCTGTTAACGGGGCGATAAATCTAGAATAACGGCTGGGAGACGAACCTTGAACTTGAGTGCTTCCTTGTCGTAGGGGCTAGGCGTATAATCGACCAGAGCCCTGGCCCTACAAAGCACAGGTCCGATGGATGTCGGGCTGATAGCGTCCCTGTCCTCGCAGGATATCGAACTGTGATTGCTTCCTGCACGCACAAGTGCCTGCGTGCTCGAGCCACTTCCGCTCGGCAGGCTCTCGACGCTGCTCGCGCTACACGGGAAGGCCTCGGAAGACGTGCGGTCCTGTCGGAGCCTCGAGATCTTTCGTTGCACATCGTGCCTCAAATTCCTCGCCCGTCCCGCGATCCCCGTTCTCGTGTCGCCTTCGAGCAGAGCGCTAGCTTCCGACTGGAAATTGCAACGTGGCATTGCGGATCACCGAACAATCGTACGCGTTTCCTTTCTTTTCGCTTCTATCGACGGGAATAAAAATAGCGACTCTTTAATTAAGTCGAGCAGTTACACGGAACGAAGCCGCGTCGAGCGTAGCGCCCGTAGGAATTTATTCTTGCGGTACGCCATTTCATTCGTTTGCCCCTTCTGTCGTACACCGTTTCGACGAGGTGTCGGAAGTATCGGGCTCTTCGTTCCGCGCAGCTCCTCGATCGATGCAAAATCGTTCGGTGAAGTCTTTTTACAACAGGGGGCCGGGATCTCCGACCTTCCTACCGATTAGAACGAGATCGTTCTGAGGTTTCGAGAACATGCAACGATTATATGTAAAACACGACCGTGGAAGATTTACAGAGGCTGACGAGCCTCGGCTTCGAGCCTGTGTGACACTGTTGCCTCGACGTATCGACGACGCAGACGCACGTGTTGTGACTGTATATCTCGTGGTAATGTTCGAAAGCGTCTACGTAATGCGTTAGATGTGTACGTCTTTAATTATACGCTGCTACTTGGTAATTCAGATAGCGGTGAAGGAAGTAGCACGGAGACGGACAGTTCGAACGAGCAAAGCTTCCATGCATTCGACGCTAAACGGGGTTTGAATTAATACCAAATTTCACTGATCTGGATTTGTTCCCTCGAAGCTGTCTCGCTGACAAGCAACGGCTCGATAAACGTATTTAATCGCAAGCGAAACCAACCAGATGAGTGAAGATAATTATTAAAGAATATAACCAAGTTACTTACCCCACATTGAACAAATAAGATACGAAAAGTTCAAGCTACAATTATAGAACCGTGTCGGTTAAACAAATACGTAAATTAGTTTTACTCTGTTTTAATCGGTAAAAAGGATAAAAGGATGTAACTTCGTTCACGGCAGTGCATCCTTATTTTCCAAGTTTATTATTGTACAAGATCGTGGGAAGTCTGTTGAAATTGGCCAAGTTATCCGAGGTTCGCCATAGGTCGAACGGAACCGGGGCTACCTACCAACGTTTCCTGCTAACCCAACAACATGCAGCCTTTCAGCAAGTACACCCCTCGTTAGTAAGTAGATACGTATGTACTTAGTTCCGTACCGCACACTTAAAAGGAGCATTCGTTCTAAGTAGCCGACGATCGTGCAACACACCATATGCGAAGAGCGCAACAAACGACAAAAGGGCAGAAAGTACAAAGAAAAGGAGACACTCGTGAAAGGAGGACTTGTATATGTCACGTACTGCGTGTACAGCGGCCGAGTGCTGATTCTCAAGCTCTTCTTGATCCTCGTAGTCGCTGCTTTGGCTTGGCGATAGTCCTTCCTCGCCGCTACTCCGGCTCTAAAATGTTGATACTCGCAGAAACAGGTCTAATCACGGATATGTAAAGGAGAAGCGGGCTCTAGTTTCGGTCTAGTGGCACGTAAATGCTGTTAGATGTGGTCGGTCGTTATAGAAGAAACGCTAGTTTGAAAATTAGAGAAGAGAAGACAAAGTAAAGAAAAAAGAAATGAAAGAAGAAAAAAACATGAGAAAACAAACGTGAAGAGATACCATGGTATGACGTAGATCGAGAGTACAACAAAATAAAGTTACAGTTATGTGTCGTGAATAGAAAAACAGTTGCTATACGTGCATATACGAGGGTCAGCCCAGAAAGATGTGCATGCCATGAGCTTCTTGGCAGATGAAGCTCGATCATCGCGTTTCAATTGTTCGTGTTATTTGTCTGATTGATTCGATGGTTCTCGATTAGTTGACGATTAACTACTGATGGATTTGAAATAATTTTTTATACCATTTATTATTTAGCATCAGCTGATTTATGTTAGTTTATGCAGGAACATTGATATAATTGAACTATTGATTTACGACAGAAAACAGTGTGAAATATAAATTTTAATTGTTATTTAAGTAATGTGCTTCTTCTTTGAAAAACCGAATTATCTCAAAGAGGATAAGTTTGCAAAATGTGAGAGAAAGTTTTGGTTAGAAAGTTTTTAAGACACTTCTCGTGTAAGGAAGTGAGTGATATCGAATTGTTACGTGTGTATGCGTGAAAGCGCAGGGAACCCAATCAAGTTGAAATAATAACGAGATATAATAAAGTTTATGAAATTTCCAACGGAACATGCCCCGAAGAAAATTTTAAGTGAAATATTGTCTTGCGAATTGAAAGTATGCCTTTATGTACAAACTCTTGATATATTGTTAATAACATAGAGAGAGGCTGAACTTGCGATAAGACACCCTAATACGTAGCAGAAATTGAGAGCAGCGCACTAGACGTTCCAAAACTTTGAATTAAATTTCTGGAAAGTTGCATTCTCAGCCATTCACCGTGAAGTTTATGAAACACGGTTGGCACGAAGGAAAAAAAAAGAAAAGAACTTTCCCTCGTCGAAACACAGCTGAAACTTTGCTTTATTTCATATCCGTAGAGGAGAACAAAATTATTTGCGACAGTCTACGATACTAATATCGTGTAACACTTTTAGTCAAGTAATACTCTATGCAAGAACAAATCAGTATCGTTAAATAATTATTGCGTTTACTCAATTTTTCCAGGCTTCATTACCTATACTATGGTGGCCTATGCTGGTAAACATTAAACATTTACCCAATTCCCTTGCTTAAATGAAACAAAATTCATTTCAATTAAATAACCTAATCTCTAGACTAACAAACTAAAATTTCTGACACGATTTATTACATTTGGTACGCTACTAAAAAAAAGAAAAAAAAAAGAAAAAAATACTTGCGTGTTACAGAAGTAGATAGCAATTGCAGGCCATGAAAATCTACGCAAGTTAATGATACACTTATTTTTAGTACTGGCGTTACGAGTAGATGTATATACGAGTGTATGCAATGGAGCAAAAGTGAGAGTAAGTGAGGCTGTCAGTTCTGTCTGGATCTCTGTAGGGATAGAAAAGAAGGGGCTATATATATTCCGCTTCCACGGTCAAATTATCCTAAGAACGATACTTTACTTGAATAAAAATTCGCAAACACGTTGCACCGTTGTCCTTGCAAGTTGGTTGTAATTTTGTTACCAGTGATTGAGAGGATCTCCCATGTAGAGGCAGGGTGTATAGTATAAGTAGCGTAATGCCACGATGGCGTTGCAAAGATGGACATTCCATTTGAAACATGTACCGAAGGAAAACAGTGTTCTATCATCTGGTTTCTGAGTAGCGAAACATCTGGTGCATGTCTGTCACTCCAGCAGGTGTACGAGTATGCAAGGAAGTTTCAGAACAGCGTGACTTCTGTGACAGATTCTCCTCAACCGTGTCAGACACACCGAGTGACGTGACCGAAACGAAGTCCGTACACATTGTATACGTACGTTGGAGAGTTTGCATTGAACTGACGATTGAATGCTTGCTGGTTAGATACTTGTTAGACAATCTTCTTGGGAGAATATGTTTATTGCAACGATAAAACTGATAAGAGGAAGACACAGAAAGAGAGAGGAAGAGAGAAAGAAAAAGAGAAGGAGGCTAGATTTGCACTTTTATGTGAAAGCACAAAGACATCAAGCATTAAAGAATTGGTGATAATTTTTCATTAATTTCCCCCCAAATTATTTCTCTTTGCTTGAACGAATCAAATAAAAGAAAAAAAAGACATCAGTTAATGGATATCCCTGCAGACCATCTTGTAAATTTAATTTGAAAACTAATTGTTTAAATTGATATTAAATGAGTTCGAGTGGAATAATGGTGATTGGAATGGGATCTGCATGTACCACACATAGACATGTCTACAAATATAATAGTTGCATCACACTACAGCATAGCTTCCAATGTCTGTGATGTAGGTAACAGCGGTAGTAACTGCGACATGATCGCATTATTAGTATTGATAACGTAACGTCAATAGCAATAATACTGGATGGCTACGACGATCGTTGTGACGATCAATTATTGAAAATCAATTAGGTACCAGAATATCGTTTCTATCGGTGTTCGTTTTGAATAGAATCGGATCTTGCTCTTTACACAACTCGTATTTAATCCTTTTCTCACGTTCGTCTCGAAACGTATCCGATCTATATTTGATTAGAAATTCAATTGTACGTAACATATACTTCATCTTGTATATTTTGAGACGTAGAGTCAGTCATGTGTGATACTGGAAATTGTGAAGCGCAGTGTGTTTGAACGTCGCCTTAAGACATCGCGCCACTTAACGCTTTGATAAGAACACGTATATTCGATGCTCTTCGAAAGGAATTTCTCTCATGCGAACTTACCTGGACGTCGCTGCTCGCGTAGTCTCCACTTTCTCGAGAGGCTCTCGAGTGTGTAAGTGGTATGATAGCCGGTGGATTATTGAGACCTTGCGGTACAATGAGACCCCGCATCGTTGATGTTGCTCCTTTTCTGGAACGATCTCGTGGGAGACTGATGTCCCCGGCAGTTCGAAGCGAAATAATTCCCTCGCCTCTATTTTCTGGTCTCAAATTTAACGTGAAACATACTCTGTAATAAAATTGTTTGCTCTCATCCTTTCAACGCTCTCGTACGCAACTGATTTGAATGCGTTCGATCAACCACCGTACACGAATTAACCGAAACTCGAAATTGCGTTAAAATTATCAATATCAGAATTATAATTGAATTATAAACTGAGTTAATTAAAATTATATGTACTCGTATACATATATCATTGCATAGAAATATACTAATTTTACCTTCCATTTTGTATAGTCGCAGTTGGCACGGGACCACCGCTTGCTCCCATTAGGAAGTCCTCGGGATCCGACTCGTACGGGGGTTCGTCGTACCAGTGTTGACCTCCGGGTGCCAGACCAAGTCCACCTCCGCAACGCGCGTCCTCGTCGTACATATAAGTGTCATCTACCGCGTTAAAAGTATCGTTCGTAAATGTCGCGAAATAACACGATCTTCGAGTGTTTGTTCCTGTTTTCCTCCGCGTGTTAAATATTCATTTAAAATAATACAGGTGTCAGGCAGAGGAGTAGCGTTAAGCGTATTTTTCCGTTTCGCGAGTAACGCGAGGAGTACAGTGAAATTTTTCTAAGAGAAACACCGCGTGCCGCTGGCTCTGGCAAAGCGTGGCGCGTTGCTGTGGTAATGCATGGTAATTCATAAAGCGCGAAGACCTCGAGTGGCGTTGCCGCGAAAGGCTGGGCGAAATCGAGCGTCTGAAAAGTGCGCGCGCGTGTGGGCGCGAGAAAAAGCCAAGGGGATCGAGAAAGCCGGTCGCGGAGAAAGCAGTCGACGGCCGTTGACGATAACGAGATTAGCTGGCAGGCTAGCACACGGGAAGGGCTTCGTACACCGTGCCTCGCGTTGCCTTTGTCGACAGCACGATCGCAAATAAAGCCTCGAGTCAGTGATAAATCGGCGATACGAAATATAAAAATTGTTTTCTATCCCTGGCAGAATCACTGGCAGTTGCGCGAGAATGCTTTGCGTTTAGCGTCGGGGGATGGCGTCGGTTAGACGCTAAAGATGCGAGGTAAGCGCACTCGTCGAAAGTTTTTCCGGGCGTTGAGCAATTTTTGCTCGGGAAGCAATTTCGTTTTTGACAACGACCGCGGGGGACAAACGCGGTTAACGAGTCTCTGTTGGCCGCGAAGAAGCAAACAAAGTGTCAGGCGTTTGGGAGTTGATTCTTAGCTCGTGTAGACGCGTGCACGGGTTGTTCGAGATGGACATTGGCGTATTCTGACAGAGGCACGTACACGCAAACAAGACCGAGGCCGTGGCTTAGACGTGGTTCGAGCGTAGTGGGTGTAGTAAGTTGCATGGAGACAGGACGACAACTAGCTAGAGGTTACACTCCTTGACGTACTCACCTCCAGGGAGCTGACCTCGTCCGTCCCGACCAAGCTGCATTAAACCCTGCCGAATATCCCTCAGTATCTGAAACAGAACAATAACGAGGGCATGAATCAACCAACATCCCGCTATGATTAGACGTGACCAACGCGTGCGTTAATTTACCCCGATGATCTTGTCGCTGGAGCTTGTCGAAAATGCGAATGCATTAATCGTAGACGAGCAGCGTGTTAAAATGGAAAATTGCTCTGGTGATAGCCTAAATTTGAATAAATTTACGAGATTCGAAATTTTCGCGAGCGTCTCGTCGGAGCGAGGGATTTCTGCGCACCCGGTATCATATTAATCACATGTAGTTCGAATCAGGGACGAGGGTTAGGGAAGGGGAGAAAGGCAGAGAGGAAGGAAGGAAAGGTGAATGACGAGGATAGTTGACGAGGTGGTCGCCCACGGGATTATCCCGCAGTTCGTCGTGCGGCGAAAGAGAAGTCAACCGGTTGGTGTAGAAAATAGAAGGTGGGGAATAGGGTGGAAAGAAAGAAGGTCCTCCCTGGGGAGCACTAAACCTACCAAGGTAGAAGTGATACTAAAACTTTTACACGAATACCGACCTTTATTTCCATATTGTTCGCAGCCTCAAAGGAAACTCCCCGCTTTATTTCTTCCTGTCTTTTTCTGCCCGTCTGACAAGCCCAGGGCCAAGACCAGGCAGTTTCGGCCAATTTCTGGGAGACCCTTTTCACCCCCTTAAATTTCCTAAAAGGACGGGACTAGCTCTCCTCGCATATGCGTGCACGGAATCGTCAGTTTCGCGTAATTAAAATTCGGAACCCGACCTCGCTTACTATATATGTATACATATGTATAAATATATATATAGATATATACTACGACTACCCTTGGTCCTTTCTTTGTCACATTTGTACATACATTGTTGCCGTTTACCATCCCCTGAACAAACGTTACCTATGTAGCTTTGCAACAACGTATTTCTGAAGATAATCCATACAGCGATGTAAAATTTGGAACTTTCGCTGGCCTTCGTGTTTTCGTATCCCTTTTTTTATATCTATTTGCTTTAACTTGCCAGGTGTATTGCTGGCGGAAGAAATAAAAGGGAGGTCGTAAAAGCAGGCAAGTGTCAACGCGTAAATGTTGGAAACGGCTAGACGAACGAATTGACCTAAACGTGAAAAAATAACGATCCCAAGTCTCGTTCTGCAGGAAGACACGCTTTGTTTACGCGAGAAAAATAGCAAACGTTTCACGAAGGAATGGAAAATTGTCGGTTCGTACTTCTCTTCGTTGACATTCGGGTAAACGAGATTTCATTAGCGGATGGACGAAAGTGGGGAGTAAATTTCAATTTGAATTGCACTCACCTCTTCGTGTTCTTTATGAAATCGCTCCTTCTTCCTCAACGCCTCTTGAACTTTCAACTGAAAAACGTAAATCAATAATAATAACAACATCCACTGTCTTTATATTAAATTTATATTTAATTAGTCTTCACACGATGTCTACGGATATTTGCATAAACGTGAGAATTGTACCCTGTGTATGGTCTCCTCGAAGCTGTTCGGTTGACCGCCGTTCATTTGCAAGTATCTTAATCGGTCGTAGTCTCTTGGATCCACCATAGATCGTAGAATCGTGTGTCCCATGTCTGGTCCTAGACCCAAACCACTCTGCAGTACGCTGTCTGGTGTGTCCACCTATGATGGGCAAACGAAAGGGTGCAAAATTATTTTATTACAAGGTATCCTTATTTAAATGCGAACAGAAAGATAACAGTGTTATTGTACAAATATGAAGTGATTCTAAAGTACAGTATTGAATATATAAATATTTGCATATGTATTATACTCTTGCCTGTAGCATATAAAGGCAATTGGCATAAAGGCCAGGGCATAAATCAAAGTATTACAACGTGAGATGGATGAGCACCGCCCTACTTTCACCTTTGACTCGTGCTCGAAACAAACTTCTTAATGCAAACTGGAAATTTTACGTATCCGCGATCACCACCGTCGCAATCGGAAGCGCGCACAGAGAAAGTTTCTCGAGTAAAATAGTTAACGGCGGCGAGTTGCACACGCGTGGACGGAGGAAAATGGTTTCCGAATAATACACGCGGGCGCAGCACTGCCCCCGACGAACGCGAACGAGCGACTGGGAAAATCGTGGCTTATTAAGGTAGCCGGAAGCAGCGAATCTCGAAGGTCGAGACTGGAGAAACGAACACGGTGCGACTATTTACTTATGTATCGGTCGAGTCCGTGTTGTGCCGCGGGTTTCTCATCCTCTCGAATGCTCTTTGGAGGCAATCGAAGATTGAACTAGTCGAAGTCGGGTTTAATGTTAGACTCGACGCGAATGTTCGCAAGCGAAACTCCTGATGGAAATTAAAGGAATAGAGGCTGCTGAGATAAGACTGAAACATGCGAAATCTATATACGAAACGTGAAAGACGGTTGTTCGATTTTACTAATGCTGGAAATCAATGAAATATTTAACGCATTAAGTCACCTGCTGTGAAATCGGAAATAGAAATTTCTAGGAGATGTCTGATAAATAAGAAAAGTGGTTTGAAACGGAACGAATGAGGAAAGCATCGAAATACAATACTTTGGTGATTATAGAGGAGAATAATCTATCGTACATATAAAAGTCACATAGAATAGAAATACAAAATTCTGGATAGTACACCACCGAACCGTGCACGTAAGTCTCAGCGTGTATCCTGCAATATTGGAAGCTTGCAGCGCAAAATTTCTGGTCACGGCACTGCGATAAAAGTGCTTTTCAATAAAGAATCCTTTGGCTGCCATCGCGGAGGGGATGTTGACTTTTATACGAAACAAAAGGATTCCGAAGAAAAGCAACTAAATAGGATTGAATTAATACGAAATTCTAAATTGTCAAAGGGTGTAATTTTCAAACGCGTCGTTCCTTTTTTTCTTCCAAATAAAATTGGGGATAATGGTAAGTCTGGAAAATTGTATTTTCAAGCCGAACGAAAGGGGTATTTGCGTTGTAGGTGGTTCTTGTGAAACAATTGGACAGGGACGTTCTATTCGCAAACGCAGTACCAGCGGACGTTATTACATGAAAATGTTCTTAAGGAAACGTATTTCAGTCGGGGCACGCGGATTGCAGTTCGAAATTACAAAAGCAGCCGCCGCACGAAATGCATGTCCTTCGATACCGCCAGCCCAGGTATTGTAAAGAAAATTCTGGTCACGTGTCGCGGCGTGTCACTCAGGTAAAAGCGTTTTGCGATAAAGAAATCTGCGGCTTCCTTGGACCAGATGATTGTGTCGCGACAATATTGCGAATTTTGGATGGAAACCCAGATGAATACCGAATATTCCCAGATTATGCAATCATTTCCATTTAGATTAAACAACGTCTGCGTTAAATAATGCGATGTTATAACATGATTTGTCAGTGCTTTAAATATAATATATACTCACAAATGAAAAAGTAAGATTGGGATTGTCCGATTTCTTTTGAAAGAGATACTTTGAATGGAATTTCACGGAACATTATTATTCTGTTATTGCTCATAAAAGAAACGAGAGTAATCTCCGCAAACGTCATCGAACCACGAAGACGATGTGTACACATCGTAACGATCTAATAAAACTCAAATCTACGATGTGGCGTCGCGACGGTTCGCGTTAACGTCTCGCGAGACAGGCCATGTGACATTGACGAGTAAGGGTAGAAGATCGTCGACGGGATAACACGCGGAATTCCATGCCATGGAACATACGTGTACTTAGGTATTAAACTGAAGAACAGACTGTAATTGAAAAGTACAATTATTCTCTTTCGCATTGTTTCCAGTAAAGTTTCTTAGCTGTTTAATAGAAACATCCTTTTCAGTCTCCTCTCGGTAGTTTTCTTGAAAATAATTGACCTACCTAGAGCTATTATTCATCTGGCATTGTCGCCTTTATATTTTTCGTAGAGGGCGGAATATTTTATATTATATCGTGCACCTAGATCCATTCTGTTCCCACGTTCCACGTGGCCGTGTCTAGTTTCGATAAGTATGAAATATCCCCTTGCATTTTCGAAAAAGCAGCAGAATTCCGAAGCCACCTGGAAATATGGACACCGCGCACACGTGTGTCTTTTTCGAAAGATAGAGAATTTTTCTGGGCGCGTCATTCGATGCAAATGAAACCGCGTGGTCACGGAGAGAGAGAGCTATGGTTCTCGTCAAAATGTTTTACGCGATACGGAAGGTATACGTCATGAGTACGCGATCATATTTCATGCAAATTTGGCATACCGTTCCGCGACAAGTAGCTCGCGCACTGCCGATTTTTATCATATTTTATCACGAGCCGAACAAGTGGGCCAAATATTCGGTGCGCTTGATTTTCCTTTTGGCACGCGTATTCACTCGTTAATTAAAAATTTCGCTGCATGATATGTATAAAAAAAAAAGAAACGAAAAAAAAACTGATCGCCAACCCGGTATCCGATGTTATATTTCCAATACAGAGGATTATCAAATTTAGAACGGAATATACACTGAACTATTTCAAACGCATCTCGCGGGCTTTTGTGTTTGAAAAATACCTTTTTCCACCCCCGACAGTTTGATTACGAGCTTATACGCGTCCATCGGCAGCAGTTTACACAAATCAATTCTAGGCTAAGCTATGCATGCACGCGTGATCGACGCGTAGCATTTAAATTGCACGTAATTCGGTAATAAATTAACGCGTTGTACCTCGACCGTATAATTATACGCGCAACAGTTCATTTTCGTCCTACGGTTTTATCGGGAATCAGCGATTTTAAGCGAAAGGCATGAAACTGCGCAATTAACCATCGATTCTTCTAAATGCATTGCTTTTTGTATTATACGAACAAACGTAAATTTACTTCGTTAACCAGGTTCATGTGATACCGATCGTTGATCGTGTAATAAAAAAAAGGGCAATTGATTATTGTTAATTTACGAAAATTGAGTTGAAAATATCAAGTAAATTTCGTCTACGATTGACATTAGCGATTCGCACAGAATCAGCCACTGTTGTAGATCTCGTTCGAAATAACGAAAGATAAAAAAGCGTCCTTTTATTTGCAACTTGCAACGTTTTGAATCTGTACTGTAATATAAATTAAAAATGACAAACCGACAGCGCAACGGATGGCAAAATGAAAATCGCATTTAATTCGACTAAAAACGGTGGGGACAAAGGGAGAAAGGGAAAGGTTAGAATAATAGATAAAACATTGGAGAGAAGGAGAAAGAAGTCGTCATTAAGGAAACGAACACGTGGAAAAGCTGGTTAGGAGTTCTGGTTGAAGAGCCGTGGCCAGAGAAGAGCGGAAGGGAAGCGGAGGAGTGGAAGAAAAGGGGAGGGCGAGAAAAGGGCGAAGAGAGCGAAAGGATTGAAAAGGATTGGATCTCGGCAGAAGCCCCGAAGGCGCGCACTGATATCTTGTTTAATTAAGCAGACTCGAAAGTGCGGCCCGGCATCTTGTCGTGGTAAGAAGCCGACCCATTGTGGAACTCAAAGTTTCCATCGGACGGCACTCACCACTAAAGAAACCACACTACCCTTCTTTTTCTTCTTCTTCTTCTTCTTCTTCTTCTCCTTATTTTTTCCCCTCGCCTCTTTCTTACCGTTTTTGTCCATTCTACTAACGAACGCCGACGCCGAATCTTCCGCGTCCAAATACTGATACACGTCTTTACGTTCCTCGATGGACATTGCGGTGGTACTGATTCTACCAAGCGTATACGAGAAAATTTCCATACGAAAATCCACGACCCCGCGTATTTACCATAAAGTAGACTCGAATTTAGTCCCATTTTGTTGGATGCGTTCTGTAGAACACGTTTCAGGATTGAAGAATTTCAAGAGATTTGTTCACGAGGAATACACGAGGTGAGAACAAATGTCTACGCTGGAACACGATAACGGCTGGCAGTCACGCTCTGACAGAAAAAGATCACGTCGAAGAGAGGGCCGATAAACTTGTTGTTCCCATGTACCGGGAACAGCTACAAGCGGGAGAGGAGCAAGATCGGGACCGCTAACGAATAGCGTGAGTGCTAACGACCGATGCGGTCCACTGGCCAGTTTGCTGGAACGTGTGTGCAAGGATAAGCGTTGATCCTTGATTACGTGTCGAAGGTGGAGCACGAGCGATTGGCCGGAGTGTGGGATAAACGGTTTTTCCGCGGAGAAAATGGACATCCAGAAAGCGCCGCGCGGATAAGCAATTTCCGTCCAAGTTACAGCAGAGAAATCTGAGCCTTCGAATGCCCTGTTTTCAGGCCATCTCCAGGGAAAAGATCCACGGGGTGTATTTAACGAAGCGCTTCTAAAACCCGTTCGACGCGAGAAGTAAACTGATTCGTTTAAAAGGGATTCTAGAAATATTCGAGAATATTCCAAATATTCGAAAGAAATTTCGAACGACAATTAGTTCGTTAGCCGTAGCGCGAAAGAAACGATCGATTTCAGAAAATCTGCTGCTCGCGGTCACTAATTCGTATCGTCGATGGGATTCGGTGGCGAAAGGAGCACGAACGTGTTCAAACGAACCGTCTAGACAGCTCGCAATCGATGAACCCCACTTTAGAGAAATCTCACCCGGTGGAACAGCGTCGCGTGAACCGCGTTACCGCGTACGTGCCGAACCGTGAGTACTTAGAGGTTGACGCCGCGCGAGCACCGCGCGGGGCGGCACAATTCTACCGTTTCTTTTATTTCCTTTATCGACGTTTCATCTGGTTGGGTACATTTACTAATTAGAACGAGCTGCTGGCAAAGCTGTACGAGCGTCGCTGTTCAGACAAGAAAATTACGGGGGCCGTGACATTGAGACTTTCATCGGTGGGACGGGGCGAGCGGGGCGGGACGCGAAGGGGTACGAACGGGTGAAAAGGAAACAACACGTACGCGCGGAAGCCCGTGAGAGAGACGGAGCGACGGTCATTTTGCAAGCTCGAAGAGGTGACGAGGACAAAAAGATCCGGGTAGAGGGTGAAAGAGGACGAGTAGAGAAAGGAAAAGAGCTCAAGAGACGACCGAGAGTGATGTACTATATCGATCGCACCTGAAACACCCACCTTTTTCTGCCGCGGTCTGGTCGCGTCGTTTTTTCTTTCCCTCGTTTTTTCGCTTTCCATACCCCGCTACGTGCATCGATAGAAACAGTGAAACGCACCGTGAATCCTTTTAACACCTTCCGTATCAGCCATTCGCCGACGCGGAATATTTATAAGTTTCATTTCTTTCGCCGCGTTCCGGGAATGAATCGCGCAAAAAAGAAATTGGTGACGTTTTAATCAACGAGCTGGATGCTGTACAATTTTTCACATTTTTTTTTTTGCCTGCAAGGGGCACAACCGCGTTCTCTTGAGATCGGCGCGAAAGTTTCCATCGTGGACGCATGCATCGCACGAAGCCACTACGAGGTCGTACTTCGATGGACAGACTACTCGCAACTCTATTTCTTTGTTCACAACTGGTACGCTCGCAAGTTGAACCGTGTATGCCATGCGCTGTACAGTCAAAGCGTCAAAGTTCAAAGTTACAACCACCACAAATCCTATCCTGAAAGCATCCACGTGCGTTTTGATACTTCAGCCGAAGCTTGGATACAAAGAGATCATTTTGTCTGCTGGATTAGCCCCCCTAATAACGTGAAACGTACAAGTTCGTGAATGGTCAAACGATACCCATCCACGAGGATGCATAAGCCTGAGGATCGTTACACGTACTTCGAAATCAACCGATCGTTAACTCGTCTTGTCTCGCAGCAAGAACAAGGCCGTTACTGTTTCATAAAACAATTTTCTTCGTCTCTCTATCCGTAGAAAACCCGCAGAAAAATGTACTGGCATACGATCTAACAGTCGACTACGATCAACAGTTGGTACGCGAGAAATGAACGCAGAAAACCGTGGTTAACTCTGCTCGTCGCGCAACATTGGCAAGAAAGACTATGAAAGCTGAGCAGAAGCGATAAACCGTGCCGGTGTGTGTAATCGAAACGCAGCGGGATGGTGGCGGAGTGCGTCCAATGAATATGAAACAGTCATTAGCGCGTCAATCCGAATCACTTAGGAGCATGCAGTAGCCAGCAGTCAGGGTGGCAAGCGTGGAGGTTGTAGGTGCATTGAAATGCATTGCCTCGAGACCGGTCATAGACATTAGACGGTGGTATTCTCGTGACTCTCGTATCCTAGAAACAGGAGCAACCTTGGAACGGGAAGATCACCCCAGCAGCCGCTGGGTTGCTACCACGAACGATAAAATTGTCACGGCGTTCGCACGTTCGTCCCCTTTATTGGCCAGTCGTAGATCATCGATAACGCGAGATTGCTCGACAACTCTGAAACGTAACCTGCCGTTGTTCTCGCGCGAAACTGTTTCGGTTACGAGCATCGAGTGCTTTCGCGAGCTGATCGTCAGATAAACGGAGCTTCGCGAAAGGACACGTATCTGTGCTTCGGTTATACCAGATGGTTAAACAAATTTGTCTGAAAGTCACGATCAACTAGGAAAAAACTGGTCCGTTTTCATTTTAAAGTTACTTCTTTTATATTGTATGAGATAAAAAGAAATTGAAAATTTGTAGTAGTGATTAGAGGGGTTGATACAATCGCGAGACTCGATAAAGGAGGACTTTATCTCATATTACAGTTTCATTGCAGTTTATATGCTCGGTTTATGTACAGTAAACTCGGGATCCATTCCGCAGCAGTTGATGCTCGAAGATCTGTCGAGTTCCGGCGATAGTTTGCCAGACTTTTCAACTGTTCCGAACCAGAAGGCAAAGGGATAAATTTAATGAAACCGATGCTGATCCTGGAACTTCGTAATCGTTCCGCTAGTCCGTCTACCCGTGGTTCAGCAATGAGTTACAGGATATATCGCGAACCGTCGCGACATGTATGTACACACTAATTTCGAAAGTTAGATTATTACGGTATGTACATAATCAAAATGCAAATTCATTAGTTGAACCTCCCCGGGAGTGTTTGAATTTGGAGATGATTACACAAAGCGTTCATAAAATATATTCGCGAGTAAAATTATTAGTTTAACCGATCGTAGGCTTGGGGATGAAATACCGGTGACGAGGGGGCGCTGGGATTCGGTCTTACTCGTTCCACGTTTCAATTCGTTTCTGTCTTTACCAAAAACTCGCGGCACGCCCCGTAAAAATATACGGGCCCAAAATCAAATTTTCGCTTCCTCTGCTATTCAAATCATTGTTATCTGCACTTTGAACAACCGGTGATGGTTTGGGTCACCGGGTCAACAGCCGAGTGTATTTCACCCTCTCAGCAATCTTAGAATTAGCATATAAAACGATCCACCGTGCATTATTTATGTTCGAGTGTGGACTTTTATAAATTCGTTAACACACATTACCAGTTCCACTGTATGCACCTTTTACCATAAGTAAATAACGCATTTGTCCACGAATTTTTGATCTCGATTCGTATCGATTCGCATCGATTGGCAACCGATTCGGCGCTTGTTCCATCGCGTTTGCGTCGCGTTTAAATTACAGCTGATGGTATTCTCCGTATCCGGGAAAAGTGAATTGTATATTTTGCCATTAGATTTCCATACGCGTCATCGGGACAGCTGGCAGGAGCGAAGCGAAAACAAGACGAATAGCAATGTGCGGTCAGTGGTGTCGACAAGAGACAGCCGTATCACCGGTGACAGTTAGCTGTATTCTGTTCAGCTGGAATCTGGGCACGGCTCGTATCCTCCGAGAACTCGTCGCAGCTACCAGGACATCCTGCCAGACAGCGAGATGCAACACGGACTGCGGTTACGACAGCGAATTCGTGCAACGGTTGTGGTTGTCCTAGGCGATTGTATTCGTGATAATAATAATAATAATAATACTAATAATAATAATAATAATAACAATAATAATAATAATAATAATAATAATAATAATAATAATAGCGATCCTGTCTACAGGCGTTTGTCGCGAGTCACATTCAATTCGCACGATAGAAATGTAACGCGTTACCTTTTGCTAGTAAATAGATTAATTAAGAGAATATATTTATATTTGAGGAGATCAGCTGTAGGAAAATGCAAGGGTGACAGAGGCGTAAACGGAAATCCGAGAGAGGACGTTGACAGCAGGAAGCTTTTTTGTACGTCAAAGGACTTCGGTCGGTTACTTTCACGATAGAGAAACGGTTGACCAACTTTAATGCCCCGTCTCTCTGCACTCATCTGATGGAAGCTGCACTCTCGCCGTGGCTTACGTCGTGATTCCTTCTATCATCCGGGCATGATTCAATTTTCTCCCCTAATAGGTTAACGCAGTTGAACTCTTTTCTTCAGAGAGTCACGGAATTTGTGGCCTAGTAGAGAGAGAAAGAGAGAGAGAGAGAGAGAGAGAGTGGTCCGGTGATCGTAGGATGGCCAGCGGTTTCAGGACCGTGCCGCCGCTCGTGTACGCGCGCTTCATCGAGGGCTCTCGAGGAAATTTCATTCCAAGTACTATCAGGGTCCGCGATACTTTGTACCGAGCCCAAAGCGAGAGGAATGTCTTTGAGTGCTTGTTACGAGGTGTGTAACTGATCCCTCTGTGTGCAAGCGGTACGATATACCTGTTGTACTTTAGTTATCAAATAAAAGGAGGGTTGAAAAATGTCGTTTAGCGATTTATAAGTCTTGTTGGTTTCAACGCAGTTCACTCGAAAGATAAAACGTTTTATTTTCATATGCTTTTACGTATTTTATGTATCTTCTCGTCTTCTTCGGTCTTATTTTGCAGAGAGCCAGCCTTATTTTTATTTACCGAACGAAACACGTTCGTAACGTCGATCAACTTACCGTGGAAATTTATTTCACTTCACGGAGACGAAGTGTATTTGTTTTCTCTCGCAGATAGTCGGTTCGAAAATATCCGTAAAGTTATTTGGCGAAGGGACGAAAATCGTGAACGACATTAGACCCTCGACGTCGCATCGGTGAATCGTAATCTCAGGAGTCCGAATTATCAGCATCCAGGAATTCAGTAAATCGCAACGGCACATGGGAAATCTTGGAAATCTTTAATCCTCCGAGGCGTGCCCGCTCACTTCGCTGATGTACATTGATTTCTCTACCAACGAACCAGAAGTAATGTTCGAATTTCTCACGTACCGATGCGTAACTCCCATTTCCTTATCTATTCTTCCCGCCACCCTAACCGTGTCTCATAGCAATTTCGTAAATGAAATATACCCAGACAGCTTCGTAAATTCACCATCGACATTTCGTGAAACGTATCACGCTAACGACACGTAGCTTAACGAACGAAAGATGTTGGGATTTTAATAAATCCTTTCTTGGCTACTGACGATCGTTCGGAGGACGTGAAGTCGTACGATGGTAAAAAATTCTAGGGGTAATCCCACAGCTTAAAATGAGACAGAGGTCAGGGAAAACAGGATTACGTTCGAGGTTTCATTTTCCAGCAAAGCGTCTGTGAAAATCCGTTAAGCGTGTCTTCGCTAATGGCAAGGGGTACTGGTAATGGGCTCCTGTCATTAAGCCCGCGTATGCACGTGACACATTTTCGAAGTTCTCTTCCTGGTAACTTTCAGACGCAGAGAAACGAACCCTCGAACGCAACTTTGTTATTCTTGATTTTTACGTTGTTTTAACTTCCAGAGTCACTCGTCGAAGTTTCTACTAACGATGTCGAACATCTGGCATCTCTCGCGCCAAGTTACATGCACCGTAGGTACTTGATTAGAGGCTGGTGAAAGTTGAAGAAGAGAAAATGGGATGATTTGAAAAAGTTTATCTTCTTATTGCCCCCTACTTCTTCGTAATTGCGACGAGGCACACGAACTGCGTGGACGCGGTTATTTCCTTAACGGGAACCGTGGAATTATTTTCACGTAGATCAGTTAATAACTTCGAGATGAACTGAACCACGAATATCAAATTTCAAAGAGTACGCGGCAGATACACGGTGCAACGATTTCCTCTTTTTCTCTTCAAACTGCGCGCTGTGAAAAAAAGAATGTGGGTCAGAATCGAGAGTAGAAAAGGTACAAAAGAGCAAGAGCGATTGGCTCGTGTAAGTAAAGGTTTGCCAGTAATTGTAGAGGCAATCGATTCTGAAAGTGAATCGTAAAATTACAAGTTCCAACCCGCGGGTGGCGAATTACTCGCGCAGTAATTTCACGACGTTTGATTAATGAAAGGCGCGCCAGCAAAAGTTACCGATGGCCACAATAAAGCGTGCAACGGTTCGTTCCGTTAAAAAGTATAAAATCGGTTCAGAAGGACCGATCCAAGTGAAATATTCACCGTGTAAACTCTTGGTTCATCGAAATTACACGATACAATAAATAACGCCAGAACAGTGTTCTAACAATCAGAACAAAAAAAAAAGAAATTCATTGTAACGACGTCAGTTTTTAACGGTGACATTTCTAATTTTCAATCGGAACAACGGCTAGAATTTACGAATCGAGTTTTACGGCTGCGCGAATATGAGTTATCCATGAAACAGTGTTAAACAGTGCCGCCAGGTCGTGTCCCGCATTCCTCTGTCACGGCCTCGCTGACGGGATTTAACGTGCATGGAAAAAAAAAGAACATACTGTTTCGAGAACAATTTCGATGTACTCCGTACAAGTTGTCGCCTTGAAACGTTTATCCCGGTCGATGTTCTGCTATTCCCAGCGAGTACCAAACTCGCGAACATTTTCATTCGAAGCAGTAACTTAAAAGAGATAGCGTATCGTGGTATAAAAATTGAAATTAATACCTGTTGTAGCTAATTTCTGACGTCTCACTACCTACGCGTCGAACGTGAAAAGCTCGTAATGGGAACTGGTATTTAAGGAGGGGTTGCAACAAACGACAATCTTCTGTTGAAGCTGATAGTTTAATTCGACAGTTGATTTGCGAGATTGACAATACTGGATGTTATCGCGAGGCGAGTAGAAAACAGTTTAGGACTGACCGACTGACCGACTGACTGACTGGTTGGCCGACTATCCTTTTTTGTGGAGTCTGTGTGGATGGAGCTGTTAACAAAATTGAAATTAATGATTCCCCGTCGTCCCCTTTTCGCTCGCGGTCAATTTGGGTCTGCTGTTCGCTTTTGAGTCCGCACCTCGTCGAGGGCCCGCGCTCGACCGGAAGGTATATTATCCCTCCAGTTTCCCCACCAGAAAACTGTACAACTGTCGCGACGCCGAGCAAATAGTTCCCGAGCGTGTTTCTATTGCGTTACAGAAAAATCCCGAAATTGTTACAAACTTGTCCGGGACCAAAGTTCTGATGGTTTTTCTCTCACGCGTGGAACTGAAAGCTGGATTCGAGCGAAGTTTCCGCTACTACGTATCGAAAATATAAATCGTCCCGATATTTTAAACGTGCACGATATTCGCGGACGTTCGCAACTTTAAGCAATTTCGCTTAAATTTCGAGAGGTAGCAGCACTGCAGCAGGGCTGTTCTCAAGAATTTCCATACCTCCCTTAATTAAGCCACCACGAGTCAACGGTTCATCGCGTTTAGAAAGAAAAGAAGACGCATGGTAAATTTCGTTTCTCCATCGAAATGTCTCGTTTCGATTGAATATTCTTACTGAAATATCTTACGCGATTTCAGCACCACCGCGAATGTAACATCTTCTCTGCTTACCGGTCTCATGTCTCACCGCTTTTCGCTTTCGCTGGTTGCTAATTGCACGGTTGAAAACGTGCTAGCACGATTTCTTCGGCAACAATTCTCTCTGTTCTCGTGGAAATTACCAGGTTCGTGCATAAAGCGTGACGACGCTGTCTAAATTACGAGCGAAAGGTGAGAGACCGTAGTTAAGTGAAGAATACATAGGAAATCTGAATCGGCAGCGGTAAATAGTTGTCTCTGCGAAGTGGGATTACGGTTCTGTACACAGATGCACACTTACTCTTTGCGGTACTCCCATTCTCGCTCGACCATGCCTCGGAGAGCCTTGAGCTTGAGCTTGTTTCTCTTTCCTGTGCGTCTTTAGCCCTCGAAGCAGCCTCGAAAATGTCGTTTTCTTCTTACTCGTTGTTTGCCCTTGTTCTAGAACGACAAGAAAAGAGGGACGAGACGTAAGTACAAAGGAACACGGATCGTACTCGAACAATTTAATATTTAATTTACGCGTATTCGAGGGTTCCCATTTTATGCGGACCGCGATATTATTCATGGCTGGCGCGCGTTTTATGCCCTCTGGACGAGAACGATTTCTCCCTCGGATGGAGATTAATAGTTTCGATACGATTTTCTTTCGCCCCTAACTCTTTCGCGCAACAAAAAACCACGGTACTTTACATTTCTTGCTGGGAGAGAGCTCGTACCGGTTACGCGCTTGTAACGCGGCATCGCTTAATGTTTTCCTATTATACCAGCGGGGACGAAGCGAAAAGTACACGTAAGCTTTTAAGCGTCGAAGCTTAGCTTGCGAGGTATTATCATAGAACCATAAAATGCCCGTCTCTTGCCATCGTTAAGAACTGATTTTGCGATTAAAAGACAAAAAGAACGGAGCCTCGAAGAGTCCTCGAGTGGAGTTCGTTTAGCATAGGAATTGGTGAATACGGCGAAATACCGGGAGAAACGTCGAAAAATTCGTTGAAATTGAAAATTCTCGTTTTATCATAAAACGAACTCGCACAGAATTTCGTCTCCGTTCAACGACCGATTATGAGTATTGATTTCTCGTTAGGCTCTCCTTTGTCTTACAGATATCCGATAGACGACAGGCGTGGAACTATTAATCAATCGTCTTCAAACTAGCCGACGAAGGGCTATCTGTGATATCCATTCAGAAACGAATATACTACGAACGTATTTCAAATCCATTTCCATAATTCTGCAAAACTTATGCGAATCCGCGTCGCGTCGTACGTGTGGATTCGAAAATCGTGACGCACGGTGTTCCGATTCCTTTTCGGAGACCGCCCCTTGTTCGAGGACGACGCTCCACGACTGCTGTTCCGAATCTCGCAAATAATCGAATGAATCGGAGTTAGCCGCGACATCGCTATCCATTAATGGATAATCCAGGCGTGCTGTTAGTTACCCTGACTACCATACTCGGCCCTCTCGCCCTGCCTCGCGACAGTATATTGTATTAGCGTCGACGCATCCGTTTATTAGCACCGACAACAGCGCCATCTAATTAGCCACCTTTGCGCGGTGAATGTTAGCTGAAACGAATTATCATGCTTCCACCTCGACGCTCATCGCGAAGCTGACTCGTAGAACACGCTGCCCGCGCTGCTGTTAACCATCCTCTCTGTCCCCGACACCCTCCTAACTGACTACTATTTCATTTGATTACCTAATCGACACAACTATCCGTTTCGATCAAATGGTCAAATACGTTAGTGGTAATTGGTTGTCATGTAGCAGTTACTGTACAATTAAGGGATGTCCGGGTCAGGAGCGTTGCGCGAACCCCGATCGTCTGATCATCTGAAATTCCCGATTCTGCTACGCGGACTAATTTCATCCGGCTAAATATCGCGGTGATAAATGTAGATATCTCTGTCTGCGAATAGGATGCGCGTGGGTCGCTGACGAGCGGTTAAAAACACCTCCAAGTCCCGCGATTAAGATACACGGCGTATAAAACCAAGGATCGCGGAACTCGTAAATTCACTTCACGTCCCGTACGAATAAACGTACTTACGCTGCTGCGTGCGAAATAACAGTCTCCACTCTTGTTTTCACCATCGCTAAATAGAATTCAACATTCCCCGCGATATCATAAAATAACACCGCTACATCCGCCGCGGCGTTCTCCCCGTCCTATTATTTAGCTAACCTTTTTTCCTGATTACGCTCGAAGCACGTCGCTCCTCGTTATGAAACGCCGCGAAAATTCTACCGAGAACTGTTATTCCAGCGAACGGAACCGAGTCTCGGTTGCGGTTGAACGTACGATAAAATAGCAAGATCTTCCGGCGAATACCGTACAAGAAGCGTGACAGATCGTTGTCGAGTCCAACGGAGGTAACGAAACAACGACCCGTTAATTTCGCTCAACTAGTTAACGAATAGAACTAATAAGCGTTAGCTCAGAACGGAGATGCAGGTGGAAACGCGTTCAGCGCGTCAGCTAGCCTCGTCGACGATTTAAACGTTGTCGTCGATCTATTATTTCAAAATGGATATCGTGCGTGTGTGCGTACCCGCTCGAGCGTTTTCCATGAAATCGTTGGAAAGTTTTAACGTTCAGCGCAATCATTGGCAGAAATTGGGTCCCACCGAATGCGTACCGCAGATCGTTAAATCCAGCTTTATTGTTACGCGCTATATGCACGGGTGCAGATAAATTCGAACGACGGCTGCAATGCTGGTCCGCGACGTGCGTACGTGTCGGCGTGGGTGACGCGAATTCGGAAATGACGCCCGGCTATCTGCGATATTCGACGATGCGAATCATTCCGATCGACTTCGTGTAATCATAGCGAACACCTTCTTGTTCTGGAACTCTCAACCTTCTTGCATCTATCTTCGTTTCGAGGATCGTTATTTAAAGCCAATGAAAGTGAATCGACTTGGCTTTTATTACGGAAAATCGACGAACTCGGCACCACTGAAATAAATATCTTTTAACGGAGGATCAGACCAGTTTAGTCAAAACACTCGTCTCTCAAGGTGTCAAGAATAAAATATGGAATAGTAACCGATCAAATCGGGCGAAGGATATCGTTCCGAGTTATCTTTGATACGCACCCCGTTGGACGGGCTACGAATTCACCGGAATTCGTTACTATTCCGCGGAGGATCGTTCGTATTTTACGAAACTGGATAGCGAGCAGGCGGAGGGGACGATAGACGCGAAGAATACAAGAGACTCGCGGGAGCCAGGGCGGAAATGTCGACTCGTAATATCGAAAATATATATCGCCAGGCCTGCAACCACGAGTCATGTTCGATCGAATGAATCGCATGGAATAAAAATAAACCTGCCCATCGGAGACGAAAGGTCCAATACCATTTTCTCCGACGCGGTGGCCGGGCTGTATAAGAAGCGGATGGAGCCGAGGGAAAGGATCGGTACGTCAAAGAGGGAAAGTAAAATATAAAAATGGAACGAAAGGCTAAGGGACGAAGAAGGGACCGCTAACGAAACTCTTGAGGGGTTCGAGCAAACCCCTCCGGTGCGCCAGTGAAATCTTCGAATCGCGTAAGAGGTAAAGACTTGTTTGCTTAGCGGCGAGTCCCAGGATAAAATTCAAAGTCGATCCCGTTTCCTTTTCAACCGCCGGTCTCTTGTTACATTTTCCAGTTTTTCTATAACCGACTTCTCGGTTTGAACGTCGACCCCGTGGTAGACTCCGCGTTGCTTTGAAATTTCGGCGCGCGGAATTGGGCCGCGAAACTTGGCAAGATCGTGGCAAGGTTAACAGCGGCAATTTACGGGAACACTATTTTTCATCCGACGGCCACGGTTGCCTCTTTATCGGGGATTCGAAACGGTAGAAACTGGGCGAGGAATTAAAGAGCGATCGCGCGGAGGGTGGGCGAACTTTCGCGGAGCATCAGAGATGAAAGACGCCAGGAACTGGTACAAAACAGGCGAGAAACGAGAAAGTGGAGTAAAATAAAGGAACGACCAATGAATGATGCCTTACGGTCTGACGGGATTTTTTTGCACCTAGAACGTTTATGGCTAGCGTACCCTTTGGAACACTCGCGTTATACCTTTCTTTTCATCGATGCCTGCAAAAACCTAGTAAATGAATAGGTGAGAGTGCTTGCGCGTTCCACGTGCATGCCGTAGGGGAGCGGATAGTGAAACAGACGAATGCTTTCTAAACGCTATTTGACTTAAGCGAACCTTCTCGTCTGAGAGTTAAGAAAAAAAGCAAGAAAAGACATTGAGATTTTTTACAGTTTTTCATCTTCCAAGTATGCGTGTGCGAAACGTTTCAAACTCGTCAAAGGATTTTGTTGAAATTCACAAGATTAATGAATGAACTCTTAAGCGGAGGGGCGTGGGTACGATGGCGCTCGTTTAACGCAGGCATGTGCCAGAAGAAGCAATTTTGGAATAATAACGCAGACGTACGACGAGTAGAAAAAACTGCAGCTGTATCTGTGCAGACTTAAATAACTGGCACTCTCCTGTGAACCTAAACATAATACGTACACACCTACATCGACGGAGTAATGTGCGTCGCGAGATGAACAAATTCGCCAAAGTGTAAACGCGCAAATTAACACGAACGCACGCGTTGGCTATGTTTCGTTTCGCTCTTTAGCTTCAGGTAATAAAAAGCAGAAATAAATGACGCGGACAAGAATAACCGATAATAATTTAAAATGTTCGCTAATGCGTCAAACAATTTATTTCGGTACGACAGGTTCAACAGGTGAAAAACGGCGGTGAAAATGAGTGCAAATATTTGTTCTATATTTTTTCCTCGTACAGAGGGGTGGTCTCGAAAAACGGGCGCATTTAGCGTCCTAGCATTTGGCAAACACTCAAATTCCATTTCTCTTCACTGGAAAATAATCAGGATTATTTTCATATTTTTATCGAGTCTCGGAATGAGAAAAAATTTCCGTGGAAACTCGGAGCGAACTCTTTTCGCGGTAATAGATATCGCAGGAAGGCTGGCAATAACAAGATCGAGGAAGGGGACGAGCCAAGTCGGTGTAGAATAACTGCATAAGAAGACAAATACGGCGGTGGAGTTGGTTGCGTTACAGCTGGCTGCATTCGCGACATCCCTCGTCCCTGACTTTCAACCTCGTATACGTACCTCCCTTATTTATGTCTATTCGACCTCTCACCTTGTCTCGTCTCGACTCTCGGCGAAGTTCGTGCATTGCCGCATTTTAAAATATCCTGCCCGCTGAGTGAAAAATTATCCAATTCCCAGAGATTCCTACTAGACTCGCGGTACGTGTTTCCTTGAGTAATGGTGAACGAAATTTCCTATAATTCATGCGTGGCGCGCGCCTTACTATTATTTCGCGTGCGTAACAACCATGAATTGTACCGCGACGGTTCGAACGACGCTCGAAAACGATACGAACGAACGAAAGTGGTGGGATGAAATTTCACCAAACGGAGGAACGATCGTCGTTCCGTCGAAGGAAATATTTAAAACGATAGATGATCCGCCTTGTCGTACGTTTCGACGAATAATTCGCTGATTACGACGAACGTCATCGTTCGCGGCGATTCGATCGGTCAACAATAAGGGTTCGGATGGCGACCGGACGTGTAACTGAAACTCCAATTAGTTCTATCGGGAGACAAAGGCTAGAAAATGGTAGGAGCCGTGGCGAACAGAATTCAATTGGTTTCTCGCGGGGATACCCTTGATTATAACTGGACCACCGGGGAAAAAGAAGCTGGCAATGATATTTGCTCTCGATTTGCCACCCCCGGCACGTTTCTTGGTAAATTACGAGCGGAGTTTCGTGTGCCGTTTTCACCGCTGTGTTCTCGATTTGCCGCGTTGTACTTCAACGCGAGGAGAATACCTCGAGCTGACGAAAACGGGTTATTAAACCCGAGATCCCGTGATTCCCCTATCCCCCCAAATTTTCCACTTCCTCTTCCTTTCCTTCTTTTTTAATCTTTACGTTCGATCAAAATGTTCTATCGTCGTTACGCGATTACCACGAAGTGACTGGCAGCTAGAAAATCGTGTCGACGAGTTGTCAGGCGTTGATTATAGAAAAATTGAATACTTTCGTGGTCACGGTTTAGGTAACGTCCATCGAAGGAGAAGCAAAGAAAGAGAGGAGAGGGAGAGAGAGAGAGAGAGAATAGCCTCGGGTACCGATAGAGGTGCACCATGGAACGAAGTAAATCGTTGAGGAGGAAGGAGAGAAAGGAGAAGAGGAATGGCATTACACCGGCCGCGATGCAGAACTCTGGCATGGTGCACGGGGGGGGGGGGGGGGGGGAGAAGCGTTGCGATGATAGCTAGCTGGGAGGGAAGAAAAAAGAAAGTGAATCTTAATATCGCTTATTTATTCATACTTATAACCCCACTTTCGTCGCTCGAGGATTTTCATAACAGGTTTGTTCTCCTCCTCTGCAAAGTCTGCATTATCAGCGCTCACGTTTCGAGATTGTTCATGTTCCGCTTATGCAAATTTAGCAAATTCTGTCCTGCCCTTGTGGGACGAAGTATCGCATACCAGTGAGTCATTCCGCCAGCTTCATTTCTATCAACATTCCTCCCTCCCTGTCTGCTCACATTTCTCTTGTTAGCGTTTTATCAGCGCGATTATTAAACAGTCGCGTCCCTCTCTCTTCTGGAAATGTTCAACGGATCGAACGACGAGCCATCTAATTTCGCGATAGCCACGAGAAGAAAGAGACGAGGAGGGAACGCTAGTCGCGTTAGTCACGGTAACCGACTTGTACCGCTGTCTTCGCGGAAGAAAATTTGAAAGCTGTCCCTGGGAATGGAAAGATGCGCCGTTGAACGAGCAGTTTGTAATGTACTTCCCTCAGAAAACTTCATCGGGCCCTCGTGGCGGAATCAGATTAACGCCGGCTGAAAGTCGTCTACCTTTAACGACATCGAGTAAATGAACAGGGAGATAAATGACGGCGAGTGCGTCAGATATTATCGAGTCATCCATTTTTCACGTTACCAGTGTCGCGGCCGGTACCGCGAGTGGAAATCACGCTATTAATTATAACGCGATAATCAGTAGAAATACGCGATGATCGTCGATAGATTTCACGGGGGTCGATTTAAACTTTGACCCGATGAACAAGAACATTAATTGAATCACCGCGAGCGTATAATGAATTCCTGGCTCGATGAATATTTTATATTTCACGTAGAACAGAAGCGGGAAGGGAAAAAAGTGCATAAAATACGTCTTGGCCCGAATATTTCGAGAATTGTTTTCCGTGCGCAACGACCAAAAGAACATTAATTCGTGTTACACCGGTTATCTCGACGGTAATTTATTCTCCGTTTGTCCGGTGTATAACTATTAACAGCATAGTTCGGATTCCCAGTGTGCGAGAGAGGTTTGCAACGTGAAAGTCGAGGCACGTGACTCTCGGGATGCAAGTACAGTTGAAATTGAGATGGGAAGGGTTAGAGAGCGGTGGAGAAGGGTGCGAAAGCTGGACGAGTTCCAAGGCGTGCAGGAAAATAGTTTTAGTGACACTGTTGCCTTAGATTGACACGTAAGGCCGAGTGAAAATAAATCTCCCGTAAATCTTTCCACCTTCCATCCGGCTCCGCGCGTGTACACAGATAGCCGCTTGCAGAATTATTGTTTCAATTTACTCCAAGTCGATATCATCGAATACCGCGATAAATGATGATTAAACGGCGAATACTCCATAAAGGAAATTCAAAAATAAATTTGAAATCGTTTTGCGTTAGTTTTGCCTTTCAATTGATGGCCGTCTGTAATTAATTAATCGCTTAATTGATTACTCTCGGTTAAAAGCAAGGACATGGCGGCCGGGTAACGCATGGAGAAACTTTTTCCTTTTTCTTTTTTTTTTGACCCATTGTACGCACGTGCATAGCCATGAACGTCGTTTTTTTCATTCCCCGTTCAAGCACAAAAGGGGGAGAAGTCTGCTCAGGGGGATGAAGCACTTGTGAGCTACACGGAAGTGTAACGTCACGAGTTCGCACGAAGTGAAAAGCGTCTAGTTCTCTCCCCACACCCGCCAGCCCACCCCCTTCTTTAATGCTGTCTCGGTTTTGTTCCATTGCCGGTTATATCTCTTTCCTGCTCTTTTACGTTTCTTTCTATTTGATAGCCACTTTGAGCTCTCACACGGCTCGTCGTCGCAAAAGCTGTTACGTGATTACTGGCGGATGAACGTTTCAGACCCTGGAGATTATACGTTTGCTTTGCCGAGCACGTTAAAGATTAGATGGCCCGGGCAATTCGCCGTTATTTTCGATGCGATAAACGGCGAACACGATCGCGCGATTAAGGCTCATCGAGCGACGATACACGGCGTTATTCAATAACATTTTATTTATTTAGATTTCAAGCCCCGAAGGGAAGGCGAGAGTTGGGAAAAAAGTGCTCGAACGTCACGTTCGCCGCGGCTTTATTCATCCGGGATTAATCGAAACCGATCGCACGCGTGCAAATATCACTGACCGTGCAGTCCACGACCAGATTCTTCCCGTTCGTTAAATAGTCCTACGGCCACGTAATTACGTAAACACTCGAGCAACTTATCTCTCCGTCTCTCCGTCGTTCTCCATTTTTTCCTGGCGGAGTCACGCGAGCAGATGAAAAATTATGTGGAATGCTGATACATCCTCTTGAATGCAAACGATACTCTCTACGCGCAATCGCGATACGACGATTGTCACCCGGATGTTTCACGCATGCAAAACACTCGTAATTAAGTCCGCAGCATTTGCATACCTGTATTGTTCAGGGTGTCAAGGGGTAAACGGAGGTGAAAGGGAGGCGGAGAAACGAGAAATAGAAAAATTATGATACGACGGAGATAGAGGGTCGCTCGATGTCCGGACACTAGTCGCGAGTTCATGATAATTACGAGTCCCTCTCAATCATTCAGAACTCACCGGGGGTGGGAAGGAGTTCCTTGATCCCACGAATACGCGAAGAATTTCAAATCGAGGCCATTATTTGGTGAGCAAATATCGTCGTTTCTTCGTTGTTCCAAGCGATGACGACTGCGGAGGATATTCGTGGACGATGCTCGTAAATCGGTTGGTTATTTTACGGCGATTTGATAAGCATGTCGTAGGACATTGTTAGCGCGTTAGAGCCGTTTGAATTTCAACAGGAACTCGGTACGAATCTCACGGGACTCACACGGGGTACCTGTATTACTTGGGAAAGTAAAATTTAGTGGACATCGGAAAGTTCCAAGTTTTCTCATTTGCGGTGTTTTGTTTTATGATTCTTACGTGAGAGGCGAGCGACACGAGCTGTAAAGTGGCAAAGAATGATGTTAAAAGCATCCACTCGTATCTTTTTATTACCTCCATCTTCGATTGATGTACCACTAAGAAAGTTAAGCTCGCGCCGCTTTATCGTCCCCGTCGCATTTAAGTATTATGCGTTCCCTCCTCGATATTAGAAGCTTAATTCTTCACTCGTCTCGTACAGTACCGCGCGCTATCAAATTTCACGGCTACGCGTTCACGATTAAAATACCGATAAATAATTCTGCTACGATCCCGTATAAAATCCTCGATGGTTTTCTCTTAATACACACCCGCGCGTTTTACCAGCCCGTAATTTACATTCATACGCGAACTACCATCGTCCGACGGATGTTTAGCATAATTTAGCTCGCAGTGTTACGGCTGCGCTCTACTTGGTATATAATAATCACGTTGCGGGCTGAAATTTTGAGATAGTCATTTAGTAATTCCGTCTGAAATGCTCACGCGTTTCAGTTCGTTCGCGATCCCAACGGCTCCTGGCTGTTAATCAGCCGAAAGCTCCGCCATTGAATAACTCATGTAACGTTGATTCAGCGCGTCATCGAGAAACCCGCACGTCTAATTCCTCTTGCTCGAATCGATAAATATCCCGAGCTTTTTCTCGCGAAGATACGCGTGAATCGTCTGTTAACGGGCGAGAGTGAAATTTCATTGAATACGAACCGCGCTGGGTGGAACAAGACCAGACGCAAAAATACACGACACGCGTCGTGTCGTACTTTATCGTACAGAGATCTCAAAACGGAAATGTGCGCGAGAACGGATGGAAACGGTAACATGACTGTTCTACATAGAAGCGTCGAAAATTTATTATCCTGAAAAAAGTAGCTGGATCATTTGGAAGAAACAAAGTATTAGATATACTTCTGCTGATAATTATAGTGGGAGGGACTTGGTTGGCATCACCCAATCGAAGGTCGATGAGATTTTCGCCACGAGGGACGGGGGAGCGGAACGAAAAAGTAATCGCGAGGAAAACTTTAGCAATGAAAAGAAATATAAGTGTAACCAGTCGAGTGGTTTTCAATAGATCGTTCTGTAGGAACGACGAAGCTTATAACCAATATAAGTTTCAGGGAAAGAACGAGAGAGATAGCTGGGAGCAAAGAAATTACAATCGCAATACCGTTCCATCGACTTTCGTCGAGTGTTTCCTGGTATACTCTGTACATGATCGCTAAGATACCCGACGAGTTTACAGACAGAATCTTTTCTTACCGTTTACCTTTTGTCGCGACAAGAACAAAAGTGCACGTATGATAACAAAACTGTTCTCCTTCGACTTCCTGTTAAATCGATAGCGTCGATCGGTAAGATCAGCTCGTTCATCCTTTCATTATTCACGGATGGGTGTGTTTGTTAACAGTATCGCCATTGTCAGCCACCTCTTGGATTTCAGTTAGAACAAACAGCTTGTTCTGTTGCAGTTAACGCGCATCGGCTGGCGAGCACAAGTTGAACGAGCGTGTTTGCGTACCTCGCGAGTTCTAGGTCGGGTAAGCCTTTAGTCCTCTCGTCGCTGACAGTGGGACGCGCACAGGACCGACGGTTTTCGATGGAACGTGGTGCGATGCTCGGATAAAGAGTCGAAACGTGTCCACGATAGGCGATCGAGGGCAAGCGTAGACACGCGCGAAAGGACGCGGACTAGTTTTAATCAATGCAATTTCAATGCTGAGGAGAACGAGGCCGCGAAGGGAAACGCGCGTAGTACACGGACCTGGAAACGAGTTTAGAAAGCGGAGGAGCTTGTTCTTAATTATGTATTCATAGCGATGGGAACCGGGGGATCGAACGGGGTGAAGATAGGGAATAAAGTCGGTTGAAATGAAATATCAAAGTTAACCTCCTTGGCTCGCGCGCCAACTGCCTCTCCAATATGAGATCTAAAGTGTTTTTCGATATCTTGAAAAATTCCAATGATACGACGCGGCCATTTCGGCTTTTCTTCTTGATTTTATTTCCCGTGCTAGACGTCTACCTTCGATATTACTACGTTCCCGTAGCATCTCCGCTGCCTCGTTGCACTTGTGGAAATCGGGTACGGTGATTCGAGTGTTTTTATAAAATTACAGCTCAAGTGATAACACGGCTGCCCTTTCTCCCTCCTCGAGAGACCATTTTCCTCAAATGTTTGCCTCTCTGTCGTACTTCCTAGAAACTGCAGCGAGATAGACGAACGATATTTTTTGACGTAAAGGGGGTAGACACCAAGCGGGCAGAAATATTCCCGAGGACACGCGATACGCGACGTCGATGAACGTAGGAAGTTGAATTGTTTTTCGTTGATCCTTTTGTACGTAATTCGAATGCAAAATTGCAAACGCGCGCTCGCGGGAACCGCTACCGTCGTGATCCGTGTCTAAATAAAATGCAGGACAGCATTGTTGTCTGCGGCAAAGACGCGGAAGTGTGCGTGCGGGCAGCTGTACGCATAAAATCGAGCGATCCAGCAGCGGAGGATCTCAAAGGCGCGCGGTGAACTCCGTGTAACGATGCGAGAGCACTGCGGACGGTAGCGCCGAGTTAAGACGGCCGTGCACCAACGCGCGGCCGCCTTAACCCATTGTTGCGCCAGTTAGATATATTTCATTGGACGTGACGTGCACGGACGAGCAATGCCCCCTTCTTAGAATAAGCCTCTATACCGCCTCCTCGAGTACACGCCGCGTGCACGATCTTAGCCGACGCATTAAATAACCGGATTGCATTCAGAGCCGGCCAAATATTCACCCCTTTCTAGCCACGCTATACAATGCCCTCCGCGTTGATAATATGATACAAATTATGCTGTTCCTCGAAAGAACGTCGCGATTTAAATTGAAAACTCAACCGGATCTATCTACATTATCTCTGCGAGTGCACTGTTCCTGCGTGCAAGGGTGGGAATCGCGCGAAACTGGCGCAGACCTTCGCTCACTTTTTTTACGCTTCTATACAACTTCTACGCGATATGGTTAAATAAAGTATTTCACATTCGAGATACGATTATTCACGGATGTACCTGTATATCGCGGTAACGAGCTCGTCAAACTGAAAGGCGCATCAAATATCTTCGGTCGCATTGTCAGGGGAGATAAGAGGAAGTTCTGAAAAGTTGGTTATTATTAAATAGAGTTGATAGAAGAATTTCAACGGGCAACAGAGTTTCTCCCTTATCCTAACGCGCGATCTGAAAGTTCTCGTTACCAGTGATAATTCAGCCGGGGAACTTCACTTGGCTGCGGGGATCGCAGTTAAATTTATGCAATATGAATACGAACGCCCCGTTAATAACACGGTGTTTTTATCCGAGCGGTTGTCCCCGCGGTTAAAGCAACGAACGTGTCCCACTTTTGCCCCGCGAATGAAAGGCGCTGGCGGAATTACAGAACACGAGCTTTCTCCGGGCCCCCATTTTAAATCTTTAAACACTGACAAATGGACCTACGAACTCCATGCACCAGGCAACTTACCGTTAGGCGGGAACTCGTAAAACAACGCGGATCTCGGGCTCAGACAGCTGGAACAAAAGAAAATTACAATTAAAATATGGAAATTTAATTACCACGGAGACGGTACATTTCCCCCGTGTCTCTTTGACTATTCCGCTCCGTTTTAAACCCGGATTATCCAACGATCGAAATGGACGTTCGAATGACATTTAACATCGAAACACTCGTCGAGGAGAATATTTCGCGTCAACGACTTTGCCGTCTCTGTGCAAAATTATCGCCAGTGGTGACGCGATGTAGGACGAACGACAGTGTTGATCGTGGCCAACCTAGCCGTCTTATTCCGTTAAGCCACGGTATTCGGTCCAAGTATTCCAAGTATACTCGTAGGAGTAAAGGGGACTCCCGGTGGTCTCGAACGGTGGATCACGGTGGAATGCGCGTCGAACGATTTCCGGCTAGCGCCAAGGATCATGTTCACCAGGACTAATCGTCTTATTGGGGTGATCGAGGGAACGAGCAGTCCCCGTTCCATCGATCGTACGAGAAACCGGTGCACACGGTGGAGCATGGAGTCCCGTTGAGGGCACGGGTGCCTCGCGAAAGGAAAGGGAAGATGGAGAGGCGTATCGGGCGGCGGACAGTTCGCATGCCAGAGAATCGGTAATAGATAGCGAGCTGGCATCGATGTATCCCGATACAACGTTCTGTAATACTAACCGCATACTAATCGGAGCCTTTGACGAAAAGCTAACATCTCGACAGATAAACCATGCTGCGATTCCGGCCGGACCCCTTCGACTCCATTCGTGCCACTCCATGCTTCCTCTGCAGAGTTCCTGCCTTGATACACACACGCACACACGTATACATTCTCTCTCTCTCTATCTCTCTCTGTCTGCTTTCAACGTCGGGAAGAGTGGCGATTACCTCGAGTGACCCCTTGTCCGAATTGCCCTTGGAACCCGCTTACGTTCAAACGAACGATGCTTCTGACACCGAAGTCCATTGCTATTACCCGATTGTAACTCGACTAAGCCCATGAATCGCTGAATGATCTCCAGTTCTAATTTCCATGAATTATACGAGCAGACGGGCAAAGAGATCGAGAAAGAAAAAGACGGAGAAAGTTTTAGGGAAATTAACTTCTTAGGGAATAAATTATTCCTTAATAAAGTTACCGTTTCATTTTTGTTCGACGAATAACCAATTAGATTTGCAGAGATTGTAACGAGCATCGAAGCTTCATCTAGCTCGCGCACGGCACGGTATTTCGCGTCGAATCTTCGCCGCCATGCGTTTCTATTGGTGCGCGGAGGATCATTACAACCCAGAGTACGTACACCTTGGATATTTCAGCGAACCAGAGAATTCTGGGAGCATCTTCTCAGGGAGATTCGTTTGGAATTATCGATTGCAATAATCAGCTAGCTACTCCTCTCAACAACATGCCCCCTTGGTAATCACGAGCATTCCTGTACTTAAGCATTATTACAATCCACGAGCAAATTTCGTAATGAACATTATCCCGGTTCTCCGTGAAACAGGAAATTGATGCACAGAAAGAATATCGTTCTACTTAAGATATAACGATTTTTCGATACAACGAAAAAAAAAAGTAGAATTTGAAGAATCGTTCGATCCGAAGAATCAAGAACAGTTCAAACTGAATTCGACCTTTGTGGAGACCTTCGTGCAGCGATTCAAAGACTTAATTGCGTCAAGCATCGAGGGGAAACCATTGAAAATCTAGTTCGAATATGGAGAACGAGGTTCGAGTCAGCAGTCGTTTCGAGGCGCTCGACCGTCTCGATGGATTCGAACGTCTCGTCAATGTTTGAGTTTTACTACTTGTTCCGAGTTGGAAGGCCGCGTCCGCTCGAACGATACGTCAACCGTGCAGGCTCGAATGCGTTCGAACTCACGTGTGTTCATCGAAATGAATGTAAAACTATATTTAAGAAAGAATTAGATGCATTTTACGTTTATTATGGTATTACACTGTTCCGTTACGACATTCTTTATTGAAATCCCCGTAAAAGACGATCCATTAATCCTCGACTTGCCTCCGCGTAATAATTAACCCCTCTTTTATGAAGTGAACAAATTCATACACTTCCACGGGCAAGTCGTTCAAGCTTATCGTGGTTTAACAAAGTCGGAGAACTTCCTGGGATAGATGAAGCTCGGGTGGTCGCAAAAACATGCTTATCGTGGCGGCAAGAAGAGAATAATACAGCTTCGCGTGGCCAGGACCGTGGTTATTCGCGGGGGCACCAAAACAGATAATGCCACCGGCAAGATAATGGAATTTAATAACGACCCTGCTTGTCTCTTTCCAAATTCACGATTCTCAACTATCGCGGACGCTCAGCGTGCGCAGCAATTTGTTGGTTAATTACCAATTAAATATCAAACAGCCGGCGCAACCACTGCGCGCACACCCGCAAACGGTATTCCGAATCTTAGCGAGTCGCTTAGTAACGCGCAATTGTGTACAATAACGAGACTGTAACGGTTAAACGTTACTAATGACCAGTCGTTTCGACGAGCATTTTGAAATAATAAACTCAGCGATACTTTACGAAAGGAATATCCATGTGTTTCTCGCGAGAAGTAAAAATGTGATTTGAAAATTTCTCGAACGCCTCTCCAATCGTAAAAAAATTATTACCGACACACCGTGATTATCTGATACAGTTTTTACGAGTAATATCTTTTCGCGCTGCTAAACGTAACGACGATATCTTCGGTGGGAGAAAAGTTATCGCTTCGATAAAGAAATCCGCGTATAACGTTTAAAGTTAATAAGCGATCGCGATTGGTTGCAGAGACTGTTGGTAGATGAGAACAATAGCGAAGGTAGCTCATTCTTACCTTTGATAAGCCTGTTGATGTCCACCAGCCGTCACTGCAGTGGTGTTTTGTGCGGCTAGAGCAAGTTTTTGTTGCCGTTGCTGAAGCATCTGTCTGCTGAACACTCCGTATCCAAAGCCATAGATTTCGTCCTCTTCCTTATCACTGAGACAGCTCGAGGGCTGCGCAAACACGGAGAGCATTCTTTAGTTTTACCTTTTTTTTATCTTTCTTCGCTGAAAGAACTTTTGCTTCCGCGAAACTAAAATTTATTGCGCGAGGAAACAAGAAGTTGCTCGCGTGACGTTAGATAACAATTAAAAAAGGGGTTAAACACAAGTCTGGTCGCGTCACGGCTATCATTTCAACTTTGCGTTGCTTAAAAATTTATCGTACTCGAAGAACGTCCACGTTGTTACTTGAAATTTGTATTTTTATGTAAGCTTCGGTTTAACGCGATTAAACACTGGCTAAATATACTTTCAGTGATTGTGTAATGCGTAGAAAACCATCGCACGTGCAGCGATGTGAGCGTGCAGAAGGCACGTCGAAGTAACCCTAACGCCTCGATTCAAATTTCGCCAAATAACGATTCGACCGTATCATAAATCACGCCTCTAAACATTCGGACAGCTTGGCAACACGCGATCATTCTGTTAGAGCGTCACTATCGAACAGATGAATTTTATTCTTCCACGCGAAATCGTTACTCGTCATACGAAATTGATTAATCGATTACAGATACAGACGACGTTATTTGACCATTATCATGCATTCGTACTCGTTAGATCGAATATGCCTTGGAAAACTGGCTTGAATCTTAATTAATCGAACGGGAGGCGAATCATTGAAACGCTCAATTGCCCGCTAGGATCGATGGACGTTCGATAAGAGTGACCTTAATCGACAATCGATAGAAAAGTCCATTAAATCGCATGGAAAGTCTGGGCAGCAAACAATAACTGATTTAAAACAGGATCAATGGATCTACACGGTTAATCCTCTTAAGCCAGTTGACCAAGTTGCCCTCAGAGAACTTTCAATTCCACGATAGAAAGTGTATAATCTTTGTGGACTACCCACTGCTAAATCCCTCTCACAGGAAACACAATCCTCGGTACTTTGAACCGAGAGAGATTTATTAGACTTCTCGATATATTTGGATGTTTGAAACCTTGTGTGTTTGTATAAATCGTTTTGTATCGCGGTGAATGCGAAGAGTACGATACGTCGATCAATTATATATATGTATTATTTTTATCTTATGGTTGGTACTAGAGAAATAGTGTAGTACGACTTATATTTTAATTTTCGAATTAACGTCATTTCGACGAAACTAGCTAGGACGCGAATAATTTCAGCGATCGTATTATTCCGAATATTGTATGCACCGCGTTACTTGGAAAGTAACGCAATAAATACTTCCATTACCGTGTATCTGGGAATCTGTTCATTAACTGGCCGCGCGGCTGGACAGAAAATGCAACGGAGGTACTCGTAAATTTGTTTCTCTTTAGAATATATCAGCTCATTTAAAATTGCACGGCAACTAATACGTTGGTAAGCACTAATATGCATTAAATTAATAGGGAGCGACGGGCAATTTAATTGAAAATTTTACTGGCCACCCGTTCCCTTCGCCTTCCGGTTGATAGATACCGTTTTTAACGCGGATTATTAATAAAATGGTTCTTACGTCGATCTTGCGTTCCGCTTGTGCGTTCGCGCTCGACGATAACTGGGGCTCGACTCGGGGCAAAGGAACGGGGGATGAATCGGATCTCGACTGCGCGTACCAATCGTTCGCGTTTCATTGCGCTCGTTTATTTTCATCCGCCGTTGCTCGCGTTCACCTTTTTATCCGTACTCGTCCGCGTTCATTCATACACCAGCCTCGCGATAAGAAATCCACGCGAACTTTGCGAAATAGCTAATGCTACTGCGTATCAGAAAGTAATTCCGCTCTCCGCTCTCCTCCCGATTCTATTAACTCTTCCAAGTTTTATTAACTTGCTCGCGACAGTTAGAGAATTCAATTAGAAAGCTCATAAAATTCGTAAAAGTTGCCTCTTTCGACGGAACGTAAACAGGTACGAGTTCGGTACGGCTGCTCGTTAATAATTGGACGGTGTCCGACGGGATGTTTGAAGACGAGCCGCAATTAACGCGGAACGCAAAGTCGATACGTGATTACGTAATGTACGTGACAGGGGGCGGTTTCTTGCCGAGTGAAGGAACAAAAGAGGAACAGAAAAGAGACTCGTGAAGATAAATAAGAAGGACAGAAGTGGAAAGCGAAGGGAAGATAGAACGAGACGGATTTACTCACCGAGTATTTCCCGGGCACGTAAATGGGCTGTGAATGACTGGTGGTGAGTTGAGTGTTGGGCATTCTCGGCGAAGCATTTGTTTCACGGCGGCGTAGCTCCTCAAGCGGTTCCAGGACGTCTCCGTAATGCGTTCTGAAGAGGTCTGCATACCTTGAAGCGAGTCCCTCTAAGTATCCCCTCTCACCTTCCTGAAGCAGCCATTCGAAAAAAAAACGAAACGTCAAAGGGGATGTCTTGCAGACGTAGATCCACGTGATCCACTAATTGCTAGAAACATTCCGTCGAGGCTGCGATACGATTTTAACGTTCGAAACAAGTTTCTAGCATCAACATCGTGCTATCACCTTACGATATGCTTTGCTATTTCAAGCTGTTACCACAGCGTCGTGTAAAATATGTATTGTTAAAATATTTGGTTTCGGTTTTAAGAGATAATTATTATTCTTCGTTTTTGGCGAAGGCTACACGTTAAATAATGGCGCGGTGAAATTTCATCCACTTCGAATGCTAGTCGATAAGTAGCCATATCCAAAGGATGAGACTTTTTTTTACAAATTCATCTCGTCGGTCACATACAGTGCTGGACAAAAGTATTGGCACAGCATGATTGTTATGATAAAAATGCTTATAACTATGAAACAAATTGTTAAAAAGGAAAAATTTGTTTACACGTTTATTTATTTATTATTCTAGATTATTATTTAACAGAAACAGTAATATAAATAAAGTGATATGCGAAATAATAACAAAAACATATTTATTGAGCGTTTTAAGCATGGACAAAAGTATTGGCACATTATACAAAATTTAGTGTAGTTGTATCTCTCCGAAAAAAATCCGATTGTCACTTGATGGTATAGGTAGGGGATTCCCTGATAGTCATTTTTTCTAACAGTCATCCTTAAGTTCAGTCGATTAGCAACATAGGAAATATAACAAGCAACAATGTCAAGAAGAGGGAAAGAAACTACAAGTGAAGAGAGAAAAATAATATTAAATTTGCACAAAATGCGAAAATCTTATAGTGAAATAGCAAAAAGTGTTAATAGAAGTCGATTCACTATTAGAAGTGTCGTAAAACGATTTGAGAATCAATCAGATTTCAAAAGTAGGAATCGAAGTGGACGTCCCTCAAAGTTAACAGTTAGAGAAAAACGGAAAATTGTAAAGGAAGTGAAAATAAATTGTAAATTAAACTCATCACAACTTAGAGCAAAGTTAAATGAAGAAAATAAAAAAGAAGTAAGTTCGAAAACTATACGGAGAGTGTTAAAAGATGCGGGATATTCTGCGTGTGTCGCAAGAAGGAAACCATACATATCCAAGAAGAATCGGAAGATGAGAAAAGAATTTGCAAAAGAATTTATAAAAAAGGATCCCACATTCTGGAATAACGTATTATTTTCAGATGAAACTAAATTTAATATATTTAAATCAGATGGCAGAGTATTAGTTTGGAGAAAGCCAAATACGGAAATGGATCCACAACATTTACAAGCCACTGTGAAACATGGAGGAGGTGGAGTCATGGTATGGGGTTCCATTGCAGCGTCTGGGGTTGGCGAATTAGTATTCATAGATGAGATTATGGACAAATATGTATATTTAAATATATTAAAGGAAAATTTATTTAAAAGTGCTAATAAATTAAATCTCCCGCGTGATTTTTATTTTCAACAAGACCATGATCCAAAACATACTGCCTATATTGTACGACAATGGATCGTTTACAATACCGCACATACATTAAATACCCCACCCCAGAGTCCAGACATGAATCCCATCGAACATGTTTGGAATGAATTAGAAAAAAAAATTAGAAAATATAATATAACAAACAAAAACCAATTAAAAGCTATTATTTTACAAGAATGGAACAATATAGAGCCGGATTTTACAAAAAAATTGGTAACTTCAATGCCAAAACGATTGAAGGAAGTTATCATGAGGAATGGAGGGCCAACCAAATATTAATTTTTAATTTCTAAGTACTTTCAATCATTTGTGCCAATACTTTTGTCCATGCTTAAAACGCTCAATAAATATGTTTTTGTTATTATTTCGCATATCACTTTATTTATATTACTGTTTCTGTTAAATAATAATCTAGAATAATAAATAAATAAACGTGTAAACAAATTTTTCCTTTTTAACAATTTGTTTCATAGTTATAAGCATTTTTATCATAACAATCATGCTGTGCCAATACTTTTGTCCAGCACTGTAACTCTCGAAGGGTGTACGTCTTTTGTGCGCGATGAAATCAGCGAGTTTTGTCGTTTCGCATGTCGGTAAGAAATACGAGACGAGCGAGGTGGCTGTGCGCGCCAAACAAAATGGAGAGAACGTTGAAACGCGGTAGAAAAAGGGTGGAGGGTAGAAAAAGTCACGGGCGAAGGAGAAGCAAAGGAGGCAAACGAGAAAGAAGAACCGAGAATCAGCGTACAACGCTAAAGGAAGTCGCATTAATATTTCACAATTCCACTTCTGCCGGTTCTCGATTTGGTACCGTCCATTGAAGGGCTGGTTATGCTCTCTTCCCCTTTCATAAGTTTAAGAAAGAGAGAAACACGGGCCGAGAACACAGGGATAGAGAAGAGGAAGAATACTTTGTCTGTCGTGGGCCTCCTTTTATTTACACTCCGAACGCCGCTGTACACGTGTCCAACGTCGTTGTCTACGTACCAGACTGGCAGGCATGCCTTCTTCTGCATTTAAATGCTATTTGCGCGTATTAAAGCAATCGTATGTAAACGTGCTTGAAACAATACTCGTAAACTCGCAGTCGTGACGTCGTCATTTCTCTCTCCCACTGCCCTGTTTTGTATTCGGGCACGGCGTATATTGGTTCAATTGTTGCCGCGGAATGGGAAACGAAACAAATGAGATTGTTCATTAAACGTTGCCGTTCGAAACGCAATCTCTCTGTTTTAGATTTAAACTAGGCTCGACTGGATTAAAGTTCGATCAAAATTCAGCGAAACGGCGGTATGGAGGAATTTCAATTCTGGAACAAAAATCCAGATACCCGTCGAGCTAACAACAGAAACCATATACGATACCGGCTCGGAGTAACAATATCAGGTACAAATACAGATGGGAACGCATTGTATAAGTAGTTTCGAGCACGTTCGTTTCGCTCGTTTCGCTCGCGCGTTGAATCAATCAAAACGACAAATCAAAATATCAAGATCTACCCGCTTCAGTATTTATGATTGTTACCGTACTGTCAGATAAACGCAGGTGTCAATAATGCATACAATGGGATATGCAGAGCGTGTACCGGGTACCGTGCGATACATATTGGCTTACGGACGTTCGATAAATCGCCGGTGGAATGAATTCGTCAAAACACAAGGGGCGGCAACCGTCAAGCTTTTTCCTGCAACCAGCTACATATATATTTCTGAAGTCCCACCTCCCATCCCTTCCCGTCGAACCTTTACTCTTCGCGGAACCGCGTTCGATTTATATCGTTCGAAAAAGTTGACAAATTGAAAAATCCATTAAGGAGAGGATGAAAGGGCGTGAAAGATAAGGGGGATGAAACGGGACGAATCATAGTTGTGCCACCATCTTTCTTCCTATATTCATCTCTCATCCCCTCGCTCTCCATCCCCCTCCCCTGTCACTTCTGCCTCTTTATCTATAATCTGCGAGTATTAATTAGAATTCCAATCCAGCAGATTAATACGACGAACTCATTGCCTCTGGTATCTCCCCCCGGCGGCTCCTCTGTTCGACCTCGTCTCTCGCCCTCCACCGTTTTTACTCAGTTCCCCATTCAGTCCAGGTCGTGTTCTCCTTCGCAGGCTTAAACGGTCAAACTGAAACATTCGAAGCGCGAGCACATAAAGCGGGCGAATTTCCCGCGGCACCCGGTAACTCTTTAGAACTTTGCTGTCTCGTAAATTAAAATTTCATCCACGAACGGATAATCGAGGAGAGCGATTGAAGTATTCGCCGATCAACTCGGCCGATCTTCCCACGGCCACGACCCGATCCGATTCTCTTTCGCGTTTTCCACGTGATGTTCTCGACAGTCTTTTTGATAAGTTCAAGTCGTCGATACTTTCCTCTTCTGGGGTAACGAGAAATCGTTCGTCTATTGATTACTACGTTTAAAAGCATTTTCCTTTCTCCTTTTTTTTTTTTTTTTTTTTTTTTAAGGATCCTTCCAAGCTGCGCGCAATCGATAATTTAAAGAGGGAGAAATATGAAATTTTTAAACTCTCAGTGCTGGTACGAGTGTCTTCTTTTTACGTGGTGCACTTAAGGCTATTAAAACTACGTTCACGATACGCTGTTGATAAACTATAATTTGTTACGAATAATTAATCGAATGTTTGGTGTTACGTGAAATCTAAGGAAATAATTCCTGTACGAGCTACATAACGAAGCACTCTGAGGCTTAATCTTACACAATGCAGTTTCACTTTAGAACTGTTCCGTTCCAACGAACTGGAAGTAACAGTCAATCACAGCAGTTAACCAACTTGATGGTGCAGCAACGTCTTCCTACGCAGTTCGATGACAGAAGCCGAATGTTCTAATTGCATTTTACGTCGCACGCAGCACATTTACCACGGGAATTCATAGAACATGTAATTCGTTCACGGAGAAACAGGCTGCTCTGGGAACGCAATTGGAAAAGTGTAAACGAAATCCAACGATAGGATGGAAATCAGTTGCACTTTCCTGGCGGTTTAATTGCATTCAATCCCAGTTCTATTTCTGATATTTCTTCTGCGTTGATTTCTCTTCTCGCACAGTTTAGAAACTCTGATATTTAAATCGCTCGTTTCAATGTACCGTAAAAATATTCGATTCCGCGATACTGTTCGATGGTAACAGTCTTTTGCGAGCACAATCGAAACGTCTCAATAATGTCGCAATAACGCAAACTGGTGGTGGCGAACAGCTCAATGGAAACTGGTGCTATCTACTGCCATTTCGAGCCCTCTAAGCAAAGTTTCAAAGTTCCTCTTGACACGATTTCTATACAACACGACGCAAATTGACCATGACAACGGAGAATTGTCTCTAACCAGATTTAACCCTTTGCGCTCAATGACTTTTTCAGGCATAAATGAATTTATATAAAAATTAACTTACGAAAGTGTTATATTTTAATATATTATCTGTGTGTTTATATTCTGAGAAACATAATTATCTGAGGCATTAAGTTCTGTAGTTGCGTTTGGTGTGATATGTCAGAAAACACTTACCAAGGCATTCTGAATTGTCAGAATCTTGTGAGACATCGGTATTACTTCCGGATTCACTGTCTATTACTCTAATTTTTCTATTTTTCACATCCGTTTACACTTGCTCTATCACCAATTTTATCGTGGACAGCTAAGTTTCTGATAAATGCAAAATCAATTTCGCTTTAAAACTTGAAAACGAGCGATGCGAAGCTCCACGACACGTGTGCTTGCTACGATCGTCGAAACTATACTAACGCTGGATATATTCAACATCAGGACTACAGTCGTAGAGGAATTTTATCTTAATCCCCATTTGACGTCACAATGTCACTTTCCAACCGAAAACATAAACAGCTTAAGGGACCCATTCACGAACCAATACCTCGCTTCTATCAACTGGAGATAACGAAATCCTGCATAAACAGAAAGTGTCGCTTCTCGCTCGCCGCACGAGCTGCCACGCGAGTCACCATCGTGGCGAGTGAGAGTCATCGTTCGAGCGCAAAAGGTTAACTATCGCGACTCGATAAAGCATTTACTCAGCCCATTTCCCTGCCAACAATTTCTGTTATATCTTCCGAAAGAATATTTGAGAAAATCGATCCAAAGCAAACTCTATCGGCTCGTAGCGATCGTTTAGACCGTCTGAACGGCCAGGAATCGAGGAAGAGACCGGGCGCGAGACAGAAGAGTGGACGAAAATTGAAAAGTCAAGAAGCTACCGCTCGACATCCACCGTTCTTTACCCACCTTCGTTCTCATCGTTTCGTTCAACCCCTTAGCTCCCCTCTTCCTTCCGTTCTCAAGCTCTCCTGTCTTTATATCTCCCGTTTCACGGTCGATCGTCATGCGCGGTTCTCGACAGACTCGATTCAAAAAGTTCCACCAAGCATTTATACGCGCTGCCACGATTACGTGCGAAGGGCCTATGGAATAGAGTGTTTCCGCTGAACTTCCGCCGATTCGATCCAGTTGAAATTTCTCAACCGCCGCGTTTCTACAGTTGCACGCGAGCTTTCAATCGCTGACGAATAATATGAAAGGTAGACAGAACGATTTCTGGTTTATGCAGTGTTATTTAATAGATAGAAATCCTAAATTCGTCCATTCACCGGCGCTGTCATTCACCCCTGGAATGTCCTGCGCACTCTAACACTCAGCCGCAACTCGCGAGGAAAGTCACCCCGTTCTTCTTCAACGTTTTTGGGAGAAGCGAGCCTCGCGCCGGTTTTCCTCTTCGCGAATATCACTTCAACGTAGCCGTCTTAAGGGGGGTGGCTCTAGATACGTCCATTCCGGATGAATCCCCAAATGTAAGAGCCAGGGAGAAAAAAGTCAGGGAACGCCACTCTGTAACTACAGAATCCCTCCTTATTTCCGCGCTGTTGCCGCTGCTTTCCCGTCAGACACGGACGAAATTTTCGTAATAAAGCGATTGGCCGACCCGAGGACATTTCATAAAATTCTGAATTAACGAGAACCGGGCGTAAAATAAATCGGTCGAGGGAAGATTGATCCGTTTTCTTTTTTTTTCGCTTTTGGCAAGATTTAAGGTTGGTCGCATTGTCTACGGACAAGCGCCGGTTTTCATTTGCTTAAGCCCGGAGCGCGAAGTAGTAGGCAGGCGTTTCACGACAATTGGGCGGCTGAAGCGTGGGACGCGGGGGTGGCACTCTCTCTCGGTGGTGGTGGTAGTATAGAGGACGGAATTATTTTCGGGTAGCCCTTCAACGGGCGTTGCACTCGCCATTAGTGCAGCCACAGGCACCCCACCAACGTATTCATTCTCACCCTCATTATTTACATATACTTCATTTGCTCGCTCCGGCTCTCTCCCCTCTCTCTTTCTCCCTCGTCAATTACGAAATGTAATTCGTGAAAATCGCGGCGAGCACCAAAAATCGGGATCTTCTGCCGGCAGACGTCATTCAAATTCATCGTTAATCGAGTACCAGCCGAACGGGGTAAACAACGAATTTCAACGAAGCGTGCATTTATTATTTCCCTCTCCGATTCTATTGCACGGCACTGGGGCGAGAAGTGTTTTAATGGGACGAGACAGGTGGAAAATCGAGCCGGTGATACGTGCTCGACTCTATGAATACTGCAGAAACCTGTTCCGACCTTCCGCGCCAGTTATTTCCCTTTTATGAATCGTAAAGCGCGAGCCACGTGTCAAAAATCTACCAAATATTCACCCCAGAGTTTTTCGCCCGTTCAGTCGCTACCAATCCTTTCCTCTCTTATCCTCTTCATAAACGTCTCGATCGTTACGAAACGCAATCTTGTCTTTCCAGGGGTGCGCATTCAAATGCACGTACAGATGAACAGTATAATGCTGGGTACGCGCGAAATCACGTCATTTTTCCGAGCGAGGACTCTTTGATTTAAAACGGAACGGCATCGTTGCGCTGGTTGGAATTTTTGACAGGAAAGTGACACAAGGTGAAAGCAAAGTCGGCAAGGTACACGGTAGGAGCCAAGGGGCAGAGGTCGACGAGTAATGCGCAGCAGACTAGTATTCGAGAGGCATACTGCACCACTACAAGTGGGAAGGTGGTAGGTATTTCATTCCTTTCCACCTCGACGAAAGTCTCGCCACGCCGCGCGCCGCGCCGCTAGGATTTCAGACTTAGGAGTGGCCACCTTAATCTCTACTTGCCCAGCCAACCTTCCATTCTTCGCCATCTGTCTTGCTTCTCTTCCTTCTGACCTCTTCGCTTTGATCTCCTGTCCTTCTGTCCGTCTCCTCTCTCCGCCGCCGTATCCGCGTTTTCGTACATTCACAAAGCTTCGAGGCCTCTTTCCCGTTTCTTTTTTCTTCCCTTTCTCCCCATCCAACTTTTCCTTACACCGTGTTTACGAAACCCGGTGTAGGTAAGGATGCTCGAAAAAAGAAAGAAAAAAAAAGGAGAGATCGTAAAAGCAATAGGGGAAAAGAATGTTTACTGATGCCGAGATGCGATAGAGCTGTACGCTCGGAGGATCGAGAAGGCTCTACCGCGTCGCATTTTAATCGAAACGTCCGCCATTATTCTGGAACCTTTAAAAAAAAATTCGAATAACGTTCGCACGATAAATTTTCATTCTCCGTTAAATCATGCGGGGCAAATTGTTATGTTTCTTTTAAAATGTAGATAGTAGAAATAATACGCGTAGCGAAGAGATGCGACGGTTTCAAATTGACGCGACTAAAAATGGCCGCGGCGAGAAGTCGGTTCCGTTTCGCGTGAACCTTTTATTCATTGCCAATCGCGTCGAAACGTAACAAGCCCTTTTAAATTTTAATCAGAAAGATGAATCCGCGAGTCCGAGGAGCTGCCACGCAGTTTCTCCTAGCGTCGGACAGACACGCGACGCGGGTGAAAAACGGAAGCTGTGAGCCGGTAGCGAGCGCGCGGGGTTGGACGAGCGTTTGAGTGTATGCAACGGCAGAAGAACGGTTAAGAAAAGGGAAAGACAGCCGAGAAAATGAAAAGTACCGAACGGGAGAGAAAGCGATACATAATACGCGCAGCCGTGGATTGTACCATTGTTAAATGTAGCAGCGCACCTTTAAAAAAGTGCTATTGTCAGTTTAGCGCTCGCTCCTCTATTCTAACCGGGCTAAAGTCTACGTACAGCCGGAAGGAAAGAAAAAAATCTCCTCTCTCTCTTTTTGCCTGACGCGCCTCCGCCCGTGCCTCTCTTTCGTCCGTTGTCTCTTTCGTCAGTTCCTACCAGCCATTCTTTCCCTTCCAGTTTCTCGCACGATGTTTCCAGCATTATAACTTCGTCGCGCGAGAGAGTGTGTCCCGGTCGCGCGACACGATACATCCACTGGCGAACGGTCCGCGCGTAATACCAACTAAAAGGGCGACGCGCGTCGTTCTGGACGCGAGGAACGCCGTCAGATTTTTGCCCTGACTTCCCCCCTTCCCCTCTGTCCCTTTCACCCCCTTCGTCCGGTACTCTCCGTCCATTTCGGCTGCCACTGTCTGATCAAGACATCACAGGGTCCCCCCCGTTGAACAAAGAAGCTTTTTAATTTTTGGAAGTGGCGACAGCGCGGGACCAAGATGGCCGCGAGTTCAGAAACTTTTGGGAAACCCGACCGCGTCTTCGCTCCGCGACTTGATGAAAGTGTTTGTGGTATTGCCATCACGGTGTGCCTGTAATTTATGTGGATACAAGGTGAACGTCTTCTTGTTCTCGTCGCACTGTTAATGTACAGCGCTTGCGTGATCTCAAAGGTTAGAACCGTAACGGATGGCTCGATTGGAAAGAGTGCGACTTCTATGAGACGAATAAGTTTATTTGGGAAAGATGGAAAATGAGTCGAGCCTTGGAGTGTACGACTATGATCGATTGTGCTAAGGTTATCGTGCTAAGCGGCAAAAATTATTGCAGGCGAGAACGAGGGATATTAAGAAGCTCTTTCTCGCAGAAATCATTGTAGCGACGAGGAACTCTCTCATTCCTGTATTAATAAGAATTCGTTCTCCCTTTGAGCACAAAGTTTTAATCTGTGAAACCCGTGAGAGAGGCGGATAAGATCGAGCGACAATGTAATTTCATGGAATAAAAATTGAACCAGGCACCAGCCTCGTTCGCAGTTAAACGCCCTACTTCCCTTCTTACCGTGCTTCTCGCTCTCGAGCGGAATATGAAATTAGTTGCATCGCCTATCTAGTAGTCGGGAATTGATTGCGTTAATTGTACGGATATTATCGCAGCAGCACTTTCGCGCTGCTGTTTAAACCTATCCAGGAATTGATATTAATTCCAGCGGAACGCGCCATTTTAGCAGCCACCTTTCCCTTGAACCCTTCGATGCTTCTGATGTTCGAATGACAAATGTAGCTTTACGTCTGACGTCCTTAGCGTCCCATTTTCCGAAAGAGGGTGGAATAATACCTGGATAAAGGTGGGACCTTCGAACTTTTCGGCAATGTCAGGGAATTTTCTCCAGGTCGGTCTTTCGACTGAGGATAAACCGTTACGCGCGTGGCGTCGGCCGACCCTTCGTTGGGTTTACGACACGCCTAAGGCCATATTGAGAACGCACGAAACTCGAAGAAATTTTAAAGTTCATCGTGAACGAGGGACTCGTTATTACGGTCGATGATACGCGAACTTCTTGAATCTGGAAAGTAACAGAGGCCTGTCGCGTTGAACGACGAAATGGAACAGAACGCAAAACATCAAATTCGAAGGGGAGGAGTAAATTATCCGAGTACTTAACATGTGTTTTATACACCGTCGTGCGTAATCTAGAGGCTGGAGCAGCGTAAAACCCCTGTCAAGCTGTAAGAGGATACACGCATACCACTTGGCGCAGTTTAAAAGACCCTTTGAACCATTTGTACGGCTCCCGGTTAGTAAATCGCGTAATCTACTGCTAATTCTCTTTCCGAATGAAGCTGCGAAATGACACGTTACGCGAATGGCTGGCGAAATTATACGAATTACAAACGAACGGGTAAAATAACAGAAGAACGCTGTACGATGCTGTGATATTTAGAAGCTAAAGAAAAAAAAAAGAAAAAAAAATAGGATCGAGCTCTGACGCAAACAACATTTTTCACGCAACATCAACGGCAGTGTACAAAACAAAATTGACTGTTTCGTACAAGTGTCCGCACGTTCAGTCACGTATTGTGCGAAATGAAAGCAATCCACAACGTACGAGCGGCGCCGTCAAAGAATATGGGAACGCACAATAGAGGACAACGTGTTCGCTGACTGTGTTACCGTCCTTTTCTCGTTGGTCTATGCCGACAATTTCATCGAATGAGTAATGGAGCATAGCGCATCGACGCTATGTCGTTAGCTGAATGTGTCAGTAAAGATCTAGGTAACTCTTTCATCCAGTTTTCGATCCGGAATTGTGTTTCTGCCTCCCCTATCATAGCTCGAAGCATAGAGTACGCGCACCCGGTACGTCCCTTCGTCACTTTTAGCGATCGCAGCAAAATTTATCTCCAGAAGCGGTACAGCGATCAAAAAAGCAAGAATCTCTAGCGCGCTAGCATCGTGTAACACAGAAATTATCATTTCGTCCAGTCAATGAAATCGTTTAAAGGCCAGCCACCGCTCCGAGGGCAGAAATTTGACACGACGCGTTGTTTGAACGAACAAACGACCTCGAATATAATTGCTTTCCTATTATAAGTACTTTGATGTCGGGCCGTGGAGAAGGAGTCCAATAACTATTAATGGAACAGTGTTTCATTGGTTCCATCCGAGCTATAGAATCGCATAACGATGCCCTCTCGCGAGTAAAACCGGCCGGCTCGTAAAGGCGGTAGGAGTCATTAAAAGGTACTCGTCGGATTTGAACGGAGCTCAGACTCGGGTCGTTCGTATCGAGCTAATAAGATGGAATGACGAGTACCGGCCAGATAATTAGCTACAAACGCGAGTAACACAAACATTAATTAACCCACACAACGTCGAGCGTGTACGCGCCATTACTGTCTGCACGGCGAACCCTTAAGTGCGACTTTAATCTCGGGGGCTGGATTGCACGTTTCGAACCCCGACGATAGAGCCGTTTCGTTTCTGGCGAAAGGCTGTGTCTGTACAGCGAGCTTATGGATACCGATTGAATACCATCGCGTTCACAATTTACCTGTCGATGTTATTAAAAAGTCGTCCGCGCATAAGTTATCGTGGCGAAAATATTTAGATACGCCATTAAATATGGATTTTACGGAGATCGTTAACGGGAAGATAGAAAAGGGAGTGGGAAATATTTCAGTTACGTTACGGGTCGAATAGGCACGCGAGTGCAAAAAAACAGCAAGTTATAAGTTGGAAGGAAAAACTGATCAGATCCGGTGGTAATTGAAACGTTCGATGCTTTCGAGGGGCGAGTGAGCACTCGTCGTGGCTTGGTAGAGACGAGAGTAGAGAGAAAGTGAGAGAGAGAAAGAGAGAGAGAGAGAGAGGGGGGTGACGCGGAACGGTAGAGTGAGTTAGACGCGACACGGAATTGGATTGGTTTTTTACTAATTAAAATTTCAAACTTGACACCTGAATGTGCCGTCTTTAATGAGACGCCGTCTGGCCGTGGGTTTCTCTCTCATTATTCTCGTGGGGACGGGTTACACACTGCCGCCTGAGAAAAAAGGGGACCGAGGAAAAGCGGCGCGCGAGGGACAAGGTACGTAAAGGGACGAAGATGGAAACGGTTTAGTCGCACAAAGTAATTTTACGCGCGTGCCTTCCGTTCAAATTTACTTCCCGCCGAGTTTGATACGGATCAAATGAAACGCAACTTTCGCTGATTCTTGTTAACCCGTCTGGAAATGATCGTTCGCGTAACGATAAATTAACACGCTCCGTGTCTACGCGCTCGTCTGGTACATTTTCTTAAACAACTAAATTAAGCGATTATTTTTTTTTTTTTTTTGTTTTACAACTGATGAAAATAAAATGTCAAATTTTCCACGTGTAACATTCACACGACGAGGAGAAACTACGGATCTGCGGAGAGTAACCAGCGCGCGGCACGATTGTTACGAATCAATGTCGACGACACGTAGGCATTCCGTAGCACGATCCTCGTGTAAAGGGAATAAGATGAAGGTGTGTTGGGCCGGTCGAAGGAGAGGAGCAGAATGGAACAATGCTGGGGATCGAAGCGAGAGGCAAAACGGGTAGGTAGAGGTAAGCGTGTACACGCGAAGATGTTGGGTTCTGGCTGAGACGCGATACATATCAGTCGACAGTGCAGCGTTATTCAATTTACAGCTCGGTCCTGTTGATTGTGCACGTAATGCCATTACCACGACCGCCACCTTCGGCCTGGAATCCGTTTTCCTATTGGCGTTGCGTCGCGTACTTACACCGACGACATCGGGAACATTTTAACGCGAAACGGCGAACGAACGATCCTCCACCCCCACGGGGGAAAGCCACGCGCTCGTACGCGAACGATTTTACGAGCGACGAGGACCAGTTGTCAAATCGCGGGGGTGGAAGCCAGCGAATAGATAAATTAGCTAGTTTCGAGATTAATTTTTCTTCTGGGAACGTAACAAACTTTGGTTTTACGCAGCTAACAAATTTTAGGACGGTCTTTGTTCATTTGCTCTTCGAGATAATTAAGGTCGGTCCAGGTTTTATGACCGTAAATCGAGTCCTGCGTAACTTACGCTGTAATCCCTTTCATCCCCCTCGCGGCGCACACTCGCCGCGCCACGTATCCTTTTTACCCGTGGCATTAATTCTAACCACTCGGGAAACAAAAAGTAACGCGTTGCATAATAAAATGATGATAACATCGCGAGAGTACACAATTCTCTGGTATTAACATATCCGTAAGAATATTACTTCGCTGAGAATCTGAACGAGCTACGAAAATGTATAATTACCTTTAAAAAAAAGAATACGAGATCTCATTTCATTAGACGATGGTGATAATTATCGTGTAAACGTTTAAACAAAGTGCGAAGGTTACAGGTATGGTAGCGATGGTTCGTAGCGATATGTCCATAAATTAATTCATTTGCATCCAGTGGTAGACGGTGATGGTACAAATGCAATTCAAGGCTTGCTTGTCGAACCGACTGAATTAGCGAATAGGGATACACGCGCGTGGGGGTGAATGGCTGAACGAGGAAACAGAATGTACATATGTATGCACTTACCTATGAATGAACCAGTCACATGATACGCGTAGTAAGCACGTTACTACAAGGACGTGTGGATACTCTTGAATGAGAAGTGGTTGCACTAATGATAAGCAGGGACTACAAACGTTGATCGTATCACTGAATGAAACAGCGTGTACACGCCGCGTGTAAAGAATGAACTTTAATTGTTGTAATTGTGCGCGCGTGTGTCTATCGATCGCGTAAACTTGCTCGTTTTGTTTACTGAGAAACTACTAGTCAATTGCCGCCATTGTGAAAATCCCATCGAACATCGTAGTTTCTCAGAAGGATATTACGCGAGGGTCTAAGTAAGGGTTGATTGCGTTGTTTAGTACGACTCGGAAGTTGGTTGTAAGAACAATAGACGATCAGGAAGCTCCACTGGGTCGAAGAGAACGACAACATGGTGGGGTGGAATCGCAAATTTTTTTTTCTCGCGAGCTTAACAGAATTATGGAGGAACGTGTCCTACATTTGCAATCGTAGGCGGCGTTTGCAATTTCACACGTATGAAAATCTGAAACGACGCGGAGCGTAACGCGTCGCATAAGCGGCGATAATGCCCGGCATGATTCCGGGCATTAAAACAAAGCCGAATCGGGCGGCGAACGAGTGAAAAACGGGAGGAAGAAAGGCTAAAACGAGCGGTTGAACAGGCACTTCTCTCTATTTTTCGAGAAGAAGCGAGTGTGCCTGAAGGTTCATTTGTTACACGGCGGGACGTTTAAAACTGTTAATTTTTACGACCGCGATTTTTGCCTCGCTCCCGGTGTTCGCCCGTTCGTTCCTCCCATTGCGTCCCCGGTCGCCGTTTTAATGCGAATTTATTCCTCCGAGTTAATTACGCGACACTAATTTTTGCTCAACTTCGTTCGCTCGTGGAACCGCGCCCGGTCATCCAACTTTCGTCCCCAACTTTCCCACGGGCTCGCCTTAAACTTCTTTACCGCGCCTTTTACCACTGCACCCCTCCCCTTACCCGACGCGAAAAGAAGGAAGCTCGCTCCACGGCCCTTCTTACGAAATTTCAAGATTCGCCAAAGATTTACTGGATTGGCCAATTAGCGGACCGGCTAGCAATTTTTTCGCTGTCGTTCGGCCCTCTAGCCCTGCCCCCGCCGCGGTCTCGTTCCGCGAACTTTCTCACCCGAGGATTAACCCGTACGTAAGAGTTATGAAATTATTGCTCCCTGGAACTTTCTCGGCGGGAAAAAATCTCGAGCGTTTCGACGGGAATCCCCGCTCGATCGGCGAGCTCGCCGCAGTGCTAATCGCTTTCGACAAACCGGGAACGTAGTTTCGATTTTTCTCAAAATTTTCGCGACAACACGAATCTCGTCTAGATCATTTTTTGACTCTTTCACTGGATTATTGGAGCAACTGAAATTCTTACAATTGCTAATCTCGTATTCAAATTACCTTATTCTACACCAGAAAATTTTTACTCTCTAGTAGCTTGAAATTCGCATTCGACGTAGAACTCAGTCGCGAGTACACTTCGAAACAGGTAAGTAGTCTGCATGCCTTATTCTTTATCACGACGAGATTAAATTCGCGTGTTAGACCGCGTCGCTGCTGCGCGGACCATAATTTCAACCTCGTCGCCGTCTCGTTCCTTTTCACTTCGTTCCTAGTTCTCCTACTTCCTGGTGGCGATTGCGATAGGCACAATTTAAACCAGAAGAGGGGAAGAACGTTTCGAGATAATTATAAATAACTAAAGAGAATGAAACAGTTTTGGACACGTGTAACCGTTTCATCAAAGTTCCATTTTACGCCTGGGTCGCATCGGTGCAAAAGTTCTCAGCGAAACAATGGCTTCGGAATGAATAATTACAAATTAGCTCGGCTGACGTGTTGCACTTGGGTAATGTTTCGACGCGTCTTTCCTACGGTCATTTGTCTCCATTCCCAGCGACAGAATCAATGGAACGAGCCGGCTGAAGTTACGGTCCCGTAACAACGCGTGCATACGGTGACGCGTATCTTACGTGCGATTGAAAATAATTGTGCATCAGAATCTAGGTAAACGTAATGAACAGAGAAATATCCGAGTCGCGTGTGTACGGTCAGGATAATCACGTGTCCACGGGAATTCGATGAAAAATCGCTAAGTTACAGGAGGCAAGGGAAGTATCCCGTTCCCTTGCTTCTGCCATTTTCCTCGAAGCATTACGCGGTATCTTTTTCATAAAGAAATTCCCATCGTTCGTTGCGCGTGTAACAGCATCGGTAGGCAGAGTCTGGTCATTGTGTACGCGGTTATCGATTCGTAGCGGAGGCTTCCCTTCTTCGCCGGCGGATATCGTGCATTTTCAAGGTCTGAAATACTTTCCCCGGGGAGGGCGAAGGGGGCGCGTACGGCCGTTCCTCCGCACGAACGCGAAACGGCTGGATGTGCATTTTTTAGAAAGCCTCAAACTGTTTCGGACTGCATCGACCGGCCATTTTCATGTCTGAGATGCGCGGCAAGAAAAACGAAAGAAGACACCGCGGGAGGAGCGAAAAAGATGAGAATATACGAAGACCGAGGGAAGGGCGGCCCGTCCCTTTCGGGTGCCCTTTGGAAGGGGTTGAGAGACAGGAGCGAACAGAGTTGAAGAGGGTCGAACCGGGTTGTAGACGGGAGCGATGATACGTGCGTGGAATAGCCTGGGTGTTTGAACTCCTCGGAGATTTGGTTTACCAAGCAGAAGCCTTCCCCTTTTCCACCTTCCTCTACTCCTTCTTCTTCTTCTTCTTCTACTACTTCTTCTATTTTCTTTTTCGCTTTGCTGGTCCCTTTTAAACATTTTAGATTTCTTATAATATACATAGAACACAGGTTGGTGGTTGTTTTTGGCCAACGCGTTAATTATGTCTCGAACGCAAGTCTAAGCGCAACGTCGGCCTAGGATTATTGTTAGCGACGCATCGAATAATATTAAACGGATGTTACAAAGATATTCTTGCTGGAAAGAGAGACTCGCAGCGAGCTCTCGGTAAATTTGATCGTAAAAATTTATGAAGCATACGGTTTATTCATTGATCATAAAAATGTATGAGTGGATGTAATTGAAAAAATGGTATTCTTTGGAGTCTTAACAGAGCACTGGGAACCGGAGCGAAGGAAATGTTCGTGGAGGAAAATTTTGGGATGGTTGTTGAAAAAGAGAGGAAAACGCTGGAACCATTTGCAGTCGGTTATGATATTTAACTTTCATCGGAGACAGAGCGCTCCGCGTGCACCAGCGTGCTCGCTAACGGATTCGAAAGCAACATAAAAATGTGGAAAATATGGGGGGACCGTATGCTAGAAACACATCGGGAATACGCGCACACCGACGCGGAAAATTGAATATATCAAAGTGGATGAACCGACAATCCGCTTATACCATTATAACTTTTCACCGTGCAGATTCGACTAACGAAAATACTTTTCCAAACAGTCAATCGGTTTCACACCGACACTTATTTACAGGTTGCGTTACTCGTGTTTTTTTACAGCCGCTTTTTTCACCTCCCCGAGTCTCCGAACTTTCGCAAATTTTTCTAGATTCTAGGTGTTTGTAAAACACACAAATCCTTGTAATATTGCCGTGGCTGCGATATGAAGCCATAAATATTGAAATCGTACGTGCAGTTTTCAAACACGACCAACGTTCGGCTAACATTCGTCACTTTGCGCGAAAATATTTGTATTCAAATAACGAAACACGCGATTCTGTCCTCCTCCGTGTTGTCGCTCTAAAATATAGCATCGATATTACGAGTAGTTTCTTGGAATTGGAAAAAAAAATATTTCTTTTAATGACAGTCCCTCGACGGAGGAACGCGGGTCGTTAATTGCTGCCTCTCGCGATTCCCGAAAACTCCTGTAATAGAAAAGTAAACCGTCGAACCGTCGAAGCGAATCGGTTCGTGACAGGAAATCGCTTCACGGAAGCGAGGAGGAAATCAGGAAATCGTTGCGCCAAGTGTCTCCAGGGAGTCGAGTTTGACAACCGAGTAAACACTGTCTCGAGATATGCACTTGAACCGTGGACTCAGAGCCGTTGCCGTGTCGTTTCGACAATTATGACTGCCTCGAGTGTACGTGGAGGATCGACGATCGCTGCGGCGGATAACTGTCGCGCTTTTTTGCTCCCCTCCGCGTGTAGCCAGCATCCGGTCGGATGTTTCCAAGCTGAGCTTTTCAAATTCGGGACACCTCTAATCCGGTACTTTCGGGGGATTCTTGACTAGCAATATTTCTCTGCAATTTGACCGAGGATCAGAGAATCCGGAAGTCGTTTATTGCGCTCCTAGCATTTTAACTTCTCTGCTCGATAGCGAGCGATGCATCATAAACCTGAAGGCGCGTCGCGGCAATTGACAGACCTGTTAACCGCTCAAACCCCTCGGGTCTATTTCCACCTGCGGCTTTTTTTCACAGTGACACGTCGTATCGCGAGCCACGCGCACGCTCGCAGGGTGCGTTCGACGAATGGCTGCAGACCAGAAAACGTCATTTCGCAAAAGCGAACAGCCACCACGCGTAATCACAATTGCCACCCCCTTCTATTTCTATACGTGTAACGTACAAGGGTTGGAAATTTGGGAGCCAAGATTTAGAATTAAAAATCTCGAGTGAACAGAGTGAAAACTTAGGAGAAGAGTTAGAATAATACTCGCCTCGGTTGGTGAAAGTTCGTCTACAGACAATCAGAGCTCGTGGTAAAGTTTCCGCAGTGGCATGAACAACGCGCGTGTCTACGAAGTCACGAACTTTCATCGTATAAAGAAGTCGAAGAGGTAAAGGAGATTCGACCCAACCCCAGACCATCTTCTATATACGTGGACTCCATTTACGAACCGACTATCTATACTCTCTTCGATGTTTTTAACAGACAACAGTCGTTGCAAACAATTCCGCCGGAAGTGGATCGTATAAATTAGTACGATAAAAATATCATCTAAAGCGGCGTTTTCCACAAATGATAATTAATTGTTTGTCCCTCCGCATTAAGCAAATTGATCCTAATTACTTGCTAACCTGCGAGTAGACCAAGTGCTTCGGAAGTAGAATGATTAACCAGAGATTATTCGAAGCCTGGTTGCCCCTTGTGAAACTGACTTTGGAAGTCTAATTGCTTCCGATACCGACTAATTCTGCCTAACAACTTGAAATTCTCTCGCTCAGACCGGATGCTCCGAAGGTCCTCCTCAATAATGCTTCTCGTATATACGATCTACCGTGTAGAAAAATATCGCGAGGAATAACAAAATGGAATTTCTCTTCGAAATCTCGCGGACAGTCTCGAGGGGTTGCTGACCATCGACTCGAAGCGTCCTGTTTTGTCTCTTTCAAATTTATTTGATTTCGGTTAGCTAAGTGCCAGGCGGGACGAGATATTCTTTCGACGAAAAAATAACGGACATCCCGCCGCGGCCGTATCACGGATGCTGTCAGTGGCAAACGCTACACCAGGATGAATGGCGGTAAAAATATATAGGTAGACGGAGCTGTAGGTGGGTAACCTTTTTACATTTCAAATTCGTTCTGGGAATGTAGCCGTTTTGCTGTAAAACGCATTTGTCGATTGCAAGTGCAGTATTCCGCCGGTTTTGCAATCTCCATTGTCCCCTGATAGGTATGTCATACAGGCCGTCGAACCCCGTAGGGTCACCCACCGCGCTAGCTATCCCCTTTTCGGCTCGCCTATCGACGAATGGGGGATCCTTCGCAAAAGTTTACGCACCGTCGGAATAGATGGTTGAATTTCCCAAGTGAATCGTGCGAAAGTACGTGTACGTTGCCGGACTGTGTACCCCGTGGGACTCGATGGAAGTGTCGGAGTCAGTGATTCGGCCGGAATCAAATCTGGTTCGTACCGAAGAATAAGAAAAATATTCCATCCTCGCTTGGTAATCGATTTTAAACGGATACGTCGACGGTGGAGGATCTCGGTTAACAAGGATCATCGGGGGTTCATCTTGGACATCGCTTAAACAACAAGAATTCGTCGAATCGACGATATTTTACGAGATCGTAAATAATATTTACGATAACAGGAAAAGGAAGCGGAGAAGATAGATATTCATGTTTCCCGGACGAAATGGATCATCTTCTTCCTGCTTTTCTATCTTACCAACCGGTAAACGTCAACGAAGGGATGGTAACCGTGTCATCGATACTTTCCATCTGAAATCTATCTACAGAAGTGGAAACGCTCGTTTCATCTCGGCGATGAAAAGTTTTTCTCTTTTTTTTTTTAGGAAAGAAACAAACAAAGACAGAGAAATTCGATATTCAGTCGAAGGTACCGTGAAACACTTTCAGAAGGAATTACGATCAAAGAAAAATTTCTTTGCGTAAAACACCGGCGAAGAAAATAAAGAACGCCTTTAAACTATCCTTTCAGTTCGTTTCGCATGATCAATATCTTCCAACGCGTTTCAAGCTTGAAAATCGAACGATTTCTGTATAAATAGAATTACGAAATATCGGAGTTCGCTAAATAACCGCGTCTCTTTCGTAGGAGTACGAACAAATCGATCTTGAGACATCTTCGGTTGCAAGCACAACGGTTGTAAAATTTCAATTCTAGCAAAAATGTATTTTCTTTGCTCGAGAATTCTTGGATAATGCACGCGTACGTCTCTAAATCGTAATTGGACAAGCAGATCGGACACTCTGTACCGAGAAAAGTTTAATGAATAATCTAACGAGTCCATCGTAAGCGCGTGGATGGGTAGACGGTATCCATCCTAGCCGCAACCGAGTCCTCTAGATAATCTGTTTTGCATATTTCGGGCTGCGTACACCGGGTCGATGTAAATGCGTGTGGTGTTCTGCCAAACGTTACACGGGCCTGGCCGAATATTCAGCGGGGGTCTACTAATTGAGTCGGAATATTCGTCCATTTGAATGCAGCTGCAACTGAACGACGATCAACTCGACGACGACGACGACGACACGGAAAGTGTGAATATAATCTTGAAGAGTCCACGTGGACGCTGGATGATCCCCCTCGTAAAAATTCCTTCTCGGATTTAAACCCGCCAATTTATTATATTTATTATCAGCATCAGAGAGGAGCAAAATTGTCGAGAGCGAACAATTTCGCTTCGTCAGGATAACAGCGTTGATCGAGGATACCTGTGTACCGGGACCAGGTGCAAGAATGGTACCCGTGTGATTCCAACTGCGATACTCTGATACGAGGCGGTATTACTTTTGAAGTTCGCACGATCGACGGTGGTATCTGATCGAATTCCCGAATGTTATTGATAACGTATGTTCGGAACTTTATAATTGAGTTGGAGAAGACGCACCTATACATGCAAGTATGGTCTATAACTAATCGAACGCGCACCCCTTCGATCTTCGTATCAGCTTTTCAACTCTGATTATTCGACTTTTATGTATTAGTATGAAAGGAAGAGAGGGAGAAAAATATTTCTTTAAACGCCTCGAGACGATTGTTTCAGTTAACGCGTGTCCGCGGATGCAATTGTTTACGCGGGAAGACGAACGACGTCGTTCTCTATGCAACAATATACGTGTACAAACGTGGAATTACGGTAGGTGTATCGCAGATCCGACAATTTATCGAGGACAATGCATTGTGCGCGCAAATTCCGTAGGACGCTTCATTATAATAATTAACTGGAGCAAAGGGAGAGTCCTGACCGTCGTTTTGTACTCCCAGCTCGTGACTGCTGCTTTATGCCCGGTAACTCTTCCGTCCGGATTTGCATAACCACCTCAGAAATTACAGAGCCGGCCATTAAAACGAAAACGGCAACGATACTTCGCATTAACTCGATCTCTGCTTAACCCGATCAACCGTTAACCCGTTATACCCTGCCCTGGTGCAACAGATACGTTGATTCGGTTTTAAATTAGTTGAACATCAAATTACTCTATTACGTGATGGCGGCTTTTATCTCGAATCCACCATGTCGCCACTAATATTTAATTTATTACACGTACGGTCGGTAAAAAGAGAATGAACGAAGTTTCGCTACGTTTTCAGATTACGACGCGTGACTCCGTCCCTGCAGAAACGTAACTTTGAATATCAATAGAACGGTTTAAAAGAAATCACTTGCTTATTCAAAAGGACATTCTAACCCGATCTCACTTAGCCAATCTCGTCCTTAATCTTACCAGTTACTACGCGATTAATCTGTATGCACGCGCGATAATAATTACATCACGCGAAAATACGAGCAAGAAACTGAAAGCACTCTACGAATTAATATTCCATACGTATGTGTAACGAACCGTTCCATTTGCGATGCTAATTCTTAATGGCACCGTGCTCCGATACACTGACTTTTATCCGCCCCCGTATATCGCTCTTCCTTCGCCGTTCTGACTGTAATAACATTTATTTACCTATCTTTACATACGTCCCCCTTTTCCTTTTACCGTTCGTACGCGTCGGAAGCGGCGAGTTCTTCATCCACCCCGATGTTTCCCGTTACGCACACCCCCGTTCTACTCGTATCATCGATGGATTCGGATCTGAGCGGAATAATGGCCCAATAAAAATGCGTCGGTAGCCGACCTCTCGCCTCTTCGTCCGTGGCGTATACGCGGATTAACAGATCGTCGCGCGGTCGTGACAGTAAACAGGATAATAAAACCGCAGTAAACCCCGCGATACTTGCTAAATTGATCTTGTCTTTGCTCTCGAGGTGACGACAGACGGGCCAACGACGTCCCCATCGACGGCAGCCTGAACAATCCCAAGGGACACGGCCGGCTTGTTTAAATGCAAATCGCTCCGTCACCGGCAAAAATAACTCTAGTAATTCGACAGCGACCCTGCCACACCCCCGATGGTTCTTGCTACACGTCCTAGGGTTATCTAACGATGTTAAAATTCCCTGCTCGCGTTACACACCGCTTCCTCTCTCTCTTGGCAGCTAATCATCCCCTTGCGAGCGTGCGCGCGTCCTACTCTTTGGTCGATGCGACCATTTCTTTTCCTTTTTTCTGTTTTTTAATTAAAGCTAATCGCTTGAAATTATTGTAAACTATTTTAACGCGACGTTGGCGACGTGCAATGCGTCGGAACGTGGCTTGAAAAGAATCTAGGTTAACGGTTTCGTGTTCCGTTCCATCGAGAGTAACAATTTCTACCTGACCTCTGACGGTGTTTCACGCCCCTGAAACACGAGTTACGCCATCGAACACGATGCACGCCGTTTCATTATCGTGCTTACACACTCGTACTCCCGCTCTGTTTTTTTTCTTCCACGCCGCCCAGAAATTAATGCGCTCCACCTGCTTTTACATTATGTACCGAAAGCGTTAAGAGAATAGGGAATCAACCGCGCGCGGATAATCGTTTCCGTTTCGAGGGATGCAAAGAAGACGGAGTCGAGAAGGGGGAGAATGCGTTACCAATTATCTTTCTGCTCGGAATGAAATTATTTTCGATCAATTTTTTCTTATCAATTTGCCGCCGGTTCGACGCCCGTTCGTGTTTCCTGTTACCTGGATAGTTCAGTTCGAACGAGTTGTATGTATTTAACCCAGAAAAGTTGTATGTAGTACAAATTAACATGGAACATAGTAACTTTGTGTTTTAAAGCTGTTGCGTTTACAGTCTCGACATCGTGTAGGTAACAGTGCCGCGAGTTTAACTTTATATTAAGTGTGAAATCGTGAACCTCCGCGAAACGGTTGGACGCGTTTATCGATTATTCTGCTTTTATCAAAACGGTTGTGGAAAAATTCGAAACTGGAGCAATCTGGTAATTGAACGAACAAAGATGCAAACGATTTTGTTTGCTGCGAATTTTTCCTTGAGAAGACAAAACGCATTGTCATTATAACGGTCAAAAGAAAGAAAACGAAAAAAAAAAGAAAACACCGGAAAGTTGGTGAAAAAAATATCACGAAGAATAATTACTCCATAAAATAATTATGAAGCCATTTGGAGACAGGAATTTAACAAAAAGGAATTCGACGGCACATCCCTTTTAATTACTTCAAAATTTTCATGCCATTACATTCCATTACTCGCGTAGAGAGCAGGAAACTCGTAAAAAGCGAGATCGTTACGGATTACAATGTTCCACTTTAACTGCGGATTTTATCGTTCGATTCCCAATCAACTTTACCAAGGCATGGGAGGAGAAGTCCACCTGGAATCGTTCGTTTCCTCTCGAAACATCGTTTCGCAGCGAGTGCATACACGCGTGACGGGGAACTTTTCGATCTGTCTGTTTCACCGTAAACGAAGTTTAGTACCTTTCCATTCGGCAAATTATTAGTAACGACTATTAAACAAAATCGAAAAACGCGCACACCGCCAGCGGACTCGTTAATGCACCGACGCCGTACAAAATTTCAATTTCATTTTACGGTTCGATATTTTCCTCTCAATTGTGCTTGTTTATTTACACACACCTTTTAAAATATAAATCTCTTTCAAAATGTAAGTCTCGCTGAATGAACTACCGGTCGGAAACCAATTAATTCGAATGAACGGGTTTCCTGGATTACTTTGTGGAATTCTCTAAAAATCGTCGAGGAAATTGTTGAACAGTTCGCTCGACGTTACGTGTAATGCAACCGTGGGTGTAAACTGGTAGCCGGCGCAACGTATTTTCAAATTGGACCCCAAATATTAGCCCGAGACTCGCAAAGTGGCCGTGCAAAGGCTAGCTGAGAGATTCGAGGTCACAAGCTGCGCATCCTAATTCGTTTAATTATCTTAATGTAGAGTTATGGACTTGACGCACGCAGTGCCCTATGGATTCAACCCTAGGTTATCTTCGTTCACACGATCTCGTAGGTACATTTCGAGCCTTATTCTCGAACCCTTTTCGCACCTATATATTCATTAGACGACCCCGCGTTTCGAGAGTCTTTGTCAAACAGAGAAGACTAAAGAAAGGAATTCTAAAAAGGTAAAAAAGAAAACCGAGCATTCCAGGCGTTCCCGTGTTTCGTTGTATCCCTCGTAGGAATCTACGCGAATAAATGACAACATTATCGCTTCGAAAGCGACGCGCGAATAATGAAATTAATTTTAATTAAAACGCGGACGATACTCTGATCTACATTTTACGACAGCTACAAATTTGGCGTTTTCACGCCGCGAAATAGCGACAGACACGACGGGGTGGCCAACAGAATTTATGCCTCTACGATGTAACGCCATCGCAGACGATAGTAAATCATTCTTACAGCGACGCGGTGTCACGGAAAAAAGAATTCGGCTAACCACACAGAGACCTTTTTTTTTCCCGCGAACAAACCGGGAAAGAGAAATGGGAAGCGTGTCGCGTGCTGATAAAGCATTACAAATCTTCAGACGGTAAGTGTCTTGCATAAATAACCCATATCAAGTTCCGTGGAAATCAGGCAGATCGAGGATTCGTGAAGATCGAGAAGGTTCGCGTATTTCACCAAAGACACCGCGTTACGTTCTCTGCAAATGTAAAAAAAAAAAAAATAAAACATGAAATACGAACAGACAAAAGGAAGATTTCTACGAATTTAAAAAGTAGACACATCGATATATCTCTCTTTTGTCAAAATAGTAACACGATATGATAACGAATATTGATAAATCTGCGAGATACGATCGAAGTAGAAAACGTAAGGGGAAGAGGGTAGCGATAGTCAGACATAGTGACGGTACACGCACGCAGTTGTCTTCGTTTCTACTACTTACGTTCGCGTCATCCACTTTACGTATCGCGTAAATTTATTTCCCCTTTACATAGTACTCGAAAACTAGCAATTTCACGCTGACCCGATACCCGCGCAAGTTTTCGTTTAATTAAAATGTAATTTCATCGGGATGGAACGCGACACCGATATTGTGCTCACGGGGAAAGGAGAAATAATTATTCCGCGGCGGCCGATGTCGGGCCGGAGTTTTACGGGTTTTTTGACATCGGCCAGTTCCACTCGATTGACACCAACCAGGGATCATGGAATCGATGGACGGCCGTTAATGGCTTTGATCCGGGGCGAAGTGCTAATAAAATGTTCGACTGTGTGTTAACGATCTTTTCACCGCCGCGCGGTGCGTTTTACGATGCTTTACGGTAACGAGTATACCGATCGTGCTTGAGCCACCAGCAATTTTCACCGTAACTTCTTTTTCGGTTCGTTTACTCTTGTAAACGTTCTATCCCCCGTCCCAGTATTCACGTAATCCTTCCCTCCTACGGATTCCACGTTTTCAGCGTTAACCGATCTCGATAAACACGGTCTCGTGCAAACTGTTCTCGATTTCAGAGATGAACGCGGAATCGCGACAACAACTTCTATCGAAATTCACGGTTCTCGAGTGTTGGGAAGCGTTCGCGAGCAACGAAGGATTCGAAACTTCGTCAAAAGTGGATAAAACGTGCAAAGGTACCGAGGACCGGTTCCACGAACTTCAGCGAACGGTTACTTCGTCAGTTTACTACCACCAGCGAAATGCTCGACTCGTATCGTTCGAATTCCACTGTGTAAACAACGGTCGATCGTTGTTAAACCGTGAACGCCATCTTAGTTCCCGGCGTGCATATATACATATGCAGGTGGAAAAGTTAAGGAGAGCAAAGAGGAATTAAAATCGTGTTTAGCATCCGAAAATCGTTGGTAGTTTGTCGGGACGGATGCATTAATATACATGGGTCCTGCGTCTACCCGGTTGGTGGTATTCTCGTTACACGGCTCCCTGAATTCATCTTCAAATTCCCTTTGAACTAGACAGTCATTAATGCCATAACTACCGCGGCCGCCAAAATTCACACCTCCTTTCCGACTCGGGGCCACCCTTTTCGCCTCTCTTTCATCGTCTACCTTTCCCTTCGACTCTGACGAACAGCGAAAATCGAATTTCAAAGCTACGGCCCGGAGTACGTGACATTCGGTGTACGTGAACTTTCCGAGGACTTTAACCGTGCGCGTTTCTCCAAAAAAAAAAAAGAAAAAAAAGGAGCAGACGGGGATGGGAACAAAACGGCGGCGCTGACGATCTGGAGGGCGCACTAACGAAGTTGCGCGTCGCTATCCGAAACCTGTTACCCGGCGTTCGCGTTTCTGCGCCACGATTTACGACCTATCAATTACGTTCCAATTGTTTTTCCGTCCTGAATTAGGAACGAATCGCGAACAAGGCCAATCGCAAATAATGCACGGCGATTACAATATATCATTTTTATAGTAGCAATTTTCCACAGTCACGCGAGGATACTATTAAATGTGCTTTTAACGCGCGTGTATCGAACCGAGCAGTATCTATGTAAATGTGCTGAACAAATCTATGCGCGATTCGATTTAATTATTTTCGTCGGATAATTTTAAAATGACCGTAACCCAGTTTGTCGACGGGTCGTCTGACGGGTTACAAATTTCAATCATCCCGGAACCGGGGAATTCATTGATCGGTAGGCCAAAAACCAGCCGAATTTCCGTGGAACTCGGTCTCGTATTTCCATCGTGGATTTATCGTTATCAGACGCGCGGTACTATTACGAATTCATATTACTCTTTAGCTTGGTCACAGACCGCTCGCGATGAAAGGTCGAGCCTTTTTACGAAACGAATTTAATGGAGTCGAGGCGAGAAGAATAAATTGGACGAGGTTTTATCAAGCGCCGGCGTACATGGAACACGAAATAATATCGGGGAATTCGCGGTGAAAGATACAGACATTATACGCGGCCGTCCGCGCGTAAAACATTTATTTTAATTATTCAGAACCGAGCGCGTGCTGGGTCCATCGTTACTACTCCGGTTCGAAACTCTGTTTCGCACGCGGTGAGAGACCGCGGACTGTCAAAAACTGTTACCTATAAAGCTGTTCGAGTTATTATTTTTCTTGGTAATTCGCGGTTTACAAATGATTCTCGGCGCATCCGTTTCGCTTCGATGAAAACTGGATTTAAATGGGTTATTTACGGCCGACGCGGAGCCGCTAGGAAACAAAAAAAATGTACTTCCCGTTGAACGGGAACTCGTTACGCGTAACTCTACACACTAGAATGGGGCAATCGTTTCGCAGCTCTCTCAGTTGTAAAATTTCATTGATAATTCAATATTCGAGCGTGATACACAACATGATACGTATTACATATGTACGCGCGGATGAAAAAGTCGCGGGAATTAGCGGACGGTGGTATTTCCTTGGCGTCGAGGAACAAAATTGATCCCGATAACGGGGCAGCTCCGAAAGAGTCGCCGGCGAGCCGTGAAATAATTACACCGGCACAACCGGCTGTAGAAATTGAACGTCGATGGAAAAATGATTTATTGGTCTTAACTGGCCGGGCAGTACCAACGCACGATCGCGATTACTCGCGTGCGCACGTACCTCCGCAATTGTTTCCCTCGGTTCGTGGCAATTTCCATTGTTCGATGGGGCTGCCGGCACGGCGCGTACCGTTGCGTATCGTGCGAATCCGAGCTCGTGGTAAATAACAAATGGGTCACGTCTACCGCGTAACCATGATCCATGGAAGTAGCCGGAGAGTGATAGAGAGAGAGAGAGAGAGAGGGGACGATAATGCCACGTGCAAAGCGTGTTGATGTAGTCGCATTTGGGACACACCGGAAGAACATGCGCGTGCAACGGAACTGCGTTCCGTTCTCAGCCATGATTCAAATTTAATACGATCCTCCCCCGCGGAAGAGACGCGCGCACGGAAAATCCTATAAGGATTTCGACCTAATGAAATTTCGTTCGAGGGGATGTTGCGGCTGCCGCCATCAGCCACGCAAAATTCGAATAGAAAATGCTAACAACCTCGAGATATTAGCAACTGGCGTTATCTCGAAATTCGACCGTCCCTTTCGTCCCGAGAACGGCGAAACGTGCATTCGATGGCGCGCAAAGAATTTCATCCGATTTTTATAATTGGAACGCTCTTGGCCCGCAGAAATTGGCTAACTCCATTGTCGGGAATTCTATCGTACGAGCGGGGAAAAGTTGTTTAGCAAACTGGGTTACCCGTGTCTGCGGGAAAATATAAAAATTTCTTATTCGAACGTATCCGAGGTTTTGCGGATTCTATTTCATTTTGTCGAGGAGGCCGCGCGGGGGATTTTACAGGCTCTCCTCGTCCCAGCAACACGTTGATTGCGAATAAATGGTTTCAAGCGACTGGAAAGGTCCGCGGCATTAGACCGTTCTCAATGAATTTTTCTGTATATCGCTCTTCGAGGCGGAGATGCCGATGGCGGACAGGTTTTTGTCGGCTGGAAAAGTCGCGGACGTAAGGACTTAATTTAATAAACGATACCCCTCGGCAACTAACAGCTGTATGTAATACATATGTACGCATTAAGGGGGCTCCGAGGTACGAGCGAAAGAAGCAGTTTGTACACGGCGTACTTCTGACGCAGGAAGTACATAACAAAAGAACAAGGGAAACCAACTCGCAATGAATAATGGATAGGCAAAATATGCTGAATCTCTAACGATATATAAAGCGCCTCCTCCTTCGGCATCTTCTTATCCAGAAGTTCAACTTTCGAGTCAACAAGAGGAACGAAGGAAGCTGAATCAAACCTAGGGTCTTTCAGTATTTAGATGCCAGAAAAGAACTGGCTAGAACTGGCTAGAATATTCTCCTGTTCGCATTCAATCTTTCCAACTTTCCTCGAGACTTCGTATCGCTTAATAAATATCTGAATCGTTTCAAACGGGGATGAAAAGAATTGTTATACGGATATCTCGTAGGAAAATTCCCGGCACGAGGGGTACAACGAATTAGAGAAAACGCGATCGTTCACTTTCATTCGGGGTACGAATCCATTATTTCGTCGAGCCTTTTCACGGTACGCGCAGCGCTCGCTCCTGCGGATTCGTTCCTTCCTCTTCTTCCGCGTCGCGACGCTAGGCTGCGGCGTGACCGACAACGCGGTACCAGAATCTGTCAGCGGGCTACTAATTAAGTGGCTAACGTTTTGCACTCGCTCCTTTCACAAGCGATGGTGCCTTTTGCCAAGCAAATGAGAGTAATTGGATAATAAAATAGCCTTCCGCGACTGGGAACAATATCGGCGTGGAAGAGGGACACAGACCGGAATGGGAAGCGAAAGGGAGGCGGCAGCGGCGGCGGCGGTGGCGGCCAGAAGGAAGAAGCAGAAACTGGTGGCAAAAAATAAGAGCAGAGGCGGAACGAAACGGCGGAATAAAAGGATTTGCGCTTTATAATCGTGAGACTGTCTGGCCGCGATGAATGAGCGGGGCGTTTAAAAAAGATTAGATCTGCTGGATGGCTGGTTGGCTGGCAATGTGCCTACCACTTCTGCTCCTTATTCTCTCCTTTCCTTTCTTACCTGGCCATCTCCTTCCCGCCACCTGCGATTCTCTATCTACGACACACCGCCTCTCGTAGACATAATCGTTGCGTCCCGCGGCTTCTCCCGTTTCTTAATGGATTTTACCGAACGCCCGTCGAAACTCCGACCCGTTACGAGTACAATTAGCCCGATCAATTATTCCGCGCGGGACCATCGGACGAGGTGAACTCGCCACCGCAACCTTACCCCGTCTTCCTCCCTATTTTCTTTCCCCTTTTCTTTTCCGCCCCCCAGATCGTGCTGACGCGGCGCGTATTCGTTCTTTCGATTTTGGGATCGCTGGCCAGCGATAACGAGAAATTACGAGGGGACGCCTTCTTCGACCGAAAGGCGTGTTCCCAGGGGCGAGAGATCTTTTTGCCTGTCACTCGACGACGCTGTTCTTCCTCCTCTGCGTTTCGCGCGTATATTGATTCTCTGCGTCTGCGCGACAAAAATTATTTCCCGTTAATTTCAAACTGCACCGTTGACGCGTGCAGCGTTGACTCGATCCACGGGGAGCTTTCGAGGCTCCTTCAAAGAATCGTTTTGTCGCTTCCGAAAGTGACGCGTCGATAAAAAAAAGAAATAGGGAGCGAGGAAGAGAGGGTGATCGCAACAGCCAGCTATCGTCGAAATTGAGCAAGGATGGGGGGACGCTCGGCCACGAACGGCCGTTGCCATTGAAACGGACGTCCCTGCCCGTGAAATCCTTCGTTTACGGGGACATGATAGATGCGTTTGATGCGAGCCAGTTTGAAAACACACTCGTCGAGAGAGCGATAACGTCATTCCTGTTTTTCACCTCCGGAAACGCCTACTGGAACTCCACTCGGTCGGTCTATCCACTTAATCTGTGCTTCTGCCGAACTTGGACGTTAGTCGCGCGAAAACCTCCAATATAAAATATATATATATATGCATATGTTCGAAAATGACCCTACCGTTTTTTTTTTATTTCAATAAAAGTCAATCGTTCTTTAGAATTCGAGAGAAACTGCGACGCGTGATTTTATATCACCGCGTACAACCGTATAATATCAGAGGTTGCAGCAGCGGGCTATATAGTCTCGATACGAGCGAGCAAAGCATCCTCCTGCACATTGTGTATCAACCTTGCTGGAGGGTGTGCTAACTCGAACACCGTACGTGTCGAAACACTTTTATGCTCAGGCTCCATGCAGAAGCGCACCCCTTATCTTATGATATCGTTCAAACCCCTATCAATAGACTAACATCGCCTAACGTCGCCTGTGCGTTACCACATTTTTACCCCGCGCTTCGATCCTCTCGCATAGTACGTTCCAGTTATCCGACTCCAATTAAAACGTCGTTTACGCGATGACATTTCGAAACTTCGGGTCTGGACGAGATTAAAATTTCGAAATGCGCGAGTGATAAAAAAAAGAAGAAAAAAAAAAAGCGACGCGGTAAAACGCAAGCTTATCCTGGCTTTGGCAAGTGTTTAGCGGCGTGCGTTAACCTAGTTGAGCGCGTATATAGAAAAAATCGGATCGCGGTGGCCTCCATTCAGTTTCGACGAGCGTGTGCGCTCGTTAAAGAAGCCGGCTGCCCGTAGAAACTGCACACCGTTATCAGACGATACGAAGGGAGGGCTCTATATCCGAATGTGTAGCAGTCGCGATCGATTTTCCCTGGTTGCTAGTCGTCGTGCACCCTGTCGCGTCTGTTGTACTTTACCTTTACATGCCCGTTCCACGGGGTCTATCTCTGTCGCGCGTTCGCTTGTCACTCCCTCGAGGGGTGAAACGTAGAAGTGGGCGCGCCTGGAAAGGAAGACGGGGGGCTGAGAGGAAGCAAAGGTCGGTGTAACGATGAATACGATATTTCATAGAGCCGCCCCTCTTTCGGAAAAAGCCCCGGGGCAAGCTTTCGAAAGCACAAAGACGTCGCGGCGCGGTGTCGCGCTCGTCTACACGTGTATTATACGCGAAAGCTGGGCTTTCACGCAACCCACGGACAAATGCTTTCGCTGTGGGACAACGTTGCGTAGAGGTGGAGCGCGAACGAGAGAGAGAGAGAGAGAGAGAGAGAGAGAGAGAGAGAGAGAGAGCGGTGCAACGGGTGCACGGGAAACACCCGGGACGGGGCCCACCATCGACATTAACAATGCATCGAGACTGCGAGGGTGACGGTGATCAAGGCTGGACGATCATCTATCATACATGAGACGTCGTAACCGGAGCGGCCTGCCGGAGTCGAGGGATCTTTGCTGGGTGCAAGTATTGCGGTTGGCCCGATTTAAACTTTCATTCCTGGCTGTTCACCGCGTAAACTCGCCACTTTGTTACGATTTTAATATTTCACCTCGCGCGAGGCACGTCCTTCGAACGATTCGAGTCAATCCTCGACTTTTCCACCGGCAGTCGTGAGAACGTTGTGTCTCCTCGCAGGGACACGGGTTTAACGCGACGGATGTTTAACCGGGACAGAGGAGGACGTCGACTCGAGGCGTCGTTTGTTGGAAACCAGGGCGTCAAATATCAGCCGTGGCTAGTGGACACGGTTAAAATCGAGCCGCAGGAGCCAGCTCTTAAAGTTCCTTGTCGTAGCTGCGAGGATGTCCGCGCGCGTATGTATCGACGAAGGCAGCTGTTTGCTAACACGCTGGTAATTACTGGTACCGCTTTAACGCCTGCCCTGTGTCCGGGTTACGGGCGTAGTCACCGCCGTGAGGAGAGGCACCGCAACCTGTTTATATGGAAAACGGAAACTTCACCGTGCCACGGACCACCCGTGCACCCTGGCTGACCACCATCGCGAGCGAGGCCAACGTTTCTTCGGGGCAAACGGGTACGACCTACCTCGCGAGCGACGAATTATGGCCCCGTGGTTCTGGCTCGCGCGAAACCGGATATCACCAACGGTTGATTAATATATTTATCGTTCCTGGCGTTCAACTTTCGCGTGAAAAACCGATTCGCGTACAACCGCGAGCATTTCGAGCTCGGTTCGCGTATTTACGGGATCGCGACTGTCTCCGGTTTTTAGGATCGTAGATCAATTCGAGATTAGTTCCCGTGTTTCACGGAGGCATGAGAAATGGTAAGAAGCGTCAATCGAACAGTACAGGGGAATATCTGAGAGCGAAGTCACGTATTGGCAATCCCATCGCGTGCACCATAAAGTTCAGCTATAATGTAAATCGCGGGTGATATGTAATCCCTGTTGGCCGTAACGCATCGCGGCGAGGATCGAGGCACGCGGGTGAATGGGCGAATATCGGTGAACCCCGCGACTATGGAAGTATTCACGGATCGTATCGATACGCGTGCAGAGATAGACGCGTAATGATAGATGAAATACGAAAGCGTATTCCAGCGCGAGACCGTTTCAGCGTTAGCGAAAAAATGTGATCTCGTCGCGTCGGTTTCGTGCCTTCCATTTTTAACGTCAAAGAACACAGTTTACGAGAATTACCTCTGAACGGGAATCGCGGAAGACGGTTAAAAACAGATGGGATCTGATTTCGTTCCCTCGGTGCACACCGTTTCGATTGAAATATTTTCCCACTCGTTCGGTTATTTTAAAGCAGTGTCGAGCTCGACAAGAGGTGGCTCGATCGCGATGAAAGGTAGGAAGGGAGGATTCGCGAGAGTAGACAGGAAGAAAGCGAATAGCGGGTGGAAGGAAGGAAATCAAGCGTCGAGGGGGGAACTCTTCTGAATCATCGGTGGTGCTGCTTTTAATTTGTAGCTCTCGATTCGTGTACAGGGGAGGCTAAGTAAACATTGACTGAACGGACAGATTCGAAGGAGGAGGCGGAAGAACGAACCGAGGGAGGGAAACGCAATCGCTGTGACTGAATCTGCTACGAAATGGAAAATCGCTCCAAGAACCTATTAAAGCTTGTATATACGAAAATTTCTTCAAAGAGGCTTTGCAACTGTCCTAAGGATTATTAACGATGTATATATATATATTTATTTAATTTTTTCCTCTGCGAGGTGCTTGAAAGATATTTAAAAGCGCACAAAACGTTCGAACACTGGCCATGATCGATCGACGTGCTCTGAATATCAATTTTTTTCTCTATTCTTCCGGGTCAAGAGTTCTCGGCTGTTGAAAAAGCTCACCTCACATTTCGATGCTACCATTCACGTATAACGCGTATCCTCATCATTCCGTGTAAAACACGCGCGTTTCACACGCGAGCTGTATCCTCTGAACCGAACGAGACTCTATCGGAAGTTCCGTTAAGGCACGAGAGCACGAATGCCGATCTTCGCGCGTGCTTCGCGATCTGCAAGCGAATCGAATCACTGCTATCGAGAGTTTCAACGGATCTCCTATTCGATATTTGAAAGTCACCATAAATCGATAATAGAGAATCTGTACAGTAAAGGGATTTTCTTTCTGCCCACGCGTATCGTTGGGGAAACAATATCTGCAATATGAGGGGTATAAGTTCGATTGGACAGCGGTAAAACGAGCCACAAAGCTTTCGAAATTTGAACGCGGAACATAATATGTCCAGACTCGCTGTACTCCGAACGGTGTATAAAAATCGTTTATACGCATCTTCCCACGCTCTATTTTGGTTACCTCGAACTCGTTGACGAAACTGAACGATTCGCATCGCTTAACCCGTAACTATTAATCACCCCGCTAATCAGCCGGACAATTTCGAGTGCTCGTTCGGAATACAGGCTGAACGAGAAAGGAAAAGACGGAGGACGAATGTTTGGAACGGTCGAAAATGAAAATCATTCAATTAGCTTAAAATCTCGGTTGACGACGGCCTCGTTAAGACCGAGGTAAGAGGATTTCCCAGCGAAACGGGTAGCCGAGAGCAGTACGGGCAGGGAAGTGGCGCGCGCGCGGTTGCAGAGGCCGATTCGAGCTTCCTGTATTCTGGCCAAAGGTTAAGATTCAGATGCCAGGAAACCAGCGACTTTGTTCTCCGCAGAGGTTACCTTTCTCTGTCGGGTTGTCTCCTGCCTTTTCGTTATACCGGGCTGCGGTAACTGGCTCCCGTGGTTCCGGGATTCCTTATGTAAATGGTTATCACAATAGCCGCGAAACGAGAGGGTGGAGGGCTGGATGAAAAGAGAGAACGGAGGAAGGGAGCTGAAACCGGTGGACAGATAAGAACTCGGCGAGCTTTTCCAAATCGTCCGCCTACTGCCGAGGACTTACGGAGCTGCCGTTATCGCAAACTCCGTGTAAAGGGTGCAGTTAGAGTTTATTGGTTACGACAACCGTAAGGAAAAAGGACACGATCCCTGGGAAAAGATTCGCCCGCTCGACCCACTTACGCTGCCGCGAAAGAGATCCCCCGCTGAAATATCTGCGGAACCACCGGAGTGTATTCCAAAGCGCCGCAGTTTTGCACGCGCGTCAACCGTATACGTTCTCGCTCGTAATGATGTGATATTTTTTCGTTTCTCTTTTGTGTTACGATAAATGAAATTAGCTTTGGAAACACGCGGCGCGTACCACCGCAGACTCCCACTGTGGATTAATTTTGATTCGCGAAGGAAAGTAGTCGACGAATAATTATCTGTGGTTCTCGCGCACGAATTTTCCGGGAACGTTGTCCTGACAGCGGCGTACAATCCCGATGGACGGAATTCAGGTGAGTGGACCGCGTGTATCGTGAACGAATTACAGAGGTGGCTGCGATTAAACACGGTGCGTTATCGTGGTTACGGTCAATAATTGATTCCAACCTGGCTTCCATCGGGCAAGTATATTTTCTCCAAATTTCTCCGTGCGCGGAAACTTCGACCCTCCTCTGGGAGATAATAATCATAATTCAAGACCAAAAGTAATTTGCGCGTTGCCTGGATGCGGTTTTTCGCCAGTTAAAACACCAAACGAGCACTATGAGCAACGTTTCAGTTGGAGTTTTGATAAAATTTCGGATATAGAGATCGAATTTCCACGACATTTTCCAGAATATTTCGTTCTAACGTGCGTATTTTGTTAAACGAACGAAGTTAAATCCCCGAAAGCTTATACGCGATTGCGTTTAACGCAGTGAACGATTGCCGGGTAGCCACCATTCGCGTGACAAATATGCTTTTCCCTCACTTTCGTATCAAACTATAATAGAATTTCATTTGACGAGTGCTCCTAATATCGACGCTGATAATTGCGCATGCAAATGGCTTGCATTAGCGCGTCGATTTATCATCGACTCGGCAGAAAAACGGGAATTATTTCCAGCACGCTTCTCCCATTGATAAATAATTATTTTCAAGCAAAATTTGCTTCCCTCGTTCGTCCATCGATATCGAATTCGAAACGAAGAAAGGAAGTTCGCACAACTCTGATCACCTCGTACACATGTGCTCGTACGAAGAATACTAAAATTCGTGGATAAGAGGCGCGCAAACTTAAATGTATTCCATTTGACGGAATGCATAAAAATTCGTAAAGAGGGCGACTTTGCATTATTCAGAGTGACTCCGACACCAAGGGGTAGGAGTGAGGCACGAGCCAGGAATCGTTATAATTTTGGCGGTCGTGGAATTCGTATGCGAGCGGAATGCCTTCTTTACCATAATCCGCTACGTGACACCAGGTATCTCTCCGTTTTATTCTTTATTTGTTGCTCCGCCATTATAACGTCCCTGGTGGTCGCAGCAGCTGCTATTACCGGCGACTTGTTTAGTCGCGCGGAATTTTTCATCCGGCGTGTAATCCGTTGAGCGGAGGTTAACATTTCTAAACGGCGAGTGGGGAGGAGAAATAAAAGGCGCGGCGTGGCGCGGCGCGTCGATTGTATCGGTAGTCAAATAAGCAGCAGCGGGAGAGGTAATTGGAAATTCTTGTACACGCGGTGAAATCAACGGCTGGGTGCAGCGGCTAGGAACGGGAAGGAGCAGGAAGCGGTAAAGCGCGGCAGTCACGTTCGCTTGTCAAATCTCGCCATAGAAGCGAGTCACGAGAAGTAGCGTGAGTTAGGCGGGGTAGGATAGGCGAAAACTGCGAACGAGGAGAAAATCCGAATAAGAAGAACGAGGAGGGGACAGGGATCGCGAGCGGAAGGCATCGCCACTTGGAATTCCAGACGAGGGTGACCGAGCGAGCGAGAGCGCGCGAGCGAGCGCGTTGGAATTACATTTTGACGGCATCGTTTGTCAGAAGTGACCAAGATTATTAGGTTTACGATTGGCCGCCTTCGTACGTCCATCGAGATAACGATGTGGGTCCAGACAGGGGAAAGGAAGAGGCGCAACGGGCCTGGCGGAAAGCACCGGAAAGGGAAAGAACCGGAAGAAAGGGAGAGAGGAAGACGGACAGCTGGCTGGCCGAGCCGGATAAGCTATTGAAGGATTTCTCTTTTGCCTTCCTTGCTCTCTGCCGTTGACGTCCATTCGATGCCCTCTGGACGCTAAATCTTCTAGCATTTCGACGTTTTCTACCTTTCCCTTCCCTTATCTGGTATCTCTTTCCTCATCGCGCGGCCGCATCCTCTATACTTTAGAACTCCGTGGAATACAATTCTTTCTTCGGTAACAATTAGCCTTTTCAAAATGCTTTCCCGTTCCTCTTCGTCAAAGGCCTTTTTTTACAAGATATAAACGGGGCATTGTACCAGCATTTCGTTCTCTCTCTCTCGTGCAGAAACCTTTAGACACGCGTTCGTTGCAATAATGCCCCCGGTCGTGGCTTCGAACTCTGCGCGAAATATTCGATTTAATTTTAATACGCGTGGAACAGAAAAAAAAATCGCGACTCCCCGTCCAGTGAAACGGACGTTCGACTAGTTTACGTTTAGCGAGAGAAAAAGCGTTGTCATCGCACGATTTGCGATTTCAACCCCAGCAGCGGAGTCCCACCCCTCTTCCTCCCGGTGGATTTTCTGAAAGCCACGCTGTTATTCCGCGGTTATAATTCATGGCATTTCGGCCGCGAGCCGACCAAGGGACGGACGTCCGTGTTCCACACGGCTTCCGGTCCTTGCCAACCGAGCCAAAAGCGGGAATAGGAAAGGAGGAACGTAGGAAGTCGAATACGGCATGGAGGAACGAGCCTGTGCAATCTTGCGGAGTGTGTAATTTACCCAGGTGAATGCGAAATTGCCTGCTGGCGCTTTTTTCCCCCTGTTATTAGCTGAAACTCTCGGTTAGGTCGCGTTGGTCACCGTCCTACCAGAGATCCTATGATAGAATTATCTCCGACTTTTCCACCCCCGCGCGCTCTTTTTCTCGACGTCTTCCCTCAACTTTCCGCTTTAAACGAATCGCGAGTAGAGATCTAACTGGAGGACGACAACCAGAGAAAGGAGAGACCGCCTTTTCGGAAGTATTCTCGTAGAAGACAGTGGCAAATATCCCGTACTGCGAACCTTTCTCTTCGATCCTGCATGCATCAAGCGGCACGGGGCGAACTCTGCTATTTGCAGAGTCCGAGGGATAGAGGTATAACTACGATGGAAAGCAGAGATGACCTGGATCGATTTGATATCGCGGCGCACTTTGTTGCCTACTTCCGAGCTACTTTGAGGCGAGGAAAGATATTGCCTGTAATCTCGGGTCACGTCTAATTACACAGGGTAGACCGAATGAAATCGTCTTACCGAGATTTACCGTAAACGTTTCCACCGTCTCGCTTCTGAGCTGCGTTCAGCTCGCGTCGGGCCACAGTTTAAATGGATGGGTAGCCGTGGACGAAACGAAAACGCAGCGGGGGAGGAGCGTACGGAGGCTGACGGGACGGCTATCGGGTCGAACTCGAGGCCGGGAGGAAATTTTCATCGCGTAATGACACAATTAAAGTTTCATGCGGCAGTGTGCATATGATATCGCGCAGACAACGCGAGGCAGAGGGTGACTCATAGACGGCGGAGGTTAAGTGCGAACTCAGCACACACGCGCCGGCGAAAGGGGCGTGGTACGGCCATTAAAGCGGAGAGGTAGGTCTGTCGAAAATTAACTATAAACTCAATTAATCCAGCAAAGGGCATCACGCTCTTGTACATTACCGTGGACGTTATTAAAAAAGCCGTACTTTTAAATCACCGGCACAGTGACGGCGCCAGGACGAAAGTGCCGGTTTACTCTCTTTACGAAAATCTCTTCGGGATACCGTAATTGACGATAATTATCATCCTTCCCCAGCGGGGTGGAGGTGACTTCGTTGCGAATACCAAGGGAAAGATTAATAATTTAACTCTTTTGTCACGGTTAAAAGCTCTTATCGCTCGATTGCGGTACGCGACGCTGCCGCAGTCCGAGTTGATATCGAGCATCTGCTAACGCGGACGATAGGAAACACGCTAAGTAATACGCTGCGCGTCCGCGGTGATTAAATACGAAATAATAAATCGTCCCTAACACGCTCGTTCGTTACGAATTTTAACATAACAATGCATTTTAAAAAAATGGAACGTTCAACGCGAAGCCTAGATATTCGTACGAGTGAATAATGTGGCGTGCGTTGAAAAGTTTTAGAAAAAAAAAAGAAAAAAATATAGCTTTCAGAATATATATATATGTATTACGGGAATCTCTGTGATCTCGAAATAACCGCGTTCCGTATATTTTATTCGAAAGTTCGCGAGCGTTCCCTTCGCGTCCCGGCGCACTTTTAAGCGGTATCGTTTTCTAGATACGCCACGTCGACCGGGTCGCCATTCAATGCGCGAACAGCGCATCGCTACCGCGTTTCGTCGACACCAGTTATCGCCGGGGCAATATTTAAACGATAAGAGAAAGGGGGACGCGGAGTAAGCAATAATGATCGGGAAATACGGTGGCTGGGCGCGGCGAACGTTCGCATGCTCGCGGCTACTACGTGCCTCGATAAGCCTACGCCACCGATCATCCTATAGGAGGATTCGTTGCTCGAGAATCGGCAGCCATTAAGTCGCAGGTGAACACAATTTCTGTTGGTTTTATTCGCAAATGGGAACAGCCTCTGCAGTTAATTCCTGACAGGCAAATAGATTTCGCACCAGGTGCTTAATCAGTATCCAGCTGTTTCATGAATAAAGTCCATCAAGAGAGGATAAACAGTCTATCAATCATTCTTACGTATCGACAGTGCTCCAGTTTTGTTATCGTGCCACGCAAATGGTAACTGGGAGTCGCATTGTTTTCGAACACTATTTATCAGAGAACACGAAACCTGTTTTTACTTTTCACCGATAATTTTCTGTCATACTGTTCGTGCCGTTCGAGTGACAAATTCCCATATAGTTATAATATGGATACAGCTCTGGGAGCAATTTTTCTCTCCCCCTTGTTACGTTCTCTCTTCTTCTTTTTTCTTTTTTTCTTCAACGTCGCGATTACGGACAGCGAACGAAAGATCAATCGGTGTTTTAACGATCGATTTCGTTCAACGGAATTAAGTGATATCGCGCGGAGACGTCGATCGATCGTTCGTTCGACGAAGGTTTGATTATCATAAAGCTAATACCCACCACACGCGTAAATAATTAATCTGGCCGTCGTTCGCGTTAACAACTAATACGCTCGAACGGGACGCGATCATTTTTCGCATAGAGGGGTGAAATAAATTTCTATCGGTCGCTTGTTCTAGCCACCGTTCGATACATCAGCCTGTTCATTATCTGTCGTTCCGTCGCGAGGCTCGCGCGTCGCGGCACTTAATCGAAAATTAAATTTTCAAACCGAAGAACTGAAACCGTCCGCTCGTCCACCCGTTCACCGTGGATAGAACTCGATTTTACGCGCGAATTGCCTCAGATTTTTCGCTTAAAGGCGAGTGAGAGGGAGAGAGAGAGAGAGAATGGAGATGAAAAAGGGTTGCTGGTGTGGAAGGAAAGAGAGAGAGAGAGAGGGGGTAGAGCGGGAGCGAGCGATGCGACCGAATGCGTCCCTTTGAAGGCGAAAGAGGGAAGCGCGACAGACCTTTCTGCCGACTGACTGGTAGGTCTGTAGGTATACCGGTAGTTCGTTAAGCTACGACCGCCTCTGAATGAAGGTAATGGAGTGGCTCGGGCCGGTAATCTAAATTTCTCATGTCGCGAACGTGCAACTCGCTGGTAAATGTTGGCTCTTCATGAGCCTCACGGACGGACGCTGGCGGAAGGCGAAATGAGACGCAGAAGAAACATCGATGTACACCAGTGCCGTGCGACTCGCGTCGCGTGTTAAGAAATACACGCACGAGTGTAATTGATCCGTTCGTAACGAATTTCCAAAGATCATCGAATTTATTTTCTTGGTCAGTTTATACGGTTGTGCGGAGGGTGTCGCATCGATGGTGTTCAGGATCGAAAGTGGTAGGACAAAGTTTTTACACGTGATCCATGGTTGTTCGTTTCGCTTTGCAATCAAATAATAGTATTAAAGAGAAACTCTGGTATTTTTACATTCTTGGCGTAATAGCGGAAACACACGTCGGTGGTACGCTGAAAGTAAGAACCGCAGAACGCCAAATGGATAAGTCGAAAAGAAAACGTACGTTCCTGAAGGATAAGCCTTGCATGGCCACGGGTGCAATAAAAATTCAGTCGGGTCAGCCATCTCGCGGCCGACACGAACCGGGTATCTTTATGGTGCCCCATAAAGCCCTGTAATTGTGAAATATTGCTGGGCATGGCAATGCTCTTGCCATAAAAAAAAGAGAGTAAGAGCGAGAGCGAGCGAGAGAGAGAGAGAGAGAGAGAGAGAGAGAGAGAGAGGGGAAGAGAGTTGAAAAGGAAAAAAGTTAGCTAAACAGAAGAAGATGAACGTGCTTTCTTTCGTTATTCACGAAGAAAAAAATTTCACTATCTAACGCAGTGCGAAGAGATACAGGGGATAAATCAAATCGTATTACGCGCAGAATAATGGGAGCAACTCTAAGTAGGCAGGGAGGGTGGCTGGAGCAGAGCGTGGGTGAGCAGAAACATGACAGGGGTACAAATAAAATGTACGAAAGCAAAGTATGGCGAGTGAAGGGAACGCGTGATACGCGATAGTAACGGCGGAGAAAGCGCAAGTTGCACCCCCCTACGAGCCACCCCTTTAATGATTCGTATGCGAACCTGCATAATCTCGCGAATTACTAGATCCGTTATTATGCTCGCGTTACGCGACCCTTGTGCTACGTATTGCGGCGACTATTCGGGGTGTGTGTGCCACGAATCGAGGCTACGGATTGGGTTCAGAACGTACACATTCCGAGCAGAAGTGAAGTGAAAAAGAAAGGAAAAGTGTTCGATCGTAACTGGAGAGATTGTAGCATTTGAAGTACCTTTAAAAGCTAGAATTCCTAAGTTTGTATTCTGGGCGAGAAGAAGGAGGAAAAAGAGGAGCGGGTAAGAGACATCGTTTGGCGAAGAAAAAGAACATCGTAGAGGGAATTGTAGAAGGAATCCTCGATGAGGATGCTCCGGGGTCTTACACGTGCTACCATTATGCATACACCTTTCTCAGGGGTAGTCGGGATTAGAAACTTTAGCCTTAGAAAAAGCCATGGCCGTGAGGAAGCCTCCAGCTGAGGAAACGGATTTGCAAGCTGGTTTCTTGACTTTGTGTACCAAGCGAATTCAGAGTTCAGCCGAGGTACCTCGTTGCGGAATTGAAATTCACGTTTCCTGTGCGCGTCTCGAAATTCGCCAACGACAGATTTCTAACCGACCGATCCGCGCAGAAACGATCGCGTCTCGTTAATCATCGGATAGAAGAATCGACGTGAAACGACGTACGCGAGCTAAATCGCTACCAGCCCCGAGCTAAACGTGAAATCGCCGCTAAACTTATCTCGACGCGGAAAACAAAATATAGTAGAGGGAATATATTTATTCGTTGTATTTGATTTTCACGAAATCGGATTGCCCGTTTCGTAATCCAGCCATCGCTCCAAACGTGACGACGGCTGTTGACCGCGATTCGTTTGCATGGTTGTTAGTAGGACTTCCACGTATCCGCAGGCGGGTTTACACTTGTGGTCACAGTTAGAGGAAGCACAGGTGCAAGCTCGTAGAATTCCGCGAAGCATAACGTAAGCGTCTCCATGGTTAACCAAGTTGATCCGCTCTTACGTTCATCTACTATCGCTGGCCAACGATATATGTACGGTGCACCTATGTGCAGTGTTCGATCTCGTAATTTAGCGGTTTCTCATTAAATGGCAGTGATACTCGATCAGGAAACAATAGGCAGTAATATGAATAGAATTTGCAAGCGATGAAACTCGAACCTCGAACCGAACTACGATGAACAAGTTTGTTGAACAAGGCGGGTCGAAGACTTCAACCTGGATATCGATAGGCTTGTTTTCGATGTTCGACCAGTTCGCGGTAATTCAGTGAAATAGATTCACCATAAGGTGCACGCAGTTTATCGCTGGTAATCATACGATCGAGGGAGCGGGAAAAACTCTTATCGTTGGTATTACGAAATATACGTGTACGTCGATCAATAATCAGAACGCGCAAACATTGCGCGGAAGGTGAAAATAAACTTCGGCATTTTATGCTGACAGTATTGATTTTTTTTTTTTTTTTTGTTGCGCTTCCCGTGGAATACTATGTTGCAGTGTAAATAGATGCTGTAACTGTCTAAATACTTTACGCGTTTACTGCTGTTGTTGTGCATGCCACGCGTGCATATTTGACATAGAATAAGTTTAATTAAATCCACCGTGTATTCGCGATGCGTAATTCCGGGTACACGGTTGCGCAGCAGGTTAACGCTCGATCATTTGGGTGTAACGATACTGGTCCTTCGATCAAATTTTGTGTATCAAATGGAGCGAACGTACCGTATCGAGTGCGAGTGAAACGAAACAAGCGCAGCGAGCGAGTTTCGTAAAGGATCGTTGCAGATCAAAAATAAAACGCGATCGTTTTCAGTACCAAATCGGTCGATTTTCGACCGTAAATTCAGATACTTTTTAACTTTTCATTAGAAATTCTTGAAATAATTATCAGCAGATGGCTGAAGTTTGTGTCAACGTGAAGGGTTGAAAGCGTAAAATATTGAAAGGATTATTGAAAAGCACGGGAATAAAACTGTAGCCGCAAGTCTCTACATATCTGATGTTTGAAGTGTATACCTGGGCACAGAAATTTGATTTGATACTTTTGACGCGTACATTTTTACCCAACATTATTGCGATTCCGATGGTTCGATTAATTATATAGGATGTCTTGCTATTTTATTAAAGCTTTCGAGGCGGATAATTTAAGACAGAAATATACGCAAGCCAGAATAACCAGATAACGATCGTTCCAAGGTACAGGTACGGTTGATTGTAACATGGAATGATTCCGCAAATTTTAGCGTACCGTTGCACGTAGTCCGCCATAATGAAAGATGATTACACCAGAAATTCACTCAATTATGTTTGAATTTATCTCATTTATTTGTATACCCTGGGAATAACCATTTTTACTTGACCTGCCGGTTATTTCCCACGGCTCCGCCTTTTTCATATAAATTGCGTTTGCGATACGGACAACTCGTACAACTCGAACGTTGTATGCCTCGTATCTTTTTAAGATACAGCTAATAATTAAAAACCTGTACCCTTTACGCTTTCACGTTTTCGAGCCTCGGTTCTTCTTCGTTCTTTTTTTTTTTTCTTTTTTTATAGCCCGCATAAAGTTTATCGGGAATTTTGCCGCAGCAGACTTCGATTATCCGAACACCTGCTATCTAGACATTCGACTATCCAAACACCGGTTATACGCGAACACTCGATTATTCGAACAATGTCGCAGTAAATTCTGGTAGGTCGGCCATAATTTTAGAATTCTCCCTCGGAAAGGTAATATTCATAGATTCCAAAAATGACTCGAGGACGTAACCTTAGATTTGACATTCGTACAAACGCTAGGAATAACTCTGCAGAATTTTCACGGTAGTTTTCGGCTAGGAAAAATACAACACTTCTTCTCATCGTAGTATCTTAAGTTTAATCCTTCCTTTTACCGATTTTCACTGGTACGCCCATTTCTATTTATTATTTATTTCGATACAGAAACATGTCTGGAACGTGTTACTTTTTCGAGAATTAACGTTGGGAATACTGGGTAAGGAATGCGAGAAGTCCCCCATTGATTTTCTTAACCATATACAGAGAGAGGGAGAGAGCAAGAGCGAGGGAGCTTCCCATTTGCTATAAGAGAGTACTAAGCTACTTATGAATGTGAATTGCGCGCTACATTTTGCAAAGATAAGCATCGTGGCTGCCACAACTACCGAAACCATTCGTGTCCGCCGCCACTTCAATAAAATTTTAATCTATTCAGCATTGGCGTTTCCTCGTTCCGCGCGCCGCCTTTCTGGCCTCGCTCTAAAGAAGTATGTAGTAAGAGAGTCAACGTCAGCTGTAATATCGGATCTGGAAGCGTTTCGAAAATCCAAACGTCAGATGGTTCGCACATCCCCCGACATTCGTTGGAGTTGCAAATGCGGATGCGTCGAATAGAATGAAAGGAACTCGGTCGTTTCTCGTCGCTCGTATCGCCTGAGAATTTTCGCCGGCGACATTTCAATTCGAAACGAGTTCGCGAAAAACACGGGAACACGAGTTAACCCATAAACTGCAACGACAAAAATCGTTACTCGATACCAGTAATCGCTTCGAGAACTCATTATCGAACGTTTGCGGCTTACCGATCCCCGTTCAAGAGAACGGTCCCGCGTCGATGGTTTCTCGTCGCATCGATCGGAGGACACGAACGCTAATAGCGACAAGAAAGGTTTGCGCGTAAGAAAAGTGTCATCGACGTTGTACCACGTTGCTGACAAATCCTTCGTAGGAGAGGAAAAACGCTCGCGGACGGAAGAGAAGAACCGTGAGACACCAGGAGGAAACGCGAATAAAGGGCAACCGCTAAAAAGCCGTCGATGGATGCGATGGAAAACTGTGACACTGGAGCTAGCCGAGTTTACGCTATTCCCTGCCAAGCTGGTCACGGTAAACTACGGTCGTCGTATACTTTGCATGTTGCGAATAAGCAATCCGCTCCCCTTTCTCTTATCCCCTGTCCTCCTTCTTCCCCTTCGTTCTCCATCTTCTCGCGCGCTCGCTCGTTCCTCTCGAGACAAAGTTGCCTAAACGTTCGATGCAACGATCGCATCGATTGCAGAGACAGCGAGAGAGAGTCCCGTTGCCCCTAATACCGGCACGAGAAGATCGAGATAGTAACGATCGCGTTGGCGTACGAACGGATTGAAACTGGGATGGGTTCGGGGATCCCGTAGTCCGTCCGCAAGCCCTGTAACAGGGGAAAGAAACATTGGAAAGCAACGGGGTACGCCGCTGGGTCTGTGTACACTCTTAACTTTCCGCCGAGGTTTCGAATGAGACCTATTTCAGTCCATCACCTGGACAAAGTGTACATAGAAGACCCTGGGAAACGAAGGGGGAACTAGTAGAAAACGAGGAAAGGAGAATCAGCCGCGTCGACATCACGTCGAGGATCAATGTGCCAGAAGAGCACGACGGGGGGAGAAGGAGAGGGCGAGAAAGCTGAGGGCAACGCTTTTCGACGCAGCCAGTGGAAAGATACAGTCGTGCCGGACACGTTCATGACACTGCGCTTCATCGGGTAAAACCACGTGATCAGCGAATAAATAAGCTCCATCAACGACGCTGCTTCTTCGACGTTCTTTTTACTGACGTTCACCCCCCGTTTTAATTGACAACTTCTGCTGGGACCGGCTGTCGCTGTTTAATTCGGATTCGTGGAATCGTCGAGGCATCGATGCCCCCGCGCTGGTGTCCGATCAACGAAAAGACATCGCGGACCCATTACCGCGCATTAGAGACTCGCAGCGAGGCGTGCGTTTTAGCCTCGAAAACTGATGAAAATATTATAACGCGGCGCATTACGCTTGCATAACGTTAACGTCGGCCGGGGTAAATCTGCGCCCGTAATTTCCGCTAATAATAATTTATAAAGCGGAATCCTCTAACGAAACAAAAGGTTATCAGAGCGCCGACGAATCCCTGAGATAGCGCTGACTCCTCTCTCTGTTCCGTCGTATTCGCCGATTTCCGCGTGCACTTCCCTTTAATTAGGAGATTAATTATAACAGAAACGTCAAGCGTGGATGTTTAATACCGCGGACGCGCGCGCAATTATTCCTCGCACTTTCTTCCCTTTAAATTCCGCCCCGTCGTTGTTTGTATTATAAAAAAACAACATTGCGTTTTAATAACGGAAAATGCGGTTTATAATTGCGCGCGCCTCCGCAAAGCTTTGTGCTCTCTCGATTTTCGAATTGTTTCGCCCGTTCGTTTCATCTCTTTCCCGTTCGCTCGAGTGACGTCGGCGCGAAGTCGTTAGAGCGTAATACGTTCGGTTCAACTTGCCGTTAATTTCGACGCGTCGCGATTAAAAATATACCGATGAGTAAATACGCCCACGGGATCGGGAAGAAACTAGAATTTCGAAACGCGGTCGGAACGACTCTCCACGGGGGCGTTATTTGCCACCGATTGCGCGCCGACTAGAACATTTTTTTTCTCCTACCAACAGCGCGCGCCGCGATTATTAAGCGCGCGCATCAATTATACGAACCTTGAGGATATAATTAATGAACGCGCCCCGCCACCGCCTCGTTCAAATAATAACTCATGAATTTTTATGCCGCCGGTGTCCGTTTATCGAACGGCGTATTGTTCCTGGGAAACGTAACAAAATAAATAATAGACGGTAAATACAAACGGTAGCACGCGCGCGCGTCAAAAGAAATCATTGATTGAATGCGTCATTTGAAACATTTCCGTTGATTGCGCTCCCGCGTCATTTAAATGCGCCGAAAAGCAGGGTAAAATGTTCAGCTCTCGCGATGAATATCCACGGTATTGAAGATGCCCCTTGAAGCTTTAGATTTATTTTAGAATTAAACGCCGTTAATAATCGAGCTTTTTAAACAAACGAATAGATTGCATCAAATTCCCGTGGCGCGTTACTTTTTACCTGTAAAAGGAAAAAAGAGAACTGGTCGAATTTGTTCTCTCAAACGTCTCTCAACTACCGCGTTCATTAGCGGTCGGATTTACCAGCGGCGAAGGGAAACGTATCGTTTTCCTCCAGCACTGGAAACTGTCAATTTGTCTACGCGCTGTAAATCCCTCCCGCCATAGAGGGGCGCCGATTCCAAGGGAGAAAAATTCACGGAAGGCGAACGGTACGCTAATTCGTGTTATCGCCAATCCGGTAGCATCTGGGCGTAGTCAGCTCAGCGGCGGACACGACATTTCAATCCGCAAGCAGTGAAAGCGGTTTACCGCTTTTTTCCCCGCCGCGTATACACCAGTTCCGCGTGGATACTCTCGTAAAACGGTTATTCCCGAGCGAGCAGGTGGCGATGATGGCGACCGGGGGCTGCCGCGGAGCTTTCGAAACGGATGCAAGCGGATCGGGTCACGGTATAAACGATGCCCTGCGTGTATTTCGGCAAAATCGGCTGGGAAGAAGGTCCCCCGCCTTCCGCTGATCGACCATTTCTTCGCCAGCGTCTCTTCGCACTTTGTTCGCCGGTATTGGTCGAACGGCGAATCCTCGTAATCGCCCTTGCTTATTCCATTGCCGTGGGAAAACTGCGAACCGTGGAAATTGACAAAACAAATATCGCGCTACGGCGCAATTAAGAGCAGCCGTGCTCTAATAACGATCCGCCTACTTTATGTCCCCTTGTCTTATCTCTCGAAGGAACTTTACAACGTCGTGCCGCAATTGCAGCGCCGTGATCGAAAACACGATACGACGTGGACGTGTTGTCGTCAGCTCCCGTGGATCCCACGAAACGATACAAAAGTGGAGACGACGATTCGAAAAGTTGCACGATCGAAACGGGCCTAGTCGATATCGAACGAGGAAAAAAAAAAAAAAAAAGAAATAGTACCACGGCTGAACCTACAAACTTCCGGCAAATCCCATTCTCATTCAATTTGTTTCGCCCCCTCCAATTCGAATCAGCTTGCTTACCTCTGATTACGGGGAGTCCAGTCTATCGCGCATCGGTATCCTCCCGTCCTTATTCGCCTATCCCCCTGCTCCCGACTATCCTTTCGGCGATCGGCCATCCCGTTATAACCCCGGCCGAAAATAACAACTGGCAATAAGCCGTTGCTATATCCGGTCTAGCTTTTCCACATATTAAACCTGGCTGTGCCGAAATATTTGCTGGACGGCAGGGGGAGAAAAAAAAAAAAGAAAAAAAAGAAAAAATCGACCGTTGCGACGGGGTGTTCTATAACGAGTAGGAAGGCAACAGGGGTGGTCGTGGGGGGTTGGCGAAAGGGTGGCAGCGTCGGAGGACAAGAGACAGAGAACGGGGCTGGAGGGTAGGAAGAAGCAGAAGAAAACGCATCGAGAGCAGCGTTCGGTAGGTTCTGGGTATACGCAATGCGATATTGAGGCGAGCACGGCGTCATTAAGCCATGGCGTTATCGGAAGGGTGGCCAAGGCGGCGGGGAGGGGAAGGAGGATATAGGGTAGGAGGCGATGGAATTGGAGGAGAGTGGAAAACCGAAGAGGGGGTCGAGACGGGGGTAAATTGTCGAGAGTGGCAGTCAGGGTAGGAAGGCTAGGCGCAGGGGATGAGGAGTGTCTGCTACGCGGTCGGAATAAAACAATGCCCTTCCTCGAGAGATGCCGTCGACGCCGACGCCCGACACCGACGTCGTCTCTGTGTTGCTGCTGGTGCCGAAGCTGCTCCTCGGGAAAGAGAAAAAGGCGGAGTGGCTGCTCGAGACAGTCCGTCTATATGTATACGGATGCGTATATATGTATCATTGTCTATATACGTGTATATATATATAGGTGTTGGAGTGGTGAAAAGATTTTTTAGGCATACGAATGCCTATATACCAGCGAAGGATCCCCAGGATAAAGGTAAGACGACAATTAGTCTTCCGTGTTTAAGACGATGGAGCGAAATGGCGCTGGTCTTCTTTTCGAGTGCCGGATGGCGTTACGCGCGGACACTGAACATTTAGTCTGGCGTCAATTGAAATGTTCCCAATCGAGCGTCGACGTAAAATATTGAGACAAATACGAAAACACGATTCACCGGTAGCCAGTTTTCGGAACGGTATCGGAAAATGCAACTGAAATTACGAAGGTGTCAAGAATTTATGACACTGTATCCGCGTAAAATATGAATCCTGCTTCCGGGCGTCATCATTCCGCGCAAAAAGCTCGAATTTAATTATTAACGCGCTTATTAATTTTACACAATAGTTAACGGTCCAGTAAATAACCGGCATTCGTTGCATTCTCGTCGCAGCATTCATCCGTAACCTCGTGCCATCCCGTTGGCCTTTCTCGCTGCCGACGAAGAATCGAGCGAGCAACGACGAAATTAACAGCAATCGACGGAGAATAAGTTGGCAAGTGAGCTCGTAAATTTTTACTCGGCTCGCCGCGAAGTTTTTATTCCCCGTACACGGAACCAATTCCGATATCTTAATATTATCGTCTGGAACGGTAAGCACTCCGGGTTCCTCCATATTTCCCTTTTAACTGTAAGTACCAAACCAATTTCATGAATTCCGGTATAAAACGTGGAAGATTGCGCGCGGCATACATAGACGGGCGTACATATTGAATGTCCGGGGGAAGAGCGTCGTCTATGGCGTCGTTGTAGACGATAATGCCAGCTGGATTATTTCTGTGCTTAGAAGCAGCCGGCACCGTCGGGTGATATTGCAGCAAATGGATTAATACTTTTTTCTTAGCCAACGGTGCCTAAAAGGCATTCCCTCTGTTCTTCCACGGATATTCCCTATTGTCAGGATTCATCGAATTTGGCTCGGAACTCGGCTTATTCCTTCTTGGCAGAGACATTCACCGTTCTGTCTTACGACAGGAAACGCCGACATCGCTGGCAGGAACGATATTATTCTCCTTCTATCTCGCGCAGCCCGGATATTGGCACGAACATGATCGTTCCGCGTCTTTAATGTTACGTGTTCCTCTCGTTCGTTCCGATGTCCAAGTATCTTCTGGTCTCTCGCAATTAGCGTGCGAAAACATACGCGAGAGGATGTTCCGATTTTCGAAAGTGGCTACCCAGCCACTCTGCTCGTCGCTCAGAAATGCAATTCTCCTCTCGACTCGAAAAAACACGGTGGAACGTTTCAAATTCAAAGACGTTTAACTCGAGCGTGGCTGGAAAACAGAAAACCTACGTGGGGCTGCTTTTCTATAGAGTAAGAAACGGTTTCGAGCAGGCTGGTGAGCGACAGGACGGCATAGACAATCTGACGGAGATCGATTACCCAGTCTAGGGTTAGTCATTATCTTTGGAAAAGAGACCCGGCTTAGCTGCGAAGAAACATCCGTGAAATTACTTCGGTTATATAACCGCGGCTGAAATAGCTACCTGTAAAATATTCATCGCGAACGCTGATAATTTTACTCGATAAAAAAAAGACAAAAATCATACTCTTCGTTATTTCATTGTGCTTGAAAATTTCCAATGGAGAAGTAGTAAATCGGCTAACGACGCGAATAATTATCATAAATTATCTGTTAATAACCAATAAATCGGTGCTTCCGGGAGGTTGCAAGAATAACAGAGTACAATCGAACGTAACTTGTCTCGACTCAGAGATCGATCGAGCAAATATCCATAAAATTGGTGCGATTACGAGCTTAGATTCCAATTTACGAGCTCAACGTCTGCCTTAGAGGCTTCGTTTCCTTCCGACTCGATACACTTATGCCACAGACTTCCAAGAGATATATTTCCATCGCTAATAATCCCAGCGACGTATCTCCGCTGTACTTCGTTAAGATCACTTGCGCTGTCATCTCGTATTTCCGCGAACGCACGATAAACGCACAGTCGATCAGTGACACTAATCCGAGAGCTCGCAAACTGAAGCTTCAATCTTCTTTACAAGCGGTATCGAAAATCCACAGATAACTGTCAGTTTAATTAAAAACAATCCCAGATGGTAAATAAGAAGCCCCTGAAAAGTACACCAGCGGCGGCATTGTCTGCTTCAATTCGTCGCGATACATCCAGAGGGTGGCGTCCCGCGTATCGCTTTTCCGGTGGTGGTTGTTGTTTAGCTTTAATTCCCGGTTGCATGGATTTTAAGCTTCCCTCGAAAGCATCCCCGGTACAAGGGACAGCCGTGGTACAGACTCGAACGGCGGGATACGCGAACATCCTCGACTCTAATCGGGAATTAACGTCTCCTAATTCGTCGCTCATTGTTTTCGATAATCGGGAAATGAGCGTCGATTATCCGTGACGCGTTATTCGCCGAGAGGGAGGTAGAGAGAGGAATTGAACGATCGTTCCACCATCTCGATGCGGTTTAACCGTGGGCTCGTTACCTCCTGGCCCACCCCCGCATAATCGAAACCAAATATCGCGGAAGAAACGTGCTGCGTAGGTGGTCGCCCCGGCGGTGTGTTCGGAAAATCGACGGTGGGGAAATCATTTCACTTGACACCGATATATCGGCGGGCTGCGAGCAGAGCCGAGAGGTTCCACCGGTTTAATTTAATGTTGCAGCGCGCACCGATTTACAGAGATGCGTTACGTCGAATTTCGTTCGTTAAGGTAAATATAATTACTGAGATTCTGCGGTCCCGTAATTGGACGAGAATGCATCCGACGCGAGTGCACCGCCGACGAATATTCGCGCTAGGGGTTTATGGATATTTACATTTATGCAGATCATTTGGCGCAACCCCGCGTTGAAATTAATCGCGGCTCATTAGTTCCCCCGTTTCTTACCGCGTACGTTCATCGTCGAGTTGAAACGGATCGATGGAAAATCACCGCGTACTTCCGTCTCGTCGATAACAAACGATCGACAGGTTGAACAGCTTTATTATGTCCGAAGAAATAACCTGAATCGAACTAATTCTGCGGAGATCGTCGAAGTAACGCGCCGGAGCAACGCGATCAGAAAACTGGAACAGGCTGGTACACCGGGAATCGTAAATTCGCACACGGCAGGCGCAGCGCAGGTTGCACGATTTTATAGCAAATCGTTAAAAATTTCTCGCGTTCCCGCCGGCCGATTAATTTCGAAAATAAAACGAGAAAAAGGAAGAAAAAAAAAAGGACGCTAGTCGCCGGGTCGACCAGCCGGTTCGTTGCGGTGGCGATTTTGTTTCTCGGATTAATAAGAGCGGACGTGAAATCTTTATGACACCGTCGCGCTTCGGAAACACGAAGGCTATTCCATTTACTTAGGATGGGGTGTTGTTTGCTTTGCTTTACGATCCAGCCAACAGAGTTGTTAGCCCGAGGTGCGACACACATACGCGCACACACACACGCGCGTACAATGCTGTACACCCCTCTAACGAGCTTATATGAAACGCGCAAGAAGTGAGTAGCGAGCTTTGGCACGTTGAACGTGCCAAGGTTATTACCCTCCGGAATCAAAGCTCTCGAAGAAACGTTGCCCTATGTTAATACGAACCCAGCGACTCGTTAGCGGTTCATTCCGCGAAGAATTGAAAATTATACACCAGCCGTGCGCGTGCGCTGTCGCTTTCACCGCTTCTTGATTTTCATTCAATTCAGAATGTCTCTCTCTCTCTCTCTCTCCAACTTCGTTCCTCTAAATATGAAGTCGCGCGCGCGCGTAAATCGTAAAAAGACCAGGCTTCCAGTGTACTTCGTTAAATCAATAAGTCGATAGATTAAACACAGGCCATAGAATTCGGACGAGCGCGCGAATCCAGTTCGTTGCAAAGTTCACAAAGCCACAGAGTTCGGTGAAGTAATAAAATCCAGTTTAAAAATCCTTTATCCGCGATCCGGCTCCTGAAATCTAAAAAGTCCGGTTGAAATTTGTTAAATCTGTACAATTCTATCGCGTTCGCTATTCATTTGAAATTCTTAATTTCGTCACTGCGTCGCATAGCCCTTTGAATAATCTGTGAAATGCCTAAGAACTTAATCGCCTTTCGAAATAAAATAAACGGTACGCGTTCGCGCACACGGTATCCTCTATTCTATTATATAGATACACCGCATTCAGTAATGCCACTTCTGCTCGGTCAAGCGGTACGTCGTTTACCCCATGTATGATCGTCCGTGCGTTCAGTATAGGTAAATCGGGTAGCCACGTGCGAGCGTACAGTAGTTTATAGTCTGTTAGACCTGTCCGTCCATTGTTGTTCACGTGCCTATCTGCTCTCCACTCGAAGGACAAATTTATGATACGTCAATTGCCGTCGATCGATTAAGTTCCCGCTGTGTCCTCCCCCCTGGTCGCGAATTTAACGGCCACGACTGGCTTTGGAAACGAAGACGCCGCGTTCCTTGGAATTTCCTCGATCACGGATCCCCTCGGTTCAATTCTACCCGATTATCGCGAAGAAACGCGGAGAGATGAAGGATATAAAGTGGGAGACGTATAAATTGCAATCTCGACTCGAATGCGACGTATCCGCGAATTTAAATTACAAACTCGAGGGTGAAAAAAGAGTGGCACCCGTTGATTAGAGACGTTCTCCTTGTTAAGCTCACGGCTCGCGAGTTCTTGTACGCGAGTTCGAGTGTCTAGACACGCACAGAGATTACTATTAGTGACTTAATTGTAGCTCGATGTGTATATGTGTGTGCGTGCGTGTGTATAGATCCGTGTACGCGCGTAAAAGCAACCCAATCTGGGAAAGCGTGGCTGACAGTGTTAATTTCAGATGATAGATACCGGTAGTCTAGGTGCAATGTAAATGAACCTCACGCGATAGCTTCGCAGGCATGCGAACTTTGCGCCGCCGCCTGTATTTACTATTAGGCTGGCCTTCTGCCTTCACTTCTCCCTCATATAATTATCGCCACGACCTGGGTCCCAACCGCGCACGTAGGTGTATCTCCGCGCGTAAAGTGAGCTTCGGGAAACCATAAACAAATATTTGCCACGGTCGGCGGTGTATCTCGTTTTTCAATCGCGGCTGGCTGAAACGTATTGTTATATACGCGACGCACGAAATTCCATCAATTTTTAGCCAGCCAGCATTTTCAGGGCCAGCACGGTGTTTACATAAATCTTTTTACAGTCGATTGCAGGGTGTCCATGGAAAAATAAAAACGCTGCGCTCTCGATACTTCCGCCATTTTCGGCCAAAAATTGTTACAAATATTCCGTGCGATTTACCAGCTGAGTTAAACGAACTCGAACGCAACACCGTAAATTAATAATAAACTGTTCGCGGCCTGTCACCCGCGGTATTTCACCATTCATTACTCGTTTATCGGAATTTACAACTGCTCATTAATTTCTTCGCCGCGAACGATGACAACCGGCGGTATAGATGAAACGAAAAATTACTACCAAAGACGATAGAAGCGTTGAAAATAGAGGAAAGAAGATTCGTGAAACTAAGCACTAGACTGTTTCAGTGGCCATTTTTTAAGGGAGCAGAGCAACGAGCGTTTGAGCGGCGCATTGAATCATACGAGGACACGCGGACGAAGAGGAACTGCGACGGATGAAAACCAACGACGTCCTTGCGGGTTATGCAACGGGCTGGTACCAGACAGCAGTTAATTTTTGCACGCAATTTTTCACAAATTTCATCCGTCGCGGGACCGTGAGACGGTCATACGGCTGGTTGCTCGTTTGCGTGTACTCTCGCGACTCGATGTGCCGCTGAAACGCTCGTTAAAAAAAAAAAAAAAGGAAAAAAGGAAAAGAAACGCACGTCCCCGCGACGAGCCTGAAACAACTTTTCTGCACGCCTCTGGTCGCGGACGCGCCGCTCCAACGAGAATTCTAAAAGTCTCGAAGATCGCGCGCGACCCTTAATTACGAGCGGATGATTTTTCGAACAAGTAAAAAGGAAAGCGGTTTCTCCTGACCGTGGTCGCATCTCTAATCTCTCGATGCGATTTCTGCGCGTACGGTGAGTCGATATCGCTTAGGTCCGCGCTGCAGGAAACGCTGCACACGCTGATTTCGATCGGTTCGACCGGGACACGGAATATTCGTTACGCCGGAAATTACGGGGTAGTGCCTCGGGAACGAAAATTATGATCCCAAGAACGAGGCTATAGAATTGCATGTATGATAATTTTGACTCGGCCGGTTTATTGGACTACACCCCGAGATATATTCGTTTTAAATATTGTTGCGAAGGGAAACCCCGGGTTTATAAACGATATGGGATCTTAAACATGCTACGAAAAGTAATTTCCAAGGGTGTGCCGCGCAGTTTGTTATTCGAAAATGCACGTGAAACAAGGTAAGTAACATGGAAGCTGGTATTACCAAGTAATAAGGAAGTGTGTATTTACAATCTATACTCCGTTATCTTATTCTACGCATGTTTTCTACATTTCCGATTACCTGCATTCTATGCGCAACGAAATCTTTTGTTTTTAAATTCCGTTTAATTGTATCACAGTTTCCGTACGTTCTAGTTCGAGATTCTGCAATAAATACAAATACGATTATCCCAGCGCGCGATCTGCGACGAAACCTAGTGACCTCCGCTAACCAAGTGTCTCGTGTGGGAAAGTTTCGATACAGAGGTGTATAATTTATACCGTCCTGTGGGATTGAGACAAGAGGAAGTTCCATAAGCCGTCGTACAGTTCGTAAAGCCGATTATTTGGCAAATAAGTACAAAACACTTATCCACCGACGCGAAATTTATTTATCAGTGTGCTAATTAAACTGTAATATACGAAAGTCGAGGGTTACGGTGTCGCATCAAAATTTCACACTCCTCGTCGAGTCTTACAACTCCCTTAAGAACGATCTCAAAAATTCCGTCACAATTGTGGGTATGCAAATGAATTCTCGCGGGATCGTGGCACGTCGACTCGATAATGGAACGAAGTGAAATTGATTACTTGGAATCCGGACTGGTTTACGCGAGGATTATAGTGAAACAGGTTTAGAAACGGAGCGATCCGTCGTGAAAGAGTCCTCGATCGCCGGCATTCTCGCTCCACCGCGGGGAAGAAGTATCAGAGCGAATAGAAAACGGCGAAGAAAATGGGGAAATCGATTGAGAGTCGGACGGAAAAGGCCAATGTACAAACACGGCAGCGTGTAAGAGCGGAACGGGGCAGCAGCGCGAAAGGGGTTTTACGAATGGGTTAAACTAGAATTTCGGGTTAGTCGTCTATGCGGCAAACGGAGAGCGTGCAAACACGTGCTGATTTATGGGTCAGGCTAGCGTGGAGCGGAGAGTGCCGAGACAGAAAGGAGGAGGTGTGAAGAGCGTGCCCGTGAAAATGCCGGCAGGAAAGAGAAAGGGCTAATTAATTGCCATGGAAGTGCGGAAAAATGCGCAGGTGCGCCTAACTCTCGCCCTCTTCCTCGTTCCCTTGTTCGCCGGCTCGTTCGCGTTTCACTCTTATCCACCCCCTCGCTTCGAGCGAATGTCGTACTAACAGCCAGTTTCGATGCAGTCCCGGAGAACGTATGCGTCCGATAACAAACAGGGAACCGCGCGGGATCGATCGATCGCGCAGATGAGATATTTCCATGAGGATGATCGATGCAATTATTTTAATTGGTACACTCGCTGAGAAGAAATTGAACGGAGCCGTCCGCACGCCTCGAATTTACCACGAGTGTAAAGAGTCGACTAAACAAACTGGGAGTCAATTTTATCTTCCAAAACAGTGGCCGTACAAAATTAATTCTGGACGTGACAACGCGACTCCTGTTACAACTATCGCGAACAACAGATAATTATAAAGCGCGTAGTCCATGCAATGTACATACGGCGGAGCGCGTAAATGTCTATTTATCAATACGCGCGCGGAAACGGTGTTTAGAGCAAATTTGCACTGTGTTCGAAGTGACGGCCAAATACGGCGAGCAGAAAAATGACTTACACGCGGCTAGTATCGACCAAAGTGGGCGATGCGTGTATTCAATTAGATTCGCGTGTTATCGGGCGTTATTGCGCGAAAGGAATTTCGAGCGATGACACATAGGTAAGCGGGAAACGGAAACAAACGAGGATTCTGTCAGCGACGTTTACAGCCTGAGGGAAAAATTCCGGAAGACGACGTCTCTGGCAGGTCTCGACCTCTCGACCTCTCGAGAGGACTTCCAACATCGCCAGCGCCACTGTTGTTCGTCGCTGCGGTGAAAGTATTTCCATACCTCGCGAAACGTATATTCAGCCTGAAGAGATATCAGCAAACTTTTTGATTTCGTCTCGACGCCGCGGCCCGGGATTAACTCTCGTAAAAGTGCAATTTGTATTCCCGCTAGAAATCTTTCCATCGTATTCTATAGCTTTTGCTCGTTTTCTCCTCACCTGGAGAGGATTCTACATACCTGATATATTGGTCAAGCGGATCTTAAAAAACTCAACTGACCTTCGCGAGTCAATTTTCTTTTTAACCAAAGCTCTCATTTTTCTTTCATTTAAATGAACGATACATACGTAATGGCAACTTCACAATGGAAGACAGTCGCGCGAAACCATTAGGCATGAAATACGAGGAACGATGGGAAAAACATGGCACCCGAGGTCGATTTATAAAAGGTAAACTTAACGATCGAATAGTGGACACGGTTTCCAGAGCAGCGACCACCGTCCATTGTACGATGCGCGAGGGGTAAAGTCGGATACGAAATGCGTCAGCAAGGAAGGTCCGCTGAGGGAGGTAGACCCAAGGGGTCCACGTGACTAATGAGTCTTGCCAATTGTTTGGGACGGTCTTTCAGGTTTGTCGTTCGGTAAGAGAAACGGAGTGCTAGAAACTAGACGCCCCGCCCAACTCCCGTTGGCGATCAAATGAAGTGCGAGAGGAATCTTTTTATCGAGAGGCTATAATTACTCAGCTGGGAAAAATGAGCTAATTAATTGCAGCGAAATATGCCGTCGGTAATGATAAAAGAGCAACGAATTCCAGTTTAGTGGCGGGGGCCGAAGTTCCGTTCCTAAGATAGAACTCTTTGTAAAAAGCTGTCGTCCGTGTGAACATCGCAGCGGGAGACCCGGACAGCGAACAAGATGAGGGTCATGCTGGGTAAGCGAACAAAGAAGAGGGACTACAAACTTCCACGTTAATTAATCCAGTTCTTTTTACGGCAAACTTGACTGCACCTTCATCAGCTACACTTTTTCTCGTCCGTGGAATTCGTCTGATATTGGCAAGCGGGACGGATCATAAGTTTCTCGTTAACGTCCACATTCGGAATCGTTGGTCACAGTTAATTCCAGTTAAACGATACGATCTCGGCTTGGCGGCTAATCATTTTTCAATCGCACGTGCGGCACTTTAAACCAAGGCTGACGGTTACGCGAGTCAGTTAACCGCTAAATAGCGGCATGCGGAAGGAAAGCTGTCCATACTTGTTCACGTGTGAGCAACTTTCCGGAAACAAGGAGCGAACCGATAGAGAGTGGCTCGAGCGAAACCAAAGCTCGAAACGAGGTAATTTGTGAGACAAGTGCTGCTGGCTCTTTATCGCGAACCGATAAAGACACCGCTTAACTTTATCCCTTTAGCTGTGTATATATTTGCACAAGAGTAGCCAGTTGCATCTTCCTCCACTCGATTCGTTCGATTCCCTCTATACTGTTCATCGATGCGTGCACGATCGAAGGAGAGGAACAAGTTTCTTTTCGGATACGCGGTGGAACACTTCCGCCCGTGGCGAAGGTACTCAAAAGGGTCACGAACCAGACGTACGTCTCTCCCTTCGGGAAGTATTGGAAAAACAATTGCATCGCCGTTGCATATTTGACTTTCTATTTTCCCTGGTAAATCTGTTGCCTCGGTTGCTCTTAAAAAAAAAAAAAAACACGTGACGCTATGGAACGACGCTTGAACCACGCGTAACTCGTTTTTGTCAATTCTGTCCTCTTTACGATTATATTTTTCCACGAACCAGAGATACTTCAAATGAGAAGCGAATTAATTCGATTGCGAAGATTACGCGTTCAACTTGAAAACGGATATTAGCTTTTTTTATAGACGTTTTATAGACGAGGCGAACATCACGAATAAGAGAACGGCTGATTTTATTTTCGAGGGGGAAGACAGAGGAACGTAACGCACGTGGACGCGGACAGGCAAATGAATGAACAGAACAAATTGATGGAACGGGATGGAAAGAGAGGGGAGAAAGCGAGGAAAAGGAGAGCCACGGGGAGCAGAGTACGGTAGCAGAAGTTAATGAGGAACCCGTTTACGGCGGACGATACAGTTTGGGGATTGGCGAGATCGACGACGGTTGGGCTCCTCTCTGATCGCTAGCGACCGAACCGGAAGAGAGTGGGGCTGTCGCCAATTAGCCAGCTAGGTAGGTTTATTGCTTAATGAGCTAATACCCAGCCTAATGAGCCGCGATTATCTGGAACGGCATAGGGTAAGCAATGTATCATGGTTCCACCCGAGGCCCGTTTTCTCTCACATATCTATAGCCCATTCATTAAGCAGAGGCTGCGTACCACTTCCAAGGGCAACTGAACTTCCATTTTTCTCCTCCTACTTGGACATTTCCAGAAAATTTATCTACCGTTGTCCTTCGATTCTATCCAAGTTAATCGAAGTGAAAAAGAACGTGTCTTTAAACTTGGGAATAACTTGTTCGTTCGGTGGATGCTGTTTAAAATAGCTACACTTTTACAAACGCATCGCGTGGATAGTAAAAAACGACGTGGCTGGAATAAAGGCGCGGCGAATTACAGTTTGATGCGTTTGTTTTTGTATTCAGTTAGTATCCGGCAGGAATTCCAGCAGTACCGGGGCGTAATAATGAATAGACTCCGCGGGAAACTTCAGTGGAACCTTGGCTTAAACCGTCGGGATTACTCTAATTGTAATTGCAAGCTACAAACGCTCTGTAAATCGGTCGCCGCACGCGAGCCTCGATCGATAATCGAATTACGCGGAACATCTCCGATCGCTCGTAATGGATATCAGTTTCGGCGAGGAGTTTTCTTTCGATTCCTCCATCATCGGATTTGAAAGAGTAGAGCTCAATGGGTATCGGCGCAACAATGACAATGTACGGTTCTAGCGCAATGCAACGGCTTTACTTCCGATAATCAATAGAAAGGAGATCAAAAGTTTCATTCCTATCACGTTCGTTTTAACGTTGCTTTAACGAATGACTGGGAACTGCTCGACGAAAGCAACAAAATTTTGTAATTGATTTCATACGAATACATTCCATCTCCTGTACGCATCATTTTTGCAGAGACGCTACCTTTTCATTCTGTTACGTTCGTTTGCGACTGATCGCGAGTGGAAAGGTGCATCGATGCCTGAGCAGAGGAATTTGCCAGCTCTCCTGGCCGGACAATTTTCCCTGTTGCCTAGGGAACCTTGACGATTTGCGGAATTGGCATTCCCGAACTGCCATAGAAACAGTCCTTACGTTGATTACAGGAATACCAAAACTATCGTTGTCCGATTACGAAACTCTCAAATATTGGTTACACGCAAGGAGAACGCGGTAAATTCGGTTGCGATACGATCTTTCGAAGCGAATCAGGGAAAAGTTAGTAAGAGGAACTGAAATTCTGAACGCCCGACAGGAAACGAAAGAATGGAGAAAATCATCGAGACGAGAGGTTCTCGTTTCTTCGACGAGATCGACAATAATTCAGACACTCTTCGATTCAAATATCGACGCGATTCTAATTGCAAACAAAATTTTGTTACTTCTGTTTCTTTCTTCTATCTCCAACAATTGTGAACACGGTTACCAAACAAAGTAGCAGCTTGGCAATAATGAGAATGGAACAATAAGCTGCACTCAGCACAATGAAAATTCAAAAGAGAGAAGTTCGCAGATTCCTTTGCACGTAACAAGTATCGACACTTCAACCGTTTCAACGAAAGTTTTGAGCTCCCTTGCCTCTCCTCTCGGCTCAATCCCGTCGACTTTTTCATCTGCTATCTTTTGTAATTAAGGAAGTCGCCAGCAGTCGAAGCTGTCGTCGGCCCCAAAGTGTTTTTTTCCTTCGCGATTATACTTTCTATCGTCCTAACAAAGAATCAAAGACGACCGTGCGGCAACTTCTCCTCTCCGCCTCTATTAAAGATTTAAATTCTGATATTAATGTAGACAGAAGAACAGTTGTAGACTCGTTAAGCAATTACCTTCGTTCCCGTGTTTACAAACAACTTCTTTATTAACCGTAATTGCGAACGAGAAATTCATATTGGACAGCGTAGCGGAAAAGACTGGAACGGGGGAACTTCGTTTCTCTGATTTCATAGCCGCGATTAATGCAAATGGAGATTAAAAATAAATCGTAAAAGCGTACTCGAAAGACGCCGCTCGCCATTCTGTCTACTATCGCGACGCATAGTTCTCTTTCTGATTACCTATAAACCAAAAATGTGGTCACTAAAACGGGTATGACGCTTCAACCCCCTTCAATAAACTCCAACGAGGTTTTTTCATACGACTTGCATAACCTACCTCTAACTCTTCCTGGAGGAACCCAAAATTTCACGAACCCCGAATGATACAAGCGTGACTCTTTAAAAAATCTGTGCAAAATTCAATGCTAGTTGCATTAGGGTGTTCGAAAACTCTATCTGAACAGCGTTCTTAATTTATGAGTAGGAGAGGACAATGTTCGCGTGAAATCGATTCGTCTCGATATCCTTCGCGTTCGATATCCTTCCGAAACGTTCGTCCGACGCGCCGAACAAGTGAAATATCTTGACACGTTTTTCAATTATGCCGTGATATACGAACTGCGTCGCGGGCGAGTAGTTTCAGTTTTCAGCTTTCTACGTGAGTTTTTTTTTTTCTAGCGTGGGCGCAGGACGAGACAGACAGGACACACCGTTGCAAAACTGGCTTACTCAGGACATCGACGGTTGGTGTTCGTATCTGTACACGGTTCCTCGATTAAATTGACTTTGGGCAACCACCACCTGCATCGAGAAAATATGGCCTAATATCGAGGCGACGTCCTTTCGATAAATGTATACACCGTATCGACAATTTGTAGGTACGTCTGCGACGTACGGCGTTTCATAATTCATAAATGACACGTGGGTGTCTCGCTATCGTAAACTTACGCTCGAATAAAAACCGATCGATCGCACGGAGAGTGTGCGAAAGGTATGCGCGAGGAGTCGGATCGGGACGGGACGGAACGTTCGCTAATTCGCATCGAGGTGGCTGTACAATGTTGGTAAATTACTAAATTGCGAACGCCACGCAGCCACTTTCGCGTAAATGGCTGGACAACTGGCGTTAGAACCGTTTTCCTGGCGTACCTTTTACGCATTCTCCGGTTGCCGTGCTCGTATTAGCGTCGCGCGAGGCACCAGAATCGCTGAGACAGTCTGTACATACTAAACGTATTGTTAAAATTACACGCGTACACAACGTCTCGTACCATGCGGAAGCGGGAACTTACCAGCCCCATTTCTACCTCCTGAGATACGGTAAGCGAAACAACAGCCCCATCTAAGACTCGAAATACCGTGCCAGAACCCACACAGTGCCATTATCTGGCACGCGGCCATTATCCAGCTAATCGATTCGTTTGCACTTCTTTCTTCAATTCGAATTAAGGCGAATATTATATCGCGTTATTCATTTATGTATGCATGACCATCCTCTTTCTCTCACTTTCAGTCGTTTCCATGTTCTCATGCGCGCTTAAGTGCCAATACTTAGCAATAAGTTTGCAGTTTGTATATAGCACATATATTCCTCGCATATTCGTTAGACACGGCCAGGAAATCGCAGATTTATTCCATCCGATTTCTCTGAAACGTTTCAGCGAAAAAATAAAGGTTCAGGCACTTAGACGGGAAACCGTGTCACGGGAATAACTTCTCTGAATTTCCACCTGGGAAGAAAAGGGGACCATAGCGCCGGACTAAAATAGGTTACAATTGGCAGAGGACACAGGCCCTTTGTCGGACACTGAATTCCGTTCGATATCACGATGCCGAGTTCCGAGCACGTTCCTCCTACAAAACGCTATTTCGTACGTGGAAAGTGTCGACTATAAAACTGTCAGGATATCTTAGAATGGGAAGCAGCTCTTTTCCCGTAGGACAGGAAGTTGTCGAATCCGCGCTGCTTCCCTACAAATAAGTCGCGCGACAGATCTACGGGTATTGGAGATTTTTCGATATCCTTTCAAAGTGATTCTGATCGGATACTTTCATGCTCCTGTAATTTCGATGCATCCTCGAGCTATACGTATCGGTGCACGAGAGGTAGGCCAAGGATTTACGAAGATTGATTTTCAAAAAGTAGAATGAAAATTTGTGCACGCAACGCCGTAATTAATCGCAATCCGATAAATAGTTTAAAGCACGATATCTCAAGTATTTATATCTCTTTTCAAGAATTTAATACTTGGTCGAATTTTATCGCTCACTAGTACACGAGCTCGATCTCATTTTCTCGTATATACAATAATACAACGTTTAATAAATTTGGTCCTACGAGGGGGATCTGGGATGTAAGCGTTTCCCCACGTTTATTAAAACTGAGTGTATCCCAAAAGAATTCAGTGTACGCGAAAACAGAGCATAATATGACTACGTCGTTGTAGCTGTCGTATTAGACCGACTACTTTAAAAAGAAAGTACGTTTACCTTCAATCCCGTTGAAAAATTAAGCTTCGAGTTTATGGATTAATTTAATCCGTGACCGATCGAGATGAATGATATTCTCGCGATGGAAAAATTCGAACGAGATCTCGAACAGGCTGGACGCAAGAAAAATAGACGGGGGCGGGGGGCTTGAAAAATTGAGTTGCGCCGTTAATGAGGTGGAAGAGCAGCAGTGGCTCGCATGACGATCCACCATTGCAGCTCGTGATATCGTATTCCTTCCTCGACACGAATTGCGCAACAAAATCACCACTCGAAATTGGAATTATCCTAGAATTGGCATCGCTCGGGGCTCATCCTGTGCCGGTGTACGCGGCGCTTCCCGTGCATCGATACACGAACGGCGGAGGCGTGGCGGCATTTAATGGTCGCGGGACACGCATAGGTGTCCCTCCTCGTTCGACCGTTCCTGGGGTGTTAAATACTTCGCCCCGGTTCCACGGTGTCGATCGTCCAATTAGCAAAAATACTCGTTCCAAGATTTTTCATGACATTACGAAACGGATTAAACGACCGTACCGATACTTACGCCGTAGCTAATTTCCAGAATCACGCGGAACCGTTCCAATAACGACGAGGATCACCATGTGGAATTTCCACCCTCCCTACCCTTTGTCGAGGGGACTCGAAACAAGATTTTTCCAGTGTCACCGTTCTCATTTATATTCACGGGCTGGGAATTTCTAACGAACACGAATCGTTATCAATTTTTATTATGTACCTTGACCCAGATCTCGGATTAAATCACGCAATCGGCTTTTGTCGATGCCGGTAACGTACAGGGAAATTTGAATAACGAGCAGATTTATCGCGCCACGGAGGGAATTCGCTTTCGGTTAAAAAATGGAAGGGAAATGCGTCGTTTAAATTGCAAATTGATATCGCTGCGCGGTGTACGTCGGCGGTGGCGATGATTTCAATTGTGTCTAATAAACAGGCTGCTCGTTAATTAGATCGCGAATCATTTTTGACAAGCGTTCAACGCCCCTTTCTTTCTCTCTTTTTTTTTTTTTTTTGCCCCCTGCTGCGAAAATTCGAACGCGTTTTGTCTGTCGCGCAATTAAACGTGATGGTTGGCCGATTCGAAATAGGATCGTAAACCGTGCGCGATCCATAGATTTAGAATTTCAGCACGTACGACAAATGTGTTTAATCCCACCTGACTGTTCGAACGTTCTTAATTAAAGATAATTTATACTATCGTATGAAATTTTAATTACCGTCGGATTAAAAAGGAATAAAGAAGATCGAAAGATCTCCAGCCACGAGATTAAATGATATACCGTCGCGACTCGCTGTTCAGCGTTGCTGTAAGTACGCTTCGAGAGATGAAGACTTCGATTAAACTGCGCGAGTTTAAACCCGATGAGAGTACAGCCTGAAACCGCGGTTGCAAGTTACAACGAGGTACAATGTAATGAACTGGAAGTGAATGTAAGGTCAACTGTAACCGACGAGCGCGGGGGTGGTCCCAGACTTACGTATAAAACGTTGTACGAAGATAGCGCTCGAAGAACGCTGTAACCTAATCTCGCTACAGCGTATCGGAGCTAACGTTCTTAGAGTAACGAACTTCAGTTCGAGGGAGTCTACGCGTTGCACGATGTAACTTCTCCTGGATATATCTCGGAGCTCTGTAATTTTTGAAAAATTCCATAGTTTTTGCAAGTAAAAAGGTCCACGAGACTTAATCTTCTCGAGCAACAGGAAATCCTACACGGATGCGCGTGGGTGCCATCGCTGCATTGGCTTATATGGTCTCTTTCCATTAGTACGTACACGTGTATTTAACGGATTATTAAAATCCTTTTTCGTGTATATTTTCAAGCATTTTCTTCGAAAGAAAAGCGTTTCCTGCGAACATCAAGCATATCATTTTTTACCCCTGCCGCCTCCTCATTTTATTTGCGTTTACTCACAAAGAAAGTTTGCACGCTGTACAAGCTGCGAAGCTGCAATTAATTGTATCTCAAAATTGCATAAAATTGCATAAAATTGCATGCCCGCAGCGGTCGCGTTACAGTCCCACAAACGCAACGAACGTCGAATAGAATATGGCGAATAAACTTCGTAACGCTGAGACATACAAACCATCGCAGCGAAGAAAATCTGACTTGTCACGAATGGAGGAAAATTTAACTCAACGAATCCAGGAAAACGTTACAATTACCAGAATCGTTGAACATGTTTTCCCTGGACGTAAGACGGAAGCAATCGCGCTCCGAGTCGAAATGTAATTTTCGCTGATTGCGAGAAACTTGTAACGAGTCCGAGATAATCAAACCTGCTACAACCTCGACTGATAATGAGCGAAAATGTGGAAAAAATAGTCTCACAACTGGTTTCGTACGTGAAATGTTACTCCAAACTTACTTACCGGCCATCGCTCTTTAAAATGTTTACGGACGCTTACCTGAAACAAGGTAAAAGAGGATCAGATTTTAAATAAACATCGATGTTAGACGGAAAACGAAGAAATATAATATAAGCGACGACATTACTGGTTGCATGCAAGGGGACAATCGGAGGTTCGTGCGTGATAAGTGTCTATAATCTCCAGACATTAACGTGCCCCATCGAAATGACTTATTAAACGAAGCAGACAAGGTGAACGCGAAGTCGAGGTATATTTTCGTTCATACCTCGGTGCCTGAACGTATCAGCCTAAACGTTAGCCGGGAACCTATTCCCAAATCAATTTCAACTACAATGCCAACACGCCGGAAGACGCGTCGAGATTCACCCTCTCGACGGGTATATAACGATATCCGTTATCCCTTCGTTCCGAAGGAGCGTCCTTCGAAATTTTTCCAGATAAAGCTCGAGCATACGTCCGAACCATTCCCACCGCCTTCGAGAAATTGCCCGACGCGACAACAATTTAAATGGAATTGGATCTACCGAGCGCTAATCGCGTTCCTTTCCATTAGAAACCGCCGGTACGAGACTAGAAAACCGGGCTGCGATCTAAGTGCGGGTCGAGTGGCTGTCTTCGACAGTTCCTCGGCGATAAGGTGTTCGTTTCGATTAGACGTAGCGCGAAAACACCAACTTCGAATTACTGTTAATTATCGTTATAACGATGGACAGGTCGCGATTATTTATATCGATCGAGTGGAATTGCTTTGGGCAAAAATATTTATGAAAATTTCACGACGCTGTCTACGCGGCGATTTATTCGCGATTCCGGGATGAAAAATTCCGCGGCGGTCGTGTTATCGCGTTATTTCGAGGGGAAATACGCGGGGCGTGCGTGTGAGAACCGCGCCTTCGGTGAGCCATGAATCGCAGATAGGTTATCGATTAACCGGTAACATTAATAGCTAACGGCGCCACTACCGTTAACTGCTAATTGTTCAGCTCGGTAATCTCGATTGTTCGCGACAACGAGGCTGAAAAAAAGTGGAGAGAGGGGTGGAAAAAAAAAAGAGGACGGCGGGTACCGTTAAGTAAATTTGCCAATAGTAACATAGGTATCTGCGTTAGGTATTTACGCGCGATTGCGCGCGACACGCGCGCGTAGCAGTCGCGGTGCACCGGGATCGATCTAATGGCGGCGTTCGGTTTCATTCCAGCCAGAAGAAAGCAATATTGTTTGAGAAACGAACGCGTGTTTGCATGACGGAGGGCGGCTTGGCGAGGCGGGGGTTGACGGGATCCGGTTGGAAATAAAATAAAAATTGAAAGGCGCGCGCGTGTATGAATATCGATCGATAGTTTTGAGCCTGCATACGTAGACACTGGTATAGATTCTGAAAACGCGACAGGCGCATTGTTGCCTGATGCTACGCGTCAACGATGAGGACAGCCAGTGAAGAATTAATCTCGGTGAGAGAAGACTTTCCGCGGCTGGAAAATATACGCGGGAGGAAAAAAAAACAGCGAGGGGGAGAAAGGTGGGAAACGGATAGGCAGAATAAACGAATAGACAGATGGAAGGACACGCGGATAGAAAAATGGACAAATTGATAGATGACGGACGGAGGGAGTTTCTCAAAGAATTAAAAGTAGACTGCGACTTTTTCAACGTCACCCCGTTTTCGTCGTATACGCGTAGAAAAAATTATCGTATTTCTGCGTGTGTCGCGTGTCAATTGGAATAATTTCAACATTCGACTCGAGTGACGATTAGAATGCTACGAAAATACGTTCCCTCGCGCGAAGCGATCGCCAAGAATAAAACGATCGTCTCATCCTTTTTTCATTGGCCGAGAATTTTACTTCAGCTGTCGGATTAACAATTTTACAAGCGGTTGCACTCCTCCCGGTGTCTGTTGGGAAATCAGTTAAGTCGAATGCTAGCAAACCTTCCAGCAGGATTTTTATTCCCCCCTCGAATCGGAAGCATCGACGTTTAACGAAGAATCGTTAAATACCGGGACTCGAAGTTTGGATCAAACATGAAGAAAAAGATCGCGCGAAAATGGAAGAAGTGTTATGTATAATGCAACGCGAATTTCGAACGTTAAGGGCAGCAATAAAAAAGAAGCGCGATTTGGTGAAGCGGCGATAAATTATTAACACTGTACGTTGCTCGAAACAGACACGTTACTGTTTCATTAGACGCACGTTCATACGGAATTATGTAAAATGCAGACGCTGAGGTAGTGACCGTTCCTTCCGTCTTTTATTCCCATCTCGCTCGTTTTCCCCCGCTGTCGCTCATTTCTCTCTTCGCAATTCCTTTGTACGGTACGCTCACGGTTTTTCTTCATCTTTCTCACGCGTGACATCGGGGATTACGAGAGACAAGCGGAGAAAAAGGGAGAGGATATAAAGAAAAAAAAAGAGAAAAAAAAGAAGAATTGAAAGCAAACGCGGGGAAAAGCGAAGAAACAAAGGGGCCACCACCTGTATAATTTCCTGCGTCCCATGTAAAATATCCCATGGTGGATCGGGCGTGAAGCGCATATTATAAACGCATTTATAACCGATCGCAATCGACGTTAATTGATGCCAGGGGCAATAGGTCCCAGCCCCTTTTTTCTCTCTATTCATTCCTTTCCTTATATTACATTTTTCCTGCGCTTATTCGAGATTATGACATTCCTTTTCTTCATTTCACATTTTTGCATTCCTCCGGGCGGTTGGTAATTAAACTCGAATAAAAACCGAACGATCGATAAGGTTTTCAAAGACGTCACAACAGACTCGGTTTAGATCCGATGCTTTTGTAGAAAGATTACATTGGGAACGAGTAACGTCTCTCTGTTCTTACTTCGAACGAGATCGTCGTTCAATTAGTAGATTAAGAGAGGCTTTTCATTTTTCTTCGCTGAAAAGTTTTCGCTCGCAACATTACGAGTCGTTGCAATAAGAAATAGTCTTCGATGGTACGGATAACTATGGAGAGCGGAGTGTACGGTGCAATTTTACAATCGGTTTCTGGGTGAAAAACTGGCGTACAATGGCAGCCAGATGAGCGGACGCTCGCGTTGCTTTTCCGTTATGTTCGTAACCAACTCGGCGAAACTGCTTTACAAAAGGTATTCGAGCGTACTTCTTAAGTAGTTCAGCGTAGACAACAAAAAATAATCGCGCACTCGGAGGAGGTCTGGCGGAGCTGAAACTGTCTCGATGGCATTCGCTAATAACGGTGAAAAGTACGAGGGTCTCCAAATTTCTGGAAGAACGTGCCACGTCCGCGTCCACGTGTATCACTTTTCAACGACCGTGAGAAAGTGTACGAGCGAATTTAATGCTAATCGAAACTTTCTAACCTCCGCGCTAGTTATGGCGACCGTTAACGTGTCTACGCAAGCATTGAATTTTAATCGACCGTGCAAGTTTCGACATCAAAGAACGAGAATGTCCGATTCACGAGCGGCAGGAGGGCCAGCCTTAAAATACTTTCAGCTGGTTGCGGTACAACCGCGACATGAAGTTATTCGACCATGGATATAGTTTCTTATCTGTTAATTAAGGCACTTCTGTTAATTAAAATTTTACGCTCCCAGTGCCGTATACTCGTTTGCATGGCCGACGGCACAAAGTTATCGTGGCTAAGTATCTGTGGAGCTACTCTTGCAGCTTTAATGATTCGCCGATAAGGCTTTGCTCTTAAACTGTCAAACCAGGCCCCTTTTAGTCCTTCTAAACTTCTTCCATCAACTCCTCGAGTAAAGAATGAAGAATGGCCAGCTATTTCTGTTCGATGGCGGTGCAGCCACCATCGAGGGTACAGAAACGCGTATCCATGATACGATGAAGTAATACAGAGGCAACAAACTGGAAGGTTTTATAGGAAGTTCCAGTTGACGATCTCAATTTTTTCTTTTTTTTTTTTCTTTACTAGTAAAACCTGGAATTATTCTTTTTAACTGGTTAGTTAAACGATCACTGAGATCGTTGCAGCCTGTGACGTTGATAAAAATAAACTTCACGTACTGAACTTAAAGTTTGCTAACCGAGAAATCGAAGAGAAAGGAGAGAAGAAAATATTTTCCACCTGGTATCGCGACGACTAAAGGGGATGTTTAGATTCCCTGTTCTACACGAGGCACTCTGTGCAACGAAACTCGCACGAAACTTGTGCGTACGTATGCATGCGCCTAACACGGTAATCGCGCTTTGTGCGAGCAATTCAGAACGAGTGGAACAGATGTCCGACAAGTGAAATTAGACTGTTTATTTCGATGTAACTTCCTCAGCGGGGCTGTTTGATCGCGTGTAGTGTTTGCGAGTCTTTCACGCTGAAGGTTTTCAGACTGTTTGGCCTGTTCTCTTTTGAGGTGGTGATGGGAGTCGGAAGTGGTGGAAGTAGCAGAAGCGGACAGTGTCTGGAGCGGCGGACGATGACAGATGAAACGTGCTGGTGAACGGAAAAAATTGTGTTATGAGTTATTTTAAATCTCGTCACGAGAAATTACTCGAACGTCCGAACGTCTCGATTTTTGGTTAGACAAGGGGCAGACGACAAGATCGAGGGTGGTTTAACAGCGTTTTAGTAGAGGAATATAGAAGATAAGATGACATAGGGCTGAAAGGTTACGGATGATACATGAGGAGCGATAATGGGGTAGTTTTTGGGGGATGAAAGGCCAACAGTTTCTCTTCTTACATTGTTTGAAACGCCATAAAGTGTACTGTTCTACATGGTAGTTCATGTAGTTCTAAAAAGAAAAAATTGAATTCATGTGTGATCCAAAATGTCGGGAAAAATCGCAAATAACGCTGTTCCTCTTAATATAGTATCGTACGTGTCGTTGACACGTAGGGCCAAGCTGCAGGTTGTTATAATCTGACTGGTAATTTAATAGAACCCGTGGGAAACTAGTAAGAGAAACGCCTTTAATGCGATTACCCACCGCCGGAATAACTTTATTGGCGGTTCCGGGCATGGGAGTCTAAAACGAATGGACGAACGAGAAAGTTAATCGATGCGCCATCGAACTCGCTGGTAGACTTAAATTATCCATTTTTCACGGGAATTCAATTAAAATAGGTCGTTTAGCCGTGCAGATTTTCGAATCCATTTTAGATAAGGAAGTCGAAAGAACTGTCAATTAATCATCCGGCGTAGTAACAAAAGCGGAACGGGACTTCTCTCTTGTTTCCACTCGCTGAATAATTCAAAACTTTGAGCACTACCGATTTTCTTTAATTTCGTATCTCAATTTTGTGCTGCATTGGTATCCGATATTGATTTATCGCTAGGCGTTCGTTTAACTTCCAGCTTGTTCGGCGGGACACCGCCTATCTTGCGATATTAAAGATCGTTATTACGAAACCGTGTAAAAGATGTGCAAGGAAACGCTTTTTAATTAAACGTAACAATATTATACCGCACGCAGAAGCAGCGTAGAGGTATTTCATCTTTTCTCTTAATTAAATAGGATTCGCAAACGCGATGTTGATAGGAAGCAATACCAATCTCAGGGACTAAACAAAGTTCGCTGTATCAAGAAAGACGATATCATCGGGCACGCGCGAAACTCGCAATTTGTATCATTGTTTAAAACTTTCGTCGTTCCTCTGTTATAGAGTACACGATCAGAGTTTTAGTTAGCCAGGGTCATTTCCCGAGCAACGATTGAAGGAAAATCGACTGCCACGGCTGCTCGAGGGCTTCTCGTGTAGTAGATACCTGCGGGATGCCCGAGGGATATGATGAGTTAAAAAAGGAACGCGTCTCGGCTCGATACACCAACTCCGGAAAAAAGAACGCTGGGATAGTCTGATCGCGTAGCATGTTGGTTGCCCCTCAGGTTAGCCCCGATCGAACCGAGGTTATAAATTCAGTTACAGTTTATCATCTTTACTATACACTTGCGTGGTGTCTGATATGCGAGCAACTGATTACTATTAATAAAACTGAACTATTAATAAAATTAATCGAGCTTACATCGCGAACTGTACATTCGATACCACGCTACGTGTTGTCGCGTACATTCGTATATATTTGATGCAGGTCTTTTTTCTCTTAACAGAGAGAAAACTTTTCCGACACAGAGGACACGACGGGCATCTGACGCAGGATAGTTGAAAATTCGTCAGTTTCGCAAACGTCCGCGCTGTTAGAAAGAAGGGGTGGAGGGAAAATGTGATTTGTAGGTAACTCGAAGAAAAAGATCGGGATGAAAACCTTGTAAAAAAGTTCTCGATCGTGGGACGAAAATTGCTTGGCGACGAGAGACGGCGGGGGCGGTAGAGGGCAAGATGAAAGCTAAAAGCTCGCAGAGACAGGAACCCGTGCCGTTTCGCGTTTCCGCCCGCTCGGTTGTCCTTAACCATCCTTTTCGCTTCGTCAAACTCGCCACGCATTCTCGAACTCGAGAATGAGCTCGCGAACCCTCGAATCCGATATTTCCTCGCGTTACGTACTTGACTGGAAGCTCTGCGGAAAAATTCCCTCTGGCTGCCTTGGCTTTCATTTGTACCGTTGACCGTCGCTCCCAAAATTTGCGGTCAGAAAAACTACGCTCGAAAGTAGACGCGAACAAAAAGAAAAAAAAAAGAAGAAACAAATGCTTTCTGGATTAAAAGCTTGCTTCGTCGATTCTCGCAGTATTACGCGTCGTAGCTACGTCGACTTATTCCGTGACAACGACAAAACTGCCCACTGTAAATCTAAGCTTTTCACAACCCATTGAATTTCGAATCTCGATTCGTGGTGCACTCGTGATAACGATTAACGTTGTCGACGTAGAAAAAAAAAAAAAACACTGGTCAATTGAAGATTCAACGTCTCGAGGGAAGGTACGAAGACTAGGTACACCGGGAATTATAGCAACTCGTACTGTAATTACTTCCGGCAGCTGTGAAACGTCCGCGAGGTAAGACAGAAATGCTTTAACTGCTGATTTATTCGGCCGAAAGCGCGGCCGAAAGAAATCAACGGTGTAGCAAGAAATCTAATTGTCGTAGTTGCCAGGCGGAATGCAAAATAGCCTAGGAGGCTCGGTGAAAATGGCGGAGGCGAAGCGCAGATAGCGCGGCGGCGCCTTTCCGGAAATGTTTTTCCAACCGTGATCCCGCGTCCCGGGGTGTCCTCGGGAGCGAGATAAATGAGCCAATTTTCCGAGGCTTAAGTCACCGACAATATTGCAGGCTGCACACGGGGAACCTCCGAGGCCAGTCCTCGATCTTCTTAAGATCGATAGAGTTTAATGCGTCGCGGGGTGCGTGGTAGATCTCCCGTTGCAGGATGCGCGCAGGCTGGCGAACGTGGCCCACGGACACGGACGGGGCCTTCGGTGCAACCCACGCCAACGTTCGCCTCGAGCACGAAGATGAAGAGCGTGGGATAATATCATTCGAGCACCTGAGTCACGTTACGGTGCAACCAACGGCTCGCACGGCTGCTTTGCTCCGCCATTTGTCTGGATTGGACTCCTGAGAATCTTTATTTCGGATACATTCCCCGCTATCTCGTCCTTACTCGCGCTCATGATCGCGTTCCACGTAAACTCCGTGTCGCTTCGGCTTTCCTTCGTTAGCGAGGTACTCTCTTTAATTTAAGATCGGAGAGCCATCGAATTGAATTTTCTCGCTTCGTACGCAAGCATTATCGCGAGCGTGCGATTATCCTAGAAAAAATCAGATATATTTCAATAACGTACATGTTATTATCGTAGTCCATGCTTGCATTATGATGTCTGACTATCTTTTAAAGAAACACGTGGAACACGTTCGTAATGGCAGCCGTAACTCACCCCTTATCGCGCACACCCTTTCTGTTCACCCCTTATCGTAACTTCGTTTTTAACTATGAAAACGTTCGAGGAGATAATTCCGTGTACAGTCGGTGCTGCATTATCTCTATCGTCGCAATTTTTTTCACTACCATCGCAGGGCTCAACGCTAATTTTTAATTACCCCTCGCAATGCTTCAACGTTGATAGCACTTTAAACGGGAATAACATCTCCGCTAGAGTTAGTTGACACGCTCGCGGGAATAAAGGACGCGTTCCTAGGAGATTTAGCGAGTCGCGGTAAATTTTCCGAAATAAACTAACAGGGATCGCGGGCAGGGACGTACCGCGTCTCTAGTTATTCCATACCACAATTTGTTCCCCTATCTTTCCACTTATCTCGAGAGAGCCAGCTGTTCGTTACGTTCAGACCGGCGCACGTTTCGTTTCGCACCGGGATTATTATCCAGCGGCGTTCACTTCTCAAAACGGGAAGACGATGAGTGTTGAACGATGTTACGAGCCCACTCGAATCACCCGAGTCACGTTACGGCCGGTGGTTCCCGAATCACGGACCGCTTTGTTTCATTGTTCCATCGGATTTCGTTCTCGCCAATTCGTATCGTCGATCTACTCTCGCTTGTTCGGAAAGTTATATTCCCCCTCTCGCGCATTTGCACGGTGCGCTCGTCGCGGCGCGTCCGGTAACCAGAGAAATAATATCGAATTGTGCGGTCACGCTCTAATGACCTCTGAGGAGAGAAGAGAAAACGAGAAGAAAATGAAATCTTTCGCGTTCGCGAGGAGCTCCGTCCTCGATGATTAACATCGTGCGCCAGGCGAGAGAGGGACGGACACGGGGGCAAAAAGAAAAGGCAAGTATTCGTCACCAGGAAGGACCCCACTTAACATTCCTCCGAGTTCGCTTTACGAGTCGCGGTTAACGCTGGAATTCCGCCGGAATCGTCAAGTCGCTTCACGTAGAAGTCGATTTATTTCTCTCATATAATCGAGCCGCGGTTGCCGGCAGCATGTAAAAGCGTAACGGTGGAGGGAGGCGAGAGTAGACGATAAAGGAGGAGAAAGCACAGGTGGAAGGAAAACAAAGCGGAAAGGAGGAAGAAAGCCAGGAAGACGAGAGGGTGGGGAGGATTGGGCCGAGAGTGCGTCTCGGTGCGTACGTGTTGGTTGCTCTTTATGAAAGGCGAGTAGCTAACCGCTTTCGATTTGTAACCCGGACAGAGACGCATACGCTCCTAGATTTACAAACGAACCTCCAAGTAAGAGGAGAAGATGCGGGCGAGAAAAAGGGCGGAAAGTCAGGAATAAAAAGAGATATATAACGGGTAGGTAGAGAAGGAGGAGGAAGAGGTGGAGGAGGAGGGAAGCACAGTCAGCGACCCAGAGGACGATCAACGTGGTATTTCGATTCAAGGGACCAATAACGGTTGAATCCGATTTGCCTGCAGCTTACCACTGTCGACCGCCCCATTTTAACTAGCTCTTCCCTTGTGCCATGAAATATCTCCCCTCCTGCCTACGTGTACGCATATATTTTTCCATAGCTAGTTACTCCTACCGCTATCGCTTCTACGCGTGTACGCTCTTGTAGCGAAAAGCTGCACCATTCCCACTGTACGTGTCGTAACTTAATCGTGCGAAATTTCATTTCGTAGGAAAAACTATATAGTACAATATAACGATGGTAGTTATCTAGTAAAATCAAGCTGAATGGGTTGTGAAATTATCAATTTAACGCCTTCGAGTTACCTGCATTACGTTTAACGCCTGTATTCAGATATTAAACATGAAGAAGAGCCACGATTATACTTAAATAATTCTCTCATTATTCTACGAATGCGATGAAGAATAATACAATTAAAGAGGTGAAAAGAAATTTCTATATAATTTCAGTAAGACGTCGTACCTGCGAAAGAAACTGTGCTCTCAATCATCGCGCTATTGTCGTTTCTACGGCCTCAAGAGGAAGACCAAAAATATCCAGCATAGTTTTGCTTGATATTAAACCTCGATAGAACGATAGTGCACGCGAGTAACATAAAAGTTTTTCTTTTTCAGGCCGACGGTATCGCGTACGAGGCTGGTCCTTTCGCGAATTAAAATCTCAGACACGAGGCGAGCTTTCACGGTGCACAGTGCGCGTACTCCAAGCGTCAGAGATGTGCATCGCACCTAGACCAAGTGTCATCGACGCCCCGTGTCGTACGTCTGGTGCATTCAGTCGAAACTATATCTCACCGTGGGTTTTTCCTCCCTCTTCTTTTTCCCACTCGCCGTTCTCGCTACAGACGCGTTCGCCAGCAATTTTTTCCCCGCCCCCGAACGAAAACAATCGTCTCGTTTCTTTCGCGCCAAACGTTCCTTAACGCCGTGCGTTCCAATAAATAGAACATTTGCTTGAAATTAAATTCCTATGAGAAGAGAAAAAGAAATGAATGGTCCCGTAGCGCGAGGGCACTACAGGCACGATATTCAGTCGCACGTTCGATAGAATCCTCCGCGCATTGTGCCAAATCACAAATGAAACTTCGTAACGAGCTCGCGCCGGAACAATCGCGCTTCCTGATGTACACACGTAACGCTCTTTCGCGACGCGCGACTTTCAACCCTCGGAGACAAAGCCAAGACGCGGAAAATGGAGCACGGATTCGGAAAAATGAGTACATCTAGCCAGCTGGAGAGAGACGCGATGAAAATCGAGCCAGATGAATCGGACGAGCTGATGGACGGATAGAAAGAGAGAAGATTGGTTACGTAGAAATGCACGCAAGACAAACGATAATCGAGTGGACGAAATGATAAAGCTATGTACGTTTCGCGAATGGAAATAAATATGTATCTCGTTGTGTGATTTTTCTGTCCTGTTCTCCATTCTCTATCGTGCATAGTTTTTATTCGTTCGAAATGTAATGACTAAAATTAAGCGATTGTTTCTTCCAGCGAGTCGATCGAGTATATAAATTTAGTTGAACATCGTTTCCCGTTCGAGTTAGGTTAAAAATGTACAGCGAGCAAGTTTCCTGAGACGGAAGTGGCGTACGGTATCGCGTACGTGTGTGAATCAGGGATGGCTGATTTAAGATAAAATTGAATACATTTCCCTTGGAGAAATCAGAGAGAAATGTTATCTTAAAATTCCTTCGCGTTCCTTTGTAAATGATGTCTTCTTACGTCAGTCCTCGTGGTGTCTCCTGAAAGTACTCCCTGGATTTCCCTGAAACTTTCTCAAACTTACTACCAAAGTACACGGATATCATCAACAATTTTTGAAAAATCGTCGTATAATATTACCACCAAGTTTCGAAGAAATCGAATGAGTAATTCCACGAATTTCCGCACAGCGACTTTGTAGAAAAGGTGAAAATGTTTGAGGAGGAACGCAAAGAACTCATTTTTCTCGGATTCTCAGTTATTATCATAGTTGACTGCCAACAATCGGTATCGCGCTGAAACATTTCAATTTGTTTGAATTAGAAAATAGAGTTTGTACGGTCGTTTTGCGACAGAGGCAATCAGTGACGCGGATTATGGGGTGGTGTGTGTGAAACGCGATAATTAGCACGGCAGAGGCTGCAATTTTCGAATAAAATGTCGTAAATTTTCACGGGAGTGTGTACGAACACGCACGTGACTTCTGGCGTTCGCGTCGGTATCTCGAAAAGATTGCTTCTCGAGACAGGAAGCTAGAAATCGCAGACGTGCTACATCCACCGCCACTGTTTCTACGCGAGTTTTCCATTTTATCTTGTCGAATGCTCGCTGGTAGTAATTCATATCGTACAGTTCCACGTTTATTCCCCTCGCGATAATACGTTCGTTCCTTGAATGCCCCCCATTTTATCGCCAAAGTATTAATAATATTTAAACCGACTGACAGCTGCGTCGTGAACGCTGCCACGTGAACGAGTCGGTGACCGTAAACGATTGACAAAATAATTTTTAATTTAGGAAACAGGGAATTTATTAACATCGATTATTTAAAATAATACCGTGACGATGATGACGTTCCAAAATAAACGTATAACGTCGGAATTGAAATACATTTATTGGAAAATATTACAAATTGTTTCATCGAAAAATGGATTTTTTCCCTGTATTTATATAAACCGAGCGTCGAATGGGAACAAAACTTTTAATCATTTCGAGGTAATGGATTTCACTTTGCTACCTGATAATTTTCGCGTAATGAATTTTATGCACCATCTTTCCAACATTCATTATCGAAATGCGTTACGCTTTTAATTATTCTCATAGCGTATTAGCGACTTTTATCACGCATGCTGTAACCGTACGTACACTTTGATATTATATCATTTATAGATAAATGATTTGCAATTTATAGTCCGCAAATAAATCCATCGTATTAAGGACTGTTTACTGAAAAATGTATGCGTTCGTTTCATCTGTGATTCGCTACGCGACATTACAAAATTAGTTACTCGTACGTTTCTCCTCGTTTCAAAGCGAAATGAACAGAATAGAAAGATAAATCCACGTATTATTTAATATTAAAAACCAATAATCCCTTTTTTTCTCTGTTCGTCCGTGAAATAATTTAACAACATGTCAAAAATGTAGAAGAGACGCACGCAAAAACGTAGCTATCAGGACGAATTCTGCTTATTCGCCGTGAAAAGTTTTCGCATCGTTTCGATCGATCGATTATCAGTAGAGGTGTATCTACAAGTGCGCTTTAATCACTGCTCCGATTTATGAGCCGCAGTCATGCGAGGATCCCGCGATAGAACGATAGCAAATGCGCGTGTTTTGCGCAAGTATATCTTGCGAATGCGCCGTTTTTCAATGAAGTTTACACCGCCCCGTGCTCATCCTTCGTTTTTAATTTATCGCTCGAACGCGCTCGTTAAGGCACGCGTTTATAATAAATATCCTGGTAATATAAATTCCGCGAAATTTATATCGCCAAGTAATATCTCCTTCGTTCATAAATCAATTAATCGCGTAAAGAATGTTTCTGTTTCGTTGCACCGTTCTTTAACGTACGCGAGGCTCGTAACGCACTCGAGGCAACGGGTACGATTTTGCACGCGAGGAAAATTGCTTCCCAGTCGCGAAATCGAGCCGATCGTGGCTTGTCGCCACGTTTTTTGCGACACTTTAATTGATCGATGGCACGAGCTGTAGCTTTTCGCGTAGCTGCAGAAGAATTTCCAAGGGTCGCCCGTGTGTAGACACGCAATCATTGGGATTGAAACCAAGAAGGAGTGTCCACGGATAAAGTCTATTATTCTCGGGACAATATACCTGGATGATGTATGTACATAGACGTATATGCGAGCCGTTGTAGACACGTAGACATGTTTGTAGACGTATACAAGTCTCCGCAAATCCCTCCGTCTCCTGCCCTTTGAGTTTCACTCGAAATCCAGCCAATGACGCCACTTTTGCTGCGTCAGAGTGTACATACGTGTGTACGTGGACTGTCTCAGCGATTTTGACGCCTCTTACGATACCAATACGAACGCGGATCGACGGCTAATAGAATGTTTAAACGCGCGAAAGACACGCTTTGTAATCGTTCCGCGTCTTGTATGCAGATAGGCTGTCCGCCATTGCGAATACGCGCGAAAAGCCGGGAAAACGAACGTTCCTTGAAACCGACGCGTTCAATTGAAACTCGAAATATCGACGAGACGCTCGGCCATAAAGTTCCGCGAGCAATCAGTGGTAAATTATGAAAAACTGTTACGCTATTTCCGCGGAACAGATATATTTTAATCGCGTAATGCGCAATGAAATCTCAACTTTAGAGCAGCGCGACAAAAAAACGGTCCGAGGGTTTTCCGTTCCCGCGCGAGAATGTAAATTCTGATATTTTTTATCGGCATTATTTATCCCGGTTTGAATTAAACAAACGCGGGACGCGGACCCACGGTGGTCCACAGTTGTTTCAGGGCTGGAATTTTTTCGCTTTCGTTGTTCCCCTGGACGATGGGAATGTATAGCGCAAACATAGCCGGCTAATAGCTGGTTTCGTGTATGCTCTTTTCAAATGTCCACTCTCGAAATTATCCGTGAACAAAGCCTCGTGAAAACACCGGGGAGAGGAGACGAGGGGGGAGAGGGAGGAGTTTTTATTTCCCATTCGGCGGGCTCGGCATCCCCTGGACTTTGTGCGTTTGAACGCATCGTTGACCTGTTACAAACCACTCCCGCGAAGACCGCATAATAAACAAAACTGCAAATGAGACTCTCGACTCGGCCCTTTTTTCTTCTCGCGATGTCTCCCTCGTGCCACCCTTACGAGCGACCGGCAGGGCGGAGGCCCGGCTGAAACAAAACGCGGAAACAGCTCGAGGATACGCGTACCATTTGAAGCAACGCGTGTTTGTTCCTTCCTCTCTGTCGCCGCGCAAATTAAGCGCGCCAGTTACAACGACACCGTTGGCTGCTTCTCGTCGCTCGGATCGAATCAGATTTTCCTCTCGATGCCAAGAACATTTTTTCAGCTCGATGAATCGTTATTCTGGTTTCGATCGTAACGATCACGGAAATCAGTTTTATTTTCAAAGCATGTTCCACCCTCGAAACATGTATTTAAACCAAGTTTATACTACGGTCGCTTCTAATTAGTTATTTTTGAAGAGTCCCAATTTCTGTTTATTACTTTTTCTGATTAACCTCTTAACCGGGATTAAGGCATTAAAAGGTTGCTAGAAAACTTAGTCTACCTCTCAATGTTTTACTTCAATAGCTATTGACGTATCATAAACCCAAAAAATACCCAATCAAGGGTCCCTACTCCTACCAAAAGGTAGCAACCACCACCATCTTGGAATCAAAGCAGGTCGCGGATTGGCTCACTGCTGAACTTCGAGACTGTATATAAGTGTATATTTTGTAAATTAAAGCAGTGTCAAATTATACCAGAGCCAACTAAGACAACTAAACATATCGAGTTGGATTTATTGAAAACTCTTCCTTTTCTTGGCACTCATCAACCAGCAGTAGTAGTAAAAAAATCTACAAAGCATGTGACGCAAAGCCAACGCAAACGTGGAAAAAATGCAACACGATGATTGCTCGTTTCAATCGTTCCGATTTCTAAATTCCAGAACGCAAAGTTACCAATGCGTTTCTAGCAAAATAGCAACACGCTCGTTGAAGCTTGATCCGTTTGAAACATCACGAGCCACGCGGCCAACGTAACGCAATTACGTACACGTTGTAACGCGTTAGCCAAAATACAAATTGAATATCGTTTCTACCTTCTCTAATTTCTACCGCGGTATTAATTGCGTTGCAGCAAAATTCGTGGTGCGCATGGTTTACAATGAACCATCAGTACCCGCGACACGATTCGTCCGCACACGCCGTACAGTTTCAACATCCGTTAACCGGCTGTATTCCGCTAAACGATTTAAGCCATTCGAAGATCGTCGAAAAATCGAGAAGCAAACGGAAGCGTTTTAAAAAGGACACCCACGCCGTTGACTCCGGTAATTCTATGCGGCAGCATCTCGCGGCGTTTCTTTCACGCGGTTATTCCTTCCTCTCTGGTGGTTCTTTCCGGCGTTATTTCTTTGTCCCCCCTCCCCAGCCGAAAACAAGAAATGTATGCTAAACTTATACGAGCCTGCCGATAAATTTCCATACCAGATACTAGGTATTTGTAGCCGTGGAACAGAGCAAGCTGTGCGGTTACGATAACACGAGACAGCGGCCGAAGATATGTGCACTGTCTACGTACATACGTAAGCGTATGGGATACCCACCGCGGCTCGATCGACACGGGGTATATAGACTTCTGTTTTGGCACCGTCCTCGTCTTCTATCGTTCCGTCGATTCCGATTCACCGCCATTAACATTCGTCTCGAGCACTGCTTATCTGCGTTAACGTTCCCACCGGAATAATTTCTCTCCCTTTTCCCCGAGGCGGTTTCGCGAAGGGATGCTTGGGCCAGAAAACGGAGAAAGAAGGTAAGATCCATTTTCCCCCTCCTTTTCTTTTCGTTCTTTCCCTTATCATCTTTCGAAGCTCATCCCCGAGGGAGGAATCGTTAATACCGCGAGAACAGAGTACACGCTTGTCTACGTACACAGCTAGCTATCTTTTATTCGAGACGAGCTACGATTTCGTTGATCTCGTAGAATTCATCTCCTTAATTAGTCGCTGTACTTCTACAGAGTTTCCCGAGGAGATGGGACGAGATTGAAAAAGGAAATTAATTTCGAAACGAAGCTCGCTGTAGCGACGAATGAATACCCGCGATGAAAAATAGTTGCAATTATCTTAAGCAGGAATCAGTTGTCCGAGCGATTATTAAGCCGGCAAAGCACGCGAAATGACCGGATTCGGGGGTGGTAAAATAGACTAGACTATCATTTCGAGCGACAAACGGTCGAATTGTGTTACAATTAATTGTAATTATCGGTGCTGCTCGCCGCGATCCTCGTGCACTGGAAAGTCAGTCACTGTTTGTACGGGTAATAACCGCGCACGGTATCGTCAATTTATACTGATTGCCTTTACGCATTTTACGCGTTTCAATATAGCAGAACGTCGGAGCTCATGAACGACACGACGCCGCAAAGTTACAATTGATCCAGCCGCCGTTGAACCATTCTTTCCACACACTCTCCATTCGTTCAGAACGAAGTTACGGATTAATGGATGTATAGCAAAAAAATTGTAAACGAAATGGTGTAGCAATTCGCGAAACTATTTATTTATACACAGGCATGTTTAATTATTTATAATAACGGCCGGTGGAAACGATCGCTCGATAATGTTGCGCGCGTGGGTTTACGTTCATGGAACAGCGAGCGCGAATCGCGGAGGAATTACTGCGAACGTCAAGCTTAAACGCTCTGGCATTAAATGCACGGTTAAAGCGTTTAACGAAATGCCGAAAATCTTGTTCGCTGCCATTGCGTTTATTACCGTTCGCCGATCAACACGTAGACGATTTCGCGTATTCGACGTTTAATAATTCGCGCGGTCGAGGCAGTCCTGTTAAGTCCGACAATTTTTTCTACGCGCGCGGATTAACATTTCGAACGCTTCCGCTCGTTCTGGCGGGCCTCGCGGGATCAACAATTATTTTTCGAGACAAAGAGGAGGCGTCTGTTTAACGGGGTGAATAAAAAAGGGTGTGCATCGAGTAGAGCGACGCGTAAAGTTCGCCACGGTAACGCGTATGTTTCCATTGTTAGGAGAAACTGCGGTAGAATGAAGATTTCAGAGGAACAATGGCGTGCGAATCGTAGATATCGCGTACGGTCAGTTACAGGGGAAGTTCGATACCGTTCACAATATACGATAATGGTACACGAAACTAGCACAGCGGATATAAGCGGTCAGATTGGATAAGTGTACGAATTCACTGGATCGTTCATGATTGTCACCAAGTTTTGTTCCTCTGGGTTGGGTATGAACGGCCTGTAACGAGGACGCCTCGTGTTACCGCACCCACCGGTGGATGTTCGCTTCGGCTTTGTTCCTTTTAGAGAACCGTTCGGCAAAGAGGATCTAAATTGTTTTGTTTAAAACGCACCGTTTGTCCCGATATCCTTTAAAACCATTCGATATCTCGCCAACGAAATCATTAACAGGAAAAGAATTACCGTTCAACTATTTGTTTTTATATAGTTTACCGGTTTAATTGAAGAGAAACTATTTCGTTCGTTTTCGATTTCCGTTTCAAGCGTGACAGGCGAAAGAAAGGATTATCGATACAACTGCGAGTCGAGAATAAGAGAGGAAGAGAGAGAGAGGGAGAGAGAAAGAGAGAGGGGTAACTTGATTTTCCAAGAGGAGAGAAGTTATTCGTCAACGTGAACACGTACAATTTCTCTGGTTCGTTCCGGCAGCAGGAGGACGAAGATTGGCAAGCGGCAATTTCGAACCGATTTCCATCGTACGTTACAACGAAGGGGCCAATCGAAGAGAATCCAGTGGTCCATTCCGATTTTGCAATCAGAGGGCTAAATCGCCGAAATGGCCAACTGCTCTGCGCGCTCCTACAGAAATGGCCGAAGCACCGGTGTACTTATCACCGATCGAGGATAGTTCGCAAGATACCGTTAAGCTTCGACAAAGTTCCCTCGGATGGGAATTCAACGAATAGAAATTAATACCCATTCGACAACGTACAAAGCTCTCGTTGCTCGTCGTAACAAAATACAACGGGAGCAAGACTCGTACAATTTTTAAGGCGACAAAATTATCTGATCGCCATGTACGAAACGTTCGCGATCGAGCAACCCTCGTTCGATAAAATCTATGCTACGCAACGAGACGCTCAGAGAGGGTAGACGCGGAGTTTTACGAGCGCCAGATTTTAATGGGAAAACTAATGTAACGAGGTCCGACTATTAAATAACCAAATTGCACGGTGCAAAGAGAGGCGAGCCCCGTAGCGGGGATAGTTGGGGATTGTTATTAACTTGAAGACTGCCGCGTTGAACGAGACAAGTTTGGCCCTGCGCTGCTACGGTGTTTAGCTCGAGCGCCCGCTTTGTTTTAACTGAACTAAGTAAGTTGTCTTGTCAGAAGTATGCCAAGTATGTAAATCGCGCGGCGGTTTATTAGAAATTTCCCATTGAATCGAATCAAAATTTCCATCAACTCGTTCCATTGATCTTTTCTCCCGAGGGACGCGGGGTACCTCGCGCGATCGAAGTCGAGCGGAGTAAGAAAAGGGGAAGACGAATAAAAAAAAAAAGAAAAATATGCGTTTCGACCGGTCTCATCCAGATCAATCAATGACCCTGATAAAGTTTTCCGTCGTTCGGCGCGGAGGGAGCGTAAGTGAAAAAAGAAAAGAGGGACGGGCGAAGCTGGTGGGTAATTTTCCAGGCAATCGTCGGAGCGCGTTGGTCGAAGTGCGCCGGAGAGTGAAACAGTTCTTCAGTGTCACTCGGGTGATCCCTCCAGAGTTCAAACAGGAACAGGAGATGAATCGAAGCGAAACGTGATATCTCTGTCGCCTACGAGGCAGAGATTATTCATGGTTATCGTTCGCAACATTGCAACAGCGACGCGAGAGCTACCCAAGAAGGGGCCAACTCCTCGACGTGACAAAGGGGATGGTCGATCTTTGAAGACAGTTTCTGATATACGATATGATCGGGGAAGTACGATCGTCGGTAGGCTAGGTATTTTTTTTATTAGCTACTCCCGTGGAATCCGGTTTGCTACAGGACACCGTTTCAACTCTGGCTGTCGGCCACGGGAAACGTCCTTCAAGTTCGAGCTGTTTCCCTTCGCAAAGCAGTTAGGAGCATCGTTACTTCGCGTACGTAAACGCAGCGGAGACGGTTCCATTTGCTCTCAATTTTCAACGATTTACAAATTGGAATTCATTCGAATTTGCCTAAAACCAAATTCTCCTACCGAGCAAAGCCATCAGAGACGGTGTAGGATTAGACAAAGAGGCGGGAGGTAGAAAAGGAGTTCGATAGATGTAGAGAGAGAGAGAGAGAGAGAGAGAGAGAGAGAGAGAGAGGGAGAATTTGTCGATTCGATTTCCACAGTCCAGTCTCTGGCTCTTTCCCCTTTTACTAGGACGATCAGCCAGGTTATATTCGAATCGTCGATGATAGTATTGGTAGCAGGAACTCAAGTCACTGACTCGCTTTACCCAGTGGCTGGCCAGCACAGCCAGAGGCGCGTTTGATTACCGCGGATTTAACGGCTGTACTCGAATACCAGGTTTAGATTACGTTTAGATGGCTCAGGACGCAATACTCTTCCCTCGAGCTGGCCGATTGCGTGGCAGAATATATCGGTGGCCGCCAATTTAGCCCTCCGGATCTAGATTAGCGTCGGGTACAGGTGGTTTCGCATTCTGTCTGTTAATTCTTCTGATATCTCTCTCCCTCTCTTTGCGAATAGTTGAGTTGATCGATCATTCGCAATCACCGTTACACGGTTCCACGAGATTGACAACTTATAGGATCAATTCGCCGATACCGCGGTACCTCTGGCTATGTTATAATGCAATTTTCGCTTGGCTTCCATTCGAAACGTCTGATTTCCACGGTGCCCCCTTTAATCGTTTCGTCGAACGGAGAATTTTTTTTTCACGACAGAATTACGTCGTACATTCGCGATGTAATCTGATTAAAACGTGTACGAGGAGTAAGCTTTTTTTTTCAATAACACCGTGAAATCGTTTTAACTTTTTCAATTCTACACCTTCTTCGTCCTTCTTCGTTCAGAATTTTATTCCGCATAATCCTTTCACCCGACTCAGTCGATTTCGCAAGTCTAACAAACTCGGAGCGTACAGTTTTACTAATCTCGTTCGAGTCGCTACACTCTCTGCTCGCACAGGTGATATTTTCATTTTACTATGCTTTAAACTTCGACCACCTTCTCGGTAGCAGAATACCAAATGAAATTCCATTTACGCTGAATCGTCGCGTTCTCTTACTGCCCATTCTCGACTTTGCGCGGTGATTAATATCGCGGAAGCTGGATTGGTGGGAAGCGAAATGTTGCAACACGTATCGAAGCAAAGTGGTAGCGTTTGTATTAGGGAAAGTCGCGAAGAAGATGGAGTCGTCGAGGAGAAGGGCAAGATGATGTTGTCCCTGCGGCGGTCTGGTAGAAAATGCGGCGCACCCGCGCGTGTCGCCGCCGCTCTTTTCGCGTATTCAATCGTGGAGTCAACACGATACGAGTTTGCGGCCGCTCGGCTGCGATAGCAAAGCCGTGGAGAGCAGACACGAGTGCAGGGCTCAGAAAGGAATCGGAGCCCGAGTGCCCGGAAAAGATATTGATACGTGGGGAAGAGGCGAGAGTGCATAGAGGAGCATAGAAGAGCATAGAGGAGCACGGAGGAGGAGGAGCAAAGCGAAAAATCGCGGCATATTGCTGGGAGAGAGATCAAGAGAAAGCGAGACCGGTCCCTATTCTCATCGCGTTCTCGACGACTCCCGCTCAAGTGTTTCCTATTTGCTCTCGTAAAATATGGATCGTCGGCAGCCCTACCGCGTCCCCCCTCCCCCACCCCTCTTCCCACCTTTTCACGCAAACTCCATTTCAGCTTTTTGCGCCTGGAAATCACGCCGATATACGAACGCCAGAGATAACTCTCTTCTCCCTCTTCGCTTTTAACAATTTTCTTTGTGTCCACGCGTCTACCTTCCTCTGCACGAGGTAACCGGATCCGCCATCCGAGGAAACGCTTCGACAACTTTTCCAAACGCTTTCGAATATCGATCTGTCCTCGGATACACAGCCTAATTTCACGCGGTACAGACAGAGGGGCGACGGTTTTCGCTGGGAACGTAACGCCGTTCATCGGAAGATTTAAGTTGCTCGTCGGGCGCGCGGCTGTTTTTTTAGTCAAATTGGAGCTTAATTATTCGCACGCGAAAAGAGCCAACAGAGAATAGTTGCCGTTGGACCGAATGATTGGCCGTTTAATCGAACGCTTTCAACGACACGCTTTGGTAAGCGATCTTCCACGACCTGGAAGGTCCCGGTTAGTTTGCACAGAAAGCAATGGGAAACGGTTAGAGGGAAGCCCTCGTGAAAGAACCAACAACATCGCGCACACGGGAACGTTCACGAGTAAATTTCCGTTGTCTCCGTCGTAGCCGAAGCGTATTTTAACAAAAGATTTCGAAGATTTAACGCAATCCAATACGAGTTATACGGGAATTAGCGAGAAAGGGAAACGATTTCGTTCGTGAAATTTCCGTTCGAACCGTTCGCCCGTGGATTCCGTCACGTTTCGCGAAAGAAGCCATCGCAGTTTCGAATACGACTCCCTCGTACTCCTGCGCGCGTAATAATGTATGTAAACTGGCAACAGCGTGCGCGCGGCACTACGCGCGGCCGACAAATTCTTCTCAGTTGTGATCACAGAATCGTGTTTGTCGATTAAATAGCAAACAAAGCCTGCCCGAATTTCCGCGGTCGGGACAGACGTAAAACTAATACAGCTGTGTCGATCAATTATATATAATTAGCGTTAACGCGGGACGGTCGCGGGGAAATAAATTCGTCGTTAATAATAAACCGACGATTAATAATACAGGATCGGGACAAAGTGGAAACGATAAATGTTTTACCAACGGTTACACCGACGCTCGAGCTAGTTAACGACGCTTCTGATTAATGCAAATATCAAATTTCGAACGGAGACCCGTCGGGGCCAGCGTCCGTGCCTCTCGCGTATTCGAGGCTAATTTAAAAATCGTCCATTCCATTTGTAGACACTTTTTCAAGGTTTCTTTTTCGTAGAATACAGAGGGATAGAAAGTCTGTGGATAGAAAGCAATTGTCGTTAATAACAATTGGCAATCTGTTGCTCTCGATGCGACGTTAACGTGCCGTGTCCCCCCGATCGAGGAGAAACTCCCAGCGCACGAATGGACCGGTGGAAAACTGAAAATCCCGGTGAATTGACAAATGAATTAGTAGCGATATTGACAGAAAAGAATATTGTTAACATTTCAACCGGCGATAGATCTGAAGAGCGCGGAAGAGGGAGGGGGGGGGGAGGGGGGTGCAGGGGTCTCTCTCGCCGGGGGAAGAAACCAGACCAGGGGAGAGATGGTCTCGACTGTATGGTTATTACCATCAATAATGGCAATTTGGTTTGCAAATGGCTCGAAACGCCGGGCAGAGCCGTTCCTACCTACAATTTCCCTCCATTTTGCGGCAGGAGAGCATTCGCCCTCCCTCCTGGCCCGCTCGTGCAGTTAGCCACATTGAAATGCCTTGAGTCAACATTTGCCTACGCTCGCGCAAATTGATTTTATTTAAATGCCAAGTATGAGAGCAGAAAGGCGCCTTCGGCTGGCAACTTAATTGCGTTATCGCGATTCCTTCGTGATGACGATCGATTTTCGCAAGCCGTCGGTGGTGTCGCGGGTAGACGGTGTTTCGGGGCTCCCGAGTGAAAGGCGGCGCGGAACGAAGCGCGCCAGGTATGTCCACGCCTCAACGATTTCGGTCAATTAATATATACGACGCGCGCACGGTGGACGTCTACAGCCGCGATATTTATCACCTACGTACGGAAATGTTACAATGTGGTAGCAACAAGTAGATTAATGTTGCAGTTTATGGGCCTCCACCAGTTGCTCGCGAGCAGAGATTAGATCCGACTCGACGATAAACGTCGATCAACTTTTCGCCGTTGAACGTGTCCATTTCGCCCGCCGTTAGTTTCGCAACGAACGACATACCGAAAGTTCAAATTTTCCCCGCTCTGCCTGTTATTTTCGTACACGCGCGTCTTAATATTCGCAAACAAGCACCGCCCGAATAAATGCCCCCTCCGCCTTTTCCCGGGCCGTGTTTGAATCGTTCATTGACCATAAGGAAATTTCCATTTTACACGGCGACTCGAGTCGGTCGTTTTCCACTCTTTCTCTCTGGCCCACATTCCGATGATCTAATTTACCTGATCGTTTCACGGGAAGCCAGTCGCTTCTCTGTTTGCGTTGCCGCTGGAAAGGTCGTCGTCGTCGTTCTATCCGGTTGAATCGTTTTTCAGTCGAGGAAAGCTGAACGCGCGCGGGAAAGTGGGCGAAAGGAAAGCAAAAAAGAAAAGAAGAAGTAGAAAAAACGAGAAAAAAATCGAAAAAAAAGAAAACGAGAAGAGAAAAAGGAGAAAAAGAAAAGCGACGACAGCGTTGGAAGAGAAAAAGGGTGAAGAAAGGGCGGGGTACGAGTCGAAGGAGGAAGAGGATTATAGCCTTGACGGTGGTTGTAGATGGTTTCGCAGTGGCTTCAGCTTAACGAACCTCCGGAAGCGGACTCACCACCGTCCCAATTTCTCGAACGGTCTCGAAAGGATACTAGCCCGGCTTCAGGCTTAATAAGGTTAAGGGGTTAGAGGCGGAGGGGGCGGACGGCGGTCGGAGGGTAGGTGCCGGTGTAAGTGCAAGGCACAGGCCCTGGGAGTCGAGTTAATCTCACGTGTTGGGAATAAAGTTAGCGGCCGGGAGCCGTTTATTCGCTGCACAGGCACAACCGAGCCATTTTCACTAGCTATCCGATCCCGGGCTCCTTATAGGAGACCGGGACCCACCAGCCACTGCTTTAAGCGTTGCTTGCGACAGTTATTTGCCGCTTAACCATCCGAAGACGCCGCAGAAACCACGGATAAGAAACGCTGCGCTGCGGCCGTTACCGAGGTTGATTCAGCGGCCATGAAACGATTAAAACGCTACGATGATACTCGGGGCTTACAGGTAACGACTTTTCGACGGTGTAGACTTACGTATAAGCTCCCGGTTCAACGTAGAACCGCTCTGGTCGAGCTATACGAGGACGTATGCTCGGATTTTTAACACACGCCAGCTCGATTGCGCGTTTCACCAGGAATTCTACCGAAATCGTTTGGATAGCCCGTTGTAAACGTACCGCCACTATTTTGCCCAGCTGTATTCTTCCATCGTTCTGCAGATTGACTATTCGTTGTCGAGTTACTTCCATACGGATAGATAAATTCTCACGGTGTGGTAATTTCGTTCGCTACGACTGACCGGCAAAAACTGTGCCAGTTAAAATTCAAAGATAAAATTCAACTCAAATTTTACCGTCGCTACCACGCAGCCGTTTCCAATAAATCTCAAGTCGTTATCTCGCTACGTATTTCGCGAACGCTTACTTACTGCCGTTTGTGTGCTTTCGCGTAAAAACAGCCGCTTCAACTTACCTGAAACATAAAATAATTTAACGTTAGCAAACCGTTGAAGCTAGACATGTATACATAAATTTTAAGCGGCCGTTAAACGATGTAATAAAATTTCCAATTTTACGATATAAACGTAGAAACGTGAGAAAAGTTTATTCCTCGTGTCAGCCACCATCGCGCTTCATTTGCGGAACTGGTAATATGTGCACTGAAAAAGCATCGAAGTTTATTTCGGTACGCAAGAACGTTTTCGTATTAAGAACTTATCAGGACTTTCAGAAGCTTTTAAGACCAGAATCCCACCGCTCCCCTATCAATGCGAGCCTCAGTTGTAATGGCTAAAAGCTTTCCGCGAAACATCGTTGCCGAGTATTTTTTGGCAAACGATAGGCATTTCTAATATCCATTTGCCGGTCTCGACCGGAACTTGACCGTATTAAATCGCTGAAAATTATTTCCCAGATACCGTGAAACAGCGTCGAACAAAAAACTTTCGAGAACTTCCCAGCAACGATCGAGAACTGGTCGAGACGAATCGCTTCCGTGAAGAGGGATCATCCGTTCGATGCTTCGCACAACAGCTAACTCCTCGAGAACATCTTTATCGCGATGAACTTTACATTTAGCGAGGTAACGCGCACTCGTAGACACACAATCGCGAGCTATACGAATTCAGGATGTAAAGTAACCGTAGTTGGCTCCACGTGCCATCCCTCGCCCCGACGTATTATCATGGAAAAAGTATTCCTCGCGTAAGGGAGCTGTAATAAAGTCCCATAGGAGAACGCATCGTTTTCCATACTAGAATGGCCGAGGGATGACTTTTCTGCGCTATTGAATTATGACGTAGTTCCAGTCCGCGTCGACGCTATTACGTCTACCTTTCCTCTGTATATATATATCTCCATTAAAAATACATGCTACAGCCACCTTCGATCTCCTATTATCACTTTATCCCGTGGATGAAATATAGGGGCTCGTTCCAGACCAAACGCCGCCATGACGATGCGTTCCGTGAAAAACGAATTGATCTTCGTTTTCCGTGTTCGCCCCTTCAAATTTCATCCTCGTTCCTGATTATACGCGTACCCGATTGTTCGTTTCATTTTACTTTTTTTCGCTTCAAATTCTGATCTGTACTCTTTCACGAGAGTCTCTGAATAGGTACGAAGACCACGGTGGATTCGTTTCAACGTGAAACGCGATCAGTTCGCGGAGAGTGTAAGAGATCCGTAGCGTAACGCGTAAGAATCGGGACGTTCTTAACGCGAAGCAGTTAAGTCGGTTGGGGTATCCAGATCTCGAGACGTAGTCTGTTGAAACGCCCGCCACCTTAGGCTTACAGTTAGTCGTGGCGGCAGTTTTGAACGAGTTTAAATTAGTTTAGTTTAGTTAGCAACGAGTTTCACCAACACCTCCGCGCCGCGATTAATCCAGCGCGCGTGGATTTATGGTTCAGTCTAGCCCGGTCATTTCTCTTCGTCAGCCACGTACAAACACAGCCCACGTCCCCACATTCGACTGCGTGCTGGCTGCGTGAGCTCGCATTATTAAGTTTGTTACACGATCGGTATGGCAACTTTCTTAATTCCTTCCCACGGGGAGTTCAATTTCCGAAGAAACTCGGAAGCGTTACGAGAATAATTGAAAGATCAGGGGGGTGACGAGGAATAGCTGCGCGTACGAAATTACGGTTTCGATGCATACGAGCTACATTGATTGGTTCAACTATTTTTGTGGCGTTGAGAATGTTGTTACCAACATGTTCGCCGCATGGACGTTTGGGCTCGTGTTTCTGATAAATGGTGGCTGCCACGGGGCGGAGCAGAAGATGCAGAGGCAGAGGAAGCGGAGAATATTCCAGATTCTGTATGATAACGACGAGACTAAAATTGACATCCGGCCGATGTTTTAAAAACATCTATCTTTTCCCTTGACAGCAGACTTAATCCGTCAATGCGAAGTTCGTCTAGACAAAGGAAATGTAAAACGCTTCAGGGTTCGCCGCCTGTAAATATCTTGCTTTGTCCTGTCCTACGACATCTCTGTATTCGTTACTTTGACTGGTTTTGCGTTTCGTAAAAGTATCATCGCGGATATCAGTTCTACTTGAAATTTTATATGAAAATAACATTCCGCGTTTCCAGCTCTAAATTGGAAAAAGGGATTTAATGCGTTGCAGCTGGGAGAGGCATTTTTAAATGTAACGAAACGTTCCGATCGCTTTCCTTTGACGCAACGCGAACGCATTAATCTCTCACGGCACGAATTTTTAACGAAAAAACGGTCCTCCAAAGACAACGGTCCTGTTAGTAACCCCTTTGCGTCCACCGCTGTCGCCATCATCGCAACCCTGCGAACAACCACCGTGCGTACCGTTCGCACTCGAACAGCGCATTACAAGTACAAACGACAACCCTTATCCAGTAAGCAGCGTTAAACTTTTTCCTTTTCCTTCAATTTATCCCCTCCTGTACAGTCTTTAACGATCTCTCAGTCGTCGGCCGTAAAAATCATACAACCCTTCCTTGGGCTCCCCTTTCTTTGACGCGTCTTCGTTTTTCATTAAGAGCATCCATTACCCGCATCCCCTATTTCATCAATTCAGACGGAATCAAATACGACACGCGGGCAAAAGGAGAGGCGGGGAGGAAGGAGAGAACGGCGAGCAAAGTTGGACAGGGACGAGGCTAGAAAATGTATAGGCGCGAGCCTCGAGCCGAGGACAATTTGTTTCCATTATGCACTGCGCGCGCGGGAATGAATACCGACTACCCAGCGGAGTTTCTCTGCCCTCGTGTGGCCAGCGAAGTCTTCGAATTGAACGTCGAACGCGTCCACCGATCCGAAATATTTGAAACAAGGATAGCAACTAAAGAACAGCTCGTTCGTCTTCTCGACGGACGAAAAAAATTCTTTGCCTAAAACTAAATTCCCTGCGCGAGTCTGGAAATAGCATCCCCTCTGACACTCGCAACAAGTTCACCGTCAATATTCTATTCGGTACCTTCGCGGATTTTCATCTTTCCATTACCACACCGATAAACGAGACTTTTAACACTTTTGATGGACGAATGCCCCGCAAGGGGAGCGCTTTTTTGACGGGACGCGCGGTTCAGATTATAGCGGCTGATGGGTATTAAAAAAGTGCGAAATACTAGAGGCGTCTAGCCCCGGCCATTTTCTGGGAAAAAATCCCTTCGACGCATCGATGCTCCAGAACCAGCGAGCGGACCAAGAATTTACTATACTGGCGCCTGCATGCGCGGCGTTTTTCTCGCAGCCTCGCGAGCGCTTATATACTTTTATACCTTTTTCAATTAACGAACTAGCGCGCGTTGTAACTGCATCGATCGCTTCCCGTCCCGAACGAAAACATTTTACTTATTAAAAAACCGCGTGCGTCGCCTCCGGACAGTCCGCTCCCTGTAGACTTGCCGACCAGCTTTCCGAGCGGCGGCGAAAAACATTTTACTGGCCGCGTTACAAAACTTTCGGAAAAGCTCATCGTCCCCCGACGCTCAGAATATACGCTCTCGTTTCGTTCTCGAAATAAGAAACGAGCAATCGCTCGCGTGCCCTGTTAACGATTATCGTAGTCCGTCGATGGGCGAGGGCTTAGCGTATCGGCGAGAATCTAACTGGGCTGGTGAAATCGTTAGAGGAGTCGCAGGTGCGTGTGCAATAACGTGACCGGGTAATTAATCGGTGTATTATTAATACAATTTTGCGAGGGAATCGGACGCGGCCGCGTGCAAGTAGTCGTTCGCGTATCTTCGGGTCAGCTCTCCCGTATAAGCCGCGATTCGTGAATATTTTATGAGCAACGCCATTACAGTCTGTTACGGACAATGTGTTAAGCTCAGACCACTAAATCTATGAAATTGCTGGCTGAGTCGCGATCGATAGGGCCGTGCAAGGCTGACACGCGAGAAATACGCTCGGAATGAGTAATCGGTTACGTTCGACGCCACGGTGGTGGGGGGTTTTGGATCGGTATAATAAAATTTTATCCATATATCAGGACTAGATTAAACGTCGGTACAGAGATACGGGCCGGGCTCGTTACTTTCGGCGGCGAAAATACGCGCCGTGGTGGGAATCGAGCGTCTAACCGAATTGACGCGATAGTTCTCCCCATATTACGCTGGTGCTGCCCGCTGACCGATATTTACAGGGAACGTAATATTTTTCACCGTATAATATGGACGAGCGTGTCGCGATGTTTACCGTGATAACACGCGTATTTCACTGTACGTCGAAATCCGCTTATGAACATTTATTCTGTCCAGAGAATTCTCGCGCATCTGTTAAAGATACCACGGGGGCCGCGTTATCTTTTTATCCGATGAACCTGCCGGCTAATGATACCGCGCTCGACGACTGACTTTCGACGGTGTCCTTTATCGAACGCATTCGAATGCGCGTTATAACGCGCGATGATCAACTTGTCACGAGTCCCCGCGTCTAAACGGCGATAGCAATCGCCATGGCGTAGCCAGCGCATAATTAACGATGGATCGGTGAATGGTACGGCGGGAAGTCGTTGCCCCTGTCTTCGATGACCGAAGAGGAAACGAGTTTCCAAGCGATATTCAATACGCGGAGCGATCGACTGTGACCAATTTATAATAATTTCGACTGGCGGTTGTGCACGGCAACGGTTATTTATTCTTGGCATCCGTCGAGCGCTCCTTCGAGCCGCCGCGCGACATTTTCCATCGGTGATTGCACCGCGCCGCGCAATTCCCATGATACATTTAAAGAGCAACATTCCGTGCCGCGGTCGCGAATCGTAGAAAGCGGACAGCGCAACTCGGCGGTCCAGAAGCTTCGACGCTCCTGATATTCACGGCAGAAGCCTAAGGGTAGAATGGAAAGGCAGGAAGGTGGAGATCGAACGGGTGAAATCGTTGGCGGCGAGATACGAGGCTGAAACTTGATTTGTGGCATCTAAAGCGTGCCATCGCTGCGAGGATTACTCCCCGGTTTCTCCCAGCCATTGACTCGACATTTGTTAATGCGCTTCTGATGCCGGATTACACCGCATGTCGTCGTCCGATAAGAGTGCGCGCTAATTTATGCGCATAATCGACTGACCTGGCTCTCCTCTTGTTTTCGAGTGCTATCTTCGCCGTGCATATTGGGCGGGCACACGTTCGAGAGTCCAGGAAAATATGCGTTCGGTCCTCTTACGTTTCATACGTTTAGCCCCCTCGTTATGGCCGATGGGACGTCTCGAACGAGCGGACAATTTTCAAAGCGTCGTACTCTTCGCGGAGTCTCGCGAAAGGCGTTCACAGACGATCTCGATGGAAGCGCGACGGTCAAGAGTCTTCTAGTTCGAGCTGCATTTTCGCGAACGCGCGAGCTAAAGGGTGGATCCATAAATAAATGAGAAACGCAGACAGCCTCGAGCGAGATTTTGAACGGTTCCCTTTCCATCTGCTCCCGTTGTTTGAAACTGTTTAGGGGTGCAGCCTTCTTCGACTCGGGTGGAAAAAACATCTTCTGGCAGAAATTTACTCGGAAGTTGGTTCGTGGGTCTTATCGGCGTATGCGCAAGAGGAGAAAGTTTAACGCGCCGGGTATATCTACTTCGTCTTTACGATCTTACGTCTACTTCGTGCGCTAAGGTTTATGGAAAATAAAAGCTTACTTTTGGCATAAACGTGCGGGAGGAGAATTCGTCGTAAAGAAAAGAGCCCTCGTAAAATTAGAATATTATAATTCCCATAAAAAACGACTCTCGCCCTGACCAGGCTGATCTACGCGAACCTTTCGGTGTTCCTCGAGAGCCCTCGTAAATTTTCAATCGAGCCTAGAGCGAATCCATCGCTACTGGTATCGTTTATCGCGCACTTTGAGCGCCACTTCTTCAGATTTGTTCGATAGACGCTATGCGTCGCACGTGTCGCGCGTATCGAGACGTGCGTAAAATCGCGAGTGGCGACAATAGCGTCCAGCGTCATCTCAGCGTGACGAAAGGGTTTATCCGTGATCTTAATCGGTTCGACCCATCGAGACGAGTAACGCGCGCCACGCTCGGGAATAATTTTCGCTCGGTTATTCACAGGTATTGTTCAATAATCAAGCACGTCCCGGTAACGCGGGGAATTTCTGTTAAACGGCGAAGAAAAGTCAAACGGATTATTCTAACACGAGCCCGCGTCGCGAACAGCAGGATTAATGGCGCAGGGTTAGGTGTTAACGCACGGCAAAGTGTTTTATAACCCGAAGAAGGTGGAGGTATGCGGCTTGTCCTGTCGCGAGCTCTAGCTCATTTATTCCCCGTTCGAGAACCAATGGCGAGAAGCGAGAAACAGGAAGAGCGGGACTCGAAGTTTACGCGAAAACAGCGGCTCCGTGACACCACTTAAGTGGGATGGTCGCGTCTCGAGAACGAAAGGGCCACTGGTAATTTATCTCTAATAATAGCGGGCCGTGTATCGACTTTAATTTACCGTCGCGTCGGCATTAATCAATTTTATCGGGCGAGATAAACCAAACTGACGCTTCCTTCCGTTCATACGGCTCTGCGCCCGTGGCTTTTCCTAATAAATCAAGTTCAGATTCTCGCGGCGAGGGCTCGTCGCGGCAACGGCGATCTGTCGCCGTTCAATTTCAGTTCCCACGGTCGGTTCGGACGAAACTGGCGAGTTTCTAAACAGTTGGTTAAAAATTAATTCCGTACGCGTCGTTGGCCACTTTGCGCGGCGCATCCTCTCCATCGTTCATCCATTAGTTGGTTCGCGTGATTCTGTTTATCTTTATTACTTGGAATGGCAGGAGGGCACGTCTTCGACGGAGCCAGGGCGGACCCGTGCACCTTCCGCGCGCAATTATCAACTCCCTTTCTTGCGAGCTCGCGCGCTACACGTACACGCAACAACGCCCGTTACACCCCGAGACAATGTTTACAGGGCAAACACGAGCCACTTGAGAATTTGAATTCAATTCCAGACTTGGGCTCCAAGGTACACCGGAGCTGAAACGAGCGCGCCCACACGTTTTAACCCCCATCTTGTCACGTAGAATCTCGGAAAGCCTTCATTATCGTTTCACAAAGGGAAAGAATACAGCCGTCTGCCGAGTGACGAATTCTTTATTACACCGCACTAAACTAATTTAAAAGGAGGGGCAGAGTGGTCTGGACGCCGCGTCCTGGAACCAGTCTCGAGACATCCTACGCGAGTCCCCCGGTTCCCTTAGTCATCGCCCCGAGAGCCACTGATTGAAACGTGTAAATCAAATCCGAGATGTACGCAATTAACGCACAGATTTTTGTCGGAATTTATTAACAGGCCTCCAGAAACGAAGTGCGCTTTTAAAAATGTCGAATAATCGTCCCGATACGGGCGGATAATTTAATGGTATAATTGATTTCGAAGACGCGCGACGAGATTTCGCGTCGCCATTGAATTTCACAATGTATTAACGAGTTCCCGCTAATTGTGGGCCATCAATTAAGGAAGAGGTGGAGAAAATGCAACGGGTCGAGGACGGGGATGGTTGTTTTGTCGCGGACGGTGCAATTAGCGCTGCCGTTTTTGTCCGTATCAAAGATGCCGGCAGGAGAGGTGCAACGGCGGGAAGTTACCTGTTGATACGGGATGGTTTCCTTTCGGCGTGGCTAATTGCAAAAGTAGGACAATAAAGCTGAAACAGCGAGCGCCTGGGGGCCTCGTCGCGGCATCACCTGGCCCAGATGCAACCTCGCAGCTGCGCAGCTTCTGTCACAGCTGCGAGCCACGACAGTCTCGAAACAAACAACGTTTACGCTTATTGCCGATGGTGCTTGATAGCAAACACCATCTCTGCGAGATCGCCACGGTGCGCCAAATGCTCTCGCCATTTGGCCTCTGCCATTTTTCGAACCGTCACTTCGCTCCGCTCTCTTTCGGTAGCGAGCGTGGACTCGATGTCTCGATATTCTCTTCTATCGCTGCCCGTGACTTTTCATCGACACACGGTTATCTTCAGCGGAGAATTTAATTCCGCCGCGATAACTCCAGTCGTTCCATTCATCGAAGCTAATATCGGAGCAAGAATTCGTTCTCACTTATTTTCAAATGAGAATCGCGTGCCATCTTTACATAATATAAAGTAATCGACGTCACAGTGCCGTTTCGAATTCTAGTCGGAGATGAATCGTACGAATCGCTTCATCTGTCTGAAATAACTTTCCATTCCCGTGGAAAAACAACAACCGTTTGAAACCTCGAGCCACGCTCAAGTTCCGCCGTCTAGCACCGACGCTATCCGTCGCGATTACCCTTCGAGTCATGGTTAGCGTTTCGTAAAATCAAAGGTATGTACGTGTGTGTGTGCGCGCGCGCGTAAGGTGAAGTTCGAAAACGAGCGGAGCCCCGGTACATTCGCCGAAAGGGAGAGTGAAACAAATGGGGACGAGGGACGCGGTACAGAAAAGGGGTGGAGACGGTGGATCCTTTGATAATTTAGGGCACGTTGCAAGAACGAATAGCAAGGGGGCGGATGGTATTATTACGGTAATGTTATTAAAACTTCGCTTCTTCGGCTCCATCCCGGATCTCCCTGCACCGCCATGCTTTCGTCCTTAATTAACGAGTTAAGGACGAAAAGTTAGGACCTGTAAACCTGAAGGAACAACGTGCCAGGGCCCGCGGGATGCGACGAATGACGAAATTAACGACTCGTCCTTTCCACTTCAAGTCTCCTCGCACGTGAGCTAGAAACTTTCGCTAGACTCCTCCGCGGAGCGAGCCCCTTGGCTTTTCGTATAGAAAAACTTCGGCTAAATTCGAATCAGTCCGGCTAACTTCTTTTTTACGACGAATTTAACGGAATCCATTAAGCCGCGAACAGTACCGGAATAAATATCGCTCGCATTTACGTTCACATCTCGTTCGACGCCCGTCCAAAACGCTGTCATCGCAGCACCCGTTTACGTTCACGCGCTCGCACGTTTGACCAGAAAGTTTACGACGCGAACGAGAAACTCCGCTACCTTTTAAGGCAACGGGGATTAAAAGTCTTCGCGCATAGTTGCTCGAGCATCCGTTTATCGGCTCGTTGACGAAGCAATAAACCCTCGAAGCGTAGACAGTGGAAAATTAAAAACCCGGAACTTTAATTGAACGTGGGGAGCATCCTGCCTATTACTACCGCTCTAAGGAGAAACACGCCCGGCGAAGGCATTTTAGTATATAAGAAAAGTTGCCGTTCCGACGACGGGACCGAGTCGAAATAAAAAGAAATAAAAAAATAAAACGTAACTTTATCGCAAACTCCGTGCCTGCGTGGCAACTCTGCGCGTAACTTTCAGTTTACGCAATCTACAAAGCGTTTCTGCTCCGAGCTGCACAATTATACTTGCTTGAACTTGAACTCGTCTTACTACGAATTAAATCGTAGATTTAACGCTGGCAAACGTTGCCTGTTTATTCGCTGGAAATATCGATGCGACAAATTAGAACGCATTCTCTCTTAAAAAGAATAATTCGCGTACTGTTCGCGAGTGCATCTAAAGATTCGGGGTTGGGAAGGGTCTTTGTACCGCAGCTGTCGGGATGTCTGCTTTGGAGTGCAACTTCCTTGATTAATTTCGAAGATTTTAATCAACTTATGCAGGATCCAGAAACGGTCTGAAATTACGGGGGAACTTTGTTGTATTCACGCAAACGTACACCCGGTATAAACACATCCGCTAAATGGGGACCGTAAGTAACCCGTACTGCGATTGTACCGCAATACGCAGGCATCGCAATTTCATTCCATTCTTCGCTTTATTATTTGAGAGAAACTCTGGAAAGTAGGAAATTTTACAGATATTTCATTGACTTATTCCCACGGGAATTTAAAGTCAATTTAAAAATAATTCCCCTCTCGATATTACCTGTATTTTTAACGGTTACGCGCGCGTTAATGCCCTCGTTATATTTACCGTTTTTAATTATTAATAACCGTATAATTAGCTCAACTTTAATATCGCGCGCAGTTTGATTACTTTTAATGCTAACAGCTCCAGGTGTTTCTCTCGAAATGCGACCGATTAATTGGCCATTATTATATTCCTCGATTCCTTCGCGCGTTGTTCGAGCAGCGACGCGGTGCATTTGCTCACGGTGGGATGAAAATTAATTTGAAACGATTAAAAATCCGGTTAATTATAATATGCTCCGCGGTAATAATAATCGCGACGGACGATCGGGAACGAGGCGTTCCACGGAATTGTTATTATATTATGCGAGACACGCGTGTGACGTTACGTCCAGAAGAAGCGGACGAGCATCGCGCGCGAAATAAATTATTCCCCGGTTCTATGCGACCTCCATTCAACCCGAGGACAATTTGTTCTAGAACGGATTTCCCTGAATTTCACCAGTCGGTGGTCGCGATGCAGGATAAACGGTAATAACAATGAAAACACAGCGTATCTCGCAAAGCGTAGCGCAAGAATGAAGCGCACCCTCGAGAAGGAATTCCGGTTGTTGGGAGCTGGTAAAAACAACTTTCGACGTCGCGATCTACCGAAAAACGAGCGTTTCAACGCCGTCGTTTTTTTCTGATTAAAAAGAAGAGGAAAATCAACGTCAAGAGCTGATATCGATATTAAAATATTTAAATATCAATAGAGACGGGAGCGTACGGATATCCTGATAGCGCCTTACGCATATTTCGAACAGTCTGCTGAATTTATAGTCAGACGTATCGTTTATCTCGCATGTGACAAAAAAAAAAAAGAGAAACTCGAACGATATCGCAGTAACTCATACGTACTTCGAGTCTGGTGAAGTTGAAACGTATCGTAAAATTCTTTGCACGAGCATCGCGGTCGCAACAGCGCGCAAAAATAATGGAACGTCACGAAATTTGAATATTCTGAAACAGTAAGTACCATGTGAAAAAGCATGAAAGAGAGACGGATATTTTATCGATACAGAGTTACAACTCGCGATCGTGTCCAAGCTTCGAAAGGACTTTACCCGTTGCTAAACGGTTCGCATTCTTTTTTGTTATTTTTAAATAACACCGGGCGAATAGAAGATCGATTCAGGGGACCTGTTACCGCGAGCACAATTGCGTAGGCAATTTCACGGGGCGGAATCTAAACGGTATTACGCGCTCGCGATATTCCAAGGCTGCAACAAGAATTATTATTACATCGCGATGAAAAGAATTATCCTGGAAGTAGCTTACCGCGCGAATGGATCATAAAGGAAAATTTAATGGCACATTTTGCAGTATTCTGTAAATTGAATAACCGGTAAATACAGATATACCGTAGGCTCTGCGTCGATAGCAGGGGGTGTGGCGTAGAACGGAGGTGTAAAAGGGAGATAGCAATTGGCGCAATTGGCGGTGTTAAAGGGATGAAAGATGACAGAGGAAGAACGGGTGGCTGTACATTTCGTGGTACGTCCGATCAGTCATGGGAGATACAGCGTCTAATTAAGCTCGCGTTAAAATCCCAACAGTAATCAGGTCGACGAGTCATTTGTCAGCACCGTTCCGGATGGGAATTGGGCAATACGATTATATTCTCGTACTCGATTCCTATTCGATTGCGCCCGCGAGCATGGCAGCTATTAACTTTCCACGTCTAGAGGGCCAGTTTTCGCACCAGTATTCGACGCGATATGTCCGCGATCATTTTTATTCCTACCATTTCGAACGCGTCCAAAGCATTTGCTTTGTAAAATCTCAAAGTGTTGCTCCAACTCCAAAGGTGAGCTAAATTCTCGCGTTCGATTTATATTTCATCCAACGTAATCGTGTCTGTATTTCCGAGCGCTGAATTTAGCGCGATTTATCACGATTCATGCGAAGAATAACGTCGACGACCGCGAAAGCTGCACGCGATGATATTCAACGATGGCTTGGGAATCTTTATAATTTCCCGAGAAAAAAGTGGGAACAAAAAGAGGGCCGCAACAGTCGTTCCTATTAAATGTGTTATCCAGGTTTACCCCGGTTTTAATTGCTTCTTGCCGCGCGAGCTCGATGCCGAGATCTTGTTATGTGTGAAATTAACCCAGTTTACCCACGGCGAAAAGCCGGAACGGAGATTCGCTTTCAACCCACTCGATCGTTATACGTGTACGTTATAAAACGGTATTAGAAACGACGGAGAAAGAGGAGAGCGAGCTACGTGGCCAAGAATGACCCCGGTGCGACAATATTTCCCGTAATTATTATCGATCACGAATTACATCGCCCACGGGAATTTGGTAATCTCTCTGGTCCTCAAAGTGCCAATCTGCCGGAATATTCATTCCACCCAAACTAATCTCTTTGGTAATTATCTTCAGCGCGTACAATGTCTGCGGTGAAATTAACATTTTTCCTCTCTCTCTCTCTTCCGTTATATCGCGAAGGAACGCGTGCAGTGAATTGTTTGAAAACCGTAGAACAGTGGAACGTGGTATGTCAATCGAAAGTGGATTCCTTGGATTCGCGTTTGACACGTTTTTTATTTTTGTTTTTTTTTACGCAAACTCGTAGACATGGAAGTGACAAATATGGTGAACGCTTCTGCCGGGATGCATCAACGATGGAAACGTGTTGACAAGGAAAATGGAACACGAAAATGCTTGCAGATTACCGTTGGACGTTAAAAAGAGACATTCCTCGAAACTAAATGCAGCGTAAAATCAATAGGAGATGCACTGTACGTGCAGTTTCTCCATTTTTTTTTTAAATAATATTATCGTTACAAAATCGCGCTGTTATTACGAAACTTCTTTGGTTTCTCATTAAACTACTTTGCAGTGTCGGTTCTCGATTCGTTAACGATTTCGAACGTCCCAAGCAAATGATAATCCGATACGAGGACGTCCGTAAGATAAGGTGGATGCAATAATGTTTCTGCATACTTTTCGCTCGTTTTTCTTCTGCTACTACGAAGTTACGAAATTCGTTCTGTCTCCACCCGCGGAATGTAACGAAAACAGAGTACAGCATGGATTTATCGGACGAACTAATAACAGCAGGAAAACACGATTTTTATTTAACATGCCTGGAAACGTTATCGTTGAGAGCGGACAGCGGCATATTCAAAAACACGAGCAGAAACGCACAATAGAAAGTGTACCGATTCAACGTGGTATAAAAGAAAAGAAAAGCCTGCCGAATATTTATACATGAAAAACAAGGCCTGCGCTTTTTTTTACCTGGAAACTCTCGAATAATACGTCGGGCGAAATAGTTGCTTTTAAAACATTTCTCAACGCATTTCTGCTACGTTCCGATAATATTCCAGGTGTGTAGGACATTTATGTAATGCGATAAAATGTTGCAAAAATATTAAAGGCTATAAAGAAGCTCCTTTTCTACCGAGGAATAATATTCGAAAACTTTTTCCTGCAGTGCTGCCGCATTTTCGCTAAATCCTTTCCGCGTAACGTTAAGCTAGATAACAGTCCATTTAATTTCATTCGTAGTAAATTAATCGCTCACGGGTAAAAGGGGAGATTCGCCAGTTCAGTTGTTCCCCGTCAATTTGTAAGCGAACGGATTTACTCGTTTGATAAACGGCGAACGAGAGCGCTATCTTCTTGGGTGTAACGAAAAATTAATTTCAATTCACGAAGAGCACGGATCGAACGGAGCGAAAACGAGAAAACAGGAAACTGATCATTACGACGACCACATGGTAATTGTACTATTAAGCCTGTGTGTACGTTAAACTAAGATAATGAATCATTCGTGAAGGAAAGGGTACGCGCGTAGCGACAGCTTGCAAGTTTGATAAATAAATAACTATTTACAAGTGAAATGAAAAGAGATTGCGCGAAAGATTGGCATTATTCAGATATTCATGAGCAATACGATCGAGGATTTGTACGGTGACCCATTTACGAAATGCACACAAGTCACATGGGAAATACATGGCTGCAGCAAATACAGAGGCTCGCAGAGAAAAGGGCCGGGCACACGAGCTGTCCGGTGCAGTTTGTGCTCCTCTCGATTATTATCCTCGAAACCCCCGGCGCACGAGCGCTCCGATCGCGTAGAGGGGTGGCATTCATCCCTGGATGTTGCCAATTAGCGCGAACCGTTTGAGGGTCAAGAGAGAATGTTTGCACTTGGCACAATTTCGGTAACAACTAAACTAACCTTTGCGAAATATGGATCGAACGCGGGGCAGCGGCCACCGCCGATCTCACCCCTGCGTCTGCGACACGCGAACTCGGACCTTTGACGCCTCGTTAAAATTAAACGAGACTAGACTCGAGCGTTGCTCCAGCGACACCAAGCGGGAATCGACGATATCCGTCGCTGCGGAACGAATAAAACTGGATAAAGCTTATTGCCACGTTCCGTATAATTGATAGCCGGCGAATGGAAATTGCGTTCGATAATTGATCGCGGTTCATTAATTCATCGGCACCCGTCGTAATTACACCCGGGACGCCGACTACTAATAAGACCGGGGTATTTGAGGAAACGCGGGAAGAAAGGAATACTTTAAGGTATTGCGGATGCGCGTCGAAATTTCGTTCTTCCGAAGTATGCCGCGCGTTCTAACGCAGAAATTAAAAGCTTTCGCCGGGCGCGCGCGTGGTTTCAAAGCCCACTAGAAATTCTATCAAGCTGATGAATAGTTCGCATCGCTCGGCGGATGTTCGTTCGGCCGCGCGAATTCTGAGCAATTTTCTTTCGCCGTTTCAGGCGGGGATAGAAGAAAAATATGTCGCGACCAAGAAGGAACACGCGCGGGAATAGATTCGTGACTGCCAACTTCAATTAGGACGCCCGCGGATGGTGATTAAAACCCGATAACTTCTCGCGGTGGGAGAAGTCGGGCCATGGAAACTTTCGGGGATGCTCGCCAAATGGCAGTTCGTTCTACTTACCCGAAACAAAGGGAATGCAAATCGTTCTAATTCGATCGTTAAGCGCCGGCGCAATTATTTAGTATAGTTATGCAGAACAGACATTCGGTTTGACAACGGTTAATAGAGGGTGCGATATTTACAAGCACGGGGATAATTCGCGATAACTCTGTTCTTCGTTCTCGTTCAGCGAGCGAGAAACGGGGGGTTTGGCGACGCGACGGTGTCCGGGAAATCTGACGTCTGACGATAAGTGTTTCTTCGGAAGCGTCGACGGAAGTTCGGAGAGAGTTCGAAGACATCGACGCGGCTTGCGATGAGTCTTGAATAGTTTTATGGGTTGCGAGGCTCGTAATGTTATCCCCGGCCCGTTTCTCTTTATCCACCTCGTCCACGAATCCTTCCGGCTGTTTTCTCAGCGTGGATTTTCGTTACCCGGCCTCGCGCCCTATTCTTCGTTCGGTATCTCTGGGCTTTCAGCGGCAGGAACAGCGAAACGGCAACTGGAGGAACGGCGAAGGCAGGGGTATAAAAGATAGAGGGAGCGGGAGGAACGCGTGTCGCCTCGTTGCACAAATCCGTGATAACGAAACCCGCTACTGCTATCTCGAGGCAACTTGCCTTCCTGGTAATAAACTCGCCTAATTCCTGACCGCAACATCAACTCGAGTGCCTTGAGCACGGTCATTTCTTACTTCGTTGATTCTCACTCCGTTTCCCTCCGTTGGTATCTCTCTGGCTGGTGGCTGGCTACCTTCTCGCTCCTATCTGGGAACGATCGTCGCCGTTCACCGTCGAGAATGCATCGTCGATTTCTTTCCGAATGGCCGTTTCAACGGTTCGTGCTCGCGCACGGAGAATCGTCCCCTAAACGATATTCGATCGTAATATTAAGATAGCGATATTCGACTATCGAGTTTTAACGCAGCTTCGGGTTCGAGCGCGTTCCGAGTATAGGCGCCGATGGGGGGCGCGCCTCGATGGGTGTTCAGAGCCCGGGACGCGCTTTTAAGCGAAAGATAATCGGCGGCGATTCGTTAAAATCCCGCGCGGAAACGTTCTGGACGCGTTGTTTTTTCTTAGGATTCGATTCGGACGCTGTGAATAAAGAAGGAGAGTGGCTGCGATAAAGGACGGGGTAGGAAGGTTAATTGCCCTCAGTTTATCCGGCGGAGCTTTCCCTAATCGTCTACGGATGGTCTGCTTGATCGAGCAACCGTGTCGAATTTTCCGCTCGGGCGGACCGGTTCCTCGCAGCCTCCCAGAAATCTCCGAGGATTTCGCAGCCGTGATCCGCGCCGAAAATTCTCTCGCGGAAATAGGAGAGACACGAACTTTCGATCTGATATCTAACCAAGCGTGCACGGTGTGACTTTAGGGCACGCGTAACTCTTCGCCAGGGAAGGCTGCTCCCGCATTCGAGTTTCATTTAAACGTGTCGGGAACTTTCGCCAATTTCTACCTAACAGGACGCCTAGTGTTGCCCGCCCCCCCATATATCTTCTCGCAATCTAGATTAATGTGTCTTATAGCGAACGAACGGAGGGGGGAAGGGGGCGAAAAATGAAAAGAGAACAGGAACTTCCGATAGAGAAACTTAAATTATTATTGTGCTTACACGCGGTACGACTCGAAGCTGGTTACGCAACTATTTCCAACGGGCATTAACTTGTCCATATACATTATGGTACGAGTTGAGAACTTTTCGCTTCTTTCCGCGATAAGGGAACGTTATACGTTATATCTAGCCTTGTAAACATCTTGAAATATCACGTGAACGCCTCTCGCGGCGAACAAACGGGCATTTCATGCCATATTTAACGTTCGCTCGCCTCGCTTGGGAACCGCGTCGTTACGAGCGAACGAAATACAAGGCCGGGCAGAAATTCTGGGAACGATCGAAAACGCGGCCGCTCGAGGAAAAGCCGGAACACCCGCGATCCGATCTAGCCACGTAAATTCCATAGATCCTGAAAAGCAACCGTTACGATCTGTCCGTTTCACTTGACAAGCGGACAAACAAGCGTCGTTGTTCGAACGTACAAGGAATTCGAAAAGACGTTCGATCGTTCGGGTCACCGAGATGTAGGATCGAAGAAAAAACGAATAAAGAATAGAGGAAGGAGAGAAGAGAGCGGGGGTGAGAGAGCGAGAGAGTCGAAAAGGGAATAAAAGACACGGAAGAGAGTCGGCGAGCACTCGTATAAATTCATCGGACGTATCGAGGGTCGACTTCATCCTGACAAGGGTGGGCTTCGCGAATGTTGCAAGGGTTCCTCGAAGCTGGGAATGAACGTCGCTTACCTCTGCGCTTGGTCAACGGGAGACGATACCTATGCACAGAACCGATACTGGAAATAAAGGTAGAACGTTCGATTTCTTCTACGGATGGGAACATTTCCATTCCTTGGAAATAAGCCCCGTCAGACTGAATCTTTACGCAGCCACGGTCGAGCAGAAATCTTTTCGAAAATACAGGATATCGTGTACGGAATGGCAGGTAATTGGCGTGTACGATCAATTTACGTTTCCCTCGGTGTATTCGCGTGCGACACGACTTCGGTCGCGAGCAACACGCGGCGCGTTCGTTCCCGCTCGCGTTCGATTTCGCGTTAGCCGGCGCGGAAAAGAGATACTGTAAACGACGCTCGCCGGGAATTGAACGCGTTACTCAGCGCGGTTGATTCGTTTTCATTTATCGAGACGTGGAACGGCCGCCGTGGCGGAAAATGTCGAGCGGCGGGCAATTAGATCGTCTGTCTAATTTAATTCGCGGACGGGCGCGATTGCAACCGGCTACGAATCTAGGAACGGAAGGACGCCCGTGTACAATTTACAGCCCGACGTCGAAACGCGGCGCGGGGCGGGTCGAAGCGGATTTCTGTTATGAAGTTCCGTAGCACATATAACCATTTCAATTTAATCTGATTTACAGAGCCGCACACGCGTTGATTATCAAAGGTGTAACGGGCATCCGTAACTTATCCAAATTAAATTCCACCGTGAACCATTCTCCATCGCGGTTGGTTCGCGAGAAACATTCGAGGCGGAATACCGAAGATCGCCCGGCAATTAACATTTTTATTAATTAACCCACCTGGTAACGCAACTCTGTTTTCGTTCTTTAATGGACGCGCGCGCGCATTAACTTATTAAAAGTTATCCTTTACCATGTAATCTCGCTGCGGAATGTTAATAATACAATTTACTACGCGGGATCTTCAAATGTTTGACGTGGGAACTAGAATCAACGCGATTCGTTTTAATCTTGGTAATCTGTTTAACGTATTAAAATTTCACCGGACGCAAATCGTAGCCAAGAGCCACGAGGTAATAATACTCGAGCTCCTTTTAACGCTCGCGACGCGATTACGATAAAAAAAAAAAATCTCAAGAAGAATGTTCGAGTAGGATGATACGAGCTAATGGAACGGAACTCCGCGCGTTTCAAAGGATCTTATACATATATTCTAATGGTCTCGTTGTTAGTAGAAAGTGGGGCTCTTAATTACAGGCTGACTAATTGTAAGCGAGGCGGTGGACTATATTGAGATAAATGGAAAACTGGAATGAATAATCGTTTTGGGCGGGACGCGACGGCTCGATCGTGGTTATCGATTTCGGCTTCTGGCGATAAATTCTTATTTTTGTTAATGACTCGCGTGGGGTTAATCATCCGGCGATATAAAAAGAGCTCGCCGTTAAATAAACATGCCGGGGTTGGAAATTTCAGGCAACACTGTCGGCTAAAATCCCCTCGGCCGGGAAGAACGGGAAATTAATAGTGGTTATATGAAATGACGGGACGGAACGAAGAATGGGGCCGCTTTAAAGGGTAATTAAACACCGCGAAGTGTGGCAATCGCGATGGTAAAAATCGTGATGGAACTGCGGTCCCCGTGGTGAACCGCAAATCTAGCTACGGTACGCACCTCGACGACCTTCGTCGAATCGATAAAGAGCGAATTTCCACGGGAGCGCTGCCCGCCCCGAATATCCAAGTGCGAATCAAGTCAAATACAATCGTATTTAACCCGATAAAAGCAAACCCTTGTACATCACCATCGCTGTCGTTTTCGAACGAAGAACGAAAGTTTGAGAACTGATCGGGCGCGTTTAGCAAAGTGGCAAGTGCAAAGATTCGTAAAGAATACTGTTAATTTTCTAGGTGAAAGAGGAAGCTCTCGAATCAGATGGAAGAATGCGAATGGACGTAACCCCGGCGTGTAATACCTTCGAGGGTGGTCGGAGTGTCGGGCGTCGGAAAATGATGCGTCACTCGTGTCGATGGTTACGGCAGAGTAACACATCGAAAAGCGATCTCAATTAGGGGATGGTCTCGCGACAGGGAGGGGTTTCGAGGCGAGGCGTTCGTAGAACGGGGCTGTTTCGCGGCGGATCGAAGAAAGAACGGAGTGAATACTGATGCAGAGCGTCGCGCGAAGTGGAATCAAGTGGAGTAAAGTCTAGTATAGTCGAGTCAAGTGAAGTGGAGGAGTCTGAGGAGGCCAGGCCACGGGCCCTGGTAATGCATCATATTAATGACGGCACTGGGTTCGCCGTTAATTCGACGGTGTTGAGTGCTGCGCCAATTAAGTCCTATATCATTAGTAAGGAAAAGGAGAACCGCGCGCGAGTGTTGCTGTTTCCGGGGCGCGCTTTCAATCTTCGCCGTAAAGACAGAAACCCATATTTAGTAGCGCGACTGCCGTATTCTCCGTACGCCTAACCCCGTCGAACTGTTTATTCGACGATGGCGTTGAATTCTTGGTGTCTCGGGACGTTGTCGGTGGATTCTCGAATTGAGAATCGGCGAGCAACTTCTGTTTCAGTTTGCTATCAAAGCGAGACCCGTGCACTTTTGGATACCGCACGCTCGTATCCCCCTGGCGAATCTGTGGCACATTCCTCGCGCCATTAAAACCCACAAACGTTCACTTGGAACGGCTGTTACGGCGTCATAGTTCGCGATCGCGATAATTAAATGACTTACCGCTATTTCGACGAATCTCCCTGTACGACCCTGCACGATCTACGTTCCGCGACTGCAACGATGCCCCATTAAACGAATTAAGAATAAAAGTCTCTCTCTCTCTCTCTCTCTCTCTCTCTCTCTCTCTTGATTAGAGCGTGGATACGCTCGAATTACCTACTCGCGGAACGAAAGGTGCTATCCGGAAGCATAAAAGGTTCAGCGAATAAAAACACGGGCGTTGCAGAGGCGCGCAACTCATTTTTCGACAGCCATTCGAGGATCGAATCGAGCGAACACGTCCGCTAAACCTGCCGACAGGTTTAACGCTGCAAAGGGAAGAGAGCGAAAGAGGGAACAAAGGCCGTGGGGCTGCCGGTAGCCTCGGAGACCGCATCCACCTGTTCATGAAAGCGATTAATCGTGGCAGTCGTTCGTGCGTCGGAAGCGATTCGAATTAGACAACATTTCTCGCGAAGCCACGTTCGTCGAATGAGAATCCAATAAATCGTCCGTGCGCGAGAAATGAGCGCGCCGGTGCAGCTGATTCAGAAGTAAAACGCTGGACCGGAGCTACGGAGCCCGCAGAAGAACCCGGATAACGATAAATTGCCCGTAGAATAGACACGTATTCTCTTTGTATATCGGCTGACCGGTTGCGAGCACGACTACTCAACGATTCGACCGATTCGAGCAACCTTCCTCCCGATTTCTACAGGATACAACAGATCGCTTATTCGACCGATAAAGACCCTGTTTCTATGTACCTCAGAGACCAACATTTTTGTTCAAAGATACACAATTTTACGACCGTTCCGCGTACACATCAAATGCTTTCCATCCCAGCTGCTGTTTGATCACAGTGCACAGTAGACGAATTTTGAAGCGGAAATTAATTACATTTTTCCAAGCATACCTGCATTCATTGAAGAGAGATTCCAGGGGAGGATTTTATGCTCTCTTAGTAGTTTATCTCGGCGAGATCTTGAGAAATTATCCGAAGAATTAGTTCAGTTAATTACATTTAATTGGTGAAAATTTCAGCCCCTCTACAGGCGCATACCTCGGAGCACCTCTCGGCTTAACTGTTGCCATCTCTCGCGGTGTAACAATTCACATCCGTTATTAGACGTACCTCTCCTAATTTATTACGAATTTTTTAACCAACGCAATTTCGTCGCCGTCAAAGCAGCGGCAGTGTAATTCCTTCGCGGGGCGTGGCTCCGTGTCTCTACCTGTATGCGAACGGTAAACACGAGCCGACCGTTTTTAATCATTGCGCAAGTTGATTCGCATAAAGGCGTGTTTGAGTTCCACGTTACGCGAAAAAATTAACGTCCATGTACGCATGGCCATTCTAGCGGAAGAGTTTTTAAATTCAAAATCGATCACAGCGGCGGTACGCGAAACGCGCTCGCTTGATTTCACTGGCGATTTTTTTTTTTTTTTATTTCCATTCCCTCCGACAAAAGGAACCACGAGAACGTAGCGAAATTCGAAGTGACGTATACAGTATGGATGTTGATCCCACATAATCGAGCGAAACTCGAAAATCCTATTCCATATCAAACGATGAACTTTTACGAAGAAACAATCTACGCGAACTATACGTATCGTACACTTGCAACTGTTTTAGTCGAAAGGATTGTTACGTCCTTAATTTCTCCTCGCTTGATTACTCGGGTGACATATTGCGGTCGACTTTTTGCTGGTAGATGTTTAATTACTACTGCTGGTTGATGAGTGCCAAGGAAAGGAAGAGTTTTCAATAAATCCAACTCGATATGTTTAGTTGCTTCAATTGGTCTTGGTATAATTTGACACTGCTTTATTTTACAAAATGTACACTTATATATACAGTCCCGGAGTTCAGCAGTAAGCCGATCCGCGAGCTGCTTTGATTCCGAGATGGTGGTGGTTGCTACCTTTCGGTAGGGGTAGGGCCACAAAACTCAACCGTTAAGGTAACCGATTCAAGGCTACTTGACCTAACAGGACCTCTGATTGGATATTTTTTGGGTTTATGATACGTCAATAGCTATTGAAGTAAAACATTGAGAGGTAGACTAAGTTTTCTAGCAACTTTTTAATACCTCAATCCCGGTTAAGAAGTTTCTCAGATAAAGTAATAAACAGAAATTGGGACTCTTCAAAAATAACTAATTATAAGCGACCGTAGTATAAACTTGGTTTGAATGCATATCTCGAGGACGGAACAAGGATAATATGGGGAATACTTTCCATAGTAAAAGTAGCTGAAACAGCCCCTCTATTTTCCGGTGGGTCGCGAGTAAATAACCGCGCTATGATTTTCGATCACGTTTTAACGGTTTGGGGGTAGTAGCAGTGGGGCCGCGCGTAAGCACAGCTGCACGGTACTAATGCGATTGGTTCGCGGCATAGGAATTAGAGCGCCTACTGCACCAGTCGAGCAGCGCTCGGCGCATTACCAGATTTACTGCTAATTACATAATGCCCGCGACGACTTACACCGCCACATAAATCACGGTGCTCGGCTGTGACACCACTTAACCATCCGCGTGCCGTGGCCTTTCGCGGGCCTTTCCCGCGGCTAACTTCCTTCCGCTCCGCGATTAACTCTGCGCGGCCCGTGCGCGCAACTTCGAACTTCTTATCGCGATTAATTAGTTTTTGGCAAGCGGCGTGTCGCGCGCGAGGGTACGCGAACGTGTCGTTCGGTTGGGCTCTAAAGCGACGTCTGTACGAAACTGAGAGCTCGATACATTCTCTAGATTCCTCGAAAGTAACTTACTTACGCGGCTTTCAATTTGAATCGAAGCGTCAACGCGCTCGTCGAGGGAAAATTTCCACGGGATCTTGGAGAGTGCCGCGCCACGTGCACGAGGCAGAGCCGCGTTAGACGCAATAATGTCGGGTCGCCGCGCGGGTGCCCTATACGCTGGTAGAACATTAAAATCTCTTCATACATATGTATAAATGAAGCCGGAGGAGGGCAATATTAAAAACGAGTTCGAGGAAAAATAATGAAAAAAGGAACGGTTAAAAATGAAAGAGGAAAGACCGGGCCGGAGGAGCCAGCTGGAAGTTCGAGCGCGGCGACGGTCAAATTGAATTCTTCGCCGCCGCGTCGAGGAACTGGTTCCTTGCGTAGTTGCGCCATTAACGTCGAGCAACGGACAAAGCGGAGGGCAACGATGCGGAACGAAAGCTCCGGGAACCCTCGTATCCTGCTACGTATCTATTGTTTTCGAGATTTTCGCATAACGATCCCAGCTTATCCGTCGGTGGTTGTTTCCAAGCTATCGCGATCGTCAAAATTGAAGGATAACGCCATCGAGCCTCTCAAGTTCGTCTCGATGGTTCAACTTTTCCAACCAGAGACTAGTTTCTTCGTAACTCCTATTTGATTACACGGTTTTTTAATTACCTTAGACGGGACAGCTCGCGTTCTAAAATGCCACCGCGACGTCCTTCTATTTATTTCCCCGAGACGACGATGGCATTAGGCGGAAGATACGAGGCGCGCATCTACGTGCGAGTATTTTTATCCGAAACAGCCGGAAGAGCTGCAGGGAATAGAAAACTACTCTAAATACGTCCGCTGTTCTGGCCGTGTGTTCCACGGGATACAAATCCGTGGCGTAGCAGACTTTTTCCTTCGTTCCTACTTCCGCGTCGTCCTTGTATTTATGAGGGAAGTCCGATCGCGCGCGAAGACGCGGCTGGCTTCCTCCGGTGGCCGTTTCATAAAACAATAATGAACGCTTTACGGGTATCGTTCTCCGTACGACAAGCTGGAACGGAATCGGTTCGATCGAAGGAATAAAAATTCCACTCGAATCGCGATGAAAACGGTGAGACCGTCACGGCCGCGATATTTCACCGGTGATTTCTATTTTAATTTTCCATTCTTCGCGCCGGCATTATTACGCGGTGTACTACTTGCGACGAGTAACGCGGTAATGCCGTGGTATTGTTTGCCGGAATGATTTGCAGCGTTAGTTGTGTACACAACGGGACGGTTTCGACATTCCATTGGTAAACCGTTCAACTAAATTTTGGAATGCCAGTATTCACAGCGCAGATTGGAGTAGCCAAGTATAAAGGGCTGGGTAGAACCAAGGGGAACAAGTATCCGAGAGTATTGTTTCACGTTAGAGGCTTCGTAGTCCAAAGTGCTAACAGCAGGCTACCTGCTCGCTGTCTAAGATATTTCCGGGGAAAGGTGTATTGTAGTATATTTTCTATGGAATTCGGCTAATCCACGGGAATGGTTGCCAATTTGAATTTCAAAGTATCGCGATTTATATCCCTCGGATTTGCGAGAGGGCGGAAGGATATATGACCCTAAAATAATCGAGTTCCATCGTGACCGAATCTTTTAAAATGATATAATACAGTGTACACGAGTATCCACCCGTTCCGCGGCTGAAACGGAGGAATCAAAGCAAATGTTCCGAAAAGAGCATGGGAGTACTGGAAAATTCACTGAGAGTGATGGATTTCCATAGTTTGAAACGGTCCGTGAGCTTCCCAATAAAATTTCCTTGCCCCGGCGAACGTTAAATCTCCCCTCGTACTTTCCGCCGTATCGAAGGACCAAGGGTGACGTACGGCACGCCCAAAACCGAAATACAACGTACAAACGAATTAAACGTGTACAGTTCTGAACCCGTATCAACTCCAAACGATCGTTTGTTACTTAAATTCGTGCTCGAAACGAAAGTGAATCTTGTCACTGAATTTAGGGTGAAGGAGAACAAGCGTCAGAGACTCGACGAATAGAAAAGGGAGTGAAATCGGAGAGAAAGAAAAAATAATAGACGCAAGGTTAATCGATAACGATCCAGATAATAGGTTAACACAGTCCAGTTCGTAGGGTGGAAATAAAGTTGCGGCTGCGTATATGGAAATCGACGGCCGCTCGAAACCGTGATTACAAATATCCATTATGCATGCTCGTGTGCGCGTATATGAATATGTTCGTTTAGATCTAGTTGGCCCGAATAATAACCATTTGTTCCGCTTATAAAGGCATGCATCAAGGAGGCAATAAAAGCGGCGGCGTGTACGCGCGCGCGCGCGGGGAAAGTATTTGTTTTCATTTACATGGGCGCGATGCCAAAATGGGACGCGGAGGAAACGGTACGTGCGGAAGGAAAGTAAATCGGGGGAGGTTTTTACGAAAGATCTCGAAATCCCGCGCTCTATTTATGGAACGGTTATTGAAATCCTGGGAACAGTCCCACATACGCAAAACATGTTTTTACACGCGACTTCCTCGCGTGGAAATGGTATTTTACCGGGGCCCCTCCCGTCTACCGCTCCGCCCTCCTCGTAGGTCACCCGCCGCGGGTTCGTTGTTGTTTTACGACAAATCGAGTGGTGCTTCGGGGAAAAACGAGAGTTTTTCATGTGATTGGATTTGTTTGGATCTGATGAAATAAAGGAAAGCTGCGCGCGGATAAGCATCTCTTTTTATTATACTCGAACCCCGTTCTGATTTTATCGAGCCAACTAGAACCGAGGGCCGCTGGATTTATTCCTTATTCCCGTTCCTGTTCAAAGTTTTATGCAAATAATCCGAAAATGCCTCCAATTTACGTGGCTAAGTTTTCACAACAAATTCTACCCGGCGATCGAGGACTGATTCGAACTTGCGAGTAATCGAGCTGGTTCCAATTGCGTGCGATTCACGAGATCGCAAATCAACAAAAGATATTCATTATCAAGACTGAACGAGTCTGAATATTTTGTTATTACTTTGGAACAAGCATCGCGTAACCAGTTCGAGTTTGATCGTTCGTCTAATAACGTTCCTTTAAAACATCACGTCGCGTAATGTCGTCGCACTCGTGCAACCTTTCGTCGGTATTTAAATACGTGGCAGAAACGCGAGAGATAACAGAAATCGTCGAGCGTATCGAAGAAAAGGTTACAGCGAGAAGTTTCTTTCAGAGCCGAATCATAAATTACTCCTTTTTACATCGGCCCGTTCGAAAGTCCAATTTAATTAGGCGTTGTGCCTCGCGCATTCACCGCGTGAATTTGAGTGATTGCGCGACGTGCATCCTCGGGTACCAACGAGTTTATTTTTTTTTTTTTTTGTAAGTAGTCGTCGTTAGTTTCGCTCGAAATCACCTCTCACCTTTGTGAGGCGAGGCAAGAATTGAAGAGATATTGCGATGCAAATGGCGCAGCTTTAAACATCAAGCTCAAATGAGAATGTAATGTTTGTAAATGGCAGAACGTGACAATGCACGTGGGCACGAGTCTCATCGTTCTCTCGTCGCGGACCACCCGTATGAACGTCACCATTACACTGCTCTATCTCGGATCATGAACTTTCCGTCAGGGACAGGAGAGAAAAACCTAGCTTTGCCGTCGTCTCGACCTGCACAATATGTGGGCGCATTTCCCAAGAAGGGAAGATACGCGCGCTATGCGGAATCTTCGTGAATGAAAACCAGCTACGAATGTAACACCGTCAGATAAGCTACGCTAAACGTACGAGCGTAAATAAAATGATACGAATGTTATTATCAACCAATGGTATTGAACGCGCGGGGCGTTCTTCGTTCGACTGAATTCGACGTTAAACTCGTGAAAATACCTCGCGAAGAACATCACTTGAACGCGGATAAAGCACGATTTCGGGCGAGTTATAATAAATTTTCTCGTCGGGGTCTCTCGTTCTACAGGGATTCCCGTAGCAGGCACGAGAGAGCTCGAAGAATGAAAAGGGAGTAAAAAAAAGTGGTAGAGGTACGGGATAATTTGGAGTGTAACAAGTGAGAATCTCAAGGATTTGTTAAAACAAGAAAGTAAATACCGGCTTTTACCCTGGCCCTTTCCTCCGCGGCGAGAGTAATTTCACAATATTCTGAATACCAGATGAGGAATGTTATCTGATAATCCGGAGGACGCCGAATACTTTGCATACAAAATGTTTCACGTGAGAAATCCGACTTTGCGCCAGCAGTCGGCTTCAACTATTTCCTCCGGCCCACTTGTACGTTTTATACCTTTAAAACGAGTGTTTATTTAAACAAAAAAAGAAGAAGCAACGACGCGATGAAATTACGGTATCCACTTGCGAGAAAAGTGCGGCGAAAGTACACTCCGGCACCGTATAACGCGTTTGTAATGTTTGAAGTGGGTTCGTGCTCGTTTGAGTTAGGTTTGCGTTAGCTTTCGGTTTAGATTCGGTTTATATTTTCAATCTGGCAGCCGTCAGGCAATCTATTCGCAATTAAATCGGTTTGACTTTGATTTTAGAGCGTGCGCGGCGAGAGACTCGAGCTAACATCCCCTCCCGTTATGGAACTTGTACATATCATTAGACTGAACACACATTAGAGTTTCTATTTCGACGTAAATGTGATTTCGATAATCGCATAATACACGACATCGTTTCGGAATCCGGAAGCACTCGCCGCGAATAAATTGATGAGTTCAAAAAACGGATAGGCGAGTGTCAATTATGAAATTGCAAGCAAACAACGTCTGATCGCGTCGAACCTATTGACCCCTCGTGTCTTTGCCCGTTGAACTCGCTGATAGACGTAATAATTCATAAACGCTGCCTCGAGCATGCAGATGAACCGTGGCTGTTATTTAATATTTCTACAGAGGAATGAGTTTTCTTTGCGACGCGGACATTGTAACTTTGTCCCTCGTTCCTTCTTTCGAGCGCAAAGGGGAGGCTGAAATTCATGGGAATTATTCATTCGGACGAGATCATCGCCGACACTCAAACGTTATTAAGACTATCGACGGGACGGACGACAATCCTTTCGCAAATTTGTCCGGACGTTTAATTACTTAACCGAATTTTTACGCGCTATCACATTTTAATTCAAGGTACTCCGCCCTCGGAGAAAGTTTAATTAAAGTTCCGCGGACGTTTTCTCTAACGTAAAGTTCCGACGGCAGTTAGAAAAGTTTAAACATCATTAATTGTACCGTACCAAAGGAGATCGAAGCGAGGGCGGGGGAACTGTACTAATCTCTTAACGAAGTAAATCTCCTTCAAAGTTGAAGATGATGGACACGATTCTTTCGCGATTCTATGACGATTACCGCTAACGCTGTCGGATCGTTTAAACTTTCCTCCCTTTGCCAGCGGAACGGAACTGTTACGCTTTGTGCAATTATATTTACAACATCGACGCGTTTCTTCAAATTCCTACGAATTTCTGCAATTATGATATTCGAAAAAGTCGAGCTGTGTTATTCGAATTTCATTCGTTTTTGCGATATCAAATCGCAATAATAGAGATCGAGGACGTTCGTGCATAATGCCGCTAGTCTGATTTGTTCCAGACACGCAAACAGAACGGATTTTATTAAATTTTAATGATGGGTTTGTAAATGGATAAAGAATTCGCGTTCAAATTTTAATATGTACAATGTATATTGTACGTTATGACCAGCACGCGATGCTTTTTCCTGTGTACTTTAATGAAAACTGCACGTAACCATTTGTTAAAAAAAATATATATATCCCGCCTTCCTGTATTACTAAAATAATTCGCAAGATAATTGCACGTATAGTACGATATATTCGAATAAAACGCGGTGGTAAATACGTGACAATAATTTCTCATGCCGTATCTCAATACGCGATTTCGCGCAGACACGAATTATAATTGTTCCAAGCTGATTTCTAATATAAATTTAGCTTTCACGAATCACGGACCCCCGTAATAAATTCTTGTCGCGAGACACATTTATTAATAACATTCGGTTACTCTCTCAGCGACAGCCCAGCTTTTCATTTCACGAAAGCTTCCAAACGTTCTCGATCATCGTCAGTCTCTTTTCACAATATCAAAAGTACGAATAAAATTGAAACAAAATCTAGCACCGCACGAATGTAACTAAGAAAAATTAGGTTACGTATCGCGAACCATCGAACCATCCCCCCGTTGTGTCTCGCGAAGTTCGCGATGAAACGGACGTTCAATTTCGATCCGGCAGAAAAATAGGAACATTGGAGAGAGGAGGAGTGGGGAGGAGTGAGGGGGGAAAAAAAAGTGAAATGACTCACGATCTTGCTGCTTCGAATTCTTTGAGGCTGCGCGATCGTTCGAGCAACTTTCCTAAGAACTTGACAGAGCAAAGGGAGCGTGCCCCTAGCGAACTCGTCCTTCGCGTAACTATTGATTTCCGGAAGGTCGGACGGGGTTCCTCTGCTGGTGCGAATCATTTTATTTCGTGGGAGAGGGCCAGGGGGGGAGTCGAAGGGGGATGTTAGGGTGGGGATAGCACGGTCGGATCGTCAGAGGGGTGGAAAGAAACTACCACCGATGTGGCAGGCGTCACGGGGGTGAAAACGTGGAGGGTAGCTCCGCGATGCTACGGATGGAATTCCGAGGGTAAAATCGAGTCGGACGAATCAGCTGTTTTGGACAAAGAAACGTCGAATGCTTGCCTCTAATCGACTTACCGGCCGTGACGCAATGAACACGATATACGGCGGAAGGCAGCGAGGCGTCTTTTACGAGTTCCACGCTGTCGCCCCCGCGTCGCGTCCTATCGGCTCCCGACAAAAGGTAGCCCGGCGGAAAATGCTGGCCAGTTCAATGGCTAATTCAATTTGTCACTTTTCCACCGCTCCGTTCGAGAAAATTGTCCCGCGTGTCGACGTACCCGCTGCACTCGTCATTCTATTCGATTGATAATCACGCGGAGCCGTCTGCGAACTCGGTGTACCCCGGATACACCGCGAGCTTTCGATTCTGGTGTTCGAGCGTCGAATTCAGGTTTTCATCGATGGCAAAAGTTGTCGCGGGGCCTCGAACCGTACGAGACGAGTAAGTAATTGCCCGGATACTGGGTGGGTAGCGGCGTGTAGGTTGAAACAAGCGGACAGGTAGACGACGGAACAGCGCCAGAAGAAAAACTCCCCGACACCCTCGCCATAAATAATAGAGATCCAGGTTTCCCAAAACGACGCTTCGCTCTGGAAGCAGGTGGTCCGACAACGCCTCTCGCTTTGTGCACGAGTAACACGTGTACGTTCGAGCATCCATCTAAATTTACGCCGGTCCTATTTATACCTGCAGACTGCGTAGCCTCTTTCGTCGAGGAGATGATACGCGAAGGCGAGCCACCTCCGTCTGCACGATCCAACTATTTCCAACCGCACTTATTTCGAACCTGTACGCGCGAGCATAATTATTTCGCGGTAATCGATATCATTCGATGTGTCGCGCGATCCCAGTAGCGAGAGTCCTGGTGCATTAATACAGATGCGCCGTGCAATATGAAGTTGTCCGCGTTAGTGGTGTGCAAGATAGATGCGCTTATATCATTTTGACACCAGCCGTCCAACAATTCATATAGGTACAGCTATACGCGATACATTCGCGGTTCGCTACGATATTTTACAAACTTCCATTAAAATGTAACAATGTCCTTTTAAATTACCAGTAAAACTTATATTTTAATTTACCAAAGAACTTGCTTATCGTTTAATTGTGTCTCCAGGCTTATTAAACCTTCGCGATTGAATTACGATAAGGAACCTCCAAAGAATCCTCTTTTGTACGCTTATTTACGTTATCGAAAAGTTCGAACGTTTTTTACCTTGCAAGGGACGAACGATTCGAGACGAGGATACCACAGACTGCCAGAAATCTTTGGATATTTCGACAAAAAGTTCATAAAAATGCGGTGACGCGTAACCTATTTGATTCGTTTTAGAGACAAAGAGCGTCAAGAGACGAAGAGCGTCGAAAACTTTTCTTTCCTACGTGGCCGGAATGGCGGCTTGGAGAGAAGATTCGCTTGTTTCTTAAATGAAAGGGTCTCGAACCGAGACTCGGTCTTTCGCGACAGCCACCACTGTAATTACAAGAACCTCTGTCCTATCGTAATTACTACTCGCGGTATCTACATTTTTCTACGCATCTATGCACGCTGAATCAACAGGAACAACCATTCGAGATAACTGGTTAATTATTGCCTCTATCGGAAAACATTTTGTGTGTTACTTCCACGTGATGCAGTCGACAGTGTTTGCGGTTAATGGACGCCAACAATTTTCAAAGTGTTCTTCTAAGACATTCTGGTCTTTTAAATTAATTTAACGACGTGGTTAATGAGAAGACGAGGATAATCTCTCGTTGATCTTAAATCCTAGAACGAGATAGAAATTGACAATTATTATTGTTATTATTATTATTACAGTGAAAGTTCACGTTTTTCTTCGTCCGGGACAGTCGGATAAACGCGGCTTTCGCGTTCCGAGTTAACAAGGTAAGGAAAGTATAATCGATAAACCGATGATCATTATCAAGATTCAATTTTCCAATTAGTATACTCAGTACACCACATAATTGCATGTAAGCAATATGGCTGGTAATCCGATTTACTGTTCGGAATTAATCGCGATTGCAGGCTACGCGAAATAATGCGAGGCACCGAATCGATTAAACGTTTCATCGCGGTGGTTCACTCTCGTTCAGGATTGTACCGGTGCGCAAAACATTTCATTACCTCGAAAACGTAACCGGGCTGGTTCGTGAGCGAGGGCATTAACGTTACACTTCCATATCCCGTGTAAAATCTTATTGTTGAATACCTCGCATCCCGTGAAACGCCCTCCATTTTGCTTAACCGCGGCGATTGTTAACGCGCCCCAGAAAGAATTACGAATCTCAAAGCCTCGGATGATATTTGAATAATTTCGTCTCCGTAGAAAAGGAAATCGTCCGTTTGGAGACTCCCTTTTGTCGCTCTCCATCTCTGATTCCTGATATCTTTCTTTCAGCTGGCATCTCGGTGATTCTTTTTAACACTGTTGTTCCGCCGTATCTCGTCTTCCGTCCGAGTCTCCGTCGGTAAATGCTTCGGGGTACGCGGAAATAGTACAATTCGAGGCACTTTTAAGTTCGTTTTCTTGCCAGCCGCGTTATTTTTCCATTTTCATCGGGACTTCATACTCCGTCGAGTTTCCTCGCTTAATGCACTTTCAACGATCTTTAATTGCAGTAGTTTTTTGCTTTTCCGCCCCAATTCCATATCCGTCGGCTAATTCAGTTACAGCCTCGGTTCGCTCGAACATCTTCATCTGGTGGTACGCGGTTTTCTTTCCGCCGAGCGCACCTTTCGAGTCTCGCGGACGCTTCGACGCGAGCAGCCCGCGCCACGAAGCATTAAATACGATTTAATCACGCATTCGATATACCTGAACACAACCTGATAATTACATTCTATGCACGTACGCGTCGGAATTACTTGCGCTTAATTCTACATAATAGTATAATGCGTATCGAAATACTCGATTAAGGGATGAAACGCGCATTGCTACTCACGGCGCGACGGTATCGGTTGATTAATGATTTAGGGTACGGTGCAACCGTTCGCTAACTATCGCCATTAGAACGCAATCGTCGGTGCAGCAGAATGTAGCCACGGTGAAAGCTGGTATAAAGTCGTTAATTAGTTTTCGAGTTCCGGCCGAGCGATTAATCCGCTCGTCGATCTCTTTCGTGGTCGTTCCGCGAGGCGAAACAACAACGCGCGGCCCGCGCGCGATTTCCACGACGGCTGCGATTTCTTGCGGAGCAATAAAGCGAAATGCGCGTTCACGGCGAGCGAACGAATAGGCGAATGAATGAATTCCGAGGGAATCGAGAAACGATGTCGAAGCCAGCCGTCCGTTATGATGTTACAATCACGCGGGGAAGAAAATGTCGGTGTGGATCGGGGACAGAGAAGGGGGCCAGATTGGAACCAGGCGGGGGAATTAAGCTGACAATGAGAGCGCGGCAGAGGCTTCGAAAATGGAAACCCGGAGGAAATTCAGGAAACGATAGGACGCGCCGGGCCGCGGATCGCCAGTCGTTTAGATTCGCATTTCACGCAGCACCGGGCCTCCGGATAGCTTGCCATTGTGCGCCGGATATTTTATACTGTATGAAGATGAAAGGCAATAAAGATCGCGGCTCCATTGTGCCGCGCCACGGTTCAATTTGAACGGTGGTGCTCGTTGTTACGCTTAGACGCGGTTCTACTCCCGGCAAGTCGCGACGCCACTTTGTTCCTACTTGTACTTTGTAATTCCCCGCGCTGTAACGACGCTGTAAAAAAAATACCACTGCAAGGGGTTCGAAAGATTTCCAAAGCTCGCGAGCGACGCGAGCAGCGGATGACTCATCGAAGGAACTGTCCAATGATTATCGTAAAATAGAATCGTAACTACGAGAATCTGTGGCTGCGAAAGGTACGCGCGAGCATTTGCGTTCGTAAGGGCCAACAAAATAAACTGAACGTGATATATCGCTTGAAAGAACGCCGGTACTAATGCCAACTACAATGAGCACCGAACAATTTCTATAAATTTCCTTCAACAGGTTTACAATCCGACCGAGAATGTTAATGACAGTCAGTGCCCGCAGATGTCGTCATAAATCGCGTGCAACGGTGCCCATAAATTATCTTTACGCGTGTTTTGCAATAAATCACCGGGAAAAAGATGAAGAGACGCGGACGTTTTTAGAAACGCGACTTACCATTTCATTGCTTGTCAGACGATATTAATAACAGCCATCGGGAACGGCCGCGCAACGCGTATTACTTCATTTTCGAGCGATCGATCTTTCGACGGGATATCAATAACCCCCCCGGTGCAAGAGCAAAACAATGCGCGGCGCAGAAAATTGTTTGCGGTTCTGTAATCACGAGGATCAGAGTGCCACCCGCGTCGGCCGTCAGCTGAATGGGCTGGCTTCTTAAGGGGATCGCCGGGAACGGGGGAAACAGAACCGAGAAGATATTCTCGAATAGAAGAAAGTGGATCCGCGGAGTCAAGGAAGAAAGCCGTCCAAGGTGCAAAGATTCTTTTCAACGAGATTCTTTCACACCACGTTTCTCTTCCCGATTGTTTAAGCGCCGCCAATTTAAAAAAGAGCCAATCGAGGTATCGGCTATCGCCTTCGACGGGAAAGCGCGACGATCGTTTCGATCAATTTAAACTCGCTTGCCAACGATTTCGTCCTCATCGTCGTAAACCACTGCTGCGCGTTCCTATACATTTCACTCTCGAGACTATCATTTATTCGAAGCTAAGACTGCGCGAATATAGGTGAATCGAATTCTTCCGCGACATGGAATAATTCCATAGCGGTGGATTCCCAATCGACTACGCTAATCGACGCTAATTACCTAATATCCAGCGATCGTGCCTTTCGACCTGTTCTGGAACACCCCATTGTCGCGCGTAACAACGTGACTCAACGCGTATCCTCGATTAAGCAAGCTAGTAATTATGGGTCGGACATTAGGGTTCGTTGTATCGTCGATTAAGTCATTTTCTGAGCCGGCTCGTTGGTAGGTGTTAGGTCTCCGTGAAAGCCCCGCCGCGAATAATTCGAGCGAACCGTCAAACTTGCAAAATCGACAGGACGTGTTCGATGTTTATCTATTTTGACTGGAAACCACCGTTATTATTGTCATTATTACGCGTCTAAATTGCGGTGAGATTAAGCAGTTGTCATCGCTCGCGCTCGTCACCGCGGAATACCAAGCGCTATGACACATGCATTCATTACGATTTCAGAATCTCCGCGGAGAGTCCATCATCGGAATTGCTCGAACGATCCTCCGAGGCAGGCCGTCGCATTAAAGGAAAACGCGACATCCTGTGGGTCGAGAAATGTGTCGTTATCCCTGGCGAATCCCGTTATTAGGATGGCATGCAGTCGTCTGCTCGATTGGTTTGCTCCATCGAGTCTGCAGGTAACAGTCCGACGAGTTGTCCATTGCCGTAACATCGTTGGCTCAAGCGGATGGTTAACAAGTGGACGTTGATGCATCGGGTATACATTAAAATAACGCAACGCGGTAAACGAGCAGTGATGTACCGCGAGCATCTTCCGCGAACTTTACTTTCGAGCGATACCTATTAATAATTCTTTCAGCGAGCCACTCTTGCCCCCGGCACTTTGCCGCTCTCCAAGAAATCGGAAAGGTTCCAGGTAGTAAACCGGAGTGCAATTTTTCAGGCATTTCCGTTACGAAACGCTGCGTGGGAATGAGAAAGAATTAGACGAAAACACGTTACACGGGGAATACGCTAGAGGGAGTAGCAACACGAAGGGGAGGTACGCGAGAGATAATTCTTTGTTTTCGCACCGTACGCGTGGAACAAAGGAACACACAAATCACTCGTATTACTAACGCTTAAAACAGCGTTTAACTCTCGCTACGTTTCCCTTTTAACTCGTGTTCATTAGACACGTATTATTCTCTATGTAAACTAACCTTTGTTCTTTACGCATTAAAAACTCCACCACGCTAATAGTGTGTAACAAGATGGTGGTAGCATATTTCGTCGCGATTTCATTTCGATCGAAAATGTTTCGACGGTCGAAGGGACCGTGAATCCGACGTTGGGGATGGAGAGAGTTTAGGCTTCGTTAAGGGATGACTCATCGCAGCGCGTGTCTTATCGTTTTCGGGTGTCGACTGCCGTTCACCCCCAGGAGCCGCACAGATGAGACTCATTGTCGTCGGCTGGTGGCCCACTGCTCGGGACATGTGTTCTCGTTCGATCGAAACGGCAGTGTCATCGCGCGTCGCATCCTTAGGATGGGAGCAGAATCGCAATTCTCAGTCTCGATTCTCCCTCCGACACGTTCTTCACAGCTCGATGGAACGACCCGTAATTTTAAGCGAAGATAGCGACGAACAAGTTCCAAGATTCGACGCGGTACGTGCGCGGCCCTCGATACTCCTGAACGACGCGATTATAACCCGTTATCGAGTTCGTTGCGTAAATAAGAAGACACCCGGTTTCATTCGGATATCAGCGTTCCCTATTTAACACGGGGTTATAATGGAGCGATGAACGCGTACGAACGGCTGGCAATAATCGTTTCACACGATGGTACGACCGTCTACGCCGAGGCTCCGTTCCATCGTGGAACGTTTGAAATCGAGCGCGTCGAATGACGGCACGTAAGAGATTTTCGCTCGGCCGATTGCTATACATACTCCACGAAAGTGGTTGCGCCTCGTAAACGCCTCCACAAATTAAAAGGATCCGGGGGGATATGATCGTCCACGTGTACACGGCAACGCATTAAAAGTAACTACTCGAAGAACCGGCGTCCTCCCTGGCTGGCGCTGAATAGAGGCTGATGTAAGTCACGCTTTTTTCACGATTGCCACCATTTAACCGTGACTAATTTCATTGAAATATAACGTATAACGGGTGTATTATCTCGGACGCTGTTATTTTTCTTCTCTCCATTCGCCATTGGAATCGAGCGTGTTGCACGCACCAGTCAGGTGTCACTGGGATATAATATATTAAATAGTCTTCTTTTCTTGCGCGTTCGTATGAACTGTAGAAGGCCTGCCAGCTTTTGTCGTTATTGTACGAGTCACGGTTCATTAAGATCTTCTGAACGCGAGTCAGGTAGAAATGACATCTTGCAAGGAACCGGCTTCTCTCGCCGTTTTAACGCGATCATTCTATGGCCACGAGCATCGTTCTCATCTTAATATCGTTCTTATTATCGTACGTTTGAAAACGTGATACAGATGCAAATAAGTGGCAATTAATTAATCCTGTGGATTTAATAATTCTATAATAAATTTGCTGCATCTGAATAATTGCTAATGCAAACGAATCGGTTACCGCGTATTCAGCTTAATTAATTACCTTTGCTTGGTCTGATATTGCGTTCTGTAATTCGCAATAAACCGGAGTTTTTCGTCGAACCGCTGCGATAATCGCTGCACGCGACGAATCAGATGTATGATCCGTGCGATTTTCAGTGGGAGGATAAAGCCGAAGGAACGAATGCTTAATGTGCTTCGAGGAAAAAACCTTGACCAGAGCAGCGAGCTACCCCCAATCAAATGTACATTAACCGCGATGTCCTTCGCGAGTAAGTCATGAATATTAATCAGACCTCGCGAGGCTGATCCATGATCGATAAGACGTGGGTTGTTAGGGGAGGTATTACCGCGACGACAAGAGCCACGGGCATGTGAACCGGTGAATCGTAAAATATGATGTCCTCCGTTATGATTAACGCTAATTTCACGACCACGCTTGCTTCTCGCTCGCGAGGAACGGACAAACCGAGCGAACAGAGTGGACGCGACCGTTCTAATCGAGATTGGGTTCGAGCTGATTTTTCGTGAACGTTGAGAGCAACGAGTTTGTTCGAATAACTTCGAATTCGCCAGGCGAATTATGCGAGGCTCGGTTTGAGAAACGATCGAGTCTTTACTCACCACAGAGCCCGGGAAATCCGATCGATGGACGTACTGCGAAGGCTATTGGAACTTACCTGAAACAAACGAGAATTTTTATCAGCATTTTCAAGTTACGAAAGAGTTTTGTAATAAACGGGGGAACCCGTTTCCCGCGGTAGGTACGGAGAAATTATAAAGCAGTTAAGTAAATTGTTTCCACCGAAAGTGGGAAGAGGAGCAGCACCAGCAGCAGCAGTCGCCGCCGCCCCCTCGTTTGTTGCATGTGCATTTAACGTTGCGTGAACATTCGTTACAGTTACCTGGAAACTGAACTGAGAGTCGTTTAAAAAAAAGCATCGAACATCTCGTGAGATCTCGTGGTAATCGAGGGTTGGATTAGTAGCCTGATAATTCATTAGGATTGCATACAACTTCGTAATTATCGACATTAGACCATTAAGTTAATTGCGCGTTAGGAGCCAGCTTGTTTTAGTAATTTAATAAAGTGCCTTTGATAATTTATTACCGTGAAATATTAACTTGCTACGGGTGCAGGGAAACGTGTCAATTAGTTACAACGAAACTGTGCGGAGACCGGAATGAACGCTATAAAGATTAATAACAGCCCCGTTCGACGAGTTCCATCGCTTTTCCGAGTGCGATTAGGATTCTGTATTTAAAAAAAAAAAAAGAAAAAGGGAATAAAATACTCGCGACTCGATGAAAGATAATTAAAAACAAGAATTGGATTAATCATTTTCCGGCGATGGGCATCGATCGTCAATTAGAGATCGGTACGTAAATATTAATTAAGCTTTAATTCGTGCGACGGAAATCGATAATTACGTATATCGCGTAACGGCTGCGATTAAATAATAATTGTTTATTACTGGTTTCGATTTATGTCAATTTCAGTTGACATTTGAAATCTGAACAATTTTAACGCTAAATTTCACACTGACCGTTTCCTCTAATAAGGCGTCACTGACTTTCCCGAGACTTTCATACGTGTTTTCAATTTGATTTCTACTTTCGCACATATTTCTTCGTTCATCTGCTGACTTCCGCGTTGAATAGATAAGGACATACAAAAAATGCTGATTTTCTTTGTGTGTCTAATTTGCAATTTAGAGAAGCGGACTTGTACGACAATCGATGCGCAGGGTAGTCGGCTACTAGTAGGTCGAAGCGAAAGGGGTAAGTCGTTGGAAACGACGCAAGAAGTTCTCTAAAAAGTGAACCGATGAAGATCGATGATTTGCAAGCTATAAATAATAATTGGACAAATTTGCGACAAACATCCTCTCATAGAGAGGAAGAATTACTCTCTCTCTCTCTCTCTGTGAAATCAAAAACCACGATTTTGTTGATCTATCGAAATATAATCAAATAGTAATGGTTTCAATTCTCTACCTCTAAAACGCGAATAACTACAAGGTACGCAAAACGGTGCAGTAAACTAATTGCAATTAAATATTTTTCCCGCTCGTTAGCCGGAAATGTTCCGTTTCCGATTGAAAAAAAATGTAGAGCTTCTCTGGGGCCGGGGGAAATTGATTTTATGCGCGGGTAGGAAATAAATGAACGAAAGGGCAATCAATCCGTGGGGTATCTGTAACGAGTTATGCCTGGGAACGCGGGGGAAATTTACGATCGCCGATGGTCGAGTAGTTACAGGTTATTCGCATTCCTCTGAAACGCGTAATTATACGCACGATTACTAGCTGTACGGTCAGATCGTGACTGCGAGCTGTAAGGAACATGTGTCGCCACGGCACGTGCTATGTAACATGTAAAGTGAGCGACCGCTTCTCACCGTGCCGCTTTCGGTTCTACGATATAATTCGGATCGACTGTATGCAGCTCGTATATGCGATATCGGTGAACGTATTAAGGCTATTTTCAGAGACACTTGTCCATATCGAATTCGCTTAAAACAACGTCAATCGGATTTTAGGACTGCCACGTGAACGTACGATCTATAAGTATCTAATTATTGGAACTTCTATCTTATCCGTGACAAGCGACCTCGTTTTTAAGGTTTGCCACGCGAACTTTCCAACTATAACTATCCAGTGATGTAAAATAACATTGGTAACGAGAAAGAAGAAGGGAAGGAAGGAAATCGATCGAGGGAGAGGTCAGCCGCCAGGGCGAATTCAGCGGATTCATTAGTTCTCGGGTACGAAACGACGATACGCGATCGGTGGCAAGGCCGATATTTATGGCGTATCGCGCGGTTCCGGATCAATCGTTCGTACCAATTACATCTGACTATGAATTACGGGGAGGGCGGGCAGGAGTTAGGACGAAAATTACGTCTGACGTTTGACGGCGCAGCTGCGCGCGGTCGTAGGTGCGAATTATTTGACGAAATTAGGGTCATCGATGCGGTCAGATGGCTGATTTTGGATGCAACGATAGCAAACGCCCGATGGATCCGCGTAACACGTAATCCGGCCGCAACGCGTACAGTGTCGAACAGTCGCCGGTAGTTTCACTTCGGTTCCCGTCGAATACGTAATTATTCGCGGGGCGGTGGCGTCGCCCGCAAACAATACCTGTCCTCCAATCGCAGCACGGGAACAGAATCGCGATCCTCAAAACTCGTAATTGCTATGGAATTCTTCGCCGCGCATTGTTCGACCGCCGCGCGTTCTCGAACAGGGCGGGATACGACTCGCGAGGGGGTGAGAACGTTAAGTGTTGCTCGAGCCAACTTTCCTCGGCCATTTTCGCGGGAGCCGCAATTTCGTTAAAATCCTACGCGACGTTGCTCTCGTCGGATATGTATCAACCAACAATCGCCTCGCACGCGCGCGTTCAAAGACACGTGCTATTTAGCCGCGCCCTGCGCGACTCCTTTCCTTTATGCAACGGATGCAATCGCACGAGTGAAACCGCGAGCTACGTGGAACGAATAAAACCGTGTACGCGATTCTCGGAACCACTGAAAAACCGTTCTCCCACCGGGCCCAACGAGCGCTCCAGTTGGGTACAACTACGAAATTAATTTTTTAAACGATACCTTCGCGCATTCGAGACTTTCGAGCGTCCGTGTTCGTTGTCGCTCTGGCTGGTAAAAAATGTGTACCGTTTGCTCTGTCCGTTCGCGAGGGTTGCGAGGAGGGTTAAAGAGCGAGAGGGTGGACGGTGGGCGTTTCGTCTGGACCTGCCAGCGAGCTCGTCGATAAGATTATCTAGCAGACGTGCCTCGGACGCGAGGATAGATGCTGTCGGGTCTAAATATTATTATATAGAAATTGGATGGATAAGCGAGGCAGCTGTTACGGTGTAATCGTTGAAATATTCAAGGATCACGCGAGGTAAGCGTGTATCTTCGTAGAAGAGCGTAAAGTGAAAAGAGGTATGCAAAGGTGCGGATGACAAGCTCTTGGCACGTTGCGTAGCAAAGTTTCGGTTGTATCCGGTAACGTTGTGCATAAGTGGCTGGCAGTTTTATAGGGCAGCACGCGTGCGAAGTAGAGACATGAAAAAAGCCAGTTTCGTCCGGCTAGATCAGCGATTTGGCCCACCGCGTTGGTTGTTTCCAGGCGGTTATTTTGCGGCGTGAAAAACGCGTGGTAGTTAGCGAAACTTTATTACGAGCGAGCGTGCTCGGGCTGACCGGCTGCCTGCTAACGCAGGCGGTTATTTTGCCGCGTGCAATATTGCAAAACGTTTTAAGAAAATTAACAGAGATTGGCCTGCATTCGTTCACGCGCGGCAGCGGGCAAAATCGTTCGAGCAAAACCGCTTCCGGCGCGGAAAGAAACGTATAAATAACAGCAGGAAACAATTGCGTAACGTTTAACTGTTTGTAAAACGTATCAGATTTTGAGATACCAGTGAAAAGGGACCCTTCGTCGCTGCGCAAGTGAAATTCCGTACTACGGCCATAATTTTCTAATGAAAGGGAGAATTAAGCGAAGACTGTGTAAACATTAATTCGCGCAAAGCGTAACGGTCGTAGCTGGGACGAAATATTACTCCTACCTGCTGTTAAGCGGCTTAGCTGTAGTATACCTGCTGATTAAGCGGTTCAGCAATGGCCGTGTTAAGCAGAAAGAATATCCTGGATTCTTTTGATCATCAAGACAGGCCGGCCATTCGCAAATGGTGGTCGAATTTGCGTGGCAGCGCCGAAAATTTCGGCTTAACGATTCCCAAACATAACAACGCGCATCGCGAACAAACTCTGGCGTGCATTATCCCATCAGCTATTTTCTGCTCCCAGAAACGATCGAATTAATTGTATGCCGGTGGCGATGATTAAATTAACCTTGTAACGAACTACGCAACGCGTAAATTGGTATCGGTCGGAACGGTTGCTCGTGCAACGCGATCAATTAAACGAGCCCCCCTTTCTTCTTTTTTAATCATTCCCGCTGCCATTCGATCGAGTTTTAAATGGCCGCAACTCCGACATTATCATCGTTTAATTACGAATCGGCACAGGAGGACAAGTTAGCCATGAATATAGTTAATTTCTATTTCTACTGTTACTTAAACTTCGATAGCGCTCGCCGCGTGACAACAATCGCTTTGGCGTTCGTTTTATATGACGTTTCGAATGCAATTCCGCGACGAGAACGCAAATCCCGGCGTTCGAAGCGGAATAAAACGGGGAGAGGCAGTCAGTCTTTCTGAGTTATTATTTCCAATTTAAGTCCTGCCAAACAAGATTCGGATCTCATTAAACGGCGCCGAACGCGAGAAGGCGCAATCTCGTTGTCGAACGAGCGTGGCTCGAAGCGGGTTCACGAGGACGGGGTCGAAGGCATCCGAAATAGCGACATCGAAGGGGAGCTTAGGCGATCGCCAACAGGCAGCGTATCGGGAATACACGGCGGTTGTTGCGACGCTCCTCGAGAATGGTGATCGATACGGTTTGGTAAAGTCGTGACGCCAAGAAATTCCGAGCTGTCGTCGAGAGTTTATGGTCGGTTTACGGAGCGAGGATGCGGCGAGAAAGGAAAAACTCGGGGACGAGGGGTGGGAAGAAGGACAGAACGGAAAAGAGGCGAAGCGGAGACGTCGGTGTGTACACCTCGGAGGAGAAAACGAACTCGGCCGGGTGTATGGACGCTTAAGAGGCAGATATTACGCGGTGCAGGCGCGTGCACGATGTTCCTTTTTACGGGCGCACCCACACAACTTGCTCTCGCCACTCTTTTTCCCTTTTTTACCCCCCACCTACTTCTTTTCCGTTTTTTTTCTTTTTTTTTTCATTTTCTTCGACCAGTACATCTTCCTCCTTTAGCCGGGCGCATCGTCTTCCTCGCGGAAGGTCCATCCTCTCGGTTACTTGAACATTATGTGGAGCTGCATCTATAAAACCACATTTTTACAGCGGCGCACTTCATTCGTTACGGTCAGCCCGTTTGCCACCCACGTTTTACGGTTCGTTGTTGCATAAGAGTGCGCATATCGCGGCGTTTTTCCTTTTTTACTCCGCATCTTTTTTCTCTTTTTTTTTCGCCGGACTGCAACCGCTTGGAAAAATATTCAAATTCCATCGCGGGGGACCCCGACGCGGGGGAGACTTTAACGAGCCGAGGTCCGCGAAATTGATACTACAAACCGCCGGCGGAGCGCATGCAAAGCAGTCGATCGCGAGGCATTGTAAACAACCTCTTTACATTCTTCGAGGAAACGATAACATTCGTTTCGGGTCAATATGCACGCTAACCGATTCAATTTTTATAATCGACCGGCAACGAGCCGATTGGATTTGCGCCGCGGTCAGCCGTTTCGTTTATCGCTGCCCGCGCGCCCACGGAAGTTTCCATTATTCGTTCGCCAGAAATAATTTTGTAATTCGACACGAGCCAGCGGCCGGAGAAAAGTTGCTGTCACGCTAACGCGCGACGCGGCGTGGAATTTCCTCCGGGTTGACTCCTCCGGTCATCGTGCCATTACAAATGGCGGTGCCCCTCGGTACTCCTAGTTTATGACACGGCGAGCGCCCATTCGGAGCTAGGGGCACCAATTTCTAGCCTCTAATAAACAAGTGAACTTTCCTTCGCCCGTGCATACTGTAAAACCTACCGGCTGACAATAGACGAGCGGGTTTTGGGCGTTGAAAAACGCTCGCCCTTTACGGTCGTGTCATAAACTGGCGTCTGCGGAATCCTGAGGGTAACGCGATCGCCTAAACGTTATTATCTCCCTCCCGAGAAATTCTCGCGTTCCACGCGGCACATTTGACGAAATAAAAATCTCTTTAAACCCACTGCCGAGTAATCCTTGCGAAGGGTTTCAATGCGACGCTGTAGAAGGGTGGGAGAAAGTGTCGCGATCGAGGTTTCATAAACGTCACTTTTCTTTTTCCTAGTTCGATTATGCATATCCGGCTTAACAGAGGGTACATCGAGGCAGCATCCGTGTGCAGCGGCGGAAAATCCGACGGTCTACCGTACGGAGACAGAAACAGGGAGAGGCCGTGAAGGGTCCGCGGTAGCGAGAGGATGAGATCGGGGGTGGTTTGATATTAAATCCCGGTGACTGGCGCGGCCTAGACGAGACGAGAGGTGACGAGAAGCCTCGCAACACCAGATGGTACTGACGTGCTGAGTGACGTCAAATTAAAACACGTAGCATCGTGACGCGACGATTCGACGACATCCCATATAACTCCGTTTCCGCAGCTCCGGATCGTCGCCTATTCGATTCTTCTTCTACCGACTAGACGTCGCTTCTACAACTATTGCCTTTTTTCCTTTTTATCCGTACACGCTATTCCTGCCGTTTGATAAATCCCTCTACGCGCGTCTCGATTCTTTCCTTTCCCTTTTTTTCCGGTAAAAGGATGACACGTCGAACCTTACCGCTTGTACGGAATTATTACCATTATCTCTGTATCTATTTACTCGTCCTGTTAATTATGTAACAGTTAATTTAATTCGTCTGTATTTTGTCGGCCGTTATTCGATAAAGCAACAACGAATATGTACTTACCGGGTCTCGATGAATAGAATAATTGAATTGAATATTCAGTAATTAATATAAGTGGGAATTAATAATACGATTATGATAAAATAATCATCAGAGCTAAATCGCGGTAATTTGTTGCGAGCGTGGGTGAACGGTTCTGAAAATCGTTGCTGCGATGCACGCGAAACGATGTTCGCCAGATCGATCGTCCGATCTACGCGTCTTCTCGGTGTCTTCTAATCCTGGTATATCTGTGTACAGGTTAGCGAACGCACAAAGTGTTGCAGAAACGCACCGATAACGACGTGACCGTCTAATTCAGCTCTGCTGCACGGCCATTGTCCATGAAATACGGCTCGATCCCTTACGAATATCGACCGCGGTCCACCACGCGGCGAGTTCTATCTCGAGCACGATAAAACCAAAACGCGACGTACGATCGTCTCGATTTATCAACACGCCACCAGTCTGGAAAACGCACGCTCGTGAATATTCATACACCGCTTACACCGTAAAGACCGTATTGAAAACCAGTTTGAAAAACTATCGCGATTAAAATAAACGATAAATATTTCTTACGCTTTAAAGGGGTGCGCGAAAAACCTGCAAGGTCGCCGTTAATTTTATTCCACGCTCATTATTTCGGATCAGAACGCATCAAACTAATTTGTTTGAATATTTCAGCTAATGATTGAGGTATTCAAGCATAAATAAAGACAACGCGAGAGATTGAAAAAAAAAGAGAGAAAAGGTATTTCATTACGATGCAAGACACGCCACCTGAGTGAAAAGCGCGGTACTTAATTTCGTATAATCAGATTATGGCGAGACAAATAGTGTCGCGTTTACGCCACTTAATCCAGTTTATTTCGTTAATATTTCTTCCTGTGCCCCTACAGCCGCCAGAGTTTTTATGAAGCTATTTCTGTAACGCGACATACCTTCCAGGTATTCCGTCTAACGGGAGGTAAATATTTTTTTAATACCAGGCTTCAATTCCTCGGTTACAGACCGATTACGGAAATAAACGCGGGGTAATCCTTGGAACACTCGCTGGGCCAGGTAAAAGGGGAAATAAATTCGAGCGTACCGATTGTTGGACGAAAATCTTTCTCCATCGGTAGTCCGTGCAAATTGGAATCGCGTTGAAACGGAGCTTCGACGACACGCGTTTACATTGTACAAATTTAAAGAGCAAGACAAACAGCCACTCGGGTAAACTGGATGGGAGGCGGGTTCCGTCGACGTTTGGCGAAAGTTCTAGGATCTACACTTGACAGATGCGGCAGCGAATATATGCGAGGATTCGTAATGGCGGGCTGCGCGTGCGGTGGGGAGTAAAGGTCGAAGACACGAGGAAATAACGACGCAACGCGGGCCACCCTTATTACCCCCGACGCGAGTGGCTGGAATGACTCAGAAAATCCCTGATCGCGTTTGATCCGATTATTTATCGCCGTCAAAAAGCTTCGACAAAAGCGGCGCCGTCCAACCCCACGAATATACTTTTACCCCTCGCTCGGGTTAATACGGAAACGTTAATCGTATCGAGTCGACGCCGCTCCATTGAAAACCGATTGTCTGTGTTTTGACAGTTTAAGAAAGGCTCGCGACTGCGAGATTCATTCGGTTCCGAAACGAATTTTAAACTTTAACGTTATACGTATACACGTACATACGATACGAATGGAGCGAAGTGTAGCTGAAACAATTAATTTAGATAAGAGAGGATCGTTCCTGAAACTTTTCCACGTCGATTCCCGGGCAGATCCGTACTACGAAAATATTAATGCTGAGAACCGAAGCCTGAAATTACAGTGTCAGAACCGTTGCCATTAAAGTTGTCCTAAGGAAACCCCCGCAGCGCAGTCGTCGTCCCATTACCATATATGGTAATTCTTATCAAGTAAAATGGTCTATTAACTTCGATACATTATTGAATCGTAAAAATGTCTGGCTTCCTCGTGACAAAGGACGCTCCGTCACGAATAATAGCGATCCACGGAAAACATTCATGCCGATCACCGCGCACAGGACGACGTCGCCTAATTCGATCGGCTGGAATCGATCGCGCTCGAGAAGGCTTGAGCGCAATAAAATATCACCAAGCGTAAAATGATACCCGCGACACTCGCCTGACTAATTCCTGTATCCACACGCGAAGTGTTTCGAGAGTGACTAGATACGCAGGTAGTTATTACTACGTAAACTGAAATCCGTAGGACCGTGCCGTTCGTAACTCTGAAATACAGTAATAGCGAAAAGCGGGATACGATCTTTGTTTATGACGCGCGAGTTCGCGAGCGAAAAAATGTTCCGGTAGAAATCTATCATCTCGTCGCAGATTTCTGAGCTGACTGCACGACGATTGTCCCTTTATTAGAAACAACTGGCTGACCATTTTTATTTTTATATCTGCGTTGCGAATCATATTTCTATAATTGATCATTTTTCCACCCATACTCCCATTCTTTTCAATCGTTTATTCGTGATCTAACGTCTCCATGCTCACTTCGAGATACACTAAACGGAATTAGCGACACGAAGAGACGGCTTCGAGGGGATCGAAGGACAGCCCGTTGGACCGAATGTGCCAAGAATCTGAGTCCCACGTTCGATAATTTGAGAAATTACCCGACGAGGAGGAGAGGGAGGATGAAGAGGGATGTGGTAGCGATCGCTTAAAGCGGGACCCGTGTTTGTAGTTAAACGAGAGCTTAATTAGTTTTCGCCGGCAGCTGCGGCAGCAGTCGCTATCAGTTTAAAAAACGCCACGGCGATACGGATTCGCGGTTATTACACCTCGCTACGTTGAAATGAAATTTTAATTAGAATCCGTATAAATTTGTGCGAGCGTTATCACTGCGTAATTAGCGTCGAACGTTCGGCTGTCTATGCACGCGCGTACACCTATCGATAGTACTCCGCTTCCGGGTGATACGCGACCCGTTCAACTGTCGAAAGTGTAACTCGTAAAGAGAATTAGAAAGCGCGATAGCGTCGCCTACTTGCGAACTAAGCGGTCCTGACAGCTAACCCTATAATTAGCGAAACTATGGGCAGCCGTAAATTTGATTAATTACAAGTTTGATCATCGCAGCCCGTTACGCAACGGCGTGACTGCGTGCTCGTGTCTACTGGTATTAAAAAAAAGTTATTTAATAATTAATTGAATTCTTGAGGAAAATTAAATATCCCCGTATCTCGAACGTGGATCTGGTTATTTTTTGCTCTGGAGATTCGCCGGAAAAAGTTTGATTAAAATCGGCGACCCCACAGCTGTGACCGCCCCTTGTTAGCGTAGACTGCGCTCATTTCGAAACATCTGTATACATAAACGATACCGGCAGTCTTAAGGGAATATTCCCTCGAAAGTGTTTGATAAAAATCACCAGTCTTTATGAATTTTCTACCACGGTACAAGGTCCTACGCGTGCATAATGAAGGGTATACGTATCGTCATCGGCGAAAGTTGGAGATATCCCCGTTAACCACCGTGTGCGGTTGTCAGCGGGACTTAAAAATGCATTTCACGGGGAGCTTCTCTCGCGCGCGAACATTCATCCTCGCATGCCGATCGATAGCCTCGCGACTATAACTTTCCATTTCTGGTTCGCCTCGTAATGCTGGTGGAGGAACGATTTCCGAGTCGTGACTTTGATCCTCCGGCCGACAATGTTGGTTTATAGCGGGCGTAATATCGGAAAAGGTGCCGGCTCTCCCATGACCCGCCCGTTACGAATAATTAATTTCCAACGTATATATCTATACACACATATATATGTATACAGAGGGGAATTTGCATTTTATCGGGATGAACGTTCGAATGAAACTTCTAGCGCGCACGTTAAGGCGCGTAATCGCATTATGCCGGCCCGGAATATGAAAGTTATATGGAATCACCAATTACGGGGGTACTCCTCCCTCTAACCTGCGTGCATCCCGAAACGTCGATCAATAGAGGCGACGTCAAAACCAACTACGAATTGGCTACGTAAATCTCTCACGGTTTCCTCCCCAAGGTTCCTCGTCGAAAGTGGAATCGATGTACTTAGACGAGTCGGTCGGCAAGCAAATAAATTTCTGGTAACTTGCCAAGCGATGCGTCCGGCCTCTTGGATACCCCACACGGGAGGGACGAGCATCGCCGGCTGAAAACCGGTATTCGATTATTCGAGTATGCAAAATGACCAGATGCGCGGCTCGGATTGTTGTTATTTCACCGACGATGTGACCGAGCGTCTTTTAACTTTCCTCCGTTGCGCCCATCTCGTTAAAAGCTCGCGCGATACCTCCGCGATTCGCGCGAATGCCAGATATTCGCGTCTGAACGCCGCCCTTTTTATTTAACCGTAGCTACCGTCCAAGTTAATTACAAAATCGTTACTGTCGCGACGTACGAATATCGGAAATAGTTGCACGCGATTAGACGGCGGGAATCGTAAGCGCAACAACGGCACTCGTTTACGTCGACTAACTAGCTACGGAGACAAAATAGCGGGCAACTGCAGTTTTAAATAGAGTTCAGCGACATAAAGTTCAACGACATATGAACTTTAACGCTAAAGTTACCGGTTCGTAATTACAAAGCGTATTTAACAAGTAAAAAGTTTGTTTGACCCTATTGCCTCGGACAAAAGCAGCTGCTGCTCATTAGTATGTTGCATTTTCCGTTTGACACGATGCGAACCAAAATTCGTCCCTCTCTACAAACTATGTACTAACATTATTTAGCCATTCTAACTCCTAAAGTGCTTACTGGCAACTTTACCGTTTTTTCCACTTACAATTTTACTTCTTTTTCTATTTTGCACTTTTGTACATAATTTACCTTCTCAACCAATCCAAACCTCCTTTAAATCCAACGAGACGAGATCGAATTCTAGCTAGAGACAAAGAAGAGCATAGAAGATATACGGAGCACGTATGTCGATCCTAAATTCTTGGAGCAACCGCTTTTTTTTGCAAGTAACGGGACGATTTTAAACCACGGCGTTACTGCTCGAAGCAAAAGAAATAATTCTCTCGCGGGGGAGAAAAACACGACGTTCGCGCTGGGATATGTAAAACGTACGAGCGTGCAAGGGTGAAATCGATAGTATCGAGGAAGGCGAGTGTAGCCGAGAGAGAGTCGCCAGTGATATTTTTCGCTACGTCGCCTACCCGTTCCCGCGTCTTTCACCCGCGGTGGTTGCTTTCCGCGTGACTTCGCGCTTCCTCCCCAAAGAAACTTTAATCTATCAGATTAAAGGTTTTTCGCGCCGTAGACAGACAAATGTTTCAGCCTGTACAGACCGGAAAGATTCACAGGACGCGAGCGTGTCTCGCGATAATTTACGCACTTGTTTGCGCCAGCTTTGCCGGATGTTTCCACGGGAGAAATTAGAATGGAGAGAACGAGTCCTAGTACGGGCGAAAAATACGAAATATTATACTTTGTTCGGCAAAAACACCTTTCGTACACACCTAAGTTGAAACGTAGAATGGATAATGTTCTTTGCTTCTCCTTTTTCTCTACCAGCGCGGCTCGCTCCACCCATCCATCCTGGGAACGTCTGAGTTTTACCCCTTGTATTTTCATACATTTCCATTTCTATTTTCCTTCAAGTCGAACTACCGATCGCGGAAAAACTTTCCCAATTCAGCGACGTCGGTCTTAACGAAACGACAATGGGAACGATCGAGAGGGGGAGAGAGAGAGAGAGAGAGAAAGAGAGGTGGTTTGAAAGCCTAAAGGAGAAGAAAAAAAAAGAGAAAGAAAGAAGAAAAAACGGAGTCGAGTCGTCGTCTCGAGGCAGAGGAAGACGAGACGAGACGAGGCGACGCGCAAAAAGCGCAGAAAACGATTTATCTTTCGCTGAGATACGATCGCAACGTGACTCGAAATCACGAACCAACTTTCTTGAGTTTCCTCGCCAGGTGAATCCGCGAGGAGGCGAGTTCGCGGCCCGGCTGAAAGACCGAAATTCTTCGGTTCAATCAACGACGATGCACGGAAACTAGAGACCGGTTGGATCACTGAAATACGTCAGTTGGATAGGGAATAAAACTGTCAGACGAAAACTGGCCGCAGTTTTCGCGGTTCTATAGAATGAGAAAAGTTCCTAAGCTGGTTAAAGCTAAAAGTCATCTGGTCCTGCCGTAATCCCTCGGTAATGCGAGTCATTCGAGTGTGACCCAATTTCCACCGCTCTTCGACTCTCGCTACAATTACTTTCTCGAATCAATTATGCTTAGTTAACATACCATACCAGTGTACCCCTTTACTTTAACTTTAATCTCTATAACTGTACCAGCTGAAAAATTGATTTAACGCGAGCCGCGTGATCATTTCTCCTCGTTTCTACGTTACTTGTCGTAACACGTTGCATCGAACGCGGGTATTACTTACTACAACACAGACGTTTGACACATTTTAAAGAGTCTCCGATGGTGTTTAATGGCCAGGCTGTAATTTCAAAGAACAATGTTAAGTACCATAATACCGCGAGGATACTGCGATGTAAAAAAATTCCCTCCGGATATACAAAAACTAATGAAACATCAAGATGATGGATATTCCGCGCATTATTCGCCGGCTGCAAGAAAGAAATCCCATAAAGAGTTTCTCAAATGTGCTGGAACGGACAGAGGCGCATCAGATCATTTGTCGGGTTTAATTCTTCTGATTCTCCGAGAATGTAAAAGGAGGAATTAAACGTAGGTACTAAAAGTCGCGCTCTTATCCACGGTGCGTTAGATTATACTGTACGAGTGATTACGATGCTCCGGAAACCGAGTTAATATATAATATTATAACGAAACCTAAACCTAAAAAGGGAACGAACGGTACGATGAAATGAAACTTTCGTTGTTAGAGGCTTCGTCGTTTGAACTTGGGGATTAAAGGTGCAGGAGTTTCGTATCTTGCATACACGGTCTCTCTAATAAGAATTTAGTCAGAGGCGATTTTCAGATTGGAAAAACGCGTATCAAGATCCGTTGGTGGTACGCGTATAATCCGAGTAAAGCGCGATGGCCGGAAGTTAGCTATTTCGGGCGAGGAATATTTAATAAAGAAAGTTGACGCGAGCTCGGTAATGAAAATTTTTGCGCATAAACACGTATCGAGGGGTAGGAAGAGGAGACAGGAGAATGTAGTTTCGCGGTGGGACGGAGAACACGGGTTAGCCTTGAAGGCACAAAGCCTTCCCCTGGTCGTCCTAACGAGCACACCAGCCGGTATCGTATTTCACGGGCTGGTGCATGCATAGTAAAGCTTATTAATTCCATTTAACGGGCTTAAGTCTGGGCTCTCCCCCTTTCGTTGGCCAAGTGGATCGGGAATAGGAATAGGTATGCTGGAAGAAAGAGGCCGAATCGGCCGATGTTGCGATCGGCCTGCCCACGGCGAGCGTGAGAAACGCGCCGAGCAGAACACTCTCGAACCAGCCAGCGAAAAAAGGGAGAAAAAGGAGAAAGACCGACCAAATGAAGGAGAAAGAGGATGAAGACGACGGCCCGCTGTGTATATACGCGCGCAAAACCAGGTATCCTCGTTGACTCGCCCATCGAACCTCGCAGTTCTCCATTTACGGCAGCGAACGGACACGCGTTTACGACCTGACTTGCTCCGATTTAAAGCTTCCTATTAGTTCCTCCTTTCGTCTTCTCCTCCCGTCCCATCTCCTCCCCGCGAACGTAATATCCTTGCCCGTGGATTTGTCAAAATTCTCGACTCACGCGCGACGAAACCAACCCCCCGCGACCCCTGAACCCGCCATCTCTCGTCCGTCGCCGGTTTTCACTGTCACGCAAATGCGACTTTAATTCCGCTCGCTATCAAATATCAATTAGCAGTTAAACAACCGAGTTTTAAACGAACATCGTTCGAGGGTGGATATCGAAATGGAAGTCGAACGCAGGGTGAACGGAGCGCGATTTTCAAAGATCTCGCGAGTATCCGTGTCGTCCTAAATGGAACTGGCTCTCCGTAAAACACGTAAAAATGTTGTTAACGTCGAGATAGGCACGAGATACGAGAAACGTCCGACTGTCCCCCGGTTTATGACGTTGTCGCGCAGTAAAAGGACCTTTGAGTAACATCTTTACAGCGACGAGTCTTGATTACACGCGCGCGCACAATTCCTCGCTTACAATTAACGTTGGCGAAATAAAACTGCGCCTGGTTCGGACACGGGTATCGCCGATCTCGACGACCGCGGCCGCACAAGGCGCGCGCTGCTGCTATCCATTTGCGTGTTCTACACCGAAAAAGGAGCACGGTGTCCACGAATAGAATTGTCCAACGGGACGATTAATTGTGGAAAATCGGATGGCCGTTTGTTGCGCTCGAAATTTGAACGGTCCGTGTAACATTAGCACCTTATCTCGCTTTCTCAGCCAACTGGCGCGAATAAAGTCCCCGGGCCGTGAGTAAAAAGGATATAAAGGCTCGCGGAGGGGGGAAGCGCGGCGGCGGTGGCGATGGTAGACGGGGAGCAATTCTTTGCATCGGAGTGAGATCGTAAGCGCGATTCTTTAGGCGACCGGTGATTTATTCCAAGTGGAGTAGGGAGTGGCAACGGGGTGCGAGGGTCCTCCGCGGTTGCAGCGAGACGCGATCGTAAACGAGCTGGACGGGGATGGGGGATAGTAGTGGTAACGACTCATCCGTGGCGGAAAGGAACGGGACCATAGTTCAAAGTGAAACGTGGCGTGATACCTCGCCGTGGTGCGTGACTATTGCCACAGTGAATCGAGCGTATTACGCTCCCCGTGCAATCGCCTATGCGCGATACGGACGCTGTCACTGTATTTTCGTCGACTGATTCGCACGAAACGGCAATCTGGACAGGCTAACGATGCAGCTTTTAGTTACTTTCGGTAGACTGGCTGCCGTCACCTTCGACCGTTCGCCAAAGAGAGGAAGATTATTCGATAAATCTTTGCAGCGAAAGAGAATTCGAATGAAAATATCGATGGAACCAGATTCTACGTTGATACCTTGATACTGGTAGGAGTGGTGCTTCGTTACTTCGAGAGGTTCCTTGTATTTTCCGGAAAAGTGCCTTTTAGAGTTGGCTGCAATTTTCATTTGGTCAAGCGGAGTTGTATGGCGTGCGGTTATACGATTGTAGGTATCTCAATCCGGTACACCGCTCATGTTCCTTTAATCTTGGACTCCTACTCCTCTCAGGCTGTATACTTTGCCACAAGAGGAAGGTACATATGTCGTGGATGTCTGGATATCTGGGAAAGTAAGGATCTTCCTGATCTCAGTCCCTCTATCGATATTACGCTCATCGTAGCTTCCTTCTCCGGACTATACATTGATTCTTATAACCGAGCAACGTACAGACTTGAAGCTTCTTTCGATCTCGCAATAATTAGATACAAACCAACAAAATGATATATTTCTATTTCAATGTCCAAGTTGACGTTCTTACTGTCTCTCATGTGTCAGGATAACGGAAATCCAGGGTGCGTAAATAAGCTGGGATCTTAAATCGCGACATTTGGTAGCTCGTTCGTTCTCACGCGACATCGCGTACCGTTACGAGGCTGGAGGTTGCAGCGAGGATCCGGTGAGAAAAGTCGCGATACGGAAAGGCAGCGCAAGGGAGGAGAACGAAAGAAAAAGGACCTGGATGTGGCTGAGAAGAACAGGGAGAAGGAGGATACGGTAAAAGAAGCGATTACGCCGAAACGAGGTTCGAGTTCCTCTCGAGGAAGCGTTCCAAGGCGCAACGAGAGCTTGGCGAGCAATTAAGTTCTCGTGCAACGTGCACCGCGATTCAACGCGCGTCTCCTCGCGATCCATGTGACTCGGCCGGGAACTTGGCTTCAGGTGGAATTCGAAGCGCGGTTCGACCCGAATACCTGCTTCTGTTGCGAACATTTTCGTCACGCTGCGACAAAAGTAAATCGACTCGACCGTCGGTCGAGGCTCGTCTTAAACTGATTCCCCGTCATTCGAACACCGCTTAAACGAACCAACGATATTGCGGTCTGCATAGCTCGCTTGATCAGCGCCGATCGGAAGCCAATTTTTGTACCCAAAAATCGCATCAACTACGATATTATAATCTTCATCCTACGCGTGACTATTAAATGAAAAAAAAAAGACAAAAACGAATAAAGAAAATTTCACACGTTTGTGTATATATATTTTTGATTTTGTTATAATCCCTCTCCCGTGAACGAAGCTAAAGAATTTGCGAGCAGGCGAGAAATCGTGCAAAGTTATTTCGTAGAGAGCGTTCGATCTTTTATTAGATCGTAAAAAAGAGTTAATCATCCCGGCGGTTCTTACGTTTTCGAGTAATTCCGTTTTTATCTAACGTCCTGTTGCGGATTCCGCACGCACGTCGGTAATAGCGGACATTTAACCAGCCGTACACCGTCGGGCTCTCGATATTCCTGCGTGCACGTATATGTACACGCGAAGCACGTAGACGCGGGCTGAACGATATATTATGGTAGACTCCGGCATAAGCGGCAAAGATATTTTTGGATCGGGCTGAAATACATGTTTTTTTCCAGTTTTAACGAATCGCCGTTGCGAGACCGGAATAAGAATGTTCCCGAAGCGAGGAAAAACAACACCAAAGTGAAATACTAACGGGGATAGTGCGAAGCATTAAATTTTCCAAGTTAAACCTTGCTCCGTGCTCGTCCCGAATAAAAAACGTCTCGAACGCTATATTATGTATCAAAGCGCAAAGCAGCCGTTAAATCTAATGAAAAACACTAAAAAGCCGAGGGCGAGCAGGAACGGCAGCCTGGAGTAAATGTTGAAGGCGCGAAAGGTGACTCTTCGTGACATCAGACAGCAGGATTCTTAACTGAGTCGGCAACATTGCGATAGCAGCGTTTAGACGCTGCTGGGTGAAGCAACACTCTAGAATGTAGGAGCTAGATAATGTCTTATACGTATGTATTTACCTCTGTGTTTGCTGCGGAGTGCATACGTCTAGACGCAAGACATGGAGCGACGTTTAGACTTGGCCTATCGAGAGAGAGCGAACGGAAAGCGTTTTCCTCGTAACAGCTAAACGTGCAATTATTGCGCTGAGATTCGTTTTGCGAAGAGAACCCTGCTCTCGTCGCTTCGATTCAGAGAGAAAGAGAGAGAGTAGCGAATGCTTTCTGTCAAAAATGTAACAAACATTTTCAGTGTATTTCGTAAACTGCCTGAAACGACACAAAATTTCAGGCGGTTAACACGCGTTTCCTCGGTCCGTTTGCGATACGCGTATCGGAACACGAGCAACGAACTGGATTCAATTCCAAAGCTCGTTCAGAAAGTTCCTCCCGTATAATTCAACATGAAACATAAGTTTCACGTAGCAACAAATTTTGTTGAAATGTAGGTTCCCGTGGATAAGCCCCACTCTTTTTTTCGCTACGGAACCGGGAGTATTCGAAAAGCTCTGAAAAGGCCCGCGGGGAAATCCGTTTTCGGAACCAACTTTTAGATAGCGCGTAACCGTTTTTCGGGAGCCCGAACTGAACTCATTTCGTGTATCCGTTCGACCGTTCGGCTAGTTTCGCCTTTTTTCGGCTGAACAAAAAGTTCACCAACAATTAAATACCGCGGGCACACCGGGTGCCAAGGTTGTTGTCACCTGTTTGTTGATTACAAATCGACACGCGCAAACTATTCTCCGCACGGATACGGATTCGATGGCACACATCGGATTCTTTTTAGCAAACGATCCATTAGGTCTTTGTAAAACGAGCCCTGTCCACTCTGTTCTGCTCCACGGCTGCAAATTGAGCTACAAAATCCCATAGCGATCGATGCTATCTCGATTTCTGTCCGTTTCGACCGCTCCACGCGCAGCTATCCTCTATCGCTGTACGGTCTACAATTTCTAAATAAATCTTGGATGAAAAAAGTATCCCCGCCCCGTGTTTCGTCGCGTCGGCGAAATATTCGACCGCGGCGCCGTTCCATTTTTCACGCAACGAGGAGGTCCCGAATTTGCCTGAACCGAGACGTGCGTTGCGTACGATTCGCTGCGAATAAAGGGGAATGGAAACAACAGGGAAAGAGAGAGAAAAGAGCTGGACAGCCGAGTAAAGATATCGAAAGGTGGAGAGAAGTATGGAGGAAAGTTCTTTCTACCGGTAGTAGGAATTGGCGCGTGCAATTGCGCCCGTAATTGGACCTCGGACATTGAATGAATATACGGCTGCGGAGTGCGTGCGTTCGACACGCTCGGTTGGCCATGTAATTTTCGCGCGGCTCGCGACCGCCCTCGGATTTTCCGAGGGATTATTTTTTTCGGCGTCGTCGCAGCGGTCCCGGTCGGCCCGTGTTCTCCATTAATGCGTCGCGTCAACTCCGCGTAACGCGCACTTCAGATGGGGCGGGACGAAGGAAGGTGGCGTTGGTAAAACCGGCGAAATGAATAGTCAATCAAGAGAAAAATGTACTAGTTCCATGGTTTTCCCAGCGGTGGCCGCGTTCAGTTACAGCGGCAGGGCGGGGATGTATCATTTGAACGCGATTCATGAATTATTAAAAGTAATTAATTTGGGTTAGTTGATTCCGGCAGAATCCCGGCCAGGTGGGAAGAAGGTACACCAGGAGAGCTGCCCACTCGGTTTATTTAACCGCTGGTTGTAGCGATGTTTTAATTGAAAAAGTCGCGGAAATGAATATACGCGGCGGCACAGGCGTAATTCACCGATGAGGATTTTAATTTCTCCGCTTCGCTTGGTTATTTGCTTTGCTTCTGACATGCTCGCTGCGAACTCTATCTCTCTACCCCATCTTCATTTCATTTTTTATTTACTCTCGTTTTTTTTCTTCCCTGCTAGTGTCACCTATTAGAATATTAAATGTCCTCCGCACTTGTTCGATAATAGTTCGTAACGAACCGAATGAAATTACGTTGAAAGCGACGTTTAATGAAATTTAACGTTTTCTAAAGGAAATCGAGCAAAAACATCGTTAAGCTGCGTAACTGTAAGCAGGTGTGTCTATTCTACGAGAAAAGGAAAGAAACGAGAGGTCACAGTCGCGAGAAGTGCCTTGAAATTTTTTAATCGCTATATTTCAGCGCTATATTTTATGAAAACACGGCTGAAACAATCGACGGGGCGGAAACACTCATACGCGCGTCGCGATTCAATTTTCTTTTGAAAATTAAAATAGCGACGCAGTTATCTGCTGAATGATTAATCGATATCTCTATAAGTTGCGCAGTATACCGAGAAAAGTGGACCGACGATTTTAATTGAGCATCGCTGCAGCGATTCCGGCCCACAAAGCGTTTCGATCGCGCTCCGTCCGCAAAGGATAAAACGACGTTTAATATTTCTTAATAAAAATCTATTCCCGTGTCTACGGGAACGGTGACAGAACGCGCGTCATTAAACTAGCACACAGTGGGGCAGAGAGATGAGAATTCGAGCTGGCGGGGTGCGTGAAAAATTGTCCGACGCAGAAAAGGAACAAGTAGGGAATGAAAAAGATAAAAGGATAGAAAGACACGCCACACGCGTCGCGAGGAAGCCAGCCGGTACGATAGCGACTATGATTTAATTAGTGTGATCCGACCTGGTCCCCGAGGCATCCGCACGAGAGGTCTTCTGCATGTCTCTGTATGCTCCTTGTACACGTATCTTCACCCTTTTCTCGTTCGTCCTCATTCTCTAGCTCCGTGAGCAAAACCACTTCACCCTCTAACTATCCTTATGCGACGCAATCCTTCTTTGCATCAGGGGATCGCAAAGAAGAACGAGCCGGAAAATTTCTACGCCTAGTTGAAAAATAATACGAGCTCTAACACAGCAGATAAACGCGCGAGACGCGCGTACGTTTCCGTACGAAGAATTCTCATTAATGTAGTTGCGTCTCGCGACAAAGTCGCGTCAAACGTAACAGAGACAAATGATGTCGTGTATGTATATACGTGAGGCAAACAATGTTACCCCGGCTTTCTTCAAAAACGTTAGTAAACTAACTGCAGTAAAATTACATTTTTATCTTTTTCTTTTTTTTTTCTGTAGAACAGTGCAAGAGTTTCGAATGAAACACAACACGAAGCGCATTTTTTATTTTTTATTTTCCTCGAGCTTTGCAAAGACTTTACTTCATCGTTTAGGACTTTTTATCGAGAAGAGAGTTCTTACGAAGGAGCCAATAGAAATTAAGTACATCTGGAGCGCGCGATCATCGCGATCGAGCTTTTTCCCCCAATTTCTGGTCCAAGTGTTTTTCTACCGGGACAACTAATCCTAGGGGTGGGAAGTTTAATAGAGAAGGATCTAACACAGTACCACCTCGATTTATCAGCGTCTATATACTTTCGTAGTTGAACCCAATTTTTGGCGCATGTTTACACGAGTACACTTCAATCCGGCTACCTTCAGCCGGCTAGAAGTTTCTGTGCGGACATTAGTTTTCATCTTTCAATGTACGGATCGCGCGTAAGAACGTGGAGCCGGCCAACGAGAAACGTCAAATCCACGTACCCTTACAATTTTCTGACAACTTTTTAATGTATCGCTCGCAACTTTAACGATTTGTCGTTCAAACCGACGGGTGAACTTTTTCTGGTTCCTACTTTTTCATTTTCCCCATAAATTTTAGTATCACTCAAGAAATTCGACGCAATCGTATAAAATCGCCCAAACCCGCGTGTAAATTTACCGATTTCTATTTGTTCTTCTTCGTACGTTAAATGTAGATATAAGGAATTCGTTAAACAATTAAATATTACACGTTGATTAATGGCTGTATTACACTTGTACTCCTGGATATTCATAATCTGCGATATTATTTAACGGCCAGTTGTATTAAACGTAAATGCAATTACCGCTGAATTAAAATCTTGAGTCTCGTTTCAGCGCGTGAAAATACCGAGTACCAGCTATGGAGTAAAATTTGAGGTGAAGCAAGCGGATCATCCTCCGCGCGAAACTGCTCAGCATCCTGCTGAGCAAATACTTCATTAGATACTGCAGTTTCAATGAAATCGTCTCCGTCATTTAAGCGTCATCCCCACTGATGTAACTAACAGCAACTCTTGCATTACTTTCCTTAATTAAATAAATCTATTTGTCAAGAGGAAAAACAATTGTCTCGTTATAAAAAATTCATACGTAAATATACCTATAAACAAGTATAAAATTTTGAATGGAATATAAGCGCGAACGAATGAAGCTTAAATGAGCCGCGAAGTAACCCAAAAAATGTTGCACCTCATAGCGAGCGAGTTTAAAAGGTGACAAACGAAAATTAACACCGCGTGGAGTGAAATCAGAAGCGCGAGGGCATTGAAAGCACGGCAAAGGCCATAGATTTTGCGACGCTCGCGAAAAAGCGAGCGTGCTCTCGCAGAGGATTGGTGGCGGTTTCAAAGACGCGAGGACCGCGCCGGCTGCGAGGAATCTGCGCCAGTTACGAGCAATTCTATCATTACTGGTCAACGACATCGATCACGTCGATTGGAGCTGACGTGGTAAGAAGAAAGACCGTTTCGAGACAAAGGAAGATCAGAGATTAGAACGGCTCTTGGGCCGTTCCTTTTAAGCGTGACTAATGTCCCCGGACTACGCGAGCCTCCACGGCTCAGGTGTTTTCCAGGACCACGATGAGATGCGGCTTGTCCAAACCGTTTACGCACGTGCGGCCCCCGAAACGGTCTTCCACCTGCTCGATAAAGTATTCTACCTGCCAGCTGGTAACTGCACCAACTAATCGAGTCGATGCACCTCTAAGACGACGCGGAAGGTGAAACTTGAGCAAAATCAGGGCTCGTCGACGAGGAGAAACGAAGAAAGATTAACGCGATACTACCAAAGTTCTTCAGGTACGCCAGGAAAATGGACGAGTAACGTTCCGTCGACATCGATCCAGGGTTACGTACTTTTTATTTACATTTCGAACGACAGACAGAAGGTACTTGAAACGTTACAGATAAAACTCCGCAGCGGTGGGTTATTTAAAAAAAAAATTTAATTAAAATGGTAACTTCAACCGAGACGGTTGAAATCATATTGAAATTGGTTTCGCCAATCGTTGAGACATATATTTTGATAGAGACCCGCCGCGGTTATCATTCGGAATGTTATTTTTAATAACCGCGTGGCGAATGGTCGCGGCGAGAGAATTAAAGTTTACGTATAATGCGGCCCGGCCGGTTCTCTCCGTTGCCTCATCGCGATCTCAATTAAGACCCGGACGGCGGGGGCCACAAAAACAGAGCGGAGAAGTTGGCGTTTTCGTCCGTACGAAATTCTTCCGTCTTTTCTTACAAAGTGGCAGTAAAGTACGTAACGCTTTGATGGAGCTGGCTTGCATCGCCGTAACATCTGTCTGGTGCGCCGGCGAATCGGAGTAAGCTGCTTTCCTGCACCTGCCTCGGTGCACACCGGTTCCCTAAGCGCTTGATCGTTTTCTGTTACACGTCGAAAGTCACACGCGCGCGACCCGTAATCGAACGAATCCCTCTCTCGCCCAGCCAAGATTTCCACGAGCCAATCCAATTATTCTCGAATACCACTCGTTCGCATTAAACAAACAGCGAGCGAGAAAGAAACTTGAAAACGCTTCGTCCGCGCTGTTGCATGCAAAACGGACCACGAATGACGGATGGCCTGATTCACCTTTATTAAGATAATATTTTTCGCGAAATTCCCGTCAAAATCCTGAAACCAACCGTCGGACTATGGGAGCAGAAAAGGGATTATCAATCAAACTCTATTATGAAACCCGCTATCAGACTGAACGGGGATATCAGGATAAATTAGGGATCGAATTCTATGCGACTATCGGGAAATGATAATAGATAACGTACACGTCATGGGATCGTATTACGTTCAAGTATAGCGTATATTTCGTGTTCTGCATTTTGTTATACTTCATCGTTACGGTGAACCCGAGACATTTCCCGTCTCGGTCAATACGTTCGTCCCCTTTTGTACCAAAACCTGTCATGCTTGTTTCATTCGATCGAAACGAATCTTAAAGCTTTACCCCTACTATATTCCTATTATTACATTTTACATTCAATATCAAGTATTTTTCTCAACGCGTGTGTGTTCATCGACAAACACACGTTGGACTGAAAATTAATCTACACCGTAAACCTACCACGTGACAGTCCATGTATGCAGGCACATATTATAAACTTCTCTATTCTATCACAGGCATTCCGTCGCTTTCGCAACTATGTTCAATTACAGTCTGAAACTATGCGCAGTGCGCGCGACGCGACTATTCATTTACGTACAAGCGAATGTAAATATCATTGTCAAGTAATTTTTAAATTAGTTCGTATTTATTCGAGCGACGCTTGGCCTCGCGTCGATTGAATTACAATAAATAAGGGTCGATGGAACGGAAGGAGCAAGTATAACTCGGTAAGTCCCCTCGAAGTGGAACAAGAGCACACGATTATCGCGATATTACGCGGAGAAAGAGTCCTCGGTGGCGGAATTGAAGATGCGGATAGTAAAACGCGAACGCTGGCGCGAAGGGTGGAGAGAGGTCGGTGACATTTTCATCGAGGCGTTGCCGTTGATACGACAGCGGATAATGAAAGGGTGAAAACGCAGTCGAGGGGGGCGTTGTTAACGGTCCCATCTGACGACAAATTACGCCGGTGCTTAATTAAATTTCTCGATTTCATTGCATTATCGGCTACCGCCGCGGTATTCAAACAACTGCCTTCACCGCTGTGCACGCGTTGATCAAAAGTATCCGCGCGATGATCGAGGCGCTCGATTCGCGAGCGACAATGCTCTCTACGCGAAACTTGCCCAACTTTTATTTCGCAATCGCGATACTGCATGCACACATGGACCAAAGGGGGCTACCAAATAATGCGGTTACAAAGCTACTTAATTCCCAACATCTGTCACCTGCTTGCTCTACTTCCGTGGATGCTCTAAGAGTCTCACTTATTACACAGTTACAAAGTAATCCCCTTTCCAGTTTAATGGCAGAACTTGAACCTATCATTAGTGGCGGTCTGAATTTCAGACGAGTATCAATATTGCTGCCCGTGTTAACGCGGACAAACTTGCGTGGAGACGAACGAAAAATTTTTTACTCAAAATTGATTTCGAAGAACGTTACGCTTATTACTACTTGCGACAATTGGGCGTTCGACTTGGATTACTGGTAGAACGGAATAGAGTGAACGAATTAGAGCAGCCGCGAAAGGAGAATTTACATTTCACTTATTTCGACGGGTAAACTGAAGTTCAGTGAAATTGTTACGATCACGAAGAGAGATCGATACAAGTCTGTCGGTAGCCTGCTGAGTTGAAATCGCGCGGCGTGCCGGGTCGTACAATCATTAGCATCGAAGGTACTTGACTCGTCTAATGACATTCTCTCGACTCGACCTCGTTTCCGAATCTGATTCTCGCTTCGCCGAGTAGTTCGCGAACGTCGAATTGAAAAAAAAAAAAAAAGGAAAAACATGAAACTCATAATCATTTATTTCTCATCGTAGCAATCAATCGCATCGATCTTCTCCTTGATAAATTTTTATATCTAGATATTACCCAAATAAGCTCGAATACCAATGAAATCAGAATATTTGAAGTTAAATAAAAATACGCGAAATATTCTGGCGAGTAATTCAACAGAATCCAACGATAAATATTTTCACGTACGATTCGTTTACGTTTCAAACGAGCGAGCGTGCAAGCTGGCCTTTTCTGTGTCCACTGAACGCGTGACTTCTGATGACGGTGAAATTGTAATAGCAGTTCTTATTACCGGAGTCGAAAGGGAACCTAGCCAGCCGGCAGTATCGAGTCACGACGGGCCATCTTGCATAATAACTTGGGCTCGTTACATTGCTCCACCTCTGATAAGCACGGTGATCCAGGAACATAAAAGTCGTCACGTTCGAGTGGTTCGATTAATCGGGTCCGATGACGTAGCACGGTGTACCCTAACAACATGGGAACGGGATCGACAGGTAGCACAAAGGTTCTTACAACATAGCGTGCGAAAGCATGAACAGGTCAGCGCGTTGTATCGATATTAACCCCGCTGGCACCGACTGCATACAACCGGCGAGAACGGAAGAAGCTATCTAGTTAGTACTAAATCTTCGTGGTAGCAATGAGCCCCGACAGACCTGTAATTTTCGGAAACCTACACGCGGAGCTCTCGCAATTACAAATTAATAAACGGTCTGCGGGACCTTACTACCCTTTTCCTCTGTGATTCATATCTACCGTATACCTTAATTACCCCCGCGGTCTGCTGGATCCCGTGTACGAGGTGCAAAGTTCACTGGACAACTGAACTTGAAATCCGGGACCCGATGTTATTCTAATACCTATCCTTATCGAGTATTCCTTCTGCGCTGTTTAACCCCGCGAATCTCTTCATTCGAACGATGTGTGAAATGATTTCTACTTTTGCGCATCAACTGCTCTATAATTTTGTAACATCACCTGTATTAACTTCTTTCACAGCTATCCACGGTTTCAGCTTTAGTCTCCCATTTGGCTATGAATAATTTAAAAGACCCTGGAGAATCACAAATCGGTTAATTACGTCTAATAATTAGAATGACCATATTCAGCCAACTATTACTAATTCTATCTCATGAGAATAGGATTATACATATATACCGAACTAGCGAATTTCCGTATGATCGATAACAGCGTCACATACATGGACAGGTATCGTTAAGTGTTATAACTATTTGGAAAAGATACTGCATGATTTTTAAAATTTCTCAATTATACTAATGAAATACGATTTGGAAAATTTTGTAAATTAAACAGTAAAATTTACCGCAATGTATTCTGCTCGAATCTGTTCGTCGTGAAAACGTATAGTATGGCAAAATTGTTAAGAAACGTATCCTTCGAATACCAAAGACTTTGTCAAAACGTTTCTGTTAATTTTGGCGAATAAAATATCACGAGACGTTAGATTAAGATACCACCCTCGTGCTGGCATTTTTCATTTGCCGCCCCCTCGTCTAGGAAAACACCGGGGTTCTCCCCCTTCATCTAGTGCGACTCTTTACATAGCTGCTCAAAACTTACCTCTCAATATATGTCTTTGGAAAACTTTGCTTCCAAGGGTGGTATCCGATCTGTATGCCATGTATGAAACATGACGTCATATCTTGCCTCCCTTCTAACGGGGGTCGCGAATTGTGTGCGCAAGGGCTTCCATTCGGGAGTGGCGAACGTCGGAGGAAGAAAAAGATGTAAATTATAAATTCGAACGTGATTCGTTGCGGAATCCAAGGCGTTTAAGTATTTTTCGTCGAACCGTAGAATTTTTAAGATAAAACAGCGAATGAATAAATTAGCTGGGAGAGCATTCCATCGCTTATCAGGTTACGGCCGTAGCCACGACTACGCCTGCGACCTATTTCGAACCATTTTATCGATAATTGCATTTTTTATCTAACGCATTACGCTTGAAGCTAATTGCATAAATAATTCATGATATTTGCGTGTTAGTTTTATCGAGTTTAATCAATTTTAATAAGCGGTATGTCACACCCCGTTGAAAAAGAATCGGAATGTTGCATGGCGCGATATTGGATCTGTACGATGCATGAAAATAGATTTTCGAGTCTTCGCATTCGTAATTCGAACGTTTGAATAATTTAAATAATTCCGAACGTAGTCTGCTTAGCGACAGAGATGCGCGACGTGACTGTCGGAGCGAGAATGGCCGATCTACTTGTCACAACTTCTCCACGCGTTTGTATCAGGGCCAGAATCTGTGCTTGCGCTTTGCGCGCGTCAAAAAACATTAAAAGAAACGTTCGAAAACGTTTCTCACGTATTGGCACTCCGCTTGGAGCAACTGTGACGTACACAGAAGCTATAAAACGCGATTTATTGTGGCACGTCTGCAACACGGCGATATCGGGCATGCTAAGTACCCTCCGGAAACGTAGAAAAGTGTTTACGCAAACGTAACTAGATATATTAGGCCATTGTTCTTAAGATACGCATCGTGGCCAAGCTATTCACGAGCCATCGAGCCAGAAGTTATCGCCTGCGAAACGTTTTATCGCGATAAAATCCTTTCCATCCGCATACCATTCGCGTAATTCATCGGTTAAACAGTCGGATATAGTCGACTGACGTATTGTGGTTTTCAATCAAATTCAACCACCGACTCCAAACGATATAAATGCGACTTAAAAACTTAAATAAATCCGCCAGGCTTCCGGGGCCGAGCGTTCCCCTTAAAGAGACGTCTCGAACGACTCTGACAAATTCCCAAATTTTTCCTGTCAATTTATCACCGAAATACATTACAGCCTCCTCTACAACCGCCTATAAAATACTAAAAAAAAAAAACCCACCCGCTCTTACAAACATTTGCGAAGCGTGTGCGGAGTTTCGCAACTGACCGTGCATAAAATCGAGAGCTGCCTCGCAAGAAGCGAGAGCAGAGGCTCTGGCGCCGTTTTTACCAGACGCGCAGGTGGATGCGCGTAAACAGACGCCGGTTAACATACGAAACTGGCGAGGTAAAGACGCGAGGGGAAACCCACCCGGGCCCCGCAAAAGTTCCCCGCCGTCGGCGATAGATGAACCTTCGAACCACATAACGAATGCAGATAACGTTTTCAACCGTGCCGGAAGCGGCTCGGTTAACGACTAGAGCCGAAACAAATGCGTGGCAAAAGTTCGGTAGGGGCAGCACCGTCGGCTGATCTAAGGGAGAGGCACCGGCACTTCTTTAGCGCAAATTATTGTAATTTGCATCAGTTAACTCCGTAATTACTTGGGGTTACAGGTTAAAGGACCATTACCGTTTCCTCACGGGCACAATACCGCGCGGAGCCGGCCTCAACCCCCCTCGGTCCCTTAGCCGTGAGCACAATCAACACCTGCCGCCGCGCCGCGGCGCCGTATGGACCGCTCGCGCCACTTATGGAAACTCTATTTAATGCAACTTACTTCGACCAGCTCCGACCCCTCTTTTTAAACGATCGAAACTTCGATGTATCGCGACCCGTTGCTTCCCAACTTCCGCGCGACAAAAAGTTCGCAATTTTAGAAAACGCGAAACGGACGTTAGTTACTTTTTCGACGAGTCAGCGTGTCTCGAGCGGAAAGTGAAAAAGGTACGCAACGATAGGGAGAACCGCGGGAATTGATATAATTATTATCGCGACAGAGGAGAAATTATACGCTTTATGTAATTTCGTTACAAGCCACGATGAATACAAAAAGGTCGCGTTCAGTGGTTCCGATTATTTTTCCCCAGCGTACCTTTGCCAGCCGTAGAATGACCTATCAAGTATTTCTCGTTAATTGGTTATTTCCCCGTTTCGTCATATCGTTGAAATTAAGCGAGCCGCGCGCGGACACCGTCAATTCGGTCCGCTAACTGCGAAAGCGATCCGCGGGAATTAATTATACCTTCGGGTATACAAACTCGTTTATTATAAGGGAAAAGAATGAAACGTATAAAACGAATTTATACGGGCGCGAAATAGCTCAACTTTTACAGGTAGGCTACGGCCGTTCATAGGTTTCTATTCTCCGGAACGAACTCGCCAACTTTCGTGTGTCAAACAACGCAACTTTCCGCGAGTATCTATATTTCTTACAGGGGGTAAGTTGAACGCGCAAATACGTTACAAAGTCCGATCGAAATTGAACTGCCGTTACGAGAAAGAGTTGGCTGCCTGCGAAAATTGTTCGATTTAATAAAACGATCGCGACGTCCGGGTTAATTTATAAAATTTAATCGATCACCGTCGATCATAGTTTCGCATATGTACAAGTACACATATGTACAGACAGTATTCGTTGCGATTCGAAGTTACTAGAGACCTTCTGAAACGATTGATCCATTTGGAGTATACTTTTTTTCGAAGACATCATATTTAGCGGAACGAAGTGGTGGAGCGTGGGAGACGGGAAAAAACGATCTTCTAACTGAAAGGTTTCCGCTGTGAGCCGCGGGAGGATCTCACGCGTGCCTGCAATACGTATTCCCTATACCTTACGATCTCCGAACGGAGAAGAAGATTATCAGGGAGGATCGATGGCAAGCGATAGATATAATCAAACCACGTTCCCGTAATAGCGAAATCGTGCCGCTCGTATATTATGCGATCGAACGAATGGAAATTTCGCGGTAATTCGTATTTTGTTTGGATATCCAAGCGTACGGTTCGATTCAGTTTGCTGTCGCAAGCAAAACCGAAAGGCAATTTATACGATTTTCGATATACCGTGAAGCGGAGGAAATTTCTTTCCCGCGGACACTTAAGGACGAAAAAAGGCAATTAACTATAAAAAGAGCGAAAGAAAGAAAAAAAAGAAAAAGAAAAGGAAAAGAAATGAGAAAAAAAATTCACGGAAGTAATTAAACAGCAGGACTGGCGCTCGCCAGAAATCGAGTAATAGCCCCGGCTGCTTCGCCTTCCCCTTAGTTGTTGGAACGATAAAGATTGCATAGACGGGCGGAGCAGTTGCACCAATTTCCACACTGCCATTTTTCTGGCTGCCAGGCGGAAGTAAATCTGCCTCGTTCGCAAATCGGAGGAAATCTTGCTTGGTAAGAGAGATATCTAGCAGCAGCTGAGTCTTTGGTCGATGCTTTGCCGCGAAACGAAGTTAAAGGGGCTTGATATATTGTGCAGCTCGTACGAAGCTATCCGGAAACGGTAATAATTCATGGCCGGTTAACGGAATGGCATTAAAGATTCTTGACTCGCAGCTATTCTTATGCCGCCACTTGCCAACTCGATTCCCTCACAATGGAGCCATTACACGTATGTATCTCGATACGCCGCGAACGAGCGAAATTTCACGGTGTTCCGTTCGTATCGGTTCAACGGCGACGAAACGTTCGCCAAACTGGGTCAAACTATTTACGTTTCACGGACAATGTATAATTTCTCTTTCTGCGGCGAGCAACTTTTTTGTGGATCAACCTTTTCAACCGAATTTCCGCGCGCAAAAAGGCGCCTTGCAAAGTACCGGGCGCCAAAGGCTTAAAGGAATAACGTAACCAAGTGAAATGTCGACAAATCCCATTAAATTTCATTGCAACTCAACCTCTGTGTCCACATCTACGTTATTTCGCGGGAAAAAACCTCTCTCGTGACCCTCGTACGTGTCTTTAAAAATCCCTGCGATTTGTTTGACGTCGAAATTACTTGAAACGACTCGAGTCAATTGAACGCTGCGCACCTATCACGGTAAATTCCAATGGTCTCGAACGAAAACGATTTTGATCCCGAGTATCGAACGGTGGCACGACATATCGACTTTACAACGGGCCGCGAGGAGATAAAAAGAGTTAGCTGTTAGGTAACTTTCCGTCGTGCTTTCTCCGGCAGCAATCACACTCGGGAGCAGAAATTCCCGGTTCAAAGAAACCTACTCATCGGCTCTAAGATCCTTTTTCTCTCCGCGTTCCCTCTTTTTTCGGCATTAGTCCAGGAACCTTTTTGCCACCGTCGGTCTCGCTTAATCCCCACTAACGAGACTATGCTTTTGTTTCACGGTAGGTCCCCGGACATCGGAGTGACCCACCCTCTTAGACGATCGATCGGCCGGTGCTGTTAAGGGTGCTACGGTTACCGCTGATTTTATCAACGTTCGCTGCGTGACGTTACTGACATGCCTGACGCGATAACGGTCAACTGTGAGAGCTCGAATCACTTAAAATCACTGATTGCGAGGATACCCCGTGCGTTATGCATCACCAGTCCGATCATTTCTCGGTATCTAAAACGATACTTCTTGCTCGCCGCGTAATTATACCAATTACGGTGGTACACGCGTCTTGTCGTGCGATCGTCTTTCGTTCGCATGCGTTTCGTACGATGAAATCGTAACCATGGAAATGATACAATAATTCGTAGCGTTCGAGTGGGAAAAGTTGAAGCGTACAGAAGAGCGTGGCTTGTTTAACGACGAGAGTCGTTGAAACGACAATCAGCAATTTTAGCGAAATTCCGCTGATTTATAATATATATATATATTAGTTTAAGTACGGAATGAAAATGGAGCGACGCGAGGGGTACCGCTAACTCGGTTAGCAAGAAAATTAACTTAAAGTTAACCGTGTCCGGGAAACACCTTTCATTTTCACCGAACCGCCGGGTCCACCGCAGCCTCTATCGAAACAATTATTGCCGTCGTTACAGGAAACTTCCGGTGTTGGTAACGTTCCACGAATACAAACACTCGACGGGCCATAAGCCCCCGATAACCGAGCAAACGTCGCGGTGGCGAAGCTTTTAGAACAAGAACGCGGTTTCCGCCGATCGATTTGATCGTATTTTCAGGCGCGATCGATCGGGCATAGGTAACATCGGCCCCTGTCGATGTCCCTCCTCCTTTCGCTTTACCAGTAACGATGGCATTCTAACGGAAAGCAAAGCCGACGCAATGGCTCTAGACTGTTTCAGAGACAAGAGGCTGGCTGCACCCCCGCCTGGACCATTAGCGTTGCAATTAAACATGTTTATTACCCGGCAACCGTAATACAACCCGGCGAGTCCTTAATGTTACCTAGATAGCGTTGCATGCGTTGCGTGCCAGCCCACCGAACTCGATGGAGGAACACAGAGCGCACGGTAATGCTTCTGCTTAACTGCAGCCCTGCGAATGCACGCGGCCCAAAAAATCCACGACCACTCAAACTTCTTCGCCCGCCACGTAATTATCACTACATTACGTTCATCTGCCTCTCTCCGCTATCGCGATCGTTACCTATTATTACCGTCACTGGAACAAGAATCATTTTATTCCATTCGAAAAGGTAGCCGCGTTCTTTTGAAACACCACTAAACCAGCGAGCATTTCAACGCCCGGACAAATTGTATTAAAAAGCGAAAAGAGAGGAAGCGCACGCGAAAGGATCAACTTCCTCCGGCTAATTAGTCGTTTTTCATCTACCGATGAGATAACGCGCTCGCGAATAAACGAGCCGTTCTCACGTGTAACAAGTTTTACGATTCTTTACTCGCGATTCGCGAGAGATTCGCGTTTCACCCTTGTTATCCGTCGAACGTCTCGTCTGTCTTCCCGCCTCTTCCCCTGCCTCTGGCTGATTTTCTAACTGCAGCAAAGTCCGATACCGAAGTGACCCCTCTCTCGCCTGACACACGCTGAACCGCAATTCCATAAGCAGCCACTTCGTCCAATTTGCGGAGTGTGCAAATTGTTAGGAGAGGGTATGGCTTACCTGAGAGCGGCGCGAGGATTATCAGAACATCAAACAACTTCAATATACCGATTTCAATTCGTGACGCGAAGATAAACGAGACCGAAGTTCCCTCGGATGAAGTGGAGCTGCCAATTCACATTTCCAATTATACGAGCATTCCTCGTTCGAAACGATGCATTGTTAATACGACAACCGACGTGTAACACAAGCGCGCACGGACGTGATATTTATGGCGCACAACTATGTATCATGGCTATCTGACATTGCCCAATTTTTGTACTTTTTCGAGAGAAAACGAAACATCACGCAAGTACTATAAAATGCAAAACGTATACATTTATGCAGCACATTTTACATAAAATCCTTCGAGGTTCCTTTTTTTTCCCCGCCGAGTTACTCCGAAATTCTTCGAGCCAGGCATAATCGAAACGCTTGATACCTCCGCGTGACGCGATCATTCATTTATTCTAACGCGCACGAATCGCTAATTGGTTGGTCATTTAAATCGCTTAAGCGAGTGATTTAAACGATGCACAGGTGGGAAGGAGTCTTTACCGGAGATTAAACCGGCAAGATGGACATCGACCGTGCCCGAGCGAAAAGCAAAGGAAAAAGACAGAGAGGGAGAGAGGTGGATTGAAAAAAAAAAGAACCATCAAAGGGGAGCCTCTGTCCAAAGGAATTTTTACTCTCATCGTGGACATTCAGAAATATACGCGCATCTCTGGCAAAGCATGCTCGATGTACGTATGTGGTATACACACGGTTGACCTAACGTAATCCTGTTCTCATCTCCCTTTTCTCTATGCCTCGTTCCAGTCCGCGGGACGCCCGTGTGTATGCACTACTTCGCGGCTGGATTATCATGAGAACGTGCGGAATGACATTACGACGTTAAACATTTTTCAGGGACCTCGTGTGAAACTTGTCTTGTTGTCACACGCAGCGAGCAAAAAGGCGAAAACGGCAATGAGAAGTGCATTGAAAGCGTCGCAAACAATAAACGAGTGTGCTTGCCTGCGTTAACGTTATCGTTCTGTAATTAAATTACGATTAATTTCAATCTACCGCGCGAACCGATCGCGTGCGATTATTGGATTAAAATCTAGTTTGACAAAATTTCTTATTCAGACACACCCTATAAACGCGCAAACATTACGTAAAATAACATTTCGCGTACACAGTACAGTTCTTTTCGTACCGGATTATAATAAATGTAAATATCACATTAATTGCCTGCTAATTAGACAATGCATAATATTGAATATTGATTGTAGCCGGTTATCTAGAGATCGTTTATCCAGGCACCAATTACCTGATCTCCCGATTGCGCAGACATTGATTTCCTGACCCTTGATTATCAGAGCGTGTAATCAGAAATTCTTGTACTCATGAATCGAAAACAGTTTCGCCTCCATAACTGAATATTTATCTCATTAGCATACACAATAAAGCGCGCCAACGGATAATAATGAAAGTACGCATATATATTATATATTCCATTTAAAAAAAAAAAAGAAGGAACGCGCCCTTGAAAATAAAAGGTGGAAAGAAAAAGGAACGAATGGAAGAGATAAAACAAATCGATTGTATTGCCACGTTCTTACGCTTTCATATCTCCTATGGCTGCGAGAGAAATAATGAACTCTATTCATTATTCCACTTTACATTTAAAGTGGGTGTACTTTAATCAAGATTTGAACTTCTCCTCTCGAGATCCGAGTCACTGATTGAAATTCAATTTTGCGCTTTTTCGTGTGGTAATTTCTATTACTTTTCCATTACTTCCTAACCCAAGACACATTTGACTTAATTAAGAGGAACTGAAGATGTAACTAAAGTAACGATGTCATTCCGCATACCTTCGTGCGATTTGTGAAAGTTTCACCAGCTAAATACTAATGAGATTCCATTTGCATCGAATGAGCAATCTCTCAAATAGTTTCAACGATTGCGACACATCGATTACGGATTTCGTCACTGAGAAAGATGCCTCACGCGATGTCGCGGATCATCCTCGAGTTCGATACGCAGTTTGCAGTTAAATACAGCGAGTAAACGAAGCTGGAGGGTTAATCAGATGTTCGATACTTTCTTTTTACGCGCCATTAGGATGCAAAGAGAGGAAAATGTAACTGAGAATGAAACGGCGGTACTTTATTAGGGCGGTCCGCAGCGATGCTACTTCATTAACGTTTCGGCAAAGTTGGCCTTTCGCAAGTGTCGGAGAAAGCCATGTTTCTTTCCACCGCGGGGAGAAAGGAACGAGAAGCGATGGGAATGGAGAAGAAGGCTGCGGGAGTTGCGCGTATACCAGCGTCAGGAAAAGAAATCTTATCGTTGAATCGCGGAAAGGAACAGAGGCGGAATGGGGGGAAGCGAAGACAGGGGAGGAAACGAAAGATTATTAATGGCTGTTTCTACGAAAACCATAAATTTCTTCCACGCACGGTATACCTTATCAAATATCCAAGATTTCTCTGATTACTTTCTCGTGCTAGATACGTTGGTACTATGTACCAGGTATGCTTAGGTATACGGGTGAGCCGGAGTGGAACTATGGATTTGTGTATCATTATTTAAAATACTTCACCTTCCCTCGTGTTCAGAGTCTGACGGAGCATTTTTCGGTAGAAGTACACCATCTTTCCAGAAATAATATCGAAAAGGTGAGAGTAATCATCGAGACGAGGGAATAATAAAATGTTTACATCGAGACGAAAACTGATATCTAAACATAGCCGACTTCGTTTCGCATTCACGTGAACTTTTACAACGTTGATGCGCGACTTTGGACAAAACTAAAAGCGAAGTGTCGCGCGTCGCGAGAAGAGCACGTCTCGTCGCCAGATTTAGCCGTCGTAAATGAGGGCCACGTTTGCATCGAAGATTCGCAATCGTTTGCCAAAAGGAAATTTTCGAGGAAAGTAGGATGGCGTCTTCTCGGATGGATTCTAAAGACGGCCATTCTCGATCAATTACAGACGGTTGGTGTCGCGTAAGGTATAATGTCTGCCGTTCCACCCTTTCTTCCAACCCCTGTGGCCCTTGATATAACCTTTCTGGAATAAGAGAATCTCATTCGCCGCTTTTGATATTTCATGGAAACGCGTTCGATCGGCCGGCAGCTAGGCGGGACACGAGTTGGAAAGAGGAAAGGAGCTGGGAACGAACGGTTCGCGAAAGAGCTGTGACGGGGTCGGATAAGGGATAGGTGTATCGATTGAACATTTGCTCAAATATTTAAACGCTATTACCGCTGGTCTGCGTACAGTTATACTATACGACGAGCGCTCGCTCGGCTGTGCCGCTTTTGCCTGGAATACTTGAAGCTACTAACACGCCCGCTCGTGGCGTGTTCCTCGCGCACCGCGTCCCTGTAACAATCACGCGCGGTGTTACCCCGAGAGCATACAATCCAAGACGGCGCGACACTTCGAATACCTGATTATTCGATGTTTGTCTTATACGTTAATACCAATTGCAGCGACGAACGACGGAGCTCGAACGAGGGCAGCCCTTCTGCTCCAAAGAATGACGATCGATAGACGTGAAATCGATCGTCTCTATTTCAAGATTAAACACCGTCGAAAAATTTTCTACTCTCTGACATTTACGATTGAGACAGCTAATAAGTGGACGAATAAATCGCGTTTAAAATCCGGCATGGAAATACCCTGGAACGGACGGAATGCTGTATTCATCTGTTACGATTTAATGTGCCCGCGGTGGGTTTTTCGAATAAACTTTTCTTGAATTCTCTGGCAGTGTTCGCTTGCACAGTCCCCGGCTCGTACCGCGAAAGAGCAACAGAACAAATGAATAGACGCATAGTGGCGCTGATTGTATCGCGGGTACCGTAATTGGCTACGCGGTCCCTATGCCTGGAATGTTGATTGGCGAGATACGCGGCCGAGGCGTTGAACAAATCGAACCTTCCGGATTGAACCAATAAATACGAAAGTATGCTTCGGAACGAGATGTAGTAAGTATCACTTGTACGAAGGCCGATGCATTCGCGAGCAAGTACGTGTACCGTAGGGGCCTCGTTGCACGCGTGCACGTACGCCTACAGGAACATGTGCGTCCTGCATCGGGAAGGAAAAAGGAGCAGATGACGACCGGACCACCGTGCTCTGAGAGAGGAGACGTATTTTTATTGCGTTCCTTTCCCTTTTGCGATCATTTGCGTGCAACCGTAACACCGTACTCAGCAAGAAAAATTTCATCCGACGTATTTTGACGCGCGCTCCGATATTTCTTATCGCTTATCGGTCGATATCATTTTCTACGCGAAACGTAAAAAAAAAGAGAGTAAAATAATCAATTTCTTTTATTATACTCTTGGATCACCAACTATTAATAAATTTCGATAATTCTGCTGGTTACTCTATCGATCGTAGTCCCACTAATTTCGTTAAATGGTCGAGCGTCAAGTATTATTTCTGTAGCTACGGAATAATAATAAATAGCAGACGGCAAAGTTTTCAAATTGTTAGAGCGAAACCCGCCAAGTCAATTATAATACTTTGAACGGAACGGCACTTAATCCATCGGCGATGGGATTAAATTAAAATTTGGAAACTAATAGCGGGTGCGGGGGTTAGCGCGAAACGCGGCGTACGCGCTCGTAAATTTTCGGCCACGGTTGAATCGTAATTACTAGGTAATTTACAGTGGCTGCGAAAGCTAGCCCTTTGTCATTCAAATTCGATGGGTGCCGCAATTTGTTTACGCGGTGACTTCACCAATGGATTAAGAACCGCTGGCCATAAACCTAATAACGCAGGGAGCCTGCGTACCACGCATGAACGAGAGGTCGCAGTGTCAAGGAACGAATGCGAGCAGAGCACGAGGCAGCGGACTTACGCCCGCGATAAACCTCGCTCGCGGTTACCAATATCGAACGGCCGTTTTTTCCGGAGCGCATTCGGCTCGACGCGCGGCTAATTAACGCGCGCGCGGATACCGCTGGAAAGACTTTGTCGTAACGTACGAATCGTTAACGACCACAACCATATTCGAGCCCATTCGTACTCGATTAATGCGACTAGGCTTTACGGTCGTGAGGATGATACAACGCATCGTCGGCACAATGAACCAGCAACAATGATTTCAGTCGTGTAATTCGTGTCTCGCTCATAATCGGGTTTTAGTTGATAGATTGATTATTAACGCAGCGAGTATCGAGCACAAAAGCCGCGCGATTTAACGTAATTTTTCGTTGCATATCGATTCTTCGCTGAATGCTAGTGATTTGTCTTTGTCTCGCGCAGCAAATTTACGGTAAAGTTGTTGCTTTTGGTCAACACCGCCGTCCAGGATACGAAAACCTTGTATCCGTTCTATTCTATATTTTAAAAAACGCTTGAAAACGATTCCTTATTTTCTCGTATGCATCGATGCGCGACATAGATAAACCATGAATATGAAATAACTTTTGTTTAAGCTTTGCGCCAGACGCGCTTGCATATGCGATTTCATTGTTTATTTTGGAAATCTGCTTTATTAGTCAGAAAATATCGGACCGCAGATAATGCTTCGACACACTTTAAATTTTATCGGTAAAGTGACTAATACCGTTGAGTCGTAAAAAAAAACGATACGTTTAAATGTCGAATATGTGAACACGATCACGGTAAAAAAAAACACACACACATACTAATTGATGATAACACGTATCGATATGAAAGAAAGCCCTACAGAGAACATGGGAATTTGGTGAAAAATGCACGACTAATTGAACGTTATGCATGCGAAATTGATAGCGTTCAATGTGGGTTCTTTGGGAAACGAAATACGTTGCGCATTCACGAGTAATGTCGCCTGTTTTTCAGCGAAAATTTGTGAAATACCGTTTTTAATTACCACTGTCCGAGAGTACGACGCGCTTTTTTCAAATTCATTTGTATTTTTTTTTTTTTAACGCAAAACCTCGGTCATCCTGGACAACTATGTATTGGAAAAAATATGTAATTACAAGTAAAGTACGGTAATTCGTTTTGTATCTCCGCTTGACGTCAGTCGCGATGCGATTAATGGAAAAGCGTACACTGGAAATCCTTACGGTTCGACGAATTTAAAGCATCTTTATCGCTACGTGATTCATCTTAAGTATATTAAATACGTTGTAGTAACAAATACGCGAGCTACAAGGAAAAAGTTGACAAAGCGTACGGGGTACGTGTTTTCCCGAGTAAGATATAATGAATACGTCGTAGAACGTATGCTATAACCATAGCACGGTTCGTCTTATCGCGAGCGGTGGTTAATGTAACGAAATAATGAATCAGAGGATTATCTACACCCTCGAGGTGTGTCTTGCAAGGGTTATGAGTTTTCCACGCTATCTTCACCTCTGAAATACCTTTGACTCGTATATTCGTTTGGTAATCCGACAATTCGTATCAAATTGTTGGTATTAATCGTAAATATGCCCGCAATAAACGTATAACGTACAAGCAGCAGAGAAAAAAAAAAGAAATCTTCAACAGGCGAGAAGCGAGAGCGAGAGAATAAAAATAAATTCCGGGAGAATAGCAAAGTTCATCGAATTTCGCGTAATTCATCAGAGAGGATCGCGAGCAACCCGTTCCTTTTAAAGCGATAATAATCAGGCAGCGATGGAGTAAATTTGCGTGGCAATAAAAGAAAAAGAAGCCGAGTGGACTTACCGGTGTTGTGTAAGGTTGACAAGCGAGCCTGATGCCGTCGTGCCTGAGCTTCTCCTGCAGCAGCATCCGGAGTTGCATCCTCGGGATTCTGACGAGCTCCGCCTTCCCCTCCTCGTACTCGTCCGCGAACTTGGTTAACTCTTGACCACCGCTCGAGGAGCTCGCAGTCGGCGAGGCCCTTTGGGCCTCCTTGTCGCTGAGCGGCCGCTCGGAGGAGGTCCTGGACGATTTCGAGCTGACATTGTCGCACAAGCAGTCGTTGCTCTCCTCGAGGGTGAAGTAAACGCTCGCGGCACCCTCCTCCCTGAGGGTTTTCACCGATTGGAGGAGTCGAGCGCGGTGAGTCTGGTTGAAGACACCGATCGCGTCGAGATCGGGATCGCCGATTTGCTTGCAGATCTCAAGGTCGTCGTAGCCATTGTCGATGAACGACTCGGAGTACTGACCCAAGTGGAGCGAGCGCAGCCACTCGACCACGATGTTGCTGGCCATCGTCATGTCTGTCGGTAGCGAGGAGTGCGAGGGCCTTATCGCGCGCCCCCGCCGCTCTCTTCTCGTCTGCCCCTGTCCCCCTTAGGCCGTTCCTTCCGATCTGGTCTCGGTCTGTCCTTCTCTCCGCCAGCTTACGCGCTCCGTCTCGAAACTACGCGCCGCGACATCTTCGAAAGAATGCGGATCGACGTCTTCGCGAGAGCCGACTCGCGCCGCTAGTAGGATATGTATTCGCTATCGAGCCGGCCGAAACGATCGCGGGCCCGATTGGTTTTTCTTGTAACGGCCGCGGTGGCTCGATTAACGGCTCCTTCGAGAATACCGATCCGATGCTGGACGACGGCCGCGGGGGTACTGGTGCACTGGTCACGTTCGATCTTCAACGTGCGGTGCCCCGGCTCATTACGAGGCGCGGACGATCGAACTGCTCCGACGCGCGTCGATACGATCTCCTCTCGAGAACGCCTTCTCTTCTCTTCTTTTCTCTTCTCTTCTCTTTAAACCGCTCCAACCGTTCCAACTACCGGCCGCGCGGCTAACTATTTAAAAGAAAAACCCCGGTTAATTGTACTCCGTGTCCCCGCCGCCGCTTCGATCTATTTCACGAACCGCTCTTCGCACGAAAAAATCCCCCCGCGATCCGATCTACTGCTGCTCCTGCACGTGCCACCACCACTTTAAATTACAATTACGATCGTTACTCGGATACCCGATTTACTCCCGTTCCAATCGTTAATCTACCGGCATAGGCGTGTATCCCGTCACCGCACTGTATCAACTTTCAACGATTACCTTCGATCGCACCACTTTTGTTCAACTTCGCACCCTTTCCTCTTATCGCGCATACGTTTCACACGGGACACGTCAAACGGGCATTATCGTTTCGATCGAACAGCAATTCTCTTCCCTACGTAATAAGTTTACCGTTACGATTTCGAGGTCCTTTATTGCGATCGTTCCTTCTTAACCTTGGTAATCTCGCTCAGACACTGTTCCGCGTTTAAATGCCGTTTAAATGCCAACGCTCGTTCGTGCTTCGTTCCGCGAGGGACAAACAATATCGATAAACGATAATAAACGGGCGAACTCGATGGAACGACGAACGAGGCGCAGAGTGCTTACGGGTAATAAAACGCGATTATTAATTTATCGAAATTCCATTGGCGTAGCTCGCGGTATAGAGAAATTCGGTACCGGCGTTAAGATCGTAGTCGCACGAGTTCCCGAACAATGGGCGACTGGTGGTTAATACACGAGTGACAGAGGACGACCTAAGCCGCAGGAAGAAGCAGCGATCGCTGGATCGTCGTTCGTGCCGGTATTGAAAGGGTAACCTTGAAAACTCCCTTGAAAGAGGAAAGGCCGACACGGCGGAAAGCACGCGGTCCAACAACGAAACAACGAGCCCCGTTGTACGGCTTTATCGCGCGCTGCTTCCCCTCACTGGATCGAGAACATATCGGGTAGAATTAACCGAACTCTTGGTTTCACTGAACTCGCGCCGCTCATAATCGCGATAAGGAAAGCGTCATCGGTGCTCGACGGAACACGCGGGACGCACCACTAAACACACAACACTACCGCGACGCGGCACACGGCTCGACTGACACGAGAAACTCGCCAGAGGGAGCACCGCTCGTCTCCTCGTCTCGTCCCACCACCGCACGACCGACGTTCCCCCCCCCTCCACAACAGTTTCCATCCCCACCAGCAACGATAGGAGCAACTTGGTCCGGCGAGATCCTGTTGATGCGCTCCTGCGCCGCCAGGATGCAACAGCCGCATCCTTCGTCTTCTATTTCCTCTCTTTCCTCGCTTTTCTCTTCGGCTTCTTCGTCTCTCTCTCTCTCTCTCTCGCTCTCTTCCTTTGGAGTTCGACACGAGTACATTACACGGCGAAAGCAGAAGCTGTGTCATGAAATGTATGACTTCGGGACGTTTTAAAGTAACCGCAAGTATTCCGACTCTACGTGCTTCGCGTGTTTTTTTCTTCTTCCCCAAGCAAAGTTCTATGCATTCTTACGATTTCGTAACCTTGTACGCGAATAAAATAGAGGCTATTGTTCCAAGTTAACGAGGCCGGTGAACAAATAGAGCGGTAAGTTGATTTCAAGTAGCGATGTTCGTGCCATGCACACGCCCTGAACGCATTACGCTTCGGAGAAGGAGAGTTAGCATCGATGACTATCTCCGAACATCGCGATCAGGCTCTTTGTTAGAATTGCGGCGTTTAGAAATGAACGTCTAACAGAAATGGTATATAAGGCTCGCGACCCGCGAGGCCAATAATCTGTAACACTCTGCCACTTAAATGGCTCGCACGCTGCCTATTATATTACGTTCAAACGAAATTAAATTGCACCATCCAGCGAATGAGATAGAAAAGACCCATTGTCCAACGCTCGTATACATAGGTCTGTTTATCAGTAACAGATCAAAAATTACTTCACATGTGTATATACATATATACATTAGCAGCACGTTAAATACGAAATAAGTATACTCGTATACATCCAGATTACTTTCATTTTCTATTATTTATACGGTCTTTGTCTGAATCCCAAATATAATATACGCTGGTAATTACAACGCTGATAACCTAATTCCTTGAAATTCAAATAGAGACAATTTGATTGCACGATGGTTTTAAACGCAAGCGCAAAATTGTCAATTTTTCCGAACGTTACTTTATATGTGGAATCCGCTGGCTAGTAAAGGCTCTTTGAAAAATCACATTTTCGAGCGTCGGTTCTGATTAATATCGTTTCTGCGCTCGTTTCAGTTTCAGCTACCTAACCAGATTAAACCTTAACTAGATTGTAGCCTTGAAGACACAATGGAATGAACAAAATTCTATTCATATATTTTCAGGAAATACAGACTTAATTATTTCTATGATTAAATCGATTAAATTTGATTCTGTATTTAGGAAAATTCTATCGTGCGACATTTTGCTTTACAATTTCTAATACGTTATTATATTAGCAAAGATTTACATTATGTACATCAGTTCTGGATATACCAATTAATGATTCCGCGCTCTTGTTCAGATGACCAATCCCTTGCATTCACGGCATCGTGTTCTAATGACAAGTGACAATACTAGATGCAGAGAACTTTCCTACCGGTTATCGGCGGTATTTATGTGAGTAAAGATGGAATTAATTGAATGATCCGCATGGACATCCTGTCCTGCTATGACGCCAAAGCAGGGAGTGACAAGTAGCTCTCAATAACGTGATATGACATCGCGTGCCATGGACACGAAGGACCCCCTCAATGCAGACCTCGCTATTTCCTCGCTTTGGTCGAGTAATTTGCTTTTGGACCTGGGATGAGATTGAAAGACGAGTCACCTGTCAATATATTAACTCGTTTCCGCAATATGGGAAATTACTAGGGGACAGACAATGGATTTACGTCGTGTGATACCTTCGATGTATACGATTATACAACCATCACGCCTACCTAATCCATTAAAAAAAGTTTAGCCCACTGGCGCCCAATATAAATAGTAATATTCTTCGAATATTTACATATCAGATATTAAACCTGATATTTATATACGTTAGCAACTGTTTGTTTAATTAATTTTCAAATTATTTCCTATACAGCGCTGCTTACTCATATTTGCACATTCCACGTGTATATGGTACTGGTTTTATTTGAAAATAAATTTAAGTTGATTTGGCTATCTGTCGTTCTGTCCTATAATTCCTACGCGAATACCAATCTATTGTTTGCGAGTACGAAGTGACGTGATGTTTACGGTGTGTTTTACTGTTTCAAAACAACCAATAAACGCGACTTGTTCCCATGTGGCGTGGCTCGAAAACGCCCGTATTGCTGCAACCAGATCTACTATCTTGCGTATACGATGCAGTAATATTCGGTGCCCTTAAAAATAATTGAATTTTTGTGCCCCCGTTACACTTTCCGCTACAATATCCGTTACAAACACATCGATCGATAGGAATGAGTTATAACTGTGCAGATATTTTAATAACTTTTTCCAAGTAAAAAATTGTACCGTTCATTTTGGGAACAATATACATGTTTAATTAAGAAGAACCATTTATTATTGACTAAAACCTGTTTTTTCTTTATTATTGCCTCGATTTCTACTCGTTTTCAATAATAAATGCTTATGTGGCTAAATACATTAATCATTTTTATATAATTATATTCGAATTTACACAACTTCGAATTGTTCAAGCCTTTTTATCGAATTCCTTTGGATAGCTATACTGTTGCTGCAGTTAGTGACATCTATTGGTCGAAAGATCTGAGTGTCAGAGCTGTAGGACCTTCCTGATAACAAGTTACATTCGTATCGATCAATGTGAAAATTTGAATTCATAGCATCATTCAGAATGCGATTTTGGTATTGGCACGAACTCTGATATCAGTGGTTTCGATTACAATTGAAACATTGAAATGGAAAAATGTTCACTATTTATTCACCCTCGTTGCACTCACCTGATATATATTGAAATGTTAACTTGAGCAACGTTTTTTTAATCAATGTACAAACCTCATCAAGTATTATAAAACCCACCGCAAGTCATTAGTTGTTTATACCAGCAGATGCGACTACAGTTCTTTCTGCGAGGCTCAGTATCTTTCCGAAACGCAAACCCGCGCGTATAATTTCCATTCTTTGAGTGCTCGATAAATATTTTAATCGCAACAGTAACATATTTCCCTCTCAAACTCATGCGATCCGCAGCACGCATGAATTTCATCGATATCAAAGTTTTAATTTTTCATTGGGGAAATACAGAGTATCCGATAAACTGGTTCCAGAAATTTTCGGAACGTATGAAATTCACCGACAGCAATGAGGGATCCTTTAATTAGAATTGAAAATCAATACTTTGAAGGTTGAAACGCTGAAATGTATTTTCACTTTTGCAAAAAGAATTTCATATTACGTGCCTTTTGCAATTCCACGGGATATTCATATCTTTCGTCTGTGAACTGGTGCGCATTTTCAAATATATCCTGGCTTTCCATATCCTGAAAAGTACGAAGGTATTACCCACTTACCCACTAATCAGACGCGAACGTTCTGCTGGACCGTCAATAAAATAATCGGAAACGTTTCATAAATCTTGCACAGTGACATTATTTTCTAAAGAGCTGGTTCACCGTCTGGGGAAACCGTCTCTCTCTTAAGTGTGTAAATAATTAAAGTCTCGAAGGGAAGTGATTGAGAATATCGCCAATCGAAGCAAAGTTAGAAAACCAGTTAGTATTCCACTACCTACACAAGGTCTCTAATAAATGGGCTTTCTTAAGGAAAAGTTAATCGACCGTTTACTGTTAGACAATTTCTTACAGCTAAGCGTCGTTAAATTGTCCACCGCAGACAGTTTAAATTCTTTGATTTATTACCTTGCAATTTACAAGACGCGGGTATATCTTATTTATTTTTCCTACGCGCACCTCATTTCTACCAGTGTGCTTTATTTATCTGCGCTCTGTTCGAAAATGTGAATAGCATTCCGCATAAAAAAAACATATTGTGGATATTTTTTTAGGCAAAAAAAAGATAAATATTAATGACTTGTCGCGGAGAGCGAACCAAATTAAAATTTATAATATATTTTTTTTATGTCAGGGTCACAATAATAACCACGCTGGTATCATCGGATATTCGCCTAGCTTTTTCCGCTGTTTACATGATTAATAATTTAAAAATATCGGGGAACCCATGTATCGACACAATCAATTACGACATTTTACGCAAGGCAATTTATCCGCAAAGAATATCCATAAATTTCATCCGTCAGTTTTCGAGACTCGCAGACTCAATTTGTAATCACAAGTTTCAGAAGCTCGATTCTACATCTTGCTAATTTGGTCATCTTTCTAATTTGATTTTGCGAAACCACAGGTTCTATCACTTTCGCATAGAGTATCGGTGCGAGCTCGAAGCATATGCAAAAAATCAATGAGAAGCATTCCGAAAGTGTCTTTCGCCGGGCGTTTGTCAAGGCCTCGATGGGTTCTGGCACGGAATAATAGGGACGTCGAAAGAGTCGGCGTTAACCGGCGATTTGTCAGGCTGCGAAGTAGAAAACAACGGCGTTTAGCGATGCCGCGAAACAGCGATCGTAAATAGCGGGTTCGCGGACCGGTATAAAAGTTGAGTGAGTAGCTACGGCTTAAGCCAGTGGCCGATTACAAAAAGCTGGTGGACACCGTCGGATAAACGTTACGCGCGTATATCATCCCCGTTAACTACCGATATAAAGTGGAAGCAAAAATTGGGAACCGCGGAACCCGCGGGGCGCTGCCCCGTAGCTGCAATTAAATGCACGGACGGGCTAGTGCGTTCCACGGGCGTGATTCACCGCTCCTAGACGAATCGTTTTCATTTCGTGTCATTAACACTTTACACGGAGCACAGCGCTCGCTGTCCCAGATTACGCTCGTTACCGTAACAATTTTTCAGTTTCGTTCTGCTACATTACGTATTATTTCGAATCGCGTCTGGGCTGCCGCGCGTAACTTCGCCCGCGGTTACGGGTAAACGTTCGCGGTTTAAGGGGCTCGACACTGTTAAGAAAACGTATTTCAGATCGTGCACGTTTTATAATCAGCGCACCGTGTTAGTCTTGCGATGCGGTAGAAAGAGGCTTTTGCGAATACATCCCCTGTTCGAGCATTATTCGTTCGCTTTTCCAGCATTGAGTATTCAATAATTCTTCCCGCTGTATTGTATGCGCAGCCTGCTAAAATCAAGAATTTGTAATAATGGAAAAGCACGTCTTTGAAAACACTGCATAAATTAATATGGTAATAACATTGCAGTTTGTATGGGTAGAGATGTGCAGGTAATATACTCGTGTGCCCGTGAAATAAATTGGTTAGCAATTAATTTTGGTTCCCGTTAAAATCGTTGGGCGCAATGATTGTTATACGAAAATCTGCTAAGGATAGAAGAAAGTAGGACCTCCTGTCTTCTCCAGTCCAGTTTAAATACTGGGGGTACTAATGACGCTTTGGAATCTCTGTAATTAAGCAAGGTTCTTGCGAATAAATTTACAGTGCCCTTAAATCCTTCGCGTTAGATAAACGTTTACAATTAGCTTCCACGTAGCGCGCATTTAAAATTGTCAATTCATGGCAAGTCCTAAGCAGTAACGCAACATGCCATAATAATCGCACGCCAATGACAAAGTAACGCTTTTCGAACTTTATACGTGTACTCTCATTAACGGATTTCGTTCGCGAACCGCAATCGATAGATTCCCGCGAAAGAAGGTCTTGCTTGAAATTATTAATTAAATGACATGGCGAGGATATTAGGACACTCTGTGTCAGCCACGATATAATTATCCGATATTGTTCACTGTTATAAATGCAGCTGCCCGTGCTTTGTCGTGGCTAATGATCGGGTTGGCGTTTATTGCATTATTGCGCATCTGTATCAACTTGATGACGGTGAGTTGGTTTTGTATTTTATCGATTCAAACCGCGGAATTCGGGCGGCACGGGTTGCACTGCTCAAGATACATCATCAGGTGATTTAACTTCGTTCTCCTTCGTCGAAGAAGAATATCTTGCGGTCAATGTATGGCAAGGAAAAACGCAGAATGTTGAATTACAGCTGGAGCAACTTTTTCGTTGAAACACGAATAAAATTGTTACAGTGGCTTATTTATTTCTTACATATCGATGATTAACAAGTGTTACGCGTTACAACGTTTACGTGGCAAGAATTGTATTAGAATCACCGATTACGTGATCGAAACGCTTTTTCGTATTATCGTTCTCCGAATTTCTTACACGAGAACCCGCAGTTAGGTACAAAGTTCCACCTGATTCCCTAGATAGTAACAGTGCTACGATCCTGACTTAGATGAGCAACTTCTTCGATGGTACCGGATACGAATATCCATTGTCCTGCTCAAGTTGAACACTGGTAGATGGCACATTGTAGGAAGTGTCCGATCCCAGATCGTGCGACGACGACACCGATCCGACAGAGAAATCCGTGGCGTGTCCACTGCCATGGACAACGGAGCTGGGTGCTCCGTACGAGCTACTGGGCAGACTGAACTGACCCGCCGAGGGTCCAGCGGAGAGTCCACTTTCAGGAGCGTAGCCAGATGGGACTTTGTAGCCAGTCGATGTGAACGAAACGCTAGCTGAGGGCACAGTGTTGACAGCGACGCTTGGTACACCGTAAGAGGTGCTAGGAACGCTTACGTGTCCCACGCTGACTCCATTGCTCACGCTGGACCCGACTGAGACTTGTTGCGATGAAACGGGTGCGCTATAAACTGGCACCGATGGGAGACTAGGGACTCCATAGGACGAGGATGGTAGCGAAACAGAACCGCTATAACTTGGAGCAGATACATGACCCGAGTAAGATGGAAGGGACGCTGCGACGGGGACGCTGTAAGACGGGACTTGCGCCGAAACAGAGTGGGTGTAGGATGGAACTGATAACGAAACAGAAGGGGTGTAAGATGGAACTGGCACAGAAACAGAGGGGCTGTAGGATGGGACTGGAACAGCGACGTTGTAAGAGGGAGCTGTCGCTAAGCTAGGAACGCCGTAACTGGACGAGGGTATAGAGCTGGAATACGACGGAACGGACTGGACATCGTAAGTTGGAGCGGAAACAGAAGAGACTGGATACGGTTTCTTAATGACCGATACAGAAGGCAGGGGTGGTGGTAGGTATTGCGATCTGGACAGAGCTCCCTGTGATTCGAAAGTAACCTGGGACGTTACTCCTCCAGATTCGTCAGGGCCGTGCGAGTTCTCATTACTTCCGATGAGACCACGTTTCTCGAGCCTCTTTACGGATGCACTCGCGCTGGCGGCGATCAACGAAGCGACGATCAAAGAAGCCTAGAAATAATATATTAGCCGTGAAAAACTGTGAAATTAAGCGTAGAATAGGTAACTAGGACGTAGAGACTGCGTTACGATTGTCTTTTGGGCAATCGATGAATGTGATTTGTGAAAATGATTATTTTATCGGTGAATGAAGTCGAGGAAGATCTGTTACTTACTACGATGGCTCTCATGCTGTTCGTGGATTAAGGAATAGAATCGAAATGTGACTAAAACGAAAGGTTGGACGGTTTTTATACAGCGTGGCCCCACACTCCTTTCACTGAGAAAATGCAGGAACCCCCAAACTTCTCTACTAACGTGAAACACCTCACTACATCGCGTATATATTTAGAAGGCGTTCAGAAATTGGTACGTTCAAAACTGTGTTGTTCTATCGCCAAATTTTACTCGACGAAAAAAAGTACGTATCATGAATTATAATCCTTTGAAACACTTCCGCACGATTTTACAGTTTACAATCGAGCCGCCTTCCATAAACTCGGCAGCCACATATTATATACAAAACAATCAATGTCATCAATGATGACGTACTGTTTCCAATAACCGGAAATGTCACGTGCAAGTGACATAATTACTCCAACAATTCAATCGCAATGTCAACTCATTCGTAAGAGAAATAGACGCGTTTATTATTATCGTCCGCCTTTTAAAATCTATAAATGTACCACGGTTTACGACTTGAAATGCAACGGAGTACGCGCACCTTAACGCATTTTATAACAATAAAAACGATGGTGTAGTCGTACATTCGATCATTCCAGCTACTCGTACTTTCATAAATGTAAATGCGCACGGTCCTTTGGTTTTACTTCTTCCATTAATAACCGAACGAACTTACTAACTTGGTTAAATGACAAAATCATGTTAATCTATTTGAAACCGCACACGAATCCCGGGATATATAAGAATACTCGTTTCAGTGAGGTATGCAAATCGAGCGCAGAAAGTTCCACGCTCAGATATATTCACCGCGGCCGATTTCGGTGTGTCGATTTGTTATATAAACGTAAAAGCCATAAAAACCAATGACATCGCTCTCGCCATCGTCCGGTATTTATGACGGAGTCAAAGGAGCAAGATGTACAAATTTTTCGGCAACTGAGCTGGTTCTCGCACACGTGTCCGTTCGAGACTGAGAGAGGCGTTCGCGCGAGTTACCTAATGTCTCTCGAACAGTGTTCGAGCCTCGCTCGGATTAGGTAAGCGCGCCCTCGGATTCAAATCTGAACGATGCTCTAGGTTCGCGTTCCGTTAATGTATTTCGCTAATTGGCCAATTACGCCTTAAAAGTCGCTTTCATTATCCACGGTTTAATGTCTGTAATTATGTAACGCCGCGGATGAAATTATCCTCATCCCGTCACTCTCTCCCCGTTCATTCTGTTCGACTGAGTTAATACGCGTTTCGATAGTTCGATGCAATTATCCGTAGCGAGTCACGTTATACGGAGTAGTTTTATGAATCGACGTCTTCTTCTCTCTCGTCTACCCGCGTAGATGTTTATAAAAGTGTCCGTGATCAACTGGCACGGTTTACCTGTTCGTCGAGAGCGATACGCATTTTCAATCTACGTCCGACTAAACTGCTCTGTCAATTGTATAAGCACGTTCAACTCCACTTGGTGATTGATGCTTATCGAGCCGATACTACGTCAGCCTAGGTTATCGAATCTGTAGTACTCACATTTGACAATGTATCTCACGGTGTCACTCGCTATCGTTCCAAACTATTGATTTTCTGGAGAACGTGGACGATTGAATTTCAACCAATCGCCGGCCACGCCGGAAATCGGAACGCGGCTCTCGCGATCGTTTCTATTTAAATTAGGGACTGGAATAAGGCGAAAACTGCGTGGAACGTATGAATTAAAACGGAGCGCGATTCATCTCGAAATAATGGGACATCAACGAAAGAAAAGAGCAAACCCTTCAACCCTATCTTAATACGATTTTCTAATTAGCGCCATCCAAGGAATTCCCGTTTACTACGAGTCTTACGGAGATTTATTTCCACCATTCTATATTCAGGTATTCACGGATGAACGTCCGCGGAGGAGAGGAGAAGAGAAAAGGGAGCGAAAAAAAAAGGAAAAAGGAAAACGAAGAACGGCGGAAAGTAAATTGAGACATATTCCCATAGAAATGTGCAAAGCACGGTCGACGCAAAAAGGGAGCTAATGTCAGAGATTAGGGGTAATCCGTTCTGGCTGGCAATCGTCGAAGAGGACCCTCGTTCGCAGCTTCGATCTAGATACTGCACTGGCGCTGCCACTTTTTTACTTTCCTACCCCTTTCCCGTCTTTTTCTAGACAGGGTATATTAGAAGGAATTATGGGGAGCGTTTCGAGTGACACAGTCATTAAGACTACGCGAGCTTTTAAGTGGCCGGTGCCAACGGTAATTACACTAATTACAGAGTCGTTAAGATTCTTTATAAATACTGTGCACTTTTGTTTCCAACCAACTCTAACCTTTGAGAGAAAGAACAAAGGGGAACTGCTCCGCGAGAATCCGCACTATTCGCCCGGCTTTTTCTGCCGATTCTCGCCGATTTCGTTTCTTTCTGGACCTGGAAATTAGACCATTGATTTCTTTCAACTCTCCGATTTCGTCGGTCGACGTGTACGCTCGATAAATTTTACATTACGACACGCAGCGGGGAATTGTTCGCAATGTGCGTCGTCTTTCGGTGAAATCTTAGTTTCTCGTTATACCACAAAAACTGTACCGAGTTTATGAAATCGCGTATAAATCAAGAAGCAGAGGAACTATCTCGGTTAATTATTCATGCGTTACGCATAGAGGACGGGTCTGGATGTTTTGAAACTGCGCGTCGGTCGGTCTAGTGAAAGTGGCTAAGGAAATGAAATGTAGAAATGAGCTTAATGAGGTAAGCATCGAAATGCCAAGCCAAGATTACAAAGGATAATAAGCGTCAACCGTAGAAGCCTCGGAAATGTTGATCCTTCGACGTTTACTCGTGAAATTATTTCCCCCCTCTGTGATTAAAACTCGTATCCCCTAACTGACCGTGTCACTTGGAACTACTCTCCCCATTAATTTCGCACTAAGGACAAGGTATGCAAATATTATTTGCATTCGTAACGTTACGTGACAGGGAAGCTGAAGCGGAACGAATTGCCGTAGAAAGGGTAAAAAGAAATAAAGCGTCTTCGAGAGAGGACGAATTTATGTTTTGGATAAGGAAATGTTCAACGGCAAAGAATAATATTCCATATGGAAATGGAGATTTGCATAAAAAAGCGATCTATCCGTAGGAAAAGTGTACGATAGGGAGAGACAGCGAGTGTCACCATTGGCATCGAGTAACAAATTTTTCACTGCTCTACATTCTCACGAGCATCGACAAAATTTAGTTGCGGTTCATCGTTGCCTTTGTACTTGTTAAAATATTCAACGAACCACGGTTTTCTTACCCGTTAAAAGTGGTAATAAATTAATTCTGAGAATGTTCGGTTAATTGGCCGTTAATTGCGCGCTACCCATAATTCCAGCATCTATTAAATGTATTCGAGATAGTAAAAGGAACTATATAAACAAGTATAAAAACGAAGCTGTCCGACAGACCGTAAATGTTGATTCTCTTGCCAGCGAAATAAAAAGTTTCTCCGTGAAGTTATCAACATTAGCGTTTTCATACTGGGACTTTCGTCCGTGGAGCAGTATGCAAATTGCATCTATCAATAATCCTTACTCATAGCGGGGCAAGACTGAAGTCTTGAGAATTCCTAGAAATATGAGACGAAGAACACATTGCTCGTCGTAAACGTGACCGTGGGATTTTTAATTTAAGCGAAAGTGAATTAAAAAGAAGCAAAGTAAAAAGAAGTTTGATTTTTAATTTTCTGCGATAACTGGAATTACGTCTTTTCCCACGGCTTCGTCAGAGTTTACGAAATTCCGTAGTCTAGCCCCCTTCGAAGTACTTTCGACGAGAGCTCGCGACAACGTCTCCTCCACTGGCGAGAACAGTTTTGGAACTTTTCAACGGGAATATAGTATTGCCTCGAAATAACCTCGGATTTTCTGCCGCGAAATAAGCTCGCCGCTATCTCCACTAGTTCTTTTTAAGTTGTCGTAGTAAGTGAGGGCTAGGAAAGATCGAGGCAGCGACACTGCTTAAACTATGCCCGACGTACCAACCTCGCCGTCTAACGCATGAATTTAATCTCTCTGTTCTCTTCTGCCGCGATGAAAGATAAAAGCGCATCTGGATATTGAACTAAAAAAATGTGGAAGAGAGCTGTGGAATACGCGACTACAAAAATTTGTCGAACCCTGCCGACCTCGAGACGAAACCTTCATCTTTTATTTTCCCTACTTATCCGAGTGCGTAACCTCGGTCTGCCTCGTCCCTCCGCGTAATGCACGAGGCATAATCGGTAGACCGGAAACGGAGCAAGATCCCTTTAACGTTACGCACCTAGGTAGTCGAGGACCGAGACGTGACAGTAGCATCTATAGTTGCGAGGTCTAAACTCTCTGTTTAACTCCTCCATTAACCCTATCTATTGAATACTAAAGAAGGTCCTAGGTACACACTGGCGAAAGTTGCTGGTACGATACCCCTGAACGCCGTTTACACGAGAAACTGAACGTGCAGAATGTACTGCAAACTTTATGCACCGATATTATCACCGAGTCGATTTCAATTACAATTGAGGACATTTTTCGTGTATTAAATGACAATAATTTAAGCTACGGAAGGAGGAAACGAAGAGGACGTACTGAAATTTGTTGAAATGTTAGAGCACACTTTCTGTCGTGCAAAAAACATATAAAGGGGCGTACAACTAAAAGGGTAAATGACAACAAACAAAAAAAATTTCTGAGACTGTTCGAGTGTCTGGTTTGGATTCCGCGTTGAGAGTCCTCGGAAAAAATTCGTCTCAGCGAAACCATCGTGACTGGCGAAACGTTAATCCTCGAAACGACTCACTAAAAAGCACTTTGTCTCCCTGCCTCCTCGAAAATTTTCTTCTTCTGTAAGATAAGAAGCGCTGATGAACGCCGGGCGGGCCGCTGACAAATGTCTCCTCGCTTTGACAATTTAAGCGGATTTTCCTTTGTACAGAACAAGGATGGACGAGCCGGTTGAAACCAATCGAACCGAACGTTTCATACTTTTTCTCTAAAAACGTTAATAAATATTCTACGACTAGTCTACGAGCGTAACGGCGTAGCGAACAATTGTTCTGTCTTTGGTTTCAATGATGAACGCGTTTAACAATCGAAACAATCAACAGTTTAGACAGGTAAACGTTCTCTAAAGGATAGCAAATTTTTACGAATTCACAGCTAAATAGAATAATAGACGCTAATGGAAAATTAATTATCGCCCTCGGCTCTGATCGATTGTTCTATTGGATAGATATATCGTGACAGTGAAACACTAAATGGTACTAATATTTCATTAAAATGTGGCAAACGAAGATGCGATTGGTATCTGCGAACCGCTGTACGTGTACATTGTACTCTCGTTGAACAGCCCTTTAAAAGAAGATCGCAGCTCGCTAATTAGTTGTATTTACGAACCTCTGTTGATTTTTCATCGAACACAAGGAGATCAAAGACGAATTCACGGGAAAAGGAGGAAAACGTTCCGGGAACCGGCATACGGTATTTGGCATTATGACGTTACAACTCGTTACAGTGTCTGGCATCAGGAGAGCTTCATTGTGAAGCTCAGTACTCTAGACATTGTAGACTGATGCCTCAGCTTAATTGGAGTGTTACATACTCCGTTTTCCCTGAGCCTCCCACTTCTCCGTTAGCGTTATAAGCATGAGACTAGGCTGGCGCTCACTACTGAACTTGTTACCAATGTGACGATGCGTTATCATCCATGGATCTTAATTACACCAGTTCAATGAATTAAGACAATGTGCGCAGACAATAAACTACTCGCTTTTTAAATTGTCCGCCCTACCATGTTAATTAGGTAGATATGCTGTGTGCGGTACGTGTCAGGTCGTGTATCCATTAAAACTAACTACTGTACATCGTATTAGGTTAAAAATACCAAATGCTTTCGTAGTCGTCTGAAAAGAGAAAATAAATTTGTCACGTCTCGAATAAAGATAACATCTAATTCACGGTATAATATAATATATATCCATTACAGAATCCTGTAATTAATGTGTACAATTGATGTTTGCAGAGTGGGCGATAGGAATCGCTTTTTACTCGTAGCTTTCAGCCTGAGAATAAAGAGAAAGCTTTACAGGAGCTTAACAACATGAATAACATTCGTAATTATCGTAATACTCTATTATCCTGGTGTTTGCATGCTCGTATCCATAATCTCGGTCGCTAAATTACAATTTATCGCGACTTTGAACATTAGCGTTACTAAAAAGCTTCGACAAATTTCAGGAATTTGCGAACAGGAAAATCAAATAATGGACTTTCTGTTCCTTCGCCGAAATCCCTCTGATAAAACGACGCGACGTGAAAAATGATCTTTTTCAAATAAAACTCGCATTGAAAAGTAGATTGTACTTGAAAGCACACGGTCATCGTTCATTAATTGTTATTCTGTATTTGTATAAATAATAGAAATACGCCTAGATTCGCTAAGATTAAAGTTAAGTTGGGTTATTCAACTTAACCAAACCAGCATCACCCAACTGCCAGTGTTCTAGGCATCGTTTAGGTACGTTTGAGTTCGGTTAGGTTACACTGGTTAGGTTCGGTTATGTTGGACCAACTCCACTCAGATAGCCTAACCGTCTCGAGTCGCTGTAAACCGCCTTTTTCCTCCAAACAAAGTATAATGGTGTATAACAGTGTCGAAATTCAAATTTTCTATCAATTGCAATGGAATTTTGTAAACTGCACAATTTATATCATCTATTGTAATGTAGTATTACCGTTTGGTAAAACGTAAAAAAGTACTTCTCGCTGTGCGCGTTAACGAGTACGACAAGAACCGCGTTGAGCCGAACGATTTTTCAAGCGAATTGAAATCGGTGTGGCAGCCAGGCGTTTCTTTTAGTACCGCCTCATCTTGAGCGCGCAGGCGGGAAAATGAAAAACAAAAAGGGAGGAACGATAAAAATATATGAAAAGAACGGGCTGCAGACGCATAATTAGAGAGCCGGCACGAATGTCGTGTCTCGAGATATCGTTTACTGAAAAAATGCTGAAATTTCGGTAGTGCGCTCTAAGGGCACGACCTCCGACGACTTCGCGGGGGTGGGGTGAAGGGTCGGGGGTAGGCAGGGGTGCGACGACGACGACGACGACGACGACGACTTGCTTTAATTAAATGCCCGTAATTGCGTTTCCCGCTAATTACCACGGCTCCCCCGAGGAGCGTTATACTACGAAGTCGAAAAAAAATTCGGGACCTGCTGAACTTGTTAAGTATTCTTTTTTCTCGTCTGAAGGTGTTCAGGGAGCTAGGTGCTTATAAGCACCGAGTTCCCTATCGCTCTTTGCAAATTAATCGGCTTCCTCTGTTCTTCGTCGATTTTTCGATCCGCGATCTCGCGCACCGTGCATTCCTCTCCCGTCGTTACCGCCTGTGGAGTATCGCGACATTTTTTTTTAACGCGACTTCAGATGGAAAATTCAGAGATAGAAATGGAAACGCGTTCGCGCTAAAAATCGATACAAAATTTCTCGGAAAATTTATGCCCGGCATCAGATTTGGTCAACAATTTATCGTGCATACGCACGTCCAAGTAAGAGAATGTAATCAATAAATGTTCGTCTTGAATTCTAAACGATTTCTGGAAAAGCTGTTCGATATATCACGCTGACTTTTATTGTACGTACGTGTGTACGCGTGGGTATCTTTTCTCGAAGGCGGTTCGATCTAATACGTATAATAAGGGAAGAGAGTGATCGTATTGTTGAATTCTACCCATTTCTTAAATCGAGTGGTGCGTCGATGAAAACATGGAAATAATAACGGGTTTCTGTGTCGAAATCGTAAGAAGACTCGACGCGTACTGGTAAAAAGGCGCAAAAACAGAGCGAAGAAACAATAGCGGCAAACAGTTAGAACGCAATCGCATGTTAGCGTTACGTTACGACATTAAAATCTCATTTAGTAACTGACTGCAGGTTTTCTACGGTCGAATTTACAATGCAAATCAACCGAGTAATAAAAAGAGCATTCAGCCAACCAGGAATATGTAACGCGTTTTATTCTTTTTATGTTGAAATTTCAACGCGAAGTATATTGAGTGGAAAAAGGGGTTGAAATTTTTATGTAAATTCGACACACGTTCTCCTATAACGGGAAAACGAAAATGAAAATACCGCCGGCACGACTATTCAATAATATGCGCTCGTTAACCTTATTAACCTAAAAATGGATTCCGTGCATCGATTCGCGTAAATACGATGTAAAAAAACAGAACGGCCGCGTGACTCTCGCGGGATAGAGCGGAATCGAACCGAGCGACGAGATATCGGTATAAAAAGTGCCTGGCTAGGGTAATCACGTCTCTATTGGCCGGCTATCCTTTCCCGTATGAACTCAACGTTGATGGACGAGAAAAAAAGAAAATATCGAACGGCCAAGGTTTCGCGTGTACGTACAATATCGAGCCACGTTTTGAGGCATATACGCGGACTACCGTAGCAAACATCCGGATAGTCTATTCCCGGCACTATCCAATATTGACACGCCGGGGTAAAACAATGGAAATATGTTGCGAGGCCATTGGCGTCGAGAAGGAACGTAAATATCGAGTAAATTAGCATTAATCTGTTGGCAGTCGTATCGGCGTTGCTCAACGGGGCATCGGTTGCGAAACGCTTGAAAAATCACGGCGGTCCTCGAACCAGGATGCATCATTGTTTTGTATTTGTCGTTCGCTCGATTCTGCTGGAACGCGATGCGGGGAACGTTTTTGAAACTAGCGGCCCCCTACGATTGTCCATCGCGTTCACCGCTTTTGTACGGAACTGGCTGGGGTGTTAAGGGTTAGTACGCCAGGGGTTGGCGTGGGCTCGCGAAATCGTTCGCTTGCCGTGCGCCAGACAGGTAATACCAATATTTCGTCGTAAGTGGGTCTGAATTTCATGAGTGAAACTGAAAACCATAAGCCCGCTCGTTCAAAAAGTTTTACTTTATCGATGTTATCCCGTTTTCCATCGCGTCTCCCATCTCTGTCACGGGATCGCGATACGAGACTACTCGATTACAGTTTCATTTGCGAAACTGATTGCAGAAAATCGTCCTAATCGTTCGACGGAAAGTTGTAAACCCGAAGCGTCCACGTTTCATTGAATATCGAAGACGCGCTCGATAAAGAGATTCGAAATTGGGAAACGAATTCCCGGAGAGCAGCCATGATTGACATCTCGCCGAAGTTAGAGAGGAAGATCACGTGTAGTCACATGATGCGGCTGACATAAACTGTCAAACGTGACAGCAGGAGAACGAGCAGATTGTCCCGGCCACTGTACGTGATCAGCGTGTCCAGCTCTCTGATTTCCCGTCCGCCACCGGCGGAACGGAGACCTCCTCGTTTCCGGGTCGCGTTTAATTCCGGCGAGAAAGAAAGAGGTTTCCAGCTCGCAGGAAACTTTCTGAGAGCGATCCGACGTGACACCATTTACATTTCTTCAACTTTATGGGACAAATTTTTCGCGTCTGGAATTGAATCGAACGCTCGAAGCTCGCTACGGTCGTGGGAATTGATAAGACGCTGTGGAATCGACGGAGGCTAATCGTTAATACGCACGATCGCGAGATGTAATCGTTTAAAGGGCGCTGGTTTCGTTAGGAGAGCGCGCGACTCGCTGCAATCCACGCGGTGCCAGCAGTTCTCTGAAGTCATATCGTAATGGAATTCAGCGAGCGGCTATAGAAAAATTCAGAGAGCCCCTCGGGTCCCCCGAGATCTCGTTTACAGACTGATATTGAAACGGGTAAACGGTGTTCTCGCGACAAAGGAGGCTGCACGCACGAGCGGTTCACTGGGATTACCGTCGTTTTGTTTATTCGCAAACATGTTAGAAAAGTATTCGCCGTGGAAACTGAGACGGGAGCCGGAAAGGAAACGTGGAAACGCGGGTAAAAGGGAGGGGAAGGGGGGAGAGAGGGTGAATTTTCCTCGGTGTCCCTCAATTTATGTAAGTATACCACTTACTCGTACGATACACGATAGACGTAGTACACGTGCCGCTTTTATGCGGTAGCCAAGGTGTAGCGTACGAGGCGAGGCGTACGCTGGGAAGCATTTGCGTTCAACCGCGGGGAGGATATTGTATGAATTGTATCCACAGGCACACGATTGTACGGTAATAAGTTTCCTTGGGAATACCACAGAAACAGAGGATACTTTATTCCGTTTTGCATCGACCAACGAGTTACGTTGCCACTACATTTCGCCGGTGGAAAGAGCCACTTCTCTAGAATGTCGTATACCAACCGGGCGGAAACGCGAGCCAATTGTTCCATCTATTAACAGCTGAACCGACGTCGAGCTGTTTTAATATTTCACGCGTCCTGTTTACCACTGGACGCTTTAACGAACGAAAGTATCTACGTGTCGTTTACTTCATTTTGCAGAAGCAAATTTTCCAAGTTTGCGAGCTGCGAACTGGAAGGGCAATTTCGATAAACGTTAGAGCCACGCTCCACTGTTAACGGAGGAGGGACGGAAAACTAATTCTTTAAAAATCCAACTGCAATATCGGAGAAGCGTGCGTCGTAGGAAATTCACGATGGGAAGGAAAACACGATGAGAAGTTCGGAAAAATAGTTGAAATTCGTAATATCGCGGGGAGTTTGACGGGTCATTGCCAAGTTTATAGAGAAACATTCCTGGGCTTTCAAGCGGACGGGTAAAGTATCGATATACAGCTATCCGTGCCTTTGTACGCTAACAGTCGCCCGTCTGAAAACTTCTACGATGCACAATTCCGTGATCAATTCGCTCGCATATAATGTAAAGTCGACGAAAGAAATGAAATTGGTCATCAAATTTTTACGACCCTATTCAAGTAACGCGTTCTGCGAATAACATTTATTCCAACATTTCTTTCTCGACCTAAATCCATGGAAGGACAAACGTGTCCAACGCTGACATCCAAAACGCTAATATCCAAAGTGGTACAATTTTGGTACACCCAGTTTATTTGTCTTTACGATTCCATGGGACTTCTCTGTACACGTTTGCCCGCGTACACTAAGGTCTCTATCTTACTATTCTTGCAACCATCATCAGCAACATTCCCGTAGTTCGATGTTCGAGATATTTTACTATGCGAGATGGTATCGTTTACAAGTTCCAACCACGTGAACAGTGATATACATACTTGCCTCTTGCAACTGGAATTCTCGAGAAGTTGCAAGACTGTTTATGGGGAAATATATTCTGATCGAGTACAACGAACGCGTATACCGAATGCTCGTTAACCGTTGGTAGAAAACTTTAGGAGCGATGATGTACAAAACCAAATGAAAATCGGAATAACAAATATTCAGTGGAGAGCTCGTCTTCGAGAGGAATTTTTACAAGTCTGCGTTCACTTTGCGAATGTACGAAGTCGATCCTCGCGAAGACGCAAATCTCAAAGGTAATCTTGTTCTTCTTTATTCTTGTCTCATTCTTTTTTCATAAATCATCGCTTAAAATTTTTCTCGTGAATCGCAGAACACCCTGCATACGTGGTCTCAAAATTAGATAAATTCGAGACTGTGGTGTGTCGTCGAGAGATTTAAGCGTGAACAGTAATTTGAGTGGAACAGTAATTTCATTTGCTAATCAACTAAGCAATAAATAATAAGCTGGTTAAATACTAGTTTGATCGTAATGCGCAATCTCAACCGCCTGTGCCTACCGTATGTAAACTTCTAGACAGGTTTAATGTCTGTGCGTAAATTCGGGTCGTTAGCGGTTCTCCCGAAAACGTAGTTGCTTGTTCCATCGCTCGAAGGAAACTTCGAAGCGATAAATGGTAATGAACTTATTGCCCGTGCCAACAACCTGCAGAGTCTGTATCTTCGATTGCGCTCGGACGATCCCTGTTCCGAGATTGTTCGACGTTAATCCCGAACACATTCGAACGATGCTTAACACGCGTCTAACAAAGTTCTCTTCGTAGTCCCTGATTTCGATCGTTCTCACGGTTTACCCTTCACACGGAAAAACGTACGACATTCTTATCGCGTTTGGAAAAATATTGCGAGAGGGCGGGATTTCGTCTGAAACGTGCTTTATCTGTACTTTATGTATATCGTATGAACCGACACAGTTTCTTATTTGCGCGATACATTGTTTGATATATTGTTCCATAAACTGTTGCGAAAGTTCTTCGAAATCGTAGCGAAGAATTTTCAAACGTTTACCAATTCCAGTTGGAATATATTCAGACGCGAAAATTTAGGTGAATCGAACAGTGTTACATCGAGGGTGGTAGCTGGAAGAGCAGAGAAATGAAATCTAAGGCATAACTTGAATAAACTGGATCCGACGAGGCGATACGTCCAGTGCTTTCTTATTCCCTCTCACGGGAACGATCGTTGAACTGTCACGCTAGAAAAGATTCGGGGAAGCAGCGTCTCGTGAAAGATCGAGCATCGTGCTGCCAGTCTACATATCGTCCTGTCGATGTCCTACCGTCGCCCTGAATAAGATCATGAAATTTACGGCCTACTTCCTCTGACGTAACAGACCATCGTAACGTCCACGGGCGACAGTTCGATTGCTTTCTCATCCGCATCGAGCGTCCCTCCCAACTACTATTACGGAAACATTCGATCCGTTAAGATTACGGTAACCGCTCGATACTAGCGCTCGTATTACTTTCGAAAATGCGCATCACTCTCTTTTAACGAAATGCTGTAACCTCGATCCTATCGGCCATCTTCCCCACGTTTATGGAAATTTAACTGTTTTCTACAAGAGAACGAACCGCCTTCAGATTGGACCATTATTTTTCTTCGAATACTTTAATTATCTTCATTAATTTTGATGAAAACGATAACGCGGGAAAAGAAGATCCGAGGGGTAAAACAGAAACACCGCGAACGAAGACAATAAGGCAGAAGGAACCTGTTAAAACGTGCAGAACCCTTAAAACAACTTTGATGCGCCCCTCCAATAAAAAATATGGGAATCCCGAGGAAGCATTTAAGATAAAGTGCATCGTCCCGCTGTTCTTATTCCAAAGCCAGAGAAGAAACTTGTAAAAAAGGTCTCTGCTCGGGGTACTTCTCCGGTGTTATCTTTTATACCGTTTGCTAAATTCGGAAATACCCTCTGCTATTATTTTAGAGAAAATCTCTATCTATCTCTTAAGTAGAAAACGAATGTCTCTCCTTTAATAATTACTGCGCCATATCAGGCATGGTTAACGTCGCCCTATGCGGGTCAAATCTATCTACCTCGAGTAGATGCCTCCTAAGGGTGGGCGAATTTGGACCGACACACGACCATGCGTTGCATGGAAATAGCCGTATCGTCTATAAATGAAATGTAAGCAACAGTATACGTAGAAATGGTTCTATTGTGTGCGACTGAAAACTTACGATGTAATTGTGAATATTCTCGAATGTTCAATATTGAATATAAGCGGGTATGCTGAACCTCTTAAAGAGGACGTAGAATTAGAGTTTCCGGCGAGAAAATTAGAAACTGCACAGTTATAACAGTCCAGTGATCAAGGAGACACAATCGCAGGAAGTTTCGTGCCGTTGCCAAATCTTCCTTCGCTTCCAGTTAGTCTAACAATTAGTATCACCGCATACCCTCCGCGAGAAGGGGTGCTAAGGGTACGGCGGTTGAAGTTTGTTCGGGATACCCACTAGACAAGATGATTAGTGATCAAAATTTTCGGTAATAACCAGTTGGCGTATATGGTATCTAGTTGGAATTAGCAATTGAAGAGTATGACATCGAGCAACTAGTCGAATAACCGATACTAATTTACTTGTAAATTAACGCTACGAGTATTCGTCTGAAATAATTACTAAAACCTTATCGTCCGTCGAAAGTGATACGAATTATAGAAATTTTTTCTCGCATCGGCGGGCGCAATACATTCGAAGCGAGATTTAATCGTTTAAGTATCTTAATCGGTGCAGTCGGCAAGCAGACAAATAGTGGCCACAGGCTATTGGCGAGCGGGCTTGCGGCAAAGCTCTAATATAACTCAGACCACCTGATAGTTTCATTACTCTAGTAAATTCACCGCCCATGGCGAAACCCTTGTAGATCGTTCTTCGTATATACTTGTGCGAACGACTGTTCTTCTATGCGAAATGTTACACGTAATTGTTATTCAAGAGAGAAGCCGAGAAGAAAGGAGGTGAAAAATAGTTTCAGGCGAATTGCGTGCCGGTTAACGAAGCGATACATTTCAGATATATATCGGCAAAGGCGAGACGTAAAAAAGGTTTTGCGTTCGCTGTTTTTACAGTATCGAATGAGAAAATTTCAAAGATAACACGAGGAGGAGCGAATTTTCGTGTTGACGTGATTCCATAGAAAGCGTGAAGAGCTTCCCTCGTTTTTCCATTATCAGGCTTAAAAATTATCGAAAAGTTTCCCCGTGAAAATATTTCGGGCATACGTTTTACTTAACGGAGACTGTAATGTGAAACACGCGCTTTTAACGTACGCTTCATATTCATAACGAAGCGTAAATATCCGGGGCTAGTGGCTAACGTTCTGTGCGGAAAACTTTATGGAAATATGAATGGTCAGGGTTTATTTTTATTAGAAGTCCTTCTTTTATGCGGTGCGCACACACGTTCTTCTTGCAAGCCCTCGCAACCGGAATGGCGTGCTTTTCCATCAGGAAATATTCCACCTTTTGATGTTCGAAGGCACTTCGCTTGGGTAATGACATTACAGAAATAGGGGTTGTACACCGGGTAGGAGCACGCGGCATACTTCTACACCGCCGTTTACCACCTACGACCCCATATACCGAAGTGGTTTGATGTATACAAGTTACCTTTTTCGCGTGTACACATCTCGCGCGAAACAGTGGATGTTTCCGATAGGTACAACCTCGAGGATGCCTGCCTGTTATTGCCAGTTTTTCGGCTCTCGAAATTCGCTTACGCGAAACTTCACCTACGAGCTTACACAGAAATTCTCTCCCGCCGCGTGGGCTCCATATTTATTAAATAATTAATGAAAGTCAAGACGCGGGAAGACAAGTGGAAAATTGGAGCACGAAGAGTCCGAAAGATATGATACTATTACAGTCCAAAGGATAAGTTTTATCATGCCTACGGAGCATGGGTTTATGCAGACTGAAGCGTTTATCGTGGCATAAAAAAGGCGTTGTACTTTACACAAAAGTAAGTTACGGGGAGAATAAAGTTCCCAGAGTGCCTATATCGATTCGAGCGACGATTCGTTTTACACGAAATGTTCGAGACAAACGTTCCACCGTTCCAACGATGGTGCTAGCGGATAAGACGCGTAAGAATCGTAAAAGTCAGTATGAAATATTTCTCTCAGATCATTGTCGAGCAATTAATAACAAGTTTCGAGGAAAATGTGTACATGGTTATTGCGCGGAGTTGACGACGCGTTAGCTTTCGCGCGTTCGATTATTATCGCCATGATAAAGGTTCCTCGTAATTCGTAGCTTCTTCTCGCGCAGCCAAGCAGCACTATTTCATAAAGATTTTAATGAAAGTACGTAATAAACGTCTGTGAAATGCTCCGGATGGCCCCCGCTACCGGCGAGATTTATTTTATGGCTCTACTTTTCGACAACGACGTTAAATTCATTACCGCGAATACTTGAAGCCGGTGCGCGAATACGGCCATTTGGCGGGATTATTAGCGAAATTTCGTGTAATGTGCCAGGCTCAAAAACGATATGACCTCTCGCTATCGCGCAATAATTCATCCGCGCTGATGTGCTTCTCGATATTTCCCTCAAATTTACCATTCTTAGGAAACAACATTTCGACTTGCCGCGTTTCAGTTTCAATTATCCAAATTACTACGCGATCCGTCGCACTCTTCACGCGCTTTAACGGTGCAATTACGCATAATAAATTCGCTCAATTTCGAACAAGCTAATTGTCTCGTATGCATATCAATGGGGACAAGGTTTGTTTAGTTGGGGCCGTACGATGTTAAACAGTTGCGTTTGGTCTCGCAGAGGCGTTTCACAGCGAATAATTTCAGCTGATTTCGCATGCATGTTAATAGCATTTTTGTCAACAAGAAAAATATCCCGGCAAATTAGCACCGCTAATGATCGTCATCGGTCTAATTACAAGGTTGATCGTGTTCCTTTAAAGAGATCGTGTTCGGAATACATTCGAAATGTACACGCGCGCATATTAAAAGGACATTGATTTTTCCCTGCCATTTATGTTTCGTTACATTTAACCCGTGAAATATTTTTCTCTATCATTTGCGCCAATCTATTTCGAATACGTGTTTCATCATTATCACTGCGAATTTTCCGAGTAAACACGCGTCTGCGATAAATGCATACTTACGTGGAATAAATATTAAAATATTAAGTTGCTCGAACGGTCGCTCGTGAAAAGTTGGACGAAATAAGCTGGTCGCGCGCTAACGCAGATACAGACGTATTCGGTCGAACGTTGACTACTTTTAATAAGTGCACGTGGAAACGTTGAAATTTAAACAGGACAAGCGGAGCAACCGATTTTTCTTGAAAAGCTCGCTTCCGCGTTCCCCAAACGGCAGAATGGTATTTAGCATTTAAAAACGTAACTCTTTCTGGCGCGTTGAAAAAGCTCCCACTGGTCGCCCTAAGAGGGTGGTAGGCTCGATGAACGAAGCTTTCTCTGAACGCACATCCCATTCCTTGGCCACTGAAAGGGACGTAGCCGAAATGAAAGGAATCTGCGTCGTCTGCGAGAAGACATTCAGTCTCTCCTTAATGGCGTCCCTCGAAAAGATGTACTCAGTCGAACACTACGCTGTCACGTGAAACGTCAAAGAAAATTTCACACCCCGAGTCCCTCACGGTAATTGTGAATACTTTACAAATGCTTCTGAATGTCGCGTTAGTGTTACACTTGCCGTTTGTGCCTACCGTAATAAAATACAGATCGCGTTACAAGTTTTTTTCAACTCCACGATAGAAGACGAAACGAAATCTCATGAAAAGCGGCCAAACAGAATTTCGAGGTTGGCGCGTGCGACAGTTTAATTGCGATATTTAACAATTACTCGCTTTTGAGCAATGTAAAATTTCTGGCAAGTTGAATCTCGCGGTGGTCCCTCCGAGGACCGTGGTTTGGTTCTCAGATGGAAGTGGAACCGAATGTAAACCGACGCTCTTAGTATGCGAGTCAAGTTTTTCTACGGGTCCAAGATCTTATGACTTTTTAATATAACCAGTTACAGCGACTCGTTTCGATGTAAGTTCTCTCCCACCGATTCAATAATACCAATATTCCTCGAATACTTGGAGGGAAAAATTCTTTAGCGAATCTCTTTCGTTCGATATTCTTTTAACAACGTTCCCGTTGGAGGAGAGAATCGTTTTACCGAGAGCATGCTCTAATGTCAGATTACGCTTATAAACAAATAGTTGTTTCACTTTCGTTTACAGGCAACCGTGTCGGATAAGGCGGCCCGTATAACACCGGCCATAGCAATTCCAACCCTTCGCTGAACGTAAAGAAGTGTTAGCTCTGCAACCAATGTTGTTCACGGTCCAATACATCTTATCGACTTTACTTCCTATCCAATCTACGTGGGAAAACTCTCATTCTTTCGTTCTCTTTCTCCTGCCACCCACCTTTAACTCTTTCCCCCCTTCTTTCTCTCTCCCTTCCTCACCGTTACAATCTTCCTCCGTCTCCGTCCCGCTTCCGCGTCCACCCGTTCATATGCCGTTTTCCGTCCTCCTTCTTCTCGGGATTATTTTTGTCTATGGCTTTAAATCTTCGCCCGATACTTTCAAATAAAGTTTACGGTAGCGGCGGAGTTGATTTATATCGCGAAAAACGAAGAAACGGTAGGGTGCACGGGGGGTGGTTAAGTGCAGGTGTGTGCGCCCAGGCCCCGCATCACGTACAAGTTTATCGTCGCATGTTGCGCGCGTTCGGATACAGTCGCGCGGTGTAAAAGCGCAATAGCCACGACGTTCTGTCTTTGAATTGCTCCTATGGCTAACCTGATCTATGCCCCCATTCCGCAGTTACCGGCGTCCCGATATTAGCTGCACGACGTTGCTCTTGTTTCGCCAAATTCCCCGCAATACTGCCAGATTACTGCCGCGGTAGACACATGGTCACGCGATTAAACGAATGTTATATTCATACGCGCGCCCGTTCGACCGGGAGAAATATCCTTCCGCGGTTTATCCGATTCTGATAAACGGGCCGCGGTCATAAAGCGCAACCCCTTCGCCGCCCGAAACGATTGTTCTCTTTCAGCCAGTGCAACTTTTGCCCGGGTAATTACTTTTGCATCGATAATTAATGCTCCCTTGATTCGACAGCCGCGTCGAAATCGAAATCGTACGCGGCTAATGTTCAAACGCGCGCGTCAGGTATTAGAAAAAACCTATCTTCCACTAAGAAACTGTTCGACCTAGCGATATAATAGCACAATTAAGGCGAGCGAGATTTTTGAAACGCGGTTACAAACCATCCGAAAGGAGGCATCTCGATAACAAATTTTCTCGATTTTGCGACTTCTAACTTCCACTTCCCTCTCTCTCTTTCGGTTAGCGAACCGTGAATCTTGCTTCTCGCAACAACGAGCCAACTGTAACGCCTTATCGTAAGATATATACACCTCATGAAACACGGAAGAGATACGTCTATTTAGTGTACCGTAAACTATAACGCAATGGTTACGCGTAATAGTAGCTATTTTCCAATTTGCCAATTCTTCTCGATTTTTCGTTGCCCGGGGTGTTTCGAACGGGAGTTCGATTTAAACTTCCGTTTTACTGGAAGGATTAATCGTGCATCGTAATCGTATCAAGGAACGTTTCTATCTTTGCCGCGCATAAATTCGTAAAGTATATCTATTTAGAGTTACCGATCACGATCGCGGAACGCCTCCTACCGGTGGCCCGATCGTTTCGTATTCCACGGGGTGAAAGATGCAAATTCTAACATGGCCCGTTCTGTTCGCCGGTGCAGTCGCCAATTTCGTACCCGCGGCACCGGGTTCCCGCAGGTATCCCGGCCGTATTTTCAATACGTAAACACTGCAGTATTTTCGCGAAATACGAAGAAACTTTTTACTTAAGTCGCTTCATTTAGTTCAGGGCGCGACGGTATATATTCGTTCGGCGAGTTACAGGCCGGAACTACGGGAGCTGCCGCATCGAGCCTTCCCTTGACCGAAGTAAGGAGTTTCTATTTACTTACAGTCGAAAGAGAGTGTTTTAGCCAGTGCGCAGGAATATTTGCGGGGACTTGACTTCCCCGATTTCCTTAGATCGTGCGTGACCAGCCCAGAAATTAAAACCGAGTGATCATCCCCGGAATTTCAGCAATCTCCGGCCATACCTGCAGCGTTCAGGAATTCTCATATCTTCCTTTTGCGTTGTATCAATTTATTACGCGCGCTTCCGTCTGAACAAAAATGTATCGTTACGTTCGATGCTCCCATCTCGTATCAATTTCTAACGTTTCTTGCTCGCCAGTGAAGGCACGTCAATAAAATTCTGAGTAACTTTTGTAATATGTACATATTACTCTTGACGATATTTAATAAAAATCTGGGTACGAAAAATGTGGGGAATACAGGAGAGAAGATTCACGACACTCAAAGTATTAAGCTCTCTACGATCAATTTGGGGAGTCACTTTGATGCAAATATGAAACGTAAAGGACCCTCGTGTCTCAGATCATAAGGGAACAGATGTGACGCGATTAAACTGTTTTCGCAATTAAAATTTGCATAATCAAATGTCATTTCGTAGGATGTAGGGAGCGTCCAAGGAATATTCGCAGAGTGCATTTTTACTTGCCTGCGGTTGTGTTGTATTCAGGAAAATGCCACACTCTTGAACAATAGCGAATAGTTTGCATCGCTCGTCGCACAGAAAAATCTATTTTTCTTTCTCTTTCGACACTTTTAACTTCGTCAAGAAACCGTCCGAGAACCGTATTTCCTCCTACGCCTAGCTCGACATTCCGCGCTCGCCACACACCTCTGATATTTCTATGAAAATATCAGAAGATCAAACGTCCGATAGAATCGCCATGTTTCACAGGACTCACTCGCTCGCTCGATCAATTTTGGCACCGCGCTACGGTCATAGAGGTATTAGAATCTAACGAAACCTTCGACCCAGTCCTGATCTAGCGTCGCATCTGAGGCACTTGGGTCGCACTAGACACTCGTGAAACCGTGCAAAATATTCGAGCGAGCCATTGGCATTCCCTAAACGCCGATGGAATCCGTACACCGTAAAGGAGGGAACGATTCGGAGGATCGTCGCGCTTGTACGTAGACCGCCTCGTAAGACCGCGAAGAACACATTGGGCGAGGCGTAGGTCTGCGTTGTTCGCACAAGTATGCACCCATAAATGTCACAACTTGGTTTATTTATGGTTAGGCGAGCCGCGTAACTTAGCCGCAACTACTTTCCGCCGATATATTTATTTGTTATTCGTAAAACGGCCGGTAACTGGGACGACTGGCGTGTAGGTTCGGGCTCGGAGGCTGTTATTTACCGAGGGCCCAACGGCTACGCCCGAATAGCGCCTGCAACCCGCCTATAAATATGCGTAATGATATGAAACGGAACATTTCCTTCTGGTCATGCGAGAAACGCTTCTTGCCTCTCTTTCCTGTTCGCCATCCGCCGCGTTTCCCGTCCCGTCCCGTTACTCTCGCGGCCATACTTCTTCTTGTCTTGATATTTCTCGGCGTGACGCCAGCCGCGAAAGGGAAAAGATAAAAAAAAAAAAGAAAAAGGAGACATTCGTGGCATAAATGCGCCTTAATCGCCCGGCGGAAACTTTAACTCCTTCGTGCCTCGATTCCGACCGCAGTGTCCTCTACCGATTTGGCAACGTAACGATGCGGCGAGGACAACGCTACGCTCGAGTTCATTCATTAGCGTACAGTGCCGCGTCGGAGGAAAATTTCGTGCAATTTTAATTAGAAATTGAAACTGCTTTGTTGTTACGATTTTTATCGTGTTAATGTAGACTAGCTAATTTATCGTTTGTACGATTAACACGGAAACAAGGTTGGATACCAAAATGCTAACAGCCTTTTTCCACGTTTATGACGTTGTTCCGGTCTAACAAGTTCCTCTGAGGTTATTCAAGCTTACACTTGAGAAAGTAATTATAATTAATAAGCTCCATTGCTTGTTATCATTAAACTTGGAATAGATCGCGCGATACTCTCAAGCACGAGAAAAGCAAGAAGTCGAGGGCGTAATCGTTGTTTAGCCAGCACGCTAGACGAGATTATCCACTCGTTATCACGTTATCCACCGTACCACGATATTGTCACGTCTTTATAGCCAATCCAATAAGCGAGATCAGCCGAAAAGAAAACCAACCATACGCGCTGTATCTTTCTTGCGACACGAATAAACGAGATATTATTTCGGTAAAACTGTCTCTGATTAATTTAGTTCAAAGAGCCTAATATTCGAAACGTCTTTTAATATGCCTTTATCGCAGTGTCGTCTTAACTATGTCTTTTATTAGTGATCCTCATTACCGTACAGAAAATAGTTCCAACGAGGAAAAGTGAATAGACTGAAAGCAAAGAGCATGCGAAAAAAAGGAAGCTCCTACGAGTATCGCAATTGTGTACGTTGCGAGTCGTACACAAAGTAAGTATCTTAATTATATCTGGCACTGTGAAATACTCCGAAGTTATAAAGAAACTTGAAGAATCCGTACGCCGATTTCATTTTTAAACGATACGTAACTTCAGTTTCTTTAATCATTTTCACCGATATGAACAATGTTGAAAGAGCTACAACTTCAATTGAGTAAATAAAAAAAAAGGAATATTTCGAGTGGAAGTGAACAATCGTAATACAGAATCGGTAGAACCGCACGAAATTGTTAAAAGAGGACGGTTCTCGTGTACAATAGCTATCCTCGATAAATAATTGTATCCGATTGCTTCATTAATTTATCATTAATAATTGAGTGGTTCGACAAAAGGAAAGGAAAAACAATACGGAAACAATGGCCGGGTAAAACAGTCGGAAGGCAATAACAGAGGTTAAAAACCTGTTCTGACAAAAGTATTAATTAAAACGGAGTATGCGAACAAACGAAAGGATGAAAGAGAGCGCGGTAGGGAATCTGAGACAAAGCCAGAAATTGTAGAGAAACGCGCAATTGTTGGATTCGTGAATTTAATTCTTGTTATACGTTGCTCGCGTTCGTTATGCGTGCTACCGTATCAATTGACGTTGCTTCATTTAACGTCTACAGGATGCTCCACGGAGGTATTGTAAACGACGATTTCTAGAGAGCGTAACGAGAGCAAAGATGGCGAGAAAAATCGGCTGGGACGTTAACGAGTGCCCACTCGCGCCAAGTGGTAACGCGAACAAAGCTTTCATTCGTTTTCTTTGCCATTCCATATTTCATCGAGTAAATCGGTAGGCCGAGCGAGTCTCGGTTCGATGGAGTAGATTAATTTGCCGTGCAACGTAGCTCACGCTTCATCCTGGCAACGCATGTAGGATCGTCCAGTAATAACATGTTTATCAGACGATGATGCGACTATTAAGCCGAACGCACGCCTTGGGTAATTATGCAGCCTATCACCAGGGGAACCACGGCTCGGTTATAATCATAGATATCGATGAACCATGCCTCTTCCACCTCGACCAACTGCCCTCTTACTCCTACTATACCGGACATTAGTCGATCTAGAGCACCCAATTATATGCACATCTCCGAGCCGGGTCCTAGGAGACGTACAAATTGATCCGTATCGGAAATACTGTGAACTGCACTAATAGTTTTACCCCTACCGTTCCTAATGGAAATGTTAATAGTTAATCTGTACGAAATTATCTGCGCAGTCTGTTCAATAAATTCGAATAAAGCGCAATTAAAATTATCATCCAACTTGACGAAAAACATTTTCTCTATTTAAAAAGATAATTTTACTCTTTTGAAAGATATATCTTTAGTCGCGTGTTTCGATTACTTAAGGACGAGACGTTTGCGAGATTGTTGAACGCTACGAGGCATCGGTGTATCTCGAACGCGTGCACCGTAACGAAGTATAAGTCTGACCTATTCTACGGTTGCACCACTAGTTTAGCTAAACGCGCCCTTTCCCCTAGTTCGACGCGCGCAACCACTTCCTGCCTATCGGACCTAAGTCCACAGCATGCAAATTCGGGATGAATCTGCACGATCTAGCCAATCTTCGTTGTTCGACAAACTGGTGCCAACGGCGAAGGACACGGAACTGGCGCAGCGGAGTACCGGAATCGCGTCAGGATCGACTTAGGATTTCGTCGGTGCATCGACGGATCGAGCCGAATTCGATTAAATCGGATTCGTGTAAACAAACAGGCTGCGCTGGGAAAGTTCGATGCTCGGGAACACCCGCGGAGAAAGAGAGGGAGCGAACGTATACCGAAGTTGGTAGTTTCGGGTCAGAGATATGCCTGACTTCGATAAATTTGTGGCTGAACTTCTCCCAAGCACGGCTAATTAAGAATGTGCCCTGACGCAGACTCGCGCAAACGGTGATGCATGTGTTTACTTAACCAGGACGGTAACTGGAAACTTTCTTGAAGGCTCAACGGGAATCTTCGTTAACGTGAGAGCGCGCTAGAAAAAGTGATTACTCTTCCGCTAATCGTCCGGCGATATCGAGTTCGAAGACTTTCCACTCAGAGTTATTAATAGAATTATTTTCTTCCGAGTAAACGAGATCAAGCTGTGTAACCTTAACTTGGACGGGAGGGCTCGATCCGTACGACAAGATACGGACACACGGTAGAACGGTAAACGAATAAGAAATAAGTCGGATAAATTGTGGTTAAATAGATGGTTAAACGAGGTGAAATTACGCGGTGAGGATAGATAGAAAACAAACGAAGCGGGGATTCGTGAAATGGTTAAGAGAGTTTGGCTTATTTTAGCTGGCGGCATCCAAGGTGGATTCTCAAATATACATAGGTAGACTTCGTATCGAATTTCCCTAGCGGACAGCAGAAGCGGCAGCAACGATGGGGGTTTGCATCAAGCGAATAAGAAGCCCCTTTGCAGACGAGTCTTGGAGGGTACACCGGCGCTTGTTCGGTCCAAACGTGTACTCTGTAAAACTAAGGTTGGCAAAAGGCTGCCAGAGAAGCGGGAATGATCCATGCTACGTGATACAGGTCTCCGGCGTGTCTTCGAATTCTCACGGATATAAAAATCTCCTGAAATTCAAATTGCGCTGGCATCGTCGCTCGCGACTCCCTTGTGAATGATGTTTTCACCGGTGGAGGAAACGGCAGAGATACTTCAAGTAAATGTGATTCAATAATTTAAACACGTTCGCGCCACGGTTTCCACGTATCCGTTCTTCCCAGCGTATAAACAAAATATTTTCGAATGAATTTACGAAAAGCGGGACGACACGCTTGGCACCCTTTCGAATTAAAATAGAACAGAAATTCTATACGAAATGTATGAACCATCGCTACGAATTACATATTTTTGACATCGTAGCGCGCGGTTACGTCTAATTAGATACAAAATTGGTTCGGTTATTCTCTCGAGAGGGATGAAGTTCGGTCTCATAGAAAGTGCCGGTAAGCGAAAACAAATTTAATTTCTTCGGAGTCGGGGCGATGCCTTAAGTCATGAAGTTCGCGGAACAAACAGGGATAAACTAGGAGTAGCTCGCGGTCGTCGATAATGCCAGTGCAGTCCTCGTATATCCTTCCGGTTCCAGAGGCGATTCGCTATCTCCTTTCTGGCCTTTCCGTTCGGTTCCCGGTCTCGTCGCTATTTCTTTCTCCCCTATCCCCTATTCCTATCGGACACCCGGGCCAAACCCCCCGCCGCCGCTATGGAAAGTTCGCGAACCTTCCCGTTTGCAAATCCCTTTCCCGTGCCTCGACGGAGCAAGAAATGCAACTCTCCTTAGGGAATTAATTGCGCCGTAAAACGTGGATTCAAATCCGTGCTCCGAAGGAGTAGGGAAGGGCGAAAGAAAAAAGACGGGAGACAGCTAGCACGAAGGAATAGAAAGAAAGAAAGAATGAAAGGGGGTTGGTTCAGCGGGGTGGGACGTTCCTTTTCTTCAGTCGTCCGAAAGGTTCTCCCAAGATGGTTCTCATCTCAGCTGCAATCAGTGTCGTAAATTGCTTGCAATCGCCCCTGCAATTAATTCCGGCTCATCCTCGGGGGATTTATTATTCTCAATAATACTGTAATATTCTTGGGTGGAAGGACAACTCGTCGTCTTCGCGACTCGGTTTCCGCACTGGGCTAACAAGATATCTCTACGCGTCTTCCGTCATCGATACAGAAATACCCGGTCGAATATTATACGCGCGAAACGAATTCTCGCGAAACGATATTCCCGGCTAGCGGAGGTTGCTGAATCGTGTAATAGAATTTGGAAAAATTTGGATTAAAAACTGGTCTAATGATAAGCCTGTACAGCCAGCGTCGTTCCACCTATTTGCACGCTCGCTGAGTTTCCCTTCGCACGAGTTAATTGATAACAAACAGTCCCGGACTGTTCGCACGTAACTTTGTTTCGCTCAATTTACAGTTGCAATCCGACCACCGGCGAGGAACCGACGCCCGAGTAATTTTCGACTGCGATGGGGTATCAAGATCCACGCGAACGATCCTCTTTCCCTTCTCGCGCGATCGTACCACCGGAGTTTTGACTTTTATACGTTCGAGAGAGCAGGAGGAACGGTCAAAAACCGGGTGGCGAGCACGAGCAAACAGGAAGCGGGAAGACAAAGAGGGTGGTAACCGGGTACGTTCCGTTGCCCGTCGAAGAAAGACGGGAAAGAAAGGGAAGTTCGAATCACAAAGTGGCCGCGGAAAGTGTGAGGGCTCGTTCAAACTTTTGCATCAGAAAATTCTTTCTGGGCCCTCCTAGAATATCTCTGATAAACTTGTAAACTTTTCGGGAAGACCCGCCGTCAGCCGCGGCTAAATAACTGCTTACTTTTGCCTCTACGCGACATCTAACGACCTAACTAAATTTTCTGTTACTTACTGCGAGAGGCGTGACTGCGTCGGCGATTAATCTCTTTCTGCCGTGAAAGAGGGAGCTAACCGGAGACTCCATCGAATTGTCCTTTAGAAAGAGACTAACGTATCTCTCTCCAAGGCATTTATAGTAATCAAAAAATAAAAATTGCACCCGGATAAATTTCTAATCGGCTGAAATCCGCCCTCGCCCCCTAGCGTGGTAAACTAATTTCGACAAACGGAATTTAATCAAGCGTTCGTTTATTTTGCATCCGTTGTGGAAATTGATAAAGTATCTCTCGATGAATTACCTGCTTTTGTGCGATGCATTCGACGCGGCGAAATTTTGCTTTCCTTGCGCATTTGCGAATGTAATATTGTACGAATCGATTTGCAGCGTTCAGTCGAATAAAGGATAAAATAAATAATTAAACCGTACGAGCGCACTTAAAATTCGTTACGGTATCGGAAGAATTTTATGACGAATATAAATTTCGTTAATCACGTATTGCAACCGTCTGTAAAATTTCAATTTCAAATATTTCAAATTATAATTGGATATTTTTTTTCCATATCCAAGAGTATTATCGATCGCTAAAGTATTAATTATTTGTTCTCCCGGTCAATTGTACTGGCGGTGAAATTTGTTATACTTTTCTCGAATTTCTGAAGGGGTAAAGCTGGTGTCACCAGCTTCTGGCAATAGAGGCAGCAACGCTGATGACCGAAGCGGTACGCGTTAATTTCATTTGTCGTCCTTTAGTTGCTGGGCACGTGTTTGAGAACTGAAATGAACGTTTACGAGTAGAAACATCGATCGAATTCACTCGCGAAGTCGGCAGACGCGTGAATCTCAATTTGCTCGTACGTCCCTACGGGCACGCTGCCTCTATACATATGCGCTGGCATTTAAATAAGGCACCGAATAGGGTGGCTGTGCGTGCATATATGCGTACGCATAATACTTAACTGATTCGTTTCCACTAAATGATGTAAATGAAACGGCATCGGATTGGAAAAATAAATTTCATACCGTAATTACATGCGAATTCTGCTGCTGCGTAAACAGGTCAAACGAAAAATTTTTATAATTAATGATTTTAGTAAAATCCAAATCTAAGCTTACTTAAATGGAAATGTAAAATAAAGATTTCTTGTTATACATTTAATATTTATCTACGTTTTCTTCGTTCACGAATTCTTTCGACATTGCAACGGCAGCTAATGATCCAGTTTAGTTAGAACGTGCAATTTCCAGGATCAAGAACGATCAGAATTTTCCACAATTCCCAGTCAGTCCCCTACGTTCATTTTTGTTCGCTCCAGAAGAGTCGTTAAAATGGTACGAGCGAGGGTGAAATGTCGGTATTCGGTCGCGAGCCTTGGATTGGGTCACGTCACGAAAGGTCTGTCGACACGGCATGGCTAATTAATCAAGCTTTTATAGCCGCCGTCGAGTAGAACCAACGTTTTCAGTTTTCCTTATCCCTCTTCGGACGTTATTCGTCGACACACAATTATTAAATTATTCCTACTAGAATTAACGCAATTGTATATTTAAACGTGTCGCCTATCCCCCCCTTTTTTTTTATTATATCAATTTGCTGCTAATCGTATGAATGCATGCATGCACATTTTCTTTTATCCCGTAGTGTACGTAGTTTCTCGAAGAACGAGGCAGTAAATCATAAAATTGCGAGGCTGATGAAACGCATTTCGAAATGCGACCCTGGGGAACAAGTGGGACCACGTACCATGAGATCAATATATCCAATACATTACAATAGCAGCGAATTGCGGGCCACTCGTATACGTGAATTTTTATTTATTTTTCAGCGAAGTTCTTGATGAATTTTTTACAACATTTAATAAACGGGATCGGATGCGTAGATACAAATGGAATATAAATTCGTCATTCAAATGTTTCAATTTTGTAATCGAGGATCGTATAGATGGTATCACGATGACACGTTGAATTGTTATCGGATAAAGCAATATATTAAACGTTTGTAATCGAAGAAGCAAAAGTTCTGAATCTTTCTTGTATATCATGAAACAGTGTCATAATGTTACGCCTTGGTAGAATCGTCCAACTCCGGGTCGAACGCATTAACATCGAACCACGAACGCCTAGTCTCTAAGGAGGAATGTGGCTACCACGCTCCGCTAGTGCAAACCCCTCTATTCTCCTCCTCTCGCTCTCTCCAGATCGCGTTCTCTCTTCATTAGCAAGCTGTCTGCGTCCATCCCTCTTATGGATCTTTCTGTTCACTTTGGTCTCTGCACTTCATCGAGGTTGCGCGGCTCCTAAATTTCCTACCCTTTAGTAATAATATATTTGTCCCTTGGGTGTCGCTCAAGAACCTAGCCCTCCTATAAGACCTTGAACGCAACCATTATCTTACGTATAACCAGGCTTCCTTCCTGGCCATTTTCGGTCCATCCGACTCGCGGTTTGCCCGGTCCTTGAAGATTTCACATCCGGAAACTACTGAAACTTGCGTACATAGGAAACTACTCTCACCAATCTAACGCTATTTTGTAGAAAAAATCAGAAATAGAGGTCGACTCCAGTAAGATACTTTTAATACAAACAGAACGAAACGTTAAAAAGAGCGCGTTGAAAACCAGCCTGGTACGGAGGCAATGTCGCCGAGCTAGCCGAGTTCATTCCCGAGGCTTTGTTAAACAGGATTGGTACTGAACCCGTGGGACATGCTGGCCTAGAAGATCTCTATTATGTCAAGGAAGGACGAAATGAGCTTCTTCGGGCCTTCCACCCATTCATCCGAGCTCGAAAAACCGATCATTCAATAGAAATCATTTCGCCTCCGGCGTACCAACAAGTTTAAATGAAAGAACTCCGATTCTGCGCCCCAGCTTTGATTGAAATTTTACGCAACGCCAAATTTTCTATACGTTCATATCGGCGAATTTATCGATGTGAAATGTAGGTCTAGTGAAATATCTCAAAGATCTCTTTGAAGCAAATAAAAGTTAATGTATTCGAAAATAAACCAATATCTTATTGCGGAAAGCACGGTATGTATCGTCAGATATTTGTTACGAATAGTTAGGCATAATTTACCACGAAATTAAAGGCGATCGATGGTTAATCCTTTCGACTACCACTTCGACAACAATATTGGTATTTTAAGAGCGCCTCTGCCGATAATGATTGATAGACCAAACATTCCTCGTCGGTGCAGATTTTTTCTTCTTGCCCATGACAGACACTGTCACAGTTACATTGAAACCGGACAATCCGTATAACATGAAGATCTCCGACATTCGTGAACGTATAATAATTGCCGCTCTTCAATTCCAATAATTCGTCTTCGTCGTTAATGTTCAAGAACAATACATTCGTATCGTTCTCAGTTAAAACACGACCAGGTAGAATATCTGCATGTTTCTTCTTGATAATCTTAAGTTCCTCCATTTCTTTTCGAGCATCCTGCGAAGAAAATATAAATGACACGAAGTGCGTCTCCATCTTTTTAAGATTCAAATGGCGGCTGTATTTTTAATTCGAATGGTTTACCGCTATTTTCGATTCGAAGCGTTTGTCCTCGTTAAGTTTCCACCACTTCGCATGGGCGTCGTAGTACAACATCTTCGCTTTCTCGTATTCGGGATACACGTCGGTGCTCAAGCTCTTGTAACCAAACGCACCGGCCGCGTTCGTATTGCCGTCTTTCCCATAGGAGCTGCCGCCCAAGAACCAGACGGTATACTCGCGCAAGATTGGATACTGTTGTGTACGTAGATACCAATATACGGAAAAGTATAACGCGAGCTCCTGATTAGGTCCACCGTGTCCAGGTTCGGAGCAGAGATTAACAGTCGGCCGACCGCCCAATAGAAGGCACAATCCCAAACCCCATTTATCTTTTGCAGGAAATATCTCTTGCACCTTGTCATCGGTCAGAGGGCACACTGAACTTTCCTTCATTTCCTGGTACATGTCCAATTTATCAATTTTTCCTTCGACAGCCAATATCATCAAAGACGCCATTTTAACATATTCGCGGGCGAACTCTTGGATCTCTCCGAAACAAGTTGAATTCAGTTTCATTGGGAACAGGCCTAACTTAAAAACTTCGACGGCCATGCACTCCATAGCGTCTGCGTTACAGGCGATCACGTATTCGTAGACAAATTTGTACTTTTTGTATTCGTCCAGTTGCTTGTCGGCGGCCATGGTCCACGGTATCGTTTCTTCTACTAAATCTCTGATACTCAATGGCACCCTGTCGATCAGTCTGTACTTGGTCAGTATCGCCAAAGCTTTTTCATCCTTCGGATCATAGACGCATGGTCCGCCCGATAGTTCGGACATTGGCTTTGCCGAAACATCCGACGTGATTAGGGTTACGACCCTTGCTGGGAATGAGATTCTTGCTAGGTCTCCACCTACGTTGAAGTTAATTTTATGCTCCCCGAGTAATATTATAAATAGTAGTAAAGTACGCGTAACGTTCCTCAGAGGAAATGATGAAAAGTATCAAGCTACTGAGAAGCTAATTGATGCTACTTTGCAGGAATTACTCTACCTCTAATAGCAGAAAGCTTGTTTCTTACAATATTTATTTCTTCAGGGGTTGCTTTAGCAGCCTTCAGTCTATTCAACACTCTGAGCTTATCTCTTAATGTAATAGTGTCTCGTGGAAGGCAAAGGAGATCGTCGATCCCTTGGGAGAGCATGACTATCAGCAAATCTCTCCTCTTTAACTTTTTGCAATAATTTATAATTCTCCTAGTGGCCAGCACGGATTTCTCGTCCGGCTGTCCATCGGAACCAGCTTCGACGTAAGAAATCCGACTGTCCAAGGGCGGGAACGCTTCGGGGAAGCTCCACATCATAAAAATCGATTTCCGAGGCACCACCATCCACCCCTTTTTTAATTGTTTACCAACGATTCGTTCGAACGCCGAACTCATCGTAACCGCTTCCTTCCCCCAGCCCACGATATGCAAATTATTTTTCAATTTATACTTCACACCTTTAATCGACAGAATCGATTTGCCATCGAATTTAATTTTGTTCGGTATAATCACCGATGTGTACACACACTTTATACCTGTTTCGACGATCTTGCTCAAGTCCTCGCGAATCTACGATGTCGTGTACGAAAAATTAAAAACTTATTAAACGGATGAGGAGACTATACAGTAATAGTGAAATAAAATCTAAGACAATAAGGTTGATGGAACAATTCAAGTTGTTGGATCGGAACCTGTAGCATGGTCCTTTCACTCCCTGTTTTCTCAGCATCCCTAATTTCCTTTTGTCGGAGTCGTGCTTCCTTCTCGAAACGAGCATTTTGTATATCTAATTTGTCTTTTCTTCGCCTCCTTATTGAAAGCTGTACTTCATCAATGATTCGTTGTCGTTTCTCTTGTATCGCTGCTATTCTTTTAGCTTGTTCTTCTTCCTTCACGGGATCGATATACCTTGCTTTTCGTTTCTTAGGTTTTCTTTTTAGGTGTTTCGGCATACTTATCGTGTAATTCTATTTTATTGTAGATCGATTTTGTATTACATTTTGGAGAAATTTTTAACGTCCAATTAGGTTAAAAAAATTATATATTATTGCCTCATGAAAGTAGCTGCTATTTTTTAATGAAACCAACAAATCCTTAATCTTAATATCAGTAGGTATGCAGTGCACACGTTATCATCAATAGATATGACTTTAGAAATGTACCCATACAACACAAGATAAGATGGTAGCGACACCATACCGGCACTGTGGCGACACTTCCGAGTGGTGTCAGCAAATCCGTAGCCATCTGTGACCGCATTCGTTAGCTAAAATGTCGACACGCAGAGCCGACACGTTCTAGTCACCAGCGTAACACGCGTGCGAATGACACTGCGCCAGCACCAGCGTGACACGCGTGTCATCGTTCCATTCAAAAATTTTTTCTGCATTGGCATAGGCGTCACATTTGTTAATGGGGAACCTGCTTTTCCGTACAAATTAAATACATCAGAGTTCAAATATCCACATACGAGTACTGACAGAATCGATATCTATTTTCGAATCGAAATAAATAAATTGCTTAGTTTAGTCATTTTTAATATTCGTTTATAATTTTTATGGAAACAGCTTCTCCATTAGTATATATCAGTCTACGCCACTGCCACGCGTGTCACTATGGTAAGCTGATAGTGTCATTTGCACTGCCGTGTCGCCCCTGTGCTATTCACGGTGCTTTGATAGTGCCGTAACACGCGTGTCGCCCCAGTGCCTAGCTCTGTGCTGTTACGAGAACTGAGTGGCAGCACCGTGCTAGCACAATGCTTCGTTCCACCCGGTGTCACTGGCGTGCCAATCGCTGGTTGCCTGGGTATATATCTACATATGATTAAGTTTTTTATCATCAGTAGATAAGAGTTGATAATCTTATTTATCCATATATGATTAATTTCCCTTAAATCATAGACGAAAATGTATTACTACATGAGTATTAATCAACGTATTAATTATTTAGAAATAAATTAATCTTATTTCCGTACCAGAAATTAACTTTTACATACAATAATTAATTACAAATATCAATAGTAGATGATAAGAAATTTTATAACATTTTGGAGTAAATTATAGGCTAGATTTAATATCAGAAGCTTTCTTGTGCTCTAAATTATTGTTTAATGGTGAGTAGCACTGGTGCTGTGTCTTTTGCAAATCCTATTCAGGATTTTTGAAACTTTAAATTGGATTGCAAAAAATCGAATAATTAGGGACTAAGAAATAGTTTAAATTCATTTTTGCGTTCGCCGCTAGTTCGCCGTTCGTTCGCCGTAGGATGTTGTAATGTAACTTATTACATGTTCTCGTATTCCCCCTAATTGTGTCCCATCTTTATTCCTTTTTTGTAACTATTTTCACGCGAATCAGTTGGTTTAGTATTAATAATCTACTCAGTAATACGGATATGCGAGTTATCTTGATTATTTCCATAGAGAGAAAGTGTAGTCGGAAGCTAATTGATTGTTCCTTGGTTAAAAAGATATATGCGACGGTGGAAGTTCAGGGGTCTGTTTAAACGATTCGACATAATCCATGATGTATACAAATAGTGATGAATTTGAATGGCACACTACGCGCGTCTTCTGCACGCGACTCCGCGTACGCGTTGGAGTGACGACAAGGAACGATCCTCGTTCAGTGTGAAAATGGTTAAAACGGCGACGAAGAAATCAATATTCCCGCAGGCGACAGATGACGAGGGTGCAACGCTGATTCTCTCTAGTTCGAAGGCTTTCTGGCCTTCTATCCCGTCCGAAGAAGGGTTAAACACCTGGAACAGAGAAAATATAGAATTTAGATACGTCTCGAATAGAATTTGTATCGTAAATATGAAGTTTCATTCAGAAATTTGGATTCCAGCGTAAACATTCATATGTCACCCCCGATTAAAACGTAATTCTCTGCAGCCATTTGCGTGTCTCGTTCGTTGGCGTTGAAACTCGAAGCAGTGGATGGTAGCTGCTTGGTTGTTTGCGTTAATGAGCAAAGAGATCTGTTGATCATCTGGATAGCTGTTTGTTAGAACGATTTTGCTTTCGGTGAACCATGTGGTCGATAGCTTTTTTCCCGTCCTCCCTCCGCCGACTCGAGTGGTTGTTCCGTGGTTCCTGGAAACGTTTCTATTTAAAACCGCATGAACTTTCGAGAATACCACCGTAGTCGTGTGCAGTTCGAGGGATTCGTAACATTGTTGGTCTCATCGCTGATAATGGGGCCTGCTCCGATGAAGAACTGCTCGTCGTCTTCATGCTCGATCGCTTTCAAGGATGCCTGCCAACGATCGACTTCCCTTCTTTCGTTTAAAGGGTGGCAAATGTAATTGACATCGAACGCTTACTCGACGATCGTGTAATCGTGTAGTTGGTATCGACAATTTCTTGGCTTTGTGGAACTTTAATTAGCAAGGCTGATGGATGCGTCTCTGGTAATTGAAGGGCTCGAAGAATGAAGGTGCTATAACATTTTGTGGGAAATTAATTGCTGTAATGCCTTAAGATGTTCTTATTATAATGTAAGTTTCTTTCGAAAGCACTTAATTTCATTTTGTTTTATTACCCTTCAATCTTTCTATATTTACATTTACTGAGTTATCAAAATTGAAGTTAGTTTGTTTAAATCAAAATAAAACGAGAACTATTCGAGATATTTCAGGTTTTTGTATTTCGATATGGAGTCTAATTTATGATGTTAATTATGAAACGCAATATCATCAAAGTAACCCCCAACCTCAATTCTTTTTTTCTTTTTTATAAACCCGACTCATTTTATCCAATTTTCCACTACATTTTCCATTACAATTAACTCCACTTCGTTAATGACGGCTCAGCTATTATTTTTTAGATTATTAACGTGAATTTCACACCGTTAAAAAACCTTCACAGAATTTTACTTGAAATAAGAGAGACAAATAACTTACACAATAATTAAATTTATACAAATATATTATAGAAGCTATCGATTTCTTTCTGTCGTCTTTATTTCGCATCGCTTTTAAGAATATTGTCGTATGGCTCTCGATATCCATTTTTCACGGAGCTCGAGAAACCGACAATTCGAAAAGAAGCAGTTTGAAACCCAGAGATTTTTCCTTCTCCCACAACAGAATAAAAAAAAAGAGGATGAAAGAAGGATGAAAAGAAGAGTTAAGACTGCTCACGCTCGGACTCGCCGTAAAGTGGTCTCAAGTTCGATCGAGATCCTCTAATTATACACGCTCGTAATTGCTCCTCCTTCCTTCTTCATTATTACTGTTGCCAGTGAATATAGTTGTAAAATATATTGATCTATCAGATATGATACTAATTATGACAGTAGAACCAGATTTTGGTGGTCAACAATTCATGTATTCAATGATGGAGAAATATATGCAAAAATATATATTTGAATTAAATTTTATGTTTAAAGTAAAACAAAACTAAGTATATATGTGATTTTTTAGGCTGGTGCAAACACAATTGTTTTGGAACAGCTGTCTAAGTTCTTCTGACCAAACACAAGTTATCAAAATTTTAAGAGACACAGAAAAATATGTATTACGCAACAGCCGAAAATAGGAAAGGAAAAATTATCTTCTAAGCATAAAATTGATATGTTGCACTTAGATATATATTTTTACATTACAGATTTTGGCTAATTTAACACTATATCCCCAATATACCATACCAGTGTACTATACCAGTGTCTGATCTTGAAACATCAGGTGGTACGACAAATCCTTTCAACTTTTTTGGGTTTGGTTGATCTTTGTGTATCTTCACTGTCTTTCACTGTCCTTTTCTTCTCAATCTCCATTACTTCAGCTTTATCATCGAAAACGACGATTTCATCTATTTTGCAAATATGCGACGCACATGCTATTTGTCTTGCTAGATATGTTCGTAATTCCAGGGACTAGGAATTGTCTAAGATCGAACCAGGAACTGCGATGCTCACAGTCGAAATGTCTTTTCTCTCGAAATACTTTTCGATAAGTTTTGGGTCTGTTTGCAATTCTTTCTTGACCTCTCCTCTCTTGAACTTTTCTGCTAACCTCTCCTCTTGCCATTTCTTTCGTTGTTCCTTACATAAACGATTGGTTTCTTTCTAAGTTTTTGGGGTAGGAACCACTGGGGACACAATCTTGTCGAAACTATTTCCTAAAACTTAAAATTTTTAGACACAACACTTCACAATTCTCTGTTTCACTTTCAACACTCGGTTACTACTAAAGCCAGTTGCTCACTGTACGCTCGTGGTCGCTTAAATGTCAAGCGTGTTGTTTGTTTGCGTCCGGTCATTGAGCGAAGCAACAGAACAGCAGAATATTTTCAAGTTTCATAGATATACGTAAAATTATATGAAACTATGACTACAGAAGAAGCTTTCGAACAGGTTTGTACAACACTATCCGATAAAATTTTTTTAATACGATGTAAACCCAATATTTGCAGCGTCATTTTTGACAAAAACTCTAGTCATGGTTATGTTTACTTCGTAAACGTATCTAAAATTGATTTCTTTTTAGTTTATATATGTATGGAATGCTAAACGTTCATTGAAAAAGAAAAACCATTAGCGAAAATTATAAAAGAATATTTAATTTTCATAGTTCGAAGATGAGGAGGCAGAAATTCCGATCGGCGGAACTTTACCTGGAGGTAGAAAACGATTATTTTCGAAGGAATTACGCTGCATGATGTATGGTTTTGGGGATGATCAAAATCCTTACACAGAGAGTGTGGATTTATTAGAAGATCTGGTTATTGAATTTATCACTGAAATGACGCACAGAGCTATGGAAATCGGTCGTACAGGTCGTGTACAAGTAGAGGATATTGTATTCCTAGGTGATCTTAAATAATAGTAACATAGATTTTGCTTAAATTAATTTCACCCGTTTCTTCAACTTCATGAAGATTTTGTTTCGCAGTTAGAAAAGACCCGAGAAAATATGCAAGGGTCAAGGATCTCCTGACAATGAACGAAGAATTAAAGAAAGCTAGAAAAGCATTCGATGAAGTTAAATATGCAGGTACTGTCAATCAGTAACTTCATTTGACACTACCAATATTCAAGCATACAGCAACAAATCTTTAATGTGCTTGAATTTATTATTTTATTAAAAATTTGCATTAATTTCTTCATTATTTGCAAGCTTCCTTTTTTTAAAAGAAGAGTTGCCTTCACAACTTAATAAAAATTAACTAACATTTATTCAAAAATAAATAAGTTATTTTTACATAATTATGTTAAGATTATGTAATACTATAAAGTATTGCATTTTAGTAATTGCACACTTTTGATTCATTTACAAGTATGGAATGCTATGTGCTTGCGTGCTGCATTTTTATGATACTTCATGCTTGCTTGTCTACATAGTCTAGATATATTAAAAAGATTATGATGTATTTAAGTTTGCTCAGTTCTTTTTGTTATAGAAAGAAAGACATGTACAGAAACATATTAGTAGGATTCTATAAATAGTAATACTTAATTGTATCATAGAGTAATAATTATTTAAATAATGTTACTTCTTTTTATTTTGTAGTATTTGTAGTATGGTATTTATGTGTAGAAAAATAGAATGTAAAACAAAAATTAATATCGTTATTTATCTTATATTTTATTTTATAAATTATAATTTACAGCTTTATAATGTAAATAATAAAAATGTTTGTTTATACATATTTTATTTTATAGTAATGAAAATTTCCATGAGACTTGAGTGATAATATAAAACTATTTTTCAGGGAATTGTGATATTTAAGTTGTCATGTTCCAACAAATGAAAGATATATTTCTCAATTATTATCTTTTGTATTTAATAGACAATTCTTTATGTTTTTATTATGTAGCATGAACATTGAATAATGCATGTTTAAAATCATTATTTTTTGCATGTATATTATTTTGTCTTCAAATTAGAAAAAATGTTGGCAATTGGCTAGTAAAGCTTCCTTAAAGTTTCAGTTTTATAAAATTATGGTAAATTGATATTAGAAACAGCCTCTTTTGCTGACAGAATAACATCAACGACTCCTAGACCGCGGTATGAAGAGCCACACAGCCCTAAAGGAATTTTATGTGCAGAAATATAATCGTGGATGCAGTTTAAGCGTTGTGCGTGACCTATTGTATATTGTGGAATACAATTCCTCAAAATGGAGACATTAGATGCCGTGGGATTTTCGTGAATCTGTAAAATTTTAGTTGCATATTCGGTCGCCACAGTTTTTAAATGTTCTTCAGATGAACATTCACCAAAGTATTTTTCAAACCATGCCCCACCCATCATAACTGTCAGTACCTGGATTTAACAAATTGTATATATTTAATATTAAGAACTTTTTCTAGTCTGTTGTATACTTGTAAATTACGTAGATTTTAAAAATCATTTTGTGTCATTACAAGACTAGACTTTTTTTTTATATTATTTGGAATAAAAAACGTTAAAATTGTAACAAATATAAATAGGTAATAAATATTTATATTTATACGTACAGTCCTATTAGAGTTTTGGGGAAGAACACACGAATCAAATGTCACACCTAGAATTGGAATTTCTTCCTTAGGTGGAACAAGAACTCCAAAGGCTTTTACAGGTAAAACATTTCCAGAAAATTGGAGATTAACCACAGCTATTGTTACAGTGGGTATACCGAGCAATTCTTTGGATAATTCTGGATGTTGCTTTTGAACTAGATTAGCTAAACTCTTTGCAGGTAAGCCTGATATAATACGAGAATATTCCTCAACTTTTCCATTTACAGTCAGTTCCACAGAATTTTTATTAAATACAATTTGTTCACAATTACTTTCCATCTTTATATTTACTCCGCGCTTAGCTATATTTTCAGCTAATGCTTGAGGTAATTGTTCAAAACCTCCTTTGAGGCCCCACATACGCCATACCTCCCTTTTAGCTCTTTGTACTAAATAAGAATTTGCAATTGTCCCAGTGTTCATAGATTTTATTTCCTTTATTTTATTTGGCATTTCTCGTATAGAACCTATGAATATGCTACCATGCTTTTGTTCAAATTCAACTAATTTTGGCATAAAAGATTTTGCACTTAACATATGTATATCACCACCACAAATTCCACAGAAAACTGGGGCTGCCATTTTTTCAGCCATATCTTTGCCAAATCTTCTTTCTACAAAACTGTATACACTTTCATCGTCTTTAGAAGCTTTTGGTGCTCTGAAATCCTTCCAGAGGACACTAATCATAGAACGATTTAATAATGTATTTTTGGTAAAAATACTCTTCAAGCTATTAGGTACAGAATGCAATGCATTATCAGCATAAACATATCGATTTTTAACGGCGGCATGATGCATCTTAATAGGAATAATTTTACATGATAAATCTAATTCTTCTATTAAAGGTAGTATATTTTGTGCGCTGATTCTAATAATGCGTGGACCTTTCTCAAATATTGTTCCATCAGGCTGTTTTATAGAACGCACCCAACCACCTACACGATTTGTAGCTTCGAATACAACTAGTGGAGCTAATTTTGATGTTCCAAGTGCATAATATGCAGCTGATAAACCTGACATTCCAGCACCCAGGATTGCTGTCATTTTTCAATTACACAAAAATCGAACTTTATTAACAAGTATTTGTATTTTGCACAAAAGTTGTCTGCAACCGTAAATGTACCTTTAAGTTATTTCTTATTAATTTAATAACTTAAAGAAATGAACACTTTTGTAAAAATAGTAAATAATTATATGACTAAAATGCACTGTTACGATTAGAAGATTTTGTTCTATCACAGATTACGTATACTATAGATAGCTAGAAGATACAGGTTATATTTATTTAGAAATGGAATCGTTACTGCACATAAAGTAAAAATTCATGTATAATTTAAATAAGTGACACATTTTCACAAAAACTAGTGAATGTAAAAATTTGTTTTGTTCTCTCTTCGATTCTTAAATATTTTATTAAATGATATAGTAGTTTATTGGTTTCCTTCATGGAGATCGAACGATCGCGATGCGAACACGATGTAACCATGTTTATAAGAAATTTAATATGTTATACAGTAAATTAATTTTTTGTACAATGAAATAATATAATGCTAAATGTATTTAATACGGTTACGCTTAACGAAAAATAATTAATTGTATGCAATTATTTTGTTATGATTCATTGACATTATATTGAATTTAGTAGAATAAAAAGATGCATGCGTCACTCGCAAATTATAATGCATGAATAATTATTCAGCTATCCCTGTATTCTTAATTAGCGTTACAAACATCTTTGTATCGGCTGTTACGTTTCACGTACAAGAACAAAAGGAAGTAGAACTTACACGGATTCCCGCCAAATCACTCTTCGATACATTCAGTGTAACTATTTACATTTTTTTAATCTTTTGAGATAATCTCTCCGAATTGTTTTTAATCCTTAATTAAGGATTGTTGTTATTAATAAGTAATTAATGTTATAGTTATTGGGAATTCGAAAGATCACTAATTATTACAAAATGAAAAACGGAAGCAGACTACTGTCAATCCTACTCAAAGTAGCAGAAAAAGCAGCAAATATTGCAAGAGCTTGCAGGCACAATGATGCTCTATTCAAAATACTTGTGCAAGAGAAGTCAGACGAAGAAAAGAATCCACGATTCTTTCAGGACTTCAAAACTTTGGCAGACGTTCTTATACAAGAAACAATTAAACACGACATAGGGTTAGAGGTAAGCCACTAAAAATTGATATTCTCTTTCTCTGATTGAAAATATTTATCTATCAATAGTCTATTAATCAGTATGTGTAACCGATACTATCTACAAGAAATATATGTAGGTTATATGAACATATTATGGAAGAGAAATATGATAAATTCCATTTTGTACGCGCACAGAGGAATAATTTTGAAGTTCTAAATGTTTTGAGTGAAAACCATATTATCAAAACATCAGAGAATCAATAAAAAATGGATTTATCATGTTTATTCCCTATGGTCTCCATGTATTATGATTTATAGGAAATTAGTTTCCAGAATTGGTTGAGGTAGTACAGGGAGAAGAAAATAACATTTTCAGTAATGCTATGGGTGAAACTATAGTGGTAGAAGTATGTTCTACTACCGAAGAAACTGCCAAACTATTAGCTAAGGTGATGGGTAGCGATATCGCAACTGCGGAATTATTGGCTATAGAAGTTCACAAGGATGTCCAATTCTCAGATATTCCAATGGTGGCAGAGCTACCTGATGATTTTGATATTGACATTCGTGATCTTGGTATATGGATAGATCCAATTGGTAAGAAACACGATGGTATCATTTCTAAATGCTTTAAAGTAAAGATTTACTTTATGTATAACAGATATGAAATATAATGTATTAATATTGTTATTTATATTGAAACAATGTCTGGGAAATTTATATGGTAAATATCTTTGTTTTTACATATTTAATTTTTTACTATCGGGTTGACCAAAGAGTTCTCTTATATTTTTTTAATAAGATTTAGAAACAAGTCTCGCTTATGAAAGTCTTTTTTTTATTTCAACCTTTTAAGTACTAAAAGACTTTTTGGTCAATACTTAAAAGTTTATCATTTTTTTAACTATGGTGATTTTCTATTTTTGCTTTGAATATTGTTTTCTTTTTCTTTCTTTCCTTTTATTTGTACATTGTACTATATAGTAATAATTACACTTTTTGATATTATATTTAAATTCATCAGATTTGTCAAGATTCCTATTTCTTTTATAGCTTAATAAAGCTGAGGAGCAATTCGTGGAACTTTTATAGATTCTACAGCGGATTATATAAACGGAGGTGAAAAGGTGGATGATGCTACTGGTGTGCATATCAGTGGTTTACGGTGTGTCACTGTTTTAATTGGGGTGTATTTGAAAAGCACAGGTACACCAATTGTTGGAGTGATTAATCAACCTTTTTATACAAATGCTGATTCATTGTAAGTAAATGAAAGTGTGTATAACTTTCATATGCACGTTGATATTGAAATAAACTCTACGATTAATTTAATAGATGGAAGGGCAACTGCTATTGGGGATATGTGGAAAACAATGTTAGAAAATGTTCCATAGTGAAAGAATCTAACAACAAAAAGATAATTGTACTCAGTAGAGTTGAAGATGAGAATGTGAAGTCTAAGCTTCTAGATGCTGGTTTTACTTTAGTAGAAGCAGCTGGGGCTGGTTATAAAATATTAAGCGTTGCTCTTGGGCAAGTCGATGCTTACATTTTATCTAAAGGCTCCACATACAAGTGGGACACATGTGGACCGCAAGCTTTGTTACGTTCTTTAGATGGTGGAATTATTGAATTCCAAAGTTTTATAAAGAATTCTAATTCTGATTACATAGATGTAAACTATTTACCTACATCCATGAAGTTCTCAAACAGTAATGGTTTGATAGCGTATCGAAATTTTGAAACTTTGGAAACTTTAAAATCAATTCTATGCGAATAGTGATGTTCGTAATGTTACAAAGTTTTTGATGTTTACTTAATTACCAAATTTGAAAGCTTCCAAAGTTTTTAAGTATTAAAAATATTATGTGATTATATTAGACATATATATATATATATATATATATATATATTTTATTATTTATTTTATTTAAGATAACTTCAATAATCCTATATTAGACAACTCATTTGTCTTTGACACACATGCATGTCAACTTCAGTGGAAGTTATGCTTCCATTTTTATCAAGTGTTAAAAACGTCTAAATTTTACAAATTGAAATTTACTTGTATGTTGTCAAGTAAAATATTTGAGAAATGGATTATTTTATCCGCGTAGTTAAATGTTTGCGAACTATCATCTTAAGTGTGATCAACACATGGGGGTAGATAAAAGACGTAAAATTGTTACTTAAAGTAATGACAAATGTCAAAGAATGTCTTATCCGTTAAAAATAAATAATAATAAAAGTAATTTATACATGTTTCACTTACGGGATTTTCATTCCATCCATCGAATTGGCTACTCGCGTTATCCATGCTCGATGTAGATTTATAAAATTCCCAAATTGATGTAGATTTATTATATTCCCAATTCCACATGTTTGTAGGAGCACAACACTGAACACTGAACACTAATATTATGCACATCAGGAGAAAAATGCACTTCTTTTTACACAAAATATTCAAATATTCACAATTCACACAACGTAACACAATGTACGCGCCCGTTCGTCCATTATTAAACTGAACATTTTAAATACGTGTTGCGCGCGTCGATTAATCTCGATGACTGTATCCAGCCAACTTCAAATCGAACGCATACGATACTTCATCGTTCAAAAATCATGAATTCTTACATTTATATACATATTATTGAAACATTATAATGTTTGAAAGCTATTTTTATAGAAAATAGTAATTAATTACTAAGTCTTTTATACTATTATTTAAAAATCCTCTTTCGCTTAATGCGAATCAAGGTTATACCGTCCCTTTTCGTAGTCGCCGAGGGAGTAATGCCGCATTTTTAAAACATTGTTTAACGCAACCGTCTTACCGTTTTATTGCACGTATTAATCTTGTTATTACTTGTTAATAAAACTTAATTTCGATATTTGGTTTTTCCTTCTTTTGTTATTTAATCTAATTATAATACTTTATAAACACTAACCGCATGATGATCTCTACGGCGGGTTACCGCATATTGAAATTCGGAACGGACGTAACCACTTTCGTCCTATCCTTATATATACATATATGTGTGACTATTAAATACGCGTGGTATTATATATTATGATACATATATTACATATGCTTTTTATACACTTTTTATATCCGATTGAATTATATTTTAAGTATTAAAAATAAAAATTATATGAAGAGAAATACGATAAGCAGATTAGCTATGTGATTTATTAGGGGGCTTCCAGAAGGAGAAAAAAAGAGTTTGAAAATCATTGAAGAAATCGATGAAAACAAGAATGCGGAAAGAATTAAGTTTACAAAGTCAAGAAGGAAAATGGTGATTAAACGGCGGAAAAAACAGACTGCGCAATATATGTGTGAAAAATATAATTTTGCAACGTTAAGCCTTCTTCATCTGTCCTCGTTTGGCATTGCATTTTCCTCATATTTCATCGCGCAGAAAAATGTTGTGTTAAGTTATCTATTACGTTCAAAGATAGAATCGCGCACACCCATTAATTTATTGCGTTTTTTAATCCAACTACTACATACGTATGTACCTATCCTTGAACAGATATTCTGAGCGGATTTTTTTCGATCTTTTAGCCTTTTATGTAATTGTTGTGTTGTAGATTATAAATCCTATACCGCAGCTACTATATAATAGTTCCAGAGTTATTTTCATCACTGACATGTTTTCGAAGAAGTACTCTAAACACTGTACCATTATCGATATAGTGCACAAAGTAATAGTTTTGTGGGAGATGTTTGCAGATCAACGATAAGATAGTAACGATTGGAAATATCTCTTATCTATCAACATGATCAAATTTGGTGTTTTTATTTTTTTGGTCCTGGCCACCAATTTGCTGACAGGTGAGTTCCTTAAAGCCTTTACAAATACTAAAAGAGTTAGTGTTACGTTACATTATTATTTTTTAGAAATGATAATTATCAGTGACTTACTTGCGAAACTCTTTTCTTTACAGTTGAAAGCATCTTCATTCGTTTGTACAACAGGTAACTACGTTCTTACTATACATATAGTCGTGTAGAAATGTTTTCATTTTACATGTTGCTATGAATGTACATGAATGTACTATTTCTTTGCAGAAATGGTTCTTTCATTGATGAAGATATAACGAATGCAGCTCAACTGGTGCCCAGAATGGACATGAATGAAAAGGTAACAATCTACATTCACGGTTATCAAGGAAACATATCGAACATAGGTGTACAAATTATAACGAATGGTAAATTATAATTTAATTTCTAAAATTGAATAGTTTATTCTTAACATATTCAAGGTATAGAATATATTCCTATCGTAGCGTATTTAGAGAACACCAACCACAACATTCTTGCAATCGATTACGAAAGTATTGCCAATTGGATTTACCCAATCTCAACGGTATTGCTCAGTAGAGTAGGTAACGCCGTGGCTAAAGCTGTGAATGATATGATGGATGCTGGTATAAGCCCACAAAAAATACATCTAATTGGATTTTCGTTGGGCAGTCATGTCGCTGGATTTGCAGGACGTAACACCAAGGTGAAGATCTCTAGGATAACAGGTATTCAGAATATGTATAACTTTAAAGTGTCTATACTCAAGAAGCTTCTGACGGAACTGAAATCTGTTTTGCAGGTTTGGATCCAGCGGGTCCCATGTTCTACTTTATTATTTCTGCTTTAAAAACGTCTGACGCCGAGTTTGTAGATGTTATACACACTGATAGGCTGCTTCTTGGTTCAGCTACGACAAAAGGCAACGCGAATTTTTTCCCGAATTTCGGATACAGACGACAGCCTAACTGTCGGCAAAACGGTGTGGTTACAGGTATGTATTTTGTCACTTTCCAGCTTTAGAATTTTCCGTTAATTCGCGTTAGTTCTACGGTAATATTGGGCAAACAGGAAACGGGAAGTGTTTGTTTAATTCTTATGCAAATTACACAGATGTATGCAGTCATGTCATGTCGTATAAATACTACGCGGAATCGGTTAAAAATCCCAACGCTTTCATTGGTCTCAAGTGTAGTTCTACTTTGAAGTATATCTCAGGAGCATGCAATAACAACGAAGAAGTTGTAATGGGCTTTGCCACGCCAACGAATGCGTTAGTAGAATCTTTTTCAATTTCTGATTCCATTTTTCGTAAACTCGCTTTCGTATAATTATTATTGCGTACTTTTAGGAGTGGTAAGTACTACCTCACGACAAATTTGAAGAGCCCTTATGGTCGAGGACGGAATGGAATAATGCGATCGGAATAAGAGAACGTAAGACAATATAATAGGTTTAAATGTTGTTTGTTTTATGTGTATCATATAATATATGAAACGAATAACAATCGTAGAAATTTACGTATGAAACGAATAAGAATCGTAGAAATCGAGAGATCGCCCTCACGAAACCGCTATCAAGCTGAGAACCACGCGGTAGATTCAAGTCGTTTCACTTACAGTATAAGTTTACATCCGGTCCCTGTTAGTCTAGAGGGAAATATTATAAAATTCGAGATCGACGTACAGTGTCCACTAACTGAATCGCCATTAGCATCTGATTAGAATTTCAATATTCAATAAAGTTCGCCCTACCGTGGAACTTGCATAGCCGTATTTCTTCTTTAGGAGCCACAGTTCGTAGAGTTCCAGCGTCGATGCACTTGGCGTACATTATGCAAAAAAATGTACGCCCGTTAGGTGAATAAATATGTATTCCGTAACGGCCTCCCCTTTGTCCTTCATCGTTCGCCTTTCGCTCGATACCTCGCCGGGGCTCTCATAAATTATTTATTCTTGGCGAAACCTGTGCGCTCCCATCGCTAAGACGATTACTTTAATTAATGTCGATCGTTATCGGCGACGTTGAAAGCCAGAAGGGTAGGAGTCACGTCAACGAGACGCTTTTAAATTCTAATACGGCGACGCCGCATCGCGCCCCGTGAACCCTTCGGGACACGGTGTTACCTGTCTATTTCTATAGGGTAAACGCATCGATCTTAAGGCGTCAGATTTCAATGTGCATTCACTCGTATTCAAATATATTCTTACTTTCATTCACCTCGTTTACGGGATATTTCTATTTACAGTTTGGATCTGCAATTTATATTACCACTTGGTGGCTTAATATTTTCAACGGTGCAAAGTCGAAATCTGCCCCTAAGAATCCCATTGGAAATTTATTTTAAAGAAAATTGCGAAATCTTCTAGCGTGTTCCAGATTCTTTAAAATAGTATTCGTTCTACGTACCTCGGGTAAAGTAAACTCTTTAATTCTAACTTTTCATTCAGAGATTGGAAAGAGTAAGCTTTGCGATTTTAGCTTTACATAAAGCTTACCAATAATTTTACAAAGTACGTATTCCCTTGGCTACTCTCGAAAAGAGTTGTAGCATAAAAGTTTAACTAAGGCACCGATCCAGTTGTTCTCTTACCGCGAAAGTTGTGTCGATTCCACATCTCTTATTCGTACATCGATTATGCTACTATATCAATTGAAATTTTTGAACAAACTATGTCAATTCACCGTGTATCTATTCATCTTGCGATCCACGGCGCGCGTCGTTAAAGGTTTGCGGAATATTGTTTCTAATTCGTCGGTGGTGGAAGGATGCACGGACGTAACATGGAGTTTTGCGTGAAGCTTTCTTGCACGACGACGGTCCATCTGGAAATCTGCACTCACAATCGACCACATTTGCGGTATTACGGCTTACTGGAAACGGAGGATCGTGAATGCCATTTGGAAATCATTGCCGATCGGAGAGCCAGAGGAGCGGTTGTAATGCTCTTACGTGAACGACACAAAGTGAAAGGATCCCCCGGTTTGGCCTACCGTGAAAAGGTTTCGCGTGTTCGCCTCTTTTTTTTCGTCCCCTGTTCGTTCTGAAATATTCTCCGCTGTTACGGCGAATCTCTTGCCGCGAACCGTATATACATATAATAAAAATGGCATCGACGCGCCTACGCGGGTACGTTCATCGATGGCGCTAAAGGATTAAGCTCGTGTACTTAGAAACCTTACGCTCGTTAGCCCCTTTTGTGGATCTTGTACGACACTGGTTTTCGTCGTTGTCCCCGAAGCGAGCGAAGTATTATTCAGCGGCGTGATAAAAAGATGGTGGGCGGGGAGCAGCTCGGGGTAGACCATCGCGAGGAGGGTAAAAGCGTTTCCATTTAATTACAATCGATCGATGCCGGGAATCGCGTTCAGTGGGATCGACGTAGAAGAGGCAGCGGTTTTATAGACGGTCAAGCAGGGATAGTCCGTGGACCAGCGTTAAAACCACCACTCAAATTTGCAGAACTTTTTATTTCCGCAGGATCCCTCTTACCGACTGCTATCTTGGTTCCCTTTCCGAAAGGGTTTAAAATCGCAGACGTTCTCTCCTTCTTCCACTTCTTTTTTTACCCATACACCCCGCCTCATCTTTTTTAATCTTTTCTCCTTCACATCATTTGGTTAAAAGATTTTTTCCTCCTCGTCCCTTCCGCGCGTTCTCTTACTTTGCCGGAAACCAACACAAATGTTTGATCTACTTGATGCACCGGGGGTCTTTAACCGGTCCCCGCTTCTCATCGTTCCTGGTTTCGGATACTTCTTCATCTACTTCCACCGCATCAGCCTGAAATACCCCTGTCCTTTTGTGCCTCTTGCTCTCTTCCTTTACGAGACGGCTGAAACGCGTGCAGACTGATATTCCGTTGGAAATTTTTATCCTTGGATGAGTCCGCTTGAATACCTTTGCCACGATCTTTTCCTATTTCCTTCTTTTTTTCTACTTCACGGGGTAAGATCGAAGTATTCAAAATAAATTATTTTACCCCCGTCTCTCGAGGAATCGTTCGTCGTTCGTGCCTCACGTCCTTCGACGCACTGTGATTTCACAATTCCCCATTTCGATTAGCAATTAGAGATTCTTTGGACAATCGCCGTTCGACCGCGTTAAGTATCTTTTCCCCGTCGTTTTCGACCTCGCCTCGCGTATCCGCTCATATTTCGAGGCTCGTTCGCGACGGTCATTTGTCACTTCTCGAGTAGAGTTCATTGCTTTTCGGACCATTGGACGTGCGCTATAAAAAGTGTAAAAAAAGGAGGAGGGAGGGGAAAAAAAGAGTAGAAAAGTGGAAAGAAGGGCGGAGAGCGATGAGGGAAAGCAGTGGCCAGGGAACCAGACGAGGAGGGCGGGAGAAACACTTCGAGGCAGAGCGAAAGTTTCGAGTTGGCGTTATTGATGTCTTCGGTGGATGTGTGCCCGAGGGGGAAGGGAACGGTGGTCGGGGGTAATCCTAAGAGCAGCCTTAAAGGCCAAATGAGAAATACTTTCCGATCGGGCAGCAAGGCTTAAAGGACTTCATATAACGTCCCTGAGCTGTGAGATTTTAGACTCGCGCCCGAGATTTCGACGCCTTTTATTATGTAACTATGCGCGTCAAGAGTCGTCCATGTTGGTTCACGTCGATTTTTAACCCCGTCGCCTTTCCCCCTCTGCACCGTTCTTCCATTCGAAACTGATAAACTTTCGTAATTACGTGTCGCTGTCCATGAAATGACGACCTGAAATTAATCCCGGAGAAACGATTTGTCGCTGCAGCCAAGTACCTACCCTCTGTCGCTGTTCATCTTCTCTGTCTCAATTTTTTTTTTTTCTCGTTGTCAGAACTTTCGCAGAACTTTTTTATGATTCCTACTGTTGAACCCGATCTCTAACGATCGAATTATAACGTCCATATCTCTTACATTTGTTTGGATTCCGTTAATTAAGTAATAGCTTGTTTCGACAATTATACCATACGATTTATGAGTGTAATTTCGTTCTCACTTCTTAATCAATCTCGTATAATTTAGAGGAAGCTTTCCACGGAATAGTGTAATCTTCAACGGGAAGATTCATTAAGTTTTACAAGAAGGGCAAAGGGGGCGCACAAAGAAAAAAAAAAAAGAATAAACGAAGCGCGCGGCCCGTTTAAACGGATACTCTTATGAAGAAGCTAAATTGCCTGCATAAAGCCTAAGAGTAATTGCGTTGCGAGAATAAATATGATCCGGTTGGCTGTTTATATTAGCGGAGAGTCAGCCTTTCGAATATTCCCATGGGTATCGCGCGATAAACCTAAACGGTAACGAGGAACAACCGTCGGAAAAATGGAAGAACGTGAAGGAATTAATTGAAAATAGAGGCAACGAGGTGCAACGGCCGTTTAAAAGCGAGCCACCGTGTCCTGAGCACAGGGGGCCCACGAAAATCTCGTAGGCGGTAATAATAAAGTAGGCGATAAATAACCGCGTTTAAGTGGTAACGTAATTTCAGTTTCTACCCTTACAGGACCATTAAGGCCATTATTGCGAATCTCTTAATTTGCGAAAAACAGTGTTTCCTCAAGGGGCCGGTGGTAGCGCCCGCTTTCCGGAGGCGCTAAGTAGCACGAGAGCTCGAGATTGCGTTCTTGCACCCGTTGGGATATTATTCATTTCGGGGGTGGGTGGAAAAGATCGTTGACACTCTTTCTCGCGGACCAACTCGCTCCCTCTAATTTCACCTTACTCGTTTTGGAACGGTAAATGGGATGTTAGGAGCAGTCGGATTAGGGTTTCGCTCGTTTTCAGATGTATTTATGATAATCTCCCTTTCTGAAGAAAAAAAACGTGGCTCCGGTAGAATTACAAGATGATGAAGAAGTTTGCTTCCTCGTGCCACGTATACTTTTCCATTCAATGCTCCAATTTTAACGCGAAAACAACTGCAGACTCTTTATATTTAATATCGTCGTACAGAGAGAAGGAAGTATCGATAGAAGTTTGTACGCACGTGGATATTTCGATCAGGCGAAAACGGCAAGTTATTACATTCATCTTCCCTTACATTTATTTTTCCGCTTGTAACAACTCGTTTATACCCGTGCTCGTTTCGCATGAATTTTTCACCGCGCGTCTTTTTTTTTCAGCCCCTCCGCACCGCTTAAATGATTCCACGCGACGCGAACGCAAAACGCTCTTCACCCCGTCTCGTTTCTGTTCTTTTTTTCATCCCCCGCCGTCCCGTTACCCTCCGTCCCACGGCTGGCAAGCCGACCCTGTTAATTATGATTAATCATGTCTCGGAAATTAAAGCGATTAATCTTCTCGTTGTGACGACCGCGAGCGTGTTGCCGGCCTTACGCTCGCGTAACAACGCGGCCTCGTGTATAGCTGCGCGCTTCTGTTTTCCACAGCGGAGTGGTTTTCTCAATTAGTTCGGCCGCTAATCGTTTTTCGTGACTTATGCGCGTTTTCGGGCCACCGCTGCTGGCGAACACCCTCGGGATAAGTAGAATTTTAAAACGCGCCGATTTTAAATGCCATTGCACCGAGGGGGTGTTCGCGCGATATCGCAGTAAATTGTTTAAGAGAAACAGAATCCTCTTGGAAAATTAAAGACTCGTGATGTATGAACGGTGCGATAGGGAATAAATTAACTTCACTGTATCGTTCTGTTCGACGAAAGCAGTCTCCTTTCATATTTATCTCGGTTATTTATCTGGGATTGCCGCGACAATCACCGCTCTGGCCTTTTTTCATCCCTGACAACGATCTTCCTCGCCGTTGACCGAAGGGCGAGGAATTTCTGTTTCGACACGCCAGTCGCGAAGAGTCGGGATTCGTGTTTCTTATCAGCAGATAGGGACGAGGAGCCAGTCGGATGGACGGCCACGAACAAAGCCCGTCGATATGGTCTCGTAAGCCGTAAAAAGTAGGAACTATCGCGAATAAATAACCGATGGAGAGAGCGGACGGGGGTGGCGAGGGGGCGGCTGGATCGTTCGAGAGGGGCGAAATGAATGCGTGCTACTTAGGAAACGGGGTTAGCCGTTATTGAATAGAAGTGTCAGAACGGAAGGAGGGAAGGAGAGAGAGAGAAGTGGAGGGTGGTCGAGAGAAGAGAGTTAGGGGAGAAGGAATAAAGGTGGCGGTTTCGTTCGAGAGCGTGAAAATGCGGGGGTTGCACCTCTTGTAAAAGAGAAATAAATAAACTCGAAAGACCGATAAAGTCAGTACCCGCTGTTACGACAAACTCGCTTCCTTTTACCCGGATTCACCTTTCCCTCTTTGTTTCTCTTGTCCCAGTCCGGCGGCCCTCCCACCGGCTCGACTCAGAATTTCAAAGGGGGAAGAAAAATAATGCCCGTGTCGCGACCTCTGTCACCCGCAGAACTCTGTTACTGGGTTGCTACCGGATGCGCGATCAAACTCTTTCGTTGCTCCCCTCGCTCGCTTTTTTGCGAGTAGATTTTGTGCTCGCTGTACATAGACAAACCCCGGCAGGGGATGAAGTCGGGCACCGTTAATTTTCGAGCCGAATACGCTGTGCGCCGTGCAAAGTTTTTTCTCGACGAATTGATTCCCTTTCTCTTTTTCTGGGCTGCGCGAAATCATATCATTTTTTGCAATAGGTAGATACAGAAAATGTGAAGTTACATAACAATTATACATGCGGGGTAAAGTAGAGTGTAAAAATTAAACAAATTTGCGACTCGATGTCCCGTTTCGCAGAATTCGTTGGAATTGCCACGCTATTATTCTATGCATTTTACGAAGCTCGTGCCCCCATTCCTGCCCCTCGCCACCCTTTCTCCCGCGCATATCCGATAACGCGGAAGCATCCCCTGTTCACTCGAAACGGCAATATCTCGAAACGCCGTAGCCCGCGTAGAAACGCAAAATCCATACGTCCATGCCGGCGAATTCGCCACTCATAGGGTCATAAACTTCGCGCGAAATATCTTTCCCAGCCGCAAACACACCCTTCCCCTTCCTGGCGCGTTTGTTTCGAGATGCTTAGGCGCAGGGTAGAACGCGGGAAGGAGGGTGAGAGAAGGATGAGAGAGGAGGGTACGAAGGAGAAAAAAAGTAACGGAAAGGCGGACCAGCGAGAGGCGTAAAATCGCGGGAATCGCGAGCGTTGCGAGTACATAAACTCGAAATACCGATAAACTTCGCGGCTACGGCTTGCAACGGCCACGCTTTCTACCCCTTTTTCTGTTTCTTCGCCTTTTTCTTCATACGAAGCGCGCGAATCACGTGCCGATCGCTAAGTAGTAAAGTCGGACGATGGCCAGCCGCTGGCGGAATTCGTGGGCCCTTCCTTGGTGGTCCTTTGCTCGTTGGACGAAGGATCGAGCTAAGTTTTCTTTCCTTTAATCCAACGAATGCCATCGAGATCGTATTTGTTAAACATCGCGAACAGGCGGCGATGCGTTACACGCATCTTCGATTACATTGCTCGTGCTGGAAGCTGTTCTCCGTCCGATATCTATGTTTTAACAAGCTTTGGGTTCTACAGGAAACTTGTACGCAAAGGAAGCAATTAATTATTTAATATGTTAATAGTTATTACGGAAGAAGAGGTAGAAAGTTGGCGAACCAAGATAGAAAGTTGCAAGATCGTACAACTTTTCTTCATACCGAGACTTTAAATTCTTACTTATTAAACTCATTCGTTGTTAAACTTACCAAGATACAAACGCTAAGAGCGTTCTACGTTTTACGTCGCGTTTAGCAGAATACAGAATTGGCGACGATTTTTATCCGTGAGAGTGGCCGAAAATTTCTACGTGATAGTTCGTTCGGCTGTTTCCAAGAGCCTTGGAAAGTACCGTCACTGTTTTTACGCATGAATAATAATGGCGCTGTAAAAATCGACTGGGCCGTTCGAAACGTGCGCGCGGAACGTACGTGCATATATACATAAGTAGCGGATGCACGGCTCGGAATTTGATCGGAACTATAACTCTCACTATCAAATATTCATTCGGTATTGACTAATAGATGCAGTATCTGTCGGTCTTCCTGGGTGGGCCAACGCGCGTAGAAAATATATGTATACGTACACGGACACGTACGCGCCGAACGGACCGCTATCGTTCGAAAATGGCAAATCGATCGTGCAGTGAAGTTTTAGTTACGCCCTGTTATAATCTCGAGCGCGTATAAAACAGGAATCGAGAATACCATAAAATACCATTCAGAATTACGTAGCCGTTTATCTGCGACTCCAATCACGGATAATTGCATCCGCTAAAAAAGTGTGGTAAACCACAAGTCAGACTTTTACATCTCCCCGACGCGACATTATCATACGCTCTCCGTTCGTTTTGCGCCCATATCAGAATTTTGCGGTGGGGTGCAACGCGAGCCGTAGAGCGTCCCTTACGAATGTCGTCCAGTGGGGGAATAAAATCGACAGGAACTCCTGTCGAATTTTCCATCGAAGATATTACTACAGCTTATCGCAGAAGAAGAAAAAAAGAAGAGTAAAAAGGATCGAGGGTAAAAAAAAGGGGGAACGATCCCTTTATTCCTTTATCGATGCCCGGGGAATTCGACGAGCATTGGACCAGTTAATACCGAATGTCCGAAAGTAATTATTCAAATTGATTATCCAGCGGGCATTTGCACGTACAATTGGTGGACGGCGATACGATCTTTTTGCGAGCCAGCGAACTCTCTCTCTCTCTCTCTCTTTCCCTTTTTTCCCTACATTTGCTCTCCTCCTCGCTGTTGTAACATTGTAAACGACTTTGGCTGTATAATGCATTGAAACACGATCGATCGATCGATCGAAGACCCAACGCGGATGGTCTAATTGATTTTTCGAAACGGCCACGGAATTGTTATCGCCGGGGAAATCGGCTTTGCGCCAGCTAGAAAAAGAAGCTGGAATTACTCGAAATACCGAAGGTTCCAATTTTAATTCCCGTGGTGATCCATCTTCGCCCCCATTTCGCATTAATTTATTCGCGTTAATGTTTTAATACCCCTTCGTTTCGCTCCTGTACACGATGTTTAACCGATGTTATGCTCGAAATAAAAACGGCGTCGGGAATATTTCCCTGCTGGATACATTATACCGTGTTTATTAGGCGTTTTAAGATAGTTTGCAGAAATTTTTCCATTTCTCGCAGGAGGGATTATCGATCGAGATGATTCCCATTCATAATTTTCTACAGGACACTCGAAGGGTCCCCGTGGGTGCACGCAGACCGTTGCGTTCCTTTTTTTATCAATCATGAATTTCTACGATAATCGTTTCGTTATCGGATCCCTCAACGTTATTGCCTCCCGAGTAGACCCTATATTCGGCAGTTATACCCCCTATTAGAGGACGTTTCTTTTTTATCTTCTAAACATTCTTATCCACCTCGGTAGCGCTGTTTCCGCTGGCGAACGATGCCTCGAAATTCCATTCTACTATCGATTCCCCATCTTTCCGCTTCTTTCTTTCTACTGGCAGTAAGCAAGCCGAGGCACAACGGACAGAGATGTCGTCATTAGAAAAGCGTAACATTTCCGTCGCAAGGTACATCGTTAGAAAGATTCGTATAAATCTTATTCGTTTTCATTGTTACATTGCTGTACTATTAGAATGTAAAGTGCAACGAACAGTTGCATCCTAAAACCACTTCTGATATCGTTCGATTTCTTTTTTAATTAAATGGCACGTTTTTAAATTCGTCGTCAGAGGAACTGAAAAATGCAGACGGAAGAGGAAAACAGAGTCGTCTGAATATCGTCTGAAAACAAATGTCACTGCTGGCAGAGAAATATTGCAAAAAACGGGCTACAAAAAAAGAATAGAAAATTTTGACACGTCCATTGACGCTGAATAACTTCTTTCGCTGTCCGTCTCTATTTTCACCATCTCTACGGAATAATTCGCAGTTTATTACCGGCGTTTCACATTGAGAAAGAAAGGCTTTCACATTTTATTGCTATCGCTAAATAAGAGAACTCCTGCGAAATTCTTTCATCGAACCAGTAACACCGTTTTAAGACGAGTGAAAGAGAGAACGAGGGACGGAATTTAAAAACAATTCGATTTATTTACTTTGTATTTCGTAACGAATTTTATTGGCACGGCATGGATAAGAATTTCTAAACGCGGTACGCGAAACGAATTCGGAGCTTTGTCTCTCGCCAGCCAATGCCGAACAACTTCTCCCACGATCCTCTATGAACCGTCAACAATTTATTGAACGTCACGCTTGCGTATCGGTGACGTTTATTTTGCGCTGCAACGTTTTCGCTCTGCAGCCGGCCCGCTCGTACTTTTTCGTCAGTCGTTCAATGTAAACCTCTCCTTCCTTCTCCCGTGCGTGCGTCACCCTTTCATTCCGCCCCTTTTCCCTCGACATTTCCATCCCCCTCGCGCCGTTCCCTTTTTTTTATTCCATTTCTTTCTCCTTTTTTTTTTTTAATTTTCAGTAACCAGTCCGGTCAGTGCGGTCTGTCGGCGACGAAATTGTCGAAATCGATCGAGCGTTCTCGAGCTGCCAGGTCCCACGAGCGTGTCCGCGCGAAATCCACTTAAACACACCGGCCCATTTTTACTCGCACCGTACACGCGAATTGAAACGCGATTCTTCGGCCAAGCGGTCGTGGCGAGGGAAAGGGACGAAAAAAAGACGGACATCGTCGAATGAAACACTATTCACGCGGCCACTGTGAAATATTTAATAAAGTTACGCTTCGCGCTTTCCTCTTTTTTTCTCATTTTTTTCTCTTACTCTTTTTTTTCCCTACCCCAACGCGAACACGCTCGCGTGTGCATCGGGAGGTTCGCGTGGCGCGCCTCCGCGTTCGCCTTTTTTCAGCCGTTTCCGGCGATGTCACCGTTCTACGCGTTCAAATTATCGTCCCACGGCGATTCGACGCGATTTCGCTTCTGAAATTGGGTATTATCGCGAGGCGACGCGTTACTTTTCCGAAATGGCGGACGGGATCGTTTTGGGTCTGTTCCCGTTTTGAAAAATGGGAAGTTACACCTTACGGAGAGGACGGAAATAGGTTTCCGCCCGTGGCGGACTGCGAAGATTTATGAGGCGGAGCTGCGCGCGACTTTTCCTTTCGTTGCAAGCCACCATTCAAGATGTATAATAGTATATAGGGTGTACGTGAATTTTATAATTATTTATAGAGAATCATTCCACCTCTACGTCGCGCGATACTAAGTACGTTACAAACGCGTGCGATTCACTGTTTACGCGCAATGATTGCTCGCTTCCATTTACGAGGGATGCGATTACACCGTCCTGTATTACACACATCCAGCGGAACGTAACGAAACGCGGTGAATTGATATTGCGAGCGAATTTTGGAAACACGGTCGAAGCGATCAAGTCAGAGAGAAAATAGAGAGCGGCGTCGCGTGATGCCAACGAAACAAACAGGATCGTCGTGCGTAATTATGGCGAACGCCGCCAGACAACGCAATTCTCCATCTCTCTCTGTTCCACCCTCTATCATTCGCCTACCGCCCTCTCTCTGTCGTGTAATGGAATTGTCTCGTCCCTTCGATCGACTGTAACGTTTTATTTCGACAAATAATGTCCGCGTTTATCCTATTTAACAATATGAAACCGAATACATACCTGTATCGCGACGATTAAAAGATTCGACCCGACGGGTAGAATAAAATTAATGGCTAGCTGCGACTGAATCGTTGTCGAACGTATTCACACGCGTGAGAAACATAATTTTATGTAGAATTAAAGGATTTCTTTATTTTAGAAATTTTACGGCGACACCTCTGTTTACTTTGGTTAGTTTTTGTCGAATTTTCTTCTGTCCTTTGCAAAAATTATTATAGCTCAGAGGAAACAGGGTTTTCTATTTGTCGCCATTGATAAATTGAGGGATAATACGTTCAATGATATTTTCACGTGCTTATCGACCGTTCCTGTCGTTAACAAAACATTGGAGAGCGAATGATTAATATGTTTAGACCGCACGGGCGGAGTTTTTGATTGAAATATTGTCTACGCACGTGTCGTGAAAAATGACACGCGCGGCGGTATGCGTTCGTCGTGTAAAACGGCTAGGTCCGCGTGTGCGGGCTTCATTTCTGACGAGTCCCATTATGAGAATTTGACGTACTGTTACGTGACGTACATATATTTTAGCCAGCTTTATCGATCACATATAAATTCGATGCTCTAAGCCGTCATTCATTCCACATAAGCGACTATTTAAACGTCACGCTGGACATCAACAGGCACTGATTTATCGATGGTACTTAAATTTGACAAGCGAACGCGTGAATCGCTCCGAACGGATTAAGATTAATCAGTTTTCACGCGAGACACCCTCGTTACACCTTCCTCCAACCGATGTTCCTACAAAGGAACCTCTCGCCAGTTTCGACGTTAATCGACGCTACATTCTAATTACTCGGTCAACAATTTTATACAACGCATGCGAAATAAATTTCGAAGTGGTTTGCGAGTAACTTTGCATTCAACGGAAGTCGAGAATGAAGAAAGGTTTGAAATCGTGACCATTACCACCTGCATCGAGACATTTCTTCCACTTTTTCTACCCGTCGCCGCAACCCACGGATCCTCCAGCCGTTGAAAAACGTCGCGAGATTGAATATTGTATTCTTTCGGCGAGCCTCTTGCCTTGGGAAAACGAGTCGATGGAGGGTGACGAGCAGGAGGTTGGCGCGACTTGGAGCCGACAACAGTACGTAACAGCTGACGCCATCAACTCTGAGTACAGCCACCTTCCGGCGGGCCCGTATTTCTCTTTCCTCGAGCGAACCCCGTCGTCCTTCGCGGTGCTTGGATAGTACTTGAATACAGAGCTTCCGCACTTCAATCCATCTGTCTGCTCCTGTTAAGAGTCGGCCATCCCAGTGGCCGACGTTCCGAACACGCGCGAGAATGGCGTAGCCAGCTCGAAGATTAAAACTAACGGAAAATGAACTCGCTTTCGAATCGGTTGTTTGCGAGTTTGGTCCCAGCATTGGATACCAATTGGTACTTTGGACCGAAACGATGGTCACTCAGGATACGTTTCAGTGGCTACGATCAAGTTTTTATATATTTCCCCCAGTTTTACACCCCTTTTACTCCTGTCCGAACGCGAACAAAAAAACAGTCGTAGCCAACGAAATGAAAAATGGAAACGTCGAGATGAAAAAGAACTCGTTTCGCCCGGCGCGTGATGTTTTCGACTTCGTAAAAATCCACGGGGGTGCATGGCTAGAAATTTCCCGCTTATTCCTCTGGTTGATGAATTAAAATTTCGATTGAACGAGATACGAACGGCGAGTCCTGGTCGAAAGTGCGCGCAACGTTTTTCGCCTGTTTTTCGTACACGCCGTTGCGTAATCATTTCGCCAGGCGTATCCTGATGCCAATTCCGTAGACAAACGCTTCCTCCTTGCCACTGTTTGCCAGGGATTTCGCGAGCGTGGACAACCGCGTCTCGTTTGTTTGCGAAGCGAGGATATTGCGGTCCACCTGCTGATTCGTCACTCGCCACGCGATGCACATCGACGTGCAACATTGGTCTTTTTAAGCGCGAACATATTCAATTTCTGTTTCCCCTGGCGTCGCGGCCGGAGGATACCTTCGCCCACGTCGTTACACGCCACCCCCCCGTTTCAACGGCCCGCTCATCCACGCGTCTGTGAATTATTAAATATCGATTATGGGAAATCGCGGCCTGTTAATGGAAGAATGCAATATTCAACCACGACAAAGCGACGTAGCTACGAGTGAATAAATTAATTGTAAATCCTGATGCCTTCACGCTACGTCGAGTAATCCGTACGAAACGGGAACGAGTTGTTCCGCTTTTATAGTCCCCATTTTATCCTTTTCTCCGGGGATGGTTCTTTTAATGAATGCTCGAAGAGATTGGCATACGTATCCTTCGGGTACGAGAGTGGGGAATCGTCGAAACGGTAACTCGCGAAGGTATTTCGTCGTGTTTAATCAAGAAATTTCGACAGGGTATTGTAGTAAAATGTATAATTTTATCTTGTTGCAACTAATCATCCGAATTACGGGGCGCAAAAACTGTCTAATAAAATCCAATGTATCGTCCCGTGCCATCGCGTAATTTACATTTCGTCGACGCTTAACGTGTGAATAATTAATTATTAAATCGGGTGGGCGTCGCGTCAATTTTCATTGGTCCCGCGTATCGTTAAACATTGTTCCGTCAATATGGAAATGCGATGCGCCACGATTGTTGCTATTGCCATAACGTTGACGAGCTGCCGTCGTCCGATCAACGGGTGAAAATTATTTATTTCGCCCTACTCTGATTCCATCGTTTCTATTAACCGGCTACATTTAATTAAACGAGCACACATCATAATTGGTTTCGAGGCATTCGACAGGACACGCGTTCGTGTTTAATCGAATACTTCGTTAACTCTTCGTCCTTTGTAGAGCAACGAACTCGTTTGATTCCACGAAGATCGTCGTCTTCGTGTCGCGTATCCTTTCCAGCGATTATCTAAAAATCGTTGGCCATCTTGTTGGCCAGGAGTGCGCAGGAAAAATCATGCCTCTCGCCAAGGGATTCGAAAGGCTCCCAGATCAATAGAACACGCGGTAAATTCGTTCTCCAAGGCGAGGCCAGGGAGAATCTTACTCGCGGAGAAGGCGGTGGAGTAGACCGACGTAATAAATAAGTAGGGGTCGATGGCGTTGTAAACGTCCGCCGTAAAGTGATTTAGCCACTTCATTGGCTCATAGAGAGTTAAGTGCAGACGCTGGCTACATAAACGCCCGGCCAAGAGATTCACTCCGGCGCGCCCACTTTCCGTTCGCCGGTTTCTTTTCCCGCGTCTCTTCGCACTCACCCCGCCGCAGGGACGTCCATCGTTGGCCGCGTAAATCCGGGGTCTACACCCGGTCCCAGGCTTCCACGGGTTTACTCTCCCACTCGAGACACCGCGGCCCGTAAAATGTGCCTTTATTTTTACGCCGGATTTAACCGCGACCCGCCGCGGACTTCCCGAACCAATCTCCACCTCGCGGATCCTCCTTGTGTCAATAACCGGAAATCCACTCGCCGCGTTGCCTCATCCTTTGCTTATCTTTGCCTCGGCTCGACGTGACTCGGTTGTTAATTTTAGAGGGTGAATCGTGCGAACGAGTATGATTTCTTTGCCACTTTCCGTTTTTTCTCTCTCCTCGGAGGAAGATTTGGAGACGGATATCAGGGGTTCGCGGAAGGGTTGTTGAAGTTAAGTTTATCTGTGTTATACGGTTCAACGTATGGTTTGGTTCGCCGAGTGTGAAACAAGAGATAAAGCGTGGAATATCTCGTTCGTTTTTGGAACCTCGTTACCTATTCGCGTTTCTTCTGGGATATCTTGAGGGTGGACGTTTCGTAGAATTCTTCGGATACGTCGACGTTATAAATTAGTATTTATACAGATGTGGAAAGTGTTAGACGTTCCGTAATTTCTTGCCGCCTGGTATTTCCGTTTGAAGTGATAAAACGGCGAAATGGCTGGATATATCTCAGCCGGAATGGCGGACGTGGCGAGTAAAACTTAGGAATGTATATACGTTCACATAATTGTTTATGTTCTAGATTTATCACAGTTGTCTCGTATACTGTTTTTATAGCGCCGCTATATCGATATCTGCGAGAGTTCTCTAAAAAAAAAAGAGGAGAAGAAAAAGAGGAGAAACAGGCAAATGTATGTGAAAACGTAGTTCAACAACTTTCTTCCGGATTGAGAAGATGAAGATTAAGATGATCGAGAACGGGCTATCTCCCTTTATCTCTCGCGACATTAAACACACTTTCGTTTCACGTTTATATCGATACAATCTTGCTTAATCGTAACGACGTACAATAGAATCAGAGTGTATCTCGTCGCGACGCTGAGATCGTTGTCCTCGGCAGAGGACCAAGGGTCCTGTGCTTTTTAATTCCCATTTCCGGCAAGTTCGTGCCGATTCGAGAGGTAACTATGGAGAAAAATCGTCAGATAAGCGGTCAGATTAACAGGGAATGGGCGTTATCGTCGGAACGAAGTGGATGGGGCAACTTCAACGAGCCTCGTCTTCCGGTTCCTCGAAACGCGATGTCCTGATTCTGATCGAGTCTGTTTCACTAAAAGAACCGACCAGGAGAGCGTTCCCTGATTATGGCCCCGGCGGGGCAGTTTAATTGCCACTAACTTTTACCCTCGACGCGACTGCCGAAGATCAACGGACAATCCCTCTCGTTCGGATTAACGGAATCCCATTAGGCTGATCCTCGTCACGATTGTTTCGTTGCTCGCGTTATATAAATACTATTATAAATATATCTTCGAGAACTTCGTTTCGCGCCCTCTTTGTTTTTTTTTCTCATGCTACGATAGATTTTGTACACGTCTTCGAGATTGATCGAGGAACTTATTATATAAATTCTGTCCAGAGCGAGGTTGGAGTAGAGAAAGGGGTGTAGAGATCGCAGCGAGCGGTGACGGTTAATCGAGCAGATAAATCGCGCTGAGGTATACGCTCGCGGAACAACCCTCTCGGAATAAGAGTCCACCGGTGTCGAACTCGTCGGATGCGAAGCAGTTAGCTAAGCGGAAGTGGAGACACGGGGACCTTCTGGCGGCTGCAAAAATATTTGTTTACTCGAATCTCAAACGCAATAACGGAAGAGTTTCGTTTACGCGCGGGCGGACGGCGAACGACGGTATCGTAAAAGTAAGAGCGACGTTTCGTTCCTTTGATATCGATACTTACGTAGCGGGAGACTATTCGTTCCGTAGTTTTTTGTTAGCCCCGGCTCGTTCCGCAGCTGGAATATTCTTCTAGCCGCCGACTGCTGCCCCACGCGGATGTAAATAGGATGCGGATGGCTGCCGCTCCCGTTACTACTTTGTTTTCTACCGTTTTCGTCGCACACCAGCCGAGGGTGCGGAGAACGCGACTCCTGCGATGGAAAACGGGTTTACGGGGGAAATGACGGATAAGGGTGGCTTCCTGTTGTTTGGAATTGGTGGTAAAACGTAGAACAGCGTGCGATCGACGACGACCCGAGTCGTGGTGCGAACCGGAATTTTGTTTCAGCCTTTCGTTACATTCAAGCGATCTAAAAGTGACGCGATTTAGACAGCAGATACTTTGATGGTACAATCAAAGAAATTTTGAACGTTCTGAAGGTTTCTAGTTGACGATTCATGAGTATCCTTCTTCAGAAGAGACAGAGCTTCGCACGCGTGTATTTCGCACCCCAAAAACGGGTTCAAGGAAGTCGTCGTTGAACTGCGGCAAAAATATTCCGCGGAATGCAGCGTGAAATTTTCATACGCGCTTACGTTGGTGATTTTAATTCCACCGCAAATAGCGACTGGAAAATTTATGTAGAAATATTCATCGTCGGTGTACGGGTCCCTCCTCTTTCTCTTTCCTTCGCCTATCTCTTTCCTTGCCCTCTCTACGCCTTCTCTCGCTCTTTCTCTTCCCTCTCATTTACGAAGGAACTTTGGTATAGTTGCACGCGACGATGTAATTGGAGTTCGAAAGTTTGGATTCATTAGTGCCGAAGCAGTCTTATCCCAGAGATCTAATTCGTGATACTTCACGGATAGGCTGAGAGGCCGCCTGTTACTTTCAAGGACTTTCCGAAGAATCCCCCGTTTGCCTTTGGTTCACGTACGTGGCCAGATTCCTCGAACGGCTCCCAACTAATAGCACCCGCCCTCTTATCGACGACTGAAAAATTTCTCTGGTTACATCAACTACCCGGTAAATTGGAACCGATGCGAAATACGCGAGCATTCTACCCTTATGGATCGATTAGGATCAATCAGAAAAAAGAAGAGCTGTAGTGGAGATTTCGATTCATCGCACAGCATTCTATTTATCACTTTGAGTGGCCATACTCGGTCCTTGAAAAAATTAGATAAACGATGGTACCACGAGACAAGGATATCGGTGCTTCGTTCGCGCGATACTGAAGCACCCTTGAACTCCAGCCAGTTACAATTATATCGTGAACAAAAGACGTTTACGTGAATAATCGTGTTACCGTTCAACGGGCCAGGCTAATTACCCGTGCACCAACGAGCAAGGAACGCATAATTTCCACGGCGAAACGACAGCCGGGCAGATTGGGAACTCCTTGAGCCCGAGCAGGAACGATTTCGTCTGGCACGCGTTCGGTGTGCGACCACGCGAAATGGATTAGTTTCGCAAATACACAAATACCACGAGGCAGGAGCGTGTTCCGCGGCCGTTACGCCTAATTTACCCGGCTTGTTTCCGCGTTAACGGAAGTCGATGCAGTCTCGAACGCCTCCACCGGGTCGCGTCGATTCATCCCACCCCCGCAATCGCGCGAACCGATCGCCACGCTGGATACGGTGAAAACTCCTGGGTCACTTTGATTAACGCGGATGCAAGTTTGATTTCTGCCATTCGTAAGTGGAATTCGGTGTTCCCGAATTCTGTTGGCCGCGATGATCGTTATATCTTTCGTTTTATTTTTATTATATCATCAGAAGTGTCGTCCCGCGTTTGACAAAAATCGGACCTCTTTCGCTTTCGCTCGGAATTTTCTACGGAAAATTGAGAGTCCCATCGCATAAGTGGCTGGTTTGGATCTCTGTTTTCCACTGGCTAGTTTAATATTGTAATTTCTATCGTAATTCGATGCGAAACGTCGAACGAGGACGAGAATTGTTGGGATAAACATAGCCCTATCACTCTGTCTGCTTTACGTGAGTACATATTTATCAATATTTCATTACTTCTCGCGTGTCGCGTGTAACTTTATCGCCTATTCAATCGCGATCGGGGATTGTCAAGCGTTTAAGGGCGAAGCGCTCCTGCGTTAAGTCGATATTCCATTATAATCCGCATCCAATCACTTCGAGCAGATTATCGATGGCAGGAAGAGGTCCGCACCTTGTTTCCTGATACCCTTCTGCTTCTCAGCTTGCCATCAATCTTCGGTAAATAAATGGCAATCAATTTCTTCGGTGATAAAACAAACTTTACCATACAACGGCATACAATTTCGCGCCATTCATCTCCATTAGCCATCGAATCGCTATTTTCGATCATTTTCATTTGCCGCGTAAAAACGAGCGAACCGTCCTCGTCGACATAATTGATTCGAGGGTTATTTCTAACAGATTAAATCGAAACTCGGAGGCTATGTGAGCGTGAAACTAATCGCGACTAAACAGCTGATAAACGATCGAAATATCCGTGAGGACGGCCAGGCGAACGACGCTCGAACCTCGTCGTCGAGTCGAGGCTGGAACGACGTTGATTTTCCGGGAAACTTCTTGGGAAAGGTCCGAGAATGTTCTGCCCGTGGATTCTGCAGTCCCTCGGCAGAAATCGGATGGAGGGTACTTTTTGCAACGGACGGGATCGCGATCGGTGCGAGCAGAGGCAGCCGCCGCTCTTCGGCTGACCCTAATCGGGCCAACCCACTGCTAAGTCTGACTAGGACTGGGCGTAACCACTGGGCAAGGGACCCAGTTATTCCCAGAGTTCGACCGCCGCTATCTCCCCTCTTTTTATTGCCAGCCGCTTTGGATGTGTCGCGACAAGAGTTTCGGTTCCTCGGTCCGTTGACGGACACTAGCCTCGATCCCCTGGAAAACCACCCACGTTACGAAGCTTTAGAAAACCGGTCGAGAACGACGGACATTGTAATTTCGTCGAGCACAGTAGAAACGGTAACGTTCCTGCTTACGTGAAAATATTTAATCAGACCCTATGACAGTTCGTTTTTAGTTTTTTTTATTGTTTCTTTGTCGCTAGAAAAAATGACGATATTTTCGTGACGGTCGTCGAAACAGCGGGCGGATCGGTGAAGAAAAACATTTGCCGATAGCCTCGCCACTCAGCTGAATCACGGATCGGTTTACACCGGGAAATTCGAACTACGCCCCTATATCGGATTGACTTCTGAGGTAGAACAGGGGAGTTTCCGGTTGCGCATCAGATAAGTGATGGATCGCGAATAAATGGAGAATATCGGCTGGAAATCTTAGAGATATTAAAAAGGAGCCAACCTTTCTCGTCACTCACGGCATCCTTTTAGAGGCGAATCTACCCCTGTCGTATCCGTCATCTCGACAGATTGAAATCCGACGCGACCAAATTATTCTTATCGAGCGGGGCCTGTCGGTCAGCTTTGTCCGGAATTTGGATTTTATTTTCACAAGACGTTCATTAAATATCCGATTGGGCCTTGGTAAGCTAGTCTATTCTACTATTCTCCTCTCCCTTCGATCGTCTGTCCACGCAACTATGTTTTATTTATAACAACGCCCAAGCGGATTCGTTTGGTAACGCAAAGTTGCGCAAGTCGCGGATAATAAAAACAAAATTCCGCTGGAATTTGCCTAGTCTATCTCGAAAATCTCCAAGTCAATAGCTTCCGATAGTAGCACCGCCATTCGACTGATTTCGCATTCATTCATTCCTGAATAGGTTACTGGTTAATTGGTCGCAAACTAGATGGAAGGTAGATGGAAAAATGATAAAACCAGAATCAAAGTGTTTAATGGAAACGAAACAACGATGGCTGAATTTCAGCTAGACATCAAACTCGTCTTAGCAGAGGCAAGGGGGTTGGGTGGATATCCTGCAAACGAGAGTTCAGTCCAGGCCCGCCTTTCTTCTTTCTATTTTCGCGGGAAGGTGAGAACGCGTGGGATATTGTTTGTTCGTTCGGTTAAAATTAATCCACTTTCGCGGTCACTTACTCGGCGGGATCGGAAAGGATGGCGGGGGGCGGTGGCCTCGCCGGGGTGGGAATGAAGTTTCGCGGTAAAACGAGCGGAAGTTTCTTCGCGTCGTACCGTTAGATAATCCGGAAACGTGTTTGACTTTTAAAATTTATGAAACTCGACTGACTAGATTAGACTCCTAAGCAAGTTTGCGGTTTTCATATCTAACTTTCGTCGCTGTTTACGCACGGCGACTGTTCAAACTTCGCCCTCCCCCTCTGCCCCCTCCCCCTCCCTACACGTCGTCGTAAGTGCGCAAAGGTCTCTATTAACAAAGTTTTAATCGAATTCATCACAATGCGCAGTTTCGTTTAATACAAATTCGCCGGTCGGGATGCCGCCCCACCGCTTCCGTTTACCGACGAGCCGCGCCGCCGGGAGTAAATCGCGCGAATTTTCACGGGATCCCTGCAATTCCCCGGAAACGCGTGCAGCTCTCGCCTAATTTTTTCCCTTAGCGAGAGTCCCGCGTAACTCGATTATTCGCTAATGCAATCTCCCCTCATATATACCTGGCGGATGTTTTCGCTAACCTCGAGAAAAGAAAGAAAAAATGCACCCGACCGCGCAATTAAAGGCACTAATTTAATTGAACGGCTGTGAGAAAGCACGATTTAAGTTGACAAAGGTGGAGCGCCGCGTCGCAGGATTCGTCAATGGGCTGCGGGGGAAAGAAGATTACATCATTTCGCGGAAGAGGCAATATCTCGCGGTGCCGGCGCCGGGAATCGAGGGCGGGCAGCTATAATCAGAATCAATCGTCCCGTTAACGAGGTAGTAATTCTTTCCCTCGAACGGGAGGCGACGAGAAAAACCGGTGGACAGAGAGAAAGTGTTCGCCCGGCTGCAATACAGACGTCGCGACGCCGGTTACGTTCCCAGCCATTGGAATGTGGCCTGGATAGGGGTTGGGGGCGGACGCGGTCCTGTAAGAAACAACGTAAATTGTTAAGGCCATGCCCTGCCTAGTTGTAAATTAGAAAACAGGCAATCTCGCTCGGTTTCGCTGTTTCCCCACCTTTCATTCTTTCTTCCTTTCGCTCTTCTTCCTCCTTTTCCGTCACTATCGCCACCCTCGACCCCCTGCGACTAGGCGGCGCGTTTCGCTTTTCCTTCGCGCGAGGAAGAACGAGTTCCCCTACTCCGTTTCCGTCGTACATCGCACGAAGGTTTTAGTGGTGGTCATAAAAAAAAAGGAAAAAAGAGGAGAAGGGTCTTAGAAATCCGGTCGAAATTAAGCCGAAACTTACGGGCGAACCCTCGTGCAAGCGACAGCATCGTTCCAGCATCTGTTCCCTTGTTCGTCATTAATTAACTCGTTTTCCGGACCTTTACGAGCCGTTTGATCTCCGTTTTCACGTAATAAAATCCCCGGCTGACCATCGAGGGACCGAAATAAGATTGGCTCGGCAATGGTAACGCGTGGACGACTCGATCGTATTGACGATTAATGTCCGACAAATCTTTTCGCGTGTCCATCAGAAAACCGTCTTGACGCGTGGCATTACGAATTTCCGCCGCACAAAGCGCGTATCCTTCGCGGCGGATTCATCTTGCTAATGGAGCGCCACGTGTGATTTCATTTTCATTTATTAATTTCGTTAATGGCATAATCTCCAGTTTATTTCCGATTGCCGTCGAGCCGGGTGCGCGCAGCATCTCGGATCAATTTTCCAAGAACCGACGCGGCGTTGGTAAAAAATTAATTTTCTTAATGCAACACTATCTGCGAAATGAGGTGAGCGCCGGGATTGCGAAATAATTAGTGTTTCTCGAGCGTGTCGGTGGCTCGGGAAGGAATCTCCACGGTCGAAGATCTCGCTTTGCGGGCCACGGACATCGGTCATCTTTCTGATATGCGATCAGTCTCAGACATTCGCCGTAGCATTTTAAAACGGTTCGACTAGTCGCGCTGCTGCGAACAGAAACATTACGACTGTTCACGACGGTGGATTAGTTCTGGTCAATGACAGAGGGTGGGAAACGGGGCCTGTTCGTTAGTCGTTCTCCGTCCGTCCGGTCGTTCAACTTATATCGTCGAACTTACCGCGGCGAGTGTCTCGCACTCGTTCGAATTCCGCGTTTCAATCCACGGTGCTATTAAGAAAATGAAATTTGCAATTCAGATAGGCAAGAAACGCAGCCGCCGGATTGACGTTTGCCACTTTTCCGATGGAGAGATCGAGACGCGAGGAACTGGGACCGTTCGTTGCGGGAGAACGAGAATTACACTTCGTTGCATCCAGTTTCAGTTACCACGTTCAGATAAATATTTCCGTTCCTGTGTTGCTTCTACCCCGAACCCAGATTTCCGAACGCGTAAAAATTACTGCCGCCGTCGCCGCCGCTCGAGTGACCTGTACGGCGCCGTATCGACGCCACCCCCGCGTAATAGTCTCTGGCAAATAATAAAGTAAAGAGCGACGTCTTTTTCGGCGCCGTAGAGTCGACGTGAAAGACCATCGCGTAAAAACCAGGTCGATATCCTCCATCGACGAATCTGTCGGTAATCGCAACCCTGTACCTCTCTAGAAGCCTCCATTCTCACCCTCTTCTCCGTGCGCAGTTCGCAGAGAGCTGGCTGGCACCGCATTTCTCCCTCGCCTCCGCATTCTATCTGCGAACGCGACCAGTCGAAGACGTCCCCGTCATCGGGACGATTCCGTGGGCTAACGAAATCGGTATGCGGCCATCGGGATCCGAAATAATTTTCCAGCATCCGCGAGGAGCGCGGCGTAGAGCGGGGAATGTATTGCGGTCCAGGGCCAGAGCTCCCTCTCGCAGCGGACGATTCCCTTCCGCGTTCCGATCGAAATATGTGCGGCACGTTCCTGCAAGGTAAACTCGAAAGGTACGGGGCTGCGCGGTGGTATTTGTCAAGACTCGGCAGACGTGCCCGTCGGTATCCGACGGAGATATTATTCAAGATAGAGCCAGGGACGGGAGCCAGCCAAGACGAAAATGGCCACTTGGACAGTTGGACAGTTGGCGGTTCGGCGCCGCGATACCGTCCTCCTCGTCGTCCCCCTTACCCGTTATTCAATCGTCGTGTCGCTGCCACGGGGGACGGTGACGAGACCGGAAACCACGAAGGAGGATCGACGCTACTTCCGGCTGCGTCGCTGTCACGCCGAGTTTCCACGACGTTGCTGGGACGTATCTATCGACGGCTTTGTTTTTGGGTCGATCGACCCTCCGTCGTCACGTCCCCCCTCGTCGATGGACTTTCTTTGACCCCCTTCGACGTCGTTTCCGCCGGTTCGTATCGCCGATAAGCGCGATACTTGGACGAAATTCATTTCCCAAACATTTCGCTGATCGTAGATGGGCTTGGTAGCGTCCTCGTGATTTTTATGCGTAGACTGTTGGAAGTATTAACCCTCACAGAGTGCAGGGATGTATCCAATATTTCTTCCGCGAATTGTAAATTAATTTAAAGGACGAAACGACTCGTAGCTATAGTCGATTCGTATTTTTCGCGATCGGTAGTCGAGATTGGCAGTACGCAGCCTTTTTTTACCAATTTTCGATGGTCTCGGGCAGAAAGAGGTTAGAATTAGGTAGCTGGAGTTTTTAATTAGAGAAATGAAGGACGAAAAAGTTGAATGGCTCGAGTGGTTGCGAGAACAGATTCGATTCGGTTCGGCTGGATTGATCGAAAGAGTTTTTCGATCGCTTTTTCAAGCTTTGGCTGTCTTTTTTTATCGCAAGTAATTTATTTTTTTTTATCTTAAGAATATTTCAATTTCTCACTCGTCACTGGTGGTACAGCGAGAAACATCTGTTAATGAAATAAAAACGAGAGGGGTGGGGAAGGAAAATGGCGGAAGAACTGCAACGATATACCGTTGAACGAGGCAGCAGTTAGTATTGGTTGAAAATCGTTCGTGATTGGAATCATGGCCAATTCTATCAAAGCACTCCTGCAGCGCGGCACGAATCGTGTTTCCGCTAAAAACAAGCATCGTTAGAAAAACGCAACGCAAAGAATATCAATGCATCGAAATAATTCGCCTGGACGGACCGATCCTGGTATCGGAATGGCTTTCAGATGTTACCGTATGATCGACGTGACGAACGGAATGACAAACTAATTTGATATGTCATTTTTAAATCTACATCCGAGACGTTGGTTTTATCATCGAGACTCACGCTTTTTCACCGAATCAGCGAGTAGTTCCCAAGTGGAAACTTTTATTCGAGCTCTTCGATCATTTAACACCTCCAACCCCTCATCTCGTTGCCCTCGTCGTTTCCTTTCGAACGTCGCGAATTCTCACGGCAAAAGGGGCGACTTTTTTCCAACGAAGAATTCGATTAGGCGTCGTTCATTGTGTAAAGGTTACTGCAGCGAAAGCATCGCCGGCTCGTTTCACCGGAATTCCACCCTCGTCGCCCGCCCCGCGTGCACCCCCTTTCGCCCGCGATTTTAGGGCGAACGAGATCGGTCGAGCTCCGTCGATAACCTATAACGAGGAAGAAAGCTTTCTTTATCTGGGTTGCAAAATCGAATTGTCGTCCCTTCGTCCCAGCCGAGCTCTTTCTCGCAGATTCTCGCACCTCTCCCTTCGGTCAGGAGTTGGTGAAAACATTTCATCCGGACCCGTCTTTCCGCGTCCGCCATTCAACTTCCCGCAGAAGTTAAGGGCTCGTTGATGAAGCGAATCGGATATTCCTCCGAGAAAATAATTCCGCCGGGAATTTCGAACGGCGGTGGACTGGCTGAAAACTCCTGGTTGATATTGTTAATTCGTGATACGAGAAAACCCATTCGGGCGTCGGGAAACTTGCTGTATTTAATTTGCATCGCGTTGACGGGCAGCAACTGGCGGAAGTTCGGAGTGTAGTTGCCTGCAGGCACGAACGTCCCTCATTAGAAGAATCGTTCAGATGGAAATTTTAAGGAAGAACCTAAACATCGGTAAACGATACTTCTCTTGTTAATACTCGAAGCCTTCAACCCTTGCGTTAAATATCGGAAAATGTTTATTTGTCAAATTCCCAACAATTTTACAAACTAAATACTAAGAACAAATTCAATTCCGCGTTCTGTACTTCTCTATCTACCCCCGGTGTACTTCTCTAACAAGATAAGAGCTCTTCCCTTTATTTCCGATTCATCGTAACGCTCAACCCTGGCCGGTTCGCGCCCCGCCGTCTCTCCCAATACTTCAAACTCACCGTGCACACATTCTCCCCCGACCAAAAAACCGAAATCCACTTTTCTCCCTTTTTCACACCTTCATCGTCCAACTTTGAAGCACCCGGAAACCGCGCGCGGGTTACGCGGCGGATGGGGCTGGTACCGGGGTGTAGGTGGGAATTCGCAAATTTACCACCAAGCGAAATGGAAAATCCATCGAGCCATCCACCTCGTCCATCGTTCCCCAACTTTTTCCCCGCCTCGCGCTTGTTTTTCTCGCCCTTTTAAACGCCTTCGACTACCCGGGTAAGCGATATCTCGCTCGACCACGACGGACAACCCTTATTGGTGGTAGTTAGCGCGCATAGCGGGCGAGGAAGAGGGGCGGAGAGGGTTGAACACAGTCAGAGGGCTGACTCGACTGAGTGGAATAGCGAGGAGGGAAGGGTCTCGTGGCAACTTAAACAGCGGGTAACAAGAAGTAGCAAGTAATAATTGAGTCAGGCAAGTATGCCGCGGACCACGCCGGCAAGCTGGGGAACGTCGATGTGGATGTACCTGACCGGAATTCGTGAACAGGGGCGGCGTAGACGGAACGGCGGGGGTGGGTAATTCCGGCGACTTCGACGATGGAAGATGGTTTCTCTTCTGGCTCGACGATCGGATAGAATTTAGGTGTTTCTTGGAATATTAATGCGACCTTACGCGCAATCAGGGCAGCCGCGTCCATTGGATGGTCCAACGGGATGGATCGTTGACCCCGTTTTCAAGCTTCCCGCTTCGAACGATCACTTTGAATAAAGAATACCACTCTGGCAGACTCCCACGTGAATTGGTTAGAACAGGACACTCGGTAATTTCCGAACACTTCCGTGTCAATAACAGAAGTGATCACCAATAACAACCACTCTGATGTATCTAATCTCTCCTCTAAACCAATATACAAATCAATCTCTCGTCGCTCCTTGATGTCACGCTAAGGAACAAGAAATCGTGCACGTGCGCGACTCGCGTACCCCTGTGTCGCGTGTAAAAGGAGATTAAGAGGTCCAATGAGAGGAGAAAAAAAAGAGATAGAGGAAAAAAAAACTGGAAAGTTACGCCATTGGCCAACAGCGTTTCCCAAGTTGACCGTTTGGTGGCGATATGGGCGAACCGATTCGGGATCGTCCCAAACGATTCCCCGTCAACGATCGATGCGAATCGGGCTACGAGACGTCCACGTGCGGAAAGTGGCTCGGTATCGAAGGTGACACGCTCGGATGCTGAGAAATGTCCCAGAATAACCTGCTGCAAGGATACAACTGTGAGTAGACCAGGCCCGTTTCGAAACGCGGGACCAACACGATCTTTTCGCTCTCCGATTTCTCACCTTTCCATCTCGCCCCGAATTTTCTTCGCCCTCCGCATCGTTCGTGCTCCGACGCGTCCACCTATTCTAAATAACGTCGAATTGACGCGGATCGCGACTCGTCGTTTGTCCGTCACCGTGAAAAATGAGCCGTGATAATGGCGGCTTTCGTTTATTTGCCGGGCAGACGGTTGGAAAAAAGAAAGGCGAGACGATGTCGGACTTCTGCCGATCGCCACGCGAACCTACCAATACGATCGGTTCTCCTTGACAGTCCTTTCCGGTCTCCTCTCCGTTCGATTATTGACGCCTCGGTGTCTAATGGCGATGGCTTCCAGTTCTTTCCTCGGGGTTCACGTCTGGACGCGTGTCGGTCATTTTTGCCTTTTTATCGGTTACACGATCGCGAGAGAAAAAGTGGTACGTACAAACGTGCGCGTGCTTTCGTGTGGCTTCTTGCGCTGGTACCAGAGTCAAGATAGTGGAAATCGTCTGATAGAACACACGGTGGAGTCATTAACAGGTGAAACGTACGTAGAATTCATCTATGAGTGATGACTACAAAGAAGCTTTGTAGTTTGTTTGTCGGATCGTTTCATGTGAGTCATTTGTGCACGTTTAATTGTTGAATAATTTTATTTTTGAAGTCGCAATATTAAGAAGTTAAAAAATTTTACATCTCTAAATACTGATTTACATGCAAAACGCCAATAACTTTTACACAGGAAAGTAAATTAATTTGGTCCTGTTTAAAAATTGGAATTGGATTGCAGTTTTTTTTGTAGGGAGAAGTTAAATAAGTAATTTCGAGCGGCGCATCGCCGTATATTCGTGCGATCGGTAATAATATCGTCTCAGGCTCGTGGATGGAACGCACGAAAAAATCGTTTCGTTGTTTTACAAGAGGCACACTTGTGTCGGCAGTTCCATTTAAATCAGTGTCGCTCAATTCGTCGATCATTTCAGATATTTTAGAACACCGAATTCGACGATTTCTTATTTAAACGATTCCTGTTCTCGCTCCAGGATCGTAAAGTATTCAGTTTCTCAACGAAATATATTATACAAAAACTTCAAATCGACTTGTCCATTCCGCCGGATAGATGTTTCCATTTTTCCAAAATATTACACCGTAGTTTGTGGAGCAGATCCACTGATTTACCTTTCAAACTACCGAATAAAGTAGAAAGGAATTGTTAATTAATTAAAATTCGCGAGTCATTTATCGTCATTGAATAAAATATATTCTGAAACGTAAGAAAGCTGCTGGGAGTAAACAATTTCGTAGTATACGAGTGGAAATGCGTAAAATTTGTTTACGAGCGACGCGTTCGTATCGTTCTCCGTCAGTGATGTCGGCTACGCCCGATCGTGCCGATCTCGTCATACGGTGTCGCATTTCAATTGCCTCGTGCGACCCTTAACAATCGGATAATGGTTTCGTCGATACCAAATTCTATCGTAATATTTATCCATCGACACGTTGAAAGAATAATTGACTGAAAACGTATCGTAAATATATAGCTGTCGAAGCTTGATCGAATTAATAGCGTTATCAAAACCGTAATTCCTCGATATCGTCAATATTTGTCGACGTGGAAATCGTTGCCTGGTTATTAATAGACACCGTGGAAATGAAAAAGTCGCGAAGCTCTCGCGCGTCGAAACGGTTACGAGTGGGAACGATGGCGGATCTTAACAAGGTCCAAAGAGACAGATGGCGGAGGGATGAAGCTCGAAGGTCTTGCGGAGCTTTCGGTCAATACGACGCGAGTAATGCGGTTTATTCATTTGTAGCCATTATAAATTCCTTTAGTTGGATACGATCGGATGCCGCGAAAGAGCATATGGAATATAGGGGAGGGTAACAGCAGTCACAGACGGGGCAATGGATTATTAAATAAGAAGAAATGGGAAAAAATGGCGGGGAGATGATGGAGAGCGGGATTATCTTGTCACAAGAGGTATTAGAGTACAAGTATATTGTGCTCTCCTTCCTCCGGGGAAAGAATCTTAAAAGCTTCCTGCTAAAAACATATGCACGATCCTTATTCTTAATCCTCGACTCGGGGGTTTTAACGGAGAAATAGTACCGTCTCGAAAATAGCTGTTTAACTATGTTCTTTATTGCGAATCTTCCGTTTCCATTTCCGCGTAAAACTGTTCGCAACGGAATCGTAATAGCGCTCTCTGTTCTCCGGATTAATTTATACAACGGTCCTCGAGCGTGCCAGTAACCGATTTTCTAAGCAATCGCGGAATCTAGTTCGAATATCGTATTTAAAGAGAGCGAGAGAGACAGAGCGAGATTTAATATCGCTGTCGCGCTCTGCATCGTTTCTATAAGACTGTCAGCTAACGTTTAAGAGGAATCCAGACGTTTAAGCGAGGCGACGTTCAACTTTTTAGGGGAGAACCAGTACGAGGACTCGCAGGTGCAATTCACTCGTCCCATCCCGGACGAAGTCATCAGGTGCGTTTGAAAAATTTTCTTCACGCGTCCCAGTCACATCGATTCGCGTGTTCGATTAACAAACCGTTGTTTGAATGATTAATATTGAAACGAAGAATGTCGAGCGTTCGAAATACGTTCTATCGGTGGATTTCACGTTTTGTAGCGTTTATGAGGTTTACGTGAAAGAGGAGGCCGCAGGTTCCGAGGGGAGGAACGATGTCACCGTCGTGCCGAATTTGCCGTCCACAAATGATCACCAATTAATTCAAGTAATTATCACCGACCCCAGCCTGCGTATACGTCGCGCGTGCCACGATTTTCTGCACCGCGAATGACTTCCGTTAAATTCTAATTCACGTGAACTGTTTTAAGGGTGATTGTATGAACCTAGACGTCGCTATAGACTCTGAAGTAATTAACATTGACAGTACCGTGGCAAAGTTTCTTGGCAAGGATGCTTTCAAATACAAGGTAAATATGGTATTATAAAATTATAGTTTTTTTTTTTTGTTAAGAATTTTTGGTAATTAAAAAATGTCTATTTCATGCAGATTCTCGATCAAAATGTTAGCTCGACCGACGATAACGTTACGGTGTACTCGCATCCGGTCGTTGAGGCTCCTTCTTCGACTTCCACGCGACTGATCGACAAGGATGATCCAAGATCGAAACTCCATTTCGTCAAGTATTTGAAGCGAGATGGGAAGACGTTAAAGATTTGGGAATGCGGGATCTGTGAGTGACTCGATCAATTCTATAACTACTTTCATACCGATTAGAACTGAGCTGACTTTGAAGATCGAAAGGTTCGAGAGGTTAAAGCGAGGAAATTGTAGCAGAGATTTTGTTCCGTGATGAAAGATCGATAATCGCGTAAACAGTTGGCGAAATCGTTGCAAAAGGTTGGTATTCGATTCAGGTTCGAAGGAGTTCCGGCATCAGTACACGTTAATGAGACATTTGCCGACGCATACCGACGAGAGGAACTTTAAATGCGAGGCTTGCGGCAAAGCTTTCCGGCAGTTGTCGACGCTGAGCCAGCACAAGGCGATACACAGCGACGCCAGGCCGTACGTCTGTGAATTTTGCAAAAAAACTTTCAACAGGTCTGGAAACTTTCAGTAACTACAAAATATCCATGTTCACCCATCGATCGGCCGTTTTTCGTTGCCCGTGGCGCCGTTTAAATTCCGTTTCGAGTATTACGGCGAACAACGCTTTATTAAAACTATTATACAGCCTCCTCTTGGGGAGAAAATAACGACACGGGTCAAGTTTAAAGTGCACGCTGTGGATCATTAGCGTTTCGCGATCGCGCGCGCGCGCGCGTGGAAAAGAAACATTTTTTAATGAACGCGAACACTTGGATATTTTTATAAATTAATTCTAATAGAGCGTATCATTTTTTCCCCCAACGAGTCCGCTTGAATGGATTATAGCGACGCATTAACCGAAATGGTCTCGTTTCTCTCGAGCTCGAGGGAACTCTTTGTGAATGAGCAATTGATTCGGTAACGAAACGGCGATCTAGAAACGTCTGCGGGATTACGTATAATTTTCGTCCCATTTACCTACATTGAAAAAGCTCTCATTATGCGCGAGGACACTGTCTCGCGTTACGCTCGAATTTTCGATTAAATCGTACCGTTCCACGTTCGTAGAGTATCGACGTTGATCTCGCATCGAAAGACCCACTCGGAACACAAGCCGCACAAGTGTCAGGTTTGCGGCAAGGGATTTCATCAAAAGGGTAATTATCAATTGTCCATTTAACTGTACGCGTACAGGTTGTTTCGAGATTCTTAACCCAACGAGTTCGAGAAATAATAGAGAACATCGAATCGCGCGAATCTGGAGAATCTCGCGAGAATGAGCGTAACGGAGCGCGTGATTGAAACAAGTGAAAAATCCTGACCTCGCAGTTCGGGTAAACGGTTCGCTGTGCAAACACGTTCCGCAAACCCTCTCGTTCCCTTTCCGCGACTGATTCGCCAGTCGATTAAACGCTCGCCTAACAATTCTGAAACAACCTCGTACGAAGTAAGTAAGCGAAAGAGCGAGAGGGGTGGGTGCCACGGGCGAGATGGGGGTGGCTGCAGTTAAATACCGTTCCGTTGTCAGGCAATTTGAGGAACCATGTGTTTACCCATACGAACGAGAGGCCGTACAAATGCGAGCTCTGCGGGAAGGGCTTCAATCAGATGTCGAATTTGGTCTGCCACAAGGTCAAAGCGCACGCACACGCGGAGAAAATGCAGCACGTGTGCGGCATATGCGGTAAAGAGTTCCCGCGTCGATTCTCTTTGAGATCGCACGAGGAGTACAAGCACGGGATAAAGTATCGACATCCGGCGGGCGTGCAGCCGGGCATCAACGATCCGAGCGTTATAAGAAAGTAGGTAGACGTCACCGAATCGAGCTGAACGACGCTTAATTCGCCCCTTGACGGACGGGCGTCTGTCTTTCGTTCCCGAGCGAACGCTGCTTGAATGTTGAGAGATCTCTCGTTCGATAGAAAAGCTGACTCTCTTTCTTTTTCCTGCCTGTCAGAAATTCATTCTTTATCGGAGGAGTCATTTTCGGGTCGTCACAGTTGAATGAAATTTTTATTGGCTCCTTCTTAGCGGCGAGACAAATAGATATTTTGGTAGAATTTGTAAGTCCAGTGAACGTAGCTGTTTGGAGATGCTTAAATCCGTGGAAATGAGATTATACCTGTCCGAGCTGATCAGACGACGCTTCGTCCGTTTTATTTTCATTTTTTCGACGATTGCTTCGCGAGATAATACCTGAAACGAAATTTCAGCAAGAACGTCAGGATCGTGCAGTTGCCGAACGGCGATCGAAATCAGACGATCGAAGTAGGGGACAAGGATTCGTTGATGACGGTTTGTAAAGCGAGTATTCTAGAATCTTGGTTGCTGACAAAACGAGCCATGATCGAGACACTTTTGTTAACAGCCGGACATCTTGGAGTCCGTGGTGATAGACAAGATCGACACGAAGGCGATGGAGATGGCGTTGCTCGAAGGGCAAACTCCGTTCGCCTTGTTCAAGCCTGCCAAGGGAATTCCTGTACTCGTCAAGGTGTCGCCGACTGGCAGCCATAAAAATGTAAAAGGATTCGTTTCCTCGATTCATGCAACTCGTAAAAAATGTTTATTTCAATTTTCTTCTTTTTTCTCGCAAGAGGATAAACGGATTTCGTTTGTGAATTCAGATCCTGACACCCGCCACAGCCGAAGATCTACGCGTGGCAGGCAAGATGAGCCTGAGCCCGACAATTTCGGCCGACGCTGACAGGATCAAAGCCGTCCAGGTGAAGGTGCCAGTGGTCGCCACCGTAATTCAGAGCATTGATCCCGACGGGAAAATGAATTTTATCGTCGAGCCACCTGGACCTGAGAACGAACACGGTTAGCAAGGCGAAAAGAAATGGAGCGGATTCGTTTCCGGTGAAATAATGATAACTCGATTAAATTGAAGCTTCACGATCCGCGAATATTTACGGTAACAGTTGGCAGCGATAGCGATCGTTTCGCTATCCCGGTACGTTAGCCGAACGATTTTACTCGCGATACAGCCTCGAAACGACTTCGCGGCGTCCTGTTCGCCGTCTATAATTGGCTTGTTAAAGCGGGCGATGTTTTTCAACGCGTCGCCGCGATATGGCGTTCATTCGGTGTGCACTTTCGACAGAGAGCCTGGTGACGGCATTGGATTCCCAGTTCACGTACACCGAGCCGGTTAGAAACGAGCCCGATCGCCAGAATGGTCCTGTTGTGTCTTCCGTGATGGAGGATTGCAACGAGCTGTTGGAGCTGGCCGCGCAGGGTGGAATACAGTTCGTGCGCGCCACCGAAGATGGCCGTTACGAGGTGATAGAACATCGCTCGATCGTATCGGGAGTGGAGATACGTGAGACTGTTTGCGAGCAGATTTTTATCCTCTTACAAGATAGATCTAAATATTTGAATAACAACGCTTTTTACCAGCGACTGACAGTAGGTCGTTTACGCGTTGATAATCGCGTGTTAGTTGTACTCTAGTTCCGATTAACGATGACAGGTGATGACCAACAGCGAGGCCCGCGATTTGATGGCGCAGAACTCGCACGACGTGACGATCCTCGACGGCGAAGAGGCGGACGCGATCAATGTGGTGAATATGCGCGGTAACGGGGAAGTCATCATCGGGGATTCCGATAATCAGATCATGGTGCTCGACTCCGCCTCCGCGCAGAAATCCATGTCGATGGACGGCATCGAGATCCTCGAGGACAAGGACATCCGGATCCTCGACAGCAAGAGCCTCGATGACCGATTTGTGGACGGCATTAGTTTCCTCTCCCAGTCGAAAATCGACGATTTGATCCTGGGCTCGAAACCTTTGTCCATCGACGCCGGAGTTGCTGTTAGCGAGCACGAGGACGAAGGTTCGTCCCATTTACGTCCTCGATTATCCATTTATTCGATGTTTCGTGCTTCCACCGTGATTTCCCTTATTTTATTCGTAGCTATAGCGGTGCCATCGAGTCAACAGGAATTAACGAACATCCTCAGCCATCGAAGCGACATTTCGACTCTATCGACCGCCTCTCACTCTTCGATATCCTCGTTGCTAATGAAAAATCATCCAACGCTGTCTATTTTGAACGACACGTTGCCCTATTTGAAGAGTAACACCAGTTTAGTCGAAGACCTCAACATTCTGGGCAATTCGACGATGGACGACAATCACTCTGTGTACGAGTCCAAGATGAAATTGCCTTCGGCTTTCGACGATTCTGAATTGGATACAGGGTTGATGCCCATTAGCCAATCGGACATGAAGATCCTCGGGCCAGGAAGCACAAGTGGCAAGGTAAATTTGCGGGTTTTTCTATCCTCGGTCGAGTCACTGTGTCAGGTATTCGAAAATGAATCTCTCCGCGAAGGTACTCGGCAATAAAGCAAACTGTCTGTCGCCATCGAGGCTGTTCCCTGGCCTGAACGATGTGAAGATTTTGGGCCCCAAGAACCACAGCCAAGAGATGATGAGCTCGCAATATCAGGACGTGAAATTACTCAGCCCGTACGAGCAGTTTTTGAAGAGCACCGCCTCGAACACGAACGGCTGCGACAGCGGCGGGGTGAACACTTCCGGCGGGTGCAGGAAGGAGGTGAAGATCCTGGGCAAGAAGTTGGGAACTGGCATTATTACCAGCACGGAGGAGGGCAACGTCGTGGAAGTCATTGAGGAGAAAACTAAGCTAGTAAGAGATTTCATGATTACCTTCAATTTGTTCGTACGCTAATCGTATCACCCTTTCGTACACGGTTCTGTCTTAACGCCTGGTTCCGTTTAATATTCAAAATCTCGAGTTTCCCGGGGCTAAAGGGAGTTTCCGGGAACTTCTGCTTGAAATTTAATAAATAGGCGTCGGGGTTTATTGCGAATTGGTGCGCCGCGGTTGTGCAAAGAAAGTCGAACCGAGTTCACTTTTGACTTTCCAAATGTAGGGGATATTAAATATCACGACAGCTACTTTCCACTCGTGGAAAAGAAAGCAAAACACATGTTTCGCATTTTCGTTTCATTACTCACGCGTTTTTTCATCGTATTTTATTTTCAAGGACTCCGAGATCCCATCATTTTCAGCAAATTTCAATTGCTTCATTTCCTGGATACTAAGTCACTCGACCATCTAAAATTATACGACACTACACACTGCCAGGGCGAATAAAAACAACACAAGATACAGGACCATTTCCATCGTGCGATAATAACGACAAAAGTCTGCGCGAAAGATCGATGCAAAAAATTCAATTTCTATCTTGAACATCGACCAGTCGCTACTCAGATACGTCCGGTCACGAATCAGCCAACGTTCAGAGAGAGACGCAACAACAAAAAAATGATTAATTTTTTGAAGATGATGGACGACGCGGAAGGGCTTTGCAGCAACGTGGACAACACGGTGATTCTGTCGCCGCGGCTGGACAGGCAGATCACGGAGAACGGCGGCCCGGACAGCTTCCTGCTTCAAGTAAAGACACTCGACGAGCTAAGTTACGATTTACAGACCGCTGAAACGGAGAATCTCTCCCCGATCTACGCAGGCATGTAGCCCGTGCGGGTCCGATTTTTTGACATTCGAGAACCGCCTGAAGGACGACGCGTCGCCCGCCGACCATTTCGAGCGAGCCCAGAAGGACTCCAGGGACAGCTTCAGCTCCGCCGGCGGTCTACCCGATTTGGATTGATCGAGGATCCGATCCGTCGGGCCCTCGTCCACTCTTCCGAATGTTTCACTGCTCGCGAGCGGATATTTCGCTACGGGGAGATCTTTCTATGGCTGTGAACGATGGACGCGCGACCGTACTCGCGCACGAGACGCCAATATCGACGCTGTGTTTCGATATCGTTTAGAGATTTCGCTGGTCCTTCGTCGTTTACGTTGTGGCACGTATAGAGAGCACGGTTAGAGCAATTTACTAATTATTATTATTATTTTTTTTTCGTTTTTATTTTCAGGATTTTAGTAGGGGGTCCTCTAAAAGAGTTTATTAGAATCCTCAGAGGGGTCATTGCTCGATGCAGTTCGTCCTTCGTTTCTAGAGCGATTTTACTTGACTCGCGGAACGAATGAATTTTAGCAACGCGAAACTTGACAGCGAGACTTTGCGCTCGATCGCTTTTAACTCGTTCGGATTTCGAGATCGACGGCTAGCGAGGGATTTATTAAGTCGAACAGGAGGAATCGAGTCGATGGTGATCTATTTTTTTAACCCTTAGCCGTGTTTGCATTTTCGCGTGGCGGGCCAGCTTGTAAATTGCAATTAGCGCGCACGTGCGCCCCGTGTATCCGTGTTCGAATATGCGTTGTTCATTTTCCCGGTTCCTGTTTTCGACACGGCCGATTACATTGTATAAATTCGGATAGTATTCACGTTTGGAGAATAAAATAGTGCGCAGAAACTTGTCCGCCGTACGTACGATTTATTCACGCCGCCGACAAATTGGACGGTTCCGTTCAATTTTTCAAAAACTTTTCGCCATTAGTATACCTCGGAAAAACACTGTTCGAGATAGGTAGCGAAAATTTTGCCCGGTTTATTTTTTTCGAGGTTACACTCGAATGTTTCGAGTTTGGCAGGAAAACAGAGAAAAAAAGGAACCGACTGCAATTCTGCGCGTTTTGACACGGAACGGTTCGTACGTACACGCGTTGCGTTTAAAATATGGCGTTAACTTCGGGGGCTAGAAACGCAGCGTGAACGGCAGCAACGTTCAACTGTTCCAATTTAACTTACATTGTCCGTTCGTTTGAAAAAAACAATGGAACACACGAACGTGAAAGAAAAACAAGGATTGTATTAGAAATATCTGTTAGTATTACATATATATATATATAAAAACGAAAGTATATAGAACCACTCTGGTGCAAGCTACTCTTTGGGAGGGACACGTACGCGCGTGTCTTCCTTTTCTCAAGATTTTACCACAACGCGGTTGTTGGTCGGACACAACACGTGTCACTGTCGTTTTCCACTTTCCGCGCGCACTGCACCCTGATACGTATTACACTTTCACCCCCTTCGCAGCGTCCCTACCTCGCGCGTGGCCGAGCTGGATCGGTGGATTCGATAAAATTTGCTCAACAGAAGGTGACGTTCGCCACGCGAACTTCTAGCCACCTTCGTTTCCCAGCGTGCATCCACCACCCTCGTCCCTGCACCTGAGAATCGTCTCGGGTTAGGTGTTCGCGTCGTAGACAAAGGGAACCGTCGCGGGGACGTTTCTGGCGCAACGAACAGCCGCACAGCTACCCTTGGCTTCGCGCTCTTCCTTTCTTTACATGGTTGCTACTCGTTGTAGCTCTGACAACTTCGAACTGATAAGTACGCGGAGGACTGATTTAATGGGATCCAACGAAACGAAATTAGTCGCGCGGTTTTTGATGGAATTGAAACGACGTTTCCGTTGAGCGTCATTCGAGGTAATTCGGTTCACGTTTCGTTACAATTCAGCGATTCTCTAATTGAACGTCTGATTTCTTTCTAAATCGGATGAGGTGTCACTTAACGTCTATTTGAGTATGAAGACGAAATTAATATTGACGCATCGATTTTAGTTTTTGTGGAACGGTTTTTTTTTTATATACATAATAGATGCGACGATCAGAAGCATAAAAAGGCGGAGGGGTCGATGGAGGCAGAACGAGGTGCCGTAAATAAGCTTGAATCCTTTTGGTGGAAATGCACGTCTTTGACGAATCGAGGGGGTGTCGACCGTGAGCCGGTTCTGAAAAACTTCTCTACGCGAGAATTACGTGAACGAATCGACGTAACGCCATTGACTTCTTCGTTTCGCCTTTCGCGGGGTGCGCCCTCGGTTGGTTGGCTGGCTGGGCGCGGGCACGAAGAGAGACGCCCGGCAGCGTTCACGGAGGGAGATCGAATTTGCGAAATGGCTGTGTACGAGGGTTGAATTTCTGACGAGGTAATTCGCGAGGGAAGCGTAGCAGACCGGCGTCCCGCGGAAGGTGGAGAACGGAAAAAGTTGTAAAGGGCGGGGGAGGGGTGGCGAAATTCAAAGTGAATTCCCCTGAAATAGGCGTCCCGTCGATTCACTTCGTTACTGGTGACAAGTTATGAAGCTTTTCTTGCCGGGGCATCGTTCAATGGACGGAATGATTTTTCGCCATTCTTCGCCATTCTTCGTGATTCTTTGCCCGGTGAATCCTTGGGTACACGGAGCCCGCCATTTTTCCATCGTTCGTAAATGGATGTTTCGCCCGTAATTCGCTGAAAAGCTTCTGTACTTGGAGCGTATCCGCGTACCATTTCGTCTGTCTATGAAAGTTTTGATTTACAAAAATTTCATGGTCACTATTTTGGAAAATTTCGCTGATCCAAAGTTCGCGGAAGTTGATTAATTTCCTCGCGTGAAAAAGTTTGGCGGAAATTTCCGCGCGGACGGACGGCCACCGTCAGACTCTTGCCGAATAGGAATTAAATAGAGTCGCATGGGGAGCGCAATTGCTGAAACTTGATTACGAAGGACCTGCCTTCGATGCAAATTGCTTTTGCGCGACATTTATGCTGGTTGCAAAATAGTTCGCTCCCGAAAATCGACCCCGTCGCGAGCGCTAAAATTGTTTTCGCTTCGCGTGTCGCGTACCCCGTTTAATTATTTCATTACATCAGGCTGATCGATACTTTCGTCCACCAATTATACGCGCTTACCGTCGTTCGATTTTATTGTGATATACTCGTTTCGAATGTTACACTCGCCCCTTTCAATCGATCAATGTTTTTCGTCGTACGGTTACAAACGCTCGTTGTCATTCAGTTTTAATTCCGATCTATTTATTTTCCGATACTTTGCGTATACATTTCGAAGCTCTTCTCTCGCGTCTGCTCGCGTGTGCGCGTTCTACGCGGCAAAAATAAAGAAGAAAAAAAAGAAAAAGTAATTATCGAGTACGATCGAATAGATTCATCTATTCCGCGCCGAGCCGGCGATATTTGCATGCGATCTGATTCCCGCGATGCGTGTCGCGTTAATCAGGTTACGTGCATTAAGTTGGCCCCAATTATTTAACATTCATTGGCCGATCGATCGACCTTGTTTCTCGCCGTCCCTGTCGCTCGACGATCGTCATTAACATATTCGCCAGCGATATTCATAAACAAACAATCCGGCGTTCCCTTTCGTTCGGGTCCAGTCGGTCGACCGAGCCATTATCCAGTTTCTAACGAGGCGAATATACTTGCAAAACGGGATCGCTACGGAATTCACAAGGAAGCCGTTATCGGGTGGAAAAAAGAGTGAAAAACTGGGAGGAAGAGAGAAGAAAGGGAAGAAGGAGAGAAAATAAAAGGTATACCGTGGAAGTGATTAAATATAGAAGGAGAAAAAAAAATAGGAGGGTGGAAGAATGCGGAGCATCGTGGTTTTCCTTCGGCAAAAAAGAAAGGAGGAACCCGTAGGTAAGAAACTGCGCGCTAATTAAGGCTGTTTCATCAGAGATTCCCTTTTTCGAGGGGCTGGGGGCTCGGCTTTTAAATAAATTATATCGCGTTAAAAGCCTCTTCACACTTCCACGGATAATCCATGGGTCTGTCTCGCGTTGGATCTCGCGCTCCGCGGAGGATTCCCGTTGATGGAAAACGATCCTAAGCCTTCTAGTTATAGGTGTATCATAATACACCGCGAGATGTCTCGGTGAATTACTTTCCACCTTAATTAAGGGCCAGGACGAGCGGGAATGGACATTCGGACGGCTTACCGGGAGGATATTTTCGGCGCTATGCTACTCGTTGGTTAGAGTACCTTCCTCGCTTCCGGAATAATTGAATTAGAGGGACGTGTCAGAAAATTTTATACATTGACAGACGTGGGATCATTTGTAAAGAACTTAAGAACGGCTCTCGAGCATATTTCCGCCGAGTAAAGGTGAACATTTCAAATTTAACCGGAAATAGCTGTTCCATGAAATTTTATATATCGCGCTGTTCGTTGTCGACGTTATTTCTTAAACTTTAGAAAATGGCTACCCGCGCTCTTACAAGCTTGTACGCGCTCAGTGCGCTCAACGCTCCTAACAAGAAACGCGAAACGTTTTTAATCGCGATGGGCGAAAAATAATGCAGAGACGAAGGAAGCTATCGTTTTAAGGAGTAGCAGCACAATGTAGCAGAAATCAGACGCAGGGCAAGCTAAAATAAAATCGTCGTTTGTTCCGTGCGATACGCAACGCACGTGGATACGGTTTGACGAGACGGATGAAAAGTCTACGGAACGGCGGTATTGTTGCTCGTAGAATTGTAGATTACTTTTACGATTCACGAGCGGCGCGGTTAAAGTAACAGAAACAGTCCGGGTTACCGTTAACCGTTATGTTCGTACATAAATATAAAGCGAGTCCTCCGGAGGCGAGTCGACTATCAAGTAGTAAGGATGAATGCCAAGTCGATCGGCGAAATATTGCGGTCTGTGCCGGATTCAATGTTGGGAATAAATTTAGGCGCGGCTGTTTATTATTTCGAGCCGCCTAAATTATATATGTTCCCCACTGCTCTCTATTATTCTCCGATGGAGTTATTGTCGCTTGGCAAACGAGTCGAGAAAATTAATTAAAAACCGGAGAAACAGTTGTGGAACTGGAACGTCCGAAGCATTTTAGAAAGTTCCTCTCGCAATTAAAGAATAATTTTATCTTCTATTTAGACGAGACTAAACGCAAAGCGATTTTATAATTAATTACAGTTGAGGGAAGTCACTTGATGAAAATCGTTTGGTAAAAATAATCGCACCGGTTTCTCGAGTTTAGACCAACAAAGCGACGACGACAATCGACGCGTCGCAGTAGTAGAAGTCAATGTGCATCCGGCGACGCGCGCGCTCCCCCTTTTCTTCCCTGGCTTTAATAAATTCGCGGAGAGGAGATACGAAGGACTGCCGCATCCCTGTGGGAAGGTTATTTAGATTTATTCGCGAATCCTCGAGCCGCCGATATTTTCCCCGAGTGCACGTGCCAATACCAATAGGCGGAGTGGTTAATACCGTCTGGCCTGGCATCCATCCTTGCTACTTGATAGTCAGCTTCCATTCGAATGCTTCGTCTTATACCGCGGTCTATACAGTAATCCTAACTCTCATCCGCTTTTTTTCCCTCGATCCCTGTATCGCGGCTCCGCTGCACCCGCGTTCGGTTCAACTCGAGGGTACAAAATGTCGTCGGATGGTCTTAAGAATTCCGCGGCGAGAAAAATTGATCCCCTCGAATCGTCCTCCCTCGAACCGTTTAAAGTCGCGGGAGGACGCGATCGGTTGCCTTTGACGCGTTCACCGTTTAATATTCATATTTCAATCCCGATAGAGGGTCCATTCCGCGGCGTAAAGTTTCCTCGTTGATCCGCGTCCGGCTGACCACAGGAATTTCTTGTTGCACCGAGGAAATCACAGAGAGCCGGGCTCCTCCTGACGACAGCAACCTCGATTTTGCGGAATATCCGGATATTCGAGGGTTTTATCGCTTCGGACGGGGAAACGCCGGAACTACTGTGGTCGACTGCAGAAGTTAGATAATTTTCAATAATAGGAATTGATTCTTGGACAAAAGCGTCGGGTTTACGTTCTCGCCAACCTTTCCCTACGATTGTCCGCGAGGCATAAGAAACTCTTATCGTCGTCCACGGGTTTAACCTATTTCTTTTTACGGCTAATTAGACGCGGAATAAAATTTATCTCCATCATCGGGGTAGGAAAGTTGTCGACTTTCTTTTTTTTTTTTTTTCTCCATGAAAAGTGTAATTCGTTGGAGAAATAGCGTCTCTGTCAGAGATTTTTTCCTGGTATTGGAGATTTCTTTTTGAGAAGACTCTTAACGGCACGGTTAAGTCCCGAGGCTTCTGCATCCCTCGCAGCTCGGCCGATGCCTCCCTTTTGTGCGGGACACCTGATATATCACGATGATTCTCCGCGAGCACGCCTTTACGAGCGGTGCAAAAAATTTATAACCCCAAGATGGAATTGAATTTCCGGTCGGCGCCGGCCGAATACTGATTACACCGCACTTTATACACCTTGCCCACCCCCTCCTTTTTGCGGCCTTAATCGTCTGGCACGATTGTGCGACGCTGACTTCCGTCTACGTTGGTTTTGCGACGTCTCGTTCCCAGCCCGTTCCTCATCTCTGCCTAACGAACGAGACCTCGATGACGGTTGTTAGTCGACCGTGATTTCATTGCTGCGAAACGTGTACAAGACCCTTAATCACGCTCGTCGCGGAACTTTCCTCCTCGCAGTTGCAATTCGACTCTCACTTTTGGCCAATTTTTGACGACCTCTGGTCGCGTTGGTAACAGGATTAAACTATCGGAAACGGAAGGCGTTCCTAATGTACAGTCGAAAACTCAATTCGGTTAATAGAGTCGCCCCGCTCTGTACGGTTTCATCAATTCTAGAAAGGCGAAGCGGAATTTCTAGTTATCACGCGAGCCCTTTAAATCTCGAAAACGTAACTCCCGTTACGTTCTATTAAAGCCCCTTCCCGTAGCCCGCAATAATTTCAACCGGCAAACGGGAATGATTGCCGTCGCGGTAAACGAATGGGGAGAAATGAATTTTCATTATTAACCATCGGGCTTAATCCGAAAAACGGGCCGTGTAATGGGCTGTTGATGAAAAATTTCAAATTATTCCGGGACGATTATAGCAGGGCTGGTCGTGAAATTAGCTTCCCGTCTCGAGGCGTGTAATCGCGATTACAAGAGGGCAGTTTGTTTCATCCGAGAGGCCACCCTCACCGGCTCGGGCATTAACGACGGCTTGGCATGATGCGCCAAAAACGAAATCAACCCGTTCTAGATCTAATTACCAATTAGTTAATGAACCAAGTGCTTTGGTAATTAATCCTTGATCGTATTGAGGTTTGCGCGCGCTACTGACCGAACCTAGTTACATTACTCACCGCGAATAATACCTAGAATTCTACAGCTGCGGGTGGTATTATTTGAAATCAGCGTATCGCTCTATTCCCGACCGATAGAAAATGCATGATTTCCAACGAGACGAGTTAGCCGCGCGACTGTCGCTCCGCTCATTTTATGCGGTTCACGATGGAGTAATAATTAGCAGGCAGACGGGGGATGCGCGAGATATCTTTTTGACACGCGAAATTCAGATAAACGCAATCGTCGATCATTTTTCGGACGCGGGACTGGAAATTTAAACGACCGATAATATCGTGCCCCGATGGACCGCGGCGGGGATCCTTTTCGCGCGGCTATTACTCGTCCGAATGGCAAATATAGGCCGGTCGTATCATCGATTCGCGGACTCGTCGCCATTTTATTGCGGATCACCGGACGACGATAATTGCGTCGCCGCTAATGATGAATTATGGAGGCTCGGAACGGCCGTGGCCGGCTCTCTCTCTCTCTCTCTGAAAGGACGATATTAATTGCGCGGGAGTCACGGTGGCGTTGAAAAAGTCACGTAATACCGGCGGCACCGGTGCGCAGATGTAGAAAACATTCGCGTAAATTATGTAACCGCGCCGCTCGGGCATTCGCGATGGACAGCCTGTCGCCTTGAATAATTCCCGCTCGTTTTGGGGAACTTTGACTGTTCCCTGCACTTTTTTCTTCTCTCTTTCACGAAACGGTACTTTCAACGTCTCGAAGATCGGTCTGTTAATGCAGAGGCTAAGGGTGTATGAGTGCACGGTTACATTAATAGGAACTGGTGGAATAATTAATGGCGATAATACGGGGAGCGCGTGTAGATCGCCAGATGGCGAGTTTAATAAGTCAAATTAAATTGGATTAAGAGGAATTGCGCCATTGGTACAATGGCCCGAGAATTTTGAATATTATATCAAGAATTTTCCGAGAGTCTCCACCGGGGCAGCTGCGAGCCGGTGTGGGTGTATCGCCGATCTGGAACCAGAGGGAAGAGCAACGGGAGCCCCGGTGTTCTTCCTCGTTTCGACACACTTGCTACATCTTTAATTAATCTTAATCCCGTTCACGGTGCTCTCAGCGTCGGAGGAAACAGAACTGGGATGTTTTAAAAAACCGTCTTTACGCGGTGGAAATAAATTTTAACGCTATTTCAGTTTAAAGTTCCATCTCGTCTTGAAAGCATGTTTTTTATTTAGAGCGTTTTCCATGCGTTTGGTTCTTCGACAGTGTCGACGCAACAACCCTTTAACTTTTCGGATAGGACTTGGAACGTACCAAAGTTCTTCACGCGCCAGCTTCATCGATACCCGGTGTTTTCCAGACTGTATACCTTCACGGACTCGGATGTCCTCTTTCCCGTGTCTCGCCTCCTTGACTTTCCACCTACGGTCGTGCCGCTCGTTTCTGAAGCGTATCAAAGTTCCGCGCGTTACCCCGCCTTGGCCGCTCCTTGTCACCTTGATTTCTCGTCCTCGCGGCATTAACTTTCGTCGTTCTTGTTCCTCCGTCCCAGCTTCTTACTTGACATTCCGTTCTTCCACCAGGGGTTACACCCGCCATTTTATCGATGGAACTTCGCCCCATGAACCGTTGAGATACCAGACTTATTTCGGAAGCAGATAATACTTCGTCCACTTTCCTAACTCCGTCGCCATCTTCGAAAGAGTTTCATTAACGAAAAATAAAAAAAAGGTGGAGGAAGACTCGCAGCGAAAGGAACGAACTTCAACCCCCGTTTAATCGCAATACGGAATCAGTCGATCAGTTTCCGCGGACACGAGCTGATAATACCCGCGACAGGGAGGTTAATTTAAAAGTAGATATCCGGGACACGGCTGGGTTGAATCGTACAAGCGGTACGCCATACCTGTCCGATCGTATCAATCAGATCAGAAACGAGAGCCAGTCGATGCTGCGCGTTACCACAATCGCGTTTCCACGGGATTATTGCCTTCGTAGCGCCGCGACGCGGATAGCGTCAGTCACATTTCGACGACGCGGGTCTATCGCTGTCCGTTCCGGTTTAAACGCGGTAACCCTTAACTAGATATATTATTTCGATATCGTCCGGACGGTGAAACGAGCCTGCGACCATGGGTGAGGCAAACGATCACCAACCAACGAACTCGCTCGACCGTCTTCTTTAAACGATCTTCGACTGGCAACGAGTAATCTACGCTCGATCCACGGTTCCATCGACATTTCCATTAGTTCGTTCCGCGGCTCCAACGAAATTCGACCGGCTAGCCGGTGAAAAGCGTGTCGACGATTACTCGAGGCAATTCCGCGGGCTGGCGTATAACGACGCAAAGCGAGGAAATAATTTCCTGGCTTATCGTCCGGCCAGAGGATGGATTACTCATCGCGTAGCGAGTAGCCGAGCGAAAGAGTTATGGATCTGATCAGATTCCGCTCCATTTCACCGGATCGCGCCGTCGGTAATGTTATTCGTGACGCGTACGCGGTCAGCAGGGGGTGTCCCGTCTCCCGTGGCTCGCGTTTCGAATCGGTCGTCGAGGTCCGTCGGCAAGATTTGTCGAAGTCGGATCGCAGCCCGCTTTTTGTCCGCCCGTTTATTTATCGGCACTCGCCAGGCCGCGTCCGCCGCGTTTGCGGCGCGTTTAATCCTCATTTGCAATTTCGATTCGACCGGGTAAATTGAAGTGCCCGCGCCCTCGGATACTCCGCCTCGGTTTTTCTCGCCGCCTCCACCCTCCCCTCGAGGTTCTCGCTTTCTCCCGCGTAATTTTATAGACGAGTCCTCCGGGGAATTTTGTGAACGTTTCGTGAATCGTTTTAAAAGTTGCTATCAATTTGGAAACTTCCCGAGCGGAATTCTATTAGCACTTCGTTATTGGTGAACGGCCATCTTGGTCCTTTTTTATGCCCGTTAGATTTGAACGGTACCGCGGTTAATTCTCTCCTCTTGTTAATCTTTTGCAGCTCGAGTTTCGTTAGAACCGATTCGAGTTGATTTCATCTGAAACTGTCCTGTAACTAATAAGTGCAATCAAAACTTGCACCGACTCGAGGAACATGGACAATCTAGTATGTAACTTCCAAGTTAGACATGGCGCGTTACCGAGTAATGCAATATCGTTCTTGTTAACATGTTGCTTAGGAGGAACGCGTACGTATATGCCACCAATTTAGCGCAAGTACTTCTATACTTTTTTGGCTATTCTAAAACATTACCACAAACTCGTCATCGTTGTAATCATGTATGAGAGAGAGAGAGAGAGAGAGAAGGAGAGAATTGGTAGAACCGCATGACCGAAAAATTATCGCGCTGAAACGAGACTGGGGTCCCCCGCGAGAAGAAGTCGCGTCATTCGTAATTCATTCGACTCGACTTTCTTCTCATCCCCATTAGCGCCCCGCGGTCTAATCCCTCTTCCTTCTATCGCGTTTCTATCTCCGAAAGGAAACTTCTCCCAGCGAATTTGAAAAGTTCCACCATGGAACTCCGTCGTCGTTGAATTCTTCACGATCCGCGGCTGACTTGGGACAACCCCCTTGGAATAAAGTATTTCGCGCGTTTGTCGACTCGTACGATCGAGAAATTATTGAGCTTCGTGGCGGATGAAAAAAAAAAGAAAAGGGAGGACAAGGGAGAGGGTGGAGGTGGGCGAAGTGACGGGGAGGAGAAATAGAAATAGAGGACGGGAGGGACGGGGTAAAAAGGTGGATAAAGCAAATGCACGTGGGAAAAGGGTGGGTGAAAGCTGGGCAGGGGTGAAACGCTGGGACTCTGCCGCTGTTTGGTACACCGCGCGCATCGGATAAATTTTCAATCGGACAAATTCTGAAAGAGCGGCCCTCACCCACCAACCCCCCCTCGTAGCTCCTCTGTCTGCAGGCGAGCGAACAAGTTTGAAAATCGATGCAGTCTCGAGGAAACCCACCCCCTGCCACCTCATTTCCCTTCCTTCGTACTCGTCTGAATAGATGTGTGACTAGACGCGTGCAGATGCTGACACGAGCCTTCGCACTACGTGTGTCAATTTTGGTTTATCAATTTACATGAGAATGCGAACATTTTTCTCTTTCATCATCGCTTTGATTTATATATATATATATATATGTATTTTGTGGAGATTCTAGAAAACCAATTACTATTTTGAGACTACAATTTTCCAGCGCGTTCGTTCTCCAGTAATCGTCGCGGGATAAGACGTCACAGATCCGAGACTCGACACTCGCACCGCAAATAAGGAAAGGAACGAACTTTCTTCGGTCTCGGTCTCGGTCGCGGTTCGACTCAAACGCGACGCGAAATTTATTTCACGTTGATAGAGTCCAAGTAAATTGTCGTCGACGCTAATAAAGTTGCAAGTGGTTTCAGTTAAAGATTACTTCTCCGGCAAACTACGGTCTATATTTCGACGTGTATATATTTCCTCGAAGAAATTTAAATTCGAGCGATCTAAATTTGAAAAATTCCCCTTGTTTCATCGCTGCGAATTGTTCGAGCGGAACAGCGTACTAAATTAAAAGATGCTGCGAAATTTTTTCGGCGTAAACCTTATTTCCCGCGGAGTGTACCGAGGCGATCTCGAGTATTGGATGGTTCAAGGTTTCGAATGCAGCCCACGTAAACGTTAAAACGCCCCCATGATTCAATTCGCATCAGCCATCCCTCGGTGTTCTCCTCTTTGCAACACCTTTCGCGCGCGTCTACGAACGCGAGCTCTCCAGCTCCGCGCCGAGACATCCACCCCCGGTATGTCAGCCTGCAGGCTACTCGCGCGACGATTGTCACCTTTTCACGTATCGTATACCTCGTGATCTCTTACGTGGAACACGATAGAGCGGCCATTTTCCAGTTCCCCTCGATTATTTCCCTTAACTCTTGGCCGCAGTCGAAAATTGCAGTCGAAAACTCGCTGAGAATCGAGATTTCGAAAATCATGATTGAGACATGCAAGCGGACAAATTGAAACTCACGCGTGCACCGGCTCGTATATCTCCTCGTGCCACCCATAGGTAAGAGTTACAGGAAGAAGTTCATTTTATTGCAAATTACCATTTTCTGGTAGAATTTAATTAACTTAATTAAACGTCTGAATTTGCCATCCCCTGGTACAGGAGGAGCTAAATGAAATTTTTCGGAATAAAAACCATTCGAAGCGTGATAAATGTGTTCCGTGCCGAACCAGCGGAGGGGTAGTATTTAAAACAGAACGAAATACAAATAAACGCGTGGAAAAAATGAATGTATTCACTCGAAACGTTGAATCACAGGTGAACGCGTTAATTTCGTAATTTTCGATAGGCTCGTTTTCGCAACGATCGCCCGACGTTTTTCATCCCGTCGTGACCTTATTCGTCGAGCTCGAAATGGCGGCGATGGTTGCACGATCGGAAGATGGGAGGCGCGTCAACGACCACGGTCACAAGCGGATGGAAGGTTGTTAATAGAAGCCGCGAATAAAAAGGGCCAGTTGGAGACACGAGGCACGAGGTAGCAGCTTAGCTTTCCACGGCGTTTCTCGCCCTCGCCAGCGCCGGAACACGCCGCGGGAGGACCGGGTGGAGCTCTTCCGCCAGCTGATACGAATTGATTCACGGAACGCGATGAAAGGGGCCCGTGTGCCGTCCGTTGAAAAGGATGAACTGTGAACTTTTCAGCGGCCGATTTCTTCTCGCCCCGCGTCTCCACCCTCCTCCCCTTTTTCATCCTCCTACCTTTCGACGTTTTCGAGTTCGACCGGCGTGAATCGTGGTTTTCGACCACTTGAAAAGGCCTGCCGCGTTTCCAGCCGCCTCCGCGGCTGAGAAGAATTAAGCACAGTCGACGCGCTTATTCAGGATTACCGCGTGTGATTCGACCGTCGTCGAGCGGACGGGGCTTCCGGTGCACGCGCGACTTTCAAAGCACGCCACCGCAGGCGTCGCGTGGCACGCTGCACGGATTCTGTTTGGGAATTTGATCAGTAACGTAAACGGCGGCTCGTCGACTTCTTTTTCGCATCGGACAGAAGCGAGTTTTTGTTACGCCGCGGGTAGAGAGGGGAGCGGATTATTTAGAGTACGTACCGGAGTCTGCGTTGCATCCTCTGTTCGGGGGATGAAAGGGTGTTAGTTTCAAAGGAACAGATTTTTATATTTCTCTCGGGTAAATGTAGATAAAAGTGTTTCGCTTTAACCGGGCTACCATTCGTTTATGGCAAACGAGAGGACGGTTCTGATTTTTAAATCCCATCGGAGCGTATTTTCGCCGAGGAGGTTAATGAAAGCGACGCCGAGTGACAGCCTAATTATATCGGATTTAAATGTACGATGCCATAAAGATAGAGAAACGTAGATTGTTTTTAAAGGAACGTTACACGTTTCCAGCGATAGAAATTAGGCAACGAGGCACGAAGTCAGCCTCGAGCTCGCGATCCTTTAACCGATCGACGTTTACCCGGGTGCCTTGCTCGCGGTTTCCTGCGAAAACATTAACGTTTGCGTGTCGCGTTCGGGCTCGCGGCGAACAACGCCGGCAGCTGCTCATCAACCGTCTGGATTCGGCTTTGCATGGCACAAGCGATTCGCCCCGTTGTCGGTGAATTCCTGTTTCAAGCCTGTGATCATTAGGGCGCCGCGCCCGCACACATCCACCCCTAGACGCGCCAAGTGCACTAGACAGTGTCTTTGACGATGCTCCGCGGAATTCCTCCAAGTCCGTACAAACGATCGTCCTAATCTTACATGGAACTTCGGCGGTCTAGTTGCACAAAGGTAATCCAGCCTGAACTTTCCCCTCTGATCGAGTTTTTCGGAAATGTTCTCGAGGATTCTTGGGCCCCGTGTCAAGTGCCGATCCGTAGCGAGCGAAATATTCATCGGAGACTACTGAGAGATGATGCGTGAAAGATGGGAGGGCTCGTGAGGTTTCGTGGTGATTATAGAAGCAATTAGTGTCGCGATGCAACCGTACTTTGGCACTGATCGACGAGGAATAATTTTCATCGGTATCATCGAGCGCTTGTTGATATTTCATATAGATGAAATCGGAAGTGTGGCGAATCGGACGGTTTAATGGCACAGAGTGGATTTCAGAATGACAAAACGCGGGCGACGCGGAGCGAGCCGAATAGACGGCGAGAGAATGCAAAGGGTAGAAGTAAACTTGCAGATTTTCAAAGTAAATATTCACTTTCCAACCCAATTTGCGGCGGCTTTAGCGAGATACGGAATTTTATTAGTTTACCGGTGAAATCTACGGAAAACCGTGGCATAGAATACACATGGAATTTCAATTCCGCGCGGGGAGACGAAACCGGACGAAAAAACCGTCCCGCGTTACGTCCGATAAAAGTGTCGCTTCTTTTAATAAAATTTCAATTTCGTTAAACGCGCGGTAATGGTATTATCCATCCCAGTGACCCAGTTAAATAATTGGATGCCTGGAGTTCCGATGGGAACGAGGAAGAAATGAAATCACGGGGAACCGCATCCCGTGGAATCGCTTCAATTTGCCATCGCCGGTCCGCCATGAGACCTTGATTGACTATAGCCCAAGCTGGTTCAGATTACTAGTTACAACGGGTTACAATATACCCGGGTAATGCTGTTTCGAAATCGTGACCCATCGCACGCCGCGCACAACTTCGACGCTCGTGCTCCATTCTGCGCCCCGGCGAATATCTCGTTTCACCCTGGCTTGACCGACCACCGCCACACGCTGGCTCGATTGATCTCGCGATATTTGCAAATATGACTATCCAATTTAAGCAGCGACGTCCTCTTTGCGTTACGCGGTAACTTCGATCGAGTCTGATTGCGATCGACGTTCGTCCCTAATAATGGAAAATTTCTTGAATCGCGAATATCGTTTTCTAATGACTAATTCGTCCCCAGAATCGCGACGTTTCCGCGATTGTGTCCGGAACAATTAACGAATTGTTACAAGTAACGGTTCCGCAGCGACGTAATGGCGGTGCGCGTTCAAACGCGGCGATAACTCACGGGGCGTCCTCGATATTCCTGATTTCGCGGAAGCGGTGAAAGGGCAACGAGCAACGCCGGCACCAAACGAGGTTAATCGTGGTAAGTTTCCGTAGTAACTTTATGCCCGTTCTGTTAGCCGGCCGGTTCACTGTTTCGCCGTGGCGCCCGCGCCGTATCGTCGCAAATAGGCTGATTTATTGGCAATTATGGATCGACGACAAATGCCAGCCGTTTGCGGCCCGGTTGCGGTAACCCTACTGCGGAATAATAATTACTCGGAAGATCTATGGACGCGAGCGTGCCGTTCCACCTTCTTTCTGGAACATTTCAACCGACGCCCTCTGCGGGAACTCTGCTAGCTCGCGTTCCAATTATAATACCTAACCCGCCGTACACTCTTTACGGGGATTTTTCTTTATTCCCAACATACGTTGAATGCATATTCCATTTCTCAATGTATCTGCGATGTCCGTTCGACAACGTTTACCATCGAGTATTTACGGGAAAAGGGTAAAAAAGGGGCAACCCCTTGACTGCGATACACGCGCGTTCATCGAGGTCACGGCAGAGATCGCCGCGCGGGTCATAACTCGCGTCGAAAGGCGGCTGAATAGGCTGGTAATTGCGCGAGGAAAGGTGCAGGAAGGAGGAGGGACGGCGAGGGTGGTCGGTCTCGGTGCCCGTGCGAGCTGCGCGGAAAATTGAGTTTCGGATATGAAATAATTAATGCGGCCTCGCGAACGAGACAGACGTTACGAGTTACCACATTAGCCGGCCCTTTCACCGCCCCTGAACCCCTTCATTCCGCCCCCGCGCCGCCGCTTCCGACCATAACTCAAAATCCCTCAGGTGTGCTAACCGCGTATGCCGGCGGTCACGTTGGAATGTTAGGCCACGGGCTTCCAACCGTTATTAAGCCCCACCCACGGCTCCCTGGCCAACGTTTCTATCTGATGGACCGCGAGCTGTTATTGAAATTTCACGTGCCCGCGAATTTCGCGCTGCCAGCGCGCTACTTGCGCCGCACCGGCGACACAGTCTTACTTTATACTACTTGCTCGTGTGCCTGAGGTCGTTGCGCGAGCAAGATCGTTGTACGCCGTGGTGGTAACCCATGGCCAACTTGCAGGCTTTCCATAGCGGTTCTCTCTGTTCCCTGTGTGAACCATTTAACGGAGTAATTGGGCTACTTTGGCTGGTTTAATAGGGTCAATTTGTCCGGGTACATTCACTTTTGACCAGCTGTCTGATTATACGGTTACATGTTTCATTTATTTCAGGATGTCGTCCGTTATTTCATGTATGCTAAACAGTAGATAATAGTAGAAGTATGATGAGATAGAAGTAGTACGTGTCAGTACTTTGTCAGACACGTACGAATCGAACACGTGGAATAGTGAAAGAAGACGCGATAAAGTATTTACTCGAGACGATGGAAATGCTTATGAGAGATTGCTAGACTCTTTTAAAGATACTTTCGGTGATCGTGCTCTTTTAGTCTGCTTTTGTTCGATCAAGCGCTGACCTCTGCTACTAGCTTGAACGTCCATGCTGAGAGGTGTCTCCTTAGCCGCACTGGGGTGCACCCTCTGTCGTCACTTCCGACCATAACTCAAAATCCCTCAGGTGTGCTAACCGCGTGCGCTGGCGGTCACGTTGGAATGTTAGGCCGTGAGCTTGCAGCGTTATTAAGCTCCATCCACGTTCACAGGCGGCGCACGTGCACGTCGCGGACCGCGACACAAGCGTTTCCGCCTCTTACAACTTGGTGGTCACCTACTGAAATTTTTCGACAACACCGACAAGTCAATGCTGCCTTCTTAGAATTTGTTACAAATTTCGTTCCACACGGTGTATTACAGACTTTTCATTTGTAGATCTTCCCAGATATATCGTAAATGTCCCGTCGATTTTCTTCCCCTTTTAATTTTACGGTAAACCGTGGGACATGAATTTTTCATTTCACGAAGCAATTTGTTTTAATCTCGCGGTTGATGGTTTTACGCTCCTTGGCCCCGAAGGAGGGATGATTATAGACGTTGGTTGTTCGAAATGGCTATGTTCAGAGCGGGGAATCGGTGCAGGGGGTAAAATGAAACATGGAAAGTATATAATTATGCAAATAGTTTCTTGCATGGGAGTTACCACTTTGCTCCGGCGCGCGGAATTAAAACATTTACTTTGCCAACAATAATAACCGGTATAAATCCACCGCGAGCCGGAAAATGTACGCTCGCGAAGCACCTGTAATAAATTAACATTCGTCATAAACACCCGCCGGGGCGAGCCGTGTGAGTGCAAACAGAAGCGACGTTTCCGAATGCGTGTCACGTCTGCTTCAATCGTGAACTAATCCCACTGTTTTGAACACGCGTCTGGCGATGTACATGCTCGTCTGCTCCTACCAAAAACACCATCGAAGCTTCAGCGTTTCTCTTCGTAAAACCTTCTTTTGCTTCTTTTCTCAGGCGCGACGATCGACTTCCATCGCTTGTCCTGGGCGTGATTCGTGGCTCGCGACGTTTCATTAGGGGTAATAGAGAAATCTTGCGTGAGAAGCCGTGGAAGTTCGCGGCAGGCAAAAACGATGGCGTCTCTGGTGGTGGCGCGAAGCAAGGCGCGCGGGGATGGGTCCAGCGAGGGTTTTTTGCGGGCACGGCCAATTTGTCCGACCCGATTCCGACCCGAGTCCGTCGCAAGAAAACGTTTGACAAACGTCCTGGTGTCCTTACGAAAAGACCAACCGAGCCTGGCTCGGTTTTCGCAGCGAATCCCGCTGGTCAGCGTCCGGATCCTACGTGGAGACGAATGGACTTGAAATTTTCATGGTGCTCGCGATCGATGGCCGCTTATGGCTGCCGATATGCGACGAGGAAGTGCGTGATAGCAACTTGGAGAATTATTATTCGATCGTTCGATGGTGTCGATCCCTTGACGCTAACGTAGCGCGTATTCGAAAGTATGAGGTTTACAGATAAATGCACGTTCACGGTTACTTGTAAATATGGCGTGTTAACGAAAATTGAAGATCGGTTATGTAAAATGGTTGAATATGGAGGGTTGTATCGTCGATGGATAAATTCATTAGGAGAGCTGAAAAAAGAGGGTGGCAGAGAGAGACAGAGAGGGGTGGCTGCGGACGTCGATGCACGCGAATGGCAGTTTTTTCTTGTTCCACGGGTAAATTTATTACTCTTTAAATCTCGAACGCGCCAATCGCATTAAACGGGCGCCCGTTTAATCGAAAGTTAAATTTTACGAGACGACGAATGAATCAAATTTAACGGCGCAGTAAAAGGATTAGTCCGTGTGCAACAACGCTGTTCAATGTTCAATTCGTGTCTCTTTCGTCGCGTTCGTTCGACTTTCCGCGCTCGCGGTATTATGTGCTATTTCACCCGGCGGCGTTCACTCTTTTATTTTTTTTTTTAATATTTAACGACTGGCGACCGTCGCTTTTTCAAGCTCGCGTAATCCTGTAACAATCATCGCGGAAGATATCCCGAATTAATTATTAATTGCTCTGCAAACTAAGTATTAGGGCTTTGGGAACAACTTGTTTCCCTTGAAGTTGGTCGACGAATTATTGAGTAAATCTTAACTTCGTAGGACAACTTTCGCCGAACTTCTGTTAAGACTAAGTTCCGAGGCGTTGTATAATAGAATGAAATTTCACGGTTAAGTCATTTTTAATTGGAAAATTGGTAACGGTTACTCCATAATTGCATCCCTTTGGCGCGACCATTGAGCTCTCTCTCTCTCTCTCTCTCTCTCTCTAAGCATCAAATATTCAATATCGATATAAATGCCAGAGCAGGGTTGAGTGGTTCTCGAACTTACGAAAAGGCGAAGCGAGTTTTCGTCGCGTAACGAAGAGGCGTCGCCGCGCGAAATTACGAGGCACGCTCGACGTGTTCCGCGCGTCCACGAAAAAGGGGGTTCGTTTCCGGGCAGAGGGACGATTTCGTTAATTGACCGAGCTCGGCGGGGGCTCTCGATTAACACGGCGATACATTATGCCGCGGAACGACGGGAAGCGGCGTGTAACCGGTAATTCGGCGTGCCTCCGGACGAAATTGAAATCTAGAAGCGTCCTCGATCTAATTACATCTGGTGTCGATGTATCGGGCGTCGACGAATATTGCTATACCGTAGCCATCTACGAAGACCGCAACAATTACCGGATCGAGCGAGCTCGGGCCACCCGACTTCCACTCTAATTTAATTGCCGCACCCGATATTGCTATTGACTAACGATCGCGAAAAACTGGTACAGCGGTGCTCGCTCGCCAACTACGGACCGTGCGATTTTTATGGATCCCTTTGAACACTTTCCAAGGAAAATTTCAAAGAGTTTTCCAAATGAAAATTCGTACACGACGCACCACGGATGAAGCAAAGATTTCGAACAGTGATTCATCAAGTGAAACAGTACCGTCTTTGGTCGAATGTAACGAAATAACTAGCTAGATTTCCGTTCCAACAAGAATCAGAGAGGTCTCGTTCGTGTAAGTGGAGCAGGGCAGAGCGTATGGTCTGGCACTTGGTCAGACAACGCGGAATGGGTCTGTCGCTTGGCCAGGAGCGGAATAGGTGGAATAGATAAATAGTTGGAAGAGAGATGCCACAGCGGTTGGCCAGCCGAAACCGCTGTATCGGCTGATGGGAGGCGTTAGATTGGCTGGTACGGTTGCACGGTTTATCGGACGCATCGAACGCTCCTCAGAGTTGGACCTCTCACGAGCGGAGTCGTCAGATTGCTCGGCCGAAGGTGGCCGTAGTTGGAGCGAAACGTCCAAGTTGCCAGGTGAATCCTCCGGGTTAACGCCGTCGAGGGCAACGGCAATGAAATTGAGCCCGGAGGATAGCCCGGGACGCTATCTCTCCTAATTTTTAGACGCTTTAGCTTCCTTATCCGGTGGTTGGTCGAATTGAATCTGCTGCCGAATCGAATGGCCTTTTCCTTCCGCCGTTTTCTCCGAATTAAATCATTCACGCTCACCTAAGAACGTAGGAGCAAATCCAAAGCAATATTTCGCAAACTCCTACGTTATGTTCGCCACTCTGATCCATAAGAAGGCGAACTCATCGATAGACAAAGCCGTAGGCGAGATTCATCAAGCGACGATTTCGAGGCGTCGCCAGGACGCGCCTCCATCGAAAGGATTCATTAACGAGCGGGCACTTTCCGAAGCGAAGCGTCGACAACGCCTGCCGCGATCGATCGCGATCGGTCGGCGAACGGCTCGAGCGGAACGGCGGCTCGAATGGGCCATTCGTCGTTCACATTTACCACTGATGGTTTTGCACGCAATTTGGAGTGACGCCAGGACGTGGTTTTCCACGAGCATCGTGAGAGGATACAGGGCGGCGGCGGATGGTGGGCGAGGGCGCACGGGTCGAGATTGCGAGATGGAACAGAAGATAGGCAGGCCGATCGCCGGTCCTCGACGAGGATGCGGCGTATCCAAGCGGATTGCCAAGTGCCCGACGCCACACATACGCCACCACTACGCGGTAACCGACCGGTTCGCCATTAAATTCGAACCGAACTCAACCAAGTTCATGCTTTATTTAGAGAGGACCAGGTTGGACTTCCTGATCCAACGGACGATGGAAACACACCGACTATCGACGACCGTTGCTTTCTCTTCTTCTTTTACGAGGATTCTTCCAAGTGTTCCTGCATTTATGCGCGGCCAGCTGCAGCTTTTAGGGTAGCCTGGAATTGTCCGCGCTTTGTTCTACCGAGATTGAAATGTTCTCAAGTTAGCTCCAAGGGTGCATACGATTTTTATAAATTGTGCCACTCGAAAGCGTTCGCGCGATATACATCTTTGCCTCTGAAGGATTGAAGATCTATGGCTAGTGTTGTAAATGTTTTGGTTTCTTTTTTATTTCTCTGTTGAAGAATCGTAGCGTCAATTTTTGAAACTCGCGGTAAAATATCGTTCAGATTTACGCGCGCGAGTATCCGAATATCTTTCAGCTATTCGAGAGACCGCGCGAGCGACGCGCGAACAATGCAAACTACCCAGCAACTGAGCCGCGCGGCCCATAATTATTTTCGCGACCGCGCTCTATCTGTTCGACGTTCATCGCCGCGTCGGGAAATCCGCGGCTATACCTCGAGACCGTTGGAAAACCTTTTTTTCGTTCGGTATTAACTGTGGCCGGCGCGAGGCGTTCCCCGTTTCAAAGCTTGGCCAGTTTATCAGGCGAGAAAACGGGGGTAAGCCCGATTGACAGTACGATTGAATATCCGCGTGAGCGCATCCTGGCCACGGTTTTTCCTCTTCCCCTTTGACGCCTTTTCTATTCCCGTGTTTAGCGTTGCTCGCTTCCTACGCGAGCGTAACAGCCCCGTTCCCAGGCGAGAATTTATCGAGTAGCGCACGGCCAAACGCAGGGTGTGCGTACGCGCGAAAAATGGGATACGTGGATACTTTTTTCTCCGCTTTTCCCAATGTTTCTCCTCTTTTTTCGACCACGGCAAAATACGCCGCTGTCGAGACGGCGAGCCGTGACTTCTGCTCCGATACGATCGAAAGTGTATTTTCAGATGAAAAACTGACGTTTTTTTCTTTTTGCGAATATACGCTTCCGTGTGCGTTCGCTCCTCTGAAACAGATCGTAATCACTCGTTGTTTCCAATGATCTCTTGCGATTCTTTGAATTTATACCACGCAAACTCGTGGCGCAGTCTTAACTTCGTTTTCACGGCGTGTCCACTGGTCGCGTAGGCGAAACGAAGAGGGGTGAAAAAAGGAGAAAAAAGTGTGAAAAATATCGAGAAACGAACGCTGCTTCTCGATGGTATCGAAACGTGTAAAACGGGGCTTTTTATGAGCGCGGATTCGCGGCGTAAGTCTGGCAGTTTTTGTTTCCATCCACCGTCGCCGGTCCCACCCTTCGGTTTCGCGTTCCTTCTGTTCGCGCACAGTGACGAGAGCCAATAGAAAGTAATATAATACAGGCAGAAACGAGGCGTGCGCCATACACGGGAGTTCGTGTACACATACGCGTCTATGCGCGTCCCTCTCCACGGTCCATTTTAAATTGAATCACCACTGCAAGCCAGTTTCCAAGCTCCCCCATTTTTTTTTCCTTTCCTCTCCTCTCCATGGAGCTCTATTGGCGGGTGTTTTCCGAACGAACATCCGTTGATATTGAAACTCGTCGGTCCCCGTCCGTCCTTGCCGGCCATTTAAAACGTTGTCACGCTGGTTGCTCGCAGCGGACTTTTGTCTCGCGGAATTGGCGAAGTAGCTGCTCGAAGAACCGGCGAAGAAAGGAGGGATTCCTTTTGTTTCGAAATACCGTAGGTCACTCGGCATTCAGAGGTGTCCTGATTCAGCGGCTCGCGTGGAAAGCGTGCCGAGGAAATTAGCAAGAGTTCACGGTTATTATTTATAACGCGAGTCCGTCCTCGAGTTCACCGCATCGCGGCCACCGCCAATGGCGTCCGTTCTCCGCGGTTCACCCCGCTTCCTATTTACGCTCGCGAGGAGCCGTGAATACGCGACAGCGAGAGATTCGACGACCACAGAAGAGAAAGCGGACAAGGAAACGATGAAGGAAATAAAAAAAAGAACACAAAAAGAGCTGGCAATGGCGAAGTGGGGAAGTTTTGGGTCACCGGACTTCAATTGGTGTTAATTAAATTGGAAGTTCGCCGCGCGATAATTTAATATTCTCTGCGAGCCCCCCGAATTTAGAAAGGCCGCGGAGAACTTCCCACCGCCGTTTCGCCACTCTAATTTGCACGCTTTGCGTGCCGCGAAGAAAAATCCTTCGCCACCCTTCAACCGCCCCGCGGCTCTCTTTACAGCCAAGCACGAGGACGTTCCCCAGGGATCTCGTTCGCTTACGCGTCGATAAAGCGTTCCCGGATACGCCTGGTCTTTTTTCACCGCGACTTCGCCCACTCGTTCCACCTTGAGCCTACCGCGAATTTCCTCCAGTTTGGTTTCCATTGTACTCGATTGTACGAGCGCTGAAACCTACCTGTTCTCGAAAGTAGTCGCCTCGATGTTTCAATATTATTTTACGTCTATTCTCTGCTAAGCAGCTGTGGGTGGTTATCGTTCGATTTTTTTTTTTTTAGACAAATGTTATTTGTCACGAGATGACCGCAATTTAAAGTTAAATGAAGTTTCGAACGGGAAAAGCATACACGGTCGATGGATTATGCGAGAATTATAAATTGGCGGGAAGCAAATGTTCGTCGTGTTCATAAATATTGAGCAATAATAATTAGTTGGGCCGTCGCGGAATTAATTCAATTTTAAATTTAATCAACTCGGTCGATTCTTTCGTATACGTTGATTATGTGCAGACATTTTATACGGGTACACAGTTATTTGCATACGACCGGAAAATATTCACTGTAATATTATTACACCTCGAATTTCCTATACGTTAATTCTCAGGGGACAGTCGTTAACCGTCGTTCTATCGAGAAGTGTACGGAAGGTTTCGCGGATAATTTTCTATGAGATAATAAAAGTCGAAAGTATCGTTATTATTATCGTACTAATTGGAGAATGCGGAATCGCGATACGCTCGAGATATATCGCGGATCGAACGAATAGAGTAAATAATATTCGCTTTCTGCATTTCCATGGGAGTTGAAATTTAAAAATGTCTCCCATCGCTCGACGGCGGGTCTACGTTTTCACGGGGACGGTGACCTAACCCCGCGAAAAAATTTCATCGGGACACGCATGAATTTGAATACGAATAACTTGGCGGGCAGCAAATATCCGAATTATTCATTCGAATTGTCCCGTCTGTGCCGGTAACAATACACGGTAGCTGAAAAACGTATTCTCCGCAACACTTGGCTCCGATATGCCAAGAAGAATGAAAAAAATCATATTCGTTATTACAGTTTCGTCCAGTACGAGTAAATAAAGGATGATTAAAAAATTCGTCGTGAAAGATGTTTCAAAATTCGATGAAAAATATTTGAAATATTTCCAGTGTTGATATAATAGTAATAGTGCGATCTGCGTTGAAAAATAGAGAAATAAATAATCTGTGGAGACACCGTAAGAATTAAAGGTGGAACTCGTGAAATAGGTTCGTAGAAGACCATTGGCGCCGATCACGATTTTCCAACAGGTTCCGATATTAGAAAATGAGTGGCTCGATTGGTCGAGCAAGTTGTCCGACAAACGAAAAACCGGCGCTCCGCTCCTGATTCAGCAATTCGATATAGAATCTTCCACCCCTTACAAATATAGTTCAACAAAGTCGTTCAAATAAACGCTCCATCCTATCAGCAATCAGTTCTTACGTACCTCGTCCTCCATTGCGTTTCCTCTCCTCCGCTATATTTAAACCTTCAACCCCCAATCTCCACCCATCGCGCCACGTTTAACAATCTTTCATCCACCGCGTTTAACGAAGTGAAAATAGAATAAAGAATTTATTTAAATAAAAAGATCATTTCTATCGCGTCCCAATCGAATGGAGGGCCCAGAGTTAAGCGTAGAAACGCGCAAGACCCGTTTCAGTTGTACGCGAGCCCCGGTAAATAATATTTCGGTGGCCGAATAAATTCTCACGGGGGTACAGGCGTTAAGGGTGCGACCGTAGCAGTTCATATAACGGCGCGAGTCGGCTGGTAAGGGCGGCGATAAAGGTAAACGACGGTCTCGTCACATCCTTCACCGCCTTCCTCTACCTTTCTTTTTTTCCGCCCTTCCTCCGCACCTTCGCCACCCTCTTGTTCGCCAGGCTCGTTGATCTGTGCAGCGTCGGCCAGGATCGCTCGATTCGCCCTCCCCAGCGAAATGGAATATCGATACGCGGAAACATCCCGTGGGAAGTGTAGCGAATATTGAAAAGTTCTTGGCTGAAAGACGAAAAAAATGGACCGAATCGCGGCGGCTGGGGGAAGGGGTGGGATGGTAAAATGTGGGTGATGTTTGCATTTTTCTTTTTTTTTCTCCTTCTTTCTGAGGGGTAGGATATAAGCGGATCGATCCGTCCGGACCAAAGGGACAGTCGTACGCGGCGGACTGCTCGCTTTTTTTTTTCCACCGCGAAATCTCGGTCGCGTAACGGGCGCTGAAAAATCGGTCGATCGACGATTTCAGCACTCCGCGAATTTATTCTCATAACAGTCCACCTGTTATCGCGGCCCGCCGCTGATAGGCAATCAACTTTTTCCAACGACCGACGAATCGTGTGTATTTGGACGTGGCCGCTTTATTTTTCTCCCCCACCTCTACCCCCTCCCCAAGCGCTTTCCTTGTTTCCTTTAGGCTTTTTCGATGATCGTCTGTGTGACTGGCGGTAATCGGGTTTCCGTTTCTGGTAAGATTTCGTGGACGTTATCGGACGATTTGCGATCATTTTTTCGATGCGTCGCGTATAGCGATTCTATTAAAAAGCTTGGTAGATATCGATAGAAAATAAAACGAGTACGTTGGTATTTAATTTTTACTCTGAGATTAGTGAAAAATTAAATTAAAATCCATCTTCTGACCCGAATTAGGCGGAAGAGTGGTCGGAATCGGTTGTTCAGCCAGATAACTTGTCAAACCGCGGACATTTCTCGCGAGCCGCATTTCATTCGGCGGATCATCTGGGTCAAAGGATTCGGGACCGCGAAGTCTCGCTAAATAATAAACAGACACGGGTAACAAATGTGTCCGGCTGGTAATTATTTCGTTTCGACGAATGGTTTTATTCGCGGCCGTTTATTCAATCCGATATTCCTGGCCTCGGTTAATTCGTTTTCTCGTCGGGAATTTTAAAAACTGACGCGATCAGACAGGCAGAATAGCCTGTTTGACTGCTACCTTATTTGCTTTGAATTTCTGGCCAATGATACGTCAGCCGGACGTTTGCCTTCGAACCACTGCCGTGATTCCGCGGCTCGGCAATTCCAGACGCTCGTTTCCGTTCAACGGGGTGAAATTTCTTCATAAAATAATCTCAATCAGTAGTCGCGTATCCACTTTAATAACTTGCAACGAAGAATAAATTAATTTCTCACGAAACAACCAAACTAACTACAGATACAATCTACCGATAACTATGCCAGTCCATTCTTAACACCAAATAAGAGGAAACCACGAAATAGAATCTCGATACATTTTCGATTCAACCACTGGTTTTCTCCACTTTCCAAAGACAACGCCTTCGACAAGTACACAGGAAAAAAATTCCACGAGTTTTCTCATCGAATAAATTGCCAATCCTCTACTCGCCAGGTTTTTTCCACCGTTCCCCCTTTCATTCCTCCTTGGGAACGGGTTGGCGAGCGAAGGGTGGCGGACGGGAGACAGGGGACCGCGCGGTTCATTCGAAATTTCGATTAAATGGGATTTCGATATGCGCGAAACATGTCCCGAAGGGAAATTTAGCGAACGTTGTAGCCGACGCCGGGCAGTAGCCGCGTCGTCGTCGAACGAGCGAGTTTCGTTACGGGGTTGGGAGGGTGCGGGACTGGGGGGTGCTCGGGAACGAGGTAGTTTTCGGCGATAGAGTCATTGGCCGTTCGGCTGGATAATGCGAAATGAAATTGTCACAATAATCGTTGGCGAACGGTATACGCCGCGGCTGGATAAACTTGGACAGTTATACGGGGTGGTCAGTTTATCCGCGCGCGGTCCGCCAGCGGTAATTCGCGCGAGCCCGAGCAGGAATTTTGCATCCGGTTGGAATTACGCCGACGGGGGGACGGGAAATGTTTGCTTAACCCCGGTTAAATCGCCGGATAATTAAAATTAAATAATAAATTTCGTGGCCGCTCGATCGTCAGTATCGGCGACGATTAGGTTACGCGTGTGGGGGTAAGTTTCTGCTTCCATCGAATGTAGCTAAAGAAGTTGCGCGTGCGAATGGAGATCCGTTTCGTTGTACGAAGAGTACACCATGTATACTTTACTTTCGATATTTTTTATGCTATATGTATACAAACTGCAGTGTAAAACTATTCTAACGATCAGTGGAAGTGAAATGAAATCATTGAATCAAATAATCAGTTGAATCGAGAATGGAAACCTGTTTCGCATCCCGTCTTCGAATCACCGCGTTGCAAGCTGGTTCAGTAATATATATCGTATAAAATAAACGGTTCCACAATGTTCTCCAATTATGCCAGTCCATTTATAAAACGTGTTCGTTGACTGAAAAGTCAAGTAGAACTGCAGACCGTCTCCGGTCGGTTTGAGCATTAATTTCGTCGACGACTCGAAACACCGGCTACGCGTCGCGTTCATTATTAACGGGCACGCTCTCGAACAACCTTTTCCACCCTCACCGTGGCGTCCACGCGCGATCCAATATTTCACGGCCTCGTTTTCTTCTTTATTACATCCATTAAACGGCCGGTTCATTTCGGAGGAATATTACATTACGCGTGTTATCGTGCGCCCTTTTGTTCGTCAACGTCCGAATCGATTAAATTGCCAAGCGAAATACGATTACGCTCGACAAACGACAGACGAAACGTCGAACACCCCTGGCGTGTGCTCGATCGAACCCGCGAACGTTAGAAACCGCGCGCGTATTCGCGCGTGCAGATGTTATTACCAAACGAGGGGGCGTGCATCGAAGACACGCGAGCACCGGTTGCAACGGATAATAATTTCGATGGTTGTTTTTTGGCATACAATTTATTTCAGCTGGGGAATATCGTTTGACGCCGGGAAAATGGTTTTATCCTGTAATTTTGTAATTTACACCGTTAATGCGCATGCAAATGAACGTCGCGCAATTAAAACGCGCCCTTTATGCCGGTGAAAATGCGTCCCGCATCGAGCCTTTCAGATATCAGTCAATATTTACACGGAACATATTTCGTTCGACTTTTATCGTATTAGTTTATTCGATCTGAATAAAATATCCTCGTCCTGCTCCCCAGGAGCAATTTTATATGGATACGTTCAGGGGTGGACAGAGAAACTAGTAGCAGAGGGTAGCGTGTGGTCAGTAACTAAATTCCTTCGATCAGTATTTCATCGTAAAATCGTACGTCGACTCTTTCTGAAACCTTTTCAACATAATCGGCAAACGAAACAAAGGTGATCGTTATGGACGGTAATTCTGTCGGAAAACAGCCGCGACACCCGGACTTAACGATAATGACGGCTTGAAAAAAGAAGTCGTCTTCAATCAAATCGTCCTTGTGATAGATTAATCGTGTACGTGGAAATCCGTTTCAGCTTGGACAGGGAAATTTCGCCCTTCTTCAGCCTTCGAGCTACCCTACCAGCGGCCATAGAGGTACCAGCAGCGGTTAATGAGGGGCGGCCCGTTCCCTCCGCCCTTTTTTCTCCACAGCCGCTCTGTCTTGGCACGTTTTTTCCGTGGAAACGAAAATTGGTCGACGGAAGCGCGAATAAAGGGAACGGCGCGGGGAAAACGGCCGTTTGAAAGGGGCGGGCGGTTTGAATATCGATATGCGGGCGAAGTAAAACAGAATCGAAATGAGACAGGAGGCTCAGTGGCGCATTGAAGGGTCGCCCGTCAAAGCGCGACTCGGTAGTCGCGGAAGAAAAGTTTTTCTCTTTTCCTTTCGCGACACGAATTCATCTCGGCCCGTTTCCGCCTGGTTATTGTTGGAACTGGCTAAATCGCCGCGTGCAACCGTTGCTCTATCCCCCTGGAAGACCAGATTAATCTCGCTAGAGATTTTGGTGAGTCGGTTCTCGAGTTGATTTTGCTGTGCAGCCTCCATTTCTGCAGATGCGAGCGATCACGGATTGTCTGAGAAATTTCCGCGCAGAGTTGTCAATCCACGCGCGTTCAACGTGGAAACGGTGAAATTCGAATTAAACAGGTGCAATTTGATGTAGAGAGCAGATAGAATCACCTTTAGGTTCAATCCCTGTGCACGATTTCTTTCTTTTTTTTTGAAGCGTGCCTCTGTATCAACCGATCTGCAAATCGACGCGTTGTTGATTACAAGTCGTACTGCCGCGGCTATCCAATAATTATTTGCATCTCCAGGGAGACAGTAGAGTTCGCAGCATCGCTTTGATACAGAGAAACTAATTATTAATTACATCGATCGCGTATGACGCGTAGCTCGTTAGTACGCAAGCAGTTTGCCAGCGCATCCGAAACGCGATCATGTTGTAGGGATTAATTAACGATCGCCGATGAATATCGGCGCCTGCGGGATTTTTCTCGCGAAAATCGCCGAGGTGTCGAGCATTCTCGCGCTTCGCATCGGAAACCAACGACAGCGACAGCGTGTTAATGACGCTCGAGTGCTCCACGTTACTTCCGCGAGGTATCGCGATAAATTAATAACAAACGACGACGATGTTCGCGATAACTTTTGAAAATTCCATTCGCATTAACACGAACTACAACCCTCCGATCTGATCTCATCTCGCGCGACGTTCACGCGATCAGTGTCGTCGAGAAGAAAAATATTCTTCGCGCCCAACAAAGCAAACTTGAATCCCGCCGTTTCGTCGTCTACTTCGCCCATAAATAAAAGGATTCACCGCCCCCGGGAATCGGTTGCTAAACAATCCGCGATAAGGGGTAGGTCGAATTCGGTGACAAAGGCGGGCCGCGCGAAGGAACGCGATAAGTTGAAAGGATGCTGGCCTGGCCCCTTCTCGAAGAGTCGCGCGGGCGTTATACTAATTTGGCGGGCGCTCGTTAACGAGCCTTTTGAGGTGATAACTTTCGCCGCAAGTCGTACGGTCACGCGCTCGCGTCCGCCCGTGCCGTGTACGTGTGCGTGTCTGCGCTTTACGCGCGGCGATTCCACCCCCGTTTCGCCCCCGGGCAGGCCTTGCGCCTTGGTCCGGCGCTCGCAGTCAGTTCGCTCCTCGAAAAGCGTCGCGACGCTCGCGGAACGGCGGAACGCGCGTTGTACCCCCGCTGCTTCGCCGGGGGGGTTGGTGGGCCTGCGCGGCATCGTCGTGCGTGGCCGCCTGCCCGCCGCCGCTGGTGGGGTTGAGAAACGTGCTCGATCGCCCCTCGAGGAGCGCCTCGACCGAGAGACTCAGTGAGCGCCGCGAGTTCGCCGTGGCCGGAAGCGTCTCGTGGTGTCCTTGTTTCGACGTGTGTCCGCGGGTCTCGTCAGCCCCTGGCGCGCCACTTTTCGAGTGCCGTCGAGAGACACCCCTTCGAACGGGAACCATCGTCGTCGACGATCGAGCTGTTCGAGCCTCGCGGTTCTTTCTAAGCGAATGATAGTTTAAGAGAGAGAGAAAGGGTTGACAGTGTTCGGCTATCTTGTTTGGTCCCGGAGGATTTTCACACGGCGAGGGTCTCGGTGGAGGATGCGCGAGGAGGAGAAGAGCAGCCGCGATCAGACGGGCTACTTTGTCCGTTGAAATTCCCCGGACCCGAGGCGCGGAAGAGTAATTACGTTCAGAGGTACCTGGAACGGGAGGTTCGACGGACGTGTCTCGAGGTGGGACTCCGGTGTTTCATCCCCTGCGCCGTGAGGGAAGATCGCGGAGGATCGTTGGCCAGTTTCTGGGCTAGCTGACGTCATCGAGAGCAAACAAGCGGACCGAAGATCTGTGGGAAAGGAGATATTATATCCCTGGGCTGGAAGGCGGAGGACAAAGAGTCATCTAGGAGACACCGTCGTCCCGCGAAGGGAAAAACGGGAGACCAATCCTGGGGATAAAGGAGGGGACGGAGATCGACGGGAAAAAGAGAGAGATCTCGAACGAGAGAGACGGACATCCGTCCGATGGTTCCATCTGTCACGATCGGATCGACTGTGGTCTCTGTATCCAGTAATTAACTGGCATCTTGGGTTTTTCTTTTTCCCCTGTAATTTCTCCCGATAACCGTCGAGCGTTCGAGTTCGTCGTTTACGTGGAATTTTAATCTCGACCTCGGTACACGGCAATCGTCGCGCGAACGACCGGAACTCCCACGGTGAGAGTCCTCGCGCAGCACGATAACAAGTGTCAGGATCGCGATGAACGACCGACTGTCCCTGATCGACTGATCGCGAAGGACAGGACCGAGAACGAGGCCGAGGAGGCTGCTTTTTTCCCCCCTAGCGAGATTAAAATACGATGTCCGACAGGAGCAAGTGAGGATCCCTTTTTGCGTGTCCCCCTTTTTTTCGGTGATATCTACACTCGACGGGCGAAGATGTGCCTGCGACACTTGCTGCTCTGCCTGCTGGGCGTCGTACTCATCGTGAACGGTAAGTCTTTCGCTTCGTCTCTGCTAACTTCTGTGTAGACCACGAATACATCGAGTCACGCACTCTTCGCGTGTATATAATTTTCTAGCGAGAAATTCTATGGACCAAATTAAATTATAACTTCGCGTAGCGCTGAATAATCAATTTCGAAACGCGAACATAGTTCACGGGAAAGGATCGATAGAAAACCTTGGCGAGTATGAGCGTGGAATGTGTTTACGTGTGACGTCACTCCAGTGCTGATTTACGCATTGTTGGTCGACAAAACGTGTCGGCAGATTGTGGCGTAGTCGGGTATAGCCTAGTCCCGATGTCCTTCCGGTTTTGTTCTCGGTGATTTACCGAGGAACTTTCCGCGCTGATATTTTGCGAGCATTCCCAGCCACGATTTACTAAAACGGCCGCGCGAAACCTCGTCGAAACCTTTTGAATGGAGCGATTGTTGGGCCTGTTTTTCATCGCGTTCGAGAGGCTTCGAGCGCACGCGTGTCGCAGGGTTCGCGCGGATCACTCGATGCAATTGTTCCCCGTCGAATTTGACGGGGACGACGGGACTGGATGGCTGACTTTGGTACCGCGCGACGCGACGCAAAGGAAGCACGAAAGCGTCGTAACGCGGGCAGGGAAGTTTGGAGTTTAACCAGCTTCTTGCCGAAACTTCTTGGCCAACTATTTTTTACCTTCTTCCGCGCGTCTCGGTCTAAATTAGTTAATAAAGTCGGTGAAACGGGAAGCTTGCTCAATCTAGTTCCAAGGGTAGAGGAATAGGGTCAATTCTCGAGCTGTCGACGCTCGTGGACGTTGGTTGGCACTGCGCGGTGTTGATGGAGCAATTACTCAACGGCTTCGATCGTCGCGTTCACCAGCAGCTTAACATAAAGCGGTCGTTATTTTTGCAATTATCGTTCCAAAAATTTTTCTAAATTAACTACATCAAATTCTTTGATGTCATAATCGAAGATTCATTAGTTAGGACGTTGGCTTAATTTTAGTACTTCAATTTTGAGTTGCGAAAAGTACGTTACCTTGTAAAGAAGGGAAACAGAAAATGGTTCGACTTGGTTCATTCTCGAGTAGTCCAGAAAGCGTGAATCTATAAACCATCGAGGGTCGTCCAGCGAAAACGGCAGGGAGCCAGGTTTAATCCTCGATGGGGCGAGCCTAAGCGAACGGCGCGCGGAAGGTTGGGGGTGGTTTCAGGGAGGCGTCACGAGGAGAGTTAAGTGAAGCTAGATTACGGGCGTTAAGTAGTCGAGTGGACGTTAAAGCAGCCGCGCGGCCGTTCCCAAAGAGATTTTTCGGGTTACGACAAATAGTTGCGCGGGAAATAAAACGGCGAACGGCCGTGAGGGCCAACGCGCGCCGTTTTTACACGTGTCGGCAGATTTTACGGCGTGCCAACCCTCGTAATCTAGGGAGACAGAGGGAAACAGTTGTGAACGAGAAGCGCGAGGGACTAAAAGATAGAAAGAGCAGGCAGAAAGAGAGGGGGAAAGAGAGAGAGAGAGAGAGAGAGAGAGAGGATGGGAGCCAGGAAAAAGAAAAGGGGATTGTAAAAAAAAAAACAGCCAACAGGCGGATCGTGGGGTGTTAACGCGAGCATTAACGGAGCTTTCGTCAGGGAAATAAAAAACGATATGCATGGATGGACGGTAGATTTTCGCGTGTCGTCCCTAAAAACGAAAAAAGCCAGAAAAATTGCGCAAGGTGAAAGACCATCGGGCTGTGAAAGTGAATCGAAACGCGTTGTCCTTGTCTCTGTTTTTTTTTCTTTTTATTTCACATGTTACGTAACGTGTGTCTCGGCGGTTTTTGAACTATGTGCGATTATTGCTTGATAAATTCTCCTGGCAGCTGCGGGAGGATCGAGCGTAGAAAACTAGCGGCGCCAGCACAGCCGGCGCATTGTTTCACGACTCAAAGAGCAAGGGATGCGTTCCAGCGGATCGATCGGTTTTTCAGGGAAATCGCACGAACGTACGCGCTCGCGTAAAATTGCGCTGTTTACGTTCCATTATTTAACAGCGTGCCTAGCAGTAAACAAGATTACGCGTCTAATGAAATATGTACTCGGTTCGAACCGCTTAATTTCATTCGGCGAGTGTTCGCAGCCGCGATTCAGCGGTTCACCCCCTTCGCGTTCGCTCGACCGCTGCCTTTATTGTTGTTGGTTTTACGAAGGGGTGCGTTTTACGTCGCTCGGAATTAAGTCTCGTTTACCTACTCGTTTCGTAGCAAGGCGGCAACGTTAATCAACGACAGATGAATTCTAATATCACTTGACAAGCATGGCCTGTCAGGAATAATCGGATGGTTCGTCACCTTCGCGACTAGCTTTTGGGGGAGATTAAGTTCTTGGTATGTTTAATAATGCGTTCATGAGAAATAAAGGCAGAGAGAAGTAGGTTGCGAATGTTGAGAGCGCAGAGAAATCGACGAACTTTAGAGTGACGGAAGCGTCTGACCGTATAGCGACCTGTTCTACTTGCTGTCTTACAATTCTTCCACTTTTTCTCTCGACCTGTACAATTTTTTCTATTTCAAACGCAATTAGTGTTCACCTTATGTACACGTAGAGAATAGTATGCCTATGTGCAATAGAGTATACAGAGAAAATTGTTAAAATATAGAGCGCGTAAGTAAAAGCGTCAGTCCATTTGTCGCCTGAGCGCAGGGTGCGAGTAAACAGGGAGACGAGCCCTGAAATCAATCCAGACGAAGGGCGAGACGGTGGGCGCGCACGGTAATCTTCAGATTTATTTTTATTAATCCCGCGCGATCGACCTCGGTTCGCCAACCGCGAGGCACTTGCCGGCGAAATTTACCGAAATATTGCGGTCGTTACGCCGTTCCGAAATATTTCGCGGCGGACGCAAATATTTATAGGCGGCTCTAAAACTGTATCGCGCATCCCGTCCGAACGGCGAGGTAAATTTTTCTCTTAACCCACCCTGTGGGCGCCTGTGGGTGCCTCGCCTCCTCGAAGATTCAACGCGACTTCAGACTTCGAACGAGTTTCGCCAGAGCTGGTAGACGTTTCGCGCGATTTCTCGATCTTCTCGAGGATTTTTCCGGGCAACGATTCACCCGGAAATTAGCGATCCGATCGGAGGCGTGGCGAGGCACGGCGTCGCGTCGATCGGCGGGCAGCCATCAGCCAGGTTATCCAGGGGATGCGGCAATTTAAAACGCGTCGCCGCATAAATGGCCGCGCGACCGCGTCGTCGTTTCGAAAGCGTTGCGCTAAGCACATTAATATTTACGATGTAGTATTTGCATTTAAAAAAGTAAAGATCCGGGAGCGGGTGCGCGCCACGCGAACACTTAAGAAGCATTATCAGTAATCTCTCACCACTTTTCATGCCACGTAAACCGGAGGCTAACTTCCCACGGTAATGTGATTACGGTCTTCCATTTCAACTCGTTCGTGTTTGTCCCACTAATACGTTACGCGAAGTCGGACGTTAATCTACCGGAGATTAACCGTAACTGGAGTTTTACATACACTTTGCGGTCGGCGCATTCTTTTCAAAGCTGTTACACCGTCGAGAGCAGCGGCGCGTTTCAACCCCTGCGATACATTTCGGAGGAACGTCCAACGCGATCGCGATCCGGTTAATTGAGATCACATTGTGCGAGACCCCCGCGTGTAAATGAGTTCCAAGTGCGGAGAGGGACGCGGAACAGAAACGGATTCGAAGTTCGTATCGCGTTTCCGGCTACTTAAAAGTTCAAATCGAAACGCGAAAACGCAAGCCACCCTTTCTCTCCCTTTCTCTGTGGCGCTCTTTCCGGTGTGAAAGGAAACGCGTGTCTGCGTCGTACACTGAAACGCAATCAAACAAACAACCGAGCGACGCGCCGTCTACGCTGTAACAGCATCGTCGCGCCACTTTGTTCTCGCATAATCTGCGCGAACCTGGCGGAGAACATCGAAGGGAGGCTCGCTGAGCACCGTCTGGAATTCGTTCGTCTAATAAACTTCATACAAGACACTTTCGATGCCAGTCAGGAATTCTGTCAATTTCGCTGGTTGAAGATCGTTCGATTTTCCGTTCGATTAAGTTGCATCGGAACAAGGAGGGAAAGGATAAGCGAAAGGTAGGAGAGATTTTCGAGGACAAGCGCGAGGTAGCGGTGATATAGCAGCGGGATTGAGCGGAGACGTCAATTATGGATGGTTCTAATTTTCTGTCTTGTCCCGGACTAGCTGAGCGCTGCTTCAGCCCCTGCATTTAATCGGCCGCATTATCGCGTAAGCGTGCTACCTCGATCGAGCCTCGTCGACTGTTATCGTCGTTATTGACGGGAACTAGCTCGTAATTACGCGAGGACCTCGATGAAAACGAGGCGAGGGCCAGGCGTGAAGAGCGGCGAGGGCGCCTAAATATTTCGAATAAGCACACGTGTCGCGTTATTACTTTCATCGGTGGCGCCTCCGTCGTGCTTCGACGCGTTGCGAGGGTTGATTGACAATAAAATCGTTACGTGTGCGCGTGCATACATTACAGGGACGCAAGAGAAGATCGTTAAGGGTCGCGTAAAGGGGATGAAGCCGTTAGTTGGCGGAGTGTTTGTCCCGATTCATTATCGACTCGTGGTCGACGGAGTACGGCTGTCAGTTATTTCGAGGGAATTGTTATTCGCCGTTGGCTCGATACGTCAATCAGGGGTGGTCGACGGTACGTCGCGCTACGCCCCGCGGCTCAAACCCGCCCTTTTTCCGCGCTACTTGTGAATTATTCAACGGCTCCGAGCGACGACTGTATCGTTTCGCCTACGCGAAACATTAATTGCACCGCGGCAAAGACGAAGTTCTCTCCCTGAAACTTCGATCGGGGCTCTCGGATTTGGCAGACGTGCGAGACGACGCGATCAAGATGGAATAAGCGTCAGATCCATTCTCTTTTTATCGCGGTACACACGAAACGTCCAAAAGTGTAGCAAGTAAAGGAGCGGTAAAAACAGTTCGAAACAGAGTCAAGTCGGTCCTTCCTCGAGCGACGTGTTTGTCACGCTCGCAGAGGACGCTCCGATTATTTTCTCGAGCCTCCTTCGCGGCTGCCTCACGCAGGCTCTTCTATCCCGGCTTTGCCAATTTGAAATGATAATGCCGCAGGGCTGGCACGAGATAAATAGCGGTTGCATCAGCGTTCTTCTCCGCGTTTGAGGGCGTCGCGAGTCACTCGAGCCCACTCGAGGCATCGCGTTGCCATTCTCAGCCGTTCGCCGCCGCGCGCTCCAACTCCCGGACTTCCGGTGAAGATCATTGGTTACCACAATGGTCGCCGCTAATGGCGAACGCTTGGTCCACTTTCGCTGTGGACGAGTCTTCTTCTAATCCTTTCTCTCTCTCTGACGAATCGATCTCGTTCAATTAGATTAGAATAGCGATAGCATCGAAATAGTTCGTCGACGCTTTAGTCGAGGGCGTTTCTATCGAGACTTACATTTATCGCGGCGATTTTATTTTTACTCGCAGAGGAGATCTGGCGCGAGGTGAAGAGCAGATTTATCAACCGTGACCCACTTATTCGTTCTGATATGCCGGAAAACCGGAAATAATTCGACGATCGCTAACGCGAACCTTGGGAATAAAGCGGAAACGAAGGCGGCGACTCGCAACCGCGCGTCTTCTTTTATAGTAGCGACGCTTTCGCGGGTGCGTCAGGAGCCGATTTTAGCGTCGCTATTCCTGGCCGTGGAAGTTACTTGAGAACCGGCTGAAAGGCGAGCGTTACTTTGGGACACGGTGCCTTTGGACTGAATAAATAAAAGAGTATCATCCGGCTGTGTTCTTGGCGCAGTCGATCGAGTTAACTTATCCCCGGAGTGCTAAATTTATCATATTATTCTTACAGAATTCTTTAGCATTTTGTACGCAGTTTATTTACTTGCAATATTTTCTATAATATCTCAAAAGCAGCTATTCGATTGCTTTTATAACAAGATTGAAATCGTTTCGTATATTTTTCAAGCATTTAAACTAATCGATATCGCGATACGATGATGAATTTTACAACAATTTCACCAGCGATGTAGAACTGTCAACACATCGTTCAAAATCGCGATATCGATCCGCGTACTTCTTTTTTCAAGCGGAGAAACGCGTACGCGCGTAAAAAAATAGGAACAATAACCATCGCGGAGGATGCAGACGAGGTTGCACGCGTATTTGCATCCGTGCATCTGTTGTCGGTCGTCCTCGCAGCCCCCGTGTCGTCTTACGCCGCGTTTCTCACGCGAGATACTCGCTCGTGCCGCGCGTACGATACCGTGTCCCGTGTTTCGAGCGCGTTTCCGTGCGGATGGCCGCGCTTGTACCCCGCGAGGCGGAAACGCACCGCCGCGGCCGCCACGTCGGCTTGCAGACGTTTCCGTGACAGACTGTCAAGCTTCGCGCTGTCGAGTCCGTCCCGCGATTAATCGGATCGATCGCGCGTTATCTGTCCTCGCGACGCGACTTTACTCGAAATGCGACGATTGAAAATGTTTTCCTTACCTCGAAACCGAATATTTCAACGTTCTCTACGTGCATTTCACCTAGAGAGGGACTGTTTTTTCTTTCTGAAGTTAAAAGAACAAAGAGAGAGAGAGAGAGAGAGGAACCGCGTATGTTCCATTAACAAAATGAAATGGAAAGTAAAATGTCTCGTTAAGTGTCGAAGCGATTAAATAACGAGCAAAGTGTAACGGTTTATATTATTAATTATTCTGAATTACCATGATTACGACCGCGATTCCGCGTGCCATTGAAAATGCTCAGAGGCAACCGGCGCACGGTCATGGGACCGACGGTGAGGGGCGCGGCGGACTTTAATTCGAGAGAGAATTACGAAGCAGAAGAAACGGAAATGAGGGAAATCCCACCGACCGGCCATGGGGCGTTTCATAAGCAACACGGTTCAGAACGAATTCTTTCCAACGACGAGACACCTTCGCCGCTGTAACGCGCGGCATGTAATATGCCGTTGTGTGCAATATGCAACGGTGCCGTCCAAATGGAGTTGGAAGGGCTCTCGCATTCGTAATTCAACGCGATGAGATTCGAGAAACGGCGGATTCAAAGGCGGGCGTGGAACGCGTGGCGGGAATAAAAGAGGGAAGGAAACGAAACGTCAGATGGGAATAAAGCGATTAGCCCGCGGAAGATGCGATCCGTACGCTCGCCTTTGGGGACGGTGATTTAAATTATTATCACCGGAACCTGGGCTCTCTCATCGGCTCCACCGATTCGTTCGTCGATCTACATTCAAACGTAGAGGGATATTTGTTCGCGAACGCCAGGCGAAATTCGCGTACGCGGTGTTAGAAAATTATAATTAAAATCCGGATAAACCGGGGCAAATTCGCGATCCAATCAATTGGTAATTCATCAAGGATTTCGCGCATAAATTAATTTATAGATATCATTTCAATCCCCATTAACTTCTTTATTTATTTACCGTCTGCATGAAACTTTGATTAATTATCCGAGCCGCGCGTAAAAGTTGAATACGAATTATCTATCAAAATCGCCATGATATTAATCGATCGCTCGAAACAGCGGTTCAATCGGACGAAAACTAAACGATCCGTCTGACGAAGAATTTGTTTGAACACCAAGACGAAACGGTTGCGATGTAACAACTACCCTAAACAATCGTTAAAGTCCATCCTCTCGTTAGTACCGCGATTGTTCGCGGATTATCGTCACCAGAAGAGCTAAGGGTGGATCCGCGATATTCAGAGGGTCGAAAGAATCGCGTGCGCGCGGTGTATTTTTTTTTTTTTTTCCCCACCTAAACTGGAAGCAACGGAAGAGGGGTAAGTTTAGCGCGCGTTCAGCTGCACTTTCCGTTTCGACGTCACCAGGAGCGGTGCTTTGTTCGAGTTTTATGGCGACGCGAGCTGTTTTTCCGCACGGCCGGGTACGGGTCGACGCTCGACGGGTGGAAAACGACACCGCGGCGGCGGGGACGCGCCTTTACGGGCCCTCCCCCCGTATGAATATTGGCAGAGAAACAACGGGGTGAAACGCGTAAACTGCGGGCCTGGCGCCGCGGCGAATTTCCCTCGCGTTCGAAGCGCGCGCCGCGGCGATCGAACGAGCGACGTTCTTTTTCGAGCTGTCCCCGAGTCGCGTCCCGGATTTGCAATTCCAGCTCCGTCGTTGAAATCGCCGGTATCCGGGCGCGGCGTCAGCGGAGTAATCGCGATCTAAAATTGCTGCGATTCGGCTCGTATGAACAAGTGCCACTCGCACGATCGTTAATAACGTAAACGCTGACCAGCGCGCGCGAGCGTGTGTGGAATTTAATTTAAATCTAAATTCAGCGGCGCGGGCATTATCTAAACTGGCGTTTTCATCGGACAACGTCCACTGGTAAATTAGAAATTATGATTCCGCGTGTGCGGCTCGGCTGACTGCCGATTATCGTCGCGGAATTGATATTATTAGTTGCTAATAAAACTAATCGCCGCGCTAATCAACCGTAACGTTCACTCTGCTCGACCGAAAATGGCGGCTGAGCGGCGCGTATCGTTGCAGCGATTAGCTAATTGAACGGAAAATCGTTGAACGTATACGCTCGCGCGTCTACGAATAAAAGTTAATATTTGCCGACGCGATGAAAAACGTTTCCTTCGCGGTCGGAGAACGTCGCGGATCTTTTATCCGCGATGTATAAAACGTAACTCGGCGCATGTCCGACCGCCCTTCATCCAGCGTCCGCTGGAATCCCTAAAAAAGCCACGCAAACCACTTCGTCCGCCTTTCAGAACGAGCAAACACATTTTTGTCCCCGGCGCGCGTTACGATTTAACGAGCACACGAAATCCACGTTTGGCGCTTCGCTCGCGAGACGGCGGTTTTTCAGCCTGCTGGAAAAAGGGAAATTATCGCGATCAAGCGGCGCGGAGGGAATCGTTGCAGAGTTCCTTCGGATGCGAGCGTCGAGGTTTTTCAGGCTCGTGGCGAGTCGGATAACGAACGTCGATCGCCATCTTTCTTGCGCGCTCTGTTATTTAGGGACGCAGTCAGCCGTGTTACCTGCTTTCGACGATCGTCAGTCCCTCGTGTTTATCATTCTCCACTGCCTAGTCGGTTACGAAAGCCAGCGTGCAAATAAATCGAGAGCTACCAAGACGTTTTATTATGTAACGAAATTGTTCGCTCTCAGAGCGGACGACGCGAACGAGCGATTTCATTCGCGACGGGGGTGGATCGCTGCAACCTAATTAACGTCCTCGTCGTCGCGTGTAAATTAAATATGTCGCGGGGTTAGCTGTACGGCGTGCGTGAAAACGGGACGGATTCCGGTGGGAAAGGGGGCGAAAAACGCGTGGCCGCGTTAAGTTTAATTGGAAAATACGAGAGGGCGCGGAAGGGGCTTATCGCGGAGGATCGCGTGGCTCGAGTGTTTGGCATGGTTGAAACAGGAAACAACGCGCTAATTAGAAGCGTAATCGTATTGTGTGTGTGCCTATCGAGGGGAGCGAATCGAGTAATGTTTCACGCTGATGGAGGTTTGTTGATTCAGTGGGTGGTCTGTTGTGAGATTGATTGATTGCCGGTGTTTTATACGCCGGTTAATTGTTGCTGTTGACACGAGCGGATTGCGAGGGTGGTCTCTTTAGCGGTTGCTCCAAGATTTAGGTGTCGAGTTTCGTTCAATTCCTTCAATGACAGAAAAGTGTACGTTTTACTGTTCAACGTCGACTTTCTTCTGTTTGTATTTTTTTACCAATTCATCGACAATTTTCAGAACATACGTAGATAGCGAAATCTCATTAGTATCGAACGCGGTACTGGCTCTGGTCAGCTAGCGAATATTGGCCATTGACTGGCCCGATAAGATTGTAAGAAAAGTGGGCCAACATACGCTGCAGCGAATTATAATGCAAGTGACACTACGTTTGCTCCGGCATTAATTTCCTGGCACTCTCTAACGACCTCTATTGTGGTTACAATTTGTGGCTGAAATTAGTCGGGTCTAGGATCCGCGTTTTGCTTTGTTGTTAAATAACAGTCCACGGTGGTGGCTCGACCGCGAAACGTTCGAAGGCTGTCGTTTCGAACAAACTATCGGACGCGCCGATAAAAACTTGTCTAATTTACAGCGTGCATACGCATATTCGTTTCCAATAGCAGGATATTACCACCAACAGCAGTCGAATTTACATTTATCGGTGGAATCGCGAGTCCACGAAAACCGCTGACGGTCACGGATTTGATATAATATCGCTTCCAGCGCCACGGGCACGAGTTACAAATTGTTTTTACCTGAGATTCTTCGCGCTCGAAACGATTAACCGAATTCCTTGGGATCGCGGTGCACGTGCCGTTGCAAAAGGCTCGCAATCCTTCTTCCTCCCCTTATTCTCTCCCGTTTATTGAATTAAACCTTCTTGAGATACGTGCCACACGGAGTAGCTGGGTTTACATGTCTGGAATCGCGACGACTGACCGTGGAAAAGTAGTTTCGGTTTTCTTTTCACCCCCTGCGTCTCTCGCACCGCAATTTCCCTCCTACAAAATAAATTACATATAATACATTAGCATTCTCAATGGAGTTGGCTATCTAATTGACAATAGACAATAGCCCTGGCGACGTAATTAATATTCCGGCGTATTTAGCGGCGCAGGATCACGGCGATGTTTCCGGCTGTCAAAGGTGATTAAATCGTCGATGCGGTGTAACGAGGATCTCACGGTCTACTCGAGATTGTTCGGCTGGCAACGGGATTGTGGTCACGGATATAGGATAATAAGGATTCGAGGTGGTAAAGACGAGAACTTGACCGTACGTGACGGGAATCGCGGATGGAAGAAAACTCGAATTACTTTGACAAACTCCACCGGCATACGTGTCCCCCTTCGCGTTCCTACCTCAGCTTGCTTTCTTCTCGTCTCCTCTTGTACGTTCCTCTGCTTTCTTCCAAGGTCGTATCGCGAGCTCGTTGCAAATAAATGACAACTCCCCCATGTACCATCGATATGGTATTATAATAATTTCTACCCCAGCTGTTTCTCTCTATTTTTCTCCGTTCGCAAAGACTTCCTCCACTCTGCAGCTATTCGATCGCGACTGTTTGTAACCATAAATACTCCCGTAGTAAGAGTAGACTAAACGCGCTAAAATTCCTCCTCGCGAACGGAGAACCCACCCCCCGCACGAACTTCGAGCTCTCCCACACAATTTATTCCCAGAAAGATCCACAGAGGTCTTCCGCGTGGCGCGCGGAACTAGCCCCGATCGATATCCCCGCAGTCAGTCGAAATTATATCCGGCTGGTCGAATTGATATCGACTTCCGTGGGTGGGCGGCGGCGGGGACCCACCGGTGTCCAGGGCCAACAGGCAGAAACTGGATTTCCGGCGGGTAGTCGGTCCCCTGGCGTAGTCGTAAGTCGGCCGACAAAACGCGCGCGGGGGTGGAGGCTTCTCGGAAGAGTTACGACACAGGATGGATCGCGCGACGGCCGTTCCTGAAGAATAAAAGTAACAGGAACCTACCAGGAACTATCGCCGGATGTAAACTCGCTATCGGCCGCGTCAGACAGGGGGCGAAACGGCTCGTCGATTTCTCCGGTTGTTCCGTGACGGCGCGGAACTTTTCGGCGGGAAAAGTTGGAAGGATACGGCCGCCTCTTAAAACTTACATACGTTTAGAGGGGTGGGCGAGTCGCGAGGTTCCCACGGGGCGGCTTTTAACGCGCCCTCTCTCTTCGGAGGATCGTCGACGGGGCGCGGATGCCTGGCGATCTACCCAGTCACGTAGACGGGAATCACCGAAATGGCACCGCTTAAGATGTATTTCAATCCTAACCTTATCGTTATTACTTCGCAAGAGTACCGAGAGACTTATTCTCGTTATCGTTACGCGTGTAAGATTCGTTCAAGGGTAGTTTTTATTGATCGTTGATGCGAGTAGAGAAGAGGGACGAGCACGAAATTTATCCCAATCTGGAAGTACATAAATTCCAACGGCAACCTGATCGAGTATATTAATTGAAAACATCAATATTCGTTAAGAATCGTTGGAATCCTTCTTCCTCGAGTGTTCTCGAACGGAGTAACAATTTTTTACCTCGAATCGAGAAAACATTTTATACCCAGGTAATCATGATTTACGAACCACTTACCAATTTCTACCGACTATTCCGTTTTTACCCCGAGGCGGAGGAAAACGAAGCTCGATAATGTTTGCCGAAAAATCGATAGCCATTAAATCGCTGACCCGAAAGATTATCGAGCGTTGTTCCACTTTCGTTCTCGCTCGTATCCTTTTTCTTAGAAGCAGGAAGAACTCCGCCGTTTGATTTACATTCCTGCCGGGCGGGTTCTCGAATCCCACCCTCTTTCCGCCTGTTTTATAAGAAAGCAGAAATACGCTTCTGTCGGCGTAAGGGTCCCGAGCTCCTGTCAGAATTTCTAGCATCGCCAGAATTCGATAAATAAATCTCGCTGAAGGTAGAACAACAAGATTTCTCCTTCGACTCGCGATATTTAAATCGTTTCTACCCCTCGAGCCGAGACAAGCGTCGAAACGTTCCTTCGCACGCTTCACGCGTTAATTTATCGCGGGGTGAATTATAAAACGTTCCTAGAGCTACTTCGTTGCATCGTTTCAATATTTTGGTGTTTAATATTTATAGAAAATTTATTCAACGCCTCTTAGCAGATACGTTTCAATCGAATGGCTCGACGGAAGCGCACCTCCGCACATTTCCCACGCTAGAATACGATACTAGACGCGGCGAAGTAGGCTATTCCTCGAATCCAATCGTGGCGAAATCCTCGACTTAAATTACAGATTACGCCCCGACGGAAAAAGAGAGGGTACGCGTGCCGCGTATAAGTTCAGCCGCGGTTCCGAAGATGGCGGCGGTACGGGCCGCGTTCCCAGCAGCCATCTCAATTTATGCGTGCACGGCCGCGTTCTCACGTTCCTTGTGTGTTATTACGATAAATCTCGCGTGGCTCCCGGAAAGTCGATAATTTCTCGTTGCTCCTTTTGTTGCAACTTCCATGCCACCATCCCCTTCCATCGTGGCGGCCGACGTAACCCCCCAACCCGCCGCCCCTCCTTCATTTCCTCATTCTCCGTTAGTCGACTTACGACTTATCCCCCCAAATCCCATTTCTCCCTATTCAGCGGGAAACAGGAAAAGCTACAGTATCGCCCAGACATTCACGGCCGGATGTTCCTATCGCGTTACGTAGACGAATAAAGTTTCGAGGCAAGATTCTGCTGACCGAACCCCCGCCGGGACCACCACGATCGATACGAATAATTGCGATCCTTTAATTCGATCGCTCGATTCAACGGACGGTAATGGAAAACGGCAATGAAGAAAGAAATATCGCAGTTTTTTTCAACGTAATTTTAACGCACTCTACGTTCGGGAGACCGGATATTAATAATTGAGGCGCTCGGTTCGAAAATTGTAGCTACGTATATAAACGATGACGCTTTCGATTCGAGGTAATCGAGTGATATTGAATTTAAATAATAGCGCCGATTCGCGTCGATTAATCAGAGAATATTGTAACCGTTGTTTTTTTCCTTCTTCTTGTCCCCTCAGAGACGCGAGACACTTTCGCGAAGGCACTGTCAAACGAACGGAATTTGTACGGATTGAAATTTGTTGCGAATGTCGGTTGACTCTGGTGCAATTTGCTTTTAGCAAGTAACTCGGTTAAGGGAATTTGCTTTAAATTTACCGAGTTAGCGAAGTTTACTTGGCGAAGTTAATTTTGGTAAAATTCACTCTCGCTAATTGAGGGTTGGTCGCACAATGGGCAAGTTAAGACGTGGACCAAAGGGACGACGCTTTTTCCTATTAATAATTCCGCGCTCGAGTCGACGATTCGTTCTTTATTCGCAGTTGAAAGTATCCGTATTTTGGAATGCGCTGGTTGCACTCAATTCGCGAGACGTTTCACAGAGAAACATCTCAAACCCCGCGCAATAGCCACCCCTCCTCGTAAAAAAAAAATCTTTTGCATAAAAATTGTGCCGCAGAAATATTAGTCGAGCATTCTATTATTTCTTTGATCGTTCTCTTCCACTAAATAACAGAGTTTTCTGAGGATTCATTTATTCATCGACAATGCAACTGAAACAAGTTTACAGTCGACAATGTGTCGAGCCGTGATTGTCGACCCGATCCGTTAATGGGATCCGGGAAACGAGGCTGGAATTAACCAAAGAACTTTCGGAATCGATGGACCTTTAAAAGGAAGTTTGCGGTTATAACCCAAGTTCGGCAATAGAATTCCTGAGTTATGGCTTGTTCTCACACGCGAGCCGTGGTCCGTTTCACTGATGAAAGGGTGAAAGAATCTGGAACGAGAATCGAACGGTTTCGTGGTCCCGATTGCCTTTTCAATTTCAACTTGCTGTTGCCGTCGAATGAAATTTTTACGACCGCCTGTGTTTTATAAGCGGTCACGACATTTTTTTAACCGGAACAATTTTCTCCTTCAGCCGACCACGAAGTCGGGGGATCCTTTCTCGTCTTGGGGGATGAATAAATAATGCACGTTTATTGGACATCGACGTTCAAATCGAGCTCGAAATAATCGGCTACTAAAAATTTATCGTATATTCGATATGCGAGACTATGATACGCCGATATATCGGCGATATCGCTAGTTAAATTCGAACGACACCCTTCCTGCCACTTCTTCCCAACGCCGGCTACAATTTCCTGCTCCCAACAGCCTTGTTCTACGTATCGTGGAATCAAACTCGAAACGAAATTACGTTCCACGGGATACGTACACCTGGCTATAAATTCGAAATTGGCGCATTGGAACAATATCATCTGTGTTGTTCGTCGAATAAGACCGTTAAGACTATTCAAAACACACCCTTAATTACAGAACGAGATAGCTACCAGGTAATTCGATTACCTGGATAAGAATCTGACTGGAGAAGTTCGATAAAAATCAGGCCAGTGAAACAAGCTTGGCGCAATAACCGCCGTCATGCTGCGCGAAACCCTGGCAAGTTGTACGTAGCATGCACAATACGGCTGATTCAAACATTGCTAGAACTTTCAGCTATTAGCTGGAGACCCCACCCCTTCGCGGACGCTCTTGCGCTCCCTTTCGGCGAAGAAAGAGGAGATAAAAAAGAAAGGAATACGAGTCCCTTAAAAGCGAAACTTCATCGTTCGTTCGCGAGACGCGTAACGCCTCGCAGCGCGTAAAAAAGCTCATCAAGGACCTGGGACGGGGTTCGGTTTAATTCCCGGGATGGCGGGAGGTGTCGCGGTGTCGGCGCTCGGCTGGCGTCGAGGGTTGACGGTGGACGTACCAGCTCTCTCTCTCTCTCTTTCTGTTCGTCAACGGTGAACGAGCAACCGAGGGGAACGAGTGACAATAACCGCGGAAGACCATAACGTCGTAACACCAATAAAACCATACTGCCGCCAGCCGGAAATGAAACGAGCCGGCGGTAAAAGCGCGGGGATACGCCGCGATGCATATAACCTCTCATTTGTTTCAATTTGTCAGGGTTGTGGAGAACGGCTAGGACTAATTTCGCTCGCCCCCCTTTGGATCGCGCTTTTTGATGGACGAACGTATCGCGAGACGTGCTCCTCGGCACGGTTCAATCTTTCGTCAAGTCTCGCGGATCGTAGTCGATTTATGCCCAACTCGACCCTTCGACGAGGGTCGCGTTCCATCGCGCGTAATTATATTTAAGAGCCTTCGAGAGGTATTCGAGAAACGTCGAACACGTTTCACACCGTGGCTGTAATTTGTTGCGTTTACTTTGACGGCTTTAGTGATTTTTTAATTTAGCCGTTCAAAGTGTCTGAATGTGGTTTATTGTGCGCCGCGCTGTCAAAGGGTCCTTTTCAGAGGAATTCTTTTGTCAAGCGGAACGACGGGCTTCATGGGGTGCGCGGCGTTCTCCATAGGAAAAGGTAACGAGGAGCGTTGCTCGTTGCGCGGGCAAGGATAGGTTTCCGATCGACAGAATTATTTTCCAATTATTTTTGCCCGCCCGATCGGCTCGCATTGCCTCGCGGGGTGTACCGTGCCTCTAAACGCAGACGAATCCATACTTATTCCGTGCAGAAATATTTCTTTGTGAAACGATACTCCTCGATATACCTTTCTCTCGTTCAATTTCTATTCCGTGAATTCTCTGATTCTGCCATTAGTCGCGTAGTAATAATTCAGTTTGAGTATGGGAATTATTAAATAACTATTTTCCACTTGACCCGCGTAACAAACGGGAATTTTGCATCCCCCTCGAATACACCATAAATTATACCCAGGAAAGTGTATCGTGCTTTGCGTCGCGGACATGAAATATAATTCCGATAAGAGGTCTGTAACGGTGCGTTGAACCGCTATTAGAATTGTGTTATTTATCCGGGGTTGGTTTACGATGTTGATCGCTTAAGAAACTCGGATCTGGCGAACGTCTGAAATTTGTTGATAAAACCAATATTATCCCCGTATCGAGCTGGGCTAACTCGATAAATCGTTTTCTTATCGGCTCGCGAAATTTATGAGTCACCCCCTCGAGTAATCGCGGCAACAAACACCCCGCGCAGATGCGTGCGCCCTGTTTTTTCCATACGTAGCACGTACCTTGAGAACGCCCTACAATTTTGAACACGATTCACGAGTCATTCTTTTGACAAACTTTATATTTTTAGTCAACGATTTCTAAATTATTTCAGGAACGAAAGTAGCGATTGGTATCTTGATAAAACGAGGATGCAATAAGATACGCTTTACATGTAATTAAAAAAAAAACGAGAAAAAAGAGAACAGGTCGCGCAATCTTGGAACTTGGCGCTAATTCAACTTACATAGAACAGTACAGGATTAAGACCATAAAGCAAGGTAAACGAGTTAGAATTGAAAGTTTGAAAAATTGCGAAACTTCCCACCGAGCTAATTTAATAAATTACTATTTAATTCCCCGGCTTGTACGCTCGTCCCTGACTTCCGTTCGCGTTAAGTCCGCATTGAAAGACAGCGGGAAGAGAGAGAGAGGAAGAGAGCTGGGTGGAGAGTTCGAGGCGATTTTTAAACGGAGGACAGTGGCGAGCGTCGAGTTGCGTGAATTATAACCTCCAGGAGGCAACGGGACGATATTTACGTCGGTGTCGGTGGAACGGTTCACGTGAACGCTGGAGAAAACTGCGAAATTGGCAATTGATGACATCAGCAACGGGTTGCTCGCGTGCACCGAGTTAATGGGACAAAATATAATCCGTGGAGCAGATCGAACGATAACGGAGGGGGTCGAACGGTGGACCGGAAGTTCCGTGCGGACGCGTCGGGGTGCTCTGGCTCCCACGAAATTTCCAAAGTACTTGAAATTCGTCGCTCGTTCGATCGGCATCGGTCTGATTGGCTCGTACTTGTCAAATCGTACGACTGTTCGCTTAGCTCCGTTGAAATCTTTAACCAACTACCATCGAGGAGTGAATAAATAACCGTTTCATGGTTTCGAATTGAAAATTGGAGAAGGAGTACGAATTATGAAAAGGTAGATAGGCATTTGAATAATAAAAATGGGATTTAAATTGTTTCGATGGTAGAAATGAAATAGTTTGTACAACATTGTTTTTTTTTTCGATTAAAGTTCCCGTGTATGGAAAAGCGCAGGCTGGAACCATCGCGAAATAATGCAATCGCGATCGCAATATTACGAGCGTTTTCTGCGAGGCAATCGAACGTAGGATCGCGGATGCAATCGGGAAATTATCTACGGTTTCGCTCGAAACAATATGCTCGTTCCATTTTGCCTCTATTTAGTTGCTTCCCCCGTCCCCCTTCCTTATTTTTGCTCTTCCCATTTTTACCGTTCGGTTATTTAATTTCATTCGTACACGGTTCGTCGTCCCTGGTGCTCGCAGAGCGCGCGTCGCGTTCTCTATTTCAATTATTATGAAACGATCTTGTGCACGAAATTTTGCTGAAACGCGGATACGCTCGGTGTATGTCGTTATTTCGACGTAGCGCGAGAATTCCAATCGACGACATAAATCCGTGACCGTCCCCGTTTCTAAATAGACGTACTTCCCTGACGTGCAATGGATGGAATGACCGGGTCCGGCGCGGTAAATCTCGCGAAAGACATTCCACTTAGCTGTGCATCATCTCCTGGAGTGATAATTCCAAGTTGCAACGGCGCGCAGCAGCGGGAGAGCGCGAAGTCGTCAGGATGGAACCGTCGGGATGGAAGTTAGCCGAGGGGGTGGTCGTTGGTATCGGCGTCGCCGGAATCAATGCGCGGTATTGTGAAAGGGCGTTTAGCGGAGAACCGTGGAGGACTGGTTGGTAGCCGGTTGCACACAACGGGTGTTTCGCTGCCAACTAAAGACGCGGACGTATCAAAGCGTCGTGATTCGCGGCAAGAATCTCGGTTACATCGGAAAGAGAGCGGAAACCGTCGAATTATTAACGATTCCTCGACGAGTAACTCGCTGAGAAGGTTAAGTGGGACTCGTTAGCTTCGTTTCTGGCATGATTTATTTTTTTAACGGCGTTGTTTCGCGAGAGAACCAGTTTCCCGAGTTAAAGGGGGCTAGTTCGAGTTAATTTAATTGATACTTTCTTCTGCTTACCGATCGCATTGCGATGCAATAGTATCGACACGACCGCATTGTGCGCGAGAACGAAGGCCTCGCGGTGCCGCGAAACCGTGGGATGGAATCGATAGTTGAAACTTGGAAAGTACAAAGGCAAGGAAGTAGCAGCTTTGTAAGCCGGCATTGTGGTTTCGGTAATTGAGCGCCGCGCAAACGAAACTGTTCATGGCCACGATCGCAATCTTTGTAAATACTGCGAGAACTTTGCTAATTTCATTTCCCACCTAATCCACAATTCCTCGGGGACGTTCATTCGAGTCGCGCGAGGGTATTGTTATTCAGCAGACTATTCGTGATCGTAAATTATTAGGGGATCGATCGCGCGATTTTTGTAGGAACAGCCACCCTGTATACAAGGGGAGACTGTATCGAAGGCAAACGATCTCTCGAGTGGCTGTGCTCGAGTTTCGCAAAGCGCTGCCCTTTCGAGATCAGTGATATCGGTTGACCAAGTCGGACCAGACCGATTGCCCGACTCCTGAAAGGAGTGCTAGTCAACCAAGTAGCGGAAAATTTAGAAAACGCGCAAACCGTTCGCTCCAACTACCTTTAACGCTTTCGAAAGCTTCGATTCCACCCCTAGCAAGCTATCTCGATCAAGTATCAATAGAAAAAAAACATAACAATTTTAAACATTGATTTTAAATTAAATATTCCAACGTTACTCGTGTTTATAAAAACACTGTCAGCTTCTTCGTTCTAAACGAACGAATTCTCCGTTCGTCCAACGTACACCATAATGTTTTCTCTCTTCTTTCTACTACTGCCAAAAAAAGCAAGTTTAACGCAAAGGGTCGCTGCATTTTCCGCCAGCAGGCTTCCCTTTTTTCTATCGCGCAACATTTATCACGGAAAATAACACCTATGCACGTTTCGCTTATCCGTTGACCAGTCTCCTCGCGTGTTGCCTCTCGCGCGCATTGGTTTCGCGCGGAACGACGCGTCTGCCCGCGAGCTAAAACCTGCCAACCAATTTCTCCGCTGACGTCACTATCTGAGGAGCCTTTTGCGGATCATGCTCTCTGACGTTCCACCTGGGGAAAATGCGCCCCGGATCGGTGGGATCGACTTTGATGTGTAACTGGTCGAGTTTGCTTGTCACGGTTTTTTGTTGCCCGCCGAGTTCGTGTTTCGGGTTGTCGATGTTGCACGATGCTCGAGTAAATTTTTAACGATCGTGCTCTCGTCGCGTTCAACTTCCCCGTGAACTGTTAAATATCGTCGAGTAAATAAAAAATTGCTGTATTCCTCGAATAAATCCGGTTGAGGCTAGGTTTTAGTTGCAACGTCCGTTGCGATGAAAATTGGTAGGTACAGTTCGAACGTGTCGATCCGTAGCGCGAGTCGAGCTCGATCTTCGAGGTGCGAGCGAACAACAATCGTAAGATACATATTATCATTGGCGTCCTCGCGGAGGCAAACAGGATGCGAGCGCAAATTCAACAGAAGCCGAACGAATTCTATATTCAAGCAGACGCGGTAACGAAGTTGTTAGCGAGCGTCTGTTGTCACTCGAAAGTAACTCAATCTTCATCCAACGATTACGAGGGAACTTTGTTGCAAACACCTCGATCCTTTGCAACAAACTTTAATTGAGAGGAGACCCTCGCCCGCGAACCGAACGGGTGTCATTTTCCATCGGGGATAGTGCAAGATCTTGTAACGCGGGGATCACCTCCGAGCGAGACGAACAGAAAAGGGAAGAAAAAATTCCCAATTAAAGCCTTCCGTTTCGTTTCGCCAATCGCCGCCGCGAGGAAAATAATCTCAACGGCGAATCAATTTACGTCCACGTTGAAATCTTTAAATTCCTACAGTATCGCGAGCTCTTCCTCATCGACATTGGGGAACGCGCGTACACTTCGAATCTAAACTCGTCGACCGTATAATTCCTGCGTTTTCCAGGGGAAGAGAAACCAATGAAAACATGGGGAATGAGAGAGCAACTTTTGGCGTTTCTCTTGTATCGGATTTCATACTCTTATTCGCTGTTACACTGTGGCATTTTACGGAAGACACGAAACGTTTCGATTCGAACAACGCTGGGCACTGGTAGCGCGTCAACGCTGAGGATCGAGGGGTGGTTTTTTCGAAGCGGCGTACGAAAGGGGCACCCATTTCGAGTTCGAGACGGAAACGAATAATAATACGGAAGATAGAACAAATGAGAGAGAGAAAGAGAGAGAAAGAGGAAAAATGGTGGAAACCGAAAGAAATCCTACGAAAAGATAAGAATTGGCAAGGAGCAAAGGGGGTTAAGAAAAACTTTAATTGCGATTTATTCTGGCTTTTGTTCGCCAGGGACAATCACCAATTATACGTTTCTCTCGGCGAATATCTCCGTTTCTAGGCGGGTTTGTAGCTTTCGGGAGGAGATTCGTGCAAATTCCGTGTCCCGCGAAAAGATTCTCATCAGAGGAGAGAGAATGAAATCCCACCCGCGCGGACGCCCATCCCCGTCTGTTCCGGCTCGTTCTATTTCCTCTCTATCCGTCCAGCGTTCTACTGTTTTAGCCCGGTCTCTTGGAATATCTGCCAAGCTGTCATTTATCCGCGGCGCGAATGACACGCGACACACGTGTTCCCTAATCTGTCTTTGTGGCATAACGAACGGGCGCGTGCACCAACCGGCTGGGCGGCGTACGCGACGACAAACACGCGGGTGGAGCGGAACGAGCGGAACACTGCGGTCTGATGAAAACGTTCGACGACGCGACCTGTGGAACTCGCCTCGTAATTAGAATCTACCCGCTACACCCGCCGTCCCATATTTCACTGACGCGATCATTGTTTTACTAAATTACTCGCGCCATTGTCTGGTCCAAAATTTTTATCCGGATCCTCGAAATAGTGACAAGAGACCCATAGCAGGTGTCGAGATAAGTCTGAAGGGTAGATTTCGCGCGTGGGTCCAGTAACGAGCTCTTGGTCATCGCCATGAACGTCTTTCCGACTCGCGATCGCTTCAAACTTTGTTCTGAATAGTTTGTTTTCTGGTTTCGTTATCTAATATCAGCTGACACGTTTCGCGAGGAATTGATCGAATGAATTCGTTATATCGCTTTATTAACGTAGAACCACGCACCCTCTTGTACACCCTCTCGGCAAACCGCTGCGTCTGAGAAGCTCCATTCTCCGAGGCAATCTCAGCCGCAGTCGGAATTGTCTCTCAAGGTTCGTCTCGTCAGGGGGCTTACAATGCACACACGGCTGTATGCGGGTTTCCTAATCTCTCTTTAACGCGGCAAACACAGGGCACAGCTGAGCGGAAAAGTCTCGCGCGCACGTTTGGGACAGCTACTCGTGGATAACTCGCGGCACGCGTGATTAATAATCGCCGCGCTGTACGCGGGGGGGTTGAAAAATTGTTCAGCCGCGTGGTTCAAGTGGACGCGCGGGGTGGCTCGAGCCGCCATTACAAGCGCGACAGGGCACCATTTTTGGTCTGGAGTTTGAAATTGGCGATCTTCCTGTCGGCTCGATACTTTTCATATGAAACAGGCAATTTTATAAACGCGTAGATCAATACGGTTCGACGTTTTTCTAATTTCCTCAACCAAGAAAACAAGATTTTTCAATCCATACCGTTGGTCCATCAGGCGAACGTTGTAGTCGTTTACGCAGATGCAATTTGACTGTAGCAATTTTCAACGGGAAACGATGATCCGCAATTTGCTCGTTTACAAAAGCGACGCGATAGCGTTTCTCTCGTTGGATCCAGCGAAATTAATAATCAAGTCAGTTTTCAATGAACGAGGCGAATGAATTTCGAGAAAAATATACCGGGGACCATCTTGTGTCCACGCTCGGTCGAATGAAATTTATTTCAGCGCGCGGACGTTTAAAGGAGAAATTGATATTTTCTCGGAATTCCTTTAATTGAAATCGACGATGGAAACTCTAAGCATTAGCCGCAGCTATTTACCAGGCAATTACGGGAATTTCCCCATAATTTGCCCGTTCGATTGATCGGCAAATCCAGCAACGGATCCGGGTTTAATTAAAAATATTAATTAATCGAATCCAGGGGTGGTGGACAATTACGCGCACCTTTCGAATTAAAGCTCCCTCTTAGCGGGCAATCGATTTTTAATACCTGAACCGGGAACACGGGCCTGCGAGGCTCGCGCGCCGCGCGCGCGGACGAAATACGCCCGCGCGGATATAATGGAATCTAATTTCGCGGAAATGTAAATCATAAGACGGGCCAGGTTTCGAACGGGGGGGCCGAGGATTCACGCGCGGAACGATGCATTTTTAATTACCGGCCGACGCGTCGATGCCCGGCTGGCCGGCGGTGCTTTTAATTAGCGCGCTTCAATCCATGCCGTATCCTCATGGAAATTGCCGGAATAATATCCCCGATGACGGTCACGCCTGCGTCCTTCTCGTCGCATTTATCCGCCTCCGCTCTTCTCCGCGGCGAAAAAGAAACGAATTTTCATTAATTCGATTATTTATTAATCTCGACGGGACACGGGCTGGAGGAAGGATAAAACAGTAAACGGATGCAGCTGGTAGAAATTCCACGAGCAAAGATGTTTCGAATATTTGGCAATTTCGGATGCAAAATAATACACCCCTCTGGAGGTGGTTTCCGATCCAATAACTTTCTCCCGTTCTCCATTAGCAACCTCGATTAACCGACCTAAAAATATCTCTCTCGTTTGCTACGTGGAATTACCCTCCCCTTTCGCCCTCTTCCTCGAATTATTCTTTGCGCGCGTACTCCGAATACGCGCGAGGAACGACTAAAAAGCGGGAGCGGAACGTAAAAAGTGCCTGACGAGAAGAGAGTAAGGGGGGATTTTGGAAGTATTTTTCCCGCGAAAATTCCGAGAATTCGTCGATGCAGCGTGCCACGAATTCTTGGGAGAAAATTCACGGCTTCTCGACGAAGTCGTGCGAGAAGGTGGATATAATTACGTCGCGCGGGGGTTGAAAAAAGATGGGCGCGCGCGGGGGAAACGGGATTTCAACTCGTTAATGCCCCTGGTTCGGGAGTTACGTTAGGGTGAAGGGAAAATAACGAGGCGTAAATCGATACAATAAACCCGGATAAACTGTGCGTTGTTTAACTTTTTCGAGATCGGCTAGTGGGTACAATTACTTCGATAATCGGCGGTTAATAGCGCACGGGGGCGATTCATCGTCGCCCTTTAATTCTCTGTTTACTGGCCGCCGTTGGATATTTCCGTGAGATATCGGGGGGTGATATCGAACCGATTAAGGGATGTCAGGGGGAAAGCAAAAGAATGCGGAGGCCTCCGAGTGGAATTAATCGGGGTGAAAACTGTTTGGTGTTCCGTGTTCGAAGCTTATTTATGGGGGCTTTGAGGTTCGATGGTATTGATCATTGCGGACGTTGCGAACAGCTCCTACTACAGTGGTTTTATATGGATCGACTAATTAAATACCCATTGTGCGTCTCAAAATGTAACTCGTCGATGATCCGCTCCTCGATTGAAGTAACTCGAGCCAAATTTCATTATATTAACCGAACTATCGGGTTTCCAGTTTTTCGATTTTGATAACGAGCACGCGTGTGCGTATAAAGCGTGGGTATTTCTAAAGCGAGTATTTACTCGCAGAAAATGTACGTTGTACAATTTGGGGGTAGCGCTATCAGGTTGTTCGTCGATGTAAGGCTTCGAATTTGGTAATATTTTGCGGGCTATTATCGAAGAGTCGAAACGAGTTGAATTTGAAAAAGTGATCATCTTCAATAAAACGTTTGTATGAATTATTACATATACGATCAACAGCGATGAGCAGAATAAACATTCGCCAATTTAAATTAGATAAATGTTAAAAAAAGGGGTTGTCATCAGAAACTGGCGTATAGATTTGTGTGTCGATTGAAAGCAGAAGAAATTAACTCGAATTCCATTAAAGAGCGAAAATGGCTACAGATTCGGCTGTGTAATCTCGACGGTCGAAAATAGCGCAAGTATGTGTAGCACGGCTGACTGTTTGTTAACCAGAGGCGCGGGGAGTGAGCGACGTTCGATCACTTTTATTTCTGTTTGCCCGCGGCCAGTTATTTCGGAACTTGTTCCACCGATACACGTTACGCGCAGTCAAATACATCCGCATTGCTAGATTCTCGTTAATAAACCGTCACTGGTGGAACGTAAATCGCGCGGAGGCCCGCGTACGCGCGAAAGGGCGCATCGATAACCGTTTCGATGATATTAATATTAACGTAGCTCGAATCGATGCGAAATTTCGATCGACCATACAAATCCCTGCCTTTTCATAAACCGACGACCACTACCCCGCTCTCTTTCTTAACATACACGCTCGAACCGCTAAGTCGAAATGAAATTCCGCCTCCTTTGTGGCAAAAGTAACCGTCCTCGAACCGCGAGCTCCATATCCTTCGAATTCAATCGAAAACAACATTACCCCCGAGAGAACAACAGAAGAACCGTCGCATCCGCCCCTGCTTACCTCGAGGGCAATCAATAGAGGGGTTCGGTAAATTCATTCATTAAAACTACCCTCGACATCGCTCCTTTCTCCCTCCTCGCGATTGACGAATGGCTGCTCGCGAGTGGCGCACGAACAAATAACGATAAACGTAATAAAAATCCAGCGGGACTGAAAGAGTCGCGAGCAGCAAATACGACCGGAGTACAAGGACGAGTTTCATCGCACAGGGATGAACCACGGTATGCGCGCGATGGAGGGCAAGAAGACGCTGCAAAAGTGACGGGACGTCAACGGCCCCGCGGGAATAGGGGTGCACGGTTGTAAGAAAGGGTGCAAGAGGGCCGCGAGGAAATGGTTGCGCACGCCGCGCCGGTGTAGATTTACACTCAGCCCGTTAAAAGGTTCGCATTCGTCCGCTTTTATGGGATGGCAACGAAACCAAAATGGAATTGTACGATCCCCTTTCAGGGCCGGCTGCCAGCGGCTTGCCAAACAAGAGGATCAGACCAATTCCCTGATACGCGAGGTTCCTTTGATCGGTTTTCGACGCTTTAATCGATTCGCCGAGGCGAGATCGTGGACTGTGGATGTTTGGGAACGGTATTTCCGTTTTCTTTCCCGGCTCGTTTCGTGCCCTTTTATTCATCCGTTTCTAAGGACGCGCGTTTGTAACGCAAATAAACGCGCGACGAGGCCATTGTCGCATAACGCTCACCGAAACGTTCGAGAGTTGACAGTAAATTCGTTAGAAACGCGATATAAATTCATCGCAACGACGTATCCGACGGTTTCACGGAAGACAGTTGCACAAGCGTTCGCAGTTCATTCGATTGCCAATGGTATCTCGTCGTTTACGTAACGCGCTCCTGGGAGAAGAAGGGTTGCTCGGTATGGCGAAGGGAGGGGTGTGAAAACTGGCAGACCGAGCGAGAAGATTTTTCACCTGAGAAAGGAAACGATACGAGACGATACGATACGATGGGATCGTTGAAAGATGATGGCGAGAAGGAGCGCGTAATGTCTCGGAACGAGTCGTGGGGATGGTCGAATAAAGGTGAGGCTGGGGGCGGTGAATAAAAGCACCCGGAGAATGGAACCAAACGCTGGGACGGGAATCGAACGGGATGGCACGCGAGAGACGTTGAAAACCGCTCGCGAGGATCGAGTGCACAGCTGATGGATAATTAATAATTGATTTTAGCTGATAGTCGCGCGAGGGGGTGTCTGGAAATTACCTTTGCTTACTGTCGTGGGTTCTTCAATTCCTCTTCGCACGTTCAGTTGTCAAACAAAATCGACAATGTACTGCTATAATTACAGTGGAATTTTTTAATCCAACATCTCAATTAACCGCGAGATACGTTGCAACGAAAATCGTGAGTTGAATTTGCACGCTGCTAAACAGTCCAAGTAAAAAAAGAGAGAGATATCCGCAGCAGAAAGAAACCGCAAAACCGCGGTGCGCATATTTCGCGAAATAAAATGTTGCGACTTCCCCGGGACGATGAGAAGCATCGAGACGAAAAATAAACCCGGCTGAACCTCGCAACGCGTTGTTTGCACGAAGGCAGGGGCGTTCGAGCTGTTGCGAAAATCGGCGGGTAGGAAAAATTCCGCGGCGAGGCGAGTTTATCAAATGTTTGACGGCGCGGGATGCAAGTTTTTACGAGGACACCCCCCCGGATAGCACGGTTAGCTTTAACGCGATGCTAATCTGGAAGCTGAGCAGCGCGTTGTTAGCATCTGGCTGGAGGCGCGGCTCGTATCATTGCCAGACGAAGCTCCTCGTATTCCCTTTTTATTTCGGAGCGCAGTAAAATCTTTGCCAGCGGGGGTGGGCCGCGGGTGCCGGCGGAAGCGCTGCGTTTAACGCGAGGCCGTTTCGGAATTTCGTTTCAACCGAGCTGCTGGCCGTAAAATCCAGGTGGCAACGGCCGATGGAGTGCCTCTCGTAGACAATGTTAAGGGCGGTGTAATTTTAATTACGTTGGGGGAACCGTTTTGTTTTATCGCTGATGGGAACGGAGGAAGTGCGAAAGGGTTAATAAAGTGATAATGGCCGTTGGGTTTGCACGGTTCACGATGCGAGAAAGTATAACCGTATCGACACAGTTACACGATAACCGTACTCGACAATCGTTTTCTTACAGGATAAGATCGCTATGCGTGCAATCTCGTAGTGAAAAAAATAAACTACTCGTACGCGACACTGGCCTCAACGAAACGGCTGATCAAGGGGAGACCCGGACAGGTTCGCGTAAAATACGCGAGCGTAAAATAACCGAGCGTACCCCATGAATTACCGCGTCCGCAGTTTATCTGGCCGCGGCCGACGAACACGCATGCTGATTCACGAAAAAACCCCGGCCAATAAACGTCATTCCGGCTTATCAGTCAGAGTTCATTAGCCCTGAGAACAGCGTCGCAGACAGCTGAGCGCCGGGGTGGCCGCCGGGCGTTGGGAAACAGGAGCACCGGAAGAAAAACCGCTTGGTGGCGCGGCCACGAAAAACCGCTGGCTACATAATGTCGGCGGGAGTAGGGTGCGCGGTGCTCGGGCGAGAACAAACAAGAAAAACACACGAACGGGACGTTGAAGGGGGTTGTAGGTGGACGGGGATTCGTTGGAGGGTTTGGGGAAGCCGCTGGAAGGGTTCGCTGGAGCGTATCGCTGCTAATGCATGTACAACGTGCCAGGAGAAAGAATTGGTAACGCTGGCATGGTAATGCGGATACCGGCATAGTAATTTAAAACCCACTCCATCGCCCGTGGAAACACCGCCCGCTGGGATAACGCGATACACCCGCTGTTACGTTTTTGAGTCTTCTCGTGGAGGGGCGCGTTTTTGCGCGAGGTTCGACGGACATCACGAACGAGGGAGGTTTGTCGTTTGACTCGTAAGTCGGGTACTTGGCTTGGTCAGATATTTATTCGACAATTTTGCTAAATCGACGAAGGATTCGCTTCGCTAACGCGTCGAGAATCTTCAGAATAATATACTGGAATAGCAAAACGTGGAGCGCCAAGTAAGAGTGAAGTTTCAACGAGCGAGACCGCCACAGAGAGATTCCAAGGTGTCCTCGAGGGCAAACAAGGTTCAAATTAACTTACACGTAACTTACAATTACCAAAGGATCCAGAATACGGACCTATGTCTTACCAACAACTGCCCCATAGAATCCCCATTACTCTTCAACTATTATTACATACTTGAGTTATCCCTTCGAGTTTCGTGCCACCTCTGTGCTTGCCCCGAAAATGCGATTTGAATTCAAGCGACTTCGAACCGTACAGCCTGACTAACGAGGACGAAGGTCTAGCGAAGATCCACGGTCATTAGAGGAACATCTGCCGCGCGTTACAACAGCCTGCGAGTGTAACGGCGGCTCGTATCGACTGTTTTCTCTCTCGCCTTTTGAACAAACACGACTCGAGCCAGCGTAACGCGAAGTCCAGCGACCGGACCGATGACCAATAACAGCTTTGGGCGAGAGTCAACGCTACCAGAACAACATCCGCCGCGCTTGGCATTCCATCATCGCGTTTCTCACCGCCTTTTGGAGAATCTCAGCGACAGCGCTCGTCCGAGGTTCAGACAACGCGCGATGCTTTCTCTCTCTCTCCTCTTTGATTCGACTCAGTCGAATTAATACGTTCGATGAAAGGTTCCGGGCTCCCAGCCAGACACGACGACGCCGGCACGATTTCAATTTGCCAGTCGGCTCAAACAGGTACCCCGAGGCGCAGCCACGATGCGTGCGCATACCGATGAACCTCTCTCTGCACACCTGGTAACATCCGGCGGCCCGCCGCGTACGCTTCCGTCACGGATCCAGCTTGTTTCATTATTCCGTCCACTTCCGGACGTGGCTAGGATTGTAACATAGTCGTACATTTTTTTTTATTCCCATTTCAATTGTGTTCGTCTGTTCGTTCAGCTTTAACAGATTCTAATTGATGTGGTGAATCGTAAGTAAACCGAGTCGTTCTCGGGAAAATCATTTTTTTTGGGAGGGTTGGGGAATGTTTATCTACCACATTCGAGGAGGAACGTTTTTGTATTCGCAACGCCTCGCGTGTAACGGGAGATACGTTTCCACGGGAATTTTACTTAATTCCACGTAGGGAAATTTAGGGGTTAATCTTCCATCTAGCCGTGGAAACGATATTTCGGTGGCTGGTAGGCGAATAGAAGTTTCACTACTTCTTATTACCGGAGCACAGCGTCCTATCTTCTCCTCGTATAAATTGCCGCAAATTCCGTTCGCTGCGTTCTTTACTTTTAAATTTCTACCTATTTCCCGACGCTTACGTCAGACGCGAGAATGAAACGGGAAGAAGTTGGATGGAATAGCGCTCATTTGGGGATACAACTAGACGAGCGTGGGAAGACCTCCGCAGCGGCAAAAATATGAAGCATTCATGTCTGAAGACCCTAAAAACCGCCTGGAACACGGGGCTTCTCGAACCCCGCGATAAACACAGCCGCTCCACTTCCACCCTCTTCGCTATTCGCGAACGAAATCTCGTCGTTCTCGCATGGGGGTCGACGCGGATGCATACGTTCGATCGCGATACACGGTCGAGCCCCGAAAACGCTCGAGAACGCTCGAAAACGCGGGCGTATCGCGCGGCAGAGATGAGATAAAACGACGTCCATCAGAGGCGACGGCGAAACGGCGAGCTGGTATCGTCTATCGGCTCCGTATTATCTCGGGCAGCGCCCGCGCAAATGGCGCGAACATCCGCGAGGTGCTTTCCTAAGTTATCGTCGTAGGAAGTGGCCCAACCCCTCCGCTTCAACCCTCTCCCGTACCTCCTCGACGTTCATGCCCATCTGCAGGCGTTTTTCCTCTTTATCCACCGTGGCGTTTGGTAAAAGACCGTCCAAGGCCGGCTGGAACGTCTCCTTTTGTGAAATACACCCGGCCGAGTCCCGCGCCGCGAAAGGGAAACGCTATTTTTCTGCCTGTCCTCTCTCTCTCCCTCTCTCTCTCTCTCTCTTTCTTTGTGCGCGAGCTGGAGATGGGGTTGTTGCTGGAGAAGTTAATATTTTCTTAGTTGAATGCACCCGTCCCCCCCCCCCCTCTCTCTGTCTCTCTCTCTCTCTCCCTTGCTCGTTCTTTTGGTGTTCTAGCTACGCGTTACGACGTCGTTCTGGGGTGGTTGTTACGTCCGCGTCGCGAACAGATTTAGAGACGTCCTTTGGAAAGCCAATGTAGCCACGTACGAGATACGCTGGTGTGATTTGTAACGCGTTTTCAGAACGCGATTCTCCCCCGCTGATTTCACGATGGGGTTGTCACGTTGATTAGGGGGATGAACAATCCCAGTGTTGCTGTGTTAATAAAATTCCCCATGAAAGTAACGCGCGTCAACGTACGCCACGAGATATAGAAACGGGAGCTGTTACGTCTGCGAACAGAAATCGATTTGCCATCGAAATTCGCGTTTCCGCGGGTAACGTTCTTAATACCGGCATTATGTTTTATGGGGGTCGTGCGAGTATATGGGGGGTGTACGTCTCGCGCAGCTGCACGGGTTCTAGCCTGTCGGCTGGCTACTCGTATTTCTCTAACTTCGTTACCACAAAGAAGCTTGCCGCTTCTTTGCCCCCGTACAATATTTCCCAGATGCTTTCCACCGCTCGAGGAAATCTCGGCGTCCGCGATGCATTCTCGCGCAGGAACATCCGGACGCGCCCTTTGACGGAGCCCAGACGTCGCAACCTACCTGTAATTCCGTGCAATTAGGCATGATTTCGCGTCCCCGCCGCGTTGGTCGTAACGGAATTTCTTCGCCTTTGATTTCTAACGTCACCGTTGCTCCCAAAATTCGTCCCGCCCGTCGAACTTAACCTTGGTAATCGCGACTCTCGATTGAAAGTGGAATTAGAAACGACGAGAGGTACCTTTCGAATCGCAGGCGACATGGTAATAGGAAAGTTGGTTCGCATAGGACGCTGGAGGAGTCCAGCAACTAATTGTACGGAACGTTAGAACGAAGCAAACTATGGGAAAATGTGAAACGTCCCGCGGCTATGTATGTGCTTTCCTATTGTACCACGAAACGAATAGCGACGATTAGTGTTTAAATTGCAACTGATGAATTCTCAGGCATATTATTATTATTTTAAATGGCTAGTAGGGGGAACCGTAACGTTTGATTTGCATTAGCATTTATATCGAACGGAGTACCGTTCGAAATCATTCCGCCTAGGTAAAAGACTCGATTTTCTCGGGCAGCGGAAGAAAATTCGCGATACACGGTATTCTCGAACCGTTTGGTAATCGGATTAAACCGTTTCGCGAACGAATGCCGGTCGTATGGGCCCTGAATTCTCTTTCATTTCCCTCCGAGGACGTATTCGTTTCTGTCTCCCCTCCTTTTTAATTCCCTCTGTCTTTTATTCGGAACACTTGCTACTTTCTCTTCGCCCCGACCGCTATCCTCGAATAGCTACTTGCTATGCGACGCGAACTTTTCTACGCGGTCCTTACACGGGGTGAACCGTGAATCGTTCGCCACGATTCTCCAGTTGAATCAGACAGTTTACTAAAACGTATACGATTCTATCTAAAAGAAAAACGAAGATCGATTTTACACGCGTGTCCTGTGCTCTGGCCTTGCAAACGTGCAACTTCTTCGAAGCTCATGACGATCGATGCGTGGCTCGTTTCGCAGGGGAACCTTGAGGTTGAAGCACGCGAAGAAATTATTTAAGCAAAGCATCGCGAAGGCAGAGGTAAAAAGTAGAAGCAGCAGAGGCGGGAAGCGCAGGGTAGCGAAGTTAATAAAAGAACGAACACAATTCACCCTGCACACGCACGATTCCTTTCAACCTCCTTCCGTTTGATTCTTTTCCAGCGCCCCCTCTTGTTCCGCCCGCTGTTTCTCTCGATCATCCCCGTATAAACTGTTCGCTGTGCCGCCTAGTACCACCACCCCCGCCGCCACCTTATTCCCAAGACTATTTCCATCCCGTTCGGTCGGGCACCCCTGCGAATAGTCGTCAGCGGGGCGAGACTTCGGGGTTTAGCATCCAAATGGCGGCAATTTGCAGCAGGTGATAAAGGTGATAAAGGTGACACAGTGGTTGCGAGGCTGGTAGCAGCCACCTAACGCCACCGGCGCTGTACAGGCGCGCCCACCCCGCCAGACCGCCCGTCGAGGTGCTAAGCTCCTAAATAGCTACCCCTTGCTCTGGTTCGCCGAAGAAAATGGCTGGCTAGAGCGACCGCCGGGATAGATTCCAGCCGGCCGTCGACGCGATCAAGTAATTTCCTTCCGTGGCAATGTTGATTTATACCGAAATGCCACTGCGAGTACGACGGGTACACGAATGGAAACTGCTCGATGGGGTTGTACAGATTTTTTAACCTCGCTCAGCCCTTTTCAGCGCGGGTATTTCGATCTGGATTTATTCTCGTTGTTTGTTCGATCATTTAGCACGTTTGTAGTATCGATGGAAGAGGAATATTTTATAAAGAAAACAAGAAAGCGATTGAAAATGGTAATAAAAAGTTCGCTGCCCGAAGGAGGCCGCGTCGAAGGTGTACAAACACACAGTGAACGCGGGGATTTTAAGTTTGAAAGGGGCGGGAGAACGAGGGTATCGGAAAACAATTGAAACGTTCACAGTTGCTGGTTCGGCGCGTGTCAATTACAGGGTGTCTCTTGAGCTCGTTGCGAGTTTTCTCTTCCCGCCCATCCACCCCCTCGCCCCGTCTCGATCGTCTGATTCTCGCCAGGCCGTGATGACGTACCTGGGAACCTAATATCCGTGGAGGTTACCCGGCCAATTAGGGACTACAAGCCTAATGACCTCGAACGATGCTCGCGTCGTACGATAATCGTCCTCTTAACTGATAACCAAATCCAAATTTCTCTTCGCCACCCTTCCTCGAGCGTAGCTCGCGCTTTAAATCGGCGGTCTCGTAGCCGCGTTTCGCTGTTTTGTCGTGTGTTTCTTGCGCGTGTCCTCTCGCCGCGTTGCCTTCCGGCGTTGGAGAAATACGGCGGAAGAATTTGAGAGATGAATTACGGAGGGTTGTTGACGGGGGTGGTTTCGCGGGATACACGCCTGCGAGCTGTTTTTGTCGTTTCTCGCACGAAACTGTTGGTACATATTTATTAAAAGTGCTACGTTTCTTCTGTCCTCCGACGAACTTGCAAGTCCATCTCGCAGTTTGTGAGACAGGTAAATGTCGCGCCGGGTTTCCCTTAAATGGCGATAAAAGTTGTCTCCCAGCGGTGTCCTAAAATCAAGGAATTCGAATCGGCCAGGGTGCTTTTGAAGTCGCAATTCGCACTCGGGGCAGCAGTCGGATGCGCTGCGCCGCCTTCGACGCGGTGTTCCTCTCTGGTTAACCTTAATAACACCAGCTTCTAATTTAAATTCCTTTGATCGGTAACCAGCGCTGATTAATCGGATCTCACACACGTTCAGGACGAACGTACCAATTTCGCGGACCGTATTCAGGCGTCTAATAACTCCGACCCGATCGATCATAGATCGATTGAATCGAGATTGATTTTCTCGCAGTACGCCGCGAAACGATTCCTCAAAACTGCGATATCAATTACGAATAAACTCCGACCTACAGAGCTACCCTAAAATCCACTTAACTAATAGCAACCGATTAACAGATTTGCTCAAGGTGTTAATTAATCCTCGATCCACATCCGCTTAATTATTTGATGGATCTATACGTTCGTTTAACTAGCCGCTGGTTCGTTATATTCATCAGTCTGCCCGAGGTTTGATATGACCTACTTGCGTTTCTATCCGCGCGCTGACCTACACTACTTGCTCAAGTGCTCGGTTACTTAATTTCCATTCCGTTCCGGCGATTCTCTCCGCTCCGCCTTTCCGTAAGAGGGGTGCGTCTCGAATCGAGTCTTTGTTTCGATTCTCACGGAGGCAACCGAGGTTTTTAATCGCCGGGGGAAACTTTCATGCGAAAAAAGGGGCTGGCGTTAAAGGGATACCGCAATTCTGTTAAACGATCGCGAACTCGGCACGACTCGACGCGGAATGCGAGGGGAATGCGAAACGCGGGCCACCGTCAGAGTTTTCCGCGGAAGACGTGGGGCCGAGTTTCGAGGTTTCCGCTGCTCCCACGGGGATGAAGAAGTTCGCGGCGCGTCTATATTCCCCGCGGATCCCGGAAGCGCGAAATGTTTTCGAGCGGGGGTTGAAATAAAACCAGGCGAACCTTCTCGTCTTCTTTCTTCAGCCACAAATTGACTCCTTCCTCTCGCGATATGTAAATTAAAGCATCCTGGCCTGTACGTTTCGTTCGTTCGTTTTTTTGATTAAATTTCATTCAACGTTTCCTCCGCGAGCACGCTGCTTGGTAAACGTTGCGTTCGAGGAACTTGGGATCGGACTCGGAGAGGATTCGCGCGAAAGGAATACATCCATCAGGCTCTCGCGTTGTACATACGAAAGTTACGGTGATTTCTATAAGGATGCTCGTTAATATGCAAAGTTTGCTTTGCCCGGTTTACCAAGCGAAGAAATTCGATGTTGTCAGACGCGATTATTCCACTCTTGTTTTGCTGAAAATAAGCTTATGGCGCTTGTCTACGGTTAGCTAAGTATCAGGAACACAAACAACGCTGGCTCGCTATCGTAAGTCCACGGTGGAACGAACACTATGAAAATACACTCTAAACGGACGAGTCTAGAAGGGTACGAAGTAATAATTAATTTGAAAAAAGTTTGTTTCACCACCCCTGAAACAAGATATCCAGGATTAAAATTAAATTTTTAGGTCATTCGTGCTAAAATTTCACTCGTAAATAATTGTAAGAATTCATTAGATTTCATTCATTGATTCGATCGGTTAGAAATGTTTCAGTTCCATCTTCTAGTTTCCTCCTTATCATACTCGCTAACATCGCTCTACTTAAGATTCGCAATTCTTACGCTGCACACTTGTAACTTATCAGATGAAAAAAATCACGCGGAGCGACCAATCGCGCGTGTCTACAAAAATCCGCTCGTTATCGACAGGACGTAAATCGAACAACCGAGCGAATAGAATATGCGCGGCCCGTTGTTACGGGACGCAACGCGTCAGACGGTCGCCCCGTAGTCGGCGGTGATAATGAAAGGGTTAATTAAAGAGTGACATCGTTCGATTACCCCGCGATTATCGACGCGAGGTCGACCGACCCCTGCGCGAACTCCACGGGTCGCTTTCATAATTTCGCGGATTTCGTCTGCTCGCGTTAATTAACGCCAGCCGATTCCGCGTTGGATTTTCGCCGCGCGGAAAACCGTGGCTCACCGCGGCGGGGGTAGCGGATAAATTCGAACTGTTGACCCGCAGTCGATTCTCCCGGATTATTATTCGAGCTACCCCCTGTCAAAATTGAACAACGCGGCACGGTTTAACTGGAGTCTCATTTCGTACGAGGTTCCCCTCGATTTTTTCCGCGATTGTCTTTCCCCTTTCATACGCCAGCCACGTTTTTTTTTTCAACATTTTCATTCGATCGTAACTCGACTACAAATACACCTGAAACCAACTATATCCAACTACAATAATAAATCCTGTACAAGAAGAAGTAAGCTTCGTTTCATACTCGGTTTCGCTCGTTCGATCCCTGCTTTACAATTACACGAACGCGCGATCGAAGAATCTTTCTTACACGCGCTCGTTCGTTCGTCCACCCCGTTCGATCGGTCCCATAAATATTCATTTCCACTTCCGTTGATCGGGAATTTGACTGGTTAAGAACTATTGCCGCGGATGGCAATAATCGCCGGCTATAGCCAACGCTAAACACCGCGGCGCGTGTCCGCGCGAATCGCTTTATATTGTAAATACGAGCGGAGAACGGGCCGTGTTTGCCGTGGCAAATATTGATCGATCCCGATACGAAAGTGATTGGCGCGAGCATGATCGATGAGATATGTATTTCGCGCATCCGCCGGCTGGATTCTCGGTGGCACGGATACGCGCGCCAGTGTTCGACGGTGAAATTTCGGAATTCCATCCCTGTTGCTCGACGGCGTGGGAAAGTTTTTTTTTTCTGGCCCGTGCATGCCCCTGGAGCGGCATCGATTTTCATTTGTCATCGTTCATTAAGGGAGACTCTCCCCGGGATGGTGTTCTTTAATTAATTAACTACGAACGCTGAACGAAACTGTTCTTTTTTCTATTTTTACTTCTCTATTTTTTTGACTGCAGGAAACTCTCCGACGCGACGTAATGGGCCGCGAGTAATGCGACTGACCATGCAATTTCATTCCCAGAACTTAACTCGCCGTTGCTGAGAAAAAGAACCAGCCGGTCAGCGTTTCTCTTTTTTTTTGCTTCTTGCGGTTACCCGGTCCGCTTCGATATCGATCGGTCGTGTTTTGGAAAATACGCAAGTTTCGAGTGGTCGAGGATTGAACGTCGTAAATAGACCCGTGTATTTTATTTTCTCTTGATTTTTCTAATACTGTTAACGATGTTCCAAAATATCGTGTTAATTTGAAATCGCACGTGAAATGTGTGCATCGTTGCAACGTTAAGTGGAAATATATTTCAATGTTTAACGCTCAACAAGCTTTCTGTCTGAACAGGGTAACGGGGATTCCAATTCCAGATAGGGGGAACACCTCGAACATTTGTCTCAAGGAAAAGCGATTTGTCGTAGGTCCGGACAGTTCAATTGGCAGACCAGTTGAATCCAAGTCCGGCGATCCTCTTTCACCGTGGATAATCAAAGACACGCGCCGCAGAGGGCCACGCGAGAGCCACGCAAAGATGGCTGACACTCTCGTCTCAATTCGTTCCACACTTCGACGTAACAATTTTACTAATCGAAGTAATTTAATTACGCTATCGAACGCGTTCCACGATTTGTCCTGGTCGCCAGGTTCAACTTGGCGAGTCCAGGTAAATAATGTATACCATCAGTGCTGTTAATATCCGATGGTGGTACGAAGGGGTGGGTGGCGGAAGCCAACGGTCCAGCCAGGGCTTCGTCGATGACGGGACGAGGACGGAAAAGTGGAAATGGACTCGCTTAAAAATGCACGGTCCGCGGCGGTTAAAACCGCGGTTGTCACGCGGCTCGACGAAACGCACGCCACAGGGAATGCGAGAAACGTATTTAAACTAAAACTTTGGCCAGAGTATTCTTTTTCCACGTTTTCCCCCGTGCAGCAGCACTTCCGAAGGAATTCCTCGCCGCTTTTATCCGGATTCTTTTTCCACCGCTCGTTTCTCCTTTCCCCCCCTCTCTCTCTTTCTCTTTTCTTCTTCGCATCTGAATTTCACCGCCCTAGCTGTTTCATTTCCTTGGAAATTTTTGGTTTTAATAAGGTCGGATCGGACTTAATGAGAGTGCCGCGAGGATCGTAACGTAGCGTTTGCGGGCCCGTGGATGGATTTAATGCACGAATTTCGTACGGCGCGGTTACCTCTTAGCGATTGTTTTATTAGGGAATGAGTGGAAATTAAATATCGTTACGAACGAGTTTGATATAGGCACTTGAAATACCCTAATAGCTGCAATCTGTCGAATAGGATAGAAACTAGTGTTTTTTTTTTTTATTAATCTGTGTTATATTAATTATACTGCATAAAAGAAGTGGAAGGATAAATGTTTCTTTACTTGATTCTGGCAGTCACTGAATAGATTAACTGTTATTTGTGAGATGGATATACGGAGAAGTTTGGAGTAAGTCGATGTAGCGGAAGATTCGCGCGATCGTAGCCGAGAGGGCGATCGGCTCGCCGTTTAATTTGCGTTATTTTCACTGTATAATAATCGATGTAAACGAATTAGCTACTTTTCAGCCGTGCAAGAGAAACATTGTGCTATCTAAGGTGCCGTGAAACCGCCGGGCGTTGCTACCAACGGAAATTCACGGAGCTGTTATTCCATGAATACATCGAGGAACCAACAATTTCCTGTTCGCGATCATCGAGAGCGAAATCTATTCCCTATAACGTTTCAAGCTTCGATATCCACAGATTGTTCGCGTATTTCACGATCCCAGAATCACTTAGATAATTCTACGTATACAAATAAAAATAGCTTACGAAAAAAGCTGTCACCCTTGACAGATTAAACCTAAAGTAAGAATCTTTATAAAACAAAACAGCGTGCAACCAGATAGAACCGAGGAGCGGCAACATTTACAGACTTCAGTCGAAAGTTTCGAAACGGGACGATAAATTCTCTCCCTCGCGGCTCGTCAAAATAAATCGGCGGCGTTCATGAAAATTTACGATGAAAGTTGTAACACGTTAAAATTGCTCGTCGCACGGTGAAAAGCTGTCGAAAGCGAAAGGGTTGCCTCTTTTTTCCCCTCTTCTCTCTCTGCTCCTCGCCGCCAGTTCGAGCGTTGCCCGCGACGGTAAAGAGCTGGAGGGGTGGTTGGAGGTCGGAGGGCGAAGCGGACGTATAATAGCATCGTCGATTGTTCTTTGTGTCGGAGCGAAGTTCGCCGAACGGCCGTGAGGGATGGCAATACGGTCCTTGGTAAAGGCCCGGCGGGAGGCTCCCGTCCTTTCTGGCGTGCAGCCAGTCTATGTATTTCGATGCAAATTCAATCGGGCTCCGGTGAATTTTGCAATGCGATCTCGAGGGGCCAGCCCAGGACAGTCGTTGTTTCACGAAAGATTCGCGTCGCAAGGGTGGCGACGAGCCGCTCAAAGAAATATTTATCGCCTCCTCGATGGGGCTCGTAACACGCTTCTAACGAGAAGTCGATTCTGAAGTCGATCGAGTTCATGAAACAACTTGGGAGTTTCGTTTCAATTAATCGTCTCGTGTTTTAAAGGATATTATCCGCTGGTGATGTTATCGTTTGGTTGGTTCGAGGAAGTGTTGGTCAAGCTGTGAAGCGGATGCTCGATTTTTGTGGGAAGATAATAATTCATAGTCAATTTATCGATTCACCAGCCGGATGTGAATATGAAAATATGCACGGATGCACTTTACACGAAGACGGGGGTGGAGGCTCTCGCGAGGTACAGGGCGATTTGGGGATGGAGAGTTGAAATAAATTCGATCGAGTCGGCTGAACGTCTGCTGGCTGAATTTTATTTTTACCGAAGAACGCTTTTATTGATCCTCGATTGAAAAGGAGTTTCGATGTTGTTAGCCTCTTCCTGAAATACGACTCCTTAATGGTTAATTGAGTTCGGTTGGTCGAGTGTCTATCGAGATCAATCTTAATTTAACGAATTACGATTATTTCAGCGCGATCGATATTTTGAGTGGTGTTTCTAGTTGACTTCGTTATCCTCGCGCGGAACGAGGTATATAATTTTCTAAAGAGACACGATTATCGTGGAACAACGTTTATCCGTTCGATTTCTCATTACCGTCAATCTCGTCTGAAAGAAACATTCGAACGACAAATGGCTACTGGCGTAACATAATTATATGCGCCAGTCGATGGATACGACTCGTCACCGTAATCTTTCTTCACAGGATGCTGCGAAACGTTTGCACGCATTCGAGGGAAACGTTTGCAGTATTTGTCGAGAGGGTTTCGCGTTCCTGGCGTGTACTATTTGTACGTTGCCTTCGCATCGTCAGAAATATCTGTCAGCTGAGGGAATCAAGTCAAAGACCCTGTCAAATTTTTTGCGCGAACCAACCGGTACTTTCAAATACTTTTACTTTAGTAGCTTCTTCGAACACTTTGGGTGTTGCGAAAAAAATGAAAGAAACACGGCGAGAACGTAGGAAACGTAATAAGTTTAGTTCCGAGCATCGACACAGTAAATTTAGTCCCAGTTACGAACAATATCGCCGCATCCCCCGTGTCTACAGTTACGTGGACAAAGTTGGGAACTTCAGCGGCACGGTGTACGCCATCGCATAACGCAAAGTTTATTCGTTCGGAGTTACGAAATCATTTACCGTCGGTAAGCCGCAAAATCAGGAGTGAAAGCAGATTTTGCGAAGCACCTCTTCATTCTGAGTTATTTCCTACCCGAATACGCCACTTTGCCATCGATCGGGGACATAATTTAGCGCCGCGCGAGCGAGACTTCCCGGGGACTTTCAATTTCTCGTTTTAAACCGCTTAACGTTATTTATACCCCTTTAATGACGATATCCTCGCCGTTCTTTTCGGCGATATCGCGTGCTCTCAATGGAGAGCCGATTTTATTTTACCTCCGCGAAGATTACACGTCGTAAGTAGAGTTTTGCAGATGCTCGAAAGGGAATACGTCCAGGCTCGGAGAACCACCACGTTGATCTAACGTGTAACGTTCGAAGTCTGGCTCGAGATTAAATGGTTCCTCATTGAAAACACTGCGAATTCGATTTAATTGCTACCCGCGTGAGATAGAAACGGCTGAGACTAGTTCCATTTTCGAGGATACGATTATCTTATCGATTTAATGCGCCTCTTTAGGGGTGGCGGGATCGTTCGCGGAAAGGCGGCGGCAAGGCAACGCGGGGGCGAATAAGTTGATTCGATGGTGGCTCGGTTCATTTTGATCTTCATATTTGCGCGGAACGCGTGTTGGTTCAAGTGGAGCGCGGTTAACTGTACCGTTTATAAGTTCCGATTCGGGCTTCTGATAGCGCGGCTCTTTGTTATTTACCGTTCCTCGATCGACACTGTGCAATCTCGACGATCGAGAACTATTTTTTCCCCCTTCCAACACCTCGTCCGCGAGGCGGTTTTAATTAAAATTTTCGCCAACCACCGCACTCTTACGTTCTCGCGAAATTTCAACGATTTCGACTCGTCGTTTGCGCTCGCTCTGTTCATCTTCAATTACTCGCTCGGCGGGCAGAGCGTAATGAGGCGCGGTGTAAATGAAAATTACAGCAAATCGCCGTAGAAAGTTGAAAAATTTCCAGTGAAAATATCCAAATGGCTGGCCTCCGCGGTTTTTCATCGCGCCCCACACCGCAGCGATGAATTATTCGAGTAGTTTCGCTCAGGGCGCACAGTGGCAGCCGTCATTTTGTCCATCGACGCCGCGCGCCCGTTAAAGAAGTTACGAGTCTGATGATGGCTCGTTTCTGCGATGTCGCTGGAAAGTGATGAATAATTTTCGGCGCTCTTCGCCTGTCCCGTTACGGGCGCGGTTTTACGACACGCCACGTGGACAGATTATGAAACGTTCAACAATTTCGATCGAACAAGCGTTGGTCCAATAAAAACGGTCACGCGTTCTTGGAAATACGTCGAGCAAGTGGCAGCAGAGCGGGTCACGGTCGGTTAATTTCGCCCCGTCTCTAATCCACGTATCTCTGCCGCGCGATCTTTCATATTCTTTCATATTCGTAAGGAGCATCCAATTTCACGGGTCAGGTACCGGGCACGCACGTGAAATTCACCGCCGCGCGATATATATCGGCCGTGGGCGGCACTCGAACTGCAAGATACGGCCGCGGAAAAATGCGCCGGAAAGGAATATCGATAATTGCTCGTGGGGAACCGATCGAGGCTCGCCAGCCGGAATATCCGAGGCCGCCCGCTCGGACGATACGCTCCGGCCCCATTGTTTGCGCTGGGGGCTAATAATCCGCCGGGGGAACGGATACGATACGGTGTTCGATCGAAGGATGCCGGACGATTGATTAAAAATCCGAGTTTCGGCGATGCTGGCCGAATCGGCGCTGCTGCACGATCTCGATTCGGTTCCGCGTCGTTGGGGATTTAATTGAGTGAGATTGTTTGCATGGAAGGGGTGTATCCTGACGAGTGTGTGTGTGTGTTCTTTCCCCTCTTTTATTGGGATTTTAAATTCAAAGTTTTTCCGCGAAATTTTTATACCCAGGACAATATCGAGAGCGGCTACCTCGCATTACTTTATACAACGCGAACGAATTTTTTTCATTTAAATGTCTTGCGTTCTGTTACACGCTTGTTTTTCGGTCTACGAACCGATCCTCTGACCGTCGAGCTTTCGAGTCGAACCAACTATTTTGCTGGTGTTTTCGTTCCTGTTTCGATCTTATCTTCCTTTGTTATTAATCGAAATGGCGCAGCAAAAAAGTTGTTTTCATCGACGAAGTATAGTTTCATTGTTTCACTTGTCGCCGGTGTGTTTTTCTTTCTTCTTCTTTTTTTGTCTCTTTGCACGGCGATCAGTTATCCGACAGGAATCGAACCGTAGACACACCGCATTCCGAGGGCGTCGTTTTCTCTTTATCATGAATCACGCCGGCCAAAAAACGCTTTATCCCTTTGCTGGTCGTCGAGCGAAACTTCCTATCATCGTCGCGGACAATGCAGATTCCTATCAATTCTTCCTGCATGGAGAAAAAAGAAGCGCGCGTACTTTGTAAATGAATTCTTTTTTTTTCTTGAATGAAAATTGGATAACAACGGCGATAGTCAAATTCGAAACGCACAGTGGATTCATATAAACGAATAGTAAAAAAGAAAAGAGCGATCCATTGTATCCTCGTATCTGTTATTCTCTATTTCAAAACCAAATCTCAATTAAAGCTGGAAAAAGGGGGTATATTTTCAATTCTTCGTTATCTGGAGGAGGCATTAGACCCTTCGATCTCTTGTAAATTCCTCGTTAACGCGCAACGATCCTTGGCGAACGTAAAACACGCGATTCGAGGAAGAAATCGAAGCAGAAAGGGTTGAACAGGCAAGAAAGCAATCATCCACGATCCGTCACGCATAATCTAAGATACCACCACGAGAATTTGTACGACTCGAAAGCGCGTCGCGTATACGTGGACACGCGATCCTGTGTCGATGCGACAATTTCTTTGATTTATCGTCCACCCTTCTCTAGGTGAACCCTGCAACAACGGCCATCTGCAATCGATACTGGCCGTTTCGAGTTAAAGAGAATAATCGCGCGATCATTCCGCGACAGAGTCGGTTCTGTTCACCGCTTTTCCAGGCAAACGACAACAATTTACAACGGTCGAGCGTATTCGCGACCGATTGACGAGTCCCTCTGTCGAGTCCTGTAGGCCTGGTAACGAACGCGCGCTGGATCCACCCCCCGAAAAATTCAGAGGAACTGACAATCGCGAGGGGAACGCGACGCTCGAAACGTTTTCATTCAGCCGCGCGACGTTCCTCTACGCTTCTCTGCGCCCACTTTCCCGTCTGTTTCCTTTGCCTTTTCTTTCTCGTAATTCTCGTTTTACCTTGTCCCTTCTGTTCACCACCGTCGATTCGACGCTCGTGCGCAGCGCAATGGAACCGACCCGTTCTCCCTGTTCCAACGTTTTATCTTGTCCCGGTGTGTTCTGGCTCGAAGGCGCGGCTACCTCGGAGTTGTTTCGATTTGGTACCACGGAAAGACACGATTGGTTCGTGTTGACCGTCGTTCCCCTTTGCCACTTGTGTCATTCGTTCGCGTAAGTGAACGTTTGACGCGCGATTTGTACTTTGTTTCTCCGTTTCTTTGATCCATCGATCGGATGGGAAGGGTTTCGAATAACGTACAGAGTTTTTGTGAGAGTAAGGGTAGTGGTTTCAGACGGGAACGAGGTTTTCTCGCGAGCCGGATGACGGATTCGATAGCGAGTCGCGTGTCGGGGATTCGTTTTGTTCCGCGCGGTCACTCGATCGCGAGAATCACCCTCGCGAAAATTAACGATGGAGTCGCGGTGGAGCGGTTGGTACATAAAAATCTCGCAGTTCGACCATCGTGTAATATATTCTCGATGATTTGTGAGGCGTGCTGGGTGATAGATTGGATACGGTGTGATAGATGGCCCGGAAGTGGGGACGATTTTTCTTCTGACAATCAGTCTTAAATTTAGATAAGTTTAGCTATCATTGTTTCTCTTTTAGATTAATTTAGAAGCTGTAGAGAGGCTTCGATGTACGAGAGTGACGTAGGGTCAGCGCGTTCGAATCGAGAGCACGGTATCATGGGAATCTGTAGTCAGGAACGATTAACAGTCGAGTCAAACGAGCGATCGATTCCTTTATTCGCCCCTCTCACTCGAAAGCTTCCCAGAAAATAATTTTTAACCGGATAAAATATACCGTGCGGATTGTTTCGATCGGTATGCATATTTATAAAATCACCTATTAATCATCCTGTGTGAAATTCAACCGATCGTCCCATATGTTCGACTTTCTCCATCCACGCGCGGCGCGCATTTCCGTTCGATTCATCCGATTATGGATTGAAACGAAACAAAAAAAAAAAAAAAAAAAAAATACACACACAGAGAAATACAAGCGCGTATAAATTAAATCGTCCGTTCCAGTGGGTCGTTACGACGGCGAAAAGACAGGTTTGCAAATAGCGTTCTCGAGGTTGTGTTTACAACGGCGAATTGGGTACGAGCTGGTGTATTTTGCGATCGCCTCCAAAAAAAGTGAGGCGAGAACGAATAGAGTGCGAAACGGGAAATATCGAATCGAATGTTTGATGCCACGCGCGAATAAATAAGGCTAAAATATAATTATTGCCTTTGTAGCTGAGGAAATCGAGGAACTTGCGAATTATTCCGTGGATAAAAAAAGGCGGTTGCGGTCGTGGCACGAGTTCGTCATTTGGAAATAAAACAAAATTGGGATTTAGCTGCAAACAGTTTTTTTCGTCCACATTCGTACACATTCGTTCCACAATCCTAGCTGATGAATACTGAGTGTTTTTTTTAGCTATTAAAAGTAAATTTGTAATCTGTTTTATATTTCTGTTTGCTCTTTTTGGGAGGAATGAACTTTTTTTTTGCATAAATTTGAGATTTTACTAGTACGTCGAACGTAATCACTTTGTCAGCGGATAGTTGATGGGTAACTGCTAGCGCGGTTGAATAATTCTATTTTTTTCTCCATCGAAAATGATTTTGTGACCTATTTTTGCACCTTCATTCTTCTTTTCCGGAAACACACGTATTTTTTTTTTTTTTTTTATAATCTACGTTTGGAATTCGATCAGTATGTTGGACGCAATTTCTTTTTCAGTTACCACAATTGAGTAATCCTATTTTTTCACCATCAAAAACGATTTGCTAATTCAATTTGCCTTTCGACGAATAAATAAAAGTTCTCTTTTTTCCATGGATTTGGACTTCGATTAATACGTGTATCGAACAGAATTTCTTTTATTAATAAGTGGTTTCGCTCCTCCCTTCTTTGGTATTTAAGCTAATCTCAAGCGGCATGCAGTTTGGCACGTCATTAGCGTAATTAGCGGCTGAGTAATTCCTGCTTAACACTCATTCCGCTGGAATTCCGTGCCGTGCGCCGTCGAGGGTCCGACTTTCATTTCATTGTCGAACATCGCTTGAACGAAGTGTAATTACCACTTTTGTTTTATGATATATCGCTCTCGCGAGAGATCTTTTTTCTATACGCGACTGGGTCGAATAAAAAAAATGAAGAAATCGTTAAGAAATTTCTCGATACCAACGAGACCTCGAATGATTAATTCCGCGACGCGATCGCATCGCAATCGCCAACTTTTGTCATCGATTCGTGTCTGATTTAGAATCGAGGAATGGTTCACATTCGAGGTATGCTTCCAGGGACGTAATTGACGCCACCGTGTCGTTCCTAGTTGTTGATAATTCCTCTTTCATAGGCATCGGATACACGGGGATCCGTCTCTCTAACAGGATTTTTCAATCCGGCGGTATTGCTCCGTTTCGAATCAATCAGCTGTCATCGCGACAGAAATTCCAACGCGGCGTGGAGGGTACCTCTCGTAGAGACTCGCAATTGCGAAGGAGACACGATATCCGCGGCGTGTATAAAGCGTAAACTAATATCAGCACGGTGGATTTATGCGCGTATAGAATCGCAGTTAAGCGACTGGCGACGGTGATTTAGTTTGCATCGCAAGGGGATTTACAGCTGTCCAAGGTACCCATTTTCCAGATTGACCCTCAAATTGAACACCGCCGCGACTATTCCGAATTGGCGACCTGCAATTCCGTTCCACGGTAAGTGTTACGAGCTGACGGCGATGCTTTGCGAATTTTTACGAGCCATATCGAAACGAACAGGCAAGTACGAAAAATATCATACGTTAGATCGGACGATTTCCGTCTAAATCGTTGCTAATTGAATCATGTGGTGTACCTATTTCGTGCTGTTCCGTAGCCTGCAATGGCACGCGGCCATTTTCCAGCGGGAATGGTCTTAGCAAATGGGTTACGGATGGAAATATTGTTCGCGAAAGGATTAACCACTGAGTAAAACAGACGACGTTGCCTTCTAGTTAAAAAAAAAAATGGCAAAGAAAAGCAGGGAATTTGGTTCTGAAATTCGACCATCTCAATTTTCTAACGTGAAACATTCGTACGGGTCGCGGGTCTAAGAAACTCCTCGAAAAACGTACGTGGGCGAGCAGGTAGCGTAGGAAAATCAATATGTTCGTTAAAACTAGTTAATTCCCCATCGTTCCTGTCCGAGGCTGGCCAGCAGACCACGGGCTACTTGGAATTTCAGCTGTTTCGCTGGCAATGAATTTCTCTAACGACTGGAATCCCGTAATTTTACACCCTCTTCCCGTGCTGAAAACTCGTGGAAACTCCTGACTCACGTTTGCTCCTCGAACGTTTCTCAAAAATTACCATGAATTCCCGGGCCCCTGGAAAGAACGCTCGCATTCTCCGATCGAACACTAATTCCCCTTCGAAATTCCCTGGAAATTAACCAAATTCAGTTACCCTGCTCGCCGCGGAGCCACCATTTTGTCCGCGTTCGTTCCGAAAATCGCGTCGATCAAAATGGCGCGACTCGACTCCGTCGCGATCCTCGAGATTTCTATTCGAGTTCTTCAAAAATCTACTCAAAAGCATACGTAACTCGAACCCGTATTTCCATTCGTACCAAGTGGCACTCGAAAAACGATCTTTACACGTACGTTAACCTTGTCCACACGGTCGAATAACCCGATTGTAAGAGCTGGGGAGGGGTAGCAGCCAGTCAGGTAACCGTGCACGAAGTATAACCAGGTCTAATTGGAAAAAATAGGTCGGAGGATAATTTCTCTTTCCGATCTGCAAAGCCACCGTTTCCCTCTTCGTTCCACGCCGCCCTCCCACATACGTTTTCCCCAGGTTCCCACTAACCGTGGTCTGGCTGTAGGGGCAAGTATTTGCAGGCGACTGTACAGAAACCCAATTTAGTCTGCGGTCGACTAATCCTATCCTACTACATACCATCAGTCGATAGCCCGGGCTTGAGCCTCCTCTCGCCCCATGCTTCGTCCTTCTTCTTCGTCCATCCTTTGCTCTTTCTCTTCCACGCTGCCCGTGTACGGCCTGTTTCGGCAATTTCATTGACCTGACCCGAAACTGTGCGATGTTTTTCGGCTAGATCGTCCGGGTCGTGTTACTATTTCTGAGGAGGGGTTGTTATGGGCTGTTTTAACTTCTGTTGAAAAATCAGAGGGACCAATGATCGATGCTCTGTGATTCTTGACTAATCAGATACTTTCGTCGTACCTAATTTTCGAATTCTCGTCAGACTTCATTTATCGTTTCTGAAATATTAATCGTAGAATTAGAAAAGATTGAAAATGGATTTTGATAAAGAAATATTCTCATCGTTGACGCGTTTGTATAGATAAAAATATAAAGTTCGACGCGCTCTTTTAGTCCCATCGTCACGGTTTACAAACAGTTGAAATGCTCGACCATCGGGGGTGCACGCGCAGGGACACGAACGCCAGGGTGAAGATGGTAGAAGGTTGGCAGAACGTGGCGGTCGGAACCCATATGGCATCGGTCACTGCGCCCCGTTCAGACACGTCAGCTCGCGACATAGCTGGCGGAAACGTTCGCGAATAGTTTCGCCAACAATTTTGCCGGGCATTTTACAGCGGTCGCGCGAGAATCAGCTCGTAATACGCGCCGCTCTGGCCGCATCGCGCGCTGTCATTCTCGTGGCTTTTTTCTCTCGACGACCATCGGAGAGAAAGCTGGTGCAGGGTGCAAAAAGGAACGCGCGACCGGGCAAAGTTTAACGACGCCTAAAAATGAACCCAGGAATTTATGCGTTTACACGTTGCAAGAAATTCAACCGCTCCAACAGTCGCCACGCTATAACGCGCAACGTGGCTCGACTCCATCACAGATTTCATTTACGGACATTCACGCTCCCTCGAACATGGATCCTCGAATCTTCGCGACAGAAGCGTTCGAATAAACGTCGTCTATAATAAACTTTGAGAGCAAAGCGTTGGTGGGATCACCAGGACTCGATTCAGAAGGCATAAGAGGACAAGTCGCTTATTAAAATTTCCAGACAGAGAGTCAACGAACCGATTATCGCGGTGGGGGACGTTCGACGTACCCGATTAAACGGTCCGTATTTACCTACAAATTGGAGCAGTCGAATTTTCTATAGCTGGCTGACGTTTAAACCGGGGGTAAAGCGCAAACTTGGCGGACAAAAGGGGATATTCGCGATAGAATCCGGCGGCGTAACGGGCGCGTGTGCCGTCGCGTTAACGGGCGAAATTACCGGCAATTAATGGGGATTCCGTTGTTAATGAAAACAACGGCGATGGTCGCGTAATTAACAGGGCTGCCGAGGGATTCCTTAGCGACAGGATTTCAACCGCCTCCGCGTCCCCTTCGGGTCCGAACGAGCGACGTTTCGCGGGTCGAATCGACTCGCTGCTGGCTGCTGCGAATCGATCAACTTATCGCGCGAATCCCTTAATCAATTGCCTTCGATTATTCGGTCGGTCAAACAGTAACCAACTAACTCGTCAACGGTTCACGCGTTATGCACCGCGGATCGATCCGATCCGTTTAATCGATGAAGCTCATTAGACGGCCGGTTAATAGTTAACCGAATAAATCGATCAAGCAATATCGCCGGCTGGCTGATTTGTCGTCATAACCTGTGGCTGGACTTACTTCGTTAGCCTGTAATTGAGCAGCGATTGACTCGTTCGAGCGGCCCCCCGCGATTCACGTTCATCGATCGTCTCTCGTTTCTGCGACTGTTTCCGACTTCTTCGAGTTACCCGCTGCCACTTGGACGCGCGATACCGGACGGCTTATCGGATGTATATCGATTTTACTGTTTTCGTTATTTTTATCGATGACGTTTCTAAAAGTGTCTCGCTTTTCTTTCGAGAATTATAAATAATTTAAAATCGTTCCTGCCTTGCTTTGGCATTCTCAGCTATTGAAAAACCTAGTATTATTTTTTTCTACGATTCTCTCTAAATAAACGCGTACACGTAACATTCGAGCCGACTATTGCCTATTCAAAAATTTCAAAATAAAAGAGAAAAAATGTGAGGAATGTAATATCGAGAAATTAATTTTCAGGCAATTCTGGTATCACATTTACAAATATCCGAACTCCATTCGCGTGAACGATATAATAAATGAAACGAACGTTTAACGAATTCGTTATTCGCGATATTTTTATGGAGAGCATTGCCACAAAATGGAGGATATAAAATGTCTCGATTAAATTATACAGAAATAGGCTACGATTAATTATTCGTGGGGAAATCGTTTAATTGTATTAATGAAGTTACCGTACCGTTTATACCAACGCAGATTAAGCCAGCAGTGAGCACACGGTGAGAGACAGATGTCTGAAAAAAACGCGAAGCCACGAGCTTCGCATTATAAATGCACGGCATCGGCTCGAGAAATTTGTATTTCCGTGCACCAGGGTATCCCGAGCCCTGAGCCCGAGATAGAGCTCGAATTTATTGCGCTGCGAAGCAGTAGGTCTCCAGAGTGTGTAACAGAGTGCAGATTTGTTTTCGCGTTATGTACTCCCGAGGATCGCGTAGGTTTATGATTTCGCCGGTACATGTTCGCGCGGGCACAGTCTGCATTTGATGGGATACTCTCGATCGTTGTATTATTCATCGTCGCGATTGTTGCCCAACCTCTCTGCTAACCTAGTCACTTCTCGATTTAATTCCATCTTTATTTCTATCCTCATCCTCCTCTTCTTTCTGCTTCTGACAATTTCACGCAGCGAGCGATCAATAAAAATCTGAGCTTACATAAATCGAGCACCTAAATTAAATCGATTCTCATCGCAATGGCATAGATTTGGCAGCCATCGAAACAGGGATGTAAGTTCGAGCAGTTGCATCTCCAAATCGAACAACCGTACGTATCACCGGAAGGCAGCAGTACTCGTCCCCGCGATTCCCGCGAAACTCGCGCCAGCAGAATTTCGGCCACCGCGACGGATCCCCCCGCGACGCGGGGCGACGATCCATTTTTCAAGAGCACAGAGACGCGTAAAAGTTTGGCCTCGGAGAGTCTGAATCGTTCGTCTTCCGCGTAGCCACCACCCTCGTCACGAATAAACTCGTCCGACTTTCTCCTATTTTTTTTTTTTTTTTCCACCGACCCACGCCTCCACCCCCGCAGTCGCTCTCTCGTTTCGAACTTTCGACACAATGCTCTTTGAATTCTCGCCGGTCGCCACGCGGAGGGCGAGTGTAATCTAAAGTTCGAAGTCTCGATTAACGAGGGGTGCGAGAAGGACGCCGCGAGCCAGGAAGGACGGGAAGATATCGACTGACAATAAGAAAGAGATCGACCTAGATGGGGGGTGGAAGTCTTCCTTCCATAGATCGCGGGATGAAATAATATTTCCAGCCTCCACGAGGAAGAATTCGGCGAGGGATAACTCCTGAGTCGGAATAGAACTTGCGCGCACCCTTTCAGAGCCCTCGACCCGACCCACCCCACAACCCCTCCGCTCTCGACTACCCTGTAGCCATTCTCGCGTCGAACGGGACTCGATCCAGCGACCCCCGCGATACCAACTGGATGGGCGCGACCATTATCGTCGTTATTATCGTTATTATCCTTACTAAGCAGGAGGCGTCGCCGGGAGCCATGCTACTCCAGCGGATCGTCGGGAATCCGGGTGGAATTTATCGGGGACCAGGAATACCGAACGTGAAACGAGGCCGCGCTATGGCGAGAAAAAAGGAGAGGTACGAAATAACGGTACGCGACCTTATTTCGTGGTGGTATTTGCATGGCTCGTAGGTATTTCTGTCAGGGGGTGAAACGAACTCGCGGACCGGAAGCCCAGGGGAGGCGAGGTGAGATTGCGTTCCACGTACGGTCACACCGTGTCCCTCCCTCGGCCTCGTAACTATCGCGCGGGCTACTACTGGGAACTATCCTTTAACAGCGGCGTCGTCTTACGTACCTACGTACAGACGGGCCCCACAAAGTTGCTGCTTTTAAATTGCCGATTTCTCGAAAGCCAGGCTGTATGATAGACATCCGGTTGGACTCCGTGCGCCGCGTTGGTTTTATCGCCGTCGATGGGATTTGTCGGAGAGGTGGGAATTGCGTTCGAAGTCAAGGGGGACGATGGTCGCGAACGCGTCGCGCGAACGGCTACGTCTGCGGGGCGGTTGTTACAAGGACGAAGAAGCACCGAACTTCGATCGAGGCTACTTTTATTGGAACATCTTGTTACATTTATTTCCGTTCTCGCCTCGCCAGACGGATAACTCAGCGTAACGCAATTAGAGTCCACTCGTACTCACCGCGAACTGAAATTTTTACAACTGGTTCCAATTTTCCTCGCCGTTTCCACCCCCTCGGCCAGGGGTGTCCGATGTATATTGCAGGCGCGTGGAAATTTCAATACGCGAGCTGTTCAAAGAAAAACGGCAGCCAGGGAGGGAAGATAGAATATTTGATAAATTACCGAGCGCATACGCGGCAGCCACGGAAGCCAAGAAACAACGAGGCGGATCTAAAAGATTCAAAAACACGCGCGCCTCGATCGACGTCTACCCGACGTATCCGTTCTCCGGCTGTAAAAATCTCGAGACGCGCGCCGAGGGAGGCGAATCCAGCCGGCGCACGGTCGCTCGAGAAATTACGCCAAGATTTATTCGATGCGTCGATCCGGAACGATCGCGAAAAATCCACCCATCTCTCTCGTCTCTCTGTTCACGATCCATAAAAACGAACTCGATCCACCGGATACGTTTCTTAAGCCAAGTTATACGCGCGGAGCTCTCGATAGTTGCAACTTCGGCAATCTGCACGGGTGGGTATCCCTCTGTTCCCTCGCACTTCGTCGATACGCGTTACGTACGGTTGCTCAGCAACGAGCAAATAGACGGGGGGATACGAGAAACGCGGATCTTTGATGTCTGACAAGCATTTCCAGGTTCCGTTCCGCGCAGTCATCGAGCGTTCGCCGCTACGAACAACTGACGCTAATCCAGCGTTAACTGTTCCATCAGCGTGGCAAAGGGCAGCGATATTCTTCTTACCAAGCGTGCATTAAACCTGCGCCCCTCTGGCGTCCATAATCTTCCGCGCGAGCCAACCAAACGCTAAACGTTTGTTTCGCCACGGGGGTAAGTTCGGTGGAACGGCGAGCCGTAAATTTCCGGTTTACACGGCCGGTCACCGCCGCGAGGATCGCCCCGTAATCCGACGGCCAGGGGGTAGGGTTGCGTTTCATAGCGATAATAATTGCCCGTTGTCGAAAATGCCCGTTAAACTCGGCTGAATCAGAAGCGCGGAATTGCTCGGGCGTTTCCAGGGGGTGTTGTTGCGGAGGGCGTCGCGATCGCCGCGAAATACACCAGGGCGAGCTCGCAAGGCGGGACAAGGTCCTGTTAGAAATTATCCGGCATTTCGAAACCCTTGGATTACCCTTATCGCGCGACCCAAATTCGAGCGCCCCTTCCCATCCCCGTGCGGGATTACCAGATCTCTCGCCCGCGCGCGGTTACATTCCGGAGAAATCCCGACGTGAAACATCCTGCGAGAGGGAGGGTTATGAATACGCGCGCGCGTACACACGGGAGTAATCGGGGGTGTGTGTACGCGCGCGCGAGATTTTGCGCCAGGATACGCGCTCGCAGATGTGCGAGAAGGAAGCAGACGGTTGTGTACACGCGAGCGTGTTGCAACCTGCCGCGCGTTGAGAACGATGCAACTAAGCGGGGGTGCCGAGCGTGTGCGCGCACCAAGCGCGCGGGGGTTGTTTCGCTAATTTCGAGATTGACGTTGCCGCACGGTCGCGTGACATTTTTTTTCTTGAATGGTAAAGGTTTCGTTGATTTTTCGAAGATTTAAGGGAAGTCTCTACGGGGTTTATTTTTGTGATGATAATATATATTTGCAATCGTCTTCACAGATTCTACTAAGTATAATAGAAGAAAAAAAGAACTTGTTTCTTTGTATCAACGCATCGGTTACGTTCGTAGGACAACTAAATCATCGAAATTCGGCCAGCCCTTAGCCGAGTACGCGAGAGCAGTGCCGTGTGCATGAAAATGTACACAGTCGCGGTGGGTTGAGCGCGCAAACTCGGCAGACGGAACCACTCGTACGCACTCGTAAGCGTACACGAGCGGAGAGGGAAACGGAAATAGAGGCATATGCAAACGTATGCCGTCGACGAGGGTATTGTCGCCGGTCCCGTTTGCATTATTGGATTAAATACACTCGAGTATCCGATCGTCGAGACAAACGACCGGCTACAACGAAACCGTGCTTGTCATTCGTAATTGGCCCGATCAGCGGAGATCATTCCCCGTTTGCTCGTCGCAATTCGATCAGGGCCAATCGTGAGGCTTTTAACTAGCCCAGCGACAAGGTTATCGTCGAGTTTTTCGAGTGGCACTGTCAGCTTTTAGTGAATTATTAGAGAGAGGTTCATCATTTCAGTGGAACAGGTCGTCGATTTGTCAGACGTAGAGTAAATAATTAATAACGTTACTACCACTGTTACAGCCGTCGAGTAAGAAGATCGAAGTAGCTACGATCTGATCACTCCAACCTCGTTACGTTTCCTTTACAATGTCATCGCTGACATGGTAAAGGAATTAACTGTCAGAAATTTACGGTTAAGATAATAATTTCCATATCGAGCGATTTTAATAACAGAATGATAAATTGGTTATATTTTAAATCGCGCATAAAGGAATTAATCGTTATTCGACTGATGCATATGCATGTCAGTTCATATTAATCGTATATCCACGTACCACGTACGCGATTAAGTAGTATATACAGGCATGCGTCAGACATACGGATCCGCGTAGTAAGCTCAATTCATGCATCAGGTTTACACAGCAGCTGGCGGTAGCTTTATCCTACGATGATCGCGCGTTGAATACTATCTTCGCTCGATATTAAAACACCATCATCCTAATCGCGTACTAAATATTTCCCCATCGAAACACGGATAGAAACGAAGCGAACAAGAATCGTTGAATTCGTTCTCGAAACACTGAGTTGGCAATTTTTCAACATCCTCATCTGTCGATCGCGAAACTCACCGATGGAAAACGCGGACACGATCAATTTCTCGTAGCCGAACCCTCGACGTTTCCACGGATCCTTATATTTCGAAACTCCAGCGAGCCGAAACACAAGCGTCGTCAATTTCTCAACGCATCCGCGGGCCGTTTCCTTCCAGGATTCAAAACACTCGCGCGCACACCGCTGGCTAGCACTAAATAAAATAGCTGGGACCACGTTTGTGCCTCCGTATTATGATATTTCGTCGGCGCACCCTCGTGGCCGACGTGCGCCGTCGATGCGCAAATATACACGCAAAGGCCGACGGGGGTGCGCGGGTCGCGCTTGTACATAAACACGCGTTGAATACGTAAACTCGTCCCAAACAGCTGCGCGTGTCTCAAGCGTGATAGCGAGCCAGCCGCGACGGGGCTGGGAAACGTTCCGCCGGAAATGGATGCATATGCGTGCAAACGAGGGAACCGGCCGTTGGTCCAGTCGGCATTATTGGATTAAATACACTCTCTAATGCGGACGGACGTCTAAATGGAACTGCGATTGTTGTCTATGGTCACGCGATCCGCAACCCCGATCCCGCGTTCATCGATACAGAAACACTTTTCCATCGTCCACCTTTCTTTCCTCTCGAGCCCTCGCAGGCTTGTTCTCTGCCACGTTTCAACAAAGTTTCGAGGAAGGTGTACTTGGCAAGCTTTCTTCTTCTCCCATAGTGGTTCCATTCGTAATTACCATTATTACAATGCCACCACTCTGACTCGTGTGAATCAAACTTAGTCGGACCTACGCACACGTCATCCATCATCTCGTAGCCAGTGTCAAACTATTATCATCGACAACGTTGTTGAAAATCCGGATACCTCTATCTCTGTATCTTCGCGTGGGTACATATAAAAAAAAAAAAAAAATCACCGTTCCATCCACTCTCGTTATTCGCGCGTCCCCACCTCCGCACGTACCGCATCGAAATCAAAACTGACCGGAGCCACTGACGGTCCGATTGGTACGCGACGTGTACGAGCATTTTTTTCGGCAGTTTTGCAACGACGGGACGGCGCGCGTCACCGGGCATCGGTGCTCGTGCACATAGAAAAACATAACGCAACGTGCGAGTAGTTACGGTCCGTGAGTGCACTGTTAAGCACCGGTGAAACGCGACGCCGAATCGAGGCACGCTCCAGGTCGTCACGTACACGTCGTCGACGGGGGAATTGTTGCTGGGCCTCCGTCTCTTACTCTCGCCAGCCTCTATGCCCCGCGTTAACGTTATTGGATTCTGTACACTCGAATAAGCCATCAGGTGAACAGGCATCCGCTCGAAATCGTATTCGTTACGCGAATAGTCACGTGTCTTTGTTATTACCCCGTGTGCCATCTCTCCTCGTGGCCGATGCGCGAGCGTGTCCGCTTTGCGGGCGGTACCGCGAGCGACCCTGACACGCTCGAAAGGGTCGCTTGTTTTACGCGATGAACACCGCCCTGGGCTACGAATTACCAGCAATTCTTTGAGCGTGACGCCCCGCCGAAATTGCCGTGAAAATGCCTTTCCGCCTTTCGACCGCCGATTTGATCGATGCCTCGACGTGCTTCGTTGCGTTGGATCATTTCGAGAGCGTCGCTCTCGAAATCGTGGAACGAATAGTTTCACTCGTCCGTGAACCGAAAGTTCAATTATCGGACGCGATTCATTTGGTATTCCAGCAGAGATGGTGCCAAAGGCAGCCTCGCGATAAGGATCTTTGATTAATACGATACACACGAGCGATCGACGAGCGAGCGCAGCGAAAATTGATAATTAGATAACGAGCAACACGCTAACGCTTTGCGACGAATGATGAAAAAAGTGCGTGCACGGATCGTAATCGCGTTATTCAGCGGGCTCGCGCGGAATCGCGTTAAATTGCTGGTAGAACGGGATTTCGCCGCGGACGGCGATGCGGCGGGGCCTTTGCGGCCGGCGAATTCGTTTCCATGTAATTAGAAGTGCGATGCGCGGCCGGTTAGGTTGAAATTTTGAACAGGGTCGAAGGGGGAGCGTTCGTCGGCTTGGCCGACGCGCACGCACCAGGAATTTACAAGCGGCGATGCAACCGACGCTATTGTCGTTGCGTGCACGCGTGAGAATGTTTATCGGATTAAATACACGCGGACGATCGACCGTACGCGCCGGCAGGCGGAGGAGGAGGAGGCGGGCGCGATGGTGTTCGGTTATTATCCGCAAATAATCACCTGGATGCTGAATGTAGCCGACTATCGCAAAATTGTGTTATCGATCGTGGCGTCGTGTTGGCGTTGCTTTGTGATCGGGTGGCAATCACGTGAAATTTAGGGAACGTGTTAATTGCCGACGCTCTGGCACGGTAGTGAAAATTATCGCGGTCGAGAGGAATTATAGTCGCGCCGAATTGTACGCGTTTCGATGCAAGATTTCGACGATTGCTGTGGCTTTGGAGTAATGATAAAATTATCGTGCCAGAGATAGAAAAAAGTTCTAAGGGTATCCGATTATAAGGAATTACGAGGACGCGTATCGGTACGAGAGCGTTATTCCAGCAATTTTGAGGTAGACTATGCGGTTAAAGTTAAGAGATAGCGTGCATTACGCGCAAGTTTGTCTTAAGACAGTGCCTGCATTGCCAGCTTTAATGCCAGGACATTAGTTAGTCGAGCAACAGACGAGGCAAAATTGTCTTGAAGTAGACTTAATCCAAATGTGTGTCAACCGTAAACGGTGAGGTTATATTTCAGATGAAAATAAAGATGGAAAGCTGAATGCTGCTCAATTATTGTTTCGACGAATGAATGGATTCGATTGACTAAAAATATCAAATTATTATTACGCAATCTTGATTCAACGAAGGAGGAAACATTTTCTTAAACCGCACCACGGTATTCAATTGTGGAACGGTAGATATAGGCGTTAAAAATCGATACGGTATTCGAGATTTCCTGTTCTATTCCCAGCAAGACGACGCCCGACCACGCGTCGAGCCGCTCCACTGTCGCGGCACTTACGTCAATTTTACTTTCGCGCCCTCGAGTTGTCACTCGACGGTGCACGCAGGAACAGAGACGCGATTGTGTTGAGATGTACGTCAGCAGGAGAATCATCGTCCCCGTCGGGATTATCGGATTAAATGCACTCGAGTAACCGATCATGTAGACGACAAACGCTAACTCCACTCGGTGAAGCGGGGTTTGTCATCCGCAAATAGTCACGCGACCCTGGCTGTCATGATAACTCAAATACTGTGACAAGCTGAAAGCGAAGCACACTCGAGGCTCACGCGCTGAAATTCCTCGCTCAGACACGCTCACGTTGCGAGAATACCATTATTATTATTACTAATGTTCATGCATAGATTATTAACGCTTTTGCTGAACAGTGCGCAATGCGATGTCCATTTTGGTATTAATACGGGCGCGTTCTTGATACCCGAAAATTCGCTGCTGCTTTCTCGACTTACTTTTGCGTTTAAACGATATCGCATTTCAAGAGGATTCGATCTCGCTTCTATATTTGAAAAAGGAAGTCTGAAAGCATTTCCAAGGGAACATTTGAATATTTTTCGCATCCCATTGATATTACTTATTGTACGCTTAATCTCATCGCAGCGCGTAGTGGCCGTCCACGTTAACTACGGGAAGAAAAAGGTTGAAAGGAGCGAGACACAGGAATGAATGGACGCGTGGCGAATGTTAATTAACCAGCGCCTAGACTGTCGACCGTAACCCCTTTACGGGCTGTTCGCGAACAGGCTCCCGTGGAACAGACTGTCGCGCGCACCCTTAACTGGCTCCGTTTACGTTCTCGATTCGTTCGCTTATCTTAATTGTCCGTGGCAAATTCGCCTCGCGCGCAGACAAGATTTTGTCTCGACTTATTATCTCGTTCTCCGCGCGCAGCTGCTCCCAACGCAGTCGCCTGCTGCGTAGACCCTGACGAAGCTGTTACTTTCACATGGCACTGCGAAACACTGCAGAAAATCAGGCAATTACGAGACAAATTATTTGCTTCGACGATTGATCAGCTTCGCGTGACGCGACTCGCTCGCCTCGCTCGTGTACATTTCACGAAGCCTCTGAAACACTCTTCCCCGCCGTGGACTTAAACATCACCCCGGTCGGCTCTTTGAGGGCGGAGAATTTGAAATTCCCTTAGTGAATGCAACACCAGAATTCTTCCATTGGATTACAGCCACTCAAAGGTATTTTTCAAACATGCATAAGTCTCCGGGAATCCCAGTCCCTCCTGGCTCATCTCCAATTTTAATCCCTTATCCGTGAGTCGTGCGTTCCCCCGGCGCGAGGCTATCTTCGATATCCTCGTCGTCTTACGACAAAACCCTCGTCGCGATCGAGTAGAAAAATTCAAAGTAGTCAGCTCGCGAGGAGGAGTCGACGCTGGAAATTCGTCGCGACGGACACCTGTGGACCGTAAAAATGGGGGCGGCCGCTCCCCTCGGCGGTGGTGCGCGCCCCTTCTCGCTGGCTAGAGATTGCCAGGGACGACGGGGCTAACTTCGTTCGGGGTTAGCGGTGATTCGATTTACCTGGAAGGCCAGTGGGGCCAAGTGTACAACACGCTGCAAGCCGGGACAGCAATATGTAATCCACTTTAACCGCGCACGCTGTCTCGCCCGCCTCCTGGCGTGTGTACGCCGCTACATCGGCCTGTCCCTCGTCCCGGTTCTCTTTTACCCCGCGGTCCCTGTTGGCCCTTCTTGATCCGACAAGGCTTAAGCGTCCTGCGCCATTCTCGAGTTTTCCTGTATTACCAGCCCTGGAAATTGATTTCCGCGGAATGGAACGACCGCGCGAGGAGGGGGATGGTCCGGAAGATGTTGGACGATGTCGAATTTTGACGAAGAGTAGGGTAAACAGTTTGTAGATCGTGCGTGGCTTTGTACGGGGGATGGCATCGTGGAACGATGGAGGTTCGGATGAGTGATTAGAACGGAATGTTAGTTTATCGATTGACCTACAGTGATTTTTAAAAGCTCTTAAGACATGCAACAGCCTAATTGAGCTACTCGATATCGTCTGTATAATATTAAAATTCGTTCTAAATTTGGAAAAATCATTGACACGAATAGCGTTCATAATAAAGTCACTGGTTACTTAATTATTACCGTCAGATATTACCGAAAGCTCTGCTTTCACGGCAATTTGAAACACGCCCGCGTATCCCTGGTAAACTTTCGCGTTTACCCAAGGCGTTTATTTTTGAATTTCGATCCGGTCCAGATTCTATACACCGGCGCCATTATTGCGATTGTTATTGGCCCCGAAGCGCGTAAGAGCGGCGCGTGATTGAAATTTTCATCGCGCCACGGCGTTCCGTGGGATTTTCGACTACGACCGACGCGGCTGCCTCGCTTTCCTAACCGTAACGACGAACAGAGAGATAGAGAGAGAAAGAGAGAGCTCTGGCACAGGGTGGAACGGATAAAAAGCTGCGGGAAGAAAAGCGACCAGCGTAACGCAGTCGTATTAATAAAACGGTCTTGGCGAAGTTTGCGCGTGATGCAATTAGGAAAATCCACGGGAGAGAAAAAAGGAGCAGCGGAGAGCCGAAGAAAGATTGCGTCTCGAACGTAATTTCGTCTTATCTCACCACCGAGCTTCAATGGAGACGAAAACGGCGGTAAAAGCTGTTGCCAAAGTTGGACTTTTAGCTCTTACGATCGCATGGAAAATTGAGACCAGTCGAAAAACTGCGTATACTGAATAAACGAGAATATCCTGCGTCTTGGGGCGCGTAGTATAAGGCAGTCGTTGGGTAACCTCGTAAGCCTCTAAGAGTCCCCCGATTTTTCTCAATTTCGCGAGCACTGTTTTGCTTTTCGCTTTTTTTTTTTTGTGAGAGAACCTCGCGAATTTTACGGTAATTATACTGTCCCGCGGATTAAGGAGGAATTGTCCCGGGCATGCCAGCCTTTCGGACTGATCCGACGTTATAAATGAAACTTCTCGCAGGTGGTCCTCTTGTAGCCTACAGCGAGACGAGTGGTCGGTTAAAGTGGATTACATATCGCTGTCCCAGGTTGCAACACAGAACAGTGCGCGCTACCGGTCGCCCGGATAAATCGAATAGCTCGCGACCCAAACGGAATTATGCCCTCCTTTCTGGACGATCCACGGGAACGTTCAACGAGACCTTCTCGTCCGCGCTGTCTACACGAGAATTTCATTTTCCCGGCCTCCGCGTGGGAAAGTAACCAATCGATCATTTTTTTTTTTTCGATAATGTACACTCGCGAATCGGTACGGTGAGTTGAATCGAAATGTCTGTTCTATGGTATGGAGCGATGAATCCTGTTTAGTAAAATTGCGATGGATAGAAGGTATCCTGAAGTGGTTATTCGGGACCGACTGTACGTGACCCGTGTCGCACGATAATGTACCGTGCATTAGCGTCACAGCTGGCATTGGTTAGCCTTATCGCCGGTTTTACAGATAAATTGAATCGCTGATTACCCGAACGAGATTATTCTCTTCGTTCACGTCAATCATTCCGCTCTGGGCCACATTGTATTTTACAATCCCTATTTGGGGAGCATTACGATTATGGAAATGCGTGGAACGAAAACCATGGAATCGCAACAGTGTCTCGTCTAATCAGCGGCTCTGATTGACCAGCAGCAATCGAACATACCGCTCGTACCGCTGTTAATCCTTCGTTTCATGGTCTAACTTCCCATCGCGTTCGATTGGAAATAAAAAAATGTCAGGAAAAATGTCGCGATAGCTGGAAATGTAAAATTAACGTACGTCTCGTTCTCATCGCCACGTCGTCCCGCGCGATCACGACTCGAACGATAATCAGTGGAGCGATTCTTAATGGGATGGAAATTCATGAGACGCCGGCCAAGTCGCAAGGCAAACTACCGGGAGAAGAAGAGAACGAGGTAACTCGTAAATTCTAAGCAGCTTAGTCGCGACGCTCGCTACTCGATCTCTTGTTATGCCCCGCCGTCAGGGGTTGCGGCTGCGAAAGCACTCGACACCCTTTCCCTCGCCGTTTTTTCACTTGTCGCAACTTACGCTCCTCCGTTGACCGTAAAAGAAATTTTGTTGGCATCGTTCCTGGTATCGCAGAAGAAGACAAAGCGCGCTGCTTATTCGTCAACGTGGCGCGTAAGGTTTAAGGGATCGCGCGCCAGGTGTATCTGCAATAAACGCAGAACGTGACGATCGGGGGGTTGGAGCGTTAAAATCGAGCGCGTCACGCGTCTCATTCCAGCCACGTAACAGGCTTCATCGCGTCGAAAGTTATTCCCCGGTCGGTTAATATTTCGACGTCAGACAGAAAAACAGCCGGCTGTCAGAGCCGACGTCGGTTCCTCTGGGTCGACGACCGGTATCGAGCAGCCAGATATTATCGTTTGTCTTTTCTGCCTCTAAATTGCTCTAATTTCCCGACGGGGGTTAGCGCGGGGGCTAAAATACGACATGCCAGGCTTACCAGGCGAGCACCGCTCGTAGATCATCGCGACGAATTCATAGAAAAACCCGTCCAGTCGTAGCTACGATAGCCTCCATTGGATGTCCGGTCTGGTGGTAAAAAGCGTCACGCTCGTGTATATATTTCTTCTCAGATTCAATCGATTACTGTCTGTACACGGGCAACGATGGTCTAACAGGAACTTGGTCAAATGTACAGCGGTTAAACAAATACAGAGTTCCTCCAACCCTCGCGCGGAGGGTGAGTTCGAAATCTGGCTGAGTCAACGCGAAGTCGAGTTGCGCGGATCAATCGAACGAGTCGTCGACACTGCTTTAAGTGTCGATACGCGAGTGGAATTCGTCGCAAATCCAGTTGTAACTCTTGCGCGACGGTACAAGTTACAAAATGGCTCGAGCGTATCCTTGCGCGAGATGTACGACGGCGAAGAGGGTGGAATGTGCTTCCATTAGTTGAAATAAAACAACAGCGTGTTAGGGTCGCGGCGAACACAGGTTCGTTCTGCAGCTTTTAATTAGGACGACGGCCACAAACCACTCGTCGCCGAGGGCCGGAGATGGGACACGATATTAGTTCATTTTCGCATCCTAATGCCACCGCGCTAGCACCCGTTTACGGGGCTATATTTACGGGTGTACACCGCATACCGTTCTGGCCAGATCCTCGTTTCCACCCTTGTCCGCGCAAACCTAACTCAACGGCGTAGAACCTGCTGGCTGGCCAACTTTGTTCAAAGCTGGCGAATGTTTCGAATACCATAGACGTCACTTCTATCCATTAATTTCCGTTCGAATAACAAAATTTCGCGAAGGAACATTTCGCGGGCGCAACATCGAACTTGATTATCCTCCATTTTAGCCACCACGGGAACACGAGGTATTTATAGTATTTTTAGCTGGAGATGTTATAATACGTACGAATTGTTCGCACATTTCTGCCACTGCGAAAAATGCGGGCAGCGACAGCGAGCGTTCGTAAACTTCAACAGGGTCGGAATCCGTCAGCCGCGACTTATTGCAAAGAATGCGCGAACGCTACGCCGCTGTTTCGCACCCCTCGAATGGCGAGGACGTACGCGAACGTACGAGCCACTATTTTCGCGTTACTGGCTAGCCGAAATTATTCGTAAAACAATTCCGCGTTACTCGAATTAATTCACCGGCGAATTAATCTCCGAGATCCACGAACGATAAAAGATATCTATTAATTATCATCGCATTTTCCCTCGCGGATCGAGTCTACGAGTTTCGTTTCGCTCGCGCGCGAATCAACCCTCGTTCGCTGTTACAAATATCGAAATTCGAAAATAGGCGAACAAATGATGAGAGAAAAAAGTGATTGAATCGGTGTTGCGCGGAAGTATCGAGTTCTCAGCGACAGCGGTGATTTATCCGGGGCAGATGGGCGTCTGTTATCGCAATGCACGAGTTTATTGGCGAGGAGCATTTCACAGTGGCGCCCGATATTCTCCGTGTGATTGCTCGCTGGGAACGAAGACGCGCGCCGCGACGCGATTAAAATTTCATGATCGCGCCGCCTCGAGCGTACCGGAAGTTAGCTTTCCATGGGAGGAGACCCGGGTATCACCGTACACCGTCGGCCATGTAAATTTTATCGCGACTAGCATCGGAGGCCCTCGATCAGCCCACGGTGAACAGGTTTCGAAATTGTAACGATAGAAATAAACGTTCGACGATCGAACGCGCACCTCTCTCGGATTATTGAATTTTTATGCGACTCGCTGAATGATTTATACCTGGATGGATTCGAACATTTTCTGACACGGCCTGGTTCTTAAACTCGAACGCTCGCTTTGACCTCTGCTTTCTTGCTGGTGAATATTTGTCGTGCCTTGCTTCTTTTATCGCGAATAATTGCGATATTATTTACGCGGTATCCTTGAATTCTGCCCCGTTGGGAAACTGCGATGGTAAAAGGGTATAGGTTAATCCGAGTTTCAGTCACGGGAAAGCTTGTTCGCTTCGAGTGTCCGTGAAACGTCAATTACACCGTGTAATCCTGTAAAAACTCGTACCGTTAAAATAAAGAAGGACGACAGTTGGAGGAGCCAAAGCCGGTTTTATCGTCCGCGTCCGGGAATTTTCATTACCCATAAATTCCCATTTGTAGGGATAACAAATGAGTTGCGTGAGCGTGTAAGTTTCGTCTCTGGTGGAAGCTTAATGGCGGCTGGGGTCGGACGCGTGTCCGCCGCGCCGTGCAAATGAATCGTCCGAGTGCAAGAATCTCTCGCGATCGCGTTTTTGAAGTTTCCGGGACGTGGAAGTTCCTTAATGCGTTTGAGAAACTTTGCCGAACTGTCATTCGCCGGTGGAAGGCAGTTCGCTGTACCGTTCACTTGGTTAAGTTTTAAGCTACTATCCGAACGCTCTTATCGTTACAAAAATCGCTCTTATTTAAATCCTGTTTTCCCTTATCACCGTTACCGCGTCTCTCTCGCTGTCATTAAACCATTATTGCATCGATCCTCGTCTTTCATTAGAAATTTTATCAATTTTATCAAATCTACGTACTGTGCGTATGGCAATGTGTCACGAAATGCAAGTAGAGTGGAAGGTATTATCTTTATTTCGCGATTTAATAGACGATACTTGTTAATATGACCCTCGATGGTTAACGAATGTGACACACTCGGTTGTGCAGGATATTCGAGTGTTAAAGTGAGAATAATTCCGTTCCGGTGCATTTCGAACCCGAAATCGGTAGGTTCCCTTTAATATAACCAAATACGCGGCGACAGAGGGTGCGATCCTCGTTTGCACGGGGCGTGCAAACACATAAACGTGGACACCGCGCGTGAACACGGTAGAAGTTGTCGACCGCAGCTCGCACGTTAGACAAGGCCACTCGCGACTGCGGTTTGACCGTTTGAAACTTTACGTACTCTGATCCAGAGGGTGAATCGAACCCTATCGGCCCGTGCTAAACGCCGGATCCTCTCTTTCCCCGAATGTAGCGAGTATTAGCGAATTGTGCGACGAGTAATTTGTCCAAATATTTGCCCGGCTGATACGGCAGTTTATTTGTTTCGATAAAATATAGATTTAAATCGGTCCGCGTATCGGAAAATGCGGAAAGCAGGGATGAAGCAGCGCGAGTGTCGAGGTAGAAATCACGGTCCTTGGTAAGCACGAGTTGGATTGTATTATGGACAGTAGCATAATCTCGGTATGCTATGTATATGTAATAAGCCGGACCGCAAGATGAGGTACGACACAGTCGCCTAGACCACATCATGGACTAGGAGGTAGTGACGTGGGTCACGTCACAAGGCACGCTACAGGGATGATACCACATTTTGAACTATAACTCGGTTGGTCTCGCCGCGATTGTCCCTACCGAGACTTCCATCGCGTCTACATCCGACGAACGTAACACGCAACCATCCCCAGAATCCACTTCCCACTTTGTCGACGCCCCGGTGGTGTATCAATTATTGTACCACCTGCAGCACGAAAGAATCGGGGGACTTTATTAGAGGCGACGAAACCGCGCCACGTGTCGAGATCCGTGCACGATAGCCGCGGATATCTCCTCACAAAGCGGGGTCAGCATCCACTCTAAAATAGAGTTACCCTTATCGCGAGGCATCGTCCTCACCCCCGGCCATCTGTTTAACCCGACGAGGCCAACGATCGAATCGAGGGCTCGCTTTCTCTGGCCCCCGTTGAGTAGTTCTGCCCTCGATCGTCCTCCGATTCCATTGGCGGACCCCTGTTCGAGGGTGGATCGAGCCCGTTCGAGGACGCGCAGGGGTGTCGAGATCGTTCGATTCGACCGCGGATTGCGCTCGAGGAAACGACCCGCGCCTAGCGTTCGAAAGAGGAGGAACCCTGTGGAATGCCACTGGAAGGTTGAAGAAGCAGGATCGAAGAGGGATCGAAGAGGGACGGGGCGAGCCGTCGAGTAAACAAAGGGGGAAATGGAGTAAATAAAAAGCGACCGACATGGGAGGAGGTCGAGATTCGGCGGGCGTGCTCGTGTGCACGTACACAGGTTCGTACATTTAACGGAGCAAACTGGCAAGAGCGTACGGCGGGGCCATACACTCCGACGCAGACATAAACTTCCACGGCGCACCCCTCCTTGGACTTCTTAGCAGAGGGGGTGGAAGGAGCTAAGGAAATGAAGAGCCGCGGAAAAGAGGGAAAGAGAGACGGTTGAGAACGATATAGCCTCCTCTGTATCCACGGAGTTCGTATAAGAGAGAGAGAGCGAATGGAAAGGGGGATGTTGATCGCGAGGAGGGTGGAAAAGGGACAGTTGCGGAAGAAGTAATTCGAGCCACAAGCTTTATAGTTTTGTTTATCTCCTCGCATACAATTACGCTGATGACGCGACGTAAACTTGGCTCGAACTCCTCTTTTTTTTTACTGAATTCACGACCTACCCTCCAACTCACACCACCCTTCGACACCCATCTTTCATACTTTGCTGAAGGGTTGGTTTCGTTGGAACGTTCGTAATCAAGTGCGACGATGAGATGATTCTGAAACGAGGCGTGGAGAAATACTCACGCTGTAAATTGCACGGAGTGATTTTTTAAGGGATGTTTCGCAAGGGTGTCCGTGGTGGAAAGCCTTTCTCGTCGAAGGTTTTCAATTCCACTTTGCTAATCACAGCAATCGTTCGAATAATGTAAGGAGTATATATATAATATATACATATTTTTTTTTTAATTCAGTGCTTGCATAGTCGTTGATATCGCTTTTGAAGATTTCGCGGGAAATATTTGGAACGCGGTAGTATCGATAGCGTTAAAATTAATGGCAGGGTTTTTGCACCCCCGATTCTCTTCAGGGATCGATCGGTCCAAGTATTTATGCTGACCTCACAAAGCGTTGGTTGAATTGCTCGCTGCGAATGTGTTCTCACGGTGTTCAGCACTTCCAGAGTTCGCTTTCAGACCCGGCAAGATGGGGAATCAAGAAAGCTTTACCTCGCTACCGACAACAAACTTCGCTGTTTTAACTAGTTTCACAAAGATCGGATACACAAAGAAGAATGGGAGAACGTGCTGGCAGAATGGGATACCATCCTTCCACGGAAACGAAATATTCCTTTATTTTGTCAACATTCGAGTGAAACTTACAAATTGAAAATTACAACCGCCAACTTTTCGCATCTGCGACCGCTTAAACTCATCCTGCACCCGGAAATTTGTATCTCGCGTCGCCTCGCTGTCGTTAACCTTCGCACTTTGGACATTTTTCAACGCCTCACTTCGAAATGTACTTTTCTCGGTAATTTTTAAAAAACCCAAAGCGTCGTCGACCCCGGATCGTAGTTTGATTCGAGGACTAATAAAACGGGGGTTGGAAGGGGTGAAATAACGAGGCGGCGGGAGCTTTCGAGCAACTTTTAACCGCGGAACTGTGGCACTCGGTCGGGATAGTTAGCCAGCACGGTTATCCCTCTAATGAATATCGTTTAATTCGCGACGTACACGCTGGTTGAGGAAATTGTATCCTGCGCCGCAAGATGAACGCGTCCGCGCGATTACGCCGCCTACCCCCTCGTGTACTTTCGAGTCGCGCGATTTTTATTCCCTCGCATCGTTCGAGGCAGAAGAAACGCTTGTCCAGCGAACTTTTTCCACGACTAAACATTCGCCGTTCTTGTTCGAGTTACGATGCAAAATTTTTCTATTAATCTTGGGTTGTGAGCGATCGAGAGATTGTTATAGCCAAATAGTAGTCTCGCTATTCTCCAAGCCAACGTTCCACGCAATTCGTCTCATTTTGAAATACGAATTTGAGCAGAAAAATTAACAATGCGTATAGAGAGATCGCGAAGAGTACCTTCCAGACGAAAAATCGACTGAAAGCCGGTTTAATCGATCGACTATGCCCAATAGAGGACCAGGAAAAGAGACCAGCGGACGTGTAATATCGCGGATCAATGTTTCGCGATGTAACCACAATGTAAAGCGTGACTGTGCGCGTAGACTGCTCGTGACTACCACGCCTAAGTTCGTGGCGATGAAGGGAGAAGGGGTTGCGACGTAGCGTTCCGCAGCAAGGTGATAGTCAGAATGGGTGCGGAAGAGTTGCCCTATGCGGGCTGAATTGTAAACCAGCCTGAACTTTCTGCCTTCTTTTCTGGTCGTTGCCCGAGGATGGGATGGAAGGTCGGTGGGTGAGGCTTCTTTCTTTAAATTACGTTTGACCACTCGTTTGGACACCCTCTTTGTTCTCCTCCTCCCTCCTCCACCCTCGTCCACCGTCCGCGCTCGTTTCAGCCTCGTTGCGAGCCAGTTCTTTCATTCCACACGGACGGAGGGAATTCGTTTGTTACCACCTTCACTCGCGTTCCCCGTTCTGGCCTCTGCTCTTGTTTCTCCCGGTTTCCTTTCGGCCACTTTATTGGGGATCCGTCCGCGCGAGGCGCAAGAGGGTTGACAAACGTCCGATTAACCCTGACGCGGGAATTCTATCGGCGATTAATCGAATCCTTTCGATACACCGAGGATCACTCGATCGTAGATCTCAACAGAAAGCAATTGTCACGTGAAAACGATTCTGCGCGTGAAATGAAAGCATCTCTTTGGCGTTACAACGAAGAGAACAGCTTTGGTTCGTTCGCGAATCCAGCGTCGCTTAATGATCGTCCGCATAAGCGATTTAGCCGCGCCATCGATATGCACCTCCTGGAACGCGTGCGTAATTTCGTTCGCAAGATCGGGCGTGTATCAACGTTCAATTAATATCACGGAAAGTGTTTCGTGCGGCGTGTAAGTCCGAGAACGGTAACGGGCATTCCTGGCTGCGGAGATACGGTCTGCACGGTTAGTTATAGACTTATTTGATATGCCCGTTGATAAAAGAAAGGCAGAACCGATAGAATCTACACCGTTATTTGCCCAGCCTTATCTGGTCGAAACACAGGGTGATAGAAGGCGGAGGAGAGGGCGGCGGTGGCGGCGAGAGACAGAGGGGGTGGGGAAAACTAGCGGCTCCGGTGGACTGTAATTTCGGGACGGCTTGGCCGATCGATATCGTGTTTAATCGGTATCAGGCTCACGTGCTCTCCACTTGTATCACGGGGGATATTTACTTAAATTATCGAAGCCGCCGGCTTTTAATTCGCCCGAGGGACGGCCGACCAACGGTTCCTCTTCTTTTTTCCACCCCCCGGCGACGACCCTCCGCGACTTTCGATTCAATTTTCCCGTTGCTTCAAGCACGCCGTTGGCCACGTGTTCACTTTCCCTCGCGCTGAATTAATTCTCGTCGAACATGGCCACGATTTCGATCGGTCGAGCGAGCGAGCTCTTTGCTCCCAATCCGTTGGCAATTTTGTTCCGCCGCTCCTCCGTTTTGGTTCGTTTGCCGATTTCAAACGCGAGCGAGTCCCGTCGTCGAATTTCTCGCCGTTGTTGCGTTTCGTGAATACAGAAACAACCGTGGCGCGACTGGCTAATACCGTTAAATAAGAGACTGGTAATGTTTTCTACTTTTTGCGTGTCGTGGGTGGTGGAACATGTTTGATTAAATTCCCGAAAGTGGCACCGTCATCGACAAGCCATAGCCACCCCTTCGATCTCCCATTGGCACCCGTTGCCTCGCGAATTATTAAACGGTAAACCATCAACGTTCTCCCACGTATCTTGCGATTCTCTTCTGCCCCAATAATCCGACACGCGCGAGTTTCACGCCCGCCATGAATTATTGAATGCTCGACAGAAAATTATTCCTACTATCTTGAGGGTGATTCGCTAATGCGCGTGCAGGGTAGACGCGTGTATAAAAAGGGTGGGAGGGGGCGAGCGTGAAGGAGGTCCCCATCGACATCGAGGGAGAATCGGGATAATGGGAAACGGCTGAGACGCGGACGATTTCCATCGATTGCTCGCGTAACAATCCTGACAATTTGCCGGACGAAAAAGGGCGCAGACACGGTGATTGCGTAAGTGCACTCGTCGCTGTGTACACTTTCGATTTCTGGAGGAACGGTAGCCCATCGAGGGAGGGTTGAAATGCGCTTTTGTTGGACGCGACAGTCGTTCGGTGATTTTAAGTGAAAAGGACGTCTGAAGGGATTCGTGGATGGGGTCGTGGAGGTTTTTTGCCCAGCCGATTACAGCTCGGAACTCCTCTATTCAAGATGAGATTGAATGGTCGCGAATGAATTTCGTATAGTTGTACTCGGTACAGTTTGTACTTTAAATAGTAACGTTTCACCCTGTTTCGAAATCCTCCCCCTCTGAAACGAGCGAGACGCAGCAAGGTGGGACCCAACTAGTAAGTTTAATTCGCAGCCGTGGCTCGGCTAAGATAAAGTCTAGATTAAGAAAACCCGCCGGATATTGCGACGGTGATATACGAGTCGCTCGGCTAGAAATTATTTTCATTTTTTCGCTACGGCGCAGCTGCGCTTTCCCGCCACCCCCTGTTTGCACCGCGACCCAGCAGCACCGCGTTTTGGCTCCATTGCCTTTTATTCCTCCATTCTGGTATCGATAAACGCGACACGAAAATTGACACATTACCGTCGAAGACAATGGCCAGCGATTTTTACGCTTCGCTCACAGCTGATCGACGACCACGCTTCGTTTGGCAAATTTTCACTCACGCTGGACTTTTGAGACAACGTGTGCTTGTTTAAGGTAGAAGAAAACGTCGCGTGTAAGGAGAAATCGTATTACGAAGGGTAGGGTAAGGGGTGAAATTTTTAGGTCGAGTTCAAGGCGAATCCCTTTCGGTCTCGGCTTGATTTTCTCGTTCCAACGGACCCTCGTTTCGACTGGCCAGCTATTACGACCTGGCTATCATAATTAAACAACAGACAGTCGCCGGGGAAATGAATAAACGCGCGGAAAACCGGCTGGCGTAAAGCATGCGCTGGAAATATTTAAATCGACCCGACAAATGGGACTCGATGCGTGCTCGTTGAAAAACGATGAGCTGGAATGTTGAGCCGGTTTAAAGAGCCGAGTACGAGCGATTTAAAAATTGCAGCACCGATGACTCTTTTCATACGATTGGTATTTCGCGTTCGCGGATGGGCGCGATGGGTGTCGCGGCTTGATGACTGATGGAGGACGTTATTCTCTGTAATTTAGCAGCGACTCGAATTCGGCCCGATTCTATTATTTCTAACAATGCCGGGAAAATAGCATTTCGAAATGCGATTTCCCGTCATTGTCGGCATTCACTATCCGTATTATATTTCTTTCGCGATCTCGCAATAATAAACGAACGCTTTACGGTAATTCGCAAATCGATATCGATAACTTTCCGTCGCGCCCCCGCGAATCCCGCTCGCAAATTACATCCCCCGTCCGCCATCGAGCGTGTCACGGACTTAACAGCCGCTGGAAAATAGACTGACACACGTTTTCTAAAATCATGGAAACGTCGAGCGCGCGACAACTTTGAGTTACGTAAGCAATATCTGGCACCATCCGTGCGTAAAAATCCGTGTTTTACGACTCGACTGGCTGCAACGCCTGTTGTAACGGCGGGGGAAAAAATAGGGGTTGAAAGGTAACGAGAGCCGGGAGCGTGTTCTCGAACGCGAATTTCTTCGGCAAACACTCGACCCCGTTGGAATGGAAGGTTCCACCGTAATTACTGCCGACTGATACGTTATTATCATTACCGATATTGATGAAACAGGTTGTAGCAAAGCTGCTTGAGCGATTCCGTGGTTAAAACGTGGAAAAGTCACGCGATGGGAGCCGAGTCGAATCGAAACCTCTGGTTTCAGCCCATCGATGCGTCGGTTCGCGTGTTTTCGTCCCTCGAAATTCTGGCTCGATCGCGGAATTTCAAGTACCGTAATAATTAATCGATCTCGCGAAAATTGCGGTAATTAAATGGAACTTTTCAACGGGGTCCCGATTCTTTTGAAAATTCTTCGATCCTTACCGATTTGGTAACGATAATACAAAATCGACTGCTAATCGGTTCTAATTTGCCACTCGAACGAAGTCACTATCGTGAGAACGTGACTGTCCCCTCGCGAGGTGTCGAAGAAAGGCTGGAAACCGGGTCAACAGCGTCGTTCCACGCAGTCGTCGAACAGTCGTCCCACCCCGGTGGCACTCTTAAACATTCCAACCTGGAACGCGACAACAGGTGTGACACTTTCGCAATTACCCTCTTATCGCGGTTAAATGAATAATACTCGAATTACAATGCCAAGCGGTGGGAACACCGCCATTAAAACAGCCGGTGGCAACTGCGCGAGACTCCTGCTGGCAACTCTCGCATGGAGAAAATGGCACAAACCGCATTCAGTTTCTGCGCGTATCGATATTCTACCATTGGCGTATTTGTACGATAAAATAGAAGAGGAACGAATAAGTGATATCGCGTAGAAAGGTGTAACGGAATGAACGAGGTAACGAAAACATGGCGGCGAAGGGGTAGGCGAGGAGCGAGCCTCCGTTTAATCCGACGATAATTTCGCCATTAAAGTTAACAACGTCTCCGGCTCCCAGGTAGTTACGCGCCTCTCCGCTCGGCTGGTTGTCGTTGAATATAGAGATTTCGGTTAACCATAATTATGGCCGCTCGGGGTGAGCCTCGGTCGCGATGACGAACCCTCTCAGCCCTGGAAATTATTAATTCCCCACTTGGATCCGCGTCAACTCCACCCCTCGATGTTTACTTTCGTTGAGATTCGAGTGAACTGGACACGAAATGAAGCAGCAGCTTATTATATTATAAAAAATAGAATTTTCTGTCAAAGTCGTCCCAGCTTCATTCAATATCCTCGCAGCGATAATGGATGACCCGCTCGGTCAGGCTACGCGATTAATCCGCTTTTCAGGCGGAGGAAGTAAATCTCGTTCGAGTAGCTTTTAAATGTGCTTGCGTTTCCTTTCGACGGAGCTGATTCGCCGCTGGATTCAGTCGTCGAGAATTGGACGATGAATTATTAAAGGTTAAAGATCGCCTTCGAGATCGCGTTACTCTTGGTAGGAGGGTGTATGATTTTTTTAAAGAATGGTCTCCGCGTAATTTAGAGGGGAGCAGAGTGGACGGTGTTGAGAATGGATTAGAGGACGGTTACTTAAGTAGAGAGAGAGAGAGAGAGAGAGAGAGAGAGAGAGAGAGAGAGAGAAAGAGAGAGAGAGACTGGATACTAAATTCATTTCTATGGTATAATACACTTCGAATTCCCCGGGGTACTGTCTCAGACCACTTACCGTGAAAGTTCACGGTATTGCAATATTGCGTGGACTAAGCGTTCGCGATAGTTAGTAAGAAGTCAATTCAATTTCGGCTCGATCTAATATTAATACGACCACCCGGAAACACTCCTCGAGGAGCTATCGAGAATTGTGCGTTGCGTGAAAGAACGGCTACAAAACTGAAGCGAAACAGAATTTCCCCGTTCGAATTGCTTTATCCGTGACATCGCGAGGGTGTTTGGACTGGTCGTCCAATACCCTATTCTTCTCTGGCGAAGCAAACGGACCGCCACCGCGGCCAAAACAAATAATAACCGTCATCGTGGACGGAAAAAAGGAGGACTATATCGCGGATTAAGGGGGTCGCGGCACGGAACGATCGACGTGGCACACACGTCGAGATAGGACACGGGACAGAGAGCACCGTAGGAGATTGACAATGGCCAGAGGGGTGGGAGAGCGGAGATCAGGACTGGTCGAGAAAGTTTTCCAATTTGAAGCAATTAGTTTACCCGCGCGAGGGGGGGGGGGGGCTTGGACGGCATGCATCCAGATAATCGAATATGGGTCACCGTCGAAAGTGGAATGGGTCGCGCTCCGGTCAGACACGTAGCGTCCGAGGACCGGTGGACGCGAAGCGTGCGGAGCCGGAAGTTGAGGGAACGCCGGACGAGGCGAGGCGAAGCTAGAGGGAGACGGCGAGACGAGTTTGACGGGAACACGTGGACGAGGGTCGACCAGAAACCTCGCCTCGATGCAATAATTGTTCAACGGAGGATCCCCAACTATTCGATACGCTTAGGGCATTAAAACGCTCGTCGCGGATGGGACGGATAATTTGCATGTAGAAAAACGACGAGACCGGCTCTCGATGCCTCCGCCGGCTGTTTCGAGGCGGGAAAAGTAATGAATATGGAAGGAGGACGTGGTAATGCGGAAGATAGAGTGTCCCTCGTGAAATGAGAATTCAATTATGAGGAGATCCCACGCTTTCGAGGGTGTACCGGTGTTACCTGAATTTTAAGCGATCCAACGATCGCCGTTTGCTATCGGATCTCCCTTTAAGTTTCCAGGTCTCATCGAGATCTTTACGCGATCTGCTTAAGAGAGAAGTTGGGCCTGTTTTAATCGAGTACGACGATGAGTCTCGTGGCGAGAAATAAACGATCTCGCGTGTTGTATTTCGAGATCGAGGCTTTTAAAACAGCGTGGAATATTAAAAGTGTTTTCAGTTGTTCGTTTTTTCACGAGTCTGCTCTCGTTGAATTCAACTTGAAATCGTTTTTAAAAATAGAACCACTCGTTTCTTCGTCTCGATTGCGGTTAATCCAATTCAGGTTATTGTTTTCTTTTTTTTTTTTATTTTGTTGCCCCTGCAGTGTTTCAATTTCGATCCGGAACCACCACCCCCCCCCCCCCCTGGCGATCGATTGATCGATCATTTCTGAGCGGCGGAAAGTTCGGTTGATCGATGCTCCTCGGGCCATGATGGAGCTCGAAAGTTTCCGCCAGCGTATCAGAAGTTTCTAAAGATATGCAGGCCAAGAAACTGATAAATACCGAGCGTTAATTCACTTCGCCACGTTAGAAAATGGTTCCGGTTCGCGCTCGAGGTAAATCCACTCGTGTACATCTTGCACTTTCCGTACTCTTACTGTATCCTAAATTGCGTCCTGAATTTCCGTTGCTTGTATGCTTTCATCTTCAAGCATTGATTGCACCACATGCGGTATTCAAAATTGATCGTAATATGTTTCATTGTTTCGCAGAGACCAAGGCCAGTTGGGACGAATGGTGGACCTACGATGGAATTTCGGGTAAGTTCAAGTCTTGATTTTTATAAGAATATAACAAATATTTCTAGCAATTTTCTAATTCGTTGGACATACTAATCGTCCACGGAATTTTGATGCTAACCGTAGACTGCATAGAAAGAGAAATTAATGTTCATTGATGCTCGAGGATTTCACGATCGATCGCGTCAATTCGAAACAACGAGCGTCGAAAACAGTCACTCTCCTCTCTCCTAGCAGGATTTCGTATCGTAAAATTTCGTCCTCTAATTAATCCCGCGTAAAAATAGATCACGTCTTATGATCAATTCTCATAATTCCGCGATTTAAGAGATCCAGGGACAGGAAGGTAATCCCGATCGGTTTCCGCGACGCAGGGCGGCGCGCTGGAGGCGCGCGTTGCGGAGGGCCTCTAATTTTCTTAATTTTAAGTTACGAGGCAATCGAGTGGCTCGTGGCGCCGGCACGAATTTTTTAATCTCGCCGGGACCGTGGAGTTTTTATTAAAAATAAGGCGGCCACCCGATATGGGGTCGCCCTCTGCACCGGTAGCCCTGAGTTTAGTGTTGTTCCGCCATGCGAGCCAGCTGCCACAAGAGAAACAGTGCCGTATACCCCGGTTTAAGGGGGGCCGTACGTATAAACCTCGGCGCCCTTCCATTTTCCACAAAAATTTTCGTTTCGCTTCTCGCTCCAATTCGTTCTTATCGCGCGAACTTCCCCCACAGCTACGTTCGTCTCGTCGTACAGATACGTATTTAAGGGCCTCTTGCGAAAACGCGGTCGAAGTAGGGCGAAGTCCTGGACAAAATCGGGCCTGGTTTATGTTAGCCTGTTTTCTTCTTTTTTTTTCGAACAGTGTATATTGAACGGCGGAGAGCCCACGATCTAGAGGATTTATGTTTCAATTGGAATCTCTTAAACTTAACTTCTCTTCTTGAGCACCTTCGAAACAGGCGAACCCTTCGCACCAGAATAAAGAAGGGTGAAGTTACGAAGGAATACTCCATCGCGTAAAAACCAGAATCTATACGCGACCCCCGTGTTCGATCGTTGTCGAAACTCACCCTCGCGGACGAGGTACAGGTTGGGTTGGGTGTCCTCGTGGGCTGTGTGACTTATTACCGCCATCGATAGAGTTCAGGAGTAGAGTTTTAGGGCGCACCGAGGTCTCATATCGCGGACAGATGGCTGGCCCGTTTTTACAAGCAATATAACGGACTGCCTTCGTAGATATATATCTGTACCATCGCGCGCTCCTCTATCTATACGTATCCTCTCTGCATATCCTTGATTTAGTCTCGACTCTGGCTCCCGGAGAAAAATATCGCCTCAGACTTCGTTTCGTTCCACTCTCGAGCCAGCCGCGTGCACCTATACGCGATGCCAACGTAAATGCAACATTGGACAGGCTCAGAGTAACAGAGACTGGCGTGTTATATCATTTTTCTCTCTAATTTACTCGCCTGGGTAAATAACACGAGCGATGAATTTAGAGACGAGGGGTTGCTGACGGGGATGCAGCTGATTCGAAATTAACCGCGGCACAGCGACGAGTTAACGCGTCGTTCTTTCCTTGTTTGTCGATAAAAGTTTGACTTATTCGATTTACGTGGTAAGTCAAGGTGGGACAGTGGATCGATATCGATCACGGAAATATTAATTTAATATCGCGAAAACCGGTTGTAGATTGCCCCATCCTCGTTTCGATTTGGTTTTTTCGAGGTAATCCAACGCTAATTGGCGATACAAAATTGCTACTAATTAGCAAGTCGAACTCGAGGCGAAAGTTCGCGATAAAAGGCGGTTAATGAATCCTTCCGTAACCCTCGAGCCCTCTCCCCAACAGGAATAATTACCGATCTCTGATTCGGTAAATTTGTCAACCGTTAACAGCACCTGCAGCGACAAAATGAAACCGTGGTAGATCCTTAATCCCATTCGCGAGCCTCTTCACGCGACCGTTTCAACAAACCCTTTCGAGTAACCTACTTATTAAAAATTATCACGGCCTGGGATGATCCGCGGATATAAAAAGAGAGGGGGGAAAAAAAAGAACAGCGAACATAAAAACGAGTGAATAGTGAAGGGTATTACAGGGCGCGCGCGACTCGAGCGGATATTCCGTGGTAACGCGAGGACGGAATGAAAGACGAAGCCGTCGGTGATATTCGACGCGGAATTCGCGGGGAATGAAAAATCTTCAATGCCAACGAACGTCTCCCCGCGGTCGGGATTAAGTCTGGACCCGTGGCTCTCGTGTTCCGCGTTTCTACGCAACTGGTAACCGTCCCCGTTCCAGCCGCGACGACTCAAGAGCACTTTTCCATCCCGCGGAAGTACAATTCCAAAGTGAAAATGAAATTTCTGCCACGAGACGGAGGCCGGTTTCCTTCGCCCCGTGACGTATGCGCGACGAGGACTTGAACGATACACTCGTTGAAATGCAACGCGAGAATATCCGCGTCTAGTTTCGCTCGAGAGCGCAATGGTAGCCTGGTATCTACGTACGAGGTCGTGGATTAAAGCGGCAAGTAGCGAGAACGATCGATGCGAAGGCACTCTCGTTCGTATCGTCGAATAATTTCATTGAAATCGAGCGTTGACGAAAGGCGTTTAGCCGCTCGTTTAAATCGTGGAAAATGTTTCGATGGATGGATTCCAGCGTGTAAAACAATAGAACCGTCCACGTCCGAAGTAGGGCTGGGAATCAAGAACGCTGTCAGTCACTTTGCGCGATAGGCTTCGAGAATATGTCGCGTTTCGCGTTGCACCCTGTGCATGGCAATTGATGAAAGAGGTCGAGGGGACAGTGGGTCGAGAAGTGAAAAGCCTCCGCGTGAAACAGACACGAATATCCATTCTTCTCGTTTGTTTCGTTCACGTTTGGTCCAAGGTTGCCCCCATTGTCCCTGAATTCACTGTCATTTCGAATCAGCGCTGGAGTTCACTGGAGGGTCGCGCAAGGCTAACAAAGCTACCCTTTGACTCCGTCGCGAAGACGTGCGTCCGACAATGCGCCTGAGAGAGCAATCCGACGCAAAGGGTCGTCACAGGGTTGAATCCCTTTCATCGACTTTCCCCTCGACGCGTGCCACGGCCAAGCTAATAGTTCCGTTCCGAGACGCGCGAATTAATTGGGTATCGATGGTCCCCGACGAATCGTTGCGTTGTTAAAAAAAATAAAGAAGAAAGGATAAACACGCGTACGAATGGCAATGTTTTTGGCTGTAATCGACGACAGATGTCGAGAGCGCGGGGCAAGAAAAAGGAGATTCCGTGGTCGTTGGAAATATCGAGTAATAAATTTGTCCCGGTGCTCATCGTTAATGCCAGAAACGGCGATAAATATTCCGGGCGAGCAGAAGAAAAGCTGGGGAAGAGGAAACAGAAAAAAAAAAGGAGGAATCTGTTCATTTAATCAAACGGACAATACGCGGGGATCGCGGAGTAATTAAAAATAACTGGACATAAATAACGGCGTAATACCTCGTAATTTCTGCCCCGCTCCACCTGTTCCAATATTGTCGCGATGTAATTCACCGGCGCGTCATACGTTCCGTTCGACGATCCCATCGTTTTTATTCGGCGTCGACGACGTCGTGATTAACGCGGCCGCATTCGACGCGCGGTCCGCGGAACAACTCCTCCGCTTTACCGTCCCTTCCCGTCCCAGAAAATGGGATAAGACCGGGGCCGGGGAAGGAAGAAACTCCCGGAGCGGAATAAGATTCTCTCGTCACAATGGGAGTGCAAACATTTGGTTCGTGTCAGTACCCTCATTCACTGTAAATGAATTCCTTCTTTTTGTTCCCGTCCCCGTCCTCCCCCTCACCCCACCCCCTTTGTTTGTTTCCTCTTCGTTTTTATTTCAGATATTCCAAAGTTACGGAACGCACCTGGAGTTCGAAGGAGGGGCCCCTGGAACTTATTAAGCGAGCTCTTTATGAAACTGGCTTTGTTACCGTGGAAACAGGGACGCGTTGAAAGGGGTTGCGCTGCGGTGTAGTTTATTTCGTAAATGAATGTTAAATTTTTTATAAATGAAAGGATAACAATCGAGGCCGGGTTGAGGTTTCCGTTGTCCGACGGAACGAGTAAATGTGCGTTGGCCTGGATTCGACGCAAAGATCGCCAGGGCTACGCGGCTCGATGCCGTCTGACAGCCGCCATCTTGTTGCTCGCGGATTAATAGATACAGATCGTGCGCGCGGTGTCGCGTTAAGTTCCGCTCGGTTCGATCGTGATCGAAATTTCTTCAAATTTGTTAACAGATCTTCCAGTTAATAAATAATAGCGTATCGTATAACAATGAAAAGTAGATTTTTCTTGATGCTCCTTGATCCTATTGTGAAATCCATGAAAGGTCCTTGAATGGGGTTTTTATCTATCGATATGAAGTAAAGGACCCTATTCAAAAACCATATGTTTTTGACCCCAACCAATTTTGTTTAAGCTTTGTATATTTGTAGATCTATATGTATCTCATCAATTGCCAGAGTCTGTATCTGTCCAGCCTTTTAATAAGGGGGGGTAGAGGGGGTCAAAGTACGCATTTGGCGAAATCTTTCGGAGGCTATAACTTTTGACTGATAAAAGATATCGCATTGAATTTTACGTCAAAAATCACAAAAAAATTAAACTTTCGAATGCTATATAATTTTTTTGTGATTTTTGACGTAAAATTCAATGCGATATCTTTTATCAGTCAAACGTTATAGCCTCCGAAAGATTTCACCAAATGCGTTAGAGACTCTGGCAATTGATTAGACACATATAGATCTACAAATATGCAAAGTTTAAACAAAATCGGTTGGGGGCGAAAACATATGGTTTTTGAATAGGGTCCTTTGTTAGGTAATCACATTTTACACAAGTTATCGAGGTATTCAAAGTTTTACCGTGCTTTCTATAAATGTTGGATCGATTTCCTGGAGAGAACGCGAGGAATCCGAAGCACAGGAATAAGTGAACAGTACGAGGTATGTTTAGTTCCGGTGAGCGCAAAGAGCAAGAATTTCCCTTTGACGTTAACATTTCAATGACATTTGACAGCGGTCGTGACAACGTCTATCCCTCTCCCGCGACCACAGCGGTATGAATGTTTGATGGCGTGCGCTCCATCTCAATGGCGACGTTAGACCTTTTGTCTGAACCGTTCCTGGATAATCTTCTTCAGGATGTCGAAGGGCAATCGCGTCAGAAACAAATATAGAATTTTCCCTCTCAGATTTTTCCCGTTCATTTATCACACTCACCATGTTACGCTCGACGTTTATTTCGTATTTAAAAAGCGTGTTGTGCAATAAAAGTTTATTAAAAAAAAGAAGAACCGTGTTCAGTTAAATCTCGCAGGAACGAGAATCGCGCGGGGTCCTTGTCGACACTTTCAGTTCTGTCCAACAAAACTTGAAACCGTTGTTCATCGACTCGCTTCAAATAAAACGAGACGAACGGTCGTTGAATATGCTCCAACGAAATTGTTTTTTTTTTTTCTCCTTTTTTTTGTCGCCCGTCGAGCACGGCACGCGCTTTACAATCCGCGTAAACATCGAGACCTGAACAGAGCCGATCGCAGTTCCTTTCCGGGCAGCCTCGTAGTATTTCCAGCGGCGGGATGCAACAAGAGTTGCGAAAAGCGAGGAATGTAGGGCGAGTCCATGAATAATAGAAGCGAATGAATATTCGAGCAGTCCTGGAATATTCGTAGCCGGGCTGCATGAAATAAGGTGAACGCTTACGACTGATCCCCGAGAATCCGAACGGAACGGTGTTTCTAATTCGATTCGCGGGAAGGTCCGGTTCTTTCGGCCAGGGATTCGCCAAGCGGATGGAGGCTACGCGCCTTTTGCGCGAAAACCCACCAAAGAGAAATCCCACGACGGAAATCTCGCGACAGAAATTCGTGTGCTTCTCCTGCGTCTAAACAAATGAATCGACAGGCAAGCCGTCAATGCGGAGTGATTTGAAACTATCAATTCGTCAACAGTTGGAGTTTCTTCGGACGTTTATCGAGTATTGCCTTCGGGGATGACGTGCGCGAGTAGAATTTTCAATTTCGACGGTGATACAAAACACAGTTATTAATTAAATGTCATCACCGTTCGTCCAGAGCATCCCCGCCAGGATTGGCGCAGCTCATTAATTTTCACGCGTGGAAACTGGAGGACCGCGTAATGCGCGCGGTAACAGTGTGTAATATTCGCGAGGCGGTATAGACGGTGTCCAAGGGGGTCGAGGTAGAAAAGGGGCGAGGACTTCCGGGCGGCGGGTGGAAAGAAGGCCGTTGCGCGACCCTCTGGGACCCTCCGCGTGCTCTTTCGTACATATTTTCCGGGTGGAAATGGCGGCAGTCGGCTCGCGTCGAGAGGCCGGAATTAAAGAACCGGAATAAACATGCAAATGCCCAGGCCACTTTCCATCTTTATCTCACTATAGCTGGTGAACGCGAGCGTGCTGACTTAAGACTCGACGATTCTCGCCGGACGGAGAAAATTCGAACAAAGCCAGGCGACAGTCGGATCAACGGGGATCTTTTTCTTTCTTTTCCTTTTTCTTTTTTAAGTACACACCGATCCTGACGGCGTTCTCAAGTAGATATCGCGAAAATAGGTGTAATAACGATGCCTGGGAAGCGGATTAAAAGCGTATTATTCGAGGATCCCCCGTTTTAGCTTGTGTATTGAGATGATGGAATTTTAAAGTACCGCTGGCTGTGCGGCTGTTTACCAGGTAGTTTCCAATAACTAGTCGGTTTGGGTTTTGCTGAAGTGGATGGATATTGTTTTCAACACTGTACGGCCGCTGCTTACGATTTTCGAGATGAGAACAAGACGACAATGCATCAAATACGAATGTGAAAAGTGACTAACGTATTTCGCGATCTAAGAAGAGGAATCGTTTCGATGGTACCGTCGATCCATGCAAAAATGTTGCCGTTCAACTATTTAATTAGGAGAAAATAATATTTGCCCGGAATTCGTTAAATCTGCATGAAAAGGGTTACACTTGGAGTAGTTGATTAAAAAGAAACAGCATTCACATCGAACCGCAGAGGTTATCTTCAAATATCCGCGGACCGCATTGCAAGGTTTAGTCGGAATAATCTGCAAAAATTCTCCAACAAATACAATCGAACGTATCTAACGAGAATCACTCATCTCTCTCTCTCTCTCTCAAACTGATACTTCGTTACAATTGGAAACTTTGCAAATTCCCAGTTCAAACACCGGGGAACGATCAGAGAACGATATACCGCGCCTCGCTTCGTTTTATTATTATTTTTCTTTCCCTTTTCCTGGCTATCCTTTCGTTTTTTTTTTTTTCTTTTTTCGCTCGATTCGTCGCGGCGCGCCGAGGAATCGTTTCATCGGGCTCTGATCCCCGTGAAACGAAACGGGGTGTAACGAGAATACGCGGAAAGGCGTTTTCCGGTGGCCGGGCGCGGTTCCCGCGGTTATTTCGGCGGGTCCGCGAAATTACACGGGAAAATATTTCGGCCGTCGAACCGGAAATCGCAAGAACGCGGCCGCCAGCGGAAGGGCCGCGCGGGATGCCGGGCCGCGCGAAGATTAAATGAAATTATTTAAATGCCGTAATTTAACATCCCGGGTACGGCCGGACCGGCCGCTCCGCAGGTGTTGAACATGCATGTATGCATAGAATACGTTTCCGGAAAACCAACTCTCCCGGTGCTGGTTCATCCAGCAAGCCTGGCTGGATTGCGTGCATACATTACCACCGCTCGAGAGGGCAAATATGCGCCGCGGTGATTTCGAACCGGCGGGAAAACGGCTTTTCTAATTTTCCATCGCGAACGCGTTCTCCCCAAGATTTTTACTTCGCAGTTGCGTGCGTTTCTTTGCACGCTGCTTGTTCAGGACCTCGTACGCGAACTGACGTAGCCGCGTGCCCTCTGTTTCTTTTCTACCCTCAAGTTCGAGAGATCGAACGCAGTTACACGGGGTGAGAATAGTTAATAAGAGAGGCGCGACAAAGCGGTTCCTTGGCCGATTTCCGTATCGTTCGTGACCAAGCGCCGTTCGCTCGTCGTTTCTACAAAAGTTTGGCGGACGATTCGAGGTCGAAGAATTCAATATAGCGGGGGTGGTTGGGCGTGGAAGTTGGCGCGATCAATTCGAGGATTAATCGCCCGGCGAGCTCTATTTTTCATCGGAACTCGGACGAGCTGTATTCCACCTCTGTTCTCTTTCCTTTCTTCCGCGAAGTTCGCCGCGCGTTTCTTAGCATCGCTCTATTAATTAATAATTCACGGCCCATTTTGGCCGTATCCAGGCGCCCCAACCCCCGCGATCGATATCTTCTTCCTCAACTTCTGACGTTGCCGCTGTAAATTTTCTTTTACGACTCCCACCGTTTCCGGGAGACGTGTATCCCTGGTTCGTTCAATCGCGAGGGTGAGAGAGAGAGAGAGAGAGAGAGAGAGAGAGAGAAGAGAGAGCTAAAACGCTGAGGAATCGTGCGAGTTCACTTTTTAATCCTCGCGCCACTACTCCTTCCGCTATTTATTTTAAAAAAAGTTACACCGCGTTAAATAAAATAAATGTTTAATCTCGAATCTTTTTTTCGGAGACAGTAGAGAAAGAGGGGAATTTATGGTTGGGGACGACGTCTGCCCTCGCCTGGAACTTTTCCTATTTAATTGAACACGAAATGGTAGGGGACCCCTCTGGACTGCAGTAATTTAATTCACGGTGAACGTAAACTTGGTTGATTCGTTCGACAGGCGCGAAGTTGTACAATAGCTGCCGATGTTTTCGTATTTAGTGGCGTGGAGGGGGGTTGATAAGCGGAAGGGTGGACGTTTCGACCGTTCCGTAAGGACGAACGGATTTTCTATCCAATTCCTTCGTAAGAAGATGAAACGCGTTACCAGTTAGACGATATTATTATTTAGCTCGAAACGAAGGGATTGAACGCCGGTCGAGTTTCGTATCGGACGGATACCGGCACCTATCGGGAAATTAATACCCGGCACCAACTCTGGCCGAGGTTCCGAGAGCAGCTCGAAAACGAAATTCGAGGAAACCGCAGAAATTTCAGGAGGACGGGGTGGCGCGGCGCGGTGGGCAGACTGCTTATATTCAAATTGAACTCGTTCGCGTGGCCGTGTCGGTGGCCGTATGATGCGTGTACCAGCCTATTCAGCCGGAGCTGGCTGAATGCATTAACCGGCTACAGGAGCAATTACCTTAGTTAATTAACGAATTTACAACTGCGACAGCGCCGGTGCGTAAATCGGTCTGTTCTAGCGCGAGTCCACAGCGCACCGTCGCGAATTGCGAATCGGCCGATATCGTTATCGCGTGCACCGCGTGTAAGCTCCAAAACCAACCCCCACCCCCGTATCACCCCTATGTTTACGTACAGCTTTTCGAATTGCTCGTAATTCCGGCTGTTACTCTTAATTGCCTTTCTACAGCGTTTCATTCGTTCCTATCAATTTTTGCTCTGCTCCTCTTCTTTCCTTTTACCCACAGAAGACACGCGTACCAGCGACCTGTTCCAATTTCCATCGACGTACCGTTTCAATTGACTAAGAATCCTTCTATTAATTAACCTCGTTCTATTCTCGCAACAGCAAGTCGCCTACTAAAATATGTCGGACAGAAGTGGATACTGTTTCTATAAAACGGTACCCATCACTCTATCGATTTTCTCCTGACGAACAAAGGGAACATCCGCGCGGGCGTCCCGATCGCGTACAACCTGGAAAATCAGCCGTTCAATGATATCGTCATTTGGGCTGCCGGGGGTGGGATACCCGAGGCAGACTCGAACGCGTCCGATGAAACGACGTTGATTAATTGGACCACGGTAATTAATTCGACGCTCGACAGGCTAAATGGCGGGAAGACTTGAGACGTAATCCAGCGTGCGCGCCGCGCATGGCGCACCCCCTGGCCCACCCTTACCGCCGAGTATATTTCATTTCGCGCGCCACTCGAGTTACCTGTCCCCGATAATCTCGAATTTAACTATCGCGAGACAATAGCCGAGGGGTGATCCCAGAACGGAGTCTGCTTCCGGGTTCGAGCAACCGTGAAAGTTTTATTAGAGTCTTCCAGAAATTTTTCTAGACTACGGCCTGCTATATAGTCGAGGACGAATGGGATTTTCCGTTCTGTTCCCAAACTTCTACCCGCCCCTCCACCTTCCCTATGGCGGTAGACGAGGGCTGATCGTCGATCGTTCGACTTGTCCCTCGTTACTTGCGAACTTGCGCCGTGCGTTCTATCCCCTTTTGACCCGCACCCCCAGTCGAACCCAACGGTCCATCGAACGATAAAATTGTTCGCGATAGCGTCGCTATTCTCAGTTCTATAAATGTATTAAAGTAACGCGTGAAATGGTTAATTACGCGGAAGTTCGATTAGATCCGATAACGAGGGAGGCTTTAACCGATTCGCTCGACTTCGAGACGATTTATTAGATTCGTAGGAATAATGGAACGAAGGGACGGTGGAGGATGGGGACGAAAGTTGGTACAGACGTAGCTTTTAAACGAGGAAACAAACAGATCGAAGCGTAAACGGATCGCTGGGGGTGAGAGGGGTGGCTCGAAGCTTTCTCCGGGACATTTTTCCCTTAAAATGGAGTTTTGTTCCGCGGACACGTTCTAAGAGGTCCGCGACAAGTTTCGCGGAAACTTTCGCCGAGATCGGAGCAGCGTGAAGTTTAAAATTATTTCGAATGTTATCCGAACCGTGATGGGCTCGGAAGCTCGAAAGTCTCCCGAGTGCTGCAAATCTTGAAAGCTTTGAATGTGTTACCGAAACTTTCGTGGCTTTTGACGGTCTCAAAAATTCCCCGGGACCAGACGATCTTCAAACTTCCGGCCCGTCTTCGTTCCGTGCCGGAAAACGTACCAAAGACACCATAATCGTTCCCGATACACGTCTCGTCGTTTTATCGATTTTCCCAATTACCCTCTTCAAGCTCGATTAAATCGATAAAGAACTACATTTTAACTCGAGCGAATAAATACTCTCGAGTAAGAATAATCCGCGACCTGGTAGCTCTGACATTTTTAACATTACTATAACACCGTCGATCTGTTCGCGCGAGAGGCAGCCTTTACGCAAAAACCAGCCCGCGGATTCGAATCATTCGCATGGTAAAATCTAACGAACACGTCCCGCGAACGATTCGAGGGGTATTCGAGCGAAACGGAAACGGAACAAACCTCTCGGAATGAAAAAAAAGTCGGGAGCAGGTACGGAGAAAGGAGGACGCGAGACGCGAAGCGTGTAGGTGCAGCTTCCATTGGTCGTACCTCGATTCCACGGGAAACTCTCGTTTTCACGGGACGAGAGAAAGAGATTTATCGGCTTCGTGAGAACACGAAAAGTGTCGCAGCCAACCAACGAGCATCTGGTTCCAGGGTGAACGAGAGGCGAAGAAGGTGCGCGCTATGGTTGGTTTAGACGGGGGTTGGGTAACGGGCGCAAGGGGTAGAAGGACTCCGCTCGAGCGGTGGAACTCATCGATCGACGAACGAGGTTATCTCTTTTTCGCGACGGGACCCCTCTTAAGATTGCTGTTTGCAGCGAGCTTGCCTGTCAAAACAAATTAATCGGGGGATATTAATGAGAAAGGAACGAAGGGCGGCGTGGGCTGGAGAGAGAAATTTATTAACAGACGGGATAATTTAATTAAGGATCGCGATCGGTCACGCGAAGATCGATTTGGCGGACGTTTATTTATTATTAAAACAATCGAGCGGTGTTCACTTCGAATTACGCCGCCCTACGAATTACATCGCCTACGTTTCTTCTTTCCTCTCATCTTTTTTACTCCGCCTCCGATTTGCCTTCTTTCGCTCGTCGGTGCTTCATTCCCGCGTGACAATGGTACCTTTTTTTTGCGAATATCTAATAAATGGGTCTTTAATGGTGTCTTTTAAAATAATAAATCAACGGTTGCCACGTTTGATATTTCGGTGTCACAGCGAATCGTGATATACGACGCAGCTTATTTCTCTTGCAACAAATCATTTATACCCATAAAGAGTAAACTATAGGTTGTACTATGCGCGAAACTGAAAACGGCAAATATCGTCGGCAACGAAAAAATAACCGAACGACGAACAACTCTTCCACATAATTTTTTACTACTTTTTTCGTTTATACTTATTCGTGGTTCACCTCTTTCCTTATAAATCTGGCGAGCGTTTTCCTGAGCACAAACATACCCTGAATTACTCGGGACGTATCCCACCCCATCCGGATAGAAACACTGTGTATTCTGAGATTGCACTGATTGCATACAACTCTACGACTCGGAGGGAAGGACAAGATTAGAGCCGGTATCACGGTATTAGTATCTAGTCACTAATCACGGTCATAAAGCCGGTTTGTCAGGACACGAGGGGCGAATCGTCTCCACCGTCGTCATCATCGTCAGGGGTCCCATCGTGAAATATTATCCAAGTAAATATTTCCCTCCCCGCGGAGCTTTTAACCATCTTATATTCATGCTTTTGTTTCGCGTCTACTTCCGTGGCCCTCGTTATTTTCGTTTCGCCTCCCTATCCGATACTTCCGGGTGCACCGCGCCGCTTTTAAGGCTGTAATCATTTTGTTTTTGAATATTTCATGCATATCGGGATTGATCCGCCAGGGATCGGGAATTTTTATGGAAATAGCATCCCCCGTCCAACCCTCTCCCTTTCTCTCTGTCCTTCCATCGCGTTCTAACATAAGTAATCCTTCCGTCGTCGTTCTATTTGCATGTATCGCGAGTGCGTTTCCGGAATGCCGCCGCGCGTCCTCGACCCTGTCCTTTTTCTCCTTCTCCCCTCATCCACGATCGACAATACTTGATTTTTGAATATAAAGATAGGAATAACTCATGGAGAAGAAATATAAACATTTTACACACAGTTCTCTTTTACGTTAGAACATTGAAGAGAGCACTGTTCTTCTCCAAATGGTCCAAGTAAGAAGACATCGAGGACCATACGCAGCTCTAAAGAATGCCTCTTAATAAAACGCATTCTCCACCAACGGACAAGAGAAACAAACGAACTCTCGTCCGACGCTGCGCTTACGACAAGATCCTCTTACACCCCTAAAAGAGGGTTCACCCCCTCGATTTTGCATTCGCGACGATACCGCGGCCCAACCAGCCGGTATCGTGCAATAGCGGATTCGAAAACAGCGAAAAAGATGGGGAGAGAGGCAGGAGTGGACAGAACCGTTGAAAGCTGGCTGCTCGCCCCTTGACGGGGGGCGAGCGTTAGGGTCCATTGGCATCGTGACAGCGCGCCAAGTCCAATTAAGATGTTTTTCAAGCAGCCGGGCCTTAGCCGGCAGACATTGAGGCGTCTGCGACGCCTCAGCCTAGCCTCGGAATTCATATGCATACATGAATACATTTCGTCCAATCAACTACCCTTTCCGCGGCGCCCCGCGTATCTTTTGTCCACCGTGTAAGCACGGCCGGTTCGCGTCTGTGCCTGGTGATTTTCAGAAGCCGTAAAATCCACACGCTAATGAACGCTCACCCCTCCCCACCCTTAGGTAATTAGGCTTTTTCCACGAGGCATTTCGCTGCTTCGTTTTTTATGTTCATTTTTTCATTTTTTTTTTCGCCCATCCACCCTTGAAACTCCGGACGAGAGATATCGCGACTCATCGTGAGCTTTCGAGGTACCACGAGTGACACGGTTGATGGATGGAGGTGTTTATAGGCTGATCCTAGGTTGGGGTGCTCGAATTGGATGGTTCGAGGAAGGCATGCGAGCTGGCCGAGGGTGGAAGCGCTCGGTGAATGCCTGCGATTCGTGATTTTCGAGATTCTTTTGTAACAGATTACCATGGATTAAAAGAAATTTGTTGGGGACCAAAATCGTCGTCGCGATGCTTCCAAGTTCAGAAGCCACCGCTGCGATCTTAACATTATTCGTAGCCCAAGTACTAGCTTCTAATTGTAACTCGTGGCTGACCCGAGCTAACTGTTCCAAAGTGTGACTAACTGATTGAATTCCTAATTGATGACTGTTGAATACTAAGTGGTTGAACTTTCTGGCCGTCCATAGGCGTTTCTAACTTCAGCTTCGTTTAGCTCCGGACGGTGCACCCTAGTCTCTAGTTGCTAAAAATATCTAATTACAAGAAGAACCTCTTTTCGCAGTCGTGTAACGCGGAAAGATTCCTACGATGCTTGACGGGGATGATCAGACATACCCGTAGCCATTTCCACCCCTTGGAATCTTAATTCATACGAGGGTAAGTCGTTGCTCGCGTTGAATTCTTGATTTCTGCTTCAACTTTGCCCGTCACGCAACCAGCGTCGGAAGAATTTCATTGGTCGAACAGGAATGCCGCTATCGAGGCCGGGGATTGACATTTCATTGTAGCCAGGGCAATGCTTTAAGCGGCGGTGGTGGCGAAGATTTATGAACAGGAAATGCCTGCATGCCTGTAGGGATGGTTAGGAAATCTTCGAAATGGATGTATTGTTCGAATTCTCCGGTCAGTGGTAATCTCGATGGGTAAACGTCTGTTATAACACGATATTCAAAAAATGTCTTCCATTAAGCACGATTACGTCGCGCTGTTGTTACTTTTCACGGTAAAGAAAATTGTACGCGAAGCTGGCTGGCAGGCACGGAGAACAATTTCCAGACAGATTAAATTCCCGCCAAAAGAAATTCTATATTACTCTAAATTAGAATTTCAAATCGGTCTGAATTACCGTGAGCCGGAATTGCAAATTGTTTGAAATTGTTTCGAATGAAAATTTGTAAATCGTCGGCGCGGAGGAATTGTTCGTAAACCGCGACGAAGTAATTTGCCTCCGCAAACCTCGACGGGAGCTTAAGACGCTCGGTAACCCTTTTCTTTCCCCGTCGAAGAAAGGATTCCCGGCATTTTTCCGTCCGCCGCTTCGTTCGCCGATTAATTGTTTTTATCGAGAACTCGCGGCGGGGCTAATCCGGCCTTGATTAATTCCATTCCTCGAGGACGTCCTCCTTATCGAGAGGAATCTGACGAACCTCTTCCCTTATCTTTGTATTCGAGCCCACCGATAGACAGGCTGAGGAAGAACCAGCCGAGAAAGCGGTAAGAAAAGAACCAGACAGGGGATGAAGCTACTCCTCTCTCGTGAAGAGGAGCGAGAAAAATCCCCGACAATTAATCGCGTCTTAGGCAAACCTGTAATTACGTTTGTTAGCGATAGCGAACAAAGGACGCGTATCTGTCTCGGAACAAATTGGAAAATCAACCCCTCTATGAAATTCATAACCCTTCCGACGAAATCCCGTTTTTCCGTTAAATCGCGAACTCTGCGGAGCGTTTATTTATTAACCGGCCCTGTTCGTCGACTGAAAATGGTTAGGCGCTCCCAGGTCTCTCTCGAGGAGACGTAAATAATTAAAACCGGTGGCACTGAACCGCCCCGCGGAGGGTGAAGCGCGATAGGGGTGGCTAAGGCTGCTAAGCCAGTCCGCAAAGGGGATCAACAAGGACCACGGTGTAGGCTACGAGCTCCTTCTCGTGCCGCAGAGAACGACTCCACGATGAGGAGGGAGCGGATGGAGGAGGGTCGCAAAGCGGTGGAGGGTGGCGCGCGCGGAGGACGGAAGAAGAACAGGCAGGGTGTAACCAGGGTTAAAACATCGTGAAGGAGGGCAAACGGAGCGGGCTGCGAGGCTGTGTTAGCTTCTACACTTAATCACTTTTGCTAATTGCAGAATGATTGCTCCGCGCTTGAAGTTTCAATAATGGGGTTGTTACACCCCCTTCCAAGACAGACGGGAAGAGAGACGGCTTGAGGGAGAGAGAGAGAGAGAAAGAGAAAGAGAGAGTACGCGGTCTGGTAACCGGTTATACACCGAGCAAAGCTCTCCAGTTATCACCCTTTCTCCTGTTATCTACCTCCACCCCTCTCGCCTCGTCCGAGGCGCACTTTTCCCCATCGTCGACCTCAACCCAGCGGCCACCAGTGCCCGTTTCCTCCAGGTAGCTGATGAATGCCATAATAGTCTACCTGCCTTCGGGTGATAAGAAAGTAATCATTCCATCTGGCCACCGTTATTCCATTAACTAGAAGGCTCGTCCCTCTCAGACGCTGCTAGCTTTCCAACTCACCCCCGCTGCACCCTTGGAGCGCTAAGAGTTTGCGCGGAAAGCCTTAACCTGAAGAGAGAAAGAGAGAGAGATGGTGGCCTGGACCCGTCGACTCAGCTAATTATGCAATTATATCGGTGGCCAAGGAACGAGGCTGCGTAACAGGCTGCACGAAAATGAAATTCCTCCCGGTTCGTGGACTAGGCGACGCTGTAAATATCGGGTTAATGTTGCGTTCGCTTGACAAATAGCCGACGCCTGGACGCGATACGCTCGCGCGAGATACTATAAATCGTACGCGCGGCATGCGCCGTTTTGACCGCGTGAACCGGCGTTTCGAGTGTTTTGGATACTCTCACCGGTGCTGTTAGGGGCTTTTGATACCGCGCGTAGGCCGCTGGTGGAGAATGTTGCGAAGGAATGTTGGATATTGCGCGCAGTAAAGCCGAGAAGGGGTCGAACAGAAAGAATCTGCGTACAAAAATTAGATTCGTTCTATACGACACGAAGGCTTTCATTACGAACGTCGATGTTTATTCTGCGAGATCAACCCTTGTGCGATCGAGGACTTTCACTTTCAAACTTCATTTCTCAATTCGTATGAATATTTTAGCGAAACGCCATAGAAAGTATATTTAAAAAACTTTAATACGCATTTCAGAGAGATATTATATCGTAGCAGAGAGACAGAGAGAATTTTTTGCAATTAAGTTCATCGCGTTCACGTGACACCGATAAAGGCAAGAATGCACGACTGGAAGATCTCACGGTGCGATTAGCAGAACGATGCACGCCATCATTGATACCATGCACGCGTGTACCAAGGTTATAATTTTTAATTACACCCACGTGCCGCGGTACCGTTAGTTCATCCTATTGTACAGACACGAAAGAACTGTCTATGAGCGTCTCGCGTACGATTCAACGGGGATCGCTTCTGGCGATGATGTTTTCTTCGACCATGGAAATAGGATTGAACTACGTCAACTGGATGTCGAAAATTTAGAGGATCGAACGTCAGAGAATTAAGAATTGATCGAGCGAAGTAAAAAGGATGACGGCTCGCGATGAAAGTTTCTGCGAATCTTACAATCTCGAGCGATACGATCGATCGAATTACTAAACGGCGATAAGAGGGTGTGCGCCGAAATCACTCAGCGACATCGTGGCGAACGTTCTGATTTATTATGCATTAAACAAAGATGAGCACGTATCACGGAACAGTTTGTTGGACGATCGTTTGGCCGTGTATGGATCGTCGTGGAAGGGCCACTTTGTGTGCGACGTCGCGTGCCGTCACGGTGGCAAATTTCCGTGCTGACGTGCCTGCCGCGTCGGTTATAGCGAGTTGTTTATACGAGCAATAATTTATTACTCACCCCCGGCGAGGCGGTGGTGGATCGTTAATATCGTAGACGTCGGAACGTTGGAAGACGGAGAATGCGACGGAATTGTATCGCGCTTAAAGCGAAAGACGCGGCCGATGGCTCGTCTGGTGTCTCTGCTCGGTTCTAATCGTTTTATTGCGGCCGTGCGCCGTGTTGGCGTTGCACGCCCCTCCGGCGCACGAGGTTGAAAAATCATGTTTGATCGCTGAGATTGAGAGCGCGTTGCTCTGGAATGGAGTTTAATATTTATTCGAAGATACAAGGGAGCGCTTGTTCTCGTTCGAGGGTTCCTTTTATCACTCGTTCGGTGCTTTGTTTAAAAATTTCTCGACTACTTAAAGACTGTTATCGAGCGGAAGTAATCTTCGTGTTCGTCTTTCGCGTGCACCAAAGTCGTATCGTCGAATTGTTCTATTAATTATTCAAAGAAGGAATCATCTCTCTTCTCCGCAAGTTCCAGGACAGATTACGGCAACCCAACAGAACAGAAAATCCCGTTTCTCGAGCCATAAATTCACGAAGGACCGACTCGTTAGCCCCGGTATCGATTCCGCGGTCCACGTGAAAGAAAGTTAAATTTCTCTGAGGAGACGGCCGGTAAATACGAACGGAAGCGGGCAGAAATGTAAAAAGAGGGACGAGGCGCGGGAGGGGTCGAGATCCCTGTTGGTTTTCGCGTCGCCAGTCGAAACGAGTTCGAAAGCCCTTTTACCGAATAAAAGTTGACGCGAGCAGCCAAGGTTCCGGCGGTGGCGGCGGCGTTGGCGGGTGCTGCGCCGGCGCAGCCCACCCGGAAAAGTTGAAATTATAAAAATTTCAAATTTCCAAACGGCTGACAGACGGCGATTCGCGCGGCCGCCTGGGATGGCCGCGGCCGCGGTTTTGCCGACCGCGTGAACTTCGACCAACTTCCCAGCCGGGAAAATTGGAAACCGCGCCGGGAAAAATTGTTTTCCAGGCCGCGGCCGCGGCGGCGCCGCTGGAAACGCTTCCCGATTAGATGCTCGCGATACCGGTAATGGTCTACGCGTCGATAGCGCACGATGATGGCTGTTTCGAAAGCTTTTTTCTGATAGAAAAAAAAAAGAATCGCACGAACGAATTCTTTTTAATATGAATCAATCCCGTTACTCTTTCGCGTCTTTGAAAATGTATAGTGGATTGAAAAACGTATTTAATTCGAATTTTGTTAGTACATAGAGGTGTGTACGTTAAATATTGAAAAGTAGCGTGTTGTCGTTTGAAAATAGAGTTGTTCGATTAATTAAGGATGAGAATAAAGCACGCGCTTCCGGTTTTGCTTGCAGGTCCTTCGTTTTGGGGGCTGATAAACCCCCAATGGTCTTTGTGCAGCAAAGGAAGGAGACAGAGCCCTATCAACATCGAGCCTGACAAGCTTCTCTTCGACCGCCACTTGAGACCCGTGTTAGTCGACAAACACAAGGTAATTTATCCACCATTCCTCTTCTTTCTCTCGCCCCTTTTTCTTTTTCTATTTTTTTATCCCACCCCCCGCTCTTCGTTGCGGCTCTTCAACTTCTCAGAGTGTCCTCGTGTACTCGAAAGTAAAGGAGGATTGAATAGGGAATCGAGGCGGCTGGGAAATCCTGATTCTCACGCCTTTGCTCTAACGAAGACAGAGGAACTCTTGTAGCATCTACTTTATAGAACATTTTCAAATTTGCATTGTAGATTATTCGTTCAAATACTTTCCTCTGTGTAGAATATGGAATATTTAACGCCGCACCCCGGGGGTGGAAAAGGATTCGCGTGTTCATTCCACGGGATATTTAGTATTTTATAAACGAGGGGACATCTGCTCTCGATTTTCGACGCGGTCGAAACAATTTTAAACGGCGGGGGGGGGGGGGGGGGACGACGGAGGGGATTAAATAAATTAGTAATATCGTTGATTAAAAAAATCCAATATCCACCAGATGCATTCAAGCGTATCGACAGCTTTTACACGGTGTGTCCCGTTCGCAAAACGATCGTTATCGAACTGTTAAACAAATTGCTCGTCCCGTCTCTGAAGAGGGGAACGACGAGGCGCGGGATCCTCCATCGTCCCAAGGATTCCTAGTAAATACTGGCTCTCGTTTGAAAAGCGGAGCTTCGATCTTCCGCGCGATGAATATTCACTCGTCGAGCCGAGACCGATTCCTTCTCCGCTCCCCTCATTTCCACGTTCCCTTTTCCATTCGCTCCTAATAATACGTAAGCGGTTGGATACGAAAATGTTACGGTAACAAAATCGCGAATACATCCATCGATTATCGTCCAGCGATTAATCAAACGCCGCTGTCGCGGCTTGCAAGTCGCCCATCGACGGGATTTACAATATTTACGTGACTGGCGGCGAGTCGAGGCGCATCAATTTCGACTCCGGACAGAGAATTGTGCCGCGTTAATTTTCACGCGGCCAATCCACGTGCAAAACCGAGCGCGACGGGGCGAGCAAAAATCGAAAGGGAAACGAACGACGGCGAAACCGAGCGAAGGGATGCCCGCCCCTGTCGCCGCATCTGTGAAATCAACGATCGCTCTGTATTTTTTTTTTTCTTTTTCATTGCTTCGCGTTGATCAATTTCACGGCGACAAAATTCACCAGCGTGCTTGAAGACGACTTTGATTATGCGCGCGTAATTAATAAATTTTCATTACTGGCACGCGTGTAGTCCGCTCGCAAATATTTACTCAATGGAGGGGTTGCTGTCCGTGTTGCCTTAAGGGACTTGGAGGCTTAAACAGGCGTGCCGATAATTAATGGATTTATTATCGAATTAACGAAGTCTTGACTGCCAGTGAAAAATTGGAGGCGAGTCTAGGGGTGGATTCGAATTCCATTGCTGGCTGGCGACAGCTCTGGGAATAGCCGCGACGCAGCTACTCGCGCGGAGCTGAACGCGTCTCCGCGCGATACGAATCTATTCAGCGGAGATAAATCATTCGAAAAATGTTCATTTTCGATGGAGACCCTAACTCCGCTATCTGCAACAGCCGAACGTCGATTTCTACAACCTTTACGAGCGGAAGGACGAGGATAACAAAATCTCCCTTGAGTTTCCAGAGTATTTTGTAATCGCATAAAATATTCGCGAAGATTTCGCAGGCACGTTGGGAACCGTTCGAGGATCGATCGATTAACGTCCATTTCGCGGAAAAACATCGGCTCCGCCGTACGTTCCATTACGCGCGTAGGTTTATCGCGTATTCGCGTGATGCGGCGCGACACAAGAATTGCACCTCTGCCTGTGAACGCTAAAGTGCAGTTACGGAAATTGTTTTATGGAAATCGGCTACGGAGGCGGACGGTGTGCACGCGCCGCGGAACAAACGCCGATAGACTTCGACGGGTTGAACGCGGCGGTGGATATTTAGGAGGAACTAACGCGAAGCTATTACCGATTTCCGTGGATGAAAGGTCGAACGTAGTTTGGTTAAAGTCGAGAAAATCCACCGGATGATGCGCCTCCGTGCTATTTACCACGTTCGCTGGGAATTCCTGCCCTTTTGTCGGAGGGAAACACCGATGAATAGCTTTTTTTCATCGAAATTGTGAAACGGCTGATCGCTCGCTAATCTCCGCGCGAATCGTTAATCGCACGCATATTCTGCTGCTGTGATCTTCGATGGCTCGCGTAGTAAACGTGCAACGAGAGGAACGAGCGGGATACAAATATAATGAATCGTTGGAAAACGTGGATATTGAAAGAAGAGGATCGAGTAGGGTCTCGTTCTCGGCTCATCCATTGGCTCCCTGAAAAATAGACGATCTAAGGGAAGTTCCGGTCGCGTTCCGCATGAGGCGACCCCGGATCGGGACTTCTGCTCACGTGCTGGCAATCAGCGTGTCAGCTGAGAACGCCACGTGACTCGTTTCTATCGTATCCGCGTCGCGGTTCGAGTTAGCACGTCTCGCGTAACAAACGATAGGTTCCGCTTTTGAGACCGTGTGCTTTCACGAAAATCGGACAAAGCGCACGTGGCTGGTGTTTCGCGCTTCCTGCCACCGTCTGGCCTCGAACTTTCCACGAAAAATGTTCGCTTCTTCCTATGAAACTTGTCGTGGAAAGTTTTTCAGGTTGACGGAAAACGTTTCGTCGAACTCTGGGGGTGGACGAACGCACGCGGTACAATTAGCCCAGGGGATGTTTCGTCCGCATCGAATTATCTGTAATCACCTGCTCGCGTTCCCGTTTGAAATCGTCGAGCCTCGACTCGACTTGCTCGATTTTATAAACCCGCTGGAAATGCCCGGCTGCTTTTTAATCTCGTTTTTCTTCTCCCACCCCAGCCCCTCTGTTCACCGCGAAGAGTACGATCCGCGAACGGAATTACGGATTAATTCACTTTGGCAACGTTCGTCCGGCTGTTTCGCCCCGTTGTTGTAATAAACAGGAAATCCGATATTTTTCCAACGGGCCAGACCCGCGCATTGTTACGAGCGACGGAGCATTTGCATGTTAATGCGAATTCGGTGGTTTTATTTCGGTGTCGTTGAACGGGCTGCCGTCGATCGTAATTGAAAAATACGAAATATATATTAATACCGTATATATTAATTGCGAGCAGTGTAACGAGGCGGCGAGAGAGTTTTAACGTCGGGAACGATACCCTGCCCGGTCGCCGGGCGTGGGATATTGAAATGTTGGACGGAATTAAAAATTCACGCGCGGAAACGGCTCGCCGGCGAATTTATCTCGCCCACTCGCGGGCTCCTTTAATGCTGAATGTTTCGTTGAATTATTTAAATTGTGAAAATCCGATTCGCACTATCCGATGCTCGAGAATTATTCGATGGTGCTGAGAGTGTTTGTATAATTGACAACGTATCGCGTGCCCGCGATAATTTCTTCTCGAAAAATATACGCGCGCGAGAAACGATCCGCGATTTCAGCGTCGATTCGCGTTTCCGCATTATTTTCGTCGCCGTTTCGTAAGTAAATCGTTGCCATTAAACGCGCGCGCGGCCGTGAAATTCGAGGAGCCATTCGTTCGACGGCTGTGTATCTCGCGTTTCGACGGGCGATATCGATGCACGCGAGGAGGGTGGAAAAATAAAGGGGGCAGGCAGAGAAGCGGAGAACAGCAGCCAGTAAAAATACGACGGCGAAGCCGTGGTACTTGGTGGTTCGATGATTAAACGAACTCGTCGGTTTCCCCTTTCGCGGGAGACCTCATTGTTCGCAGCCAGCTCGTAGAACCGCGGGACTTCAAACGGAACAGTGGCGCGTCATTTTCAAGTTTATCAAACAATAACACTTGCCGTGGTAGCTTTCGTGCAAACACTCGTTGCAAGCCTTAAAGTCTCGGCTTCGTTCCGAGTATTTCCTACCCCGCGATCCGTCCACCCCCTCCTGTTTCTTCCCGCGCTGGCTTCGTTTCCGCCTGCGCCACTCCATCATTCGCGTTGTTACGATTCTTCTGCGATTCTTTCTGCTCGCGAACCGCGATACGTTCGAGCTTGAGACTTTTGTTTCTTTCTCGCGCCGCCCCTCGAGTTTCGCGTTGATGAAATAATTGGAACGGTTCCCGGGAATATTGCGTGCCACGGATCGTTGCTCGAACTACCCCGTTCCACCGATTTCCGTTTATTAGATTCCATCTGTCCGCGAAATATAACGCGTGTTAGAACGACGCGTTGAAGGAAAACCGAGCTCGAGTGGAAAATAGGGGATAATCGTAGGGGTAAAGAGTGGTCCTTTTTCAGGAGCGCTGTGCACGGTCGATTGTCTAGGTTAAACAACGCGCGTGACACCGGGTAACAGGCGCGAGGCGAGGGAAGACGCTCGAGATCGCTCCCTTTGGCCGCTTTTGTGCCCTCGGGGACGGAGGTTGGAGAGCGAGTGGGTTCGAGGGTGGACCAAACAATGAACAGTCCCGGTACGTGGCTCGTTTCGAAGCGCAGAATGCATCCGATGAGCTCGCCTCGTGAGAACGCGGCTACTTGCGCCTCGGAAAGATTGACTCCGCGGGAACGTTGGCGAGAGAGAGGGGTGGCATGGCGGCGGAGAGAGACAGAGGGATGAGCAAACGATCCCCCGGGTACGCGTTTAAACCTTTTCACGGGCATTTCCGTGGAAGGCACTTTGTGTCCTGCCCGACAAATTCGAACTATGCGCGTTTCTTTCCGTGCCAGCCCCCGACTCACCCCCGCGCCGGCCTCGACGAAACACTCTGCATAAAGATGAAACGTTCCTCGTGGAAATTCCACGGGAATTTCGCTCGACCGTCTTCTCGTTTGGGAAGTTGCGACCAAGAATTCTCGAACGCTGTGTAAAACTTTCTCCGTTTTTTCTTTCTTTTCTTTTCCTCGCCATTGGCTCGTTCGAATTTCGTGGGATTCAAGTCGGCTTTGATCGTATTTTTTATCGGACGCTTCGCTTTCCCTCGAATCTACCCCTACGCGTATGGCGAACTTGGCGTTTCTTAAAGCAAATGGGACGTTGAATAATTTTTTCGAGTAATCGCTCTCGAAGACGGTGATCGTAAATTTTTGGCCATTATTGTGTGTAGCATTCGGTACCGTCGTACCCTCGCGAGATGGCAAATTATCCTTGGATTATTAATGCGGCAAGTCTCGCGTGTCCGCGGAATTAATGGGCTGTTTAGAATATTAATTTCTAAGGAAGTACCGCGATACGGGCCCAAATGGATCTGGCCTGACGCATCCCCGTAATGTAACTATTAATCTTCCGGGTAGAAGCGTGCATGTGCGCGGCCGGGAACCGCGCTCGACAAAGGGCAAAACCTTGATAACCATAACTTGTACCGCTATATTTCGTTCCGTTCCGGTTTCCACTCTTGCGTTCCCCGCCACGGATCTCAGTTACAACTGGCAAGAGAATTTTGTCGAAGATTAACAAGACGATCCCCTTCCTCGCCATCCTCGTCATCTCGCACAAATTATTAACAAAATATTCCTCGAATTAAACTACGATCCAATAATCCTAAAGGGATAACGAAACAGAGCCCCAAAAGACTCGCGACTCCAGTTCGATTAAACGTCGATTCGCAACCCTGTTACTCGCCAGTGGGCAACTTGCGAGCAGCTGAGGCGACGAGAAAAACCGAAACCGGAAGTGTCGTTAACCATGGCGGGCACAAACCACGGTGACGTCGCATCTGTCGTCGACGCTACTTAAGCGACGCAACGACCAGAGTCTTCCGCCCGCCGATCGACCCTCCTATCGAGGGTGCGAGAGGGCCAGAAGAACGCCGGATGGGCGAGGAAGGACGCCGCGCGAGGGATGGCTGGCGCGGCTCCTGAATTTATACGGCGTTTAACCCGGTTTAAACTTTGGCACTTAAATTAAACAATAGGACCGCGCCAGCGACGACTACCCCAGTCGAACGTACGTCTTTGGCTGAGCTACCCCCCTCGTCCTCCTGCTTCCGGTCTTTCGATCCAACCGGCGCGTTTCCACGTTACTGCGACCTACCCGAGCTAGCGTCCGTCGTTCGTTGCACGGCTCCGACATTGTCGGACAGAGCGTAATTTCGAGCGATCGGAGACTGAAACGTTTTCAAGGGGATCCTAATTCCTCGCTTACGAGGCAAGATCCGCGGAACGTTTGGACTTCCTGTCGTGCGGATGGCACCGTACGAATACGGAATCGCGACGATGGCAGGCAGTAGCGGGTAGGCTTCGAAACGTCGGGTCAGCCTCGAGGTTTATCGACTTTCTGTCTCCACGTTCGGCTTTTCGATTTTGCCATCGGCAAAATTTCGATTTATCGAAGAGACAGAGTTGCGGATGTAGCAGGGATCAATTATGTGTAACTTTCCGCGGTATTCCAGGTGGTACGATCGAATATGATGCATGGTAGGATCATTGCCAGGGTTGCTACTGTGCGTTGCAATTTTCTTTCGCTCGCGTAACCACTGAACACATTCGATTCGCGAGTATTTTCACGGCAAGATACTCCCACGACCAATAACACGCCTCTGGCGATGGTATCCGCCGAAACAGGGGGTGGAATTGTTACTTACAATTTATTCGAAAGCACCATCCATAACCTTCCGCATCCTTGTCTAGTTAAGCTCACCCCTATTCTACCTCCGAGCGACCGTCCGACCGCGCACGGATCCATTCAGCTCGCTCGCGTGGAAATACACGAGCTATCCCATTTCCCCTGTACGTCTGACCATACGAGCCCCTGGTTCCACTGGTCCCGCCGATTTCAACTTGGATCCGTCCGTTGCTCGATCGCCCAAGCTGTATCAATATCGTCGCGATGCCCGCTAAACACTCGTCGAGAGCTCGTGCAAAAGAATTCGTCGTCCGATTTGTATTTCATTCGACGTTCACTCGAAGGAGGACAAAAATTCGAACGCAGCCCGGGAGGAGAATAACGCGAGCCTCGAAACGGTTCGCCACGGTGAACCAGGTCTCGTTTACTCAGGGCAGAACGCGACTCTTGAATAAACGCGCGCCATTGTTCCAACTCGCCCCTTACTTTTTCCCTGGCGAAAGAGAATTTTCTTCGACCCCGGGCATTGTCCGCGAGCTGACTCCTCGCGCTCGAGCAAACACGGAGTTCCAAGGTGCACGCGCGTGGCCCCTCCTGGTCCTACCTCGTAGATCGACTGTATCGTTTTAGTTGCCGGTGAACGCGAGCCAATTATGCGAGGGCGCGATTAATTAGAGAAAGCTGGAAAAGAGAGGGCACAATGGCGGGTAAACGAATTAGGACGGAAAGTTCCGGGACAGTTTCGCTTTGTTTGTTAGCCGGACGGCGTTACGAGAAGTTACGTCCCGCTTTCTGAAATAAAGCCAGGGACGACTATGAACAATGCTTGCTTCGAAAAATAGCTGCTCGCGTAACGTCACTCTGCAACCCCCTAATTGTACATCCTGGCCGTTAAAAATCGTCACTACACGGTGACTGAGTCTCAGACAGCGTACGAACCGCTCGTCCCCCATTACAATGCGAGAGACAATCGAGAGAATGCCTCGAACCGTCAAAGAGCGAGGGAATCCCAACGTCGCGCCCCCTGCGAAGACACATCGATCGCGCGAAACTTTCCTTTGATCCCCCCGAAACTCGGCTGAAAAGAAGCTTCGCCAGCCGCATTAATCACCGATGCGCCGATGAAGTTCGCAACGAGGAGAGGAAGGAAGTGAGGAAGGAATAGGAAGTCCTCGTTCGCGGTACGTCCTCCGTCGCGTGGCGTTCATCGTCTCGTGAATTTTCCAGCCACCGGGGGTGAATAAAACCGGCGGCGATATTGGACGGAGAGGGTGGCGAGGTAGTGCACAGAAAGAGAAAGAGAGAGAGAGAGTGAGTTCGCGATGACGATTGTTCGCGGCGAACGATTTCCTTCGCGTCTTCCTCGAGGAAGTAGGCGGACGAGCGCAAAAGGTCGTGCCGCGGACGGTGAACTTAGGGGGTGCGCGCGGAAAAGAACGATGGGGACGAGCCCTTTGTGCGAGCTTGGCCTCGCTGAACCACCGCGGCTGCCTCATTGATCCAAGTTCGAAGTTGGAAGCGCGAGAATGGGGTGGAAAAAAAAATGCGAGAAATACGGGATGGTGAATCAACCGACGCCTCCACGTGCGAAGATTATCGGGCCATTGGTGTATTAAATGGCGCGACGGGGTGCATCTTTTCAGTCTTCCGGTGCGATGGCTCCGCGTGGAAGCGTAGAAAGTTTGGCCACGGATAATCATCGCGCGTGGTCGCGTATCTCGTCTGGCTATCTGTCGGTGGGCCGGAGAAATCCATCTATCGGGTATAACGAGTTACGCTGCTCGATGAGTTACGTTGGCTCTTGTCGCCCGCCGATTTATTTCCGCAAAGAGAGACCTGTACGGGACGATGGGGTGGAAACGGCTAGCCCGGCGAGATTTATTCAGGATACCCCATGAATTTTTATCCGAACCCGATATTCCCTCGCCGCCTTAAAACTACCCCATTTACATTACAATTTACAAGCGGAAGCGTCGAGAATCGCGGGAGGACTTCACACGAAACGGAGCGCGGCGAAGCGGAAACGGCGACGTATTTAATGGTGGAAGAGAGAGTGAGAGAGTGGGGGAGGGGGGGAAGGGGGGGTCTGCAGCGGTCGTAGCGGATGAAGTTGGCCGGAATAGAGCTCGGAAATCTATTGCAAAATAATAAGTTATCTGCCGGCGACTTTTGCCGACGTGTCGTCCGCGGCTGGTTTCTCCCCGAGGTTACCTCATTATTTCTAACTGATGACGCCATAATTCAGCTTCTCGCGACGTACAAGAAAATGGACTTCTCGGCCCCGTCTTGCTCCTCGTCGGATCCCTGGCGTCTGTCCCTATCTGCTCTGTCTCTCTCCTCCTCCCCGTGCGCGCCTCGTTCGTCTTTCTCTTTCGTGCACACGCTCGCTCGTCAGAGGTAGAGAGAGAGAGAGAGAGAGAAAGAGAGAGAGTAAGAGAGGACGCGACACGATGCACAGTGTCTGGGCTTGCTATTCCGTCCAATTAAATGCCTAATCAATTATCCACCGCTGGGGGACGAGTTCACGCCCTTTCTTGCTCGAAGCCCCCGAAACACGTTCCCCGTGGTTCCGTCAGCCGCCTGCCGCGAAGAAATTACCAGGGTATCAAGGGGATCAGCGTGGCCACCTTCGTAATTGGCCTACCGGGTCGCTGGAATTCGTGGAAGGCCGGATTCGTGTCGCGAACACGTGAAACACGGTTTCTTCCCTTTAACGGGGGTGTCGGGACGCTATATACCCGTCAACGTGTAATTCGCCAACGATCCAGAGCAACGTGACAAGAATAACTAAAATTCACAGCGTTTTATACTTTCATATATATATATATTCAAAAGATGCGAGCATTCGAGTCGCGAGCGATTTCGCTGGTCTGAGAGATCCGACGAACGCCTGGCGCTTCCGATGCCCCGCTAATTAAGAGAGACGCGCGCGTTTCTGCGCCGCGGAAAAGGCCAAAGATGAGATCCGCAGAGTCCAAGACAGAGAGTCGCGTGGATGGGTAATTTTGAAATTGAGGGCGAAATTCAGTAAAGCCTTGAGCGTGCGCAGCCTCATTCAGCGGTCTTGCGAGGCAAACGCGAAATTAACGCTTTGTACGCGGTCCCGAGACTACGAGACACCGCGATGTAACGCCGGTGTATGGAGGCGCTGGTTCATTAACTTCGTTACAAAGAACTCCCCTCATTTTCGCCGCCACCGTTCTCGCGGTTTCGAGCTCGTCCTGTAAACATCATCGACGGTTAAAGTCTCTGTCGGCGGCTGAGAAAGCTACGAATTTCTCGAGCAGACGACAATAACGAAACATTAACGAGAGTGGTGATGTCTCGAGACACTATCGTTAGTAAACCATGACAACGAATTTCTAGTTGGAAATAAAATTTCGCCGTGATTAGATGATATTTTCGCGGGAATCGATTCGCGGGAAGGTTTATCGAGGACCGTTTAATCGATCGTTAATTCTTGGCCGAATTAGAGAAAACCAGCGCAAGCTGGCCGGAATTTCGCGGCACGGCGATCGTAATTCAATGGACGCCGGTGGATTGAAATTTTCCGTTGGATAACGGCGATTTAAATGAAAATGATTTAGCGCGCCGCGCGTAACACACGATAATTGCGTTTCGCACGAGACTTAATAGAGTTACGCTATTTTTTTAATCATACACCTCGCGCGCGCGCACGCGCTACCTGCCGCGCCTATCCCTTGAACGCGGCGGTTTTTTTCAGCGCGACTTTTATTCATCTTGATGAACGGGAAACGCGATTCGTAATTACGCTTAATGCGAAACGAGGAGGAAAAAGAAAACGTGTTTAACGCCCGCGTTCAGTTTTATTCGCGAGCGAAACATCCGCGAGGGAATTTCCGCCGCGAAATTATCCACGTCGCGGTGCCGGCAATGGATTTATCGGATCGTCGACCGTGGAATGTTTCGCGCGTGAATGAACAAAGGAAAATGTAATAAAGCGCGCGTATTTACGTCGCGGATAAGAGAAATCGGATGGCGAGAATCGGAGGGTGCAACGAATTCGTACAACAGTCAAGTTCAGGGCGTCGATGGCGCGCCGCTGATTCTTCCGCCTTTCGGACTCGCAGCTACTGATCGAATAATACACGTTTTCGTATCGCCTGCGAGTCTGGCTGCGAGAGATGATTTTTGCGAATATAATGGAAAAGGCTTCGATCAATTTCGTTTTCAGGTTTCCGGACATTTGCACAACACCGGACAGTTCCTGGTATTCAGAGCGGATCGCGAGGCGAAGGTACGAGTCAATATAACGGGTGGCCCGCTCGCCTATCACTATCAATTCGAGGAGATCTATATACACTACGGTATGGATAACGATCACGGATCGGAGCATCGCATCAATAACTACGCTTTCCCGGCCGAGGTGAGTGAAAACAGTTTACGAAATTCAACACCTGACCGCGACCGTGTCTCGTTTCGCGGGGGCGACTTTGCCGTTGGGGGTGAAAAAAAAAAATAACGTCGCACCGCCGTTCCGCGGGAAATTTTCCCGAGGGGAATATCTCTGTTGTCGAAACAAGATTTCGTCCTCTGAATTGCGTCGTTCGTGCCGTTCGCAAAAATTTGAATCCGCTGTTTTATCGCGGAAAAACGCGCGCTGAAGAACGTTTAACAATTCGCGAGTGAAACCCGCGGCGGGGCGCGGTGAAATTTTGCTAACAATTTCATGGCGGATGACTGAAAAGTGCAACACGGAATTTAATATCCCAGACCCACCGATGGGACTTGATAAAATCCACCTACGAAAGAACTGGGGGAAAAAACAGTGAGGGGAGAAACAGAAGGAAAATAGAGGAAAAAACGATACCGTGTCACTTGGTAACGAAACAAATCTGGTTCACGGTGATATCTCTTTTTAATCCTATAACGATAAAGAGTAAACAGCGAGAAAGGAAAGCGCGGCGAATGAAAAATAAATGGACGAAATTAGCGGCAGTAATTTTAGCATACCGTGGAAGATTATTCAACGAGCGGGAATTTCGAACTCCCTGAATGTTTCATCGGCCCGATATGGACCGTCCTTCCGTCTAAAATCCGTTACAGTCTCCCCTGCCTTTTGATTATATATTAACACAAGAGCCCATTTCCGCGATGATTATTTTCTATGGCTCGAGGTTACTTTTTTTTTTCCAAATGAATACTCCCGTGTCCCATTTTCGCCTCGTATCGGAGGGTAAATTAAATTGGTTCTCGCTTTCATTTTCGAACCAGTGACGCCCGTTGAAACGAACGATTGTCAGTTTTTTGCCCGCTTACTTTCTTTGCCCGTTGCTTAATTCGATTTTTTCAAGAGCGGTTCTGTTTGGCAGATTTTAGAATGATTCGAACAAAGTTAAACAAATCATCCACTCGATTCGATTATTATACGCGTATATTGCGTTACTCGTAAGGCTATATTGGTCCCTCTCGAAATTCAAATCGCAGATTCACTCGATGATCAGACTCATCGGTGAATCATGGATAGGGTTAAGAGAGCAGCGAGCTGACGTGCGCAGTTAATCGAAATTAATCACGAGGCCGACTTCGTGACGAGACAAATTAAACATTCGTTAAACGCGACGTGACGATGACCCAATTAACCGCGGCCTGCTCATCCTGCCGGCAAGCGGAACCCTCTCCACGTGCGACCCAATTCTCCCCTTCTGGACGTCGAAAGTACATCTTTCAGCTGCGTGTCGCTCGTCCTCGACGATTTCTCGATTTTAATTAGTGTCGAAAGCAACGCGCGCGTTTCAACGGATCCTCCATCCCCACTCCGTTCGCGAAGAGTGAAAATTTCCATTCTGGAATTAACCTTGGGTTCCTTCGAGACTGGGGGGTTGGCATTTTTTCATTTCTGAAACGCGACTTCTGGAGCTCGACACCATTATCGCAGCGTCGTTTCATCCCTTTGAATCGCTGTAACATCGACTAATTCCGCTCGATGTTATTCTAAAACTCTATTCACGGCGATAATAAACGAGGAACAGGCACTAATTACACAGCCGCGTATAATATTACCATTGCTTGATCCGGCGTACTACCACTATTCATTTCGATAAAATTTAATATCGGATTCTCGTCAGAATTCCAACGAAAGCAAATACGGCGCCGCGCGATTAAATCATTCCACAAAAATTCCCCGATATCACGTCGAACCCTTTGCTCGCTGAAAGCCGATATCATTTTTTCGTTCTTTATCAACCTGTTCACTTTAATGAACTCGCGCGGCGAGGAATTTCGACCGTGTAACTTTCATTATCAGCGACCAAAAATAAGATGCGTCCTGACTATTACACGGGTTACCAGAAAACTGTTGAAGAATAAAATCGATAACTAAAGACAAGACAAAAATGGCCAGTTGATTCGCTTCGCTAGAAGAACACATGATCGAGCGGATACACGTACGGATACAAACGAGATGCGATAAAAAATGATTCGCAGGAGGACAAACACGTTCATCTCACCGTTAACCCGTCTCCGCAATTAAAACGCGTTTAAATCACCGCCGGTGGTGGCTCGATGGAATCATAACAAAACCGTGACGCGTACGCGATAGCGCGCGTAGATGTTCGACGGCGCGGGTCGCGCGAGCCGAAAAACGATTATTTTCGATTCGACGCGGCTGCGATGCGGCCGAAATCGATTGGAAGTTAATCGAGCACATAATTCAGCGGCAACGCCGCGTGTTTACGCGCGGCAAATCCGAGATCCTGCACGCGAGCAGGTGCGAGCGGGGACGCGGCGCAATCAGCGGCCGTGCTTGCGGCCCGCAGCTGCATCCATTTCCAACCCACGTCCCAGGCCATCCGCCACCGCGACTCTCCTCTTCCCGCTTTTTCCAACGCGCCGCCGGTTTTTCGCCACCGCCAAAGCGTGTAACTCTCCCTGACGAATGAACTGGCGGACTCGTGCCGTGCTCGCGGAATGATAAATTCTGAACGCTGCGTCCGTGCGCGCTCCTATCCGTGAACGTGTGAATTTCGTCCTCGAGACTGATGAATTTACCGGGGAAATGTTATTAATCGATTTTGGAATTCTGGAATCGAGGCGCGCACCTTTTTTCAGCGTTATACACAGTTGGATATTTAGCATCGGGGTGAAATTCATTTCCTCGAGTTGTCACTGCTTTTATGTTACTGCTCGAGGGGTTGGCACCTTGAGGGTTGAAAGAGTACACCTTTCGATCTTTCATCATCGCGTTTCGAATCGATGATCGTCTCTGACGATCGTTTCGAACGCTCGACTTCCTCCGAGCGAAGGACGCGCTCGACTTTCAGTAGCGCGAGTCAACGAAATCCGTTCACGGCGGTGTAAATCAATCATAAACGACGCGTCTGGCTCCGCTAACACGAGTGAACGTTTCGCGATAAATTTCGCTGAACGACACGGGCTAGCGTATACCGATAAATCTCCGGTAATGCGAGTCAATAAACACCGAGTCATTAACGATTCCAATAGCAAAAGACAACCTTGAATCATTAACTATCGATGGGAGTGCATGTTGTAACTGAAACGCGTGGCGTGGCATAATAATCCCGGGCTTATCGCGCGCATACATCACTCTGGTACGCTACCACGTTTAATCTTTTCCATTGGCCGCGCATCCGGTTGACCAATTTTTCATCGCCAATGTTTATCGCTAAATATTTTCATTCAACTTTGTCGTTTTTATTAGCGCGCGCGTGGCTTGCCAATATTAGCACTACATCACCAGTAATGGAAACGGTACTGGAAAAAAGAATGTAAAAGAAATGTGCTTTGCAGGGTGGGATCGAGATAGACCTTGAAACAGTAATGGCCGGAACCGATCTATGGAAAAGTGGCGGTAATTGCTTCTAATCGCAATAGCGATGGATCATGCCAGGCTGCGGCAAATTACGATTAAAAATTACCCTGATACACGAGCAATCTTCTGAATTAGTAGTTATCTGTAATTGTTCGACGTGCGTGTTCTCAAAGAGATTCAGGCGGATCCATTTAGCAACGGGAACAAGGGCAAGCCAATTTCACGACCCGCTCCGCTAAGACCGCTCTCCATTCTTCGTGTTCTAATTATTCTTCCACTTACGCACGACAACTACCAGCGACCTGCGCTACTAGAATCGTGGCGCAACGAAAAATACATTAATTACCTCGTTCCTTTTCCAGCTGAAATCCGTAACGTAATTCCATCAATTTCGAGCGTCATCGCAACGGTATTTCAAATAAAGTATTAGACGCTGCAAATCGCCCGAAACGTTCGGATATTTACGGAGAACAGTGTACACGAGCCGCAGCGCGCAATGAACGCGGTTAACAACGCCGAAATCAATTTAATGAATAAAATGGTACACGTTTTACGGTCTGTTGCACACGCATTTTCCACGTGTGTTCTTTTTTTGTTGTCCACCCCTCGCCTTCCGCCGCTGTCCTTTTTTTTATTGTTGTTGTTTCTGGTTTCACCAGGAGGGTAGATCATTCTGACGGCAAACACAGTGGCCCCGTCGTCGTTTAATTGCAAATAAAATTTTAATCCGGAAAGAGATTGCATTGATTCCCCGCGTAAACTGTCCCGCGATTTCCATTTTTATTCGACTAGGAGGCCGTGCATATCCGCGCCGCGAATCGATCGCCGTTCGAATGCGTGAAACGGGGCCGGCTGAAAAGGGGGCGAAGCGAAAACGTCTACCGTTCGACGTTTCGGCTCGTTGACGGTGTAAACGGGATGGAAAGAGTGAGTTTTCGTATGACAGATGGAATCGAAACGCCACAATTAAACCGACGTATAAACCATTGGCCTGGTATCTATTTTCCAGCTACCCCCTCCCCCTTCGTTAACAAGCCACGTACGTTCGACAAATATTTAAACACTTAAATCGTTCGGCTGGATGCTCGTAATCAATGAACAGCAACACTTTAACGTTAAACCCTCGAGCGATAAATTCATCCATATTAAACTGCAAACCGACACAAATTTAATCTCGCCGTTGTTCTCCATTAAAACATCATCGACCAGCGCAGGCGAGCACATTTTTCATACACGCCACACGGGCCCTCGAGCACCATACGCGATGGATCGTCCATCGATCGCGATCAATAATTAATCGACAACAATGGGCGGCGTCTGTCCAGCGCCACGACCATAAATCCGTGACTCAGCCCGGCCCCAGGGCTGCGTGGACATCCGGTCCAGGTGCTGGGACAAGGAGGGACCATTCGAGGAGCACTCGAGGCACTCCATCAGCTCCTTCTCGAGTAGGCTTTCGGCATCAAAGCGGCTCGTCGCTCAAACATGCCGGTAATGGTTCAGTCTCGCTCGAGTGCCGCGGCTGTGGGAATCTCCTTGTCCTCCTGCCAGCCCTTTCAAACAGACCACTCTTCCCCCCGTTCCGTGATCCCGCAGACACCCTCTGTCTCCTCTCCTATCGCTACTACTCTCTCTCTCTCTCTCTCTCTCTCTCTCTCTCTCTCTCTCTCTCTCTCTCTCTCTCTCCTTCTTTCGACGTCTTTCCGCGTTTTCACTCGCGCCCTCTTCGTCGCCACGCTCTCGTCATCCCTCGAGAGGGACGACCCCGTCTCGCAATTACTCTGCTCGATGTTTTCGCGTACGTCACCCCTGCGACATCCAGCGACAGTGTTCGTTTCGAGTATTGATTTTGGATCCATCCTCGCGACACGGCTAATTATTTAGTCAACCCCTCGAGGAGCCGGGGATTAAGATTGCAATTACTTTTGAAGATTAAATCGACCAAGACGGATATCGTAAGTACGTTATAACGGGAACTTTCGCCGCGACGGACTGTACTGGACGGACTGTATACTCCATTACGGAATTGTGGGATTATAACTTGGGCTCTAACCTGGTTTCGGTTCTCATAGCGCAAAGCGACCCAGCTCGTCGTTCCCATATCGTCCCGATAAACCTGGTTAACCCGTTCCGTTATCTCCTATCCATTACGACCGCCATAATCTGTTCTTTCGTTCCCGTCCACCGTGTGGATGTAACCTTTATAGAATTCCTCCGTGGAAATCGATGCTTTCGAGGAGAAACGCTCGCGAGCGTTGCGTTCAAGCTGGCAGTTTACAGCTTTCGTTTCGAACGCGAGAATCTGGATTAATAATCCAATTCGGTTGTTAGAAAGAACACGAGGGTTTCCATATATAACGGAACAGGGGCCATTTGTACATAGCTACGGGCGAACTGAATCTCGACTCGCCAAACGAAGGGCTCGAAGTCGATTTCCGGCGACGTTCCCTCGTCCTTTCAGCCACTACAAACAAAACCCTTGAAACGTTTCGAAAATGAGAAACAACACAATGGCACCATTGGACAAGTCTTGGTCTTGAAAATTGTGTTCTCTGGCAACGAGATACAAATTTTCGAATAAACTTTCTGTACCTACTGTATGCCATTCTTGTTTGCAGTTTCGTAGGAATTGGCCATGGCCGCGGTGGAGGTCCGCGGAGACGCCCCTTTGACGTCGGTCAGACCGATTATCGTCTCTGTTTGCTTTAAATCGCGAACGCTCCTATCAAAAGCCCGTTGATTGGAATTGAACAAAAATGCGAGCTGGATCTCGCCGTTATCGCCCTCCCGTTTATCATCTTCCTCCCCGTTCAGTCGCGTCCAAAGCACACGGGGTTACCGATCCGCGAGCGAGGCCTCGAAACAATTGGTTTTTGCAATATTTCGCGTTCCCATTCCCATTTGGTAATAGAGTCCTCTGGAAATGTATAATAGCCTCCACGTTCCGAATGATTTTCGACGAGAGAATTAACCTGGCGCAATCACTGCCGCCATAGTATCGACCATTCTTAACATCTGTCGACCCTCCCGACCATCCCTTCCGTTCTGCGATCGTTTCGTCCGCTTTGCGCGGGGAAATAAATTTGGAAAATTATTATATTCCAAGACACCGCGCGTACAAAAGATTTTGATGGGCGAACCGAGCGAATGGCTGGATGACATTAGAGTTTTTCCGTGTCGATACGAAGTGAGCTGAAATTTATTCGCCGACAGATTAAAAACTTGCCGCGTCCGTAAAGATCCATCAATCCATCGAGAGTTAACAAACGGGAATAGTATATGAATACGCTGAATCAGCTACGGAATGGGCAGACCTTTTTACGATCGTTTAAAGCTGAAAGTTAAAATCGATCAGGCCAGTCGAAATCATTCGTTTGAGACAAAAGTGAGGGGGAAAATATGGCGACACCGGGGGCGGGGGTGGAGATGAAAAGGCAGCGAGCTGGTCAAAATATTTGGTCCAATGAAATATTCGTTTCGTAGAAAAATATTTGTTCTAGTTTTCTGTATCTCTCCGTTAAAACAGCAACGAAAACAAATGGAGACACGAACGACCGTGCGTCGAGGCGGAGGGGGTGGAAAAAAAAAAACCCCCGAGAGCATTACTGGGAATCTACGAAACGCGAAATGATCTACATGTGTGCACGGTGTACGTAGTATCAAAACGTTATCGAATGTTGCGAAAACCCTCGAAATGTTTGCAGAGGCACGAACACGGTGGATGATATTCATCCGTGCAAAATACACGACTCGATATCAACCGTGCGCTGGATTTTTCGTCGCCGATAGAACGGCACGATGTGTTACTTAGTTTTTAATAAGTTTCTGCCACGGGACGCCTATTTATTTACAATACGCGTTGCCTTGTCAAGTAATATTTCCGAACGATCGTCCCTAGTTTTATTAATAAAATACCGTCATCGATAAACAAAATTCAGAAATCACAGTGATCCAAAATAAAATTTGACTCAATCTCCACTTCGTACAATTCTCAACTAACCATAATCTCCAATAGAATATTATATATTTTTATTTCCAAAAGCAGACAACGATGTATCAGAAAAATCGCTCCTGTGTACGATCGAAACACTCGCGGGTACGCACGGTAATAAACCATTTCCGGCGTCTGGAGCGAACAGTGACGAAACATGGCCCCGTTGAATTGAAGATCGTTTCACCGTGTCGCGCGACATTATGCTCGGGAACCGACGGCAGACGCTATAACGCTGTAAACGTTATTTACATACCACGAAGCTTTACGGAGAGCGGTGACGACGAAGGTGGCTCGTAAAAGAATACGATCGTCGAATTGAGTACGCGAGTGTGCGACGCGGTGGACTCGTCGGTTTCGGAGGATGGGTTCGGTTAGTGTCTAATATCGCGAGATTAATTTCGTTCGAAGCGTCGTAAAGCCGACGTAAAGCTGGACGATCGATGACTGTCCGCCGCTGATAAATTGCTAGCGCAAGCGTCGCGCGGGCCAATTATGGGGTAACGGTGATTGTCTCAGCGTGGAACAAAATGTAACGATCGAATGGAATCGGGATATCTATTTAATAGGGGTTTAGAATTAAACGGGCTGATTAAAATTGGGACCAAGTTTCTTAGTTGAGTTAGATTAATCCTTTCGACACGGCGTGCTCGTTCGAGTACGACTGGTACTTCACTGATCGCGATGACATTTTGAGTCCAATGGTAAATGTGTAAGTTATTCGAAACGTTAGCTTTGTAAATGAAAAATTTTAACGTATCCTCTGGACGTGATTAATCATGATTCATGGAATTCTGCTACGAATTTTACTAGCTGCTTTAAAACTACCCAACAAGGAATTTACCTAAAAGAGGAGTACTCAGAAAGTACAGGTTGTAGCGGATTTCTCATTTAATAGATGTTCCTCGCGTCTGTCAATCTGTCTGCGGTCGTAGACACTGAATGCTTAAACTTCTTCTCGACTTGAACTCGTTAAAATCCGTACTTCCGTATAAAATAAAAAGGGATTACGAGTTCGCGATAGGGGATGGCGAAAGAAAGAAAGAGAGAGAAAGAGAGAGAAGCGCAGTGAAAAATAAGTGAAATAGTAAGGATGCGGCCGCGAATAGTTACAAAAGGGAAATAAATGATAAGAGGGCGAGAAGGGGGTGGGGTTGAATGGCGTGGTGTGTTTAACGCGGAGGAATGCGGTCAATGGTAAATGCCGGTGACTGGCGTTGATTCATGGCGCATTGAAAGCCCCGGTTGCTGCTCATCGAGAATGCGCCGGCTATAATTGCCGGCCGCACTTGAAGCTTTTCATTACTTCACGGCTCGACGGAGTCTCCATTCGTCGCCCGCTCGCTTTCTCCACGGTTTGATCTCGATTAATACGGGAATCGCGGTGAAAACGTACGATCGTTTTTTACTATCGCGCGCGTACTGCTCCCTATCGTCGCTGTGCTTGCAGGACGTTTTAAAAAACCTAATCGACCGTTTGAAAAATGAATTTTACACGCTCGGAAAATTCTACGATGTGCTAGAGAAAAACGTTCGATGAAAGTGGAAATATTGGACGTTGGATATAATTGTATCGCGTTGCATGCGATAAGAGGAAACTAGGCTGATTCGATCAGGTGGATAACACTTTTTCATTCGCCAACGTGGCGGTTTTCTGTAGTGTCAGGTGCATCGCCTGCGTGGATGCGGTAAGACGAGCCGTCGAATCCGAAAGTCGGCACCTACGGCCAGGGCAAGTAGGTCGAAGAACCCGAGCCAGGTCTCGGTTGTGTATGGCCGGGCGCGAATGAAAAGCTTCCGTGGCCATTCTCGAGGAAATTCCATCAGACACTCGAAATCCTCGGCTCAAGACGCTCCGTCGAACCCGACTTTGTCGTTAAATTCCACCCCTTTGAGGCCACTGGCGAAGCCAGACGTCTTTCTCACGCGTCACCGTGGAATTAAATAATAACCTTGATGGCCCAGACGCGTGTGCGTGGATTCGATGCGAATCGACGGCTAGAACAGCCGTAGAAAAATTCGTAGGATGGATCGTCGCGAACGAACGACGAACTCGTTGGGCGATCGGATCGTAAACGGAGGTTAAGAGAGGGCCGGAGTGAATCGCGAGTGTAATTAGTCGCGTTCCAGGGCACGATGGTCGCGGGCACGAAACGCAGGGTGGCCAATCGATCGGTTAATTCTAGCATCGGGTCCAGAATAGATCAATGGCTATGGAAATCGGCGCTGCGGGATTCTGAGGACCCTTTTGATGGGCGCTGGTATTTGCGAGAACCATGACAGCCGGTATGCCGCAGTAATGGTCAAACAGCGTGCGACGGGATTCGAGTGCTATTATTATGGCACCGGGGAGGACATAAATTGACAGGCATAGTTGGTTTAATTTCTCCGTGTACGTTGCGCAGCGAGAGCAGTGCCGTTGGCGATTGCTTGGCGATCGTTGATGATAATCGTAAAAGATTATTATGTGCGAATCGTACGAGAAAGAGAGAAAGAGAGAGGAAGGTATCAATAACGTATGTGTGTTCATTTAAAAGTCCATAGACCATGGCGAGTTCTTAAAACGTTACCTAGAATGTGTTCCGTATAAAATGTCTATCCGGATTAATTTAGCGTTCAAATATCTTCCCATCAAGTCTAAGGTCCCAGTCACTGTTATTCGAGCTTAACCCAGAGTTAGTTTCAAAGAATAAATTAAGGTAAATTGAAAGAAAGCTGGATAGGTGGAGATCCGTTTAGAGCTAAAACCGGATAACTGCCTTCCGGTGGTCGGCTGCTCTTCACTTGCCGTTTTTCTTCTCGCGGATTAATTTACTCCACTTCCTGGGATCTTAGAACGCGCTGTCCTCGATAAAAAAAATATTATTTCTATTACTGGTACTCTCTACACTCAGTACGATCGCACGCCTGCCCATTTTCTATAAGTATATCATCGATTGTTCCGCGGTCGCTCGCAAACTCGTCTCGTTAGTCCAACTTCGTTGTACACCCGGCCGCGTAAACCACGCTTCCCGTGCTCCGTTCCCACGATTCTTCTTCTCGCGGCACTCGAGGGCGGAACGCGCGGACAAATTCCGCGGGGGCCACCGTGTAGAAGTTAAATCAGAAACGGCGCCGCGCAAATTTGCTTAATTATTCCGCGCAGAACGTTAACCAGTCGAGAGAGCGTGGCCGCGCGTACCTCGTAATTGTAGTGGTCGTTTATAGTTGAACAACCCTCGTCGCGTTGCAATTGTCTGTCGTCAGGAGTGCCACTCTTACTTCCGTTCGGTGTTAAAAGCCCGTCGACTCGAGAACGCCTCGATTTTTTTTCCTAACCGCCCGCCGGGAGCCAGTTTACCCTCCCTCGCGCGAACAGGAAAAAAGGAGCGAGCCTTTGATCGAATCGGTTAGGTCCTTGGGAGACCCTCCTCCCCCCTCTTTCCTTCTCCGTTTCCGAAGAAGTCGACTAATGAATCGACGCCTCCCGCGTTTCTCGCCGTTAAATCGCTGTTTAACGAGTTTTCACCGTCGAAACAATTTACGGAAAGCCGTCCTTTGTGCGGCCCTTCCCGTTGTAACTTTCCGCGGGTGGTCCGACCTGTCGCCCACGGAAAATTGTTCCTGCGAATTCGGTTTTGCTCACGATTGTTCTCGACGAACACCAGTCGATTCTTCCATCCAAAATTTTGGATTCGTCGAGTAATTGGAATACGTTCGAAGAATCGATCGAAAGTGAGTACGTAGCTTCAACCCCCGTCGAGTCAGCAACGCGAACCATCTTAACCCATCAGGATCGCACTTTTTCGCGACTAAAACCAGTTCACCTGTTCGCATCTACATATGAATGTCGAAACGCGAACGAGCGCGCGTATACGCGCATCTACATGTTAATACACTCGCACCCTCGAGCACCAGCGCGCATTGTCGCGTCCCGATGGATGCACAGGGTGGTTGCGCGAGTGTACGCACCACTCGTGAGTTAATATAGCGACGGTGGTGGAGAGTGGAGGAGGTGTGCACGTGGGATTACAGCTGTATATCTATCACTACTGGTATACAGCATTGTGCCAGAAATCCTGACGGTATGCCCATAGGCCGCAGAAGCGTCGTGTCGCGAGGCTGTCGTCTGTAACGCGCGAATTATCCCTTCGAATAGAGAAGGCCGTGGCGAATTTCCAACGAAAGACGAGGTGTGTCTTCTGAGGAAATTGGAGGAGCGAAACAGACGCGCGAGCAATTTTACACAGTCGCGTCGATGAACTTTTCGTAGTGCGAAAGGAATTTTATCGTACATCGATGTATTTGAATTTAGCTCACTGCGAGCTTAATAGTGTCGGTATGTAATATGCAATGATCACGTGGGGTAGCATATTGAGTGGTCTACATCGCTATCCCATAACTCATGAGGTAATCCAAAACATTACATAACGGGGCCTGTTGCAATCCAAGTCACCGTGCTATAATTCATGCCGTGATCCAAGTCACTACGCGAGGGTTCGTGTTGTGTAACCGTTAAGTAACCCAAATTACGATACGATTACCGAGGGACGCTGCTGATTTTCATTTACACCCCTACCCGCGAATACATCCCTCTATCCGGAACGCGAGATCGTGTCGTTCGATTCGACGAAACGAAGCCATTGATTCGATCGGATCGAAATGTCTCAAGGTTCATCCGTTCACTCGACTATCGTGCGAAACCATCGACATTCCTCGCACTCCGTGAAACAAGACGACCAACCGCAATAGTCCCGTAATAATTCCACCGGAGCACTCCGCCAACCCAAACACGAAACCCACCCCCTCCTGCGAAAGGCCAATCCGCCACTCGACAGTCGATCGACACCGGCTGAGAAGAAAACCGCTGAGTCGGCCCTCTTCAAAGAACTCGACGGCCGTTCGAGGGGGTAAGACGAGGGTGGCGCATACATACATATGTAAACGCGCGGCGAACCTCCCTTCAAAGCGATCGACAGAGAAGTGTTTAAAGCGGGCTGATACGCGGCGCAGTCCGCGCTTTCGGATTTGCCACCGGTGTTTCAGCCCGGTGATTATGCTCTAGTGGCGGCGAAGTAGCGGGCGAGGCACGAGGAGCCTCGAGAGACAACCCAAGGTTGGGTTACCACGGGGGGTGAGAGGCAAGGGTTGCCACGAATGGATCCATCCGGCGACTCGTCGAGCGAAGACGCTCTCGGAAGGGGTGGCGCGTCGAGTCTGGCTCTGTGACCGCGCGCGCTCGTGCCGAATCTCGAGTTTCCGGTCGAAGCGAGGGATGCATGGACGGCCGAAGGTACCGTGGATCTTCGTCGAGGACGATAACGAATCTCGATGTCAGTTAGTGGACCGTGGCGGACTCGATCGATCTAACGAGCCAGCGGGAAAAACAGGCAGCCACCAGTTAACGAAAAGCCAGGGGATGGGAGTGTAAACGGGGTCGGTTCCTTTGGGGGTTGCCTTTGAACTTGAGAACGGGTCTAATCTTACGTGGGGTATTGGCTGTTCTTTGATTCCGATTAGCAGATTGGAATTGTACCGTGTTTCTTTGGACCGTGGCGTTCGTTCTGATGAATATCTATCGGCGGTGCAGTGTTCGAATTTTCGTCGTTTGTCTGAGGCAAACGAGCGGAAATTTTCTTAATTGTATATCAAGCGCAGCTCGTAACGAACGAACGGTCTTTTTATCGTTCCTCCGGTAATTTAGTTCGGGGTGTAAGAGACTGGCCTTGCTTCGTTGCGGTTCATACCACGGTTCTAAGCGATGTTACCATCCATCTATCTTTAGGAACTAAGTGATTAAATTCGCTGAATTTCAGCGAGCAAATTGTTCAAACGCGTCGAGCGACCACTTTTCCCATCCACCTACCTAAAACGCGCAACCTTTGCCTCACCTTTTCTCCTCGTCCGCGTTTCGATTTTATTCGGTTGGCGATGGTTCGTTAAAATTTTATCGTACGTTATTAACACCGGCGCAAAATTACGCGGGTCGATCCCGATATCAATAAATTAGCCGCGCCGCAGGACGTTCTAAATTGCATTTACTATTTCCCTGCAGGGCGTTAAACATAGAACTGCCTTCGTAATCGCAGTTGTACTAGGATTTGATTACACTGACTACCTGAAATTTAATTAAATCGACACGCGGCCGCTGTCCTCTTCACACGCGCGCACCATCCCGTTACACTTTTCGATCGCGCCATTTAACAAGGCGCTCATCGTGAAAATTATAAAATTCAATTTACAGTCGGCAGGATTCAATTTGCCTCGATCATTGGCACTTGCGGTTCTTTTTTATCAACCTGACGAAACACGAATGGAGGAAACGAAACCTGACAATGGCAACAATTAATGCTAACTAATAAAAAAGTACCTTCCCGTGTAGCTAGATCAAAACTAGCGCATCTTTTAGCACAGAAATTAGAGAAAATAATTTTCCAAAATTTCCATTATTCTATTTTCATACTTCTACACTCTTGCTGATACACTGATTTCTCGTGTCACGTACGTGTTATTAATAAAAACTACTCCAGGCAAGGCAGAAATAATCTTCCATTCGGAAAAGGACATCTTTTCACTTTTCCACCCTCCAGACGATTTTATGCTTCAACGAATACCACTCTGCAACCCACGCGAAACATCCCCCAACTCGGTCTCTCAAAATAAACAGCAAGAAAAACAACTATTTGCGTCAACATGAAGATAACACGGTCGCCTAAAGCGCGCACACCATACACTTAATTTTCCATCCATTTCGCGTGGCGAGGGTGGCGGAGGGTGCGCCGGGGGAGACCGTGCTTCCGCCTGACGTTCCGCGGAAAAACGAAGGGATAATTCGAAGGGGGTCAGAGGAGAGAGGAGGTGTGGGGTAACACGAGGGAAAAGCCGTGGGGCGCGGAGAGAAGGGAATCCGTGTGGGACGCGGAGGATCTTCCCCCTTTTCCAAGTAGCGCTGGTCGTACTTTGATCAGGCGCACTGGATTTACGCTCATCCTCGCTAGTCTGCTCTGTTCCCTTTCCTCTCTCTCTCTCTCTCACACACACTCTCCTCTCTCACTCTCTCTCTCTCTCTCTCACACACACTCTCCTCTCTCACTCTCTCCCTCTCTCTCTCTCCCTCTATCTGGTATTTCCCTTTCTATTTCACCCTGCTAAGAGTCGTCGGTGTTCGCCAAGCCCGAGTCGCGTCGCAATAGCGCCCGCCGATGTCTTTGAGGCAGAACTCGTCGCGTCGTAGGCATTTCGACGGAGTTGAAACGGCAACGGAAGTGCCGCGGCAATGCTCTTACCGATGGCTGCGCTGCGGGCCCGAAGAAAGCTGGGACGGTGGTTAAATGTCGCCGTTTGATTTCTCGCTGTCGCTCAATTTGCCTCTCCCCACGTCTTTCGAAGGCGTAATTCGGTGCGCGAGTTGTGGTTAATTGCCTTCAAATCGCGGATAATTTCAGTTACCCCTCAGCGTCTCTGTGGATCATTGGCTGAATCGAGACTGCTACTGTTCAGAAACTATTTTTCTCAATTTTCATAGGAATAATCGTTTATCGTCCAACCAAAGAAGAAAATCGACGCGAAACGTGGACGAAATCGATCCGCTCTCGGAGCGTGGGCAAAATTTATGACGAAAAACGTAAGCAGCTGCTCGCAGAGGAAGACAAGGACGAGTGGGAGGGAATTTCGAGAGACGCGATAGTTGTTCGTCGCGACGGTGAATTTACAACTGCAATTTACACGATCGTCTATCGAATATCCGTTCCGACCTCGAGTGAATGGAACAGCCAATGGATCTTAGGTTCTCCGAGAGTAGTCTTGAATCTGATTGAAAACGTTTTTGAGATACGATTTAGGGAACACAACAAAGGGGCTTTCGAGAAGACAGATCATTTTCTTTGCCGGTATCGCGTTCTTCCGGTTCCGTACCGGACGATATTTCGACGATAAAAAATCCTCCATTTCTTTGTGGAATTAAAGTGGAGGTTAAACAATTCTTTATCGTACAACACTTTCTTTATTATTCCCACTATTTTTTGTTTTTCTTTTCTTTTTTTAATTTACTCGCAGTTGCGACGTTATATACGGTTATTGATGTAGCTGCACGCTACACTATATTACTCTTTGTAATTCTTCCGCTTTTCTTTCCTCTTTCATGTTTCGGTTAGATTACATCACCCTTTGGCTCTACTTCGCCCTTACATGTCGATAATACACTTCCCTCTTTGTTTCCTTCTTTTCACGCCGCGCATTCTTTTTCTGGACACGTAAAATACATGTACCAGATAATGAATAAGCAAATAAACCACAATTTTTTCAAATTTTACAAAATAAAAAGATCGGGGGATGAAGAGATTAAAGAATATATGGAAAACTCGTAAAAGAAAGCTTGGAGGATCGCCGTTAACAACACTCCAAGTTATCGTCGGTAGATTAATAATATCGAAGCCGGAGGAGAGGGAAGAAATTTTCTAAAAAATAATATAAAAACTTGGCAATCTCTAGGGGGAACGAATATCCAAAGCGCATCGACGAGTATTTCGTTAATTATTCGATATTAGAGCGCAGTCCTCTTTTTCCTCCTCCCGTTACTCGAACGTTTTATCGGCAGATTTCTTAATCTCGTTGCCGCGATTTCGCCTGGGCAAAAAGAAGGAGCAGCCAGAGGACCATCTACTTCCTTCCGTTTTACGAGGTCAGAGGCTGGGGTGAAAACCGGGGGCCAGCATTCAGAATGCATGGAGGAATCTCTATCGATCGGATATTTACGGAAAAAAATGCGAGCTACAATGAAGCGTTTCTATTTTATCGAAATAAACGCTCCTAATAAAGAGCGTACCGGTACGTCGCGGGGAAAAAGTATCAATCGACCGGATCGCCTCAAGAATTTTCATTACCGTCAAGCGGGTACGCCATCAGGACATCCTCGATTCCGATTTTTACCTCTCCGCACGGAACAGATACTTGCGTGGATATTCGTGGCTATCCACGGTTATTGGTTCCAATAATGCTCGAGAAATTGCGCGCAATATTAACGAGAAGGTGCGAACTAACATTCTTCTCGCTAAATTAATCGCGCGATACCACAAACGTGCAAGTTCCACGCAAAGAAAAAAAGAGACAAGTTCTTCAGAGACGTTCGAATAAAAAATCGCAGATAGCTGAGAAACTCGCGCAACAAATCCCTCCCCGATCCGTGGGATCCAAAATTACTTGACGAGCGCCAGAACACTTGCACCCTGGAAGGGGTGCGCGGAATTAAAGGCCGCGTGCATTCACCCCGTCGAATAGAGTGGAATGAAGGGAAACAATCGCGGCCGCGGCAAAGGCACGAGCTGCTACACTCGCGAGCGAGCGCGAGGAGGATTAATTCTCGTGATGTACGGGATCAGTAGGAAAGGAGGGTTGGCGCGCGAGGGTTGGGCGGATAGAGGGGGCGGAAGGGCCCTTTGAAATCTTTCGACGAATTAATTCATTCGAGAGCGGCGCGAACAACACGCACGGGGCGAAACAGAGGCGGGAGGGCCGCGTAATTTCGGCAAGACGATCCCGTGGCGAGCGTTTTCTACCGGCGCGCGTGCATTCGTTCGGCCACAAAGCGGCCGCGATCAGCGGCAGCGGCACGCGCGCTTCCGCCGGCGTAATTGCAGCCGCGGTAAATGCGGGGACGCGTCGCGATTAAGCCGCGGAATAAATCCTGCCCAGCCCACTTTCTGAGCGGTTCTACCGTGCTCTCTCTCTCTCTGTTCCAGATACAAGTGTACGGCTTCAACGCGGAACTGTACCACAATATGAGCGAGGCGCAGCACAAGAGCCAGGGACTGGTCGCGATCTCGATAATGGTCCAGGTAAGCGGACGGATGTTACCCAGTCTCTTGTCAACAACCTTTGATTATTTTCAATCTCACAATCTCGCCAGCCACTTTCGATCGTGGCTTCGATCGTGGAGATACTTAATTATTTTTTCTAGCAAAAGATTTCTATATTTTCAACTGAATTTATTGGCTGAACAGGGAACAGTATATTCCACCGAAGATCGAGGGCAAGAAAAACGGGAGGGTTGAAACGCAAGAATAATAACCAGAGAAATCTATGTACGAGTCGGCGGATAGTTTCCGCGTTTCGTGCAACTTCGAAATTTGTCCTCGAGTTCGCGAGCCCGGCATCGCGTGTTTACCGTGTCTCCTCGATCGAAATAATTATTCCATCATAATAACGTCGACAATCAAAGATAAGGAAATTGCGAAAGTTACAAATTAGTCCTCCGCGGGAAGAAACTTCGGAACGTTACAGAAACAGTGATTCATAAAACATTCTGCGAAGATAATTAACGGGGTTCTTTTGCGCGCCAACAATAATCTACGCGAACAATTTCCAAATCGAAGAAAAGAAAAAAATTACAGCGATCCCAAATATCGTTTCAAATGGACGATAAATGGGAGAAGAGGATTTAAAAATCCTTATGGCGAGATATAATAATTATTTCGAACTCTGGCGGACAAACATTCGGCAGGTTTTCAGCGGCTGTACGGTGCTTGTTCCCGAGAATAAATTCCAAAGTTTCGAAGGAAACGCTCTGCTTTCGCCAGCTCGTTCCGCCTCGCTCTTATACCCTCGCATTTTCTGCCACCCCAAACCTGACGATCCAACGTCCCCGCTCACCGCTCTCCTACCCTACGTTCTCTTTCCCTGTGAAACCGGCGTTCCGCTAGAAGAAACTGGAAAGCCCGCGATTCTGAGGCAACAAACGCCAGGAAACAAGCGTTTATGCTTCTGATTTCTGGCGCGATAGTTCAACAGAATCGACTGCCGCCGCTTCGCTCGGCCTGTTTATCGAAACATCGACTCGCCTCGAGTCCTGCCTCTCCCCTTCCTTCCTCTGATTATCATTACCGTTTTATCTGTCGAACGAATTGCTCTCTAAACATTCCCAGAGAGCAAACTTTCGCGTTACAACCGTCGAATTTCACGGCTTGGAACATTTGTTTCACTGTTGAATCCAGACCCGACGAATTACATCTGACGCGGTACTTAAAATCGGATAAAATCGCGTGTTTGTTTAGCAGATTCAAAAGAATTTTCTCTACATCCACGATAGACGAGCTAATTGAAAAAAATTGCCTGAAATTGCCTGAGAGTATCGTGGCTTAATTAATACCCTTCGTCAGCCACTCGCGATCAAAAAGCAGCGGCCAGTTCCTCGCTCGCAAGCGTAATTTCCCGGGTACCAACCCCTGAGCCAGGCGCTAATGACACAAAAATTCGCGCGCGCCGATCGTTTCCAAATCATTACCCGAAATCACCGAGACTCGTCCGCCGTGCCAGGATTAACGACGCGTGGACTGTCTGGGAATAACGACCAGGCGGGAGGGATCTCTCGCGAAAAACCGCGGCTGGTTTTCGCGACGGGCCACGCGGTTTGCTTCCTGAATAAATCTCCAAAGTTCCGCGCGGCGAGCCCCATCTTTTCACGGTCTTTAGCAGTCTGGAATCCGCGACCGTGAAACAGAGAGCGCGAGCAGAAAGAGGGTCGCGAAGAGGCGTCCTCCAGGATGCATTAAACTGCGACGAGACGAGTGGATCGCTTGCCAAGTTTACCGCGACTCGTGACCTCTCGCGTTCCTGTATAAACGGAGAGGATTCGCGTCGACTTCTCCGCGGATTATCGCGAAGGGATGCAGCGTTCTTTTGCTCCGAAGCGAACGATCAAGAAGGCGAAGTTGGTCGGTTAATCCGGCGGGAAAGAATTTCGACGGCGTCCCCAAAGCTGCGGGCGGGCCAACCTTTAACAGGTGCTCGATCTCCCAACGCGCGAGGCAGTTGGTAAAAGTGTGTCGCGGCTGGGGTGGGACTGCGCGCGAGGGGGTTGGGGCGGTGTTGACGGGTGTAATTCAAACGGATTATACCCCGGGGGTGTCTGAGGGATGAGATCCAAATGAGTCGGTGCCAACGCTCCCTGTCAACGCTCGAACAATCCGGAGGGGCTAAATGAGCTCCCGGATATTTTCACTCGCGCGTTCTAACCGTTCCCCGTGTACACGTTCGCGAGATAGTCGCGAGTGTCGCGAGCGAGCGACGGGATGGATTTATCGACTGCAGTTTTAGCCGTTTGCTCCGCGAGCTCCTGACGCTGGATGAGAATCATGACGGTGGGTTTTAATGAACTCAGGGGCTGCTGGAATTATCGGCAACTGTTTGCGTTTGGACGGAACGCGAGGGACGCAAGGGATGGGAATCGTGTGATTTTTTTGGTATTTTAAAAGGGATTTCGTAATAGTCATTGCAGATTTTTTACGTATATGAGTTTTCGAAATTTAAGATACGAAACGACAAAATTCTCAGTATTTTACATTAATTTATTAATAGGTACTGTATCGCAGTATCGTCTGAATTTCATGGCACTATAATTGGTAATAAAGAAAATGAATAGCATCGTTGAGAGAGCACCACTGTACTTAGACAGAAGTTGCGTAGTAATTTTTAATTTAACAATTAATTATACACGTCTACCTATTACATTAATCTCTATTATTTACCTATAAGAACAGTTAATTTGGTGCTAAATTACCAGTCGAAATGACGTGTATTTAACACAGTAACGTAACCATTGATCCCTTCTTGCCAAGCATAGCTTCATATTTTATCTTCGATTAAATGACTTATCAAGCTCGACGGTTAATAATTTAGCCTGCTTCCAGACTGCAGGATCAAGACGTGATAATTACCACCGGGTATTATGAGATTCCGTGCTTTCCCTCAAAATATAACGCGTGTCAAAAAGATCTTCCAAAGTCTCTCCCTTCGTTTTAATCCCTCCAACCATCGAAACCCCAGCGAAACTGTTAAAATTCCCGTCGACGTTTCCGCCTCTATCAACACTTTCGTCGTCAGCGATCGTGGCTGAATTCGCTTGAATAACGAATGGCCCGTAAAACGCCATGAATTTCTGAGTTCACCCGTAAGAACAATGACACTCGTAAACCCGCGATACCCCTCGAAGTAACCGCTAACGAGAAACCAGCCGTGACGGGGGCGAGCGAGGGTATCGCGAGAGAAACGGAGACGGACAAGGTTCGCGGGTGGTAAAAGATTATGGAGAATAAGGGGTCGCGTGCGATCCGTAACCAGGGCCCGTTCTATCCTGAGGGAAACGACGAAACTCTTGATCCGTCCGCGATGCCCAGATGAGCTTTTATTATTTATCGTTACTTCGGAGAGTTGCCCGTCGATTTTAGCCAGCTTTTACGGTTACCTTTAATGGCGGCCAGTGTGGAAGTTTCGAAACGACTATTCGCCTTCGCCTCTTTATGCGGTGCACTTAGCAGCGTCGAGCATAGCCCCTCCCCCGACCCTTCTTCATCCCCCTCACTCACTCTCTCACTCTCTCTCACTCTCTCTCTGCTCCTCCTTTTCATGGGAAATCGATGGAAAACGTATTAGGGCATAGAATGAACGAGAGTTGGCGATAGGACGTTGGGTAGGGAGTGGCAGAGGGTGGCTGGCATTTCTCTCTAGCCCGATACCAGATTGCATTGCAGTCGATACTCAAAAGAAATCTTGGTTCTCGTCTGTTTCAGCTGGGGGAGTCGCTGCACCCGGAACTGCAGATCATAACCAGCGTGTTCAGCAAAGTTGTTTACCGCGGTGAGTATCGATTTCGGCGTGTGCACCGGCTAGTACGTATGCCGGCGATGGTTTTCGATTTGGACGGCCGTAGAAACGCGATTCGATAAGTAACGTTGCCGGATCGCCGTTCGAACTTTCAAAACGGACAGGTTCCCAGGGATGAGCGATCAAATTTTCCCATTCGAGGCTCTAATTAACTTCGAAACAACCAGATACGTAGCTGATCGTGATTAGAGTTCGAAAATTCGAGAATCGGAAATTCGAAAGCTCGAGAACGCTCGCGAACGGGATTTTAAGCTGAAGATTGGAGGGGACCCGCGAATTCGGGAGTATCGCGCGTTACGAACGTGAAATTCCGATTGGAAAACGCGAAGTGACGCGGGAAGCGCACCCCTTATCGTTCGGCGCACGATACATTTCGATATCCCGAGAAATTCGCGCAGTTCCCTGTCTGTGATCTATTGTAATTCCTCGTTTAATGCGAGCGCCTTTCGTCTCTGCCGGCTGCGTGCACTATCAGTACGCATTTACGCATTAACGCTGCCTCAGAATATCTGGTGCGTTATAGGCTTTCAACTCGGTGGTAAGCTGCGCCTAGCGTCTGCTTTCGCGATGAAATATTAATAGTTTCGTTCACGCCGCACCGTATAATGATCACGATTTATCCCGTGCTACTCCGCCATCCGATTAGGAATTTCCAGTACCCACCATCCGGTAAATTCGCAAAGCTTCGACCCGGTTAAGAAACTCGATTCAACGGCGTGTACCGTACGCGAAATTCATCAGATGCTATTGTCGCTATAAAACTACCCTCGTGTGCGCGCGCGAGAACTCCTGCGCGTAAAGAACTCGGCTCGACGCCCCGTGCGTTTCGTCGTAAAATTGCTGGAATATCTTCAAACGGCTCTTCTTCTTCTTCTTCTTCGTGAAAATAAATCACGTTTATAAAACTACCCCTATACGTCTTCGCGAACATCCACAATCTCATTCAGACAAGTTTGACGCGATGTACATCATAAATACGAACGAGCCCGCCGTCCGCGAGGCTTCATTGAAACTACGTAACTGCTCGACGACTGCGCGGAAATCCGTCAAAGAATTTCCCTGGGAAAAATCCCCGCTCATTACCACGTATTTGGCCACAGAACCGTTGAGACAACCTCGAACAGCTTCTTTCAATCGCGGAAATAAGTCGCCTTTATGCGTCCGTTTCAATCCGCTTAAATCGACCAGTTCTCTTTTTCTCTCTCCCTCTCGCGCGCGTAACACTTTGAATGTCGAAAAAAAGAAAAAGAAAGGGGAGAAACATGCTCGCGAATAAAGTATTCGAGCATTGAAGAGAAAAGTAGACGATGAATCGTCGCGATGGTCGCGTCTTTCATTCGCGGTCGTAATTAGTGGATCCGACGAATGACGGCGTGTGACGAGAGAGATCGAGGTTCCTGCTCGACGGACGTTGAAACGCGAAAATCCAAAGGGGCTATCGAATTTCAGCACGTGCATATTTAAATATCCTAAATATCAGAAAACTTGAGAACAACGAAATATTTGAAACCTAGTATAGATCTGCCCCTTAGTCAGAGTAAAAAGGAAACTGCAGGCCAAACAAGCTGTCTGATACGTCCCAAAGGGGGATGGTCGATCCGTCATCCCATGTCCGCGTCTTTCATCCGCGGTCGCAATTAGTGGACCGTCAAAAGACGTCTTGGATGGCGATGGGGAGCGAACGAAACACTGGAGCCGCCTGGATGAGGGGAGAAAAAGGGAAAGAAAAAAAAAAGGGGGAGCAACGGCACGTGGCGATGAATACGCGCTTCACGCACCAAATACCGTGCGGTCCGCTTCAGCGAGCGGCGCTGGAAAGTTGGCCCCGCGGTCTGTCGCTGGGATAACCCCGGATAATAAATAAAACGGTGCCAGGAAAGGGAGTGTGCCGACGCTCCGGGCTACGGAGGGGTGACGGCGCGCGACTCGCTGACTCGAGAGGGTGAAAAGTCGAGGGAGGAGGAACGGGAAAAAAAAGCGAGAGGAAGAGAGAGAGAGAGAGAGAGAGAGAGAGAGTGGGCGGTGGAGAAGGTAGAATGACTCTCTTAAGGTAACGAGTCACTTCGTCGCGGCGAATATCCGTGCCAGGTTTCTCGAAAGGGCGAGTTTATCTCGTCGCGAGACTCGATATTGCAGGGTGGCTCGCGAGCTGGATGAGAATGGGGTGAAGCGGTAGACGGGGTGAAATGAAACGTTTAAAATAGGAGGATTTCTAGGGGCTGTTTGCGTGAATTGTATTCTTGTACCTAAGTTAGGGGATGAAGCGAGGTTTTGCAAAGAATCATATTCTTGAACAAGTATCACTTGTAAAAAGAAACAATTTTTGACTAAACATTAATATTTCCATCGAGTAGAATCTTTTCCCTCGAACGTACATATAAGAACGTTCTCAAAATCATGCATTAAAACACAATAATCAGCCAGAACAGAAACAAAACTACAAGGGTAAATAAAATAACAGACGACGAGAGTTTAATCGACGTTAAACACGTCCCAAGAATTCCTATGGAAAGCAGAGAACCAAAGCAACGACGGAACAGCAGAGTGGTATCCAAGGAGGGTCGCTAAACACGTCGAAAGAATTCCATCGAACGACCCCGTGAACGAGGTGTGTCCCAAGGGGGATCTCTCTGGGCGAGGGGGTGGTAAGGGTGCTCGGTGTTAAACGATTCGTCGATGGAACGTCGCTGGTTTTTACGCGGCGGCCACGATCTACACGGCGGATGGTCGATTTACAACGATGGTGAGAGGGCAGGGACAACGATGTTCGCGTCCTACCTAGCTCGTGTGCATAAATTCCCCGTGCAGCTCCGGCGTGGTCTCCTAGCCGCTCTCCGTGTGCGCGTGTACGTGTGTATTTTAATCAATACCCTGTTGACATCGCGACCACGGCACATAAATCATGAGACAATGGAGAATGCCGTGAGGGTGGTCCAAACAGGGGTGGATCTAAGTATTCCATTGTAGTGCACGCGGCCCCGCGCCGTCGATGTGTGCCGCGTATGCCGTTCGTGACAACAATGGGAGCCGTGGCGCGGCCTCGCCACGGCTCCTCGAAAAGTTTCCAGGTATTTATTGCGAAATTTCGCGGCAGAGCAAGATTGTATCGAGCCGCCGCAGTGGCTTCCGTCCCGTGAACCGTCCCTTTCGGTTCACGGCTGGATTCTGTCGGTTCCCCAGCTATCTCGACGCTTGGCGAGATCGGAGCGTGGAGCGTCGGGTGTTCCAGGGTGAGAATACTTTGGCCGCCGCGTGACGCGGTTCAGAAATTTGACAAACGCTCGGGGAAACGGGGATGGAGAATGGTTAATCGATCAGATTTTTGCAAATCACACGACTAGGACTGGCAAAGTTTAATCAACGCTTATAAATGAAACGGAAACAAAATCGATCGTGGCAATGCAATTTCTGTACACTGTTGCGTTACAAACGTTTGAATATTATTGAAAAAAGGGATGGTATATGTGTGGGGCATTCACAGGGAAAATGGAACGTATGGTAACCTGGTGGGCATCGTTTTTAAAGTTGAGAAAACAGTTTACCGGGGTCTCCATACGTACGCCATGGCTATAATTTGCATCATTGTCAAGAGATTATGCCATGCGCGCACGATATACACACGTGTTCTAGATCAAATATAAACGTCCCCCGTGTATCGTACACCGCAACGTAAACACCGAGTGTTAATATTTATGAATCAGTTTAATCCAAACGTTCTGTCTCTACGCGAAACGCCCGCTCGGTTTCGATCGGTGCCCACGAGAGCAGACGCTACCCCCTTTTCACGCGTACCGCTCCCCTACGCGTACAAAGTTTACAGCTAGCCGTACAAATTTTTGTGGTAAACATTTCTCTTGAAATTGTTTGGAAATGGATTCGTTAGAAATGGCGGCTGATTGTCGACAGTCGAAGAGGAACGATTCGAATAATAATAGAACGCAGTCCACGGGGAATCGAGACGCTTTATGCGTTGCGGAACGAACGGCTACGCTCTACCCGTTGTCTTTCATCGTAAACGGGTCTGGTAATATATGGGGACAATAAAACACGGGGAGACGAAATAAGACAAGCCCAGGCGGCGGCGCTCTGAATATGAATACAGGCGCGTGTCTATGCGCGCATTTTCCAAAGTGAAATGAAAAATGCGACGCATTATCCGCCGACGCAGCGGGCAAATATAAAATTCTTTATAGCTTCTTCGTTCGTTCGTGTCCCGAACGGCGAATCCGCTACGGCGGAATGTAAGCATTTATATTAACTTCCCTCTCATGATATACGAAACGAACGGTGTGGGCGAGGCTGAAAAGTGCTATACAGGAACGTTCGCCGTTTCAATTTTCCTGTTACCAGGGGAATTGAACGAAATCTAAGACCCGATACGAAAGAGCGCGGTGCCTGGCGAGAATCCTTCTTGTTCACCCGAGATGTTAATGATTTTGCAGTCCCAGTTGAACGCGACGTTAGCAAATTTTTCTTAAAATGAATTCTTAAATCCTAACCTAACGTTACGTCGATCGCAACTCAGTCTATCTTGTTCCTGGACACGTAGTTCTTCGATTGAAACTCGTGTACACCTGTGTCGAACGTTAGAAATGTTATGCAATTACTTCAATCCACTAATGCACCCTTAAATTCCGTCCAGCATGAAACCCTCGGCGACCTCCATTGTAAGTCGGATCCCGGCGCAGAATTCCCATTTCATTCGGCTTTCTTCGAGCATCAGATAACCATGCACGTTGAACGTGTACGAATCTCTCGAAACGGCTGGCGGGGACCGCGAGAAACAATACGGCGGGGTAGGGGCCGGGAAACACGTTTCCACGATCGCATGGCAAGACCGTGCCAGTATTCAGGCCGCAAACCAGACGGATTTGAACGAGAAAAATCCGTGTGCCTTCTTTCCGAGCCACTTTACGGTGAAAAGGACCATGCGCCCTATTATCTTCGAACGCGGCCCGGGCTGGATGCCACGTGCACCGTGCATACATCGCGTATTTCCACTTTGTTTCGCCTAACTAATGGCGAGCTTTCGTCGCAACAGCGAACCATCCGCGCCTCCCTCCGGCTGTTTTCTTACGCTCTTTCAGAATGGCAAGCGCCGCGTGCAGCGAATCGACACGCACCACCGTCACGCGAGAACCGACGATCGACCGAATCGAACGTAGCTACGAAGAATGGGCATCCGGCGAACGATGATATTCGAGAAACATACTTCCGCTGTTAGAGTAACCGGCTATGGATTAAGAGAAAGGTGCGCTGCAACCGTAATTGCAACCAGCTGAAATGGTCTCGGATGGTATCAGATGGAGAACGACTTTTTGAGATCCACGCGTCGAGTGAATCCTCGAAAAGTCTAGGCTGGCGGAGCTGATTATTTGAAGATATTTTCAGAAGAGGTCGCACGAATCGAACGTGGGTGTTCGCGAATTGATTAATCGAATCATAAAGGCTGGCACGGGTAATGCGTCGGTTTGATATCAGGAATATTCAGGATGCATCTCGTCTATCGGGCAGATTTATGCGCGATAGGTATGCAGGCATTTAGCGTGCGAGGGGCGCGAACGTTTGACGCGTAGCATTCGGCCGATGGTGGATGATGGCGTTTCTGAAAGCGTTGAGCGGTCATTGTTGGCGGCGCGGACAACGAAGGGGGCGCGGTTCGTGTGTTTGCCGGGCTTTGTTCTCCTGCCGGGAGCCACGTCCAAGAAACTGGCCCGCGCGTGCTACCAGACCCCGGGAATTACCGTGATTGTAATGCGTGCAGCCTCGTCTGAGGTACAAAGGCCTCGCCTTTGCACGGAAACTATGAAATAACTCGAGACTCTTCGCGAGTTTTCTGCCACCCCCTTTGCCACATTCGACCGATCCGTACGTTTAATCGCGGCGGTGGTTGCTCGACGGTTGCTCGTTGAAGCTGAATTACATTTCAGCTTAGAACCATCGCTGGTAACCATTGCGAGCGGTAATTAAATCATCTGGCACAAAGCATCGATCGCAAGAAACGCTGTCCATCGAGCGCACAAAGGAATCGCTCGGAGCTCGGCTAAACGAACAACGAGCCACGAGCTCGCTCAGTGGCGAACGCGAGAGCATCGTGGGAAAGTGGTACAGGTTGCTGGCGTGTAAATTTTAAAACGATTTTGAATGCCCGCGATTCGGCGGCGGGTCCCACGGGAGCTCGCGTGCCCGCCCGGACAAGCGATTCCGAGTAATGAACGCGGCGGACGTTCTCCATGAATCATTGGGAACGTTGGTGCACGCGGATGGGGCTGCAGGAATTCATACTTCCCAGGGATTCTGGCCTTGACTGTAGCTACCAACCTTTCTCGCCGTGGCGAAATATGGAATTTTACTTGACTGAGAGGCGAGAGAGTAGTACGGATGCTTTCCTTTCTTTTAATTAATTCCCCACTCTCGTCGCGTTCGCTGTCGGGAAATTGTTGACGAACAGGAACGTCCACGAGATGCAAGTCCAGTAGAAACGCGATCCCATTCTACTTTCATCGTAACACGGTGTTCGACTTTCGTTTTTTAGCTTTTCTCTGCCCGTTGCCACGCCACGCGATAAAGCCATTTTCCCCCCCGGCAAATCGGCGCTTTCTGCCTCTTCTTTGAGGTCAAACAGCTCGAAGCGAAATAATAGCGTCCCTGGGTTAATTAGGGTGAGAGCTGAACGATTGGACGCTTAGTGGCCTCCTTTCCTTTTGGACCATTCCTTTCCATCTTGGATTACCAGAACAATTTTGGCGAGTGAACAGTTATTTTCCGGTTTCTCTTTTTATTTTATTTTTTTTTTTTTATTTTAATCAATAACAGACGAAATATATTGCGTTTCGAAACGTATTCGTATGACGAGTATCTGACAATTCGCGTTCCCTCGATGAAACTTCCCGTCAGTTATTTTAATAAATGATTTTTCGGGTTCGATTAATTATCGTGCGCCCCGAACTGTTTAATTAATTTGGAAAGTTGACCTTGTTTAATGAAATGAATATCCTCGAAAGGCATCGCGTTTATACAAATGAAATTAAACGCGCGCGCGTTTAGCGCTGGTCCATTAATGAAACTCTCTATTGAAAGTAATCTTGTACAAATTGAATGAGGCTCATTATTTCATCCCGCTGCATCCACGTCCATTTTTCTCCTATCGTTTGCGCGAAATCACGAAACCGTTTCGAAATCAATCGCGATATATTTATTTCCCCAACGACCCGTCAATCGTTTATCAACGATATTTCAATTTCATCGATCGAGAGAGTGAAACGAACAATTTAATTCTCGTAAAGAAACATTGTTCCTTCGATGACACATGATACAGCTGAAAATGAGCGTTTAATATCGGTCAAGCGAAATCCATGCACTTCCTAAGCATCGACAGCGTGCGAGGCGACCCCTTTTCGATTTTGGTACACCGTAGGGTCACAGGTTACGGTGGCGTGCTCCATCTGTGTTCTTATATCACGATTATCGCCGCTGTCATCATCATTATCCCCGGTGTGTGGTCGAGCCATTAGGGTCGGTCAATTTTCCTAAGAGCCCTTCGCTCTCGACTTCCAACGGCAGTCGCGCACGTGTGTATCTCGAGGAGTCCTCGACGCACAGGAAACATCGTCGATGGCCACCGGGTCGATCCGATAATGGATAAGGGAGGCGAGTGCGTCCATCGCGACGCACCTCTCTTACGGAATTTAACGCGTTCGATTAAGGCAACTAGCGACAATTCGAGGTTCAATAATTCATACCCTGTCCCTAAGGGTACAGCGAGCGTTCGAACGTCGAAAATACATTCTTCTAATTAAGTTAACGTTAACGCGCAAGACTGGACACCGTAGTCTAGCCGCGTACGTTGTTAGAGGATAAATCTCGACCGCTGAAAGAATTACGCTCGACCATCAGTTGAAATAACGCGGGCCTTATCTCCAAAACTCATTCCATATTATTAGTATTCAGCGTGACGCCTCCACCTAGCGTTACGTGGTTATAAATCCGTTTCACGCCGCCCTCCCGGCTAATTTGCGACACGCTTCGCTTCTTACAAGCGGGGCAAATACTCTTCCGTTCTATTTATTTCCGTTACGCGGCGTCATTTACGCCGGACGTTCGGAACTGTTACCCCCGCGAAGAATTAAACGCAATTACGGCTGAGATAAGTGCCCCACATTTTTTTTTTTTTTTTTCTCTGCGCCAGTTTTCACCGTCGAACTTTTACTCGCCGCGCAAATATATTAAATTAAAAAACCGTTTTAATTCCACTCTCCTCCCACTCGTATCCGTGACGGAGTTTTGTATTTTGCAACAGCCTATCAAATCAACGCGATCCAATCTACGAAATCAGTGAAAAAAACAAACAAAAAAAAAACAAAAATGGAGCAAAAAGAATAAAAAGATTAATCTAACAAAAATCACAATGATTGACGTCAGCAAACGTGATAAAGGCACGGAAATAATATTTCTCCTATCGTATATATTTTTTTTTTTTCGAAACGCGTGTATACGCGAACTTCCACAGTGGAAATTCGAAAATTCATTGCAAGCGGGACGAGACACCCACGAAATCGAGTATCAGACCCGGCGAAACGACGCTGCTTTTTCTACGCTCTCCCACCGTGAACGAGTTAATGCATTTCATTAATCAGACGACCCTCCGTCCTTCTTTCCATCCGGATTTCAGTCTCGATTCTCTACCCGCAGAGAGATACACTGGGTCGTGGCGGTACGCTTTTCCCTCCCTCGATACCTCTGTATTATTATTTGTCACCTGGCTGGGTGCTCCTCTGATTTTTCTTCTTTCCTCTCGTCCGGGTTCTCTGTGCACCTTTTCTTCCCGTCTTTTGTTGCCGCCCCGAGAACACGGCGATACTTGTCGTCTGGCTGGAATTAATGCGCCACTGATTGCACGGAACCCTCATGTTTTGTACGATCTTCTGAAAATGAGATGGAAGAATAAATACAGTCATCCTTATCCGCGACATTCTTCCACCGGAGGAATTAAAGTTGTCGCGTTAAAGGAATCACCCTTCGCTTCCACCGGGACCGACAGTTTTGAAACGATAGAAACACTCTGCTCGCGAGTCAGAAATTTCAAGACATTCCGCGTCCCTCACCATATTCTCGACTGATCTTAAACATTTAATTTCGTAACTCGATCTCCTCTTCCCCACTACGCGACAAAATTAATCCCCGACGATCCCATTAACGCTCGCTGTCACAAAACAACCCATCGCGCCTGCCCAATACCACGGTCCATTAATCACGGAAATAGAATCTTGCACTCTCTTTCCTTCGATTCTCAGACGCTTCCGATATTTCTCCGTCTGGCACGGTGCTTTTTATTATTTATCACCGTGGTGGTAGCTCGCGACGCGACGTCTCGCAGAGCGAGGTATAGAAGGGGATGGAAAAAAAGGAATCGAACGACACGCGATAAATAAAAATAAAGCGACGAGGGGGCGCGTGTCTCCTCGAGGAGGAACACCGCGTCTAAACGGAGAAACGAATGGAGAGGAGCGTCTGACACGTTGGGGTAGGTGGAGGAAAAGGAGAGAGAAGAAGGGAAAAAAATAGAAAAGGAGCAGGACGAGGGTAAAGAGGGTGTCGTTGGGAGAGGTATACGGGGATTCACGGATAAAAGGTTGACGGGTACGCTACTTTCTGCCCTCTAAGCGGGCTGAATGCTGTCCTAAAAATGTTCCATGGCGACGGGAGACGAGAACAAGCCGGATGGCTGAGGACCGCCACATTTATCCGTTGTGTCAGCCAACCATTTGCACCGGCACACGCTCGCTCCCCTTTAATGTCACCGGTCTCGATGCGAGAGAAGTATTATACAGGGTGTCCAAGCTATACAACTCGCGGGGAGATAAACGTACGTACGGTTCACCATGGAGAATCGAAACAGGTGAAGTTACGGTGTTCTTGGAATTCTGTTCAATTTATACGGTTATTCTAGTTGAAAGTGAACCGTGTAACTTCGCCTGAAGAGTGGCGTCTAAATTCACGCGACCATCTTATTCATGGCACGAGTGGAAGGACTAAGAGCTAAGTTCATCATCTCCGCGCGAAAGCTGAAAGTATATGCGCGTACACCATGTACACCCGTGGAACCAAAAACTCAGACTTGCACCGAGAGCTTCCTCGTATTATCTTTAGTCTTCGAATAATATTTTAATTAAGCTGTACCTCTCTGCTCGAAGACTCGTCGTTCGCTGTTAGTTTAAACTGTAATCATATGTTACTTAGCAGCCACGTGCAATTTTGTATTATTCACTGACCCAAGCGTAGGGCACAGGTCTTCGCCTGTTCTCAGATGGATGATCTTCTCAAAAAATCTCAAACGTGATTTTATTACATTCGTTCTAAGTCGATTTTCTGTCAATGGTTATCGAACACCCTGTATAGCTTCCTCGCGTCTAGTCGTAGTCAACGCCATCGCAGACGTAAAGAAAGCTTTTCAGTCGACGCGTCGCGCATTCGAGACGGTCCATTCGACGTTGATTTTTATTAAGCCTCGATTAATGACGCCCCGCCAAGCGGCTCTTCCAGCGGCTCGAAGCCAGGCAGTTCCTTTTTGCGAAATGGTGTCCGACTTTGAGATTAATCATCGCCGGGATTAATCCAGCTGGGGTACGCGTGGAGGCGAGGGTTGAAACGTGAATGGGAGGAAGAAGAGCGGAGAGTGGTTGAATCGGGTCGGAGGTTCGGACGATGGTTTATTAGTCAAACTTTCGGGTGATGGTTTTATGGAGCGTCTGGATGCTCTCGGTCGAGATGAAGGTTTGCACTAAGAAAAGTGTACGTTACGCGAGCCTTTGAACAATTTAACTTTATACGATGATCCGTAGTTTCAAAAACTAATTAAAATCCCACCCGTTTCTGGTTTATACGTGTTTAAAACCGAGCGTCGATGAAGAGAGACAGAGAGCCATCGCACGGGAACCGCGCGTATTTCATACCTCTAAGAATTCCAGGCAGAATAATTCGAGCGCGTTAAAATCGACTTTTAATTACGCGGAATCGGCCGTTTGAGGAACGATTTAACCGGGAAATTTCACCAGTTATTCGACGATCACCCCGGCGTTTCCCTCTCATTTCGTGTTTCATTGGTTTTCCAGTCGGCTTGCGATACGCGCACGGTCCACCGCGTCCCCGGCTCAAGAATCGAAATCGCCGGCGCGAATTGAATTTCTTCGAGCCTGGTCACACCCTATCGATTATTCGCGTCGTCGACGTCGCCGCGGCGCCGGCGACAACGACGCGCCGCGCGATCCACACACGCCGCGGCCGTTTACGAGCGAACTCGCCCCGGTGTCGAATCGTTAAGTCACCGGGGAATATAACCACGGTTTCTCTTTACGATCGCTCGACGACCGGCATCAATTTGTTATTGCGCCGCTCCGCCAAGATTTACGCGCCGCGGAATTACGTAACCCCTTTGCCAGCCACGCGCGAATCATCCGCGAAGACGCGTGTCGCGGCCTCGAAGGGGGTGCTCTCACGCCTTGGAGAACGACTCGTGATTCATTTCGCCCTCGTGGTAACTCTAGGTAACTCGAGTCCCCAAGGAGGGTACCGCGAGAGCTACTACATTGATCCCTCTTTCTTCCCGTTCTTGCGATCGAAGGGCAACGAAACGTTAACTCGTTGCACTCGCAATTTCACCACAAAGAATACGATTATATATAGAGAAACGTGTTGTAAAATGTTTGATAACGGAACTGAGAGCGAGCTTTAAATGGCCGCGCTCTGAGGCTGTAGTCTATAAAAGGGTTGAGGTTCGAAGTGACCATGGAAACGAACGCGTCGTATAAAATATAAATGCAGTTTATTTCTTATTACTTCGCCAACTTTCGTCTGCACGGCGCGGATAAACGAATAAATAATATATACAGCGCACAAAGTTCCTTTCCCTTGATCCAGGTTGGTCCTGGTTCCTTTTTTTTTGTTTTTTTTGCGCGCGCCCCGGGTTGTCAGTCGTTTCGTGAGTCGAAGTTCAAAGAGTGGTCCCGGACGAATATCGAGTAATTTTGTCGCGTTCGAAATAACGTCGCTGAATATGCAACGCAACGTTCTAGCAATGGAATAAGGGGGAGGGGGACTGGTCGAATTTTGATCGTTTAGCATGCAAATACACCCTCCTCCACCACCGTATTCAGACGGGAGAGCTCGTGCTTTTTTTCTCCCCGCTGTGCTTTCGTTATGAAGCGCGAAGTGAGTTTAAAAGCACCACCGTTTATTCTGTTGGCTTAAAGTAGCCAGGCTGCTTTGATATTCATAAAAGGTCGAAAGCGCGTCGATTTTTCCACGACCATTTAAGTCAATCCACGACGCCATCGTAATACCTCGCACGCGTCAAAAGAAATCGAAAGTTCGAGATGAAGTGATTGGGAATTTATGAAAAAACCGCTGTCAATCTCGAAATTCTGAATTGCGTGAATGTTTAAAAACCCTTCCAGAATTGGAATAGGTATCCTTGTTCTAATGAAAGATCGGCTGTTCTGTGCAGGCGACGCGGAGCCCGTGCGTCACCTGTCTTTGAAGAATCTCCTTCCAGACACGACTGGTTACATGACTTACGAGGGTAGCACGACTCACCCCGGCTGTTGGGAGACGGCAGTGTGGTTGATCCTCAACAAACCCATTTACGTAACAGCGCGAGAGGTGAGTATCGATCCATTTTACCTTTTTCACCTTTACGTCCCACTCGTATTCGAATCCCAAACCGTGTATCGAGTACGTAAACTATCACGAAGAATCTAGAAGATACGCGTTCTCCCTCGAAACGAGGCTTCGAAATAAAAATCTTAGACGGAACGCGAGCAAAGGAGATGCTCGCGTAAATCCGTAGCTGGGCGCTATCAATCTTTCACCGTTACAAAGTTAATCGCGCGGCGATAAATAACTTAATAAGGTGTCAGCCCCGCTAACCCCCCGTTCCCCTAAGTACATTACTTTCGAGAGTATTCTTGCGCCACCGTCACACCCTCCACCCGCCGCCCTCTCCGTGCCATTACTTAACAAGCTCCGCTTTATGGTTAAATATTGAACGAGGGAACGGCATCGTTACATCGTAATCCTAATCCCATTTCCAGCTTTACGCACTAAGGAAACTAATGCAAGGCCCGTTGAGCGCCCCGAAAGCACCCCTGGGAAACAATTCGAGGCCGCTCCAGGATCTTCATTACAGGACTATACGGACGAACATCGATTTTCGCAAGGTGAATTGCCCCACACCTATTTTCCACCCCTTGCGGTCGATCTATGCCCCCCCGCCGATTCCAATTATTATTTCGCAATAACGATTAATAACGAGAGCAATCTTTGGTGTTTCTGTTTCTATTTTTTTTTCTCTTTTTTTTGGTGCGACGAAAAAGCAGCGGCTGGATGCGAAGTGCCCGTCGATGGCCCAGGACATGCACTATAGAGGTAACCCAGGACATTATCCAGGCTCGAGCGGCCCCAAAACCTCTTACCATCTAGCGAAGGGATCGTCTCGATGAGAATCTGAAAAGATGACTTTTTCTTTCCAGCGAACACGTGGCAGGACGATGGCTCCCTCTCGCACAACGTCGTCTGAATCGCGACCGCCGTTACAAACCGGAGACGTATTCAGCTTACGAGGCGACAGGCTCACGCGATCCTCTCCTAATTGACAGCGAGAACCGTTTCGTGTATGCGTATAGGCTTGGCGAACGAAAATGGGTCACGGTTCAGAGGACTCGATTCGTTTTCGATGGCAGACGACGCTCCGTGGAACCGATACGAGTCTCGAGATGCTCCCCGTTTCTCCCCGTCGCGATGGGATCGCACGCGAGAAACGGGTGCAAAGTCGACGGAAATAGGATTGAACAGGGCGTTCGATTCGATTCAGCGATGTAAAATCGTCAAGTTTCCCTCGGATGCATTGGAATTCGATTAAAAATGTACAAAATCAATGAACCAATAGAGGTCCTCTCTAAAATATTCGCGCTCTCTCTCGATCCGTATTAATCAAATTCGTGATCTCGAAGAGATATCGGGATATTCTCAAGGAACTTTGTCCTCGAGAAAATTACGAAAATAGAATCTGTTTGCCGCAATTGAATCGTCGAATAAAAATACACCGTTCGTGCTCGTCGAGCGAGTGGAAAGAGGAACGTTTGTGAAAAATTCAATAATTAAAAGGATCGTTGCGAGCGTGACGATTAAAGGGAGGGATAATCGCGGGAGCTTACGCGTATCGTCGAGGCATCGATTCGAATCGATTCCGAGCAGCTGCGCCCCGTTCGAGGTGGAGGGAATTCCACGGTAGCTACCAGGGACGAGCACCAGCTCCAGAGGACCGTTTCTATCGCGAACCGATTCTGACGGGAATGATAAGTGTGTTCAAGCGGTGCAGGAATTTGTATTTGTCGCGCGGAACACCTTCAGGAAATCGTTCCTGTCGTTCTTTCACGCGAAATAGGAAGGGACGGCTCGAGACCGGTGCAAACGTGCCAGGGAAATCAGCGTACCACGACGGACGTCCGCCTCGAACGATGTTAACTAGCCTAATCGACCGTGTTTCTTGCCAATTTCGACGATTTACGAGGGAGAGTAAACGCACGTGGACACGCGCATAGACGGTTAGACCGACGAATTGATCGATCAGCGAAAATTGCTGCGGTGGATAAAAGAAATTTTACGATTCAACATTTTTTTACCGTCTCGAGAAAGTTCCGATTGATATTGATTCGAAAAATTCGAGAAGAATGTTAAGTATCGAAAATCTTTCTGTGAATTCAGTGGTTGACGCATCGAATTTGCAAGTGTAGAGCATCGAGTTTGCCAAAATGTGACCGTCGTCCTTCCCGCCATATTTTCTTATTTCGAAACCAGAGAAGAATCGTGTGCCTGTCGCTGCTAGCAGAAGAATCGCGATCGTTCCGCTTCCAAACGAAATTAACCCTCCCCCTGAAACAAAAAAAAGAAAAAAGAAACCACAATCCGACCATCGTCCGGAGCAGAACACCAGAAACGAGAGGGTTAAATAATTGTCGACTTACTTGACAGGTTTTTGTCAATTATTTTGTAGCTAATATACGTAAACAAGAAACGAGCTGTACGAACGACGAATAGAAACATGTCAAAGTAAGAGGTTCGTGACAATTAAGTAGGATGTAAGTAAAGACGATCGAAATGTTCACGATTATCCGAGCGGAACGAGCGATTCGACGAAAAAGATAGCTGGATGTTTAGGCGATAAATGTCGAAGGAGATGGCAGCTTTCGAGGGATTGAGAAACAAAATGAGATAGGGAAAGGGAGGAAGAATGAAATTCGAAACAACGTCGCGGTGGTAGATCGACCGCGATCGCGAGAAAAAGAGAAATCGGATCGTTGGTAGCTTTAGCCGAATGGACGAATGATCCAGCGCTTTTGTATATAATTACAGACACTAAGAAACCGGGCAGTAAGAGAAGGAACTATTATTAAATAGGCGTAAGCAGATTAAGTGGACACTTAGGGAGAACAGGTGGAGGGGAGAGTGTGTATAGAGACTAACGTTGTATCATACGAAAGTGAACGTTTAACGATTGTGGTTAATGAATAACGATAACAATAAACGCAGCGTTATATTGTATGCATCCGTGTGTTTCTTACGAGCGTGTCAACTTTTTCGTTTCCCCATCTTTCCTGTTTCCAATTATAACACTCGACGTTTCTTCGAATAATCATAGTTCGAACTGTTATCCTCGCGTGGAGCAAGAGTTGAAAACGAAACTGTCCATCTATGAAAATTAAAAAAAAAATTGCCAGAGACGTATACGTCAAATGTTTCGCTTGGTGATTTTGACAAGTTCGACTGATTGTTCGAGGAAACGGTCAGACAGAGCAACGAACGCTTCCTACTTCGGTGAAGAAGCCCGTGGGACGGTCCTGCGAGCCGAGGAGATCGAAAAATCCCGTTACATTGACAAATTGTCCAGGCGGAAATTGGGTCGTACGCGGCCGTGCAAAGTTCGCGCTACGAGGCCGCGTCTCATCCTTCATTAATTATCCCCGTTGTCGCGGCAACTTCCGACGGCGACGCTCCGCCGGGACCAACCAGAGGTAAGTGAATTTCATTTTGCGAATTTCCCAGCGCGAAATTTTCGTGCCCGCCGCCGCGTGCCCCGTCGCCATCGTTGCGATCGATCATACGCGATAACGACTAAATCTTACTTTCCCCTGTGTCAAACTGATTCGATGAGGGCGTCGATTACGGTGTTCCTCGCGTTGATTCGAAACCCGCCACTGGTCTGCATTGAACGGAAAAATGAACGTTTCCTAATAATTTGGTATTTGGTTTGACGGATGTATTTTGCTAGTCGCGATTGTTCAAGCATTGATATCTGCTTAAAAACGAACAAATTTGTATAGAATACAGATGAGCTAGTAGAGAGAGAGAGAGTGTAAGACGAATGATAATTGAGTTAGAGGTCCAGCAAATGGACCAGTTCCACCTAGTAGATCGTACTCACGTTTGGACAGGCTGTTTCTACTATTTACCAACTCGACTAAGCTACGATGTAACTATAACGTAGACTTTAACAAGTTACCAACAGACTGCGGTAGAATACATTAGACCTCGATGGCTTTAACGATTTCGACCGAACGAGTTGCATTCTGAAGCTCATTTGGCTGACTGTTGCGCCGTCCCTAAAGCCTGCTTCGGATTAGTTAAGTTACACGAGAGCTTGAGTCGATGAATCCAATTAGCTTGACTCGAAGCTCGCACTCGTACAAGTTACTTAACTCGAAATCGTCTGACTTCGCTGGAAAGCGTTCGCGACGAGTGGATCTCGTTGTTCCAGCGCAACAGGTCAATAAATCATAACCCTGTCATTAGAGGGCGAGAGGGGAAACGGATCGACAGGCTGGCGGTTGTTCAAAGGATTTTCCGTCCCGATAATATTCTTTGGATTCAGAGCGGACGCGTCGTCCACGTTCCTCGAGGACGTTGCACGGTAATCGCGAACGAAACAGGCTGATGCTGGGGTTCATCCGGCTCTGTCTCGCGCCAAAGGAGGCTCGCGGAGATTAGTCCGCGTCAGACAGCACCACCGACAGATTTATCAGAACGCAGACAACGTCTGGCGGGAGGCTATTGACATACTCGAGGCCGTTCAAGCGTCGATTACGGCTCGATCGAGCTGTTTTATCTCTCGCCTGTCAATTACCCGTTTCCGGCGTCTGCTAATTGTTCCAGACTGGCGCTGACAGCCGAACCGTGAAATTCCGACGATAAGACTCTCGGACGATTAGTTGCCTTCGTCTGGCGGTGTATTTTAACGACGGTTGAATCGCAATCGATGCAACAGGGGAACTCGTTGACGCGCAAATGCTTATGTATGCTTGAAGTATCGAAAACGTAACGTTAAAGTGTTACAAATTAATGATCAATCGATAATTCCATGGACGCACCTACCAATGTTACCTTAATTCTCTAAAATTTAATCCTGCTCTCTATTGAACCTCATTTTTGTACTGTAATGCCACTAAAAAGTGTCCTTTGTTGCCAATATATATCATTTAACATTCGCTGAAAAAAATTACCAACCATTCCTCGCCAATAATTTAACGAAAATCATCAGTGGATCTCTTTACAAGTCTCTCCTCTTTCCCCGCGAATAACTTCTTTCCAAGTCAACGCATAATCTTCCAAATGGCATCGTGAGAAGCTTTAAACCTTCCCCTTTAAATCGATCGTCGTTTCATCCCCCTAGGACTTCTCGTTCCCGAGATACGGCCGTTTGTATCTAGGCAGAATTTCGCGCGTCTCACTGTCGCCGCCTCGCTCGCGCTCGAGGATTTCTCGCTCGCGCCCATTCACTGACCCACCGTAAGCGCGCGCTGCCCAGTGACTGACGACCTCCGTTTTTTTACTACTACTACCAGGCGCCGTGCGTACGTACTTCCGGAAACTGAAAGTGGGTCACGCCGCTTCCGGCTGTTCGCCATTCAGGTTTCCGCGCGGCCAAGACGTCCGCGACTTTTAAACGCTGTATCTCGGGAACGGATCGAGATATCGACGTGAAACAAATTGCATTCTCCTCGAGAAGGACCTCTCTATCGCCCTAGCCTGGCTGCTGGAGAAATTTTTTCGTTCTTCCAGATGTACTTCGACATTTATTATTTAATTGTTTGTTTAGACTTTTTTCGAGTAATTCAATCAAGTCGCTTCCCTTTTCAAGGAGTTTTTGTAGAATATGCGTTGCGTAGTGTTGCGTAGTGTAAACAGATGTTTTAATTTCGATTGCAGTGCCTTACTCTTTCGAAAAGTCGCACAATCTTCATCCCCTCGTGAAGAGAAACGATCAACGATTAAAAGCGCGATGACGATAAAAAAGGTCCGCCGATATATCAAGCACGCAAGTGTCTCTTGAAAGCCAAGCAAAGCAGTGAGCAGCCGCGTCCCTAGCTGGTAATTACGTCGACCTCGCCTGGCACAGGGAAAGAGTTACAAAGAGAGGGAGAAAGAGAGAGAGAGAGAGAGAAAGGTCGAGAGTGCGCTGAGTGGGAAAGTCGCGAACGAGGTACATAAGAGGATGAACGAGATATGCTTACGAAGCTTCAAGTCTTCCGAAAGACAGAGAGATCTTCTCAACAGAGCGATAGGACCGGACGAAGAAGAAAAAGGAGGAAGAGGCGAAAATAAGAGGCGAGGCTGTCACTCGATTGAAGTGAGAGGAAGAGGCTCTTCGTACTCTTTTATGGAAATTAAGGATGTGATTTCGATTCCTCGTGGGAGCGTGCTTCATCTTCTCTCTCCCTCCGTCTTCGAAACCTTTGAGGCCTCTTCGTACTTCCGCGAGGCTCGTCCTTTTTTATAAAGCACTCTCGTCGCGTCGATGCGGCAAATTGTAAATTGATTTCGCCCGCCTACCTTTTCCCGCTGGATTTCCGGTTAAGCTGGAGCTCGAGGCGCGGCTGCATTAAGGCACGATCGTTGCCTCCTGGATTATCCTTCTATTTTCCTATTTTCTTCATTTTTTTATCGCGTCTTACGAAGGTGCTATCGAGTGACGATCAATCGACACGACTAAATGCCACTTTTACACGATAGATACGGTGTGTTATAGACGACGCGCAAATAATTCCAACGTATCTTCCAAACAAGTTAGACGATCAAGCCTAACAACTTCCTTCCTTCAATTTCCCTCGAAAGATCGGTAGTTGGCCACTGTCGATAATCGATTAAGAGCCTGATCCGCGATGATCAACGAGACAGAGCGGTTAATCTGGCCGGTTTTTACCGGAAGAATTGGATTCCCGTCCGCGCGTGCGGTTCTCCGCCTCCGTCCACGTTCTTAACGCGAAAGACGGCCATCCGATACGATCTGCTCCAGCGGCACGATTTGTGCCCGTGGCCGGGTCCGTGTGCGGCCCCCGTACGTGCGAAATGAGGTAATAAAAATATTACGAGGACCTCTAATCTTTCCCGTATAATGGTATCCATAATTTCTGGCCAAGTTACGGAACCGTGATCGGATACCCATCCCCCCACCCATCTGCTCCCGATCTTCCTTCGTCTTCTCCTAGCGGGTAGTCTATCGGACATAAACCGCGGCGATAACGGGCGTTTACGTCGTATCCCGCTCGATGTACCCGTTTTTTGCGAACGTACGACAGTCACCAGCGTCTCGCGCTTTTGTTTCGCGCGTCTCTTGCCGAGTATCGAGAACGAATCTCTTTCCGGTGACGTTGATGGGTAGGAAGATCGAACGGGTGCTAGCAATGATTGGTTGTCGAACCATCCCTTAAATCTGAACGATTGTACGATAACTAATGTGATAAATAATACCCATTAAATTTATATTAATAATAATGAAGCTAGTTTGAAGATTCGATGGAAAGGTAGAACGCAACAATTACCAAAATCTTGGAGTGAACGCGAAATCGTCCAAGAGAAACAACTGTACTCTATATAGTATAATATAATGCACCGTCTCTCTTCCGTTGATCAGATCGCAATCCTCTCGAAAGCTGGTTGGAAAAGAGGGAAAGCGTTTCTCGCAGCGGTGGCTTCCGTTCTAAAGAGCGACGGAGAACAAAGACGAAAGGCTTCCTCTCCCTCTCTCACTCTCTCTCTCTCTCTCTTTCTCTATCCCTCAGCGCGGAGTTTTATTGATAGCGTGGCATAATACAGGAACGTGATTTAGATCCGTCGGATCCGCGGGATGGCTGCGACGCTCCCGCGTACCTACATCGGAGATACCAAATCGTTTCTATTCGACAAAGAGGAATCGGCTTACCCGCCACAATGCCAGCGTGGAAAACGATTTCGCGGCACCCTTGAAAAGGACCAAACCTCCATAACAGACTTACCACGTACGAACAATTCGACCCCGCACCGTTCCAGAGCTTTATTCCCCTTTCAGAGCGCGCCAGGGTGCACCCGATACCGGCGGACTTCCGGCCCGCTCAAAGAACTATCCGGTGAATTGATTAATTAATCGGCGGACGATCGACCTTCGCTGGTAGCAGAATTTTCTTGTAAAGGGTATTAAAGGATGGAAATGCCCTGTGTATCGCTTAATACAATATCTCTCAATTTTACTCCAGGAGTTTGTCTTCCATTTTTTAATATTCGAACAAGCTACGATACTTTGCTGATGAAGCATCAAATATATATTAAAAATATAATTCTACCTCAGTGTCAATAATTTCATTTCTCGGGAGTAAATCGATCCCTCCTCAATTGTTAATTAAAGGAAGTAAAACTGAATCCAACGATTCTGCTTTTTCATCATTCTTTTGTATAAGAGTTAAGCGACAGATTCTGTGGCACGATTAGGTTTAAACGACCTCTTGACACAGGTTCAATTTTGATCGCGGTTACGTATCTGTACCACCAAGAAAACAGGGGTAGATGTGTGCTGTCGCGGAAGAGCATTGTAAAGTTTCCGCCCCCGCAATGGTCTTGCTACTTTATTACGCTTGATGAAAAAGCACTACGCTCCCTCGTGTTTACGACACTTTTTATTGCGAAAACAACTGTTGGTCGCGAACCAAGAGCGCCGATAGTTCCCTATTAACTTTCGAGGAACTCCTTGGCCATCGTCCTGGCGAGTGCATTAACATAGATCGCGAGGTTCGCCAAAAATTCGGGTGCGTCGACTCTTAAATGGTCCACGCAATTAGGACGCATCGATCTTTCGATGGAATGGCTCATCGAACGCGCAGAATTGCTTCACAGATTTTTAAGAATTCGAAAACGTGTCGCCGCTACGACGATTCACAACTCGTTCGTCCGCTCTGATTAATCGTAGCGAAATTTCGACACAATTCATTCGAATGCGTTTCCATCAATCGAATTGCCTCGACAAGCACGCGTAGAGTAATTGAAAGAGCTGGCTATCAATTATTAAAGCGATTCGCATTAACCCTGCCCCCAGCGACGTATATCGTTAATTCATTTTCGACCGTGCATCAATTAACCAGTCTATCTCCATTCACGATCGGAGCTGGGACAATTAAACAAATTGCCAGAAGTTCCCGTTCGAATTCCATAACGAAATGGGAAAAACGCCTCGGTGCCAATTTCGAAATAATACGCGGCGCGCGGGGTCCATCGATCGATCGTTGAAACGATCGAAAAGTGCTCTCCTCCGGAATGATATTCTCCTCTGCACGAACGAAAAAAACGAGGGGGGGAAAAATTCCTATAACCTTCCATCATTCGTTTCGCGAAAAGCACGATTTGTCAGGATTCCTAATTTTTCTTTTTCTTTGAGGAAAAAAAAAACATCGTGGATCCATCAATTACCCTGCCGCGAGGGGTTTATTTCGCGACCGAATTTTTTTTGCACGGAATCTCGAGAACTCTCCCAAGAGCCATCTTCCCGAAATATTGTAAATGGAGGAACAACCGTGACGAGGAGAAAAATGAGCGCGAAGGGGTAGCAAAGAGCGGAACAACGGTAGGTAGCGGGGGTGAAAAAAGGATTAAAGGGTCATAAGAGGTCCTCTAGGAACGTTCTTGCGGCGGTTCCTCCGAAAATACTTGGAAGTTCCGAGAAAACAGAACTTCCGCCTCGAAGGGGTGGCGGAAAATGCAGGACGAAGAGGAAAAACACGACAGCGACGACGGGGGAGGCGGGCGAGCGGCGGGAGGACGAAGAAGCTTAGGAGGAAAGTTTTCAATTCACTTCGCCACTTGCGATCGACAAAGGATGTCCCCCTTTTCGGCTCCCTTCTTTTTCTTAGCGTCGAAACTTCGAAAACTGTCGCGTTTCCGGGCCGGCTTGTAACTTCCTGAATATTTCCTGAACAACGATTACTGCGAGCACGTGCTGTGTAATTTTCCTCGCGGCACCGTCGATCCTTGTAACGCGACCCCGCTGAACTCGAGGACGTGATTTTCCTCGTGAAAATCTGCCTCCAAGCTCGCGTCGAAATTTTCACCTGCGTTTCCCCTTCGTCCGCGCGGCGGCCATTAACAACGCGACTAATTTTATTCAGCCGCACGGTTAAACGGATCTTCCGGCCGATTCGATGAAGTTCAAAGGGTGGTAGAACGCGATAGAACGGTATTACAGAGCGCGTTTCGAATGTAGCGAGCAGAGGGTTGCATACCTTAACGAATCGTCGATCAACAATTTCACGAATTCGACAATGAATGGTAAGAGTGGAGGACCGGGCGTGGAGGTTGACGAGACGGCGCGGATGGGGGAGAGAACTAATTTCCGGTGGGAATTTACAGATCGTTAGCGTGCATAAATGAGTGTTGACGCGTATTTTCATACTGACGTCTCCAGCGCTTTTAACCAACAAATCGCGGTGAATTTGTAACGACTGACGGGCTCGCGGAACGCGTGTGCGTGCCGCACTCCCAATAATTAATTCTCTAAACGTTAAAATCGTTCGGCCGTTGCAATGCGAAATATTCGACTCGACTGGGATTCCTTCGGTACGTGAAATGTACGGCTGGAAAAAAGGATAGGGGAAGAGTGAGCGAGGGGCAGGGGTGGAAAAAAACAACAGGATCGACGATTGGAGTTCTCTGTACCGTTGGAGAATCGCGAATATTTCGCGTGACGGCCGCGGACCCTTCGAAATACATTCGACGGCGAACGCGTTGCAATTTCTGTACGTTTAATCGTCGGAAATCTATCGCAATTGCGATCTGATGCACCGTCGCAAATGTAAATGGGCAAATATTTTCAACGACAACGTTTACCGATCCGTTAATGCATTTGGTTAATGATTTAATCCGCCAACAATATTTCCAAAAATGTGTAAACTCGATCAAATGTTCAACAACGTTGCTTTACACTTGATGCCTTCAGTAATGACACGGTTCGATATTATATTCCCTACAATATTTCATATTCAAAATATACCATTATTCGTTCTAACATATCTCGATACTGGCATCTATACGACGCTTCAAATGATTGTAATGTAACAGAGCGATGAAGTTAAATGCGAGTAGAACCGAAAGGGTAGAACGCACCCTCTTTCCAGGTGAATTCGATGGTACCGCTGTTCACTCTGAAGCGAGTCGAGTGTTGCAGCTTTCTTCGTGCGGCCCCTAGGGAGAACGAAATCTATTTACTCTTCATTACGGAATAATGAGGAGTGGATTAATAAGGGGGGACAGCCAGAAGAGTCAGACCAGGGACGGGTGGCATGGAACAGGAGGAATTTCAATTCCTGACAGAAGAAACGTTTCGCAGCCGCTTATGAATTTATGGATCGCCGCTTGTGGCGAAGTTTGCGACACTGTCACGGATCATTCCGCCCGTTGAAACGCTGAACGAGAACGGAACTCTTTGCTTACAAGTTTATGTCGCGAATCCATTTACACATTTCGTCGTGGTTCCCAACACGGTGCACGTTCGATTTCTTCTTTTGCCCTGCGTAATTTCTATAACGCAGCTGCTCCAAGGGTTGCTCGAAAATTTATGTACTCTCGAGGTATCCTCGCGTGAAAGAGCAACGAAACGACGAGTTCCTCCGAAAAGCAGAGGCAGCCGAGACATCAACGCTTATCGAACGGAATAAAAAAACGAAGGAAGACGTTACGTCGTCCCTGCACTTTATCTCGACGGGGGAAAGCTCGCGAGGAGCTTAATAAGAGCCGCGAGGAGAATCGCGTAGATAAGGCTCGCGTACCTGTCTACGTGTCGAAGGAATCACCGCGGTGCATAAATTACGCAACGGGGTGGCTGGTTCGCCGACGTTTAAAGACCGGTTAATGGAAATTTAATGCACGCTGCTACCATTGGTAATAATAAATAACCCGGTAGATAAGGTTGACGATAATGCCGGCAATGAGTCATGGAAGAGCATACCCTCGATACGTAGTCGACGTTCGGGTTAAGGGATGAAGTGAAAGGAAAACAGTGGCTCGATGAAGAGGAGGAACTTTTTTGATGCAAGCGAATAGAAAACTATTGTACTTGAGTAAGTCAACTAAGAAAACTTATATCACAGCCTATTAATTATACAATTTGCAATCCGCTTGATAATTTCGAAATCCTGAAAAGGACTTGGAAAACTTCTACTTAAATGCAAACAACTTAAATTTACGTGCGTAGTCCTTAGCATGATATCGTTTTGGAGAGTGCAATCCCTCGAAAAACGGTACCAAGGACCCAGGTCCACCCCGTGGAGGTGACTACGCAGGGACCCATCCCTAATTTCCTTAATCCCATCCTCCCTCCATTACATCTATGTGTTCTCGGTACCTTCTGTACCGAGGACTGACTCTACTTTAATAATTTAAACGCGGAATCCATAATACATCCTCCAAAATCTAACGTAGAGTTTAGAGATTGCAGTATGGACTTAACGAAAGGGATAACTAACACGAAGAAATGTCATTTCCTTACCCAAAGCGAGACTTGTAAAGTGACTCTACTGACACTTTGGAATAATTAAAGTTAAGTTAAACTGAAAATTCAGAAAAGAAGCTAAGTTGAAGTAAGAATTGAAATATAATTCGCGACGCGACCTAAACGAACAAGTACCGATAATCCTGCGTTACATATTCGCCAAAGCATTCCAACCCGATGCTTCAGCGCTAGCCGCCTGGCGTGCCGTACCCGACGCGAATCGCGAACAAATATCCCACGTCTTACGTCAAAATAGCCAAAATCACGCTCTCCCCAATGGTGAATGCGGGTACTATCGAGATCTTAGCGAGGCTTAGCATTAGGACGCATTGCCCGTGGACGGAGGCGAACCGTATAGACCATCCGAATCCGTCTTACAGCAGGCCCGAAGGCCCCAGCGCATCGGGTTAGGAACTATAGGGCGCGACCCCACCACGAACGCGTCCACTGTACTAAACCTATACCCAGGTCGAGTACCCAACGGGCGTACCAATCGACAAGGGCTGCAAAATCGCGATGGGCACCGAAAACCACATCGGTTTGATTGAGTCCCGTCTGTTTCACTGCGTGGCGATGGAAGACGAAATCTCGAAAGAAAGGAAGAAAAAGAAAACTACGTGAAGCGATTTCACGTAGCACAAAACTAGAATGCCCAAGAGAGATTGTAACGCATGTTTATCAGCAGCGATTAAACGCGAACCGATTTATAATAGAACAATTGTGTTCTATTTTTATAGATGTACGGTAACGGATTGGGGAAGTGGCTGTGTTTCACTTTGGATAAGAAAATGTATTCCTTTATAATTTTCTTACATATTATACATATTATATATATATATATATTATTACATATTATATATTATAAGTGAATAGGGAAAGGAAGGATTAGGTGAATTACATATAATACATAAAAGTATTTAAAACTAAAGACACACGCATCCCTCGGCGTCCAAAGGGCCAAAAGGCCCTTGACAGGCTCGCACTGCTTTTATACACCCACTCCCACTAACGTCACCCCCCCCCCCCCCCCCCACTATCCTGAAGGCCGCGAGTTAACAAAATCATTTTTCATAATATAACAGCCCATAATTTATTAATTATCTTATTTTTATTGTAAATTTATGCTATTTGCAACTTATTGCAATAACGTACATAATTTTTTATAAATTTTTTACATATTGAACCTACATTTATACTGTTCTACGGTAATTTTCTTTCAATTATCCAATGTTTTACTGGAAATTTGGGTACTTTTGTATGTTATATTTGATATAACGTATGCGTTTTGCTATTATATTGTCTAGATAAGGTGCGCCTATTAATTCTGTCGCATGTAATTACTACTTTTACCTTCAGTTTTAATTGCAATTATTTAGTAATGAATAGATAACGCTGGGAATTCTGGATGGGCATCGAGAGCAACGCTGGCTTGATCGAGTCCTAACGACCCAGCGGCGCGCCCGTGGTCGTGTCTCTTCTTCTTTCCTCCCCGTTACGCGACGAGCGTTCAACGCAAACGAAGATAACTCGAATAAATGTAAACGGGGAAACGGCTGACTTTTCTCTAAGTGAAAATCGATGGAGTTTTATTGTGTGTCGAGGCATCGCGAAAACTTGCCCTCGCTCGTCCGCCTCGCGGTTGTCGTCCTTTTCGTGCGTTCCACCCGTTCCCTCCTCGCGCTCATTGTTCGCCCGCTAGTTTAGAAGTTCCCTTCCGCAGCGAGGAGGGCCATCGAAACTCGATAACCACCGACGACTGGATAATTTTGCGCTATTAGACGCCGCGCGCTTTTTCGTGCGATTCTCGGTCGCTGAATGGACGGTGGCAAAGTTACGAGTTTGGTTTTGGAATTTGCCATTATCAGCGGAATGAATTTAACGATTAGGTTGAATGTAGTTCAGACAGATATTTTTTTCTTTTAATCTGGATCCAAGATCGCGAGAAACGTAAAAAAATGTTCAGAATACGATTTCTCAGAGACCTGCACGGAGAGAAACACGTCTAATCTTGGCGACCATCTCGGATCTCCGCCATAAATAAAAGTTATTTCCAATTTCTTCGCTGGTCGTTTCGCGGCGGTATAATTCCAGGTTTTTGAAGGGCGCATAAAGGGCCGGGGGTTGAAGCTGGGAAACCGAGCGGGCAATATTCATGCGGCTGCTGTGCGTGAATTTTACATTTCAATCGAAGCGAACCGTCCCATTCCGCAACCCATTTCCGTTCGTATTTCGGTAAACTAACAGACGTCGCAACTTGAACGGGAAACAACGACGCAACAACCGAGAATCACGCTAAATAATATCAAGGCGATCGCTAAAACGGCCCTGTCGCGATATTAACTACCGTGGACTAATTAAAAGGGGGATACAAATTAACGCCATCCTGTTAGGAACTTGATGCAGTAGCCCGAAAAACCGTGAATTATATGTAGAAATTACGTGAATTTAATGAAAGCTTGATATAACATGCCAGTTAATTAACGAGTCGGGGCGCAACACAGAGAGAGAGTACATGCACAGGGGAGGAGTAAAACTGGACCGATAAGAGCATTTTTCTACAAAATTACAAGCGACGATGAGTTATAAAGTAGGACTACATAAATTGGAGACTCGCAAAAGCTCATTTTCGATTTTCAATGAACTCAAAATTTAGACACACAAGCGTCGATATCGAAATGAACAAGATCGGCACGGAAAATAATTGAGAGCTCTCGTACGTGAACGGTTCCAACACTCGTAGCCTGATTGACAATTAATCAACCACCGAAAGGCAAGGTTCGTCGAATTCTCGAAGCGAATAGACACTCGCGGGGTAGGAAGAAGTCCGTAAAGAAAAAAGGGCCCCTTTCTGGGTTGTAAAAATTTTACGATGGCCGCGTTATTTCGTGCAGTGGTCTTTATTTACCCGTAAAAGTTTCACGGTGTTATCACACTTGGCTGCTCGCACCAGTGGGACGAATTGTTTCATTGGTAAGTGCTTGGCTATTTTTACGGCCCGCCTAGAGCTTACGCTCGCCCCCTTTATCTCGCTAAAAGATATAACGGGAGAATTCTTGAAACGTCTCGATGTGCCTCGCAGGACTGTTTTTTCGAAATTATATACTCTCCCTCTCGATCTTGGGGAAGGATTCGTCTCGTTTGAGCATCGACTTCGCGGATCGTTTGACGGAGAACACTGGTTTCCATAAACTGTTGTTCCCGACGACGTTTATGGTTACGCTCGAAAGGAGATTCGCGATCACGGTCGACGAAGTTCCGCCGGATCGCTCGCTACGATCGGTCCACGGTTGCGCGAAGCGATCTGGCTGCAGGCATTCAGGTCGTTCGGAGCATTCGAACCGTACTGGGTATTGACATGCACGCTATGTCAGCGATCCTTCGATTCCGTTCGTCGTCGCGTGATCCAGGCATCCGAAATCTCTGGAACATCCTGCGGGAAGAATCGTCCAACGATCCTGGAGCACACGTCTACGGAAAGGTACGCGCGGCTAATGCTCCAAGAGATGATAAAAATGGGGAGATGAACGTATGGAGTATTTTATAAGCACGAGACGATTATTCTCGACGATCCTTTCGAAGTGTCGTGACAAAATTTTTGCTGCATCCTCGACTTTTGGTAACTCCAAGTTTTGATAGTTAATTTATTGTCGAACAATCTGGTTAGCTGCACTCGCGTTGTTTTGAGAGCCACTGTTTCGACACGTAGTGGTGCAAGGAACACGGACAGGATGATTCTGAAAACAATGAAACACGGTACGTTCCGAATTCCTGTATAGACCGATTTGTCAGGGCTGTTCGTAGGAACCGGCGATCGTTCAACAAAAACTTTGCTTGCTCAGCTCGGCTCGCGTGCCGTTTTTGCCGCGCTCAGTTCGGAGGAACGATGGCAACATATTAATTTGTTGTCGCTAGCCGTTCCGCGAAATAATTAATAAAACCCTCTACGTAAAATTGACGACAATTGTCAGTGCAAAACTTGGATTTTTTTAGTCGAATATTCCTGTTGAAATTGCGCAAGTATTTACTAAATGTGAAAACAATCAATGGTTATTAAAGGCTAAGAATCTTCAGTTTATAAAGAGAAACCATATGTACGTCACGCAAAGTGTTCAAAGATCATTTTAAAGGTGAATTTCAATCTCTATATCAAAGCAATCGAATCCATTACGCTATTAGGATCTATGAAGGGAATTCATGTACCGAGTTTGAAAATCGTATAAAAGGTGGTAAAAGTTCGATGGCGCGATAGTCCAACATTGCCAGCTAGCCGCTAATAAATTGAAAATTGGCTCAGTTACACGTAGCACGCGCTTTAAAAAAAAAAAAGGTATTAAATTCCCTAGCTCCCCAAAGCGTCACGACCCACATTCTAAAATCTGAAAATACAGTTTCAACGTTTTTTCATCAACCCCCCGTCGCGGAATCCAAAGCGAAAAATGTCGATAATTTAAGAAGCTCGAGCGTTCGAAGGTCGCAAAGAGGCTTTCCACGTTTTTTTCGCAATTTTTTTTTCAGGCGCGCAAAAAATTTCGCAAATTTCAATCCCCCACGGTTCCAGGCCGCGTCCGTTGTTTTTGCCACTGACAGCCGAAAATTTCGCTCGGACACGTACCGTTTCCCCTTAATGGGCCGCAATTTACCCCCTTCCCGTGGGAGCGAGGGCGGCGAGAGTTAGCGAGAGACAGAAGCGTTTCATAATTGACGAGTACTCGCACTTTAACCCTCGTTACCCTTTCCCTTGGTCGCCTTTTTATCCGTCTCTCTTTCCCGGCAGCCGATTCGTCGCCGCTCGCCAGCAGACTGGCTACGAGCCGGTTCCTAGTTTCGAAAATCCAAAAAGTCACGTTTCCGGATGGATAACGAAGCGGCGCTTATTACGCCGCACGCTTAATTGTGGCGGCGAGTGTTGTTCGAAATAATTATGACGCTACTCGAAAACGGCGCCCACCCCTTTCAGCGCGCACCCCAGGCTGGCGTTATTAGCGACGCTTTAAGGGAACGGAGGTTTGATCCTTTTATTAGGTTTCACGGGATTAACGTCCGGAATCGAGGGGGGTGAGAGCCTTCCGGCGCTCTCGCCCCGCCCTTGGTTTATTTTATTAGTTATCCACGTTCCTTTCGTTACTTCTCTATACGCGGATGCACGCGTTAATTGTCCCTGTTTTTGTACAAATTATTCATTTATGAAATTGCGACTTTTCGTCGTTTGTCGTCCGTAGATATGATTCTTTTCTTTAACAAGCCACGCAGGGGTGCACGTAAAATGGCAGCGAATAAGAAGATTACTCCTTGCGAGAAAAATTATTTTCATATCTCAATGAAATTTTCTACACAGTTACGATTTTCTTCACACAAACGCTCGTACCGTCGCAATTTGATATCCCCAGCTAATTTATATTATTCCAGCCCTGTAGTTTGTGTATGCAACCGTTGCAAATTTATTTTCTCGTCCGTTGGAATTTTTTTAAACATAGAATTTGCTTCATTAGTTAAAAATGCTGGGTACAGAAGTTTCTGTAGCCATGTAGCACGAACAGTATCTGTATCAATTGCCATTGCAATTCGTCAGAACTACAAACACCTCTATTTCGAGGAGTTAGAATTCACGATTGAACAGCGACACGGAGAACCTTTCAAAAGCTCTCGATATGGATTATCCAGAACATTGCTCCCGTCTACTTAATCCGACTACTTTACCACATTAACTAAATTAACCGACACTTTGGCCAGCTTTTAACCCGCGTCTCTTGATTCTTTTCCCCGCTGACATCCGTCGCCGACTCATAAAAAGGTCCATCGACCCACCTGTCGCTCCTGTGCTTCATTTCACCTCTTAAGTCTCTCGGATATTTCTCATTTGCGAACGGCTATTGAATATCAACCTGCACATCTATCTGTACACCACGTATATATGCCACTAATAGTGCTACTTATCGAAGACGTCAGCATGAACCGACTGGCAACGGCGGAACGATCTGGACGTCATTGTGGCGAGTGGCACACGGAATCATAATTGGGGGACGTGGCACATCCGATGAATGTTTAATGCGCCGATCGAATGTGTGTGCGCATGGAACGGAATGAAAATTGATTGACAGCGTTGTACAAGTGTCTAACAAAAGCATTATTCGAGCAAGTAACGTGATACGATTCTTCTGAAAGAAAAGGCAGGCGAAATAAAAGGTTATTAAAATCAACTACTATTTCACATCCACGGCAAACGAACGGTTGGCCAGTGAGATTTTCCCAACGCACTGTACCCTCGCTGGCGCAGCGAGGGTAAAGAGCTGGTTATAAAGTATCTGGCGCCACAGTTACGACGTGCTTCCAGCCTTTCCATTCGATCTTCTCGGAACGCGACCCCTGGAGCGCGCGTACACCCTGCCGCCGTGTCTCTTTATTAAATCTGCATCAGTGTCCCGAAAAGCGATACTGCGGATCGAGAACCGCGTCTGTCGCTGCAAAGTTAAAACCAGTGGATGTATCATTTCTCTCAGCCGGGTTTGGTATCATTTGATCGCGAGCAGGGAGCGACGCAGGGAGTTTTTGCTCGGTAAAGCCTGCGCGAGAAAATTCTTCCCGCTTGGAAATAATATTCGTGAGATAAATACGAGTTAAGCGATACACGTAACGAGTGTCAAGGGTGCGAATGGAAATTAAATGATTTCAGAGGAAAAGCGACGCTCGAAGGTTTTGACGTTCGAGGATTAAGGAGTTTGAGAATGCCGCACTTGCTGGATAATAAGAGTGCTATTTAGGAAGGCGGCGGAAGTCGAGGAAGCGAAGTAAATAGGTCATTTTAAAATACGAGACGCCCACACCCAGACGCTATAAAGTGGTATCTTGTAATTGTTCGGTCCTTCTTGCGACAGTGACTGTTTCTTATAATTAAAGTGATCGTCGGATGTGACCCGACGTCCTGTACATTTCTTTCCCTCGTTAAGATAAACGATTCGAAGGTAGAAACGAAGGGAAGTTTAATGGGAACGTCTGCTTTACGATCTTAAATTATATCCCACGCTTTTAATTCTCAGCTAATATTATCCAATCTTACATTTATAACCGCGAACTCTGTGCTATCGACTTCGATAAATATTAAAATCCCTCATACGGATATACGTATGGAACACATTAAAACGTCCGATGAATCATATTTAAATGTAAGATCTAAGCGTTCAGAGATCCCCAAGAAAGAAAAAAAGAAGAACACGTCAGAAGCCACTCGCTGTCAATCTTTTTTTCTTTTCTTCTTTAATGGAATAAATCACTCCAGCCAACTCCAGTTTCCGATCCCACAGTTTCTGGGGAGGACTGTACCGGAGTCATCGAGGCCCGCGGCACGAAAGCTCATGGAAGAAAATCGACGAAGAGAAACGCGTCCTGGTCCACGAAACGGGAGAACAGTCGAAGAGGGGTGGAGGATCCGGCGCCAGAGTAACGACTCGCCGGCGCCTTTCCGTCTGCGTCTCGATGTAACTGGCGCCAAACGGACTCCCCGTGGATATCGGGGGCTCGCGCCCATCCCCCTCGGACATTTAACCAGAACGCTGCGTCTCGAACCTTCCCTGGCCCTCCTTTTTATACTCTGGGCTTGCTTTTCTTGTTCGATCCTTGTTCGCCCATCTAAATCTATTTCTTCCTCGGTTTCCTTCCGATTTTTCTTACTCGTCCCGTGCTCGCCACGTGAAAATTCTTTCTTCCACGCGAGAATCGATGGCAATCATGTTTCCCCGGGTATTCGTTTCTCACGAGACAGTTTCTCGCAGGCATTCGCACCGCGAAGGCACTCAAAGTACCAGAAAACAATGTCAATCTCGTTCCTCCACTCCTCGAATGACCTGCTTTCGGTGTCCTCCTTTAGCCGGCGTTCTCGTCTTCTCCAACTTGCTTGACCTTCTTTTTCTACCACGTATCCCCTTATTAGAGGAGTCTAGCTCGTCTTCGTGCAGCATTCGACTGGCTGGTCGGAAGGAAACGGGGCGCGTCGCCTATCGATCGAACGAATTCCGCACGGGGAATCTGTTTACCCGAATTTCGCACCAAGGAAATACCCCGTACGTGTATACGTGCCCGCCAAACCCCTAACCCACCCGTTTTGCGTCTGCTACTCCGTTTTCAAGCGGCCAGAGAAACCACCCCGATTGTCTCCTGACGCCTTCTCCCGTCTGGCATGCCTCTCCATGCCAAGTTTCATGGTATCGAGCCACGACGAATTCCAGACTCGCGGGAAAATGATATTTAGAACGGGAGACTGCGTTCGAGGGGTGGCTACCCCTTGTCTCGATGCCAGTGACTTCGGAAGAGAAATGGATGAGTAGGTAGACAGTTCAGAGCGGAGTTATTTAGTCAGCATTTTTATAGGATTTTTCAGTGGGAAAATTAATTTGATTTATAATTGATAACTACAGGCGTTGGATTGATTTATTGTCTTGCTATTTTTGTAACAGTGCGCATTTTATTAATTATTAATTATTACGCGCACTGCTCCGTTTCAATTGTCTGCAATTTGAAATTTCATCGTGAAAACTTGGGTCGGTGAAAAATGAAGGGTGAAATAGAATTAAAATGAATGAATATTTTAGTAAATACGACTACAACAACGAGCATTCTATGTTCACCGCGTGTATAATAATTACAGAAAATTTAGAGGCTAAATTAGCTGTTTTTAATTATTCATTTCAAAATGTACCTCGTACGTGAAAACAAAATTAAATAAAGGCGGTCTTCTCGTATAATATTGTGTTACGTGAAATGAATATTTCTATTTACGTTAAATAATTGTGCATTACGTTTTTAAAAGCAATCTGAACAGAATTAACCCCGTACGAACACGGCACTCCTCTAATTCCGGTAATAATTACAAGGAGAATTTAATATGAAGTTAGTTTAATTGCGTTCACGATCTCATTCGACGAAGAATTTCCATTTCTTGTAAACTGTGAACAGCGCTCATCGCTTCCAACGCTGGTCCTCTTTCGAAACTTGTTCGTTCGCATTTGTTAATTAACGCAATGAATTTTATGAAAACGTCGCGCTCCAAGTCATAATTTACCACCACGGGAGAATGATGGCCCACATGGTAAAACGTGTTTACCATCGCTGTCTCCATTTTCCGCGTCCCAAAAAAAAAGAACGCTCCTGCTAATATATCGAATATTAGCCTTTTCCAAAAAAAGAACTATCTCAAATTACTCAAGGAATGTCTCATAATCCAATATTATCCATATCATCATCGGAAATCGCTATCAGTTTTATTACATTATCCACGATCCAGTGCAATTTGTTCCTCATATTAAAATTCGTAGGACACGCGATAAAACAAGGGGGAGAGAGAGAAAGAGAGAGAGAGAGAGAATGGTGATATCGAGCAAGACGTCGCGGTACAACTCGTTCAGCATTTCGATCGGACCGCGTCCACCCTTATCGGTCCAACGTAGCCTCCGGTAGCCTCGTACATCCGGCGCTGATCGATCAGAATCCCCAAGGACGCGGCGAACCCCGGCGATCCCTGGCCAGGAAAAGTGGAGGTCTGGCGCGCGTCGAAGATTAAAGTATCAAGAAACGTGGGATCGCGTGCTCGTGTCGCAAGGTTAATCTCGCGTTTAATCGGCGAACAGAGCCAACCAGGCGAACCGGGACGGGAAGGGAGGGCTAGAAGGGATAAAGTCTATACAGCGGTGTCTAGGCGGTAGCCGCGACAAGTTTAGAGGCGGAACTAGTCATGGCGGCAACGCACGCGCTTCCGACTATATTTCGTGGGACGTGAATTCACGTCGAATAGTTGGTTCGCGGTTTCGTGCGCCTTAAACATGTGTATCCGTGCGAGCATCGAGCCAGAACGAATATAGAGCCGGTTCCGATCATCCATGAGAGCAATTTTAAAGGACGATTACAGCGAACTATAAAGAGATTGCAGAATGGACTAACAATGGATTTTTATCGCTGATGCGCTCGTATTCCATAGATCTTCGAATCTAGAGTCAACATTCGCGAGTCGAGTGGTCTCTATCCGTTAAAAGTATGATAGAAATAGAGCGAATTCCGATCGATCGACTATTCAGTATTACCAAACCGCAGGTAAACTTAAAATCACGTTTCCTCCGAAAATATACGCAGATGCGATAGAGAGCTTTGACTCAGAGCCACAGCTACAAACGTATGAGAATAGCCGTCCAATGGAAAGTAGCTCTATCCAGACAGAACTAAATAGAGCCATTCCTTATTGATACCCCTGCCCCCGCACGCATTTCTGCCTGCATAGCCACCGGAAACAAAGCTCCCAATCGCACGCGAATAAAGCGGTATTCGTTCGAGCATTCGTGCTTATTCGAATCGAATCCTGGAGCAAATACTCGCCCCGAAGGAGGAGCGTACGTACGCGCCCGGTAAGATTTAGTATTCCCGGCGATTCTGGCTGGTTTATACTAATGTCTCGGAGACGCGGAAGTTACATGAACCTGGAATTAGTATAATGCATCCCTGTCTGGTGGGAGATCTTCGGCTAAGACTTTGCGGGATTGTCTAAGGTGGATATCTCGGATGCTTCTTAGCGGGAGTTTCCGGATGAGAGACCAGTTGTTTCACATTTTTTATCAACAAGATATCTTTTGAGTCAAATTTTCATATCTTGGACGAACCCAGCCTTGAAATCTCAGCCTCGATCGTATTCATCAATTAAAGTTCCTTCCCTAAGGAAACTAAACAACGCACGAAGGGTCGAAAGAATTATCGCAGCGGATGCGTTTTTGTGAAGAAACGCGGGAAAGAAAGAAACGAATAAAAAGAGAGAGAGAGAGTTGGAAGGGTGGGAAAGCGAGGGCGGGTGGCACGATAATATTCCTCGGGCGAATTCCCACGAAACTCGACCCTCCTTATTCGCCTTAGTGAGATGTCAGGCTCGAAAACAATGCGGCCCACGTACCGAAGCCGAGGAATCAAATGGCGCCGGAATACTAAGCGTCCTGGAATACTTACCCTCCGCCGCTGGTAAGCAAAAGGGCCCTCCCGTCTGCTCTCGTGCACGTACAACCGCGTGACCGTCTGTTTTTCAACCCTTCGACCGCTCCTTGGCCGTGCACCACATGCGCTGTCGTCGCGTTAATTGCGCGGACGTTCTGCGGCTAGACGAATTTCGTGAATCTTTGGCCAAACTGAAAGTACGCAAAGTGGCACTATTATCATCACGTAATTGTATCAGACAAGGCACGAGTTCCTTCCTATGGATCGTCGACGTGACGCGAGTGGCGAACCCAAGATTCATGTTGGGGAATTGTTGGGAACACCAGGAGAGACCGTGAACACCGATACCGCGAAATTGTTGAGTTGATCGAAGATGATGAAACAATAACCGTGATTATTTAATTATTGCATTACGTTGCGTCGGACAAGGGTGAAGTTGAATTATTTAGGAATCCTCGAACGCGCAAGAGACCCCTAAGTGGGGTTTTATGAAATAGTTCAGTCGGTTCGAGTACGGCTGAAACCCGCTAACGTTAATTATTGTGTAATTGTTTTAGATGGGGGATTAATTAATTTTGTGGCTGCTGGTAACTTCAGTGAGATATGTGGCGAGCGAATGTTGGGAATTCTTGGACGGTCAAAGAGAAATTGCCGAATGATTGAAATAACTGAACTTTGAATAACGATTAATTACGCGGATCACTTTGTACGGTTGTCGGATACGCAGGGAAACGATTCTTTTCCTGTGATCCGTGCAATTTGTGGAGCGGGAGTGGGAAATATGTTTGAACAAAAATGATGAAAAGTTTGTAGACGCTAATATGAAGTTTGCTCGCGAAACTGCTGGGAAAAGTATGAAAATGTACGAGAGAGAGAGGGAGAGAGAGAAAAAAACGAAGACTTATCTATCGTAATTACTCGAAGCCGTGATGGAGGATCCATCATTTTTTATCTGACAAGCGACGAAGTCTGGAAATAGACACTGGCGTGCGCGCACAACAGGAATTAATGGAGCACACCGGGACTGCAGACGTCTGCTCGCTCTGCGCGAGACACGACAGTAACCAAAATCAAACAATGTTCGATCCACCTATTCAAAGTCTATCAACATCACCGATCTCGACGAGACGCACCAGAAATCCGAGTTTTATTACAACTCGTTAATTACTTCAGACGCGATTACCGTGCTCGTCCCCTCTGTCAGATATTTCTTGAACACTCTAGAAAATCATTTTCATCGATCGCGATATTGCTCTAACACCTCGTCTATCCTCCTTGGATAATAATTTTCGAAATATTTCTCTCGACAATAGATCATTTCCCCGCGTAGCGGCGTTCAATTGCGAACAAATGTTAACCCTTTGCGCTCGACGACTTTTTCGGTTGGGCAACGCTGCAACTCGAGACAATTTCACGCGGAAATGAATTTATTAGAAAATTAACATACGAAAGTGTTATATTTTATCTGTGTTTACATTTTGAAAGAGATAATTATCGAAGTTCAAGTTCTGTAGTGGTGTTTGGTGTGATATTATAGAAAACACTTACCAGAGCATTCTGAATTGCCAGGATCTTGTGGGTCATCGCTGCTACTTCCAGATTCACTGTCCATTACACTAATTTTTCTGTTTCTCACACCCGGCACGTCGTCACTGTTTACACTCATTCTACCACCAATTTCATCACGGATAAATAAGTTTCTAATCAATTAAAAATCAAATTTGCGTTAAAACTCAAACGAATGGCGCAAAATTTCGCGATACGCGTGCTCGCTACGACCGTCGAAACTGTACTAACGCTAGATACGTCGTACTCGGGACCACGGTCGTAGAGGAATTTTACGTCACAATGTCACTTCGAGAAACGTAAACAGCTTAAGACACCTATTTGCGAACCAATACTTCGCATTTATCAAATGGAGATAACGAAATTCAACGTAAATACAGCCGCTCGTGTTGCCACGCGAAACATTGTGGCGAGTGAGAGTCGCCGTTCGAGCGCAAAGAATTTAATGATCGTCGAACGGGCGAGAGAATTCAGAATTACAAACAGGGCCGCGCAGCGCTTCGGCTTATTCATTCATTTTCCTAATTGTGGCGTAAACGAACGCGCGTTGGTGCCGCATAAAATTATTAGCGCTTTTAGCGGGTCGTGTCAAGGAAAAAGTGAGACGAGCGAAAATGGGTAGGAAAGTGGCGGGGTTGCAAAGGGAACGTACGGTGAAATAAAGATATAAAAGCTGACGGGCGGACGTGCTTCTTCGCATGCTATTAGAACTAGCCCGCCTTTAATTACCACTTTGTGGAAGCGTTAAGCGTTGTCTTGGAACATGCATGCACTCGTTATACGCCGCGAATAATTCAGTTTGTGCAACGCGAGACGAAAAGGTCGCGTTTGCGCGCTTCGCCTGCACCGTAGGTGCGATTCGAAAAACGCTTCCGTCCGTGAAACACCCGCAACCATAGCACTATATACGTCATTACGTTGCAGACAACGAAATCGTAGTCTCTTTTCGAGGGATCTTCCAATGAAATTAATTAGATGTGTCTCGTTTATAAACAAATCCTGCAAATACTCGATGTACACTCATTTTTTCCATTTCTTTAAAAATAGAAGAAACGACAGAGAACACGTCGCGTCTCGAACAATCGAGATTCCATCGTATTCCCTTGGTAACAACTTCGTATAATCGCTAAAGAAGCAAAATTATGCACCGCCGTCCACGAACCGGCACTCAATTAATCGCAAACTTCCCACCCGAACGCACCCCTCTTCGATTCGCTGAGAAAGAAGCCCCGATTTCCATTCGCGTCGCCATCGTCCAAATCATCGATAATTATCACGTCGATGAGCCCCCTCCCCGCCTCACAAAGAAGAATCGTCGGCGCTGGCGACTCGTTACGAATAAATTAAGCAAATCGCGTGGCCCGTCCGCAGTGAACGCGGCTGCGATATTATTATTCGCTGGTTGGATGCAGGTGCGCGCACCTTCCTCGTCCGCGTGAAACCTCCCGATGCCAGGCTGCTCTTAACAAATCTAATTCAGTTCCTCGAGACGTAGCCGCGCTTAGAGGAAGAGGCTACCTCCAGAGCCGTCCCCGTTCTCCACTCTCACCCTTGCGCGGCGACGGTTTCTCATCCGTCGCCGCATCCAGAGATCTCCAAGCATTGATAAAGAAAGCTCCATTCAACCTGTGTTTCCTCTGACGAGGGGAGGCCGTCGCAGGTACGGCGGAAAGACGATCTACTGCAGGATGAATCGAGGGTGTATCGGGGGTGGGATGGAAAATGCGAGGAGAAGGATACAAAGAGCCGCGAGGACCTACCCGAAGGGTGGATTCTAACGATGCCGATGTACCTCGCGGCGGATACCTTCGACGATGGCTGAGGAATGCTAAATACCACTCCCATATACACCTTTGTATCCTTCCCCATCGATATCTTTTTCTTTCAGCCCCCCTTCGTTTGTTTCCACCCATCTTCGTCTTTGAACGTAGGTTTTCTCGGAAGCGGTCTCGTTCTCCGCGTACGCAGTTTTATCCGCATCTGTTTGATTATTGAAAATCGTCCGCTTTTATCTTTCGCGAGTGTAAGATGTATGTTACAAGAGATTTTGCCGTTCTAATGAGGCTCCTGTACTTGTGAACGGTGAACGCCTTTGAGGGTGGCTGAAGAACGGTGGAATTGTACTATATTTTTGTAGCATCTGTTTCGATTGTCTTCCGTTTTCTGAACTCGATTATCGTGTGGATATTTTTGCTTCGCCCAATTTTTTCGTTTCTCCCTGTACATTTCTCCTGTTTTGAAGTAGTCGAAGCAGAATAGAATCCAACAAAAGTTGGCGAGGATTTAAAAAGGTTTGAGGATTTAGTATTTGTTTTACCTTTTCTCGGCTGTTTGTTCCGAGCCTCTCGTGTTTTAAAGTAGAATTACTTCATTTTCGATGTATTCAACGACGCGGCATCTCGGAGGTACCGCACACGTGGCAAATCCCTTATAATTCCTCGGACTTAAAAACCCTGAAATCCCTTCGAAGTAAATTCAGTCCACTCCACGGTCTCGCATTCACGCGAATACAAAACCATTATGCGTTTCACCTGGTCGTAGTTTAAAACCTCGCTGAAAATACGTCGCTGCGCGTCGAGCAACACTCACTTGCAATCTCGTTCGAAAATTCCATACGAGGAGTAGCAAAAAGCGAAAATGTAGAAGTTCACCAGGTTCGTCGAAGCCATTTCCGAAGCTGACCGAGCTATTTCCTTTTTTTCTTCAGCGCGTCCCATCGCGCCCGTTCCGAAGCGACTCGAAATTGAGGCTGCCGCGAGACCGAGGCGCGTTGAAAGGCTTTTTAAATAAACCGATTACCATTCGCAGCGTGGTAATTGTAAACGAAGTTCCTCCGGTAGCGCGTGGCGCGTTCACGAAAACGCGCGTCGCCACGCGCGTCGCATGCAATGCGACAGCCGAACGCACGCGAGCGCGCCTCGCACCCCCATCCGGCGGCCATTAAATCAAAACCCATTAAACTAATCAACGTTACAACGCGCCTCCGTTACCTGCCGGGAAACATCGCCATCGCAAATATTTCCCGTGGACGATCGCACACAGAATCTTCGTATCTCTCGTCGCATCCACGAGATATCACGTTTTTTATGTCATCAAGTTCGAAAACCGGATCCTCCGCTTTTGCGCGCTACCAGTATCGAATCCACGGTTCGCACTCGTTGAGAGAAATCGAACAGAATTTTAATTTCCAACGAGGAACGCCACGCGGAAGGGACACGTATCGGGGAACGATTCGGCCGGAATCGGCTTTTTCGAAAGCCGATTTCTCAGTGACAAGGCCGCGTCGGTGGTGTCTCGTCCCTTTGGAAAGACATCCACGTAGCGAAGGAGGTTCGAGAGATATATCCTCGCGCAGGAGAAGACAGGGTGGAGGAGGTTAAACGCGGGACGTTTCGCAAGCTCGATCGGCTGGAAGGCAAGGAATCACGCGTCACGCTGGTTGACACCTCCATGAAAATCGGCACGTGCCACGAGGTTTTCGCTACCGCCTACCACGAACCACCGCCGCTCCTGTCTTTCGCTCCCTTTCTTCGTTCTCCGCACTGACGGACGACAAATTTTCGACGTAGCTCGGTGATGGTCGTTTCTTCCGTCTAATGGACGATTCGATTCGCGATCTAATGACTGTAAGAATATGATGGAGACATACTTTTGTTACCGATTAGGTGTTTCTTTTATAGTACGAAAGGTGTTCGATAAGAACTGTTCGCTTGATTACTCTTATGCTTCAAGCGAAATCGATATCGTGAATATTTCTTTCACAGACATTATCACGATGTTATTTGACCATAACTTCATTTTCAATGCTCTAAAAAATATTCCAAATTTTGACTTAATTTCACTAATGTTCGAAGCGACACCGTTCACGAAGACGCGAGATACAAATTCGTCCGAAGCGCATCTGCATCTTCCAACCGATGTTCCGCCATCGCCCTGGTACTCGTGTTGCTTTTTTCGTTTGCCCTTTATTCGACAGTTGACATGCGACGTGCGTAATGGAATAACAGCCCCGCCGAGACGGAAGTGGCGTGACGATCTTGATTCCCTGACGGAAGACAAACTTCAATCAATGCCGACGAAGACGTAAGGCTCCCGTTGATTTTTCCAGCCTCCCAGCCGGCTGAGAAAGGATGAGGAAATTTTGTCGCGAAGGGAAAACCGATTTCCGTCTCTTATTTATTGGACGCCTGCGAGATTACTAGGATATCTTGAATTCTTCACGCGATACACAACCCTTCTTTTCCCTCTGCGCAGATCTCGACGCGAAATTTAGCCAGGTAGCACGCGTAGATTAATTATGAAACGTGGAAAATACGTAGGTTGTGCGCGCCGTGTGGTAACCGCAACACAGCTTCTTTTAACGAAGGAAGAAGCGAAAATCAGCTGGCGCAAAGAATACCAGAGCTTCGACAAAAAGAGGGACCGAGCAGGGCTGAAAAGAACTGAAGCGGTGTAGCTACATAAACGAGCGAAAGAAGATAACTTATCTGTACGTGTTTCTGGTGCATCAGCGTTAGAGCAGTTTTTCAAGTTTTTAGCACATACAAATAAGTGTTGCAAATTGTTCAGCAAACCGATCTGTACTTGACACGAAGACGGAGCTGTTCGACCGTCATTATTTCTTTATGAACGATACGCGACACGGGGTTAGACAAATGCTCCGCTTTAAGAGCTTGAGGTCAGCCCGCGAAAGCTCTGTCTTAAATAAATAAATATTTGAGCCTGGAAATTTCAGATTAAACCGAAAGCTCTGTTTTACCGGGGAGCTAAAATAAATGTTTGATCTCGGAGGCTCAAGGTAAAACCGAAAGCCCCATTTTCTGAGGGAAGATCCGAAACAGATATTTGAGCTCGCGAAGCGAGACCCGCTTCGAGATAACATTATGTTATCCGCGATTAACTAACCAACGGAATCTCCAGGTTAAAGCGAGCTCGACAGTGAAACGAAACGACGACGACGACGACGACGTCCCGTTCCTCTTAATGACTCGCGCGGACGGTTCCAAATGAAATGTCGCGATAGAATGTTCCTCGATACGATTTCGAACGATTTCTTTTTTTTTTTTTTTTGGTGGGGAACCACAAGGCCTTACCGCGTCTGACGTGAACGCAATTTGTGATTCATCTCTTGCCGATAATTAACTCTTCTGCCGAACTTTTAATCCGATCGCCGTTTGCCCAGAAATGATTCCGTCCCTCGAAATTAATCTATGAACTTCTTATCGCTGCCCGCCTCGCCGTTTAAACGAAAAACTATCCGCGGACCACTGCGAACCAGGAGATTTATTTGACGGCTTCGAGCAAAATTCCATCGCGATAATGCGCTATATCGACCGCGGGTGTTCGAGCCGGCAATTATCTGCTAATTCGTGCGCTTCGAAGTAATCGACGTTTATACACCCTCTGTTAATGCAAACTCTGTTGCAATTAGGTGTATTTGTGGGGTCACGCGCAATCTTTTACAGAAATGTTCGTCGATTAAACGATTCGAGGTTAATTTTATTCGTGGCGATTCAAAATATTCAACCTAGTTCCAAAATTGGGAAATAAAATTATTAGCAGACCGAGTCTTCTCGAGCAAATGATACAGAGATGTGTCTAAATATAACGCTCCATTGCGCGACATAATGCGACTGATAAAAATCGAAGTTATTCAGCCAGCCTCGATCCGTGGCAAGGGATGAAAGCAAGGGCGGAGGGTGGAAGGTAGAGTTCTTTCAACTCGCGTTCCACGTACACTCCGATGCGAATCAGCGACGTACGCTTTTAGGAACGGAGCCCATTCGCCGTCGCTGACAGCGCACGCACCATGAGACGCCATCGAAATATGAAAGCGCGTATCCTGACGTATCCTTTAATATTCTTTGCGTGGCGCGGTCGTCACGCGGTCGCAGGAACGAGCGTGACCGAGCGTCGAACACCGGAAAATAGAAAAAACGAAACAACATTCCACGCATACCCGCGAAAGTTAACGAAGAGCTGTTCGATGGGAAAATTCTGAAATTCTTCCGCGTTTGTCCGAGTGAAAATTTGACCCCGTCATATTTGGATCTCTACCATCTGCGATGACTACACCAGCGATCTGAGAGAACGCGAGCGTACAGTGGTATAAAAAGTCGCAATTTAGATAGCAATAATGTCGAAAAGTATGATTCAAGGAATAAGCGTGGAGCGCGGTTAAGAGTGTATAGAGTAATGAAGGGGACAGGAGATTTGTTCGGGCAGTGGTGAGAGGGATGGAGGCATAGAGGTCAGAAGGGAGTGGTGGGATTAACAAAGAAACAAAACGGTAAGGTGTGCACGGCCGCGATGGTATATAAAGCGTGGCAGCACTCGGCTGGTGTATTTTCGCAAAAAAGCGCGCGCGGCTGTGAAAAGAAAACGTAACGAGTGACGCCATAAGAAGATTTAAGGGGAGGCTCGCGGGTGGGCGCGCGAGGGTGAGGCTGGCGGTGGAAATGATACAGAGAAGAAGCGGCCAGAAGAATAACGAGATATGGCTGAAAGAACTCGACAAAAGAAGAAGGGTAGGAAGAGGAACGAGCGGAGAATCACGCCCATGAAGCGATATAACGAATCAAAATTGAAGGAGTGTGACTGTGAACGAATTGACCAGGAAATTGAAGAAGAACTCGACGAAAAGATACGCGGGGGGACGACACGGGGATGACGGAAGCGAGGGAAGCGAAGGAACGAGCAAACAGACAACGTCTATCATGCTCGCGATAAAATAAACGGAAGAAAGGAATGTAGAACGACGTGGAAATGAATAAAAGATTACGATGAAGGCTAACGACAAGATGAGACGAGAGGGTGAACTATTTAATTTAAGTTTGATAACTTGAATTTATAAAGTATCCCACTCTCTGGTTGCGCGATATCAAATTTCGTTCTTCCGCGAATGTTCTTCTAATATTTAAAGAGTACTTTTTCTTATTTTTAGTACCGCGACGTGACGTAATAAATTTCTGTTACAAAAATCATAATTACATCGATGCTCGAACAATTGTATAAGCAATATAATGTCTTAGGGGTAGTGCAATCGCAATGCTCAAAAAAAGAATCCCGTTTCTCTTCTTACACCATGGATTCTCTTATCGAATAATTAATTAAGGTTTGCATCAGAGCTAGGAATGAATCAAGATCTTTAGTAGGATCATAGCTCTCAGTTAGATTCACGAATCGTCGAAACGCGACTACATTTTTCGAATCCTCATTATCATTAGCCAACGTTTGCTTTCCGAACAAAGATAGATTACACCAGATAAGGCTTCGTCCAGGGAATATTTGAACAAAAAGTAGAATACAACGACTGAATAGTTGGGATTACTCTCCATTCGCAACGACGTCAATGTGGTCGCATCCGGCTAATCGATATTATTTAATACGTAGCTATTAATTACGTCATTACATTGCGGCGTGATATTGTCCCATATGTAATTATTAACAACGTCGTTACATAATAACGGGACACAGTTATGAATTATATACCAATCAATTTTAACGAATAATCGAGCACCATGGCATAGAACCACGCGTTAAGTCCACGCGTTAAAGCACGCATTCTATCAAAGAGAACCGTTTTCTTCGGAACAAATCAGAACGGACGATCAACTGGATCGATTCGATCGATTCGACGAACGCGGAACCTGAATTCCTGAACTCACCCCTCGAAATTATACAGGGCGCAACAACGAGCAAACCTCTGTTCTTTCGCGCGATCGGAATTTCAGTCGGTTTACGAGATAGGTCTATCTTACTTTCGATCCGCGGCGGGACGAGGCGAAGGGTGCGGGAGGGAAAAAATGGGCGAACGCCGGCCAGGGTGGAATGGAATAACGCACGAATGCGTATAAATGGAAACAAACGAACGCGGGGTGGTGCAGCGGGGAGGTATGATATCGTTTGTGCGTATCTTTGCGCCTGGCTAGACGAGAGGAAAAGGAACGCCTCGAAAAAATGGGTGGAAGGAAGCGCAGAAAGGAGATGCAGCGGGATAGGGGGAAACAAAAGCGGGAACGGAACGCGGCTGGAGGAGAGGAGTAAGAAGAGCGCACGGGCGACGGAGAAGAAGCAGAGACGGAGAGAAAAGGGGGACAGATGGAATTTATCAGTCCGAAGCGAAATGAAAGAAAGCACAATGGCCAGGAGGGAAGGAAAGCGAAAAGCTTAAAGATAACAAGACGGGGAAGGAAACAGGGGCTCTCAAAGTCCCCTCGGCTTTTATATCTCCTCCAGCTATCTCGGTGAACGCGTTTGACATCGCGGTTGATATTATCCGCGTGTCGGATTGAGAACGCTTCGATTCAGGAATACTTTAATCGTGGATATTATTATAAAGCTTCGTGCTCCTTCTCTAGTCGTGGCCACAAAGAAATCTTGGTCCTGGTATCTATTACAGTCGAACCTTTGAAATTTTCTCCCAAGAGTACGATTAATAGTAAAGGGAATTATAATCGAACAAATGGTAACGGATGATGTCGAAGTGACGATCGAGGAACATTATGATATTTAGACGCTAATTAAGGCTGCGCTTGAAACAGATGGTACCCACGTTTGCACGTCTCTATGCGCAGACATCAATTTGCGAAATAAGTAAGCCGCATTCGAGCGTAAATGCGCGCGGTATCGAGGAAACGCAACCGGATTCCGTACCCGGAATCGCCGCTTGTCCTATTTAGTTTTAACGACGAGTTGCATCGTTTAATGAAGATAATTACAACCTATCCATTAACGTGCACGAAATCATGGCGAGTATCGATCACCAGGGTTATACTTAACCGTTATTAGTAAGAGAATCTTCGCGAGGATCACGGCGTCTCAGGATACAGCGCGTACGATCGATGGATGGCGTATGCGAAAAATTATTTACGTTTCACCGGATGAAAGCGCGAAAACTGACGTTACAGCATAACCATGGAAGTAGAGTGATGGAAGTTTTATTTTCGAATGTACGGGGGTTTAGTAGAGATTTTTTTTGCTGCAGATTTGTTTCGTTTTAAGGCGATCGAGAGCCTCCGAATGGCACTCGTTACGTAATCTGATTAAAGGCTTGGCGAGCGTTGCATTCTGAGCCTCTTTCGATAATAACTATTATCAGTATTCCTCGCTGGTGAATATTGTTCTCGGACAGCGGAAATTTCAAGATTCTTTTTTTCCTTTCTGTTTTCAGTTTTGTAGCGTACGTAGTCGAGTGTGATTTTAGAAGATGATGGAGAAATTGGTTCGCTCCATGTCGATCGACTCCAGATGCGATGATGATTGAAATATATAACAACTTGCAAATCCATGCATGGATTATTTCTAAAGTCGGTAATTAGGACATTTATTTGTTAGTTGATTAAACAATTATTCTCCAGACGAGACATTATCTTTTTATGTTGGGCACAACTTCTTATGTTAGGGAACGCTTTAAGACGTGGCTGTTTACTCACGTAATGAAAAAAGTATACGCGAGTCACTTTTTATCATTGTCAGGGTGCATCCAGCAATGAGAAAAAAAGAAATGGAATTACTTTTCGCTGTAAACGTAAAACGCGGGCATCGTTTGAGGTGGTACAAAGAACGGTGAACTAAATGCAAAAATTCGTGTGCCTCGGAACACGTAAAGTCTGCAACAAGTCGATTTCACGGACGGAAATGAAATAATCCATCGACCGTCGTTCTGTAAAGAGTCAATCAAAACCCAGCAGCCCTGTTTCAAAATATATCACCAACTCTTCTTCTGCATTACGCTAACATAATACAAACAAAACTTAATTTTACCTTCCTACCTATTTAATTTTATAATTAACCAACTCGACAACTCTTTCAAGAAACGTTAGAACAAAGAACGTCGAACAATCTTGGGAATGTGCATCCGCGCGATCGAAACCCTCTCAATTCTTCGACTAACGCACCGCTAATTTCCCGATTCAATCACGCCGGCTTACAATTTGTATCTTGCCCTGGGAATCTTGGGGTGCGCGGAAAATCGTTGCGTCGTCCGGACCGGTTATTCCGTCGTGGTCTTTCTCCCACCCCTGAAGGAAGGGGTGAGAGCGAGGGAGAAAGGGCGAGCAGCGAGGAGGAAAGGACGGCGGCGTAGGGGGATGGAAAAAATCGGATTGTCCAGTTTGTTGGACCGGCAGCGCTGACTCCGCAGGCTCAGCCAGTAATACATCAGGAGCTTACCGAGCCCTCAAACGTAAAATACCCATCTAACCCAGCCGCCGCCGCTCTACGCCGCCACCGTCCCCTTTTCAGCCGTGTCGTGGTCCCGGAATTTCCTTCGTGTATTTTGTACATAACCGCGCAGAATCGCGCACACCCGCCTCAGGGCACATAGACGGTCCACCTGGCAAAGAATACGCGAGCTCTTTCCGCTGGAAAAATTGTGCACGTTGCAACTGCGACGAGTTATTCGCTGCCGTGGAATTTCGATGATTAAGAAGTTAATGGCACGGAATTATTGAGGACGGGGCGTAGTGTACTTTTAAGTGATCGATTTGGGGGTGAAGGAGAAGGTGCGTGGATTATTATATGTATCACTCGGGATTAAAATTGTTTTAAAAAAATTTATGTTGCTTCGTCTTTTCATCGTTATATTTTGAAGTAAATATGCTACTGTAGTTAATATTTACTGATTGGTTATTGATTGATAATGGATAAAATTGTATAATATTATATTGCTTTGTGAGAACGGAAAGTAGAGAGGGATTAAATTAGTAATCACTAATTAAGTCATGTTTGAAAGAAAATGAGGGGGAAAGATCATAGAAGGACGGAGAAAATGAAAATTTCCAACGAAGAAGGGGAAAGTCAACGAAAGGTGAAGGATAAGTGGAAAGGGGTATTCAAAGGGGGTTAAAAAAGCGGATGTAATGCGGGAGGTAACAACATCACAAGAAGAAAAAGGAAGTTTATAAAAACGAGCGAATCTCGAGTTCCAAAAGGCAGAAAATATTCCCAGGTACAGCTGTGCTCGCGTAAATTTGGGCCAGGAATGTTTTAAGCTTCCGCGTTGCATACGGGTGGTGGTTTTCGGCTGTACGCGGGTTTCTGTCGCCGGTCTTCTCGCAAACACTGCAGTTTACTTCATCAGAAGGGTGTCGACACGGACGTCTAAGAGACTAAATTACACAAAAACAATGAAAGAACGCTGCACAATATTTCGTCTTCGAATCAAACGATTCCCGATATAATCGCCATTTTTGGAATAACTTAGAAGAATCAAACAACCCCTAAACTACTTTCAATCCTCTGCAGTGACTGATACAACGTTTCGTGCCCGCATTTTGCAACCACGCACTCGACTGAAATCCACGAAATCGTCCAAGCTTCAACTGCAGCCAAATCTCGTAGAAGGAAATAGGGCGACGCATAAGTAGAAGGGCTCATTATGCAGTTAGACAAGCAGACTTCCCGTCGAATGTAGATTCCTGGTTAAGCAAGCGGCGGTGACGGAAACCGAGGTCAGACATCACCAAACTCGAGCAGCGACAACACCCACTACGATCTTAGGCTCATTGTCACCCAATAGCAACTAAAGCGGTGGGGGTCGTTGAACTTCCCAGCCGGAAAAGGAAGTTTGGCCAGCCGTGAAACTTGCTGGATGGAAGCCGGGTTATCAGTTGCATCGGTCAAGTCTCGCTGGGCAAATCAACGTTCCCACGATCCTTCCAAGGACGGTTCCCGGAGTGTCCTGTTTGCTATCACTTCGCCGGTTGCCAGTCGAGGATTTGCTGCGAGTTTAAGCGGGCTGAAGATATTTTTCGAGCACCACTTCGTTCGAAACGCCGGTCGTTTCGAGTTTGACTTGAATTCGATACGAGTCGAAGTGGAGAACGGGCATTGATTTTTGCGATATTAACAGAGAGGCCACTCGGATGCTATTATAATACCATTAACAAATAGAGCGACTGAATCGCCAGCTGCTCCGCACCTCGAAGCGTATCGCCGGAAGCAGATTAGGTTAGAATTCTCACAGGAACAAACGCACACGGCTCTGGTGGCCACAAAATTTCCCGCAGAGCCAGAAGATCGACCCCCGGATCCTCTTCGCGGGCTTTTAATAGCTCCTCTCTCGATTACGCTCTTCCGTAGCCGGCGCCGTTTTGATAGGCCGCCATTAAAAAGCCCGCGGAACGGATATTCCCGCGATAAGACCGATTAGACAGCTCGTTCGATGGAAACGTTGTTCCGTTGAATGGCATGCGAGCCAGGATGAAACGAGACGGAGCTCGAAACCGAAGACGATGGGGAAAGAAAGGGGGCGCGACCGGGGCTTCGGTGGAACCAGGACAAGGGAGGGGTGGGATCCAGCGAGATTCTCAGATAAAATATCCAATTTAAAGTTTCATCGTAATTTTACGATTCTTGGAAGTAAATTAATAGTATTATCTGCCGGTGGCTGCCTACCGCCCCTTTTTACCTGCGCCCTCTCACTGTTCTGGCGAGAACTCGACGTCTCCTCGTGGGACCCACCCCTTGCTAAGGCCACGACTCCGCGAAAGGAACTTTGAAAATAAGCAGCCTATTATTCATTACTCGCCACGCTTATCAGAAGGCGTTCCTGCGCATTCCTTTCTTGGCGGTCGAGAAGTTTTAGTCTATAAGGGAGAGAGAGAGAGGGCGGTGCGTTTCCTCTGGCGACTTCCGTGGGACTTTTGGGGACGATGGGTACGGAAAATCGATCAGAGAAAATGTCAGAGATATATCTCTGATAAAATATACCGAGTTACGCTACGATTATAACAATGAATATAGCCTGTAATTCGAGGATATCGCTCGACGAAACTGCACAATCGATAATATAGCTAAGATTCAGGTTAAGGATCTCTATAGGACAGTAAATGATATTTATCCGTTAAAAGTTTTATAACGACATCATCGTCTCATACACAATTTCCGTGCCGGCGACGCGGCGCCATATTCACGCTATTTATGACAAATAAAATGGAGCCTTGAAAAAAAAAGGGGGAGACGTAACGAGCCTCTAAATTGACGTTAATATAGTAGCGACGTAACAGAGAAATTATATCACGCGATATCAAAATTTATAGATCGTAAAATACGCCAGACTTCTTTAATAAAGATTTATTAACATTACTGGCGACTTTTTTAAAACTTAACAATTGATATTCTTAAAGAGTGTTAATATCGACAACTCATTACGAATAAAAGTGTCGTTAAACCGGGTTCTACTTTAAGGACAATATTTTCCTCGCGTTTCAAACGAAATACCGTACGATTACCCCTTTAATTCGCGTGTAAAATTAATTTCACTTTGATAGAAAATGTAACAGAAGAGGGAGGAGGGTCGTATAGAGAAACGCGATACAAAAAATATTAAAAAATTAATAAATATGAAATTCCCTCCAATTTCCGCAAAAAACAAAAATATTCTCCGGTTTCCCGTCGTAAAATATCAAAAACAACATTCATCGAGTTATTCGCGGAATTGAACAGTGCAACTGTGTATAACTGTAATTAAAAATTTCGGCGGAACAATGGATATCTGCAGGATGAGCCAGAGGGAAGGGGGTAGACATTTCGCGGGTATTGCGTTACAAACGTAATTCCCGCATATCTGTTTCACTTCAAAATTAATAAACTGACGATATTTTACAAATGATGAATTCCGTTCGACGAGAAACAAATGCGTAAGCAAGTTCGAAACGCGACGCCCTCCGCGCGATATTTCTTTGAAAAAATTCTGCGAGAACTATTTAAAGATTCAAAATTATTCCCTTTGAAATGGAAGGAAGGAAAGGAAGAGGGAGGCGCGCTCGTTATGAAAATAAGAATCTCATCAGATTTCTACGCGCATCGCCGGTATTTATCATTAATTAGTAGTTTTACAAACGGCGTGGTGCGGCTCGTCTTCGAGCACCGCGTGAATATTCATCCCCCTTTCTCGAATGCATAGAATTTCAAACGAAGTCCGCGGGGAGGCGAACGTATGATCGCATGAGGGACGATTACGCTTCCATCTTCTTGCGTCGCGGAATAAAACGGACACCGTGCTTCGCTTCTTAAACTCGGACCGTAATGGACGAGGAACGTTTCGCGTGACCAACGCGATCCGATTTGCCATTGGCATTCATGCGAGCAACCTGATCGACAGAGCTGAACCGAAATACCCCGGCGAATGGTCTTAAATGATGATGGCGATGCTGATGAGCTGACTTGTATCACCGATCGACAGAATCGAAGTCATTACTGGCCACTTTCGAGACGATAATATGCTCGTCGCTGACTTCAATTAGGAAGGAAACAGGTCGCGATAGAGAGTCTCGCACAATCCGAAATATTGATTGCTGTAAATAAAATTGTAATTATATTCGCGTAAAGTTAGAGTGAAAGCATGGGAGCAGAACAATCTGAAATTCACAGAACGCATTCGATCCGCAACGTTTCGCTCTCGTAAAGAAAAACAATCGTCAGCGAGCAAACTTCTAAACACTCTAATCACCGTGTGCAGCGAGCGACAACAAAATTGGTACGACGGCAAATCACGGAGTCGAAGTCGGAGAGTTTCACCCAGCCCCTGTTGAATCAGAGCTCCCATTTGCTTTGTGCTAAAGAGGTTTACTTACCGCACCCGTGGCCAGTACTTGTCTGTGTGTCCAATATCGCAATAATGTTTGCCGCGTCTGTTTGTACACGCCCAACGCTACTCGAGTACGTATGTGCGAACGCGTACGTTTCGCGTGCGCCGCGTGACAAATTGCACGTGTATAAAACCCCACGTCGTCCACCCATTGAGGCGAGCATTGCTGAAAGATGGTGGCACGTGTTCCATCCAGGTTGAATCTTTAATAACCGCGACCGCGTAGATTTCTAATGGGCTTGCGCCATCAGCGTCGAACAACTCGACTTATGATCATTTAATATCCCCATAGAGTTGCCCCTTTTTTTACTACTTTCTTATCTCTCCCCTTTGCCTCCACTGTTTACATCCCGCCCTACTCATCGCTCATCAGGTGCTGCTCGCGATCAGCTTTTTTCCACTCGTAATTATCCGTCGATCTACCCTCCCCGTTAAGCCCTTCAATTCTCTCGTTCTCCCCTATTCTCGTCGCGTTTCTCACTCCCACCCCATCTGCCGCTTTACCCGGAACCCTTTCTTCGCGCTGGCCCGTGTCGTAGTCAATTTCGACCGATAGACACACACGACAGCTGCAACGTTTATACTGAGCTGCCGTGCATACCCTTAATATCCGCTCGAACCTGTAATTAAGCCCCCGCTTCCCATTAGGCTCGGTTCCTCGGCCACGGTTCGCCGACTGGAAATCTCCGGTGGCAGCGGCCCTTTTTTCCATGGATCCCGGAAGCCAGGGTATCCTTCCTACGATCAGCGAGAATTATCTTCTTGCATAACCGGCTCCGCGTCCCTTCTTTCGGCCGCCTCTTTTTTTGCCCCTCACCCCGGCCAGCGTAATCGTTTCGTCTGTCACGCATTGTTCTTCGCCGAATGCCTGGGGATGATCGAGGATCCTTACCTCGTTGCAGGTGAATTTGACGGGTAATAAGAACAGTTCGTTTGCCACTGTCGATTCGCGATGACCGCGGCGGACATTTAAATGGGAATTCATATTTTTATAAATACGAACGATCTCGTGTCGCAGCAGCATTGAAAAGTGAGTAAATAAGTATTAAAGCGTGACAAGTCTAAAATGAATATTCATCGAGATATTCGCGATACAAAGTTTTGCTTTAAAGGGCGCCCGAATTATTGACCATTACTACTGATACAGCCATCTGATCGCCTGACAAGCGACATCCACGTACCTGCAACGTTGCTCACTGTACTTTTAGAGATATCGTATGAATATGTATACGCTGCTGAATGTTCTGTATCATTTATCGGGCGATCAGACGTCTGTATCAGTAGTAATGGTCAATAATTCGAGCGTCTTCCAAGCTAAATCTTTCAATGCAAATATCTCGATAACTACTAATGTTAGACTCGTTACACCTTAATGCTTATTTGATCAGTTTCTAATACCCTTTCGACTGCCGGAAAGAAACACCAGCGGACGTTCCACTTTCAAGCGCAAATTCCACTTCGCCCTGCAATTCACCGCGCGTTAACCCATCAAACACAGCTCGACGGAAGCTGGGCAGGGAGCGTGAAGGAAATCCTCAAACGGCCACGGCGAATTGTGGCCAAAACGAAAACAATTTTTCAATCCGTCCGAGCCTGGAAATTGACTCGGCGAAAAGTTGATAGAGCCGAGGCGGAGGGGCGCACAAAGGCGCGCGCGGCCGCTCGCTCGCGTCGATGTCCGGCAAAGTAGATAACGCGAGGAGACCAGAGCGACGGGGTGGCGCTCGAAAAAGAGTCGGACAACTCGCTGGGGATGCCCGCCGCCGTGCGGCCCTTTGCCAGCCAGAAATTGGATATTGAAAGTCCGCGAAAGTATTGCAATCAGCCCCCGATTAATTGCATCCTTTGATTTACACGCGGCACCCGCCGGCGAACTTTGTGCAAAGTTGATCCGCGACGATTCCGCGATTGCGACACGAGCGACGGAATAAAAAGAAAAGGCGGAGGGTTCCCCTAGTTTTTGCAACTTTTCCTCCGCGCCGCCTTCAAAGGAGGCGCCGGCTTTCTGCGAAAAGGGTGGAGCGGGACTGATGAGCGAAACTGGACCCGGAATATCATCTTGAATATTCTCGCAGATAGACTCCGCAATGTTAAACCAGTTTCACACTGGCGAGTTTCTGGGGATCGATTTTCTCTCGAACCCCAACTCTGTTTCGACGATGTTTCGAACATTCAAGTTTTATACGAGTTATTTCATTTCTCGCATAGATAAGTTTGGTATCAATGCCAAATTTAGGCTTCGTAAAACGGAGTAAAAATTGTAAGATAAAAATGGTAAGTTCACTGCGAATATTTAGTGCGAAACAGCATTTATAGAAGAGGGGTAGCGGAGAGACTGTTCGCAAAGCGAGAAGGATTCTTCTCGTTCGTGCTCGTCCATGGATGTGGAATTTTATCGCGGCCCCTCCCACGAGGACAGTTACGATATTTCTTGGGGAAGATTCGCAATTAAAAAGTCGCCAGGAATGGCGGTGATGCAGCCTCCCACGGGGGAGACGGTCTATCGAAGTTTCGCCTTATATTGACACGAAATGAGGCGAGATTATGCCGCAGCTCAGTTGGAGCCGCTGAAAGACGACGATTTCTCGATAATTCCTCGTTTAACGGATGCTCCGAGGGGAATACGAGAAGCGGGTGTGTACGAGCTACTTGTTTTCTAAAGGCGAGAAGAATGCCACTGTATCGCGAAACTTTTTCGTTGAATAGTTCGATGAGCTAATATAGTGGCTTCTTTCGGGAAATTAACGCCACTTCTTCGATCGAATATAATATATCGTTACTACATATTATAATTATGATTAAAGTGGATGAATTCTGTATCCTGTGCATTCATAGAAAAATAAGTGGACAGAAATTGTCGAGGGATCGATAATTCTCGAGAATTTGGAATTCAGTGCGACGCAATAGCGACTCGCGCGATCGAAGTCATCGCGAATGGCCGGTACCCTGCAAATATTTAATGTCCTAAGCGCATTTGCGCTTCAAGACCGGTGGAGAACGAGAAATTTCTCAGCGTGAACTCGCGCCTGACTTCTCGCTATATTCCCCTCCTGTTCAAAATTCAATATCCCGGAAAACACGTCGCCGATATTATGATATTTCTAAGCTCATAATACCGTAGCACCGCGCGGTATGACTCGATGGAAAGGGGTCGATGGCTGAGGAAAAAGAGGGGCTGGGGCGAGGGTCAGGAGATGGTCCCATATTGGAAGACCTCTAATACAGAGTCCCTGCTCTGGTGCTCACCCACCCCGGCGTGGCCGCTGCAAACATTCTGAATACGTTTAATATCCACATAGCTGTTATCGTAACGGGTGGCTCGAGACGAATCGAATCGATTCGCTTCTCTCTTTCTCTCGGATGCCTGCTTACGTTTCCAGGGGTTGCGTCGAGATGAAATAAAAAATAAACAATAGGATCCATCCCCTCTGGAAATTTGTTGACTTTTAATTTTTTATTCGGGGCAAGCCTCCTAAATAATATACGAACGATTTACAAGGTATACACCCTCGATACTGTACGAAAGCACAAATATTACAGCGCTCTTCGAGAAAAAGGGGGAATAAATCGATAAGCGAATCTCGGCGAAGCTATAACGAGCTTCTAAATTCCCGCGGAAAAAGATTGACCATAAAGTTCAACCGAAGAAATACACCATGGTAGTTTCGTCCATTAACGGACCAAATAGACGGCAACATAATTACCCCGTTAAGACGGTCGAACGAAAAGAGGTAAAAAGGAGGCGTTGAAGAGTCTCGACACGTCTTTCCACCCGGTTAAATTGAATTTACACGACGGTGGTACACACAGAAGGTGGGCAAGAAAGGCGACGGGCTATTTCACCTGAGAGATGCCTTTAAACCGAAACGTGCCGCGATAATGTAACACGGGGCCCGGATAATGGAACTTACGATATATCATGGTCGACTGTACAGACAGGGCGAGGGGGAGGCAGGGTGATCCTGCATTCACCCCCATCGTCCTCTATGCGCGTTGTAATATCCTCGTATGAAGAGGCGCGGGAGGCTTTTACCCGGCGACGGAGCAGATTAAAATGTATCTGCTGCGAAACAATAGCTTCCCCGTGAGCTCCTTCCTCCCGGCTGTATCTCCACGCAACGCAGCGAAATAAACACGCATTTTTCACCTGTGTCTCTTCCGATTCGATTATTGACCATTACAATCGATACATTTCTACCAGTTTTACTCGATTAACTTTCTATCGAATTCTTTAAGAACGATGTACGTATGTACGATCTAAAAGAGTCTCGTACAAATATAAGTACTCTTTGAAGAAAAAGAAAAAAACGATCTATCATAGAAAGAAAGAACGTATACAATTTGTCCACCCTGGTTATCGTCGAAGTTTACCCCACGCTTCCGGCTCGCAGCCGGTAGCTATTTATCTCCGCGGACAAATTTTATTATCACGTAGCGGTTGAACGGAGTTAGCAGGAGAACGGTCCGGGGGAATTTCCATTGCATATAAAAAGAGAGAGAGAGAGAGAGAGCGAGGGAGAGAACGGTGGGTACGTCGGACGACAGGGGCACGTTTCGCGCCTTCAGAGAAATCCTTAAAGCCGTTTAAGCCCTGCGGTGACGCCGGATCTCACGTAGCTATGGCCGAGGAGGAGCAGGGCGCGACTGCGATCAACGACGGATGAATGGAGCTTAACTCTGTGGCCGTTGCGATTTGTACTCGTACTCGTCCCCGTCAATTCTCCAATCGTTCATTTTCCTAATAATCACCGAACGGGTGAACGTCGCGAGGATGCACGCTGGAAAACGTGCACACGTGTGTACACGTGTGTACATCCTCGTATGTTAGTTTCAATACGTTCGTTGCATTCGTTGTTTCGTGAAAATGGCAACAGAGGCGGAGCTAACAACCTTTCGTTATGGAACGCAATAAAAATGTAAAATAGAATTGTTAAGAAAATGCGCGAGTTAAACATTTCAGGGAGATGTAACGCGTCTGACTACAAACGATCCGTTTTCACTTGCGCCTCGACTTCGCCTTCCCATCCCCCTGCGCTCTCCCGTGAAACTTCAAATACTTTGATAATGGGGGAACGAGGAAGTAGAGAAGAATTTCCCCTTATTTCCTCCGTCTTTTGTACACTCTTTCCCTTCCCTCTTAAAGATCAAAGTTACGCTGCAGTAGCCGACAACTACACTTGTCTATCTAACGAAATTTGGCCCTTTTATGGTACAACAAATGTACAAACTGCGTCCTCTCACAGATTAACATCTATTTCCCGAGCACTGCAACGAAAGAGTTCACCATAGAAATCAAGAGCCTATCCTGTATACGAGCATCGCGTTATCACTTCCATTCCCATTCAAAGAGCCAAAAAGATACACCCCCTAAAGAAACGCGTCTCGAAGCGGCGCGAAAGGAATCGCGAAAAGTTTCCTCGTCCTCGTAAAAATCCACGAGTCTACGGGAATCTCCGGAGGCGTGGGAATCCTTGTACAAGTCAAGAGACATTCCTCCGCGGAACTCGAAGCCTCTAAACCCTTAATACCGCGGCAACGCCCGGAATATCCATCCACTATATCTCTCCGCGGACCGTGCGCCCTTGTTTCCCGTGGGCTGCGTGCGGTACGGGCCGAATCAGACGTGGCGCGACGCAGGGATCGGCCCCGATGCCGTCGAGGGGTTGTCGCCGGAACAGCCACCGAAACGACGCGCAGACAAGCGCCAGCGAACGCTTTCCCAGCCGCATTAACCTTAACGACCTTTTAGCCAGTCCTTTTTTTGCAGCCGGTCCGCTTGCACGTCCGGACGGACGGATTTTTTCCTGCCAGTTCCTGAGATTGCCGTGTCGCCAGCTCAGCGCCTCTTAATGTTGCCTTTTTCCTGTCCTAACCGTCCCACCCCGTCCTCCACCTGCACACTCCGCCAGCCTCGTTTTTCCCACCCGCGACTACGAGTTTTCATGTACTATTAGAGCAACCCTTACCGCCCCGTCCTGGACGCTCGCGTCCTCTCACCTGCCGACACTCTATTCGCAGCCTCGTTTTATTACTCTGCTGTACACCTGCGAGAATCGATATTACTCAGTTTTGATAAGATTCGAGCGATAATCGTCCACGAGTTACGCGATGGAGTGCGCGACAAAGGTAAAAGATTAATAATCAGCGCACGATAATTGCCAGGAACAGGTTGTATAAAGATTTTACAACGAATATCCTAGTGGAATTTTCGTGGCCGGGTAATTAATTACGAAGGAACGTTTGATGGACGGGTAATTATCTTTCAACGACATCGTGACCATTTATTTCGCGCAGCAGCGGTGGTGGGAGATTGAATCAAAACGATGCCAGTGACTCAGCTTAAATCGTTTCGCGTTAGAATAAAATATCATCGTAAATAGAAAAACGAAGACGCGTAAAAAGTTGCACGGATGTCTTACATGAATTATAAATTCCCGATGGCACGGCGGAGTGGAACGAGAATTGCTTTTCACCGGTCAGTCTAAAGTGCGCGCGGCCTTTAAACGCTCGGCGGAATGCACACTTTGCGACCTTGTTTTCCCTGCGCGACGCGAGAAGTATTAACACCGGATGACGCCGGTCGCCGACGTTCTCCGCTTAAAGCTTCGTGCGTGCACAATGCTCTTCACACGCCACGGAGCCACTTTTGTTTCGCGAAACGGAACGAGCATTGTTGCGAGTGATGACAATTATGAACCGGGGAACGTGCATTTTCATCCCCTAACTCTCGCACCCTCCCATTGTAATTCGATCAGAAGTAGAACCTCGTGTCGCATTCTCAAGAGAATGTTGATGATTTTCAAGTATAGAAAAACTCGTTAAAAAATGAAAAAAGAAAAGAAATTCGTAAAGTTGAGAGCAATTCGTCCACGATTGTTTCCGTCGATCTCGAGGAGCTTTGATCCCGGCGGTGAAAGAACGACCGATAATAATGCAAATCGGGCTCGCCGTGCGATCTACTAACACGTCCCCGTGGAACGTCCTAAGATAGTTTGCAGTACGTGTAACGTCCGTCTTTACGACGTTTCACGAGCCAGCTGAAAATTTCCACCCGCGACACCGCCTCGGCTCTGGTCGGAATCTCGTTTGCAGGGAACGCGCCCGGAATATCGAGATAAGTTGACGGGGGCCAGCTTACCTCCGCGCGACTCTTTCCTCGTCCCGTGTTCGACGCAAGATGCGAACGACGAGACAATCGGCCACGACACGCTCCAGAAAAGTTCCCGAAATTACGTTTCCATTGATTGCTTATGCGTGCACCGACGAACGAATGAACAAGGGGGAGTATCGGTTCGCGTCGATCGTGAACGATGCGTCAAACGTCGAACTTACGGTTCTTCGATGGCAGGATAACGCGAAGGATCTTCACCTGACTTTAGTCGAGGAGATTCTTAAAACTTATGTGCGACGTCAAAATTTAATTTTCGTATAGACGAGTTAAGATAATTGAGATCTTTAATAGGATTCTTCGACTAGGAGATAATGAGCGAAACTTAAAAATTGTATTCTCGTATTTTCGTTGCAAATATAGCGTTGGTAAATAGGAAATGGCGTAAGCTTTCACTCGATGCGGACGATAGTACCGGCAATCGAGGCGCAATATTCGAAGCTTCGTATTCGCAAAAACAATTAGCCGATACTATTGAAATTAATAAATACCCAATGGGCAGATACCGGCTAAATCAGCATTATTAATGAACGTTATTAATTCGGGCGGCCATTGCAATTATTAGTTGTGGAATTTAATAGAATTCTAAAGAAGATCGAACGCTCATTTCGTATTAACGGGGACGTAATTAATCCAATTACGGCATCAATATTTATTCTCGCGTTATTATGAAAGCGTTATTTCGTAGCCTCTAATCGTTAATCAAATCACAAAGATACACTCACCGTTTGTTTCTCTTCTCTTCTATTAGATACAATTCTCTTCTAAACTTCTTGCAAAATGAAGATCGAACACAGTTAAACAAAAGATAATCCGTTGAATAAGAACAACGAAAAACGGTGAAAAAAACATGGGATCCACGCGCATGCACACGTGCATAGAAAAGGAAGGAAAAAGCACTCGAACGAACTGTTGACCCTAGCGAGGAGGGTGCAGGGAAAGGGGTTGGCCGAGATTAAAAGTGAAAAATCGCCGCGACTTGCAGTTCCCTTTTAAAGTGGCCAAACAAAGCGTCCCTCCGGTTAGAAAGCGGCGGAAACGTCGCGGATTCGGCGTGTTCCGGTATCTACGCGCGCGTGGCCCCCAGCCCGTTCCTTGTAAATTATCCGCGCGACCGCGCAAACTCGCGCACGAATAAATTCATTTGTTATGAGAGAGACCCCCGCAGCCGGACGTTATCGGACGAAACGCGTCGGAATTGCTTAACGAAACGGAATTGCCGTTCGCTTATCCCTTGTCCCCAGCCCTCGCTCCCTCCCTCTGCGCCCTTTTGTTCCCCTCCGCCATGCTTGTTTACCCCTTGCTTATCCCCTTTCTCCGCTTTCCGCTGTTCTTCTCCCTTTAACGCGATAGCTATCCTTCGTTCCCCATAACGCGGCGTTTTCGCTTATTTCCCCGTTTCAGTTTTTTTTTTCTTTTTTTAATCCTTTATAATCACCCTCGTTAGATCTCTTGCGTATACTTGAATGAAAAAAAGAAACAATTTTCTCTGATTTTGCTGTGACCACTCCACTTAACCGCTGACCACCCTTAATCGCTCTTTACCTTTGCCACTGTTTCTCCGTTCTGTTGATTTCACGGCGGCGAATCGGTATGTAGGAATCGGCCATTTGTGATCCGACAACAAATTTTAATTATCATACCGCGAGTGAGTTGCCGCTCGGGCGGAATTAATCCGGCTGGCCAGCGAGCGGGGAATCGATACGAGGCCGAGGGAATCGGCGGAAATTCGATTGCGCGAAAGGTAGTGCGGAGCAATTAGGTCGACGCTCGACGATGGAATTCACACTGCAGGCCACCCTTTAAAGAGCTCCCTCAAAGGGGTTGCTGGTCGAAGGCACCCGTGAAAAGTCTCCGAGTGCCGGTTATATCGTTGTAAAACAAGAGGGTACACGGGGGGAACAGAAACGTGTCGGGGAACGTGGACCGCGAGCTATACAGGGTGTTTCACTAATAGAAATCTCAAGAATTCATATTCTAACTTTAAAAAAAAGTAAACTTTATCGAGCAAATGACCACAGTCCAATTCTCGTTCAATTAACGTGTCCGATGAAAATTCACCGCCGCTCAAAGTTATTGATTTTTTCGAATATAACAAACCTCTACCGTAACTCATCCTTTGCCACGTTCAGCTCGTCAAAAGTTGCTCGTTATTTTTAATATCACTCCCAAAGGGATAGAGAGAGAGAGAGAGAGAGAGAGAGAGAGAGAGAGAGAAACAGCCACCCTCATTTGACCACACAACAATTAAAACAATTTCGGGTAATCCGGTCGCACCTATTCAACCCTCGAAAGCGATAAAACCCGACGGAGAGATAGAATTGAATTTAATTAGTGCCAAGACCGAGGATCCGTCGAAAACTAATTAAATCCACGGTGGACGAGCGGCATAACAGCCCCGCGGTTGCAAAATCGTGGACTTTCGCGCGTAGATCGCCGATCGAATCCTCCGATACTCTTCTTACGTTCGCCGCTATCCTCGTGTCCGCCCTGTCGTAACGCTCGCTGGTAAACATTATTATTCATGACCGCGTATCGTATTACGACGTTGGAACGTATTTCTACGGGGGTGTGCACGGTCCACGAAATCCTATCAGCGGACTTACGTCACCGGATAAGGGGAATTATCGAAGGCGACAACGAAACGGCAGGTGTGCCGTGGAGAACCGTCGCGGAATAAAAGTGGGTGCCACCCGTTGCTGAATCAAATCACCACCTTAGGGACTGACGTTTCACGTGATTCGTAAATGCGGACCCACGGGAAATGGAATCTCTCCGTGTCCAGGTTTTTTTGTTTACGAAGGAACGTGCGATAATGCGCCGCGGTAATAACGAACGCGATAAGGGGGTAATTTGCGTGGGAAATTTTAACGCAAATTTTGCGGACGAAACTGGTTATCTTAATACTCGCGACTACTTCGATAAAAGCATATTTCTATCTACTTCTGTTATCCCTTGCTCGTCGAAGAATACAAACGAAGAGCACAAAAGGGACGTCGCAAGATAGAAACAAAGTATCTAGCCACGTTTTGTTCGGTACCCGTCTTCCGTTTCGAGAATATTACCGATCGAAGTCTGGCAATCAGAAGCTCGAGGCAATTGACGTGCACGAGAAGTAAGTCGAAGAAACCGAAGGAAACGTCCCCGCTCCGTTAAAATCTCCAATGCAAATAGGCGTAGCCAGCGGTGGCCGATGAAAATGAGGAATAATCAAAGAAGCGGGAAACAGGGGGAAGAAAAAAAAGGGACGGGGAACTCGTAGGGCGGAACCGTGATAGGAAAAGAATCGACACATGGACTCCGCGGGGAAACTTTAATGACATTTCTTATTTCCAGCCGTTTCTCCGAGTCCCACCGACACCTCGCCTTATACTTTCTTTCTCTTCCCACGGGCCAGCCGCCTCCTCGCCGTCATCGTGAAAGTAATTTTCCACGCCAGGACGTTTCCTTGGTTACTTTATTTGCTTCCGAACTTTAAACACTCTCCGCTGATTAACGACATCTCCGGTTCCAGCGGCCTCCACCGGAACCGGCGGCCCCCGCGGATCATCCCGTGAAGGCGTGTCAGCGGACGCTTTGAATGGAACGTTGCAGCGTTTTCGAGCTCTTTTCAAAAAAGCTCGAGCGGCTGAACGGATCTCCGCCGATGGGATTCCCAAGAATGACGCTTCTCAGGTGGGAAACGCCGTGTGCATTATTTAGTTTCACCGTGTGTCGCCGTTTCGCTGTTTGTGGAGACGCCCGATGTGCGCGCATCGTGGAGCACGTTTATTTGCAGTAGGACGGACTTTTATTGGATCGAAAACGGGATTGTCGAATCGATGCCGGGAGAAAGTGGTTGAATAAATAAAAATACCTTCTCGATGCTTTATTAGGAACCGTTGATTTTCAATGTATTATGTTATTATTGCACGTACCACGTCGAGCTCGATTTCTGCGAACCTGTCGAGGAACAAGACGGTTCGGATAACTAGACGGTTCACGTAATAAGGTTCCACTAATTCCCTCTTCTGTTTAGCTGTATAATAGGGGCTCGTATTCGTAGAACTAGATGCCTATCTTGTTCTACTCTGTCTCTGTAAACGTATACATGATCCATGCACGCACATGTACCACATATGTCTGTAACAGTCCTCCAACACCCGCTAATAGAGGGGCACGCGGTTTCCCGAAAGCGCAAATTTCCTTCTTCGTTTCTATACATATACACAATTTCCTGACCTGTCCCTAACATCCCCGCGTCTAGGGCAGGGAGCGCTTACACTACAGCAAATCGAAAAAGCGCGCTTCACGTTATTGACCAATCGTTTCTTTATTTCTTTAAGTAAATTACTCTTCTCGAAAGTTCAGATAGGAAATTGTAATTCGAACGAACTTTTGGACGATTTACACATTGTCCGTACAAACGTTACACTTTCCGTCCATAACTAACTTTCCTATAAATTCACAGTAACTAATTTATCAACGGAAGAAAGGGAGAGAGAGAGAGTGAAAGAGAGAAGGAGAGAAAGACGTAGGGTTATTCGGAAAGTTCAAAAAGTCGACAAAAGCAGAGAACAATGGTCGTTAACTAGGGCCGTGAAACGGTTCTAGCCACGAGTAGGTACAGGCCGATCGAGATTCGCCGTTTGTTTCGACAGTGTTTCATTCAGGAGGCATTTACCGATCTCGCTCTCCCGTTCTCACCCCCGGCCTTTATCCCGCCGCCGGTTCTCCTGACATTCGCGGAGGCGGAAGAGGAGAGGCGGAGAGGAGACGATGATCCTTGAGCTACTTCCAAGCAGTCGTGCATCGACGCTCGAAACAAATTGCGTCTGCAATTATAGCGCCCTACTTCACCTGATTACGAAACTACGGTGCAACGGTGGATTACTGGGGTTGAATTTCGTATAAGACGCTGGGGAATTTAAGAAAACCCGTCCGCGTTTACCCTGCATGGTCATTTATCGAACCAGGTATCATCGAACATCGTATACGTATACTTGTCTCCAAATCATGTACTCGCTTATAAAAATTAATCGTAAACCATTTCAACGCTTGCAATTCTATCGAATTTAGCAGTACAAGCGAGTATACACGCGCAGTTTAGAACAGTAAACAGTTCTTTTTCACGTTTTCAAACGTAATCCTATTTTTTCCACCGGGTCGTTCGATTGATCCGATCGGCCATGACCCAGATGGCACCGTTTGGCGAACGAGGCGTCGATTATCCGACAGCGAACCGGTCGAAAAGAAAAACCGTCTGAAACGGTGAACAGAAAGGGGAGCTTAATAAGACAAAAGGGACGTATTTTAATGATCCCGTGAAAGGCGGTGTATCGATCATCGTAATTGTCGCCTCTACCCACGATTTCGCCCCCGGGCAATAAGGTATCGCGGTCCTTTGTCTAACGTCTGAGGTGCATCGGGGCCGTGGCCGTCCCTTTCACGGCGTAAAGGACGAGACAATTCCAATCGTTCGCACTTTCTCGAAACGTCTCCGGGCCGGAGCCGGAGGCTGAAAGTGTCCCGCAACCGAGCGTGGAAAGAGGAGAAGAAAACGGGACGAAGGGATCCGCCGCGTCCCCTCTAACCCGCCCCTCTGGGGACCAGGCGAAAAGGGTAAATGAATAGCGACAAGTTGCGCCGGGGTTCTCGCCGAGAATAAAGATGGAGGGAGCGGTCTTGAGATGGGGCTAAAAGCCGATACGCCGTTGCAGTCGATCCGATTCGACGAACGAGCGAGATCGTTTGACATTTTTTCAGATAAATTGCCCGTTTCGTCAACCGTTTGGTAGACGTTCGCTTCGTCGATGCACGATGAACGTTCTACTTTAGAGGGTGTAATAGTATGAAATACGGAATACTTGACAAACATCCGCTCTATATTGTCCGTCTTCTGGAACGGAATTCTAGAGAACTCTCCCTTTCTTCGATCCAGCTTCAGCGTCCTCGCGGAGAACGACTCGCTCGACGACAATTACTTACGTAAAACAGTGATGCGGCAATAGCAGTAATTAAACGGCCAACTCCTTCGAGAGACGGTTGACTGATTAAATGACGGAAAATTGAGAACACGGAAGAAGGGGGTGGAGGCGACTTAAACGGTGGCATAAACAGGATGAACTGAAATGGTTCGCGTAACGCGGAACGGAGACAGAGGTAATAAGGGGTGAAAAAGAACTCGTGGGGCTGGATAGACGGGGCCAGGGGGCTGGGGGTGGAGATTAAGAGCGTCGAGGATAACCTTTGTACAGGGATCGAGATTAAAACGAAAGACGGAAGCTGATGAGACCGGATCATTACGCAACTGGCTTCTGCCCTCGGTATTATGCAAACAATACCGAACAGAGAGAGAAAGGGAGACGGGAGTCTGCTCGAGCGTGAATAGTAATAGCCTTGCCGCCAACCGCGGGAAACGCGGATGGGAATTGACCGGACGGTGGAAATTATAATTGACGCAAAGGCATCCTGCGCGTGATTTCGTGTGACGAGCGAGATACGATTGTATAATAATTAGACCAACTTCGTCCGCCGTTTCATTAACGATTATCCGAACTTGAGAGAGAGTGTTAATGCTAAAATCTACTTGGGAATAAAAATTTCGAGGTATTCGGATGCCAGAATACGTGGTATACAGTTGGTACCTTGTAACCCTTCGGTGGTCGTTTCAGTGTTAACGAATTCAAAAATTCGTGGCACAAACGCGCGAGCGGCGCGGAAACGTGAGGTCGTTTTTAAACAAAAGCACCGCCAACTGTGAAAACAAGCCGGAGCCGTCTTTCAGGTGCCGCTCCAGGTATAGTTTGCGGAGATTTCTGAACAACTTCCGCGGAAAGGTCAATATTTCCCTACGCGGTTGCGCCTACCTCGAGCGACCGCGCGCTCCGGATCGTGTTTTATCTCGACCTCCGCTGAACCGCCTCGTATGGTCCGCGGGAGATAATGAAAAGAGAAAAACCGCGCGTAACCTGCCCGTCTGATGAGCGTATTGTCGAGAAAATAAGGCGCGATGTGTCGAACGATCGACCTCGCCGACGAAATGAGGCGTGCTCGATTTTACGTGGCGTAAACTCGAGATTCCCCTCGATTTTTACTACAGCGTCTTCCACTTTACACACCTCGACACTATTCACACCGATTTCACCCTCGAACGCTAGAATGTTTAGTAAAATTTACGGAATAATTAAAAAACGCCAGAATGTCGCGATACAGCGGTTACGAGCCTGCAAACCGCATAGAAAGGCAGCATTTCCGGTGGAACGCATCGAGCCACGAAGAAGTTCCGTTCAACGAAAGTGATAACCACGAAATTCGAGGGGAAACCTTTCCAGCGGAAGCAACGATCGATGAAACGACCTTGAACCGGTCACGGTAATCCAGCCAGCTCGTCCAGCGCGCAATAAGACGGTTCTCCGCGAAAGACCACGGTGCGCCTGGCGAGTAACCACGGGATTATTTTCCGATGGTATCGTCCGGTCGGATAAGCGGTGGCGGAGGTGAATCGTGGGACACGGGACTCGCTAAAGTGGTCTCGAGTCGATCGACTCGAGATTTGAATCTCTCCAGGCGGGACGGGCGGGAAAGAAAGGGCATCAGACAGAAACTGGATTCTCCGAGGAATCGAATTCACTTCGATCCTCGCGGGGGATCCGGCGTGAACGTTCTCCGGGAACTGCGAAGGGAATCGCCGGCTAACCGGCCATTAGACTCGCGGCCTTAAACGAGAAAATACGACCGGCTGGGATCCGATCGGGAACAGTGAATCTATTAGATGGAACTCTATGGCGAAAATTGATTAGTAGCCATCTAGGTTTAGAGGAGCTGGCTCGGTGTCGTTTTGCGAAGCGTGAAAGTGTCGATCTCTGGAGGATCTTCTGGCTTCGAACACGATAATATCGTGGGAAATGCAAATTTTCCCTAACCGATCGCTTCTACCGATCTAGACGAGTAACAAGATCAGTTGATGCACAGTGCTTCGTAACGATCGAGATGTATCGATCGAGCTGCTTCTATTTCGTGGATCATCGGAAATTCGATGGAAAAAATCGACGCGGAAAAAGGAACGAAAATAATAAGGACTCGCGAAAGGGAAACCAAGCAACCGCGATCGTATACGGTGTCGAAAGAAAAGGGTTTCACGGATCGTCCGTTTTGAAATCCTTCTCTTTCGTCGATCCCTCGAATCCTCGTCCTCGAATGGCGCGCCCTTGGCTAACCGTGCTACCAAGCAGAAGAGGTCTCGACACATAATCGATATTCAATCACGTACGACGACGACGTCTTCGGTGATGGCCCGGTTCCGAGGCAGTCGTCTGGTGAGGCTGGCTCGTGTGATTCGCAAAACCGAGCAGGGGAAAAATCTGAGAGCTGAATTTTCCGGAATTCCACTACCTCTCTTAAATCATCTCTCTCAACGAGAAGCAGCTCGTTAGATGTAACGAAGATCGAAGTGTTATTTAACAAATGCACGAATTCGTCGAATTATTTCCCGTTTTTCATACATCTTCGCGTTCGCTTGGTATTCTAGAAATATCTGCACGCCCCTTAACGCATCATGTCCGCGGAACTTGGTAAAATCATGTACGCCGTAGAATTCGAAATAGTTGGTAGAGACGCGGAGGGCAAAGAGCAACGGCGGGAAGCTCTTGATTGTATCTTCTTTTGTTACAAAGAAAGTAACCATCTCCGAGTATTCTGTGAACGGCGCAGAATCTATCGAGGGGAAATTTTTCCAGCGAGACAGCCTCGTGCCTTCGAAACTACCCTCGAAGCTTCTACAGAATAAATTCTATCCATTTCCAAGATACCTTTCGCTCCCGTAGACGGTCGCGGACGTGGAACACTTATTTCGCGTCTTGCTTCGTTACCGTTCCCGCCGCCAGCTCAACCATTTTACCTAAATTGCGATTTATCGATCGTAAATTAATCCCGCGTCCACCCGTCTTCGTTCATCGGCGATCATTTCTTCCTTTTTTCCCTCACGCTGTCGCGAAAAACTTGGCGCAACAGTCGATAAAATTGCGTTTCAACGATAATTAAATTCGCTTATGGGAAATAAGGTTTATCTTCGCAAAAGGACGAAAAGCAATCGGATAAATAATTAATGGTTGGTAATTACGATAAAATTCACCCATTTGGAATTGTTAATCGAGAATTATTAACCGGAAACGCGGATCCTGTACTCGCGGCGAAATTAACTTCGCAGATAAATTTCCCCCGAAAGTTCGTAATTAATCTGTTCTTTGAAAAGGAGATTTTGGAACATCGCCCTTTTACCATGGGGGATTACAGAAACCGATCAAAACCTAATTATCGCGACGCGTTTATCGAACTAACCGGTTTTTTGCGCCAGCGATACTCAACGTCGTGTATTTATGTCGGCCATCGAATATTACATTACGATATCACAACCGTGGATACCCGCGTTACAAACTTGCATAAAGCGAAAAGTAAGGTGATTCGATTTCTACGAAACATTCTTCGACGTTCTCTCAAGAGTGGACCGTTTAAAGCGACCAGAAAATGCCCAACTCACCCACCCCGCCTCTGTTCCTCCAGCATTCAATCGAATCGCGCACCGATCGTTCGATGACCCTTATCACGCGATCTTTATACCTTATCGCGCCTCTCAGAAACATCGTGGAAAGACATCTCACGAAAGACACTCGCAAACAAGAACTCATCAAACTTTCTTGCCCTTCCTTCTCCATTACCAGCCATGGTAATCTCTTCTCGCTCATTGGCCCAAACGCAGCGTCGATGGTCAAACGAAATTCCGCGTTATTCGTGTGCAGAGAAAAAAAGAGAGAGAGAGAAAGGGGAAGATTCCGTGAAAGATTCTCCACGCGGATTTCATCCAGGCCAGGATATTATAACTGTCGAGAAAAAGGGACGCGCACTCTAGAGTCGTTGGAAGAATGGCCGGGTATCGACGTCTTCGGATTAAAGTTAATCCGGTTGAATCGGCATTCTCGTGGAAACCACCGGCGGCGCGATGCACTTTAGCTGATTGCTTGATTTAACGTAAACGGAGGGGGCGGCAGAGGATGGAGAGGGGCTGCAAGACGAGCTGGGAAATGTGCTTTGCTTTGCTTCTGTTTGGACGCGCGATATCGTCGCTGGTCCGCCGTTTTTCCGGCGCCATCTCGACTCCTACGCGCAGCGCGATAGTGTTTCTCGTAGGATGGGCTGCGGGTATGATTATCGCTGGTGGAATGGAAACATTTTTACATGGCGTCGGGTCGTGTGCTCTGCAGAGAAATAAAATAAAGAAGCGTATTGGATTACTTCGAATCTAATTCCACCAAAATTCAATACGTTCACGTTTCGTGTAAACTGACGCTGTACTTTCTTAGATATACTTTATATAACGTGTAGTGCAAGTGGTTGCAGCCACCACTTGTTCTTTGAATTGAAACAGAAAAAATAAATAAATAAATAGATCATTCGTTCATTTTACAAAATAAAAGATTGCTTAAAAAGTAATCAGCACGAAATTCAACACCCGTTCTAAAAAATGTACAAAGTTCGGAAGTTGGTCTTAAACAAAGATTAAACTGTCCCAGCAAACATTTTCATATTCACCAAACTGTAAACGGCAATTACTTAACTCGAACAGCTCTTCGCTTAATGAACTCAAGTCACCGTTATCACCGACGCGTTACGCAAAATCTACGCGAACGTTCCCGCTTCGTTACAACGCTCTCCTCAACATCCATTACAATATTAAAAAAGGAAAAAGAAAGAGAGAAAGACGGAAAGGAGAAGAAGGATAGGAGGAGGGGTTGAGAGAAAACAGAGTGGAAGCGACCAGAAGAGGACTCGAGGAAATTAGAAAACCGCAAGGTACGACGTGGGAGGCCGAGGTGGGTCCCCTTCAACGTGGCGCGAGAAAAAGTTATCAAAGCGTCAGGACAGACGAATTTTCCACTCGTGAGGCGTGCCAACCCTCCGAGCGAGGGTCCGACGACGACGTCGACGACGACGGCGACGACGACAGGAGGGGCTCGAAAAACGTGCCCGGGCCAATAAATCCAGCCCCCAATGTCAACTCTAACAACGATCCATCCTGACCAGAGCCTGGTTCGAACCAGGAAAGAAGCGCTGTTATAAAAGAGAGAGGGTCTGGGCGGCTCAATGGGGAGGAATGGAACGAGCAACGAGGGGGGTCAAAGAGAAGGGGGTAGCAATAGCATCGACAAAGCTGCGGTTTCCAATTTAGTAGCGCCACTTTATATACAGTTCGGAAAAAGCTCAAAGGGGGATGGAAGTGGGCGATGCGCGAAGAAAAGGGGTCGGAGGGGGCGAGAAAGGGTGCCCCCGAATACGAGAGGAGGGTTCGACTCGAGGGGGAGGGTACGAAAGGCAGGGGATGAAAGAAGAAGCGAAAAAGAGCGGTGGACAGACACGCAACGGAAAGTGGTGGAACTTGTAAGGCGACGATGAAAGCCCACAACTTGAATGGTTTCTCCGTGCCACGTTCTGATTGCCGTACGAATGTCTCGCCGCTTTCCACGGGTCATTGCTGTTTCCGTCCCTCTGAAAGGCGGCGACGCACCCCTTTGTTGACTTGTTGAAACCTCTGGGGCCACCGGAGGCTGCTGCTGGGTGTCACCGTTTTTTTTTTAAAGATCGGTGTTTAGCACACTGTTCTCTCTCTCTCTCTCTCTCTCTCTCTCTCTTTCTCTCTGTTACCTGCCTTTTAGCACTGGTTGTACAAAGTATTTAAAGGAGGAAACAAATATCTAAATTTCACTTTCTTCGCAATGAAAAATCGTTTCGAATTAGAATTATCTTTTGGCAGCACCGTGAGCGACGGAACTTTAGCAGTGACCTAATACAGTTTAGTAGTTCAAGCTTCCTTCTCTTTTATTTTCCGCGAAGCAATGGAAGGGACACGTCTAATGGCACTTGTTAGTTGCAAACTTCCCTTCTGTGTCTCCCGTTCGTCGTATATTGTCCCTTGCAATCGTTCGAATGGATTTTGTGTAAATTCCACGATGGAACTCCGCTCGATTCCCGGCCGAATCCTCGAGAGAAGAACTGGTCTTAGCTTCCTAGATGAAACTTTCGACCGATGGATTTTTCCGAGCGACATTACGTTGTGTACAGCGCACGCGAGATTTAATCTTATAAAGGAGGCGAACGGCGTCTGAAACTCGGGCACACCGTAGATGCTATACAGATTTATCTGAAATCCGTTCTGCACTTACCTTGGCCCCTAAAGTGTTGCTATCAACAAGGTTACGATGAAAATTTTCACGTACTTAAGAGGGGAAAAAAACCCTACCTATGCTTCAAGAAAAAGCTTTTTTTTCCTCCGTTGGAAACTATTTTACTCCCTCGCGACCGCGTTAACGAGTTTGCATACATTAAAATCCACCGAACTGTCCTGCCATTAATGTAATTTGCACGATTATGCATCGCAACAGCAACATTCCTACGCTCGTCACGAAACCAAAGAAAAAACGTTCTCAAAGAAGCGAGAATAAAATTCAGATGAAAATGTAATCTCCAATCGATCCTTCGAAAAGTAACCCGCGCCGCAAGAGTACTAAAAAGGGGTGAACGATGGTTATTAGAAAGTTCACGGGGGGGTAGCAGCAAGGAGGACTCGCGAGATAGAAAGTTGACAGCGCGATCTCCCGTTTCGCCGTGCCTCTATGACTATTTACTGATATCCCGAAACTGCTGGCACGTAATCAGAGCAGCCGAGCGTGGAGCGAACACGCGCAGATGCAGAGAATGACCGGTTCGACGTGGAGCGCGGCTCGGATGTCCGCGAGCAAGCTGGCGAGCAAACACTCGAACGACGTCGGAAAATTGCCAGTACATTTCCGTCCCGGGGCCCGGAATTATATTCACCGGACCGTGGACCCTTTTGCCCCAAGTCGGCGACGCGAACTCCTTTCATCAACGGGTCAAACGCGAAATTTAATTAATTAGATAAACAAGAATTTTCATCCGGCCCGAGTGGCCGCGTTAATTCGCCGCGTTAACCAGCATGGTCCAGCCTGAACGGGATAATAAACTGTTTTCAAAAGCGATCCCGCCTGGCTGAAGAGCTTATCAACGATCTCTCTGTCTGCGACGAAGAACAAATTTTTGAAATTGCGTTCGCACGTGGAATCGCGACATCAAGGGTTCTTGTGTTTTATGTTTGGCGGTTGCAGAAACGAATTTTGAGGAGAACCTGGAGATCGGAGTACTTGAAAATTTTAAATACAGACGAGAGTAACGATGATGGTGACGATATTAGTCGAATTCTCATAGTTTGGCGATTAGAAATGAGATTAAGAATTTGCAAACCGAAATCGATGTAGATATTCATTCGAAGAGATTTAAGAAACGTCCACGTCGAGACTGAAATGTTTCGCGCTGGAATAAATTAGGATGTTACACGATCGAAAGAAAGTTTACAGAGTTCGAGCGTAGGCTGTTCGAGTAAGTTGATCGAAACTATCGAGGGAAAATCGGGCAGAGCGACGCCACTCACACGGGAGGAGTACCCGGCGGGCTTTGTCTATGTGTACAAATTGGAAATTAACTAAAATAAGCTATCATAACGACGTCGCGAGTATAGCATACAGACACCTGATACAAAGCGTAATAAATACCCTTTGCTTCAGACAGGAAGTTAAATATTAATTAACGCAGCGCCGCTAATGGACCTTCGAATATAAATGAACCTAAGAGCCTGGAATTTGCTATCGTCACGTCACGTACTTCCTTTCATTTTCATAGCCTCCAGAGAGGATGAAAAATTATTTTATTCGTTTAGAATCCCTGTACATTCGACTCTCTTCAATTTCAGAAACCGAAACCTCCATTGATCATATAAAATTACTACTAAACTACTACTAATATTTTACACGACGAATCATTATTCTACAGACGCAATATATACGAAGCAGATGACATAACTGAACTAACACGAGCTTTCTTCTTGTCGCGAAAACGCGAAACATCAACGGTGGAAAACACGATGAAAAAACGAAAGAAAACGAGAGGCACGGGGGTAAAGTTCGGGTGTACAGCTTTTCCGTGGGTCAAACTTAATTTAAAAACACAAAGAACCCCCTCTCCGTCTCGGGAAACAGACGAGGAGGTGCTCTTCGTCCGCCTCCATCAGCAACGCGATTGCCTTCATCCATCTCTCGTCGTTTCATCTCTAACCTCGTTCCTCCCACAGTCCTCCCCCGATTCTTTCTTCGACTGAAGCCCGGCTTCTCGATACTTTGAGCACCCTTTCGCACCCCTTGCGGACATCCTCAAAACTCTCGCGTCCCACCAAAAACTTGTTAACTCGAACACACATGTTCGACGGAGAGATTCGCAGATTTTCCACGTATATTTTTAACGACATAAAAAAGCAAAAAAGAACAGGAAAAATACTACCATCTTCGGATGGTAAATCGAAAGCGATCAAAGGTGGCTGGCACGTGTTGCAGGATCCCTTTTTACCCAACATATCGCTATCCAACGTTCCAGTCGTAATTCAAAACACCCCCCATCCCCCGTTGAACGCGATTAATAGAAAGTTCCCACGGAGAAACAGTTGTCCATGCGATATGGCAAATGCGTGGGACGTGAGGACGGGGTTGGCGCCCGTGAAGTGGCATTCATCTGGCGCGGTGCCGACGCCACGACTAGACACCGCGGCAACGTCTGCCACGGCATCGACTCGTTCCCCTCGAGCTACTCACGTACTCGGGTACGTTTAGCCAATAAAGTCAATCGATAAGATAACAGACCTTTGATGGAGGGGGGAGGGGATGTTGGGACTTAGGCGGAGAGAGATTGAACGTCCATCAGCTTACCCTTTCCGATCATCGCCCCTGTGTCTTCCTCTCCTTTTCCTCTTCTTTTTCTTCTCCTTCTTTTAATCGTGGCTCTTTGTGCCGGGACGATTTGCACCGAGTGAAAACGGGAATTTCGTCGACGGGGGTTGCTTCTGAGGTTTCTTTAGGCTCCGCGCGAGAGATTAGGAGTTGGAATGATTTATTTTTAGTTGGAAGAAATAGGGGTTGATCGGTGGCGCGAGAAAGGAAGAGTCGTAAGTGTCCGATATCCTTTGGACTTCGAGGACGACGATTCCGCTGTGAAAGATGATACTGAACGAAGTTTAAATGGCAAGACTCCATTTATTATAAAAAGTCAATAAACGACTCCGTATAATTACGGACATTTATTGCTATAAATTGGCTTTTTATTATTCGTTGCGTTTTAATATGAATATTAGGAATCGAGGGATGATAATGAATGTTTAATTTGATATCGAATAAAAATGACGAGGGGATAATAATAACAGTGAGGGGAAAGGGCAGGTCGATATACCAATTTCTTCGCTGTCTTCCCAGAAACGTCATTTTCTTTGCCCGGCAGAGAAATCGAGGCGATGGATAAAATAAGAAGGAATTCCGTTCGTAACGAACCGTTAAACGGCTTCCTTCGGTCGATAAGTGACTTCTCTGATCGACTCTCTTCCGTCTCATCGCAGCCATTATCTTCGATCCGGTACGGAATTCGGTGATCCCCACCACTTTTTCACGCCACCGCCCCTCTCGCGTTTTGATAATCAAGGAGCCAAGAGAAGAAGAAGAGGAAGGAGGATCGAATTGAATTTTCATCCGTCGTTCTTTCCGCACTCTCTACCACTAAATTTGAGAATCCCCAATCGAGCGGTTTTTCGGGTGTCAAATGAAATTTCCAAGTACGTAAGCGGTAATTTTTTGTAAATTTCAGATAGATTCGAATGGAATATCGATGAATCTCTGTAAAAGTTATCGGTTCGAAAATTGAACGTGCAAGAGCTCTGAGCTGTGTTCAAACGATAGAATTTCTGGGCAATTTCAATCAAAGACGCACGGAAATCGTGTGAAATGAAATAATCGCGTAATACAGCTGGAGAAAGTGAGGACGGTTTCGATCACTTCGTTTCAATCGTTCCTCCGTCCCGTCGCCGCTATTATCGCCGACATTTCAGGAGATTCGCGAAGTTCCGAGCATTTTGGGCGCCAGCACTGGCGAACGACGGCTGCTCACGCGAGACAGTCCGTGAATCTATATAAATTTGCTCAATGATCGAGTTTACATCGTCGTTAATGGTAAAACGAGAGAGCTTAATAACGATCGATCGCGAAGTTTAGCGGACTGAGAGCCGCGAGCAATTTGATTCCGACACCAGCTCTTCTGTACAGTCTACGCAGGAGATATTCTGCCGACAGGAACGGTCGACATTCGCATTTGTGAAATGCTCATGAAAAATTAAAGGATTAAAAGAGAAGAACCAAGCTCGAGAAACTTTCTGTCCTCGAGCTTCGAAGAAGCTACTTAAAATTGAAAACCTCTAAAAAGATTTTCTCCAAATCAGAAGCAGTTTCTTTTCAGTTGAGAAGAAAGAGCGCGCCGAGAACAGAATCGAAGGAGGACAGGGATCCATCCTTCCACGAGTGACCGAGTTCCTCTCCTTGACTTCTCCATCGCTGATTCTCGACCTTTCAAACGTGTCAGGCGGCAAACACCCTTGCAACGACTCGCTCGTTACCTCGAGACGGTCAACGAATCGCCAGGGATAAATCTGGCGTGGAACGTTCGCCTGAAAGATTAAGAGGACACGGATGGACATCGGTGAGCGTGGACGCGTGGAGGGGGTTGAGACACGGGGTGCCTCCGAGCGTTGCATCGGGGTAGAAACACAGATTCGACGGGGAAGTAGCTGGCCAGCCATTCGGGAGGGGGAAATCGAATTGTAAATACCGTGTTAGTGGGTTGTTCCCGGGGGAACTGGTTTCTCTTTGTGCCTGAAAGAGTGGTGGATGGAGGGTTGAAGGAAATATGGGGCAGTCGTTTTGTCAGAGAGGCATTCGGATCTTTTGTCGTATGGGGAGATGTAATTACTGAAATTTCTGCTGTTCCTCTTAAAACACACCAGCCGTTGTACCAATATCCGAGCAAAACTCGCGCGACTTCGTAAACATTTTTCGTAAACAGAAACCGATAGAGAGCTCCGACGCGAAGTATTTCCAAATTCAATAATTACCTCCGCTATTTGGCAAACTTTTGTATTCGCGCGACACGACTATGATTTACCGATGCAAAAAGTTTTTGCGGAGCAGGGGGCAGGGCGATTGGAAGGTTGTTCCGGGGAAGTTGCGGCGGTGTATGGAGCACCTTCCGCGCTCGCCACTAGGTGACCATCCATCAATCCCTACTTCCGCAAGTTCTCGACTGGCCATCGATCCCTTCATATACATAGATCCCTTCGTTCCTGCCTCGCGCGGAACGTCCACCCTGTCTAAGGCAGCGCCAGCCAGATAGCTTTACCGACGTGTCCATCGGCGTGTCCAGCAAGAAAACACGTGTCCCTCCGCAACCCCGTGTCCATCCTTCCACCCATTGTACATCGTATCGTATCCTCTCGAGCACACTCCTTGACATTCGGTTTACCGCGCGTACTCGCGAAAAACGTACGATACCTCCTATCGTTTTCACTTTTAAAGCGAAGCTCGAAGCTCGCAAGAACCAACCCCCGCTCTACCAACCCCCACTATCCCTTTTCCTCGAATCGAGCGCGATCTAAAACACTTCCGCGATCCCAAGGTCTGCGACAAACAGATATCCCACGAGATATTACCCGGATATTACGAAGATATCTACCACGCAAACGAGCCACACCCCGCAAGAACGCGGACCGCCCCCAAAAGTACGTATAACTCATAGTCGACAATGGATCTCCATCGCGGCGGCTTATCCGTCCCTCGAACAGGCATGTCTACACGGCGATCCGCGCGATACGGGGCCAAACGGCAAGAAGCGAGATTGATGGCTTCCAACGGAAGTCTCCGCCGGGTGGTCCCGCTCGAGACGGGGCGAGAGGGCATTAAGTCGGACCCCCTGCGGATTGCCCTTGGCATTTATATTCATCGGCAAGTTTGATTGTGCGCCGCGCGAATAGTCAGTCGAAACGGAACGGAACCGCGTGGAGAAGATATCGGGATCGAAAACCGTAGAAGGCGGGGCCTGTAATGGCAGAGGCAAATCCTAGCTGCACTCCATCCTCGACGACCGAATCGCGACGTCCGCGCGCGAGCCACTCGAGGTTATAGCCGAGCTTTTATTTCCACGTGCATCGATCTCCATAAAGTTGCGCCCCCGCGAAACGAGCTCCTCAATACCGCCTCGAACGCACCACACACCCCTTTTCCGATTCGTCTCTTCTCTTTTGGAAGTTAACATCTCTCGTGGTGACCAAACGATCGATCTCGTTACGATTAGAAAAATCTGTGTTTCAAATGGGGGTGAGTGGACTCGTTAATTTGTTTAACACGATATCGAAGCGTGGTTTATTATAGTAATTATCATTTGACGACGAGGAGACAGAGCAAGGGTAGGACCAGCGTTCGATTATCGCAATTCTATTCTCGGACGGCTCGAATTTTTCTCATAGACATTGTTGGAGAGCGTGAAAGCAGCCGTAAAGGACGAGGACGGCGACGAATCCGAGAACTTTGCTCCGCGGCAAATCGACTTGTCACGAAATCCTATTGCCGCCTCCTGCATGTTTCCAGCGTTCTTCTCTCGTTTCTCGGCCACCCTCCCTCTCCTTTGGCTTGAAACTCGATAAAACCTCGTTCGACGAGGTGTGCTCAAATTTTTCGAGACGCTTAGCGGCCACGATGCCACGGCCGAATCTGATTTCCACCGATGAATACGGCCCTTATTCGTCCGTGATTTATCCCTCGCCCGGTCGTTTCGTTACGCGGGTCAAACCGTTGAATGCGATATTCAACCTCGCGTTTCGCGCGTCGCCTATCTCTGTTCGCGCTTTGAAAACGCGCGTGTATTGTACGCTATTTTTCTTTCTCTTTTTTGTTCTGTCGTTTCAAAAATGTTGCTGCGAATTTCAAGAATTTTATATATTTTTTTTGTTTCGAACAATCGTAAGAGTTGATCGTGGCAACTTTGCTCGTTTTCAAACGTGGCTCTCGCGGAACAAAAACGAGGAAAAAGTGGATAAAGGATCGGATGCAGCTTTCAATTACCCGCTGTTACCCGTAACTGACGCGTATTTCTGTATGCGCCGCGTATTTAGAGTTTCATTTGGCCGTGGCCCTGGTGCACGGTTCGGTAAAAACTAGACACCGCGCGGATCCACGGATGGGCATTTTGTGGAATTCCACGATGAAAATTCATGGGTGCACAGGGGGTGGAATCTGCGTTACGTGTCTGAGACGCGACGCGAAGCGTGACGCGCGAAACGACGATGCGAGCAAAAAGGATTAAGGAGGATACGTGACCGCTATTTTTTCCCTTTCTGCGCAGGGGTTACCGCGAAATTTTGAGTTAAAATTTCGATCGCAAATACCGAACAAATAATAATCACGATCCACTTGAAACTGAAAACGCGTCGTTAACATTAATTCGCTCGAATTTGTACGATAACCGCCACTTTTAATAACACCGTTCAAACCACTCGGAACCTCTCCATTCTCGCATCCCTCTGATTACACCAAAAACGACTTCTCTCGTTCGCAAAGTGGGCAGGAAATAAAGAGAAGGAGCTGTGCAATCGACAATACGCAAGAAGATAGGTTTCTCGAGCGGGCAGTAATGAAGGTTGGCTTTAATTGAATCCTTTCGAGGAAGTTCATAGAAGGCGTTAAACAAACTATCAGCATTCCCGCCACGTGGGAGTACACGTTCGATGCTCGATCCCCTATAAATCCTTTTCTTTCCTCGCGCAACTCACCCCTTCGACCGCTTCTCGGCTCTCTTCTCGCTTTTTTCCTCCTCCTTCTTTCACCGCCCCTTCTCTCTCACCCCCGATGCTCCGTCGTGGCAGCTTCGAGCTGCGACTGCAGCCTTCCGGTCTGGAATTTCCGGCTTAGCTTAAGAGCTAATAGCGCAGCTAGGAAAGCTACGCTTTACTCCGCTACAACTGATCCATCTCTCCAGCCCCTTTTCCCCTTCGATTCCTTGACGGATAATCGTTCTCCCGACGCAATTAATTCCTATCTTCGATCAGCTGCTCTCCACGGTCAGCTCGGCCGGGGAGGATCGCAGCCGAGTATGACGGATCGATCCACGCCGGGATTTTCACGGTAGAGAAATTCTCCAATTTTTCTCGCAAGAATTCGGGATCGTGAATTATTGCGTTGGGGTTGAAAATTGCGAGTGGCGAGGAGGACGGATCGACGAGGCTCGAGCGAACAGTTAGATGCAGCCCGCGATCGATAAATAGATGCGATTCCTGCGAAACTGTCCTGCGGGAGACGTCTTCCTACCGAATCCCTTCCTATCCATCACGGATTTCTATTTCGAGACAGACGAGACGGCGGCTGACTGCGCACGTGGCCACCGTGTATCTGTCATTAGCGAATGCTAATGCCGTTGTCACGTCCGACGTTGATCAGGCTGATGGCCAAATCGCGCTTTCTCTAGCCGCCAAAGTGGTATTCCACGTCGACATCGTTCTCGAGTTCGATCCCGATCGCGAAGGTTGTATCTATTCGTCGAATACTCAGTCCACCGTCAGAAACAATATTTCCTATCAAAAAAGTATCTTCAAATTAAAAAATACACTATAAAATTCATCCCACCGAGTCTCTCCACCCCAATCAAACCAGTTCTCACCCCTCATCGATCCCACAGCGTCAAGCGAGCGTCCGCAAGCGGTCGTGTTCTCGAAAAGCTTGGCACCTCCTCGATCGAGGCTCGTCCGTCCCGTAAACACGGCTGGACGAGGACAAATAGCATTTGCTAGCGGCCTCGATCTTTCTGGAGGATCTTCGATCCGCCTGTTTCTTTTCACGGCCGTTGATCACCGACTCGATAGAGGCGGCCTCCGTCTCCGTGAATCTGCTCGCGGTCGACGGCCTGTCCAACTGTTTCGCCACAAAGTGATCCAACGGATTGAGATACTCGATTTCCAGCCTTCTGGGCACAACGCTCGCCTCGACTCGTTGCTCGACGACGTCCTCCCTCAGAAAGTCGAACAGCCCCGCGACGCTCGTGTGCGAGTCCAACAGATTCAGATGCATGGAGTTCAACACAACCCCACCCGGTGGATACTTGCCGCCGTAGCGGTCTCGAAGGCAGTCCTCGAACGTTTTGTGACGATACGAACTGTAGTCGCACGTGATGTCCACCACGGGTAGCTCTTGGTTCGTTTTTGCAACGAACGTGGAGGAGTGTTTCGCGATGGCGAGGGCGGTGTTGGATCGAGACTGGTCCGCTGCTTCGTTAGGAATCGGTGGTGGCTGATTGTTTGATATCACCGGCGAGGATGAAACGTTTCGCAGGTTGGTTAACGATAGCTCCGAGTTGGAGCTGGCGAGGTTCACCGCTGTTGACTCTTTGGGATAGTGCCGCAGAATTTCGATAGGGGTGGTTTTGTCTGCGGAGTCTTCGGTGGTAGCGTAGTAGTGAAAGATCGTGCATAATTTCTTTGGGTCTGCCTGCAAAAGGATTTCATTTTATTTTACATTATTTTGTTTCTTTATTTAATAAAAAGAAGTGAACTTTGTTCAGTTTTAGAAAATTTGTCTACAACCTCTCTGCAACGCGGGTCTTTTTATTTTACAAAATTCCATGCCTCGATGAGTTAAACAAATGAAAGACGCGATAACCTCTAAGGGATGATTAGAATTGAAAGGCATTTCTGTCGGTAATTATTGCAAGGGATTTAAAGTATTCGTTTGAATTACATACGATTAGCATCTGAAGCTGAATGACGAGAGGGAGTATTAGGATCAGGGTGAAGAACAGCGTGCAGATGCTCTCCATGTTGAAACCGACGAATCTTCTCTCTTTTTTTATGAAAAGGCTAAAACATCGACCGGTGTTTCGGTCCTGAACGTCTTCATCGCTTCGTGGCTTTCAGCGTGGACAGAATGCATTGTAAGTTATGCGATTTCTCTTCTCGTTTTTTTCTTTTTTATTTGAAAACCAGTCGAATGTTGGGTGCCATCAGACGCCACGGCTTGCGGATCGATCCTCGTGGAACAGGACGAAAAATTCCGTCATTTGTTTATAAATATTCGTTCCGTGCGCGATCGCGTCGGAACGGACAATTTTGTAACACGACTGGACGTTTCCAATGCATATTTCGCAAATTTGATACGTGTAGGTACCTTCGATTCTGCTCAAATGTGTTCGGACATTTTGCGATTCCTTTGATGAAATTGTTTTTCCCATAAGTTTACATTTTTTCTACGATGTCACTGTAACAAAACAAAGAAACAATATTAGCGAATTCTTTAGCTATTTCCTATTAACTTTTATAATTTCGCTCATTTGAAATTAATACGTAATATTTTGTAAGAAAAAATTAACGCCAGAGCGAATGAATATTTTAAAGGGGGGAAATTAGAGAAGAGAGAAGCGATGGTCGACTGTTACCCGATGGAAATGTGATCGTAAAAAAGAAAAAAACAAAAAAAACCGGTAACACAGTGAAATATTAATGAAAATACCGAATGGATAACGTCGATGTGCCGGTAATGTTATCGAAAAACGGTGAACACGCGAGTCCCGCGACGCACGCGCAAAAATTTCATCGCATTTCCATGCACAAGGGGCGAGAACGAATTTTTTTTGTCGCACACCTACAACGTATACGCTATGCTAATCCGCCACGTTTTAATATCGCTTTGAGGGATTAAGCGATGAAAAAAAACCCGTCGCGAGCCTTTGTCTCGTGCAAAAAAAAAAAGGAAGAAATATCAAGTATCGTTTAAAGCTTTCCTCTGTTTGAAAAGCTTAGCTTAACAACAAACAAAGGTACCGGAAAGAAATCAAGTTGAAAAATGAAGAAAATCAAGTGCGATCCGATCCAAGCGTTTCGTCGATTCGAAATGAACGTGAGGCTGTTTCCAAACGATATTTCCTTCAAGCCCCTGGTTCATCCCAAATCTTCTCGTTCCACGAAACCACGAGCCCATAATTCCGTTCTTTATTCGCGTACACCCTCGCCTCATCTCCATCCGCATACATCGCGCGGTAAACAGAGGCGCGAAGCGTGAATCAGCGCGCGAAGAGTAGAATCTGAGCGGCGCGCGTCAACCTGGGAAGCACAGGCCATAATAGGACGCAATTTAGAAACGGTCGAAACAGACAATACCGCATCCTTCGAACCGTAAATCATCCTGGCCGCGGCCAGAAAGGAGGAGAGGTATAACTGCAACGGGTAAAACGGAGGGTCGGGAGTGCATATCTTAATTACAATATTCCCACGGGCTTGAACACAGGACTCTTGCCCGGTTCGCCGACCAACCCCCACCGGTCCCACTCTTAGCCTTTCCAGCCAGCCTGTAGGAATTTAATTAATTTGCCAGTGGCAAGCAGGCTTGCTCCTTGTCGCCACTCTGAAATATTGTATCCTTCCCACCCTTTAAAACCCAACGCCGACCCCTCGAGTACCACCCGCGGTGGTATCGCCTTTTGCGTCCATCCCTCTACGCGGCTCGTGTTCCTGCCACGCTACGCGAGCACACCTCTTAATTGTTCGGATATTATTGAATTTCACCGGGATATCGACACGGGACCGTCCACAGTGGTGTGTCTCAGAGCGTCGCAGCCTTTGCCATGCCCGTTATCTCTCTCGTTCGTATACCCTCTCCTTCTCTTTTATTATTTTATGGCATCGCGATCGACCTTCCTACGAGTCTAACGATTCCTTTCGCATCGAAAGTTATCTCTATTAATTTTCCACGAATTTCGAATCGAAAAGTGGACTCTGGCTATTTGCGATCGAAGTAGCGAATGGAAACGGACACCTATGAGTCGAGATACAGTAATTTTTCCGTCGAAAAAGCGACTGTTTACTTTTAGACTCGAAATAAGGGTGGAATTAAGCGATGAGACATGTAAAGCAGCGATGGACGAAAGAGGGGTGATTCTATTTGGCGTATGAAACAATAGGACGGCACGGTTAAACATTGCTCCTCTGGAATTAATATTGCGTGAGAAAGCGACATAAGCGTCGTCCAAGAGCCGGTGCTCGACTGCTTTTTCTTTATTCAATCTGGACGTCTCGCCGGGAACTCTGTTACCCGGATAATCACTACCTCTGGTCGTTTCTTGATCGCCAATACCGTGGCCCTCCAACCCTTCCCGCCTTTATTCTCAAGCAACGTTCGAAAAGTTCGATTAATTTCATTTTCGATGGAAATCAAGTTTTCGAACATCCATAGAAAAATACGAACTCGCCTTCTAATCATGCAACAGTGAAATTTCCCGTAATTCTTGAATTTCGTATTCGCTCGATACTCCCATCGTACGGTACATGCATTATCTTCGAGAAGAAAAAGAAGACATCCCGTACGCAGCATAGAAATTGTTAATGAACCAATCGATTGATCGGTAATTAATAACTTTTTCGTAACCTGGCGCGCTCGTTAACCAATGATAATCGATCTCGTAGCTAATTGCAAGGCAGCCGGTCACGCGAATGAATTTCACGATCCTAACGAACGAACGTGTCGCGGTCTCTTTCAGATCCACTCTTTTTAAATCCGAACGAACGGGCACGCCTGCGCGCACGTTGGCTCGAACAAAGGGAACCGGTCCGACAAAGGGAGCGGATCGTTCGAAACAAATATTTTAATTCACATTTCAAACATTATTCGCGTTGCGACAACTTTTAATGCCGCGGCGGGCTGCAACGCGCGCGAGCCGCGGCGAATCGAAATCGAGAGAGAGAGAGAGAGAGGGGGCCCGATCAATTTCGCAGCGTGGCATCCATCATCGTTACGTCAATTTCAGATTACCAGGAAGACCAGGACGCTCGTTCTCCTTCGACCGGCTACAAGATGGTCCGAGGTGCGCGTTGGCGCTCGAAAAAACGAGTCATTTAGTCGGATCGAGGGAGAGGAGGGAAAAAAACTGTGGTCCTGAAAAGGGCTCAACTGGAAGAAAGGGAAGAAAGGATGGATCGCGGAAGGATCGAGGAAACGGCGAAAGATGGATGAAGAAAAAACATCGCAAGGGGCAAGGGACGGCTCCCGGGGCCGTCCGCCTCATCTGCCGTTGAAAAGGTGAGAATCTTGATTTGAGTGAGCGCTTTAGATCGCGAAGCGCCCGGAAAACTCGTAAAAAAGCACCGAGAGAACGCCAGGAAATCCTTCGGCAAAGCCATTAACGGCGATTTCTCCTAAGCCATCGAATCCCTCTTCTTCCGTCGGTGTCTTCCAGTGTCAACCCCATTCCGGGGCTCGTCAAAGCGACGCCGTCGACGTGCCCTGAAAAAAAGGGAAAAAAAATAGTACGAAAGGAGAAGACGAGGCGAGTTCGAACGGAAATGGCAGAAAGAGTGAGAAACGTAACGAAACGTAGGGAAATGAAGAAGCGCGAGGAATACAAATGGTACGATTAACCTTGAGAGAATGCTGGTACCGTGCCAAACGGAAGGTTTCACGTGTGAGAGCTTACGTTAAGAATTTTGCTTCTCACCTTGTTATATGTCACAAAATCGGATATAATTGGTCATTGTTATTTTATATGTTCTTCTGGATCGATACGGTAGACGAAAAAATGTTGATAATATTCTGATTGAAATATTGAACGTAAATTTTCCGTGTAAATATCTGTTTCTAACAATTTTGTTTCATCGGATAATAGCAAATTTACTACTCCTTTTAATATTGTTTGTCATTTGCTCGTAGGACTAACGGTTTCGAAGATGCAATCAATAATATGAGTGAAACTGTTGTTTCTCTGAGAAAAACAAAAATCCTAATTTTCTCTGCTATTTTTGGAAATCGGAACTAGGTACATATGAATTTTTTTGTTTCTTTTCAGGTATAGCATCAGCTGGAAAAATTTATTACACGAGTAGTGAATCACCCTATATATAACACCTATTGCTTTCCTGAATTCATTTCCACTTCTTTCTCCTTCTCTCTGCTGCTCTTTCTGATCTCAATTACAGAATTTTGGAGTACTCCTGATTAAATAAAGATATTCCGTACTTTTCGTCTTATGGAAAGAGTCAGATAAATTATATCTCCCGCTTTGGAGGTAAGAGAGAGAAAGATATATGAGAAAACTATACGAAAGAGTGAGACAGATGATACAGACCCTCTTCTAGGACCCCTCGCACCATCTCTGTAAAAAGTGCTCAAACTGGTCACACAGCGGTACCAACAGCGAAGTGAACTACTTGTGGCGTTACCGACGTTACCGACTTCCGCATCTAAGCAGACACATTCACAGCCATCTACTTCCGCTCCTTGGAAGGTACATTTTCGTTAGGAAATTGTTTCAAAATTAATTCGCGCCATCTATAAAAAAGAGACTCTCGTTTGCGACGTCTTTCAGATTTCTACGTTTTTCAAATTTATTATTCACTTATTTCTGCGCCATCAAAGAGTACACATCACAATTTGCCTTTGCCAAATCTAGATTTGTATTTCTAAGCTTCTACTTTAGTTTACCTTATTTGTTAAAGACTTGTTGCTGTTAAATAAAATTGTTATATAAAAGCGATCCAACATGAATGTAATTAGAAGAAAATATTGTAGTGGTGACCCCGACGTGATAAACGCAGCCAACGTGATCAACACAACCGATTTGATCAACGCACTCGATTTGATAATCGCAATAGCTTTTGCATTTCATTTTAATTAATAAAGATTTAAGGATGGCTGTATCAAGATCGCCAGTTAGAAAAGACATCGTAAGGGATGATTCATCGCGAGACGACATCACAAGAGAGGAGGATATTTCAAAAATTCAACAAGATGATCAAGAAGATGTTAGTATTAATTTATCAACTTTACGTAAACTACCTCCTTTTTGGAAGGAAAATCCGATTTTATGGTTTGCACAAGTTGAACTAGCTTTTGATCTCGCCAGAATTAGTAGCGATGAAACCAAGTATAGATATATTGTTACTCAACTTGACCAAAATATTTTGCCATATATTACCGATGTACTGACCTCGCCTCTGGCGCGAGGAAAGTACGATGAAGTTAAGAAACGAATAATAAACAGTATCGACGAATCCCCTGAGTCAAAACTTCGTCGAGCTTTGCGAAGTCGTGGCATGGGTGATGAAAAACCATCACATTTTCTACAACGTTTAAGAAATTTAGCTGGCGGACAGATAGGAGATGCAGTTCTTCGTTCTCTTTGGATAGAACAGTTACCTGAAAATGTTAGGAGTATTCTGGCCATTAGCGAAACAACCGATTTAGAGAAATTACAACAGTATTGCTTGCGGATAAAATTATAGAAATGTCTTCTGGAAATATTGCAGCTTAGCTTTAACTAAGACAGAAAATTCATCAGAAAGAAGCAGAATATCTTTACTGGAAGATAGATTAGATCGTCTCACATCGTTGATGGAGTCATTGACTACACAAATTCGGCAAATTGAACGGCAACTACAGACATCATGGAGACCACGATCACGTTCCCGATCATCAACATCCTCCTGGCGACAACGATCAAGAGATCGAAGTAATGGCTTATGTTTCTATTAATATAAATTCGGCAAGAAAGCTCAGCGTTGTAATCAACCATGTTCCTAGACCGGATCTTCACCGAAGCGACCTTCATCAACCCAACAGGAAAACTAACAGCGCCTCCTCGAATTGAGACGGCTTCGGAAGGTTGCGTTGGAAACTGCCGCCTCTTAATATTAGATAAACATAGTGGCATAAGGTATTTAATTGATACAAGCGGATCTCCGTCTTGCCGCTTAGATCGGCAACAAGAGGATCCGCTCCCACTGACTTAAGATTTACGCAGCAAATGGTACTCCGATAGATACTTTTGGTACGACCAAGGTAAATTTAAACCTCGGACTACGACGTCAATTTTTTGGGGAATTCCTTATAGCTGATGTTAAACAACCAATTTTAGGTGCAGATTTCCTTAAACACTACGGTCTTCTGGTGGACATTCGTAACAAAAGACTCATTGACGGACTTACGAATTTACATACCATTGGCGAGATTAGGACAGTTACACAACCGACGCTCACAACAGTAGATTTCAATACACGTACAGTAACATTATTAAAGAATTCATCGAAATAACTAGACCAATTTGCAGACAAGATAATCCTAAACATCAAATACAGCATCATATAATCACAAAAGGGGCACCTTTTGCAGAGCGAGCACGGAGGTTACCTCCAGAAAAACTTAAGGCAGCGCAAGCTGAAATTAATTATTTGTTAAATCAAGGTATTTGCCAACTGTCGAGTAGTCCTTGGGCAAGTCCTTTACATATGGTACCAAAAAAGAATGGTGATTGGAGATTTTGTGGAGATTATAGATGACCAAACAGTTTAACCGTTCCAAACAGATATCCTATACCACACATTCAAGATTTCACAAATAGACTAGACGAGACGAATATTTTTACAACTTTAGACCTAGAAAAAGCTTATCACCAAATACCGGTGGCACCAGAAGATCGTGCAAAAACCGCTATAATTACACCATTTGGCCTTTTTGAATACAACATTATGACTTTTGGTTTAAAAAATGCTGCGCAAACTTTTCAGCACTTTATGGATACTGTACTCCGAGGATTAGATTTTGCATTTTGTTACGTGGATGATGTCTTAATTGTCTCTGCCAATGAATCAGAACATAAACATCATCTCAGACAAGTCTTTTCACGCTTACAGAAATATGGCATATCAATAAACCTTTCAAAATGTAATTTTGGCATGTCATCCGTACAGTACCTGGGTTACCAGAGAGATAATAAGGGAGCCAGGCCTGTACCCAACAAAGTTAAGAACATTCAAGAATACACTAAGCCGAAAACCATACAAGACTTATGCAGATTTTTAGGTATTATTAATTTTTATAGATAATTCATCAAAAATGCAACTCAAATCCAGTCACCGCTTTACAAGTTTTTAGAAGGAGCTAAAAAGCGTGACAAGCGCTTAATTCCCTGGACACCTGAGGCCGAAATAGCATTTAAAAATTGTAAAAATTCATTGGCGGACGCAGCGTTGCTGGTACATCCAAAAGATAACGCACCACTTACATTAGATACAGATGCATCTGATTTGGCGATAGGCGCAGTGCTGCAGCAGCAAAACACTACCGGAATGTGGGAACCACTTGGTTTCTTTCCAAAAAAATTTTCACCTGCTGAAACTAAATACAGTACGTACGACAAGGAATTAAATGCTATATACAAATCAATTAAACATTTTAAACACTACTTAGAAGGATATACTTTTGTTATACAGACAGATCATAAACCTTTAATTTATGCCTTTTCTCAAAGATCTGACAAAGCTTCACTAAGACAATTAAGGCACTTAGACTACATTGGACAATTCTCAACTTCTATTATCCACATTCCGGGCAATGAAAATACAGTAACTGATGCATTATCACGGCTGGACGTTATTAGCATGCCAGTCGTGGTAAGCATGCAAGACATTGCTGAACATCAGGATAAAGATTTAGAATTGCAACAAATAATACAGAATAATACGTCCTTGCAGTTAAAAAAATTAAAAATCGCCGAATCAGAAGCCGCAATTTATTGTGATATTTCAAATAATAATATTAGGCCTTATACACCAGTAACGTTGCGTAGACGTATTTTTGACATAATTCATGGTCCAGCTCATCCTAGTGGTCGTATTTCAAAAAAGATGATTAGTGATAAGTATGTTGGGCCAAAAATGAACAAGGACATAACTCACTGGGCCAGAACATGCATACATTGCCAAAAAAGTAAAATATCACGTCATACTATAAACCTACCTCAGCGTATAGCTATTCCACAAAGTAGATTCGAACATATTCATTTAGATTTAATTGGACCACTTCCAGAAATTAATAATTACAAATATTGTTTAACTATTATAGATAGATTTTCCCGGTGGCCTGAGGCCGTTCCATAGAAGGAAGCTTCTGCGGAAACGGTTGCCTCGAAGTTTTATGCCACCTGGGTATCGAGATTTAGTGCTCCTATTACTATGACTACGGATAGAGGTGTACAATTTGAAATACAACTATTTCAAGCTTTAACAAATTTAATTGGATGCAAACGAATCAGAACAACTGCATATCATCCTGCTTCAAACGGAATGGTTGAGAGGTGTGGCATAGATTTTTGAAGGCAGCCATCATGTGCCATGAAGAAAAGAATTGGGTTGCAGTTCTTCCCACTGTTTTGTTAGGACTGCGATCCAGTTTTAAAGAAGATCTTGGGGCATCTACTGCTGAGATATTATATGGAACGACTCTCAGACTACCTGGAGAATTATTTAATGACTCTCAACCAAACGATGATTTTAGAATTGATAAATTTCGTGAGGCCATGCGACTTATTCAGCCTAAACCATCTATGCACCATATTAAAAAATCACATTTCTTTTCTAAAGATTTACATTCCTGTACACATGTATTCGTTCGCGTAGATGCAGTTAAAAAATCTCTGGAACAACCATATGAGGGACCATTTAAAGTCGTCGAACGAGTTTCAGATTACAATTTCATTATCGATTTCCGAGGCAATAATCAATGTATATCTACAGAACGGCTTAAACCAGCATTTATGGAAGTTGAAGAAAATTCTGTTTCATTAAGAACTTATGAACGTAAATCGTCTACTTGTCCTTCCCGGTCAAGTGACTTGGAGGGGGGTAATGTGGCGTTACCGACGTTACCGACTTCCTCATCTCAGCAGACACATTCACAGCCATCTACTTCCACTCCTCGGAAGGTACATTTTCGTTAGGAAATTGTTTCAAAATTAATTCACGCCATCTATAAAAAAAGAAACTCTCGTTTGCGACGTCTTTCAAATTTCTACATTTTTCAAATTTATTATTCACTTATTTCCGCGCCATCAAAGAGTACACATCACAATTTGCCTTCGCAAAATCTGGATTTATATTTCTAAGCTTCTACTTCAGTTTACCTTATTTGTTAAAGACTTGTTGCTGTTGAATAAAATTGTTATATAAAAGCGATCTAACGTGAAAGTAATTAGAAGAAATATCGTCAACGACCTCTACACGTCAAAAACTACTAACGCCATCTCCTGAAGGAAGCCTGAAACTAAGTCGATAATTAGTTTCAGTACTTTCCGCAGAGATGACGCTAGTAGTTCTAAGTAGTTCACTTCACTGTCGGTACCGCTGTGCGACCAGTTTGAGCACTTTTCACAGAGATGGCGCCAGGGGTTCTTCAGTGGAGTAGATAATATCTATCTCACTCTTTCCTATAGCATTTCCATATATCTTTCTCTCTCTTACCTCTAAAGCGCGAGATATAATTTATCTTACCCTTTTCATTCAATGAAAATTAAGGAATTTCTTTATTTAATCAGCAATAATCTAAAATTCGCAGCAGATAGCAGCAGAGAGAAGGAAAGAGAAGCAGAAATGAAGTCAGGAAGGCAATAGATGTGTATAATATACAGGGTAATTTTCTCCTGATGTTAGAAATTTTTGCAGCTGATACTACACCTGAGAAACAAGAGAAAGATGGTTCTTTCATCGGTTTTGGCAAGTGGACGGTACAGGGAATCATTAAGGGAAGGTATAGGGAATTATCAAGAGAAAGTGCAGGGTGCATTGAAGGTTGAAGGGAAAGTTCATTCGTTTTCCTCTATTTCGATCCATTTCGCAGGAAATGCAAGGACATCTCGTCCAACGCAATGAAATAAACGTTCAAGTCCGACTTGCAAATTTTATTTGTTTTTCGGCATGAAAATGCATTGGTTCATAAACATCGTTAGTCATTATACCCCTATCTCTTCGTAAAGGACCGAAGATCGTTTTTTCAATCTTTCATTTTTTTTCATTTCTTAGCAGCGTTCCTCGGAGATACACGCTACGATTAAAGATTTATCGACTGGTGCTTCGCTTGATATTAATTAATTCGCCTATGATTAACAAGGATGATCGAAGTTCATCGTTTTATTCCCATTCTCTCTCGCTTTATATAACATATTAGTGCCGTGATTAGCACCGTGCGCTCGCGTGTCCGCTCGACGTTTCGCTTCTCCCAAAAAAAACACGGTTTCGCCTCGTTCTCTCTCATTTTTTCACTTTAAAAATATGTGCTACATTTTTCTGTTTGTTTTGTCTTCTCACCGCTATGTTTAATTATATAATAATACGTATATATATATACATCACGCATCGCGTTCAAATCGCCGCTCGTATGTTTCGGAATAATAACATCTGTTTGTCCTCGTATCTCTTCTATTCTTTTCCTCTCTCTCTTCGTTAGTCTTCACGATATCGATGCCCCGCAATGATACACGATCCAATGGAAGATTCCTCATCGTTCTCGCCTCGCGAACGTCTCGTTCTCGTTACCTTCTTCGTTCTCTCCTCATCGTTGGCGTCACCCTCTGGTTCACGCTGGTTCCTCGCTACCTTTCATTTTTCTTCGCCCTTCTCTCACCGTTTACTTAAATCGTCTACCGCTACGGTATCTTCGGAATTGATTAGATATTGACTACTTTCAAGATTCGTTGCGTGGGAATAGTTTAATTTAATTTCTTCTCATTTTTAGATCTGCCTCGTCGCCGGACGATAGCGTCCGTCCCTCCGTTTCCGCCGCGACGACGCGTCGCGATCGCATCGCAAACTTCCCCCTTGCTCGATTAAAATTATAAATTCCACCCTCCTCGTCTTTTGGTCCGCGACGCGAACGTAGTTCACGCGGGGACCAGCGCTATCGTCCGTGTACATTGAATTGGTGATCAGAGGAACGAATCGGTTATTATAAAAGATACACACGTGTAGTGATCGATAAATCGACGAAACACGGGAACCCAGTCGGTTTTTTACTCCAGCTTTTCGAATAGTTCAAATCACGGCAAACGCGAACGAGCAAACGATAATGAACGAAATTTATTTAACGAAACAAATCGTTTCTGCCGTGCAAATATTTTGCTAGAGACGTCTCTGTGAACTATATAAAGTTAGATCGAAATGTTTAAAAAAATTGCCCCTCGAATCACCGATGCAATTCGTTTGTCAGCTTGTTTCTCTTCTTTTTTTTTTTCTTCGTTCAACCGATCTCGTTTCATTCGCCACGGCATACATTCTAGACGCGAATCGTCCATTTTCCAATGGTAAAGCTTCTAAAGTTTACTCAGTCATCGTACCGGTCAAGTACACGCGGAATTCCGTGGAAAACACAATCGAACGTGTGGAAAAGAAATCGTTAGAGAAACGTCCAGAGCCCTCGTGGGCCTCGCAGGCGGCGCGATCGTCTCCAACCCCTTGGATCGGTTCCTCGTCCGCGCGATAAACGACGTTATAATTACATTTAGCTAGAGACTCCACTGGCCCGTTCGAAGTGTCGTCGACTACTGTTTTTAGTCGCGTCTAAAAAGTTTCCTATCTAGCTCCATTTAATTTTTGTTGTTCGACCTCGCGCGAGTCGCGTTTACTCCGAGTTGTAACAACAGGTAAATTCACGTGAACAGTTTTTTTCTTCGGTTAGAAAATTAGCAAGGAATACAAATTTCTCTCAGCATCCCTAAATTCGATGGACAAACGTCGGCTATGTAGTTGGGAAATGAACGACCCAAAGATTTACAATTTTATTTGTTTGTTTTTTTTTCGCAGTTGAGCAAGCATCACATGCTTCGTCATCGCCAGCCATCGTCCAATAATGCACAAGTGCTAATGCGACACCCTGTGGGGTTACTCTTTCGTAATCTAGAACTCTTTCGGTGGGTGTTGCCGCGCTGAAAGGACACACAAGAGACGCGAGCCACAAGAATTATCCAGCGAGACATCGAACGAACCTCAGAACGAACGAAGTCGGATCTGAATAGTTTCTTTATACGATCGCGCGTCGACGATGAATTTGAAAAAGTAAACTGCGCGCGAAGGCGATTAATATTCATTCGATTCGAGTATTAATTAAACCTCGAATTTATCCATTACTAAATCTCGCGAAATAAGCTTCTCGTGTTTCGCACGAGCTAATCGAGATTCTTTCCACCCTTTGTTCCAGCGACGTTCACGTCCCGCGCAGATTCTCCGGCTTCGAGAACTTTCGCGAACTAACATAATCAACCCGTACAATAGCAATGTCGACGACACCCGTATCGTATTCAAGCGAAAGTAATCGAGTTGGGACGCGAACAAAAACCACGGCTCGCTGTCTAACTGTTGATTAAAACACAGCCGCAGCTGGCTGCCGTGGAACGAGGCGGTCCTGGCTGGATTCCTGAACATGCCAATAACAAGGTACGCGCGGAAGGGCTTCGAGTTGCGCGACAAAATTGAAACGCTTCCGAAAAAAGCGAGATACCAAAAACTGTTCGTTCGACAACGAAACGATCTCTCTATTAATCGTTGCTTGTCACTTTTTTCCCGCTGAATGCATACCGGAGAAGACGAAACGGTGGGTCGAACGTGACAAAAAAAAGAAAAAAAAAAGAAAACCGATCAACGAATGAAAATGCGATCGCGAGGGTAGTCCGTAGAATCGATTCGTTGTAAGCGATTGAGCCGTAGTGTAAGCCATTTCCAGAGACAGTATCAGCGCATTTACGATTGTTAGTACCCTGACAACGATCGACGCCGATCGTTTTCACCGAATAAAATTGTTTCCGCGCGCCTGGTTAATCGGTTATCGTGGAATCGGTAGCGAGGGGTGGTTTCCAGTGGTGCGAGTCGACGATGCGTCGGGCACGGGCGCAACTGGTTGCGCGGATGCGAAGGCTCGTGTGTGAAACGCGACGCGTGGCAGATATGCAACGATTCTGTGTGAAAGTCGATAGAAATTTTTTTTTGAAGAGAAAAACGAAATGATTCTCCGTTCTGGTGTCGCGTCTCGTGTGTCTTCTTTCAGCGGAAATAGTATCTAGGAGAAATAGAGAAATATGGGGATAGAGATAGAGATAGATAGATAGAGAGAGAGCTCGTTAAAAAAGACTGTTTCCCCTTAACTCGTGGTCGCTAGATCACCCTATGTAGATTAATAGGTAGTTTCATTACTTAGTAATTTGTTGGTCATTTTACGTAACAGTTAAATGGCGACAGCCCGCTAGGTAATACTAGTAGAGTTCTTAATAAAGTGTTTGGAGAGTTAAAACCGTTTAAACGCTACCGTTAGTCATCATTAATAATCATAATAATCTCGTAATAATCATATAATAATCATCCGTAATAATAACAACAATAATAAATGATTAATACGTGTGGCAATAACGTGGTAATGCTCTCGTATAAATCGCGCTCGGAGAGACCCGTCTCCTCCGATCGTTTCCTTCTCGTCCCTCGTCTTCGTTTCACATTTCTGCCTCCTCGTTCCTTTCGCGATCGATCGAATCATTCGTCGCCTCGCGTACGCACGACGCGAGCGTTCCTTTTTTTTTTTATCATTCTCGCGAAGATGACGCGTCCACGATCGATCCGTCGATCGAGAGTCCGCCGGTTTAATCGTAAACAGGAAGGAAGAAAGTATTCGAGGGTTAACGCGTGGAAACAACGCTCGTCTCTGTTCGCTACGTTTTATATGTACAAAGTTTAGTCCGATTTAGCCTACGATCCAGCTACGCCCGACCATTCGTTCGCTTATACTACTTGTCCTCCGCCTGGTTGACTCCTCGTCGTCCCTGGGCGTTCGTGTGCGCGTTTTTCTTGTTCGTCTCGTCTATCTTTTCCCTTTATCCTTGCTCTCGTTACGTTCTCCACCGATATCCGCCGGGTTGCGACGCATTTTCATGACCGCTGGTCATTGGTGACCGCGAACGATCTCGCGAAATGAAGGCCGCTTTGTCGCGATTGCTCTCGTGGTTCATCGAGGTGCAGGAGCACGCGTTGCGTTCTACTGCTCCGTGACACAAGCACGAAACGTCTCACGATTCGAATAGCGCGAAAGTATTTTCAATTCTCTGCAGTTTACCATAAATTTTGTGAATCGAACTTCGAGAATCAGTAAAACATTGTTAAGAGAACTTGTCAGGATTTTTTGAGTCGAAGTAACCGATTGAAATGAGGAAATTGAAATGATTCTCGCGAGAGAAATAAAACGAGAACTTTTCGCATCGCGTTTAAGATAGAATTCGCATCGTTCGAACCGTGGACGTGCGAGAGTCTCGATCTCGAACGAACTAATCGCCAACGTCGTCGCTGTCCACTCTCGGTATTTTCGAACCCGTCGAACGTACAAAATCCAATATGTACATACACATATTAAAGTATAACGTTTGAAACATTTACGGGGACACTCGGCGTATGCGAAAATACAAGGACGAGAGGCGCGCGCGCCCCTGAACACAAAAGCATCCCTCCTCGCCTCCACTCGACGACGTTTCACGCGTATAATATAAACTCTGCTCGAAACAAAGGCCGTAATACACGTTTTCGATATATATGTATATATATACACTATATACTATAATATCGTGTATATTACACAATATAGTATACGTATATTTACAGGTATAAACATACAAATGAATCTCGGCGTGGTCGCGACGGGAAGAGGAGCCTCGTCGCTCTCGAAAATATTTCTGTTACCCTCGCAGTGCAGAGGCGTTCAGAACGAAACGATTTGGCTAGCTAAAATAATAACGCGGGACCTATTCGCCCCTTCTAATTCGTTCGGATGGCGGTACGTTTGTCTCTCTGAATGTCGTCGAAAATAACGGAAATATTTCGCGTGAGCAAAGGGACTTCGTCGTCCCGCGTGCACGTGTTGTATGGTAGTTTGTGTGCATGAACATATGAGGAAGGAGAATCGTCGGTGAGACAATTCCGCTCGGGCAATGTACAGATCGCCGTTTAAAGTCCTTTTCGTGGCTCGTCGCACCGGAACGATCCGTTCTTCTGCGAGGATGCGTTTACCTGTGCTCCAACGACAAATTCATTTCCATCAGCCTTCCGTATCTCTCGTTTTTTTTTTACTTTTGCTTTTTTTTGTTACTTCCTTCTGTTTGCCGTCCAATTCGACTTTTATCGAGTGATTGCTCGTTGAGATAAAATTGTAGAAGGACTTCGCGGTCGATGCTCTCCGTTTGTTCATTGACAAGGGGTAACTTATTTTATGAACACGCTGTTTGCTTTTTTTTGCGTTTCCCTCTCTTCGACAATCTCTTTCGAATACCGTTCGAAGGATGCTAGTTGTTTTCAATGATATTGTTTGGAAAATTAAGAAACGAATTTCAATCGCGCGGAAGATTTTTATGGAATCTTAACCGTTGCGGTTTTACTTGATTTTTTTTCAATTAAATTGGTAAATTTGATGGACTCTAATCGTTCGATGCCTACGTAAGAGTCTAGTTTACGGTTCGAAACAACGATGATAGCCATAGGTTTATGAAATCGCATTCGTCGGGACCTACGATCAGCATAGAACGACATAACGCGAAACACCCCTAGAAACATTCGACTCTGAACTCTTTGGATTGGCGTATGCGTTTTGGTCAAATAGATTATCCTTCTGATCGATGGAACCGCGATAATGAACAATCGTACATCGAATTGCATTACAGATCAAATTTAGAATCGTATCGTCTTGGGAAATTATACAAATAGAGCTGTCAATTCATTTTCTACTTTTTATACTGTAATATTACCATGAAATTAGCATTGAAATTACCAGTTGAACATGCTGCAATAAAAGAAGTGGTTCCATACGTTTGGTCGGTGTACGTTCCAGCAATTCTAACACCCCTTCCTCGATACGATTCTCGCGAAGCAATCACGGACGTGTCCCTCGTGATCAATGCGCCGCCCTCGTCGATCACTTCGACGATCTTCCAGCTACTATACGTTATAATACTTATAGAATCGGTCTCCTATCGTCTAATGCTTCGATATCGAGGCTACGTGTGTGTATGTGTACGTGTCCTTTTTCTGTTTTTTTTTTTGTTACTTTTCTACTTTATTCTTTTTTTTAACTTGGCGTGGTCTTCCTGGCACTATAATGCACTTTTACGAAATCTATATAAAAATATCGTGTGGAGTTGTCGTGTCCGGTACGTTGAGCCGCGACAGAGGAGTATACATGGAAAGAGAGACGAGAGCAGGAAGAAGGGGGTGTACGAATAGCCGTCTGAATCAGAGAGAGGGAGAGACGCTTGGAAAATTAAGCGGAAAAGGTTGCTTTCGTGGAGTAACAGAGGGCTGGTTAGAAAAAATGAAGATACGTAGAATAATACACAGAAAGAGAGAGAGTAAGAGAGAGAGAGAGAGAGAGAGAGAGAGAGAGAGAGAGAGAGAGAGAGAAAGACAGACAGAAAGAGAGAGAAAGATGGAGGCAGCAAGAGAAGAGGAGGATAGAAGACAGAAGGGGGATGAGAACGTTTTGTGGCAATTGTGTCTTTTTTTTTTCTTTGGTCCCGTTTCGCGTTACGGAATGGCCGCGAAACAACGCTTTCGAAATGAAACAATGACGGACAAGACAAACCGGGTCCCAACATTATTCGCGGAAACAAACGCTCGACCATTTCTGTGGGCAGAGAATAGGTCTCTTTCTTCCTCCTCTCCTTGTTTTTTCTATTTCTCTTCTTCTCCGTGGTCGGTCGATGGACCAAGCTTGTCCTTTCTCAAGCGTGTGAGTGTGTGCGCGTTATTTCTCTTCAGCTTCGAGCAGCGGCGTGGCTAGCCACGCGATCCCTTCCTCCGTCCCTCCATTACTTTCCACCCTCCTCTTTCCTTTTTTCACTCCTCAAGACCTTCGATCCCGTCTGCCCTCAAAAATGTCTCGATTTTTCGGGTTCTCCGACCAGGGTCTTTCCTCGTGCGATCATCATCATCTCCACGACCTTCTCGTTTCGTATTATCATTTTTATCAACCTTTCCATCGCGAGCTCGTCCCTCGTTCCCTTTTCTTCCCGCAGTCCACCTTCGTATCTTAGCCACCGGCGACGCGCAACGTCGCCGGCGTGTGCTCGTTTTCTCGGAAGTCTGAACATCTTCGGGATCGATCACGTCGGATAGAACGAGCCTCAGCACGACGCGTGCATCGGCTACGTAATAACACGCCGTTATTGTGCTCGAGAAATTAATAATATATTACGAAACAATGCGTTACGGAATATCATAATATATTATCAATAATACGTGTCTCTGTGTGTGTATTTATATATATGTTTCCGTGTCTGTGTGTGTATTCCTGTTTCTGTGTCTGTATACATGTGCGTTCGTGTACATCTCACCGCGTACGTACAGAGTGCCGATCTCGAATCGAGCATCCATACTATTTCCGCTGTTGTTAGAGCCTAGCTTGCGCATATCCGATATTAACAAAATTCGTGGAAACAATTGAAATCGCCTCGTTTTCCTGCTGTCCCTTCGCGATAGTAGCAAAAATAATTCCGACCCTCGATTCAACGCCAGCACCCTCCCTCATACGAACGTATACACATTTTTCCAGCATCGAAAGAACGAATCGCGACGTCGCGTGACGCGATTAATCCCGTCGACGCGGCTCGTTAACGTACCTAGTTTCAACCCTCCGCGTAGTCCACGTCCACGCTTAGTATCAATTAACGTAATTAAGTCGATTCGCCCGCGGCGATCCGACGCGTCCGGCACGTTTCCGTATCGAGAGATATCGGCGCGATCGCGAGTGCCCGTCGAGGGACGGTCACGCGACCGGAAGCGCTTGGCCACCCTCCGGTGGATTTATCGCCGCGAGCTCGAACTTCCTCTTTCGCGGTCGCGCGCGATACCTGCCTGGCGGTCACGTCCGCCTTTTCGAATCGCCTGGAACGGCGTCTCGAACAGGAAGCCAGTGGATCGCGAGCACTTCCGCTGGAACGTTCTCCAGATTATCTTTCTATCTTGCGTCGCGAGATCAACCACTACGCGTTGCGACGAATGGCCAAAAAGCGTGTACGGGGTTAATTTCTTTTATTGTCAAATGTACTCTTTGTGTTTGACACGAGAGAACACGAGAAGGTTGCAATTTTAATAAAGCGTGCGAGACGCTTGGGGATTGTAGTTTTTCTCTGCGTGAATTGTAACTTCCTGTTCGAAGCGTCGTTTCAAGCGGTTCTGCGGTCGATATCGTAAGAGAAAATCGATCACATTTCACTTATTCAGTGGCATCTCGCTCGATTAACACTATCTCGTGGCAATGGTACCGAGTGGGTGCACTGAGGCTGGTCCAACTAATTGTACGATCTTGTAAATAGGAAAGCTGCGAGACAGAGTGCCGCGAAAACGGTACAGTCCATCGAGGAGGCTCTTCAACGAAGTTGGAAAGTTTCGCGGGGACCGAATTGTTTATTATTCCTGTGGTGAGGAGAGAAGAGGGCCTATCGAGTACGGGATTAGTACTCGATTAAACGTTCGAGCGTGTACGAAGACGCGGTTCATCGGGTAGACCCCAGCGTCGACCCAGATTTGAATACATTTGTAATTGATCGCCGTGATTCTTGTCGCCCCCTCGGCGGAATCGTCTCGACCTTAACGAGACGTTTATTAACATCCCTTTCTCGATCGAGGAGGGAAATAACGGAACACTTTCTGGATACTTCGAAGAATGTTACAACTTCGAACTTCTGAACACATTGCTAGCTAAAAGCAGCATCTTCGACGTCGACGTTCGAACGTGTACGGAAAAGGTCGAACGCAGTGCCGCGCGGGAACTCTTCGAAAACCGTTTCGTGCGTCCAGAGGTATTAATTAACTCGAAATAACCGATGCGTCGTGCGATCTGTCCTCAGACGCTTCCTCTACGGGGTATCGATTTTATCTCACGTTCGACAATTTCAGATTATTATCAAAGAACCATCGAATTGAACGAAATTAAACAACAGAATCAGCGTTGAAAGATTCGTTTGTATAGTTCAATCATTCAACACAGGCTTTAGTCGAAGGCTTTTTCGTTCAGCGTTAAATCAAAGAGGTTGTTCAAGGTATATGAAGTTCAGGTCGAGGTAATTCGAAGGTACGCGCGTCTTAACGTCCATCGTGTCTCCCGTTGCAAAAATAAACCCGTTCGTTCCTGAGGAACGTACGGAAACGACTTCCCTTCGTACACGAGCAGCCCTTCGAGACGAGGCCCAAGTTGCACAGCGGATGCCTCTTTGAGCTGCAACATTTTCGACGGCAAACAAACGTCGATGAAAATCAATATCTGCCGCGTCGTGGACCAGAGAGATACCGTCGTGCACCGCACGCGTGTACGCACACCTCGTGTCGTGCGTGGACCGTTCGCAAAGAAAATAAAAAGAAAAAAAGGATCCTCCCCGCGTATCCCCCATCCACCTTTCGATGGAAACGTAGCCTTTGTAACCGTGTGCCGCGTACATACACACTTTGTATACGTTAACAATATAATATCCTATTTAACCTACGGACGTTAAAGCGGATAAGATCACTTTGCGTTCCCCCGTCCATCAACCCCCTAGACAGTTCGCCATTTCGTGCGGTTTCTCTCTTCGGTGGCCCCCGGAAGCCCTCGACGGTATTCGTGGTCGCCGTTGGCGGAGGCGTGACAACGAATACTTTGTCCTCGATTAACCCCTGCGCGCGTTAATCGACCCGGTCCTCTTCGTCCCCTCGTGTCCAGTTGTCTTTTAAAACGGTATATCACGAGGTACAATCACGTAGATGGCACGGTCGATTTATTATCGTTTGACAACGTGCGGAGTGGGAGAGGTTCAGAAGAAAAAAAGAAAACGGAAGGCTGTCGAATGGACGAATGGCCGATTTTAACAAAATTTAATTTTCCTTTCCATGAAACGGTTCGCTATAAATCGTTTCGATGATTTTCTTTTTTAAGTTTTAGAAAATTTCTTTCTCCTCGCGAGGTACAATTCTTGCTCGCCACGTGGGTGGACGAACGACGCTCGTTCGCGCTGGGATACGTCACCACGTGATTGTACTTTATAATATATGAGGGATATCGGTCTATCCCGGGAAACTTGCGACGTTACGTTGATCACAGCTTCGAATGAAAGTGTAGATTGAATCGCGGCTACTGCTGCTCTCTCGTCGGCGAAGAGGAACGAAATAGAACGGACGAAAAACGCGAGAATCAGTTCGCGAAGAGGAGAAGATAGCGAGATTAGCGGAGCGGCGTGTGTCAGACGATTTCGTGGGTCGAACGTGACCGTTTCCCAACCGGGACGATTAAAATTGTTATCTCGGAACCCGTTCGCGGGTGTGCTCGTTTAAAATACTCGGGACGATATTCCGCGCCACCTCTTCGTCCCCTTTGCTCGCGACCTGAAACGAAAACGAAAACCGAAGTAGTCTCATTCTTGCCACGGCTCCCGCGTGTCGCGCGTTGAAAACACGTCGGAACGTTTTGTTCGAAGGCAAAGTTCGCTGTGCGCTCGTTTGGCTCGAGAACCACCCTTGTCCTTGCCGTGGGGAGGCGTTCGCCACGCGCGTTCCTCCTCGCGCGTGAAACCTTAAACACACACACCTTGTGCCTTGTCCCTCCGTCCATTCTTTCTCCTCTTTGCTCCGTTTCTTCCTTAGTCACGAGGTATACAGAGATAAGATGGAGTCCGTGTGTGTATGTGTGTACGTGTTCGCGTGTACCTGTGTACACGTGCGCGTACGCGTGTATGCATGCGTGTCGACGTGTACGTATGTATGTGTCTGTATGTACGTGTGTGTCGGATATATATTTAAATATTAAGAAAAAAGTTTTCAGGCACGCAAGTTGGGCAGGGGAGCAGCTCGCAGCGATTGGAAGAGGACGCTCGCGTCCGTGAGTCCCTCCGTTTCGTTTTCACGCACGCTTCTCCGAATCTCTATCGCGAAACATTGCATCGATCGTTCTTTTTTTAACGCGTATCTGCGTGTGTCTGTATGTCTGCGTGTGTGAGAGAGTGTTCCTCCGCGTGTTTATATGTATGTGCGTGTACCTGTACATAGTTCCATTTTTATTATAATTATTATTTTTTTATTTTTTTAATTAAGAAGACACAGTCAATCGGGAAGAGGATTGGACCCGTTGTTGATGCTACTGCAAGACTTTCGTTTTTTATCTGCGGCTATAAAAGTGGGCGGGTTTTTCGTCGGCTATGGTCGCGAGACTTGGTTATTTGGCCTTGTAAACGTTCAAATCAGTGGCTCAACGAAAACTGATATGTCACCGATAGAGACTGAAAGAGAGGAACGAGTCCGGAGGGCGTCGAGAGATGTAAGTCCGTTCGAAGTCGGTTCTGAAACATTAGGCAGTCTGCCCGTTGGAGGAGCACTCGTCCAGATCGCCACATCGAATCTCCCTACACCCTTTTTACTCCTCGACCCTCCTGCGCGAGCCGTCATCGAAATCATAAAATGGTACTCGACGAAAGGAACGCTCGAAAACCGTGGCGCTCAGCGACAAGATGAACCAAAAGGTAACAGGAAACGGCGATGGTCAGCCTCGCGACCAAGCCGTCGCGCAACCACCGTCAACCGAACGCGGCGCTAGCACTAGTCGAGAGGCTCGCGAGTACACTAGTCAACGAATAATTCACAGTACACCTGAAGATGGACCTGTAGTAACTTCCTATCCCCGAAAGAGTAATCAACGGACAGACGCGTCGCGGACAGAGAGACCGTGGAGACCGTTTGCCGCGGTGGAGGGACTCGATGGTACGCGAGCGTGCGACGGCCGCGTCGCGGACGTTGTCACGTCTGTTCGCGGCCCGGTTTTAGTACGAGTGCTGCGGCTGCAAGGACGAGACTCAGCTGTGCGGAGACGTGTCGGACCCCTGACTGTTGCCCAGTCCTCCCATTCCGGACTGCGAGGTGAGCCTGGTGGCTGACTGCGAGGTCGTGGTCGTCGCCACCGTGGAATGTGCCAGGCTGTGGTGCCTACCGGTCTCAGGCACCAGGTGAGGCGTACGGCTCGACACTGGCGGCAGGATCGAGTTGGCCGGCCAAGGGTGAAGGGACGTGGTGCTGGGCGCGCTTGGGACGCTCCTCGAGTGTGGCAGCGAGTTCGAGAGATTCGCCAGGGGATGATGCGCGGACACGGAGATGCCCATGGATAGACTATTCCCTGTGGACACGCCGCCGCCACCACCGCCTCCTCCGCCGCCTCCACCGCCACCAGTCGACGCCATCGCGACAGCCGTGTCCGGATGTAGGAAGTTTCGCCTCTGCTCCATGCGCTCCGCGTGTTGAGCCAGGCACCTGGTCAACTCCTCTGGCAGCAGCTCCAGCTGGGCCTGCAGGCCGGTCAGTTTCTCTTCTAGGCTCAGCAGACGGTCCTCCAGACCCACCAGACGCTCCTCCAGAGCGTCCTGTCGCGTGCTCATGTCCGACACTATCTCGTACACCGTGTTCTGCGTCTGTTTTGGAAAATTTTTCGGTTAGTTCGAGGGGTACTACTTAGGATTGTTTCGTTACAGGCCTGTCCTGGTGTATTGGAGTATTTAGGACGATTAATTTAAATTGATCGAAGCCAGTTTTAGAGAGTTATGTTTGACCGATCGATACGACAGCGAGCTAGAAGGCAAGCGTACCTCTCTGTGACATTAAATTGACGTGGCTTCGCTCACACGACAAGACAATTTCTACCCTCCTACACAGCCCTTCGTGGCTCTTTGTTAGGCCTCCGACTCGACCCGCGAGACTCGAAGTTGGCTCTTGTTCACGGAGGCCCCACTTGGACAGGCCTGTCCTATTCTTTATACTGCGAGTTTGCGCACTTGATGCACTTCACGCTCAAGAACGCGACTCCTGAGTCACAATGGGACATCCACTGGATAGAGAACTCTACTTCTCGTACCCTCTAATTTCTCTCTTGTTTCAAAATTGCAATTACGTTGGTCGATCTGGCGGTACGTCGAACGACAGTTCGAGAGAGGAGATATTCGCAAAAGGGCATGTAAAGGCTTTAAAAATGAGAGAACTTTTTTTTTCCCGCGCGTCAAACGACCCAGCGAGAGTCGCGATACGAGGGGGTTGCTCGCGAGCACAGAGGGCTGTTCGACGCGATACGAACTGGGAACGATCGGGAAGTTTAATTGGATTTCTGAGCTACTTGCGTGCTGTTACCTTGGCCATATCCGTGATGGTATTGGCGTTGTCCATTAATTTTCGCTGATCCATTTTGACTTTCCTAAGTCTGAAAAGTTCGGTATTACGGATGAGGGTCTGTATCGCTCCCTCGGCCCGCGGTGTCGCCCGGTTTCCACGGGCGCTCTATCGAAATTTAGTCACGTGTGTGTGTTCATCGACTTACGCGTATATAGCCAACAGAAACTTCCGCTGATGCGTCCGAACGCGTCCCGGATTGACACGCTTCACCAGGCGAGTGTGCTTGTAAATTAGCCACGTCTCGCGCAGCACGTTCGCCGCTGCGTTCTTCAACTGAAACAAAACGTTTCTCGTTACTCTTATCGATGATACCCCTTTTCGTCTCCACTATTTTTATCCGTTTCATTGCCTTCGAAAGGAAGCGTCGCGTGGACGTTGCTCTATCGCTTCTCCACTTTTTACGAGTCAATCTGAAACGTACTCGCTTTTTCATTGTCGCGTGCAAAAATCGACGAGGAGACTCGCGAGACGATAAACTGCGAGGCGGATCGCGGTAGATTTTTCAAACTCGAGAGGAAGGAAGATCGAAAAGGATTACTCCGCGGTAAATTAAAAACACCGGCTACGGGGAACACCGTTCGTAGATCTTCCCGCGAGCAATTTCCCTGGCCCGTGGTTAATTGGACAAGAATCCAATATCTCCTGCCCGGCGATAAAACCGGCCTCGAACGCTGCAATTTCAGATACGTTCAATAATCGCTTTGGGAGCGATCGACAGCGTGTTTATCACGACGTCTGCCGGGACCAGCGCAACACGAGTTATCGCGGAAACAACGGAAGTCGCGCACCCTTGCCCACGGTCACGTACGCTTCCACCGGAATTTTATTACGAACCACGCGCACGGTTGACTTTAGCGATGCTTTAGTGCCTCGTTCAGACGAAAACTGGCCAAGTTACGCGTTCGTGCCCCTAAAACGGACGGTCTCTGCTTAGCCAGCGGAATGAGACCAGCGGAGAGGGTTCCTGTTCGAAGGATATCAAAGGCGCTTTTTGATCTTCATTTCTCGACCTCGAGGGAGGTCACGCTTGGCCTCTTTCCGTGCCAATATCACGGCTAAATTTAACAGAATCCTCTTAAAAGGCACATAATCAACCCTACCGACTGAATTTTCTGCAATTACGATAATTACAGTTAATTGTTGTTTGGTATTTCCGAGGTTTGTACGTATCCATTAGGTTCTAATTAAATTTAAAGGTCGTGGTTAGAGACTTCGATCTAGAGACTAGGGGACTATTGTCGTTCCTATTCCGTTTGTGACTACAACGAGTCTGAATACTTAATAACTACTGTGTTAAAAATATCCTTTCGAGCTAATTAAATAGCCGACTAGTAATTTTCTTTAACTTCTACAGATTCGATTCTTTTTTTGAAAATAAAATATTCGATCGTGTTGTCAGGTGATTAAAACATGATGTAAAACATTTTTGTTACTTATCTCGAGCGAAACGAAGTAATAAAATGGTATTGCGCACCCTCTGCAAGGGTTGAAACTGAGAAAATCCAAGTTTATCGACGAAACGAGCATTTTTACCGCTTCTGGATGGAGTAAACGATTTTCAAAGTTCCATCGAGAGAGCGTTCGTATCGGTTTTCCTATTTTTCACGCTGTATCGCGACGGCTAGCGGAAACTCGACGCAGCCGCTGTCTCTTAAGACGCGATTCCCATGTTGGAACGATTGACGCCAGCCGATCGATCGCGACACGTGGACCATCGAGACGTAGAGAAGCGACAATGACACGTCAAACGGATCCGGACTTTCTGGCGACCGGCGTGAAAAAGGGAAATCCTTCGAAAACTGTTTGAAACGCGAGACGAAGTGAAATCGAATCGTTTCGAGGTAAATCGGCTTGTTTGCAGGGCGCATCGATCCTTAAAAACGGAGCTCGAGTCTCTAGCTCTGTCCTCAGCGTGCAAAGTAAAGCCTGTGGGTAGGTCTCGCTTGAAATATACACAGCTTAACGAACAACAACGCTCGACAACAGAAACGACCAAGTAGAATTCGATGTACAAGCGTTAAATATAAATGCAGCCGTGGAACTTCTAAACGAATCAAGCGCCGGTAAGTTCAAAGGTTAAACGAATTTCCTCGCCTCGCTTCTGGAGTCGTAAATATTTCTTCGTCTCTCGTAATTCCCGTGGAATGTAATGAAACGTTTAAACGGCGGATCGAGCGCTAGACACGTAGTTTTCTAATTCGAACTGGGACAGACTCTTGCGATCGTTCCTTGGCGAACGTTGCTAATGTCAAGCGATTCGAAACTATTCCGCGCAACGCGCCACTCGACATCGTAAAAGACAATGAAACACGTGTTTACGTCCGTGGGGGGGGGGGGGGGGGTGGTACGAGCAGACGCGTCTTACCCTTTTCGTTAACTGCGTATCCATCATAAAGTTATGAACGTGCTTCTCCGCCCTGGTGAGCTCGAGCTTCCTGGAAACGACCGCCACCAGCAAGGCCGTGCATCCGGCGCCCTAAAAACACCATCAGACGTACTCGTCAGCTCTCGACTATCCTCTTCTTATGCTTAATTACGAAACTAGTAGATTTCGCTAATTACCGACTAATTTAACAGAATACCCGCGGTTATGGCCACTCGCCTAAAATTCCTGTAAACACTAAACAGACGGGGGTGCGTTTCTGCCGCTTAAATTTTTATTTCATCCCTTGCGTTCTCGTGCAGAATTCTCAGGGAACGCAAATCTATACGTAATTTACGATGAATCTAATCGGAACCGTTTCGTTCGATAGAGAATCCATTCTGAATTTTTCGCTAGATTTATTTTATACAGCGAACGGGGACCGCCATTTCCCTCCCGATCGAGAGGAGTCCTCGTCCGCGTGTTGGCAAATTTTCCGCACTGCCGACGAAACAAATTCCGGCCGTCGCGGGTAATGTACGTCGACCCCGATCAGGGTGGCGAATTTCCCCTTTCCGTTTCGCCAGCCGAAATTATATTCGCTTCACGAGGTCCGTCCCCCTTTCCGGTTCCCAGGTTGGATAAGCGTAATTCGGTTGTCTCGAGACGCGAGGAGGACGCGAACGTCTGGACGGAACCGATTCGCCAGCAGAATTTCGGACCACCAGTCGGCGTTATTGCGGTTAACTCGAGGAGGATCGTGCGGAACTTTTTCGCAGGGGTTGGTAACCCTCTGAAGCGTCGTCGCGTCTTGAATCTGAGTTTCTTCGTTTCTCGAATCAAAGAATTTCGAATTTCCGAATTTCTACGAATCGAAAGCAAATTCTTTTCATCGATGAATTCGTTTATTTTCGTCGACTGTTAAAAATCGAGTTTTCTCGTGAATCGATTAATTCGAAAGAATCGCGCTGCACGGATGGAAGGAATAAGATAAACACGAGCACGAACGGAGAATTCGGTGAACGCACCCGTTTCTCAGGCGAAATTTCACGGAGAATTGGCCGCGACGAGGAAATTGGTTAACGATTCACGGATACGAGCCCCGCGGATCGGTGTATTAACATCGGGCGCAGAGAGCAGTAACAATAAGGAACCAGCCGCGTCCCCAATGGAGAGATTACACCCCCTGTCGCGTTTATCGCCACCAAGTGTCGCTGCAAATGCATCGCGACTGCACTTGGCGCGATGCTGCGATCGATAACCCTTGCTTTCTCCGACTGTACCGTCCAGACACGCTGAATTTCGTATCGAACGTGCAATGTTGCACAAACATTCCCAACTACTCGCGTCGCGAACATATTTTTCTACATTCTATAAATTGCTACGAGAATCACAGCATAAGTGTAAGTTAATTCGATTTCTTCGAACGTAGAATGAAAGATGGACGTTGAAAATGTAAAGCAGGCATCGAAATGTACGGGTGAGTTTCAGATACGTGTTACGACGCTTGTCTCTTGGTTTCTCGTACTCTGCTCGCGGTGGAACGCGATGGGGGTTGCATGCAAATATCGCGAGGATTCTCGTGTTAAACTTTGAATCTTAGCCTTACCATTATTCCGGTGGAAACGGCTATACCTCGACCGCAGTACGTGTTGGGCACGATGTCACCGAAACCGACGCTCAGAAACGTAATAGCGATCAGCCACATAGCGTTAAGGAGATTCGCGTGCTCCTCGTCGTGAAACCTGCCGTCGCAGAACAGAAAACAGGATGAAACATTAGAATCGAGGGATTAAAACGATTCGCCCCGCCTCGAGCGAATTCGTGACTATGTCTCGCTGATTTCGTTCCGTCTGTGTACCGCGTGTATATTGGTTAAAGCAAGTTTTCAAGACAGTCTGTTGATTTATAATTCTCTGTAGAGCAGCAATTTTAGGAATGGTATACAGAGAACCATAGTAAAAGCAGTTATTAAAGTGAATAACCAAGCGCGTCTGACTATATACGCTCCTACTCTACTTTCACTTACGCCGCCACTCTTTCAGGTCCCACGATAAATTGCATCTGGCTTTATTTTACTGCTATTGTTAGAGTCTACGTGCATAACTTTATCGCTACGATTTACGATACAGGGAATCGTTAAAAGCGTTTTAAAGCAAATAGAAAATTCCCATTTAACGATTACTTAATTAGCCAGGTAATCGATTCGATTGATACTCGATTCTGAATGTAACGAAGCAAATCCAAACGATGCGTTATTATTCAAATGAAATGCTCGTATAGTCTGCATGACAAGAGGACAAATCACCGTCAGTCACGAATGCTGGGCAAAAGAAAACTCGTTGCTCTGGGCACGGAAAATTCAGGACTAACGACGCGAGTCTTGTTATGATAATGTCGTACGTTGTACATTCCAGCTGTTCGATTGGTTGCGAACGCGTGGACGTGTAAACGAGGCCTTTTCTTTCGCGTCTAACCTGCGAAATTCATTATCGGAAACCGTTAATCAGCCCTGGACGTCAAAATAATCGAACCAATTCCGCTAGTTAAACACACAGTTTGTATTGAAACAGTATCTTTCTTTGCTACAATTTCAACCCAATGGGTACTTTGTTCAATGTCTGATTAATTGTGCGATTGTTACAATAGACAGTGATTAAGAGTTACTTGCGTAACTTTTAATCAACAATTCAAATATCTCTTTACAATATTCGCGTTTTATGCAAGGCAAATATATTAAACTCGATATTAACAATTCTGCGAACACGTTCGATCCTTTCAATCACTCTTTTCGAAGTTTAATCGACGACCAGGTAATCCTTTCGGAATTCAAAATTACTCCCGCGAATCGACGATACGAATTCTCTACGTCTCCGCAATTACTTCCGGCTTATCTGCCGCGACGTGCTCGCTCGCAATTAAAATTAATTCCGCTTAAATTGTACTATCAATTTCTGTGCCTTCTTTTTTTTTAATTAGCGGCCAGCATCGAGGCGCGTAATTGGGTTGCGCGGTTTTACCCATGGAATAATTGAAATGGCGGAACTGAGACCGCGATCCTTGAACGGGACCATCGAAAATGAACAGGGAACCGTCTCGACGAGCATAAATTAAGGAGGTAACTTTGAGGAAAAATAAATTGAGACAGGAAACTTTGAGAAAACAATCATTTCTCGCGAAATTTCTATTCAACCCCTATTTGGGGTGGCTGAAAACGCTTCAATCTGAAATTATTGGCAGACGTCAAGGTGAAAGGGGTGACATAATCCAGCAGTTGGAGCAACACTGGCAACCCTAAATATCTGGATATAGGTGACTCGCAGACGCCACGTTATTGGTCGTAACGTTCGCGTCGTTAAAGGCAAGAGAGGGTTAAGGGGTGTTAGATAAGACAGCCAGTGTCATAAAACGAGGCGGGTGGGCCTCGCGATCTACCCTTATCAAAAGAAACGGCGATGCTCCAGTCAAACGTTCCGAAACGAATATTCGCCATAAGGACTCGTAACTAGACCTCGAATAATAAGGCGATTAAATTGTCTATACGAAGTTTGACTGAAGAGACGCCATTTCTTCGCCATCAGCTTAATCTAACCAATCTGACCTGACTAAACCTCGAACAATAAAATAATTAAATGAATCGTAGGAAGTCTACTCGAGAGACGGCGTGTTTTACCATCAGTCCTTTACGCGGACACATTTATCGCGACCACAGCCACGGTTTCGTCATTCGAAACGAAACAATCCATAAATCGCGGTCCCTCGCCCGTCGATAGACGGTGCCGGCTATCCCGCCGCGAAATTTACAACGCTCCTGGAAATTTTACGGCTCCGTCCACGGTGATCACGATAAAATACGGGCGGACCCTATCGCCGTTTCCCGCGCACGGAAATAAGGAGGATGCCCGTGGCTTCCGCTCGGGCTGTTCTCGCGCGCGAATCGTTGCATCCCCGTGGGAGTGCTCTTTTCTCGCGAGAGAGAGAACGGGCTGGATCTCGCGTCTAAAATTCTAATTCCGGCTGAAACTCGATCTCTCGGGAAATGGGATGACCGGAAATGAAAAAGGAAGTACCGCCGGCGGATGGGAGCGTTTGAAGTAGCCTCCGCCGTTCTTTTCTGGGCCATTTTATGCCGTACGATCGAGCGATTTACACGCCACCGAAATGAAATTCTCAAATGAGATACAAAGAGCTAACGAACGACTCTATACTTTAATAAGTCTTTCACGAAGCGTCCAAATAGGATAACTGATAGCACAATTAAAAATTCTCCAAAAGTTTAATCGAAATTCGATTTAAACAGTCACCCAGTTCTTCTGTTTGTCTGTTCGCACGCTTCGAGAAGAAGAGATGTACTTATCCAACTTGGAAAGGTAAGGAAGAATAAGGAGAAGAGGAAGTGGAGAGCCAGTGGACGCCTCGTTTAAGGACAGAACGCAGGAAGCAGAGGAGGGGAAAATCGAACGAACGTTTTATCGAGAGCGACGGTGGAAAGAAAAGAAAAAAATTTCGTAGTCGTTGGTAGGGCCAGACGAAGTCTTCTATTGGCTCGCAAGATTGATCGTTCCCTAAATCGACGCCACTATTTACTGGAGAATTTAATTATACGCGGCCCGGCAATCTCAGCCGTGTAGTAAATCCTTCATGACCGCTTCAACAATTAACGACTCGCGGTACCCACGCTCCCACATCTGAACACTAATCGCACGTGTTTGCGCGCGCGTGTTTGACCGACGTTGTTAACAGGTGCATCGATCTTGCTATTCCCTTTACGAACAGCTGTTCGTATTGTTGCTCGCGATTGTATTTACTTCGACGAATGCAACGATCAGAATCTCTCGCCTCTCGATTTTATTGGATGAAAACGACAGAGTGTTTGAAGTGTTCAGAGTATTTTATCAATGGAAATGGTACAGGTGAGGGAGTGGAGAACGATTTTTTTGGCAACTCACCTCTCGCACTGACGCAACGTCCACGAGGCGATGATCCATAACGAGACCATGAAGACTAGCAACACGGTCCCAGGGCAGATGGTCATCAGGGTTTTCAGGACGAATCTGGTGTTGAAGTTAATACGATTCAAGGCCCCTATGCTGCGCGAGGACGCGTCCGTGAAGAGCTTCGAGTGCAGCAGCATCACGCGACAGATGAGGTAGAGTCTGAAGAACATCGGCAGCGAGAGGGTCACGTCGTACGGCACCCACTTCGAGCCGAAGTCACCGCCCTTGTTCGCCAGCTTGGTCGTCCACAGGAAGTAGTACTCGCCCGGGATCGGGTGGATCGCACAGATTAACAACTCGATCGAAATCTGCGCGATCCTCTGCCAGGTCATCGCGATCCGCCAATCGTCCGCGCAGTTATCGATCATGAACAACTGTCGAAACAAATTCACTCTCGTTATTCCACTGTCACGAACGTGTGCGTTCAAATTAAAATCCTAACTCAATAGCGAACTATCTCAGATTTTTCAATAGCTATTGTCCCATGGCGATAGCTATCGACTTTAAAAATCACCAAATTTTTCTTCGAACGCTACGATGACTTTTAATGGTAGCCACGCGAATAAATTCTTTTTCTAAACTATTTTTACTTTAGAACAATTGATTTTTCACAGAATAACGATGTACGTTAGCAATGTTTCTCGCGTCACTGGAGGCGGCCACCAGACACCTTCGAATAGGATTATACAGCGATACATCGCTGGTGGACGATATTCTCTCGACGATGCATGGCGAGTACAGATAAGTTGCATTATTTATACGTCGTTCCCTGAGATTTCCCCTGATCGCCATCATCAATCCACGACAACATTGTACTCCGTTCCGCGGTCCTCATGGCATATAATGTCACCGACTTACCGTGCCGTTCGATAGAGTACATAATTTAACGGCGTCGTTACTCCTTGGTTCGACTCGATGCGGAACTTAAGGCCGAACAAACAGCCCCGTGTCTGCAGACGAGGTTTTTCAGCTTAAAGCACTTCTATTACCGCGCTCGTTTCGCGGTTCGCATGAAGACATTTGTCAATTTTACTTCCAATCGCTTGGAGATGATTAAATAAGTTAAATAATGGAAGGAAGAAGTTTATTTACGAGTGCGCCAGGGAAGGATATCGAGCTACAAAAGCGACGAAATCGATGGGTACTTTATCGAGAAATTGAAAGCAACTCGCTGTCTGGTTTCGTAGATAAGATTACAAATGATCCCAGTTAAGAATGGCGACCGATGCGTTTAACGTTTCAACGTTTTCGCGGTTCCACTGGTTCACAGTATTAACATTCGACGATACCACCCCCCGATAGAGACGCGTTCGTTCGATTCAATCGACGCGTTGTCGTCGCAGAGCAAACATTCGACGACGGAGCCGGAAATTGCCAGCCATCGCCAGGCGACGGGGCGATTAAAATATTTCCGTATTCGAACCGGTGGAAAGTAGTGTGGGGTGGATTGAATTTATTTCTATAGCCATCGTTCTCCGAAATTTTCACCGGAAAAGAACCAATCTCTCCTTCAAACTCGACGATCGATTTTGTGTCTCGCGTAATCGATGGTTCGCGGTTTGAAATGAAAAAAATCACGAGTATTACACGCTTCGAGAGCAACGAGATCTCTCAGCAGAGATCAGAAGCGTCGAGGAACAGATTTTCCAGCTGGGACCCCAGGGCGAGAGAAAAAGGATTGCAACGAAACAACTGTCGTAAAGCTCGCGAAACATTGCCCCGTAACGTTTGCGCTGCATCGACTCTCCTGTTTTATGAGGGATGATTCGTTCGCGGATGGCGGTGGATCGAGGGATCCGATGCGCCGTGTCGATAAAACGAATTACGACGGTTTCGAAGAGATCGTAACGCGGTTGCGGGTCTCAGTGGGGACTGCCGGGTGTTTCACGGCATTTCGCGGCTCTGATTCAACCCTTGGCGCGCGGCACGGTGTACGTTCTGTATTTTACGGTCAATTTGTAACGCGACGGTATCATCGCGTGGAACGCCTCGAACCTTTCGCCTCTCAGCTCGCAGCTCCAACACTGGCAACGGCTGCAGTTTACTGCGTTGATGTACGTAAAGATGGGCACCAGTAAAGAACGAAGGGAACCTTTTGAAGCTTGTACCGGTAAAGCCAAAGTGCCTCTGCTCTGAAACAGCGCGGTACTTTCAGTTTACTCGAGGCTTTTCTTTGACAGTCGTACGCATGCGGGCTCGAGTCCGCGAGGCTGATTCTCTCGTTCCTTTAGCGAGCCTCGCTATCATTCTAATTACGCGCTACGAGCGCTGGAGCAGACATCCTCACTATTCCAACGTTCTCGATAATCGATACGAGACACTCGAAGAACTTGGAGCGGAATTCAAGGAACGTAACAAGTTCGTCTCGAACGTGGAACTTCAAGAGGTGTTAAAGACAGTGAGAAAACGAGGGTCGAGTTAGAGGTGTGGTATTGAACACTTGTGAAACTAATAATTGTTACGAAGAAAAACGTTCGTACGACTCAATTCTAAACCGATTCTATCTTATTCTCGCTATCAATTTTCGTTCGCAAATTCAGGAAAAAGATATCTCGTTTGGTAAAAATGTTATACGATTCTGAGAACACAGCTGTTAGAACGTGTTACGCAACGTTTGTGACGTAACCGTCCAACTAATTTCTGATTGAGAAAAGAGAGAGAGAGAGAGAGGGGGGGGGGGGGAGTCGCGAATCGAAAATCAATAAATGCGTGGAGCGCCCAGCGACGGGACAACGATGCATCACCGTTCTAGAGGGATTGCTACGTCGATCAACGCGCCCCTCGAGCGCAACCCTTTCGTTCCGCGGAGCTGTTTGGTGATCCCGGCAAATCTGCGCATCCAAATCGTTGATAAACGACAATCAACAGGTGCTGAAAGGTCAACGGGCCATTAGGCTCGTATCCAACCGTGCACGGTGCGCCGTTGCGAAACGGAGGAGATCTCGTTCTCGACTCGTTTACGTGCGCGACCCTTCCTCGCTTAAAATTAGACCGTCTGTACTACTCCCTATTTATCCTACCACCCTCTATCCTCCTCTCTCTCTCTCTCTCTCTCTCTCTCTCATAGTATGCGCGTCGCTTCGTGACGAATGCACGTTCATTGAGAACTGGTAATTGCATCGTCGAGCGACGCGACTCGCATCTGTCAACCATTTTCCGGTCACAGTGTTAATTATCCGCGATTATTACGATCGTACGCTTTGTGAACATCGATAGAGTGTAATTGTAACACAGTCGATCGACATTCCATGAGATTTTAGATGGTACGTGTAGTTTTTGGAAGAATGTCTGACATATGTCTCGTTCTCTACTGCTTCAAAGATTGTTAGGTTTTGGCTGATATTAAAAGTCTGAAAGTCTGTCTCTTAGTTCCTTCAGAAATCTGTCGCTGGAGTTATTACAATGTCTGTCAATGTCTGTGCGAGGTTTGTTCCGTCGCTCACGGAAAATCGACACGACGCTTCGTATCAACCCTTCCAGCAGGAACCATGGAGGACAGCTCGACGTTCGGAATTAAATCGAGTGACCAGTCGTAGGAATTGTTGACAGTGTTGTTTCCTTTCGATAAAGTAGTACTGACGGATCGTTTTATGTTCCAGTCTTTGGGACGATCGAGACTCGACAAGTTTCACTTACAACAGTCTACAGTCTAGTAACTTCTCATATTTGCTCTCCACGTTCTTTCAAAATTTCGAGATACAACTTAGCGAGTCATACTTTTGATATAATCTTGCATCAACAGATATCTTTCATACTCATCGGTACAATAGACGAATCAAACCCAAAAAGGAAGCTACATTATAATCAAAAAGTCCATATACAATGTATAATCCAATCGCATCGAGTAACCTAGCGAAACAAAGCCATCTCAGAGCACAATATATTTTCCTCGAACCAGCGCCAGTTTCGTTCATACCTGATCGCAATTAACGAGGAACCGCAAAGGCGAATGAAGTCGAACAAAGTCGAGAGCAGACGCGTCCGATGGGCTTCTTTGACGCGATCGCGGCTACAGGAACCCGCAAACATGGCGGAGGACGCGGCGAACGTCCCGCGACCCTGAAAGTGACCCGCGAAATTAGAAGTGGTCGGGATTACACAAAGGGAGCCGCGTTTCCGTACGGTCGCCTTTATGAATGTTCACCGTTTCCGTATAGCCTGGCTCCGTTTATGCGAGCACCGCGAACCAAATCGGCTTTCCTTGCACGCGTCCCGCCGACATACCTCTGACTTTCGCCGAGGATTATTGTCGTGGATTCGTACGCCCACCCAGCATTACGGTGAATTAAACGGGGCCGCGCTTAAGCGCGATTCCCTTGGGTATCGCTGGGGAATTTGGTGTATTTCGATGGCGAGTAATATTGAGAAATAGCGAACAATTAGAACGATCTAGAGTCGGGTTGTGATAGAAAAAATAATAGACAGCTTGGTCGCGAGTATTGCGATATTTGGACGAGCGCGAGGTGTCTTCCTGTGGCGAGGACGAGCAAATATCAGACGGATGCGAAGAATGTTGGCACACCACTCGCGAGAACCTAATTTCCACGCGGTGCTCGGGGCGCGAGTGTGGATAATAAAAATCGCAGGAGGTCGGGTCGTTAAGGGAAATCGAATTCCGCGTTGCTACGAGTGGTTTAAAATAAATGATCGCGTCGAGCGTACGGACGCTCTCCGCGCGATGTTTGCGCTCCTCGAACCAGGAACGTTTTCGAAATCGTTTGCGATCCGCGATGCGTTTTAATTGCGCCGGGAGCGGCGAGTTTGCCGAACGTTTCGCGCGCGACAACGACAAACAATTTACGTTCCCATCTGATTTTTCACAGCCACTCTATTAAGCTCGTCGAAACGTTATCCAAATGAGCAATTAACGCGATCCACTGATGAGGATGGACGAACGTTTCCTCTCGCGTTACTTATCGGGAAAGAACTGTCCCCTCTGCGCGAAGTAGAAAGGAGAATGTAGGTCTGCGATATAGAAATGGAACGAGAAGGAGCGCAAAGGTATTTTTACGCTTTTAACGAACGAAACTTCGCTTCGAGATGCGACTGCCTAAGGGTCGCGCTGCCTTCCCATCGTTGGGATTCGAGGCACTCGTAAAAGAGATCGAAGTTAAGAAACGAGGCGGAGGAAGGTTTGCAGACAAAAGGGAATGTTTGAGCTTGAAGGAAGAGTAAAAAAAACTGGCGACAGCAAGACCGACGGATGCTTCATAACGCGTCACTTGCATCACCCTTTGAATGTTTTTCGACATTCCTCTCCCGTTTTTCAATCGCGTGTGCTACTTCTGACGGTTCGAAGATGATCCTCCGCCTCGAACAAAATGGGACGAACAGCACGATTCGCGCGATACTCGCGATTGTTTTGGCCAACGATTTATAAAAAAAAAACCACCCCGTCCTTGACAAGACAGCCGCTATAGCCAACAGATATAGCGTTCGCAGTTATTCAGAGTAGGAAAATCGACGACGTTATGTCAGCCGGTAGCTCGAGTCATTTCTTAACGACAGATGCGCCGATCGATACTCTCGAATCGCGTAACTGCTCCAAAGGGACTGACGAACAGAAACTACGAACGTGTGGTGGAAAAAATATATTTTGTCGCGGGGAGATTCCCGTTTCGAACGTCGATGGTCACTCGTAAACGGTGTGCAAACGAGAGGAGCGTCGTAACGTGAAAGCGACTCGCTTGATGGGAAGGGTCACTTGCTGGGACGTACGGATGACCGTTGGAACGAGACGGTCATCTTCGTCCATGCCAGAATGTCACCGGACATGAATATCCCAAACGGCGGTATTTTGCGTCCAGCGATTCTTATCGCGAGGGGGTTTCTTGTAATTCTCGAGCAAATGGAACGAGAACTGCCTTAAAGCCCTTAACGAACGTCCCTCGAACGACTGTTTATCCACGATTCACGTGATACACTTGGGATCCCAGCGGAATTAATTCGTCGTTCGATTTACAATTTTGGTTCACTTTGCAAAATTTTGACTCCACATGGTAGGACTTATATTGCGATCGATGAGTTTGGAGCTGTTTAAAGTTTCGAATTCGAATTCTTGATTTACTGAGAGAGTAACAGAAGATTGTTCGCAGTTTGATATTAAAACAAGGATTCCACGCTGTTCTTCCCTTCACTCGAAGGGTAGAAGAGAGATGTTCGCGAAAGATGATCGCGACCCCTGTCGATTCGAGCCGCGTATCACTCGCATGCACCCTTTGTCGATTTTAACGCGACGCGTGGACGAGCGTCAAGATCGTCGATCGCTCGAGAGCGCTGTCACGCGCGTTATTGCACACGTCCGTTGTGTTTCAAGGGACGAATATCTACAGAAATGTATAATAAATTCTGTCGACCCTGCGCCTCCGTTGGTCGCCACGATTCTAATTGTAAGCGTTCGATCTACCCCTCGAATTAAATACCCTCGCTGGTTCGCCATTAACATTACGCGAACAGCCAATCTCTCTCAATTATTAATTGCAATTTCATACACAAAAATTGGAAAAGTTACAATATAACTGGAAAGCGATTACCTTCCGCTCGATTGTCCGAAGCATTAAATTATCGGGGCTTTTTTGTTCCCAACGTTTTATCGGAATAATAAAGAGTCGTTGTTCCCTGAAAAGTTACACGAATTAAAGAGCCCGCGGCGATTCGACGGCCGTTTAAACGGAGTTCGTTTTATCGCTCGGAACAGACAATTACGTCGTTACGTTAATTACCATTAATCTTAGCGGCCACGGGTAAACGATTTACCCCGTGACGCGACTCTTGCTGCTCGCTACACACCCCTTGGCCGGGCTACGTTCACAGCGGTGCGAAAACAACGAGTCGAGCCCTGTTGTTCGTACGGCTAAACCGATTGTCCGCTCGCCAAAACGTCACGTCGGTTGATCCATACGGCAGCTCGAATCCAGCTCGCAGAGCGGGCGAAATAAATGACGTTGACACGCGTCGACTCCTCTGGAAACTAATCACCGTTTCTCCGAGCGACATTTTTCCCCGATTCGACTCTTTCGCCGTACACCGCGAGAGTTTGCAAACTTTGCGTCTAAAATCTACTTTCTCTGCGTTTCTTCAAATTATTTCTTTTCCATTTTTAAACATTTCTATCGTCCAGCGATAATAGTATACTGATTTCAATGGTGGATGAGCTGTTTTATATAGAATTGTAAAAAATATCGGGTAACAGGGTGCACGGGCGGTCAACGAGGGCCGTGTGCATTTTCCTGCGGCATCGCCCCTCTCCGGGGCCTTGCCTAAACATACGAATGGGCCATGACGTTGAGGGTGTCCTCCAGGCTAGTCGGAATGGCCTAAGAAGGCATTCTTGTACGAACCTTCGGGTGAACCAGGAATAAATACGCCCAGTAAACGTTGAGTAATCGAGTTGTTACTTTATTTTCATCAACATCTTACAGAATGTTTAAGAAATCTATAAAAATGTTTTCAAGGTTCCTTTTCGATCGAACGATCACGTAGAACGTCCCCGAAAGAATCGACGAAGCATCGCAATGTAATCTGCTACACGTTAATTCAATAAACATCGTGGCTGATCCGACTCGATCCAAGATCCCCGATTTCGACGAACGAGAACAGCCGGACGGTTTATTTTAATACGACCGCGTCGTAAACGACCATCCGTTCCGGCGCACTGTTTAAAATCCGTCTTAATAAGTCGGTAATGGACGACGGCGAGAAAATGTTGACGCTCGTTACGTCAACGGCCGGTTTCAGCCGGAACGTTTAAGAGCCAAGTCAAATATTGACGGCGAGGGAAAGACGTTCGGCGTCCTACGCTCGTCTGGACGAGCCTCGCAACCCCTTCGTCGGGCGTACCCCGAAGGCGTGTTTGCCCAGGCTAACAGGCCATTCTTAATTTCAAACCTTCGCCTTGCCATCGAGCGGCTCTGCATCATGTTGCGTGCAAACACGACTCGGTTCCACCGTCCGCTGACAGATTCAGTTCATCGCGATTTATAGTTCGTTCGTCGAATTTCTGGCTGGTATCTGACGCGGTTCCGATTTCACAGTTGAGCCGCGTGTCGCACGCGGAAGACGATAGGGCTGGTTCCATCTCGTTTATTTATTCTTATCTCCTTCGTCTCCCCCGGGAAAGGGTAATGGAGGACGAAGATCCGTACATAATTAAATATCGCACTGTAAACTTCGGAGTGGGCTGTTAGGGAGAGCACTCCGCTTACACCACCCTAAGTAAGATCTTACATCAGCGTATGTCTCTGGCTAATTGCATCGAATTTTACATCCCCTGTACAAAATAAAAACTATCGAAATGAAAGTTTCTTAAAATACGTTCCAACGTTGCGTAAGAGTCCAATCGATATATGAAACCTACATATCCTCCAGAAGAAACCTTAAAAGGAACGAACAAAAGAGCAATAGTCGCATGAACACTGAGAATGGAGAAAAAAAAGAGAAGAGAATTCTACAGAGATTCGCGCGTACACAGCCAAAGAAACAGAGCCACGCGGGTGTCATTGTCGCGATATCGAATTCCGATATTAAATTAACTCCTCGTCTCGCTTCTTCCCGCGCGGTTTCCGCTACCTCAGCCCAGCCGCGCGACCGCGTCTGTTCCTGTTTCGAATTCCAGCCAGCGCCGTCGTTCGTCGAACGGGATCCTCCTATTCCGGGCGAAGTCAATGCTAAACGGTATATCGTTTCACCGACGATCGTCGACCAAGATACCCGAGCCCCGTCCTTCGTTAAACGAGCCCTGGCCCGGGCTAACGCGATTCATTCCGGTTGATGTACGGCCGTGGGATTAACCAGATAGCAGAGAACCCGAAGAAACTTCAGCGGGCGTTATCGCGGCCGCCAACAGGGCGCGGACACCCGCTTCCGACTTATGACGGCTTACACCACTGCGGATGAATCCTGGAATCCGTGGCCACCCGTTCGTGTATCATCGATTACTGGCGGGGATCCGTCAGGCTTTGCGACTAGGAACCGATCGGATATTAGAGACGAAGGGATCCTCTGAGCGTGGATACGAGTGTCTGAACGCCTTTCGTTAGGGGCTTGTTCGCGTGCTTTGTTCGACACTGATTGGGTATTGAAGTTTCAGCAGAAACTGGTTATTCTGGAGTGAAAGAGGGTGGTAATTGTAGGGTCACACGCGTGTAATCTTCCTGTGCTGCTTTGAAGAGTGACGTACGATTATTTTTATTTTTGTTGGAGAGGGATATTGTTGACGAGAGGCTGGTTCTTCCTGATACGGTTTCTGGCAGAGAAGACAGTCGAGGTATTGGTTCTCTCAGGATTGAAATTGAAAAATTCGTCACTCGCGACGGTGCTCGACACCTGGGTGTCGTAAAATGCCATAGGTGCCACTCGAATATCTTCCTGCTGTCCGGTTTTTACGATTGTTTTTACGTCGCGATGAATGAAAATAGCGAGGGGAAGTAGTGTCGCGAGGGATTACCGTAGAAAGTGTACGGTTGGTCGATGTAAAGTACATTTGCGTTATTATTCGCGAGACGATGAAAGTTACCAGGCTGCGTTCGATTATACACGACCCAATCTACTTCCACTCGTAGCCTCTTCTCGCGATATTTACATTCTACTTTCCCGCGTTTAAGTTACGCTTATACGTTTTACACAGTCCAAAGCGTGTCTACACGCGGCCCACATCTACTCGTCGCCTGCTTACGACGTTCTCTTGTTGTATGATTTGAACGAAACAATGATTCCTACCGTGACAGTGGGACGATAATAAAATTACGAGACGATACTGGCGTCTAATAAACACAGTTTCCCCTCGATGAATAGAGGAACCTCCAGCAATGGACCGGATTCATCGTCAGCGGTTCGCTCGTACCGCATCCCGTTTATCGTCCCGTGAAGCAGACGCAAGTTCGCGGTATTATGCCGGTGGAACGAGCAAGCGGCGCGGGATAACGCAATTAGACCGGCGTGCGTTCGTCATCGTGAACAATTCGCAATTTTCTCGCCACCGGGGTGCGGCAATCGAGTTACCCAGCCGATTCTGTATAACGCGATAGAAATTCAGGGACGCGAGGCGTGCCACGCTCCTCGTAATCGCGGCGTCGACCGGCGACCAGGCTGTTTATCGACCGATTCGACAAATTACCAGTCCCCCCACATCGTATCTCCGTTATTTTTCTAGCGGAATAATTCGTAAAAATATCTGAATACGTACGAAGCGTGAAATTTGAGAAGTCGTGCAACGAGACTTTAGTTGCTGCTTACTCTTCGTCGCGTTTAGCACGATCGATCTTTACTTTTGCGCTGTTTATTCAAAAATGCATCGAGCAACAATACTGTAGAGTAATTTCTCGTAATGGTCGACATCATTGTTCCAGCGTTTCAATTCGAAGACGCGATATGAACGAAACCAGTCGTCAAATCGACAATGCTCGCCTCGATAGTCGCGCGCAGACCGATTTGCTTTAATATCGTGGCATAAAGGCCGTCGTCGTTGTCGTTGATATATCTACTTGCGGCCGGTCTGGTCGTACCACAACCGGTTATAGCCGATAAATGCACGGCTCGTTTAAAGCGGCCGCGATTCGCGCGAGTAACGCCAAAATTCATCAATTGTTCGACATTACGAGGAACCGTAAAAATCTTGCTTAATTGGTTTCGAAGAGGAGAAAGAGCGAGGTTTACAATGGAGATGGAATCGTTTCTCATAGAAATTCATATTCATCACCGCGATTGTTCGCGGCGGAAAATTTTAACGAGGCATTTACGCTCTTTGTTGCGCGGATTGTGTAATGAACGCGCGATCACCGCACGCGTTCATTACGGATTTATTGGCGAAAATTCAGGACACTTGGGACTGTTTTCTAGCGAACGAAATAGGTATTTCAATTTTATCGCGATTAAACGTTCAATAAGTTTGACAGGAAAAGGATTTAAAAAATTGTCACGATCGAAATGAAATAAATTTCATGAAAGCAAACTTTCATAAACGATATACAAAATAACGAGATACTCGACGGATGAATTGAATCTTCATATGGAAATCCGAATCGGACACCTTCACACGAAGTTTAACAGTCGATGGAAAAAACATCCGCCATTCCACTCGGATACGCGGCCGTTAAATCTTCGTTCGCTCGCCGGAAGCCAACAAATTGCCGCGGCAACAATTCATTATTCACCGCGGTTCCGTTGCTCGATATCAGTTTTGTGCCGGTGAAATTTCACGGCCATTAATCAGATCTAATCAGGAGGCGATAGAAAGTAGCGGGGAGCCGGAAAATTAGTTTTCCATCGATCGCTCGATCATTTATCGCCAGGACATTATTAGCCGCGTTTCTAACAGGTGGGCCGATTTCGCGGGCCTCGAGCTGCTCCTCGACTTTTTCGATCGCCGCTCGAACAGTTCCGGCGGTTATTCCGGTCGCTCGTCTAGGAGGAAGACGAATGAAACGGGCAGCGAAAAAGTGGTAAAGGGTAAGAGAAGTAAAGAGGGGGAAAAAGGGAACAGAAATTCGTGGAAGTGGATGGAAACGCGCGGAGAAGGGGCGCTCGAGGAGATCGTTAGTAATCTCGTTAAGTTGGAACATCCATCATTGTTCCAACGTTTTCTCTCCGCGGTCAATTAGAAACCATTCCGATTGAGATGGCGGAACCACCCTGAACGATGCAATCGATAATCGTGGACGCCACCTTCCGAACGATCGGATCCTCGATAACAGGGGGATATGTGTTTGCAAAGGGTGGAAAACAGATTACGAATAAAATGTCTGCGGAATTCATTCGCGAGTGGAAATCTCGTGGCACCTCTGGTCGTAACACGTGTTGCGGGAATTCAGAGACGCACGATTCGTTGATGAGCATCGAATCAATTGGTGGCGTCACTTTTTTCCACTGTTACGCGATACATCGACTCTAATTGCATTTTTAATTATGAATATGTTGTTTTAATTTAGGAAACGAACCCGTAGAACGCGAAAATCTACGATGATACGTACGAGTAAGCGATTCAAAACGAAAATGGGATCGTGGTCTCGAATCAACCCCGCGATCGAACGCGATGGCGTCGCTCTTGCGTCGCGCAACTTTTTCCCTCGCACCACCGTTGGTCGTACGGAGGCAATGTCCACCAGAGAGATTGTTTACATGCACGCTACAAAGACGTAACATCGAGCCTATTGGATTTTTTATACGCACCTGAACTTCTAAGGCATGGTAAGCAAATATGAGGCCAAGCAGTATCACAGTAGACACAGAGATCAGGGTTTTCAGTGCTGTCGAGTAAAACGAGGCCTGCAACATAAAACGTCGTCCTCGTAAATCCCAGTGCTGCCACTCAGATCATGCGTCGTCTTTATCTCCACCGTCGCCTCTAAATCTACATTGGTTTTCAGTAAAGAAAATAAACAAAGAAGAAAAAAAAACAAAGAAATTTATCAACCGCATTATTCGAAAAGCCATTCAAGCGCCAGAGTCCGTTTAGAGGGTTAATTTGACTGTATCGCGAATCACCAATCTGTCCGATAAATTCAAAGTCGATTCGTTAAAAGGAGACGCATTGAGAACGGCGTCGCTTCAGTTCGTTTCTTGTTGCTTCTCTCGTTTTGTATAGCGTGAACATTGATTAGTGAAACTATTATCTGATCAACGTGGCGCTGAACAGTTGCACGCTAGGAAAGCGAGCCCGTTCGGTTAAACAATTTGCTGAGAAAAAGTTTCCAAGCGAGTTCGATAGAGCCAGTTATTTTTAACGCGATTTTTCGCACGATCGATACTCCGCGCGCGGATAATTAAAATCGCTGGCTTCCGTTAGTAACGCTGGGGGGAATTTCGCGTCTCGTCAGGCGGCTTCGTTTCAAAGCCTGAAAAATATCGAGTCCGGGGTCGCGTAAAAATTCGTACGCATTATCGATGCCTCTGTAATCATGGAAACTAGAACGCAACGAGATACCTCTCACGGTATTCCTAATTAATGCTCGCCTTTTTACTTCCACCTATGCTAATTACAGCTGCGCGTTAAACGAGAAAGTTCCCAAGTAAAAATGTAATTAGAGGACTCGTTTGTGCGCCACATGTTACCAGAGATTGTGGGTAATACGTTTCTCAGTTTTTGAACATCGCTTTCGGTGAGATTACTCGATTTTTTCATTTCGTTCGACTAGTTTCTCTTTGCTATTTGCTTTCTTTGTATCACGCAAGTTTAATATTGTAAATATTAATTAATTTTATGCAAGACACTCTGGAGTGATTTGTAACAGTATCATAAAATGCCATTTGATCGGAAGTTCAATTAGTAATGGACCCTTTCTTTATGGATCGATCACAATCTCTGCTTCCTCCTGTTTACAATTACTCGAGATCCTTCCTGGAGACTAATTGCTACGCTCGCGGAGTCGCAGCGCAAGGTAAAAACGTCTACAAAGACGCAGACAGCGGGCAATGAAATATTCAGACGTCCACGTAAAGTTACTTATTGCTATCTCGTAAAACTCGAACGGTGGCTGCGCTTTTAAAGGCGGCACTAAATCCTGTCACCTGCATTTCCGTTCTGGTAAAAGCTTGCAAAAACCCCGGCCGCACGCGTAGCGTCCGCGTCGTGGAAATATAAAATTTCCCGCCGCCGCTCAACAGTTTATGTTCGTCGCGAACAAATGCAGAAATGTGGGGATATTATTAATGTGTGAAACCGCAGACGCGTCGTTCCGCTTCACGGATAGTTCCTCCTCTTTCGAACGAAATTATCATTCGTTTGAATTCGTAGAAATTGCGAAAAAATTGTTAATCCTTGACGTTTAAATCGAAGTAAAAAATTCAGTTCAATCATAAATCGACTGGGCGCCTGAAAATTAACCGCGTGTCCGTATCGATGGACGTGTAACATTTTATGAAATAAAAATGTGATTTGAATTTTACGTCAGTCGTTCAGCGATCAATTTCAGCCATTTGAATTTTTGAAAGCAGTACAATTCGATAAGCGAAGCTTCAGCTACCAACAATCTCTTTAACAGTAAATAGAATTTATTTTACTCGCCTGTGTTTAATCGCTATACACGTATTCCACGATATTTGTTGCAATTTTATATATTTTTATATATTTCCTTCCAAATTCGTACCTTTCACGTGGAGAACAGGCGAAATAAAAAAAAACCAATAGAATTTTGTGTTCCGATACGATTAATCTATCGTATCGCTATTGTACAATATGAGCGACAATTCGTGCTTCGAAGCCATAAGTTTCATCGATTCAATATCACATGTATGCTTCATTGGGATATTTATATGTAGATACGCAACATAAAATGGTAAAAAATTTGCTGAAATTCCTTGCTGCTTCACTCGAAGGGTGATCGCTAAACGATACACGGTCGGCAGTGAAAAGCGAACGGGGATGGAAGGCCCTAAAACGTAAGAACGAAGAGAGTCGTTGGGTCTCGAATGAAGTGCCCTCGAATCGCTCCGACCACTTCGAGACGAGTGTTCTTTCTGTAATTATCTCGAGGACACCGTGCTGCGCGATGATTAAATCACAGTGGCCGTCGAAAGAAATGCTCGAACGTGTTTCTATATTTACTCTGCATAATCCAGTTTTATCGCGGCCTCTGCCGGTCAGAACAGCGGAATTCCGGTCCGCGAGAAATCGAATTAAACAGAATTCGATTCCGTCCCGTCGGCGAAATGTTTGTCAAATTATTGGGAACCGTCGAAGAGTAAATTGCACGGAACAACCAGCGGATTCGATTAGCTGTTCCATTTAGAAAAGTCTCTCATCCGCGAGAATCACGCGACAAGTGTTTAACACTGAATAAAAGAAAATCTTGAGAGGAAAAGAAGCGAGCGAGACTCGTCGATTAACCAAGATCGAGAGTGAACGAGTAACGATCAGAAGCTGCACTTTTCGACCGCGTTAATTCTTCGACGAAACAAACGCACCCCCGCCAATACGGAAACGCGATTTAAACGGGCGCATTCTACGTTAATTGACCGAATTTATGCAAATACGGTGCGATTTCAGAAATGGAACGTATACATACAAATGGTATATGCAAATGACCCGGGGATTACATTATTATACTGCATAATGCATAATACCCCGTGCATATATTCGATAACACGCGATATTTCGCGAATAATATTCCAAATTAATGATCATCGCTGTCTGAGGTCGTATAACGAAATATAACATGTCCGGCGCAGTTATCGGCAAAAGAAACTTATCAAAGAGGCGAATCGTTGATAAAAGTGATTAAGAACAATTGCGATTCGTGGCAATCGCAGGACGGAAATTCGTTTAGGAATTACGCGCGGATTTGATCGTCCCACGAGGGCCAGGCGTTCTAGTGGTCAAATTCCGGTTTCGCTGCCGCTGAATTTGCGGTTTTCATAATGGCAGACAGTCGGTTAATTAGTTAGTTACACGTAAGAGGAGTATAAACTAGCCACGGATAGACTCTCAAGGCATGTATCTCCGTAAATACGATCCCAACGACTAATCATCGCGCGACTCTTCTCGACGACGCTCATTGATATTGAAATGGACGAAAAGTAAGACGAACCGATGAATGGAACCTCGTTAGAACGGAAATCTACCGACATCCCATCTTCAAGACGATTTAACTAGCCTTATTACTTATCATCAGAACCGTTTTAAAAATCAAATCGCTTCTATCGATAAATTTCTCATTTTCGTTTCATAGTTTAGTAACCATTGTTGCGATCGTCCTCATCGCAATCGTTCGAGACACCAGACGAAGGGTCAACCATTTTTAAGCGACGATAGCCCTCGATTGGATCACGAGGTCACACCGCAACGTTGAATCATCCCTGCGCCCTTCGTCGTGGCATATAAACTACAACGAAAGTGAAAAGGGTCTAACGAGATCAGTATCGAGCTCAGATCCGTGCACCTTCTTGCTCGTGATTCGATTACAGAGCGTAACGCGGCTTCTAAATTGCGACGGAAGACCCAAGTCGCCATCAGACTGGCCGCGCACAAGCGCGCCGTTCTCCATCTCCGCGACATCGCGTTCCAACGACCGATCCTCCATCCTCCCCCTCATTTCGATGCGTCGTATCCTCGTGAATCCACCTTCCGTGAAGCACCATCGAGTCCCAACGATTATTGTCGACGTCACAGGTGTTCCACGCGCGATGATCATCGACTACGTGAAATTTTTATCGTCCCCTCGTTGCACACGAGAACGCAAAGGGGTGGGAATGTATCTTTCTGGACGACAACCGAACCAGGGGCGGTTTTTCCGCCCCGTTTCTTTCGTCGATAACGTTCGCGAGACTTAAGCCGGAAATCCATCGCGGGGTGCAGCTTCTTCGAGCGTGGGGATTATCGAACGCCGCGCGATCCAACGGAACGAAGCTGTTTGTCGTCCCGTAATTTGTTTCCGCGGCGAGCATTGTCGTCGGGGGAATTACTTTTCGCCAAGCGATGCGATTTCGGGGTTGTTATTGGTAAATCGAAACGTGAGCACCGCGGCTCTATGTATTCATTCGGGTGTATTGGATTCTGTAGAGCTGAGAGAGGGGTTGAAGGAAGGATCAGGGGTTTCCGAGAGGCTCGCTGAGCCGATTCAACGTCGTGGAATACGGTATTGGGAAAAAGTTTTAGGTTATACATTGAACAAATGTTTTGTTACTTCACGATTCGGTTGAGAGATGGATGCTGCTTTACAGAATCCGAATTCAACTCGCAGAATGATATGAGCAACTGTGCAATGCTGTGGATCCTTTCGAAGACGTTGATAAACGATTGTTTCTAGGCGAACCACGCCTCGATTTGAGATATTGTAGGAACAACGCGTCGTATCGATGACGACGCAGGGCGGCGACCATTTAATCGGGACGTGACCGTTGCCACCATGGTGTTCCTCGCGTGAATCAATCCTAATTTCGTACGTCCGACCGATAATGCGTTCGAACGCTCCTACGATCCTCGTCCTGCTCGAACTGATCCATAAACGCCTCGCAGATCCTCTTTTCTTGGCTCCACGTAGTTCACGATTATCCCAAATACGACGTCACGTTCCATCGCTTCGTCTTATTGCTCTCACTGCTCCTCTGTCCTCACGAACGATACTCGCACGTGTGATCCATTGTCTATACAGTGGACATCCGTTTTGATCAACAACGGGTTTCGCAAAAAACGAACGAATCCTCGGACGAATTGGGATCGTTTCGATGCAAGAATCGCCCGTAGCTGGACGTTTATGAACTGTATACTCTTGCACAGACACGTGTATACTTGCTAGCCCGCACTCGACGGTGTTTGAGCGCGTACGCCGCGAGAACACGCGCTGCGGGCTGCTTGCCTCCGCTCTGTTTGTACGGTCTCCACTGGCCTGGTTCTTTCTGAGCTCGATGGTCAATTTTGAACGGCTCGAGAGCAAATTACCAGGCCACGATCGAGATTAGTTGTCGTTCCACCTGAGTACATTGAGCACGATCGTGAGTCAAATTCGGTTTGGTAGCGATCGTTTGGCAAATCGTATGGAACGTCATTCGTCTCTGACTAATTATTTTAAGTGTAGGATCGACGACGTTTTGCAGAGGAAATAGATTGCGATGACTGTTTAAAAATATTACGGATGTAAGGTGAGATGGAAAGTGGAGGATCGATTTGTGTATTTCAAAGGTTCGAATTTCGCTTATAAAGAACTGGGTATAAACGAAAATCATAAGCAATCGATAAGTGCATGGAGGCAGTTGTACAAAAACATTCCACGTTTTATTTGTATTATTAGTTAACGCTTGATTAATAATGGAACTTGTTTAATTACTAATCAGAGTTGGTAGCACAGCGATCATTCAATAATCGGATAACTTTCGTACAAAAGTGACGTTTTATTAAGCGACACGGACGGTGGATGTTAATTAATTTACGAGCGAAATTATGATAAATTTCAGACACGAAGGAAAATTATATTCCAATCGTTAAATCCATGAAAACGTGGAAAGTCTATGATCTTCGCGTGAGAACTTCGCTTTGCGCTCGAGCCGACGATATATTTTCTATCCTGAATCCTTTCGAGTTCTTTTTTTCCCCTTATCACGCTGTCGATATTTCCAGCCGTTTCCATCGAGGGAACAATAAAAAGATACTTTGGATTCTGACAAAGCGCACCATTGCCCGTACGATTTTTCACAATTTCGCTCTCTCTGTTAACTCGAAATAGCTGTCGATTGATGGAATTTGCTAATTGAACCGCGTACATCGGTTGTACTCATTATCTGCCTCCTAATGAAGCTGATCGCACCGTCGAAATAATTTCAACGCCATTCGATGACAACGCGAGCGTTAATAACACGTAACGAATATTTTAATCGATCTTAGAGCGCGATTCAAATTCTTCACGCAGAGGTTTGCAAGAATTTTCCAGCAGGTTCGATAAATGTAATATTCGAAATGTTTGCCGCGAGAGCCTGGCGAGGTGTGCTTAATATTGTGCGAAATATTTAGCAAGAATTTTATTCGATCCCAGACGGAATGATACGTAAATATTGGATTAATTCAGGCCGTGGGAAAATTCACGGATCATCCGCGTATATTTGCACGTTGGATATTTCGAAGGTTTAATTGGAAAATCGCGACGAGCCTTGAGAATATATTACACACCGAGCGCGAGCGCGAACGCGCGGGGGTTTAATAAAAATTAGGAAAGCCGTAGTTGCGAAACTGTTCGCCAGCCGCCGTGGCTGGGGCAAAGTTAAACCGTTTCCAGGTAATTACCTGCTCGTTAACATTGCCTCTGGTATATTCTTAATGAACTGTCGAGCAGTCGCGTGGCGTTATTGTAAATTCACTCTCGGAAACGTCGCTGAGAGCTTCGAACCCGTCGCGGCTGAGAATCTTCTTCGTTCTGTTCCTTTCGTTCGATGTGAAATTTCATTTTCGTATGTTGCTGGCGATAAAGATAGGTGAAAATCTTTTGTACTATTGATAACGCGTTAATTGAAAATATTAAAACAATAATCCAATGTGGAACAGAAATTTTCGTTATTAGAGGTCGTGTTCAACAACGCCATGTTTCAACCCCTAACGGAGGGTTCAAGTTATTATAATAATTCCATTCACACTTTTAACTTCTAACAATTGGTTTCAAATTTTACTTTCATCACTTGCGTGACGAATCTCTTCGAGTTCTGCAACCCCCCAGCATCATGTTTCAGCGCCCATGAGTCACCATTAATTACCCCAACATCGCCACATTGTTTCACCGAAACAAACCAGTCTACCACCGCTTTGTAATTTATTCCAGCGTAGTCAAATTCGAATAATCGTTGCTAATTAGTTGCACGAGGGTAGCTGATTCAGCAGCTGCGAGGAGCGTGACGCCGCGTCGACGGTCGCTTCCGTTCGACGCCAGCCAATTTTCTCGTCCCATTCCCGAACCTCCGTCTGGACGGCAGTTTACAGACCTGGAAACTTTCCTAATTCCGGGCGCAGCTTGCCTCTGGCTCGTGCTGCACGGTCTGTTTACAACGAGTCCATGGAGCGCGTCCTCCGCGTCTCCGATCGAAGGCCTCCGCGGCGTCCTACGCGGACGTACGAACGCACCCCGTGTGAAAAGTGTCGCGTGTCGCCTCCACGTATCGATTCTGCGGGGGCACGGCTATTGTCCCACGCGATACCATCGACCAAATCGAATTCTATTCGTGGTCGCGCGATCCGGGAGGCTGGGTAGCTGATAGCGGAGGCGGTCTCGTTTTATACCGCGATACTAACGCGAAATCGGGCTGGCTCTATCGCGACACTACTCCTGGTCCATCTTCCGAACCCAGATTGCGCGACAGCTTATCGATTCTCATTTTTTCGACCCTTTCTTTTTTTGCTTTCGCAGCTGAGATACGTCTGGGCAAGCTTCTCTATTTTATGGACGACTCGTGCACGTGGTATGCAAATTTAATCGTGTATGGATCACGTGTAATCTGTATTCATAGTTTATAGTTTATAGTGTGTAGTAACGCTTCCGTTTGCGGGAAACTGGTGGTCCCGCAATTTATACGGCGCGTGACTTTCCCGTGGCGTTGCCTAGATTTTACGCGTAAACTTCGAACGAACAGGGAAACGGTCGTAAATGAAACTTTCTTCGAGTGAAAAGAGCAAGCGTTGGTCGGACTGGGTCAATCTCGGTAGGTGTTAAAATCTGCCGTCCCGTTTTCGAGACGTTCCTTTACGACTCCTCTAAACCAATAAATATTCCACCGCACTAATTATACATAAACCCGCGTAGCTTTCGACGAGAACAATCGCGCTCTAATTGCATACTTTTGAGACGCAAATTAAAAAAGGGGGAAGGTTCCCGGAAGCTGTAATTAGGATTTACCGCCGCCATTTCTCGGCGATACTAAGGAAACTCGAGAGAAAGCAAGGAAATAAAAGCACGATTACACAGAATCGCGAGCCACCATTGTATACAGCTACAACACCGTGCGTCCTCTATTCAATTTACAATAACAATACTTTAAACGAGATCCATCATCCCCAACCTAATCGCTCGAATCACAATTCTTTAACATTCAAAGAGAAATAAAGTTTCACAATTTTCTTCAGCTACCATACTCTTATCTTCCCACCCTAAATCTCACAAATTCCAGAGCCTCACCAGGAACAAACAATATCCTGAAATTATCCAAATGTAAGAGTAATAAAAAATGCTTAAGCCAGAGAAAGAAAAAATATTTCACGTACTAAAATACCAAGTATGAAGCGTCGGTTGAAAGGTAAACGTTTCGATGGAAAATGGAGCCTCCACTCTGCCACCGTGGCCAGAGGCCATGGAGAACTTTCGGATCACGAGCCTGGCCCTGAAGCTCGACCCGTAACTTTCGGCGGGCGGAAGGGTGCGAACGCGTCGACGGGAATTTGCGATCGACGGGTAGAAGAGATTGGCCAGGTCGGATAGCGGGTCGCACGTGTCGTGGACGTGCCGGCCGTTTATAAATAAAGGCATTTGACTAGATCCGGGGCTGCAAGCCTTAAGACTCACAACGTTTCTATGACGACGGCATGATCTGTTGCTGCGCATGTCGGTTTCGCCCGCGACCAGAGGAGAGACGCGTACCGTTCGGTTACGCCCTTGGAAATTAGCCGAGCAGTTACGTTCCGTAACGTTATTTAGGGGTTGCTGGCAGCCCAGGTCTGTTTTGGACTGGTCAAAGTTGTCTGAAGAGAGTGGTGCGATTTAATGATCGCGTGTTGGGGTAGCTTATATTTATTACGAGAAACGAAGGAAAGAACGGGATTTTTGAAAATATCGAAGAGGTCCTCGAGTGTCACGAGACGTGTGCATACCACCGTGTGTAACGCAATTTGTGAACGGGTCGCAGAAATGCACAGGCACAAAGGGTTACTGTCGTATTGCACATGTTGCGTTGCGCGTTTAAGCGCAACCGCGTCGCACGCCTCGAGACGCTCGCTGCTTCCTCTTTAATTGGTCAACCCCTGTCGGTGATTCGAGGGTGGTTGCCGAGGCGAACGACGAAGCGATAATTAATTAGATCGGTTCTGCATTTACTCGGTTAGTAAGTTGCGAATTGTTCTGTGCAGCTATGAAACCAAACTTCGATAGATCGCTCGATGTAATTAACCCCTTTTTGGCTTTCTTAAATTGGACAAATTTGCTGCTCATGCTGATGCAAAGCTATCTTGTTAATCGGTTAATATTAGTTTTGGTGGGAATTTAGTCGAGTAAAGAGTGGAAGAGCCTTTCAGTTTAATCTGAGGGTTGTAAATGGGGGTGCTTTTATGTGTGCTGAAAATTTTTAGTGACATTATTAATAAATTTACATATATACTTTTTACTTGATAGAATGTTTAGTGTAGTTACGAGAGCAGATATCGTATAGTAATTGCTACATTCGTAATACACATTTCGTTGGGCAGCAAATAAAAGACGAAATATTATATGAAAGTGGGATGCAAGTAGAAATGAACAGCGCGTTATCGGACGTATTTAATAATTGATATGACGCGAACCGTATTTCCTCGTTACTCGACATACTTCCGTCGCTTGAAAAACTGGCTGGACGAAGCTTTACTTAAAGCTTTAACGTGCGTATTTTCAACTAATGAAATCCGTTATCCCTTCTAATAATTTGCGTGGGAACGACACGGAGGACAACACGAAACATCGACTCGTCCCGCAAGTATCGCGAATAATTCACCTGTTACGGTTACACATCCTAGTTTCACAATGTTCGGTGGCCATTTCGAAACATGGTAAAAATGTGGGGATTCGTTCATCAGTTCCCGTCATTCATTTCGACGAGGTTATCCGTTGCACCTTACGGACACGAGTGGCGACGACGGTGACATGTCCGCAGGATTTTTTTCGAGCCGCGACAACCAGTCGGGTGAAATATGATCACGAGGGAAACGGCGCGAACAGTTTCGCCCCGGAAACGTAACGCCACGCCAGGAATTAAGGGGCGGAGGGTGTCGAATTTGGTGATTTAGCGAGCCAGAATTTACGCTCACCGTTTGATTTCGAAGCCAGTAGAGAAACAGAACGTGATCGCTGTACTAAACTGTTCGAACTCTCTTCTCCTCTCTGCCAAAAGTAACGAAAAACTGCGACTCGTAACGTTGGATTATAAAAAATACTTAAACTACCGGTATTGTTCCCGCGAACCGAGCGTTGAACGAATCCAGCATTCGCAATACGTTACTTCCCGAACGAATCACGTAAAAAGGGGTTGCGAATAGGGTTGCATTTTTTAATACCACGGCGCGCTTTGTCGCTTTAAACACAAAAGAGCCGCGCGGACGTAGCCGAAAAATCGAGATTTACGACCTGTCGGGCGCGTGCATCGCATATTTTGGAAATCGATTTCCTGTAACAATAGCGGCGGAGGCCACAAAGAAAAAAATAATTCGGTTCCCGGCGCGGTGGGAAAATACAACCGGGTTAGAATAATATTTCATCGCGGACACGCTTCGCCGCCGTTTTATCAAAATTTCCCCATAATCTCGCTACTGTTTGATGTCTCGCAATAATAACGATCGTTATTATCTGAAACGCGATACTGTTCCACGAATTTTTTTCGCCCCATCGGTTTTATTAACTCTCCGCGACGATATAACCAAGCGGAAATTCGAGGAAGTGCTCTTCGTAGAGAAGCCTCCTCCTCTCCTTCCTCCGGAAAATGTTCGGGAATGAATGCAGACGGTAACGAGCCGCGTGGTGCACTCGATAGAGATGTAAGTGACGCCGGGTGCATCTGAGCTGTTCGCGAAATTAATTATCAGAAACGCGGGGAAGATGGATGAAACGGCTCGCGAGCTGTTTATTATATAAGGAGCCACCTTTGTCGACGATATCGCCGCGCGATTGATCGTGGAAGGGCTCCGTCGTGAGGCCTCGTTACGTCTAAATAATTTCCCGCGGGGCTTCAATTCGAATCAAAGGATCGTGTTTCGTCTTCTCGTGTCGAGGTACGTGTCTCTCGAACGTATTAACGTTGTTCCAGTCGAACTGCGAGAGACTCGAAGAAACTATCCTGATTCTGTGGGGAAAAAATAGATCAGATATATCGTAACGTTCAGAAATCTTCTATCACGAACGACTGGTACACTTTTTATATTTAATCCAAGATATCTTTTTCTAAATTAAAATTCCACTGATGTATGTTATAATATGCGACGTTATTTATTTAGGTTAATGTAGTTTTCTACAATACTACTTGTTTCGAGCGTATCGTATAACCAGTTCGTTTGATAACCAATTGATGAAGAGAGGGATCCGTTGCACCGATGCGGAGAACAATTTTCCGGAAGCGCCAAAGGGCGAGGAAGGAAAAGGGGCTGCGTCAAAGTAGATACATGCAAATAAAAACGCGCGCGGCTCCTCGAAGGCATTCTGCGTGGAAAAAAGCCAGATATTTTGCTTGCGTTCTTTGATCGCCTCGCGAGCAGAGTAAACGCCTACTGGAAGGCTCCTTCGGCGAGGAATTTTCCGGTAGAAACTTCGTTACACGGAGACAATGAAAGTGGATGCGAACGAAGCGAAGACACGGAAGAAACTGCACGCTACCGCGTTCATTCTATGAATTTTCATTAATGAACTTCTTCAAACATCAAACAGGAGCTTTTGATCAACCCTTTATTAACTTTTCGTGCGGAGTAAACACGTTGTTCGTTCACCGCGGAATTTTGCTGCGGCAGATTTTTTCCGCGATACCACCGACTGCGAAATTACCACGAACTTTATTATAATACATTAACGGTTGTACAAACAGTCAATTTTAATATAAAAAATATAATCCGCTAAGAAATTTCACTAAATTCAGAGTAGAGGACTGGACGAGTAAACAGGAAAAATTCAGCGACCAAAAATCGTGAGACACGAGGAGACGGTCCTCCACTCGTCCCAAAAAAACCAGACACCATTTCTACGCGAATGGATCGCCCTGCACAGTCGAATGGGCTCGCGTTTCCGGCAGAGGTTGACGACGCAGCAGCTGTCCAAGATCAGCCGGCGAAATTTACGGCTGCAAGAAGCTTTATCGGCCGACGGGACTAAATCTTGTCCGATGAGTGCGGCGGTTCGAGGACACGAACTTGGACGCGATAAGAAAGCGTTTCCTGGCTGATTCCCTCGTGGATCGTTTCACCGTTTCTTCGGGACGCAACTACGGACGCGACTTCGTGTCGATTCACTGGAACTTATTCCATTCGAGAAGGAGGATGGAATACTTTCGCGAGGACGCACGGAAGTAACGAATGACTGGCTAGGGTCTCGATGGATGGAGGTCGGTTCGAGGAACTCGACGAAGAAGCTCGCGAGGGGTAACTTTGAAGATCCTGAGACGCGGCATTGTTCTTTAATAAATTGACGAATGTAACATGGCTAGACGGGGCGGGGCTATTAGCGTGCAATGCGGAGGAACAATTCCGAGGAGGCCAGACCGGTATTAAGTTTACAGTAGTTTGAGGTTAAAGGAGGTTTGAGGGCTTTGGCAAGTCCTGGTTCCGTATTGTGCGCAACGGTACCGTCTGCCTTGTTCTGGGAGCACCGGCTGTTCGAGTTAGCAAGTTATTTTAATTGTAGATGCGAGCGTAGCCGGTAAATTAATTGATGCTCGAATGCAAGGATCAGTTGTTAAACAGATCGCTCGGGAGGGTGGAATATAATGGTGCAGCGGAAGGGTGAACGGTGGCAGAGTCTTAGAAATGCAAAGAGGATTTGAAAATTATAAATGATTGGAATCTTACCTTCGTGTAAAAATCTTAATACGGATTTCAAAAAAAAATTGCGAACGATAAAATCGAAAGAAAAGCCTGCCAGAAATGGTTCGCGCGAGCCACTCCTATTGGCAGAGCGCGGTCTGCGGAACAGCTGATGGAAATCGGGCTTTAAATTGCAAGCGGTCCGCCCCGAAATTGCATCGGAATCGAAACGGACCCCGGTGCTTTCTGAATTCTTCGATCCTCCGCCAAGGGAGGCGGCCGCCCCGGCGTTTCATCCCTCCGCCTCTTTCTCTGCTGACCGTGCAACGCGCGACGAAACGAAATCGTAAATTGCCGATAGCCTAGCGGAGCTTTCGCGGCAGTGCGGCCCGTTTTGAATTACAAAACAGAACGCGAAGTAATCGGGGTGGCGATCGCTCGTTCGAGCCGTTCGAGATCTGCGTTCCGAGGCTGGGCACCCACGAGTCGGTGCTGGACACCCACGTGTAACGCGTCGATGCATCGCGGCTGAATGGAAGGGTCTGATTCCACTGATCGAACTGCATCTCTCTCCCTTTCTCCCTCTCTCTCTCTATCTCTCTCTCCCTCCCTCACCCTTGTTAATTCAGTTTAACGGCATTCTCTCGTTATCGTTTGGAATCATTTTTATTTTGATTCTTCAAGTTTCTTTCTATGGCTCGAAACGAATCGAGAGGGTGGTTCCGTAGAATTCTCTAACGCCATTGCGGTACCGCGCTATCGTTTTCATATCGCGCTTTGGAAATACCATTGTCTACTCTGTTTATTCATTACGACCATTAAGAAATATTAACGACCCACTGACGCACCGAATTGCAGTCGTTTCTCTCGCAAGAACGCCAACTACAACTTTGCTACTCTGTTTTATCTCCACCCCTATTTTTTTTTAGCTGGGACAACGATTACGCCGATAAAAAGGTTTCAAATAATGGTCCAATGGTCGATGCAGATTTCTAGTCACCGCGTTGGATTCTCGAGCGGTATTAGGGGCTTCAAATTTATATGAAATTAAATCAAATCATTAGCAATTTAGATTCTCCGACCTCAACGGGTTATCTGTTTTCATTCGAATGGTGTTCTAGCTTATTTCAGATTAAACTCAGAGCTTGTTTTCAATCGTAGAATTGCTTTGATGGCGAATTTAAAAATTTCAGATGAAATTTTCAAAATATATTATCTCCTTAAGGCATTTGCCAGCATATCCCAGAAAACGTTCGAAGAAATGAAGAAATTATTTAGAGAAGCTTAGAGAAGATAAGACGGGTTATAGATAAAACATGTTCAAAAGTAGAACAGCGGATAGGAGAGAAAAAGAGCAAACTTCTCGAGACAAATATTGATCTCCACGTCGCGTGATCGAGAGGAGCCCTTCTTCTATTTGCTTCTCACTCGTTGCTTTTCTTATTAACGCGAATCGCGTCCCGCTACCGAGTCTCCACGCGAACCCTTTTTTCCCCCGCGCGTTCGCGAACTTAGCCTCCTCTAATTAAATTTCCATACCCGACTTAAGGTTAATAGTGATTAGGTTCACAAACTTTTTGACACCTCCAATTTCGATGGTAAACATTTGCGAAGCCAAGCCTTCCATCATCGTTGACACAAGAATCTCTTCTCATGAATAGAAAACATTTCCGTGGCGAGCGTGCGACGCTCTCCGTTCTCTCGTCCCGTTTTTAAATTTTTACGTTCTTTTTGGCACAAAAAGTACATTTCCTTGGGAAATATTTGCAACTCTCCATCCCCTGCACGCAAACAATTCTTCCTGTTGAATACTCTGAATATTCACCGTGCCGTTTGTTCAAAAAACAATTCTTCTCGATGGAACAATCGAAAATTTTTATTTCCTCCACCTTCCGTTCAAAAGTTAACGAGTCTACGCGAATCTCCACGTTATAATTAATTCTGAAAATTCTGCGCGCGTCAGTCGACCATCGTCGTCCTTAAATCTTTCTCGGGAGCATACTTCGTCGAAGAATATTCGCAACTTTTTTCTATTCCCCTTTCTTCGGGAAGTTCGCGACCCACCTCCTCTTCGGATATCACCGCGCCTGAATTTTCTTTTATTCGCGTCACGGTTCGCGGGAGAAAGGCAAGAAAAAGCCTGGAGCCTTCTTATCCCGCGTACGCTTTGGATACTTTGGGCTCCCGCGACCGACGCTGAGGCACTTCGGGCGTCGCGCGGCCTTCCTCCAGCCACACAGACGACGACCGTGTCGTTGTATAGGCTTTCCGCGTTATGCAAGGATTAGGATCGTCGGATTCCCTTGTAACGGCGCGATAAAAATGGGTCAGAACGCTTTTACGCTGGCTTCTGATACGGATTAAAGAGCAGACGCGCGATGCAGCCATCGTCTTGGTCTCGCATTTTTGCGGCTATCTCGGTAGAACCGTCGTGTTCGGCAGTCGAGTCTTCGATCGTTAACCGAAAATATAAACGAGGGTCGCAGAAACTCTTTCGTCGAATTAAATTAGAAGAAAGAGATTAGAGAAACAGCGGCCATCGCCTAATTACTTCGAGGCGAGGGTTTACGATCGAGCGCCAGGGGATGATGAAAGAGGGGAAGATCGCCGCGAAGAATACCCGGAATCTAATGGCGAGCGTCAGCCATAAAAACGGCTGACCTGAAAACGACGTCGGTTTGATGGATTCTTGTGTCCTCTTAGCCGAGTTCACGCTCGGTCCAGCCTTTAGCAGCTCATTTAACGGTCGAAGGGTTGGGACGCGTCGATTTTTACGAGGCCTCGCTGTACTCGTACCATTGGATAAAAACGTTATAGGTGAGATCACTTAATTCTCCTCTGCTGTTCGACAAAAAGATCGCATACTCGAAGATTTGTGAGTCGAAAAATCTTTTCTATTCAATTTCAATTCTATTCGTCGCGTGCCAAGAGGAATCACTTCGCGAAGGGTCGAAGCCAGCGTTACAGTTCCCGTCGTGATCCCTTTCGCAAACTATGCACGTACGCATACATGTTCGAACAATACAACGTTACATCTCCGTGCTAGCATCTCCGCATAGTGACCCGTTCGTTACGGCTTGTGTACCCAGATCACGACCGATATATTCATACGAACGTATCCATAGACGACGCGTGGACCCAATTCCTCGAGTCCGCCGTCAGAAACGCCAAGATCGATCCCGTAAATTACGTCGAGCCGCGTCTTACGAGTCGCCTCGAAATTAACAGCCATAATCACCCTAATTGACGGTGTCCTGCCCAGAAGACTGTTAACAATGCCCGGTATGAATAGCCCCACCTGGCCAGGCGTCAGCATTATCGTCCTATGGTTGTTTGCACGGCGCTCTAACGTCGTGGGGGATTTCGTCCAGGATGCGTCCTGAATTCAGGATCAAAGCTAATGGATTCCGGTTACTTCGCGGGCTACGCTTTGCGGTCTTGATTGGATTTTACGGAGACACGCCGCGGAGAAGGCCGAAACGGCCGTCTTTGAAACGGTCCCCATCGACGGGGTTGCTTGGGTTAACCCCTTTTTAAACGATGGACAGCGGTTCTCGTGTCGAAGTTCAAAATTTCCATAAATATTGTTATTTTAGCGCGAGCTATTGTTACGTACGTTGATTCTTGTTTCAATTACTGTTTTTTAAACATCCATGTAATAAACATATCCGGTACAGTGGAATATATAACTGAACAGGAACATGCTAATGGTCTTATTATATTCGAGATTAATGGAATATCGCAGCAGTCGGAACGAATAGTTTCGTTATGCATACTCGTAGAACGCCACGGAAGAGATAATGAGCCGAGCCGCAAGCGAACTCGATTTAAATTAAAATTAACGAGGCAAAAAATCATCCGATTTTTAAATCCCTCGTTCGTTACACGGGCCATGATTACACAATCCTTGAGACCACTTTTTATCCGCATTTACTTTCCATAAAGTTCCCTATATTAAATTATCCTCGACTCTGCGATCTTGATCCATCGATCATCCATCTCCACGATACACCCAGTCGTTACATCAAGATAGACGCGCGAATTAAAAATAAAAGTAAAAAATCTCCTACGTCAGACGATTAATTTCAACCGATTCCCAAAAGGCGATACCAGGAATCACAGCAATCTCTACCAATACTGTTACATCGCTTCCAAGAAAAAGAAGAAATGTGTAACGCGAAGGCTGCCAAATGTTAAATCACACGAGGGACCGAAAGTTACGACGACGCGGGACAAACAAGCGACGGAGCGCGTTTCGTCGCAAGAATAAAGGGTGCGTGGAAATCGTGGTCGTTGTAAAGGGCTGCGACGGCTCCTGCCGCTGAAAAATCGCCGGTGACCAGTGGAAACGAAGAGAAAATCGTCTAGCGAGAGCCGGTGGGCGCGATCCTGGCGCCAGAGGGTGGCTTCCAGGGGGTGTCGCACACGCCAGCGAGCATGAACTAGATACTTAAAACCAGCTACGCCCCGTTCGTCATTGGCAGACGGCCAATGATACGTGCCGCATGTGACCGCCACCAATCTACCGTGGTTATCGCGTGGAATCTCGCGTAATAATATGCGCCGCGGTTACTTTCGGCCTTCGAGCCGAATTTACCAGCAATCGCGCGGTTGCAAGGCGGAAGAATTTGTCGCTAATCAATCTTGTGGCGAGAGTCGAGGAGTAGACGAGTTTTTGCTGAATTTGAGGATCACTGGATGAACAGTATTCGTACCTTTTTCGAGTTTCTCTAAGGATTATTCATTTCACCAGTGCCAATAATTTTTGGGGGTTGAAAGTTCCTGATATTTTTTTCTTTTTTTTGGTATTGCGAAGTTCTGTTTGAGGTAAAAATTGTTTCGAACAGCGTGATATTTTACTGGAATTTTAAATAACATTTTGATTTACTCTAAGAGGGTGTCTGCATAGAATTTTAATACACACGTGCCAACCCCGCGGAGTTAGTCCGACTATTTTTGCTTCGCGAAGCTTATCGAGCTCGACAAGCTCCGCGGAGCTTGAAATCGATTTGCATTTCAGCTGCGCCGCAAAAAGGTGATCTTATTTTCACCGGCGATGTTAAAATGGCGGGCGACAACAAAACAGACTGTATTTTTACACGCGCCAGCCCGTCCGTCGATAAATGTCACGCGGGTCCCCCGCCGCGAAAATAAAGGGGGTTGGAAAAGTTGTCTGAAATTTTCAAGCTCGATCAACTCGAAATCATCTCGCGTCCCTCTCTCTTCGTTTCATCTCCCATATGCATAAACCGTTCGAACTCGCGTCTGATATCGGCGTAACTCGCTCGAAGTCGAATTCATAACGCGGCGCAAACAGCCGACCGAGAGATTTATCGCTGGCGAATATTGACTTCGCTTCGTTTTGTCGTTACCGGTCGCCAAGAAACGGGACGCTCGTCTAAGCAATTCTAAAGAGAACAAATAAGTCGACCGATCGACCGATGTGTCGCGAGCGTTCGCACAACCGTGCTTATTATTCCATACGAGAAGTTCTTCTGGTCGTTCGACTCGTTTGAAGTTCTTTAGGGAACAGGCGAAGAAGAGTAAATCGACTAATTCGATTTTTCGCCAGTGTTCTTCTCTATTTTCGAGGTTTTCAGCTGGCATCCAACTCTACTTAGTGGTCTAAGGCGATTATGACTAAGCGGATACTGATGCAACTAAGAACGCTGGGACATCTGAAAATGCTCGGATAATTGAAAGTAGGTAATCGAATGAACTGTGATTAAGTTGAGTATTCTTAAGCTATCGAGACGTTGTAGGAAGAATTTTTAATCGAAGGTTCCTAGAGGAGAGTCTGATTTATGACACTCTTCAGCCACCCATCGTTCTCCATTTATAGGCGTATTAACTTTGGTGTCTTCTTTCTTAAGACAAGACGCAAACAAATTCGCGATAAGTGTCGAAAAATGTCAATGGACAGTCGAACTGCGACTTGGACAACTTCGAACATCGTGTAGATTCGAATCTCCCAGAGCAACACTCTTCCTAAGCGACAGTAGTTACCTGTGGTGCAATTAACGAGCAAACGGCTCGTCTCAGCGGCGGTTTAAACAGCGTGAAACATTAATCTTCGTACCGCGGGACGTTTAAGCTGCTCGACTTTTGTTAATTGCCGAGCACGTCGCGTTTGTTCCGCGACGTGCACGCGTAACGCGTCGCACGCGTCCCGTTCGCGAAAAACGCGCTAGCGGGACAACCACTTCCATTGAATTACTTCGCAGCAATTAGCTCGATCCGGATGTTTCCTGCCACCGCGTTCTTCCAGTTCGCTTGCGCGATTTTTCTTCACCCTGTCGCCCCTACTGTTTCGTCCCGTGTCAACGTCAGTTTTCGACTGCGACGTTAAAGGTGTTAAGGGTGCAGCGAGTCGAGGGGGTTGGTTCTCTCGTTCCGCCTTTAATTGAGCCATTTTCGCGAGGGCCACTCAAATGTCACGCGACAATTCTTTTCTGATATTTCAGAAAAGCATCGAATAATTTCTGAACACTGTTGTACGAATCTTTGTCTATAGATTTGTGCGATTTTCGAGAAAAAGCAATTTACAACTCCCGTTTACCAACCTCATAGAAGCTCGCAAGTAGTTTCTCGAGTTGGACAGAGCGAGGTTTTATAACATACTAATCTATTCGATCTCGTGAGGCTTCCTCTGAGACGACCCAACGACTGACAAGTTCCACTTCGTAATAACATTAGCCAGCTGTCATAATTATGGCAGTGTTAAACGAATTAGGGAGGTGAAACAGTCCTCGAGTTTGAAGAACGTCGACGGAATTAGGCGAAGAGGCTTCTAAGCAGGGACGAGGTGCTTTGCGCGAGAAATTATAGCGAATATACATTTAGACATTCCTAGCGACGAAGAGAGCCAACGTTAAAGCCGCATTTGAATATCGACATCCACGGCTCTGTTGTTCTAAGTATCGGCTTATCGGACACGTTGTATCGTTCGGAACAATTGCAGTTATCCAATTGCCGTGTTCAACTACAACGTTCCACGGAACGCAAACCACCGCGGACAAAGATAGTTCACGTGACACCGATCCCTGCTGGATACAAACAATTAATGAGTCCGTTTGTGTGCAAACGGAAATGCTTCGAGTGCCAGCAACGAAAAGAGAACGCGAATTGTTTAACCGCGAAGAGGACAAGGAGGAGCGCGAGTTATAACGAAACGAGAGTTCGGATCCAAACGTTTTGACGAGGACGAAATTTGCACGGAAACTCCGTCGATCAACGAACCGAATGGAAGAGGAGAAGCTGGCAGCAATTTTTCAAAGCCGCACCACATTCATTTCCGGATCGTCCGCTCGCTCGCGAATCATCCCCCGCCGCGCAGACACGTCGAGTCCGCGCAGGGGATGCTCAGCTGGTCACGATTTCAATTCTCGACGAAGGAAGGAATCCTGAGGCCCTCCCCTCCGTGGCATCGACGAACAACAACGCTTGGTCCAACTTCCGGGACGCAGCAGCGACGCCCGTGCAATCTTCACGGGCAAAGAACGATGATGCATCGCCTGTTTCTTTGTCGCCTGGCAGATTCGTTCCAACGTTCCTCGGATGCATTTAGGACGCCACCGCGGCGGGTGACAATTGCTTCGAACGCATCGCGCGAAACGGTCCGCGGAATTGTTAAATAGAGATTGATTACCAACAGTTGGAGGACAAATTGGGGCGGAAGAAATTAATGGTCGCGGTTTTTATTTGTTAGGGAAGTTCCTCCAAAGTGTTTCGGGTTTTGCAGCCTCGTAGCCATAAGTTGAAAACGAATAGTCCTGTTCAGAAGGTGAAACGGTGGTTTGCATAAATCTTACTGTAAAAGTCGCGGTGCCTCGTAGATTCCTGTTCGTGGTGGAGATTTATGGGTTTCGGTTTTAGAAGTTTGGGTTAATAATTCTTTTTGGTTAGAAGTTTTTACGTCTTCATAACGTATGCATAGATTGACAGTCGTATAATACTTTCTTCGTACGCGTGGAATATATGAAATACGCATGTACGATTGATGGAAAAGTATCCACCCAAATTTGTACGATCTCCGTTTCCATTTTCTACGAACATGGTACGTGCGAATGAAACTGTGCGTGCGCATGCATACGCGTAAGAACAGTGTCACCGTGGGGAGAGCAATGCATAAGAAACGAGATACCCGGTGCTCGCCTTGACTGTTCCATTTTCGAAATTTCCTCTCGGACGGGTTCCTGATGGGTCGCGTCCCGGCATTTTCAAGTCGACGGGCGCGCACGGTGTAAATTTTTGAATTCTTCCACGAGCTTTGCTTGTTGCCAGACGAATCTGATAACCGGGTGCGAACAAGCGTAAATATCTCTGCAGCTCCCCTTGGAAACCGGGCCGTTCAGCGTCTACGGGGTGAGATTTTATTTACGAGGGTGCACGCTATTGGCGTAACAACGTGGAAAAATTCTTAGCCAAACGTGCGTTCGTCTTCCACTGTTGTACACTCTCGACAAAGTTGTTTAAAAAAATCATCGATCATTTATCAGCGCCTGTATCACTGAGATTCGAGGAGTTTTCTTTAAAGAATACGTAACACGTTTCTTTTTTATGAAACTTTCGTGATATTTCTCAATTTACGAACGATCGAGAATGATTTCGATAAGCAAGGACTGACACAGATCCTGTAATGACTTCGAAAACACCCGGTAGAAGGGATAGCCGTGTCGATCAGGCTTTCCTTGAAATGCACGATTTGGCCCAGAATCCCGGCTGAGAGAAAGGGAGCAATCGAATGCATCCAATGGCCTTCTTTCCCAAGCTAGCGGCCGCGCACCAGGGTATTTCGCTCCCTCCCGATACACCAATATTGTTAATCTATTCGTTGCTTCTTGGCACCGGATCAGACGAGAGACTGCCACGGTCAACAGCGTAATTCACTCGTCAACTGTGTCGCGCTACGCTCACGCTACATTTAATCCGACGACGTCGACGACGTTCTCAGGGATGATTAGAAGAAGAACAGGAATGTTGTTTACGGCTGTTTCGACGAGGGAGGAGGATTCGAGCGTTTGAAAAAAATTCGTCGAACGAACGGAACGATAATTCATGCCGAACGCGGACCCGCAGGATCCTCGAGCGTGCACTTCCTGTCGTTGTCGTGTGCACTCGGTTCGATACCAACGCATGGATGATTTATTGTATTACGCAGCAACGTGATTCGCGAATCAAGAGAGTTTTTTTCTAAGCACTCTCTTACGTTACAGGATGTAATTTTATGATCGTAAAGATTCCTCTATCGTTTCCTGATTCCACGAAAACATATTTTCCATAATGGACATTTATCAATTCTTTACATGGTTTGCAAAGTGCATATCTTCACAAAATTGGTAATATTCGTTCGCATGACGTCGGGGCCCGTAAATATCGTAGCGGAAATTTATTATTCAACGCTATGAAAATGAACCGTGGACCGCGATCAATGGGCGCCCCGTTAGAAATTGTGATCGCGAACGATTTGATATTCAAGTGACCAAGGCAACCGATTCGTTTCCAGTGCGATAAATTTCCGGAACGCAACCGCAACTCGGAAGCAACTGCACGCGTACAGAAAGTCGAAATTACAAATCGAATGGGGAAGGTTTCCGAGCGATTCGTCGATTTCGCGTCGGTTAAAAAACAAAGTCCTGGCGAGTAACAGGAATCGCGGCCCGGAAGCGCCGTGCGGTTCCATCGCGTTTCTGTCCATCAATTTCGCATTGTTTCCGGAGGAGAAGAGGCGCACGTGTTCCACGGTTCAAGAACCGCGGCAACTTTCTGAACGATCCGATATTATTCCCAACGTATACTCTAAATGGAGCGACTCGAGGCGACCGTGTACCTAATATTCCACTCCTTCCCGCGTCTTACTGTTCCGTGTTACTCCGAAATTATCATAGAAAGTACATCGCCCCAGCCCATTACCATGCGAATCGCGCCACCACCAGTCACCCATATTTCTTTCCGTTTTAAAATGCCTCGTCGTTTGTGTACCCGAGAACGAACCAAATTTACGTCAGCATCATCCCCCGTTAACCCTTTGGACGATTATTTGTATAATTCCAAGATAAAAGGAAAGAAATTCTGTTAGACGTAAAGGATGGGTGTTTGGGTGTAATTGGCAAGGTGTAATGGACGTTGATCACGGTTTTACTTTGTTTCGAGAACTGAAAGCGATGTCGTTGCGAGTCCAAGCAAAACTTGCTGGATTGGGTGTATAAAGTTTGCCAGTAGAAGTATTAATATATTACCTAGACGAAGTTTCTCTTACTTTGTTTTAGTTTACAGAGTTGTTCAATGAACACAAGCGTCTCCCTTCTACTTGTATAAAGATCATTGAATCAATTTTGGAAATTTCTTTGATCCATGTATGGCAAGATTATACGTAAAAGTCAGTATCTTGATAGTTTAGTAAATTCAAGATGGACCAAAACACAGCCAAACACCAAAGGAAATGACACGAGGCCGCGAAGCAGGCTTTCGTTAACATCGCGATAAATGCAGCGCATTAGCGGAACAAAGTGACATATTAAAAAATAATTGGTAATCGAGGAGCGCAGATAAGAGCCGCGTCAAAGCAAGCACCTGCTCGAGAACGCGCGTTGCATCCACGATGGATCCTCACCGGTCGCGCTCGTTAATCCCGTCGAGGGGAGGGGCTTGACTTTGAAAAGTTTCGCTCGAATTTGCATAAAAAACGCGTCAGCTCTCGGCGCCCGACTAACGACACAAATTGATCGCGGACTCGGCCTGCTGGATCAATTAAAAAGTTGCCAAGGAAGCTGGGGGTAACCGAGCTGGTTGCGTTCGCGAAATTTCACGCCACAGGGGGATGAAAACCGTCCTCCATGTTGGTATTAATCCCCAATACCCCACAAAAATTGCACGCGTCTAAACTTTCACGATTTTTCTATAATTTCCTACGATCTATTTTACTACCAATTTGCGGGAAATTAATTCGAATCTATACATGGTACACGACGAGGCAACCTATTTGAAGTCAAACACCCCACGTTACATTCGACGTGTAATCAAGAATCATCAACAGATCCCTTTAAAAACTCATTATACAACTGAAGAAATAATAAAATCTCAGTACAAATCTATCAATCTCTCGCAGTTATCTTTAATTAACAAATATCCCACACGACATCCACATCGCGTCTCATTAATTCGAATCTATACGTGATACACGAAAATTACACCCGACAACAAGATGCAACCTACTTAAAGTCGAACATCCCACGTGTAATCAAGAATCATTAACACATCCCCCTAAAAAACCATTATACAACTGAAGAAATAATAAAATCTCAGTTACAAGAAGCTATCTACCAATTTATCAATCTCTCCTAGTTATCTTTAATTAACAAATATCCCGTATCACGCCTCGAACCCATCAACTTGTACCTGACCTACCAGACGAAAAAACGATCGACACTCACCTTGGTGTAGACACCGGCGCTGGACAGTTCGTTCTCGATGACCATCACGATGATGCCGAACATGCCCATGACCAGCGCGTAATCGCTGATCCGTTTCCGCTTCTCGAAGAGGGCCTTCCGTCTGCCCAGCCGGTAGCCGACGTTCGGTTTGTGCTTCGAGCCAGGCCCGATGCTACCGGACGGGCCCTTCACCTGCCCGCCAGCGGCCAGCACGCGGTCGTCCACGTACCGTGGATACTCCGTGTGGACGCCGACCAGGGCGATACCGGCGTCCTCGCCGGTACCGGTAGCACCGCCGCTACCGCACCCGGCACTACCGCCGCCGCCGCCCACGCCGCCCCCACCGGCCACGCCGCCGCTGTTCTTCATCGCCCCCGGGATCGAGAGTGTCGACACTGGCTTCCGTAGCTGGAACAACGAAGATCGAGCGTCGGTTAAACGCCGGTTGCTACCACTTCGAGGCCTTGAACGACGATGATCTCGCGCGGTGGATAGGAGCAGGATACTGGGGGACGATTCTATATCAGGAGGGGTTTTATCAGGTGCTTGCGGTAAGTAGAGCCGTTCGGTTCGACTGTTTGGGGATGATGAGAATTGGTTTCAGGGTGCTTTACGCGGCTGTAGGGTGGGCTTGATTGCCCACGTCGGGAGAGTTAAGTGATCGTGAAACGGAGGAATAGAGGGTCCGTGATTTATTTCTGCGTGGGTTCTGATTATTAATATAATGCGAATCGTAAAGAGTAATGTGGTTTTTGATTGGTTTGATTGTTTTTTTAAGTGTTTTTGTGCTTCTGAAGGTATTGTGGAGAGACAATTTGGTAGGATGTTTTGAGTATTTTGCGGGAAGGAGGAGTTTGTGTTAGATTGCGGGGGTGGCTAACAAATGGAGGAAAATCGTCGTCAGATGGGGATTCGACACGTCGATTCCATGTCGGAGATAATGTTCCGCGAAAATGGGGATCGTGGTGAAAGGGGCGCGCTGTTTCGATGCCGTCAAACCGAACGGAGCCTTTCTAGGTTAATGCCACGAGGGCTCGTCCGAGTGGAGGAGTAAAGTAGCGATGGCTCGGAAGAAACGTGTATGCCGGCGAAGTGTTCGTCGCAGGAAGCGTTTAAAAAGCGCGAGCTGAGACTCTGAGTTTAACGAAGGTATAAAACACTTGAGAGAAGTGGGTGGCCTCTGCGAAATCGTTTGAAATGTGAAATCGAGCTTCGCCTCCATTATTCCACCTAATTAACCGCGTCTTGTATAATATCGAAGCCAGCCTTTCCTGTCTGCAATTTTAAGCTATGTCGTTGTATTCTATCCCCAATTAATTACAATTATTATGAAAATGATTAGCACAGAGTTACAATTTTCCGTCTTACCTATCTTCTAAACTACTAAAATTTTATATTTCTACCTCGCGAGTAAGAAACAGCCATAAATTCTGCTCACGTAGCTCGCGAATGCCTGCTAAAACCGGATATAGCAATTTCTTTAACAGCGTCCCAGCGAAAAGATACGCAGAGCAATGAATCGAAGAACCGTGGGCGACCTTCGCGCGGATCGCAGCTACCCGGTGTTATTACCTAATAAAACGTTTAGTTATTCGGCGCTTTCATCGAGCCATCGAAAATTTGCACGGTCAGGTGCCAGTAAAACGCCAAGTGGCCATAAACAGGCGTCCCCGTTATCGCGTTATTTTATTCGCGAACCAAACGGGACGGTCTCTGGCGTTTTCGATTCTCACCCCTTAACAACCCTCGGGGCAGGCGAGAAACGCCAGAACGGAACAGAACGGGCCATTTCACGCGCAAATTCGGCACGCGAGGAACCGTTCGCCTGCGCTTGAGAAACGCAAGCGGGACCACGGAAGCGGAGTTCACGGAGGGTGGAATTTTCGCAGTCGTCGAAATAAAGAAACAGAAACGTTTGGGAACGACGCGCGCGAGCGTTCCTCGATCCGAATCGAGCGGAAATCCGGTCAAGGAGACGCCAGCGACGATCGGCGTTGGTACGCGTGTCCCGTGGAATCTCGATTGGTGACGATCGATCCCCTGTTTACCGCGCTCCGTTGAGTTCAGCAGTGAACGGAATTTGGAGCGAAAGCCAACGATTCGAATGAACAATGGCTTCGTTTCGAGAATATATACCGTGTAGCTACGGAAAATATTGTTGAATCGTATATATTAATATTATTAATGTGAAAATGTAATTTGAACAATTTTTTAGGGAAGCGTTAATAAAGGGTGGGTGATGGAAGCTTCAGTTGATGCTTCGAAAAGCATTATTTTTTAATATATCGAAGCATTTTGTGTTTGTTTCATTAAAACATAATAGTTGCTCCATTCTGACTATTCGATCGTTACGTCTACAATATGTGGATATAAAAGTGACAGAAATAGGGGTAGATTTGCGAACGTAGCATTAAATTTTCTGCAGTCAAACACTCCACCCCAATTAATATAATAAATAGAGAACACCGTCGCGCGACTTTACCAAAATACGTAACGCAGTAAATTAACGGTTGACTTTAATTGAACCAATTGCTCTCGCAACGGCGAACTGCGGACGAAATCACTGGCCGCGTCGTACGCGGGGCGCTCAGCGCTTCCGTTCTCCACGTTTCGTCCGCGCGAATTAATCTCGTCGCCCGTTTGTTCCAGCGAGGTTTGCGCGTTTTTCTCCGCCCCGCTTCGAAAACCGTCTCCTGCCAGCCCCTGTCGCCTTTTGTGCTTATTGTGCGAACGGCGCGAGCGACGAAAGGCAACGGCACGCGTGCCGCCGTTTAGCTGCTGCCTTTTATCGACGCGAGCAGACAACGGGGCCGACGAAAATACCGTGGCGCGAGCTATCGTTGCGCTTTTGATAGCGCGTGACACCGCGCGCGCACAAAGGAGCCCCTCGTGATAACGAACGCTGAAACACGAGTTCCCATTCGAGGGACTCGAGCGACAAAGACCCGTGTGCAGAGGAGTAAATTACGCAACTGGGTGGAGGAGCACGTGCGCGAGCGCGAAATAATCGCGGTGAACGTTATTTAACAGATGATGGATGACGGGTACCATTGGTGTGTCATCGAGTGACGCTTATATTTGTCGATACGACACGAGGCAAGGATGGTTCTGACGATGAGATGTGACTCACTGACGGACCATCCTAGTCGTACTGTTCGACACGTTGAACACTGTCGTGTGTTGGACTTCGAGGATCTGAGGACCAACGGAATCACAGACAGATCGACTCGTGACGCCAATAGAGAAGAACCGTGGTTAAAGTAGTGAAAATCTAGAACGTTGCCTAACTACCCTTAATACGAGCCAAAAGGAAGGGACAGAAGTTGAAAATTACACATCGATGGATAGTACGTACGATTTAAAATAGAAACGGAGAACTCTGGATGCGTTTGTCTCTGTCGACTGTTTAACGTAGACGATAGAGACGAAGAACGACGAAAGAGATACCATAATGGCGTCATCGATCCATCGATGGACGCACGAGACAGAACGAGACGAGCAAACGCTCGACATAATTCTTTGGATCGGTCTTATCGTTCGTCGCGGATGATGGACGAAGGGTGGCGAAGGATGTACGCCGCGGGGCGTGTAAATGTTTCGTCGGGAGCCGCAATCTGACACGACGCGGTCGCCGGGGGATGGAGATACGCTCGTGGAAACGTGGCGGTGAAACGTGGAGCCAAAAAGAAAAAAAGAAAAAAAAAAGCGCGCGACGTATTGTGCGGAGGTAAATGGAGAATGAAGAATAGACGGATTTGCAGGTATGAATCGCGCCTACGTACACGGTGAATAGAAGTATAGCGGTGTACGAGGCACGTGAATACACGCGAGCGTATATCAGGGAGAAAAAGGAAAGAGGGTAGGTACTTTATGGTGCTTCCTTTAACTACGTAACGAAACCGTGGAATGGTGCACGCTATTTGTTTGAAGATCGAATGTTTATTCGAAATGATCCATCGCGATGGCGATCGTGACGAGCTTTGGATACGTTGGCTAGAAAAATCTATTTCTAGTCGGTAACGAGACGAAGGTAGCACTGTTCTGACTGACGGATAATGGATAGAACCGTAGAGACGCACGACGGATCGGGGGGAAAATAAAAGCGAGATATACCATCCCTGAATCCGGGGATTAAGGGAACAAAAAGTGAATATAATACGACAAAGCATGGATACTCTCGGAGCGATACAGAGGGATTAAAAGAATATGAGAAAATATAGATAAGAGGGGGGAATGAAAATAAGTATAAAGAGAAAGAGAGAATGGAAGAGAAGGACGGGGAGACCACCCCCCTCGTTATACGAGGATGGACGCGAAACGAATGATCTCGCGCGAAGAGAAATATACGAATTAAAACGAGAGGTGAATTAAAATTCATGCGATAAAATGATATTCACCGGGTTCGTACAGTGAAATGAAATAAATTATATCTATTACGGCTGATGAGAAAAAAGAACGGGGAAATACTTATGGGAGTAAATAGGTGCTCGGCAATTCAGATTTCACGTGCGCACAATGCAGCCTTCGTGCTCGACGAGTAAATCCAAGCTAAACGCACGGCTGGCAGAGCTAAAAACTTAATTCCCGGTGATGAATTTTCATTCCGAAATTAGCGCAGCAGCCGGCGGAGCCACTTAAACGTGCCTCGTCCCACGCCATCCCCTCGTCGCTGTCTCTTCCACCTTAACGAACGGAAGATGCAGTTGCAACTGCATCAACCGCGCCGCGGGAACGCGACTTCATTTGTCTCGAAGAATACAAGCCAAGCGTCTTCCCATTTGGCTCTTCGATTAAATCCACCCTCGAGGATCGCCCAGAGCCGCGCGAAACGAGCAGAGCGGCGATCCTTGGGTCGAAATTTCTTTTTGCTGGTGACAACGACCGCGTTTCATGGCCAAGAATTACGAGAAAACTGCTCGCGCGGTGATGGAAAACATCTTTCCGTCCACTGGCGTTTCGTTTCGAGTGATAACCGCGCGATGTAACTGGGACACAGTGTGCCGGATGCCAAATCTAGGTGGACGAAATTAATAACTTCTGCGCTAGAGGCACTACCCCATATCTCGTATCCCATAAATAACTGCTTGTCATCTTGTTATATCAATATGAAATGATCGTACACGCTTCTCGCCTTTTTCATAAAATACCTCGACATCTTCCGCGATAATAAAGAAACATAGAAGATGAAGCAAATTTTGGGAAAGCCGTATACGATCTATGAACTTCCTAACTCTCTCAATTCGCATGATAATATATTTTTCGTACACTGTACAGTAATCTAAGATTGCGATTATCAGTGAGCATAGAACATGAAATGTGAAAATTGATATAACAAAAATTCCTCTTGGATAATTAACATTGTAAGACTGGAAAACTAGCGTAAAATTAGTAATAATTGATATGTGATAGTATCATATTGAGGAATATATGTATACGAGTATGTACGAGTGTTGGAATATTATAAAAATTAATTAACAATTGTATGTAAAAGAAATAACTGATTAATCAGTGAACCATGGTGACAAGTACCTTGCCACTGCACCAGAGGTGGGGGTGTGTACCGAGCGGAACGCGCTGGACACTCGCGCAGCGCAGCGCAGCGCAGCTGTGCGCAGTCATCCGCGATCACTTGACAGTGCTACCTCGGCGCGCTAACTGTCATACCGCACGCTAACTATGACACCGCGTTCTGTCAATTAACCGAGATCTAACTAGCTTTGCTAACTTTAATTACTATCTAATGATTAAAACACTTCTTTACATTGGCTAATACAATATTTAATTGGTAGAAGAACTAATATTTATTAAAATTAAATAATTTATACGGACTTTTCTAAGATCTTTAAAGACTTTAATTAATTTTAACATCGAAATTAAATTTCATTAATTTTACCATACCTTATAATTATTAACTGAACTTAATTATTGTAATATTAGCTTGATTATTCGGATATTTTAAAACTATTCTCGATTTTAATGGAGTTTAACTAATTTTAATACTGAAATGAAATTTTTTAAATTAATTTTCAACGAAGAATCGTTTACGATTGCGGACTACCTGCTTGTCTGGTCTTTGCGAACTACCCCTTCGCTCGGGTGACACTACCATTGAACTGCAAACGTACTCAGTGTGGAGTTTGAGATGGATCACGGTGTAATATCAGTGAGTACATCTGATTTCTCTCAAAATTGCTAAGCTGGGTCCCTGCGTAGTCACCTCCGCGTGGTGGGCCTGGGTCCTTGGTAACGTTTTCGAGAGATTGCGCTCTCGAAAACGATATCATGCTAAGGACTACGCACGTAGATTTAAGTACAGATGTAAACTCGACACTAGAAATATCAGAGCATTTAAACTGATTGCCTTTTGCAACTTGTAGATTCTCAGTAACTTTCTATGTAGATCTCATAGAGTCATTTTTGACAATTTTCTAGTTTTCTATCAATTAAAATTTTCTTTCAACTCTTTATTTGTTACTCTTTGCTTTTCGTTTCGACTATTAATTCTTTTTAACTAAACGATCTTTCTACTTTGTATGAGAGAGGTTATAATACTTTTATTGCAGGTACTTCTAGTGTCGAGTTAGTAAAATTTTAATTGTATTGTTAATTGTATTAAGTTAATTAGTTAGACTGTAGTTTAAGTTAAGTTAAGTTAAGTTAAGTTAAGCTTAGGTTCTCGCCGATGGATCGCCGATGGATCGCCGATGGATCGCCGTTGGATCGCCGCTGGAGCGCCGAGGGATTTTAATTATTGATATTTTAATATGTTTTGTATATTTTATATGTATGTAATTATATGTATGTAATACCCCTATTCCCTTCTTCTCCTTTATAATAAAATTGTAAAGGAATACATTTTCTTATCCAAAGTGAGAAACAGCCACTTCCCCGATCCGTTACCGCTTATCTATCAAAGTAGAACTAATTCTTCTCTCATAAATCGGTTCGCGTTTAGTCCGTACCGATGAAAATGCGTTACATACTCCCTTGAGCATTCTTATTTTCTGCTGCGTGGAATCGCTTCACGTAGTTTTCTTTTTTCTTTCTTCTTTATTCGTTCGAGATTCCGTCTTCCATCGCCACGCAGTGAAACAGACGAGACTCAATCAAACTGATGTGGTTTTCGGTGCCCATTGAGATTTCGCAGCCCTTGTCGATTGGTACGCCCGTTGGGTACTCGACCTGGGTATAGGTTTAGTACATTGGACGCGCTCATCGCGGGTTCGTTCCGAGTAGCTCCTACCCCGTGTCGCTGGGGTCTTCGGACCTGCTGTAAGACGACTTGGGGCGGTCTACGGAGTTCGTTCTTGTCGGTGGGCAATGCGTCCTAATGCTAAGCCTCGCTGAGATTTTGATGGTACCCGCATTCACCATTGGGGAGAGCGTGGTTTCGACAGTTTCAACGTAAGACGTGGCATAACTTGCTCGCGATTCGCGTCGGGTACGGTTCGCGCTAGTGACTAGTGCTGGACCATCGGGGTAGAATGCTCTCGCAAGTATCTAACGCAGTTTCATTGGTACTTGTTCGTTTCGGTCGCGCCGCGAATTTTATTCAGTATATTTCTTAGCTTAACTTTAGTTTAACTTGATTTTGTTTCCATTTTTACTAAGATTCTTATCAATTTTTCTCACAACAGAATTATAAAATTTAGTATATCGTATCGTAGACCCTATTGTGTTGAAACACTTGAATTTTATCAAAGTGTGAGTAGAGTCATCTTAGAAATTTCACTTTGGGTAAGACAGTGGCATTCCTCATCATCCCTTTCGCAAAGTCCATACTGCAATCTCTAAAATCTATGTAAAGAGAATGTATTATGGATTCCGGTGTTTTGACATTTAGAAGTAGAATCAGTTCTCGGTACCTTCCGTACCGAGGACACATAGATGTAATGGAGGGTGGATGGGATTAGGGAAATTAGGGATGGGTCCCTGCGTAGTCACCTCCGCGTGGTGGGCCTGGGCCCTTGGTAACGTTTTCGAGAGATTGCGCTCTCGAAAACGATATCATGCTAAGGACTACGCACGTAGACTTAAGTACAGATGTAAACTCGACATTAGAAATATCAGAGCATTTAAACTGATTGCCTTTTGCAACTTGTAGATTCTCAGTAACTTTCTATGTAGATCTCATAGAGTCATTTTTTAAATTTGCTATAGTTTTCCATGAATTAGAATTTTCTTTCAACTATTTATTCGTTACTCTTAGCTTTTCTTTTCGAGTATTTTTTCTTTTTAATTTAACCATCATTCTACTTTGTTTGAATGAAATTAAGATACCTTTATTGCTGGTAGTTCTAGTGTCGAGTTAGTAAACTTTTAATTGGATTGTTAATTGTATTAAATTAATTGGTTATACTGTTGTTTAAGTTAAGTTAAGCTTAGGTTCTCGCCGATGGATCGCCGATGGAGCGCCGATGGAGCGCCGTTGGATCGCCGTTGGAGCGCCGAGGGATTTTAATTATTGATATTTTAATATGATTTGTATATTTTATATGTATGTAATTATATGTATGTAATTCCCTTGTTCCCTTATCCACCTTTGTAATAAAATTGTGAAGGAATACATTTTCTTATTCGGAGTGAGAAACAGCCATTTCTATGATCGCGTTTAGTCAGTACTGATAAACACGCGTGACATACTCCCTAGAGCATTCTAAGTTTGTACTACGTGAAATCGCTTCACGTAGTTTTCTTTTTCTCTATTCCATTGCCACGCAACGAGACAGTTGGTACTCGATCAAACTGATGTAGTTTTCGTTGTCCATCGAGATTTTGCAGCTCTGGTCGAATACGCTCGAGGTACTCGAACAGAGTATGGGCTTAGCACAGTGGACGTACCTCTTGATGAGGAGTCCACTTGCTAAGCCTTGCTAAGATCTCGATGGTACCCGCATTCACCATTGGGGAGATCGTGGTATCAACTGTTTCGACGTAAGACGTGGCATAATTTGTTCGCGATTCGCGTCTGGTATGATTCACTTAGTGGCTAATGCCAAACCATCGGGTTAGAATGCTCTCGCGAGAATCTAACGCATGTTTTTCGGTACTTGCTCGTTTTGCTCGCGTCGTGATTTACTTCTTTCTTCAAATTAGTCTCATTTCTTAACTTTGATTTAACTTAATTTCATTCGAACTTTAACTAAGAGTCATCATCTTAAATATCGTACCGTAGAACACTTTAATTTTTCTAAAGTGCAAGTAGAGTCATCTTAGAAATTTTACTTTGGGTAAGATCATGGCATTCCTCGTCATCCCTTTCGTAAAGTCCATACTGCAATTTCTGAAATCTATGTTAAATTTTGGAAAATGTCTTATGGATTCCGGTTTTAAATTCACAAGTAGAGTCAGTCCTCGGTACCTTCTGTACCGAGAACACACAGATGTAATGGAGGGAGGATGGGATTAGGGAAATTAGGGATGGGTCCCTGCGTAGTCACCTCCACGGGGTGGGCCTGGCTCCTTGGTAACGTTTTCAAGAGATTGCGCTCTGGAAAACGATATCAAGCTAAGGACTACGCACGTAGTCTTAAGTACAGATGTAAATTCAATATTAGAACTACAAAAGCATTTAAACTGATTGTCTTATACATTAATTTTTAGAATTTTCTATAACGGTGCATTAACTTAAATTTACTTCTCACTTTTCATTTTCTATTCTTTGCTTTCCCTTTCGGGTATTTTTACTTTTTCGCACAACTATCATTCTACTTTGTTCGCATGAAATCAAAAGACTTTTATTGCGAGTAGTTCTAATGTTGAGTTAGTTGAAAAATTTGTACTGGATTGTAAATTGTGTAGTTAGTTAAGCTACAGTTTAAGTTAAGTTAGGTTTAGATTTTCGCCGTTGGATCGCCGATGGATCGCCGATGGATCGCCGTTGGATCGCCGCTGGAGCGCCGAGGGATTTTAATGATTGATATTTTAATATGTTTTGTATATTCTATATGTATGTAATTTCCTAATATTCCTTTCCTAATATCCCTATCATTAAAGTCCATACTGCAATTTCTAAGATCTATGTTAGACTTTGGAAAATGTATTATGGATTTCGGTTCGTTTAAATGATTAAAGTAGAGTCAGTCCTCGGTACCTTCTGTACCGAGAACACACGAATGTAATGGAGGGTGGATGGGATTAGGGTTGTTTTAGGGATGGGTCCCTGCGTAGTCACCTCCACGGGGTGGGCTTGGCTCCTTGGTAACGTTTTCGAGAGATTGCGCTCTCGAAAACGATATCATGCTAAGGACTACGTGCTTAGATTTAAGTTATTTGTATGATTATTGTATGATTAATTAACCCTTAGTATAAGTTTAGTTAAATTAAGTTAAGTTTAGGTTCTCGCCGCTGGATCGCCGTTGGAGCGCCGTTGGAGCGCCGTTGGATCGCCGTTGGATCGCCGCTGGATCGCCGTGGGATTTTAGTTATAGATATTTCTAAATATTATATATATGTAATTATATATATATCCCCCATGTATGTATTCCCATATGTAATTATATGTATCCCCCATTTATGTATTCGCATATTTAATTATATGTATATATATCCCCTATTCCCTTATCCACCATTGTAATAAAATTGTAAAGAACTACATTTTCTTATCCAAAGTGAGAAGTAGCCACTACTACAGTCCGTTACCGCTCGATCATAAAAATATAACATAATAGCTCTCGCGTTTAGTCGTACTGGTAAACCATTGCGTTACATAGGCGCTGGACCATTCTAATCCAATGCTTCGTAAGTTCGCTTCACGTCGTTTCTTTATTCGCGCGTCGAATTCGCCTTTTATTGCTACGCCGTGAGACAGTCCGGAACTCAATCAAACTGATGTGGTTTTCGGTGCCCATCGCGATTTCGCAGCCCTTGTCGATTGGTACGCCCGTTGGGTACTCGACCTGGGTATAGGTTTAGTACATTGGACGCGCTCATCGCGGGTTCGGATGGAGTAGCTCCTACCCCGGGCCGCTGGGGCCTTCGGGCCTGCTGTAAGACGGTTTGGGGCGGTCTACGAAGTTCGTTCTTGTCGGTGGGCAATGCGTCCTAATGCTAAGCCTCGCTGAGATTTCGATGGTACCCGCATTCACCATTGGGGAGAGCGTGGTTTCGGCTGTTTTGACGTAAGACGTGGGGTATTTGTTCGCGATTCGCGTCGGCTACGGTACGCTAGGTGGCTAGCGCTGAAGCATCGGGTTGGCATGTTCTGGCGAATATGTAACGCAGGATTATCGGTAGTTGTTCGTTTAGATCGCGTCGCGAATTATATTTCAATTCTTAACTTCAAATTAGCTTCTTTTCTGAATTTTAGTTTAACTTGACTTTAATTGTTCCAAAGTGTCAGTAGAGTCACTTTACAAGTTTCGCTTTGAGTTAGGAAGTGGCATTTCTTCCCTTCCCTTCGCGATTCGTAAAGTTTATACTGCAATTTCTAAAATCGATGTTAGATTTTGGAGAATGTATTATGAACACCGGTTTTTAAATTTACAAGTAGAGTCAGTCCTCGGTACCTTCTGTACCGAGAACACATGAATGTAATGGAGGGAGGATGGGATTTGGGAAATTAGGGATGGGTCCCTGCGTAGTCACCTCCTCGTTGGTGGACTTGGGCCCTTGATAACATTTTCGAGAAATTATCCTCTCGAAAACGATATCAAGCTAAGGACTACGCACGTAGATTTAAGTCGTTCGCAATTCAGTAGAAATTTTCCAAGTCCTTTTCAGGATTTTGAGACTTTCAATTGGGTTGCAGATAGTGTAATTGTAGAATAAAATATCAGAAATTTTTGCGCTGTTTCAAACCTAATCTCTACGAGTAACTTTCGCACGTATTGAACGAAGTACTCGAATACCACCCCCTATTTTTATCGGAAACAGTCGACGCGAAGACGCGTTCAACTTTAACCAAAGAATTCCAAGTATTGTACTGTTGGAACATTTGCTTGCGAGCAGAATTATTCATCGCGCTTATCGTTCGTAGCGCGCCCACAGCGCGTCGAATAACGTTAACTCTAGCTGATATATCACCGTGGTATGGTCAGATACATCGCGATGATGCACAGCTAGGGAAAATTCCAGCACCCGTTGGATAAAAAACGCGATTCAAAGCGGAGGTTCGACGTTCAAAAGGAAGGGACACGATTTCTCGCGCGAGGTGGCTTCTATAACTCATTGTCTCTCGTTCGCGGATGGCCCGCCCGTAGGATCCCATTTCCGTTTCAAGTCCGCTCGCGTCGAGCTACGTGGCAAATAGACCGTGCAAAGTGCCGCGCGCGATCGCCAATCGCGAGCAGATAATTGGCCCCCGTTATGAGATAAAGGAGCAATTAATGGTTCATTTTTTAAATTTCATTTTTAATTGAAAGCAAACCTAATTGCCTCGAGTAAAGTGCGTCGAATAACTAACGGTAAAAGCCGTCTGTGCCGTGCACTACGCGAAGCGATAGAAAAAGTATATCACACTCTTCGACGAGTCGTGTCAGTTTTTCGAAAAACTTTATGTCGCTTGAACGCTGGCAAGAAAATTTCTAATTTAACGAAAGTACTTAATTACGAAAATTGGTCATTTTCACAATTAATTTGAGAACTGAAAATAAAAGTTTTTATCGTGGAACATTGATAAGGTCCGCTGATTCCTCGTTGCGGTACGATTATAAAATGCCAGACGAGCGGCAGTCGATCCCGTAACCTTTCTTGGCGCCAACCTAGGGCGAAGATGAAACGGACCGAAAGGAGGATACGGAAAGGGGGTCGGTAGTCATGGAAACTACCCCGAGAGACTACATCTTCCTTAATCTGAGCCTCGATTGCCCACGGTGAACGCGAACTCGTCCGCGCGGAGGAAGTTTCGCGCCTCGACAGTCGATCCCGGCGATTTCCGACCGCGCAACGTCGCCGGTTGAAAAGAGGAGCGGACTGGTCGCCGGATTAAAGACATCGACGAACTTCTGTTAAAATATTCCAAAGTTCTCGCCACTCGGAAGCGATATCGCGAGGTCTCGCGCGGTATACCCGTGGGACCGGCTCTCAAGGAATCACGACCTCGTTCCGCTTTGCCAAGTTTTACAATTGTCGGTCCGCCGGCTGAGTAAATATGGCGTTCTTACGAGTTCCGCGAGAAAATAGAAACCACCAGCTTCCCCGTCGCGAGATTGCACGCGACCCTCGCATTTCGCGCGAGTAACAAGTTTCAGTCGCGCGGAGTTGCGACTCGAATTGAATTCAGAATTATATCGATACCCTTTTACCGGGAAACTATGCAAAAATCTGATTCGTAACGTGACGTTACGCGCAAAGATCTGTTCGTTATATATAAAAGATATACGCTATATGTATAATACACGCGTACATTCACGCGAGTCTCGCTGTAATATGCTGTAAAAGTAATTAAAAGCCTCTGTCCACAATTTCCAGCACGTTTATCGAAGACGCGAGAGAGATTTACGCCGCGTATCGAACAAAAGCCGGCCAGCGAAACAACGAGCCAGATTGGATCGGCCGATCTAATCGCGCGGGTCGATCGACTAGATGTAATTCGAAATAACTGCGCGCGATACGCGACGAGGAACGAGGACCATAGCCGGGCCGCGATTTCACGGTTCAGCTGATCGATCGACGATTATTCGGTGGCACGAGGGCTTAATTAAATTCCAGCCTGGACACGCTCGGGACGCGGGAAGATCGGTCACGAGGGCTGATTTTAAGTCGCGTCTGGTAATTAGTATTTCGCGCTGGCAGGGCTCGTCGAGCGATTCCCGATCGCTGCAAACCCTTTTATCGACCGGCGTCAATCTTCGTGCCTCCACTCGAGCGAAAATAAAGGAAGCTGGCTGCGACACGGGGGATCGGATCGATCCGATCGTCTACGTCGACTTTTCTAGCCGAGCGAATGTGCTCGCTGTGTAAAGAGATTTCTCTCTTCTTTTTCGATATTCATTCAGTTGCGTTTTGCAAACGATTTTTTTCACGCTCCGCGTAATCAATTATACGCCATAGTTGTTATAGTTTAGAAAATTCGATATTAATTAACGATCAGCAGGTTTTGCTGCGTCAGACGCCATGTTAGCTTTATTTGGATTACGCGTTAATAATTTTCAGTGTCGCACAGGATTTAAGTGCTTTTGTTCGTCAATAAGTTACAATTAATAGTCGACTATAGTAATTACAAAAATGGTGTTTCTATGGAGAATTTATGGAACGCGATGTACGCTGCATTTGCAATTTCGCTCGACAAACCTCGATGGGAGGCATATCCTCGACGAATCGAACAATACAGTGGCTAACTTCGTCGTGCATCGATGCGAAACGTCCAAGCTAATAATTCTCAGCTACAGTCGCATGGCAGACATTCGAATTCATCGATACGATCCGACAATCGTCATCGTCCTCGTCTCTTATCCTTGCTGCTCCTTGTTCCTCCCTGTTGCCAGAGAGAAATGGGTGCTTTGTGCCTCGAGGAGGATTCATTTAAAATAACGTCGACAACGGGAAAGTCTCGAGTGGTCCTCTAAAGCGCCACCCCCGACATTTTATCGCAGGCCCTTCACCCTTCGAGATTCACGCGTTACGACCCTCGATGGAGCCAGTTCTCTTTTCCCGAACCAGCAAACCCTCTTTCGCGCCGCGACGGAAGACAATGGCGGCATCGAGACGTGTCCGTTCCAGCGCCTTCTTTCCCGCCTGCTTGACTTTCACCCCCGCCTCGAACGGAACGCTTGGCCTTGGCGATTTCGCGAAGACGCCGACGCCGCCAATGTAACGTGAAAACGAAACGCTCGTCGCTCGGCCACGGGATTGATTTAACCCTGTCGTTTCACGCATAATTGATCGCCGCTTCAATATTGGCTCGCAAATATTTGGAGGAATTTCATTCGCGTCGGGGCTTTCTATAACACACCCGGAAGCCTCGGGTTGTTTATCAAATTCAGTCAGCTGGCTGTTAACGCTCGGTTAATTAAATTAAACCAGCGATAATTCGACGCTTCGTCGATGGCTGCGACTCTATCCCGCGTACTAACGCGTGATTCCATCGTCGACACGAATAATTATCGTTATAATTCATCGTCGAGATCGATCGTCGTCGCTGTCTTTTTCTCTTGCTCGCGTTGGTCCCGTCTGGCGAGATACGCCGCGAAAGAGCTCCCAGGAGTCATCAAGCGCGCGCCACGCTCGCTCGGACAAAGAGGAGGGCTCGTAAATACAGGCAGGGCAACGTTAAGTCAGTCGAGGCTACAAATATGCCGGCCATTTATCGACTACGGAGCTTCGCCCACCCCCGACTTTTTCCCTGACCGAAATTTTCGTCCCACTTCCAGCGCGTGTAGGCAATAAACTGCGCAGCCCCCGTAGGAGCGTTGTAAATCCGCCGTCAGCGGCGATACGTCGTCGACGAACCAGCCGCGATATTAAATTCAATCCCATCCCCCCGCGGACCACCTCGACACCGTGATCAACGTCGCATTAGCGAGAGGGTGAAAAGTTCGGCCAAGCGGCACCCACCAATCACCGTGGACATCGCGACTTACGATCGACGGAACTTTATTGGCGACCGATCTATTCCTTGGTTACTCGCGGCGATTCGCTCGCGAGTACTCCGAACGATTTACAGAGAGCTCCTTTAAAACGTATAAAACGGAGATTGGACGGAACGTTTGTGCGACCATCGTTGCTGAGACTCTTGTCCTCGAGTCGTCTCTTAAACTTCGCCAGTGCATTCAGAGATCGTACGTGGTCTTGCGAAAATTTCACTGGTTTTAGATTGTCGTTACAAAGTGCCACGAGAAGTGGGCTTTTCTTTTAATGTCCAAACGAGTCGTTCTTAGAATTGTTGGGAACAATGGGAATCTATTCGATGAGATATGAAAGGAGAGAGATTTCGCTGGTCTTGAGTTACCAACCACGAGCAGGATTCAAAATTAACAATCGAAATTAACGTACGAGAACGTGGCACCACTTTGTCGCTCCATGACGCGAATTCGTGAAACCCTACTCGAGGGGTTAATCGTTTCGCGGTTCGTTGAGTCTTGTTAATTAGGTAGTTCGCGTGGACTCCGCTTCGTTACGATGGTCGATAAAGGGAGACTTGCACCAAATCGTTCTTAAGGATTTATTTTTCAATCGTTTCGTTGTTTTATTTACTTATTTGCTTATTGTTTAGTAATCGACGGGTGCTAGCCAGTGCAATATTAAAAAGAAAAAAGAAAAAACTGTCTTTCGACCGTTTTAACTGTGCATGGCGGAGATAATAGGGGGTGGAATAGGATTTATGGTATCGCTGTTACGAGAGTATTGGAGAGGAAAATTTATCGCATTAGGTTATTAGCGAGAATTGCAGGTGGTATGCGATAATTCATAAGGTGAGAAAGTCGGTCGTAAATCTCGTATAAATTGAACGGAAGGTACGTTCTTAAAAAATAAAAGTCGCCGAATGCCTGAAATTATTTTTCTTCGATTGCATATATATTTATTTATCCTCTCCTCAATTCTTCCATAGCAGAAGCTACCGAAATCTGTAATCCTGTTTCGTTAATTAATATGCGAACAGAGACGGTAAGTTTGTCACACCTAATACGTTCAGCAATCTAATTTAATTGCTCGTTACCGTTCTCCATTTCCGGGGATTCCACGCGAATTAACAATAAATTGTATAGAGCTCCTTTGTCAGTAATAAACGTTACTATTCCCATTTCTCTACTTAACCGCATCAAAATTGAGATATAAATACCATTCCAAACTCTCTTTTATTATACACAACGTGTCGCCAAAGAAATATTTAAATAATCTAAGAATTTCTATGGACTTCTTTATTTTATAATATTCTAATGCATTAATCGACTGTAATCTTCAATAAAACTACTTCATTAAATCCAAATTGCACAGTTTGCTGGTCTGATAAGCCAAACCACGCGACCGTGCCACGCGACAATATTAGATACACCATTTCTTTTGACACGAGCAAAAAACAGGAAGGTTTTCCGTAGAAACGAAAAGAAGGATACGATCACGCAGAGGATCGAGTCGCCGTTCACAGGTACGAACACTTCGATGGCCGCGTCTCGATTCGATTTCACCCTACTTTTCGAGCATCGATTCGCCACCCTCGGACAGGATAATCTCGCTAATGGAAGCGGACCAACCGTGCCACGGCGTTCCAGTAAGACGACGGTCGCGTTCGCGCCGGCTACAAAGAACTGAACGTGTACTGCACGATCGATGTATATCCCACGTGATCACGTGATAACCCAGTTGATTATGGTTTTTCGCGTGAGAAAAAAAATATCGACGATCGCCTCGGGGCACGAGTTAAACGACGACGGATTTTAGCGGACCTAGCGAAGGAAAATCATTCCCTTACTCGATTAGCCGCAGAGAGATAGAAACGTAAATTGAACGAATGCTGGTACAATTTCATACCCCATAGAGTTAAATGCACGCGCAATCGCCGTTTCGACGATAAAGTGAAATGTTAGATCGTCCATGAAATTATAACACAACATTGAGATACAGAATATTCATTTAACGCCACCTCCTCGCATTATCGAGGAATTTCAATTTCCATATAATCGCGAAGCTTATCTCGCTGGGATTTTTCTACCGAATTTCAGACTCGACCTTCAGGTTTAGCCAACGTCAATAAATGAAAGGATTTAGCGGGAATTCGGGTTCAGAATACCCAGCCGGACATTAAGAGACCCACCGTCTAATTTTATGTATATATTCTATAACCCGATTGCCTATTTGCATCTTAACGCCACGAAAGTTCCCGTTCATTGAATTTTGACAGCCTTTTAAACAACCTTCCCGGATATCGTCTCCTCAGTTGCTTATTGAATTTTACCCTCTACGAAATCCAGTCGCCATTTTCTTCGATCCCATGGATGTACAGTAAGATCCTCGTATAACGCGAGTTTTATTGATTCTCTTATAGGAATCTAAAGTGCGATTACAAAATCGAAAGTGTCTTTCGAAAATTCCACTCGAAAGCTCGAGCGAACAGAGTTCAACGGAAACGGCTGAGAGTCGATGAAATCGGACACGATGGATCCCAAGAAACAATCGAAATCTAATAACGATAAATCGTCGAACTCTAGTCCCTTCTTCTTCACCCCTTTTTTCCCTTCTCTGGACCGTCTCGCGCAGGAGATTCAGGTCACCGACACGACGTCACGAGGTATTGCTCGAGCACCAAGGACGGAGGAGCTGGCGATGCAATTATCGAGCCAGCTTTTCCAGCGATCGCGTTCTTACAATTCGATTTGCCTCCGTCGCAGACCGGACTGCGGTGATGGCGGAACGCCGCGCTGCGACCGCGAATCACATTCGCGTTTCGCGTGTACCTTTCGGCTGCGGTTGCGAGACACTTCCCTTTCGCTGCTCTGAATCAGTTATCCCCTGCGGAAGCTTGAAAAAACCTTTCGTGTTTTTGTCGAAACGTCTTTGGTCAGCTCGAAGAATTTCTTACACCCCAAAGTTTTGTTATCGTAAATTTAACTCTTCACAGTCAAGAGAGAGAACGAGGGTGAAATAATTTAAATCCCACCTGCAGTTTCACACCACTTTACAAGACGTCCAATCGCAACAATAGGACAAATTTCCACGATCATCTCCATTGACATCGAACACCCTGCACTGATTACTACCCTTGTCAGCTCTATACCAATTAAAGCTTACGAATAGGTCCACGATCTAAAGTCCCTCCTACAAATCAACCTTTCTCCACTTCGCCGCTGTCCAAACTCCACTCTATTAATCAAGGTATAATCTCCCGACTCCCAAACTTTTCCGCCGCGTTTTGGCACCGATTCATCCGCACCTCGTTAAAGCTTCTACGAATACCGTTTGACGCGCGCCTCGTTCCCAGTCGTCGAAGTTAGCCAGCGAGTCGACGCGCGAGTTAACTACCCCCGTGATTGCCACGGTTAAGAACGCGGCTGTACCGTTTCGCAGGATCGGTTCCGCGTCGACCGTGCTAACGATCGGGTGGATCGTTAGCGAGCAACAGCGTTGCGTTTTAAGCAGAGAACGGAAAGAACCGAGCGAACTCGCCGACTTTTCTTACAGCGTTTCATTCGAGGGTGCAGCAGCTCGTTACTTTGAATCTGTTTCGCGTTAGTCGTTACGCGAAGCTCGTGATTCAACAGCGGCCAGAGAACTGGCCAGCAGAGGTTGTAAGGCTCTGCTCGGTGCCTCCGACTGTTTTGTCACGGGCGCTCCTACGTCTTTTTACGGAGATAGGAGTGTTATGAGGGTTTCAGGCCTGAACCTGATGATGGATAGATGGTAGTAACTGGTGTTTTATTGAGGTTCAACAGCGACCAGGTAAACTGGCCAACAGAGGTTGTAAGGCTCTGCTCGGTGCCTCCGACTGTTGAGACCGATGTGTAAATAAGCGATTGGATGAAAATTCTAGTCGGTCCACTGCAAGCGGTGCTCTTTGGCGCGGCTGAGGGGCTCAGGTCGTTGGTGGTGAAGGCAGGGCTTCCGACCGTACTTGCCACACGTCTCGTGAGGAGTAACTCCTGCTCTCACGGCATGGCGATAATGTCAGACGGCCGTATTCGAGAGACTAACGCTGACCCAGAGATTGTCCACTGTGGGGATCAATTCTGGTTTTGGGGTGGGTTTTCAGGGATTGTGTGCTGTAGCAAGACAATCAAGCTGAAAGAGCCCGACTCCTGGATAGTGCTTTCCTCCTCGACTAGGTTTTCTGCCGATCGCTAATGATAAGTTGGTGGATGGTTCGTTTGAAGGAAGGTTCGGTTCGAAGATGAACGTTCAGGCGCGATGCTGAAGTTCAACTGATTTCATTTGGAAAATCTCGCAAGCTTCTAATCTTGGAGAGGGAAGATCTTTCTTCTAATTGGACTATGTGAGTCCTGTTAGGGGGTGGCTATTGCGGACAGTAACCTATAAGGAATGTCCGTGGTCTTTCGGGAGGTGTGCTCCAAGACGGAGAAAGTGGCCATGAATTCTACGTCCTGTCAGGCATGTGTCGACAAAATGACATTGTCAAGGGGCGCAGTCTGGTTTCTTCGGAGTTTGGAGTTTTTGTTTATAGTCCGAATGCGGACTAAGTGGGCCTTCGTCTGTTGCGGCCATAAATTCAAAGTCAGACAATGAATGTTAGCATAAATGAACTGCCTTTCGAAGGTAGTCATTGAGGTTTGTAGATGCCAGAACGCTAGTTGGCATTTCCAGATGGGGACTGAGGTCCCTGCCGAACTCTTGGGTAGAATTTATGCCCGTGGTCGACAATGGCAGATTGGAAACATGCATGACAGACGGAGCTGATGGGCCAGAGAAGAGGGGTCTGGAAAATAGCCTAAGACCCGTGGGTGTGCCACGGAACATCCTCCCCCCGTTGAGAGGACTCCGATCAATTAAGTTATAGATATCAGACGTATGTAGTACGTCAAGCTAGATTATCTTGGTGTCCAGTATGAGTTAGGTAGTGATGATAGAAATGGTGCTAAGTACTCACCGAACGGTGTTCTTTAAGATACATTAAATGGTCAAGATTAACAGGCTTCCCTGGTGGAGACTGATGTCGCCAGATCATCCTCCTCGCCTGGTTGATATAATAGAGGTGCGAGTCCCTTCACACTCCGATTGAGCACACTCGTGGCAGTTTTTACCGTCACAACGCGAACGACACCGTCGGAACCGGGATGAGCCTTGAGCACCCTGCCCAAGATCCACTGCATCGGAGGAACGTTATCCTCCCTGAGGAGCACGATAGTGCCCTCCTTGATTGAGTGGGTCCCGTTCTTCCACTTGCTTCGTTTGGTTAGCTCGTTTAGGTACTCGAGGTGCCAGCGTTTCCAAAAATGTTGTTTCAATTTTTGTATATGTTGCCACGCTGACAAACGATTCGTGGGAACATCCACGAAATTTCGCTCTCGTAAGCTCGTAAGTGATTCGCCAATGAGGAAATGTCCAGGAGTTAAAACGATCAGATCATTGGGATCTGATGAGATGGGTGTTAGTGGGCGGGAATTGAGAACCGCCTCGATTTCTATTATTAAAGTGTTAAAATTTTCGAATGTGAACGGCTCAGTACCCGCGACGCGTGTTAAATGGTGCTTGAACGATTTTACCGCAGCTTCCCATAGGCCTCCGAAATGCGGAGTGCGTGGAGGAATGAAGTTCCATTTGATTGCTCTATTTTCCAGATAATTTCCCAGCTGCTGATTGTAATCGTTGGATTTGATGAGTTCTTGCAATTCGTTATCTGCCCCTACGAAATTCCTTCCGTTGTCGGAGTATATTGCTTTGCATAGTCCCCGTCGCGCGATAAATCGTTTAAGTGCGGCGATGAAGCCTTCACTTGTGAGATCACTCACCAGCTCCAAGTGAACGGCTTTAACCGCGAGACATACGAAGACCGCGACATAAGCCTTGTGTTGATTGCGGCTTCGATGTTTCCGCTCTTTAATAAAGAACGGACCGCAATAGTCGATGCCGACGTGCGTAAAGGGCCGTGATTCCGTGACTCTGGCTTCGGGTAGATCTCCCATAGTGTAGTTCACTGCTGGTAAACGAGTTTGTTGAGTAACGGAAGTTGTTTATAGTATTGGTTCCACTCCGTGTGAAGATCCATGGGAAGCGATTCGTCCCAGTCAATCTTAATTGTCCAAATCTTCTGCAACAGCATTTTGGCGAGAATTATAACTGGTCCCAGGAGTCCCAATGGGTCGTAAATTTTAGCGATTTCTGACGTGATGAATCGTTTGGTAACCTTTGAAGCATTGGGTCGCGTTTGGACCTCGTAGGAGATGGTGTCAGCAGAAGAGTTCCAGACGATTCCCAGAGTTTTTAATGTTGATGATTCCCCGAGATGAAGTCGTTTGTTGATGGATTGTTCTGGCAATCCATCCAGTAAAGTCCTGTCGTTGGCTGCCCATTGTCGGATGTTCAATCCCGATGAGTTCAATAATTCGGTCAATTCCTTGCGTACCTTTAGTGCTTCCTCTAGAGTTGGAGCTCCGGTTAATGCGTCGTCTACATAGAAATCTCGGAGTAAGGCTGTGGCCGCAAGCGGAAAGCGATGCCCTTCGTCTTGCGCGAGTTGAGTGAGGCAGCGGATTGCTAGGTATGGTGCGGCGGATAGTCCAAACGTCACTGTTTGTAATTCATATGTTTGGACTCGACCGGTATCATCACGCCACAAAATGCGTTGGTATTTTCTATCTTCCTTGCGGATGAGGAACTGTCGGTACATCTTTTCGATGTCGCCGGTTATTACGTACTGATGGATGCGGAATCGGAGTAAAATGTATGATAGATCGTCTTGAATCTTCGGTCCGGTGTGAAGAGCGTCATTTAATGAAACGCCGGTGCTTGTTTCTGCGGAGCCATCGAATACCACTCGAAGCTTCGTAGTCTCGCTCGTGACTTTGGTCACCCCATGATGCGGCAGGTAATACCCATTGTGTTCTTCTTCATTCTGTGAGATTTGGGTCATGTGTCCAAGTTGGAGATACTCCTGTATGACTGCGTGGTATTCTTGTTTTAACGTGGGATTGCGTTGCAATTTTCGTTCGAGCGATTCTAGTCGTCGTAGAGCCCTTACCTTTGATTCTCCTAAACGTGCTTGTTTGTCATTAAAAGGGAGTGCGACGATGTATCGGCCTTCAGCGTTGCGTGTGACGTGTTCTTTGAAGTGCGTTTCGCATAAATGGTCGGAATTCGAAAGGTGTCGAACTTGAGGACCTTCTTCGACTTCCCAAAATCGTGTCAGGTCGAACTGGAGCGCGTTAGTTGTGTGGCGCGTAAATGTCGTGTATCGGTGATGTGGTTGGCGCGCTCCCCCCGATGACCCATCCGAACATCGTTTTTTGCAAGTATAGGTTGGGTTCGGTGGGAGTGGACAGATTGATTTGTCCGACGGTGATGAGTGACAAGGTGGTTCCAGATCCTAGTAAAATGTCGATCGGTGCTGGTCGATGGAATTCTGGGTCTACTAATTTGATGTTCTTTGGAATATTTATTAATGATCGGTCGATGGGTTGGTCCGGAATTAATGAGGATATTTTAGGTATTGTCAAAAATGTTAACGTCCGTTCGTAGCTATTGAATTTGGATCGGATGGTCGCTGTGGCGGTGTGTCTGGCCACCGTAGACAATTGGTTGAGAGCCCCCACTGGCACGTGGCAACCCTTCGTTGGGATGCCTAGCCGTTTTACTAGGTCCTCTGTTATGAAGTTGGTGGTGGCACCTGTGTCGACTAAGGTCCGGCAATTGACGGGTTGAAGATCCTTGTCGAGAATGTGGACCTGTGCTGTTACAAGGAGTTCATTTTTAATTGAGTCGACCACAAATGCGTTGACCCGACTCTGGTAATTGGGGGCTCCAGGTATTGATTGTCATTTGTCATTTTCCACTTGCGGGGCTGGTGAAATTCTGGGTCGTTTCGCTGCAGAAGTGGTTGCCCGATCATGAACCTGTTTTTCTTGATGTAATAGTGTGTGATGGTGCCGATTGCATCTGCGGCATGTTCCTCTATTGCACGTATCTGACTGGTGACCGGGCCCCAGACAATTCGTGCACAATGCGGCCCCTTTTATTGCCTTCACGCGACCTTCCACTGACAGGGTACGAAACCTTTGACATTGCCATATTCCGTGTAGATTACGGCAGAATGGACACCTTGAAGTCGTGGGTGTTCCGCTTCCCCTGATTTGTTCGCGGGAAGTATGTGTTTCCTCGGGATGGGTCGAGGTTACGAATGCATGGCCTTGTAGACCGCGCTTGTTGTTGTTAACCCTTCCTGATGTGCCGCGGCTGGAGTGTCCTATTGGCTGAACAGGTGGTTTATGGCTCGCAGGTCTGCAGTTTGCCCTTTTTTCTAAAAAGTCGAGCAAATGGGAGTACGCCGGCATTTGCTTGTCCTTTAAAGAAAGCTCCCAATGCCACGCTGTGTCGGTACTGATCTTTGCCAATATGAGAGAGATGATCATGCTGTCCCATGACGAAATGTCGACCCCCAGATTCTTCAGTGAACGTAGGTGTTGACGCACGGTGTCGACGAGGTTGCCTAAGGCTTCTGGCGTATCCCGTGCCAGAGGAGCTATGTTATGGATCGCATGACAATGTTTTAGCAGAATTTTGCGTCTGCAATAGAACTTTTCCTTGAGCAGTTCTATTGCATCCGCGTAGCCTGACTCGGTAATGCTTAATGATTCGATACAGGCGGCTGCCCGGCCGGTGAGTGTGGACCGTAGATATTGAAATTTCTGTACTGGTGATAAGTCATCGTTTTCGTCAATCATCGATGAGAAGGCTTCGAAGTATGATGTCCAGTTTTCGATTGTTCCGTCGAAAGTCGGTAAACGCATCTCGGGGAGTTTGATAGCCATCGGCGCAGCGGTGGTGGCCGTGGAGGAATTCGAAGGATGGTGCCGTAGCGGAGCTCTTGGACGGTCTCCCTCGATGAGTGCGTTCGCTCGTGCGACCACCGTCATGTAATCTCCGTGAATCTCGAAGCGACGCGGTTCCTCGCCACTATCGGCTTCTTCGATTTCAAGTTGGATCGCGTCGAAGCGATCCCAGATTTGGTGTAGGCTATCTAAGTGTGCCCGAATTAGACCTAGATCGCGGCGATCGGACTGTTTCGCGTTGTCTAATAATTTCGAGAACGCGGTGATGTGCCCTACTATGTTGCCGCGTTTACGTCGCAAGGTACTGAGGCTGGTGCCGTGTGGAGCGGAATGGCTAGAGGAGCCTTCGGATGATTTTGCCATTGTGATATTGGCTGATCGAGAAGTGGACTTGGCGAACACAAAACGAGCTTACCTTGGTGGACGTATTCTCGTGGTGGTGAATTATCGTATGCTGCTCTCTGTCCTTGGCGTGCTGCCTTAGTCTTGATGTGATGTTGAATCACGGATGCGGCTGTCACACACAAGTTTAATCCAGATTGCACTGTAAATCCAAATGCACATGCACCTTCACTCGATATTTCGCACTGTATTTAACCCGTAGGTCGCTGAGTATCCGGCTCGAAGGACCAAAAATGTTTCGCGTTAGTCGTTACGCGAAGCTCGTGATTCAACAGCGGCCAGAGAACTGGCCAGCAGAGGTTGTAAGGCTCTGCTCGGTGCCTCCGACTGTTTTGTCACGGGCGCTCCTACGTCTTTTTACGGAGATAGGAGTGTTATGAGGGTTTCAGGCCTGAACCTGATGATGGATAGATGGTAGTAACTGGTGTTTTATTGAGGTTCAACAGCGACCAGGTAAACTGGCCAACAGAGGTTGTAAGGCTCTGCTCGGTGCCTCCGACTGTTGAGACCGATGTGTAAATAAGCGATTGGATGAAAATTCTAGTCGGTCCACTGCAAGCGGTGCTCTTTGGCGCGGCTGAGGGGCTCAGGTCGTTGGTGGTGAAGGCAGGGCTTCCGACCGTACTTGCCACACGTCTCGTGAGGAGTAACTCCTGCTCTCACGGCATGGCGATAATGTCAGACGGCCGTATTCGAGAGACTAACGCTGACCCAGAGATTGTCCACTGTGGGGATCAATTCTGGTTTTGGGGTGGGTTTTCAGGGATTGTGTGCTGTAGCAAGACAATCAAGCTGAAAGAGCCCGACTCCTGGATAGTGCTTTCCTCCTCGACTAGGTTTTCTGCCGATCGCTAATGATAAGTTGGTGGATGGTTCGTTTGAAGGAAGGTTCGGTTCGAAGATGAACGTTCAGGCGCGATGCTGAAGTTCAACTGATTTCATTTGGAAAATCTCGCAAGCTTCTAATCTTGGAGAGGGAAGATCTTTCTTCTAATTGGACTATGTGAGTCCTGTTAGGGGGTGGCTATTGCGGACAGTAACCTATAAGGAATGTCCGTGGTCTTTCGGGAGGTGTGCTCCAAGACGGAGAAAGTGGCCATGAATTCTACGTCCTGTCAGGCATGTGTCGACAAAATGACATTGTCAAGGGGCGCAGTCTGGTTTCTTCGGAGTTTGGAGTTTTTGTTTATAGTCCGAATGCGGACTAAGTGGGCCTTCGTCTGTTGCGGCCATAAATTCAAAGTCAGACAATGAATGTTAGCATAAATGAACTGCCTTTCGAAGGTAGTCATTGAGGTTTGTAGATGCCAGAACGCTAGTTGGCATTTCCAGATGGGGACTGAGGTCCCTGCCGAACTCTTGGGTAGAATTTATGCCCGTGGTCGACAATGGCAGATTGGAAACATGCATGACAGACGGAGCTGATGGGCCAGAGAAGAGGGGTCTGGAAAATAGCCTAAGACCCGTGGGTGTGCCACGGAACAGAATCCACTTTTCGAACCGCGCCGCTCCTCCGCGTTCAATTCGCGACGCTTTCGTCGTTTTGCCACCGACTGCTGCGCGGCTTTCAAGCGTTTCGCTGGAGCAGCTCTCTTTTCATATGCTTCGCAGTCTTCCTTTAATGCCTCCACTCTTCCTTCAACAGAGCTGTGTACAAGGTTACGTTGCTGCGCAGGTTCAAGGTGCTAGGCGAACGTTTACGGTTCCTCGAGAGCTGAATTTAGGATTTTTAAAGTAAAGATTCTAAGATTCTCGATCCTAGAAATTTTTTTAGAGGCAATTGATAGACGACGCGATGAGAGGTTCAATACATTCCGATGGAAACGGCGTGGGAACGAGTCGAGAGACAGATTAACAGCGCCTGTTTAAAAGCTATCGTTCCACGATCGATGCACGCGTCCCCGATATTCACCGCTGAACGTCCATGTTTTATTCACGAATCGACATGAATTTAATCCCCGAGCTTTATTTCCCCGTTTCACCATCGTGGTAATTTCCATCGTCCCCTTGGCCAGGAGGAAATAAAAAAATATATATATCAGGAACAGAAGCGAGAAAGAACGAAAAGGGATTCGACGAAACGTTACACGCGCATTTATAGAGAACGTGCACGTGCGTGGACCGATATTCGAATTTCCTCGTCCGTTTCATCTGTCTCGCGAGGAGTCCCGATGCTATTCTTCCCACGATCGTTTCGTCTGGCGGTAAATCGCGGCGCTCGAGCCGCAGGAAGCGCGCGTCCCGCGGATGCCACGCTCGAGGATGGACGAGCAGCCAGCGTGGGAAAAGGGGTTGCAGGTGAAAAACCGCGATGATGAATAGGGCCGCGATTCTTCGGCGCGAGCTTGATATTTCCCGCGATTCACACCCCTAATGGTCCGTTTTTCCCCAGGCCAGACTGAATATGACGTGGCATAATGCGTTCTTAAGTGGACCGCGATAAGAATCTCCGCTGAATAATTTATACCGCGCGGCTTCTTCGCAGCTAGGCTGGCGAACGAGACGTAACTGGGACCGATGCGAGGATAGAACCGGAGATATCACTCGTTCTAGCTTGATTCTCGCTCGTTTTCTCAGAGCGATCTTCCATTTGTATTGTCGCGGTTGCAAAGGATGTTTCGCAACGGAGAAATTACACCGTGGAATTTAAAAAGAGAAATTCCATGCAAATGGGGTATATGGCGAATAGTAAAAGACACAGGGATGGAAATACTCGCTTCTTAAAATCGTTTTTACGACAATTCTACGATAAATTCAGGAATATTGAACCGTAAACTGAGTGCACGCTCGTCAAAATATCTTGCTTGACACACGATTTTCAAATAAAAACACGGGGCGCAGTTGGTACGCGGATGGGGTGGTTTGTTCGTTCGAATTCGAACAATAGGAGCAAAGAACATCGCGTTCGTTGCGTGGATAATTTGTTTGCTCTTCATTGCTCGCGATTTTTGAGGAACAGGCTCGCGCGATTGGTATCGACGCCATTTAAATCCCGTTCGGAACTTTCTCCGATTACCTCACCCTTAATTTATTCAATTCAAAAGTTCTCGTTTCTAATTGGTTTCTAAATTATTCGGCAAAACGTCTCGAACAACATGGGGCAATGATCGATGCGCATTAGCGATGACACTTCCCTTCCTTCGATTTAAGCAACGTGATTCTTTTCTTCCTCTACTTCTAACTCAATTCGTAAGATATGCTTATATAATAATAATTTGTCACTTGAAATCCGTGTAATTAAAAGGTTACAGTATTCTTGCTACTTTTATTGTTGTCGATGGAATCCTTTGATAAATGCATTTCATTTGATCCGGTAGCGCTATTAAAAAGGTTAGCAAATCGTCGCTCGCTCGTAGGTTAATTAAGTTTGCCCGGTGCAGCGGTGACGAGGTAATCCACGAACCCCGAGAAATCGTCTTAATAACTAGCAGCGGCCAATTAAACTCGAGATAGCCCGAGGGACCAGTCAGACTGTTGCTTAGAATTTTCCGCGGTTCGAACGACTAAACGTTCTCCAGCTCTCGATCTTTCGGCTCGAGTACCATAAAATATTGTAAATAAAATAATTGCCAGATAACGAACTTGAAAAACGACGAAAAAATGGACACAGGATGCGCACAGGAAATTGCGGGATTTTTCTACCCCCGATTGCGAAATCGAACAATAATTATTCGATCGTGAAAATATTTTTTGGATCCATCAAATGAACGTTTATCGCAATTTCGCACTATTTCATTCATTCATCCATAAACTATTGCTGAAAGCCAACCGATGCAATTCACTTTCCTACACGTCGAGTACGTTTCACGAGATTTCGTCGCGACTTTGGCCACTAATAATCGAATCAGTAGAAGACGTCGAAGCTGCGAGACGATCGAACGAGGAGGACGCCGAGGGTTGCTCGTCGAACGCGAGGAGACGAGCTTCGAGGGAGGTCGGCTCGAACTTTTGTGCTGCGAGGAAAGAAAAGCCAGAGGGAACCGTGGCACGCGTACGTACTCGTCTGCAAAGGGAAGGAATTTAATTATCGTAATCTCGCGACTGCCGTGTCGATTGTTTGCAGTTGCAGCTCGTTAAGACGAGCAGCCTTTGCCGTTTTCTCGTCGAGACTGAACTTTATCGGGCTCGCCGTGTACGAGTACTCGCCTCATTTTCCTGTTTCAACTTAACACCTCTCGAGCCGCGGGTTCGATTGTTCGCGCCATTAATTGAATTTCATTGGGCCGTCGCGAACTTCAGGCACGAATCGAGCGTAACGCATCTCGTTAACTTTCAACGAGCGTTCAATAGAAATAGAAACTGATATCGTTACCACGATCCTTTTAACGGTTGGAAAATTGTTGGAGAGATGAAAAAAATGATCGCGTTCGTGGTTCTCATTAAGCGGGACGTTGATAATTTTATTTTCGTGACGTTGCGACGGATATTAATTACCCGCTCCGCAACGTCACGAGAGCAACGATTATTTTCAATCTCCATCGTAATAATTCCGAATTAGATATATATATTTGATATCAGCCTGATTAACGAGACGTTGTCGTTCTCGTCGGACGCGGAACGAGGAAGCCCAGGCGGAGAGGAAACGCTGCATTATGATTAACGCGAGCCCGCCTTCCTTATCAACTCGTTTCTTCGTTCTTTCTTCTCATTAACACCCCACGCCATTTTTTCTCATTAAGCAAGAGGAACCATTCATATACTCGTCGGAACTCGCGAATTAGCTTAACACAATGGCATAAGAAGCTGTATAAAGTCTCGTTTAAGGAACACGCTACCCCCGTACAACTAATTTTTCGTCGAACGAAATTAATAATCGCGCGGAAAAAGTGAATGCAAATGATTTTAATCCTTAGTTACGTTGGTCGCAGAATTTTTAACAAATTAAATGGTACGTTTCCATATTCGCGTGATTAAGTGACCATTTTTTTTATCAAAACGAGGAGAATTATTTGGCTCTTCATTTTTTACAGTGAAATAGGAAAGTGAATTAAATAGAAAATAATGTATTTTCATTCGGTTTGTTTTCGTTCGAGCGAAGTGATAATTTCTAAGACGAACGGGTTGCTTCGAGAGTTGATAAATTGTTCGAATTATGATAAGAAAAATGACGTATCTCCGCGAAGCTCGATAGCATTCCGTCTGCGAGGCTCCAATTATTTTCTTCCATTTGTCACTGCAAAGTTTAAGATTCCGCGCGAATAAAATTGCCAGTACAGCCGGGAACTTCCCGCTGTCCTCGTCCCACTCGAAGCTAATACTTCATCGAGTATTTCGAAGAATTAGTCGGGACCGCTGGGGGAAACTTCCTTATGAGAAAACTTGCGGTCACGTAATCAACGTGTACATCTTGGTAAAGTGAAAAACGTAGTAATCAAAGAGGAACGTAGCTATCGTAACTTCTCGACAAAATTAACAATCCAGTAATCGCATTGCTTTATTCAACTATTCATTGATACCATCCACGCTGTTCAACTTATCGTTCTCCAAAATCACAAGTACAGTTTCAATTAAAAATCCCTCAAATCCTGTAATTCATCAATCTCTATCGAAATTAACCATAAAAACGAAACACTGCTCAACAAATTCCATCATAAAACAGAAAAAAAGAAACACCTGCAGAGAACACTCAGTAACGTGCAGAGGGTAGAAAGAAAGCGCGATTAAGAGCGTCACCCTTGAAACGTCGCAAGAGTCAGTGACGAATCGAGGACCATCCATCGAGCATAATTCGCGGGGCGTGCACGCGACGAGAGGCGATCGTCGGTCGAGGCAGCAGCTGCGAACATCGTTTCCACGCTAGAGAACACGGCCTATCGACTCTTTCCTATTTCCTTTTGCTCCGCGAGCTGTCGGTGGGCTTGGTTTCCCTGGCTAACGGATTTCATTCGTATGCAGATTAGAGGAAACGCTGTTGGGACTCGCGCGCAATATCCGCGGCACAATGGCCACGGCGAGACTGGCCTGCGCCGATTGTGCCGCGGCTTGGCTGGAAAAGGGGAGGAAAAACGGCCGCGGAGATGGTAATTCCCATTTCGTGCGCGGCGTGTGTGCACGGCCGAGGAAAAAGGGTTCCGTGAAAAACGAGCGCGACGGGTGGCGGCCGGTTTCGCTACGCTTTCAGCCGTATTTGGAGCAGACGCCATTGAGAAGGCAGAATAGGAAGCGGTGAAATGATTCCTTCGTGTTCGACAACTTTATTCACGCATTCTCTCATATTTACGTTTGCTGCCTTGGCACGGTGTAACGTAGCGAAACTGGAACGTTGAATTCGTTATTATCAGACAGGGCTGATGTGTTTTTTAAAATACAGAGAAACTGTCGTCGCGATCTTCCAAGAATCGTGTGCATCGCGTAATCCAAGTCTCGCTTCTTAGACGAAAGAAGAGAGGAGTTCGAAAAATCGAAGCCAATAAACTGGCGTGTAACAGGACCAAAGATCCGCTCGACTGCTCGCAGGACTTTCAGCTTCTGTCTTACAGTGGCTGCAGAGGGACAGAAGCTCGCGAACTTCCTCTAACTATCGTCAGCTAGATGCTCGTCGATAAGCTCGCAGACATTGTCTTCGCGACCCCGTTCGCGTCTCGAGCGCCTCGTAGCCACGGCGAAATGATAAAACGTCCCAGTTACTGTCCAGTCGGAGCGGACGATTTGGTGCATGGAACTTCCTTCGTCTCGCGAAATCTAGCCAGGGATAGGACGTGTCTGGACTCGAGATGTTAGGCCTGCCTCCGCAGAACGCCGACGCAAATTAACGAAAAGCTTGCCAGGACTCGTCACACGCTATCTCTCTTTCTCTCTCTCTCTCTCATTTGGTGCCATTCACTAGCCAAGTCGCGGCGCGAACGTGGCGGAAATCCCGGATGATCCGCTTGATTATCACTGGACCAACGAATGGAAGGCGAATACCAGCGCGTGCCAAATAATTTCGTGAGCATGATTGATGGCCGACGACTCTTTTTAGTGGTCGCATAATTGTCAGTTTTATTGAAATGTTTTTATTCGATCGAAGTGCGCGCGAGTATAACTGAGTCGCGGTTGAGAGATTTAATTGAGCTCGAAATAATTAAAAAGTGACACGCAGGTGTTATGATACTGTCGTTTCCATTGATAGGATAATTCATACTGGAGTCGCAAGCGCGGACGTAGGTCCGATATTTTTGAAATGGAGGAGAATATGTTATCCCGCGAGAGACGTGAAATATATTACGCTCGCGTTATTAGAGAATGACGATGTTTTCGAGTCGCTGTCGAAGCGAACGAAGACGAAAAAGCACGGCGAAGATTCGAAGGTCCGGTTAGTTCGAACAGGCCACAAAATCAATATTTGATGCGCGCGTATACCCGATCAAATCTGAAATGAATTCCCTCGAAAAACGGACTGGTCCGTGTGAAAATTTTACATCCCAATCTCGAGCTACTTTTTTTGCAACGAAGATTCCCTCGACTCCTATTCACGGCACGATTCTTCTACGGTCGCGCAGGATCCTCGCTCGCATCGAGGACCAAGTATGAAACGGTTACGAAGTCCGAACGGTTCGTTAAATTTTGTTAATAAACAAGCGTTGGAGAACATGAGGCCATTGGAGTGGAGGGAGAGACTTTCGCGTTGTGAGAGGAAATAAGGGTGTGGAAGAATGAAAAGTGGAGAAGTTAGGTAAACACCGTTCCGGAGGGAAACGAAAGAACACGCGAGGAACGGCATTTTCGATCGTCGCTCTTTTCACCAGGCACACTCATTTATTTTAATTAAACCTTTTCTCCTCGTTTCTCGCAAACAAACGAAATCCTAGACTAGCGGCAAGCGTCCCCTGCAAGCGTTCGCTAATAGCGAATCGCGAATCTTCTCTTCTTTTCATTCTTACTGGACCGAGCACACTCGAAGAATATTTAGTTCACGGTTCATCCGGTTTCTTTTACAATTTTTCGACCGATATCGCGAAATCTCGACCCATTTGCAATTTCTAAGCGGAAGAAATCCGGTGCGCTCGAATAAAATTGTCAGCGGACGTCGCGAAGTTCTCGAAATCTACAAGAATCGCCATGTCCTCGCCTAGTTACAAAATCGTCCACAGAAGCCACAAATCAAACCCTTGGCGCCTCGAGTTCGCCCTCCAAAACAAATTCCCGACACCCTGACCTATATCGCCCTGAAAAGCCCTGAGAACCGAGGAATCCAAAGTCAAAGGTGACCATAAATAAAAAAGAAAAGAAGAAAACACATATTCCGTTAAAACTATTCAACCATTCCTGACAAAAATATTGAATAACAAATCTACAGGACAAACGGAGACAAAAGTCAAGAATGACAAAATTCCATTTGAAGCCTCGTTTTCGAGCAATACGATCTTAAAGATTTGTCAAAGCGTACGCCAGTAGTAAGAGTCAACGAGTCTCGCGACGCAGGCAGCCTCGCGTAGCGCTTATCGTAGACCCCCACTACTAGCGTTCGCCAGCTAATCTTCAAAGTCGTTTTGCCTCGAAACGAAGCCTCGAACGAAAATTGTTCATTTATGATTTTCCTCTCGTTTTGCCCTCCATAATCGTATTCCCGACTTTCAACGTTTATCGTACGCTCCGTACACCTTAATCTCTCGAACGAGACAATCCTTGCGACGATACCAACCTTCTCAGTGACATTTACGTCTGTTCGCCTGCCTCCTCAAGTTAGGTCCGCCGAGGCCGGAATGTCGTTGGCACTGTCACGCGGTAACTCTGTTTGTTTATCGCCAGGATGCACTTCACTAAACGTACCGCGTCCCGTCGGCTGCATCGCGGCGTGTAATCGTCTGTCAGGGTTCACTGGTTCACTCATGTTTAAGGCTGTGTTCGCACCGTTCGTCGATCGATCGATCTGGGAACACCGCGGTTCACCGTTCACGGTCCAAGATCGCGAGAGCACGCGGTGATCTTCGTCGCGGTGGTCGACGGAGGGCGGCTTTTCAGGCTGGAGAACGCGGCGTCTCACCCTTTACAGAGATTCATCGAGCTTGGGAACTCTGTTTTGGGTATCGATACTGTTAACAATTGGGGATAAATCGTTGCTAATTTTCGATAAGTCAGTATTGCTAAGTGTTCTCATTGATTCGCGTACTGTGGTTGCATCGTTGAGAATTATTTTTCTAATTAAATAGACTCATGAATGGAAGAAAATTCGTATAAATTTAAGGTTTCGAGTGACGAATATTTAAGGCAAATTAAATATTATCGATGTAATAATCATTAGCAGTAGTTAGCCGCGTATACATCGCGAATCGCTTCCGACGACCGCGATATCGATCGTGCATTCTCCTCCGCGTTCTCCTCCTTTCTTTCCTCTCGGTTATCGGGCCGGCTCTCAATGCCAGCCGGCGTCCGTCGCGCTCGTACACTCTTCGATTCGCCTCGAACCTGCTCGTCCTCGTTAATATTTTACAATTCCATCGATCCGCACTGCGCACGACAACGCGTCCTCGCCTTGCCCGCGGTTGCTCGCGAAGATTTCACCATGCGAATCTCCAACCCCCCCTACGGAAACACCTCGCGTCACCATTCTCTTTTAAGCCCCTGGTCTTGCCCTCTGAAATCGCGCGCAGCTTCTTTCCTGAGCCTTCGTCGTACCTGTATCGCTCTTTACGTTCCCTCGCGCGTTCCATTCTTCGTCGCGCGTCGAAATTCCGGGATATTCCGAGAGATTTCCCGAGGACATCGAAGGGGGAGACGGAAGTTCGTCGAAAGACAACCGCGATTCCGAGGCCAGTTCGCACGAACTCGGTTAGGGTAGTTTCTGAAACTTCTACGACGATGTTTGATGGACCGTTGCCAACGTTAACCCTACCAAAGTCCTCGAGCATACCCCTTTGCGCGAGATGGTCCGCCATGATTTTATTATAGAAGACTAAAGAAGCCACCGCCACGTCGTCTCGAGTATCTCGATCGTTTATTTATCGTAGCTGCAGCTTCGTTCATTGATAACGAAAAAATTGTCGATGAAGCTTGCAGAAATTCTCAACTCGATGCAAGAAGATTGCAAAGAAAAGAGTTGCAATATCGATTTTCTAAATGATGCAGACCATCGTTCCATCAAGCTTCCATGGTTAGGTTTAAAAATAATCCGACTGAGTGCTGGAGCAATTAGTTAAGTGAATACTCTGAGGTTACGAGGATCGAATCCGGTTGACGCTTCTGGTCCCGAGAAATGGCGATAAGAAGAAGCGAAGGAGGAAACGAAGAAATAAAATACCCATGAAATTTTTTTTATGTAATTGCGATTTCCGTTTTCAAAAACTGGCATCCGAAATGTGAATGAAAACGAGCAATTTTTAAATTGATACGAAAATACGAGTAAATAAAAGATTCGTACGATGAAAATTAAGATAGTAGGAGATTCAGTTCCATCGATATCCACACTATCCCCCACATTTCCGGCCGCGTGGACACGAAAACAAAGTTTCTCTTTCATCGTGACTATTTTTTTATCGCGGTGGCGGTCGAACGGAAAATTGCGTGATCCGAACATAAATCGCGACCGGACGCGTTCCGTTCCTCGTGCGGGGTGTATCGAGCGGGGGTGGCCGTCGCGCACGCGGACACGTCCACCGGAAGATCCCGCGGATTAACGCGGGAGCCGCTTTTAAAATGTATGGTCGCGAGTGTTCGACGGCCGATGAAAAATTCACACCGTTCGAATCGTTATTTGTGCAACTGGGAAATTATCTATTCGAGCCAGCGAGTGTTCACTTCCCGCGCCTGTTTTTTCTCTCTTCAAGTAGAACCCCAGCAACCCCTCGACCGATTGGTTTCCGTTTCTTTGCTCTTCCGATCGAGAACAACGACACGTTCCCTTTGCAGCTACGTTCGCTGGTGTATTCAGCTTTTGTGCGGTTCTACGTGTTAAAGAAATATGAGAATAAGGGTATATTAAAATATATAGCCGGGTGAGAAGTAATTCTCGCGTTTCTCAAAGCACGAGTAGCAACGTTGCGCGTTTCCTCCGATTTCTCGCGTATTATTTCCCTTGGAATCCCGCATAACCTGTGAGCTTCTGTATATTTTGCATCTTTGCATTTTATGAAGGAACATTGCCAAGGAATTTGGCATTCTTGAGACAGGAAGCAAGTTTTCATCCATTTGGAAAGTATACTTGTTTTTTTTTTGTATTTAACACGGTTTCATTTTCTTTACGTAACTCTATTTTCATTTCAAAGGGTTGAGCCGACAATTGTGCACGAGCGGGTGAATAAAGTTGAGCGACGAGTCTGGGGGAAACCGCTGGCTGAAAACTATGGCCGCGACGCGAAGTAAAAAATTGAAGAGTGCCCGGGTTAAGGGCTCAGTCTTGTTTCTTTGTAAACCCTGTCGTAACGAGCTCGCTCGAATCTCAGTTGTATACCGTGGTTCAGATCGTCTTGACATTCTTTACGCTTGTACAGAACTTGTTTCTTTACAATTTATCCAGATCCAGTAAAGTTCAGCTTCTCGTACTAATTTTTTAGAGAGAAGCCATTAGGGTGCACGAGTAAAATTTGTACTATCTATGCGTTCACGTAGTAGTTTGAATCTGTTAGAGAATGCATAATGAATATGTAGAAATTTGCATATTACAACATTGTATAACACTCGTAAAGTACACCATATTTCTATTTAAATTCTACTCCCTTAATTATCTCGAATTATAAATTCGCAGGGTGTAAAATAAGATCACTATCAAATAAGATAACTAAGAGAAATGAATCAAACAATACTTCCTAAATTTCACATTCCCAACTTCACAGTTCATCTTTATTAAGTTCCATACGATTTCATCGCTATTTTTACATAACATTTTTTACGTGACATTGACCCACTGTCGCTGTCTGTCAGATACTAAAAAAATCAGGATAAATAAATTCCCTCGCACTTTGAATCACAATTAACAAAACATTTGCCGCGAGCTCGTCTGGCGAGTGTATCAAAAACCCATCAAACTTTCAGCAATCAATCACCCTGGGACTGTATCGATGAAACGGAGGAAGATAAAAAAAGGAGAGGAGCGAAGCGATAAATTTTTTTCTACCGATCTCCTACCGATCAATGTCCTCGTACGATCCCGCCCAGCCTCCCTCGCCCCCTATCTTTCGACCGCTGTTTTTACGTCGATGGAGCTAGTCGGATTAAATTATCCTCGCCGTTTTTCACCGCAAACATAATATTTCACCGCGGTGACGAAATCTCGCCCGCGCGAATAATAGATGACACTCGGAACGATCAATTTCTCGCTGGTCAGCCGAAGGCTGCGAGGGTGTACTGCAATAACTCGATCCGTTCGCTAGTAAAAAAGCGTCTTTCTGAATTTTTGATCGGTAGCAACCGAATTTTCGACGACCGTGCGCATCCACCGACGCGGGATATGAACTTGGTCTCGGATGGTCGTAAATTACTTTTACGTTTTTCGAGGCGATTTCCACTCTTGGGGATGCGCTGCTGCCTATGAGTGCAATTCTAATTCCCAGGATTGACTCTTGCGAACAAAATGGGACGAGAATCGTAAAATTTCAGAGTAAAGTTTAAACCTTGCGGATCAAGTTCCGATCCAACGATCCCTTGCCTCATAAAATACGATTTTTAGAAGTTCCTTCTGTTCTCGTACGCTAATCACGAAAATTCATGATCCTGACGACGTCTCGTATAGCTGTACACATGGCAACTAAACTTGGATTAACTTACAGGTTCTTATTATGACCAAATATGTACGAGTTTCAAAGATTTCGCGAAACCTCGAACGCGTGAACCTTGCACACCCCCTCTTCATCGAAACTTCTACAGAGGCAGACGAACCGCGATGCAACCGATCACCCCGTTTCCGTTCCACTTCCCCCGTTCCCTTACTCGAGTACACCCTCCACCATTAACACCATTGGAAATAAAACAACGACAACAACCAGCTTATCGATTTCGCGGCGCGTTGTGCAAGCACCGTTAAAGAAGCTTTTAACCCTGAGTAGAGGCGGCCAGGGGTTACAAATACGTGTCGCACTCTCGTTTTATTTTCCCGGCGCATCGCGCGGTATTTAAGAAGCAGGGGTGGCTGTTAGCCGAACGTGGAGAACGAACGAGAGCGCTCTTCGGGAAAAAGTCAGGGTTCACCCTCGTTGAACTCTCTTTCTTTCTCTTTTTCTCTCTTTCACCGTTGTGTACATGCAGGTAGAATATCGTGAGAGACTTCGTCGATACTATTCGACGGTCACCCGCTTCGTCTACCTCGAGCGACCAAATGAAATTGTCCGTGGACCGCGTCAACCCCCTTGAATTCCCTTCTATTCCTCAGGGTGGACCTCGCCACGACGGAAGCGGACAAAGTATCCGTGGAAGGAGTACAATGCACGCGAATTTCATAAATACAGAGATCTGTCTCTGTTATTTGCGGTGTTTTTTTTTCTTTTATTGGAGAACGTCGAGGGTCGACGGGGGTGAGGGTGGTATTCGATGGAGGGTTTAGAATCGAATGTTTTATTGGGCGAACGTTCGTGGGAGAAAGACGCCGGGACGGGATTTCCCGAGACACGGCTACTCGTTTTTATCCCCGCGGAGGGTGTTCCGTCCCCTTTGGCGCTTCCAGAGGAACCGAGGCAACTATTGTCGTGCCAGCTTCCCGTATCGACATTTCTTCGACTACGTTACCGCGGATTATTACCGCGAAACTATCCTTTGCGACTGTCCGAATGAGTCTAGAGTTATTGCTTTTTTTGTTCCCTTCCGGTCGACGGCTCTGCTTAATGAACACCTCCTTGTTAGGAAAGGGGTCATCGAGTTCTTACATTTTATACTCTTTAAGTCCACTTTAGGAATTTTAATGAGCTTCCATGATACTCTCTCTGCTGTTTGATACTTTAATCTTTAGTAATCCTTTGTTTTCTGGTAAATGTTATTTTATTTGATCGGTATGGTGGCTCGTGGACCCTGAATCGACGCTATTTTCTATTCAAATTAGGAAAGAGAACGAATGACGCGAGGGAGTGAACTTCGAACGAAAAAGGAGAGAAGCAGTGTGTCCCTCTGTAATCCGGTTAAGAGACGAAAGAAAAGCCGCGATCCTAGTAGAAACAGCGCGACTAATGGAGATGTGCCGGATCCGTTCTCAAGAAATTAGGTCAGTGATTAGAATGTGTACTCTTTTAATCGCGGACGACGACGTTAATCTATTTGAACTCCATCAACCTGTGCAAATTTTATGAACGCTTCCCATTTTCTACGTTCCAACCGCCCTCTTCGTTTCTCCTCTTCGTTCCATCAACGTAAAAAAAAACAACCAGTTCGCGCATAGAAATGAATGTCACGACGGCTCGATCGCGATTCTGCTCGATCCATCGCCACGTAATTTTTCTTCTGTACCCAACGAATTGATCGTTTAGAAAATCGTATAAAAATACGAGTTCAGCGATTTAATACGAAACGATTGAACCTCGAACGGAGTGGGTCGACGATTTTCCCGGAAATTTCTCGGCGACTCTCGTGGGTAGCGTCCAGGCGGGGTGGGCGTTCGAGAATTGCGAAACGCGGCTCGTCACGCGATCAAGGATGCAACGGGGGCTTAAACCGTTATTCCTAGCCGAGTTCATTAAAGTAAATGCGGCCCCGATACATCGATACGTGACGAGCGACAGGAAACCGACGTCGCCCCGCGGGCCATTAGCGACGACGGTAATTTTGCTAAAATCAGCTACGACTCGCCCTCTCGAGCTGGCCACGGACACGTGTCTAACGTGTCTCTGTACACGTGGTCCAGCGTGGGATCAAGCCAGTGCCTATGATTCGCGCCAGTGACTACAGTTCGCTAATTAAATCGTGTAACGCAACGACGCGACGCGCGTTTAGACTCTAGGGTGGTTTATTTGAGAGTGCCTTCGTGCGAAGATACGATTGCACTTGTGAATCAATCAAAGTTCAACGTTTGTACCCGTGCGACTTGCATCTTTATCAGTGATTGCTCGCACGACGCTCGAACAACATTAGGGTTGATCGTTCTCTGCATCTCTCTCTCTCTCTCTCTCTCTCTCTCTCTCTCTCTCTCTCTCTCTCTCTCTCTCTCTGTTTCTCTTTTGCTGGTGAACGAGTGTGCGCAGCTACGAATCGTTCTATACGCGATCGGTGTCGGTGGCGGAAATCATTAGGAACAGACGCGCGGCGCGTTATTGTGTACCGTGGGCGAGCAAGGAAAATCGACGGAATACGGTTCACGATGGAATTTATTAAATCCAACGGGGGATTTATGGGCTCTCGTTCTATTGAAAATTACGTCCACGGGAATTCGATTGCTCGTCGATTATGTAATCTGCGATTGTACGTTTCTATCTGAGATAACTTATTTATCATTCATATTTGAAATTCCTACGGTCTGTTATATGGAATATTCGGTATTTATATCTAATTGTGACTTATAAACAATTTACCAGATTCTCAGTCGAACTTTGAACACGCGACACAGTTCGTCCGCTGGTTAATCGTTGGATAGGGGTTGAAATCTTAGTGTCGCGGGGTAAAATCTCGACGCTTTAAACCTAAATAGATCCGAGGCGAGGGCGAACAGCGCTTCAGGAAAACTCAATTTATCCGAAATGTAGTTCACGGAAAAAGACATCGAGGCGCATTAGAATATCGGCCGAACCGAGAATCACTTCGGCTCGCAGCTATCGAACGGGTTGAATTATAAACGATGGAGAGTCCGATCGAAGATGGAAGGCTAAAAGTGATCGATTCGATTAAAATGTCGGGGCATTCGTAGCCGATTAATTACATCGCGATCGGATAAACAGAGAGCCGGGCGAAATTCCACGACGATGGCAGAAATAAATAATCGAGGTACACGGCTTATTCCCGTCGGTATTATTCAAGGGCCCCGGGTGGCAGTGAAATGTCAGTTAATTGAAGGTCGCCGCTTATTTAGCGATTTCATCGTGGGGATCGTATCAATTATTCAACGAACGGCGACCAATCTTTACTTTTCTCCTCGACGTTCCACGAATAGAGGATCCTCCTCGGTTTATTAATACCGCGGAGCGTGAACGTTTCAAGGCCCAACTCGAGACGAATCGAAGCGAGCACTCTGACCGCACCGATCTCTTAGATTCGAGCTTTTTAATTGCCACGCGGAACGCTGGATCGAAGGCGTCGATCGACTCAGATCTCCTAGAAAGTATACGAGGCACTATAACTACCCTTAACTCTTTTCATCCCCTTTTGTACTTTATATAATAATAATCCTATCCACAGGATAATCTCAGAAATCGTAGCAATAATACATCGCACTAATTAGATGGAACAGAACCAAAAAATCGAATCTAGTCTCTGAACACAAATCTCGAGACGCAGACGTCTAAATCACATCGTAACGCATTCTACGGGGGTTAATTGCTGTTCTACGAGGCAAAGACGAGATTTCGACGTTCAGCACCGTTGATCATCGCGGAAAGCTCGTAATTTATCTCCCGGTAACCCTGCGATCTTATTATTAGAGAACGCAACGAGCGTGAAATGATCGCGGCACCGCGCTCCAGCCTCCACCGGCAACCACTTCGACGGCGGCCTTCCGCGTCTCTGCCGTCTCCAGTTGTTATATTACCTTCGCAACTTCTTTCGCTGTGTTCGCGGTAGGCAACTCCAAGCGAGCGTGAGATCATAACTCTTCTCTACGTCGGCTCGCGTGTACTCCGGTCCGGGTAGCCAGAGCCACGTTGCACGCGCGCTGGCGAACGCCGCGAGACGTCCTCGAGTTCCGTTCCACGTAGCGTCGAGTCGAGCATCGCTCGATCACGGTTCTCACGTTCTCGCGCGAGGTTCTTCCGCGTGACTTCCACTGGATCACGCTCTCTCGCTCCCTCTCTCTCTATCCCCCTAACCTCGCGCGTCAAGGCAGTGGATCGACGGTGTTGGTGATGGTGATGCTCTTTCGACGATCACCCTGAACGGCTGCTTGGCTGCGCGTTCATCTCGGTGAGCCGTGTCCGAACGCGTCGAGGATTCAGAAACCCGCGTAGGGGGATAATACGGAACAGTACGTCACTGGTGAACACACTTCGTAGTCGTCCCAGCACGCGGTGCACTGATCGCCGCGTCACGAGTTCACTCACTGGGTAACCACCACCGCGGATAGTCGCGCGGCCACCGGAAGCGGTTCCGAGCGCGCATTTCGGCCCCTTCGCGTGGAATCGTGACAAATCGAGGGTTAGAACGAATCACGGAACGAAGACGTTCTCTGGCGGAAGGGAACTAGCGCCAGGAGGAGTTCGATGGGACGAAGAACGGCGAAGGTGAGAATAGAAACGAGCGAGGGTGGGGAAAGGTGAGTGGATGAATACAGAAACAGAAAGAGAGAGAGAGAGAGAGAGAGAGAGAGAGAAAGAGAGAGGGAAAGAAAGAGAGAAAGAAGCAGAGGTAGAAGGAAAAGAGAAGAGAAGGGAGGAGGGACGAGAAGAAAATGCGGCCGTGGGCCGTGCACGAGCCGGCGAGGACCGCGAGGATGTGGAAAGGATGCGCCTTCGACAGGCCACGCACGTATCCGAGAGCAACCGACAGGGTGGAGGCTGATGGTCCGTCTCGCGACTCGGCTGTCGCTGGATGGAGATGAGACGACGATGGTGGCTAAGAGAACGAAGGGGGGCAGGAAGGGAGGGAGATAGAATGAGCGAGGCGAGGCGAGGCGAGGCGAGCGAGAGAAGCGTCGGTGGTGAGCGTCCGCCCGCTGTGACGCTCCCGACAGGACTGCGTCGGTCCCCATTTATTCCTCCTTTCCCTTCCGTCCCCCGATCCTCGCCCACCACCTACCGAGCCACACTAGCACACCCACCCCCGCCGTCAACCGCTTTGCCCCTTGCGCGCCCTCCCCGACGCTACCCCTCTTTGTGTTCCTGCCCTCTGTGTACCACGCACACGCTTCCATCCCTCCCTCTCGCTTTCTCTCCCTACTCGACGCCCTCCTCTCTTTCATAACGTATCCTTCTCTCGTTGTTTCTCGCTCTGATGGAATCCTTCTCTTTGCGACTGTGCGCCTCCCTCTCGCTCGCCTGCCCTCGCTTCGTTCCACGTTTCGCTCCTTTTTTCTCTCTAATATCTTGCTCGCCTGGTCCCCTCGCTTCCCGATTTATACTCACCGCCAGCCTCCATCGGCATCCCCGCCGCGTGTAAACACGTCTGCGTGCCGGCTAATTTTGGTTATCGCTCTAAGTGGCTACCGAAAGCTTGATGGCTCGTCTTCGTTGTACGGAAGGGTGGCTCTCGGTGGTCCAGACGTTTCGCAGAATGAAAAGCTTCTTACGCGTGTTTGAGTCGGTTTTTCAACCTGATTCGTGCTATCGCGAGGAAGGTTGAATGGGGTTCTCAGGGGATTCGACGATTTTTATGTTGAATCGCAAGGTGGATAATTAAATACGTGGAAGAACGAGATTACTTTGTGCGTTAATTTCCGCTTAACCAGTTTGCGAGAAAAATGTAGAAGCAAATTTACATTTTTGTTCGTCGCGATGAAATTCGTAAGGAATACTCGCTTTTCGACCAGGCCCAAGAGCCTTCTGTTAATGTGCTAATAAATGAAACTACCCACGCTTTCAACCCCCTCGTCTATTCTACGTCGTCCATGCTCAACGCGACGAACCGAAGACATTAAGAGGGGGCGTGGTGCGAATCGACGTTACATCGACGGGGTTGGAATACCCTTCACGTTTTCGTGGGGTGTCTCGATTAGTGAAATTAAAGTTTGAAGGATGAGGAGCACGATGTCTGGTTCCGTTAATAAGACCATCTCGTTTCGTAGTTGTTTAGGCATCCCGTTAGTAGTTCAAGCAGTTACGTTCTCGAACTCGAGCTAACTGCGGACGATTGAAATTGCATATCGGATGGAAATATCGAAAAACATTGTTAAACTCGCGCGAAACTGCCACAAACATCCCTATCACGAGCCTGTTTAGGTTCAAGTCGTACATTTTTCAAAGAATCGCGGTTCATTTCGCGAAAAGTCGAACGATAATTGAAAAGCTGATGAAAAACTCTGCGAGCCTGAATTTTCAGGCATTCTTCCGCGAAAAGTGTACTTCCTGGAAACGCATATTATAAAAATATGAAATTCAGCAGGAAGAATTTTTCTCTCACAGTGCAAGTATTCGCTTGAACGTCGGGACTAGAGAGATTGCTTTACGCAGCGTTTCCAGCCTTGAGACATTGAATTAATTATCCGCAGTTATTTTATATCGCATAAACCGAATTCCTACGCGTTCTCTCTGTAACGAGTATAAAACAGGGGTGGACAAACGAAGGATGTCGCGAGGCTGCTTTGGATCCGTGGATCGTCTTTTTTTTCTCATCTCGACCCGGGTGCGAGAGGGCTTATCAGTGTCGCTCGTCCCTCGAACTCATCTCCTATTCGATCCAACGACGGGGCTATAAATTAGCGGGCGAAAACTCACGGACACCCCCAACCCCCTCGACGCAAGCCGAAAACTTTTCGTCGGATCACGTAGTCGCGGCACGAAGGAATTCACGGAGAAAAACGGGGCATCAATCGTCTCCGGAATCAACATTCTAATCGAGATCGTCCCTCTGTTTTAATCTCACCCCCGGATAGCTTTCCTTTCCCCCTCGGATCGATCTCGTCCGTCGTCGCGCATAATAAATGGGACGTCTTAAAACGAATTAAAACTAGCGACCCTGTTTTCTAATCTACACTATTCGTTGCTAATCTATTTCACTAGAGGAACGTTCGAAATTTTATTATAAACTTCACGGTTCGAACAAGCATAGAATACCCTGTTTTACTTTGCTATCAATCTCAAGAGCGAGAAATAAATTTCTCTGTTGTTGTCATCGATTGAAATTAATGAAACGCTAATATTTCCATTGAAAATGGACGCTTCTACCATTCTCAGTATCCGCCTCTCGGATATCCAAAGACAATACAGTGTCAACGATAATGAATCTAACGAACCCAGCGTTCGTTCGCGAAAACGTTCGCCCCATCCCCTAAACTTTCTCGTTTCTTATCGTGTCGCTGGCTGTTGACAGCTATGCCTCGAATGTTCCTCGGGAACCGAACAAGCCGCGGGTACACAAAGCTGGGCTGGTCGGCACACAGACCGCCCTCGGACGCACGATTTATCGAGGATCGCTCTGCGTCGAGCGTAACCACTCAACGGCGTTACACCAGCCGGCATGTTCTAAGTGCCGATCGATATTTCACGAAGAGATTCCAGGTAATTGGGGGATCATACCGTATCGATTTTATCTAGACAGCCAGCGGAGCTTTATGTAACTTGTCAGTCGGTCGTTTCGCGGACGGGAAACTACAACACGGTCTCGCGGTCCTTCAAAGAGATTACTCCCCCAGTTTGCCTCCCCTGGAATTTCCCGCAAGACGACCCACGCGTCGACTCGTTTATCGAGAAATCCGTGGCGGTCCCTCGCGATCGAACGCCGGATTTTCGAGGGTTAAAGCACGCAGCCGACGCGGAACCAGACAGAAAAAAAAATGGGAGATAAATGGGATCGAGTTAGAGTCGCGACGTGTTAATCCGCCACTCGGTTTCTTCGAGCCTCGTCGATGGTGGATTGCGCGGTCGTTGGAGAACGAAAGAGTTTCGTGTGCGATAGAAGAATTCCAAATTTACCGAATTTAACTTTCGACTACGCAAAGCCTGTTCTCCACGCGGCGATATTGTTGCCAATTTAGTTGGCGTTGAAGCTTTTGCTTCCTTTGCATGTGGAGGGTTCGCTTAAGGGACGACGGAAATAAGCAATGGCGGCGAGCGAGCAGTCGCGACGAAATTGCGCGGTTGAAGCGAAATTAGAAAGCGGTCGACGAGTGGGCTCGGCTCTGTTATTTCAATGATTGCAGAGAATCTTCAGCTCTGAGGGAGGAGAGATTGGCAAGTGTTACAAATGGAATACCGCGTGGGCTCCGGAGACGTTTCGATGGAGAACTCGCTTCCCAGAGAACACTGTTTGCGGTTCATCCAGCTCACTTGTTAGACATCGTCTACTTCTTCGAGGATTCCATCGACTCCCAGGACGATTTCAGTCCGAACGACACGTCGCGTCGTTGTCACAGAGGATGGGGACCGTAACTCAAAGCGGAATTGTTTGTTTCTGTAATTTGTGGTCTCGTGCTCGTTCGTGCGACTCGATGAGATGATTAGCGAGAAACGAGAGTGGTGTTCATAGGGTGGCCGAATAGATCCCACTTCTCGGCTCCGCCGCGCGAAGCCAAACAAGGGTAAAGCGTGTTAAACAGCGACAATTTATGGCCACTGTGTAGTCACGCAACGGAACGGCCGAGAATTCGCCTTCTACTCGAGTTTCGAGTTACCGCCAATCCCTTCATCGATCTTCCGATCCGCGAGCCCACGGCTAAACGCGTGAAATGGTAATTTACGGTTAGGGTAACGTCACGCAACCGTAGCCGGAAAAAACATTTCGCGATCGCTGCCACGAATCGCGGCTTTTACCGCGAGATCGACCTTCTCTCTCTCTTTTCTCTCTCTCTCGCGTTCCTACGAGTGATTTATCAGCGCACATAAATCATCCGTTATCAAGGTCCACCCGTTGCCTTTCCCTTTTTTTTTCAATTCCAACGTTCAACATCTTTCTTCGATCTTAATTCCAACGCGAATTCCCCTTGCTTGTACCTCTTTGAGGATCCCTCTCTCTCTTCGTCGCGCGAGACACGATCGTGACGCGTTCCTCGATCGAAATTTACAGTCGCGTAACAATGTAACGTTTTATCAAGCACATCAGCGAGGACTACCCTCGCGACGGATGTCTATTCATACCGTAGCATCGAGTTTCCACGCGACAAACTCCGAGCTCGCGTTTATTCACCCCCGTCGTTCTTCTCTCCATCCCTCGAGAGGGGCGCAACCCTGAACGGGTAATCCTCCACTCGTGTGTTGACCATAGAACGCGTCGTCGTAAACTAGGAATTACGCGTGTACGACACGTCGAGGGATGATTTTCTTTGTAAAACGGATGGCTCGCAGCTGCTGGCTTTCTCTTCTTTCCCTCCCTCTTTTGAGCAATCGGTTTTTTTATCATTAATAGCGATTTTTTTGCGAAGTACGTTCGTTACGTCTCGTTGTTTCGAGCGCGCGAAGATTGATCGTGAAATGAATTCGGAAGCGAGATCGTTGAGAAGTAAATCATCCCTCAAGAGAGGGTAGGTTTAATAAGAGAAATTTTCGCGCGACAAAGGGTCGCGGTAATTCGAAAATGCAGCGGGAGTAAAAAAAGCGTGGAAACGCAATTACCGTTCGTTTTATCCCAACCCCTAGTAATTCGCGCGAAATGTAATAACAGGTACCTTTGGTAGCGTCGAACAACCGGATTTCTCGCTTTTTCCCACTGAAGTCCGTGTCGGAAATTAGTCGGCCAATTAAAACGGCCGAAATTAATTTCGCAATTCCGCGTGTTACCTTCAATTGAATTTTCAAGGGCCACTCCGCCGCCCGCTCCTTTCAAACCGCCGTCCCGCGATAATTCCCCTCTGTTCCTCCAAAATAGAACGCGAAAATTACAAAAACACGAAACGGACCAGCGTTACCGCGCATCGCAGAGGAAGCGTTACGCCAGGAAATCCCGTGGAAACCCTGATTCGTAAACGATGTAAACGGGACCAGCGGTTCCTGGTCCCGCTCACACGTCGCAGCCGCAAATACGCGCCGTGGCTGCCCCGTTAATGGCTTTATCTACTGCAATCGTACCGCGATGGATGGACAGCTGCGGCCGCGCGTTTATGCCAACGACGCCAGCAGGCTTGCGACGAATCACAGCCAGAGACGGGCGTAAAATCTACATCTGAATCGGAAAGAAATGGAAAACAGCATTTCCCACGGATCACTGTGTAGAGTAACATTTCTTTCCGTTTCTCTGCGAATCTCGATTCGCGTGTCTGCCACCCTTCGTCGTTGAAGAACAAGAAGCCATAGTCGCAGCAAAGGGGGTCGTTCTCGCGTCCAGCGAAGGAATCACCCCAGAACGGCTACGAAACGGCCCATTCACGGTGAACAAAGAGATTTTCGATGGTCGTCAGAGAGCCACAAATCTCCCGTTGGAACTTTGAATTGGCCCGGTCGACAGCCAGGCTTGATGATAAGCGACAGTCGTTCTCGGCTCGATAAGGAAACGCGGGGATAATGTACCGTGGCTGGCGATAGCGTCCCGTGACGGGGACAAATTGTAATTGTCCGAGGAACGATGTCGATGACGATACGGGCTGGACGGTTTGTTAGCTTCCTTATCGATCGAACAGAGTGCCTGCAAATTGTCTGCAGTCGCACGACACGGGACGGGTCTCCACAAAAGACCGCGTGGAAACGCACGACTTCGCGAACGGTGGTCGAAGGAAGGTTAATAAAGGGTACGACGCGATGGTTGGTCGATGCTCGCCATATTCGGAGGCTTTCCATGGAAATTTCGCGAGAAGTACGCACAGAGTAGCGAAGAGTTTATGTAAAGTCATGTTTTGGAATAAAATTTACAAGTACTTGGTCCCTCCTCGAGTATGTAACGTAAAAGAATAGAATTCTAGCTAGAAAAAAGTCACTGTTACGGGGAGAATGAAGTAAAATGAACCTCAACACGTGCGAAAGTGATCGTTTACATCCGCTGTGCGTACAAACGGCACGAAACAAGCCAAATTTCCTTTCGACGCGGTTTGCAACGCGACACAGGTGCATCGAACGCATAATTTCCCGTGCTTCGCGGGTGGAACCAGCCGCAGTAACGTCGCGCGCCACCGAGTTACGCCTGCGACCGTGTTAAAATACTGTTCCGCTCGCCTACCAGCACTCCCGATGGCGATTAATCACAGACCCCGTTTGTGGTCGAAAAGAAAACAAAAACAGGGGAACAGAACCGCGAGGATTTACAGCGAACTAATTTACCTAGATTCTATTAGGAAGTTTCGAGGTTACGCGCTCGAGAGAATCAGCTCGCGATCCTGGACTTCGATGTTGCCAGGATTTTTGTTCAAATTACGCGCCATATTGAACGGGGGTTGAAGAAATTTGCTATTAAAATTGACGCCTCGTATTTTTCGTCCACAAAGAGAAACTCGATCTTCTTTTGTCGTTTTTACTTGAACAGCTGGTTTTTCAATTGATTTTCAAGTTTCACGACAAATTCGACTCAATGTTAAGATGTGTAATTAGACTTAGTGGGAAGTGAAGAATAGGAGCGATCGCGAAGCATGTATGTTTCGAGGACGAACTTTGCTTTTGACCCACACAGAGTGGAGGAATCTGTTTCAAACTTAATTGGACGCAATGGCGAGCCCTTGGCCAATTAGCGTCGCTCTTAATTAAACGAGCACAATAGGATAATCTTGAAAAGTCCGACGTGGAAAAGTATATCCCGTGCAATGTCAGCCAGGGGACAACGATGTACGACTACATTTGACAAGATATTTATTGCTAAAAAAAGAAAAGAAGAGAATAGAAAACAAGAGTAAATAATGGGAAAGAACATTCTTGCTTGAAAATAACTAGCGAAACTTGAGTAATACGTCGAGGAGGCTTGGACACGATCGCGTGGAACGTAACCAGGTGTATTATAAATAGCTTGTCAGACGCAAAAGGAATTCAGAGGTGAGTGGATCCATTGTGGCCGAGACGTCGAGTGGGAGCTCAAAGAATGTCCGAAACTTCTCAGTGGCATCGCGGACAATCCAGGACGACGTAGTCTATCATACTTCTACGACGAGTGGTTCAATGGATTCCAAATATAGTGCTTTTCTCGTTAGTATTTCTAATGTGCGACTCTAATTAACAATTTGGAATTTGTTAAATTTCTGTCATACCATCTCTCGTATCATTTTCGTATCCAATTGCTCGAAAATATTTAGAAAAATGAGAAATTGATCCAAGAAATACAACGTTAGGACAAAAATGATATTTCAAAATGCTATAAAACCGATGGACCATCTCGACAAAGAAACGTGTATTCAAGCCACCCTTATTCCTGAAATCTCATTTCACAGCCTCCACGCACCCTAATATATTCATTAGTTTAAAACACCGTTCTCTAAACATCCCAACGTAGCCACTTCCATAACATGAAACATCTCCCCGTCCGCTTAATGTCGTAAATACCAATTCCCACGGCGCACACCATCGTCTTATTTCCCTCGAGCGACAGAGAGTATCCCTCGTTCCTTGTCTGTGGCAACCAAAAATTTCTCGCCAGCCTCGCGTGTTACGAGATCAGCCGAATGTATAGCAAATCTCTGGAGTCCAGAGATGCGATCGATATACCACGTCAAACAGCATCGACGCTACGTGCAAAAAAGTTCGCAACCATTTTTTAATCTACAGAACGGTTGAAAGAAACGCGAGGAATGGAAACAAAAAAATAGATCGCTTTCAATTTTCGGTGCTATTTTTTATTTTTATATAAACCCAATACCAGCGAGTATTCGACTACTTCCCAAATTACTTTCTACCAGCGAATATATGTACATTACCAAACTCTGTTTGTCCTCCAACTCTGTGCTAACTTCTACAAACTCAGAGCCTCAATAACACCTGGTATTCCACTTCATACCGACATTTGGACCCTACGCGACGAAAACAATATCCTCCAGAAACGTTTCGCGGTGAACCACAAAGGTGGTCCACGGTAAAAGGACTGCAGCATAAATTCCACGCTGATCCGAGTTCCTGCGAGAGGGATCCCACGGAATGAGGGTGTTCGAGGGTGGTCGAAATTAATATCCACCCTCTTCACGGGCCTCGGCGAGGGTGAAGGTTGTCTTCTGTCCACGGTCAGTATCGCCAGGGTGTGCCAGCCTCGTAACGAACCGCGTGATAACGGAATTCAATAGAACAAGGGACACGATTCACGTGGCCCGTGTACGTGTTCTCGAGCAGCCACCCCCGCGGAGCAGCCCTCGCGCTCGTTAACTCGAAGAGGGTTAATTAAAGCGAGGGGCGCGCGAATTTCGGCTCTTTTTCAACTTCACGAGAAAACTCGTCCGTCGACGGAAGTTTTGCATTCCGCGGATGCCTTCGTCGCGGATTTATATTGGCCCTCCGCTACCGGATGACTCCATCCGCTTAACGCGCTTGTTGTAACGAGGACTGAGAATTATGGAGGTTAGGGTATTGGTAAAATATTGTTGGTAACGAGATCGATGCTTCGAAGCGATTATGCAGTGCGAATTTATGCGTGGAGATTTTTGATATGACACCCTGATGTTTGATAAAGATCCCTATCGAGTGCTCTTGTTTGATAGCACGAGAGGAAATCGTGAAATACTCGCAGCTCTCCAGATCTCCAATTCTTTCTATAAGTTAAATGACAGCTTTGCAATCATGTCGTTGAAAGTTTCAGAGTACAGAAAAAAATGGCCTCGATTACCATTTTCATCTGACATCTCTTCATTCTTTACAACCAACAGAAGGAACATTATTTCTACGCGTTTGTGTGCCCAGTAAATTTCGACTAATGCAATTAAGTCGCGATCAGAACGAGTCGTACGCTAATCGGGAGGCAGTAAATGATTTTCAAAAGGAACCATCGCGTAATGTGGGCGCGCGATACGCCATTACGAGGAGCCGGTTCCCCGGCGTGGTATCGCATCGATTCGCGCTCTAATCCGACGAAAGCAGGAAATATCTGACGGGAACTGGCAACGAACGCCAGCTGGGGCGTATTCAGTGCGGTTCAATGGATAGTTTTCCCGAGGAATTGCCGTTACACTGTTTCGCGATAACCTCGTTCGCCGCTTAAACGCGTTTCGTTCGTTACCGTTGCGCGGCGCGTTCTAACGCCGCCGAAACTCGATCGAGGCTAATCGACGTACGCGATGACCAGGGAATTCCCGATTCCATCGGCCATTTTCATCTCAATGATCCAACCTGACCTCAAACAGACCACAAAAAGACTGTATCCGCTAAAAGATATCTACTTTCTTCTTCGTTCGTCCCTCGTCCGCCATTTTTCTTCAGATTCGAACGTAAATCGCATTGAAGCTTGCCAAGAGGTTAAAGAAACGTTCGAGGATCGGTTGACCCGGCTCGATTAAATTTTAAGACAGTCCGAGGACCGCCAGAGTCGAACAAACGTGTGCTCGATGGGCTCGAAAAGCAGTGGCGAAGAAAAATAAGTGGTAGACTCGGCGAAATTCTGCAGCAGCCGATCCAAAGATTAACAGAAGCCCGATCATCCGGCGGAAACAAAAGGAACGCGTCGACGGGAAATAAACGACGGTGGATACTAGAAGAAACGCCGGAAGAATAGGGGAGGAGTGGTGCGTTCGCAATCGTGGAACGCGGAACTCCGCTCCATAAAGTTTCGCGTTTTTCTTGCGGATCGCGTGCAGAAGAAGCGTTACGATCGACGGCTGACGAGGAAGCGGATCGCTGAAGAACGCGAGTGGAAACTCGAGGGTGGTCTCGTTCACAAGAAGGAAGAGCGGAAGGGTGGAGGATCGCTCTTCGCGGTGCCATAAAACAACTTTGTCTTTTCGATGCGACTAAACCTGTCGCTTTATCGAAGCATGATCGTTTAACGTAGCAAAATTTATATAAATCTGTATATTTTTAAATAACAATATACAATAGAAATCCACTTTATTATTATGTCTTACGCGTTATACTTGGAATATTTCTCATACCTTTGCTGTTGTATACATCCTATAGAGGGTTGTAAATGAAATTTTCATCTCGCATTTCGTTCGAAGGAACGTACCATATTTATTGCACGACGAAGAAAATTTTCAAATGGCCGATAGCGTGACTGTTCGGGTCGCGATATCGAATAAGCGGCAGCCGAAGCGCGAGTGAAATGCGAGCCTCTCGTGATGTATTTACGATGGTCGGTTAATATTGATTCATGCGAAAATAATGGAAGTCGTGTCGGGACAAATCCATCCGGCCTGTTCGAACGCGAAACGGAAGCGCGCGTCGACGGCGCGTCAGGGGTGACAGGATAATACGATCCGACTCCCTGCTCACGAGAACTTATCACGGGCCAGAATTCTATTATCAGTCTTAGTACGGGTGACCCTGGGGTGGCAAAGTTTGGGACGCTCGTCAAATGTCGATAATATACACCCCGTGTGCATCTTTCGCTCGTTAAGGGCGGAACGCGTGGAATTTATAAGGAGCTTCCGCGGAACTTTTAAACTTCCCACGTACTCCCGAAACTGCATATTTTCCGCCGTATTATTCAAATATTCCGACACCACCCTCGAGTAATATCATTTTGCATATAATCACTAACTCTATTTTGTTCCAGCGATTTATAGGCGCTACATAATCGGTATACTATAAATTGCACCATCGATTTGTCCCCGTCGATCTATAAACGATTCGGTTTACAGTGAGTTAATGCAATGAACATTATTGTCAGAACTCTGAAGCTTGAATTACAAGCTCGTCGGCGCCTTTGCAAAATTGAAAAGCATTATGCAAATCCATGGCTGCAACACTGGCTACGAATACTCGTAGGCTCCCGTTCTGATATGGATTTCGGCGCAGCGACAATCCGATTTATAGGTATATGCCTTCGCGTAACGCCGATACGCCGGCTCGCTCGTGAATTATTGATACCGATATCGCGGGACACCGAGTCGAGCGCCGCCATATCCTTTCGCTAATAAAAACAGGACTAACGTAAGCATTACGAGCTAAAAAAGAAAGGGTGGCTAACCTCCATTTAACAATCGCGACAGTTATTTTTATACAAGTCTGGTTGACAAATTTTTTTCGTATATTTGCCTCACGTCGAGTCAATAGCTGTATCGATGTTCCATAGTTATCGTATCACGATATTTCGAACTCGACGACAGACTTGATGGATGCCTCGAACACTCCTACAGGACTAACGACGTAGTCGATCGCTCCTCGAATACTTGGAGATTATCTAGGAAGCAAAAAAAGAGGACGCGGTTGGATACCAGCGAGGGACCAAGTTGCGACGATGAAAAAGGAACTGATTCGAAAGCGAAGTTCCGCGGTTGCGTCGGGGGACGAATTATTTTCTTCTTTCCGCGAGCTGCGAGCGACGCTTGGATCGATCGAACGGTCGATCCGCCAAAGCGTGGAAATTCACTCAACGACTACGATGCAGTCGCGTAATCCATCACTGGACGTTGCAACGATTCCACTACCACATGTACTTCGAGCGGGTTAAAACAATTAATGACAGTCGCGCGTTACCCTTTGAGCCACCCTTTCGAGGAACGATGGACGCGCTTGGTGCACGTTGGTACCGGATGTTTCACGGAAGACTGGTGTATTCCCCAATTTTTTCAATCTCGTAAAAATAGCACAGCTTCAAGATAGCTGAATTAAATGAATGCTAATACATTTTCGAATACGAATAATATATGTAACTTTTATTTTTCTCAACAAATCGTCCACTCTCGCCGTCAGCCCAACGAACTCCATTCACGACTCGCTCGATCGAATCGAAGAAAGTTCGACGCAGGTATTAATTACCTGGGGGCGAGTTTCCTCGCGGAAACGCGGCGACCAGGCGACGGGCAACGATAAGTTGCCGCGTCCGGGAACTTTGTGACGTCGCGTTTCAATAAGACCACTTTAACCGGACGAAAAGAAATTGGTCTGCCTGGGAGCCGTGAGCTATCGAGGGGCCATTGTGGTCCTCGTCAGCGGCACAATGGAAAAACTTGCTTAATGGAGCAACTTCGACGGATCCGCACGACGACGCTGGAGCTCGGGTAAATTGTCGGGGTCTCTCTAACGACACGTGAAGAGGATTCGAAAGTTTCCGTCCCACCGAATTATTTAATACGTATCGTCCAAGCCCGGCTACGAATTCAATTCCCTTTGCTGATGGGGAAGTTCCCCAACGAATCGACGCGATATGACCCGCCGATTAGAGGCGGGCATAAGCGTTCAACGTGATACAATTTAAGTTTCTTGAACTCCAATTTTCTCACGACTCCTGTACGCGCAGCGTTGTCCCTCGCGAATTTTTATCCTCTCCAATTTCTCTATTCGGTTTATTTAAAGGTATTAAAAAATGAGAGACAATTATTATTTTAATTCCTTTTAAATTTATATGTTTTCAATTTTGACTGAGCATCGTTGGTTCCCGTGCAAAAGTGTTATTGCGTCGGTTTACGAGTGGGATTAAATTTTGTACAGACTTACGGAATCGCTGCAAGTAGGTGGCTAATATCCTTTTACGATATTATGCTAATGCGCGGCATGGAACGACTTACGAGCGTACGATGGCATACGTACTGTGCATACTGCGCGCGCTCTCTCTCTCTCTCTGTGGTCGAGAAACGACTGCTGTTTTCATAGTTTTATGCATACAGATGAGGCTTGATGTACTCGCGCGTAATAGTTTATCGCGATACGCGAACCAGTTGATGAGGGTGGAAACACGTGGAGCCACGTGGTTTAAATAGAATTAGAGTGTCGTACACTTGAAAGAAACTTCCAAGAGATAACCGCCATGAATTTTGCGAGCCTCGTGAAACTCGCGACCAATTGTAGCCACCATCGAAACGAAGTCTGTCTTCGAAGGCAGAGGAGCACCACGGAAGGGCCACCATTATCGATTCCGCGGAGATTTCAAGGATTCCATCAAGAACAAGAAAACGAATCGTTCGACTCTACCACTTTGAATTAATCGGACGTATTCATATGTGATTGGAGATTTTCGTGAAATCGATCATCCTGAATAATTTCCAGCAAAACGCTCGCGAGCCGCAGGAATAAGCGATCGCCTTCATCGATTCCATCGTTGAATATTTCACGCGCGGTACGCCACGACGACTTTGTTCAATTCCCATCGATCAAACCGTCCCACCCGGTAGTTAAGAATACACGGGACTTTAAGAAACATCCGCTCTATAATACATCGCGTTCTGGGCGATGGATCGCTTATCGCACTTCGGTCGCGAGACGACAGATCCCTCAAACGATGATCAGTCGCATCGATGCATAACTGCAGCGATATCTCGCGAAAACATTTACGCATATCCGTCGTTCACGTTGCGCAACGTGTTAACGTTGCACTCTTCTATTCGAGAATGTAAAGTTCAAATGGCACTGCGACTCACGGATGCATTGTCAAGTTCACGAACGCATATTTGATATCCTACGCGAAGCATCGACGACACAGTCGGATATCTGAATATTATCCTTCGAATTCGGTTCAGACGCGCTTCGCTACATTCCCAAGCATTCTTCTTTCACTGCTCTCCGTTCGTATTCGGTATACATCTTCCAAAGGACCACCTCTCCACGCTGCGCTCATATTTTCGAGTAAATAAAAAGTTCTCCTAACGAAATGTCTCTTCTATTTTGACCCTCGCGACGATGTGAATCGTGTCGCAGTTAGTCGGACCGCACTGTGCGTTTCCTTAACCGTAATAAATACTATGGACCACGATCAGTAACGCGAGATGAACCACACTGAACCCCATCAATTTTCGTTCCACGTTAACACGAAGAATTACGATCGCGCGTGTATCTTTCAATGCGAGAATAAACAGGCACTACGGCCGGTAGATAAATCAGCGTTAGATCAGACAACGACGAGATTCCCGCTACAAAAGTTCCAGGATGATAACACGCTCGTAAAAGTATGCGAGATTAATAAACCAACCGTAATCGACACATGAATCGTAACCTCGTACGCGTGTACCACTTCGTTTCTCTTTTTAATTAACTCCAAAGGAAACATCTCTCCTGCTAAACGCACAGTGGTAGCGCTGGATTGCCACACGAATTCGAAGCCATCGTGAACCACGAGATCGTTGGAAAAACGAGAACGCACTTGCGATACGTCCACGCATCGTCAATGGTGTCCGCTCTCGTAAAGCAAGAATGTTATTAAACTCGTCGTTAAAAGGTAGAAATAGCGGCGAATCGTCGGAGCTTTATTCGATTTACGCGAGTCGTAGTTCAGCTACGAGTGTCAGGCTTCGTTCAGGAACAAGGCACACAACCGAGCCACTATTTACCAGCGTAACATGGAACGCGACGCAGTCGACGTGGCACACCCTGTCGTTTCTCCACAAATGACCGATGCTTCGACCAATCCGCGCGTTAATCTTTCATCCCCTATCTTTCGCCGCGTACGAGCCTCTCGAGCAGTTCGCGTTAAAACGTTCCCTCGATTTGGAATACACCCCAGGGCAGTTCGAATCCAACCGGAAATTCGAGGTCCATTCGAACGAGTGCACCTCTCGATCGTTGCTTCTGAATGGTGTTCGAGGAACAGTCGTGATATTAACTGTTATTAGCGAGCAAACATTTGCGCCGAGTTGCAACCCAAAGCGCGCTTCCACCGAGCAAATAACAATAACGCTCGATCTTTATCGAAGGCAATTATCGGAACCAAATAGCTCTTAGCTAAGCAGAACCCTGTCTTTTATTACACCCTCTAACATACTTCTCTTTTATATTTCCTTTCCAAGTTATTTAAACTCTGCGAAATTTCCAGTCTCCTTCCTCAATTTCTTCCACGATTTGAAGACGTAGAGGGTTGAGCTTTTTTTAAAGGCCACCTCGTATAAGGTACACTGATTAGTGTCGAATAAGACAGTCGATAATGGTATTGGTGATACACGAAACGAACGACTGGCTTGGATCCATCGCAGCTTGTAACGCAGCGCAGTGGAAGCTGTGTATCCTGGTCAGCCAGTAGTAGATCAGACGGCGTGTCAGACGCAGATCGGACCAGCATCGCGCCTCTATCACTAACGCGTTGGCAACCGAACAATAATGCGCCGTTAAACGCGCACGCACGATTTCCCATCGCTCACGTGAAACGACTAACGATTTCCCAAACACCCTCGGCTCAACGCGGACACGTTTCCACTCGCAACCTTTCCAGCGTCGCTTGCTTCCGCCGTTTGCACCGTCGATAAATCAGAGCATGCTTCGATCGTGGTTGGCGAACTTCTACGAACTTGTATCTCGCGCGGTGCACGAGAATCAGCTTGTAACGCGGCGCGAATCTTCTGAAATTAATTAAAAATATCGCGCGCAACCGCTTCTTTGAGACTGCTCGAGCAGCGTTTCGAAGTCGACTACAAAGTCGCCACGCGATATTTTAAGAGGAATTTATTAAAACTCGCAACTCGAGATTGCGCTTCGACTTGACGTTCGAGATATTAGAAATTCTACCCCTGTACATTTCGATCCACAGGGTGATAATTTCAGGTCTTGCAATTAACGCGTGGAGTTGTACGAGGTTTTTTTCTATGAAAATTCAAAGTAAGTAATTACCAAAAAAGACATATCCCTGGTGTCGCGAAATTTCGTTCGTCAAGCTTCTACGAAATTGATCGCGGATTAAGTGGCAAAGCGGGACAGTACCAAAGGGTCAATTAATTCCAGAGCAGGGAGGAGAGCATCGTCCGGCTGAAAAGCAGCGAAGCGGACGGGGAGGAATTGAACGGCGGGCTCGAGAGGACCGCTTTGTCCCCGATAAAGTCAGCGAGGTTCGCCAGGCGATGCCTCGGGACAGACCGTGGCCACAAATCTTTTGTCGTCGCGGCGTCGTTCCACGAGAGATGATAATCGCGGGGGTAAACTGCGGCGACGCGAACAAAAAATGAAAATGGTCCGCGGCCAAAAGAGATCCGTGGGACCAAGACAGAAGAACGGGGACGAGGGAAGTCGAGTCGTTGCGCCGAATAAAGTGGCGTTCGAGGGTGCGTTCGACCGAGTGAAATTTCACGGAGGGCCAACGACTCCGCGCGTCTTTCTCTCCTGACATTTCTATGATTCTTTACCATTCCGAACGTTGCGAATATATTATTTACGAATTACAGAGAACTCACGTCTCTAAAAGTCGTACTTATTCCATTCAGCGAGGTATTACAAGTAAAATTTCCTCCTTGTTCTTAGTTACTATGAATTTTTCATGTCGTGTTTCGTGTGCTCAATCTTGTCACGGGGATTCTACAGAATTTGCGTAGAGCGTCTCGTGGAAGACGATGCAATTGAAAACGCACGATTTTCTATAAGTCTCGCGCGTTTAATGAGGCACTGTGCACTCCGTCGAGTAACAAAGACGTCTGAGATGAGATGTACACGAAATTCTCTCGACGCGCTCGACTAGGACGAACAAGGAATTCGTGAGGTCGAGACTTATTACTAGTCAAGTGCACGCGTCCCTTGTGCAGGTTCAAAATCGATTTTACCCTAGAACGAAGTCCCCTTTCAATAAACTGAGCGCGCACATCGAGCTGTACACCCTCGCCTTGTAGCTCTATCGAATACTGATCGATAAAATATGCGTGTTCAAAAAATCAGTTGATCCTCGTGGCTCACAGACTTCCCTCGCACGCGAAGATCGTGGGTACCACCTTTCGAGGACTCTCGCGGTTCGTCCAGCGTAAAATTGGAGGTCGAAGCGAGCAGACGTTCAGTCGATGACGATAAAACAGCCTCGACTCTCGCGAGCCGCGCGAGGGGTGGAAAGAAGGCGAATCGGGGTGTGTTTCGATCACGGAACAATGGCGTTGATACCCTAGAAACGCTAACGAACCGCGGTGTATCGGTGGCTGTTTTAACGCATCGTCTGAACGCGTTCATTACGCGATACGCGCGCGCCTCGTCGATGTTCGCGGCTGTTTCGTTATTGAACGAGCACGGTAGATTTTATCGAACAGCAATTCCGCCAGCTAGAACGATCGCGTCGAGATACAGTGGCTTTCTGTGTCACGCTGGATGCCACGTTGGACGCGTGGAGCAATCGAGGTTCACCAAAAAGTATTCAACGTGCACGTAGAATCTCATCAGATTCATCCTCACAAAAGAGAATAAATTATTCTCACCCTCCCAGGAGATTCACGCGTTTATATAAATTGCACTTGTATCGCTCTAGCGAGTAAACAGAGGGCTATCTCGATGAATCGAAACGAGAGTTTAAAATTGCGTGATCCACGTTCGTAAATTCAAACCTCTGCAACGATCTCTGTGTTCTAAGTATGCTTTTAAAACCGTGCGCACCGTGGAACATTTCTAAGGCTTTCGAAGTTGTAGCTAACAAATTGAACATCAGCCTGGAATTACACGTGTACCTGTCCATTAAGAAAATAACCACCGTTTTATTTAACCGCACGCAACGCGAGCCTCGCGAGGGACGCTCGCAAGATCGCGAGAAGTTCCGCGGTGAAGTTTCCGGCGGGGTTACAGGTGAGCCACGAATCGCGTGATTAACAGCCGGAGTTCCGTTATCCGCAAGTTTCAACGTTCGTTTCGCTTCCGCGACGCTGGTGGTGATTTCAGATGCACGAGTCGTGCGACGGCTCGTAATTCTGCGAACCGGAAGTGCTAAACGGTCTTAAGACGACGGCGATAAAATAGCCGGTGGATCGTTCGATTTATTCGCGGTTTCGCTGCGTTGAAGATCGAACTGCGAGCAACCGTGTCGAGGAATCGTAACGTTCGCACTTTTGTTCCAGCAAAAAATATCAATTTCGATTTAACATTTGAGGAGCGATGCCTCGAAGCGAAAATAAATTTTCCTGTTCGTTTCCTAGTTTTTAGTTGTTTTGTTTCACGGACGATCTCCCGTCTGCACGGTACAAATTAATTAGCGACGGAATACATCGCACTCGATTGTTCGAGCAATGATTGATGAATCGATTACCCGTGTATGGACGCTGTTTCCGATTGTACTGTTTAAATCAGCGATTCCGTGATCGTGTAACGATAACCGTTCAATCTATTGTTTAATTATCTTCCAATGAAAATGTATCTTCTCTCGCTCTTTCTCTCTTCCCATCGTTATTAATGACAGGTTAATAACGAACATTGTTGTTCAATCGTTAACCAAGGTAATATGTTTCAATAAACTCGTGAAATTTGATTTAAAAGTTATACACGTACACTAATCGAGTTATTCCCTTACATTGGTAACCAATGAAATCACCTGGCTGCAACATGTATCTTGAATTTTAATTATCCAAGAGTTTCAGCTTAGAAATTGAGCTTCCCTTAGCCCTACTCGCGTGCACCCTTCTCTTGCACCCTCTCCTCTCTCTCGCAGAACCGTACACCCAACTCATGCATAAAAAAACCAGATCTCCTCGTTCCTTTCACACGAAAATATGCATTTTCTTAAAATCCACAGTCTATTTATAATCCACGCGAGCGTTCCAGCGTCAACGCGCACATCCGACAGCTCCTGATGGCCACGCGCCATCATCCCCTATCAGCAATCGTGCCTCGCGCATTCTTCGCGCAACGAATCGTCGGTGGCTCGTGTTTCTAACCATCGATAAGAGGAGAGACGTACGCGTCGACGTTGGTTGCTGGAAAATTCTGTTTCGCGTGGCGGTCGTCGATCGAAGTTAACCGCGGCCATTAAATCCAGCCGCGTCCTCCATTAGAGAGCCCCCTGGCTGGACGGACGGCTCCCTAATTGCGAGTGTTAATTGCAGGATAACGGTGCTTTTGGAACGGCACTTCGTTAAATGGACGATCTTACTTGGCGTGTCGCGTCTGCGGCTGTCGTTTCGTTCGCTCGAATCGTTCTGGCAAATTTTACGAGCCGCGGCTGGGACGCTCCTCAGCGGCCATTCCGTTGGCGAGCGATCAGACCGTAATGGCGGCAAAGGGGTCGATCCGGGAACGCCTGGGCGGTTCGTTCGCCACGGTTATTAATCGGACGCGTTAATTCGAAACGGGGATTAATTTGGCCAATCGATCGTTTCGCGAAGATTTAATGTCTCCCGCGTAATTTAATCCCCGGCAAACTCTGCACTTAAACCGCGAGCAGCAGCCAGCACGGAACCAGGGACCCGGTTGCCCCGAGTTTGTTCATCGATCCGTGCGAGGGACCGCTATCGAAACTCTCGACGTCTCTTGGTATCGATACGCCTGTTACGTATGCGGATATGAGTTTGTACAGCGATATTAATTGGTACGATGCCTCAAACGGGATATGGGAACTAAACACCTCTTGTCGCGCGGGTAATTAAAGGGGTAGCGTGATATAGATTGCAGACTAAATCTCTCGCAATTTAAAACGACTTTCTCTATTCTAAACACGAGAGAATTTTATTGTCCCCTGAATGAAACAATTTTATTCTGAAGCTCGCTATTCGCATTCAACTTATCTCGTTTTATCGCTCGCACGGAAACGCTTTAACTTGTTTTCGAGTTTAATTAAAATTAAAGTGCGTTCAGCCGCGAATTGGATCGATCTACTTTCTCGTTTTTCAATGTATCGCAAATTCGTGGAACTCGCACGCTCGTACTTGGCTGGGTAGAACGAGAGCGTACACACGAATTTCATTCTGTTCCTGGTGAACTACCATTCGCGCAGGTTCAATTATCTAAGACATCGGCTGAATGTTAACGACGCGGCTCGCTTAATAAGAACGCGGATCGTGGGTTCGATCTCGCATCGCGACGAACCGGAAACGCGGGGCGGCTGCGACATCGGTACACAGCTGGCGGAAACCTGCCGCGAGCAGCAGTTCCGTTTCGCTGTCGCACAACACCGTTATCGGAAATACTCTTACGGCTGGTCTCGATACGGTTTGTAAACTGCGCGTAATTAAACTCACCGTGAGAATTCGTAATCAGACGTTTCGAGGTCCTACACTACTTACTAACGTGAACTATATTTTCGTAATTCGTGCAAATAGTTCCGTGTGGAGATGAGGATATATTCATGCAAATCCGTATTTTTATGACAGCCACTGGCGAACCGGGACTTAAATGGAACCCTGAAAATTTTACTCTCTACCTTCTTTACGATTCTCGTATTTTACTGTTACTCTTTATGAACGGATAAAAATGCGTAATTTAATTAGAACGCACTGCGTATGTTTGCTCGGAGTAGCTCTCTTTAAAATGGACCGTATCAACATGGAAGATTTGAAGAAGGTTTAAATAAATCATAGCCACATTCGAGCTGCACCCTTGTTAACCGAAATTGATATCAATTAATTCTGAACTGTATAAAAAAATATTGAATGAACGCTCCAAAGTTTACAATTACACTAATCTCTTTATAATAAAGGAGCTGCACGAAGCCACCGAATTTCTCGTTGAAACACACGGGACTCACCCCTCGAGGGGTTAATCCGTGCTGGAGGGACGCGACGTGTATCGCGAGGGTAAAGTCTCAAAGACAAATTTAACACTGCAAGGTTAACCATCCACCAAGCGTAACAAACTTCGAAACGAAGCCTTCCGCGTTCCAAGAGACGCGTTGGAACTCAGCGAGGGTGCGTCTCGAGCGAGCTGAAACGTTTTCACCCGCGCCACTGTTTCCAACGGGTGGACGACGAAAGTCATGGACAAACGAGACAAATTCAGGCGATATCATCATAAAATGGACATGCAACCCTCTAATTCAGCGGTTCTCGATCTGTGATGCGTAAGAAAAATTCTACAGTTGCAACGATTCTGTCCATTCTAAGGGGTACTATTAAAAAAAAAATTAGAGGCAAAGTAGCAAGCAGGTAGAACAAGTGTGGGACTCGATGATTCGATGAGATCGATGGAACGTGGATCGCTGACCGGTTGCAAAATCACGTTCCATCCGAGGCCTGCGCCTTTACCCTCGGTCATTATTAATAAACGAGATTACTCGCGTACATATATGCAGGAGCAAACTAAATGTCACTTCAATCACTGTCACCCGACGCTATATCTCTTAGCGCGATCTATTAATTTCTATTCTAAGGTAGGCCATTCGATACAGGTGTCCCAACGCATCAGCGTTGGTTAAATGGACGAGGAGTCTACCGCAGGGTTGATGAAAGGGTGGATGAAGAATGACTCGAGCGCCCAGAGCAACCGAAGGGGTAGAAGCTCGTCTGTGAGAGACACGAGACGACAATCTCGCGTCGCGCTTCGAAACTTCGCGACGTCCTTTCACCCCATGCGGGGCAAATCCGGATCGCGGATGAATCCGATCTCGCGAAGCGTTACCACGACCGTGGAATCCCGTCATTCGTCGCGTTGCACTCGATACAAGCGAGCCACCGATCTTCCTGCGAGCCAAAGTGTGAAGCATGCTGCCACTGGGCTAATCACGATTCGAATGACTCGCTAGCAAGCGGCTGGCAACTGTTGAGCGAAAGATAAGGCGGCTTGACTATGGTGGCTGCTTAGTCAAATTATATCAGAATTCCTGAAATACTTTTCTCGTTACATATTTCAGTGGATATACTTTACACTCTGTAAAAATTAAAATAGCATTTATTTTAACTTGCACAACAAATACTTGTGAGAACTAGTGCAGGGTGTATCACGTGAAAGTGTATCACACAAGGTGCCTTCAACTCCTCGAGTCTTCTAATTAGACCGCGTGTCTAATGATTCACGTCGCAGATACAAACCTTGCAGCGAACCAGAGAGAACTTCTCGCGTCGAACCCAGTGCTTATCTTTCGCCCATTACCGATGATGGTTCGATAAAGAACGAAATGGTTCGCGAAACTGACGACTTCCCTCGATACGCGACGGCTATCGTATCGGAAACGCGGGTCATGGTTGAACGTGAGACGAAGAGAGCTAAGTTCGTGGATCAGGCGGCGATACCTCGTAGCGTGACTGTGTTGGGTGAACAGTGGCGGGACATTCTAGAGGTCGGTGACGCTAACTACGTGCTCGAACACGCGTACGCGCGACAAAACGCGGCGCCAAGCGTCGGACCGAAACAATGCCCACGCCATTTTCCACGCGAGCGAGACGAGAAGCGGATGACGCGCGCGATCCTCCACTTCCGAGAGAAATCCGCGATGAATCGCTCGGCGGAATGATAGATCGCGATCGTTTGTCCCTTTGCGTCCCTCTACTTCCTCGCGAAGAAATCCCCGGGAAATTAGACTCGTCATCGTTTCTGGCTTTAAGGAAGCTGCGTCCTCGCGAAATTCAGCTATGCTGTGTTCGCAGCAAGAAATCTGTTCAAAGCAATTTCGTGAAACGCGTTAAATATAAAATATACTGTATATTTGTTAACACCTACTGTAAAACTTTCGTCAAGCTCTTGCTTTGATTGCAACTTATCGACGATCTTTTACTACGTTTCCAAATATACCATCGTACTTTTACTCGATATTAGAAAACAAAAAAAGCTACAAGAATCTCGAAAAAAGTCGTCTATTTTTGCCAAACGATCCCCAGTAAAGTCCCAACGACGCGAAGAGGAATTCGAAAAAAGGGCACAGCGGTCTCGACGCCCGGTGCCGTCCCCGTGCGTGCGTGTACGATGCGAGGTTGCAAGATAAAAGAAATGAGTCGTGTCTCTATGGCAGGGTGGTTAAGGTACAGATATCAGGCATTAAGTCGGAAGTGTGCCCACCGTCTTGACGTAGTTGACGGTCTCGGCGGTCGCCTCGGTGAGGGCCCTTCGTAGCCGTGATCGCCGGACCTGCGACAGCGTCCGCGGACAGAGTACGACGCCCTGCGCGCCCTGCGCGCCGGAACCAGAGGCAGAGCCGGACACTGGGCCTGGTATCGTGGCCATTGGCGGCTGCGGCGGCGTCGTCGTCGGCATTGTCGTCGACGACGATTTGCACCACCAGGGGAACTGGGCGTGGTTTTATCACCTTGTTACTTTCTCGACACTCTTTTAGCACAGCATAGTCAGGCACAGCGGAACAAGGGTTACTACTTCGCGGGTGCAGTGGTACACGAGTGACGACAGACAGGGCTACAAATGTTCTATGTGGATCGCGCGAGAAGAGACGAAGTGTTTGGACACGGGAGTACGACTCGCGTGGATGATCGATGCTTTCGTTCGGTGGATCGAACAGGTGTTCGTAACTCTGAACAACGGCCACGATGGAAATTGCGGATAACTAACGTTCTCGTAGTATACAAAAATTTTTTCGAATATCGAACTGAGAATCGGAACCTATCTCCTAGCGATCGAATCACCGTCCGCCAAAGCATCGATCCATTCCAGTCCAAATCGATGACGAGGTACCGACAAACCTCTGTTCCCTCGAACTTCATCGCACGAGCTACTCTTCTTCCATGCTCGCAGAGTGACGAGAAGCTTCCAATGAGAAGTACCATACGCAGGATCGCGATACTTTCACGGAACCAGTCTCGTTTCCCAGGACCAAGAAGGTGTAATTCGGGCGAGAGTGTTCGAGAGAAGAAGCAGCCGTGAGAAGATCCCAGTCATCGATTTCCCCGCGGATCGCCCCGCGCGTCGCGCGAAAGAACCAGGAGTCCGGCGACAGACAGAGAGACAATGGAAAGGACGATCATAAAAGCGACGAGATAAACGGTGGAGCACGCGCTACATGGTCCCACGTTGATCCCTCTCTAGGCCTGTCTTTCTTTACTCTTCGGATCGCGGTGTACTCGATCAACTGGCAGGGTAGCAGATAGGGGTAGCGACGGGTTCGTGAGGGGGTGGTGGTGGTGGTTGGCGAGCGAACGCGCAATGCTCGCGATAGAAAGCGGGCTGGTGAGGCTGAATGGTGATCCTCTAGGTCATCTAAGCTTGGCCACTACTACAGTCTTACGCTAGACTCGGGTCACTACTGCCGCTAGACTAAAAAGGGGTTCGTTCCCGAAGTGTACAACTACTCTGGCCGCGGGGGGTGGTGGATGGTGCACGGTCTGTCTACGGGGGTGCCGGGGCGGGGCGCCGTGCGGTCCGACGGTGGGGGTTGCTGGCGAAGAATCGAATGAGAGGAGCTAGCCGCGGGTGGAATCCCGCGGGTCTGGTTCGCAGGCCGCGCGAACGCGCGGGGGATGACCCCCCGGGACCGAGCGCGCGGCTTAACGATGCAAGAGTACGCTAATGGATGATTCGAGCAGATGCCGCGCCCGGCAGATTGATGATGTTATTCTTATCGCGCTCTACTTAGGGGTCTGCCAACTACGTCGTGATCTACAGCGTTCACGTGGGTGGTGACTCGCCGACGCGCGAAAGGGAGACGGAGAAGGGCTGTGAGAGAGGGAGGACAGTCAGTCGGATGGTTATCGAACTGAAGTATAGCCGGTGGAAGAAATATAACGAGGTCGCGAAGTTGGATAGGCGGTTCTTGGGTGTCTCGCATGTCGCGAGGATGGTCTTGCCGGGGGAATTAGCGGGAATCTGAGAAGATTTTGATCGAGAAGCTCGATTTAGCTTTGGAAGAGCAAAAGGGTGACGGTCTAGCGGAAGAGCGAGGCGAGATATCATTTGTTATTTATTGCTAGTATCATTTTTGGTAATTCGAAAGCCTAATTTATTTCATTGTGGATCTACTGGTTTTCAAATCGTAAAAATGGAAAATCGAAAGCGTCGTACAGATCTATTCGATTCCTCTTTTCAACCTTGCCGTTACCTTTGCTCTTTCAAGTTATGACAATCGAGCTAAAGCCTCGATTCGACCTCCGCGAAAGTATCGTGGGTATAGTTGCAGGAATGGTGGTTCAACCGAGGGTCTAGCAATATTTCTTCCACCGGTCAGAAGGGCAAACAATGCTGCCGAAGTGGGACTACTGTGTCGCGCGCGGACATTTGTATCGTTGGTGAAGTATTCGCTGGCCGATCGTCGAGAATTGATTCGAGGGTATCTACAAATCCCATCCGCTCGCCGGTCAGCCCACAATCCGAGGCTGGATCCGAAAGCAAAGCCGATTGGCCAGCCGCATCTCCGGATAGCTTAATGAGCGAGTCGAGCTACGAAGCTTTCGACCTATTTGCCAGCAGGATTAGCCTCAAGTGCTCGCCCCGTGAATTATTGCGTCCACCGCGGACAACTGAAGGAGTTTCTCTAGCCACGTGGAAGCTAAGCAGGATGGAGCTAAAAAAAAATAGTAATCTCTTCAAATACCTGCGCTATATCAACCAACTAGGTAAACTACATTGCTCGACATCAGCCAAACTAGCTTCAGAAAGGTCGTTGACCAGGGCTACAACACTTGACACCGTATCAAATTCCCTGGCGATCATTGCGAAAGCGTCAACTAACACCGCGAATATGCGCGCCTATATTGGCAGTGAACTTCGCGCGTGTAAATCAAGCTTGAGTCATTACGAGCGACGAAAGATGGAGAACGAAAGCTCGCAGCGAAACACGCGATCTCGACTCGTTGCTCATCCGAGATTGCGGTTGATGTCGCTGGATACTTTGAGCTCGGATAGAACGGCATTGGCCAGTTCGGTGAAATCCGCAGAACTGCAGATTTCGCTGGGAGTGGCTGCCGAGGGGGGTGACTCCATCGCGGCGGCTGCTTCCAGCGCTCCGGTTCCACGGTTGGATCCATTCAGATCCGATCGAGTCGGTTTCAACGCTGATCTACGTTATCGAGTCCGACTTCTGAGGGCGGACCCTCGGATCGAACCGCTCGACGCGACGTCGCGATGGAAACGAGTCGTAGGGCTCCTTTGTGAAGGGGTGGAAGAGTTACGAAGATTAGATTTTCGGGGCTCAGCTGTTCCAAGCAGAGTAAAAATTCAAACGAAATGAAATTATTCCTTTATGAGAATATCGCTAGTTTCTCAGTTCAAATAGCAATTTCTTTGTCAATCCTAATCATCGATATTAACATAGTAACTATTAATTAAAATTCACGAAAGAATTGCAAGGAGCTCATCGAACTGACGACTCGTCAAAGAGGAATCTGTATTGTAATGAGATCATTTAGAGCGTTGGTTCCATCTTGCCTAAGGGTTATTACACATCTTTTCTATCTGCTTCAAATTTTTCAGTCTGCATAAACAGGACTTTTTGCGAAAACTGTCGTGGATGTTCTGAAATTCTGGCCAAGATGCAGCAGTTCAAACAATTTTAAGTAGATTTAGGGTGCGCGTGTGGTCAGCCGCTTTACTCTGGACTTTTCGAGTCTGTCGTTTATGGAAGGAGCGTGGCTAGCTTAATCCACTTAGAATTAGCTGAGTCGCCGCAAACTTTCAAAACAATCGCTAACCGCGATCTCAAAGCAATTACAAATTTAAAAACAAGTATATTTTAAACAGTCAAGATCGGATTCACATAAAACTAGCTGATCCCAAACAACACGTGGCACTGTGGACCAAAGAGAACGAGAATGTTTCTGCCTTGTTCGAGCAAGAACAACATGTGTACTAATTGGTCGATGGAGTGTTTGGCAGATCGAACAAACGTCGAAGAACTTTGCTAGCCATAGTTTCGAGAAGCAGCTGCGTGTACCATCGGTCGATTGGAGCACGTCCGACTCCATCGAACCCTAAATATTTGAAACCGATGCTCGGCTTCCTCCGTGGGTGCAATAAACCATCGGAGAACCGGAAGTTTCGCCCGCGCCGCAATGTTTGTCGATGGTTTCCGCGAATTCGAACGAGAACACTCGTCATCTGCTCGCGTACCAACTTAATCTCCCAGCGTAACGATCCGTGTACATTTTCCATTCGTTGCATCCCTCTTATTCATTAACAAATTACTCAGCTTAACAATACTCATTAAATCCATTAAAGATCGAGGTTCCATTCGTTTGCAATTCTTCTCAGTAATTAAAATATACCAAAAAAAAAAGAAAAGAAATTGCAAACGAAACGTTGGTCCTCGATAGACTAATAACAAATGCTAGAAGGCAGCGGACATTCCAAAGAATGCTTGCGAAAGCGTCTAAGAACAGCTAAAGATCTCTCTCCAGAGGAAGCACAAAGGCACAGGATCAAATGGCCAATAGCCTCAAATGGTTTGATCCTCGAAAGCTTACGAAATAAAAGAAAACCATAAGTAAACATACATCGCAACATCATTCCTCGCGAGCGATCGATGCATCCGTGAAACCTCTATCGCGTGGAACAACGTAACGGAAAACGATCGGGCTAGAAATACGTCCGAGCTCATCCGGTTCGTTCCTGCGACACTGAGGACGAAAGTGATCGTCCCTCTCATCCAATTGTCTCTCATTGACGACTGAACGTCGATAGAATCACCTTTGCCCGCCACCCTCCGTCCGCAGAGTAAAAGAAGAGGGCGCGTAGGCGATAAATGGCCGAGCGGTATTTATCCGAGCCCTTTTAATGAGAGAGCCTTTCAACGCCGGAAAGGGAAATCGATATCGATCCTTTCGCCGGAGGAAGCTCGTCAGCGAATTGCCAATTCGGATCCTTCGTGGTTTCCACGGTTGTCGACGATGGTCGAATAGAAATACGCGTTACACGTCGATTTCCCTGGGTTTCAATAATAATTCTCGCGGCGTCGATGGATCAATCGACGACGCGCCTACGTGATAAATGAGCCCAGCTGTGGACTCGGCTCTTTTCCTTGGCAGAAACGCGACGATGAATCGAACCGCTTATGCTGGTATCTGTTTGATCGAGAGGTAGATTAATCTGTGACTCGGGTGAGTTATGCGCGTTAATTTCGATCGAGCCTCGAGGAATTTCGCTGATGAATCTGTACAGAATCTTCCATGATGTAACGCGTTGTTAATTATAATCGTATAAATTAAAATAAGGTAACCAATACCCTTACAAATTGAATTGTAGTAAAAATTAGAAATCGTATGGAAATCTCGACATTAAGAAATCAAAGGAAAATGTTGGGCAGAACGATTTATCCGCAAGATGGTGTCCCCGAAATCTTAGCATTCCCTCTCACGGAAGAATGTACGTTTCAGTATGCAAATAGAGTCCTTCCAAGTGCACATTATTAGATACAACGGATAAGTTCACGAAAGAGCGACATAATGCATTTCAGTTGCCGGGGACATTTCGCATGCGCGGTGAGCAGCGAGCGTTCGCGATGCGAGGGCCACATATTCCGCACGTGCGAATCCTAATTCCACGCGTCTACCACCACCCTCCCTTCTTTTCTGATAATCATTATCTCAGGAATCAGAGCGTAGAGAGGAGGCGGCGTCTTCCACGCCTCGCAGACTCGAGGCCCCGTAATAGCCGGATTACTTAATCCGCGGATCAAGTTCCGCGACTTAGACGCGGTAATTGATTGAGATTGTCCCCGCCTGAACGTTTGCCTGGCAGCGCTCAGCGAGGATAATGAAAATTTATTGAGATGAGCGCACGCGAATCATCGAACGATCTCATCTAATCGATCGTCAACCGAGTCTGGTCCAATTAAAATACAGTCGCACGCGGATTGTTGGGACCGTTGTCAGTTGGAGACGACGCGCAGCGGTACCAAAATGGCGGAGGTGTAGCTTCTCGGATGGAAATTTACGAATAATGAAGCCTCCGTGGATTCCTGAGAATTATTGTGGTGTTACAGATATTTGTCTTAGTGCTGAGCACTGTTTCGTAAGAAAGAATTTGGTTACTGTATAAAGGGTGTAAACGAATGTCAATTAATTGTAATTGATACAGTTGTACTGAATTCTACTCCGTGCTGGTTCAAAGTACTGTGTAAAAAGGTTTTTAAGAATACTGTTTTACATCGAGACACGTGTAGAATTAAAGGGTACATTTATAATAAGTTTCTCTTTAATGGGTAGTGTATCATATATGTAATTGGACAAGAGTATCGAGCACGTGTGTAACATCAAAGAGGAAACACATTTAGATAAAAGTAACGGAGTATACTAAAAATAAAAGTAAGTATTTTTACGAAAGTTCTCGGACGTTCGAGTTCGCTGGATACTCGGCGACATCAAACGAAACATAATATCTTTTGGGATGTGTCGCTTGGGATCGTTACGGGGGTTGTTCTGGAAATCGAAATGGCAACTTTCGCAAGTGGAAAATTGGAATTGGCCGTGGAACTTCATTAAAAGATCTAACTACGTGGAGACATTTTTGCCGGAGTTTCGCGCGATCAAAACTCTCGTCGGCATTTAAAAGTTCGCGCGGCAATATCTTGAGAAAAACGAATTTTTTTTTTTTTTTAACCACGTCCGAGATATTTCTCTATAATCCGATTAATTAAATCCAATTACGTTCAGCGTTGACTGTTCATCGTTTACACTGAAACTTAACTCGCGGTGAATTTAATCTAACACTTTACTTTAACATTTATACTCCAGACATTCTTTCCGGCTGTTTCGCGGAGCAGATGGAGCTCATCAATTATCCGAAATTCATCCCCACGCTGAACTTTCCACGAACGCGAAATGGAACCTTTCGATGCGAGACGTGTTTAAGATCAGCCGCACGCGATAAAAACGTAAAAACCGGTGTCCTTGCTTTTAAAATTCCGGATCCCATTCGTTTCATTTCCCAGGATGCAGGAACCACGTGTACCATTTCAGATTTACAATGCACCGCTTCATTATGGCCGCGTGACACGAACATCCACGTTTCGCTCTCCATCCGACGTCGAAACTTTTCACGGTTCGATGTACAGTACACAATTGTAAAAGAGAAGGTTTTCGATGCATAATTTTTAATGGCAAAGAGCTTCGATCTTTCTGCGCATTAATGAGAATCTGAGTTCGTATCTGTGTGCATTCCAGATTATTGCAGAATTTATTGGACATCTGCGTGCATATTACATACACGGCTATTGCATTGGTTTTCGAATAAAATTGGAATTTCTCCACAGATTGACAACATTTTAATTAAACCGGTGCTTCCGCGCGCTCTCGTATTCTATTAACTTTCTTCAATATTCAGTGGAAAAATGTAAAAATCCACAGTCCCGTAGAACCGGCTCGGGTCAGCCGCAGTAGTATACGCCGGTCATAAGTCAGACCGTGCGGGGCGGCGAAATAAGCGCAGGAAATATTCCAGCCACAAAAATGAAAGCAACGCAGTCCCGCAATATCCACGAATAACCGAAACCAACGTTAAAACTGGGATACTACGCGGCTCCAAATGCAATCAATTTTATTCATCTCCAAACACCCGGATACTCCAATTTCTGCTTATTTCAACGCCACCCAATTCTCTTTTGGAAAAAGAAAATACAAAAATAAGCCAAAAAGTTAGGCGAACTCTGTCCGTTCTATCGTTAATTGCAATCTGTCATTCTCGAATATCCCTTTCATTCGTCAACCTCCCACCCAAGCCACGAAAGGGGGGAAAAGGGGGAAAATAGCAACAAGACGAAAAACGAAATGAAAGAAAAACCATAGAATGATTCGCGGCAGAAAAAGAAGGCCTCAATTACCCTTCGTATCATGACAGCACGTCGCGAGGGTTGGTTCCACGCGCGACATACAGAGGTATAATTATAATTCGCTGGCTGGCGGCCAAAAATCGCGTATAAAGCCCGGCCATCCGCGCCCCGTCTCAGGCTTGGCCAAGTGTTCCTACGATACCAAGCGTCCCGAGCTGAGATAATTAAACTAACAATGTCGGGATCTGGCGCGATGCTCCTTTCCTCTCGCAGCTTCTTCTTCCCCGCTCATACTTTCCTCCTTTCGCCCCTTTTTTGTCCCGGATCTCGTTTAATGACGACGGGAGATTCGTTTCTCGCTCGTCGAGGACCGTCTCCCCGGAATAAGCAAATTACCTCTTTTTCGAGACCGTAGGTACTCCCGCCAGGCACTCGTACACGGACCAACGTAAAATTCGTCAGGTAGAAGATTTCTTGTTACGTCCATCCTCTTCTTTTTTAGATTTGTCTCGTTATATTTTCATCGCGTCTGCTCTCTTTGTTTCCACGATCATTCTTTCTATTCCTCGTACAATTGTTACAATCCCTTTGGTGCATTATACACTCCACATCCAATTTATTTAAATAAGAGAAGGACAGTTTTCTTGAATATTTCATAGCGCCTGCTTTGGTCGATACGAGAAGTCGCCGTTTAATCAATGATGCATCGGAACTGTCGTACGCGTTGAATTAAGTATTCGCCTCGAACGAAACAATGCCAGCTCCATAAATAATTTCGCGGATGTTTGTATAGGCCGTGTCTCATGATTTATTTCGCCTATCGACTACGGCGAACCGAAATCCTACGCGTTTATGAGCGATCGATCGTCGAAGTGCAGTTCTCTACCAGGCTCGTGGAGCTCCTTCGCTGTGTCTCCGTTTCTTCTTCAAGATTCCTTACTGGGGGTGCCATCTACGAGGGTGAGCGTCATCAGGTGTACCAACGACCACCCCCGCGATAAGCCTCTTATCGCGTGTCGACTTTCAGCCCTTCGATCGATCGTGTCCGTCGGTATTGAGGTGTCGTTACTTAAGGGTTGCTGCCCAGTCGATATTTCAACCCCTCTGTTAGGTGGCAGCACGAGAGCTTCATCGATAAGGAGGGTTGTTTCCGGGAGAAAATTCAAATACTACCGCTCTTTGAATTTCGTGAGACATCTACTCGTTGACTTCAGTTTCTTTTATCAATCAATTTTTTTTCTCTGTTATCAATCAATGGAATATGGTCGTAGTCTAGATATATATGGAGAGAGTTGGTAACTCTAATATTTAAAGAGTAAAAGAACTGTAACCCGCGCTGTGGTTAACCTTACGCAATCATTACAGCAAACCAAGAAGTCTATATATACTAGTATATAAAGAAACATTTGCAGACAGTTTAGAAAAACTTTCTAGCGATAGTCTTCCTCTTAGACTCTTACATTAAACTTTAGTAAATATCGGGAGTAGTCTACGCACCAAACCGAGCCTACCACGAACTATTCGAGAACCCTGTGACCCTTGAAACTAACCTGAATTCCAGCACGAGGAAACGATTTAACCCCCTACATAGAAAAAGTAATCTCGACGAGCCGAAGGGTCGTCCGTACGCGAGAGTAAAGAAAAGAAAGACATTCCTGGCGGACAGATGTTACTGGAGCAGCTTGTCGCGCGTGCGAAGCGAGCAGAATCCCATCGCGCAATACTTGCGAGAGGGTGACAAGACTCGACGAGACGAAACGCGGATGCAACAAGGGGCGCAACGGAAGTAAGTGCACGCGTGGCTGAGAGCGGCATACAGACACGTGCTGAGGATGTGTTGGAACATCGATCGGACGGATCATCAACGATACAAGCAGCAAAGACGACGACACAGCGACGCCTGACAACAGAACGTTCCACGCTTCCCTCTTCTTGGACTCGTGGCACGTGCGTTCCGCGGCTTTATGGACGCTCGAGCGCGAAGGATGCCTGGATGTCACGGCGGACATTTCAATCTGCCGGCTCGAGGGTGCTTCCCTCGAGTTATAGCGATTATAGCTATATCGGATCCGTGAGATGGAGGAAATACGACGTTAAAATCGTGCTACTGTATTTCCATTGCTCATTCGATACTATTACCCTCGATATTATCACTTTACCATTCACTAATCAATTCTTTATCTCAACTGTGAATCTAAACACAATTTCATATCTCGAGAACACTTCGAATCATCCCTTCGTGACTATAAAAAACAATAAAATCCACACCCATTACGTAACACCCCTCAATCTTCAGCTCATAGATTAAAAAAGAACAATTACAACTGACGACAAAACGAAGTCGACATCCAGACTGCCTTCGCGCCATAAAAGCATGAGAAACGCGGCAAACAGGGAGTGAAGAATGAGAACACGAACACAGGGACTGGTTCAGTATGAGCGCGCGGTCGTGCGAGGGTTGTTGCGAGGGATGACGGGGTGGCTGGTGCACGGCAAACCCTTTCGTTCGAACGAAAGCGGGGCAGGGACGAAGGGTGGTTGGCTTACCTGTCGGAATTGTCGAATGCCGCCATTGATCCGCAACGAGTCCGCGGCGATGCCGGCGATTCCGTCGCCTGGCTCGCGCAGCTGCCGCAGGGAGGCGGCGCTCGGCGCCGTGCTGCCATGCAGGGGGCAACAGCATCCGGAACAACAGCACGCGGACGCTTCCGGTTGCGAGCTCTGCCGTATTATGCGAGCACTGGGCGACGTCGTCACCAGAACAGGGGGTGGTGGCGCCTGACAGGGGCAACAGTGATGCCCGCTCTTCACGCTCTCCCTGAAACGCACAAAAATTTTTTTTATCGGTCAAACATTGGTGAATTCAACGGTTGATGCACGCGTGAAGCTTTTTCGTAGTCACTTTTTCTTTTTAGTCGCATTTTACCGAGCGTGTGCGAGGCTACAGTGACATTCACTCTTTACGTTCTTTTTGGGACGCAGGAGAATTTCTGGTATTGGTCAGACATTGGTGGTCCTGCAATTGATGGACTCGTAAAACTTTTTCATAGTCCCCTTTTTTTGTAGTTGCGTTTCCACGGCGCGTGGAAAAATTGTTGATGCACGCGAATCTCTTGTGGGAAAAACAGCGAGAGGATTCCGCGTGACGAGAACAAATGGAAACGATTAATTTATGGTAAACGGGATGATTTTTAGCGCTGTTTGAGTTGCCGCGTTTGTGCGTTGGTGCGTTGAATTGTTTCGATGTTTTTGATGCAAAAATAACGCCGCTGAGAGTAAGTTATTGTATTTGAGTCGCGAGGATTAAAAGTTAATCGGTTTATCGCGTTTACAAATCGCCGCTGGGGGAAATCGCTGACAAGTTTCAAACTAAAATTGTGTGACAAGATAAACAGAATAAATATCGCCAAGGCTTTGTCTCGGTTTCTTTCTGGCGTTCACTGATGCATTGGCCGCCCGTTGACCACCTTTTGGGGATTAAGCGAAATTGAAACTGTTGATCGCAGCGAGCCGGGATAGAATTAACAAATTCGAAACTGGACTTGAGGGGGTTCGTTCGCGTTATCGGGCAGTGGATACTGAATAATGGATCCTAACGCAGATTAAATCCATGCACTATTTAGAAGCTAATATCACTCGGCGCGCGGGGATTGAGAAGGAAACGACGATAAATATTTAAACTGAATGAAAACGGCACAGCTACGATGGAATTGTCTGGGGAGGTGACCAACTCGAGGTGATCGAAATCGTATCTCCTTGAGACATCCTCGATTGTTCCTTTACTTCACTCCCTAGCCATTCAATTCGATATCGAAGTGGATAATAAATTTGATTAAAAAAGAAAACCTTAAAAATGTCAGATTTATATCTCGTTTTACGTACGAGAACAAACGTCAGGGGATTATTATAGAAACACACCTGCAGATCCGTCTAGAAACGTGTCTACCGTTAAATTACATCTCGAATTTCACCTACGTAAAGTAGCATAATCGTGTATCTCCATATCAAACGTTTACATGCCCAACATTGCAATTAACGTTACTATGATTTACTCGTGCCGCACCAGACGCGCATCGATTATAATATTCCGGCGGCGTTAGAATATTATCGTGGCCGTTCGTCAGGCGAACGCGTGGCCATTAATGAAATTTCGTCTAACGAACAGGGGGGGACGGGTATTGTCAATTTCGCCAATGGGGGTTAATTATCTTAGACAATTGGTAAACACTAGCGTGTCAATACTATCGTCGCTAACAATGTACCGCGCACGTACACGTAAGTACACACGTGCACATACACGAACGCACACTCTATTTACTACATACGCGTGCTATATACTATGTACATACTGTACGCAATATGCATATAAATTTGAGGAATACAGGTGACACTCAGAATGGCCTGGCAATTTAATATCGACGCAGACTATCGGGAATATATCGACACAATGCCGAGCATACATCGAAGAAGAATTCGAGCATGGAAATTGGCGGCTGCGACGGCTCCGCTGATCAGTCGTGGGAAAATCAAATTTTAACGAGCCAGAAATGGTGAACGTGGCATACGACTTGTTCGAAAGACCCGACGAACGTATCGCGTGGAGCTCGACGAGTGAAAATTTGCAAGTCTCGCATCAAAATCGCCCACTTACTAAACATTAGCTAGCAAATAAGGAAATTGATGGTTGGAAATTGTGAGAAACGCGAGCTATATTAATTGATGTCGGTTCAATCGCGAACGCCTGTCTGCTTCTACATAATAAATGCAATTCCAGCGTTTAATTTAGCGAAATCACATGACGATAGCCGTAAATGCATTCCATCGATAGAACAGTTCGAAGAGGAATTTCGAGGATGTTGTAACCCAATGTAATTAATTTCTGACGAGCGTAAATGGTCCTTGCAACATCCCGCGGAGGACCAACAATGTACAGCTTCCTTGGGAATAGCTTTCTATCCAATTAAAAATACACAAAGCCATCATGGGACACTTTAACTTCTCCCCGACCGTCTAACCGACGAAATAAACCACCCTTTCGAACAGGAACCAGTTGCAACCCCCGCGCACGCACGACAGAGCGCGACGCGAGTCTCGCGAGCATCAGAGAAGAAGGGAGCGAACAATAAGACGAGTCTCCACGGAAGTAACTAATTCGATTCCACTCGCAGAATGCACACACGGGTATCGCGACAACGGGGTACCTTTGTCCAACTTTTTCTGCGAGCAAAGTGCTGCTCGATTCGAACGCAGAGTAGAAACAGAGAGAAAGAGACTATCGTCTCCATATATCGTTAGCGAAACAGCTACCTCTGGCTTAGAGATAGCAAGCGCGATACCAAACCTCGCGCGTTCTCCAAAGGTAGCAACCCCATTACGACGCCAGCCTCTTCCGCCACCCCTTGCTAGCAATCTTCCGGCAAATTAACCAAAAACGACTGGCGTCGCTTCAGTTTCGTTTGTCCCGCGTCGACCAATTGCGATTTACCTTACGAGTCGGTTACGGCCATTAAATTGCAGTCGCTCTACGACAACCACCGCTTTAATCATGTACCAAGTAGGAACAATCGATGCTTGCTCTCGCACTGCGTCGCGTGTGCGGATTATAAATCCGCCATCGCGCGTGGATAGAGTTCGATTATCGAGGTGGAGCGCGTGGAGGAGCGTGGGCGATTCCAACGGGATAATTTGATAATATCCGCGTTAAATTCGGTTAGATTGGAATCTGTGGTTCGATCGTTTGGAATCAAGACGATGTAGCTGGTCGTTCGTTCAATGATACATAATTTAAATGGTAATGGGTGTTTTATTACAGTGGAAGGTAAGAATCTCTCGTTGAAAACAGAAATATGGCGAACGCGATAAATCAGCCACGTTTAATGGAGTAGCTAGACACGCGGGTTCGCAGCCGTTGTACCCAGCCATGTGCAAAGTTACCAAAGGGTGTGCGCTGGTCGGCTAAAGATTTATGGACGAACCGTCTGCGAAGGGACCAACCAGAAAGAAGTTCGCGCGGAATTTTCATCGAGACGGGCATACACGGGCTGGTAATATCAAAAGGAAGCTCAGACGAACCCTTTCGGTCGAGGCTCGACCTGGCGTCCAGAATAAAGCGAGCTTCTCGTGGTCTTCGTTGAATTCTTCGCGTGGTATTCTTCCACGTGTCTGGCTCGCGGATGTCGGAAGGCTTGGGCGTCTGTGCTTGACGAGAATTTTGAGAAATGGACCGGAACGGACGTGTAAAATGCGACCGGCTGAATTTGCGTTCGATGATTTGTGGAGGAATGAAAGACCACGATGTATGAACTAGTGAGAAGTTATCTTGGATTTTTGAATCATCGAACTCAATTATTCCTCGATTATCCTCGAACGTAAAGCAAATTTTTTTTCGTATCGTGAATCATTATACAGTTAAATCTAACCGAAAATAATTCTACCTTATCGCGTGTATCAGCAAAGTCTGAAATCTTCCACAGAAAAAGTGAACGTCGCTGACGACAGCTATCTTACGCGTGTACGTCTCGAAAACAAATCCATTGCGAATAGAAAGCGATTCCGGCACGCCACCCACTCGCAGGCTAACATATGCATACGTATATCCGAGCAGCGACATCGTATACGGAATCAGGAACGTTCCTTTGGAAACGCGGATCTGCCTCTTTCCAGCGTCCTATCTGCACGCGCGCCGGCAGGATTTGCCAGGCTACACAGGAAGCGGAAACGCAGTCGAGACACCATCGACGATTCCAAGCGCTCCGGCGATACACTCGAGATCCCCCGCCCAACTCGAGGAGCTCGAGGTGCTCGTTGTCTGTCGTCGTCTCAGGATTCGATCCTCGACCCGTCGGAGGCGTTCCGAGGCCGGAAATTCGCGCGAGCTCGTAAAGGAAGGGAAAACCGCGTTCCGCATGGCCGATAATCTCGAGGAGAGAAGGAAATGCCGACGAAAATGTTCTCCCGGTGATATAGGCTGGCTATACGCGGCTGGATACGGTCGGCTCTCGCCACTTTTCGGATTAGCCCGTGGGGCACACGATTCCTGGGGTCGATCGTCCTTTTTTTTGGGACGACCGTAAAGGAATCGTCGAGCTCGACAAACATGTCTCTATGATCAGTGGATTTCGCAGGAATTCTGGTTTAATTTCTTGAATTTCACGGATGCGCCCTTACATTCATTTTCGAATGATAGAAGAGGATCTTCTGAGCCTTCTTCATCTTGTAGAACATAAGTTTCTAAGTTATTCACGATCTTTGTGTGTTGTTCTGATGAAAAGGGGTTGTTTGCAGAAGAAACTTTTCTTAAATTTTGAAAATCCTCAGAGGGGTGTTTTGATTATTCCTCGAAGAGTCGATGGATCGATGATCGAGTCCTTAAAATTGCACACAGCTTAGAAGAACTCCACATTAACTACAAATTCATGTAATAGCGTCGAATTAAGACTCAACGGGGAATCTTTCTTTCGAGACGCCACCCTACTCAGCGGAAATACGTATCGCAGGCCATATCTGTCTTCTTATACGCGTTGAGGGTGACGATACGAGGGAACGTACGAGGGGATTCCGTAGATTCTGGAGGCTCGGATGTCGTAAATAGAGTTGAGGCCAGTCGGACGTGTGCGATGGCCAGTGAGGGATGTACAGCTGAAATTCTGGCTGAAATAGACCGTGAAATATTTTGTGTATATTGGCGACTTCGCGCGTGATAAATCGGTGGCTTTGAACGAGCCAACCAACGACGGGCCAACTTATCATATATTACAACCAATCATATATTATGCAATGATTAAATTGCGTTAGTTAGCCGCTCCTCGAATGGACGTACCACTTTGGTCAAACTATTCGGCTAACTTTACGATCTCCTCCGGTCTTGGTTTAGAGACCATTCGAATTCATGACTGGAATGCTCTCCAAGTGGAAATATTGGCTGAAACGTGCTAGCAAAATTCACAGGATTAATTATAGATAATATAATTTAATTCGATAGCAGTGAGAATTGCGGATAACATTGAGGCTGAGTTGCTGAAAAGAATTTGGTCAGCCATTTTGACGGCGACATTGAAAAATAGATCGTAATTAAATAACCATTTGGGGCAATTTATTTCGAATAATATACGAATCGTGTTAATTAACGTGATAATATACAGGATACAATTCATGTTAAACTATCCGTATCGAAATATAGTTTATTTACTCGATATTCCTGGTAATTTATGCAGTCGTTCCAATTGCCGTATCCTGAATTAGATAAAATATGCATCTGGCAACAATTTCACGCGATGTTATCTCTACGCTCAAGCAAGAACGGTCTATTTATTCGCGATCATCTCGATTCTCATACAAGCGAGCAGAATAAACGTTCTCGGTGTATCGCGGTACTTTTCTACGCCGCGACTGCGATTCGAGCAAAAACTATGCGGCTGGGTGCATTAATTACGCAAATCCCCGGGAGCATTACAGATACCGCCTCGTGTAATATCCACGGTTGCACGCACAATATCCCTGAATACAGTTCCTTCCAATATCGCGGCGCACGGGGGTTGGATGTTGACTCGGGTGCCGCGTACGAGGGAATGGCAGCTGCCCTGAATTTGGAAATAGGGAATGGCGGGCTGAGTAGCTTGGCTGGTGGTGAAATTCGAAACGAGGTCGGAGCTTAACTGTTACCAACGGAAACGTTCGTGGGCGAAGCCCTTTTTGGGCGAACCACACAATCGGACTAATCGAACGATAAGTGAACGGTCCGATGTCCGCCTGGATTACTCGAGAACGGATATTTCATTCGATTCTAAGCAAGTATGTATATAGAAACACGACCAATTGCGTTGGCAAAGAAAACAGTTACCAGTCGTGGTAGACCAGAGGACCAATAACGACAAGCTATCAGATCCTAACGAGAATTGTAATTTGTATTTTATTTTTTAATATAACCAAGAAACGTCTGATTTGCAACAATAACGAAAGAGATATGAAAGCAACGTGAACAGTTGGAGAATCTGTATCTAATAAATAACAGCTGTAGTATGCTGTAATTCGCTGAATGCGAGAACCGTTGAATCCAACCGCGTAGCAGGATACCTCCCTTTGCAGCCGTTCGGAACCGTGACTCGAACTGTAGGCGTAACTTGAAAAGTTCACCAGCTACATAAATTGAAACTCGCCACCCACTGCTCGCCCCGATATTCCCGTGTGCCGCATTGTATTTGGTAACGGGTTCGCCCCGCGGCCGGGAAATCGGCCAGCCACGTCAGGCGATGTTTAAGGGCTCGCGCGCGTCGCTTTAATTAGAGACGGGCCTGTTGGCGTACGAAATTAATTCGGTGTAATCGTCGCCCATCGGCACTTCGAATGCTCGCGAAACGGTTACGAACCGAATCGGTAGCTATTTCCAGTCACAGTGCGATTACATTGTAGTCATTCCATGGCGGTCAATAGTTATAATACTTTATGCTCACCGCTCACGGTCGTCTCCTAGTCACGAAACGGTCTATTTATAGACATTTTATAGTCAACGTGTAACAGATTTTCATTTCTTGCGTTTAGGATCGTTTCACCGGTCGGTACATTTCCGGCACCGCGTAGTTGGGTTATCGCGTGCTACCCTCTTTGCATAACGCTCCTCGGGATAAGGGTACCACGTTCACGGACACGCGTGTGCCCTCATCCACTAGTCAGACACAAAATATCACTCGAACAATCTCCTAGTCCGTTCGCGTCTATGAGTAATAGTTAAGACCATTATTATCAAATAGAGGGACAACGAGACGGATAAAGATCACTGAAACATCCCTTCACACCACATACACTATCTCCAGATCGTAAATTTGTCTGCGATCAAACTGAGTCTCCTCGACCACAGTTAAGTACCATAATTATCAACAAGAGAGACAACGAGGCAAATAAAGATCACCGAAACATCCCTCCACACCATATCCTACCTCGAGATCGGCAGAAAAGGTGTTAATACAGAAATGATTCAAGTAAAAATGGCGTCGCTCACCTAGAGACGCTCCTCGCCAGGTGCAACGCGGAGGAAGGCGCCAACGAGTCCCTGCGATCGCAGCGGCACCTGTGCTGGTGCGAAGCCTGCCTGGACCTGTAACCGGTAGGGAGTATCGATTGCTGCTGCAGCTGGGCCTGGGGTGGCGGCTGCGGCGGTTGCGGTTGTTGGGCCTCGCCGTCGAGCCTGCAGTGCAGCTCGATGTCCGGTACCGATCTCGTTGCCGGATCCTCGGTGGTGCCGCTCTCCTCGGAGCCGCCGAGCCCCGAGACGGACAACTGTGGCGAGGCAACCAAGAAGGTTGCTCGATCCTGTCGCGTGAGCACCGGCTTGCCCTGAGACGCCGCGGCAACCACGACCGGCGGCGGTGGCGCCCTGCTCAGCAGGGCGGCCGTCTCCTCGGTCGAACCGTAATCGGTACCGTTCCCAACCTCCTGAGAGCCGACATTGCCGTTCGTGTTCATCTTGCGCCCGGGGTATCGTTTGTCGCGTCACGTGGCCATTTCCTGAAACATCAATCCCTGAATGTTAGAAATTTCTCGACCTTTCTGTGGATCGTGATGTTCTTCTCGCGAATGGTAACGCGCCATGCGTTGATATAATGGTTCTATGTACGCAGGTATGCGATAAGGTGTTCGAAAGAATCCCTGAATGTTAGAAATTTGCCAATTTTTCTGTGAATCGTGAGGCTTTTCGCGAATAGTAACGCGCTATGCGTGGATAATGGTACCATGTACGCAGGTATGTGATAAGGTGGGTGTTTGAAATTCTTTGGGGATGTTGTAGAGTTGGATGAATCGATGATAAAAATTGCGAAACAGGGTTAAATGGCTGGGAGTAAACGTGTAGTATGTACAGAGAGAGAGAGAGAGAGAATCGTGGAGATGAAATTCGCGTTCGGCTTCGATCCGCGTAATTGAGGAATAATGGATGAACGGAACAGGCCGTCGGGGTTTTTCGTTTGCCAACCTGAAAAACTGCAACCCCATTCTAGCGATGGCTGTCGAGAGATACGAGGGCTGTCGGCACAATTTACGCGGATGCCGATTGCTGACCGCACGCGAATTTCGAACGTGATAGAATCGAGGAGGAAACGGAACGCGAACGATCTCTGGTCCCGTTTATTTCGCCATTGCCACGAATACCAATCGTCTGACCAGACTTTCTTCTGAGTGCGCACACGCGTTCAGGGGCTAAGAACGCACGACACTTTCTGGACCACCGTAGAAATTGAAAATCGTCGAGACACGCAGCTGCGTCGCTTGGTAGGTCCTCGAGCATTCTCGCACGACGCGTTTGCATCTGACCAGCAACGACGCGAGGGAGCTATTTTCGTGCTGGGGCGTGAAACGCGGACGGGACACGGCGGGTAAACATTTTCAATCCTTCGAAACGACGGGAAATCCCTCTGCGACGTTGACAGCCTTAAAATACAGCTTCCCTCCTGGCGGATAATAAATTCAAGTTTAATGAAGATACGCGCGCGGTGACGCGCTCGTTTTAACGTCCGAAAAACCGCTCGCGAATCCGCTTGAGCGGCGATAAGAAGAGAGCGAGACGTAAGGAATTTATGCACGGGGCGAGGAAACGGTAAGCAAGAGGAACGTAATCCAACGACTTCGCGTCTTCGGACGGAAACGAGCGTGGGCCAATTTTCAGCCCCGCAATCGCGCAGTTCGCAGTCGACTACCTCTTCCAGACGAGCACGGACTCTCTATCTGCTGGTAGCGCGCACACACGTAGCACCAGGGAATGTAAACGGTCCCGCCGCCTTTAAAACTGCACGGATCTCTCTAAACCGGGGGATGTAGACGCTACGGACGACGGGGTAGCTGCACGAACTTCTTTCCGGTTGAGCCTGGTCTACACGGGGATCGAGTCTCGGTGGAGAACGCCGGAGCATTGTTCCGCAGATGGTTCAGACAAAACTGCGGGAACGCTGAAACCACTTTTCATAACTTTCCCGGTAAGAAAAGCAGAAATATTTCGATCGATCGTTCGAAAACTTTCGTTTGTTCTTTGCGTTGTTTCGACGGTAATTAAGGGTAGAGCATTCACCTTGAAACTGTTCAGCTGACTGAAAATTCGTAGCGCATATTAAATGGAATCTGTAGAGTTAATGAGAGCGCACGCTGGGGCGATTAACCTGAAAGAATTTTGCATATCAAATAGGGACGACTCCTGTTTGATGAATAGTAACAAGCTTATTATCAAGCGTTGACTCTTCGTCTCGAAGATTGCTTTCTGACAGGTATTCATGAGCGCAAGAAAAAGCATCTGGAATTCTTTTAATTTAACATCTTATTAATTACACTATCGACTAACATGAAGAATGTTCAACCCTTGAAAACATCTCTCCATTGTCAGCCATATTTCACTCGTCATACTACGAATACTAGTGCCTCGAGCTTCCTTAAGGAAACGTCTTCTGTAATTCCAAATAATGGATCCAAATCCTGCTAATGGAAGAAAAAGGGAGAAGGCATTACGTGCCTTCGTTATCGCTGCGTGGTACCATGGCGACGAATGGAGAACGCGGGAAGCCCCGCGTTCACCAACGACAATTTCCTCGCCTTTTATCGCGAGCAGGGCTTCGAGGATGAGCGCACGACGGATCGGTTCCGTGTCAGAACGTTCCGCTGTTTATAACATTGTCACCGTGGAAGCCCCACGCGATCTGCAAAGCGTGTCACTCGTTCGCCTCTTTCTACCCCTTTGCACCCCTTAGAATCAGGCGTCGTAGTCACAAGAATACGCTTCCGTGTATTCGCACGAGGGTTCCTCGACTCGAGTCGAGAGTACAGCGACTCGTCGAGCAAGATTTCGTGAAATGGCCCCATGGAAAATGGTACTAACCCTTGTACTCTCTGTTCTCTGCACTCGATCGCTGTTTAATTCATCTTTTTTATACCAAACGGGTCGCGAGTCAGTGTCGAGGGTGGTTCGAAGGTTCAGGGCCTCTCTTTGATCGAGACGGAAAGAAGCTGGCTCGCTCAATATTGGATTGAAACGTTGGAACAATTGAAATAAGTGGAACGAGGCAATTTCGCTCAGACACCAGAGGGAAATTAATAGACGCGGAAATCCTAGGCACCATTCGAGAGTGAAATTGCGAACGGGTGTAGCCTTAAATGCGAACTGTGTCAGTTAATTCAGAATCGTTCCTTTTTTCATTCAGCTTGAACAGTGCGGCACTGGTAATTACCAGGCTAGGAACGTAACGTCTGACCCGTTGGTCGTGTACATTGCACTTGGAACGAGTGGGATACGTCCCGACTGCGAGACGACTCCTGTCTTAACTCGAAAAGCACGCGAGAGCACAATGTCGACCAGAGAACGTCTCACTGATACGTAAGAAGCTACTCGCGTAGCAAAGGTAGCAATTACAAAGGCGAACTGCTGCTCGACGTACAAAGGCACTCGAAACGATACATAACAACCCTATCGAGCAATCCAAAGCAGCCTGGCCCACACGATCGGCTCGTTTTCCATCATTTTTTTTTCCTTCGCCCAACTCCTCCAGAAGCCAGCCAAGCGTAACAAATCAAAGCCAATTTAGAGCGAAGGGAAAACAAGCGAAGGCTCTCCCGAGGTACGAGCCTCGTCGCTCGAAACGAGAATTGATACGCCAGGCTCTCGTTTGCCTCGTCTCTCTGACATTTGAAACCCCTCCGAGCCGCGCTCGTTACGTTCCACGGGCAGCGATACGAATGGTCCCATCCCCCATCGCGCTGGGGCGAGCTCGACTTTCTTGCGGTCTCGTACCTCGCCCCACACGAGCGAATGAATTAAATCCGCGGAAACGGATCCCGCTTCGGTTCCGTTCAGGGCTAAAGTATTCTTGGACAGTCCTCCTCCGAGACATTATGGAATTGGGACATGTAAACGCGAAGGACGGCTGCTCGAACGCCCTGTCCATTAATTAGAGCCGCGAGGAAAGCCCAAAGGACGGCCTTCGTCTCGAGGATCTTCGAGAGACATTGATCTGCGGCTTTCTACGGGCGCCGCTGATTTATAGTCGACGGATACGTAACTCTGCGACCGTCGAAGCCGCCTTTCAACCAGGAGACTGGAACCATTCACTTCCTCTTTTTTCTTTATCTTGGCGCTTGTCCACGGGTGTTTGAATCGACTCGTGTTTAATGGTCCCTTTGATTAATTTTTAGCTACGTTTGCTGTTCAATTCGTAATCGAGGAATCTAGTTCCACTCGGAATGTAATTCCTAGCAAAGTAATTAAAATTGGGACGTTAGAAATACCCAAGCAGTGACTCGAATACTATCGTAAAGTTGTAAGTAAATTCCATTCGCGGATGGTGAACGCAGAGACAAGCGAAGCGACTGGTTGAATAGTCGAGAATCTGGAAATTCCTTGACCCAAATTCGGAAAAATTCGTCGCGACGATGCGCGAGCATCCCGTTGGTTTGTTTACCGGTGTACGCGGGGCACGAGTAACACGACTAATGAGCACTCTTCGGCTCGCTCCAGCTCGTTACGGGTCCTAATTAGGAATTATTGGCCCCGTCTGGTAGGAGACGAGAGTTCGATAACTCGGCGAGTGCGTCGTCGTGGCCCATTAAGCTCGAGGGTGAAAATACCACGTGGGGGACGTCTCCTCTAATGGCAACGGTGGGTCGATTCGAATTAAGCGCGGCTTATCAGACACCCGTGAACCTCACGCGAACTTTGTACAACCGGTGATGAAGATCGTCGTTAAACCCGTGCGAGCTCACGCGTCAGCGCGAACTTGATACGCGGCGAGGAGTAAACGAGGCAATTATTCATAGCGATTGGCTGATGAGTGTCAGGTGGTAACTTGGTGAAAACAGACAGAGATACGCTACACCGCGATACTGGTTGCCATACACACTCTCTCTCTCTCTCTCTCTCTCTCTCTCTCTCTCTCTCTCTCTCTCTCTCTCTCTCTCTCTCTCTCTCTCTCTAACTTTCGATTTATAATTAAGACGTCAGAGACGCCATCTGACAAATTTCAAGCTCGAAACACCTTCGATTACTTTCTATTTCCCTACCACCCTGTGGATAATCGAGATCGACGCAGAGAGAAGCCTTCACGCTTGACGAATTCGTGGGCTGGCTACTCGCGTACTCGACTACTTGGCAGTACGATCGAACCAAGTAGGGCGCGTCGTCGATTCGCGTCGCGAGATTAGATCGAATCGCGGGGCCGTCCCACCAATCGATACCATTCGATACGATAACCGCGCCGGTTCTAAACGCGTCCCGGCGGAAAAAGGTAATGGGCGCATAGTTTATTCAGATTCGATCGGAGCGCGCGCAAGGACGCCACGTAACCCGGCGAAAATCTATAAGCCCGCGAAACTCGATTACGCTCGTTCGACCTTCCGCTTCGAACGGGACGGAATCGAATCAATTCACCGCGAGAACGTTACGCTTACCCGCGTGCAGCTACCTGGCGAACCGACGATTACACACCTTGGTCTGAGGGATCGTTCGAGGAACGAACGAACGATCCACCTGTTCGCGCTTCGCGGATTTCTGTTCGCCTGGAACTCGCGACCGGCGGAGCTCGTTTTGAATTTCAATTAGAGCTGGAAATTAAATTGCAAATTCGAAGCTCTGGTACGTGGATGTGGAAAAAGGTTGAGGGAAATTCGTGAATGTTGAAATTATGGCACACGTTTTCTGGGTAACCCTGTGTGTCGCTTGGAAATCCAAGAACCACCGAAAAGGATCGTAAACGAGTCCCGAGGATCGTCGAGGATAATTTGTTAACGATGTCGGATTTTTAAAACAATACTCTGTAATTCTATTTCGTTCGTGGGAATTTGGAGCCATTTGAGAGAGAGTCGAGTTCGAAATTCGTTGAGGACACGCGACTATGTGACTGATGAATTCAATCTACTACGTCGCCACTCCACGTTCTCGATTAATTTTTTAATGCAGTTCCTCTTGTCGATTTTATGGATGGATCTAAACCAAACAGTATGGAGTGGAACTGTATTTATTGAGATAGAGAGAGTTTTAACGAGTTGTTGGGTTCTGGGAACTCTTGCTGTACGTTCGCTACTTAATCTACTGGCAGACTCATATTACCTAATCTACCGTGGACCTTCTGTTACACAAGTTACTACTGCAATCCTGCTATCTAATCTACTGCATGCAAATTTGTAGTTGCACGTGTGCACGATACTGCACGAATCCTTGCCAGTTATTGGAGCAACTAATCCCCTGTCCCACTGAAAACTTCAAGTCTAGCATCATACGAGCTTCCTGTCCCTCCCTTAGTGGATTTAATTTCGCATAACACTACTTGCGATCGTGTTACGTATCAGTAATGGTAATTTATTAGTCGAAACTTCCTCTTCCAACATCCGGACGAGAGTCGTCTGTATTTTTCAAGAGTCGCGCGAAACGATTCCTCAACTTCCGGTCCCAGTTGGACCAAGTAAACACGCGGGTAACCACGAATCGCCAAACTCGCGCACTGCAAACTGAAAAAAACTCCGACTGTTCCACTTCGAGTTTGATTAATTTCAGCTCTGAATTTGGTTTGGAACGTGACGAAGGAAATGCTCGATGGAGAACGGTGGCGGTTCCGCGGCGACCGGAAGTGGACGTAGCGAGTGATGGCCACAGGATCCGCGGGGCCGTTACGCAGCAATTTGCGGCGACACCTTGTGTTTGCACGTTCGATTAGTCGACGACGTGGTCGACGAGCGGCGAACCGGCCGTTTAACGAGCTTAACGCGGCGACAAGTGGCGTTTCCGGTGAAACGACCCGGAATACATATCTCAGGGGCCGTTGATTGTTCCTCGAGGAGATCACGTCGGATTAATTGGAACGTTTCTAATTAAAATTCGCGCTCGCCTTGGAAATTCGTCTTCCTTTGTGTCTGGTGTTGAATAACGTTTCGCAAAAAGAGATCATTGTTCCATCAAGCTTGCGGTTTTTAAATAGGGGTCTGGGAGTGCGGCTGAGCGTGCTAGGTGCTTGTAATTTGTATTTTAATACGCAGTGCGCGATCGACTCGAGATGAGGATCGCACAGAAAGAGTTCGACCGTGGAAATTTAATTTAATTCGTTTTCAGAACTGCGTACACGAATTTAGAGGTTCAATTCGGTAGGATTAAAGTAGTGGACACTCGAAATTGTCCTGTGATCCTTAGAATCAGAGCTTATCGAAGGTTTCAAGCAACACGTGCGGATTAATGCTTCTTCGAACTGATAGTTCGAAGTTTCGCGATCCAATATTCGAATCGCAAAGCCCAATAATTGATTTTCACCAGGTTGAACATATTACAGAAAATTACTCCACGTTGTTAGCTATCGTACTCTGATCTTAATCGCGTTACGATGCAAAGTTTAATGATACACGTATACGAGGTACTCGAAATTGAACTAATAAAACGGCCGAGTTCCCGAGGATAATGATTACGGGAGTAAAAAGAACCGGTGGATCGCATTAAGCTTCTGGCCGTAAACCGTACCTTCGAATGAGAATAAATTGCCAATTACCAAGTTGAAATTAACTCGCATCGCTCCGCTTGATTGGGGCTCGTGCGCGCACGAATTCGAGAGAGAATGCGCCCTCGACAAACAACTTTCGAATATGTAAAAGTTCCTGGTAAACTCGAAAGTAGCGATGTCAGCTGGAAGGCGAGAGGATCAAACACGATTCGCCAGTCTCGATAAAATCTAATCGTCGAACCTGATTCCAAGTTCTGTCACGAGTGACGCGCAAAAAAAAAAATGAAAAATACATCAGTCAGACCAGTTCTCGTATGAAAGCGCGAATGAGCTTTTAAACGTTTTTCGAAATGTCGTTTGGAACGCAACAACACCGAATTACAGAGGAACGTAAATATTCGTGACTGTCTAGAAACGCGGTCGCCGTTCGAGCGCAGTTCCAATATTTTTCAATCCGGTTGCCTCTGTACATCCACTCAACCATTTAGACACGTGGCCCTGCACACTTGACAAGGCAAACTTTCTAATGGCACCGGTTGACAAGCAAATATTTGCGCGCGCCAGGTTTATTGCGAAATTTTTCCCGCTCCAGATAATGATAGCGGCCAAACAGAGAAGCTCCCGTTTCTGATTCGAGTTTTTTTAAACATCGACGCTCTATCTCGCTTCTGCTCTTAACCTTTTCGAACCTACACACGCGATAGCACGGTTAAACGCCTCGATTTCTCGATCACTTTCAACGGTGAATATCGAAAACAGAGATATCTCGCTCGACGTGTCGCGCGAGCGACGTCGAGTGAGTAGATATCTCGAGCTGAAGGGGTGGAACGGGTTACTATCGAGACGTCTCGTGGCGAGGGTGCATAAACCGAAAGACAATATTTCATATTCTTTATCAAACTTTCGGATAACCAAAGTAGCTGCAAAAATATATCCACCTCAGAATTCACGCATTTAATTTAAATTTCATTACGCTACTTTTACTACAAAAGAAACATCGTCGAGACAAACGCAACCGCATCTGCATTTAACAAAACGAATTAATTCGTGATTCATCTCATTGCACAACATGTATGCAAATATATTTCGCAGATAGCGTGCGTCACACCGTGTCCCAAGGTATCTCGTCCAAAGAGGAGGATGGATGAGCGCGTATGTACATAATACGACATATCACGTCTGCAGAAAGGGTTAATAGTGTTCAACGATCCCCAGTTGTCCCAGTAATCATCTATACCTGGCGTGTACCTCGCGGTTGGCATTGTTCAACGATCTCCGACCGTCTCGCCCCCTGCCACCCCCTGGGAGCAGCTAAACGCGTCTTCCACGCGGGACGCCGACGGAACGTCGCCGTTGAAATGTTTACACAGGCCTACTGCTGTCTAATAGCGCGAGGATCGATACGTTGGTATTTCTGGCTTACGTAATATCGCGGCTAACCCGTGTGCCTTGCACGCACGTGTGTGCACACACGGCCGTAACCATGTCGAGTGGATCGAGGATCCGCGTACGTCCGAGACCACTCGAAAAAGAGCTGAACGAGAACGAAACGGGAAGAGAGAGAGAGAGAGAGAGAGAGATCGATGGCTCGAGAAGCTGGGTGATCCGTTCGATCTCTGCTTCGACGGAACAAGCTTCACGGTCGAGAGTCGAGGACCGATTTCTATTCAGAAAAATCGAGATTCACCATTGCGGTGTACTTGAGGAGCTTGCATGGAAATCGACTGCGAAGAAAATTAGTCGAGAATAATTGTCCGTGTGTGGAAACGGACGAGTGAAATTTGAATGAGGGGGATCTACGAGTTTGATCTCAATCTCGAGGGTGTCGCGAGGAGTCGTGAATCACGGAGACTCGCGCTCAGTGCAAAGGTGGAGGGTTCGTTTGCATAAGAAACGAAACAGAGACGTCTTACGCGTAGAGACGAGAAGTGGAGCAGGACGTTAAACGTATTAGCGAGATGCGCGGAGGACTCGGAGGACGAGGTCACGTCTCGAAGAAACTTTCCATTTCCCTCAAGTTCCGCGGACCATGAATGGCCGCCTTTGTGAGCGCCTCGCTGAAAAGTGTTTCGAGTTCGCCGCGACTCGCCGGTTTCTTTGGCTCCCTTTTATTGCAGCGCGACCGATCGATCGACGGACGACGCTGAACGAGGGTGCGTGAGGGGACGCGGGGGACAGCTAGAGTTTACGTTCGCTTTGACACGAATTTTCAACGACCACCGCAGCTTTTATTACTGGAAAACGTGAAAGCTCGACGGCACACGCTGTAGCTCCGATTTAAACGCGGCTTAGCGAGCGACAAGTTAACCGAATCGTCCTCGCGGACTCTTAAATCCTGATCCACTGGAGGACTCGTAACGGTGAGAATTAGCGAACTCCTGTTGCATAAATTGATTCAGTTACCACCAACTACTTATCCCCAGACGTAGATTAGCGAACTTCTGCCGCACATTTTGATCACGGTGTACTACACAATGTTTAATCGAATTCCTCGAGCACTCGAGTGTACCCCGAAACAGGTACTTTGCCTGGTAAATTTTGTCTTCCCAGTCCGCGTATCCGCGAGACGCTGTTCGTTAAAATACTTCTCGAAATTCCTCGAGCGTTCAACCCCTCCGCCATCGCTGTACGCAAACTATTTTCTTGATACTTAAGTATTTCTTTAAATATAGTCCCTCGAACATTCTTCATCAAGCCACGTCTCGAGATCTCTTTTCTCGACCATAACACCAACAATTCTAAATCCACCTCGCACATACATATGGAACACCCTCGACCTCGTCTAAATCAGGTTACTCAACAGATCTCGCGATCTCGAGCCCTTATCACACAAGCTGTTGCAACCCCGTTGCCGACAAGCAGATGTATCGCGATCGTAAGTTCCGGTAGGGATCCAGGGATCCCCGTGACGCGCTTAAAGTGAACCCACGTCACCCTGGTGAAGGCCCACGAACGATGGAGCTGGCTGACCGCCATGCTAATCCGCACGTAAACTTTCGCAGTGTCAGTACGGCTCTGGCCGTAATACACCGTGCCATAAATCAACCGTGCAACAAGCGGCTCACTGACAACATTTCTGAAACGCGTTGCGTCCGCCGCGAAGGGTGGCGTCCGCGGACGAGGGTAATTAACGCGGGTAACGCGAAACCCGCGAGCCAGACGCGTCGACGTACCGCGAGGCGAAAGGGTGCCGTTTCTCCCACTGGCGCGTTTAACGCTCCACTGACACCAGTGATTAAACAATCGAATTAAATAGCTGAAATGGGTCCGCGGTGGTCTGAGATTACACTCAACGACGCGTTAACCGAAACAGCCATTAAGGTAAGTCGAGGTTTAAGGCTTCTACTAGTCTAAGACGAACAGCGACTGTATTCAAATGAAAGGCGAACTTCGGTCTACACCAGTGGTTCTTAATCTTCCGAAGATCTACCTCTTGATGAAATTAATGGAAATTTATAAAAAATAGATACACACAGAGGCATGCATTGTAGTTTTGTCGCACCGGCTATGTTCGTGGCTACCTAAATTCGGTGCGGGGTCCCGTAATGGGATGAATAGATGTGGTCTAGGCGTAATGATCTAAGCTATTAACTTAATTGGGTGATACAGCAAGCAAATGGAAGCTTCTTCTCACCCTGTGCTCGCTTTACGGGGCGAACGCAACCCTTCGACAACGTCCGCGAGCGAAGCGGATGGCGCGGTAATTCAGCGACCCTCGTAAAAGTTCATCGATCCCACCCCCACTCGTCGATAAACCAGCCGAGGAACTGCGGAAATTTCGCGATTTACGAGTGAGACCACCGGCCACTTTGTCGCATATTTCTTCGTTTATTCGATCCTTACTGCAAAGCTAGAGATTTCCCCTCGCTAGTCCGTATGATTCATCCGAATGGCCTTGTAAATTTCCACCGTAATTGCCACTGTTAATTCCGATCGCGCAAGAGCGCAGCCATGTTTGATTCACTATCGAGATATTACTAAAAATCGAAGCATTCGAATCCTTTCTTCAAATTTCTCGAATCATCGCAACAATTTTTACCAGAATCGTGTTAATAATTCCAAATAAAATGGAAGAAACCGTTCTCTTCTTCGTTTCTATTGTTCTTCCAATATTGTGTACAATAAATAGCTCGAGTAATCAAGGGTTAATCATTCGACGTCAAGGAACGAACGCGTTCCCGTTCTCCATCACTGTCCACCCTAATAAGAACCGTCTCGCCTGGACGCCTGGTTTAATAATCTAGACGTCGATGCAGCCGTCGGCGACGTCGCCGAAAATACATCCTGCGAGCGATCTTAATCGAATTAACGTCCGTCAAGCCAGAAACCGGGAATCCTTTCGACGATGGGACGGACGTGCATAATGCAACGTTAAACCTGGATGACCCAGTCGCGTCCAACCGTCGGGGCGATGTACTTCCAATTAATCGGAAACACGCCGTCCGTGTCGGACGCGATCAATCTCGCGGAACCGTCATCTGACGAGCGGATTATTCATGAGTTCCATGCGCTGGAAATTTCTTACGCGTCTCTTGCAGAGATTCGAAGAGAAACGTCGATACATGGCGACGACCGACGCGTTTTTCGAATACGCGAGTCGAATTCGATGGGAACATTGAACATTTTTTAATTAGAAGAAACCAGAGTTCGCCTCGCGGTTTTAATTATCCTTCTCAACAGTCTTTACGTTCGTTCCCGATTTTTACTTGCATCGCGCTCCTCTGAAAGGGGACCTTAATGAAACGTTGCGCTCCCCTTTCTATCCGCTTCCTACGGCTTTCCGTTTTGTTCGAACGCACTTAATGGAGGAAGCTTTTTTCCTACCTGTTCTCCTTTGTTCCTCGTCCCTCCAGTTTTGTTTCTCGTTCGCGGTTAAAAGCTGCCCGCACGCATAATTATTTTCGAAGAGTCATCAGTTTTTATATCGAAAAACTGAACGGTTAATGCATTTCTTTGCGTTAACGTATGCGCTCATAGTCTACTGCTTTGCGAAAAAAATTCTATCGTAGATGTACCGTTGAGATCGTGGCTACGAAAGCAAGTGAAACAAGACCGCGATGTTCATAGACAGACACCACGAAACTATTGTCCCACCGGTTCCAAGTGCTCGCAAGCAAAGAAGCAACGCAAATATTGTCGTCTCTCAAACAATAAATGCCCAGCCAGTCGAGCTTCCTTCGTTCAACGTTTATCACCGTTTACCAAACTTCTTTGTCCCTGTATCGCGTGCAAAAGCGGCTGGAAAGGATCAAGGATGCCCGATTGTCCCTTTGTCCTTCGTCGCTTTCATCGCGTGGAGGAAGATCCAATCGAGTCCACGATTCTCGAGTCGATCATCCGTGACACGGCGCGCCAGCGGAAACGCCTTTTGTAACAAAGACGAAATTTTCCACGGTGGCTGAGAGGGATGCTGGCATTTTATCTTCCCTATCTCCCGTGGCTGGTGTGGCGGCACTTTTAAGATTATTGAACGGGGGAAAAGACGGCACTCGGAAGGGGTTACATTGAATTTCGACCGCGACGAGTTCTTCAATTTCTGTAATGCTCATCCTCGACGGGCTATCGTTCCGAATCCGAACTAACATCTGCTTTTCTTCTTGCTCGGTGACACGCGAGTGGATTTTGAAAAAAAACGCGCGACGAGATATCGGTTGATCTACCTTTCTCGTTTTTTTTTCTCCCATCACGAGGAGGAGCAATCTTAAAGTTTCGCACCGAATTAATATTTCAGATGACTCAGCGGAGTTGTGTGACTAGTCGATCTCTCAATCCTTTCAACGACCGATACACCCTCGAGGTTCCACAAAAAGAGAACGAGGCTGGATGTATCCTGCCTCGAGGCAAGGTTCTGCAAGTTTAACTTCCGCGACATTTAAGTTCAGCCAGCGTTCCTTAAATCCCAATTAGCCAGCGGCTATTTTAATACTTAACAATTATTAATTGCCACTTCTAAGAGCAACAGAAGCATCTCGTTGCCCCGGCAAAGGACGTCGAAAATAAAAATAACATTAATTGCGCCTCGTCCTCGGGCCTTTCCCTTCCCGTCCCATTTCGACGGCGATAATTCCTCGCAATCGCGGTGCTTCCGACAGTTTCCAAGTTCCCAACGAGCCCGCAAAACTGCGAGCACTCGTCTCGCGGCGGGTTGCGACGTGTACGCGCACTTTCCACCCCGCGACGGGGGTGAAAAAGAAACGGGGCTAAGCGAAAAAAGCGGAGAACGCGCGTGGGGGGTTGAGAAAGGAGACCGCGAAGAAAGAGAATCGAAACCACACGAGTGCTACCAGCGGTGACCAGGAATTTTTCACCGAGAGGTTGCAACTGCGACGCTCCTGCTCGAGACACCAAGTATCGGCACCGCGTCCGGTATCGTTGAGTGAAAAGTACGATACCAACTAGAGGTGGTACGATGTTCTTTTAACGCAACGCTCTGTTACGAGATGTACATCGCCGTTTGAGACGCCATCGTTCCACGTAAAGTATACAGAGAACATTGATTTAGTACCAGACGAATGAAATAAAATCATAGGTTTGAAATTCTATGGTAGATTGAATATTTCTGCTGCTATACTTGTTCAATTGTATAATATAAATTGTGTGTATAATAGAATTTTTAAGTAGGGTACTTGTTCTAGCGCAAGGCTCTGATATTGGATTCAGTTAGGGATAGAAGAAATTGGAGGACTAAAAATTATACGTTTCTCGTTAATTGGAATGCGAGAAAAGTTTCTTCGTTAAAGTGCGTTCGAACGAAATTAGCAGCGAGGTATCGTCGTAACCGATACCCCTCGCAGCACCCACAAACGCCCACGCTCTGGGGAACAATAAGCGTGTCGCGTGAAAGTGTATCACCCGGTCGACTTTCCGCTCTGCCTCGACACGAATATCGAATCGCGATCAAAACTGAGCCCAGCCAATTGATTCGCCGGTAAGTATATTTACCCGCTTTAGAATCCTTTCTCGCGCGCGTCTGTTCTATTTCATTTGCTTCCCACGGCTCGAGCCAACGGCTACTATCACCGGGAGGCGCGGTTCACTGATCGATAAAGTGTTCCGCCGCCGTGTTACCTTCGCTGGTGATCGATCGAACTAGCCGCTGGTGGATGTACGTGTGGAACGACGACCATAGTCGTTCGCCATAGGCGAAACTTCGTTGTTCCTCTTACAGTGGCGAGAAAGAGAGGAAGAAAAAATGGCGAGCGACCAAAGGAAGCGAGGAGAACGATCTGCGACGCTTTTCGTGACTCGTGGAACAGTCGATGCCCACGGATTGTGAGAGAGGGTCGATTTCTCGTCGACCTTTTTAAAATGCTCTCGCGGACCAGTTCGAGACCCGTCCCGCGCCGCGACCAAGTCGATATCGGACCGTAGGAAGTCGTCGACGTCGGGTTAATGGCTTTAAACGAGCCCGCGATTCTTCGTCCCTCGACCCTCGACACGCCGTTACCAGCGGCGAATAGAAGTTCCTGGAGAGCCAGGTCGGCTGCAAAGTAGCCACTCCATCGAGGGTTTTAGTGGTCCTCCCGATGTCTTTGTTGCGGCGTCGTGAGGTACCCTTAATTGACCCGACTGCTGACTCTGGGATTTCTGCGCGGTACCAGCTGGCTAACGTCGACGTTCGCTGTGCCCTGAACGCTGTTCTACTATCTTTTCAACCATTTGTCCCTACCATTTCGCGAGCAGATGTTAATGATGAGAATTAGCGGTCGCGTTTCACGATTGAAACGCGACAGAGTGAATTACTTCTGAAGCAAAGCTCGATCGATAGCTATCACCCTTCGCGGAGGCACCCTGCAGTCGCAAATTAGCACGGATCGTAGAACCCTCGATCAATATTTGAAAACTGTCACGTGCACGATTAGAATAATACGAGTGCAATTACATTCTAAATAAAGCCTGGTCGATGGATACCACGTGCGATCCATTGGTCAACATCAAGAGTTCGATACCCTTTCGTCGACATCAACGCTTCTCCCTCTCCACTGGCTATTTCTCGTAGCACTTGGCACGGCTTTCAGCGAATCTCTCCTGAAACGTTCGCCGGCTACGCGAGTGTATTATTCTATCAGCCAGACAAAACAGTCTTCTCGTGGCCGTCGCTTCCGTGGCCTTTCTAATCGACATCGCGGTTGATTGTCCATCTCGAATCGAATGTAATCTTATTTCTTTCGATTCGCGTTGCAATATGCAGCGACGATCGTTCGAAAAACGATCGAACCTTTGAGGATTTAGGCCATAACACCAATAATGTAAGAATGTTGAATTTTCTTTCTTAAAGAAAAGCAACCAAACGATTATATTTCCTAAACGAAATTATTCTCATCCTATTCCACCTATAATTCTGACGAGATTATCCATTCGAGGTGTGTTCAGCGAACGTGAAAAACGCAGGCGGTCGCGGTATCCGCTTTAATTCCGTGCGGCGCACCCCTTTAATCCCAGCCGCCCTGGCATGCGGGCTATTACCTGAAAACATCGCGAATTAAAACAGCGGCGTCGTCCCGTGACTCCGCCATTTGCCACGCGATTTTTATTACGCGAAATGACGGACATTAAGACGGCCGATATGCGCCGGCAGCCGACGACCGGTCGAAACGTAGAAAGTAGACGGCCGTAATCTCGCGTAATCGCGGTTGCATGACGATTGCGATCGTCAGTGGTCGGTGGAACATTGTTCTCCGCTTTATTTAAAAATAATACCAGCATTCGTTGCTCTCTCTCTCTCTCTCTTTCACGTCGAGCTAAGTGCGCGTTCCCAGCGATTTATTTGGTAAACGATCCCGCTGTTGCAGTATCTTAATCTTTCGAACGGTCGATCGTGGAGATTCGTCTTCGAGCCAGAAGACTATTTCCTCGAGAGGGTGGATTTGGAGCTGAGACATCAATTTAGAGCGATTAGAAGAGAACCTACGCTTCATTGTAATAGCTGGATTTTTCGAATCGATTCTAATGGCTTCCTTAAACCGCGAGAACCAGTAGTTCTTCGAACCGATTACCAGTTAATCCACCCTCAAGCGCAGAAACGTTTAATCGAAGTTCGCACGCTGTCCCCAAGGTGCATCCCCTGAGACAGTTTTAATCTGCGGATAGGGGTTGAGTTGCGAGTGACAGGGGATATTGGACCGTAGAAATCGGGGTTGCGCGGATCGAAACAGGTCGAGTGAGTCATTAGAATATCGCGAGGGGAGATCAGCGGAGGCGTCAAGGGTATAGCAAGGTTAAGCACCGGTTCTTTCCTTCGTGGAGTCCATGGCGCGGCTTTTAAATGACGACGAGACGGATCCAACTATTTAGTCTAGCGTTATCTGGGGTGTCGATGAGCTTTCGGATTCCTTTCACGGCGGGGCTCGCGTTTCAAAGTGCTGCTGCTGCTGGGCAACTGCGGCGGAATTTCAAAATGCATGCTTAATTTGCATGCTAACGAGCCTTGGGACCATGTCTGAACGCGTCCCGTGGAAACGAGACGATGCTACCGGATCTCGAAACCCGGATTGATATACTACAGCCCTTGAACAGGTGATGCGTCGATCGTTTTATACGATATTCATATTATTTTGTGATCTGTCTAAAAGGTTTCAGTCTTTTAATGGAAGAATCGATCGAGAAAAAAATCAGAAAACAACTGGAGGAAGATGCGAGTGAATTCTTACGAATAACCCTAATTTAATGTACCCTAGTGTTATGATTTTATTCGATAATAATTTGCTGATTACTGTGAATTTCTATATTAAATAGCCTGGAGAATGTTAATTACGCTCTGCTATGATATCGACGCACACGTTGCGTTTAATTTGGCAAAAGTGGACGCACAAAGATTAAACACAGCTCGCGTAAACTCGGACACCAGAAAATCTCATTGCGCGTTGCGTAAATTTAATCGGACGACTCGTATATCGTGTGTGTCCCGCTGGTTAAAACGGAACAAACGTGACCACGTGAATTGCGACAAGTCCTCGTCGTTTCAGTCGTGGCAAACATCCGCGTGGCTCGACGCAGCTCGTCTTACCTGCCGTCGTTTCTACTGAGCTCGACGAGTCGTACGAGTGTCAGAAAAAAAGTTTATAAAATAATTGAACAACTATGCGGGATGAGTATAGCATTCCTCGTGTAACCTACTTCTCGAGGAAACGAAAAATGGTAACTACTTGCTGTGACAAGTATAAATTGTACTGGAGAAGTTAGCAACACCTAGTTTTCGTAGCAGAGTATGTAGAACTAATGATTAATTAATTATTGAGCGAAGAGCTCGTGAGAAAAGTAGTGGAGGTGGAATTTTGTCAAAATAGTCATCCACACTTCTCTCAAATATTTAGAAGATAAACCATCGATGATCGAGAATTGCTTGGCTCGAAAATTCGCAAGTTTTTCTGGCCTCCTCGAGCCAGGCCTCGCACCGTACACCTTTATTTCGGGAGCGAAGTCTTTAAATAACAATCGAAGTAGGAGTGACGCGAGTCACCTGACATCGTCCGATGACACGTGGCGTGTTCGCCAACCGTAATGGCAATGTGACGCGTAGCCTTGCAAATCATCGATGAACTTCCGCGAAGTTGTCCGCGGAAACCTAGCTTGTCCATTTTCACGGAAATTCGCCGTCGTTTCTGCTGAGTGGGAACACTCGCGCGGCTCTAAGTTCGAGCGTGTTTTCTGTTAACTCAGAGGAAACTCGCATCAACTAATCAGCAGAATTATACGCAGTACTTTCCGAATGAGTCTCAAAGCATCGTCAAAGTATCACGTTTCACTTGTAAAATAAATTTGAACAGTTCAATCGTCGCAACACAAATGAAAAATGGTAACAAATGCAAACTTCTTGTATTATAAAAATTGCTAAAATATTCGATAAATTACTAGTCAAACCACTCTTCAACTCTCACAGCATAAATCTTCCGATTGATATAAAATAACACGAATAGAATTTAAAAAATGAGAGAATAGAATACAGAACGTTAACGCTAACCAATTACCACCCTCAAACTCTACACAGAATTACAGAGGATCAATAAACTGAGTAGAAATGTACCGCGTCCAATACTATAACATTTTACACCCAGTATGCTTTAGCTCAAACCATTAACCCGGCTCCATTAAACCACCATTTCCGTGATCCCGATATTTACAAAACACAAATAGCTTTCCACGAGCGTTCCACCGGGCAGCCGCTTCCGAATTCCTCCGCATTGTCCCGCGAGACGCTCCACCGTTCGTTTCTGGCGCGCGTTCAACCCCTCGCGCGCGAACGCCCCGCCATTTTTCCGATTCCTTTTTCTGACACAACTGTACGAACGATCGTGGTTGTTGAACTTGGTGATCTCTCGATGGATCGTATCGTTGAATGCGATCGCACAGACACGCGTTAACTTGAGAAATCGATCGCTGAACCGGTCATCTTCTATGCGCAACGTATCTGTCAAGTTTATCGACTAATTAATGCCTAGGATTCCCTCGTACACGGCTGTGATGCACAGCGTCCCGTCAATGTCCAACTCGGAATCAGTCGCTGTGGCACGTCGTTATATCGTATCGATCTTTCGAATCGCAAGCGTGTAGGTTTGACAATTCTGTTCATTCGTTTTTAGAGAAGAAATAAAAGGAGTATCGAGACGATCGATGAATTTCGTGGTTGTTCAGATACAAATGAAGATTGTAACCGCCTCGCTCGCCGATTTTGGACGGTTTCTCGTCGATTTCAATGGAACTCGCGATCCTGTCGAGTTCGCTACCATCAATGGGAGGAGACTCGTGAAATCGCATACGGAACGAAGTGATTTAGGGTCAATTAAATTCGGTAAGTCAACAGATGCGGTTGAGCACAGTTTCAGTTCGAAGCGGGACGTGGGAATCTTACGGTCCCGCGGAAGGAGATTTAGTGGCAATTCAACTCCAAAACTACCGACTCATGAACGCTACAAGCGTATATAATAGATTCGCTCGTTTCTCAATCGCCTTGCAGGATCAACTTCCGTCTGAACTGTGTACACACGCACACGCCCAATGAATCCGCTGTTCCCAGTGCAAACCCTGATCTACATGATCGCCAACCTAGCCGACCAACAAATGGATTCGTCGCCAACTTGTCCCTCCTCTAACATAATTGAACATCTGATAATCCCTAGGAAATCCTTTCGATCCTCCTCTCTATAGTTCATCGTCCAGCAAACTCTTTTCATCGCATCCTATTGTCGCAGCGTCGTTTCAAATTAAAACAGGGAACGGAAAGCTATAATAAATTGCAGTCGCTCGTAGATCCACCTTCGAATATATAAACGTTCCTTGTGCAATTTATTTAAGACGACTGACAAACGAGGCGATGAAATTTCAAATAAAAATACACAAGCCTGTGGAAAAGAAGCGATACAAAAGAACAGGGTGAGGAGACTCGATTAATTACTGCTTACACGAGCGACTCATCGAGGATACGCCGTAAAGCAACGGCGTTCGCGTTGCGATATCCATCGTTTGGCGGAACCGCTTTCGCCAGGCATTTGTTTTTACGAGCGCTTCTTCTAGGTTTATAAATAAAGATAGGGATGAAATTTCCGAGAATGCTTTATCATCCGGATCCGGGACTCGCGTGTAAAAATAGACGGCGGCGGTTTTACGCGATGCAATACAGTTCCCGTCGTTGGATACGCCACGAATGGTACCGCGTCGAAGGAGGAGCAGCACGCGATACGCGTTGCACGGCCGTACCATCGTCGCGTTTCGAATCAGCCAACGGGACGAAGAACAAGATCATCCTGATAAACGGAACCAATCTCGTCTAAATATCCTTGTCCTCTCCTCTCTTCTTTTTTCTTCGAGATAAGCACGCACGTCGAGTAGTATCGCGGGTAAAAAATCGTGTCAAAAGAACGTGGTTGAAGATTAACATTGCCTGTTGCCACACGTTTCAGACTTTCAAACTCGACCCCCGCGAAAATGGAACGTCTCCGATCAGAAGACGTCACTTTACACTTTCATCTTACATTTCATGCGTTTTGTACATTCGTCATCCTCTATCACTCGCGCGAGAGAACTGAAAACGCTCTATGCATTTTTATACTCAGGTTAAAGTGTCAGTAGTGAAGGAGGAGATATTCAGACGAGGAAGTTCATGGAACTCTTCCATGACAGGTTATGCGATTGTATATTCTTAAATTGATGCGCGCACGTGTTCTGTAAGTGTTACGGTATTCCCCGCAACCCACTATTTGTCAAACGCACGACCCTGGAACAGGTGGCATGGAAACGTATTTCCGACAGTGCTATCGAGGAATATTCCAAACGACCGCGCCACGACCACGTTTCTATATGTATTAATTGACGTCGGGATAAGAATAAATAATTGATGGTTTAAGCTGGCGAACTTTAAATACCAGCTTTCTAATTACAATGGAAGCTAAATCCATCACGAGGGACTCGTTAATTTTATCCACCGAACGATAATTGCATCTTCGTTATGCTTCGTCTCGAATCCTCCCGGCTCCTACCGAGATAATTACAGCTAAAGAAAATTAATTGACCTTCTAGGTGATGCCGTTCCGTTCATCCGTCAGCCTTATTATATCATCAATAACGCAGTTAGATTATCCTGGCACTAACAAATTTGCGTGAAAGGATGTTTAAGCGTCGAGGAATCATAAAACATTAAGTGATGTATATATGGCGGGCATTACTGATTTCCGTTTTTCGATTCTGTCAGGTCAACTCGATTTTTTCAAATAAGGACAGAGATCGGTTCGACTCCAAACTGCGACTTCAAATAAGTCCATCGAGATTAAGCAATACGTAGAAATGAACAGGATACCAACACTCGAATATTGAACGGAGGCTAAACTCGAGCAGAAATGCGTCACCTTCAACGTTTACCAAAAACGAGGCCCTCCACCTCCAAGGTAAAATATGTAAAACAACCTCCGCGCTGGAACGCGTTCATCTCCAACTAAGTCAGCGTTAAAAGGTCAGCGTCAGGGAAACGGGGCGTGCACCCCATCCCTCTGAAACGTCCAGCAAGGTCTGCCTCGTGCATATGTCCGAACCAGCTGAAAAACGATCCGTATAACTCCCGACGGATGTACGTTTCGCTCGTAAATAAATATAACGGACTGTAATGATTCTTATTAACGCCACGATTGTCGAGTGCTGGCGCGAAAAAACGCTCGCGGACTGGTTTCGTATATTTTGAGGATAGCGTAGCGATCAAAGCCAGAGATACTAATTCGTTTACGCGCTCGAGAAGCTTGCTTGGACGTTTCCGCGGAAACTTTGAGGAAAACTGTGCGCGAGGTGAATCTCGAATCTTCGAAGGCTTCGAGGAGGACCCGACCGGACGTTCATCGAGCCTCGGAGAGCGATCAAAGAAAACGGATGTCGCTCGACGATGAATCTAGGTCGACCAGAAGCATCCATCCACTGGTCAAGCTCCTCCTTTTCCGTGTGCCCTCAGCGTTCGCCTCCTCTTCGTTAAGCCACCCTCCGTCTTCGATTCCTTTTTTATCGTCTCCCCTTTCTTGCTCAACCGCGGTTAAGTTGTTAACATTGAAATACGAAGCTGCTACGAAGGGTTTCGAGCTTTGCCAGGAGTTTTATTCTCGTTGCAACGTCGACGAAATTTGTCCAGCTCAGCCACAGGGGATTCATTCGCGATACTTTGGAATACTTCTATATTGACAATTAAAAAGGGTAGCTTCTATCCACGATGAACATTAACGAAAGAAAGCATTTTCGTATATCAAGTTCGCGCAGAAACGAGAGATACGTTTGGCGAACGAGCATCGAAGTTATCGATCGTTTGACGGATCCATCATCGACGAAAGTTTCCGTTCTTCGCCAGTTTGCCTAGGGGGTGTTGCGAGACGCGTGCAGCTTGGTACTCGGCCAAACGGTTCCCACTTCCGGTGGACCTTGCGGCAGCCATCTCGAATCTAAGGCCAATATTCTGCGTGACGAACAAATTTCATGGGAAATTCGCTGGAAATCGTGTTGATTTAATACGCAACCTTCAACAAGTTAAAACTGTACGTACGTGCGTTAAACTGAAACGTTCAGTGCCATATGGTTTGTTGATACATAACAACAAAGAAGTTTCGATGCTATGCTCGTAAAAGCAGAGAATAAATTTTCAACGTTCGAGAGGGAAGCGTGGTTCTCCACGTGGAACCCTCGAACAACTATACAATCGCATTGCAGGAATACCGCGAGTCTCTCGAGCATGTGATCCCTTTTTCATTCGTTTTTTCGACGTAATCGAACAGAAATTTCTCGATAAATTCAAAGAATAACGGAAGACCGCTCGAACGGAGGCAACGAGTGGCTCGAATGGAAGGTAGAGAGGATAAAGATCGCAATATCTTCCGGCTTAATGCACTCCAATTGTTAAAGGGTTAATAATTTCCCAACCTCGAGTAGCTAGCATTCCCCTCGAACATCCTCGTTAAAGGATGAAACAAATCCTATTACGTCCCTACCCATTCAAGCTACAATTATACAAAGTGTACCCGATTATCCTGGTCACCTTAAATTAATCTGCAATTAACAGACGCAAATGTTTCTTTACCTTTCCTTGTTAAATACAATTAAGAACCAGTCTTACACGAAAACGAACCTCGATATGTGTACGCATATTTATCGATCCGCTGTGACGATCAAACAATTTAAGACGACTACACCCAATGACTGGTTCACCTCGTGTGACGTTACTCGAAAACTACCCTCTTCGCGATATAAAGCGCGCGTGCCACAGCCCAATCGGACTCGAATTAACCGTTCGCAACCGCTGTTTGTCGATTGCTCGTCGAAACGTATCAGGCCGTGGTCGAGCGAACATATAGCAATCAGTAGTGACGCGAAAGGCTTTTTATCTACTCGTCTATTAAATCGATTATCCCCTTTTCTCGTTCACCCCTCCAGCAGCGACTGACGTTTCCGTTCTCCAGCCACGTCGAAGAAAACATTCGAGCGGACCAACGGAACGTAGAGCTTCGCTTTCGAGCCTGCGGATCCTCGATTGGTACTTGTGTATTAAAACATCGAGAGATGGAGGATGCGAATGGTACCGAGAACACCTTCGTGCAACACAACGCCCAACGTTCGATATACGTACAGGGTGGATCTATAATTCCTGGGAACGCCTGGTTTATTGCCAGACTTCAGGCCTACAATCGCCTTAAGTGTACCCTTGTTTATTCATTACCGCTTCACCGTCGAATTCAGGAGAGAATGAAACGTACTAACCGTTACCATGAATAAGTTAACCAGTGACATTCGCAGAAACTGTACGGCGACCTGTATTTTTCTAATTAGATCGCACGAGTGCCTTTTTGCACAAACGGCTTCTAATGAAATACATACACAGCGTGGCTTCGGTTTTGTAGGATAATTGCGTATTACGAACTATGCGCGACTGTTAATTATTATTCGAGGCTCCCACGTGCAAGCTGCGTCCACTAGAAATGCCAATCGGACGCTTCGTCAGCGTTGCAGCCGAGTTTTTCAAGAGTCAAACGGCGCATCGATTCCATTCGCCTGTCCACCATAAAGTAGAAAGATACACGCGTGCATACATCGATCGTGCTCACGTCGCGGACCATTGATCGCTGGTTTTAATTGGTCAGCCGAACGATCTCGCGCGATCGCGAGTAATACGTTCCACAGCTGAACCGAACCCGGTTACGCAATAAGGAAGCAACCGACGTTTAATTAAAAAGAGAAAAAAAAACCTTGGCGTGCCATCCACGCAACGCGGCGATAGGATCGATTAACTAAAAAAAAAACCAGCTAAAACGGAACACACATCCTGACGCATTGCTATTTTTACCGCGAAACGACAGCAGAACTTGTTAGTCCCCATTGCGTAACGAGGTCCAATTGCTCCCGTAGGAAATAGCAATACCAGCTACAAGCTTATTCAGAGAAAGCATCAGGCCAGGCTGTAAAATAGTAAAACTCCTCCCTGCAGAACCCGTCTGCGGGAGTTTATTCACCTTTTTACGATCCCACGAGCGAACCGTTCCGTGACGCGTCCAGGCCACTTAGCAAGCGCGGTTCCCTTCTCTTTCTCTCTCACCCCTGAGCGAATAAAACGATCGTCCCTCGAAGGGACCGACGACAAGCCTTCTCGAGATGTCGCGCGACTCCTCCCGATCGAACGCCACGGGATTAACACAACGAGGGGGCCGCGATTCGATCGCCAACAGCTAAACCCAATCAACCCGCCCCTTTTTCGCCGCTTTTTCAACGGCCTCCGGTGCCAGGGTTGGAAAATGCTCGACGACCAGGACCGTCATCGACGCCTACGCGTATATTGCAGACCCAATTCAGAATAGGCAATCGACCGTCGATCCACACGAATCGTTCCACGAATTCTATGGAGATCACGGGGCTCTGTTATTACACTACCCTCGCGCGATTGTTACACGTCTGTCGGTTAGTGGATCAGAATGTCCACGATTGCGATAAATGGTAAAAATCAAAGAGTTCATCGTTGTTTTGCAATTATTACATATTTTATACGAAATGTAGGTATTTCATTGAGGTTTTAGGGGAAGCGCGACTGCTTCGTTCCTCTGACAAATTGCATAGCGTCGTAATAATTGACGGGTATCTGTTCCACGGTTATGTAATTAAAATGTCTGTTTCGTACCGCGGATAACGCGTCGCTTCCAACTAATGCTATTTCTCGTGGTCGTGGCATCGCGGAGGAAACGAGCGCTTGAAAATTGCCCGCGGAAACCCACCTCTTGCAACGAGCCATCCGAAAGACAGCGACAAGTTAATTCGAACTTCTCGTCGCGGAGCTTCCCTCGCCCTCAAGTTACGCAAATTTCCAGCTGATACGCGGCGATTCATCATCGCGCGGAGGAGCCGAGTTTCACTCGGCTCGGATATCACCGCTGGGAATTTTTCAACGAGATATCCGCCGTATCACTCGCGCCTTTTAAATGAAATTTTAACGATAACCTTTTGCGTGCAACCCTTCGCTCGAGTCGCGTTTATCCCCTCGGATATTTATTAACGCTCGGATGTATCAACGTCACCGGACGCGACGTCCACCGCGCGGCTCGCGTCTCGATGGAACACGCGATGAATTAATCATCCGTCGCGGTGCCGTCGATTATTCGATACGTGCCGCGATTTTTTTGCGCATCAGTGTAACGAATTCCTGCGCGCTCGAGCACGATCGTCGGCTAAGGAGTAACGAAAATATTCGACGAGCGATCGGTTTTGTCCGGGGCGCCGGGTCGAGTGCACCTCGAGCGCCGATAAACCGATGGAAGTTCACCAGCGAGCGTTGAAAATTTCATGGTGATCGCCGAAAGCTTCCTGCAGTTTCGAGCGGCACGAATGCAGTCCAAGAGTCACGTGTTTCATCCGTCCGATCGATATTTGCTCATTCCACTCTCGTGATCGCTGGTCGCTTCGCGGAATAAAATTGTCTGCGGTCAGTAACGATCGATCAAGGATCGATTTTATTTTGTCACGTAGGTCTACGCACGCGTGCGGACTCTGTACAGATCGCGTACAGCATTTAGAACCGGCGCGATAAATGATTTTCCGAGGTCTCCTTCTTCTGTTTTTTGCAGCAACGCTTCGATTTCAAGTCGCTCGCATGCAGAGGCTTCCGAAAATAGCTTTTCGAACAGATTCGTCGAAGCAGCGAAGAAAATAGAACGCTATCGAGATCTGTTCGAGGGCCCTTCTCTCTCCTCTCCACCCTCTCTATCACGCTCTCTGTATCCATGCACATTGCGCCGCGGGAATAAAAAAAAAAGGAGAAAAAGGAACGATCTAACGATTCTGATTTCGCGTGTGGCTTTTTCCGCGCGGGTCGGTGTACAAATAGGCGGGACGATTTGCATAAAAGAGCGATCCTGGCAAAAAATCGTCCCACCGATACCGTCACACCGATTATTCCTCGCGACGCGTGTTACGACTTTATCGCTGTCGAGTTTACAAAACGAGAAACACTCGTGTTAACATTTTTCGTACTTCACACCTGGCTGTGTGAAATTCTAACGTTTCTGGTAATCAATTGAACTCTTGTTAATTTAAAAAACTCATTGATTATCAGAAGTTTGTAAGTTTAATAAAAAAAAAAATTGCTGGTAGATTTGAAGGGGCACAAATATAAATTGCAAACTGTCTGTACTAAATTTTCCAAGAACCTGGACTGTAAATGCTTAATTCCACTCAGTCATGTAATTAAAAAAGAATCCAGCTGATATTCGCAGTAATTTCGAAAGGAGCAAGTTGCACCGCCTCGCGTGGCACCCTCCACGCAAAATCTAAACCGTGAGACGTAAATATAAGGTTAAACACTCCTGCTTACCGCTCTCCAAAGCACGGAACCTGTTAACTGATTAAAACCCACAACTCTGGAAGGAGGTATCGCAACGGAAATCTTCAAACGGAGCGAGAGAGAGACGCGAGAAGAATCCGCACGCGTCCGCCCCTTTCAGCTCGCGTACGCCACCGCGAGAAAAAAGGCACCGGGGTGGTGGTACAACGACGAGCGCGGAAATGGCACGAGTCGTCTAACGAATTGGCAAGAAACTTCTATTCCCAATTGTACGACGAATCCTTCGCAGAGCCGTGCGCGCGGACAAAGGCAGCCCGCGAGAACACCAAGAACCGAGGCTACCACTCTCTCGTTTACAATTTCCGCGCCACTTTTTACCGCTTCGAGGTACCCCCCTCTCTCTTTTGTACCTTTGACCCGTCGCGGTTTCCGGGGCGAGAAAAATTCGCGTTAAGAAGTTGTCCGCAGAAACGCGTTCCCCGCCGCATAGGTGGGAATTTCACAGGTCAGGTGAAACATTTATACCCTCGTTTGCTAGAAAATTTCCATCCTTCTTGGCGAGGAATTTTCTATGGAATAGTTCTGGTAAGGGCGCGTGCCCTCTTGGGGCTGAAACTACCCGCCAATTGCTTTCAAACCTCGATTTCATCAATACTATATTATTCTCCGATGGACAAGTATCCCGAGAAGGGGTGGAATCATTCAATATAAGAACTACCCTCTCGATATGCGATCCCATATGAAATTCGATATTTCATGTTTGCAGGTTTTATGTTCATGTTAAATGGTGCAATTAATTTCTGATACGATACCAAGAGCTCGTTTTTTTTGTACCTCGGATTATTAATTTGACCAGTCAGCTAGGTATTTTAAACGATATGATTTACGATACGCGTCCAGTTCGCAGCGAATAATTGATCGTTGTTTAAAAAAAAATAACGAGTTGTATAACATTCTCTTGGTAATATCGATTGTGTGCGTTAAAACGTTCTCTGACTCATATTTCCCGATGAAATACACTGGCGAATCAGTCAAGGGAATTTGCGAAAAAAAATTCGTGCACCTCAACGTTCGATGTATAATTTTAAACGCTGTGTGAGACGTTTGTTAAACAAATGAACCGTCCTTAATCGTTCTCCAAAGCACGTTCGCCGTGCGCGGCAACATCAAGCAGCCGCAGCGTAGTTCGAGGGTTAAACCAACCCCTTGAACTTCAGCCACGAATCACCTGCTACTGACGCGAGCTCCAAGAATACAGTTTTCGAAAATATAATTACATCAGACAACTTATTGTTTGCGAGCACACGCGGGAAGGGAATTGAACCTTGTGCTTCGAGTAGAATGTAATCGAAGTCAAGTTCGAAGTTCGCAACAGGAAGTGGAGCAGCGCGAGGTTATCGGCAAACGACAAAGTCGCAAATAAGGATGTTGAATTTACGAGATAGAGAGAGAGAGAGAGAGAGAGAGGTCAATGTTCGACAAACGAACCAGATATAAAGAAGAAATTTTGATTAAATCGATGACAAATATTGGTGGTCTCGAATGTTCATTTTTCGGAATTCTCGTTCGACGATATCGCGTCGCGTTAACCGGAAGTAGAGGAATCGCAGACACCCTTCCAGTCCCTTGGTAACGCTAATAAGCGGCGCTCGGAGGGTGCAGCTAGGAAACCAACTACTCCTCGCTTTAATCGGGCGGGACGCGCCTCATGTAGGTCAGCGGCGGAAGTCGTTCCCTGGACGAGTGTACAACGCGGATCGGAGCTTTTTTTAATTGGCGCCAATTAACTGTGCTCGGAGAGCACCACGTAGGCGGTCCAATATCGATTCTAAACGCGTCGACGCTAGTTTTTTCTCGCATTTCCATCGTTTTCGATATAGCTCGCGAACGGAGAAATTCCGCGAGCGTTTTCGCCCGAGGAACCTTTAAGAGGGCCGTGGAGATGGGCCTCTTTTCACGAATTATGCGACGAAAATTGGGGGAACTAAAAATACCGACGAAAACACGTGAAATACTTTTCTCTCGCGTCCCACGGAACGAGCACGATCGCTGTATATAGTTCCTGTTTAATAATTGAATTTTTTTCATTCGATGCCTTCGAGCGAGCGGGTTTTTCGATCACAAATTTGTCAATATTGATCACCCTCGTTTTCTCGTCAGCCTCTTTTTCCGTGCCCACGCTCGACGGCAGTGTCAAACTGGTCGTTTGTATTTCCCGGTATCTTGAGCGGCAGGTTGCTCGCGATATTGATTTATGGCCGTTCGATAATCGAAACTGATCGCGATGCAACTACGTGTCACCGCGAAAAAGTAAAAAAAAAAACAAAAAATAGAAGCCTTCCATCCTACCACTTTAACTCGAATCGACCTTTTTTGTGGCTCAAAAAGAGCTCGATTAAAAGCACCATCCTAGTCAATAATAACTATCGTTAACTATCGATATTAAATGCGCTTCTTTCGAAATAATCGTGTCTATTTACTCGATAACCATTCCATTGACTCCCAGTGACACGCAACGTCGAATGGCGACCATGAACATCACGACGATTGCAAATTGATTTTCCACAAGTGCGCGAGAACACTCGCGACCGTCAAGGTGAGCAGAGGAAACCCTTTCCATGAATACCACGGAATTCTATACGCTTCAAGTGGACGCACGCGTCGAGAGCCCATCGATTATTAATTAAAACCAGACGCTTTGATTTTTGCAGTCCGAGCTTCTGTTCGGTCGATTACAAATTGAATACAGTTCCTCGCAGCTTAACCGCTCTCGACGGAATAAATAACTCGAAATCGCTGGCCCCGACTGACCTAATTGTACGCGGTTCAATGCGGTTCGAAACACTTTCTTCGATCTGCTATCGGCTTTGTACGGTCGTTCGATTGAATTCCCTTCTTTTTAATTAGACAGCTCCTCGCCTCTCTGCCTTCGATAACAATTTGCTCGAGCTGTGTGGATCAAGCGAGACGCAGGTAACACGTATCTACGATAGATAAGACAGTTGAAACTTCGCGGAGTTCCGGAACCCGACAGCCGACCGCAAGTTTGCACCCTCCGCCTTCGATATCCGATACACTGTTTCGCAACCCAACTGTTCCCCAGAATCCATCTTACTCTCTCTGTCTGGTGTGCGCGCGGCAAAATTTCCTTCGATCCACGTTAAACTCGTCGACTATTAAACCCTCCTCTAAACACACCTTTCGCGTCTTGCGAAACTCGCCGGTTAAATCCGAAATGGACGCGTCACGCGAGCAAATTCCCCGGTTTGATTTCCTTGCACCGTCGCGGAAACATCGATCAAACTACAGGTTACATCAACACGAGCCGTCCAAGTTAGAACGGTGACTAATCGATGGATTAATTCGCGTAATCGATCGATATAAACGCCCTGGCAAAATAGTCGCAAGTATCTTCTTACTCGTTTCCCTCGCGCGATTCAACTTATCTCGTACACCATCTTGATAATTCATTTTTTGTAGCAATAAATTCGTTGAAATTAGAAATCCAATTGCAAGCCACGATACGCGCGTTGCGCGATGAAAATTCCGCTCGAGATACTTCTGCTGGCTCAAGTTCGAAGCACGCTGGTGGAGTTTGATTAGACGCGGTTTCAGGATCGTCGCCACGTGGTACTGCGCGGTAATTACGTTACCAAAAGGAGAAATGCTTCGCGTGGCCCGTTTCATCCCTTTTTAAGACGTCGTGAATAAATGATACGGGATGGTACGCGTTTCCGTGTTGAAGGATATACGGGCGCTTGCATAGCTCGGTGGCTCGGAAAAATTCAACTCCGCACCGAAAAGATGGAACAACGGCCCGATAAATTTTTCATCCCGAAGGATCTGAATGACGGTTGAATTTCAAATAAGGCGGATGAATTTTTACGGTGATACTTGAATTCCTCGCGTTTTATGGACATCGTTTACGACTACATCTTCATGCTGGAAATTCTCTGCGTTTAAACGGACAAAAATTCTAAGCTATTAACCGATATTTTAAGACGTCGTATCTCTTGAAATTGTCTAGAAATAAATTTGAAAACGATGGAGGAAAGAAATGTGTTTCAATCGATACCTTTCGATGATTCAATGGAACGCGAAATAATCAGGGATTATATCGCTGATTTTCATTAACGATTCGACGACAATAATTAATATCCTTTGGTATTTTAATTGGCGAGAATTCGGAACCTATGCGCGAATAATTGGACGGGACGTGAAAGAGCGTGGCGCTGTAACGTTTCCGGGTCGCGAGATTCAATTTGAAAAATGATTTTCCGCGTTGCCCAGCGCAGAGAACCGCTCCGATTAAACGCGACGATGATCCAGTTCGCGTGGGTGGTGGACGAATCGCGAGGTGGGATAAACAGGAGTAAAAAAAAGAAACAAACCGCGAAACGGAGACGAGGAGAAGTAATTGAAACAGCGAGAAAGGAGAGTCGACGGGAGACGGTGTTTTAATGAAGCCACTTCCCCTAATTAGACTCAGCGCGATATTACAGTTCTCGATCGAACGGCCTTCGCGCTGAACGTGTCCACGTTGGAAAATAACGCTGTCATGGCAGCTGAAATTCCGCTGGAAATGCACCCCGATCAACGTCCAATTTTTCGCGCGGAAATGTTAGCACCCGCTTTTATAACGCGACTCGCGGGCGCGGAAAGGGTGAAATGTCCTCGACTTCTGGAAAAGAAACCGTAAACGCCGACTGTAAAGTCCAAAGTTACCTCGTAAATTTCACGGCTCGAATATTCAAAGAATATTGAAGTTTTTCTCGCTGAACACTCTGATAAACGTACGTTCGGATCGAGGAACCAGGCAACTCGCGTATAAAAGCTACTCAATTTCCCCTCTACGAACAGAAATTAATGAACCATTGAACGATATGGCTAAAATATTGTTCCAAGCCACTCAGTTTAAAAAGAACACAGCAAATTTCCAAGATATGCATCAGCAGCTAAGTAACTTGTTAAGATACGCTGTGTGAAACGAGCAATTACACCGAACAAATAAGAATAGCAAATTTTTCAGAGTCTATTAGTTTTCGTTTTGTCCCTCGACGATTCGAATGGTGGAAATTTCGCAGTGACGAAGCAAACACCACTGATCAGACTGATGGCGTGTCGGCGCACAACCTCCGAGGACTTTGCTTTTGTTACTCCTCCGCTAGCCTCTCGTCGATAGCCTGGAGCTTCCGGTTCTCCACGAGACGCTTTCACCCCGATCTTGCGTGTACTCTGCACTGATGCAAACTGCGCTGGTTTCAGTGATTGTCTGCGTTGTTTAGCGTTTAAATAGAACCGCGGAGATTTCGATATGAACAGGGTGACACGCTTTCGAAATTGAAACAAGAAATGAACCAACTATCATTCTGAAATGATGCGGAACCTCTGAGAGAGGGAACGAAAGAACGTAGACTTGAACTTCGCTCGACGATCGCAATTGAAATCGAGCATTCACGTTTAACAGCTACAGGGTGAGTCCGTCTAACGCGAGAGCAAAGGAGCGCGACGGCGGGAAATAAATAATGAAGGGACGGGTCACGAAGCAGCGTCGACACGCGACGCCGGTAAAATTGACTTTTATAATTAACACCAGTCATCCGTAATTTTCATCGCGAGGCTAAACAGCGGGGACTGGGCCGCACGACCGTGGTATTGTTTGCTCGTACGTATAACCAAGTTAGCAATTATAATTCTCACCGAGCGTTTCGTGTCATTTCACCTCGCCAATTTAAAAAACAAAAACCACCTGTCTACGCTTACGAACATGCTTTCCCAGAGAGCTACGAACGACTAAAAAATCCTGCATTCATCAGCAACACGACGCACGACTCGACTGTTATCGTAACGCACACGCGTACCACGTCAAGCTGGATTATTTCAACAAATTAGTCGAAAAATTTGCGATCGAAGTTTGCAGTTCTTATCGTACCATCGCGTTGGACCCTAAAAATGCCAGAAAAAGCCGTGGAAACGCTCGCGTAAAGTACGCAAGGGAGGCAAACAGTACGTGCGCGTACGACGACGGAGGGGTGATTAATTAATCAGTATCCCAGCAGCGCAGCGAGCAGGGAAATGCTCCGGCCGTTTCGACGCCTGGTCCTGCTCCCAGCTGAGCATCACCGGACGCTAAGCTCTAGACTGTTCTGTCCACTATCGGTTAATTAATTCGTGGTATCGACGCCTGCTCGAGCGTGATTCGACGGGAGTGAAATATTCACGGTATCGGGAGGGCCGTTTCGAAACGACATAAAGACAGCCCGTTATGACGGTCGAATAAAAAATTCATCGCTGTCCGATTTCGTTATGCAAACCGTGCCACCCGGGTTCGATGCAAATTTCATCTGGCGAATTTATAATATATGCCTCCGCGACGTCCTCGGTCCCCCAAACTGCGCGCGATCTGCTTTACATTAAATAATTGGATACCCTATACGTATATACGCGAGCACCTTATTGATCAACACTACTGCATTTTTTATAATTATTGCGGATGTTGTAGTAAAAGGTCGAAGGACAAGAAATAGTGCAAATCGATATAAAAATGAGCATAGAGGAGGACTGAGAGTACTTTTGTAAAAAGAACTACTTCGAATGAGACAGAAGGGTGCAAGTTCCCCACTGTCGTTACCCTAATTTCTATCAGAATGATGGAAAATCTCCCTCATCGAAAAGCACATTCGATTACCCTCGAATTTCCCTCGAAACTATTCCATTTCATTTCATAGACTGGATTCGACTCGCATCGGGGTACCGATACAAACCAAATCGCGTTATATCGAATCCAGCCTCTGGTAAAAGATGAATAGACAGACTGAACGTTTCGAAACGGGACTGCAAAGCTTGTTAACCCTTTGAGCGCTAGGCTGTACGACATCGCGCGTGTATTACTGTTAAATACAGCCAGTCGATCGAATAATGTTCAATCTGTTCCTCGCAAAGTCTATTCTACACGTATCTACGTATCTGAAATTGTTCTTATAATTAAGAAAAAGGGAAACATAAAGTTTAAGAAGGAATAGATTCAATCGAAATGAACGCGATCTTCGCGATAATTGGTACCGATGCACCGACTGGTGTTTCGCGTCCTTAACCCGGGTGGTGGTGGTTTCTGTCAATTTGCTCGTCGAGGCGCTCGAGAAGGTAAACTTCAACGCCTGACCGATTTTCGCGACCAGGCTGTGCATCGAGGAGGCTCGGAACGCGCGCGGCCGGATTGACGTTGCCGAGGGGAATTGAGATTAACGAGGACCGATAACAAATGGGGTTAGCGGCGGCGGCGGCGAAGTTCAGGCCGGATGGTACCGCGGAGATGAAGGGGACAGAGATGGCCGTTGGATGGACGCGAATCGCGTGAAGGGGTGGGCGAGAGGAAGACAAATAGCGACGAGGATACCCGTAAGCTCGAGGAGAGGGTGGAAAATTTCTGAGTTTCGAGAGGCGGAGAAGAACGGCTGGAGAAGGTAGGTGGAAAGTGGTAAAAAAAAAGGAACAAGAAGCTGAGTGAATGTAAACTGCGTAAGAGGGTGAAGGCAAATGTGAACGGACAAAAGTAGCGGAAAGTAAATAGTGCGAGGACGCGCTGGGGGTAAACGAAGTGGTGAGGGACGAAAAAATGTCGTCGAACGGTTCGAGGGTAAATACCTGGGTTTTAGAAGCTCGCGGAGTATGGACACAATCGAGAAAGGATAGGTACGAGTGGATAAGAGTGTAAGGCGGGAAAAGGGGCGCGATTAATGCTTGATAATGGTCGAACAATTCCAGTTAACAGGACACCAGGTGGAAATACCACGATAATAACGTGTACGGAAAACGAGGTCAGTTTCGTGGTGGTTGATCGTGTTGCATGGATTTTTACTCCGCTCCTCGGCGATACGTCTCATTAATTCGTCTGCTAATGAACTGGCGGTTCTTGTTCGACGGTCGTACATGTTGCCGATCGAATGGAATTTTTGCATCTATCCGTGCAGCTTTCGTTTATTTCACTTTGCGTTTCAAGGGGTGAAATACATGCGACTCGATGAAACTATAAATTGTACGATCGATCTGAAGTTTATATTCGAGTCGTTACCGGTGCTTCGAATGCTTCGCGTGCACATATATTCAATTTACAACAATTTTTGTCAATTTACCACCATCGGTGCGGTTCATCGGTCCATCGTCTAACGAAGTCACGCTTCACTCTTCCTGTGACTCGCTCGTAAAGCTAATTCCAAGGCTGTTAGAACGATCCACGTAACTAGATAGTGAGTTCGATTCAGGCTAATTTCCTCATCACGCTACCGATAATCGTTTCATTGCATCAGGAAAATAAAATGCGCGAGGAAAAAGTACGCTAATTCGTATGGTCGATAAGGATTACAAACCTCCCGTGTCGAATTATGAATTTCACCGATACCTTCCATCTGATCAACTTTTAGAGGCGCGTAGTCTGCTATTAATTTCCTATTATTAATCACCAATTAAATAATTGGAAATTAATAACGCCTGATTTGATATCGATACTCGATGAATCACAGCTACCGCATTTTAATTAAATCAAGCGAAATTTATACAGAACGTACGCGTACGTAGATACTATATCATCGTATTTCCCGACATTAACTTTATTTAATCAACTACCGGCTGTGTATCATAAAATACGATCGATCAAACGAATCGAATCCTCTAATTGACATCGTAAATACACACTCTACGTTCACATACCCGTGCTACGCTAAACATCTCTGGTTTCATCTAATTTGTTGAGCTTTTTTCGAATATTATAGATGGAGGTAGAGAAAACGAACGTATCAAATTATCGGAAAAAGAAATGATAGCGAGAGATATGAAATGAATCCAGTGAAAGTCTTTTAAAGAGCCTCGTCTCAAAGAGGTAAAGCAGGAAGAGGTCATTCGCGAATTAATTACTTAAAAATGAGACATACGTAAAATATCCACGAAAAATCGTTTGAAACGGTGAACAGTTACGTTCGTAATGTTGATTCGCGGAGCTACGCGTAACGTCGCGATATTTCAGTCAAGTGCCGCGACTCGATTCTAAAAGCTTCCTGGCAATTCTCTGGGTCTCGTCTCCGGCAGCCGAGGCCGCAGACGCGGCTCGAGCCGCTCGTGAAATCGCAAATCTCCGGGAGCGGCGGAAATTTCCGTCCTCGTAACCGCCCGGACTGCATTATTTTCAACCAACTTCCCCATTAGCCCCGTGCCATCCGTCCGCGCGCCCAGCCGCGCTTTAATTTCATTTCCAATTTAACTTGTCGCCGGCTAGATCCGGTCTCGGTTCATATTTACGCCTGGCGCCGGTCGTTTGCATCGACGCAATCTCGGAACCGACGCTGCTGCTCGTCGAACAACGAACCGACTCAGCCGTCTCGCGTCCATCTTCACCCTCGTGCACGCCAGTCTTCGCGTAATTCCGTAAACAGGATCCTCGTCTCTGTCAGAGTACGAGCGTGTATGCGAGGAACGACATCTTCGAACCGGGTGTAGGGCAACTTCGAAACGTGATTTCCGGTCTGATGGAACATCCGTTCGAATTGTATAACGGACTGGAACGTGACGCGTGCACCCCTCGTGCGAGGAAAATACGAATTCGTCGAGGATATGGAGAGTCTTGTGTAACACGAGTCGCGTGTGAAGAGTGCGTAACACGTCAACCCTTCGTTGGTAACATGACTTTTCGTCGATGAGATCGATATTACGCGTCAGATATGAGAGATGATTATTCACTGCACTGATGGTAGTTTAGCTGAACGTTTCATTCTGTTCGCGATAAAAATAAAAAATAAATTGAAGTGCAATTGGATGTCGAGAAAGATTAGCTCAGGTTTGATAAACCCTTGGCTCGCAAGTAGCAATAGAGTAAGGAATGCCCATAGTTTTCATGCTTCCGAGTTGATACAATCCGCGAAGGAACAAGTTACTTTGCAAACAGCTACGGTACGTATTCCGTCTCCCAAATTGCAGAGAATCAAACAGCTGGAACTGGAATTCCAAACTTCCCTCTCGTGCGTTTCCTCGTCCAGAGTTCAGAAAAATGAACCGGCGCGATATTTACTCGAAGGTCCTCCGCGCAGAGTTCGACAACCCTTCGGGGGACCCGTTCGATTGGTCCGAGAAAATACCTCGAAGTCCTGCAACGCACAAGATATCGTGCGAGTTGTACGTACATCTGCTCTCGATGTCGATGCACCCTCGAATTTTTTAGTGAACATTACTACAATGCTACGTAAACGGGAGAAGTGCGCCATAAATATCTGGGCGAGGGATACCCAGCGAATTTATTCGTCACGCAGACTTGGACGAGGCACCGCACGACAGAGATGCAACAGCTTCCTCGTGACGATCGACGATTTGAACAAACTCTTCTACGAATATGTCTGCTGAGCGCAAAAGTCGATCGTGGCTGCGAAACGTGAATCTCCAAGAGGCGGTTCTTTATCTCGCGATGGGCCGTCGGAGATTATTCGTGCAAAGGGTGATGCGAGCTCGAGATCCGGAGGAATGTCACGTACTTACATCTTCGCGTTTTTATACACTATAGTAAATATCCTTCGATAAATTCGATGAATTTAGGATGGAGTTCGATGTATGATAATAAATTTCTCATACTGAACAGCTGATATTGATCATTTGTTGAATAGAATTTTTGTTCGCCCGCAAAAAGGAGCGCTAAGTCCATGCGGGTGTCGTAATCGATAATCCAGAACCACGAGAAGCATTTTTCACGGAGTGGTGCGGGCATCGTGATCAGACGACGGGGTTGACGAACGACGAGGGCGCAACAGAAAGTTCGGAGGCGTGTGAAATCTATCGATTCGTCCTACCAGCCGTGAACAGACCGGAAGCGGTGGCTGTGTCGCCGTGTATATCGAATCTTGCGAGCACGATCGCCACCCCCTTCGGTTTATCTATCGCTGGTCCGACCGTTTAACCGAACGAATCGCCCCGTTTACAAGAACGGCGGGTTACAATTTTCACGTTTAACCGCGTTCCCCGCTGCGTGTCCCTAAATAATTCTATCGTCCCGTGCAGCCCGTTCCGCTAATTTATAGGCACCGGCGTGGAGCCACCGCCGCATAAAGGATCCTATTCGAGGGAACTCCACGGTATTTGAATGCCAATGACTCAACCGACTGAATAATTTCGATCCGCTTAATCCTCGCCGCGTTTATCTTATTTGAATGTATTTGGAGTTAAGTTCCCTGTTTGGTGCACCGACGTTCGGATGCCTTTCGCGAGCGACTGACGCTATTCATCGATTTCTCGTTTCAAACACGGTAATTAGATTCCAAGCGCCACGTTACAAATTAGATGCGCTACGCGTGTATAATTTGAAATGGAAAACAGAGCACGAGAATATGAGATACCGCATGAATGAAATAATAAATCGCGAGGATTCGCGAGTCGATGCCAAAAAGCTAACAGCTGATCGAATTTCTATGAATCTCTCCCTTATAAAGTAAAAACCAGCATCCATCGATCGAGCCCAGTTCACCAGCTGATCGACTGTTTACCCAAAATAAAAGACTCGAAGACAACCAGTCCAACAGTCGTAACAGAAATAGACGATTTGCGAAACAGTGGACGCATCGATTCCGAATGGTTGCGCAACCTCGAGCTACCACCCGTCTATTGCACCCTGGTGAAATTTCAAAGTTCGAGCGTTAACGCTGGCACGCATCGTCCGGTTTATTTACCGCGGTAAGCATCCAGCAAACTGTTGCGCCCTGTCAAAGTGTATCGGAGAATCTGCACAGACGCGTAGACTCTCGTCCAGAAATAAATCGACCGCAATGGGAACCACCCCCCGGACACGGAGAACACCGGAACTCCATTCGACGAAAAGTCGTACGTACACGATCGTATTCAATCGCGCGTTAAATCGTCGAGCGAACGCGACGCATTCGTTCGCGTCGATCGATCGATAAGATTATCCGGCACGAATCGATTTCGACACTCGATTGAATTCGCGATATCGAGTCACCCTCACGGATCAATTTAATCACCCCTGTAATCCCATTAGCCCTCGTTCTCGGTGGCTATTACTCGAGCGGTCAGAGAGTGCTCGAATTTTTGCAGCCGGTTCTCGAAGCCGTCGAGCGAGTTCGTTTTTGAAATGGAGACGAGGCTGGCTCTCGTGGGTAGGGCGAGCGAGGGGGATGCGCCGTTAATAAACGCGTAGCTTACAGTTGCGGCTGTCGTTCGACGAACAGCCGGGAACACCGCAAATGTCACGTATTGTTGTACAATCAGGTGGACGGATATAGACGAGTTGGAAACGGTCCATCTGGGAATAAATAACTTTCATTGATTGACGGCGACCGTTTTAGAGTCTTGACCAGCGGTGGCCACGCGAAGAGACTCGAGGCGGTTCGACGTCGAGTTTATTTATTTATTGTTATAGATGATCGCTCGTTTATGTACGAAACAACCGTGCACAATAACCGATAGGAGATAGAAGTTCGACTATCGACGATAAAGAAACGGTTTAACGAGAAACAGGATAAAGAACGAATTGATTAAGCAGATTATCGCAGCGTGTCTCATTAATATCGTCGCAATTCGCGAGAGATGAATTATTATTATAGTTACTATAAAACGAATAGGAATTTAAACGGTCTACTTCGTTGCAATTTTCCCACGCAAACAGGTACCATCGTCTGAGAGACAATTTCTTAAGTGGCAAATGGAAATTCCGTAGTTGCAGACAGATCCCAGCGATGTTTAAAATTGAATAATTCGACGATAAGAGAATCGCGTAAAAGTTTCACCGAGAAGTATCGCGGTCGATGAATTTTTTTAACTTCGTTCTTTCGACCTTTAACATTTCAGCGTGGCACCCTTTGAAGCCCGGTAGTTTTTACCGTGAGATCACCTTTACAGTCGATGCGATGACAGCTTCTGAAATGGTGATCCGACAACGAAACCACTCAAGCTGTGCGTAACGAAGAAAAATAGAAATAATTCATTTCCACCGAGGGATTCGTTATTTATTTCCTTCGTGGGAGCAACGGTCCGATTGGTGAACAGAAAAATATCGTCTTATCAGACGTGACGTAATTAAAATAGTAATTTTAAAGGTGTCGCGTATCAAAGGGTGTGCTCGTGCAAAATTTCAGCGAGAACTCCGCGTTACGTAAATCTTGGTAATTTCCACGAACACCGTCGTTAAGAATTATTTCTAAGGAATGTGGAACCGAGCACAGCGAGGGTGCGAAAAAACGACCGCAGTTTTTCTTTCGAATGGACGACCTACATACACCTGTGACCTTTAAACGCTTCTTTTTATCAGATAAGCCGGTCCCAGCGATGCTTTGGCCTGACGAGATTCCGATTGCTCGATAAAGGTTGAAAATTTCAAAACTTCTACCCGGTTAGGGGGAACGGGACCACCGGTTCCGCGGTTTGACAAATTCCCTCGAGCGTAAAACAGATTTCTCTCGCTAAATTGCGTATGAGCTTTACGGTCAGGTTGGTCTTTATATAACCCCCCGGAATTTAAAGAATCCAGCTGGATACGATTGCGTTTGCACCGTACGATTGCATTCTGCATACGAGCTTTGCGACAAACGGCGACCCCGCGCGTGTATCGCGGTCAGAAGCGTGCATGCACGTCGAGTCGTATTAAAACTTTTTATGAAACGCGAACGTTACCACGGGATTATTGCTTCGCGTTTACTACGAGGGCCGGTGAATGGTTTAAGATCGAGTAACGGTGAACCAACCCATGAGAGAATAATTGCGTGGCGTTGCAAAATCTTTAAGCGACCGCTTTGCGACCCCAGACGTAGTTGAATCGACGAATCGATTCCCCTCTCGCTCGCCACCGTGGTTCTTCGACCTTTTTGAGGTCGTATTCGAAAAAATGGCCCAGAATGCTTTGCTTTGCGGCCCGTGGGCGCAGGTGCGCGGGTGCGAACGCTGCAGGGGCAAATTCTCATTTGCGTCGGATAATTGAAAAGATACATAGGGGGACGTATTCTTCTAAAGATCGCTTCGACGACGTGAGATAGAGAGAGGTGGATGAGCTTGTGGTTTTCGCTTCTTCCTTCGCTGCTTGTATCGTGGACGTTCGATATTTTCAGCGTCGAACGCATTGCCATCCCCGAGCGGAGAGTAAATGAAATTTCTCTCGGCTAATACCGAATGCCTTCAGCGTTATAAAAAATTGTGAACAAAATCGATCTGAATGTCTACAAGGTATTTAATATCGCGGCTTTCGTTCGTCTACATTATCGCGACCCCCGATCGCCGACCAAAAACGTGGTTTCTTGGTTCCCTCGCAAGCCATTCATATCTCTCAATCGCTCAAAGGCTGTCGAGTCCAGCAGGCCAATAAGTCAACCGATTTTGACCGCATCGTTAGCTCATAAATTCTAAGGTTCCTGTCTTGATTCCCAGCTCAGTGCACGTGAACGTGACCTCGCTCGCAGGGCTTATTAAGCCTCGGTAATAAGGTCATTCCTCAGCTCGGAATGCGAAGAAGCGTGCTCGAGACTTCCAACTCCCTTCCTCTCCCTCTCTCTCTACCTTAGAACTTTTCTTTCGCGACGCGACCACCGAGACGCCGTTTCCACGAGGAACCGTGGCAGAACGTCGATAGTCTGCAGTCAAAATACCATGAGAAGGTATTCCTGCCCCGAGTTAGAGTGCACTCACCTGTCATCTGAATGATTCTGATTGACAGCAAGTAGACGTGTCCCACCCCCGAAGTGCATCGGGAGAATCTCGATGAAAGTCAGCGAGAAAGCGCGGTCCTCTCTTTGAATTCTTCAATTTCTTCTTTTTTTTTCGCTTTTCTTTTGAGTCAAGATTTGCTTCCATATGTACATTGCATACAGAATGTTTCAAAAGTTTGGAAAAGTTCAAAATTCCTTTTGAAATACTCTATATTTCACTTAAGCTTATGAGCACAAAGGGAAAAGAGCCATTCGTGACATGTGGTCGAGGAAAGTTGCCTCTTAGAGAGACAAATTTTTTTCGCTGCGAATGACAGCATCGTCGACTTATGTGAAATACCAACGGGACGCGTTACGCGGTCTTACATTTTGTACGAAATCTGGTCAATTTCGAAGATCAAAGGCGTTGAACGTATAATGATAACATTGTAACATATGTAAAGAAAAATTTTTTTTGTAATGGTTTCTCCTCACGTTTAACGAAAATTTTTGTTAAACTGCATACGATTCTTTTGTAATGTGCTGTAATCGTAACACTTCCAAAATACTTATTACTGGTGAGCAAATATCCCCGTACTTTTAAGCGGGAGTATATTTCTGTATCACGTCCATCTGTTATAACCATAATGGAATGCTCAGCGGAAACGAAAATATTTGGGCACTCGTATAATTTTGTAACAGCGAAAATATCCTACCTGACAGATACGAAGTATAAAAACGCTGTTGATTTACTACCTGCCACGGTTTACACATTAGCAGGGAAAGCCGAAGAAAAATATTCGGACACTTCATAAATTTAAGTCTAAAAATAGAAATAAGGACGGAGGACAGCGTAATAACGTGGAATTCTGTCAATATATATAATTGCTGTTTACTGTCGATTTTTTACGAATTCCACGTTTCAGATCATCCCTCGTGGATATTTTCCGCAAAAAAAAGACGCCGTAAATTCTTGCGTGTCTCGGTTTTATGGCTTCAATTTGTAAAGGGGCCGAGTGTTCGCGTGTAAATCAAAAGCTTTTTTATGTCGAACATCTATCTGCTGCACTATAAAGTTATACGGTAGTCCTCTTCGATGTAACGATACATCCATTCAAAGTGGACTCGAAATGGCGATGAAACAATAGACAGCCATAGAACACTCCAAACATCTTTCCTTTCGAATCAATTATTTATACTTGCTGCGAAAATGAAATTTCAAATCAGACTGAATCAATGTCACCACTTGATTCGCGACTTATTTCGCAGGTTCAGCTCGTGTCAATGACGAGAGGCCTAGAGATCGCTAAGTCGTTCGCGATCTCACCTTCTCTTGCAACCCCCTCGGATTCCATACGTCCAATGATCTTGAACTCTGCGTCGCGTTACGGCCACGGGGCTTTTCAAATTCCCAGCAGAAAGTTTTACCCATCGATTTATCCGCTTTTACTCCCAAGGCCTCCCCTGCCGCGACCGCCCGTGCGTTCGTTTATTTATAATTTCCTCGACTCCCGATGCAACCATCGCGAGCGGTCGTGGCCATCACGGGACCGCAAAATATTCTCGCCGCCTTAATCCTTCGCCAGTCGCAGCCCTCCCCCTGCTCAGCGATTCTAACTAAGCTATTTCGATCTGTCCGCATCCCTCGTCCGCGGGAGGACGTCTTCCCGTTTCATTTGCTATTCTAATGTCGCTTCGTAGCCCGCCGTCACGGCGCTACAGAATCGTACAGACGGGCACGCGGTGTAGAATCGCGGAATGACAATTCCAGCTAACCGTGTCTCTTCTCTTTCGGTTAATTCCTACTGGAATTGATGGCCTCTGCTTGTTCTTGGTACACGTCTATTCAGCTTCGAAGAGGCGCAGCTCTGTGAATTTATGTGGGCGTGGAAATTGAGTGGGTTCGTCGGTAAGGAGAGGGTAGCTGCGATTAGTCGCGTTAATGATATGTGAAATTAACGCGTCCGGTGATAGTGGTATTTCCTCTACCTCGTTTAACCGGTTGCAAAGGCCTCGATGAAGATGCTATCGGAATAATTTCAGACACAATCGATTCTACTTTGCATGGAAAGTGAAATGTTACTCATTGTCGGTTTACGGTTGGCGTGTATTGAAATTAACATCTGTATGCATTTATAAACTTGCCGGCGAACTGTTTGGCGACAAGTTTATAAGTCTGCACACAACTTTGTCCCGATAAAGCGAGCGGCGGCTCGGCCAATGAGTAATATTTCACTTTCGATGCAAAGTGGATCGATTCTGCTTGTCTTGAGCTAATTTGGAAATTAAAATGTAAGCAAAATTTATACGTAACTAACAATTTTCTGTCGCTACCTTTATCGTTGCCCATCGTCGATCCATGTATGGATTTATAACGATGAAAGATCAATTGAACGAACAATATCTACGATTTAAATTTCATTCGAATCGACTGAACGCTGCTATCCCAACCGTTAAATGATTTTATTTCCGTTTCGTTCGTTTCATACGATGCGAGCCGGGCGATTCGATCTCGAAAAACGAATCAGCTAAGTGGAATTAACTGAAAGGTACCCATCGCGGCGTTATCGACGGGTGTGAGGAATCAATTACCTTCCCCTAAGAATTTTTGTATTTTAAATACACTGAAACCCTTGGCGCACTCTTGATACATCCCACCATTAATTATAGCAATATTTTAATCCTCAGACCGATTCTATAACCCCGATTCGAACGAGTAATCCTCTGTACGAGCTTGAGCAAGGGTAGACCGAACTCCCTCGAGTCAAAGCGTCACGTGCTCCCTGTCCACGTGTTGCGTCGGACGGACACGTCAGTTTCAGTGAAAGGCAGCTGGAAATTTCAAACAACGCGTAGCTGCAAACAGAGCGAACGTGAACTGGTAGCCAAGGAGGAACGTAACGCCAGGACGAGATCGTTCGAGGGTAATCTTAGCTCGATCACGCGCCGTCCTTTATTAAATGCTCTAAATATCGCGACGGTTCTGCGATGCACCGGTGCATGGAAACGCGTATTTATCGATGACACTGACTGTCGTGGCTGTCGAAGGTGGAAATTTTCAAGTGCCCACGGCGGAATTGGCACCGGGACAGAAGAAACCGCCGATACACTCGCGGGGAATAACGCTGATTCGCGAATGTAAATAGAGAGATTCATCGCGAGGAAATTCTCGTTCGAATGGCGGCTGGTGCGCGACCTGTTTTAGGAAGGAATCGCGAGGCGGAGGAAGCGAGCGAGAAAATTTCCGCGGTAATGAAATCAGCGGCGATTTAAATCCACGCCCGGAGTGGTTTAATGAAAAAAATCCGCCCCGTCCATTATCTTTTCCTATTAAACCTCGTATAATTTATATCGTCGCAGACCACGTCCTCCTCCTCGTCCGTATTTTAACGCGCCTTGTCAATTTTTAAGCGACCGCTTCTGGGATTCTACCTTCTCAGAATACACTTCGCGCGAATACCAAGGTTCACGGCAGCGGAACGGGGTAATAATTGATGAACGGATGAAATTGATATTAACGTCTGTTTCGCATTCATTACGAATGTATATCTTTCAGCCTGCATTAGTGGTCGTAACGGGGGGTACAGCTGATGCGAGTTTTATGTCTGTTCCGCACGAACCAAGGCTCTCTCGCTCGGATTTATGACAAATATTTTACTTTGGACGCATCTCGCGTACGAATAAATATTTTATTACTTGTTACATTAATTAAAATTTGTGTATCCGGGACACGTGTCTTTGGAATACGCTTGAGATTACGCTCGATAAATAATAAATTAATCGTAAAATACTATTTTTCTTTAATAACATGGATTCTGAGTAGAGTAAGATCGAGACGTAATTTCAGTGTCATCGAATAAAGTTTGTTTCTCTTGGGAAGATGTATGCATGCACCTCCTAACGATGGAAAGTTTCGCGTAGACCAGTTATATCCTATCAACGACGGTCTTCTTTAGTACAGCAACGCAATCTCGATCGATAATTCATTTTGCATCTAATTTGCAAATTAATAGGCTTCACTGTGGCATAGCCATTAGAACGATCGATGCCAAGGAATGATTCATGCGAACAGAACGGTAAACGAACATAACAGCCCGCGAAATATTCATTTCCCTGCGGGTCGCGCGATAACACCTTCCTTTTCCACCCTTAGCCAAAGAATGGATGTGCGTTCTAAAATACCCTCAATTTTTCGCAGCGAAACAAGGCTAAATATCTCGCGTGATTGGACAAAAGGACAGCTGAAAACAAAATTTCGATATCCATCCTTGTATCTATCGAAAAATCACGCTGAACTAACGCTAACAACTTAACTTGCTTTCATAGATGTTTTTAAACTTAATTTTCACACTCGTTTGCATATTTTCGATTATCTCGTAGCAGGACAATGTGTAATCTCAAGGGAAATCAGCGAACAACATATTTATTCGTAATTAAAATAAACCTCTAATTTGACTCGACTCGTTTACACGTTAGCAGGGTGATCCTCGAGAAATATTCAATTAAATCTGTTACGGTTAATACGATCCCACCGGCAGGAAGCTCAGCTCGATTTACATGTTCCCTTCTAAATTGGGCATCCATTACGTCTTTACCTGACTCGCTGTTTACGTCGTGTTTGCTTATTTCCGTGCAGATAAGATCCATGCTGTACCAAGGAATTCATTTCTAAGGACTTTCAGTCTGAGCTGTATTTTAAAATTAAGCTCATCCCCCCTTGCATAATTCACTTACCGAGGCGCTGGTTCAAACGAATCGTGACTTTTCACAAAGCTTTCGTTTGCACACGACGTTTCAATGGATAATAGATTGCCCGCGCTTCGGACTTTATTCGAGGAGGCTACGAATAACCGCGACAACCCCCGAAAGAACTCGATCGCAGGATTTAATTCCCAACTTCCCCGGCGACTTTATTGTCATTTGGCCCCAGTTAAAACGTTTCTTTCGCCAGAGATTCAATTCTCGATCACACATTCATTCCCTTCCCTTTGAAGTCCGAGAAGACCATGGGAATCTTTGAAAATCGTGGTAATTTAGCCGGTTTCCTAGAGAAAAGAAGGACGTCTCCGGTCCAATGAACGTAGAGCAACTTCGACGAATGCAAATAGTGCATCGTGTACGGTACACTGAAAGTATCCGCTCCACGTCTCGAATGTCAAAGGTATTGTCTGCAATTTTTATGCACAGCAAATTTTTCTATCTCGACTAACGCAACCCTCTCTACCCTCGGTCTCTATAGCTCCAATCCTTGTTTCTCTGACCCTGTGAAGTATCTCTACGCAACATTACTCTATTTTCTACAACTTTTGATTTCTTTCCTACTCTTTGCGTCACGTGCCAGAGCCGTATTTAGCATAATGCAAAACGTACGTCGCGTTACGTTGATATTTCGCAACGACCCGCCTCTGATAGTACCTGCTCGCGATTAATCACCCCTGCGACCGCGGTCGTAAATTTCGATTCGCGCGATTAACGCGGTACGGGTCCATTAAGATTCCTCGATATTTCCATCGTGGTGGCCGCGATCGCGTTAAGCTCGTCGGAAAGAATTACGTATCGCGCTACGAACGTCAACCGTGCACCCAGTCTTTTAGAAGGCAAACATTAATTAACTGGATTCGATGGAGTTACAACTGAACGCAAAGACTCGCTACGTATACCAGTCCATTCCACCCCCGTAGATCGCATCGTTACAGTGAACTAGATTTACGTTAAAGAATGCCACGATAACGAAACGGACGATAAACGATAATTGGTTCTTTAGATTGCTTCTAGTAATTGTTTCCCTCCTGCTTTCGAGACTGCAGTTTCCTGACGAGAAGATGTGCGACAATGTAACCGATAATTACGACGGACCGACGAATCAGCGTTCCAACTGCTATCGCTTGTTACCGCCCGACATAATTTTTAGAGACCTCAAATGGAACAACAGAAACGTTCCAGACGTAACAAAACGGCGCAGCGTTTCTCGAGGATAAGACGAGAGGCACTTTGAACTTTCTTCCGGAGTCACGACGTCCTCTACTTCCTCATTCCCTTCGAGCCCCGAGCTAACTTTCCCTTTTCTTCCTCGTCTCTTCTCCGCGCTTCGAAGGTACTCGGCAATATCCAAGATCCTCCGGATCGAGCGAAAAAGCGTACCTTCCGGTGCCGTGCCCGAAGTAAAAATAAACGAGGGCCGTATAACTTTCGAGTACTAAAATTAAAAAAGGAATACAGAAAAGGAAATAATCTTCCTGTTGCTCTCAGCAATAATTAAATTCCCGTTGCAAATCTCTCCCTTCGCGTACGTCATTCTGAGATTCTCCGAGAGTCGAGTTCGATCAGAGAGACAGCCTAAGCGCGAGACGTTGCATCGCCACGAAAATTTTTTGCGAGCGATCTCGTATATCAAAGAAAAAAATTAATTTCCCCTCGACGGTAATGCTGATCAGCATATTTAACGTCTTCCTCGAGAAGAGCTCCGTCGGTGAAACTGTCTATCCCCTTGAGCATCCAACCGACTTTCCCTTTCCCTCTCGCCTCTTCGCCGCGTCTCAGAAGTCTTCAGCAATACCCAAGACCTTCTTGCATCGAACAAAAAACCGTGCCTTCCGGTGCTGCGTCCGGGGTAAAAATAAATCGTGCCTCTTTCACTCTTGCACGCTCCCTGCAACCCGTTCTCCGGCACGGTACCACGCTTTTTCTCTCGGATGCTGGGAAAATTCAATTTCTCCCGAGAGAAGAGTGAGAGAGGCAACTCACAAAGGGTTCTCTTCTTCTTCTCCTGCTTCTTCGTTTTTCTTTTCTTTTTTTTCTTGTGTCTGAGGTAAGAGAATGGGGTTTAGCAGTCTACTGGCTGAATGGATATAGCACGACTAGACAGGGATTGTTCAATTTCCCATCGCGCGTCGAAGATCGACGGAGAAATCTACCTAATCTACCTAAAATCTACCTAACGCGGCACTCTTTTGCCTTTTCCATTTCGAGTCTGATCTCTGATCCAGCACCATGGAATTTGAAATCCATTCTTCGCGAAAGGATGACACGATGCGCTTAGTCCGCATTCGTTCGAGAAACGGGCCGTATAATGGTTTCCAGCTGTTGACGCGTGTGATCTGGCTTTTTCCAATTTACAGTTTCGTATCTACTTATTTCTCGCTTTCTAAGGGAACATCTGGAGTTTACTGTACTAATTCTGACACTAATACGCAGACTGTGTCACATTTTGCGTGACACGAGAAAAAGCAGTTTCTACGTTGTATATTCACAGACCGTTCGTACCACACTGGACCTTAATTGTTACCTCTTGGTCTCTCCGCCCTCGCAACGTTAATTGCGTTTGCGCTTTGACAAACATCGCGGAAATTATGTGTCTTTCGCATAACCGTAAAACGACAGGTTTCTATAAGTCCTGGCCATACCGTTTGCACGAAGGCACGCAAAAAAGCACTCACCCCTATAAAATCCCTATAGATTCGCCCTCGAGCGAATCGATTCGCAAACATCGTTCCTGCCACGCTGTAAAAATCCTTTCAGACCCTTCCAGCGGAGCATTTCAAACGATGATAATTTAATCCCATAGGACTGGAATAATTTAGCTATCGAATAGAAATTGTGTTACCGAAACTTTCACCTCCGTACCCTTCAACTGTTCCAGATAGGTATCTCTGACTGCACAATTGGCCAAATCGTCAAACGGTTGAACGGCAATTTCGTGGACCCCTCGAGAAAGCGCAGCAATTGGGTTACGAAGTTTTTCCACTGGCGACTTGCTTTTCCACACACGTTGCCGTACCTATATCCTCAACCCGAATGGTCGAACGAGAGATTTCTTAAAGGAGCGCGATTGATTAACCAAGAGAGTGTGAACGAGTCTTTCATTCGTCGCGATTTAAAAAGTAATTACGGTGATGGTAAAATATGGAGGCTGCCGGGGCACGCTTCGATGAACAAAATAGATTGCTTCTTTAAACTGTTACAAATGCACGCACACAAACAGATATACTCGCGCAAGCACGTTTTTCAACAACGAGCGGCAATATTCTATAAACGTGTAGAGTATATCGAAAGAGGTGAATCAAATACCACCTCTATTCGATCAATTATAATTCCCAGGGGAAATAGGAGTAAGCAATCGATGTTCGACTCTCGTTATGCAAAACGTGGCACGCCGCACGGAAAGCGTTATCCGTCCTCTTCGGTTAAATTTAAACCTATTCCCTGTCACGTTCACGCGTACGTACGTTTCCACGACACGATCTCCGCCGTTTCGTGTCGCGGAAAAATATTGCCCCCCGCAAATTCTATTTGACGCGTGCAACTGGCTTTTTCTGAATTTACGTCCCTCGTTAAAGTATCTGCCACTTATAACCCGATATCGTTCATCGAGGTACAATATCATAGGTATAGGGGGATGTTATCACGTATCGATACCCAGGACATCCCAACTGCTATGAACAATTGTCTATACTGTGTCACGTATTATTAGTAGAATGGGAGACATAAAATTTCCAAGCGTGTCCTTTGGATTACTTTCGCAATGCTCGATGTCATATCTAATCGAGAATGACCTCAAGGGGTTGGTCGATCCTTTAATATCAGAGGTAATAAAAAACGAATTTATCGATAGCCTAGGGAACTTAATTATTAGGGCACTGGCCGGGGTGGTCGAAGATTCTGGTTGGAATCTCAGTCCAGCGACCGATTGACCCGTTCCTTTTTCCTCGACGATGTCCGTTAGATGAATTCGTCTCTTTTGCTCTTATACTTCCACCCCTAATTTTAGTTACGTTAAAAGAGCCAAGCTACTCGCTTCAGCCTCCACGCGTTTACATCTCCCGCGGGACAACCCTGAAATTGTTGGTCTCGAAGGCGGGGTAGTCGTTCAGAAATTCAACCCCCGCCCGATTTAAATGCATACACTCGCGTTTACGTGTATTCGCATTATCGGCTCCTCGCCGCGCCCACGAGTTCTTCGATCCGAACTTTCGTCGAGCTATAAATATTCCCAGACGCGTGACTCCTTTTGTAATCTCGCTCGTCGACTAACGCGGGACATAGTTTTCGCTCCTGAAACCGGCGTGCGCATCGAAATGACGAATGTCGGATCGCCTGTTTTTTTCAATTGAACACGTCCATGTATTTCCAGCGAATCACTCCGATTTCGAACCTCGTCGATACACCCGGCACTCGACGCGCCGGTTATTCTCGTCTCGATAGTAAAGCGCGACCATTAATTCGAATCTTCAGTCGGGGGTATCAAGCGATCCGCGTTTTCGTCACAAAAGCTTTTATCTTCATTAACTCTCCACCGTGCCGTTTCCACGCTAGATAGAAGAAGATCATAGTCCCGACACGCGAGTACCTCATCAATCATAGGATTCGAATACGATAAATTCACGTCTGTAGCGTTGCACGGAAAAACGCCACGCACCGTGCTCGACATCGTTCCGCGTGACAAATTGTTCGATCGTTTCCTAAATACGAGGGGTAACAGCCCCCTATCGCCTTCGATTGAATCCTCCTCGTAAACATAAATATCCGTTGCGTCTAAAGGGCCTCCTCCATTATCAGCATTAAATTGTAACCCCACAATTCAGATTGCATTTTAATACACGTTGTCTACGCTGCAACCCCCTAACCGGCTGGTGCAACAAACCCCTTATTCGCGCGCGGAATATAGGAAGGTTTTTGAAAGCGCTTTAAATTTCCCTCTTGAGCCTGCGATAAATTCTGCCGCTTTCACGGCTCAAGCAGTAAATTGTAAAACATAGTTTTCCCGCACAAGTGGGTAGACTATTCACTGTTAAACCATCACGAGTGCGGCTGTATTGCGCAACGAGAGATCCAAGGCATCGGTGAGCTAATGTTCCTCTGAAACGATGCGTTTTATTTATTCCTATTTTACTGCCTATTTTCATCGATTCGATATCGAGTTATCCTACGTGAGAGTGTCTTTTAAAACTCGAACCATTGTATTAGCATATTCATTGTATGTTAAATACGAAATGTTTTAATATATGAAACGGCAGTAGTCTTTCTCGATTTGTTCGAATAAATCGATTGCAAACTGCGTAACGGGAACTGTTTCATCTCTGAAATACCCGATGCGTCAGGACACGTGGAATATTACAACCATATTGCTATTAACTCACCACGATTACAATGTGCCCTTGCCTCTTCGCAAAGAGAAAATAGACCTTTCGAGATAGGTGCTGTAATATCATCGTTTCGAGCGTGATCATGCTCGAAACATAAAAACACCAGGGGTGTTTACAGTGCGCTTAAACTTAACTTTGAGAACACGCGACGAGTTCTCGTAAAAAAAAATAAAAAATAGACCGTACGAGCATAGAATGCGTTACGACCACCCGAAGATAAAGGGAGAATGTGACTCCATAGAAATATAAGAATTATTTGTAAATCTAGAAACGATTGGAGAAAAATGCTCGAGGCAAAGAATGTTTATTCTGCTCGAATTAGTAGTACACGTCGAGCATGTTTCAGCCGAAAGGCGCTACGGCTCTAATATATTCCGTAAACCTGGTGTTTTCCAAGAAAATATTCCTAGAACCGGTAGTGACTCATAGAGATTGGCAAGAATAGAAAATTGCTGTTCAACATTATTTATTCGCAGAAAGAACTGCTCTACGTGCACTCGATATTTCATGCAATAAGCGTTTATGAAAGAAGGTATCAACCTACGGACCCTTCTCTCTGCTCCGCAGTCTCTAAAGGGAAAACTCGAGGAACGGATAGATCGAACTCCTCAAAGTTTGATCAATGGTTGGAGGATCTTTAGCAAAGCGTGAAGGCACGAAAAAAATTAGTTACCAAGAAGAACAATGAAGAAGCCGGGCAACAAAAGAGCGAAGGTTCGCCGGCTGAACAAACGAGATTTTCAAATTCCCACGGCACAGGAACAACTTCGTTATTCTTTGACCTTTCGCGAACGATTTTCGTCGGCGTACTTAATTAGACTGCTTTATGCAGACGCAGCTCCGTTCCTCGAGGTATAATTCCCGTGAAAATTGCGTTCGAAAATTGTGTACGCGTAATTCTTACGAAACAACGACGGGATTAAATTCGTTTAAAGAAGTTTTAAGTCCGTTTAGCTTTACAAAACGGCGACAATCATACAAATTGGACGTTATTCACCCCTCGTCGTTCTTCGACAACTCACCCCTACGTAAGGACGTATCTCTCCAGCGTTCTCAGAGAGAAAAAACTGTACTCCATTTTCTTTATCGTTATCGCACCCCTCTTTTAGGGCGCAGTAATCCAACGAATAAAAAGTTCATTCGTTTCACTTATCAATACATCTTCTACCCCGTGCCGTTACGTCCCCGTAAAAGTTATTTCGTGCTGAATTATCTTCCGTTCCACCGCGTTAATTTATCCTCCCCTGTCTTATCACAATTCAGACTCGTGTCATTTTATAACCTTCTCTTCGTGCAGTATAATAACCGCGTGCCCGTGTTTCGTGCTTTCGACGAGGTTCCAACAAAAGAAAACAACCTGCTAGCAATATTTACTTGTTACAGTCGAAATTATCTTTATATCTTTGGGCGAATCAGGAAAGCATACGATTGCGATAAATTTGTACGTTTTCTAGGAAAGACGCGAGACGTAACCGCGATGAAATTCTAATTTCTTCTTACTCTAACGAAACGCTGATTAATTCCATGTTTCCCTCACGTTTCCCTCCCGGTCTTTCAGCTTTCGTCGCTTCCGTCGTAGGTTCGTTGCAAGTACATAAATTACACGCTCTCCCAACATTACTTTTACTCTTTAAAGCGTTGATACATTGAAGAAGACGCGGAGTGTTTTGCCGCTGGTTGCGTACGAGTCCCCCCAGGCTTTATCTATTCGTGGCTTCCGTTTAATAAATTCAGTCGTCCTTTCTGACCACTTTCAAAGCGTATTCAACCAAAAACAAGTCACGATAAATTGACTCGTACGTGACTATTTCTAATTAAGCCAAAATGAACGCGCTTATTTGCACGTATGTGTATGTTATAAATAGAGGTGAATAGAGCTAAGTGTGCATACAGACACTGTGATTTAAATTTTTAAACATTTGTCTGGTTTCCCTCCTAATTTGCTTCCAAAATATCATAATTGGAATAGATTTAGTCATTTATTCTTGTTATTAAGAAGAATTACGTTCCTGTTCGAAGAATCGTTGATCTTGATCACTTAAAAAAAGTAGTGGCAGCAGGAAATTGTTAATCTCCAAAGCGATATATATATTAATACATATTATTGAATATTGAAATGCTTTCTATTTCGTTGGAGTATATTAATTCATTTAGTAACTTTGTGTTGCTCTTCATTATCGCGGCAAATACATATGTAGATCGGTCCCCATATGCTACAACCATGAATATGCAACTCGATAAATTATGGCGGTTGGCGCGTTGAACGTGAAATCTAATTATTAAATTGTCGAGATTAAAATTTGTCCGACGTCAATATTTAGCTCAAAGTTCAATTTAACTTTGAAATATCACTTCGTCGTAGCAGCGTAAAATTGGGGTACAGAAAATAGAATTCATACGACATTCTCATCCAAAAAGTCGTATTCTGTTTTTACCAGGAATTTCTTGTATCACTCTCGCGCGTAATTAAACGAAATTCTTTAACCGGAAACGCAATTAAACTGAACATACAGAGGAACGAATAAATAAACAATCGAGACGAATTACAAAATTTCCAACTCGTAGTTGTATCTACGTCTCACGTAGACGAGAGCGTAAATAGACAAAGCTCACAGACATCAACAGATCATTGTTTCCTACATCATTAAATTGCTCCATGTCGCGATACCAGAGAATCGCAGGGTTAGTTGAGAATTCAATTAAAAACTAAGAATACCTTTTGCCTGTTACGGTTGAACATAATTAAAAAGAAGGAGAGAGGAAACAGGGAAAAACAGGTACAAAATTGTTTCTAAAACTTTCCATAACAATCCTGCGTACTTTTCCATCGATCAGTTCAGCCAATTAAAAACAACGAGAAGCGTGAGACACAGCGTTCTCGAACGCACCGGAATTGCGCGCAACAATAACACCCGCGGGCACCGCGCGCGGAAATTAATTTTCTCGGAAAATGACACATCCTGAAACACAGCATAAGGTGGTACCGCGCAATACAGAAGGATCGACGGTTAAACTCTACGCGAGAGAAGAAGAAAACGAACGATAGAACGGGCGAGCAAAAAGTATTTACAAACACATCGCGACGCACGAAATACGCGGCAGGTTAATCAACGCGGTTTATTTTTCCCGGCGAAGCGTATCGCGCGTGCCAGCTACGTGCCTCTCGCGTACATTGAACCCCCTTACCTTAGCTTCCTTCTGCATTCAGGCAACTGCCAGCCACGTTCATCGGTCGGCGAAACTGCGTTTCCCGGCATGCATGTCAGCTCCGTGATCGCCACCAGCTTCGATCGAATTCCGCGCCGTGAACAGATCCTGCGGATGTCACCTTCTGGTCCTCCGCAGGCGGCAAAATTCAAGCCGACGCCTGGAGACGCGGCGCGGCGCTCACATGGAAACAAATGTAAAAAGAAACTCACAACACTGTTCGCCGGCTTTTCACTGGATCGCGTACTCCCATTGAAATGGCCTCTCCCCCTCGTCTCGCGCGGCGGTGTTCCAAAGGAGGCGAGCGACGATTTGGCGCGCGGGTTAAAATCGCGCAGCGTGGATCGCGACGAGAAAACACCGGCCAGAGAGAGAGAAAGGAGAGAGACAGACGAACAGAGGCAGGGGGAGAGAACCGAGAAAAGGGCGCGCGTGGTAGCACGCCAACCGGCCGACAGGACACACCACGACAGACTGGAAACGAGGGTAGAAAGCGTGGTTGCCTTCGCGACGCCCTCGTGCGTACTCGGCCGGTATCGGCGCGCTTCGTGTGCCGCCGTCTCGTTTGCCGTTCAGGGCCGACGCACTCGGTGTCGCCGCCATTCGGGTCACGTGGCCACGCGAAGGGTGAACGACGCGACGTTCTCCGTCTCTCTTCTACTTTTCATCGATGTTTCCCTGCCTGTTTAACACCCGCCTACGTTAAAAAGGGAAGAGACGAGTGGACTGCGATGTGCGCCGACAACTAAAGGAGAATCGCGTGAACAGATGCAGGTATTTCCAACCTCACGTGTACGTATGCCCGGTTCGTGTGCTTACTCTAGAAAAATTTGAACGTTCGGTTTCGCGCGGTTTCGATATTAAAACATAATGGTGTCGAGGGTAAAATAGTTTCAATTCGAGTATCTTCTTTCGCAATTGGGCATACTCGCCAATAGAGTTATTGTTAATGTGACATCTTCGTGAACGTTCGTACATTGGCACCTTTCGCGACAGTTATTGATAATCCGCAAACCTATGTCATTATGCAAGCGTTGTGCATGCGTTTCAACGCTGTGAACAAGCATGCATGTTTTATCGTCGTATTTTTTTATGGTAACGAATATTACCATATTTCAAAGCGAGAATATTTCGTACACGTTGCTTCGTTGGTCATTAATATTCATCGGGAAATTCACAGTGGCGTCCAAAATATTAATAAAGTGGGAATTATTCGTTTTATTGCTACCAATTCTGACGTGCCTTAAAACATTTAACGTAAAATGAGAAAAAGTTGTTGCTGATAGTCGAAACTGTACCAACAGGCTACGACGGTATCCTTGGAGCGTAGTTGAAGCGAACGTGGGATGTGCCGCCATTTTTCAACGTCAAGAAATCGAGTCATGTATGAGAATTTCAAACACGATGCAGTTAACGTAAGTGCAATTATTCATAATATAATATAGTGCAACGCACGTCACACATTTGACGGATTGAGCGTGTCACATTTTTCGAACATTAGAAGTAGACATAAACTTTTGAAAATTATATACAAATAGATAGTTGAACTTTAAGCACTTCGTTGCATTTCTTGTTAAAAGATAAATGTACATGAAATGTCTACTTCAAACGCTAAGAGTAATGAACTGCACTTGCGAGGGCACTTATCTGGAAAATTGTGAACCGATCGCCTTCAACAACCACGACTTTTACGTTATAAACGGGAAGTCGAGCGAATAACTGCGAGAATATCGTCTGGAATAATTAAAGACAAGGTGTCATCTGGAAGGAAGCTTTTTACCTTCTAAATAGTATCGAGTTACATCGAAACGACATTCTCGTAAAAAGCACTCAAAGCACTTTCGATGAAACCGCCTGTAAACAAGTTATAACCTGCCATTTTCTTGAATACGTACACATGACCGCCGGATTACGAGCGTACTTGAGATTTTTATCCCCCAAAGAACAGCTCTCATAATAATTACAATCTCTTCTAATGGTGAACTACATGTATAGAGGACAAGATATTATACTTCCTACCATTTACCATCGTAACATTAATCTACGATGATTAGCGAGATGCTTCAACCGCATTATTGCGATAAGTTATGTCTCTAATTGTAAAAGCATCTTTCGTAAATGCTTGGCCATGTATTTCTAGTTGCTTCTCTTCCTTTTCTACGTAATTTTATGGCTACTTAAATACGAGATAATACTTTAAGAAACAGAGTTGCCTATGCATACCCGGTACAGAGAAATCACGTCGTGCATTAGGAAACCTGTTCCGTATTAAATTCGTAGCTTTATCGATGTCACGAAATATAATCCTCCGGCGTGCCGTTAGCGAAACTTGCCTGAAACTTCGATGCGACCTCGTTTGCAGTCCATATATGTACGGGCACCCCTTTCGTGACAACAGGGTGGGTACGCGCGAGAGCGTGAGCGCTTGGAAATTTGTCTTGCGACGAAAACTTTTTCAGAACGTAGTCGCGACCCGGATGTCATGTGGCATATAGAGGAAAGCTTGCTCAGTCGCATATCACAGGCCAGGCGAGTTGTGTCGCAGTGTGTCGTACCGCTGTAACGACTGGTTTGCCGATTGCTCAGGGTACGCGTGATTCGTCATTGTGACAGCGTACACGCCAAAGTGTACACGCTGTCGACACGGATTATCGCTGATTAGCCTTGAAGGGTAGAGTGCTATGTCTTGATTCTTTGGGGTGCAGTGGTTCTTCTGTTATATCTATTTCCAATATTTCCTTTTTCTAAAGAACATCCTAAATTGTGTCCGAAATGGTTAAGTGATTTGTTGGTAACGAAGTTTTGCGAACGATGTCATCGTCGTTATCATCCACGATACGCTGACGGGAGTGTTGCATAATAAATGTTTATCACGATTTTACATCCAGTCCGCGAAGGAACGCCTGGCGTGCGGCACGAGGCCAGGTGTTGTAAAGTAAATGCAAAGAATGAGCGCTCGCGATGCCAGCGCGGGAGTCCTCGTTCACGCGAAGTAGCACGGAAGAAGGAACGATTTATGGTCATTAAATAATGTAACGGAATTTATTCCGCCGCCACTGTTCCAGGAACTGGTGGTGTTAAATTTTCGAGGCACGAACGTGTGTCCACGATTGCGATATTAATGGTCGCGGTGTAATAGGGATTCGATAACTGGCCCTCGGCCAACAATCGACTCGGCTCCGCTCCATTGCGAAATTCCGCGGCCGGAGAGATCGCACGCCGAGGCGTTTCGTTTCACGCGTGTTGCGCCTGCTTCAAACATCAGCTTCAAGTTGCGCAATGATTCGAAATTCGACATATCCTTGCTGAAATTGTCATACGAGAAATGCCATTTAAAGAATCATTCTACGCTACAATCTGCGAGTTCAGGAATAATTAATAGTTCGCGCAAACAAGATTCTGTTTGTCCACCTGGTCCATGTTATTCCGATCATACTAAACTTTCAAGTTTCCATGTTTATCTTCGCCATATTTTATAACGATATCTCATTGTGGATATCTTTCTTTTTTAACGCTTTGTTAGCCTTCTACTTTTTACGTTTAAATCATTGCGCACGGTGCTTGGTTTTCACGCGAGCCAAGGGGGTGAAAAAACCAACGCATCGGCGAACGCGATGTTCTGCTTCTTGCCGAGCTCCATTAATGCACCGGCGTTATTTTTCTCAGGTGCTCTGAAAAATTCAGGCACGCCGTGCAACTTGTTCTCCTCGCACGCTGTGCGCTCTGAATAAATTCCTCCCCGCGCCATTAAACAGCTGCGAGGAAAACAACCGAGGCTTCTTCTTTCCACCGTACCAGCTTGCCTCTCTTTTCTCCTCGGGTAACAGAATAATCGTGACAACTGTGCTCCCAGTTCCTAGTTCGCGGTGCCGACCGCGGCAAATATAATTCGTTTAAAGCAGAGGTAACGACTTTCCAGCTTTATTTATGAACCTCGCCAATTTTCGAGGATATAATTTAATCAGTCAGTGTGCATCGTTGCGCCCCTTATATCGAAGAAAATAAATTCCATGAAACGTACATTTTTCAACGTATAACGAAACACCCGGGAGTCAAAATCGCCAAGGTGATGGGTATCAGAAAATTGCATGAACCTTGGCTGACGTCGTCAACGGGTGCCAGGATTGTAATAATTCCATCGTAAATTCGTGGCGACGAGCGCTGGTGGGCGGAAGATCTCAGTCGGGTCGTGGCCGAAATCTCGGCGCTTATCGCGAAACCGGTGGAAACTTTTCATCGAGCCCGGGTCATTGGCCCGCAATCGAGAGATACTTTGCTCGGATAGAGCACGCCATGCATTAAGACCGAATTTAGTCGACGGGGGTGGCGTACGGTTCGGTGCATGCATTCCCAGCCCTCTACCTATGTACGTTCGCGTGACTCCGTTGGCCTGTAATAAGTGAAATTCACGTTCGCCCGGGCCGAAAACTTTGGCTGACAAACTGTACCAGCACGGCAGCCGGGGTCATTCAGCCCGCGAGGCTCCCTTGTTTTGTGACTGTTTAACGATTTCCCAGAGACCTGCTTTTTCGTCGAGCAGCATGCAAACGCGAACGCGGTCGTGAACTATGGATTCGCCACCGGGGCTGCATGCAGGTTCGCGTGTGTTCACCCCTTTCGTACGCCGCGGTCATTGATTCGCCGTTCTGTTTATTCCAAGTACACCAGTTCCCTGATTTATATACGCCGAGTTTTCGTTTCACGTGGATTTTCTTTCTTTCAGAAGATTGAGAATCGTTTCAGTGGAATCCACTAACAAAAAATAGTAATTATGAATGAACGAGGTGATCTCACGCGAATAAATATTCGAACGAACACTATCCACTGATCGAAAAATTTCAACGAAGCCCCATTGAAAGGTAATCTTCCGACCGCGTGAAATGAGATCTCGCAAAATTACGACCACGTAAAAAAGATATCGGAATTATTCTCGTCGCGTGAAAGGTACTCTGCCCTGCTATCGGACTTGACGCATTAAACTCTGATGCAGTTGCAACGCGATAACGATATTTTCAAAATGCTATTGGGAAATTAAATCATCGAGGCTCCCGTAAAGGTTATTAGTGTAACGAAATAATAATACTCTGTACACGGGGGTGGTCGTTGATGCAAAGGGGTTGATATTGGTATCACCATGAGATAGAGCTTGTATGGCACTTTAATGATGAATAATACGGGGATGTGTATTCGTTCTGGTTCCCCTATATTCTCGTTTATGCAAGAAATATTCGCCGATGATGATGGACATTTCCTGTGGACGTAGGACACGTTTATTTCGCGCATCCACGCGTCAGACGTACTTGATTGATTCGTCGTACATGTCCGGCAAAAATAGCGGCTCCTGTCGGAATATCCTCCCGCATTATGAGAAAAGTTCGAGGAACAACGCGCGCGAGCTCTAAAAGAGTCCAGACATCAATAACGAGCGGTAATAATGATAAAAGTTTCGCTAGGTAAGAAAATATCGGTACGTAATACACACTTCACGAAGACGTATAGCGTTCATCGTTCTCAATACCGGAGTCGATAAAACTTTCGATATATTTCCACTATCCGGCTGTCTAGCAGTGTGAAACTCGTTCGAAGTTCATACGCAAGCATCGTGGCGTGTTTTAGTGGCGTGTTACAAGACGAGCTATAATTTCCCTGAAAACTTCGAAACGTTTCAGTCCCTCCCAAGCGCAATACTTCAGCGCGAACTGTAAAAACTGCGTTCGATAGGAAAGTGGCTGGATTTGTCTTTTTGCACGAGTCCTCGCGTTTCATCGGGAAGTCGCGAATCGCGTCCATCCGAAGGGGAAAGAAGATTAGATTACTTAGAATCGTCCTCCTCGACTTCAGCCGTAAAAAGGTTTATCGCGACGAGAACAGGATGGACACAAAGGAGCGCGTTGCTTGCTTGGTGTCGTAAAAGCGACACAGGATTCGTCGATGGGTTAGGGGTGAGCGGTGGCCATTAAGGAAAGTCGAGTTCAATAAACTTTCGAACAAAACGGTTGAGTTATTGATCTTTTTACCACCTGGCCGTTCGCCTATCGAACAGCACGCTGACTGCACCAGCGTTGCCACCGGGCGAATCATTCTTAAAAAAATGCCTCGCATCACGAAGAAATCAACCTGCGTGGTCCGCCCCTGCTTTTGCATTTTTATTCGTCGCGTGCTCCCCGGTTATCAATTCGTTCCTGTCCGCTTCCCCGTCGCGGAACATTTTCAAGAAGGAGACAAAATACGGCGATGCGAGGGAAATAAATGAAGATCCATGGACGAGAAACTTGTAACGAGCGTAGTTTTACCCTGATCAGGGCAAAGTAAGCAGCGCCGGACGCGAGTTTCGTATTTGCTTGAAAGGTTCTAAAGAATACTTAACAGACTGCGAAGAACGAGTTGATTTGTATGTACGAGAACTTGAACGCGTAAAGAAATCTTCGAGGGTGAACGATAGAGAGTGTTTATTTTTCACTTCCGCCGGATTAGCAGTGTAAGATGTGGAGGAATTCGTCGGCTTTCAGTCCATGTTCGATTCAGCTTGCACAATTTTTGTCGAGAACTGAACGGTGAATATATCTTTCAGAGCAGAACGCGTGTTAACGTAGATACTCAAAGGCAGAAACATCTGTACATCCGTCAAAAATACTGAAAAATAGAAAAGATGGATCGATTCAATGGGTTCTCTACCGATGAAAACATTTCGTTCTCTAGTCATGAATTGATTCGAAACCAGGCGAAATTGCTCCGTCATTCAATCCTCTCGGAATTTGGTTTTTTGTTACGAAATCGCCGGCGGCGTATCTGGACTGAATGTTTTCCATGTTAAACACACGAGAGACACTGGTATCGAGCGATGTGTTATCTTATTTTATTCACGAATCCGTGCTAACGCGCCAAGGTAAACGTTGCAACAGATAACCAGTAATGCTTAATAAATTACTCGATATCGCGAAGCACTGCTCGCGAAATATCAGGAAGCCAGAGATAACCCATTGATTCGGACTTACAATAAACACCGACCGTTAATTGGTAAAACGATCGTTAACCAACTGTGCCCATTGTGTTACCTCACAATTAACCGTACCCAAATAGCACCGGTGTCGTCGCGAAGTGGTCAGGATCGATAATTCATCCGTCCTCCGACCTAATTCTCGATTTACGACCGGCTGCCAGCGATGCCCTCCGATCTGATCGAACACCTTCGACCCAACGGTTTCTTTTAACCATTGGAAAATTCAGGCGCCAAGTATACGTTTCACCAGATAGCCAGGAAACGCATAAATCGCACAGCCGACTAGCAACACCAGCAATATTAATATGCAGCAGCAGATTATCCTCCATTTGTAATGGCGGCAGACAACGAAGCGAAACGCTTTCCACGGATTCCGGAACCACGAGAACGAAGTGTCTGGACGGCTGCAAATGAAAAATAAAAAGAATTAATACGTTTCGCGAGACAGTTGATCTCGCGATGAAAAATAATGGCCCTCGTTTACGATGGAATTGTACGTTTACGGCCGACGTAGTTATCAATGTCAGTTTAATTATACAATAATGATGCTTTAATGGCTACCGGTATGATTGGATTTAATTACGCTGCCTCGCCAATACCATCGCTTTATCACCAGCGCTATTAAACAGTTTAAGCTTATTGTTTCCATTATTAATGTAATGTTTATCAGTTTGAATACTCTCGTATGGTTTCTGGCGAATACAACACTTCCCTTTGCCAGGCTTTTAACTGAACTTTTAAAAAGGCTGTACGATTTTTTCGTTCAAAAATAGAGACACTTTTCCTAGAATAGTATGCAAATGACGAATTAAAAGGTAACGATGATACTTTGAAGCGGGACGGGCTTTAAAATCTCGTTTCGTAGGAATTTCTATTTCAGTCGCAATATGGTAGAAAGATCAGACGTGGAGGAAATCGTGAAGAACTAAATTTGTTTAATGACTTGGCAGACGAACCGTCACGGGTTATCGATTTCCGACAAAACGAACGTTCAACTTTCGCGTCTCGATTTGTACAGAGAGACAAGGTTTAATTTTATCTTCTTCGGACTTTTCTTTGTACCGAGGAATGACAGACAGACGGTGGTTTAAATACGTATCGCGATCCTTCGAGGACTGGTCGGAAATACATTACCAACGGCGAACCAGAATTAGCGATCATAATCGAAAATTTACGCGTTTAAGCACAATTTGTCGCGATATCTACATTAATTTAATTTATCGTGCATCATCGCGCCACAATTTTATTTCAATACCACCTGAACTGACAATTTTATATTGTACTTATTTCAGTAAATTTCATATACAATTTATTTATAATAATTCCACGAAAAGTTTTTATATCGAGAGTAAAAATGAAGTTTTGCGATGAACAAATATAAATATTGTTACAATTAATTGGAATACAATACGCAATATGCTGCTGCGAACTTTGTGCAAGCAGAAAACACAATAATTTTCTGCAATTGCTAGAATAATATTCCTGGAATAATTTTGGTCTGTACGAGAAAATGTTCACTATAGAACTCACTGAATTCGAGTCAACGCGAATACCTTTCTTATCCGGCGAACCGTTTTTTAATTAACTTGCAACGTACTTTGGCGGTGGAAGATTTTGAGGCGGGTCCCTTCCTCTGCCCACTGGTTTCTCATTAGCTTCCGCTGCTGGCAGTATTGACATTTCCAGTTCAACTTTCCCCTGAATCGACACATCACATCGCGTGAGCATACAGTTGAAAATTTGATGAATTCTCATTGCGAAATAAAAACGAAGCGATCGAATGCTTTCGTTCCAATTAAAGCTTCGCGAATTGATACGATTTAGTAGGTAGATATCGTTACGACCCCAATACGACCTGTTTAACGTCGACGAAATACAGCAAACAGTTGTATTTTATGATACACACCGCTTGAACGCATTGGCCCGCGTGTATGGTTCGTTCGAATGGCCACCAGGCTTTAATTCGTGTTACTTTGAACAGGTCGATCGTTGGTAGGCTTGGATCGAGCAATTTCAGAGTACAGCTTTTCGAATTTGGACTTCCACGAGGCATCTTCGACAAATCTAACGTCAAAGCCCCTAATAGTAATCGGATACTCGTTTTTACTGTATTCGACGGTAGATACTAGATATTCAGTCGAACGAGAATACGTTTTACCAAGAAAATCATCAGGGGAGACATGATCGTTGTCCCAAACTTGCAGATGCAATTTGCACGGCAATTTATCCTCGGTTTCGCTCCTGGCAAACACGGATATCTTCCTGCGCACAATCATCATATGTTCACCCTTCGAGTAACTAACGCGAAACACGAATCTCCAATTGAAGTTGCCCTCTCCCGTCAGAGAATTGTAATGGACGTCGGTTTTCTGATAATCGTTGTAAAGTATCCAGCTGGAACATAAATTTGTGCGTGTTCTGCGCTAAAAAAGAAATTTGTGATACGTTTGCGCGTCTCGTCGATCGTAAAGCTTTCAAGTTTTAAGGGTTGAAATCGTTACCTCGATTCGCAAGTCCTGACTCACCCTTTCACATAAATATCCGAGCACTTCTCACCAGTGAGGAATTGACTGTCGACGAGAGGCACCGCTTCGGTGTTCCACACTACAACGCGAATTTCATATTCCTCTGGTACAGGCGGGCTGATATCCACCGCCGGTTTCGGAGGGAGCTCGTCGAGTTGGAACATGTCGATCCAAAGTTCCAATTTACCCTGGATCATCAATCGAGAATGCAGATTGCGCTTTTAGAGCACGGCCAATGAATATTTAGATAGTCGAGGGAAAAAAAAAAAGAGTCCAATTTGCGAATGTCACGCTGGCGCGGCCGTCGCCTTGTCGATAGCCCCCTTCCCGGGTCAATCTCGATTTTATTGGCAGAAACTGCTCTTAATAGACTTAAACTCGCATTTCAAATGTAAAAGTCTATCTCACACCGATAACCCCATATGTTTCAACAGCTACATTTACATCCAAATCGAAAGAAGATCGCTTTCAAAGGGGACGTTCCATACAAATTTTCTATCGATAATGGCGGTAATGGCGGCAAAAGAAAGAATGCTATCTCGTTTTAGATTTTTTGTCGTCGAAAGAGATTTCTACTAATAAAACTTTCACGATATTCGCTCGACCTTCGTCACCACTCATCTCTTTTTTTTACAACCTGCTCTAATCCTGGTCTGACAGCGTTAAAAAGTGGCCTTCTTTCGAGGTGCTCAGGCACCAGGACGCAGCCGCAAATGGGAAAATCTTGCCACTGATGAAGCACGTCCAGCGCCATGCGTTCCACCCCCTCTGAATCGGAACCATCAATCACTGATAAAATTGAATTCGTTCCCGGCGACTCGAACCGAACGATTAATTCTTAAAACGGACCCGGTTTCAGCCCCTCGCCGACAAACGGGAATCGTTTCCTTCCAATTTTCACGTAATCATCGCCGTACTCCGGCGACGGGAGATTGTTCTTCTTGCAGAGCTGTTCGAGTATCTGCGACGGTGTCTCGCGATCCCTCCACCTGTCGTACCCTTCCACATGATATCCCCTCGATATACCGCACGTGGCACGGTGTCTGCTGTAGAATCGATTCTCCAGATCGATCTTCGTCTCCCCTATTAAATCGTCCGCCGAGGTTGCGTCGTAATCCCACACTTGTATGGTCATCGAGTAATCTTGCGGGAAAGTGGCGTCCATCTCGAACAGCCTGCGAATCATTCGCGCTTTCAACCTTCCGACAGACGAGTTTAAATCTACATAGAACGTTCCATTCAACTGGAAATATCCTGCGAGATCTTATAACATCGATCACCGAGGCTTAATAGAGTCAATGGATCTTCCCTATCCGAAAACTGAAAAGATAAATGGCTCTAAAGAAAGCCCTCGCGAAAGCAAACGAATCCATGAAAAGCTGGACGAAAGAATTGCACGACGGTGAGGAGAATTCCACGGCACGAACGAAATTAAAGTGTCATCCGTACCGTCCGAAAGTGGGATTCAGCTGATTCGGTATGTAATTCTTCTTGTCGTTGATATACGTTTTTCCGAGCCGAATGCAAAGGTACGGGTCGGATTTCCCGCTGAGAGGATCGTTAGGCTGCAAGTTGATGCCTGTATGGATGGGGATTAATTCATTCCCGTCAGCTTGTCACGCGTAAACGGCACGAAATATCGCGTTTTGCTTACCTTTCACGACGTACAGCCTGACCAGAAGCTTGACGGGCTCTGAATTGGGATAATCGTCGCATAGACCATTAGCTGCGTTTCTACCGCTCCTCGTTTTGCACGGCAAGTTGCTCGGATGTGGCCAACGATATACGCAAATACGACCCTGCTGAACGGATTTTGAGTTTTCGTTAAGTTCAACTCTGATTTTCCTATATTCATACATATCATTCAATTTCCATTAATAGAAATCGCGACGAAAGCGAAGAGTTTTTAATGGGTTAGACACGAAACGCTTCCTCTATCCGGATAATTTCAGGAGAACTGTGGAATTACTCGTAAGACAAGAAAATCTGTTTCCTTTGATGAAAATGACGCGGAGAGGCGTTGCATTTGAGTTGCGAAATTCTCATCTAATTGTTCGCCGGGAAACAGACACTCTCCTCTTGGCAATTCTCCAGTTTCAGTTAACAATGGCCCGTTAACTACCCCGTGGACCTATTTAAAGGGCCACGATTCAAGCTATGCCTTGAACGTTATTACTAAAACTTTTCCATGGATTTTCTTAAACAAGACAATTACTTAGATCCCACGAGCTAGGCGAACGTGGAAAGTTTCATCGTTCCGCGATTGCGTAGCGTCCATAAATGCGAACCTTGAACTTTCCAACGTAATTGTCGGTATCGTAGCCGGAATTTTCGCTCTTCCGCCCCTTCCAAAGCTCGAACGTTCTCAGACGATCCTGGAACCCGGCGAATTCCGGCTGCATCTCCAGCTCTCCGTTGTATACCTGTTTCCCGTCCAATGAGACAGCTGAGCTGGTGAAAATGCGCTAAAACGTAGGTACCTTGAACGTCGCCCGCGTCCTCTGATCGCTCGTAGAAAAGCTCCCTGCCTCTTTGCTCGTCTCCTCCTGGAAATGGACCACGTTTTACTTACCAGAGACATCCGTGGCAATTTACATGCATCGCATTACGCCACCCTCCGAGCGGACTCACCCCTGTTGTCGCGTACACCCACCTCCATGGAAGCGAAATATTTCCACCACCAATCCAACGACTCATCTTCGCACACCGGTTGACGATCCACTTTTTTCCCGTCCTTTCTTCCCTTCCCCGACAAGAAACGGGCCAGAAATTTCTTCACGGATTCCAGGATCCTCAGGATCCGCGAGGTTTTTCCGCTCATCTTCCTATAAGGAATCAGCTCCTCGTTCTCGTCCTCCTTTGATGGATCGTGATCGATCGGTAGAGGTACTTGAACACGCGCGTTAAAGTTAGAGCTGATCGTTACGTGCTTATTAACAACTAAGAACTTGCGACGCATCGTTGTTTTCAATCATTGTTTAATCATTAAATCGAAGAGATCACTATTTATTCAGACCACGTATCGAAGATGCTATCTAGGAAAGCATTTGGAATAGTAATTGAAATACGCGTTAAGTCCGTCAGAATTAATTTCAAGAGGCGTCCTAAGGGGAAAGAGAAGGTCAATGAACTCTCGCGCGATTAGTATTCTCAAGCTGAATCAATAGGAGCGAAGTTATTGTCGGCGAGTGCAAACTAGAGAGTTGATCCAGACAGAAGTCCGTTAATAACTCGTCGCGACTTAATCACGGTTCCAATTTCCGATCGAACAGCTGATGCCCGCGGACGTTCCCCGTGTGGTAAAAACCGTTTGTTCGCCGCGGATAAACGTTCCGTGGAACTTTAATTAACAAAGTTTTCTATTGCATGCCGAGTGGAACCAGATTTCGGATGGCGTTATTACCTTCTCGCTGCAACCCGCCGCGTCCAAATATTTAATAACTACTTGAAATACCCCGGGAAACGTTCAGCTGGTCCGCGAACGTACGTTCCGCGCGCGTGCCAGACGCGTAGCAATCCAATCGCGGCTGCAACAGTGTAAATCGGTCGCGCGAGAAACACGCGAAACCAAATATTCGTTCGAGAACCAACGCATCGCGAAAAATGCTCCTTCAGCGTTTCCGCGCATCGATATTTCCCAGGTGGCGAACTCACGAATGACAGGAGGCTGTCTTCTCGTCCAGGGAGATTTCAACATCGATTTCGCCCCGTATATGCGAGCGTTGTAATCCTCTTCGGTTATTAATTGCTCGAAGAACGCGTAGACACTCGGAACGATGCAAACTCCGGCATATTTGAAGCACCCAAATCCTCTCGAGTCGTACGCTTTTATCACGACGGAGGGGTAGTAGATGTCGAGCTCTGGCATATCCTACGAAGCAGTTTCACGACGTCGCGCTACCCTTATTTCGTCCCTTTTTTCGTGCGATATATACAGACAACACGCGTACACAAATGTTCTAACGGTTAAATCGTTACCAAGTCGACGAGAACGTGGGGCTGTTTATAGTTGCCGAATTTCTTGGCATTCTCCATCACCTCCGACTTGACGTCGACTCCTGCGCACTCTACGACAATTCGTGGATTTAATACCGGCATATAATTAATCTTCCTCATATCCCGCACGCCCCAGAATATAACTTCGAGCCTGTAACTCGTCATTTTTGGCCTGATGTCCTCCGGGATGTTGTAAATGGTGTCCTGCGTTGAAGGGTCTATCGGCCTGTCGACGGAATCATCGTCCATTATCTAAAACGATACATCAACGCGCTCAGTTCGCTCTCATTATCACTGAATTGCGATGCGGAACGAATGATAAATCATTTGGCTGCTCCTTAGATTCCGAGATAATTTCGTTATTAATCTGTTTCCTTATATACATGTATATCGTTCAGGTTGCCTCGCGATGAATACGCTACTCCAGTATATACTATAGTATATTTAGGGTAATTTGCAAACAGCCATTAATCATTGCGTTCTCCGTTTCCGTTCGCAGTCGCGTTATTCTTATGCTCGAACCTTTGCGTATCGCTCGAGGGTTCTCGCGAACAGACTCGCAGGGACGCTTTCGAATGAGGCTATTAATCTCGAAATCAATCCGCGTGAAAGATGACAGAAGGATTCATTAGAGCCGAATGGAGGGCGAGAAAGTGTGCTCGTGCTCTTCCTCTCGCGGAGCGAATATCGAGTAGTACCTTCCCGTGCAGCTAGATCACAAATTCCAACGGCATTTTAAAGAGCATTCCCTGGCGCATCTTTTAGGATAGAAATTAGAGAAAATAATTATTCAAAATTTTTCCAAAAATCACCCAATACCCCTCCTTTGGATGTTTCCGAAATATAAAACCTAATGAAAAAGTATCTTCCCGTGCAACTAGATATCTCTCTCTCTATCTCTCTCTCTCTCACCTCTATGAGCTCGAACGCGGCGAGCACCGAGCCGCTGCAATCCCTTTGCGATTTAAATTTGTACCACTTAAGTTTCGGAGGGAAATCAGGCAGCGAATAAGTCTCCTCCGCGAGTTTCACTAATGGCGAGGCCGCACATCTGCCGCAGAACTCCTTGCTACCCTGCGTGCATTATATTCAGTCAGCGGTTCAGATCGGTTTAATCTCGCAACGACCACCCCTCATTATTTCACCGTCAATGATTACGAAGCGTTTCGACGAATCCACTTACGCACACGTCCAGATCGTACACTTGCAGGATCACTCTGGGCGGGTTCAATTTAATATACTCCCTAGTCCCGTGCACGGTCCTGGGCGGTAGTATTAAAGTTTGATCCCAGAACGGGTCGAGGGTCTGCTTGATAACCTGAAAAATATAGGATGCTTCCGATCCCCTCGAGCACCTTAACGGGATTTCGAGAATTTCTCGATCGAACTCGCGATTTATAATTGTGTAATTCTGCCGCGATCGATATAAAGAAGTTCCGATAGCTCCAGTGCACTGAGTCGGTATCGAATCCTGTCGAAATCCATTTGCTAACGAGCCGTACAGAAATTAATCCGTTCGACTCTGAGTCGATGTTAATCGTCTAATTCGTACAAATGGATTACAGACTACTCGTATACTCTGGTATTGGATTAGAGAAGTTTACAAAGAGCAGTAGATACGTCTGACTTTTGATTGGCTCGTCTACTGACGAACGGTGAGAGATAGACGCGATTCTATTTTTATTAAATCCTCGTTTTACCCACCTGTAGCCAGTACGCGCTATGTTATAATGACGACGGACAGCTCGCGTCAGGAAACGTGCAAATTATCGACACACGGGACTTACTCTGGTGGAGGCCGTGTAGCCGTGAAACGCGACGCGCACGATCGGATCCAATAAACCAGATGCGTCCATGCCAGGATCAAAGCGACCTTGGAATATATGAGCGCGCAATTGGAACGCCTGCAACGTGACGGAAGACAAACTAACATTGCCACGTTCGAAATATCCCCGGTGGGTATCACGCGGACGGGCTCCACGAGAACGCGGACGCTTTAAAGGGGATCGACGTCTGATCTCTCGAACGGTGAGCATCGGCACCGAACGACGCCCGGATTTTCAGCGAGAACGATGGTTGTACACGAGTCTAAGCTCTTCGATCAGATTGCTCCGATGGCTCGTCGACGTCGGATCTGTCCGCGAAATTCGAGATAAAATATTCGAAAGCCTGGTCGGTCATGTTAGACGAGTTAGACTTTTTTTAATCCCCAAATGCCGTATCAATCAGATCCGCGTGGCTGTTACTGTGCGTACATAGAAATCGTACGAAACCCTCGGAGGAAGAGCAGAATTTTTCAGAGATACGAATGGAACATTTTGGAACGGACTCGTTTCATTAAACCCAGTGCTGTATTTGTGGGTCAACAAAGAATGCGAGCAACCGTAATGGCATGCATATGCAGTTCCGCGTAAAAGGGCGTGCGTTCGTTCGTGGGAATGCTTCGCGTCGAGGACTTACAATCTGTGATACGTATCACAGCCACGATTATCCAGTCTTCTTTCTTGCGACAACTTTATCCTGTCGCATTATTCCTGTAGTTCCATTGCACACGACGCGCTAAAAATGCACCGCGTTAGTCGATGAAAAATAGCGTGCAAAAAATAGAGCAAAAATTCCTCGCAACGAACGGTAAAAGAAAAAGGTATCACGATTATTAGATTTAAATCCAAGTATCGAGATAATTAAGGGAATTCTTAGCAAAAAGGAAACACGCTTCATTTCATTCCTGCGCGAACACTCAATGGCAGCATCGTTAATTAAAATCTCGCGGTGATTCGCCAACGGAACTCGTCGAAATACTCGAAGCTAGCGTCAGATTTTCGCGAGAGAAAAGAAAGTATCGTCGTACCGAGGCGCGAGTGTACTCCAAATATTTCGGGAACGAATCGAGGCGCCCTTCGTGGTCCATTCTGTAACCCATTGGAATCGAAGACCAACAAGCATCGATGTGCTCCGCGTTTCCTAACCACAGAAACATCTCCAGCTTGCAAGCGGCGTAGTCAGCCTGCTCTTCGTCTTTCGGATTCCTCAGGAACACGTCCACCTTTCGCGCGCACTGTGGACCCCTCTCGGTCGCCTCGTCCGAGTAAACGATCCGCTCGGCCGCGAGACGCTCGAAAGCCACCCTTCTCGAGCCCGCCATCATCCAGATGAAAACGTCCGGGAGGCTGTGCTGGGGCTGGTGAATTCGTAAACGAATGAATCCTCTGTTAGAAACGCGAGATCCAAAGGGGCTCTCGCGTTTAAACGGTTCACTCGCGGGAGGGGTTAACTCGCAGTTTTCTACCCGTTCTCGATGGAAAATGAAAGGAGAGGAAATCGCGGGAGATGGTGTACAGGAAGTTTACAAGTAACTTTGTCGGAGTCTTTTCCGTCCCGTAAATCAGTTGCTTCAGCTCGCACGAAGGAAGTTCGCAGAGGGAAAGAAGCCAGTGAAAAGTTCGCGTGGACACGTCGCGCCGTTTAAAAGCCGTCGTTTTTAGTTCCCCTGCTTTCTCTGGCAGACTTTCGCGTCGGTAAGGAACAACGAAACTCGAAATTGACCAAGCTACGGTAAGCTTCGTCGAAATCTTTTAATAGTGCGGCGAGCCTGGTTTTAAGTAGCAATGAAAGTACGCGATGGCCGTCGAACTTGCGCGAGAATATCGATGAAGTGGAGTGCAGGTGGGGTAGTAAAAAATATTCCGGCCGCGTCGCATTGATTATTCCGAAGGCGACTGATCATTTGCATAACTATCATCATAATTAACGTCGAACGTCCATTTCAATAATTAGTAACGTTCAGTCTCTCGTATGATTCGACAGACTATAAATTTCAAAATGAAAATGAGAAACTCTGATCGATTCAAATTATCCCCCGCGAGTGCGACTAAAATTCTAGTCGTAGATGGTTGAATCGAAAGTAAAAAATTACCACTCACGTCTTCTCGTAATTTTCTGATTCTCTTCAAATACTGATACGCGTGTGTCATCGCAATCCTCGTGTAGTGATTGCTCGGCAGTTCCCCGTTGATCTTGATCCTCTGCAGGATGTTCTCGAGCTCTTTACGGCACAGGTTCACGCGATGTCGATCAAGCTTCGTGGTGCCACCCTCGTCGTCGTATCGTCCCGCGTCTAATGTATGCAAATAGCGGATGCAATGGCTCCTCGTGGTACGAATCGTCTCGTTGTAGAATTTGTACGCGTCCGGATCCTCCACCGCCACCATTCTATCCAATTTGTCCAACTTCTCCGCCTGTCACGGCCGATCAAAGTTATTCCGGAACCGTCCCGTCCCAGTTTACGAGGACAAACTCGGCCGCTAGTTACGCGCCACGCGATTAAACGACGTGGATGCATGTAATATTTCTTTGGGACCGGAAATTTCCGGCTCGCCCGCGATCGCAGCCCCGTGTTAATCGTAGCTTGTAATTTTAATGCCAGTTGGGCCGCGTTAAAGTCGCTCGGAGCTCTTGGGAGATTAATGCGAACGAGCTCTAGCCGCTCGCAACTTTTTCGCCAAAGTTTCGTTGATGAGACGAAGGCACGGTTGTTGGGAGAGCTTGGAAGGAAGTAATTTGACCTCGATCTCGAAAGAACTGGCGGAACGCAATGGATCATTTATAAGGGGACGTTGTCAAGCCGGTGTCTCCCTTCTTCGCGCCACGTCGTATCGTTTAACTTAGAGATTACGTAGCTTTTAATCTTGTTAGGCTAGTTTCCTTAGCAGCCCTAGTTTTTGAGTAAAACGCGAAAGAATTTGCAAGTGTAATAGAGCCAATAACGCGGGGCATGTTGTGGGTTTAACGATGCGGAGGGCGCTGGAGTTACCAGCCCCGAGGACACAATATTCTCTCCCTTATTATTTTTAGTTTGATCGCATTACACACGTTGGACCATTTTTCTAATCGTCCAAGTGTCGCCAGGCACGTAATCGATTATGCTGCACTTGCAGACTCTTCTTCGTTTTCTGAAATTCCTGCGGAAGAGAACCTCCCTTGGATTAACCGGCCGTACGCGGTACCTACGTAAATCTCTGAGTTAAAAATCTAACCAACCGGTGAACCGCGAAGCGTGGCCAATTTCGAGAACAACTGGAGCAGAGAGAAGTTTGAAAAAGAATGTATACTCACGAGGAAATCAGCGATGAAGGCTAGACTGTTGCTGTTGTGCATACGCCACTCGAGATTCGGCCAGCGAGACCTGACGCAGAGGCAGGGTTTTCTGGAGCCAAGTGGCACGTAATTGTATTCCCCGTCCAACGTTCCAGTCAATCGTGCCGCGGTTACGCTCTCGAAGTCCAGGCTCCGGTCTGGCATCTGGTTTCCTGCTCGGAATTAATCAGATTTTACAGTGGTCCGGTCGAGCGCAGCGCGGACTCGTCCATCCTCCAATTTTCGACGTCTCGAGAAGGGATCGTTAACGAAAGCACACGACTGAGTGAAATCGAGATACCATTAGTGTCCTCGAAGCACTGGCTACGACCGAATTGTCTGTTACCAGCGTTCCCCAGGCTGATCTCGAAGCTTATCGATTTTGTCCAGAATTTTCGTCTGTCGATCATACTCGCGTCGTATATCACTGCGATCAGGTAATACTCTTCCGTTCTCCATAAGCTCCTCTTTGAAATAAATGGATCGTTAAGCCGAGCTAATGGCGGCGAGGTACGTATATCCTAGAGGGTAGTTTTGTCTTCGATTTCTATTTTATACTGAACTGTCGTAAATTTCGGTACGAATAGCGTAGGAGATATTATAAGGAAGTTTATACGTGATTAGAGTCGCGAGTTATTTTCATTCGACAATATTTGAAGTTCGCGAAAGCCATCAAATCCTCGTCCCCTTTCTCGAACTAAGCGCGATAAACTATCGCTCTACAAGGAAATACTCGTAAAGTATTCACTGTTGTGACAAACTCGCATTAAATCCGTTGTAACCGAAGGTAACCGTCTAGTTCGTGCCTATAGAGGATCGCGGGGGGGGGGGGGTCATTAAATAGACGATACAAAGCCGAACAGTACGCGCAGGTTACTTTATACCCTATTTACTGCACTCGTAAAACGAGGCGTGACATCGAATTAATGTCCCTCGTTGCCAAGCGAACCGAGGCCTCGTATTGCTCGAAAATTTCGCTTAATCGTTACAAACTTCGATCGAGTTGTTCGATTTTTAACACGAGAAGGACAGTGGTACGATTTTAGGATACGTCTGACCATACACGGATCATTTCTCCTTAATCTCTTGTGACGCGCACTAACAAAATTAACATAAAATTTTCCTTTCGTTAATGATAAATAGTGATACGTGAAATTTGAGATACCACAAATTTGGAATTCAATTTCGAAATCGATCCCCTTTTACGAAATGGCAAAAAGAACGGACGTTTGGATAAGAAATCGATCGCGACAAGGCGTTTATTCGTACCTCGACAATAGGAGCAGCAGCCTCTGTTTCAACGCTGATTCTGGACGTGGTTTCCGTGTCATCCATCTCGGTTTTTAACGAGAGAAGAACTCTGCCGCGATAAAGAGGGAGAGCTGTCGAGCATTTACCGAAACAGCTGCTCTTTTCCGCAGACCCGGGCCCGTAAAAATGAAGGAACGATGGCCCGAACGTTGGAAGGAAACCTGATAAATGCGACACAGCGATTTATCAAGTAACAAAGTGCCTCGAGATTTTGCCCGGTCTATGTCGTTTAGTAATCGTTTGTTTCCCCTACGAGGATTTAAAAGATTTGTTTGGAGTGCGCAATGTTAACCCCTTAAATGTACCACGATAGTATAAAACCGATCATATGAGTTTATATGAAGTTTTTTTTACTTTTGAGGTGTAATATCAGCTGTAAAAATTTGTCACACGAGTAGTGAATCACCCGTATACGAATGCAAAATGAATGAAATAGAAGTGAATGAGTCAGTAACGAGGTCTGTCTGCACCGCTATTCCAATTTAAAAAAATATTTATACTTCATTTTTATGATACTCTTTATGAAATAACTATTTAGCAATTACGACAGCTTTTAATGTTCGGTCCGAAATACTCTTTCAACTCGAGTCAGAGCTGTTTCTCAGCTTGAAAATTTTTCTATCCGAACAATTGAACAGCTTTCAGATTCGAATCGCAGTGAAACGGATCGATCATTTGAAACGGAGTTAACAGTCGATTGATCCACGATTTCTTTCCATTTTTCGTTTCATGAGATTGCAATGTGCAAGCGAGTTACGCTCGCGCCCGGCCAGGGGAGGAAAATAGAGATAAAAGAGGAATAAAGCAGCATCCAGCCTGAATCGAATCGAACGGACGTTATACGACATCGGTTACGTTAAATGCAGGCCGAGAGTTAACCGAGCGCCCGCGCGCAGGGGATGAGAATTTAAAATACAAACGAGACTAACCAAACAGGACTGGTTAATCAACGTTCCGTTTGTAACGTTGTTTGAGTTTCGTTTATGTACGACGGCTCGCTCTTTTAATTCATTCCCTTCGATTTAATACTCGTACGCATGGCCGCAACGAGTATCTTCGATCCCTTTTCTAATTTTACGATCCCCAAGTATCGATAACGATCAGTCGACAACAAAGAGAATCGATTTTCAATAAACAACAACTGGAAATTCGTTACCATTCTCTCCAGAATTCGATATTTTACTCGTGTTGAGAGTACAAGAGGCCACGACACAGGTTCGACAGCTGTCAATACGATGCTTGATGGCAATTCTGACCCGTTGACAGAGGGATGGGAACATCTCTCTGAACGTGATCTTCTCGTTATATTTCGGCCCGTATGTTTGCCATGCCTGGCTTGTCGATCCCTTGAAATCATGTCGAAGTTAGACGACAAGTTTGGCACCGTTGAATTCGCTTGAAAAGATGTTAATTATAAAAACTATGGCTCTCTCGAATTTGGTTAGAGCAAGGCTAGAACGACCTCTGTAATATTTCCACGATTTTTTCGTAATTGATTTCGACACGTACCTTCATGCCAGCGAATGATATCTGCACGATCGGGTTAATGTTCTCGAAATGATTTTTCACGCAAATACTGCTCATGTCCGGCAGCCCATCCGCCCGATAAATTGTGAAAATGTAACAAGCGCGCTGCCGAAAGGGTAGAAATTCACCGCCAGCAGGCAGCAAGAGGTTCCTGCGATTATTCGATTTTCATTAATCGGCTGTCGAGCCGGTATTGTGTCCCAAATTTGGGACAATTCTCGAATCGATCCCGCGAATACCACGCGACCAATAAATATCGACATTGTAATTTTTTGCCGCGTGATTAAAACGATCCATAGTTTTAACGAATACACAACGATCTACTACGTCTAACACATTCGATCGTATTAAAATACCATAAATTTCATTCGATTTAGTCTCCAATGGGTACTTCGAGCGTTCTTAGTCATTAATTTAATAATCATTAATCGAATGATAACATTCACGTTTAAAACGCGAGGTATGTTTGATGATAACATCGTATCGGAATTTAGATCGAAATTTGATTTAATAAATGGCAAAGCGCCTTTCGATGAGATTAGATTGAAAGTGGTCGACGATTAAATATCGATTTTGGGTATAATTTTTCTATCACAAATGGGTTAGTGCTTTTTGATTCGATCTTTCGTATTTCGTTCTATGTCGTGTACACGTTTACACGAATATATTTGTTCGCAGGGTACGAAGAGTTTAAAGTTCAGAATATTGCGAAATTGTTGAAGGTATACCGGTAAAGATATTTTAAGAAATTACCCCTCGATGTCGTCCTCACCCTCCGTATCCGGCTGTAGTTTCATCTTCTCCCCTTTCACGTTAATTGCAATATTACATTTAACGTAACCTTTCGGTCCCGCGGACAGGTCCTTCGGGTTCATTAGCATCGCCCACTTGTGATAATATTGGCGATCTGTCGGAATTAACTAACCGCATTAATGTAAGAAGAACGTAAGTAGAACTATTAGATTGAATAACAATCTGCCATCCGTCAGAATTAATTCACTGTATCATCGTGATGCACCGAAAATTTCAAATACAAATCGACTAATCGAAAGGACTGATCGTTCGTCCTCACCTGGTTGATCCCACACGAGAGCCGCTTCGAAGCTGGTGCTGCCGTGGAACTTGAAACGCAGGTAACTCTTCAAATACACGGCTATCATTATTTTAGTGCTCAGCAGTTCATTGTGGTCGCATAGCAAATCGAACACGAGATACTACGGCGGGGAATAAGATCAGGAACGTGTACAGAGGGAAAGTAATTAGAGCACGGTTTCGTTGGGACGAGATTTTGGAATTTTACCTCGTTGTACACAGGCGAGTCGGTTCGCTCGCGAACCACCGTCTTTCTCCTATGATTACCCACTTTGACCACAACCATGGGATTCGCATTCTGGGGCAAGTGCCGCGCTTTCAGTATCTTCACGCAGATCTGATAAGCGCTCCGTCGAAATTTTCCGGGGCTCATCGCGTTTCGATAAACTCGATCGCCTGTATTTGATGTACTTCGCGTTTGTTTGACGTATCGATCGTTCACTCGGATAATTTCACGGAGTTGTTGATGCAGTCCGCTACGCTAACTTAATTAAGCGTCTACTTATCTTCTTTAGCTTTCGAGATGCTTGCCATGGGCCACCCCTGTCTTAAATTCTCCCTTTCCAACTGCAGCTGAGCACGGCAAAATTACCGGCGAGGTATACGATAGATTACTTGCCAAGTGCATTTTTGTGTCGTACCGCTGGAGGACCCTGGAGGGTCCTTAACATTTTAGTATCATTCCCATGTTCCCAATTCACCAGAGAATGATCGAAACAGTGCTCCATCACTTTACGAATGGAATTACGGTGAAATATGTTGATTAGTTAATCGATTTTTCTTTCTACTGTAGATGCCACTTCAAGGAAAATTGGACGATGGAGAAAGGGGATTTTCACGAGACAATGAAGTGTCTAAAATCTCTTCAATCAGCCCGCTTCGGTTTAATTGCACGTTTAAGAAGAGGCGACGGAGGAAAGGGAGGAAATGAGACAGGAAGAGACGACAGGTAAGGATAGTGTATTATATTTTTTATTTCACGTCATTGCACGTTAGTTTTAAGCTAATTATTGTGTATAACAAAAATTTATATAGAAAAACTTATCATTTTGTCCTTTATCAACCTGCAAGCAATGGCGTTATTTTCCAAGAAATGGCAAATAAGAATATCGCTTGCTCATCATGTTCTCCTGATACAAAATCGAAAAATAGGGGTTTCGATCGAAAAATCCACGTAAATTAAAAATAAGTTTCCTAAGGTAAGAGATCCTTCAAATCCTTTGTCGATAATATAACATGCGATTATATTACTCGGAGCCCTGTTCATAATGGCTCCATCTATTGGGCAGCTAGCCTTATCATACAAGGGTAAGAAGAACAGTTCAAGAACTTAAAGTGTGTCTCTCTATTCCGGTTCGAACACGTTAAAAATATCCATCCATGAATGTGCTGCGACGTAGCACCGACCCCTAATCATTTTATTTCTTCGCATAAATTATTTTAGCCCTCTCTCAGTTCATTCTCCTATGGAATGTTCCAAATGATACATTTTGTACTAATCATGACATAATTGAAAGCTTACCGATGATACAGAAGGCAAACTATAATAGTCCACTGTTTCCCAGGGCCCAGCAGCGTCTGATTCGTCCCTGAGAGTGACGGACGCGACACGACGTGACGGTCGGTGACGCGACAACTTTCTGTTATCAAGCAGCATTCTCTGTTGAAGCACTGTTTTACGCATTGCGTCTCGGTATCTCCGCTATTGTTTAACCTCTGACAACTCCGAGGACCAATCTGAAGGTAGAAAATTTGGCACGTGAAAGTGATACGAACTGGAAAACTACTGAAGACGTTCGCGTGTTCGCGAACTTCAAGTGACACGGAGAGTGTATGCAAATCGCATACCAACAGGCATAAAGTTGTTGCGATTTCTAAGTCGACCTTTGCTGCTTAATAAGGCGAGAGCCACTTCGTTTGAGAAATAATTCACTGCCAATGGTAAAAGATTCATCTCCTGACTAGGCAGTGGCTGTTTCGAAAGTGCAAGATATTACCACCGATAGCGACATATTTATATAATAAAAAAAAAGAAAGATGGATGATGCGAAAAACTACATAAATCTGGTATTAACAGTAAAAAAATATCCAGCATTGTACGATCTTAGTTGCAACGACTATCACAACAGGATTGTACGAAACAAAATGTGGAGAGCAGTAGCGCAAGAGGTGAATGCTCCGGGTAAGGACTACTCGTTGAATCGATGCATGCCTTTAAAATTCCTGTAAAAGTTCGAAGATATTGTTCGTTCATATTTAACAATGTTACATAGCTGCGGAATGCAAGGAAAAATGGAAGAACCTACGCGCAAGCTTCAGCAGACATTTAAGAAATCAAAACTCGACGAATTCGAAAACGAAGAAACCGTATTACATGGCCGATTACATGGATTTCTTACTTCCCTACAGTAAACGCAGGTGACTAGCGCACAACTGAGAACAGCCAATAGATGGAGCAATTATATCAAACTAGTTCGTGGTCTCTTCACGGCGCCTGTTATAAATCAAATTCCTTTTGCTTAACATACGATATATGAAACCACTTTCGAAACTCGTATCTGCATTTTTCTATACCGAATAAAAAAAACTTATTGTCGTTTCCCTGTGCTTTCAGACCAGATGACAATTTAAACGACGATGGACCGATAACGCAAGAAGCTTGGAACGAAGAGGAGACCGCCTCGGACACGTCTTTCAGTTACGATAAATTAAACAAATCCGAACAAAAGGTACACGAGCCAGAAAGGGATGAAGATGCGAGAAACGAAGAGCACGCATACTCGAGAAGCAAAGTGATCAGACTAGCAGATGACAGACTATCGACGCACAAGTGTTCGAATAATTGTGTCCTCAACAAACGAGACCCCGATGAATCGGTTAACGATTCAGCGGACCTGTTGTTCTTCAAGAGTTTGCTGCCGGATGTACGGCAAATGTCGAGACACGAGAAAAGAAATTTTAAAATATCTGTCCTCCGTCTGATCGATAAGATTTTGACCGAGAGAGAATCATCGATGTCGGTCGAGAACGACGTTCCTTGTTTCGGAGTGAAGAACCAACAAGAGGAGACCGAGGAAGACCAGTTTTGAATTAAAGAATTACGCGAAACTATTTTATTCTAACGGCGTTGTGAAAATATTAACAGAATAAATTAATTTAATAAGATGTACGCGTGAAGGTAGTTGGAAAGGGTTATCACAATTTCAGCAAATCGGTTTAGTACGGTACAGTGTATGCGCAATAATTTGTAATTTATAACTCGTACCATTTGTAATGTAGAACGTACCCTTAATTCTCACGATTGAATAAAGGTGTACAGCCTTGTTGAGGTTGAGCGTCACTGAAGATTGTTGATTAGCTGGTCGAGAGAACGCGGCAACTAATGAAAATTGAGCGTTCGTTGCGCCAAAAGACTCGGTTATTTCCGGAAATCGTGCGGAAACAACCGAATCGTGCGCCCAAGTGCGTTCTGTACACACATTCTTAAAGGCGCTATACATATACGCGCGCGCAGTCTTTTACAAACAAATTGCTTTCACGGACTCATACCTCGTTCTAACACAAGAGATACTAAGAAAAAATCGAGTAGCCAATGTTCGCCAGCCGATGTGAGCAGAACGTGAATGCCTCTTTAACAAAAATTTCACGGCCAAGTATCCTACAACATTCCGACTTAATCTTTCCAACCATAGATGAAACATGCGAAAGATTTGCTTATTAAAACAAAGAAGCTATTGGCACATCACCAATCCGCGAAACAATACGTGTAACTTACAAAATCTTTTTGAAAAATGTTTACTTTTTGAGTACCCGCCATTGTTTCGGCTGGATATGGAAGAATTTTAAATCAGATTGTACCTTCATTGGCGTATATCTAAATTTTCGCTGTAACACATTCCTATCACCGAAATCATATCTACGCGATATTTCGCCTCATAGATTGGATACAAAGGAACAGAAAATATAAATTTCAAAAAGAAAATACCCAATTACTAATAAGAAAAAAAGATTCGAACATCTTATACAGACAAATGCAACAATCAAGTATACAATTTTTGGCAAATAATCATTTGTTAATCGTTACTTATTTATCAAACTAAACACCGGTCTAAACGTTCGAATTCGCGTTCAATTATCCGATGCGATAATCGGAATAACTGCGATAGAATGTTTGCTGGCCGGCGCTTGAACTTATCGAGAGCAAAGCGTATACACGTCACAAAGGCACACTTGTCGCGCCGGTTCCCAACACGAGCGCCCGATGACCACGGGCGAGGTATCGCAATAAGGACGCACCTGGGTATCAAACGGAAACCGCGCATGTCCGAATTCGAAAGGGCCAATGAACAGTCGGCAATGCTGCGGTAGGGACATTGGAGGGGCTCTCGGTGGCCTTGCGCGTTCTTCCGATTCCGTGGAAGCTGGAGGCGCGTCCATTTTGTCGGCACGTACGATCCCGGATAGTCGACGCCGGTGCAAAGTATAATTTCTCGTTTGCGACAAGTTCTGGCGTTAGCGGTAGTAAGGGTTACACGTAGCCAGTGGCTGTCTGTCGGCGGCGTTCGTTGTTTCGTGGCTGCGTAACAGTGAGCACAGAGAGCGCGGTCGGCGAGCGTGAGAACCTACTTGTAGATATCGCGCAACGAATCGAGGAGAAGCCGTTGGAGGAGAGCCGTTGGTCACAGGGCCGCGAAGCGCGTCGCGTACCCGGTTCGTCGGTGGTTTAGTTTTTTAGCAAGATGGCGGAACTACAGGGAACCCCGGTGGCGCAGGACGCCCTGTCCGTGGCCCAGTTAGAGCTCGGTGGAAATCCGAACGCCTTGGCGTTGCGTAGGCCATTCGACCCCGTGGCACATGATCTCGACGCTAACTTCCGCCTTACGCGGTTCGCCGACCTAAAAGGATGAGGGTGTAAAGTCCCTCAGGAGGTTCTCGGGAAACTCCTCGAGGGACTACAGGCCGACGATGGTAGCGCACAAGATCATGAGCATGCCCATTTCATGCACATGGCCATTCCACGCATCGGTGAGTAGATCACTTTTATTGCGCGCGTGCACGGGACCTGAATGCGCCGACATGTTTGATTTTATACCGCGTCTTGACTTCGTCTCCTTTTTCTTTTTTTTTTTTTTATTTTCTTCCCATTGTCACGTACTCGCGATTTTTGTTAGTCACTTTCGGTGCCGACGCGCGAACATTTCCGTCGCCGAGATGATCGTTTCGTTTTTGCGAACGGTTTTTCGCTTCTTAATGGAATATTATTAAAGATCGATTTGTTGATTATTGACATTTGTGCCGGCTACGATTTTCTGTGATCAATGATATCACATTGGAGTTTGTCGCTAGAGTAACATCTATTGTTCGTATTTTATAGGGAATTGTCGCTTGTTCTAATAATTTTTGTTGAAAGCAAACAATTTCGTTGGAAATACCTGTGGCGCGTACGTCGCGATAGACAGCACTGTCGTGCCAGCAGCCATGTTATTACCTCCCGCCCGTTTTTTCCCCCCACCATAGGAAATATAAGTGTTCTCAACTTCTGACTTAACCGTGTATACAAAACATTAAAATCAACAAATATGGAAATAAATCATTTGTTCATAACGTTGTATTAACTAAAATAACTATTTGTAGAAAAATGTACCTTTATGATCCATGTCATTTATATGTTCTTTTCGTTCTCAGGCATTGGCATGGATTCCTCCGTGACTCCACTGAGGCATGGAGGACTCAGTTTGGTGCAAACTACAGACTTCTTCTATCCACTAGTCGACGATCCTTATATGATGGGTAAGATACGCACAGTGTCTTGATAGAATTGCACTATCATTCTATCTAAACAACATGTTCTATCTAATATATTTACGTATTTACCTAATCGAATAATAAAGCTCGTACTTGCTTTGGTAAGGGATGAGATTTATTTCATGGCATCTTGTTTGACCACTGCTATTGGAGCATTCTTCCAGGTAAAATTGCATGTGCAAATGTTATCAGCGATCTATATGCCATGGGTGTCACCGAATGTGACAATATGCTGATGCTACTAGGAGTCAGTACAAAAATGACTGAGAAAGAGCGGGACGTTGTTGTACCCTTAATCATGAGAGGATTTAAAGATTCTGCGTTGGAAGCTGGCACAACGGTGACCGGTGGTCAAACGGTTGTTAATCCTTGGTGTACAATAGGTGGTGTTGCTTCTACTGTGTGTCAACCAAATGAATACATAGTGTATGTATGCTGGAACAGAATGAAATATAATTGCATTATTCCTTGGTGTCAAGATAACTGTTTACATTCAGACCAGACAATGCAGTTGTGGGTGATGTTCTTGTACTAACAAAACCACTTGGAACGCAAGTTGCTGTGAATGCTCATCAGTGGTTGGATCAACCGGATCGTTGGAATAGAATCAAACTCGTGGTCAGCGAAGACGACGTGAGGAAAGCTTATCAGAGAGCGATGGACAGTATGGCCAGGCTTAACAGAATAGGTCTGTGCACCCATGGATATATTTGAGTTCTATGAAACAATTGGATGATGTTAGAATCACGATTGGTCATTGAATTTTGCAGCGGCTAGATTAATGCATAAGTATAATGCGCACGGAGCAACAGATGTTACGGGCTTCGGGCTTCTGGGACATGCACAAAATTTAGCCAAACATCAGAAGAATGAAGTCTCCTTCGTTATTCACAATTTACCTGTTATCGCTAAGATGGCAGCTGTAGCAAAAGCGTGTGGTAACATGTTCCAACTACTTCAAGGCCATTCGGCGGAAACTAGCGGTGGATTGCTCATTTGCCTTCCTAGGGAACAGGTACGTGATCACCTGTTCTTATTGTTCGTCCACATCCTGCTAAATACAGTAGGGTATATTATTTCTCATTGAATACTCTAAAGAATGGCAGGAAGAGTAATAAGAGATTTCCATGCCGATTTGCTGCTTTAGCATCTTGGTGCTGTCGACTCTCTTACATTTGTTTCGTTTTTAATAATAGTTTAGATGTTGGTAAAATTGTTTGCCATTAATCGAATCGAATGAATAACTTACAGGCTGCTGCATACTGTAAGGACATTGAAAAACAGGAAGGATATCAAGCGTGGATAATCGGCATCGTTGAAAAAGGAAATCGTACAGCCAGAATAATTGATAAACCACGAGTAATAGAGGTGCCAGCTAAAGAGAAGGACGGAGAGCTTTGGTGAAAATCTGAAATTGTTCGCGAAAAATTTTTTATTTTCTTTCATGTATTAGGAGATACCACATGCAACACAGGAAACACGCATTTACATAGGTTGACACTACAGTCTCGAGTTCAGAGAACATTTACATGTGCGCACCATTATTTACGATGGACTAACGAGGTTTTCAGTCCTTTCGCTGGACAAAATATTGGTAGACACGTCCGTAGCAGTTTCGATTATACTTTCTGTTTCATAGATTTGAAAACGAGATATAACAGTAACGACTTCTGCTTATACGTTATTTTTTTTATTGGAGTTTAATTCCAAGTTTTAGCTTAGAAAAGTAAATGTTTCACATTCTTATTTCTGTTTTTTAATCTTTATCGAAACCTGAGAGGATTTTCCCTATAAAACAGACACGAAGAGTTCTTAGTCGTCTTCCACGGCAGCTATGAACACGCTTATTCAGAACAATTTGACGAGATAGAAAAAGAAATATGGGGAAGCGATGGAAAAAAAATATGAAGTTTAGAAATAGTCTTTCTATGATTAAGGCGAAACACATATTAAGTACAGCCCTAGGTAGCACTAGGCTCAAGGCTAAGTTTCAATTGCATTTGATCAAACTTGCAATATGTTGAGTGACATTTGGGTGCTTAGTGTTAACGAAGAATACTGAAGTACACGCAAATGATAGTTCGTGATTATACAAAGATCTATAAATATATTTTAAGGGGGTATACAATATCACTCAGAAAAAAAAGAAGGTTTTAACGATTTGATGTACGTTGCTTTAATTCAACGGTTTAATAGAAAGAAAAGAGGGAGCCATTCGGATCACGGTTACATAGTTGCAAATTTGTAAACTTTGACACTCCTGTACTATCCTGTAGTACACGATGACAGGCTTTAAACGCCAAACGAGGTTTCCACCATTTGTAATTTTGATCTATTGTTGTATAGATTGCATAAGATGTCCAAATGAAATGAAAGGCCTTCTCTAGTTCTCTCGTTACATACGCTTTTGAGAGTAATTATAAAAGAAGATAACAAGAAATCGAGCACAGGCCCTAATGTTGGTATTACTTTTTCATATGAATAAAGTGCTACTTTGTCAATAAAAGTAACGTTACTACTACTTATCACCATTCCTCTCCTTCTTGAGAGTTCCACGCGAAAAAACATACATCCGACCAACATTAATCGCTTAGTCCTCTTCCCTCGAGACAAGCTCGTCTTCGGCTAACTGAAATCGTTTCGCGCCACGAAACGCGCATGATGCATACACGAAGCTGGCCAACGATCCGAACAAAAAAAAAACTAGGATCTTTGGTTAATCTGTTATCTAACGACTCGGCAACTGGTCGCCATCATGGTTCACAGGTCATCTCTTCTAGATAGAGGAACACGTTATGTTTCAGACGGTTGCTGTTGTCACGCCATTCTCGTGTAAAGCGTCGACGTATGGAATAGCGTAGACCAAGTGGAGGGCTATCACGAGCTGTTAACGTATTATTTCATTTAGTGTTTCCGCGAAGTGACGATTTTTAATGGTAGCGCTATCCACGTGGTGCTCCAAGGCTGCAGCCTTCAGGGCCGTGATACTGGGTGCCCCTGCTTCTGGCAAGGGTACTATGTCGTCCCGAATTGTCGAACATTTTAAGGTGGCTCATATATCTAGCGGTGACAAGTTACGACTTCACATGAACAGTAATACCGGTACGTTTTAACCCATTAATAATTCGATACGCCGTCGAGTCATTCTGACGAAGATAACGCAATATCTACCTTGCATCAATCACCTTATCTTTTTTCATCGAAACCTCCGAATATCGTTTGTTTCTCTGTAGCCGACTTTTCGCGAAATGTTTGTCAATTGCAACTATATGTACGTATCAATGAATGTATAATCGTGTACTTCGTCATCGAAAGATGCATTCATTTCTGAGCACGCGGCTCAAAGAACGCATGTTTCTCCGACGTTTCTTAACCAGATTAAAACTACCCTTGTTTACGGATCTCGCGTTACAGTACTACAACATTCATCGAGGCCGACACTCGCGCGACGGTGATCGAACGACAAGTGTACTGTTTATTTATAAATGTTCACTCGATCACAATTACAAGTTACATCATTCGCTGGTAGACGGTATCGATTGTGGTCGATGTTTCATCCCGTCTCGACTTTCGTGCGTATCGCTATGAGTTATCGATACGTGCGCCGGAAATGGATCAGCTGTTTAAATTATAAATTTCCGTCGTTAGTTTAATCAAGCCAGCGTGCATGTTATCGAAATTGGCTTGATTAGCACAATGTACTGTAGTGTCTACTTATCGCTACTAATGTCCATAACGTTTTTCGTTCTATTTATAAATGAAAACTAGCACGTAGTCTTCGATTACGGAAAGAATGAAAATCTTTATGGATCATTGTATGCCTTCGATTGAAAAGGAGCAAAGTTTCGTATAATTTACGATAAATTGTCTCTATCGCAGCTAATTGGACAGCTTATCAGTTTATGCGTCCAGTTAGTGAAGCAACAAAAAACTTTACTGCACGATTTTTTACGTGTTTCAAGACAGATCAATTTAACGTTCGTTCCAAAGTCCCTCATGATGTTACATTAACGACAACAACACACAAAACAATGAACATAATCAGTAATCTTTTGTCAATCTAGAATTGGGCAAAGCAGTCTCGAGTTACGTGCTCTCCGGTAAATTTGTACCCGACGATGTAATGATCGCGATGATCAACAAAGAAATCGAACAGGTCGTCGATCAAAATTGGCTACTCGACGGTGAGTAATTCGATTCACATTCAATTCTTCGAATATTCCCAGTCGAAAGAAAAAAACGAATTGGAGTCAAATATTTTGCTATTTTTCATAAAATAAAAACTGCGATTACCAATAAGCGATTCTCGCGTGGTCTACGAACTTTACGCGGCTCGTTTTACCATCGAAATAATACACCCTGAGAAATGCAGAATAGTATAATCCTAAAGTCTACGAATAAGTGGACTCTCTCGCGGTTTCTCTCATCGCGTTTTTTATTTCCATCGACCGCGGACGCACGACCACGCGCGGTTAACTAAATTCGAATACATAGTTGGCATCGATGCAGGATTTCCGAGAACGTTAACGCAGGCGGAAAAGCTGCAAAAAGCGCATCCGGTAAACCTGGTCCTCTACCTCGACGTTCCCACCGAGGTGATACTGAATCGCGTGAAAAACAGGTGGGTTCACTTGCCCAGCGGACGAGTCTACAACGTCGGGTTCAACAGTCCAAAAGTGCCGGTAAGTCGATGGCGGAAGCTTGGAACCGGCATGCGAAGTGGTATCGTTGGCAGTTTGCCTGGCGAACACTTCATAATTAGATCCTCAATTCCGATATAGTAACCGAAATAAACAATTTTTGTATCCACGAAATCTTTCGGGGCTCGGCTGTACGAGCGATCAATTTCAATTTCGCTGTATTTAACAGGGTAAGGATGACGTCACTGGCGAACCCTTGAGTAAAAGGGACGACGACAAAGTTGAAATCGTGCAAGAACGGCTGGAGAGGTACTCGAAGGCGACTGAACCGATCTTAACGTTTTACAGTAACTTAGGAATACTAAATAGCTTTCGAGGTAATACCACCGACGAGCTGTGGCCACATGTTAAGAAAACCATCGCACAATTCTTGTCGTAACTATTAATTACCAATTATGAATTATTAGTTCGTATCATAACTGATTAGGAGTTAGTATTCTGCACGCGCACAAATGCTGACGAGTCTCGTAAACGTACACGATAAGTGGACAAGTTTTTGTAGTATGTTTTCCTGTAGCATTTGTACGTATAAATATATGTAACAGTCAGAGGACAGTTAAAATACTTTGCACGGACAGTACAAATTTCGCCAATCTCGGTTTACAATTTTTATTCCTTTTTATACGCGTTCTATTCGACTCGATATTTAAATCTTCACCTTTAAAAAGCATCGTTTCAGGATTGTATAATCACAAATGATCGATCACAAATCACTGACACACTGAACATCTGTAAATACGATGATTTACATTTAATCTTTTAGTTGTCATATTTTGTAGATATCGTTTGTAAAGAATTGTTGTATACTGTAACATAGAGGGATCAAAGAAGATTAAATAAAACACCGATTCTGAGGTGATAATAAATGTTTGTTGAAGCTTATATAATGTAAGCGAATGAAGATATGGTGTATATTCTGTGTACATTGTTCTAGATGAAACAACATGTATTCACAGTATCGTAAACAAGAAATAAACGCTGGAACATGATTTATCTTGCAGTGATTTTTTTTTCGTTTTACTTCATATTTATCTTTAATTGTACCGATATAAGCATTTTAACAATGTTTAAGTTGTGTCCAGACCTTAGTATGCTGATTAAATAAATAAATTCCTTAATTTTCATTGAATGAAAAGGGTAAGATAAATTATATTTCGCGCTTTAGAGGTAAGAGAGAGAAAGATATATGAAAATGCTATAGGAAAGAGTGAGACAGATAATACAGACCCTCTTCTGGAACCCCTGGCGCCATCTCTGTGAAAAATGCTCAAACTGGTCGCACACAAGTACCGACAGCGAAGTGAACTACTCAAGAACTACTAGTGCCATCTCTGCGGAAAGTAGTGAAACTAATGCCCGACTAGTTTCACCACTCTTCCGAGAGATGGCGCTAGTAGTTCTTTAGTAGTTCACTTCACTGTCGGTACCGCTGTGCGACCAGTTTGAGCACTTTTTACAGAGATGGCGCCAGAGGTTCTTCAGTGGAGTAGGTAATATCTGTCTCACTCCTTCTTATAGCTTTCTTATATATCTTTCTCTCTCTTACCTCTAAAGCAGGAAATTTAATTTATCTAACTTTTTCTACTGAATGAAAATTAAGGATTTTCTTTATTTAATCAGGTGTACTCTACAATTCTGTAATTAAGATGAGAGAGAGAGAGAGAGAGAGAGAGAGAGAGAGAGAGAGAGAGAGAGAGAGAGAGAGAGAGAGAGAGAGAGAGAGGGAGAGAGAGAGAGGGAGAGAGCAGTAAAAGAGAGCAGAAAAGAGAATTTGTACATTCGTGGGTTTAACACAAAGAGAACGATATCATGCTCACATTTTTATTCTCGTTCGAAAAATTAAGTCATTTCATCAATAGTAACAATAGCTTAATATTATATGTATATATACGTTAATTTTCTTTCATCGCACGTTTCTCTTTCATAACATAAAACGTTATATCGAACGCGATGAATACGCCGCGAGAATTTAGTATAATTCAGTATACAATTGTCAAGGCTGAAAAAAATTAGTATATTATATAAATAAATAAGTTCTACTACGAAAAAGAGGATTTAAATAAATTAAGGCTTAAACCTTATAACAGGTAGATATGGTTGAATACATAATGTGCTCGTAACAGGCACACGTTTCATTCAAGAACGAAACGAAATGTATGCGCTTGGATGCGGTACGCGGGGGATCTGCTATTTTGCTGCTTTATAAAATAAGTTATGTCAGGAACATTTCCGTGAGGAATTAAGACGTTTACTTTTTATAAAAAATTACTTTTCGTAACAAAATCGCCAACTTACGATCCACGCAAGTCCTCGACGCGATGAAGGGGAATAATAAATATCTTTCTACAGGTGTAATAATTCTAAGCGCGCTCGCTAAAACAACACCCTAACGATTACTTAAAAGCAATTAACTTTTGAGATCAATAAACGTGATGTGGAAAAGAAAACTGCGCAACAATGTACTAGAGAAAACCGAAAAACCGCGTTAAATTATGATCACAGAACAATGTAATAGACGATAACGCCATTAGAATCTATAAATGCATTATCACGAAAATATTTGATACGCTAATAATTCATGTCAGTCATTCAACGAGCATGTTGAGTTCTAAAGATCATGTTGTTGCGACACTAGTTCATTTCAGAAAGTAGTACTCAACTGTCTAAACAGTGTTATGCAAGGTTGCATTATTATGCACCTGCTAAAGTCATCGATTGGTTTCCTTGTACATACATACATATATGGACGAATGAACGGAGAATTATGATTAATGACGAACATTATCACGCTTCTCCAGTAACTATCCGTGAATACAATTTTAGGTACACGATAATTCACGTTTCTTTTTTCTCTTTTCAATGTCTTTGATAAATAACTCACTGTACCAGCTCAAATTCTTCGCACTCGTCGAGATCGTCATCGTATGATTCGGTACCTGTGAAAGAGGTAGTAGAGGGATTTATAGTTTCCGCAATTTCGATCTTTTGACGAAGATCTTTCCCGCTTCCGTTACAAAACAAAAACATAGGATAGTCGACTTTTTCATCTTCCGGGACTAGGTACTGTAATATCAAGAATAGATTATTGGATTTCTGGTCTGGTAGTATAGTTTGATCATTTCTACAGACAATATTATACGTACAGACGGAGCAACCTTCATGAAGTCCGTAAATTGCGCTTTATTGTGAAAATAGAATCCTACGCAACAACTGGGATCCATTTTCGAAATTAGCATTTTCCTCGGAGAAGTACAATGGAAACTCGTCAAAGGGAAATTGTCTTTCAATACATCGACAGTCTCCTGACAGTAATGCGGGTCTAGATTAATTAACTTATCCTCCTGGAAACCAATGAAATAAAGCGAGTGTCGCGGTCGACCACCGATAACTCCGATACAGGTATCTAATGTAAGTAAATGTGTCAAGCAAGATGCATAAACAGGGTTTAATTTGTCAGCACCAAGCCTTAAAGGTACGAATAGTATTAGAGATTTCCATTTGCCGTCAGGTGTTTCGCATACGCTCTGTATATCCTGTAGATAAACTGTAAAAAAGAAAATAGCGTCAAATTAGCGCGTACACGCATAAAAAGCAAAATCTTCTCAAGGGATCTCGACTATCACCTGCACAATCTTGAGCAACATAAACAGCTAAGTTATTGAATACTGGATGTCGTTCTGCCGCACGGTCAACCGCTTGGCTTAACAGATGAGCAACAGAGGAGGGCCCGTACCAATCCCCTGCACGTTTACCCCAAAGCGCACCCAAAGAGACAAGTGCATGTATAGAAAACGGGGACGCGCGTTCCGGTAGATCTCCGAATGATTTAATTATTAATCTGTGATTATATTCGTTCAGTCTCTGTTGTTCTGTCTTTATCGGTTGATCTGGCTGCCACCGCCATTCTGTAAGGGAGCCATATTGCTTACATGTGTTAATAGCTATTATATTTCTATTTACAATTAGCGTATTGCAACTTCTAAATGAAGTATATAAAGAAAATATGTGCCTCTTCCAAGAAAGTGGCAGACCAGAGCTTGCGCCAACATCATTTGGCCGCTACGTAGCATACATCCCCAACCACAGTCGGTAGTAAATGTGGAACCATTTAGTATCGGAAATTCCCTTCTATATGTTAGCCATAGTCGCGAGGCGAAATCCTTCTTAAATTCCTCTATGCTATCCTCGAAACTGATAGCGTCCATAGCTAAAGAGATCTCGCTTCCAGTGTCCAATGTTTTCTCCGCCTCTGAAGCCTTTTCTAAAAATTCGTCTGGCTTCTTGCGATAAATCTTGCCAAGCAAGTATACCGGAGATTCTTTTGAGAAATTCGGTTTCACCACTTTAATGGTCCAGCCTTGGAAATAAATTAAATTCAATATAAAACTTTGTACAATACAAAAGTATACGAACGAAATTAAATCACACCAACCATATTTAACGTTATTCCACATAGACAATAACTTTGTCTTAACTTTACTATCGACCTCCGTGGTAGCACTGGTATCATCCATAGGTAATCCATTGCTGGTGGTACCTAGCTGAATCGGAACACGGTCTGTCGCAATCATTCCAGAAAACACTCCCAATGAACCGTTATTAAATCCTCCTAAGGACGAAACAATCCTTGCCATATTAACATCTCATACGATACTAACGATCATCATCATTTTAAATCAATACACGACACAGCTTACTTCATACATGAAAAGCGAATAAAAATGAATAGCAGAGGCGATGCACGAACAATTGTTCAAGATAAGAAACGAAAGTAGCACGATGACAAATAGGGAAACACCGCCGTCGCGTACGTTCGTAGACGGAAAAGGAAAGACGAGATTATACAGAATTAATTGCGTGCAACTGACTCACGTAGAAATCCAACGCTTACCTAACCTCTCCCTGGAAGGCTGCACCTGTCCATTCATGCCCAACAAGTAAATTTTAGAAAGCATACAGTCCAAGACATTTAAGGTACCGGATAGAAGGACAATTACATTTGTTTATCCGCAGACACGATTAAAAGCCTCGGCGACATCGTGGTCGGGGGTGATTTTATCGCACACCGTACGAGCAACCGATTATTATTATCACACTGGTAATCGACTACGATTATGGATCGGTTGATGCACGATCTCGTTAGGAGCTCACAGCCTGAGGCCCATCGACGGCCTGCTGCTGTCAATGTTCCGTGTCCAGTAACGTAAAATAGCGGCTCCGTGAAACACTCGACCCGGACGACTTCGTTAAGAACGCGTGTCGTGTCGAGCGCGAACGAGACGAGCGACGTGTCGCGAGGCAAACGATCGGAAATAGTTTAAAGAGACTCGAGCCGCCGACAGGAAAGGACGCGTGTTTACAAAGAGCGTTGTGAAATTTAAAGCGCCCGTTGAGGGCGACGCGAACGCCCCGTCGCGGCCAGATTCACTGTGACGTGTGTACTTACAACACGCGAGTGCATTTCGCGCGGCGGGGGATCGCGTTCACCGGATCTGATTTCAAAATCACCTGTCTTATCGTACAACACGGCACTCGAGATTTTCATTGTTCTTCAAATAATTAAGAGTATAGTGAATAAGCAAAGAAACAATGCATGGTCGATAAGCTCTCGATTAAACTCCCGATGGACGGCCCGCGTCGTCGATGCTCGATTGTTTTCTGGATCGTTTCCGTACGTATCAATTTAGTCGGATGAAATCTTATCGAGTTAAACACATGATCGCGAGACAACGTTGAAAACGACTGTTTTACAAGCATATATAGTTCGGTATAGAACAATTCGGATGAAATGCATTTCATTACCAACGTAACGCAGCGTTGTTTCGTTCGAGTCGTTCCACGTAACGCCGTTATAAAACGGATATTGGCTCGTTCTAAGAGCGGATCGCTATTTCATTAATTAATGCTCTCCTCCTTTCAAGCGGCTGACACACAAACGCAGCGCTGCTTTTATCTGGAATTAAAAAATCCCGCAGCAACGGCACGGACCGTTTATTCGATGAAAACCAAACAAGAGAGAAGAGTGCCCTGTATTTAACTAACTCGAATTATTAATCAAGAGTTCATCCCCGTTGAAATATCCCTCCTGTCGTTATCCACCGTGGAAGGGAAACGCGATGGATAGCAGAATTTTGACGTCGTTATTTACAAGATGAACCCCGTCCGCTCCCGTCGTCCCCTCTTCTCGAACTTTAATTGATTACCGCGGCCGAAACGAAGCGAAAAAGAGGAGCCACGAGCAGCAGGATTAATGGTGAAATAACGGAGCGCAACCGGGGTACATTATCCCTTTTCATAGCGGTATAATAATGGACTTTTGTCAGGAAGGACCAACTCGACGGGGAACAGAGAGAGAACCGGATGGAACGGCGACGGTGTGATGTACGCGGCGGGGGCGGATGGCTCGAAGGAAGAGACAATGACTCTCGATGACCGCGCAACGAGGATAGAGACACGAGGGAACCGTCATGCGCGTCTTGTCGCGGAATAACCAATGAGACACACGTATCACGGCTTACCTCATTGATTACCACATTCGCGCTCGTTCTAAATTTCACGTTCTGCCCCGTTGTCGCGCAGCCGTTGGAAAAATATGAATCGGTGCGCCTCGTGCCGGCGCCCGTCGAGGCAAGATTGATGGAAGGAAATGGAACGGCGCCCCGGCCAGGACAATAATCGCCATCGCCGATCGGCGTTGCGTTTAACAATAGACTGTCCAGCGAATGGATTGAAAGCCTCGTGGCAAATCTTTGCGAGATGGACGAAGGTGGCGGACGAGCTTAATTAAAATTTTACACCCGCTTATCGCGTGCTTTCCAAGTCATCGATGGAGTTCGTCTCGTTCTCGAGATACTTGTTATTCTTAAATTACGGTTGGATGTAGATGGGCGTCGCCGATGCGAACCGACCGACGACCGTCGTTCAAAGTAACTGTTTGTAGAATAAGCATAACTCGGCCCTGTTTTGACGATTCGCAGGGCGGATGACAGGCAGGATCCGAATGGGGGAGGTGGGGGTTGGTTTGACGGAAATTAGGTCAGGCAAGAATATCGACGGACCGACGTAATCACGGTGCACGGTTTGAATAAGGACATTAACGAGTCACGCTTCTCTCCCTTTAGAGATCCTTTCCGCCGCGACTAGGCGGGACGAGCCAGCGGAAGTGGGACGAAGAGTCACGTTGGCGATCAATCCGCCATCTTGTGGCGCGGCGATCGAACCGGAGGATCGATGGTACCCGGGCTCTGGCCGGTCGGGATCGATGCTGTATGGAAAACGCGTGCCAATCTCGAGGCGGTGATTGCCGGACTTTTAATGGAATCGCTCACGGACCGTGGCATTAACGCGCACCGACAAAGGTTGCCCGCGAAACGGCGATAATTCTCCTCGAGAGAGAGAGGCGAGAGGCTCATTAGCCGGGCTACATTTCTGTCCGAACGTGCGAACGTGCACCGGCACCCTGTCGGCCGTTGAAACGAAGATTAGCTACGCGCGATATTAGCACGGTGGGATCGATGGATCGATTCAATTTGCGACGATGCCGGGAATGTTGACGCCGGGCCATCAATTAAAAGATCATCGCCTGATCCGCGGATCCTGACGGAGCGCCTAATTACTCGAGAGATTTGGCGGTATTCAATTAGGCCGTCGCGTATGGTATAAATTGCTTACGTTTTATATCATAGATCCGTCTTTTAGTTAAAATAAATTCCAACGGGAACCGATGGATCATAACGATAATAAATATTTTCGCGGACGAGCATGCGATCTATTATAAGATCCAATAAAGCTTGCCCGATGTAGGCCGCTATCGAGCGACACGGTTTTTTAGTTTCAAAATTGCCGCACACCGGCCGATATATTTCAAAGTATCTTAGGCTGTTTGCGCGCTGCTTTGAAATCTTTAAACCGATTCGACGAATTTCATTATTTTTGGTAGTAGATATAGAATTAGAGTTAGTACATATGTATATATGTCTAGCGAATGGGCTCGGGGAACAAGGGAAAGCGCAGCCGGAAGGAAAATAAATCGTTCGCGAAATTTCCGCGGCGGATGAATAAGGTGCACGCTAAGTTAAAACAAACTTGTGGAACCAGTCGAGCCGGGGAAACGATTGATTAATATTCCGGCACAGCTGTTCGTGAGAGCGCATTTGGTGAAAAATCGGCCCCGCTGCACAAGGTGTTATGGAAAATTGGTAAAAATTCACGACTATTGCCTGGCGATTTTTAAATCGCGCGAATATTATATTCATATCGCAACAGCACGAATAATAATAGTCCACCAAGCCCTAGATCTCTCGTATTTCATCTCCCTCGAGATCATTCCACGCTCTCGCGTGTTTTCCCCTCCTACTATCAGTCTAATAATAATTGCGTGGCTAATCTTCGCGACGTTTAAGGAGATTGCTGGCAGAAACGGAACTGGGAAGGATCGAACCGATCGACGGCAGCGAGCCGCCGTCGTCGACGGACTTTTCGACGCCACGCGTCGCAGAGGCCGCGCCCTCCGTTTAAGGATATTATTTCCCTTAAAGCGCAGTTTATCCCGCGACGGTGAGTAAATCCCGCGGGCGACGACGCTTCCCTCGACAGTCTGTGACGTCTGAAACGCTGTTTAAACCCATCGCGCGTGCAAACGCGCCGGAAGGCACCAAGGCGAGGGACGGAACCACCCTTGCAGACAGCCCGCTTTTGTGCCTGGGCCGTCTTAAGAAACGAGCAAACAACATCGAGCACCGTTTCGGGGCGCAGCGGTGCGTTTGTTGTCTCACCGTTCCGTCCTCGTTCCATCATCGTGGATCGAGATCGACTCTTGGTCAACTACGGAAGAACGGTCGATTGTGTGCTAACTAGGTTGTTGACGGATACTTTCAGTACTGGATGCTCGAACCGTTCCTGTTTACACGCCCGTCTAAATCTAACCGATGCACGGACACACGATGGGGTAGACGTACCCGTTCGATCTCCTCGACTTCCGGTCGCGAGCGTGCACCAACAGTTACCCACGCCTCGTCGATCTCGCACGTGACAAGACTTGCACCGGTCCACCCTCGTTACTCGCATACCGGACGTTTTACTCTTTTTGGTGTACCTCTCCTTTCAGTGGCGCGCACAGAGTTACATTCCAGCGATTTCCATTGATCGAACCAACGCTGCATACTATCATCCCTGGCAACGCTTTCAATATGGTCGTCGGTTTCTTTTTCCCGCCCTTTGTCCGGGTACAACTGAATCGTAACGCTCGTGCATCGATTCTGCACCCCGTGTCCTAGCTCCCTGTGATCTCTCCTATTTTCAATAGCGGAGAGAGATCGCTAAGGGGTGTGTCTGTTACGCGTCCGTTGATACGGTGAGAGAAAAAATACGCCGCGCTGTCGAAAGTGTTGACGCAACGCGCGTCGCAATATTGCTTCAACCGGCAGAAATCGCCATTGCCACCACCGTGGATACACGTGGAACCAGAACAGAGGCGAGTTCAAGAGGCGACGGAAATAAAAAAAAATGTAAGTTTCTCGAAATAAAGTGCTATTATTACTTCAATGCCGATTCGATTCGTTGTTTGTCACCTCTCGTGGACGAGCCAGGAGCCGCTGGAGAACGATCGCGTTTCTTTTTCGCGCGCCGTTTAGAACCGTTGTCGTGGGTAAAAATAACTGTTCGACGCAACGACGGGAGCTATCCGAGAAAACATACATCAGTTTATTCGCAGCTTTTACGACCTTAAATGCCGGCGATTCTTTTTTTAAATCGTACGCGGCACAGTGTCCTGGGACCGGCGTTCCCAGCCGGATTCTTTCCGTCTCGACGGTCCACGCGACTCGCGACCGATCCGTCTCTCGTTTGCTCGTCGCGAATTTATCAGCACCGCGAGTTACACCGCGTTATCACGATTCACAAGCGCGGAACGTGCGGCCGTCGTCGCCAATTGTTCGAATGTTGTTACAGCGGTGAGTTAACAGGCGGTGTTCAAACACGCTGCGACAACCCAGCGACGAGTGTTCAATTTACCGAATCAATTATTGCCGGCGGTGAGACGTTCCAAAGGTGAACCCGCTGGTTCTTTTCCTTGCAATTGCGTCGCTACGCAGCGAGCCTCGTCACCAGGGACTATCGGATGGGAAACTGAATCGTTCCACGGGACGATGATCAACCGAGGTACGATTCATCGGTTCGAAGATCGATAGAGTACGTCGAAACAGTGGATCACGTGTTGCGGTCAGAGATATTCGTGTAAGAAGTTGAACCGAGCGATCATGTTCGCGGCTAAACAACAATTTCTGACAGTTTAATATACGACTTCGTTGGTGAACATTTTTACATCGCTGCCGACGATACGCGGAGAATAATGGCTGTCATCGTTCCCTCTTAATTATGTTTAGCGTAGCTTTTTTTTAGACTAGTATAAATATACATCGAAGTGGTAACTCTTCCAGTCGCCGCAACCCAAATAATCCGGCTCCCGATAAAACCGACGAAATGAATCTCTAACAAAACAGCTCGGGACCTGGCAGACCCCGAGCAACCCCATCAAAATAATCCTCCGAGCTGAATCAACCGAGCGTCGCGCGGAAAATCGAAAAATCCGCGGGAAATTCGTCACTGTTTCCAACCGTGACGGAGGCTGGCGGCGATAAGAGAAGGAGCCGAACGAACGGTATAGCAGTTTCCACGGATCGTCGAGGAGGGGTGGGTTCCGCTAAAGGTGGGTAAGGGTAGAAACAGAGAGAACGGGGGAGCAAAGAGACAGAGAGAAAGAGAGAGAGAGAGAGAGAAAAAGGGGAAGGGAGAGGAGGCGATACAGCAAGAGCGCGCGCGCGAGTGAAAGAGGAAAGGCAGGCAGGAGATACGGGGTGAAATCAGCGAGGGTGGTTCGACCGGCCGGCCAGTCGTGCTGTGGCGGTAACCACGACGCGTAGTCGCTTCACGTTCACCCGTGATGTTGCCAAACAACCCCCTCGAGCACCCGTTCGGCATCTCGGACACCGATTCGCGGGTACGGATGAGCCGTGGCTGAACGTAGGATCGGTCCTGCCGGCTCGAACAGGTTGAAAACGCGGACTGCCTATGCGCACGGATCGCTCGAGGCTCGGATGCACCCTCCTGTACCCGCGTCCTGGCATCCACGCCTAATATTAGCTGCTATTATCCGTCGTCGAGCGGCCGAGTTAGTGGAATCGTCCTGGTTCCGTTCGTTCGTCAGCCGTTACGAGGTGATCCAGGTTAGAGTAAGGGACTGTGCGTCGATTCGCGGTCCGCCTGTCTGGGTAAACAAGAGGGTGGTATCGCGGGGTGGACGATATTCGAATCGCTGGTCGGATCGAGTTTTGGTACACGTGCAAGGGTGGCTCGCGCGAATCGATACACGCGGGGGTACAAGTGGTTCCAGTCGGAAACCGGGGACGTGCACTCGCGTGGACGGATCTGCACGCACGTAGCTGGTGGTTCGCGATCACCGACGGATTCCAACGGGCGCTCTAAGGGTCGTGCGAAATCGGCGGTAAGTAACCAGGGGATCTCTCTCTCCTTGGCAAAATGAAAAAAAAGCTTGCAAGGTCCATCGAGGACAAGATGTTCGATCGTCGGGTACCCATTGCTAGGGGTTGCACGGCACACGAGGCTGATCCTTGCCGCTCGCTTCAGATAACCTTGGTTTATCTACATCTCTGGGTCAGGCACGAACTATCGCGCGCTCGTAATTAACGGGAACCTTTGACGTTCTCTTTCTCTCTTTCTCGCGCGTCGCTCGGCTCGCTGGTCCCGCGGTATTCGCAATCGAGAGGACCGTTTACAGTGGTCCCTGGCGATTTGCAATTCGACTGATCGATCAGCGATCGTATCCTCGATTAAATCCTCGACATCGATGGAGCGAAATTCTACTCGATGAAACGTTCGCCTTTCGAATGGTAATACGAGCACCAGACACCTGGATCATCGAAGATTCGCTTCCCTCCAGGGCTCACCTGTTTCGTGCTCGAATCTGGCCACCGATTCGTACGCGATAAACGAAGAGTCGGATGGTCCTCCAGTTGGGAAGGTATTATCGATTCGACACGCATCATATTCGTACGCGGCGGCGGTCCGGGGCTAATTATTCCTTAACAGAGAGGGAAACCAGGCGTCGGGCGTCGTCGTCGGCTGCGTGTTGCCAGCGTTTTTCCGCGCCGCGAGAATGAATGAAGTAGAGAGGATCGTTATTTAGGTCAGCCGGCAATTTTCGTACCCGGGGCTTTTAAGCGTCCATCTAAAGGGTTTTTCAGATGGGGGAACCCGCGGTGAAAAAGAGGACCAAGCGCGATAACGCTAACGCGCGCTAAAAGACCCGTGAACTGCAGCCGCGGATTTCTTTTTTTTTCTCTCTTTCTTCTTACCCTTTCTCCTTTCTCTCGTCGCACACCGACGTTTTCACGCCTCGGATTTCAGGGAGACCATCCTCCAAGGGACCTGGGTTAAACCTAGCACTTTCCTTTCCTCACCGCGGCCCGTCGGATAGATCCTCAGAGGGTTGGTGCAAGCGGTGATCGTTCCTCGAATCTAGCCATCAATGTCGATTCTGAGAGAAGCTGCTTTCAAGGAAAACAGATTTCTAGGAAGAGGTCTCGCGATATTAGAAAACGTGGGTGTAATTAACACGTCGTTGAAATTACTCGATATAAAGAATTAATGCCACTTTCATTTTCGAACTAACCAGAACCTAGTGAACTTTTCGAATTCATCTAATTAATTCAGCTAAAATTAACCGAAAGCAACATCATACCCGTGATTAAATCTCAGTTAACCCTAAACTGGATCGTCGTTAGCCACCAAGTGTCAACCAGTTGCTACTCGAAAAGAAACCTCGAACACCACGTCTGGTAACGCGTGTCACCTGAACCAAACCAGTGGCGAACGATTTGACGACGCCACACGTTTGCTGACAACAAAACCCAGACTCCTCGTTACCGTTCCTCTTCGAACGGCACCGCGCTGATCGATCAGCCTAATGAGCTCTTTTCTCCGCGGACAATAAGAAAAATTCACCCTGGGATCCGTCGATGCGAGAAATAATAATAATAATAATAGTAACGATAACAAGAGGGGAAGAAGGAAGCGGCGTATCGAGCCTCGATATCAGAGGTAGACAAATAGACATAAAAAGACAGAGAAAAGGAGAGAAAGAGAGAGAGAAGGAGACCTTGTTCCGCTGACGTAGAGAGACCATCTGATAAAATAGTAACGAGGGCGGCAATAAAGAGGATACTCGCGAAGAAAGGGAATCGTTTTCAGAGGGGGGCGAAACGGGACGTCCGAAGGGGTGGAGAAAGACAGTAGCCAGGAGTATTAGTCGGGTGGAGAAGGAAAGTTTCCGGTAGCATCGCCACGGAAAGGGAAAGAGATCGTCCCGGTGGACAACGCGGCCAGGGAGGAACCGCCGCGAAAAAGTAATCTGGACTGGCACAAAGGGGTGAAATAAGTATATCCGCGGGCAGTAACTGGGGATGAAGTTGGGCCGGGGATATTGATTTGTTTTTGTTGCTCGCGGACACGCGATACCCCGAATATGTGCCAGAATTTCTCGTGGGCGATCCGGAGAACAGTGCGGTTAGTATAACCGAGATTCCAGAGCGAAGGGGGCGAGAGTGGGTGGATGCGAGGGGGTAGTTGGATGCGAGCAGCCATCGCTGGGGACAATTATTACGAGACGCAAGGTCGCGAGACCAAGTCGAAGACTCGGTTGCTCGAATAATGAGAACGGAGCCAAAGAACGGGGATGGCGCCGCTATTGATTCGCAATCGTAAAGCAAACAGACCACCGGGACGACGAGATTCGCGGCCTCGTGGATGCAGCATTCCCAGCCATCGCTGCTTAAACGCCGTTGCCGCGTTCAACGTGGGATTTAACGACGTTCCAGCAATCACTGGGATTCTAATCGTTTTATAGGAAATCACGACGACTCCTGGACCATCCGCCCGTAGCCTGGTTACCGCGGCAGTCGTTTCCGTTCCACGTCTAAGTATCAGACTTTAATATCGCGACGAGGTGTCGACGCTTCCACCCGCCTCGTTTTCTCACCGATCGTAGTTACCTGGGAACGCGCAAGGATCCACGCGGTCTTTCAAATAAAATCGACGACAAGGTCCCTACCGTGTTACACGGAAATCGATTCGAGATCGACCAGCGAGGTCTGAGAAGCCTGCCGGGAAACCGCGTCGGTTAATCCGGAAACTTTGTTCCGTCGAGCGTTGATCGAAGTCCTCGTGGCCCCCTCCGTTTTACCCAAGGATCTCCAATTAGGGGCGCGAAGCGTCGCGCTGTTAGACGCCTTCGAGGCCGTTTTCCCGACGCGTCTGTCATTTCCGGTGTCCGTGGACGGCGATTACCCACCGTCGACCTCGATCCACCAGGGAGCGAGGACTTTCCGGTGCCAGCGAGAGGAACTACGAATCCATCTTCCTCCCCTGGACAGCCCTTGCCGCCTTCTGGACTCTCTCCCCTGTGTCCACTCGGCGCGATTGCTTCCGGAAACGCGTGCAGCGACACTGTCGGAGGGTGGCGTGCTCGAACGGAAGGAACACTCGACTTAAACGAGGACACTGAAATCCAATTCGTCCGAGTCTGGCGATCACGGTCGGACTCATTGGACGAATCTCGTACGAGCTAGATCGGATAGAAGCACCGGTGCACGAGCGAGAGAGTTGCACGGTTGGGGTGAACCGAATTGCAGGGGGGGCGCGAGAGAAGCAACCCTCGCGAGTTTTCGCGATATAGCGCGATTCATGAACGCGTGTACCGAGGAGAAGGTTCTCCTAACCGCGGCAGGAGGAACGGTGCGACACCGCGGGGCTGAACGGCGTTAAATGAACAACAGCGGCGCGTTCGTCGACGAGTGGAAGAAACGGGGAGTCGACGAGTAGCGGGCTCGAGAGGGAAAGGATTGAGAAGCGGGACGAAGACGACCCGAAGGAAGGCGGACGGTGACGTGGGGTGGAAAGGGCAAAGGTGGTGGGGCCGGTGCAGCCCAGGAACGTGGCATGAATTAGAACTCATTTGGTAAAGTGTTGCGCGTGTAGCGAGTTTTCAAGAGGTCGTCGTCGGGGGTTACGCGGAGAGGGGTGGCGAGACTAAAAGGGAAAACGAGGATGGGGTGGAACGGTGAGCGCGATATGAGAAGAAGAGGAGGCCGGGGGTTGAGCTGAGGAGTGAGAGAGACGGAACGCGAGAAACGGTGCGGCGGAGGAGGGTGGAAGAGGGGCACGGCAGAGGTGCTGGACCGTATCGCGGAAACTCGAATCCGCTGGCAACTCGAAGCAGGGAAAGTGGAAACGCGAGCTGAAGAGAGACGAAGCTGTGAGGAGGGGGTTGGAGCCGTGTAACGGAAGAGAAGCGAATAGAAGAGCCGCCGGAAGAAAGACGGATACAGGGAGAGGGGGTGGAAAAGATTGGGGGAGAAACAGAGGAATACCACTTTGCTGGTTCTCGCTTCGCTCTCAAAGAAAGCGGGTCGACTCGTCGAGTCTGTACGACTACCGAGTAAGTAATACCCTTTAATTAACGGCAGGGAGAGGAAGGCCGGAAAGTTTATGCTCCGGATCGGCTATCGTTGATACCTTGGACGGGGTGCGCGTGAAAGGTGGCCATCGAACTCGAGGGCCGACTGGGTTTAATGAAAGAAGTTCTTTGACTGGTACGTGGATGAAACGCAGGTCGATTTCACGGCAACGAGCCGGTAGCGTGCCCGTCGGGGAGTATTTCGATCATAAATACCTATGACACTCGATGCGTGGATGGTCGTTTCACGTAGGAGCGCGGAGTAAGATTAAACGCGAAATTACACGGTTCGGTTTGGCCGAATAGCGTGGGTGATTCGACGAAATTGAAAGCAAAGTGAACAGCGCGAGTCGCAATTTGTTTCACCGCTTCGAACGAATGGTAATTTCCACTGTTCAGTTAGCTCGCAGCGCTGTCGAATCGATCGCGTTGTTCGAACCGTAGAGCGAGCCGTGTACTCTCGCCTCAAGAGGAACTCATCCGTCGTACAAACGCTTTCGAGGCGGCTCTTAGCAAATTCTCGCTGAACGGGTTAGACGTTGGCTGTCTACTCTTCTCGTATCGCGCAATTCCAATTCCCTCGGATGTGTTGAAAGAAAACGGTGCAGCAATTTAACGTTATCACGCCGCGGTCCCGCGGATCCTGCGAAGCGTCTGATATATTATTCCACGAGGTAAACTAACAGGTACTCGCGAAAGTTAATGCTGACCGTTCTAATGGAGCTCGTTAGTTATAAGCGGCGGACATTATGATTTCAGAGGGTCCGCGGCTGGCGACAACCCGGCGAGCCGAGAACAAATCCGCGGAATATCAAATCGCCGGCGAAATCCGATTTACTTTATTCAATACACAGATTTCGACGTCGCCGGGTATTCCCAGCGAGTCTAAGGAATATTTAATCCCGCGCACTTCAGCCATGAAAGCGGTTATTTAATCCCCGAACGATCTTTCGCCCGGAAATTCCTCGAAAATTCGACGTCCAACTGTTCCGCTCGTCCGTCGCTTCGGAGAGCCAGCTCATGGACCTATTTCGAGTCGTTCGAGCTGTTTAAAGTGAAAGTTCGCAGCGTCAATTGGCTAAATTGAAGATTGTACAGGATCGATTACCTAAACGCAGATTACCTTTGATTTTATGTATTCACGTGTAGTCCAATCGTTCGCGAGATTGTTGAAAGTGAAATAAAAATATGAAACGAAAATATATAATTTCCTTTCCTAAAAAAAAAAGCATCTTCACGGGTTAAAGTATTACGATTGCTCGTAGAGACGCGTGAATTCTGAGACGAGCAGGGACAATAATTCGTTAGGTAACGAAGCTTTCCGTTTTCTTTCGCGCTGCTCTATAGAGGGAATTAATTCGACCGAGGAGCAATCGGGAATTGTTAAAAAGGTAAGGGAGAAACTGTTGCTATTTGATTATCGCAGTTAAACAGTTCTCCTTTGAGCCACCAACGGATTCTCCTCTTTAAGAAAGCGTAAGATTATTCTTCGATCCTTCCGATTCATCCCCTTGGGCCGTTTTTAAACTTCCGGTTACTTTGACTTCGCAGCAATTTCATATTCGAATCATTAAAGTACTTCGAGCGCATTTCTTTGTGCTACGTTCGCTCGCTCCAGGGTCCCTACATAAAAGTACCCAACCAAAGGTAGCTACTCTTTACCAGCTCCCGTGATATTGAATCTGGAACGTCGAAAACGAAGCAAAAATCCCTCGTCCCGTCCCTAAATCGAGTTAACGCGAAACTTCATCATGATCGACGATTTTTCTTTCCGGCCTCGCGGAACTTGTTGAACTCTGTCCTTCGTAGTTGCCGAGCCTCCGTTCGCGACGACGTTCCACCGAATATATCGAGCATGTGTATCCGGTTTTCGGACTAATAATTTTGCGGGCAACTTCCGGTCCGTGATTGCCCAGGAAACTGCTAATGCGCGCACGCCCTACATACACACACGGATACGCGAACAGACAGAGTCGATGGGGGATCGAACGTAGTCGAGCGAAGTCGGTCTCGAAGATAGACGCGGGCAATCGAGATTGCTTTCCGCGGGAAATCTTTCCGAGCACCGACCACCGTTCCTCTGTCTCCGTTACACACCGTGGAAAAGAACACCTGGCTTTTTACGAGACGACGGAGCAAACGGAGGAAATCGCTCGGTAATTCGTGTGGGGAACTAATGGACGCCATGGGCGGGGGTGAACTCCTATTAACGGCGAGATGCTGCTCATATTTTTCTAGTAATACTCCGAGGGGGGGGGGGGGGGGCGAAATTCGGTCACGCTTGTAAAAGCAGATGTTGCGTTCGCGTTTCCGTTTTAATTTATAGCAACACTCGAGATGGTGAGATACGGGGGCGTAAACGGGACCGTGAACATTAATTTAGCAAGGTGGAATTTAACCTTCGAATTCGACTCACGAGCAATTTTTTTATCAATTTTTTCATCAATCGCTTAAAAAAATATCGTTCTGCTCGTGGTACGTAGTAAGAGCACTTAGAAGTAGGTTACATATTATTCCAAGGTGACAAAAATTTGTATGAGACAAGCCACTGCTTCAAAATATTGGCTTACAGCAAACATTTAAATTAGAACCTCAGTGCGAATTCCGAGATTAAATTTACATTTCTGATACTTCCTTTCGCGCGAGCTCCTCGAAAATAGATTGTTTGCTCATAAACAAGGTGTTTAATACAATATTATTTCGTATGTCTGTGCTTGCGTATTTTTAGGCATATCATTCTAAATTCGATACATTTCTGTGAGACCAGACAACGTTCTTTCGAACAATATCTTTTTTACGCAAGCTGCATTCCGCGGCTTGTACAGAGGCACTTTACGTTTTTCTCAATACCGACGCGACCGCGTCCCACGACTGAAATCGCGCTGACCTGATCTGGCTGGAATTATTTAGCAATTTAATCGAAGGATTGCACGCGAAAATAGAACTCCCTCGTGGCTCGTCCGTATCATTCCGAATTGCTCTGGACCTCTTGCCAGCGAATGCACATCCAGCCAACCTTATTTCTCTTAAACGTCATAAATAGACTCACAGTGAAACCGCCGCACTGTTCCGAATCACTGCCACATCCCGAGGAACGTGAAACATTCGGCAAAAGTAGGAGGAACTTGGAATCGTGCTGCCTTCGAGGCAAGTAGATCAAGTTGGAGATACAGCAGTCGCTTGAATTAACAAATTAATCCTCAATTAACGTTACTGCCGCGCAGAGGAGCTGAATCATTGCACTCTCGTTCGAGCTAATTGTTACTAATCCAATCCCTTCGATGTTTCTATCAACGATGTACAATCGTGCGGGTTAAGAATCCAAAGAGTGATCGAGGAACTGTTCACCGTGCGCGTACTACTCCCACATAGAATTCTGATACTAAAATACGAGGGTGCCCACTGGTAGACACCGATTTATGTGAAATTACAGTCGAAATTTCCACGACGAGGAGGCGCTCGCGGTGAATTACGTCGGTCTGCTTCGTTAATAAGGAGGACTGACATCGTCGCGGGGGTACGCGGCGGACGAAAATCGATGTATCCCAATTGAAAGGGCGGAATAGGCGCGAATATCGAGAGGCGAGCCGGGGGGAATCGTCGGGGAAAGCTGCTGGTAAATATCCAGAGTGCTTGCGAACTGCACCTACGCTCACGGTCGATACTCTAAACGGGGTGAAAAACAGGAAGGTACTCCCTTTTTATTTAAACCCGGAGAGACAGACACAGGCGCAGACACGTGGAGGGATAAAGGGGGGTGGACGGACGGACGGACAGAGAAAGGGTTATATAGTCGGTGGCGGTTGTTCCGCGCGAGGAGAAAGTACATCGAGCGAACCGGGATACGAAAACACGCGTGTGAATATTCAGCCTCCGGAATATTCAACAGTGAAAAGAGAAAGGGGTGAGGGGAGGGAGGGTGTACTCTGTATACGTGCGCGTCCGTGAATGTGGGTCTCGTCGTTCTTTCGATGGAAGCACACGGGTCGAAATTTTCGTTCCGATCATGCCATAAAGCTTGATTCATGGTATGCGAAGCGATGGCAAAGGTTGTTCATGGAAAATGGCCGAATCCCCCGTTCAGCGGGAATGATTGAAAATGGGCGGAGTTAATGGTTCTGGTTGAAAGGACACGAGCTCGAGGAGTACGATGAAAAATTGCTTGGAAAATGTTCGTACTAATAGGAGGAGTTATTCGAGTACTCAAAGCCACCGATCTCTATATAATTTCCTATACGTTAAAACTGTACCACGCGCTCATTTAAACCACGCGCACTTGACGAACTTTTAAAGATATCGAGTCGCTGGAGAACTCTGAAATCTTTTACCAACGATCGACGAGCCGTTTATGTACACGTAGACAGACACGCGTACGCAGGTCTACCTTAAAACGCAAAATACAAATTTAACATAAAAAAATCGTAGAACCAGATCTTTTATCCTTAAGGGATGCAAAGGGTGTTTCCGTTCGAAGATTAATAAGGGTTCACCATTCCTGTGGTGTGGAGTATCGGGGAGATAAATGACCCGTTCTACTTGGGCTCGTGATAAATAAGGAATCGGTTGAGCTGAGGATGGGGTGGGTATGCGGTGGTGGCCTGGTGGCACGCGTGACAGAAGTGGGCCGTACGAGTGGTTAACAAAGAGCGTCGCGGCTCGAAGAAACGGAGGATGGTGCTACGCCAGGGGGACTGAAAGCCCGTTTGCATAAAATCCCCATTTACTTTGTAGGATTTCGGGATGCTCGCGCGTCCGCTACGTGACAAATTTTCGATATGCACGCGCCTCCATTTGGACGTCCATCTCGCGGCTAAGAGGACGCGGCCGCATTTTTCTCTCTGTCCACCCGCCGAGAGCAAGCCACCCCTCCGCGCCTTCGCCTAAAATGTATCGTTCCTGCCTCCCGACTCGTCGTTATTAATACCGTTTTCATTCGAACGGAAACGGAATGTCGACGGACGTTAACGATCCGCTGCGAGATATCAAAGCGTTGGAAAATATCAATTCCATTTCGCGAGGAAAGGGTAATTACGAATAAATGTGATTTTGATAAGCGAATAGGTACACGTAATAGCGACAAATATAGAAGAATAATGTGGGTGTGCAATATTCAAAGTGGAGAAGAGACACTTAACGGATAGTAGGATTGGTCTCGCCCCGACATCGAAGAGTAATAACTCGATCGGTGCCGCTTTCGCGTGGTCTTCTACCACGGGTATAGAATACGCTGGTGGAAAGTTGCCGCCACGCGAATTACACCACCGACGATTCTAAACGGTTCTACGGTTCGCGTCGTCCGACCGCATCTAGCGACCTCGATAAAACTTCTGCGTTAATCCTCCATCTCTCCACGGTAGAACTCGGGAGATTAAATAAAGATTAAACGAAATAACCTATTCTCTTTTGCTCTTTTCTTTCCTCGAAACGAACGTTGGGAACGCTCGAGAGCTGCCCGGTTACCGTTATTAGACGAACAACCGGGGCTCTAATCGAGCCTGGCTCTCAGCAGTCCTCGTTAAGGAACGAGCGGGAGCAACCTGAGAGCAAGATAATTTCGTGGGAAACGTGGAAACAATCGCTAAACCGTGCGTCGAATGACGATCCTCTTGGCAACCGTAGGAGCGTCAGCCGAGAGAGGTAAGGAGCTAAGCGGTGGAGGGCCCTCGAATTTCAAGCTGGAAAGCACGGCCACGCTTGTTAGAGTTCCGTGAAATTAAGTCCGCTTAACGAGTGCACGAGGCGGGGTGAAAATTTAACGAGACCGGCCGCCACGGCAACTGCGACCCTCCCCTACGGAGACGCAAATTTTCACAACCGTCGCGCGATTCGATGCGGCTGCGAGCGACTCGCTCGGCCACTCTGTTCTCCGGTAAAATGGAGGAGGGAAAAAAAGGAAAAGTAAAAGTGAGATCGTCCTAAATAGCAGGCCACGGCACGGCCGCGTCGGCGGTCGAGTTAAATCGGACGCAACGAGACGCGAGAACGAGGGGAAAAAAAAACGCGACGGTTCAGCGGGTTATAATGAATAGAACGAGAAAAAGGGGTGCGTGTCAGCTGTTGGTGCGCGCCTTTCGCGATCCCGTCAGTAGCGAGGTTTGACACGGCGACGAGATAGTTACCGCGTGCGAGGACCGCGGGCAAAAAACATGATAAGTCAGATTTTTTCGCTTCCTTTTAGGTCGCGGAGCAATTTTAAAGCTTAACGTTTCTAAACTCCCTCGTCAACCAGCCTCCCATTACCGAAACTGCGGTTTTAGTTAGTTTTCGGATTAAATACGCGTTTCTGTCGGTACGTGTAAAAAATTGTGAAATATTTTTAAACGAGACCAAAGTAGAAACGTGTTTCGTCCTTCAACACTTGCAACGCGCAGCATGCTTTGCATGGTATACGCATCAATCTTGCAGTTTGATAAATCTGTTTGGAATTCCTACGGAAGTACGTCGGCTCCACCCAATCTTTCTCGGCTGTTCGACTTATTAATACTTTTATCGTCTCCCTGTCGCGATCAGAATTCGCTGAGAGATTAAGGGGGTAGTCAGGAGAAAAGGAACTCGAGGTTTCTTCGAGAGTTGCTTCCAAGAAGTCTTTCGTCTTTCCCGTCGACTTCCTTTCGCGTTCGATGTACGTGGAAAAGTTCGCTGGGAAACTTTCGATGCATCTGGTTTCTGTTCTGAAATGAACAGAAAAGTTGAGGGGGACGTATATACGTATACGCCCATCCAACGGTTGTTTCTCTCCGTCCTTTTTTCTCCTTCAATTGACGATCCATGGGGGATGCACCATGCAGTACGTAACATTTCAATTAACATGTCGAGTTTCGAGTTCGAAACTTTTGGCTGTAAGCCGCCGTTTTTTTTCTCTGGCGAACGTTTTTCTCGTTTTAGAGTTTGAGAATTCCAGCGTCGTGCATCGTAAGCAACATATTTCAACTCCCTTCGATTTTGCCATTTCACGTTGGCTTCTCTTTGAAAAAGCAGAAATCCCCTTTTCATTCTCGCGAGACAGAGCGTAGAAAGCTTCATAAACAGAAGAGAAATGTCCTTCGGAGCGCTGCTCGCATCCGGAAGCCACGGGCGGCTGTAACGCGCGTACTTGGAGCAAACCGCAGGGACCGGAAACGACGACGATACCGTCGTAATCGTGGTCGCGTTGCGTGTCGCGAAATTGATGGAGGAGCAGTTTTCCGGGTCGTCTGACCAGGAAATAAAACGCTTCCTGTCGTCGACACGGGCCGATCGATAAACCGCTCCGTAGATCCTTTCCGTCCTCCTTCGAATCCTGACGCGCATTAATACCAAGAATGCTTACGCGACTCCCAGGCCGGCGCCAACGAGGGGGATAAACCAGGAAGAAATCGTGGCCGGACCGTTCCGACGACGGAATCGTCGAGACGACGATTTCTGGACGTGCTACCGGAGATGCTCGAGGGAACGATGGATGGAATCACCGGCAGGAGGGCTCTCAACGGGAACGCATCGACGGAGGGACGCGCGAAGGCGATCAGATAACTTTGACTATCTACTTCGCCGTCACGGACTGTTCGACGCCTGAAGACCGTCTCAACGGATGGTCCCCAGTATATGTAAATAATTCAGATAGATATCCAAATGACACGGTGACCACCGAACTAAATCGTCGACTTCAGATTTTTCTACAGTGCGCCTGAAGCACGGTAAAGGAAGCCTCGCTAACTTTCGAGCTATCGTATACAAACCAAACGACTCCACGGTATAAAGAAGATCGTAGAAACTTAGGCTAAACGTATCAGTCGACGGAACGACTTTAAAAAAGACATCCTGCTGGATCCCGCGGATCGATAGAGAGCATCGAGCGTGACGCGAAGACACGGCATGAAATGCGTTCTTCGAGTATCAAGTAGACGAACACAAGCCGGCTAAAATGAGCCAGCCTCTGGTCCTCCCTCGGATGTTGATCCTGCTGGTGTCGCTGCACCAGCTGTCGTCCGTGACCCAGTCGAAGACGCACACCGAGCGCGAAGCGGTCCTAATACCCGGCGACATAGTGCTGGGTGGGCTGTTTCCGGTACACGAGAAGGGCGGCGCCTCCTGCGGGCCGAGCGTCTACAATCGAGGCGTGCAGCGCCTCGAGGCGATGCTCTTTGCCGTCGATCAGATAAACAAGGAGAGTAAAATACTTCCGGGGATCACGCTGGGCGTGCACATCCTGGACACCTGCGGCAGGGATACGTACGCGCTGAACCAGAGCCTCCACTTCGTACGAGCGTCCCTCTCCAATTTGGACATAAGCGTGCTCGAGTGCGCGGACAGATCGGTGCCCAGGGTGAAGAAGACGGCTAGCGCTGGTCCGATATTCGGCGTGATCGGCGGTTCCTATAGTTCCGTGTCTCTACAGGTGGCCAACTTGCTCAGGCTGTTCCATATTCCGCAGATCTCGCCGGCGTCCACCGCCAAGGCGCTCAGCGATAAGACCAGGTGACTCTGCTTTTTTTTTGTATCGCGATCTCCTCGAGTTTCTTATCGTAGAATGGTAATTATTCCATTTTCTAATCTCTTCGTCAGGTTCGACTACTTCGCGAGGACGGTGCCTCCGGACACGTTCCAATCGATCGCATTGGTGGACGTAGTGAAGAGCGCCAACTGGTCGTACGTCTCGACCGTCTACTCCGAGGGCAGCTACGGTGAATACGGAATAGAGGTGTTCACCAGAGAGGCCACGGAACGGAACGTGTGCATCGCGGCGGCGCTCAAGGTGCCCAGCGCCGCGGACGATCGCATCTTCGACGACATCATCCTGAGGCTGAGCAAGAAACCGAACGCCAGAGCCGTGATACTGTTTACACGCGCGGAAGACGCGCGAGGAATCCTCGAAGCGGCCAGGAGGTCGAACCTGAGCCAATCGTTCCAATGGCTGGCCAGCGACGGTTGGGGTCGCCAGATCAAGCTAGTGGAGGGTCTCGAGGACGAAGCAGAGGGGGCTATCACCGTGGAACTACAGTCGGAGAACATTCCAGGCTTCGACGAGTACATGACCTCCCTAACGCCGGAATCGAACCGTCGCAACCCTTGGTTCAGCGAGTACTGGGAGGAAGTATTCGGCTGTGTCCTAAAAAAGAACTTGTCGCACCCGGGAAATCAAAACAGGACCGTGTGCTCGCCGAGCCTCAGGCTGACGTCCGCGACCGGTTACGAGCAAGAATCCAAGGTGCAGTTCGTCGTGGACGCGGTGTACGCGTTCGCCCTGGCTCTCCACTATCTTCAGAGGGACACTTGCGGGAAGAGAGAGGGTCTGTGCCCCATGATGGCGAACTACGACCGCGGCGCTTTCTATAGGAACTACCTGCTGAACGTGTCCTTTACAGGTGAGTCCGGAATTACGTGGGATCGTGTACAAAAGCCGGCAGGGAACCCTCTCTCCCCCGAACGACGGGCTTCGAAAAGCCAGGAATTCAATATTTCGCGCTGTCCCCTCCCGCTCTGCCGTCGCCCCGTTCGGCCCTCCAGCGGCTCTTCAATGCAGCCGGAACGTATATTCGGGAATCGGATGCACCCTCTGCGCTCTGCCTCCCTCGCTCTCTTTGGTTCTCTGGGCGTATTAAATTTTTTTTCCCATTGCGGCGTGCCAGGCAATAAACGCGCGATCCGCCCGCGCTTTATGACGCGCGACCGATAATATCGACGTCCCTGCCGACGATAAACGTGACGAAACGAGAAGGCATTCAGCCGAGGCCGGTTGTACGCGTGCAGTGTGGACAGTTATAAAGTTTTACAGACCCCTGGCCGGGCCCGCTATTCGTCGGTCTGTTTTGAGAACGGCGGATAATTCGCGGATGACGGTGGCGCGAGATGAAAAGCAGTTTTTAATAGGTGCGTGGCATTTCGCGGTCGGTCGAGTTTCCGGGGCCAGGATTTTGCTTAGCTCTTTCGATCCTGAAGATTTTACGTTTGATCCTAAACAGTATTTTGGATCATTATGTCACCTTGATGATGCAGAACTAACAAAATCTAATATTTTGCGAGACAAACGAGGTAATAATTCCCTTCGAAACTTCGCCATATCACCTTCTATCCATCAACGATAGACACCCACAGCGTTCGCGCGAAAAGATTTCACGTCCCCCTTCAACTTTTCCTTCCCAATCCCCAACAGTGTCCAATACATTCGCCTAGCTATAGAGAAGCTCTCGAGGAGCGTGGAAGAGACCAGCCGGAGCCATTCCAAGCATTTCCCAGGAGCCCGTTCCATTCCTGCATCGAGCGCGGAAGGAATGAATGAATGCGCTCTGTTCGTTCCTGCCTCGTGCCTTAATGCAGATTTCCCGGCGTGCACGGACGAAACGAATTCGAAGACGGCGAAGACACGAACCGGGGGTTAGAGAGAGTTTCGATGGGCCGTCGGTCTGAATTGAAAAAGCGCCGTGATTCCACGTCCGCCGAGATGGACGAGCAGCAACTACCCCCGGCAAACGGAATAAGGGTTTCCACTTCAGGTTTTTATCCATACGGTTGACCGCGATGGAAGCCTATTAGAAAGAAGGAGGACTCGTAGGAAAACTCGTTCGAGGTCGACGAAGCATCGCTGTGACTCTTGGATAACGGCGAGTCGTGCGGGAAAAAAAGTGAGACGGACGTAGAAGTACGAATGGAGAGAGAGACCAACGACACGGAAACGAGGAGAAACAAGAAAGGGACAGAGCGAAAAAAAAGTGGGGGAGGTAGTATCACAGGGAGATCGTGCTGTATCGATCCTAAATGTGCAGTCCAAGGCCATTGTTTTTTTTTTCCTGCCGTTTATCAGACCGACGCGTGATGGAAGTTTATGCTAAAGATGCATCGACGGACCAGAGGAACGAAGTAACGCTGGAATCGTCGGCAGCTCGACACCCTTCGACGCGGCTTCTCTCTATTCGATCGTGTTTCTCCTACGTTTTCCTGCCCCCTTCTTCGTTTCTCTTTCCTTTTTCCGCTCTCTTTCTCTTCCTTTTTATTTCTTACGCGATCGCTCGGTGAATAGGCAGGTACACACGCGCACGGTGGTGCGTTCAGACGATATCTCGAATCGAATCGGTCGGTGCGGCCGCGGCCGGCGTTATCGATCGGTTCGGTCGACGTATGCACGTTGCTGGGGGTGATTTCTACGAAATGACCAGGAAATAATGGTCCGGTTTCGGTGACTTCGCACGCTTCGGATCGATCTGACGAGTTCTCTCTCGCCACCGGATGAATCGGAGATTACTGACTGTGCCGCAAAATGGATCGGAAGGGATTGTATTCTTTTTTCTCCTATTTCATCCTTTTCCCTCATCTATCTCTCCCATTTTCCCCCTTTAATCTATTAGTTTTGGCGAGGACGAGCGCACGTTCGTTCCCTGTACAACGAGAGACGCGCAACGCGTGTCGATTTCACGATTCGACACGCATTATTGTGTTTTTGTATTTAATTGCACGCGTCGTTCATTCAGTTGACGATGTAGGCTAAAGATCGGGGATAAATATCACGGGTACTAGATGGCGTGCAAGCTTTCCGCGCGGGTTAAATTATGAGTCGAAGGAATACGCGTGTGCAACACACGCCATACGTCACGGTCTGACCTAATCTGATGCTCGCCGATACTACAATTTCCCGTGCAACGTTAACGAAGGCAAGCATTAGGCGTTACTACCGATGATTACCATCCGCTGGCTTTTTGTACAGTGTAATCAAATTGCGAAATGGCTAGGTGCACCCCTTGGCAGGCTAACTTTCTTTCATTTCGATGCGACTCGGAAAATTGGTAATAACTTTCCATTTATTAACGCTCGACACTTCGTTCGTGTTTGCAGCATCGATTTTCAGAAGATTCGAGACAAAGATACGAGGAAAAAAAGATCTCGCGAGGATATGAAAAAGAATAAGGCAAGAGAGGAATATAATTCTCGTCTGCATCTGTTGCCCTGCAGCTGCGGATTGGTATGTACAGTCGTGTGTCAATTACGCGGAACAGAGTGGTGATAATTAAAAGCTGCGTTTCGCCTCGGATCACGTTCGTCACGCGGATATATTGGAACTGAAACGAGCGCGCAACAAATAAACTAAACGTCCGTGCCGCATAAATCTGGTCTGTATATTTAACGAAACTCTTTTACGCGATACTGGATCCGCGACTCGGTGCCGAGGCTGATCGGTACCCTGTAATTTTTATGGCGGAACGCAGAAGAAACGATCGTATATCTCTCGTATAAATATCGATTATTTTTACGACTACCAAATACCAATTCGCTATAACGCGTCTGCAAACAGTATTCAATTTATTTACTCGTGTGCACAGGCAAATTTTTATTTAATTCGATGATATTTGTTTTACGTATTTCGATATCGAAAACAAGGATCGTTGAATTCTGCTACTCTGATTTATTCCGCGACCAAATGGTTAATATAAAGATTGAAATAAAAAACGAAAGAGCAGGACGATGTCGTTTAGGGTTCTATTCATCTTTGAGGCACAAAAGTGCAACGTTCGGAGGAAACGAAGACGAAAAAGCACCCTCGAAAATACTCCGGAAATTGTAGACCTCGAGTGTGAACAGGATCGATTCGCTTCTTGCTCGATCGAACGGAAACGCTCTGTTAATATACACGACAGGTACAACGGGGACGGAACCCGTGATTCTGAACAGCGTATCGATCCTGCCCTCAGAATCGCCGGACAATGCGCCGGAGAAATCACTGTGTATGTTCCGTGGAACGGAACAACTGTTGAAGATCGTAAGCCCAGCAAGTTACCGCGCGTGCAGTAGAATAAGGATCGTCCGTGATCAAACGCGTCTGCCCAGTTTCGACCTCTCATATTGTTCGTACACTTTGATCGAGCTTGCTCTTAAAACAGCGTCGAGTGAAAAAGAAAACGCACGCTTTTCCAGACGCTGCTGGCAGCGAGGTGAAGTTCGACGAGCACGGAGACGGGCTGGCGCGGTACGAAATCCTCAACTTCCGGAAATCGGACCAGAACGGATCCAACGGATATCATTACAGGGCAAGTGAAAGTACTTTTGGCATTTTTCGAACGATCGACTACAAGTTCCCTGAAACGACCTTTCTCCTTCTTATCCACCGTCTTATCCTCGCGTTCAATCGTTTGGTACTCGACTCGTCGCTCTCGGCACTTTTACCCTAATTCCAGCCTCGGTGTAACGTCGAAATTGAAGCTCCTATTATTGGATTCCGTAAATCTCAATGGCTCCGAGAGATAATTATCCATTTGGAAACTCTGGGGAACGTAAACTGTTGCGAACTGAAATGATTCATGGATCTGGGAATTGGGATCGGTTTTAGTAATGATTTCTCCCTATGATTTGTAAATTTCGCGTTTTCCATGCATCCATTTTCTCGTGTTCCTTAATTTCCGTTCGGAACATCTTTTAGCTTGGATAATATTTCAATTTGTCCCTTTTGCGACAAGATGAGGCTCCTGGCCTCGAGTCTCGCGTAACCAATTAACGATTGTTTTTCGATAAAAATCGTAAATCAACGTAGAACCGGATGCACTGGTCGCGTTTCGAACGATAAAGTAACGGCGGCACATAAATTGCAACGTGACCTTCGTTGCGTCCGCCTTCCTACCGGTTGGATACAACTTGCGGGAAGAAATATGATGCTCCAGAACGGGCAACGTTAAATCGTCGAAAAGTGCAAGTTTTACTGCGCCACCGCGTTGGCCATTTGCGAGAAAAAAAAAAGAGTCACCATCGTACATTCGCAAGGACGGATCTTTTTTTCACCTAAAACCTACTACGCCCGTATTTCAATTTCAATTGAAATTTAACGTTGAAATTCAACAATTTTATAAATATTCTGGTAGCGCGATGGCTATCAAGAGGGAAGAATCGAAGCTTCGTACATTTTGAACGAGCGGTCCGCTCGAGCATCCGCCCGAAACGGACCCGTAACCGAAATTTCAATCACGATCAAAGCTCGCGCAAAATCTACCCACGCGTCTCCTCGAAAGCTCGTCAATTTCCGTACGATCGACGAGATATCGCAGCCTGTATCGATCCCATTCGGCCATCGGCAGATAACGCGGCCCCCCGTCGTCCCGCGCGCATCGCGATACGGAACGAAACGATCGATCGATAACGGATGTAAATAATGGGGATGTCGAGCAGGTGGTAGGTAAGTGGTTCAACTCGTTGGACATCCGGACGGAGGAGCTGGTCTGGGCCAGGGGCACCAAGGACATACCGATCTCGGCGTGCTCGCTGCCCTGCGAGCCAGGTATGATAAAGAAGCAACAGGGTGACACTTGTTGCTGGGTGTGCGACCAGTGCGAGGTGTACGAGTACGTCTACGACGAGTACACCTGCGTGGACTGCGGCCCGGGTAAATGGCCGCACGAGGACAAGAGGGGCTGCTACCAATTGCCCATAAACCACATCAGATGGGACAGCGCGTTCGCGATAGTCCCGGCTGTGATCTCGTGCCTGGGTATCGTGGCCACGCTTGCGGTCGCGTGTCTGTTGTTCCACCACAGGGACACGCCCGTGGTCAGGGCGTCGGGGCGCGAGCTAACGATCATTCTGCTGGTCGGGGTGCTCGTCTGCTATCTGAACACGTTCGTGTTGCTCGCGACGCCCACCACGGTCACCTGTATCCTCCAACGGTTCGGCGTGGGCGTTAGCTTCAGCGCTGTCTACGGGGCGCTCTTGACAAAGACGAACAGGATCGCCAGGATCTTCGACTCCGCGTCCAGGTCAGCCGTCAGGCCTAGGTACATCAGCCCTACGTCCCAGGTGTGCATCGCGGCGGCGTTGATCGCGTTGCAGGTGAGAGGGAGTCTCAAAGATCAGCTTTACCATAGTCTTGCCATAGATCTCATCTCGTGTTCAAGAACACTGGTGATGAACTTCTAGAATCCGTTGCACTGAATTTTGTATCCCATTCGGTGTGAGATGAAAATCCATTGTATCAGAGCCTCGCGACAGATCGCTCTTCACTAGTCAAACAGTCTAGCGAAAGTAAATCCTCCGTGCAATTAAGCGAACAATAGGAATCACTGTTGCACTTCATCGCACTGGGTCTTGCAATAAATCACTCTCCACTGTTCAAATGGAACAATAGAAATGGATCGGATACGAGGAGTAAAAATAAATCCTGCTCTGATCACACAAATTGCAGCCATCGTATGCTTAATATAATTATTGAATCTTCGATCGCACTAGGTGGTCCTGACTCTAGTCTGGATGATCATCGAGCCACCGGGGACACGGTTCTCCTATCCGGACCGCAAGCAGGTGATCCTCAAGTGCAACATCCAGGACATGAGCTTCCTATTCTCGCAGCTGTACAACGCGCTGCTGATCGTCGTCTCGACGGTGTACGCGGTGAAGACGCGGAAAATACCGGAGAACTTCAACGAGAGCAAGTTCATCGGTTTCATAATGTACAGCACGTGCATCATCTGGCTGGCGTTCGTGCCGATCTACTTTGGAACCGGGAACGCGCACGAGACGCAGATCACCACCCTCTGCGTGACGATCAGCCTGAGCGCGACCGTGACGCTCGTCTGTCTATACTCGCCCAAGGTGTACATCATCGTCTTTCAGCCGGACAAGAATATCCGCCGAAAGGTCACCATGGGAGACAAATTTAAGATGCAGGGTAGCAGCGCCGGTACTTCCTCCATTACCAAATGTGAGTAAACGTTGGTGTGCGATGTACGTGTACAGAGCGACGCGAAACTAGTGTATGATACATAAATATATATGCATGTGACGATTTCAAGGTCGTGTATTTTAATTTTAAATTGCACTCTCGTGTCACTCGATCGCTCGAGAATAGCGAAACGAGTTAATTCTCCGCAGATGTTCGATCATATATTTTGCAAAAGAATCTAGCTTCGTAATGACATCGATGAGCCGCAACAAACCATTTTGTCCATTCAACATTATTAAATCTAATCCTATTACGTACGATGATTAAGTTTTACGCTTAGAATCTCGTAAAGCGAAGTTTAAAGGGTGCGCTAAGTGGTCCTATAAAACGTAGGGGCGGCTGATCGATTGCCCCGCGTGAATATAACGTACGCGGTGTCCCATTTAAAAGGAAGTCGGTTTTTGCCTAGTTCGAGATGATAAAGGTGGTTAATAATGCCTGAATCCGCTGACTCGATCGCAAATTATAAAGCCCCGAAACACGACGGCGAGAACTCGGCTCGTTGCCAACGCCTTGTACCGTCGCTTCTAACTTCGCCCCCGACCGTGTGACCATATTTTCTTTGTAGTACGTTCGTTTCGACGCGACACGAAGTTGATCGGCTCCCACGACCTCGAGCGGAAATCACGCTAAAATTGAATTCCAACTTCGAACGGAATATTCGCGTTGGCTGTCGGACCACCCATGGAGGGAAATTTTTTCTGATTCTCAGCGGAATAAACATAATCATCATCTTGACTTAACTTCTAGAAACATTTCTGAAAAGTTTCTCCCAGAGAAGAAAAGCTGAACACCTAGTGCATCCACAAGGGCTGTTGCATTTCCAAACGCGAATCCATTTCAATGACTATTAATCGAGGAAAGACCGATTTAGAACGAATCAAGAGGCACGTAATTCCAATTTTCCGCATTACACCCGATCCTCGGTTTGTTCGACTTCGTTTCGTATCAACCGCCACATCGGTTTACGAATTGGTACGTTTCGTTGTTGCGAGGACTCGAGGAGGAGAGTCGAAGAAAGGTCGAGGCGAAGACTTTAACGTGAAATTACGCGAAATTACCAGCTCGAGTGACCATAATATTTTCCGGCAATAATACTTAATGCCTGTTCCGATTGCCGGTGGCGGATCGGCCCTCGACCAATTTCCGTATGGAAATCGATTCCCCCATTACCACTGTCTATTGTAATTACGTACTAGTTACACAGCCGGGCGGCGTGCAATCACCGGGGATTACGTCGGGCGGGACGATAATGGCCGGAATTGTTCTTGCTGCGCTTAAATTATTAAGTTAATTCTTGGATCTGGTGCAGTCACGTCCATTTATCCTCTGCATCTCGGAATATCCTACAGCTTTCATAAAAGGGGCCGAGAGAGAGAGAGAGAGAGAGAGAGAGAGAGAGAGAGAGAGAGAGAGGAGGGTTGGCAGAGGGATAGAGCGCGTTGGGTGCTCGCGTCCCTTCCGTTCGCCATCGTGGCCGACCAGTGGGCACAGAGATAGGAAAGTTCCGCGGAATCCAGGTGCACTGGACGCCTCGTCGGACTGCCGGTTGGTCCCTTTGCGAAGTTAAATTAGAATCTTGCTTAATCATCGCTGTCGCCATCGGGGGGAATCACGCGATCGAAGAAATTCGTTTTACCAGCGACGGTATCGCTCTGCGGGCTGGAGAATTTACATTGGAATTTCATGACCGTCGTTCCACTGGCTGGTCGTACGAAAGATGAGGACTCGCCCGTCGGCGCCGTTCTGTTACTGTCCCACCGGATATTACGGGGTATTAAATTTTCAAAGGATTTAAGTGGCGAGCGTTTCGCAGTCGCCGGTGAAAACTCGCCGAGCAGACCGCCGGCTGAAGACAGATCGATTCTATCCAGGACAATGTATATCGCCGTTGGTTTGTCGTAATTTCGCAAGAGCGTACATTTACATAGATATATGCATGCATAAAGTGCGCACGTACAGCCGTATCTTCCCAACCGTTTCGAGGCACCGTTTCGTCCTACTCCACATTTCATTTCTTCGATACCAAACTTCCCTCGCGAGAGTCGCCTGTTTTTCTAGCCGTACACGGTTGCTTGCTCTGTATCTAAAGTTTGAACGCGTCTCTCTGCCTCTCTCTCTCTCTCTCTCTCTCTCTCTCTGCCGATTCGTGGTTTCATAGCCACCAATGTCTCGTGGATTTAATATCGATTCAGATTGTACGTCTCAAAGTGAGCTAACCGTTTCAATAGACCATCCTGGCGGACGTACTGGCGTCACCAGCGATATTCCGGCTTCTTCGGACGAAGGACACCAGAAACGGTGGACGTCGTGGGTCGCCCATAGTTCTCACGCGAATCAAGGTTGCTCCTTGCCGGATCGATTAGCCGGAACGTATTATTAACTACGTACTAATTATCCGTTCGTTACTGGAGAAGCCGAAACACGCGGTTAGTACCGCGCAAGAGAAAACACGCTATCGCCGCGATCGACCCTCTTAACGCTAATTACAATCGACATTTTTCCTCTCGAGGGAGAGGTGAACTCGTCCTTGTTCGCGCCATCGACTAGCATCAACGCCCAGGGAATGAGATCGTTTTTTTTTTCTTTCTCTCCGTCACTTTTTTCCCCTTTTTATCCTTTCCACTTTTCCCGTCCTATCTTAACCTTTTTTTTCGAACCGCAAACAATCGATACGTCGCACTTCTCTTGTCTTGTGTGTCTGAACCGATACGACCGTAATTCTAGAACTTTTTCTCCCAGCGAACCTTTCCAGACCCGCCAATTTTGACGACGCGTCAATCTTCCCGACTTACCGCACCACTCGAGCTCTCTGCCATTTCCGTCCTATCGATTTCACCTCGAAGATTTAATTGGTCGTTCTCGGTTTTTATGTCGCGCAACTCTTTCGGATGCAGAGGTTCGAGTGTTCATCGAACACGATTCTATCATATATTTCCTCTTCAATTTTATATTTAGAATATATACATCCATGCGCTATAATTGAAAGAAGCTTCGATCTTCTTCGAAAGGACAGCTTTTGATAATTATAAATTCTATACGTAGATTCGTAGAAGTAGAATTGAGAAGCTGAAAGCTCTGATACGATTCATTTGGGCCGTTCCTCCGTAAAGCTCCGCAAATATCAAACAGTTAATTATTCGAGGTCTTCTATGGAAGTAAATTTTTCGCAAAGAAATAAGGGCCGCGCCCAGACGGCCGCCTATCCAAATATCGATTCCAATTAAAACAGTTGAACCTCAACGGATCGTTCGAAAGCTACCGGCCGACACCGGCGCTCATTCTTTTCCAACTCTCAAGTTAAGTTCCGAACTAATAGTGGAAATTTTCATTTCCGAGTGCTGTTCCGGGAACTTTGAACCGTTTCTCCTGAAACGCCGCCTCAACCCCTATCACCAGCCGCCCCTCACCCTCCACCGAGAGTTTCATTGCGCCTATTGCGAAATAGCCGATCTCGCCAACTTTCTCTAATTACACGACACCGCGTCGTTCTTCCACCCCTCGTAGATTAGCGCAATTCAGTGCGAACAACGTGTTCGATCGCGATTGTATCCCATCTCCCTCGACGCTCACCCCCCGCAGCAACTGGACGTTTTGTTCTCTGTAACAGCTCGTGGAGAGCGTTCCGAACGAACGTGGAATTTAAGCAGCGTGCTCGCGGATAAACGGCGAAGTTTCACCCGAAACGAACGACCCGTTTAACACTCGCGAACCTTGTACCTTCCTGTCTTTGAACGGTAGCGAAGAGCGGTGGCTAAGTGTTTGCCGCTTAATGGCCTTTAGCGGTCAATAGATTTTACAGAAGCGGTCGCAACATCGTCCTCTGAAAACGATATTCAACTTAATGACCCGAGTCGATCGTAAATGGTACCCTGCTCCCATTAAAACCCTTCGTGTCGCCTTTCATAAGCCCCATCAACCAGTCAGCCAGTCGAGTGTCTGGTGGTATAGTCGCCGGCAGAACGTGTATAGCGTCGTAAATCAAAGCGTGAAGTGGCGGCACCGATTCATACGATGACACACAGAGAAGACTGTAGACGTTTCAGTAGGATAAGAGATAAAGTTGGTACTGTTCGTATGGTGAATACGGTTGTACATATAATTGCCGCTTAATTAGCGATAGATAAGTCGGATATATTCTCATGAAACGAATAAAGAGTCTTTCAAATTTACTGTCTCGTAGACTTGGTTGTTTCCATTAAAATTCCATTCGAAAGATGGATTCTACCACTCCCGTATTCGTAGGTGTGATCTGTGCATTTCAGACACTGGGTGCGAGCTGACCAGCGAGAGCATGCCACTTCAGAGCGCGCTGACAGCCGCGGTGCAGACGTCCGTGGGCGTGACGGAGATCTCCCTGGCGAACACATCCAGCAAAACGAATAACGAGCAAGTAGCGCAAGTATAGAGCGATCGGTTCCCGCGGGCCACGATTCGAGGGCGGCTGATCGCCTGGCAGCCTGCCAACCGATAAGACCCCTGCCCGGAGGAAGGACCCACGAACGCGCGAGTGAACAGTGGCGAAGTACGCGTCGATAAAACGGGGATGCGAGAATCCTGATACCGCGAGTGCGAGGGTGAACGCGTGGTGTGCCCTCTGGAAAGGGACGGAGCGTCGTGCGCGATGGTTACGCACGAGTGCGACGAAGGGACCGACGGAAGAACCACTTCCGGCTCTTCTGTGCCGCGCGCTGGTTCCTACGATACGCGCCTTCGATCTCCGATGGCCGTGAGTAAAAGCTCAAACTTCTTTCGAACGTAGATCGCGCAATGCGACTAGAGAAGTTCTGATTGTATGATCCTTGTGACGAGTATATGTGCGCGACCGAAAGAAAGAGAGAGAGAGAGAGAGAGAACGCGTGATTGTCTCGTATGTACATAGTATGTACGTTTAGAACCCTGTTCAATTATTTACTCGTTAAGAAATTCTATGGACGGTGTACGAGATGTAAGGTGGACTATTTGTAAGCTCTGAACCTGCGTTGCCTGTTACTCAGTTACGCGGCACTGATCGTACCGTCACTGTCGTCTTCGTTCGCTCATTATACCGGTAATATACCGGTGATCACTCGTATCGCGATCGCTGTTGTCGTTATTGTTACTGTTAAAAAAGAAAAAAAACCGGTTATCTTCGTGAATTATATATGGACGGTATACGCGAACATACGCATATAATAGGTAATACTACACACGCGCGAGTTACTGGCATGGGCTTGAAACGATTGCCTCCACAGTGATTCAATAGGCCCCGTACAAACACGAGCAACGATTGTGATGCCCAACTGGCCTTGTTTAATGCAAACGCGTGGCGAGGGCAGTCGAATGCAAGTGATGCCAGTAGATTAAGCTACTACCAGTTGAAAGACAGTCTAGTCGGTTGAGTCAGTTCCAACGGATGGATGCACAAGCAGATTGAGTCAGTTCCAACAAGATGGCCGCGTCACGCGTTTCTGTTAAAGGCCAGCAGAAGCAGAATCACTGTCCGCGTTTACGTACACGTCGCTCATTTGCTGCAATAGTGACATAACTCTAAACCTGTCGTTCTTGTGTTATTTATAGGAAACGAACGACTCTAAATAAATCGCTCGCGTCCCATTCGAATACATATTTTCAGTTCCCGCAAAACTATAATCATTCAAAATCATCAAACTTCTATTCCGAATGACCACCACTTTTTTACACGTGCCACTGTTGCAACAAACGAAGATTAAATTTGTGCCGCGATATATGAAATGCGAAAACATCGCATCGCAACAGATCACCTCGCTGCACCGTGCTCGACCGCTTCGATGCCGATATAAAGGCGAGATTACACAATTCACTTCGGTTGACCGACACGGTTGTTCCAATAAAACCCAAAGCAAAGCGGTGCAGTGTAAATTATCACTCGATGAAGGTATCCCAACAACCAGTAATTCACAATGTCCACTTTGTTCCCAATTCCACTGAAACGACCGCAGTGTTCAACGAAAGTGTACCCTGTAATTTCATCAAAATTCTTAACGTCTACGCCGCTACAGCCCAGCAACATCGAGATTTAAACTCGTCTCTGACAGATTCGCGTCTCACGTATCGCGACATGAACCTCCAACTGTGCGAGATTCGAAATTCGACACGCAATGCCCTGTCACAAGTGTCACGGGTATCGCGGTGCAATTCTCAACAGGGGGTGGAGTGTCCCTGTTACGCGAGCATCTAACGAACCGGAAACGCTAATCGTCGACGGGGCAAAAATTGATGGAAATATTCCCGGGATCCACGGTCGCGCGTGGCAAATGAATTTTACAATGTTTGTATCGTTTATTGGTTTAACCAGTCGGCTAATTGACGCGATTAAAACAGAACGTACGGACGCGCGCGACGACAGTTAAATTCAATTACGATTAATAATGACGGCGACCTATCGGAGTTTTCTCGCCTTTATTTATATAGCCGGGAGCGCGGCGCTAAATCTATGGAATTACGCGCGATGCTGCGTCGTTATCTCGTGCCAGGAATTATTCTGTCGGAACTGATTCGCTCACGCATATGTAATTAGCTTGTCGAATGATCGACGTTCATTGTCCACTACTCCCACGTAGATCGTTTACCGAGTAAAACGAAGGAAATATTTACATTCCGCGAAAATGTATATATACATATACATGTATACCACATATACATACCGTTAGTTAAAGTACGGATGCGTACGTACGCGCGCAGGTACGTTTCCGGCACGGATTCTATCGCCGCGCGAAATCTCCTACGTCCTTTCCTCGAGATCACACGAGTTGTTCATTTTATTCGTGTCTCCATCGAGACCGTGCTCGTTTGGTGATTAATCAAGAAAGATCGACGGGAGACCCGTTGTGTATCGTTCGTTTCCCATCCCGTTTTCCAACTTTTTTAACGGATCGATTTTCGATTTACCATCGGATCATCCTCGATAAGATCGTTATTATTTCCCATCGGGCGATTAATATTTCTAACGAGTTGAATGTATCAAATGTTTATTTCTGTTGTGTCCGACGATCGTGAGGCAATCGTTCGGATCGCGATCGCGGAATTAACGCCAGTCAATAAGAAAGGATCGGTCTAAGAAGTGCAATTCGGTAATTCGTGACGCGACACTACGCAGCGACAACTGGAGCAAAAGAAAAAAAGGGAGAGAGAAGAGGGAAGGGAAGTGGTGTTGACGGGGAAAAAAGAAGGGCGAACAAAAATTTGGAAACTAGGCCGACGCGCAAATTCGATATACACTTCTTCCACGAACGGGTAGACAATAAATAAATCGCTTCAAAGCGAACTTCAACCTGGCTCGACTTGTATCAGAACTAACACTCGGCCTGTTCGACTAACGACACCTTGATTTCGTTGTCTAACCGATGACTAGTGACATATAGTTTTAAATAGTCGAACATACGGAAACGAGGGATTGCGACGATCGAAAGATCGTTGCAACCTCGAAGATTGCAATTCCAAGATTCGCTTGATCATACGCGAGGGACGACGTACCGATCCACGGGTGGAGGGAATAAATTGTTACTATTCTACGTCTGAAATTGTAATCTTCGATGAACTATAGACGCGAACGGTTCGAGGGTGGTTGTTACGAGTGAAAAAAAATAATAAAAAAATTCTGTCTGGTGCTGAAAATGAGAGTGTAAGAGATCGTTAGTACGACGGAGGAGTTTACTTGTACGGGACTATGTTAACCGCGAAGCATCGTACAAAAAGATAACTTTGTATCTTTTATTATAACACCGAGCGTTGAAATAGATTTTCCCCGTCAAAAGGAAGGCCTCGCGTTTTATTATTGACTGTACCCCAAAACCTGGCGTCCCCGCCCTCCTTCCCGACCGTCCTCCTAAAATATTAATTAAATTCTCATTGAGAATTTATGCTCGCACAAAAAGTATATACTCCCTTGAATGGGAACGAGTGCTAATTAAATATACGAGCGAGCGTCAATTTCTATATCCGTATTAAAATTAATGAACTCACTTATCGAACTCAATCCGCATCGAAGTAATGCTCGGAGGACCTAATAAATCCCTAGGATTCGGAGAATGTACAGCGGCGAATAAAACCAGAACTCGGATCCAGACATTTCCACTCGAGCCTTGTCGAACATTTTTTCATACGAATTTTGATTACGATCCTTTAGTTTTCTACGTTTTCCAAGACGAGGTGCACTCTCAGAGTTGTCAAAAGTTCCTCAGCGGGAAAGTCTGGCGCTCCTAATTGGATCGCAATTTAACAGTGAACTCTAATCGTATTTGTCGTATTTTATCGTCAACTTTAACTTTTCATTTCTGATACCATCGGCCATACTTAGGTATCTAAGATTTTTAAGACGTTGGCAGAATGTATGCTGGTGCTTTTATGCTATGCAATGCATAATTGTGGCGAGAAAATAACACACGATGGTGAAACGAGTTCGGTTACTCTTTTCGAATATGACACGTAATAAACTACAGCGGTCTATATCGTTATATAATATACACGAACTATCATTATACGTGGATTGCTTTACATTCGGATGCATTTTAATAACGGGTGACCCGCGTACGAATATTCATGACCCGTATCCCGCTTGGTGTCCGACTTCTTTTTTCAGCCGCGAGGTGAAAACACCGAAAATATTCTCCGGGGCAATTGAAATAGAATGTGGCACAATATCCCGATATTCAATTTCATATGAACGCCCCGAGGAGACGGGATCGCGGGAAGACGCGCATCGTTGCTGTACCAGTTATATTTAAAAGTAATCGTTATTTATCGCCGCCACCCGTCTCTCGTCGCCACTCCCCCTATTAGTATGGAAATCCGATGTGCATTAAATTTAAATACCATTAAATTTGTGTCAAAGCTCGGAATAAATCTTCCCCGACAACGGATGATCACAATCCTCCCCGGGATGGAATACGGAACCGCGTGAAAACTGTCGTAACTTCCATTGCGCGTAATCTTCGTACGTTCTTGCGGCATACCAGTAAACACACGCTTCGATGATAACACTGAGCACTACACGATAGCAGCAAGTGTGTTTCAAAGACCCACGCGTTGCCCCGCACCATTATCGACGATCCTCCCGTGTTTTTTGGCAACCACGACGCTCCTCGGGAAGAGTCTCGACTGTACTCGAGTCGATAACAGCTCCTGACAATGGCCCTAACCTGGAGACTCGCAGCTCTGACGCTTCTGGTAAGAACACAGATCTACGACAATAGATTTCGGGAGAAATCGGCCCATTGAGATCGTGCGAGGACGGTATCGTGCAATCTCGGCTACCCTCGGTGATTATCGGTTGTGTGTTTACGTTCTAACAATCGTCTGTGCATGTATAATGTACTATACTTATGTACACACATATATGTGTACTATATGCTACTGTGAGAAACGTGGCCGATTTATCGTGTTTAATATCGAGCTACCGAGCTAAACAGCTGAGAGCGTATATGCGGAGGGGCGCAGGAAAGTGCAAATATCCTGTGTATACCGTGTCGTTCGATGTGTTTAATCGGCATGACGCAGGATTGGCTAGCAGCCTTGTTATATGTCGTTTATATCAGGCTTGTTTAACCTTTAGAGAGCCAATACATGTTCCGCCGGGGAACTCCGCCTCTTACGATACACTCCATTTTGCGGTATCCAGGCAAATTATACGACGGGCAACTGTTAAAGCAATAAACACGTAGCCGTGGCACAATAAATGAAATTAACACGCCACCCGCTCGGTCGATCAAAGTTACTAAAAGCATCTACGTTTTGCGCTGGAACGCGATACGGAATTGGAATATGACGTATACTCGATAACGTATTAATTATCGTGTAGCATTAGCAACGTCGAAGCCACAAACAAGCGTGAAAGTTTCTTCGTTCGAGTTACCGATAAAGAACATCAACATTTTCGAGCCGAATCATTTCGATTACTGCATACTCGTCGCTCGGATACTTCTGACAGATATAGAATTCAATGTTGAAATACTTAATGTCATAGTGTGTTTCCTGTTTGGCGCGAATATCGCAAGATATGATGTGTTGTGTAACTGGTTGATCACTCACCGGCGGTGGTGGTTGCTTTTTCGACTCCATTAAGATTAACGTCCGTCGTGATATTCCGGAACAAATTACCGACAAACGGATGACTTAATTGAGGCATCGACTGGAATTATTCAAAGAAAACCGTAACAACTTCACGCTTCACTATTAGTTCACTGTTCAAATAAATTCTAATAGATTAATAACGCGATACGTTCCACTAATTGTAACGCTATCGATTCATTCGTACAAGTCAAAATTCGAACTAAAGATGGCTGCCTGATATATCACTCGAATCGATCGCGGAATCGAATCTATGGCTCGATGCCTGATCGATAATCTACGGGTTTCCATCTTAGAGCGGTAAATTTTAAATATCGCGGACAAATTTTTACGACTCGGTGGTCTGGTTTAAAGTACTTGATACACGCGTTTCCGCGTCTCGACGCTTCGAACGTAATTTGAAATAAAATATACACGGAATCCCTCTCGTTCAGACGAAAGCAAGGATTTCCAAGTTATTGCTGACGAATACACAAAGAAAAATCCATGTTTATTTAGGGTAGGAATGTACGCGATCAAAAATATCGATTCTTCTCCGTAAGCTGCTTTCGATACGGAACCGTCGTCCCCTTCAAGCTATCGGATATTGGAGAAGGAATTCGAGACGTCACGATAAAAGAATGGTGAGCAAAACAATGAATTTTCCGTTAACCGTCGTACTTCCGAAGCCTTCACAATTACCGATCATTTATATATACCATACCTTCCCCAACTACCATCACGACCGATTCAACAGTCTATCTTCCCCGAGAATACATCGTTCAGGAGAAAAGAAATTGCTTTCGGATGGAAAGTACGTAACCTAATGCGCGTGCATGTACAGTATCCGGCAAAGGACGGCATTATGTTTTGGTCTAAATGTACCGTAAAGCAACTGAACCGTGTCTATGTGTATTCGAATGCACAGGTTCGTGAAACCAGGCGACCGAGTGTCTCAATTCGATAACATTTGCGAGGTCCAAAGCGACAAAGCGTCTGTGACGATTACCAGCCGTTACGACGGATTAATTAAAGCCTTGCACTACAAGGTGGACGACGTAGCTCTGATAGGGGATTCGTTGCTGGACATCGAACTAGATGACGATAATGGGAACGCACGGGTCGAGATGACAATCCCTGACGATCACCAACAGCTGACAGAGACTGAAAGCAATCAGATTATCGAAGGCGATGAGAAAAAGCCCACGGAGCAATACGCGATAGAGAAAGCATTGGCTACGCCTGCTGTCAGGAGGATAGCAATGGAGAACAATATTAACTTGAAGAGCGTCGTTCCCACGGGCAAAGGTGGCCGGGTACTTAAGGAGGATATATTGGCTCACTTGGAAAAAATTTCTGCTGGTCTCGCAGGAAAAAGGGTCGAGGAAAAACCAACAGTGGAGACAGTGGTGCTGATGAAAGGCTATACCAAGCATATGTGGAAAACGATGACGCAGAGTCTGGTGAGTTCTATTTTTTCGCTACTTACGGTGACCACCGCGTGAACCAAAGTTTCCAAGTAACATATTTTGTGATTCTTCCTGCGCCGACCGACGTTATATTTCGTTGGTTCGTCTTTCACTTATTTCTCTGCCATTGAATATATATTTCCGGATCGTTTTACCCGAGCTTACCTTAACTTCGATCCTATTTCTTCATTCCGCCTTCTGCATACTCAGCGGCGACCTGAAAAATAAAAGTGTACGCTGTAATTGTGATATATTTGGCCATAATATAGCGTTATCGAAAAAGAATTTGCCGCGAAAATGGAAAGCTGTTCAGATAATGTCGTAAACTGGCACATCGCGATCGCGACATTTATAATAAGCCGTGACGCAGGTTTTAAACGCAGGCCACGCGTAAATTATAAGATTAGCGAAATTTCGCCTGTCGCGTGATTAAGCCGTGTCAAATGAACGACCGATAAACCGGTATAAAACAATATCCGAGTAATGACGCGACCAGTGGACTGCTTTACCGATTAAGCGACGCGATAATGGTTTTAACGGTGACAGAAGCGACGTGAAAGGGGAATGACGAGAAACGAAAAGTTCGTGACTTAATAACAGTAATTAGCTCGAGTATCGCGTCGCCTGGCAAAATTTCAATGTACTATGTCGACACAGTCGTAGCGCACAATCGCGATGATCCAAATAATGGAAGTGCGACGTCTAAAAGTGACGTTGACACCGCACGATTGATAGCGATCGATCAGAGTGAAGAACAGCACTTGGTCCGAATTTCCCGTCAACGTTGACAGACGAAACACGGTTAAAGTGTTTCGGAAAATACGGCCATTTTAATCGTCTCGTCCCAAGCCCTTCCACATATTTTTCCTTATGACAGTTTTGTAAATAAACATGCAATTAAACGAGGTTGCCGCTGGAAAATGTACGAGATCGACTTATTTGCAGAGCATACCTCACTTCGTGTACAGCGACGAGTGTGACATTAAAGAATTGGTTGCACATCGGAACAAAGTCAAAGATTCGCTGAAACAGCAAGGTATTTCGTTGAGCTTGATGCCGTTTTTCATAAAGGCCGTATCTAAAGCGTTAGAAAAGATTCCAAACCTGAACGCCTGGCTCGACGAGGAGAATCAAACGCTACGCGTTCAAGCGAGCCACAACATCGGAATCGCCATAGACACGCCGGATGGTTTGATAACACCGAATATTAAAAACGTTCAGGATCTAAACATCCTGGAGATCGCGAAGGAGTTGAACAGACTGCAAGAACTCGGAAGAAAGTGTTCGATACCGCTGTACGATTTGTCGAACACGACATTCACGCTATCGAACATCGGCGCGGTAAGCTCGAGAACTATATCGATTAATGCTTTCGATCGATATTTAATCGATTGATCGTGTCGTGCTTGTTATTCAAATTCAAATTGCGTCCACAGATCGGTGGCACGTATACGAAGCCGATTATCGTTCCGCCACAAATAGTTGTGGGCACGTTTGGAAAAACTAGGAAATTACCACGATTTGACGACGACGGGAACGTGGTAGCTGCGAATATAATGTGCGTTAGCTGGGCAGCAGATCACCGAGTAGTGGATGGCGCTACGATGGCGAAGTATTCGAATCTCTGGAAGCACTACGTAGAAAATCCAACGTACTTGCTGCTGGAAGCGTAGAACTATAGTAAACGGTACGTACGAAGATCGCTGAAGGTAACTCCTACTCCTGCTGGCGCTTTACGACTGTTGGGGTCGATTGATCTTCCGCGTCGATGCCTGCCGTGTAGAAATCGTACTCTTCGTTATCGCCTATATCGAAATATTTCCACAAGTACAATCGTTTAACAACCAATTATACAGTACAATAATTTTAGTAATCGAACAACTGCGCAATTGTTATGTAAATTACAGAAGTATCGATATACACAACATAATAAACGCTTGGTAACATTTTATACGTAAATATTAATTTATTTATTGCTGCACAACCAACTAGGACTTTTTATGAAAGGTAAAATATCTTTTTCTAACATATTCCAAGTGTTACAACTGTATGGTAGTTATTATATGGTGACCAGTCCAACTGTGAGCATTTTTGTACATTTAATCTATCATACATTTTGTTATATAAATCGTCCGTGTAGGTATTCCAAAAAATATGTTAAAGAAGTGGTTGTACTGATTAACTGTTCTCCCTTCTTAATAATTTTTGTTTCGTTAAAATGTTATTCCACTTGAAGTTGTTGAAGCCATTATTTGATAAACCTTAGAGAGAAGAAAATATCGTGAATCGAAATCAAAATAAAGATCTGAACAATGAGTACGACCACTTGTTCGTTTATAGAGGTTCGCAATTTTTATATATATATATACACAGTTTAATGTATCGCTTTTTCAATCACACATTTACCGTACAATCAATACATTCCCTTAATCGCCACTTAAATATTTGCTCAAAAAGTAGTCAGTCTGTTTAGTAGTTAGAGTAGTAGAAAAGATTGTATATGCGTTCCTTATGGTCCAAAAGTTTTTCATCGATAAACGAAAATATTAAATTTATAGAAAATCAGTATCCGAGCGTAACATAATACGTATTTCAAACAAAACATTCCATCCTGCTAGGAGACATCAATGCGCATGCAAAATTTAATTTGTACACTGGCTATGAATAAACAAACACATATGAGAGTATTTGTTGAAACATAAATGCATATAATAAATATATCGCCGTCCCCTATTATATCTGTTATAGGTAAAACTGCTACCTAAAATGACAAAAAACCTACATAAAAAATATTAATAGAAATGCAAACATTGTTAGGTGAAAGTACAATCCACCGTGAACTACATGTAATCCTTACTTTCCAATATGACTAGGTATGCAGATTATTACTGGTATTGTAGTTAGTCGAAAAGTTTAAATATCAAGCTGCTTTCATATACATATATGTAATAGAACTACACGTGTACTCATAAAAAATAATCGAAACATATATGTAATATAACGTTTACTAAAAATACTTTATAATTGAGTATATATAGTCGTCTAAAATTACTTTCACAAAATACGTAAATCAAAAATAATTTGCTCTTCTTCTTTTTTTTGTCCGTTTACTTCTAAAGTATATAAAAACCCTATGTATTCCCTCGATAGAAGGTGCGAACATTCTTATTCACCGAATAAACTTCACTGATACACGCGAAGGAAGTATCTCTGAAAATATAACACTTCTTCTGTTATAATTCTCAATTCTGGAAGTTCCAAGCTCCGTCTCAAAGATTTAAATAATGTAAGCTTAAAAATTCGAAGCTCGGATAGTCATACGATAGAACAGTTCATATAAATTTAAACTAATGCTCAACGTACGCGCATGTTATTTCCACTGCATAGCTACCATGTAACTGTAACATCATTCTTCAACTGAATTTTTAATGGAATTATCACACAAGTTTGTGCTCAAATGAGTATTAAAGATTCTTGACTCCGTTTTGAAAGACGTTAAGAAAAGAAAAAAATGTATACGTAAAACGAGTAATATATGCGATCGTTATTCAAATGCGTTTTCAAAAATGCATGAAATGTATCTTCTATCATTGCTCTTACACCTAATGAAACTAATTAAAACTGTAACATAAAATATTTAAAAAAAAGAAAAAAAATATATAGATAAAGAGAATGTGCATAGTAATTGTTCCATATGCGAGGTAAAGTGAAGTGCGATATTGTTATCTTGTTGTAAAAGTTGTGGTATACAAATAGTGTACTGGTTATAACTCATATCCTGATATGAACAGTTCACTTGTGCTATACATCATCATACAACCTTTCTAAACATTTATCTCACAGCTCTACTCCATTTATATGAATAACTTTCATCTCTTTTTTTTCCCCCAGTAGAACTTCGCTAACATAGAAAAGTAGTGTGTTTTATCTTACAATTTCGGCATTTGCCATGCCATTATCAGCAACTGTCGTCAAGAAACAGTTTTTACAAGGTACATATACTTGTTCCTTTACCGTAGACTCAATCGAATATAATAATTCACAACCATAACAATAAAGATCTCATTTTATCAAACACTTAACAGTTGACTTTGTGATAAGAGGATTATTGGTATTTAATAAAATAAACGTATCACGAATTAATGGCAAGGGAAAACATAAAATAATATACCTATACCTTTGATAAGAATAATTTCTAGTTAAAAACAAAATCAAAACCAATAGCGATAAAACGCTTAAAAAACGTTACAAATAATAATTACGGCACATAAAAGAATACCTTATCTTTTTGCTTTGACAAGATTCCCACAGATGTATTTTCAACTAAAATAAAAGACATTATCCTTTGTAAATAAAAACCGTATTTAACACAAGTAAATAATTCGTGAAAATCTTTGTGCTTTTAAAATCTACACATTAGGATAAATTTGTAAAAAAAAAAACATTTCTACAGACATAAAATGCGTCACACGGTATCCCACGGGAAAAGCTTCTGCAAGAATCTCGTCTGATCGACAGAGATAATGTTTGTATGTAATATATATGCCACTGAAGCATTGTAGTTGTGTCAGAAGTGGGATTCTAACATCTGCACCCGTTGGCAAAATATTGAGAAAAATTAAGAAACATCTCTTGCAAAAATATTTCACTAGCGTGCGTAGATCTCGTTAGAATTCCACCTCTGACATAATTACAATACCACAATTACACATATATTATATAGAAACAACCGAAAATCCTGGTATAAGTCGAAAAATAATTAATTGCGCAAAAGTAAATCGTTTTACTTATTCTCGCAAGAAATGATCATCTTTCGGGTTGTACCACGATTTTCGGTACACCCTGTATATATATCCATTTTTATATAATAATTTTTTTTAATGTATACGATTAATAAATAGTATTTTGTTTCTGGCACATTGTCAGCTCTCTGCGAAGAGAACAAGTGAGTTGACACAAATACAACCATACACCATAAAACAACACAAATATACATATGCATTTTCTTTTTACGGAATTAAAAATTCGGGAAGAAAAATTATCGTTCTATACTTGTTTACTAAATAACCCCTACCTTACCTACTTACGTGGGTAAATAATACGTGAGTGAGCTGTGGATCGGCTCGTGAAGAGGTAACTCTTAAAAATAGTTTTCTTGTACATCACATTTCAAACTCTTCTTTTTCTCTCTTCATCGTAAATTGTGCAAGGGAACGCTTTCCTAATCTATGATACAACCTAAGCCATCATACTCATTCTCAAAGTTTGTTATCGTTTCTCCTTTTCTTTAAAAAAAAGCTCGGTTCACGAGCCATGACCACTGGAAGCCAGAAATGTTTTCTTTGAATAAGTGCCCCCACCCTCACCTTTGGTAACGCTGTTTCAGTCGTACAATTCAGTCGCTCGATAGTATTGGAGATAGTACGATTTACCACCGTTGAAAACAAGCGTTTAGAACAAAACAAAATCGAACTTCCGTGTTCTCCTGCGTTAGTGAGCGTGTATCTATGTGTCTGTTTGTTAGTTGTAATTAAAAAAAATATGTACAGTATAAAAGAAACTTATATGACGTGTACTCAGTCTGATGTGCGTAAACTGTGTGTGCGCGATCGCGAGTTAAGGCAAAAAAAATATATATATATATAACTCTTCTTAACTCAACGTCATTGATGACGACTGATCATCATGGATACAACTGCACCAGTCGCTCGAAGGACAGCCACAGCATTATTGTGATCAGATTTGGTGAAGTCTATACCATCTACTTCCAAGATCTTATCCCCTGGTCGAAGTGTACCTTGCGCTGGACCGTCTGGGTTCACTTTAGTCACTATAATTCCCTAAGATAAGTAAGACTGATGATTAAAATATAGATAAACTTACTACATTCGTTTCGTATCTTGAATATTTACAGTTTCAGCACCCGCCACTCCGCCCGCTATGCTGAAACCGAGACCTGGATTTTTTCTCACTTGAACAGGCAACTGAAACAATTAGATTTTTTTTCATAATTATAGAGTAACGAAACAAGCTTAAAAAAATGTCACGTGCGGTTTTTACAAGCAAGAAACATACTACATTTGCATTTTTGTGCGGTCCGAACATCCATTTGAATCTTGGTTTCCTTTCTGAGCCTAATGATTCGTTCAGTTCAGCAGGTTTGTACTTATCAATGTTAGAATAGGCCACCTCGTTTTGAGACTTGTTATTCGATAAAATTGGTGTGTTTCGACCAGAGTTTGTTTCACTTTTTATGCTTATAGTACTGTTTGTATTCGGCGATATTTCATTAGTTACGATTCTAGGGATTCCATCCGTGTTCAAATTTGAGTTAATTGCATTTATCGATAGATTATCACAGGAAGTATTGTTATTCGAGACAGATCCGTTTAGCGTTTTTTTTGACCGATCGGATAATTTAGGTTGCATGGAGAGCGGACTTCGGTACCTTTTCCCAGTTATCGGAGAAGTTGGTATACACGACGCGTTCAATACTTTTAAAGCTTCACAATCTTCGACAGAAGAGCTTGTACATTTGTTCGATAGGTCGCTATTCGAAACAGAGTTTGCGCTTTCCAAGTGTTTTGCTTTTAAAACGGGAATTCTACTTGGTTTTAACGATCGATCCCCTTCGTATGACTGCTCTGGGTCGTTCAATTCTGATGAAACATGCGCCTGATCGACGGCACTTGTAGAACCCATCTTCCCGTCGCTACTTGAAGCATTTGTCGTATCAAATTTACCATTGTATAAACGTTCCTCGCTCTTAAACGATTGTCCGCATTCGTCGTAATTTTGTGTTTCCGGTTCTTGTGACGTCTTTGAATTTGGTATGTTAACATCGATCGGTGGAGAAGAGATCGTCGACGAGTCTAATTGGGCTGTTCAAATAATAAAATCAACATTTTAGAAACGAAATTTCCAACATGCGAGGAAATTGCCCAGGTGTCGTGTAATAAATCAAGCGACATACGTGGATTTAACTGTTGAAAGAATGCAGCTTTCTTTGAGAACGCAGCGGCGATATGATACGGCGGCGGGACCGGTGGAACTTCACCTTTCGGCGGTTGAACATGCAACTGATCGCTGTTCTTATTACCGACCGGAACTGGTACACTTTTATAGGGCTCTATAAATTTCTCCGATTCTACAATTTTTGCTGTGTTTGTCTTCGAGTATTCGTCTGGTTTCCAAGCAGAATTTACGTAATCCGCTACTGTTGGGGGCTTGGAAATATATTCAGATGTGGGGTTACGAATATATTTTGCTTCTCGGATATCCGGGCTCTTTTCTTTCGCGAGTACCGTCTTGTTTGCTTCGTCGGAGGATTCTTCCGAGACAGACTGCTCTGTTCCAACATCCGTAGAGCTGTTATTCTTACACTCCTTCGTTACATGATGCTCGCTTGGTGAAAGTGATGAATGTGATCCCTACGGAGGGAACCGAAACTTATTATTCGATACATAAGTTTCTTACTAATGAAAGTATTGTCCCTATCAAATTTCGCTTCATCTCTGTCAATTAATTTCTCAATTGATTGATATGTTTAAATTTTTGAAGTCGTCAATATTATTAATCGTTACTCTGGAATCTAATACATTGATTTTTTCCATAATTCTCTAATGAATACCTTATTAAATAAACTTTGTGAAAAACAGGTCCCAGATTTTGAGGTAAGGTCCAGAGTAGTTGTAGCAATAATAGCTTCTTTGATCATAGTCTCCTGTTCTAAATGCATCTGCAAGTGTCAATCAATTGGCAATCTTCTTGTATTCTCGATGTTGATTATACAAAAAAAAAGGAAAAAAAATACAACGAAAATATTGATAGCATTTACAATTATCAACATTTTCTAGCGCTACTTTCATTTCAAATTTAAAAAATGCTTAGTCCGATTAGTTGAAAAAAAGATTAAAACAATGAAACAAAAAGCGAGTGTAAATCATACTTACTCTCTGATCATGCGCTGATTGATGGTGTAAATTGCGGGCATGCCTAGCAAGGTTGCGCAGCTCTTTAGGGTAGGGAGTCGGTGCTCGATGAAGTTGCCTAGGGATCTCAGATTCTACCTCAGCAGCAAAACATATTCTTTTTCCAGTACCAACGATCGAACTCGAAATTAATCCTACAGCCGGTGCTACTTCTATACGCAACAAACATAGAATTCTAATTGCATATTTGTTCGTATCAAAGATTCCGAAACGTTTCAGAACAACATTTTTCAACAGACTTTTACTGCTAATAAGTGCTACCAGTGTGCATCATTCAAAATCGCCTTGAGTCGCGTAGTTCTGAGCGATTCACACCGGTACATCTTACTATATTTTACAACTTATACTTTACCATTTCATTCTTCATCTTCATCCTCATTTTCCACTGGCAGCAGCAATGTATTACAATGTTATTAGATACGAAAATACCATTGCTACCATCAAGTATACGATAGAGATATGATACACTTACGATACGAGATACTTACGCTCAAGTTTTTGCCGCGGTTTCTGTGGCAGCATGAAACAACTCAACACCATCATATCTTCCTCGCAATTGAACTCCTGTTGAAGTGGTACTAATGGTTGACTTTGATTGTCGCTCAGCCATAATGCTTTCAGGTTGCTCAGGTTTAGCATAGAGACGGGCAAAAATTTAATGCAATTGTCCACGAGATTTAATACTTTTAAGGAGGACAGATGGCCCAGTTCGGGCGGGACTCGAGTCAGATTATTCGATCTCAACGATAGCAAAGATAACGCGGTGCAACTTCCAATTTCTGGTGGAAGGCATCTTAAATAGTTATTGTCTATATTCAAACAATGTAACTTTCGCAAAAGCCCTATCGACGGTGGTAAATACTCAAGGAAGTTCTTAGTAACTATAAGCTCCTCTAAGCTTGACATCTGACCAATGTCGTTTGGCAGTGCGTTCAATTGATTGTCGTCAACTTTAAGAGTCACGATTGTACGTAGATAGCAAAGAGAGTCTGGTAACTGATAAATCTCGTTCGATGAAAGATGCATAATCGAAATATCTCTCCATCCATCCACTTCCGATGGGATAATATGAATCGCGTTCATTGTACAATCGAAATGATTTAAACGGTAAAGCTGATTAATGTTGATTGGTATGCGTCTTATGTCATTACCATCTATCCACAACTCAGTAAGATTGATAAGATCCCCAACAACTTCAGGCTGAAACAATGGAATCGACGTTAATATACGTGTCCGGATCCCAGATTCAAATTGGATACTAACTAACGAACTAAACTTACCAATTCAGTAAAATCATTATTACCAATATCGAGTCTTTGCAAATTTACTAAACGGCTCATACTCTTTGGCAATGTCATCAAGTTATTCTCCCTAAGTTCTAATGTTCTCAAAGCTGAAAGTCTTCCAAAATTTGCTGGTAGATACTCTATGTATGCATCGTTTATATACAATTCTCTTAGTCCAACAATATGCGTAATAGCATCTGGGAAACGTTCAAATGGATTAACACTGATATCTATAGATCGAAGATTTTTACATTCTTTTATACTGTCCGGTAGTTCTTTAATACCTGGAAAGGCAAACACGATAATTGTAGACATAATGTTTACAATCAATATTCTTATAAAGGTACACTCCTATACGCACTATTTTTACTGAGGTCTAAATATTCCAAGTTAATTAACGATGCTATGGCGGGTGGTAAGGTATTGACATCATTGTCACTGAGGGAAAGTACTCGCAACTCATGGCACTGAAACAGTGGCCTTGGAAGATCCTTTATCTGTAACAAAATGTAAGAACAATATTCCTCAGACGTCTCTGACAAGTACGAAAAGTCAATTGCTAATTAAAAACAAAGAGAAACAACTATTTACTCTATTGGCATCAAGGTAGAGCTTTTCCAATGTCCTCTCGTAAATGAACACATCAGGTGGTACATCATAGAGATTATAATTATTCAAGTGCAACTCGCAAATATCTTCTTCTTGTGTTCTCAAACATGCGGTGCACTGCCACCAAGCACTACCCATTTCATGTATAACTGCGAACAAAATACCTCCTACGAATAATGCAATCTCCGATAAAAATACTCAACATCTAATTCCTTTCTGGATGGAATGATGAAAACTGACAGGCCCTCGTCATTACCTGTAATACTTCAAGAACGATTCTTCAAGATCATTTATGGCAAGCAGATAAAACCGTGAACGATACGAAGGGCTTGCTAAGAGCTATTGTTCCCTACAAGTTTCTGAGAATCATTCAGCTATCGACGCGTTGATGTTCGGTTTTTTACGGGCCGGCTTCGTTAGAGTTATTTCTTGCCGCATCATCGCGAATACTACGACACGCGACGTCCCTTGTCCAGTGGTTTCTTTTTTAAACGGACGATGGTAAATTCACGAAACGATGCCGCCGAACCAACACTGGTTAGATGTCAAGAGATGTAGGTTATTCGATATTTCTCTTTAACGATTTCTCTCATGAATATGTCTCACTGTTTATCCGATGCACATCCTGTTCTCTCGTGAACTCGATGGAACGATGACAGATCGCGACTTAGCCAGGGCGAATAAAGAACGCTCCCTCGAAACCGCACCAGTTTGACACATTCGTGAGAATTCAACGCAGAATTACGTCCACACGGAGCCTGCTATTTATCGAGGAACCTTCGACGAAACTAATGGCCCGTTCATAACGTGACGATGGTTTTCACTTTATGACAGTCGGTTGATTTTTATGTGATCGATAGGGGGGACGGGAAGATTCGAAAAAGATTGTATTGACAGAAACGTGGTGCGACGGTGCGAGGCGAGAACCCGACGCAACAGATCGCCACTGAATGCCGTTAAGTCCGTGTATAACGGGCCTGAATCAATCGTAACGTGATTTTGATCGCGCGAAGAAAAAAAAAAAACCAAGCGAGTCCCGAATCGGCGATGTTTAAATGCATTCGTACAAACAAGAGCACTGATTCAGCCTTGCCAACGCGAATGCGTAAAGGAAAGTAATCCAATGAGAAATGACGGCGTTAAATTAAGCCGCATCTCGGCGGACGTTTGCGGTTTGGTAAACACCGAGATAAAAGGTCCGAATCGTACGTGGAAATACACCTTGCCAAGCGCAAAATCGACAACGAACGGTGACGTTTTCGGTGTCGTACACGTGCGCAGAAGTTAATTAATAGATTAAACGTGACGAAGGTGGAAAGAGGCTGAATGTTGTGATGCGCTACGAAAGGAAATAAACTCGTATCAATGAACGAATGAAGCGATAAAATCTCTGACATACAGCCTGCAGTCGAGAACGAGCGAGTCCACGAATGTAACGCTGGATTTTTTGACGAAATTTACTTGGTAAATAAGGGGAAAATGAACACTGGCGAGTACAAGGGCTGTGAGAATGAGGATATCGAGAATTCGGATGAAAGTGACAGACCGTCAGGTGAGAGATGGGCGCCAGTCGGTGCGAACGACGGCGACAATGATTTCGCGGATGAATATAAATACGTCGACAATATGGATAAGTGAGTATTTACCATTCTGAGGACGCGATAAGAACATTTGTTTACTTGTTACGTGGTAGGACACGTACATATACTTTGGTCGTGTTAAGAATTATGTTGATAATGGTTGTATATTGTACCAGTTTGTCATGCGACATGGAGAGGCTGCAGGTGCTCGAGGAGGAACAAGAGATGCTTAATTCATCTCTCATCGCACTGACCACGCATTTTGCTCAGGTATTAGATTACTAAGAATGTATGTACTGACAATTGTTAAGAATTATCGTTTCTGATGTATGCAATATTGGTATTTCAGGTTCAGTTTCGTTTAAGACAAATTGTGGATGCACCTGCAAACGAGAAGGAAACATTGCTCAAAGAATTAGAAGAGTTCGCTTTTAGAGGAATACCAGACGTACCGAATAATTTATCACTGGACAGCAGATCGATAACACCAACTTCGCCGATGTCCTGCAAGCAAAGTGTAAGCTGCATGAGAATTTGTTGTGCCTGTGTGTTTTAGTTTGTTACTTTTCATTTCTGTTTTATACCTTGCCACCTTTGTCATTTATATGTTTAGCTTACGCTTGTATTTGCTTCGCTTGTAAATTATCAATGCGCTGAAAAATCCTGCTGTATATTGTTTTTAATTATTCTAATTAATATTTATGCTGTACTAAAAAAATAAATGTTATTACATACGTTATTAAAATGGTGTACATATTTACTGATTTTAATCCTTATTTCATTCCCTGAGCATTTACACGTATGAAGCACGGTAGTAACAAATGAAGAGAAATTACTTTTCATTGATAATTTAACAGATATCTGGAATAATAAATGATGTTGATGTTGAATCTAAAATGGCATTGCAACGATCGAAACAAAAAGAACTGATATGCCAGCTAAAGTCTCAATTAGAAGATCTAGAGAAATATGCCTATGAAACTGGTGATGCGGACTTACCACAAAGCATGATATTAGAGAGGCAGAGTATTGTAATCAGTAAGTTCAGTAAGACTAAGTACTTCCTTGTCCAAAAGACCTAGGTTGGAGACCTTATTATTTCTTTCAGATCATCTAAGAGAAAAGCTAAATTTTAACGTCGATGATCTTTGTAAATTACCAGTTGATGACTTAAGATGGCAAGTAGATTATGCTATAAGTCAGGTAAATTGCTTTTACCAATAGAATGGATTATTAACTCTTTGCAGCACAATGGTTTCATTGTAGGATTTCACCAATGAAACCAGTATACTCAAATGTGATAAATGAACTAAAAAAAGTAAATTAAAAAAATTATTTCCAGATTGTTAGTCCTCTGAAAATGAAAGAGCAACTAGTATCGCAATTGAAGACGCAGATCGCGGATTTAGAACGTTTTATAAATTATCTCCAAGGAGAAGTTAGTGCGGAAACTTTAGCGTGCACCTGTGCATGTCCGGTGCATACCAGTGGCTCAGCCGGTTCTGCTTCATATACTAGAAAATCATTCAATAGAAGTACAGAAGAGGAAAGTAACACGAAAACATTGAACACTGTGAAAAAAGTCGTGGCTCTGTTACATGTGTTCCTGGTGTCCCAATTGGGGTGCGGTAGTGAACGCGTTCGAAGAAACTTTAAGAAGAATTCCATATATAATTGGCGTGACTTGAGAACGAGATTGGACATCGCGGTCGAACACGTTATAGAGACGATCGCCGAAATTGAGCGTCACCCGGATGACGACGATCTCTCAAACGATAACGATTACGCCTCGGATTCAGACTCTATGTCCCATTGCAATGCCAGAATAACGTCTGCTGTAAGGAAGCATCTAGCAACCTCCATACGTGATTTAATACAACACGGTTTAATGTCTGATGCGCGTTCCAATAGTGTGGTACCTTTCGTGGGATGTTTCCCCCAAAGAAACCCTTCTGCTTCCAATTTGATGCACGCATGGGAGCTAATACTAAAGTATTATGAAATTAAAAACGGCCATCGTTACAATTCTAGTCCAGCGCAGAAATTGTCGCAAAGTTTCAATCTCGACCTAGCGGGTGGCAGAGCTGTTTCTTCCAAACAGGTATTTAATCTGACTTCATCCTAGGAATTCCGGGGGGATGGGAGAACTTCCTTGAATCGCAGCTCGACAATTTGACTGCTATTTACTTTCTGTAAAAAATTTAAAAAGCATTATTACGTTTACCTACGTTGGTAATCAAATTTGTTTCTTAAAAAATACTACAATTTTCAGAGCTTATTAACGACAATTGGAAACATTATTGCTTCGCACAATCCGTATAAAAGGAGTTACGATTCTCATTTCAAAGCATTTATATGCGCATCTCTAAAGTAAGTAGACGTTATTTATTTTTAGATCATCGTATCCGATGACGAAAATTTACACTTGATCTGTTTATCGTAGCGCTAACAAACTTGTCGTATGGTTGAAACTTATCTTACAATGTCAGTACCTTCTTGAAAATCATTATACATCGTGGAGTTACGTTGTAAAAACAGGTAATTAAAATATTAATATGCAAACTATACTATTCTTAGCAGGTCATCCACTTATCGGTTACTGTATCGATGTATTGTTGTTATAAACAGGTTTCCAAGATGCATTCCATACTCTCGACCGGCTTACATGCTACAAGTTTGATCTACCGGTCGATCTGGCAGTGAGACAGTTTCAGAACATAAAAGACGCATTTTGATTATGGAGTACGTCGATGATCATACTTGTGAGAATACATAGGTAGTCATATTTAGCGAGCAAGACATGAGATATCAAATATTGCAACTGCACGTACATAACAAACAGTATGTTGTAACTATATTTTGACATTGTAGTAGCGTACACTACTTTTTATAATTTTTTTTCGCAATGAACATATATCTCATTTTCTGGATGTTCGTTATGAAAAAATTATTACAATGCAATAATGTAGCTATATATGATGATTTCGAATGTCGGTATTTCGAAACTGGATTGTCATAACTTGCGTTTTTTTAGATTATTTTATCTTTTGATGAATATAAAACATTATCAAGCAGTAGAAGGTGATTGTTATACATAAATGCATTTAACGACGGTCTTATAATGTGTAAAGTACAGCGAAGATAATAATAGAACGCTACCTGACTTAATATGGACTGAAAAATGTTATCTAATTATTTTAAAATACTATTTTCGAACATTGCAAATTTTCAACGAAAAGAATCGACAAGTTTGAGACACTAGAAATGTTTCATTTGCACCATTCGAGAAAGTAACGTGGTAAATTGAAAATATATTCGTGAAGTTGAAAAATGTGGTTCTCTCTCACTGTGATTAAAACTAAGATTTTAATACTGCACTTTTCTCATCACGAGGATGAAGAAGTCACTTCGCATTAGGAATTAAATATTTATCGAATACCAAAGAACAAACCAAAGTTGTGTTTAGTAGCCCAGTAATTGAAATAAGTGCATTCCTGTAGTATTTAATTTTAACATCACTTGTGTACACGTTGCGGTTGGTAGATGTATAATTTCATGGTAACATATCATTGAAGCAGTAAATTAAATCTAATAATCGGTGTATCGATGTATGCGTATGTAAACTTTAATGTTACAATACATTGCGGATATTTTATCCCCTCCTTGTTGCGTTTTTATAGAAATTTTATAGTTCATTTGTATAGTGTATAATGTTCAGTTACTCTGTGACAAATTTACAACAAACATCACGTTGTACTATACAACGGCAACTCTCATTGTTCCTAATTTTGTGAGCATTTATTCCATAAGAGAAACGCATAGACTCTGAGACATGCATATTAGTAGACTTGCATATTGTTTTAAAATAGTTAGCAGGTATTAGGCGTATTTACAGATAATACTAATGTAATCGCCTGTATAAGATATTTCACGTGTAAGGTAGCTTTAAGAACGTCAACTGTATTATATGATATAAATATCTGCTTTTTATATACATAATGATGATTTGACATTAGTTTATTGAAAAAAATATGCAAAAATATATTTATGAAGCAATGTACTTTGGTCTTGCTAATTCATTTGCCCATTGTTTCATTCCCTTTACGCGAATAAAGAAAAGGAATATATGAAATTGGTTGTTTATTCCTTGTAAAAGTTGTACATCAGTAAAAGTTTCATAGCAGTTCCTTTTCAACATGATCGTAGTATTTCATTGATAATTCCTCGATATTCATAGTAATAAGGTACGTAATCTTCTTATTTAGTTCTCTAGTTAAACATCGATTCTCTACAGTAAAATAAGACGCGTAACGTTTCGATTATCTTTACTCTTTTTTTTCCTCCCTCATTCGTGAGTTTCATTTAAAGGTTTAAAATAGAGTATCGAGGAATCTCGATGTTCTTACAGATTAGATTAGTTTGTTGTACATAAAATTCAGAATAGAGTCTACCATTGTCAATAACACATCTGCGTGAACTCAACGAAGATATATAATACCAGAAGTCTCTTGGTCGTTAGACGATGCACGTCGTTAGCGCGTTATCATCGCAATTATCATATCACGTACAATTCTACTTATACAGGATACAAATACACAGATGTAAGAGCACAGACTTGGTAAATTTCTTTTTCTCCTTTTTTTTTCTTTTTTTCATAATATAAAAGTCGTGTATAAAAAGTTCTGTTTGTGGAAGAGCATTCTGAATATTGCATTCACACGTCTTGCGTATAATATATTATATTTCATTAATGCTCGACCGAGAAATCATACCGAATCAATTAGTTCTCTTTAGAAATTAAAGTAGACAATGATATTTATTAGTTATACACGTCTATGTACTTAAGCGTAGCATACAACATTTACAAATGAATATGCTCTTTGTAACATACTAGGTGTTTGGCAATGATTGATAGAAAGTTTAAGGGACTGTTCTACAAGCCCAAAATAATCTGAAAATCAAGAGTAACAAGATTGTATGCGAGGCATCTGCTTCAAGGAAAACAATTTTGACAAATTGTTATCCTGTGTCTCACTTCTAATGGGCTTCTAGTATTAGTAATGATTTAATTTCAAAGCTGCCTTCCTCTCAAAGATGAAACCTCTGAAACACAATATTGTTAGTTTTGATTTCTGTTTCACCCTGCATTCCAGAATCATCTTTTAAACTTTCTAGGAACAGTTGCCGATATCATATGTACAGATATTTCTGTGAAAATACTGTTGAGTGGAATGCAAATGCAGTGACGAACTGTGGCAGTAAGTAATTCTAAAGTTATATCACAAAAAATTTGAGTAAAATTAGAGCGCGACTGTTATATAGGCAAGTTTCAAACAGAATTTTGTTCTTCCCGTGAAAATATGAAGTATTCGATGACGTATAGCATATATCTGTAGAACAAATTTATATTAATATTTTAAATTAATATATTTAATTAATTTTATGTTACAAGTGAAACATTCATTTAAATATCGTTTACAGCACAATAATGATTTACTTTCAAACCTTATGTATAACAGTTGCACAGTATACACTCACTTAATTGTATTTCTTTTCTTTTTACTGTAACATTCGTAATAATAGCTTTATAATGATATTATTTTTCTCGTACATTAAATAGGCTATGCTTTTTGGTACAGCAACGATCTAACATCTAACAATTAAGGACAGTTCGATATATAACGTTGCTAAATATAAACCCATTTTTTTTTTAATAGCCAGAACATTCACAGTTATATAAATTCAGTATTATCTATTTTAGGCTTCGAGAAAACATTGTTATTTTTTGCTTTATATATCTTTGTATATTTAGGAAAGTTCGTCTGTTTTCCATAACAAAATGTTATGCCTCCTAAGATATTTCTGTTCCAAAGAAATAGAGAAATATTGCTAAACACAAACAATTATACGTATAAATATGTATGTGTACAGTTATAATCAGATCATCTAGCATAGTTACATATTCTTCTTTTATGTAAAAGAGTATTTAAAAAAATGAAGCAAAAGATAAAGAAGTGCTTTCAACGTATTTTCAATGTAAAAACGATTTGATAGCTAAAAAATCCATTATTATTCATCTATATGCATCTATAAATATCGAAACGAGAAACGATACAAAAAATTCACTATCGTTAATGATTATTAAATTTTTGTTACTTAAAAATAATTCACTGTCTTTTTGGTATATGACGTTAAATAAATATTGTAAATATCATTGTTACGTTTGTACAAAGAAATTTGACGAGATCATAAGATCGTTTAAAAAGAGCAACAGCAATACTGTATCCCCTCATCAGCATACATCTATTTTTCTGCAAATATAAACAAGCTATGTATAATAGTTAATATTAATAGCAACACACAAAGTAATCTACTATTCGCTTTGCACATTGAGTTTTGGATTCTTATTACTTATACAATAAACATTCTATTATTATTATTAATACTACCACTGAAATCTTTGTATCGTTACGTTTCGTTCTTACTGTTGGATTCGTTTGGACTCTTATTGAAATATGTAGTTCTTTAGTGGCAGTTAGTAACGAGTAGTATAGTTGTAAAATTCGTTGACGGAATGTGTGAAATCACAATATAAACGGAATAAGTAAATGCATGATCAAAATGTCGATCATTTTGAATCACTCGTACAGTATTTTAATTAATTAACATACAAAGTTAGTCACCTAAAATCAGAATCTAAAATATTTTCGCTCCTTTTAATAACAGGGAATGTTATAAAAAGCAACAACGATAACTCAGATTTTAATTATAGGTGAATGCGCTCTGCATATCTGTACTCAATACATACCAGTCTTCAGTTCTTTAGTCTCGATATAAGTTTAAATAAATTACTAATAAATACAAATATATATTCTGTTAGAGAACAATTTTCAGAATCTATCAAACATGATCGGTAAAATAATTAAAAATTTCTAATTCAATAAATTCGAACATAATCATTGCCAATATGTGTCACCATTAACACGTTCCCTCTAAACATTTCGATCAATTCGTTTAATAAGGCTACGTAACAAACATAACAAAGGCAGTTGCGTTGTAACATGTAGGTACAATTTACCATTCACTTACCTTTATTTTCGCATAAATATCGCTTACTTACACTTCGTAATTATTACAGACAATCGAATCTCCTCCACGGACAAAATTATTATCAGACTTCAAACGTGTATACGCAACGGTACGCTATCCGATTTATTCTCCGCTTCTAAATTGTATTTTATAGTGTCGAGGGTATTGTAAATCGTTCTGAAGGTAGGCCTATCTGATGGTCTCCTATTCCAACAGAGCTTCATCAGATCGTATATCGCCGGTGGCGTATTTTCTGGGCACTGAAGTACGTTACCCTCCTTAATGTACTTTACAACTTCCTCGTGTGTCATCCCATAATAAGGCTGAAGTGCGAAACTAAATATTTCCCATAAGCACACCGCAAACGCCCATACGTCGGATTCAACGGTGTACTTATTGTACAATATACTCTCCAAAGGCATCCATCTAACCGGTATGGCATCCTGTTCATCGCCCTTGTAATAGTCTTGCAGATAGATCTTTTGCGACAAACCGAAATCCGCGATTTTCACGATCATTTGATCGTTGATCAAACAGTTCCTCGTCGCGAGATCACGATGAACGAACTTCCGATCCGACAGGTATACCATTCCCGACGCTACTTGCAGCGCGATATTAATCAGATCCATGTGCGACAATCGAGAGTCCGTGAAATGTTCGACTTTTTCCAAGCTTCGAATAATGTAATTGCCTGGCGAACAAGATCGTAAAAATTCGTTCAAGTCACCGCGGCCCATATACTCGAACAGGAGACACATTGGCCTACCCAAGGCGCACACGCCTAATAATTTGACGATATTCGGGTGATCGAACTCTGCGAGAAGGCATGCTTCTCGTTCGAAATCCTTTAACAAATCTTCAGACGCTTCTTCTTTCAACATTTTTACAGCGACGTTGGTGAATTCTTCACCAGGAACGAGACCGGGCGCTTTCGCTTGGAATACTCTGCCAAACGCGCCTTGTCCTAAATCTCGAACGTAAATGATATTGTTTCGCGGAAATTCGAGTTTCTCTAATTTAGGATTTAGTTGCGCGCTTGTTTTATGGTATGCATCATTGCTCGGTAATTTGTCCAAGTCGATGCTAACATACTAGAAATTACATGTAAATATCAGAATACAACGTGAACAGTAAAGCCAACTATGGATGGTAAGACAATTGTGAAGACCAGACTCTGCAATATTCTTCTGGCCATTCTCCAATTTTATACCATGTAAATTCTATTTTTAAAGAATTACTTCTAAAGTACCTGATTATCTGTTGGATTATATCCTTGGTGCCTTTTGTGAAGTTTATGACTTAAGATAATGGATAATAAAGTTCCAGCTATAATTACAAATCCTAACGAGGACAATATCAGTATAAATGTCGGAGTAAATAGTGTATCCATTGCTAGATCATTTGGATCAATCTCCAGAACTTTACTTGTTACATTATCTGTATTGAAAATTAAAAGTAACACTATCACTGTATTACTTTCATAGAGCTGATACCACACAATAAAATGCTAAATATCTACCGCATATAGGAATATCACAATGTTGCCATCGTATATTAGGATCCATGGTGAAACACCATGGCATTGGTTCATCTCCACCTGCATTTCTACAAGAGTTTTCTCCGTAACGAATCTGAGGGAAGACGTCTGGTGGGCGATCATGACTATGAGGCACTTGTGCATTCCATGACTGGCAGTCCAAGCCTAATTTGGTTTTGTTCACTTTGCCCATGTAAAATCTACCATTGCCTCTGACACAATCATCTAAAATAATATATAATTACAAAGTTGCTGGTGCTTGATCGTGCATTGAAGCTGTTCAAGTTCGCCTCACATGTAACAAGGTCTTCGTTCATGTCCGTCAAATGAATATGAGAACAAGTCACTTTTCCTTTAACTACTTTTGGCAGTGATTCACAATCTGGTAATGTGAAATGTCCTCTAGATCTGATGTAAATATCTCTCTGTTTATTATCCTCTATCATTGCCCAATCGTTAAAACAAAATTGATGGCGCACTGCCATACAGTCTTCGTAACATAATGGTAGGCCAACTGAATTGTGACATTGTGGAAAGGCATACATACATAGCATTTTCTAGAAATTAATCAAATATTCTTCCTATACTTTTCACCATTCTTAACACCTTAATGTGCTAAATATTACCTCTGCAGCTGAACGGCATGGTTCAACGAGCCTTTTTATCAATTCCTCCCATAAGTTGGCTGTGATACGTTCGTTCAGCCATCCTCCAGGATTGTCATTGGAGTCGTTGAACCATACTTTCCCAATACCGGTTAAATATTTCTTACATATCTTTCCACTGTATGGTGCACAGTAACCTTGCGATTCAGGTTCTGCGCAAAGTAAGGAATTCGAGTTAGAAAATATTCTTCATGGGTGTAAACGATTCCTATCTCTATAAGATACATACTAGTTTGTGCGGAACTAAAATGCAAAATAATTGCTACCAAGGAAACAATCCAGAACATCATTATTTACATATACAGTTTGAAAGAACGTCGGGAAAAAATATCACATGTTTAAAAAGTTCGTCCACATGAGAAATATACGGATACCGGTGGCACATTTAATTAATATTAAATCGTATCAGATCCATTGCGAAAATTAAGTATTTTTTCATGCACAGCCGATTCTGATACTCCATTCTACACGTTAATTAAACTTTCACGCGTTTCTCCCAGTACACAGCGGCCACCGGATGAATACAACAATTATCGATTGTAATTTTTTAAACTGTTTTCAACGGGGACAAGTGCGATAATTTAACAAAAATAAAGTCAATGAACCAAACTGTAACATCGAGCGTATAATTAGTAAAACAGCTACGATCGAATTGTCTCGAGGAAATTTTTGTCTTTTCTCTATCGTGTACGTGTAATTAACCGAGCAGCCAATTTTCCCCTTTATTTACAACATTGGTACGATGAATAAATGGTAAATTTGCGTTCGTTTTGTAACGAACGTAAGTAGTTGCTAATCTAACAGAAATTTGGAACTAGAACAGCGTTCATATTCGATAATCTAGGAATCGTACAATTTTTCTAAACGCGTTTCAAATAACATCCGCAATTTATCAAACACTTATAACTGCATATCTTCATTGTGAAGCGATTAAAATAGACAGCAATCCAATTGATAATCGAAAATAATTTTTAATGTCGACGGAACGAGCGTGCTACGAACTAGGAAATGTTACTGCTTATGTTGGTACAGTAACATTTAGAAAGAAAATGCGCGGGAACGAACTTTATTTTAGCTTCTTGCAATTTATTCGAGAGGAAACGTTTGAACTGCGGAAAGCATGCAAGCTTTCTTAAAAACTGGAAAATTAGGACCTGGTGAACCTAAAAAGGCTTCGAGTTCACGTTCGAAAGAAGTATGTAAAAACCATACAGAACCATGGGTTGAAAAATAGTAAGTGTGTACTAACATAACCTGTAGTTACAACAATTTCTCACGTTTCAAAAGTTTTTTATTTTCACAGCCGTCCGAACACCGTAGATGAAGTTGTCGAACAAGCTGAAGTAGTAGAAGTATTGCGACAATGTTTAAAGGGTGGTGATTTTCCGAATCTATTGTTTTATGGCCCACCTGGTACTGGTAAAACGAGTACTATATTAGCTGTGGCTAAGCAGTTATTCGGTAGTCTTTACAAAGAAAGAACGTTAGAATTAAATGCTTCCGATGAAAGGGGGATCCAAGTAGTGAGGGACAAGATTAAATCCTTTGCACAACTTACTCCAGGTGGTATGAGGAACGAGTACGTTTGTCGTTACCATTTTATATAAGTATAGAATAACATATAGATAGAGATAATTAGATTTTCATAATCGCCTATGATGTTTAGTAAAAGGTCTGAGAATTGCAATGGAGCTCCATACGCAGACTGTTTAAAGAATGTAGTTGTAATCAGGAGTTATGACAAAGTACTTTAATAACCCTTATTGCCAACTATAAAGTAACATGCTTTTGGCAGGTCGCTTCCAGAAGTATCATGAAGTTTAAAACTTTTGGTCCTGTATTAGAAGCAAACAAGAAATAGTATTTATCTTTGATAGTCTTCTGTATGTTGCTCTTGTAATTTCTGTGATAAAGGCACCATCTGAGGTTCTTTGCATATCAAAATTGTAAACAAAACTGAATGGAATATTTTTTTTAAGGGCCAATACTTTTTTTTTTTAGTGGAAAAAGCTGCCCACCTTTTAAACTTATTATTTTGGATGAAGCAGACAGTATGACGGGTGCAGCACAAGCTGCACTTCGTCGTACTATGGAAAAAGAATCTCACTATACTAGATTTTGTTTGCTTTGCAACTATGTGTCGAGGATTATTTTGCCCTTGACTTCTCGTTGCACAAAGTTCAGATTCAAGCCATTGGGAGAAGATAAAATTGTTGAAAGATTAGATTACATATGCAAAGAGGAAGATATAAAGGCAGACAAGCCTGTGCTATTGAAAATTGTAGAAACATCAACTGGAGATTTAAGACGGGCTATTACATGCTTACAATCTATTACAAGGCTCAAAGGCAGAGGTGTTGAAATCACTGTACATGATGTTGTTGAAATTCTTGGAGTAATATACAGTTCTTTTTCTAGATATTACATAGAAATAATAGTATCTTATTTTATGATAAAATAATTGCAGGTTGTTCCTGATAAATGGTTAGATGAATTAATGGAAGTGTGCCAAACGAAAGATTACAGTAAGGTAGAAGCATTCGTTGATCTGTTTATGTTAGAAGCATACGCTACCACTCAAGTAGGTTTTATTATTCCATATAAATTTCGTGTTAAAGTTATTCAGTCCGTATGGAATTTCAATGATTTTCACAGGTTGTTGAACAATTAAGCGACAGGATTATATATTCTAATGACCTAACAGATAAGCAAAAGGCTTTCATTGCAGAAAAACTTGCGGTAAAGATACGAGATCTTTTGTAACATGAAAATAATACGCGTTATTTATGTTTTATTCTATTTCTAGGAATGTAACTATAAATTACTGGATGGTGGAAGTGAATATATACAGCTCATAAGTCTTTGCTGCGGTATTATAAAAGCGTACCAGTTAGTATAAGTTTTACAGTTTTTGATACTATTTTTTATTACAATAAATATTTATTTTCCTATGCATATCCTCGTTCTTTATTCTCTTTTTAAACGATAGATCGGAGTCAATTGCATAGTAAAACAATGTTACCCGTGTCGTTTTCCCTAGGTCCGTGTATATTTTCCCTAGTATATTTACATCGTATTTTTCTTTACCTAGAAAATTTATTTTTATACTAGGCGTTCTAAAAATAAAGTATTCTGTTTTTCCTGTTTCAGGGCGATGTTATAGTTGTTACTAAAATAAAATTTAAAACACTCTACGGACTAATGATAAATGTGAAGGAACGCAAGATAATCTAGGGATGAACCGATTTCTAAGATCACGCAGCCTGCCGGTGAGCGGCTCGTAACGATAGCCGAGTTTGAGAACCACTGTCATCGGCGTGTAGGGGCGTCGTTGCTGCGTGCAATGTGTATCGTGTAGGCGTTGGCGAGGAGGAGACAAGTCGGGGATGTGTCCGTAAAAAACTTGCGGTTTCTGCGTACTCTACCGCACGTGCACGCTCGAAATCGTGTTCCGCGAACGACGGAGCCTGAAAGTAATCGTACTACGCGCCCGTATCGGTAGGGATCGTCTTGCGAACGGGTCTAACAATTACGGGTAGGAAAAAAAAGTGCAGCCAGTGCTCCGTATTCACTCGTTTCTTCCAAAGGCCACGTACGGTGCGTGTGTATCACGGCCTCTTGTCACGGACGTTCGCGACGCGAGCGAGTAACTCCGATCGGAGAAGCCACCGATCTCGTTCGCGGTACTAACGGCGTACTATAGAAACGACGCCCGTATCAGAATGCCAGAACGTTTACGAGGAGTCATTCAGACAATCAGTGTTACTCGCGCGAGTTAATTTCCACTCGATCCGTGGAAGACGAAAGCGCAGCTTCGAAAAACTTACGGATATTAACCCGAGATAAAGAAAGAGAGGGAAAGAGAGAGGCAAGGAGAGTGAAAGAGAGAGAGAGAGAGAGAGAGAGAGAGAAAGAGCGAGAACAAGAGAGAGAGAGAGAGAGATAGAGGGAGAGAGACGAGAAGAGAGCGAGAAAGAGGGAGAGGCAGGGATCGACCAGAGGAAAGAAACCGACGGAGAGCGTGTGTACGGGAGATGTTCGAAATCTCGAAACGAGATCCTGCTGCGGGAGGATTCCACAATCAGGGACTACGATCGAACGTATTATCGCACGCCGGATTCTTCGCTGTATGAGACGGCGTTCACCGGTCGCGAGTCTCCTCTCTCTCTGCTTCGTGCGAAGGCGACTGGATCGTGTGCGCGTCCGTGTTTTTCCCGGCGAGGAAATCTCGACTCGCGACGACGGCGACGGCGGCGGCGGCGGCGGTGGTGCTGTCTGCTGGCACGAGATTTTATCCGTTCCTCGGTGGACGCATTCCCGTCCGACCATCGATGCCCAGCACTCGCACGGTCCCTGTGATTCTTTCCCGTGCCAGTCAAGAAGACCAGTGAGAACGTTCCCGTTTTCGTGCGTCGAACAGAACAATTGTACGACTGCTGGTGAGCGAAGGATACATACACGCTTCACGGAAGAGATTCTCGAGCGGAGAGAGCGGCGGGCATTCGATTCGTTTCTCTGCTCGTCCCTGGGGCTCTCGATGATAGCGAGCATTATCGTCGCACGTTTGACAGTGCGACTCGAGCCGTCAACGTAACCGTATCCTCTCGCGGGGTAGCTATAAGTACGTCGGGGCTGAATCTCGTGCGTGGAACGAAGTGGCTGGAAAACGTGCGGCGGAAACACAGAGGGTGGATGACACACGCGAGACGCGCATCGGCCGAGGGAACGAATTCGTGGATTCGTCGTCGGTTTATCGCATCGTGCGTAGAACCCTCTTGGAATGTGACGGGCGATACCCGCCGTGGGAAATATCGTAGAAAAGGTAAGCGATTTCCAGCCGTGCCTTTTACGAATACGAGCTGTCACCGGAACAAGTGTTTTAACGGGACTGCGCTTTCTAACCTGTAAACGTGCTCGCGTAAAAATAGCGTCGACGAGCGTGGTCGGAATAGTACGCGACTGTTTCGGAGTTATCGACCTCTTTCACGCGTAACGTATCATCTATTTAAATAATCCGTGTGTCGACCTAACGAGTAAACAAAGCACCAACTATTAGAACTCTACAGGTAATCGTGGTATTTCTATTTCCGTACCCTGTAACAGTTATCGATTCGAGGTTTGTCGCATGACTCGAGTTTCTTATCGATATCTATGAATCATGGATCAATAGCATTATTGATAAAGCCAACGATACGTAAGTGGATATCGATTTACAGGTATAATGTATTATTCGAGACGGGGTACGTAACCTCGCATGTTACGAGCGCGATCGATATAACTTGCATCGATCGAGAATCGAAACTATTGACAGGGCAGTTCGGTGCGAAACGAATGGCGGTCGTGAACGAAGCTCGTGGTCGTTGCGGGGACTAGCGCTTGTTTCTGCTTGCTAAATTGCCTGCTGCTGAAAAAAAATCTTGGCTTACAGTTGTCCTCGGGATCGCACTTGTTACGATGGTAAATACAACAGCGTTTCTCGAGAGTAGGTTCGCAGAGTTTGTTTTTGTTTTGAAGCGTACAGCGACACTCGATGCCGCGCGTCCACCGCACGCCTGCCAACGTTATTCAAAGCGGTGGTGGCATTCAGCAGCGTGACTTATGGCCCCTTTGAGGATATACAAGGGTGGTGTAGCGTCTGATATACGGGGGAGCAAGTAGAAAGGTTCGTCCCTATGAAACGGGAACGAAAAGCAGCTCCTATGGGCGGGACTTAAGAGCTGTCTTCTGCGATTTGTCAAGGTTCTAATTCTGCTACGGTTATGATAGAAGACAGCGCGAGATGTAAATCGAAGTAAATTTATTCGATTTGCATCTATGTGTATATGTTGCGTTCGATATCGATTCGAATGTTTGGAATAAAGTCTGCAATTTGATACGAGTTCAGAGGCAAGAATTCATTTGTTGATTAAAGGGTAGCCTCAAGGCTTTGGCGACACTGTGATCATCTTTCAAGCCATTCGCCGGGGCTAAAGATTTATCCTGAACTAAATTTTAGCAAAATTATTCGACAGAAAGCACAGGGACATCCTACGTTCCCTTTCCCGTTATTACAATAATTCCCGCGAATGATTGCAATGTAATCACTCAGTTAATCAGGGAACAATCTATGTAACATGTAATTTACGTAATTACAATTCATTTGGAATATCGATCAGACAGCTGTTAAAATAAATTTAATTAAACACGCTAATCTCGCGGACGTGTCAAATCTCGGTTACTTTGCGTGCAAGTTAATTAATCACGAAGCTGGGCATGATAAATGTGATTGGGACAAGATGGAAGAGCGTCGAAACAACCCCGTTCGAGAAGTAGAATTCAAGTAACACAAATGGAAGGGAGAACGGTTTAGCGTCGGAGGCCAGTTATAAAAGTTGCTCTGATTAAATATTCCATGACTTTTCCACTTGAAATTGAAGTTCTGCCGCAACAGTTACCTCTGCTCTACGGGGACTGGCCGTGTTAAGAATTAATACACGGGCGCGCGGCAAGTCGCAGCTACGCCAGTAAGAAAACTCATAATGAGGGCTTATAAAGCGAGTTGCTTTTGCAGGCGCGCTTTCAGGACGCATCTCGGCGGAGTCTTAGCTCGCGAACACACTCTCGCCCGGCCCTGTTCGTGCCCGGTTAGATAAGGGGCGAAGTTGCGTCGTTTCAGAGCTCGGGATGTACACGTACATTGAAGATGCCCCGTCTGGAGACGCCAGAGTACGGTTTTCGTCCCGCCGCTCGGAGTGAAGATAAGCCCGGTCGCCTAATTGCTGGGATGAAAGTAACAAACGATCCACCCGTCTTCGACGGCGACTAATCCGCGGCCAGATCCGCGAAAGGAGCCCACGGTCTATTCCGTTGAAAAGCGAGCGCGCGCGGTCGAGCAACGCAACCAGAGGTTTCACTGGCTTCTGGATTCATTGGCCACAGTAGCGAAACGGGATAATCTTTCATCAACAATCAGCCGCGTTGATAACCGCAAGCCTGCTTGGCTCGGGCACCGCAATTCGATAGAGCTCGTTACTATTTTCCCGTGGATAACGCAATGCAACAAGTTTCTTCAAATTGTCTGACAACAAAGTGGCCTCGGAACGCGAGTGGATGTGTTAGGCTTGCTAAAAATCGTAAGCTATTCGATGTCGAAGTTATCTGTTTTTGCTATCAAGATCGACTACCGAGCAGTGTTGCAAGAAAATGAACGTTTCGCTTGTTGTTTGTAATGGAAACGTAGTGATCCAATGCATTCTTCATTTGCCTGTGAAATTTCAAATTCAATTACAGCGAAATGAACTTTTTTAACGTTAATGGATTCCGCGGTACGTTCGCGAAACGTATCAAAACGCGGCCGGAAACTAAGGCTACTTAGGTTGAAAAGATTCCAGAAAGCGCAGGACTGTCCACAGTTTGTATCCCGTAAGCTGCTTTATATCTCCTTCCTCTTGCGTCGCTGAAGGAGAAGGAGAGCTCGGGACAAGATCTACGTTGGTTTTTAAAATAGAAGATGATGGGTAGGAAGCGAGAGAAGCCCCGTCTTGTTCGAGAATTAAGACCTTGGCCAGCGATGCCGCGTTTCTACGGTGCATTTCTGGGCTGAGCCACCGAGTGGTTCCAGATGAAACGGGACTTAACACAGGCCCGTAAGCATTTGGAGACATGTGCAGCCACGTGCTACCCAGATTCCCTGCTACTTTCTCTTCCGAGCGATATTTCAACTGGTAAAGAACTCTCGAGAGTTTGGATTTATGGGCCGCACGATCCGACACAGCCTTGGAACATTGTTGCTCGCTCTTGGCCGCCCTGTTCGGAGAAGGAACTGGGTGAAAAATTGCTTTATAACTTCACGAGGCTCGCGGGTACGGGCTGCGCCCTCTCGAAACGAGATCCCAGTAAATAGCAATTTTCTTTGTTAGCAATGGTAAAGAACGCACTGAAAGTTGCTCGTTCTGCATTTGAAAACCGTTCATTTTATTACATCCAGGATTGGTTCGCAAAACTATACGAATTTACGAACCAAATCATCCTGTAACGTTTCGTTGGCGATATTCCCTCTCCAAGACACAATGCCCGATATATATATATCATAATAAAAATCTTTGATCTAGAACCGTTTTACACCAGTTCGGCGAATCTCGTTCCTGTCAGAGATTGTAAAGAAGTTCCCAACGAGAGGCCTTTCGTTTAGAGTTGAATCAGTTTCTGATACAATAGCCGAAAGAGAGCGGTGCCTCGAGATCGGATCTCGAGCGCAGAAAACGTAGCAAAAGTCTATCGGGGGTACAGGTGCACGTAGCAATGATCGCTACGGAGACCATCGACCGGAATCACTGGACCGGTGAAAAGTTTCCTCCGGTCAGCTGTGCGATCGGTAACCGCGAGAGCGGACCTAGTGCTCCAGATCAGCGTCGCTGGCTGTAGAGGAGAAAGGAGGGGTGGGCAGGGAATCGAGGTGAAAAGTATCCAACGATCGTTTCACGGAATAATTCGTAATCGAACGATCCGCGGCCGCGACAATGCTTCGAATCGGTCGGGTGTCCCCCTTTTGGGCTCTGAATAGGCCCCTCGCACCCCCTACGAAGAGGTGTATTCAGCGTTCGGATGGCGATCGAAACGATGACTGGTCGGTGATTGTTCTGCCGCGGAAATGACGTTGTCAGCGTCACGTGTCCAACCGGTATATCGGCCGGCTAATTGAACCGGTTGTATTTAACTCTTTCAGCCGCGGTGGTGAAATTTTTGCGCCGCTGAAAAACCGTGCGTGTGACCATCGTGCGAGTATTTGTGCGCATAAAAAATAGCAACGATCGAGTGGAGTTCGAATCGAAGTGGATTGTTATTAAAGAAGGCAACGCGAATGAGGCAGGTTCTCGAGAACGATCTTTCTGGGTGAAAATTTCGCGACATAAATCTTCCTCGAGTAAATGTGTACGCGAGTTGGAAGTCCCCTCGATCACAACTTTATCTCCCAATAAGATTCATGAGAGAGTTCCCTCGAACTGCTCGAACTACCTCGTTCGATCTAACGCGAATCGACGTGTCTTTCAGCGATGAAGGATTGTTTGGTCACTGATCGCGTTGGGGAGTGGATTCTCGGTTCTTGGAATGTACCAGGTAGTTGCATTCCTTCTTTCTGAGTCTCCCTTCTGGGAACCCTGCTCTCGGAGAATCTCCTCCGGACGATGATCGCGGGGATAGCATTTTCTCGGCTGTCTAGATCTGTTTGCGACGTCAGACTGCATATAGACCGAACTCCAGAGCGATTCTTCAAGTCCTTATACATCTCTTATGAAATAGAGACGAGAAATAGCTTCGTTATTCCTTCTTGAATCCAATGGTTTACAGTATAAATATCATCTGCTGTACAACATTTAGAAAATTCTTTTAGTTAACTCGATTTGTACCCCAACGCAACCTTATTTATTTAGAATGTCTCTAGATTAATCCAGCCTCGTAAAGATTGCCAATTCAAACGAAATTCTTTCACTTAGATAGATCTGCAAATAGTCCTCCTTTATTTCAATTCGCCAATCAATTTTCCTATTTGTTGTCCATCGCGTGTATCGCTCAATAACCACGGATACTACTCGTCAATTATTCCAAAACGAGTTCCTCGTTCTGACCGTGGAAACATTTTTTCAGAATTTCCATCGACGACGCACGAAATCGAGATTGGATTCAGATTTTAATCAAGCATCTTGCTGATCAGACATTTTTGACTCTCCGTTACGAAAATCTCCAATTTTCACCGAGGAACCAAATTTCCAATTACTTTCGTTATCGCTCGAGGTTGCCGCAAGATTTTCTTCCAAAGCTCTGATTATCTCGTGGGCATATTTACTCTCATCCGCCGCTAATGCTCCCAGGAGCTCGATCCACGATGGAAAGGATACGAGACCAGCGAAAGAACAGAGCCGGATGTTCCGTAACGACGTTTCGCGGGAGGACCGATCCTCCCGTCTCTTTTATCTTTCGCTAGGGCGTTTTGTTCGCCGTATTCCGGAAACGAGCCCGCGTTGGGCGTTTTCCTCCGCGAATCGATGAGCCGCCGGTATCTATATCTACTCTTGGGATTGCTTAACGAGAATAATCGAGGCGTGTATCGGAGCCAGCACGATTAAACCGCGATTCACGATTGATAACTGGCCAGATAATCGTCGCGATTCTTTTATCGATCCCGCAGCTCGATTAGCCGCGTTATTGTAGGATTCTTAGAAACGGTCTGCAAATATTCTGTTGTATTTCTAAGATCTGACTCACTCCTGAGTGACTTCGCTTTGTTTGCGCTCTCTCGTCTTTTTTACGCGCCTGACTATTCATCGAGAGGAATATTTTACGAGCATTGTTTTTTTTTTATAATACACAGAATCGTTTCTCGTTTCAAGGCGTTTAGTATACATTCGCAGCAAATCCACGGAATGACGCGAGGGCGGTGGAATGGATGTTTCCAAACGGGTATAGAAAGTCCGTGAAAATCATTGGTAGCGTGTCCATCTGAGCGTAAAATTATCACGCGTTAATCGTATCGAGAACGAAATCAATTGTACAACCTCTACGTTGAACGTATCTACCCGCGCCATTAGTGACTCTTCCCTTCGTTGATGTCTTCTGATCGTTGATTTTGCGCGTCTGTTACTGCCTGAAACACCAAGCGACCGGCGTTACTCGCGGTAGCAACATTTATCGACGTGTCTTCCGTCATCGACTGTTCCTAATCTCGTTAAGCCTCGCGCAAATGCTCTCAGAAGCTAAGAAACGTCGACATACGCTACCCCTACGTCCGACAGTGTCGTCGATGAATTGTTTCTATTCATGGTCGAACGACTGACACTCGAAGATTGATTGTTTCTCGATTAAGTCTCGTTGAAATGGCGAGGAGCAATGGCGGCCGGTGGTGCACGTTCGGCTGTTTGTCCGCTAGTAATGACCGAGTGTATAATTTACGAAAAGAGCAGAAGGGCAGGATGAAGAACGGTCCGTTGGCCGGGCCATTCAGGTGAATAAAACCGGCAGTGGTCCCCGGGGAGACAGGGAGCAGGAAAGGAATTCCATAAATTCTTGAAGAGGCCCCTTCGAAAGAATGGTCCGCGATTACCGCTCTGCGTTCAACAGGAACAACGAACCTCGTTATTGTTTCAAATCTGTACGCGCCAGTTCGCGTCGCACCGAGAAAAATCTGAAATTGTATTTCACGTTCGTACCGGAGGCCCTTGCCCATCGGGTGCGAACGATTTTCTCGTTGCTCGTCGCGAGCCTTGGATGCGAATCAAATATTCGCGATCAAAAATACCTGACCGGTATTTCCCGTTATTTCTGGATGATCCAAATCTATTTTATTCATTGCGAATCTCTTTTCCTTAACTCATTCGAGTCTCGTAGCCATCGTGCGATTACGCGAGATAAAATGAATTAACCGCGAACGGTGGACGGATACTTTTGTTATCGGCGATTGTTGCACGGTTCGAGTGTACGTGGCGTTTCTGTTTAGCGCCGATATCGGTAGGTAATTAACGTTGGTAGCGATAGAAATGCAGGCGGCACCGCGCTGATCGAAGATAAAAGCTTCCTGCGATGCTGGTCCCATATAAGTGGCTATGATTGTATTTTAACGAGACTGTATGGTTAATTAGAATTTAAGAGAACGCGGTACGTGGCCGGACAATGACGCCGTTGCCGGAGTTTTCCGCCGTGGACCCTCTCTCGAGCTACCCTCCGTTGAACTCCTAAGTCCTGGCTAGTTCCAGGAGTATCCCCTCGTCGAGGGACGAGGGATCGTTATCGTCGAATCTTCTCCACGCGCTCAGAGGAGCCACCCCGAGGAATTGAAAGTGCCCCGGGAGGGGTGCTCGCGTTCTGGAGTAGTCGAATGGGACCTTATGCTAAAGAAGCGGGCACATTTCAGAGGGGTGGCCCTCGTCGTTTAATAACGAGCGTACGCACAATTTCTGTCGTTCGTCAGACGCGAGACGCGACAGTCGGAGGCTTTTCAGAACGAAGCTGTTAACAGTGGAATTCTTTCTAGATAGCACGTTACTCGTCAGGGTAGAGGACAAAAGTTTAAACGTATCCAAATTCACATCGAACCGTTGGCGCAGATTAAAAGGCCAGTGGTACGACGGAACGATCCTTAATCCCCTGCGCCATGGTATTCCTCGCGGCTAGCGGAAAATCGAGGAAAACGTTCCCGCGGCTCGCGTTTCACGGCTATTCTTTCGCTTCCTTTGGCGAGCGACGAGCCTCGTCGTGGCTCCACCGTACGTACGCCGGTAATTAGATCACAGTCGCGGCTTCTGTACTTTTAATGAAACCGCCCGCCACGTATAACTCGCGGGTTACTCTACACCCCCCGCGTTTTTCCGCGCTCGACGACCGGGAAAATCGAGGCGGAAGGAGGGAACTGGCTGGGCTTATTAAACGGACGAAAGTCCGGCTGGAGTCCGCGTCAAGATCAATAATCGACTCTTCAACTTCTAATCCCCGCTGGGTCGATTAAGAGAGCCGGATGCTCTCGAATTTCCCGCCTACCGCGCCTCTTTCGATTAACGCCGTTCCTCCGTTCTCTCGCTTCGGCTACGTGCACGTCGCCGATATTTATCGCACATTTATTGTGTACACCGCTCTTTGCGCGTGATATTCTGTTAAAAAAAAACAGAAATTACTTTTGCGAGAAGTAGACGTAGGCTTTGTCAATATCTACGGATAATTTTTAACCAGCGAAACGAGTAGTGGTGGTAACGCGATATGTAAAAAGTATAATTAACACCTTTTGTTTGACCGTAGGCGGTACACGAAAATTGTTCTCTCGCGATTTACCAACTTATTTTCTGGTATACACTAATTACCGCGTGAGATCAATTAACGAAGGTTCGCGAGGGGTTGCGTTTTCAGGCTGCACATTTACATTGTTGGTTTATTCGAATGTAATTCGCGTTTATTTATTTACTCCGGGTATGTTTGTGTTTCTAGCGCGTCATCAGCGCGTTTGCATATAATAACGTTTGTCTAGAATTCCGCGTCATCGGTTTCTGCAGTCGCCGATGCACACCACTGTCCGCGATACGTTCGCCAACGGAATGCATCGAACATGGGCGCATTTTGATCGATCCGTAACCGGAGAATTATTTGCACGAAACAAACTAGCGATTTCTGCCCGATTTACCGTGGAATTTCTCAGATTTTCCCTCGTCTTCGTATTGTAGGTTCACCCTCGGTGTGCAAGTCGGCCGGTCTGCCCGCTACTAATTCGAATTTTTCTCCCTCGCGAGCGAAGGCATCGGTCTTTGACGTGCACGCTCCATTTCCCGCGAAAACATATTGGTCGTTCCCCGTATCAGTTTCCTTTTCGTTGCCGTATGCATTTATCGGCCCCGTCCTACATGCCACATTTGCCACGCGTGTTCCCAGGCAAAACTAACTTTCCCAACGCTCCAGCTCCTTTGAAGTATTCCAACCGTTTCGATTCACTTTTTCTCTCTCCTCTTTACTCGGGATGACGAAACATCGATCCCGCCGCGTAACCTTTTTCCCCCTCGTTTTTCGAATGAGAAGAAAAAAATGGCGTTAGAGGGAGAGGACGGCAGAAAAAAAGGAAAAATAAAAAGAAGAGAGAAACGCACGGAAGTTTCACGTCGTTTAGACTGATTCCCGACTACCGAGGGGGTTGCAAGTTGGTCCTGGTAACTTTGACGCTGGGGTGTGTGCACGCGCGAATAAGTCGCGTGTCGCGGCTCGCTCCGGTGGTTACGAATGCGCTGCTGGAAACTTAAATTAGGCGTCCCGAGGCAGCGTAACGCACCACGCTAATTAGACGCTTCGGATTTACCGGGACGCGAACCAAGAGTGGATGAACTACTTTTGGTGGGGGTCGAAAAAATGACCGACCTCTGAACGAGCGCATCCCCCGTATCCTCTGGGAGATTCGACTAAATATAAGTGATCATCTCTTCTTTCGTGGAAGAATAGATCGTTAAGTTCTCTATCAATTTAGGAGGCATTTAACATACGTACAAGATGCGGGTAGCACTTTTACAATAGTATCCCTTATGTGTCAGTATTTTTTTAAATGTTCCCACAATGTTTCTCTAATTACTGTGCACAACAAATAAGTTTTCGAGAATATAAATATCTACATTTGTCAAATAAAAAGCGTTCAGGGGTCAGTACCATCATTGCGTCGATCTCACCCTGAACATCGCGCGGTGACGAAGCGCATAAGGTTAGAATCCCACGAACCAAGGGTGAAAACGAGTTTGTCGCGCGCTGTGACCGTGCAACAATGCAATAAACCGGAGTTCCTCGGCACTCTAGACGCCAAGGAAAACTGATCTCCCAGCTTGCCAGACCATAATTCCTATCTGAACGCGGGACCACCCTTAAAAATAAACTAATCCACACCGTACTCGATTCGATGCGACACGGAAATTCTAAATGGAACTGCTAGATTCGCCTCGAATCGCATTTCATCCTCTCTACGTTGCATCCACGAAAGTGGTACAACAGCAATGACAATGGTAGCGAAAGAACTGAATAGTCGAACACCGCCATCGCGCTCGCGTTGTATACTCCTCTCTGAGTGCAACCTCGCGAGTGCCCCAGCGCTCCTGCTTTTTTAATGCACCCGTGCATGTTTGATGCGCTGAAACTGCTTCTGTCGTTCGAAACTCCTTCTCGTGGGATCCTCCGCTGGAAAGTTCCAAGCCATCGGCTATTTCTGGCCTTCGGCCAGGGGGACATCGCGATTATCGCGTCGAGACGACTTCAAGATTAATGGAAGACGCTTTTCCCGTGTGACGAATCAAATTTAGCCGCGTTCCCGAAGATTCTTCTTCGCGATCTTCGTCGAAGGATGTGCCGATGCATTCGTCGCGATTTGCGACGGTTCTTTTTCTGGATCTATAGAGATGGTAGATAGATTGACAGAATAAAATAGAGTAATCGTCGAATCGGTCAATTGGCAATCGTTGATAGAGAATGAATGATACATCAAAAGAGAAAGAAGAGTAATAGCGTTCTATTTGTCACTCGGCTTCGAGCGAGGGGAAACGATTTTAAAAATTCATGAAATGCGCGCCCGCTAATGGCTTGGCTATTCCATTTGGAAAAAGTTCACCTCGCCCCCGTTAAGTTTACTTCGGCTCGATCTTTCACGGGGGATGGAGGGCACCGCCACGAATCGAAGATAGCAATTTCAAGTGATTTACACTACGTTTAGTTCCACGTCTACGTGGAAGTCGGTTTCACTTCGTTTTCCCTTCTACGCTCGATCGATCGTATCGGGGGTTCATTCGATTTCAGATTACCGTCCGCGATCATTTTTCCCATAGCTGGGTCGGGTGCTCGTCTTATTGCTCGGGGAGCCGGATAAATTGAATGAACGCGGAAACTAATTTGCTCTCCTTTTTCTACTTCCTCCTTCGGCTTTCTCTTTTTTCTAACGAGAACCTACGTCGAAGAGAACGCCGCGGTAGTAACTTACCTGGAGGACGCTGCGTTTCGCAGACAGGTTTCGTTTAAAATTTAATCATCAACATCCAACGCCAATTAACAACATCGCAATAAAAAAGACTCTTTCGTTCAATTTTAATCGCACGCAAAGTTTTCTCGCGTTTCGTCCGACTGTACAGCTTCCACGCTCGCGTTTGCCCCAGATTACGTATGTATTTTTCATTTAGGCGTCTACACCTTCGGCTCGAGTGGTTTACGTTCTCTGTTCATTCGAAAAATTCGATCGCTCCCTCGGTGCTCTTTTATAATTATTTTCTCGACCGTGCCCTCGTCGATTAATCGAGGGTGATTTATCGTACCACCGAATTCTGGCGGTAAATTAGTGCCGTGATAAATTAGCGGCGGCTATGTAGCGCGCACGGCTTATTCACGAGTCGGATGGCTGGAATTTGATGAAGCTGTTAGTGGCATTCGCGAAATTCGATCCAGTTTGTTGATTGGCCTAAATGCCGATTTTCTTGCGTAATCGACGCTGTCTCCTCGGTATTGTTCCACCTCGCTCCCATTCTCGGCTTCCCAAATATCCTGATACATCGAATTCCGCGTGCTTATTTCTTTTTATCTACGCTCGAAATTGAAAGTTTGCTTTCAATTTCAGAACTATGTTAAAAACTGGCGGAAAGATATTTTCGTTCACGATTGTTTGGATTGTCGATTGCGAAACGACTTGATTATATATAATTAACGCCTCTTCGAATCGTCTTGACGCGTCGCTTTCACCGAAGACATATCCGAACGATTTCGAAGTATCGCACAACTGTTGCAATGTTTGCGTTCCATCGATAATAGCTGCAGTTCAAACATTTTTCGACGCCGCGCTTTTATCGTTATCGAGGTATACATTTTTTACGTTCGAGATCTTTCGCGAATGAAAACGCGAGGAAAATTTCAGCATTTTCTCCTCGTGATTCACCGTCGCGGAAAAATCACGAAGACAGAAGGGTGTTCTTTCCATTACTTTTTTTTTTCTTTCCTTTCTAATTTCTCGCTGCGTTTCGCGGGTTCCTCGAACGGTTGCTACAAAAGGAACGGGGATGCGAAAATAAGAAAAGAGAGAAGCCGGAAGAGACAACACGTGTCAAGCGTGGGAGAGCGTCCCCTCGCGTCTGATTCAGCATTTCGTTGCGCCCTTAGGAAATAGGTTCCGTTCGAAACGTGAGCGAAAAATCGGGCTCCCACCGATGCTTTCGTGGCCCCTGAAAATGTTACGTTTCCACGGTGCACGCGAGCACATCGACTGCAGTTTCGCGTGCACCTTTCGAAATGCGGAGTGGAGAACGTGGCGAACGTTCGATTCCGTGCGGATTCCTTTTGTTTCACCCACCCCTCCTGTCTCTTCGTTCATTTCGAGTTCGCGTGAAGGATCAGTCGATTACAATTCACCGAAGATATCACGATCTTATCACTGCGTCTCTACGCGCCAGGAATTTTCAATCATTTTTATCATTTAATACCTTACTTTAAATTGAACAGTCGACGAGAAGTAACATTTCTCTTCGCAGATAGCAGCATTAATCTTGAAACGCGTTAACAACGATTTCTTCGTCGCTGAACAAAGTTTAATTCGCGTTGACGACGGCTGACAACGGCTGACAACGAATTTCCGGACACTTTCCATTGCGCTCGATTTTTCTTCGTCGAATCTGTCGATGGCCAGCGGGACTTGACGAATACGAAATTGATCGGGTATCCACGGCGGGGAATTGTTAATTCCCTGGCAACCAGCTGGCAATTTCTGAAACGCAATATTTTATTTCGTTGTCTCTCGTCCCAGCGTCCAGTTATTTTTTTCGTCGTTGAATTTCTCGTCGCCAACGTTGGTTAACGAGGAGAAATGTAGAACGAAGGATAAAAAAAAAGCATAGCGGATGGAAAAAATATCCTTACGGGAAGGTCGTCGCGACGGTGAAATATTAAAATACGCATCCTGGCTGGCAATAAACATTTCACCAATCAGCGTGTGAAGAATTGCGAACGCGTGTACGTTTTTCCAGGCGTTCGCTGGAAACATTTGTTCATCGAGGGACGAGAGTTTCGATAAATAAAGAAACCAAAAAAAAAAACACGCGTAATGCAAAGTATGAAAAAACAGTCAGCATTGATTTTCTACGCTGGTTCCTCGCCCCTCTTACTCTCTCGTTCCTCGCACGTTTTTATTAATTCTCATTTTTTTTCCTCTCGCTCGCGCGTACGTGCTCAATTGGCTTCGACGAATCTCCGATGCAGATCGAATTATCGTGCTTGATTAAAATGTGGAAATTACCAGGTTCGCCGAGTCGCATTTTCACTCGCTCTTCCTCTCCCTCCTTTTTTTACCCTGGTCGTCGTTGATTTCGCGAGCAACGGACTTAGCGGAACGTGATAAATTGTAACTCGATTCGAGGTTCGAGCACGGAATCGGAATACGCAACTGATTTGTGTTAATGCTCGCGAGAAAAAAAAAGAAAAGAAAAAAGGCGAACCAATGGAATTTGCCCTGATAATCCACTCGTTTCCCGACTAACCTCAGAGCTAACGAGCGCCGCTATTCTCGTTGACGTGAATCAATAAACACTTGTCCGATAACCGACCAGTTTACCAGTCAAAATTCATCGTGCATCATATCTTTCAAACCTCGTCGACATAACTCGAACGTCCCCAGTGCTCCCTTCCGTTTACAGCCTCCGCATCGGCTCTCGCATATCTCACATTTATTTATCCAAAGGTAACGTAAGATATAACGATCCTGTTATAAAGATACACCAGCGAGAAAGGCTGGTCTCGATAACAACGTTAAAGGGGAAGAATGTGAAAACGGAACGGCGAAAGAAAAAGGACGAAAGGTGGACTGGAAAGGCGAAACGGAAGCGGTACCGATGGCGTCGCGTGATCACGGTGCACACAGTCGCTCGCACGGTCACATTGAACGCGCGTACGCTCGACTATCGTACGCACGTATGCGTGCGCTTCCTTCACCACTGGTTCATTCATTCAACACGCGTCGGTTTCTCTGGTGTGCGTTCGCACAGTTTGTGGGGGGGAAAAGGGTGGCATTGGTTCGTTGGGTGGGGAGAATGGCAGTGGAATAGGGCTGGCTTGGTAGGACAGGAACCGAAGTGGGGAGACAGCTTTTCAACGCGTCAGCCGGAAAGGAGAATGAGGTTGCGGCAGAGTTCTCGTTCTCTCGTGATATATCACTGCCCCTCTCGGTCTCTTCCTCTTCTGCCACTCTGTTCTTTCGTTCCTCCGACCCTCCGCGGTACGAATATAGAATTCTCTCTGTGAAGAACCGTGGGCACCCTTCTCGTTCCGATCTGTCGCGGAGGATCCGTCGCATCGGTGCTAGGGCTGCTCCGATTTCGTTCTCTTTTCGCTCGTTGATAAGAATTTGGGTAATTCGATAATTTCGCGTCCCCGTAGAGATTGCCGTCGTGCCCGGTAATGCCTGGAGAAAAGAGGAAGTTGTTTTTGTTTAAGGAAACAATAATTAGGCGCGCTGCAGTTGGTACAGTTATTCGCGGAGTGGAATGTTGCAACTTTGTAATAACGTTCCGGGACTCTAGTTTAACTGCAGTTAGAGTAACGAGATGGGGGAGACGGTAGATACCTGCAGAGTTACGAGGGTACGGTTGGTAGTTGTTGCGGTGCGCGATATTTTTAACAAAATATGCTGGGGAAATGTGGAAATACGGGTGCCGCGACCGCGTGGGACGATGATGTAGGCCTCTGAAGAACTAGAATTAGAACGTCCTGCTTCCAAAGCAGCCATATGTAAGAATACATTTCTGGCCCGTCCGTTGAATGATTCTGGGACACACGCGAATGATCTCGCTTCGAACAGAGGAACGGGAGGCTTCGTTCAGGCGAGGCTAGATGGTACCGGTTGTTGATTAAAATCGCCAGTTTCTCTAAATTTCCGTGTTACCATCGATGGCGGCTCCAAGAGAGGATGACGAGAGCTGGTATGCGCGCTGGTGGTACGAATTGTAATTAAAAAAGGAAGGGAAAGAGGGAGCAGGAGGAAAAGAATTGGCGGACGCGAAACGCGGCGGAGCCGGGATTATTTCCCCGGCACGGTTGAAAATCGCTGGGGTTTGTCCCACAGCTATTATTTCTGGGCAAACTTTCGTCGTATCCCGTTGTCGCGTGTTACGAACCGTGTCGGTGGTGGTCGTCTCCCTCTCGTGCACGCACTTCTCGTGCCCCGCGGAGAACTGGTAGCGTGACTTAATTTTTGTCTCCTCGTTTCCCCGTTCTTCCCGACTCCCCTCATCCCATCCTCTTTCCCCCCTCGTCCTTTGAAGTCTCGAGAGGAGTTCGCTTTATTGGCTCGTCAAGCGAGCGACAGGTAGCACCGGTATGCAAAGAGAACCATTTTCTAGAGAATTCGCTAGAGAATCCACGCGAATTTCGTGGTCCACGGATACAGGATGTTTGTTTAGCGCAATTTCTGTCGGCCTGTTGGCTCTTCCATCCGGTAATATGCGAGAATAATTTTTTGAGAATTTATTTCGTGTCGTGAGTACTTGCACCGAGCAACTACACTTGACTCCTTTCCTCTGCTTGCGTTCTTTGCTTTATTTCCTTACAAAAAAATTCGCTAAGACGAAGTATGATACAAAACGTGAAAACGAAGAAGTCAGCCCTCGACAAAGCGCACCGTGGTCCGTTCTAGAAAATGAAGGATCAGGTTCGAATCAACGTCTTCGTCCAGCCACGTGGATCGATTCCATCTCGTAGAAGTAACGCGTTACCGGTGAAAGGATCTTGGCAGAGTACAGAACATTTATCCAGATGCACTTGTCGTTGATTGAAGCAATGAAACGAAACGCAAGCGCGATTTTCGCGTCAGCGCCAGAAACCGGCGCGACTGGAGAACAGTTTCGCGACACGCGAACGAGGACAGCGGGGGGTACGTAAGCCGTTTCGGGTCGGGAAACCCGGTTGATCCAATTAAGAGGAAATTGAAGCGAGATCGCGCGGGCACGCGCGGCCACGGTGAATGGTTGGCCTCGTATCGGGTTCGCGCGAAGGTCGCCTAGTCACGGCACCGATCTGAACGCATTGTCCGACCCGCGAACGTTCCCGTTTCGCGATTCAAAGGCGCCTCTTCATCGTGCCACCTTTTCTCTCTCTCTCTCCCCCTCTCTCTCTCCTTCGTGCATTCGTGCTCTATCCGGTGGTGCGGCCATAGGGGATGGCCGACGATTGACGGGTGACGCGTGTCTATTAAAACGTCGCGACGAAAATGGCGCGAAACGCCGGATGCTGGACGGCACTGTCCTACCTCTGGGCTACGGGAAACGAGAAATTTATCGAACTCGTGGGACCACACGTTCCGTCGATCCCGGAATAGTTTATGGGTAGGGAGGGATTGATTGATGTTATCGTTGGATGGAATCTCGGATAATCGATTCGCCCCGTTTCTCGCGGAAAATGTATTTATTCGAGTCCTTGAAAGTGTCTGCGGGCGCGGATCGATAATTCTGGTTTAGAGAAGATTCAATTTTAACCGACACGTTATACCGTAACAAGTGACGCCGTGGAATTGATCGTTCGAAGGGTCTCTTTGTCTTTTAAATTCAATTTAATCGCCGCGGTTCGTTCGAGGTCAAGTTTTGACGGTTAAGGTATCTCTCGAGAACGATAAACGTACGAAGTTTGATAAGGCGGTGCAGGAAACGAGATACCAGTGTTTGTGAATGGAAACAGAGGTGGAACGCGCGTAACAAGTAGAGTTTGCCGTGAAAGATAGCGCGCCATTGGCTTTCGGTATCTCCGGTTCCTTTAAACACGGCTATAAATCTCGAGGAAGTTCTCGAAGGTAGAGCCAACGCGAGCAACTGTTATTTGGATTGTAAATTGAACCGCCTTACCCCTCGCCCGAATCGAGCCGATGGCTTCAAGGTTGCCCACCCCCTGGCGTCATCGTGCGCTTCTACAAATTTACAACCCTCAGCGATACTTTTATCTTTTCTCAAACTCAAGATTCTACGACCAGATTCCGACGTTCTATACAATTTTCTGTCAGCGTATCGTTTCACGGTTCTCTCGTACGAACGACGAGACCAGCGAGAGCTAAAAAGGGGAGTCCAATCGACGGGAGTTTAAAGGCAAGTTCAGTCAATATGAGTTTAGTATCGGTTACCGGTCATCCTGTCTGACACGCGTTTGAACAGAGTCCCGCTAGCCGTCCGACAAGAGAGCTTCTCCGTCCTCCTCGACGCGTCATTTCGAGATCCGAGCACCGTGTGTACGGTACGGATAAATTCCATGCTGTCTCGTTCCAAGGGTGGCGATAAGTGCACCGTTGCACCCAGCCGGGGCTCTCGTTATCGAGCGGCTCAACGGTCGCATTCCTCATCGATTCCGCGAACCCACGAATCTCACGCGCCACCCTTACGTGTGCACCTTGCAACTTGCAAGGCCTGATCAATTTGTTCTATTCCTGGTAGCTCTACGCCCACGGCCCCGTAGGGAGTTTGGAATCGCTAGAAAAAACATGGTATCTGAAAAAATACAACTTCGCGGCGCTAGCTTCGAATTGATTGGAAAAATAATAGAGAGCCCTTTGTACGTGTGTACACAAACAGTAGCGGTTCGCGTTTTTGATCGGCACCGTGTTGCAGCGGCCACGTTTTCGCGTCCGTCGCGCATCGTTCGAACAATTTCCAACAATGGACCACTCGATTATTTCTATAAATAATGCCTGGCAACGAGCAACAATGGTGTGCGAGATGCTAGCCGAGCGACGAAACACGGGGCTTTGAGGGGCTTTCGATGAAAACCACCCCGGACTTGATTTCCCTCTTTTTCAGATTCGGACAGACGTAAGACAGGTCGCAAGTATTTTGATACCAGCAGCTTCTCGTCAGACTTCACCCGGATTGATTTTTCTTCCTGGGAAATAATAGAACGCAGAGTTCATCTAATAAAAATTCAGAGAAAAATTCAGGCTCCTCTTAACAGAAGAATAGAATCGCACTTTTATCTGTTCCAATTATTTCCTGACATTCTCCTCGAATTAAGCTAATGAAAACGAGCAGAGTTTCCCTGAGAACAATTATAAAACGATATTCGTTCCTCCGCGTCGCAAACGCTGCGACCATGGCCTGGCGAACGCCAGGAGGACGCTTTAACCACCTGTACAGCGTAATCCAACGGCAGAAACACTTCCGTTTCGTACGTAGACGCGCACAGAAGTATCCCCTGGCAATAAAGAAAGCGGAAATATCGAAAGTCGGAACGCATCCGTGTCAACCGATTTATGGCCCATCCTGTACCATCAGAGAAATTTCACGAGCCAACAGGTTACAGAGACGAACGACCGGCCGGGGAAACTTGGCAAACTACCTCTCCTAGATTTTCCTCCTGGATTTTTCGAGTCTCGCTTGACGAATGGAAAGGACTTTCCGCGTACAGATACCACCGCTATCGTTCCTCGAGCCACGAGCACGATCTAATCGACGGCTCGCCGTTTTTCTCCCCGGATCCCGTCTCGACTTTCGGATCCGGCGAATCAATTACGCTCTAACGAGGCGCGCGAGGGGTTGAGAGATATCGACGATGCCTCGCACTCGAATTCCTGTTAATTACCAGTCTGTCTCGATGGACGCGGTCCTCCTCGAGGACGAATCCTTCGCTCGAGCCCCTATTCCGGTTCTCGCACTCCGGAAAAATGAGATCGCAGGAGATCCCAGCTTCCCCGCGAGGGGTTGCCCGAGTCCATCGTCGACGAATTGGGTCGAGAATGTGGTTAATTGTGTAATCTTTAAAGAGAGAGAGCGAGAGGACGAACGATCCGACGATGAGGGACGAGACGTGTGGCTTCGCCGTGTTCCTTCTCGAGCGGTTGCGTTCCTCCTGGTGCTCATTAAACATTTTTCTCGGGACGGTAGAAACTTAGATTAGACCGTCTTGTTTCTGTGGCGAGGCTGGAATTTTAAGTAGACTAAAGTGTGGCGAGTAATTATGGCTCTTCTTGTACGTGGTGGTCGTTTAATGTGTAAATCGCATTAAAACCTTGGGCTTTGATACTCGAGGGCTCTCTCGTGGACTATGAAAGCGCTGACGAACCAAGTATCGATGACCCAGAAGCGAATTTATATTTCATAGAGCTGTATCGATTGGATATTATATGTACATACGCAATAAATCATGCATTAATTATGATTCGATGGACCTCTATGTAGGTTTATATAATTTTTAGGTTAGGAGACAATGCCCGCCATGTTGGTACCAATTTTATTCGATTGAACGTCTTACGAAAACCGTCTGGCTCGTTGAAAGTGATGTTCCAGTTAGACGACGAGCTGCACGTACGACGAATGTGCTTCTGAAAAATTAACCATCGCATTTAGGAGTTCTTCGGCTCGGACGAGACTTAAACTTCGCGTTAATGAATATGTGTGCACGGTCTGCGGCGTTCTCCAGTTCACGGAAGATGGAGACGCGCGATAAACGAAACTAACGGCTTCCTAAAACAAGGGAAAAGAAATAATGGCGATTCTCCTAAAACTGTGTTTGGACACAGGATAGAACCACAAATTGCTGGTCTGATATCGTCGTTATTGGCCACATGTGCCGTTTCAGGCGCGGCGCGACCGAAAACGAGCCAATTAAAACGCGCCGTTGCGAAAGATAAACAGGATTACACTTCGCGATTGTTTTTAATTTTCTTTTTCCCGAAACGTGACCAACAATGGCCGAGTTACAGAAATTAAATGTATAGCGGAAGATTAGCGCAGATTAGATAAATTTTATTGGAACGACGATTGCAATCGATAAGGGGTATCGTCGATTCGCGACTATCACTGTGCTCGATATCCTCTCTTTTTTATATCAATTCCCTCATTGTACCCGACACATGCCACCAAACGATCGTAATACCCATTGGTTACATGAATTATCCGTGCAACTATAATCCCTCTGTCGAATTATTTAATATTACTTTTCTCTGTTATTCTCGAAACATTTCAGGACAAAAAATTTGTATCCAAAGAAGAAAATTCTACCCTGAAAAGGGATTTGAAAAAAATAATGCAATTAACGTTCTTGCGCGACTTTGCTTCCGGAACACTCGCACCGTTTCTACATTGAAAACGTATCGAGACTCACGGGGTTGCATCGCGGTGTTTTAAACAGCATTTCACACGCGCGCGTTCCCATGTAAGATTAAGCGGAAACTAATTAAGGCCACTACAGCGCGAAGGACAGAGCCGAACTAAATTAATTCCCGCGGACACGCCCAAAATCCTCTGCAACGTCCCGCGGTGCAGAGAGCGACGAGGTTGCCGAGGAGAGACAGCGAGAACGATTCGTTTACGAGCTCGAAACTCTCTGATCCTTCCCGTTCCATCGTCGCGGAAATGCCTGGGTCTCGAAACCTTGAACCCTTCACCTCGTACATCCTTCACGGCGACTCGACCGTGTCACACGGTGGCAGCAGAAACAAAGCGATCTCCAAACACCGCGCGAATCGATGGACGATCGCCAACATGATTTAAAGCGAGAGCGTCGTGCGATCTCGCGTTAAACGACGGGGTGGAACCGTCGATGGAGATTTATTCGGAGGAAAAACACAACTTGCTGCGTTTTGCGCTGAAATGTGGAGCGACGAGCACAGCTGCGCGAACGGCGGAAAGATAAACAATAGCGTTGTGCCCGATGCACGCGAGGTTCTCATGCGCCCGTTCCGCGTGTAATGTATGCACTCGCGTAAGTGCACCGGTTGCGCCGCGCAAATCTGCCCGTGATTAGCTCGCGCGGAACCATCCGCGACCCCGCCGGGACACCAAGTTTATGGAAATTTTCGGGAATTAGATCCACCGCTCCGGATAATTGGGACAATTGACGCCGGTGCTTAATGCCCCTGCTGCTCGACGAATGGACGTTAGAGAGGTTCTACGTGGTAGAAATTCGAGATTCGTTCGAGGAAGATACGTGCCCGTGAAGTCGATTCAATTAGCGAAAGCAGTCACGATGGATCGGATGAATATTCAAATAGTCGAATTCTGGGGATGAATTCAATTTATATCTCTGTTTCCTTTCTTTTTTTCCAGCGTATATTAATAATTTAGTAGGGATATATGCAAATTGTCGAAGCACGAATAGCGATTTGGATACACGGATTCTGAAGGTGATAGCAAAGGGGTGGGACGAGGGTGACGATTGTAGGGCGGCCAAGACACGTCGCCCCTGGGACGCTCGTCGTCCCTTCTCTCGTGTAAAGACGAACCAGTCTGTACCCATGAATTCGTTCCGATGTATAAAAAATCTAATACGCCAGACACTGTTACGAAGTCCTCGGGGCGACGTTGGCCTACATTTTCGACTGCCGCGAGCCGATGCAGCGGATCGACGAACTTCCGTCTACGGTGGTGGTACGCGGATATGGAGATCAACCGGGGTTCATCGAATATCCTTTGATTGCTCTGCTCGAGCGGGGAAAAATCGGCGAGAGAGATTTACAGAATTACCATTTTTCGCGATGGAATATGTGTTCTGTGTGATATCGGATACGCGGAGAATTAATTTACCTTTTTCGCCCGCGGGAAATCGACGTTAATTTCCTAAAATCGGTAAAACCAAATAATATTCTCGATAAAGGAGTCATTTACCGCTGGAATTTTGGCTCGAATTTCGTACCACGGTTCTAGCGCCGCTAGAGACTAGAATTTCGCCGGGGCTGTTCCGGATTTATTCGATATCAGCCAGTAAAAAAGAGTTGACGCGATTTCGCGCGACGTTGATCTATGGTCATCCGCGGGAAAGTACGGCGAGCCGGGGCTGTTTTGCGGGCAGGATTTTGCGGCTGGTGTCGTGGCACCGTTCGATTACAACGGTGACGCTGCGAGTTGGCAAACTTCGATTTTGCGGACGCGAGATTTCGGAAATTCCCTCGTCCACCGCCAACTTCGTTCAACAGCGAAATTCGCCTTACATTTATTCCACCAACTATGATAACTCTGTCAGAACCAGCCTTCGGAAACGTCACGCGCTAGAAATTTACAAAATTCTATCCACAACTCCATTATCATGATATTTCAAGTCCCTTTCCAGTTCCATATTTTCGTTGAAAATCTTGGAATTTTTTAAAAATTCGAATTAATTGCTAACGTAACGTCTGCACAATCGCGACGCTGCTGAGCGAGGGGTTGAAAATTTTCGAAATAAAGATTCACGTGTAGAATTTGGGGCGTGACGGATTTTAATACAAGATCGATCGGTCGAAGACGACAAAGGGCAGCCATGAAAATGATTTCCGTGGAATGTGTGGTGTTCGCGGCAACGTTCCCGGAGCGCCTCGCGCGCGTCAGCGAGGACGCGCATAAAACGCGTGCATTGTACGCGTATCCTCCCCTTGACCTCCGCCCCCGTTCCAGCCAGTTGAAAATTATGCATTCAAAGCAGGAATGTTAAACACGTGCCCTGGAACGTACCGTACCCCCTGCCTCTCAGCTTCTCTCCCGTCTCCTCCACCGATCGCACGGAAATCTCATTGCCGGCGTCGTAATCGGCCTATTTTCATTTCCACGCTGATACGTGTTTCCACCATCCACTCGTACCTACGAGGACGCGTTAGGAAAATTTCGCGCCTGCCTTTCTGCACGTGGAGATGCAAAGGGATGGCGTTCCGCAAGAGTGAAAGGTGGAACGTACGAAAAAAGGAGAGATTAGTAATGGGTAGGGTCGAGCAACGGGACAATGTGCGCTGGGAAGAAGGAATATAAAGGAGAGTAAAAAAAAAATGGTGGAAGGAAAAACACAAAGGTCCCTCGGAAAGGGGCGGAAAATGAACAGCGAGCAGGAAGGATGAGGGGGTAGGCTAAGTAGCATTAATCAAGAACGACCGCGGCTCCTTCTAAACACGGTCCGCGCGTGGCGAATAACTCTGGTGGTTGGGTTCCGGTCCGCGAGTACGCTGATCGTGGTGAACGGGGCAAGAAAAAGGGACAATGGAAAGCGAGGCGAGGGGAGGAATAAGGGCTAGTTAGTGGGATGCGCAATTTCGGTGAAACGGACGACGGTCCGTCCGCGGTTCGCCGACGGTTGTGCGAGGAACCGGCGGAAATCGCGCGCTTCGTTAGTCGCACGGCAATTAACCGGTTCGCGTCTTAATTAGTCCGGTTGGTGGCTTCCTGTCCCGCTCGTTGGACGATCCTTCGAAGGTCTTGCCGCGGGAATCCTGTGGGAAACGCGTGGCTGCGCGCGGAAACAACCATCTCCGGGGCGAAGTCAGCTCTGTCTCAGAGCGTGCTGTCGAGGATGGAACCGCCGCGCTCGGTTAAGATGCACCCGGTTTTTAAGGGTAAAGCACTTCTGAGCGCGTCGTACATTAGCTTCTGCCACTCAGGCTGGGCTCTTGTCGTGGGAAAATTTGACGTGCTCGTGGAATTTGAATTACGGTTTGGGATGAAGTTGGTCGAATGGAAGTAGAAATCCTATGGAAAGCGATCGTTCGTTTAGTATAGAAGAGGATCCTTTTCGATCTTTTTAGACAGTGTTATGAGACAGGAGACTTTTATTCTCTTTATAAGCAAGCATTCAGTCTTGTACTCTAAACGATATTAATATAGCAGATAATGAGATACGTATCACACACACACACACATACACGTGCACCAGGAACCTCTAATCCTCCAACTCTACCCACTTCATTTCACCCCGTATTTCCCAGAAAGTAGAAAAGTGCAAAACCTCAAACAGGTTTAATTGAAGGTTGCGTCATCCTCACGTAGCCATTAGTTTCCCGATAATTAAGGAAGGCCGCTGTTAATAACCGGTTGTCAACGAAATCTACCTTCACCGTGGACGCGTGGAGTGTTTTGGCCCACTTCCGCCGTTCTCGCGACTATCCGCGGTGCACGATCTCTGGTCCGTCCTCAGCGTCCAACCATCGTGAGCTACGGTTTCGAAGGGGCAGGGCGAGGGGGATCTGGTCGATTCCTTCGGAATTATTAAGCCGTTACCAGCACCGGGCACGTAGTCGAATTCAGCCGGGGAAGGTAAAAAAGTTGGCGGGAATGGCAAATACCAGCTCGTGCAGTTTTCTTTGTGCAAAATGGCCGAAGGGACCCAGGCGAGGGAATTTGTTTAAGTTTCACCTCTCTTATTACGCTTTCGACCTGGATTCAACGAGCCAGGGGCAAGGGAGATCGATGTCACTGGTACCGACGTTCCTAATCGACGTTAACGTAATTATTACTCGAAAAAGAAGCACGCGCGGAAGCCGAGGCGAGCGGCTCCTTCATGCAAATGCTCTTCTTGCGAGCACCGGCGATTAAACATTTTTCCACCGGCGGTCTTGGCCGACGTTAACCTTTGCTACGTGGTTTTCTGCTCGTTCTCGATCTAATCGTGTCCTCTTCTCTCGCAGAGACTTCGTAGCTCCGGGGTAAACGCGCAAAAATTGTTCTAATTATACAAGTTAATCTCTACATGTTTGATACTTCGTTTTTCTCCAGATTAAAGCTATTCAGACAGTCGAAAACAACTTTTTTCTACTTGGCACAGTGTTGGTTACGCGACGCATTAATATCCACTTGTAACTGGCGAGAACGCGAAATGTACGCGAGAAATTTTCATCCTCATTTTCATAGCTTGTTACCCGTGATCGTTGCACTTTTCTGTCGCTCAGAATTCTCATCTGAAGCTTTCAATTTTCTTCCAAACCCTTCTCCCTGGCCGTGGGACTCGCGAGAGCCGTGCCAGTTCCAAGAGAGACTCTTCTCGCATCGAGGAGGGTCCTAAATAAACGTCGAGGCGATTACGTCCCGAAAAAAGGACGATTCCAGGACAATAAGTGGGAAACGAAGTTCGTTAGTCGAATAGAATTCGCTGGCGACACCGATCGAACTGGCTCGAAATCCTTTTAGGACGATGGATCGTGCTCTCAGTCTCCTCTCGTTCGACGCGTGTGCACACTCGTCCAAATATGATCCGAAAAGCGGCGATAAAAAGGGGCGACCAGGCGACAAATTAATTAAACTCTTCTCTGTCCGTTTTATATTTTAACACCGCGATTATTACCGGCGATACCCGAGCCACGTTCCGCCTATTAACTCCGCGAGAGTGATCGAATTAAATTAACACCTGGCTGGCGCATCGTGAAAACGGGGCACACGTGTACCTACATATTTAAAAAAGAAAAAGTAGGTGGGACGAGTGACGGAGTTAATCAGAGTGGACGCGCGAGGCGGGTCCCGGTAGCTCGACGAAGGATTAACGTTTAACGAGTTTCCGTGGCTGACGGTCCGTGTGAGTCGCGTCGAAGGAACGTCCGGTTGCTCCTCGCAAATGAATCCATTATGCCTCGATTTCGTAATCGTGGAAAGTTTTCCAAATGGCCGGATGACGCTTTTAAAACTGTCCCCCGCGACAAGCATTAAGGGGATGTGTAAGCGCAATTAGACCTCGTCTGCTAACCTTCCAATCGATACGCTCGCCGTTAACAGACTCGTTAAATACGTACGAGCGATTCACGAGGAGTAATTGCCATCCGTTCGACTCCGCGAGACGTTTCGAACACTTTCAACCCCGTTTCCACCCCAATTTCTTGATCTCGAGAAAAATAAAGTAACGATGGTCTGTTGATTTAACGTCTGCTCTCGTTTCGTGTGATTGCAGGGGACGTCATCGACTGCTGAGCGGAAAGAGACCAAAAATCAGCTGGTATGTCAAATAATCAGCTGGTTGACTCCTGTCTGTAAGTGTCTTTCTCTCCCCGACCTCTCGAACGAGAGGCTCGTTAACCAATTAATACATTCTACATTCTCTACCTTTCTCTCTCTCTTTCTCTCTCTCTCTCTCTCTCTCTCTCTCTCTCTCTCTCTCTCTCTCTACCTTCCGGAAACGAAAACAGGCCATCGCTGATCAAACTTTGCTTTCCTCCTTTTCCACGCGGCTAATCTAGTTAATTTAAAAAAAAAGAAAAAGTCTCGAGCCTGTTTCCTCCCCTATTCGCTGTCGTTCCACCGTTCCACAATAGTCCAGCCCATCTTTCTATGGCTGGTGCCTCTGAACGGAACTGAGGCGAGGCCAGGAACGATGGGCGAGGAATTGACGAAAAAGACAGTTACACAAAGTACCTATGGCTCGAGGTCGCACCCTAGGCAGCACGTAGCGATCGAGCACCCAGATTTATTAACAACGAAATGTCGTATTAATGCCAGGCTGGTGAACCGTCGGATCGAGCAGAGACAGGAGCACAGCATAACGCACACTGAGATCACGCAGAGGTGACTAATCGGATCTAATCGCCGTGGTTAGTCATTCTGAGGGCGCACGTTCGTCGTTCGTTCGCGATCGACGCTAGTTCGGTCGTTGTTACGCGCGTTTCGATCCTTCGACGTGGAATCGACTGGCATCTCGCGCGGTCCTCAGGATCGAGGACAGGAACCAGGACAATTTACTGCTCCTCAAGGTGCCGCGCTCGACGTGTATTCGTAGAGTTCGTCGAGGGGGATCTCGCGAGACGTGCACAGCCTCGCGGAGAGGATCGTTCACGGGGAAACTTTTCGTTGGACGAATCGCGCGAGAAGTGGGAAAAAAGACGCGGAGGAAATTGTCAGAATGAGTAACCACGGCTTGCACTAACGCTTGTTCGCTCGAGTTTGTTTAGCATGACTCAAACTGTGTGAGGACGAGACATGTAGCGCAGTTCTTTGGCGTAATTAGTAGACGCATTTGGATGCTTTGTTCTTAGATTGTATATTTTTTATGTTCGTGTTCTTTTCCTTTTCCGCTCTTCCGTCGAGACGCATGCGTTATATTTATCGTTCCGTTGGTACCGCGTATCGATTTTGGTAGTAAAAAAATTCAACTTCGTTTAATGTAGTTACAGTTGCTCTGTCTCATTTTTCTTTGGCCAACGTTAGATCGCGGATGGTGATTCGTTTATTCGTATTCTTTTTCCAGACGCGTCCTCCAGGAGAAGGGTCCCGACATGCCGCAATACACGTAAGCTATCGAACCGAATAAATCGTCGATTGTTCCACGGTCGCGCGATGAGACGAGCGCCTCTAATTGATCATTATTGCGGACGTTTTGCAGCGGACAGAGTGATGCGGATTACCACGGAAGTAACGGCCAGGCGGACACCCATTCGTTGCATTCGTCTCATTTGTCTGTCCAAGAGGATCCATTACTCATCCGGAGCCATAAGCAGCAAACTACCCAACAAGTGAGATCCGTTCGCAGTTTTAACCGACGGTTCAATTCACCGTGCAACGATCCCCCCGTTCGCTTTCGACGATTCTTCCCTTCAGACGCACGCTCTCGCTGTCCTCTCACCGCTCTTCGAACAACTTTTTTAATACTCATCGATTCCCAGCGTCCTCGCAGCCTCGTATAAATCGTTCGAATCTCAGGCGGATTAGCACTCTGAGAGCTTTCTAGAACGTTCAGAAATCTCGGTAGACATTTCCATATCCTCGGTACTCCGTGAAGTCTCAGTAATTCAGCCTGGAACACCCTCGAAGTCCTTCGAACGAGCCCAGAAATCCAAACGTCAGCCGTCGATCCCTTTAAAATCCACGTTCCCAGAATCTCCCAGCGTTTCCAGAATCCCCAGCGTTCACGGAATGCCAAGTAGCCTCGGCACTCGCTGCTACGCGAGGCACCTCGGAGTCCTTCTAGCTCCGAGCGTCGCCAAGACCCCTCTGCCACAACCCCTTCGCTCGCTGGTGCGCTCACGAACCGGTCGGACGTTCGCAGGTGACAAACGTGTCGAAGGTCGTACGCGAGGTGTCGCACATGGAGCCGGATCCAGGCGCGGTCAGCTACATGTCGGTCCCGTTGATGTCTCAGGACTACCAGCACGCGGACGCCCGGTACCCTGCGGAGTCGTACATGGTCGGTTTCGAACACTACGACCCGTACCTCGGGTACCCGCCCCAGCCAGGGTATCCGGGTCCGCATGGCATCTACATGCCACGTTCGCATTCCCCTCACAGCCCTCACAGTCCATCGGAGCACAGTCGTGCCTCGCCTCCACACGGTGAGTGATTTTTATTTCTGACCAACTGGCGCGGTACCACTCCGCGCCGTCTGCATATATTTGTAATTAGTTAAACGGGGCGAGGGAAATAATAGAGAAGTAAATTGTGAACTGTTTGTTTACTGTTCGAAGAATACCTGCGTAAAGCGGCGCCGTACGTGGAAGGCGGTTACAACGACATCGATCCAGGTTTGAATCCCGCGTTGCAGGATCACTATCGAATCACTCCTAGTCCCGGTGGCCCCGGAGATCAATATGGTACGTTAAGGATCGGAACGAGAAGATACAGGATAGGTAGCAACACGTAGTTTATTCTTCTTATTTTTGTTTGTTTTTTTGTCCTCTCATCCGCCCCCCATTTTATCGCCAGTCGCAAGGATCATTTCCGAGCCCCCCGATTCACGCAGCACGTCCACCTCTAGACGTCCACCGCTCAACCGTCGTGTTGCAGCGAGCCGGTGGTATTCGTCCGGTCGGTCGTGCACGGGGCACAGCATAATTCACTTCAATTATCTCTATGCCTGATATTCGTTGTTATTTTGTCTTCTCTCTAGATCAAATCAGCAACTCTTGGAATATGGATGACTCCGGCGAACCCTCACAACATCCTCATGGTAGGGTTACATTAATAGTTATTTAACACATTTCTCCGCCACTATTCTCTCTCTCTCTCTCTCTCTCTCTCTTTCTCTCTTTCTCTCTGTGTTTCTCTCGTCCATCTTTCTCTTCTCTTCACTCTCGCTGAGCTTCATCTGCCCCTGCGTTTGCCCGCCATCGAGCCTCTCTCTCTCTCTACAGTCGCTGGTCCATATTCCACTATTTCAGGCTACGCTCTGTACCAGTCGCGCCAGATAATGCGAGTGAATTATGCGTTTCGAGTATGCCTATGCATTACGTTATAACCAACTCTAGCGCTGGCTTTCTCGAACAGCCCGACAACACCGCAGGCTAAGAGCAACGGCTGTACCATTCTCGAATCTTTACTGCTCTCTTCTACAGCTTTGCAACGGAGGGTCCTCGTCAAGTATCTCAACCGACGCCTAACAAGTTCCAATTCACTTTACAATCTCTATCCTCTACTACTTCGCTCATGCAACGATTATTTAGTTTCATTTCGCTCGTTCAGCACAGCTAATGCTAGAGTCTGTTATAGCAACAGCATCTACGTATCCAACCAGTCCAATCGCGCATCCACAATCTCCTCGAATCTCCGTTTTTACAGACGAAAACAAAGTGGCCTATGGTTTCGTGTCTCCGTCCCCCTACGGACCTGTTGGATACGGCCCTGCTGTCGGGGTGGGTCCAGTCCCAGTTCCTAGCGATGTACCAGGCTACGACGAGGGCCACCCGGTGCCGCTGTCATCGGGAGTGCCGCCAGGGATGTTCGAGGATGAGGTCCACCTTCAACGGTTACAACCCCGCCATCCAGTTGTACCAGGGATGGCTAGTCCATTGGACGACGACCAGAAGTCGATGAGATGGCGGGACCCGAACCTATCCGAGGTCATAGGCTTCCTGAGCAACCCGAACAACATCATCAAGGCGAACGCAGCCGCGTATCTGCAGCATCTCTGCTACATGGACGACCCCAATAAACAGAAGACGCGAAGCTTAGGCGGGATACCGCCGTTGGTGCAGTTGCTGGACCACGACAATCCGGATGTCTACAGGAACGCGTGCGGCGCGTTGAGGAACCTGTCCTACGGCAGACAGAACGACGAGAACAAGAGGGCCATCAAGAACGCTGGCGGAGTACCGGCTTTGATCAATTTGCTGCGCAGAACGTCCGACGCGGATGTGAAGGAGCTTGTCACGGGGGTCCTCTGGAATTTATCCTCCTGCGAGGTGCGTGGAACTTGGCTGATCGAAACAACGCTTCGTGAACCAGGCGTGAAAGTTCTATCGGCTGTTGCGTCTTGTTCTCGATGTTGCTTAGACAGTAGAATTTACAGTAATCAAACTACTCTTCTACGAATGGTCGAGCGATCCATGAGCTTCCAAAATGGAGTTTTAATTTCGCGGTCGTATTCCTTGTATTCGCAGGACTTGAAGAAGTCCATCATCGACGACGGCGTGACGATGGTGGTGAACAACATAATCATACCACACAGCGGCTGGGACCCGACCTCCTCCAGCGGCGAAACTTGCTGGTCGACCGTCTTCAGAAACGCGTCCGGTGTCCTGAGAAACGTCTCGAGCGCCGGCGAGTACGCGAGGAAAAAGCTGCGCGAGTGCGACGGTCTGGTCGACGCCCTCCTCTACGTGGTGCGGTCCGCCATCGAAAAGTCGAACATCGGGAACAAGATCGTGGAGAACTGCGTGTGCATCCTGCGGAATCTGAGCTACCGGTGCCAGGAGGTGGAGGACCCGAATTACGACAAACACCCGATACAGTCGACCGTGCAGAACAGGGTGGCGGCGCCTGCCAAAGGTGAGGGCTTGTCGATGTCTTCCGTGATCGGTGAACTACCCCCTCGTCCCGCCTCCGCCATCTTGGACTCCAGGAATGAAACGAGTGTACCCTTTCTTTCTCTCACCCGTGGCGTGATAGACACACGGGGTTCCCTCAGTAGGCATGTGGTGACACGCATGCAGCTGAATTGTGTGTGCGCGCTGATGATAAGCGGCTCGCCTTTCCCCAGGGCCGTCGCGATATCATAAGAGGGCAGGTCTGCGCCTCCGTTGGCTGCGAAACGAAACGAAACCGCCAGCGGGTGTAATCTACTGTTGTTAACAGTAGTATCGATTTTGCGTGAACCGTGTTAGAACAACGTCGCGGCCATTTTGTGACGCAGGGTGGTACAAAGGTGTTAATTTTTTATTTTAATAGTCATCATTGTAACACCTTCAACGTAGTTCCGCGGTATCACGCGGTTGGAATTTTTATGTTACGATGTACCCTCGCGTACTCCTCTGTTCGCTATAACTATTATCATAAAATTGGAAGTGAAGTTTCACGCGCCCCATTTCCTCGTATCTAAAGTCGAAGTTCGCGTAAAAAGTTTTACGAGGTTCGAGAACGGCAATCATTAATTTTTTTCTCCGACATTAAACCCACTTCGCATCGCACGGAATTCTTCTCTCCTCGAGCACCGAGAGCCATGGGGTCTCGCGTTACTTTCGTATCACTCTGCAGTTACACGTAACAGATCAAAGCTGTCTCTCCGTGACGCTTATTACAGCTCTTCTTCGGCGAGCGCGATCGATAGCCGTTGTTCAACGACGGTTCACGGAACCAGGACGGAAAAAAGGCGAACCATTCGGAAAAAAAAATCGTACATCCGCTTGGCAACGCAGTATTGTACAGTAAAACCCAGTCGCATATTAAATGGTATGTTGCACGCTTCAGATTCTATCGAGTGTGAAACGTGCAAGGTAGTAATTAGGAGTTGGTAGTTGGCCCCGTATACTTCTTCTCGATTCTGACCAAACCGATGTATCCCACACCTGTGTACACTGAACGTTGCGATGCTTCACGTGTCCGTCGACATGCCGCTTACACGTTCGATGGAACATAATTTCGGGTGGCGAACATCGCGTTCGACAATTCGTTCGGTTACGGCGCACATACACGAGCCAACTATACGTATTTATCTGTCCGCGACTCTATCGAATCTTTACGTTCCCTACAACTTTATGATTTCCACTTGTTTCGTCCTTGCATCCCTTGTACCATAATCTCTCGTTCTCCGCGCAAGGTCAAAACGCGCGTGTGACTTAGAAAGAGCAGCGAGAACAGTTTTCACACCCCTCCTAGTTTGGCATGAATTAAAAAATGTGTTTCAATTTCTTTTAGCGTACAGTTTATGCCAAGGTAAGACACTCTTCGTACTACCACATCGCTATTTCAATTTTTCCTTTAGACTCGTTTCTTCTCTCTACTCTTCTTTTCCTTCTTTCTTTCATTTCGTTTCATGAGACCGGCTCAGAAATAGCCTTCTCAGTGCATGCATTCGCTTCTCGACGGTTACTCGAACACTTCGATCACTTTCTTCTTTTTCTTTTTTTTTCTTTTTTTTTTTATCGCGAAACGCCAGATAACTCTCGTCACTTTATGGAAACTCTACGCTATCTATGATAAACAAGCGTGATCGACGCGGCAATCGTTGTCCCAATATTGATTCCGGTCGACCATGCGTTCGCCGTTACTTCGACGAAATAACAAGTACCGTGTCGCTACAACGCACACTGGAATTTTTGTACAGAACACTTGCAGACAGCTACGATCCACCGCATCGATGTGCCGTAGACGCCAAGCGTCTACGCTAGAAAATGTCGGAATGCCTTCGTCTGTTTACCGCCAATTGCACGACAGCGTTACGATTAAGTTCATTAGCGGTGTAGTCCTTAAAGAGCCTTGATAGCGCATCCTTCCCTATGCATCTTGCGTGCGCTTCTTCCTATGACTGGCTGCCTGCGACGTCGACACTTTGCGATGCTCCGAACGTAGCACGTAGCTCTTTGATGGTACCAGTGCAAATCCACTGAAAATATATAGCTCGTAGACACTCCTGCTGTCGTAACGTCCCGCGATCACCCTGTCAAACCCTTTTGATGCACTTCAGAATTCAAGTTCTCATGAAACGTTGAGATAGAACGTGCCTCAAAGGGTTCAAACTCAATGATTCCACGATTTTCATTCAAAACACTCCATCACGATTCTTTAACAGGTTCAGCGCCTAGTATGAGATACTCGAAACGATCTCTAAGGATCTAGGTGATCGTTACGATCGTCTGTCTGCTTCCATGAATAAATTTCTATTTGTCCTCCTCGATCATTTTAATATAATCGATCTTGAAATAAAACTGATTGTGAGGCACCCTCCTTTTCGAGTTTCTAGCTTCAATCTCTACCATCACGATCCTCGCGTTAAAACAATGCGAGTTTCGTCTCGGGACGAAGCAAGCTGACATCACCAGTGGCCGTAACGGCAGTCCCAAGCGCAGAGCCTGTTAACTTTCATTAACTGCATGCTAAATTCGACATTCCAGCCACTCTCGCCCAATCGACACCCCGATTCTCAATTTCCTCCGAAGCTGAAGCGGCCATTGAACATTGCCAGACACGTTAGACGATCGTCGCGTTTCGCGCAATTTTCACTCGATCCATCCTTACGACATCGCCTCTCGCTTCTGTAATTAACGCCGTGCACGCGGTACTGTGTCACAGGAGAGAACTTGGGTTGCTTCGGCGGCAGCAAGAAGAAGAAGGATGGCCAGCCAGTGCAAAAGGAGACGACCGCGTCGCGCATTACCACCCCTAGAACAGAACCAGTCAGAGGCATGGAGCTCCTCTGGCAACCGGAAGTGGTCCAGTCCTATCTGAAGCTGTTGCAGACCTGCTCGAACCCCGAGACCCTCGAGGCGGCTGCTGGCGCGCTGCAGAACCTCGCTGCTTGCTACTGGCAGCCTAGTATCGAAATCCGCGCGGCTGTGAGGAAGGAGAAAGGACTTCCTATCTTAGTGGAGTTGCTGCGGATGGAGGTATTGGTTTCTTTTAAATATCCATAGCATTCTATGGTAAATGAAGTCGAAAGTATTTTATATGCGACTCGATGAAGCATTTTTAAAGAGGAAGGGGTTGCTGGTTGGCCTTTCAGGTGGATCGTGTGGTATGTGCCGTGGCGACAGCCCTGAGGAACCTCGCGATAGACCAGCGCAACAAGGAGCTGATAGGCAAATACGCGATGCGGGACCTCATACAGAAGTTACCCTCGGGAAATAACCAACACGATCAGGGTACCAGCGACGACACGATCGCCGCTGTCCTCGCGACCCTGAACGAGGTGATCAAGAAGAACGCCGAGTTCTCGCGGTCCCTGCTGGACGCCGGTGGTGTCGACAGGCTAATGAACATCACCAGGCAACGCCAGAAGTACACGCCGCGTGTTCTTAAATTTGCAGGCAAGAACAACGCGCACGTTCTATTCGAGGACAGAGTTATCGGGAGTTATCACAGTTCGCGCGTGAAATGTCGCGAGATCGCTAAGAGATCGTTCGATCCGTAGGACAAGTCCTGTTCACGATGTGGCAGCACCAGGAGCTGAGGGACGTGTACAAGAAGCACGGCTGGAAGGAGCAAGACTTCGTGACGAAGACGGTGGCGGCGCGGAATTCAGGGCCTAACTCACCGAACAACGCCAACAGGTAACCGATCCCAACGAGGCGAACACCCGTCGCCACTGATTTCCATGTCGGGCATTTTTCTTTCGCTTGAAAACCAACCGTTTCTTTCTCGTTTCCTTTTTTTTTTTTTTTTTTTTATTACTTCTGTTCCCGGACTCTGCGTTTCTTCTCTTTACGTACACCTCCCCCTGCTCGCCTCCGCTTCGTTCGATTGTTTCGTTTGAGCAGAGTCCCATTTATCGAAACACCCGCGGAACTTGTCTGACCCTACGCTGAATGTAGCTATGATTGTAGCACGCTGAACCGACCGATGGCGAGCCAAGGTAGCACCAGATACGAGGACAGAACAATTCAGAGAGCGAACATGAACTCGAATAACGTCGGTCGACCCACGATATACCAGCCTGTAAGTAACAACAACTAATGGTACACCATTGACGAGCGTGTCGACCACGTTGGCCGCGCCAGAATTTAACCGCGCGAGTCGTGTCGGTTCCGAGGAGAGGTTCGCTGATACGGGTCAGATGCCAGTGTTCAGAGGCGATTCCTGGCGATACTGATATTCCGTTCTTACGGTATTCGTTTAATCCGCAGTTACCACGAGTTAGTTTCGCAGGCGATTCAAGGATTCTTTGCACGTGTCAGTGACATACGACTATGATCGAACGCCTCGCTGTGATTCTCGCGAGAACCACATCGGTCCGTATCGGAAGCTCGCCTTCTGCGAAAATCAGAATGAAGGTGCTGAAGCGACGAGCGTTGGAACGCTCGATGTGCTCCGTGACCGAACGGATACGTCACTGATCTATAGATGATTCAGAAACTAATCGAGATTAATAAGTCATAGAACGCAATAGCGAAGGTGTTTAGACAATTGATTGTAAAAAAGCGAGGAGGAAGAACATCGCGTGTGTCCTGTTTTTGTTTGTTTCGATTACTGATATTGTATACTAAATGGCTTCTAAACCTTCCGACGTATATAAGTAGATGGTAAGAAAGAAACGAGATGAAAGTTCAGGGGCGTCGAGAGGGACGAGAACGACGAGCTTCGTAAGGTGAGAGTGTACGAGAGGTGCAAGAATCGATTAGCGATTCGTTTCGAACCGGGTCTTCCTCATTTCGATAAATCGATGCGTTTCAAGGTTCAATAGATTCCGTTCCGTTTAGCCTTCGCTTTCAGAACCGCAAACGGTCTCTACGTAGAGACGAGCCATTTCGTTCCGCCGTGCACAGATCGACTTAGTTGTTGTACCCCTTTTTGTTAATTGTTTATACATGTTACACGCGTATATTAGCAGGAAATGACACGGGACGTTTCTTTAAACGAAATACACGAGAGCATAGTTAGGCGATTAATGGTATCGTAATAGTAGAACTTTGTTATTTATACTTACACGAACAGGAGGAACTTGGAGAGAAAAAAAAAGCCGAGACGACCGTTGTTGCAACGGAAGTGGATGGTTCACGGTAATAAAACGGCGAGATATAGGGTGGTAGTAACGCATACGCGTACACGAACGTACACACACATACACTCACACACGTCTCACATAGTTGTGATACAGAGAGAAAAATAGAGAGAGAGAAAGCAGTTGCTTAACGGACATTTATCATAGGTGTATAAACTAAGTCAATTAATGAGTACCAATTATATTCACCGCGTTCCCTGGTACGTGGAACCCAGCATTATTCGTATAGAGTATACAGTATTACCATAGAGAGAAAGGGTGAGTGAGTGTGAGAGAGAGTGAGAGAGAGAGAGGGAGAGAGAGAGAGGAAGGATCGTATGCGGTCGCGTATAAAACGGTCCACGGAATAATTATGGAGTGTGTAGCGTTTTTACATAATAATCGACCGATACCAGTTACGTAACGCGGAGCAAAACGCGTGTCATAGTTATCGTCGCGTAACCGTTGGGGGAGGATTTGCGTCGTGCGCGGACGAGGCCGATAACGAGTGCGAGTAATGACGCAATGTTGCAAATTGAGAGTGGTGTCTCTCGTAGCCTCGCAATTGCGCGATTACGAAAGCACGGATGCTCGGTTCTGTTACTTTAATTAATTAGCATAGAACGCGGACAACATCGATGCAAAATTTCTGCCATTTACCTGGAATTCGTCAACCGACTGGATAGCGGATGACACTTGAAAAGCGTCGAAAATATCCTCGACCGCTAATTGATTGGTAACAATTAGAAAATTGAGAAACGCGGTCATTTTCAAGTAATTCTAACTGATTACGATGGGTGCACGATGATCGTTTAATTAACTTTTTTCAGTGTAGTTTGTCATTTTCGAATTTTATCCTTGCCTCGGTTTGCAGTTCGATTACTTTAACAATTTTCGTTGGTAATTAACGCTGTAACTCGTATCCATACGATCGTTCGATCAACGACGCGAATCACTCCTCGAGTCGTGTCGGTTCCACTCGCCGCGGTTTCTGTTTCTCAACGAATTTTCGTACTTCCTACTTTTGGGACTTTTTATACTCGCAGCCAAGGCTCGCCGGCGAATTGTAGCGAATACGCAAGCCACTTCGACTCGCATCCGACGGAGAACAACGATTCTTTTTGTAACGATCGTTCCCATTCTGCGACGATGTACACGGTAAAATAGGGAAGACGGATTCTCGTTCGAAAGGCGCTCTATCACGTACGTAGTCTAGTTGCGATAGGCAGAGGTATTACCTAATGAAAGTTCAGACGTCGCGTTGTTACTTGTTTCAAGTGTGTCTCGCATAAATTCGTGCAACAGATCAGTCGCCACAGGACCAAATACTTGACGCATTCTTGACGATTAGGGAGCGCATCCAGCCGCCATTTTAAACGATTCACAATCCGATCGCGCGCTCGTTTCGATTTCCAGCTACACGACACTATGATCCGTTGGTCACAGTGCTCGGTTCAATCGACCTCCAGACAACTTTCAGATCTATGTATTTTTCGAGAAAAAAATGTACAGACAGTTTTGGAGAAGCCGCAGAGTTATTATTTGAACCTAGTACTGATTACGAGAATCATTAGCGAGAGGGAGCCGACGTTTTTTCCGCGATCGATTTCTGGATCGAAACAGACGTCCAGTGCGCAAACGGATGGTTGATATCCCGATGAATTCAACTGGATCCTTGTGTTTGCCCAAATTCAATGCCGACCAAACAGCTTCGTTGAACGTCACAGTCCACAACTCGAACCGGATGATTTTTTCCAGGCTGATGTACGCTGCCTAATTGACACTGATTAATACAATTACCGTAGAACGTAGAGATTGACGGTGTATCCACTTGTTCCGCGAGATTGCATTATCGAGAACAGCGTACACCATATAGAAGAATTTATTTCGACTCGACGAACGGGCTGATCCAGAGACTGTATCTCTGATAACGCGCAGTAAGGATTAGTATTTAAAAAAATGGAACGTAATCTATAAATATATATATAGATATATATATATAGAGAGAGAGAGAGAGGGAGAAGGAAAGTGATCAGAGAAAGAGTGTGTACGGTTTTGATTCAACGCACGATTCAATTTTTCCGATACGAACAAGCAGGGTAAACTTAACCGGAAGCACACAAATTAATCGCGTGACAGATTCTCTCTTAAATTCGGTTCGTTACAAACGAGAATCGCTGACGCGAGAGATTTTTCTTTTTTTTTCTTTTTTTTTTACTGTACGACAGAACATGTATACATAGACAGAGTTTATCGTACGAGAGAAAAGCTAGACGCACCTCGAAGCATGGTTTATAGTGACACGTTGACTATTGCACGAACTTATTTATAATCTATTTATATCCAAATTAATCGAGCATAATAAAAGAGTATCTGGCAGTACCCTCCGCATCACTGTTCCATTTTCCGTCACGGCCACAATTCTTCAGAATCTACCAGACTTTCACCTGCTCACCTTTCTAACATCGTTAACCCTTCGACCGATGGGACCTACCGCTGAAATTAACGCGTCACTGTAACATTATTTCACATAAGTTTCGATCTCCAAAACACGGAGAGTTTTACCTAAAATCGATATCGTTCGTAATTAAAAAAAAAAGTACTTTCTATCTCCCACGAAATCAGTCAAAGGGTTAAAAACCACGGAGGTAACGATGAGACGAAACCAAGAGAATAAATTAGAAAAAGCGCAAAAAAAAAACAAAGAAACAGCGGGCCCATTCCCTCGAGCGACGCGACGGCCCACCCCGCCCCAGGCTAACCGCCGTGCCAGGGCCCGAAACTAACCGTTGGCTTGTGTGTGTGTTGCAGCAACCGAAACCCGGTGAGCCGCTCTACGCGCAAGTTAACTTGGAGAAGAAAAAGAAGCGGCAGTATGAGATGGGGGTGGGCCAGGCGCAGGGTCAGGGCCCGGTGGTCGGGTCGGGTGTGGGCGTCGGTGCCGGCGCGCCCACCGCTGGCCAATGGGTCGCGGACGGCGTCGGCGTCGGCGTACCAGACGGCTCAGCGGCGACCGCGACGGTTAACGTGCCGCCAAATTCCACCGCCGTGTCCGCCGGCGACTCTTGGGTATAACAGGGTGTCCAGGTTCCGGCCGCCGTCCAGGAGGCTGCTTTACTTCCACCGAGGCTGCTGTACGCGTAGAAGACGACAGCGTGGTGATTGTCGATGGACGGACGAGGACTCGGGTGTCTCAAGACGGGGGAGGGTGGGACTCGATCGCGGGGCTGGTAATCTTGCCGATTTCCACGGAGGACTCCGTGGGAGGACTGGACGCAAGGGCATTGAGGGATGAAACGGGAGGAATGAATGATCCGGGATTGTTGCTTTTTCTCTTTCCTCTCTGTTCCTATTTTTCTTTTTTTTTTCTTTTTTGTTTCTCTCTCGTTTTTTCTTCGAACGAATTTCTCTCCTTCGATCGGTCAGTTTGTAATACCGCGCCACGAGAGTATGATCCACGTTGGAGGACGATATGTATATTGGTCGGAGGGAAACGGAAGACTGAGGACAAGAAGGGTATAGAGGGGCGTTGCGCGCTTCCCTCGTGCATATGAAGTTTCCGTGGAAGTTTAAATCGCCGAGACTCTCTGTTTCACGGTGGTCTTAGATTGAAACGATATATATATATATATATACATACGAAGAAGAAAAAAAAATGACGAAAAGAAATAAAAAGAATCGCACTCCGCACCCCCCATGTTATCGATGTATAGTAGACACGGTGAAGCGACATGTCCGACCACATCCGCAGCAGTAGTCGCACCAATGGCTCTAAACCTTCATTGCACAATTCTAAATTAATATATATATATATACTGTATATGTACGAATATAAATATTATAGGAAAATAATATTTATATACTCGTATATGTATATTTTACGGCGGTAGACTGTGGAGGAAGAGTGGGCGCTGCGATAATTACTACTAAGAGATAAGTAGAGAGTCGGTGATTACCTACGGACGATTATTATTAATATCGCTGGATATTATTAATAACGTCGTGCAACGCGGCCACGATGGCCGCCGCTATAAATACAAGAGTGTACGACGATGAATGAATATATATATATATATATATATATATATATATATATATATATATATATATATATATATATATATATATATATATATATATATATATATATATATATATATATATATATATTATATAGACACGTTACACGCGTACACACGTGCCGTCTGATAGAACCGGCACGGCGGCACGCGTTTAGGGAGACCGCGTATCGATTCACCACATTTACCGTATTATGTGAAGTTCCGAGGCTGTGGGTGTGGCATGTAAAACGTGGATGCTGAGCAATTCGCGAGAGCATGCACTCTATTCTGTTTCTTTCTGTTTTATTCGAATTTTTGTTCCCCCCTCACCGAATATTTCCGATCGGTCGACGACCGCGCGAAACAAGGGATGAGCGAGAGACCAGTACGAGACTGCCAGAAGCGAGGAGAGCGCAAGGAACTGTCCACTCGTAAACGCGTAGACAAGTAAGAGAGGAGCGAAACGTATGGAAAAAGATGAAGAAAGTGAAAGAGAAGCGGAGGATCGCCACGATCGCCCGTGCTCTCGTTTTCAACCGAGAGGGTGGCTCTTCGGCGGTAACGAAAGCAAGGGAAGAAAGATAACGGGAACGCGCCGCCACTTCGGGTGGTCGTTCGAGACACGTTGTTATCACGACTCGTCGCTGTTATTCCACTTCTTCGTACTCTAGAGTATTATTGCCATTGCGTAAATGGTTGGATACGGAAGGGTGAAAGGGAACCGAGGGCGAGGTCCAGACCAAGGAGACGAGAAGAGTCGAGGCGAAACCGAGGGTGCGAATGAGTTAAAGAAAAAAAAAATGATAAGGGTATATGTGATGTTCAATGTTATCGAATGTTTGACACAGATGACATTATTGATAGCCGATATACATATTATATATATATAGATATATATACATATATTATATATATATACAAATAAATATATCCTTGTTCTATTTCTTAAATAATATTATTGCGACAGTTGAAGAAAGGGATAGAGGGAGAGAAAGAAAATGAAATGAGAATTGAGTGTGTTCGCGATTACGATTACAGCCACGAGAGAAAGTATAACACCAACGCGGGACAGGAGAATTTAATAACGATACGATTCGTCTCCGTCGGTTCAGAATTATATACATATACATAGATCTATATATATATACGCTTCGCAGTATGCACGTCGCGATCGATACGATTACGAAATTCGATAGTGCACCGATCTCGTCGATCGTCTCGCGTAACCGGTCCAAACGTTCGTGCATCCCCTAAGCGTGTCTTTGATCTCCGTCATCCACTTAGTCGTCCATACCAGCCCAGTTTTGTACATACTCATCCATAGCCGGCTGATTTAACCAGCCCTCTCATTCGATCGAGCGAACGACGAGATCGAGTCCAAAAACGTCCAAGCAGATGCGAATCCAATAAAGAAAAATGAGACCGCGATGGAGTAAAGAGAAAGGAAACGAACACAATCGGTCCACGAACGATCGTAGACGTGCCACAAGGAAGCAGGGAGAAGCTGTATCGTCGTTAATCCGCCAGGATCGACGCTCCTCGAGAGGGGTCGAAACGAATGATTCGCGTGATCATTTCTGTTATGAAAAAAGAAAAAGAAAAGAAAATGATAACTAATCTGTAACATTGTTAATAATATTATAACAACGTTCCAATGAGACACGATATCAACAACTATATCATACACTATTTATACGAAACTATGAATTTCGATCCGCCCACCGTGCGCGGGGTATTAAGCAGCCATAAGCGTTTTAGAATGTGTAACAATATCGTGAGCCACGATCGGGGATGATCGCGCGACCCGGAATACACCGACGTACCTCGTGTGTTCTTTGTATATTGGACATTTGTTGTAGTATTATTATTCCGACGAGGTGGCAGGCGCACGGTTTTCAGGCGGAGAAGACCGCGCGATTGTAATTAATTAATAAATACGTATCGAGACGTCGAGCGGACAACGGGCCCGCGAAATGCACCCCTCCGCGGACCGAGGGGCGCACCCTTCGAGCTTATCGTTCGGACTGCTAGCAGATCCTACACGCGCGAGAACGCCGCGAGAACCTCTTTGAGGACCTTGGACCATTCCGCTCAATGTGACACGCAATGGCTCTGACGCGCATCCGCGCCCCTTTTTCGATTCAGTATCTGAAACGAGGGCTATGGGATCCACTGGATCCGCGATCAGACTCGTGAACATTTTGTGATACGGTTGTAAATAACAACAGTACAAATGTACTCCACGTGTGCGACGTGTCCACTATACGTATATCCGGATATACTCTTCAGTGGAACCGGAAGAGAACTGCGTAAAATCCAAGAAGCGGAAGACGTGAAATTGAGATTGTACAATTTGGGGTTCGTATTGAAATTTCAGTAAATTTCACGAGTCTTCATATAGAGAAGACACATATAGTTTCGTTCTTTGATGAGAAGTATGTAAAGTTAGAAATATATGAATAATCTCTTGCATTCGTTGCGAGAAGAGGAACACGTAGAATTGAATAAGTAACGATTAAGATACGAGTCGAGAAAGGGACGATAGAGCGAATTAATTAATTGTTGCGATCCTTCTGGACGATCCAGGAGGACGTTGGATCGTTGGTAGATCGCCAGAGCCGCCACGATCGACATGAACGAACCGAGATTTTGATATCCGCTTTTTATATTGTTTCCGTGTACCAACGTTTCTAATTTTCTACAAGAATTGACGAGCGTCAGAGGGAATCGGTGGAGGGAGGCGAAGGATTTTTGTAAAAATACCATGTGGAGTGATACGCTCGCAAAAAAGCAAAAAATATACAAAAAAAGAGAATTAGAGGACCGAATCGAGGGAAATGGAAAGAAAAAGTATGCAGGATGACCGGAGGCTGAGTGGCGATAATGAAATTTGTATACGTACGAATTAAGTGAACGAACTTGCGCTGTGTCGAGGAAACAATCTTCTTCCATTGTTAATACCGTTTGTCATTTTTCTTCTTTTTTTTTTTGTCACATCATACAATGTTTAACGTTTGTTATGTAGTCTTTAAAAATTGTCTACACTCTTTACTTCGAAGAGAAAAACGGCATTTTCGAGATAACCAAGTAACATTCCTCTTTTCTAATTGAATATTTAGATAACCGTGGACCCTGAATTAACTTGTTCGAGCTAACATTCATATCTTCCTCGGCAACCTCGAGTCTTTCCTCGACACAGCCAAGTACAGTGTCCGTCGTACCTCGAGAGGTGTGCCTCGTCAACGATTGGAAAGGGTAGTTCTTCATCCCCATTTTCGATTCATCCGTTGCAACCAACTTCATTTTATAACGAGTACAATGACTTTTTATACAACTTGCCTGTTATAGACGAAACCATTAGCTTTCCTGATCGTCGCACGAGGCTCGTTCCGATCTCTCGAAGCAATTATTCGAAAAGAAAGCGTCGTACACGTTTTATTTGACCCTCGCTCGAGGGACCTCTGCAATTTGTCCTTCGTAAAAAAAGACGGCAACTACTGCGGCAACTATTTGGATGCAATACGATTGTGTTGAGAATGATTTCTATTTTTTTAATTAGATTTTTTTATATACATATATTTTTACTATTTTTTTTTTAATAAGAAAACTATTATAGAATGCTTCGATTCTGTGCGTGCGCGTGTGTAGATCGTACACGAGTCCTTCTTGAACGATTAGAACGTGTATTCGTATTTTTAATTTTTTTTAAGTTTCAAGTTTTGTTTCTTAGACTTTTGGTATTCTTTCCTACTCGAATTCGACTTCGTTCAACGAGGATTCGACGACAGATCGATCGATCGATCGAAACGCCTGCTGCTCGCGATTCAGCCTGCGGTCCACAATGGAACGGGACGAGAGAAAGAAGGGGCGAATAGCACCTTGAACACGAGTGGCGGAATTTTTTTAACACGACGTCGCGTTTTACTAGCGATTTTTACGCCGTTTTTACACGATTCTCACCGGCCTAAGGGAGCTGACTTTTCCACGGACAGGACGAGCAGAATTCGTCCGCGCTGTGCTGCTTTCTCGCGGGACATATCGCGAATCGATCTCGATCCTATCGACTAAGGAACAATTTTTACGAAAAAATACTTCGTTTATCAAAATTACTGTTATTACTTTTTTTCAATTATTTACGCTCCACCATCCCGAGCCTCCTCTGACGAAACTCCCCCAAATCTCGATCACTCGCGATCCTCCAGCACTCCTGCGCTTTAAGGCCAAACGCTGATTAACAATCATTACCACAAATGCGGAAAACATCGCGTATTTCTATTATTAAAACCACAATAATTCACACGGACAATCATTTTAGATGCTTAAAAAAAAAAGATTACTCTAATTTACAACTAACCCTCTACCTACAGCATAACTTAACATCAGCGCGTGGCCAAGTTATTAAATTCGAACGCATCATTCGCAACCACGATATGTTTTCTCGATTAACAATCGCACGGAATAGAATTTTCATCCAACGATCGATGTCGAGTCGCGACCTGTCCAAGCGTGAGATCCCAGATTCACCCTTCACCGCGATCATCGTCACCGATCACTCGAGAAGACTGATTTAGCGCAAAAGTCGAGTGACCCCATCAGACCGCTCCATCGGAATCGGAACCTCGAGGACGGACAAACAGTAATCGGGGATAAAAAGAAATGAAGAAGAAGAAAAAAGAAAGAAAGAAAGAAAGAAAGGGACCCTTTCGACAAACGCGAACCGATCGAACGAGGAAGAGCGAGATTTCGAATGTTCACCAGCACAATGGAGGTAGAATGACGAGCGGAGGAGAACGGAACCGATGAAACAGAGGAGGAACGTCGGGATAAATTTCACGTATCTCATGTACACACACATGCATACAAAAGAAAAAGAAAAGAAAGAAAACCACGTATACATACACGCATAAATACACACACCAGGGAGAGAGTGAAGACGAGAGAGTGTGGAAGAGAGAAAGGGGGCGAGAGTGACACAAACACGTGCATAACGAATAGAAAAGAAAAGAAAAAAAAACAGAAAAAAAATGATAGGCTACAATGCTGCATACGTATTTAAATTAAAGGAGCATTAAATAAGCATGGATGTGCATTTTAGATCTATTAGAGGAGTTTCACCACACATTTACTGTTAATTGTAAAACGTTGTAGTTCGACGTGAGGGAGAGGACCAGGGGAGGTCCTTCGGAAGTTCTTCGTTTTCTTTCACCGCTCGACAAGAATCGTTTCTCCGTTTATTTGCGAAGGGAAAGAAAGGAAGTATATTTTGTACTTTACATTAAACATTCTCGAAACTTTTATTTTGTTATCCGTATATTATGACACGGTTGGTAATTTTGTTTAAACGAGTTTGTTAGACGATGATTGAAGTAATCTCGCGAGATGAAAAAGATTTCTCTTTTTATTTTCTGAGCGTTAGGTTCTCGGACGAAGGTTCCTCCTCGATCGTCTCCCTTGAGAGAAATGCGGCGGGGATTTATCATCGTCACGATCATTATCATCGTCATCGTCGTTTTTATTTAACTCGTACTCGTGTTTTACGCAGTCTATCGACGACAAACAAGTACTAAATGAAGTAGGTATATAATATATAATTTGTTAAGACGGGGGACGAAGAGCAAACATATTGTCATTATTTTATCGACGTCGTATTATTTATATCGGAGGAGTACCACAGTATATACAATAATTATTAACGATAAAAGATCGACTAGTGTATTTCGAACCCGACTGACAACAATTAAAGAATTTAATTGCGCTGAAACCACCTGCTGTATCTTTCACCTCATCATCATCGTTCTTCGCCCTCGAAATATCTTTTCACCCCTAAACAATTCCCAACAAAAAGTAAAAACGAGAATTACACGTCTTTATGTTTCCACTAGCAAACAGATCGAGATGAGAGCGATCGAGAACGTATTTAGCTGGTAATAAAGCAATCGACGTCGAATCTACGCGGTGACGATCGTTAACGAAGACGCAAATTGTCTGAAGCGGATCGTCAATTTGCGATCGCGAAAGTGGATTTTCCTTTGGCCATCGAATAAAACGATCCCTTACGCTGTAACTGTTTCACGGGATGCGTCGCTTCTACGCGTTCCCTTGTCGTTCGAAGCCATTCGACATTTCCACCACGTCATTTTATCCTTTCATTTTTTTTTAAGGTGAAATTGACGAAGCAACGACGAAACGTTTTCAATAAAACGAGTGGGCGAATGGGTCCGGCTAAAAATTGATATGAAATCGATGGTTTCGAGAAGGAGGCGCGTTAAAGAAATGGCAGCGAGCGATAACGGTTAGCCCGGTGATTGTATTTTAACAAGAAAATCCCCACGGCTCGGTGAACACCACCACCTGCTCTGTGTGATAAGAAACCAGCGGCGCGCGTTTCTGTCGAAAGGGATCCGCTCGACCGCAAGCTTAACGTCCTCCATTATTTTTTTCGGTTTCAATCATTTTCACTATGAAACAGTAACCCTTTGGGAAAATAGAAAAAAACAGAAAAATGCGATCTTTTCATCATTTCTACGTTATTCTGCTTGTACAGAAATTGTATGACTCAATTTTGCTCCGCTTCATTTTTTTTTCTAATCGTAATTGGAACGAGAATAAAATATTTTCGTTCGCCGAAGCGTCTCGTTTCGTTCGGTTAGAGGGGACAGAAATTAGACGACAAATTGCTTCGATCATCCGTTTCCACGGGTTCGAGCGGATCTGGTTTCAATCAATCGGTAGCCCAGATTCCTGTTCATTTCACACCCCCGTGGCTCGCATCATCCCCATGCGCAACCGAGTCCTTCGCCCCTGTGGAACCTCGTGAAAGGATTCTGCCGCAGTTCCACGTCGACCATCAAGGCCATTAGAACTCCTTTCGAAGAGGACTCGCGCGAGGTCTCGTTCAAAAGATTAACCGCGAATATTCTTTTTCACACCTGTGAGCCAGTGTTTAAAATTGATTAAAGCACGGAGATAATACTTGGAGAGCAAAGTTTACAAAAAAATCTCTAGTATAAATTGACGAATAAAAATCTTGCTGAACCGTGATCGTGATTGTTTAATGTCATGGCGGATCTGAACAGTAACAAAGTGTCCAGCGACTCCACGAAAAAATCGCTGGAGCTCGCCAAGAAAGAGTTACGCGCCATAGTAACGAGGATCGAAGAGACAACCCTCTTAAGCAGGTCCGCGAAATTGTTTCGCGCGCAACGGCTGCTCGGATCCGGAGGATCGAAGCTCCGCAGGAGACACCTGTGGATCCTATTGATCCTCGCGTGGATTCTCGGCCAATTCCTATGGAATTACGTGCTCACCGTGCGCCACGATAAGGTGAGTGATACGAAACCGTTTCCTTCGACTGAGAGTGAACTTCGGACCAGTGGACATCGACCACGCGTTACCATTTTTTTTTTTTGTATCGCTCGACTCACAGAACGAGACGTTTTAGTTTACGTTTTTCTGTGCTTTCACAAGCGTTTAGAGTTGGTCGATCGATTTTCGTCAAGGGCAGTTTGTTTTTCAAGTGTCTGGCGGAGCTACCCTCGTTCACGCAGAAAATATTCAGGCCAGCTGAGGACTGTTCGATGTGCCGGGACGTTCAACAGGTTGACAGGATATCCAACGTGGACCCTGCCACTTTCGAGCAACGGTACCGACTCCCAGCGATTTTCATGTAGACTTGCATGCACATTTTCCATCGTCGTTCCCTCATCTTTCATTGTGAACAGCTACGCGTATTCGGGGAGACCAGTGGTGGTGACCGACGCGATGACCAACTGGACAGCGATCAGCGAGTTCTCGTTCGCCTTCTTCAAATCGTTGTACGACGGGGAGGACGCGAACTGCCAGTTCTTCCCGTACAAAACTGAGTTCAAGAGCCTTCAGGACGTGTTCGAGATGAGCACTAGTCGAGCCTTGTTGGAGGAGGGTACGAAGCCCTGGTACGTGGGCTGGTGAGTAAAATAATATTCTTCGTGTTCGATTCCTTGCTACGATTAGCTGTTCCTGGGCGATCGAGGGCCTCTGGTTGCTGAAGGTGGTCCTAGAAGTGGGTGTCCGTGAACGGTCACAGTTCTGAGGCTTCGATAACCGTCGCGAAGCTCATACGTATGCACACAATCCGGCTAATCAGCTTCTCAGTAACTGTTACATCGAGCTGTGCAACAATTGCCTAGAAAGTCGCGTTCCCTGTTTCCGCTACGAAATCAAACTTTTGGCAATCTCGCCCCTGTATCATGGAGTTGGAACAATTCCTGGTTTATCTTATCGTCTTTGGCTGGCGAAACGTGTTCTGGTAATTTATCGATTCTTATCGAAGGAGCAACTGCGACGAGGAAATAGGCAGCGAGCTCAGACGATACTACCAGAAACCCTACTTCCTACCTGCCACTGCGGAGAGCGAGAAAACCGATTGGATTTTTATGGGTAGCCACGGCTACGGGGCACCCATGCACGTAAGTATTTCTTGACTGTCTACGCGTTTCATTCGACTCGAACTACCTTCTTTTTGTTCGTTAATGAAAATAATCGATCAGGTGGACGATGTCGAGCACCCCTCGTGGCAGGCGCAGATCAAGGGCGAGAAATTGTGGATACTGGAGCCACCCAGAGAGTGTCATTACGCTTGCAACAGACTGGAAGTCGTGGTGCATCCGGGAGAAATAAGTAGGTGGATCTTGCCCGTTCTTGTGATTCGTGACGTAGCTCGTTTCGCAAGGACTCGTTAATTTTTCGTTTGTCAATCTAGTTGTCCTGGACACGAACCGTTGGTACCACCAGACGAAGATCGTTTCCAGAGAGATGAGCATCACCATTGGCGCGGAGTATGATTAAATTCCAATGTCTCGTATGGATGAATAAATTTATTTTCCTCAACTCGAACGAACTCTGTGTCACTCTGAAATTCTGAACGATACTGTATTCTAACTCTCACCATAGTCTCTCAGAGATATACAGAAACGAAACTTCGAAACGATAGAGTGTACCCAACCCTAATCGTCGACCCAACGGAAATCAGAAATCCAGCAAATTTCAAAACATGCTCGATGTACTTGTCCTCGAATCAAATTCAACTACCCTCCGTCGACCCCTATATCAACCCCTAATCAACGATCCAATAAAAACCAATGCCAGCAAGCGTAAAAATTCTCAGTGTACCGTAATCTTCTCGCCACGAGTCGAAATCACAGCTCGAGGCATCCAGAAATCGATCACGCGACATCAACTTGTCAACCTTGAATCCGTGAACCAGAATTTCGCGACACTGTGCGACTGGTGTAACCGCGAGAGACAGCCAGGAGGCTCGACCCGGATTCCACGCTCGTTGGCGGGCAGTTGATCGGTTTCTCTGGGTGAACACACGCGCCAGGTAACATATGATCGGTGGCACACGCGTGGATCGAGGAACGCGGGGATCGGGGGCGACGACGAATGGGGCAGGGAACCCCCGCAGCAGCCATCACCTGCCGCCAGGTGCGAGTCCACGGGACATCTGCACGAGGGAGCCCGTGCCGTTTCCTTTTCACTATCCATCCACCATTTCCGAGCCCGTTCGACGGACCAGGCGGGGGAACATTAGGTGTCTGTCTGGAGCCAACGACTGGCCTATTATGGCGTAATTGCTCGACGCTGCTGCGAGCAACGCCGCGCCATTGGTCCCTCTCGATGGTACCTGGGAACGTTTATTGGGTTTGCATTTTTCGGACAGATAGTCGTAAAGGGTTCGAAGTAAGCTTGCGAGAGTTTTGTAGGGAAATTGTTACTGTGAGAAGTAAAATATGTTACGAAGCGTTTTAGAAATCTTTCGATCAATTTTGATTACGATGTAGGAGATCGCGAGGTGTAGGGACTGTTGGATGATCCGTATCTATTATAAGACACGAGGATGTAATAATCTATGTGACGTAATAATTATAGACATCGATTATTCGCGGAAGGCTTGAAAAAAGAAGAAGGTGCGATGTTATATTTAACGCTGTTATAATTGTCCGTATCTGGAATGGTGGATGGGTTGTATAACTGGCGAGCGTCCAGTCGAACGGTTCTGAAATTGATTTCGTTCCCGATCCGTTGCAACTTTTAATCACTGCTCCGTAATATAGCGTTTAACATCGATTGCAAGCGTTGTTGACTACCGCACGATCCACGGCATGGCTTCCGTGCTTATACGAAGATCGTGTTTCCCCATGTTACTCTTGGAACTCGTTCCAAGAACCTTAATTAACTCCCTTAAAAACGAGTACGCGTATAGAAAACGTGTTTGCTCTCCAAAACGAATAGTTTCATCGCTCCTAAAGAGGATGTATAAAGAAGAATATTGCAATATCGCATACTAAACTCTGTAAAAATTGTCAGCTACTAAAAATGAATTTATTTAACAATTTTTTGCGCCTAGAAACGATCAAAGAACCTGTCTATCGAGGACGCGAAAGGGGGTGGTTAAAAAAAAAAGAGTTCGCGAACAGAGGATGCATCGAAGAAGGCTTCCTGTTTCACCCTAATTACATTCCATCGGACGGGCGGCAGGGTGGACGCAACAAAATCTCGTTAATTCATAAAAATTCTCCATCCGTATCGCGGCGGTCTTTTTGCCCGCGCGAAATTAAAATCCCCTGCGCGGTCGAATGATCGATAGCGGAGGAACGCGGGCGATTCCGTCGATCGTTCCCTTTTCTTTTCATAAATTTCCTCGATGGCTTGAACAGCGATTGCAGAACAAAAAAAAACACACAATCTACGAACCAATACAACAGGCTAAAAAAATACTGTTCTACCTCATTTATACGCGGAGGGTTGAAACATCCAAGTATTCGCGTTACGATATTAAAAAATCGCTCAAGGAAAGATTCCAGACGATACGCAGCCACAACGTTCTACGTCGATGAAACGTATCAACCAGACGCAAAAACCACCCCCCGCGCATCGCGGTCTCGTCATCGAGATTGGTCAATAAACCGATCGAACTTTCGAGCTCGTAGTTTGCGGCACAGTTTCGGAAAATTTCAATGGCCGGCTATGCAGCGATAGGGGCGCGTTGGCGATGACCACCGACCGACTCGGCTGCATGTAACGGCTCGTGTACGTGTGCAGCCTAAGCGTGCACGTACGCGTTTTAACCCCTCGCGGCCCCCGCGCTCGGTGTGGTCTCACCCGTTTGCGGCTATGTATGTACAAATTTCACGTTAGGTACATATGGTTTCCCTGTTCGCGTCTTGCTTTCTCCCGGCCGGCAGCAACACCTACGCGACCCTGTTCTTCGTGGTTCGTGTCTACCGACCGCCCTGCCGCGTCCTCGTGCTTGTCGTCTCGCCGTCCTTCTCCAACCTCGTTCCTACGGCAAAGCCCTTCGCCGCGTTTCCGTCCCTCTGTCGTTCCATATACTTGCGGTCGCACATGCTTGCCACCTATGCATGTATGTACGTATGCTCGCCTCCCGTCAACCCTCCCGCCCTTCCGCCCCCTTTCTGATTCTCTTCGGAGGGATATGTACGGTTTCACACAAACGCGTCGACGTTGCGCCCGACCTACCCCCTTTCTCCTCCTCCTCTCTCTTTCTCTCTGTCTTTGCCATCCTTTCGCGTGTCTACGGAAAATCCTATTTTTCCGTTCCTCCTCTTGTTCGCCTTTTCAGAACAGAGGAAAGTATTGTCGTGTCTCTATTTATTCTGATGGAAGTTCGCGCGAAAATCCTGTATTTTCTGTGGTAACGGAATTTTGTGAGAATGCGATTCGTAAAGAGAGCCACGTTCGATCTACGGTGGCGTATAAAATCCACGAGATCGATGGGGGAATTATGTCTCGAAGCGTGTCTCCGCTAGCTGTTCTTTTTCTCTTGGTAACATGTGCGGCGTTAATTTTATAGAGCCGTTCTAATGACCGCGCTTTATTCTCTCCTCTTTTCAGAAAGCCGACTGCACGCGCGCGCGCGCGCGGATTTTACTTTCACCTTTTGCCTGTTCGTTCGCACCACAGCGATTCGTCCGTCCCTTTCGCCGCTCGCGCTTTTCCTCGCCGTTGTATTTATACGGGAAATCCGCGCGGGATATTATTAAACGACCCACGCACACGGATCTTGCCCACCCACGACCACCCTTTTCCCTTAACCCTTCCCGTCTTCGTTTCGCCGTTTTAGATACACGCTCGTTCTAATCTATTATTATTTGTCCGCTATATTAACGCCCTTATCTCTCGTCCCTTACGAGGCTGCGCGTAAATTTAATACTCTTCTTCCTCGCGTCTGCTCTCTACCTCTTGTCCTATATCTTGTACGCGTAATTGATACGACTGCGTCGAGAAAACAATACTACCAATTTGGATTACTTTCCATTACCAAGCGCTTAGGATCATTTACGAAAATTTGCGTAGAGTTCTATTCATTGTAACCAAACTCTGCGTCGTCGAATTCCACCCTTCTACCCATTCAACCCTTAATTCCCGAAAAATCCGGATCAAAGCCAGCGACTATCAGCTCGGGTCAGAGGGACGCTCGAGGAAAAAATCCAAACAGCACCCGATTAACACCGAGCCCACTCCTTTGTCGCCCCTTTCAACAACTTCCGCGCGAATTATCCGCTCTCCTTGCGACCCTCTTAGCAAACTCCAAGTCCACGTTTCTCGCCCCCCTCGATCTTCCCGCCGCCTCGTTTCCGTGTTTATGGCAGCACGCGTTTACGTGCACGAACTGACCGTTCTTCCTCCTCTCGCGCGCATCTCACCCTCTCGCAGCCTCTTCGTCTCGCGGCCACCCTACGCCGCGACGTTCGCGTGTAACCACACACGCGTCCCCGTCGTATACGCTCGCTCGTTCGTGTTCGAGTTACCTGTACATACCCGTCACCCTATGTACGCATGTACGCGCGGCAGTACATACATATCGGTCGCGCTATCGATTATTTTACCCATGTGGAACTTTCCCCTATCCGCCGCTCGCCCCCCACCAGGCGTCGCGACGCCCGGTATAGAGCGCGATATCGACGTTACATCACCCCTCCACCGTCGACAACGGTCTACCCCCAGGGCCGGCGAAACAGGGCGCCACGATGCCCTGCTTTTCGATCGGCCCTCCTCCATCTTTCTTCTTCGTTCCCTCGTACGTTCCGAGAGTTTGTAGTTTTATACACGATCGCGTCTCGATGTACGAGAAAGAAACAGGATGAACGAGGGAAAATTCTTTCGATGTTTTAAAGGGATGGCGTATGAAAGGTGGCGATCGATTTCGACTCGCTGCTGGTTACACGGATTTCGACCACGGTAGCTATCGAAAGATCGAAATTCGGGTTTCCACGGCTAGCGAAGCGTTACGTTCTCAGGCTTAATTAGATCCGTTGTTAGTCCGTGATGTAACCGGAAAGAAGCTCGAGAATGTTAACTACGCCTCGATGCTAAGCTGTTTTATGTCAACTTATTGAAACTAACCCAACCTGGTATCAAAACCTTTCCGCTTGAGATCGCTTGCTGTTGTCGTTTTACACGCACGCTACGAATACGCGCGCGTCAATTTCGCTGGGAAGACAGTCACTATGGAGGTCTGCTTGGGTTTTTGGAAATTTTCCGAAAGTCGACAGGTACAACGGGGGCACGCGGATCGCGTGGCTCTCCTCTATGTCGGCTCGCTGGGGCGCGACGCCGTTTTTATTTCTTCCTACCCGACTTCGCCGTCCCGATATCGATTTTATTTGCCCGGTAGCGGCGATGGATTTCGTCCGGGGTGCCGTCCGCTCGAAATCAGCCGCTGCGTCGTCCGCGTCGATTCCTTCGACGTGCCAATCGATCCGCTGGAGAACGCGTCCGCTGGGCGCGCGATTCGAGTTTTTCGCGCGGGAAAATTGTCCGGAGCGTGCTCGCGGATCGAACTCCGCGCGCGCCTGCCCCGCGTTTTCAACGCATTTCGACGTTCATCTCGATAATTGCTTCATTTTCTCTGTTAATTTCTCGACTCGGGGTTGTTTTTTCGAGGGCCGGTCACGAATTTGTAGGATGCTGGGGATTTAGAAAATTACGAGGGTGGATAGTTATTGGATTATGAAGTCTGTGGTCGTAAAGTATTAATTAACAGAGAGGCACCCAGTTGCTTGTTTACCCTTAAGTGAACTCTGTCCTTTAATGGACGTAAATAACGAGGCAACATTAAATATATAGGGTACACCAGCAAGAATTACCACGTCGACGTTACATGGACTCGTGAGACTTTCATTACAAAGTTTTAATAATTTTCTTAACAATTCTTCTCTCGAAACTATGTAGCTCGAAGAATGTTCGAAATGGTAATTTTAATTGGCTCAGCTACCGAGGACGATGTAACGTAGTTTCATGAAACAACAAGGGATGATCCACGATGTTCTGCTTTGTACAAACTGACCGAGAATTTCAACGCAGCCCGCGCAAGACTGCGATTATAAATCATTTCACGAGCTCTGTACATAATTACTTTTATCTATACCTCCCACATTCTTCCGCGCGTTCTCTGCTATTTCAATTCGCCGCTGCGTTTTACGTCCCTACCTATGCAATCGTTCCTCAGCTATCCAACGCGCCACCCACTACTGTACTCGATAATAATAACTTACTCTCTTCCTTTATTCTTTCCCTAAGCTTCTCAAAAGTAAGCTCGCTCGTCACCTTTTGAATCAGTCACAAAAGGATGCAGCTGAATACAAAAAACAGTCGCATCGATCTCCGTCTCGAGTACTCGCGACTCGTTAGATTCATCGTCGAATCGTCCCGATTCGAATCATCCCTTAAACCTCGCCCGACGAAATCGAGCGGCCCGCGAACAGGTAAAACAACCGTTTCACCCGATTGCGACGTACGTCGCAATATTCACGCGGAAACTGTGCTTGGACATCGCGAGGGCAGGTTTCAGCCCCCACCCAGGTGGCGAATCCCTTAAGTCCGGGGTACTAAGAACAGTCAGCCGGTCCCTGAGCAACCCCTCGTGCCGTTTCGAGCGTCCCGCACCCCTCCAACCCTGTCACCGCGTATCGAGTTCGTTACAGATCCCCGTCGCAAGATCTCCACCCCTCTGCGCTCGCCCCACCAGAGCCCAGACCGTCGGCGTCCTCTCACCCCTCGCAGGCCCCGCCGCGGAGGGCACGAAGGACGCACGGAAGCGGCTCGTAGGCACGTACCAGTCGCGTTCGCGATTTGCGCAATCTCCGCTTCTCGCTTCCTCCAGTTCGAACGCGAGAACGCAACCCTCGCCCTCTCCCTCTTGGCCCGATCGGAATAAGAGCGCGCGTACCGTGTTCCTCGAACGCGAATTGCTCTCCAACCGATATCTCCACGATCGTGTTCGTGGTTCAGTCGCAAAAACGAGACCAAGTAAATTGACGATGTCGCTGTAAAACGCGAGGGAAATCCGTCTTGGAAAATCGTCCGAGCGAGTCGCGGCACTCGACGTCGGACGAGAGAGAGAAGGAGAGAGAGAGAGGGTGGTGGGACGCCGCTGGGAAAGGGTGACAGGTCTCCGAAGGGTACGCGCACGCGTGCGCGTGAATGCGCACGAGCATCGTAACGGGGCCGGGATCGCGAGTCGAAGAGGATCGCGTCGGGTATGCGCGTTACGCGTGCCTCTGAATCGCGCACGATGATTTCACGTTCGCGAATCATCGACGAATCGTCCGGATAGAGGGTGCAAAACCGTTCGACGACGAGAGCGGAATCGAACCTGGCCAGGCGAAATATCGATCGTCGCCGAGCGTCGACGGCCGACGCCAGCCCTATATATCCACCACCCCCGCCATTGATCCTGGCTATCGACGCGTTCTCGCAGCCACCTCTCCCGATTGACGCCGCTTCGACCCGTCGCTTCGACCCGATCGGAAGACCCCGGCTGGAGGACATCTTGGAAACACTGGCCCCTCTGCCACAGCCAGCCCTTCTGACCCTCACCGGCCTCCCCTCACCTCCGCCCTCGGCAGCCCTGCGGCAGAGGAGATGCGCGTTTCGATCGTCGAATTGCGTCGTACGCGTCGAGCGGCACCGTAGAACCGTGGTCTCGACACACGTGGTGGAATCGATTCGCGTCGAGCGTGCACCGGAGAAGCTTCCGCGGTGTTCGATTGCCTATTGATTCGCGGGGATTCGGTCCGTTCGCGGAACGCTGGACGCGGCTGTGGAACTCTGCCTCTCTCGCGCTCGAACGTTTGTGTTTACATCTATATGGCCAACTATTTTTTCCATCGACGATCGTTAATCCGCGGGGGATGAACAACGGTCGATCGTACCCTCTACCCGTGTACACGTCCGTGCATCATCGGCGACCTTGAAGATTCGACGAGGCGGAGGATCGGGAGTTTAGTTTTTCGGAATCAGGGGCGGAGGGTGGATCGAAGTGCGTACTCGATAATCGGATCGAGCGGCGGGTCGCTTTGGCAAGGACGCGGTGGTGGTTATCGGTCGAGGATAGGTCGGTCGGCGGTAGTCGATGTTTATGCTCGAAGTATCGGCGCATCGAGCAACGTTGGTCACGAGGTATCGGAAAATCGATAGAAAGCTGACTGACGCCAGAGCGGTGGCGGCGGCGGTGGTGGCGGCGGAGGTGGCGGCCGGATGGTGCCGGTGGTGGTGGTAGTGACGATGTCGGCGGCGCGCACGTAGTGGTTCCCTCGCAAGCCACGACGACGAATATGCCATCGTTGGCGACTTAGACTCCGCTGGGGGTGGCTCCAGTCGCTTCTCGCGGCCGGAGGATCGGGACGCGCGTCCGGCAAGTTCACGGCGAGGGCAATTTCACGTTGATCGACGGGGCGAAGTTCGCGTCGCTCCCCGTACGCGTCGGGCTTCAGTTTACTCGGCGGACTTGAACGGAGAGTGCGACGGGAGCGTGAAAAAGGGACAACGGGGGACAACAACAGGGTGGAAAGAAGAGGCGCAAACGGGGAAGAGGTGGAGGCGGAGGAGGAAGAGTTGGAGGAGGAGCTGGATGAGGAGGAGGAGGAGGAGGTAGCGGAGTTGGATGGTTGGACGAGACTCTTGGCCGATATCTCGCGATACGCGGTCCTGTTCATCTGCCGATCGACGAGTCGGTGGTAAGGTCGCCGGTGCGAAGAAAGGGGGTTAGCTTTTCACGTGGTGATCCGCGGTGTCTCGAGGAGCAAGAGAGGATCGCGCAGGTACGCACACCGGTGGCTCGCGAGAGACCGAGTGATAGTGATGGTGGTGGTGGTGGTAGGACAGGGGTGTCCGTTGGTGGTGGCGTGGACGGACTGAAGGACAGACGCTGTTGAGGAAAAGAGAGAGAGAGAGAGAGACAACGAAGAAGGAGAAGGGGGTATAAGAGGCAGAAGGACACATACGAAGTGGCGCGAGTGGAATAGAACGAGCGCGGGGAAGCTAGAGCAAGACAGGAGGAGAGGATATAGTAGTAGTACGAGCCTCGCACCTGGACCCGGAGGTAGCGTAGTTAGACCCGTAGCACGCGTCAGGGTTGTCGCACGGTGAACGAAACCGTAAAAGGGACGAGAATTTTTTGAAGGAACACGCGAGAGAACGAGGGACAGAGAGTACGGAGAGAGCGCGTGAAGAATACACGAGCACGCCGCTGAAAAGCGTGTGTAGAGTGGACCAGGTGGCAAAACGGTGCTACCGGTGGTGGTAGTGGTGGATAATAGTAGTAGCAGCAGTAGTAGTAGTAGTAGTGGCGGTGGTGTCGTGGTGGTAGTGGTAGTGGTGGTGGTGGTGGTGGTGGTGGTGGTGGTGGTGGTAGTGTTGCTGGCAGTGGATCCGGTGGTTGGTTTCGAGTCAGAGGGGAAAGGGGCGGAGTGAACGGTACGGAAAGGGTCCTTTGGACAGCTCGGGGTACCGGCGGCCACCTAGGGGCGAGCAAGAGAGAGAGGGAGGGACACGGACATAGAGGTGTAGAGAGAGAGAAAGAGAGACGAACGTACAAGGCTTGTCCCCCTTCTCTCCGTTTGTGCTTGCTTTCTCTCTCTCTCTCTCTTTTTTTCTCTCTCTTTCTCTCTCTCTCTCTCTTTCTCTCTCTCGTACACACTCGTAACACGCATCCACACATAGGCATGCACAGACGCGTATACACATATAATAGGTACACGTACACACGCACACAATCTTCTCTCTCTCTCTCTTTCCATCGTAGCGCGCGTGTATGTGTTTCGCGTGCTCTTTTTCCCTGGCACTCTCTCTCCCTGTCGCTCGACACGAACTAAACGTATTCACTCGAGCGCAGAGTGTGCGTTCTCACTCGCTCCGCGTATGTCATGGGCGCACGGTGGTCGCCGCCGCTGTGGTACCGGATCTCTATGCCGATCCGACGTGCTGGACGTGGTGGAGCCCCAGCAACGTCTGACTCGTTTGCGTCGAGGAACGGAGCAACAACGGTAACGGTGACGGTGACGGTGACAGCAACAACTGAGAAATCGCCGGTGTCCTCGTGCACGTCGCGGGACGTGGTCCTCGCTCGCGGTCACGGTGGCGCGACGATTCTGAGCTCCTTGCCGGGCACGGGACGACGGTGCTCGTGGTGCTGCCGTTGGTACACGTCTTCGTCCTCGTTCCTCACCGCCCCGTCTTATACGTCGCGGCGATTCTTCTATCGTTCGTACAGGCCGCGGTCCTCTCGTATCCTTGGTGTTCGCGACGCGACACGATCCGCGACTGGTCTTCCGCTCAGTGACAGCCCGTGGACGACGACGGTAGCGTGAGACGCGAACGGCTAACGGCGACAGAAGGGAGATACGGAGACAGAGACAGAAACACGGAGAAAGAAAGAGAGATAGAGAGAGAGAGAGAGAGAGGGGTAAAAAGGAAGGAGAGACACAAGAGAACGACGACGTGGTGCGATAAACCGCGCGCGCGACTCGATACAGAATCGTATTACTCGGCGCGCGGTGGTGCGAATTATCCAGTTATTAATAATATCATTGAATCCGTTTGATAGTTACGTGGTAGCTGACGCGGTCAGATCGAGGAAGGGAGAGAAAGGAACATCTATCGAGAGAAAACGCGCGAGTGCTGTGAAAAACGGTTACGTTGTCCCTGTACCCCGGGGTGTCTGTTAGGATATCGGGTAGAGAAACCGCGGGATCGGCACAACAGAAGCGACGCAACGAGAGACAGAGACGAGAGTGGTGCGTTGTGCACGCGGTGTGCCCGAGCACGGGAGAGCGAGTGCGCGGCCACCCGAACTAGATGTGCGTAAATGGAAGGTATAGGGGACATAGCCGATCATCAATCGCATAGCGAGCAATTACTGGACTCGGTCGATTCCCCGGCGGCGGTCTCTACGCATGGCCGGGGAACCGGTGGGGGTGGCTCGAATGGGAACTGTCCAGGTGGAGGAGGAAACGGGGGCGGTGGAGGTAGTAACAGCGGTGGTAGAGGGACGGTGGTCGGTGGGGGTAGGCATCACCATCATCACCATCACCATCACCACCATCATCACCATCAACAGCAACAACAACAACAACAACAACAACAGCATCAACATCATCATCAACAACAACAACATCAGGGAGGAACGTCGCATCATCTGCACCATCATCATCATCAACAGCAACAGCAACATCATCATCATCATCATCATCATCAACAGCAGCAGCAGCAGCTCCACCATCAGCAACATCACGAAGGTAGCGGTGAAAGTACGGGAGGTAGACACATTATCGGTGGAAGTGGTGGTAACGGTGGAGGTGGTAGCGCAGAGGGTATGTCGTCTTCCGCGTCGCAAAGCCCCGACATCGCGTGCGCGAGCTTGCCGCTGGAACTACTGGCGGCTGGCGCGCTCGGCGTCAAGGAGGAGCGAGAGCTCGCCGCCGCGGAGGATCTGTCGTCGTCCCAGGAGCCAACCGGTGGCAGTAGCGGCAGTAACGGGGCCGCCGCCGGTGGTAACAACAGTAACAACAGCAACAGTGGCGTCGTTGGCGGTGGTGGCGGTGGTAACGGTGGCGGTAACATTGGAGGCGGCAACAGTAGTGGTGGTAGTGGTAGTGGTGGTAGTAGTGGTGGTGGTGGCGGCGGCGGCGGTGGTGGTTGCGGCGGTGGTGGTAGCAGCGGTGGTAGCAGCAGCAGCAGCAGCACGAGCAGCACTAGCAGCGGGAGCAGTGGCGGCAGCGGCGGAGGCGCCGTCGGTGGCGCCGGTGGTAGCACAGGCAACGGAAACGGCGGCGGCGGCGGCGGCGGTAGCGGCGGTAGCGGCGGCGGCGGCGGCGGCAGCGGCAGCAGTGGTAGCAGCGGCGGTGGCGGCGGTGGCGGCGGTAGTGGCGGTGGTAGTGGTGGTGGTGGAGGTGGTGGTAGTAGACAGAACGCGAGGGAGTCCCTGTCGGTGATCGTGCCACCTCAGGACGTGGACGTGGACTCGCGCGACGCCGACTCGGAGCTTCTCAGTCCGGGCAAGCTAACGCCGACGTCGGGGATAAGCGTCTCGGTCGCGAGTATGATCGACGCGACGGACTTCAGGGCGATGCAGCCGGAGCCTACCTATCAGACGCTGACCTCGGTCGCGGAGAGGATGTCGCCGCCCGGTTTCAGTCCCGGCTCGTCTTACGCGACCCTGACGCCGTTACAGCCGTTACCGCCGATCTCGACGATGAGCGACAAGTTTGTGTACAGTGCACACACGGCCGGCGGTGTCACCGGGAGTTTCGCGGTGATGCAAAACAACGGCCTCGGTAACATCGGCCTCGGTATGGGCAGTTCGCCGTACGCGTACGACAAATTGCCCTCGATGGGCATGTCGCCGCCGCACAATTATCCTTCGCCGGGCGCGGGCCTTCAGCCGAGTCCTTTGTCGCCGCAGAGCGCCTACAGCCAGAGCGGTTTGAACTCGCCGCACAAGTCCGCCAGCCCACACTACGATCCGGCGTTCCTCCCGAGGTTGCAACAGAGCCCGGCGGCGTTGAGCCCATCCTCGCCGCCAGCCGTCTCGGCGACGGCGAGTTTCGCGCCTTCTCATCATTCACCGCCCACGCATTCGGTGCCCGCTGCCTCGCCACCACCGATGCAGACCCAGCTACAGCAACAGCAACAACAGCAGCAGCAGCAACAGCAACAGCAGCAGCAACAGTCGATGCCGCAGCAGACGATATCGCACACCCAGCACGTGCAGCACACGTCGGTCGTGATGAAGACGGTCTCGTCGGCGGGCAACGGGGCCGGCGAGGTCGAGGAGATCAACACCAAGGAGCTCGCGCAGAGGATCAGCGCCGAGTTGAAGAGGTACAGCATACCGCAGGCGATATTCGCCCAGAGGGTACTCTGCCGTAGCCAGGGCACGCTCAGCGATCTACTGCGCAATCCGAAGCCCTGGTCGAAACTTAAGAGCGGCCGCGAGACCTTCCGACGGATGTGGAAGTGGCTACAGGAGCCAGAGTTTCAGAGAATGTCGGCCTTGCGGCTAGCAGGTTAGTCCCCGTCCCTCGATAATCTTTGCCCAATCTATTCACCATTTATTCAATACAGCGACACGCTCCTTCTCTCGTCACCTATGTCTTCGCTAACCTCTTCGACTAGAACAGTTACGAAAACTAGCTGTCTACGTATCTTTCTCTTACTATACGTATACGTCCTTTACCGATCAGTCGTATCGCGTACGCGCGCGCCTTTTCAAATCACACGCGTATCACGCGTATCCGATCTCCGTTTTCGCACGCGTTTCCAGCCGCGTATCGTTGTCGTTACTACCACGCGCGACTACGTCTTCTACTACGTGTCGCTCAACGGATCTTTCTCGATTCGCCTTTCCGGTAACCGCGAACCCTCGACCCTGTAATAACTCGACAGCTCCACGCCGAGTCGCGGTTCGCTCGGATCGTTTCCAAAGCTTAGCAGCTGAGAAGGCTCTTCAACTAGCCTGTTCGAACCAGAAACTACGCCTCTGCTGCGTACAGCTTAATCTCTATCCGACCATCGTTAACCGCATCCATCGTGCGCTGCAACTATACCGAAACTCCAATCGAAATTCTACTCTCTCTCTCTCTCTCTATCTCTCTCTGTTCCCCGCGAGGAGAGGAGAAAACAACCCGCTTCTATTGACTTTTAATCGCGATCCATCGGTACGTCGAAACGTCAAACACCGAAAGGGCGCATCAAAGGGTGCCCCGGTAGTGGCCTGGTCCAAGTAGTACGAGAGCAAAGTGTCTACAGGAGAATCAGCGTGCACAGGAGACGAAAGGGAGACGTAGAGAGAAAAGGGAGGTACAGAGAGGGAGGGAGAGTGAGAAAGAGCGAGATAGAGGCAGCAGAGCAGTCTTGGTGTTTTGGAGCCGGCCAGATGAAATCGGACGAACGCGTGCACGCGCGTAAGAGACGCGGGCGGAAGCGCACACGTGGCACCCACGTGGAGAGGCGTTCCCTTCCATATCATTCAGAGATAGACGCGCGGAATAACACTTTTCGAATTCAACATCCTTTGCCCCGACACAACAGCGCGTACAGGTATTGATCGTGGTCACGCGGTGTTGGTACCGCGGCGCAGACGCGACCTCGACGACGCCATGTTCGCCATGCCGCCGCCACGCTGTCCGCCGTCCCCTCTCCCGCCTTACGGCAACCCTTTACACCCCTGCCCGCGCTCGGAAGCGTGTTATCTCTTCGGCCCTACGCGATTTCGCGCCGCTGCGTGTTATCGCCGCCTGGATCATCCTCCGTTTCGTCGCACTCGACGAAACTTCCTCCGCCGCGCCGCACCCCTTCGTTCCTTTTCCGCGTGGGCGAAGAACAGGCCCGCGTCTCGTTCCCGCAAACACTTGGCTTCGATTCGAGGTGGTAAATCGAGGATCGAACGGCGAACGTACCTTTGTAACGCTGTCAGAAAAATATCGCGCGAGGCAATTTGGTATACTTGAAGGAATGTAGGACAAATTGAGATTCTTCATATTAAAAGGGACGAGGATATCTTCTTTTAACACGTACGGATAACACGGGGTTAGAATCACGTGGACCATTGATCGATGATCCGGAAGTTGCAGTAGGTCACGGCTCCGGGTTTTAAACGGGCCGAGCATTCTAATCGATAATTTACACCCTCCATTTAACCATTCCCAGTGTAACCGTCTTTTAATCGTGTCCGTTCAGACCCGCCAACTTACGTTGATTCGAGGCGCTTCTGGTTCGATTGACTCGATTTCGAAAGTTCACCTATGCGCGACTACCAATCGTTTCCAAATATAAAGCGCGATAAATAATTCGGGACCTATTAAAAGCTGTTTCAAGTTACTCGTCTGAATGCAACGTCAAGCAAAAGTCGAGGAATCTTGATCAATCCGAACGAGAATTAACGCTGAACACGCTTCATCGTCAACCCCTAATCCTCGTTAACCCTCGCGCGATTCAGTCGCGCCCAAGCGCGTAACAGAGTTACGAATTTCAGACGCGAAACGACTCCTCCAATTCCCATACGCGTCCTCGGTGCAAAGAAGGTCACGACGCGGAGGGTGGCGGGGGTCAGAGAATAAGAAAGGCAAACTCGCGTTCAGGGGGGGAAGACAAACATTTCTTCCAGGCGGCGGGTGCTCTTTTCTCACCCTCCTTTCGTCGTTCCTTTTGTATGTCGGCAAAGGCGTAAAGATAATGTCGAGAAGGGGTGGTAGTAACTATTCTGTAGCCAGTCGAGGCTCTTCCTGCTAGTGCTCTCCCTTTCTCTCTCTCTTTCTCTCTCTCTCTCTCTCTCTCTCTCTCTCTCTCTCTCTCTCTCTCTCTCTCTCTCTCAGGAAAGCTTCGGCGTAAGGGTCGCGGAAAGACCAGCGAGGGGTGGGAGAAGCTTTGAAGAAAAGATGGCAATGGTAAAGGGTTCGCCGTGGAAACAATGCCGAAGCGAAGAAGGGTTCGATCCAGTGCCCTTCAGATTAGAGGCCCGCCATTGTTCCCCGCGTTTTTTTTTTCTCTCGCTTCGTTTCGAAGTGTCTCGGTGTCGTCTCATTAAAACACGTTCGAAAGTGGCGCGCATCCAGCGCAGCTCGACCTCCCTTGGGAACCTCGGCCGCCCCCATTTTCCTCTGGAAATGGTTCACGGTGAACCTCGAGGGCACCGTTCACTTCGTTCGCCCCGTCCGTCTTTGAATAGCGAGGCGAATCGTACATGCATCCTGGTACCGTGCTCCACACCATTTTGCTCCATCGCATTCTCATCGAGCAATTTACTCTAAACGGACGATAATTCGCGAAAATCTACGATCGACTTAAAACTTCGATTCTAAGCGAATAAAAGGAACATGAAATTACAACGGGTTAAATATTCCTGCAGCGAGAGTAACGAGTTCCATTGGGAAATTGTTTCGGGAAAGTTTCCAAAGTTTCGACCACCCTGTTTGCCCTAAATTTCGCGAGCTATGGGGTCTCTGGAACCACCCCGTGAGCAAGAGAATTCGTAGAATTCTCTCTCGCGCAAATTCAACGTCGCGCGGCAAATAAAATCGCGGCGGAAACAAACTGGCTGACGGCTCGATCAGCCGGTGCGAGGGAGGTTTTTTCCTTTTTAAGAACGCTTTCGTTTCGCGGCAACTCGTGCGCACGACCGTTGCATACGGCCTCGTAAATGATTCAGAGCGAGGATCGATGGTAAAGCGGTGCTAATTCCAGTCCCCGGTATCTTCGGCTCGTACGCTCGCAATAATGGATACACGGTTGTAGTAATAGTCGTATCGATCGAGCCGCGGCTACGAAGAAACGCGCGTTTCGCGTTCGCCTTCCTTTAAGCCGCGTCCTCGTCAAGAATCCTCGACGAGCGAGCACGATTCCCGCGGTCGTCGAGCGTAATTTTTCGGACGAGGCACCCTTTTGCACACCCCTGTTGATATTTCGAATTTAAACAGCGCGACACACAGCGTGTGACGCGTTCGTGCAACCGACTGAGAATCGATCGTTCCCTCGATTAGAAAAACGCATTCGACGTGTTTCAGTTTTCCCTTTTTTTTTCTCTTTCTCGTGACTGATCTATTCGCAGATCGCAGAAACGTCATCGGCGACCTGATTACCGTTCGACGTGTAACCTTGCGGTGACTTTTTTCCCCCTGAAAGAAGCGAGCCTCTAATTTAAACTTCATTAACCGCGAACGACACGCGTTCCAGAGGCGATCGGGTCGTTTCGATGCTCGAGTAACGAGGTAAACTTTGTCCTCGCGAAAGAGATTCCCACCGAGGCCATTTTCACGTTTTATTTCGACCGATTCGAGGGATTCTACTTGTGTACGCGAATGAGAGGAGACGTTAAAAGAGTGCCATTCGCGCGAATCGATCGGACGTTGTTTGCATTACGATGGTTGCTTTTGAAAAAACACGTCGTCGACGATGACCGTTTCTGGCTCGATTTCGATCGTAGTCCGCGCTTAATCGCGTCCATCGTTGGTATCGATCGTTGGAACTGGTCTGGGGGTACATTAGCTACCCAGAGCCTGCTCGTTCTCTCGTGTCCACTTATTTGCTTTTCCCTGCCCCGCGATATGTCATTATCCGTGCCTCGTAACTGGGCCTCTGATTTCGGCTTCCGTGATCGCTTTGAATTCGCGTGCCAACTTTCGTTAACGGAGGATCGCGATCCGTCCGCCGAGTAATTTGCCCTGCCCCCGCATTCCGCTATTTTGGACATCGATACCGGGGATAAAGAGTCGCAATGTTCGCCGTGACCAATTTGTTTGCGATTTCGCTACCCCCGCGCCGGGTCCGCTTATTCGAGCGCCTCGCGATTCGAATTGCTCGTGGCTCAACCTGAATTTCAAAAATCAGAAATTCAGAGCAGCCTCGATCCACGAGATTTGAAACACTCGCGATATCAAATGACAGGAGGTTCAACAGTTACTCTTACAAATTTTCATCGCGCTACTTGACTTTGGAATTTAGAGTGAGTTTCCGGCTGAAAAAGCTTGAGATTCGAGTGCCTCGAAATTCAAATCGGAGCTGAGAATCTTAAGCGCGACGAACTCGGAAATTAGAACCGTGCTGCTCGGTTAGCCTCGAAATTTTTACCACCCAATAGCACGCTAATACTCGCAGCGCTCAGCTCGACGAATCCCAGCGTCTTTCAAGTCTTTCGCCAGGAACTTTCCACCCCCTTTGGGTCGCGAAACTTCTGCGATCTAGACGATCGAGCAAATTACTCGAGAGAGTCTTGGTCGCACGATGAATGGAGCCGCGGTTCCAACGGTTTCCGAACGGTTCTAATCGGAGGCACGCGAGGGCCCGTGCGCGGAAAGACATTACAGATGCCAGTGACAGCTGGCTGGAAAGGTGTCCGTCGCAGGCCCCGAAACGTGGTGTACAAAGAAACGGCGGCGGCAAGGCACGACGGAGACGGTGTCGTTAGGTAGGAGAAAGAGGAACGCTCGTGTAAGCAACGGGGACGAGTGTGACGTCACGGCCCCTCGTGGTACCCACATCATCTGTCGTCGTTGTATGTAGAAGTGCTTCGAAGAGTGAAAAAAAAGAAGTAGAAGAAGAAGAAGAAGCGCAGAGAACGCTCGCGGAAGGAGGAAAGATTGAAGAGGTTTCGCTACGCGATCGGTGCCCCGTTTCAAGGATGCGTCCTCGTGCGTGCAAGGATTACTTCCTGCGCCATCCCCTTGGAACCCTTCTGTCTCCTTCTTCACGGGTTTTCTTCGTTTGTTTTTCGTGTACGCGATCCGTATTTCGCCAAGTCGAAGGTGAATCCCTCGAGTCGCTCCCTTGTGACCTCGATATCGTTGCTCTCGATAATCCTGTACGTTCTCTGGCAGCTGCTCCACATTTTCGTTCTATTCCACTTGAGGCGTCGCGATGAATCGTCTCGCAAATGATCGCTTCTATTCGATTTCTTCGAAATTATTTTGTCTCAAACCCAGTTGCCTTCGCTATACTTCCAATTGCGCGTGATGTAAGTTGCAAAGTTATTTAAATAGCTCTCGAAATGTCTAATTGCGATGGAAGCAAAAGCGGAATTCGAGAAAAAAAAATTGCGTTTGGGTATCCGGCTGGGTTCGACGGTGAACTTCCTGAAATTGTGATCGCGTGGAAGCGATACGTCCCGATGACGCTGCGAAAAATCCCACCGGAGCACGTGCGTCGCCGCTCGAAACGCGCTTCCTCTCTCGCCACGGACGATAAAGAACAATCGATGCGGGCTTTCACGCGACGAGGAGGACGGTACGCGTGGCGAACGCCGCGGTTTCCGGCCCGTAGTCACAGGACAATTATTTTCTACGCTCGCCACCCCTGTCCCTCGGTGGTGGTATTCCTTCCTTTTTCTCGTTCCAAGTATAGAACCGTGCCCCCGCTCGCCGTGCCCGCTGACCGCTTCGTTATTAATAATAATCAAAGTCGTCCAAACCCGACGTTTCTAGGCGACGCTCTGCCATTTTTTCTCATAAAACTCTCTTCTCCTTTTATATTCTCATTGCTGATTTGTAATGGAAGCTTCTTTCACGAGATTAGTTCTCACGTTTCCAATAATAAATTCGTCAATTCAGAAATGTAACTCCATCAAGTCGATAAATGAACGCGAGTAGGTTCACTTTTTATCGTCAATCTCAACAGCTTTAGAAAGGTTTGTCTAGCTGAATTAGAAAAAGATACTGTGATTCTTCTTTTGGAAGGGAGGAATTTAAAAAGATCTGATATTTCTCTAATATTCGAGACTCTAACTTCACATTTGTTTTTTGTTCGAGTTGGCTCCTCGTTCGCTCGAACTCTAAAAAAATCCTGATTTCCACGGGGATCCTGAGGTGGAAAGGAGAGGGTGGAAGCGGTTTCGCGGCGGCGGTCACAGCACGCGCCGAAACGTGACACCGATCACCCTGAGGAGGCCGTACATGCGCGAATCGTGCGTGCACGTTGTCGCGCGTTGGCTGCGAATTCCGCGCGTCTTGAATTGCCTATCGGGGCACCGTTTCCACGGGACATCCTGTCGGCTTCCTGGATTCCGTTTCCACCTTTCGCCCTCCCTCTCGACCGCCACGCTAAAAGTGCTCGTGATATCCGTCGACACGGTTCCTCCAACTATTTATATTTCGCGGGAAGAACGTTTCCTTGTACCTCTTCTATTCAATTCTTGCGTTTCCTCTCTTCATTTCTCTCTGATTGGAGCCACGAGATATTCACTTTGTTCTATTTTCGTCAAAGCGATAGTTTTATTGAAAGAACGACCGGATCTACAATTATTCCCGCCACCACCAGACTTCTATATTCGAAGCCCTTTAAAAGGATCATCAAACGCTCTTAACCGCGTCAACGAAAAAGAATTCTTCTATTTCCATACGCCTTAGTATCAGATTATTTGCCTACATTCGAACGGATATCGAAATTGGAAAGTCTACTAATTATTTAATTGTCCGAACGAAAGATGAGGTCGCTACGTTTTTAATAAAAATCAAACATCGTCGAGTGACTTCTATTTCGAAGTGAAATTCGCTGTCTCACGATTGGAAAGAGAGACCGTAGCGACGATGACGAGCGACGATGACGAGCGACGCTTTGAAAGCGACTCGCGATCGATCGACGCGACCGTCTCGAGCGTAAGGGCGCCGGGCATCGATCGCACGATGGGAAATCGATCGTTCCCACTGGCACACGCGCGTCAGAATCTTGTTTCCAGCGCGGCCAGTTTGTTTTCGGATGCTCGCCTGGCCAAGGAAAAAAAGACTACACGGTAAATAGGCGGCGAGGTATTAAACAGAGGGGAGGCCAAGGTGCAGATGTCACGTCGGGGAACACCTTTCCTGGAACAGCTGTTACCCCCTGCTCGAGGGCTCGAGGAAAATCCTGACCTCCGACCCTTCGTTCCACCTTTCACGATCGTCGCGGATTATCGAATCCGAGGATCGTCATTCCGAACAGAAGTCTCCTCTCGTAAATTTCAACTTCTGTCGAGCTCCGTGCCCCTTCTCTCGCTACTTGTTGTCAGAGGTCGATTTTAGCTCGTTACTTTGATTCGTTCGAATCGGATGTGAATCGATGAACAGTGTTGAAAAATTTTGTCGCGACAGGAGATGAAAGGTGTCTGTTCTTCGTTACGAAAATTTTTGCGATTTCAATGGAAAAATTTGTGACTCGATAGAAAAAGGAAACTGGTTCCTTGGGAAATCGCAGCGCGAAAATTAGCGAAATCTCGAAGTAGCCGTGAAACGATTAATCTGCGCGTTTAAACGAGGATCCATGGCAAGTAAACTACGCTTTGAAACACGATGGAGCGACGTCGTATTTGTCTCGACCGTGCGGCGTTGATTTTCACGTCGCGTTCCTGCGAACGCATTGTCGCGGTCGCTGAAAGCGCGGCTCGAATTAAACTTCAGGTCGTTGATAAACGAAAGGCGACACTGGTATGTTTTACGATAAGCCTGCTCTCTCCTCGAACGCCGCGGCACGGTAAACGTTAACAAGAATTCTTTCGCGACCGACGCGGGGAGGGAAAAAAAGAGAGCGAGCGGGAAAGGGAGGAAGCGTTTGATAATCGTCGCGTTTCCTGTGAATCGCGGCCGCCTCGTCGCTTCAACTTTTCGCGATACAAAATAACGCCAGTTGAAATTTCTCTGATTCAACGGGCCATTTGCAACTCGCTTTTCTTTTTTTTTCTCTGCGCTCGTCGCTTCGTTTTCACAACGCTCCATCGTCGCGCTATTTCTCCGCGGGCAGACTCGAGTTCCCTCCCAGAAACTGGAACAATTTCCCATGGTAATTTTTGTGAATCGCCAAGTATCGATCGCTGTAAACGGCCCTTACAATCGGGGCTATATTTAAACCTTTCTGTAATGAAAGAACTTCTTCCAAAGGTTCCGTTAAACTCCTTGAAACAGAGTTCACAATTTCCTGAATCGATAGAACTGAAATAAACTGCCAATTCTGTATTCCATAAAAATCTACTGCCCCTTAACCTTTCGACGGGAACATCCACGATGTAAATCGCAGCTCTATCATTAAACAATATACCCAATAAATACCGCGCTGTTACCTTCGCGTTGAGCATCAACCAACAAAAATCTTTGCCTCGCCACTGCGCGTGCGATCATCGCAAGACGGGAACAACGAAAGTCCAGAAACAACCCCTAAAAGCAACGCTCGTCCACGGAACGTTACGATGAGAAAGAGTCATCGAATCGAATCGAGATTAGAGCCTGGCACCAAACACTCGATTTCGCCTGTTCCTTATCGAGCTCGTGGCAGTTGATCGCAGTTAAAGAAAGGACAAACATTTCCGGAAAGTTTCGTGATGAATTATCCCTGAAACTGGTTCCACGAGCTGACTCATCCACCACGTCATGCATGCGGTATACGTCTATGTACACCACACGGAAACACACGTATCACAGTAAGCGCCTCTGTCCCGCTCCCGCACACCTCTCTACCAACACCCTGCACGAAGAGAGAGAGAGGGAGAGAGAGAGAGGGTGAGAGAAAGAGAGGTGGCTCTAGCACGCCCCTCTCTCTTTCCGTTCTCTCTGTTTCTCTCGCTTTCTACCCTCTTTTCCAGCACGTAGACGTAGCGTAACAGGGTTCTCAGTGGGAACCGGCTTACTGTTACGAGGCATACTACATGTCAGTCTGCTACCGTTACGTACGTGACTCGCGTATGTACAGGCTGGTACCACGGCCCGTGGCAGGGGGATGATTCCTCGCGACGAGGACGAGAGAGGCGTAGAGGAGGGAGAGGAAAGGAAAAAAATAGAAAGAAAGAAGGCTCGACCCTCAACCCTTTTTGCGGCTCGTTCCCGTTTCGTTTCGCGTTAACACCCGTGCGCACCGTTAATGATTACTTCGCGTCGCGATTTATAAGCTCGCCAGCCAGCGGCGGGCTCGTCGAGGGTTGCGCGATTGTAATTGGTGTTGCATTCGATGACGGTGTTTCGACGAGGCTTCGCTAAAATGATCGCTGACGACACGTCGAGGATTGATCCAAGAGGGCTGGTTTCTCTCTCGGTTCTTTCGTACCTTCAGATCTAATATTTTCTGTTTCGCTCTCGAGTGTTAACCTCTCGTTGCAGCGTTTCCGTTTCATTTTTTGGTACCCAGGGGTGTTTGCGGATTTCTTTGGCGAAATCCTCCAGTTTTTCCAGGTCTCTCCGAGGAGGCGAAATTCATTTTTCCACGTTGTTACGTTTCAACGAACTCGAAGCACGCCAACGGGAACTTTGGGGAGAAACGCGATCCCCCTCGAGCTTCTTCTCCCTCGACCAAGGGGTTCCCTCGACCCTGTGTAGCTGACCAGGCTTGGGAATAATTTACAACTTTGCATAATCGTTTTACTCGAACATCCGAACGATTATTCAGAACCGGTCGGTGAAATTATTCGGAAGGTTCGAGTCGGGGATGCCTTCGAGAATGGAGATGACAGGGCGCTGTTCGATTCGTCCGCGTAGCGAGTAGAACCATTGGAGATTCTTTTTTGGAAATCCCCTCGAAATCGTAGCGATTCTCCCAATCGATGGTCACCATGTATATTGCATTATTTCTGTAACCAGAAGAATCATCCCCCATCTCTCTATCGCTCAGCATAATCTTTAACTTTTTCCTGTACGTTTTACAAAATTTTTATTTGTTACCCAGAATGATTTGAGAGCTATAGATTTGCTTTAAGAAACATACAAATTTCTTCTATGCAATGGAATTTAATACAGACAGTGAAGGGTTCAACTGACGCATTGCAATTGAAGTATGGCACAATCTTGCGCGATTAGAATCGTGAACTCTGACCACCATTGGTTCCCCTTTATTTCAAAGAAGCTAATTCTGAATAAAAATTCTAGAAAAGGACTTTCGTATATCGATTACGAGACGAGATCTCCCCGTTCACCCCATTCGCCAAACGAATTTGCGAAACATAGTATCATTTAACACGAGTTAACCGCGAGTGTCCTCCGTCATCGCCCGAAGACGACCGGAAGTCCACACGGAAGATCGCAGCGGAGCAGACAGCTCAGAAGACAGTTGACAAAAAATATATATATATATATGTCTTCGAATGAACGAATAAAAAAGAGAGTAGAGAATTAAAAAAAAAAGAGAAGAAAAATAGGAAAATGTACGAAGCGCGCCTCGTCTCGAGGCGTCGAGCGTGCAATCGATATCTCGCGGGGTTCACCGAGTCCCAAACAACCGGAACACGCTTTTCCAAACGCCAGTTCGTCTCGAGCCAGCCAAACGGATAGACAAAGACACGCACCACGTATCGATCTACGCTCCGCGATCTCGGCAATGGTTTCGTTCCGCGTTTCTTTCGCCGACTTTTCCTTTCAGTTTACCCCGCGAGTTACAACCATCCCCATCGCCCACGCTCGTTCACCACTTTCCACTTCCTCGGTGTCTTGGATGGAAACTCGTTTCTGCCCTTTATTTTTTTCTTCGTAACCCCGTTCTCCTTCACTTCTTTTTCTTTCCGTTCGGATCTATTTTTTTTCTCCACCCCCGCCACTCTGTTTCTGTTGTATTGCTTGTATCTTTTTTTCTTTTCTTCCGTTGCTGTTGTCGGGTTTTGAGTGATACTATTTTTTAGAAAGTATTCATCGCACGCGGCGTCTTCGAAGTCAAGGGTTGTGACACTTTGTCGGGCGAGGGTGAAGTTGATTTCCTTGGGAATTTCTTGGGATACCTTGAAAGAGCTCAGAAATTTATTGTAAAGATTCTCTGTACCGCTTGTCACTTGTTAATTAAAGATCAAACTTTCGTTGAAAATTACACCAATAGAAAGCTCGATCTTTTAAACGTCGAGCTGCTTATTTTTTTATCCCACTTCGAGGACGCCTTCGGAACTTTAGTTTGTATCGATAAGTTAACCGGCTACCTCTTAAGCGGAAGTGTGACATACCCCAGCTTTGTGTTTTATGATTTCTTTCACGGCACGTTTTGTCTCTTTTGCCGGTTTTCTTCAGTTTGTTCGAACGAGGAAACGGAGAACGAAGTCACGTACATCAACGGGAGAAAGAACGATCGGAGGAGAGAGAGAGAAAACCGAGATACGGTCGCGCCGCTCTCGATGATTCTCGCCGTCACCCTTCCCTCTCAGCATCCACGTGGAGAATAATTCTGGATCGTTTCCTCGCGCCTCATCAGTCCTCGGAAACGTGACTTTTTTTCGTTTCTTTTCTGCTCGACGATCGAGCCGGAGATTTGGTTATCACAGTTTCACCCGCGACCTCGCGTGAAAGAAATTTGACAATTTTTGCAATTAAATCTGTCGATAAACGAAAAATTGCAAAAAAAAAAAACGCGATACGCTCGAAGCTCGCGACACCAAATTTCCGCCTCGTAGCGACAGCAGAAGCAGATCAAGGCGACGACCGATTCAACCCCTCTGAAACGAAGGGAAAGGGTGGCGTCGACGATCGGAGTGCGCGGCTCCGGCGAAGACGCGAAAGAAATTATAAGGCGAGGGGGTATTCCGCGCTAATGACGGTTCGTCACCACGCAAACTGATTTGAAGTTTAAACGCAAGGTGTGTGTCTATCGGTTTGGTTTTAGCCCTGAGCAACTGCTCTGAGAGCGGAGGCGAGCCGGAAGCCATGCTGGATATCCACCACCCAGGAACCGGTCTCGAGTCTCATCACCAACAGTTTCACAACTCATATGGTAATATCAAAATACATCACTATAATACTTTTAACTTAAATTATACGCGAGTCATCCCCGTTGATCGATAGACCACGAGAATAACTAAGTACGTAAACTAACCCCCAACCTGGAACCACCTTCGTCGTCGAGGGTGAGACTGTTCGATTGTATCGTACTACGAGTTGCCCGCCATTTTGGTGAACGAGATAGATTAGACACTTGTGTTTTTAAATAAGAGAGACCCTCGTTAACTAGCGTTTCTAGCTTAGAAGCTGTACAGATTTTGTTCATCCATAGTTTCCGTGTTCTTGTTATACGTGTGTGTATGTCGCGAGTATACTCTTTGCAATTTCGAGTTTTGTCCTTCTGACGTTTTTTTAATGTACCCAGAAATTAGCTGAACGATCACACCCTTAGTATAGCCGTTTTAGAGACCCCGTAGACGACCATTTAAACCATTTTAAAAGTAGATTCTCGCGGATGCTTGAACGGCCGTTTCTCGGAGGGTTAATACCCCGCGCGACGATGAGTCGAGGGTGAACATTCTCGGGGAACCAAGGCATATCGTTCTCACTCATTCATTCATTCGCTTGCATATAGTTCTCACTCGCGCGTTCATTTTTCATTCGACTCGTATATAGTTTTTTTTTTCTTTTACATCGCAGACACGTTCCGTGGCTCGAATCGAGCTTCAAACCGATGTTTGAACATCGAAAAAATAATAATTACAACTACGAGATAGTGGCTTAATAATTTAGTTGGTGCAGGAATTTAGTCGCCAATTCAGGCTCCTCCATTTTCATCGGTTTTTCAAATTGTCGAGATATCGGTTACTTCGTTTGTTTAAAACTGTTTCCTTTTTCCAAAGAAATAAAAATTGCATTGTTACTGTTCAAAATTTACGCAGGAAAAATTATAAAATATGGAGGAGACTTAAAAATCGAATTCGAAAGGGGGACCGCGCAATTTCTTCGGTTCGCGTGGGACAATTGAATTAATTAATCGGCCCTCGTTCTCTATCGATCGAATAATGCGAAGCCCTGTCGAGCCGGCTGTATTTTGATCCCGTGGATCGCTCGAGTTCTTCGAGTTCTCGCCACGAATTTTGCCATCGATCGTGCCCACCGAATTCTTACTACCGTGCAACAACGTCGTAACTCGATGTCTCGTTTAGCATTCGTCCATGAAATCTGACAATTCCCTCGAACGGTGAAACCTGTACGAATTTGAGTATCGATTAGAGACCGCGGATCCCTACGAAAAGTATTCCCCTCGTCGATTTGAAAATTTAATCACCGACTCGACGTATACACCGTCCCATCTAATCTGCCTGTGGAAAAATCGAAATTCAACCAGGCGCAACGATCGCGAGCGAGGAAATCCCGCGAAAGGGGCATTCTTCGTCGACAACAGACTCGAACTTTCATTTTTCCCTCGCTCTGATAGAAAACGACGCCGAAGAAAGCCGCGGAGGGTGGCCGCGCGGGCGGTGGGTGGCCCGCAACGAAATCAGTCGCTGCCCGGATACGGTCTCAAAAATCCAGCCTCCCCTGCGCAATTCGCGGAAGGAGCGAGCCGGAGAGCGAGAGCTCGCTTCGATTCTGCTCGCAAGAAAGGCCTGAACCGACGAGAAAGTCTAACGTGTACCGCTCTGACGAAGTTTAATTAGGTGCGCCCGTTGCTGGCTTCGCTCTCTCTCTCTCTCTCTCTCTCTCTCTCTTTCTCTCTCTCTCCTTTCCACTCTCTCTGTTTACATTTGTGTGTGTGTATGTATGGCACGCGAGCCGATACAGTACGGATTGCCAGGCTCTAGCCAGGAAAATGGACGCTCGGGCTGTGGATACGACGTCGGAAGGGGGTGGTCGGCTCAAAAGGACTCCACCGTCGCCGGGGGGTGGCTCGCTCTGGCACATAGACGCGTGGACACACGTACACTGCTCTGCAAAAGTTTGCTCGCGACTCGTCTTAACCTCGACGAATCACAGGGGGTGGATCCTTTCTTTCCTTCTCTTTCGTATTTCGATGTCTTTGGGTCGTTCTCGACACGATTACACTGCACCAATCTGTATATTAACGCTTTCTTACCCTCGAAACCAAATATACTTCCAAAGAAATAGGAATCTGATGAAATAGAACGAATTTCGTTGACCATATAACCAAGTTCAACACTGTTGATGAGAAGAAGGGGTGAATTTAGTTCCTCCTAGTTTAAATAGAGTTCAGTGGTGTGCTTGTAACGAAATTAGCTGCTCCAAAATATCCATCTTCATTCGTTGTAAACTCCACTCCTTCTGCTTCGATCATCTATCACGTAATCTACATATCCATCATCATCATCATCATCATCATCATCATCATGACCCATCGTGAATCATAGGGGGAAACTTTTGGCCAGCAGTGTACCAGCGCGCGCGTTTGAGTGGCTAGATTCAAATGGACTGGTGCACACGTGTGCACCATCGAGGATGTACGTACGTGGGTGGTGGGCGGGAGATCGCAGAAATGGACCGTTGCCTCGAGCACCTAGTCGCGCTGCTATGTCACGAGAAGGAAGCAGAGAGAGGAAGGCTCGTTCGGTGGGCGGCTGGCGGCGGCTGACGCGGGGCGGGTACGGCTCGACTTTTGTACACGTCAGATTGAAATTTAGCGTAGGATTTGAATGAGCCGGCCGAAGAGTACCGAGATTACCTACCTCGTCGCTACTTCGACGTTACCAGCCAACGGTTTTTCGTCCGACTTAGCCGTTCGCTTTGACGCCGATCAATCCCTTACCCTACTCTTTCCTGGCTTTTCTAGCCACCCTCCCGCGGTCTCCCTCATTTTCCAACGTCTGTCTGTGGTTCTCGTTCATGTTTTACTCGTTTATTTATCTCGTTCTTCGCAGTGAACGTCGCCAAGTTTTTGTCTTCGTTCGTTGTCGGATTTTAGGGGGTGGGAATGTTCGAGCGTCATTTTGGCGGGGTTGAAACGAAACAGCACGCTTCCCGCGTTCCCAATTTATTTATCGGGGTTGACGAAAGGCGAGTCGGTGTCAGGAACGGCAGGAATTCGGTCAGCTACCCTCAGTTCCAGCGACGCTCGCGTCGAAAAGCTATCAGTCGGTTGTCAAAACCTCCCAGCCGTGACTTTAACCGCACCCCTCGAAAATACTCGCTTCGACTAATTTGCTCGCTAATGAAATTAATTGCTATCGCACGCGGCTGCTCTCCGAGGCAAGCTCGCCTTCAGATATCGCCGGGGCCGCGTGTCACTCGCACGCTGCGAGCGATATCGCGTTGACGCGTCCCCTCGCCACGTGGACCGCGAAAATTTCACCCCCTTTCCATCTTCTCTCGATAAACGCGCGGACCGGCTCTTTCCATTCGAGTCCTCGAGCTTCAACCTTTAACCCGCCTTGTTCCAACTAATTTCGAATAAATTTGCCATTGACTGTTATCGACGTTCGATTTTTTAATTCCTAAACAATTCTACGACAAAGCAAATGAATACGCGGATACACCCAAGTAGAACGTATCGATACTTTCGCTACTACCTTAGCCTAACCTTATATCGAGGATTCATCGAGCTCTGAAAACTTTGCTTCGAAAATCTCGTCGGTGTCGCGACTCTTTTAAACTGCGCCAATTAACGCCGCGTGTTTCGACGGAAACTTTCGTCGGGGGTGAACGAGGGACGCGGACGGCCTCCGAAGGAGTTTAAACGACCCTTAATTCACGAGGTCGATCCTCGCGAGGCAACGTGGGAATCGAGAGGGTTGGTCCTGGTGAGAAGTTCCCGTGGAGGGACATCGGTCGCTTAATCAGATCAATTTTTCGATAATGAAGCGTTGTTCCTCTTCGTGTCCGGGGGGGTTGGACAGTTTCCATGCGGGGTGTGGCGGATTGGAAACCGAGGACAGGGTGTGGGGTGTCTTGTCACTGTTTTAAAACGTGTCTCGAAAGTCGTTAATGCCTTTAGAGCGTCTTCGTGTTTCCTGGATATCCGATGACCGATAGGGGTGGGTCGCTCCTTCTCGCTGCGGATTGGCCGAGGGAAACGGATCAGACTCGTTTTCATTCGACTGTCGCTTTTTCATTTCTGATACTTATTTCTTTAGATATTTTAGATTAGAATTTAGTTTTGTGATATTCATTCCCTGCAATTATGTTTGATTTCTTTTTTTGGGGGATTATGATAATTAGAAACTGAGTAGTTGGTACTAGTGGATGCAACAGGGAGAAATTAGCATTTCATCGTTGCGTGTCGTTTGGTAAAAGTAGTCGTATAGTTCATTAAAAGTAGTTTTCACTTCAGGAAGCAACCATTTCTCTTTTTGTGGTGCGCGTTACTGTATAAGAAGAACAAACGTCCTGAGGACGATATCAGTGATTTTTCACGCGAAGGGAAGGCGAGCTTCCTCACGGACCACTAAATAAATGCGGTGGAAGCTCTTCGAATCAATCTTAAATCGCGCTCGCGGACTACTTCGACGACGTTCGAGGGTTTAAGTGAGTTTGAACGACGCCATCCCTCGTCGTCCACGGCTCCAACCCCGTTCTGCGCTCTGTAACCATGTACACCGGTGTATGTAAAATATTATTGCAACGTTTATCTCGGAAATACGAAGACATTTTCCCACCAGACGAGATTCCAGGATCGTGCAATTTTCTGAAAATTGCCGGAATGTTCCTTTAATCTCTGTTCTCTTACATCGGTGTGGTTGACAGGGAATCGAGGAGTAATAATTCAATGAAAGTTCTCGTGTAATTTCGAGAATTTAAGGTGGAAACTTAGAGGAGAAATAAAGCCATCGTTTCTGCGACTTCCGGTTATTTCAGCGGAAACATTTCTCTCTCTCTCTCTCTCTCTCTCTCTCTCTCTCTCTCTTTTTCTCTTCCGAAACTCCGCGAATTCTGGAATTGACAACTCGGAAAATGGAATATTTAAAGCTGCCCGATGTCTAAGTACGTAGGACACGTTCATTCTAAAGGAAAGCTTTCATTCAAACCGTTTATTTTCCGTCCGGAATTCGGAAAATCGACAGTGGCTGTGGCACACACGAAAACGCAAGGCAACCCCGGGGGGTGGGTTGGTGGCAGTCGGTCGAATTATTTAGTCCGGTTGATAAAAAAAAACAGTCGTGTTAAGGTACGTCGGAAATGCTCGGTGATTAGACGGCTTTGTTATCGACGTTTATCGATCGTCCGATTAACCGCGCTCGGAAAGTTCAGCCTCGTGAAAATTGCACGATGCCCAATTGCCCAGCTGCTTTTTAACACCGAGTGTATATCGTCTCTCGTGGAGAACTCTTTGTTCCTCTTCACCCACCCTCTCTCTCTCTCCACCCTCTGTGTGTCGATTGTTACGCCTTCTTTCTCGGTTGTTCTCCGACCGATCGCGGCGTTACGTGTGTCTGAAAGAGAACGACGGGACCTCGATTCATCGATCCGATTATCTGGTCGTTGAGTCGCGATCGACTCCGCTCGTGGAACCGAGCGAGTGAGCTGTTAAATCATGCACCGCGGCTTTTTACGTGTCTTAATCGCGAGCCCGTCGTCTGCGTTTGATTGACGCGTCGTCCGATTGATTAGTCGCGCGAGTCCTCTATTTGGCCCTCCGTTGGAGAACGGATTACCACCGTGCTCCGCGTTATTAGCGTCTGCGCGGCGTTTTTAAGCGAACAATTTCGAGGCCGCGACGAGCGGCGCGAACTTCCCAGACACAATTTTCGATATAGAAAAGTTTTGGGGTCGGAAATATTTACGGGTACCGCCGTGGCGGTGGCGAAAAATTCTTCCCTCGACTTCCCTTTGGAACTTTCAACCATGTCGCAATAACGAGAAACCTCGAGTGAAAATCTAGAATCATCGTGCGAATCAAATTGATGTATTCTTGGATAGCAAATTTCCCAGTGGAAAGTGTAAACTTCCGGCTATAATTTCCGACGTATTAAAAACAAGATTCCAAAGCTTTCCTCGACAGTTTCCTAAATAAATGAAAAGGGCGAAAATAAACGCGACAAATCAATGTAAACAGGTAAAAATGGCAATTCAAGTTGACTCCAGCAAACAAATACCTAGAGGCGAGTGAAACAGAGAGACGGACGGGGTGAAGAGTCGCGATTCTGGGGTAGAAAATTCCGCGTAAGTAGATGGCACGAAATAAGACGAAGTTCCGGAGGGGGTGGGTGCGATCTAACAGCAAGGACGTAGTTGCTTCTACCGGGTACTTGTGTAACGGAGGCCACACGGGGCGGCGACACGGTGGATCGCAGGGAGTTGTCGGGGGTTGGTGAGCCTTTGTAACGGCGCGAGGCACCGTGCATGTAACGAGTTTCCAATAATGGCTCAGCTGCGTTACGCCATTGGCCGCTAGTTTCGTTGCACGGCACACAAGTCGAACCAAGAAACCTTTCCTATCGCCAGCCCAACCACCCCCAAACTCTCTCGACCCCCTCTGAACCTTCGATCCCTCGCGATTTCGGTATTTCGCACGACTTTTCGACAGTCTCTCCCTTCCATCCTTATTTCTCTCCCCGCATCGAGGCTACCATAAATCCTGTCTTCCCTTATCTCCTCTCCTCGCTCCACCTTTGTTATCTCGCCTCGTTATTAAATTTATTCAAACGAGCGATGATTCGCGAAGCGGCTAATGGTTAAATGTTTGATTTAAATCATCGATTCGATCTCCGATCGGTGCTTGTCGGACAGCGTGAGCGCAAGTTTCCCCAATTAGGAGTTATAATTTTTGTTCCTCAGGAGGCTGCAGGATCTCCGGCGGCCGCCCACTCCCCGTTTCCATGCCCGCTTCCTTTTCAACCTTCGTCCACCCTCGGCTCTTTCACCTGCCTTATTAGACGGCAGTCTTTTCTTTACTCGGACGATTCTTCCTCGGCCGTTGACTTCTAACCGGCAATTTTCTTCCTCGATCTTTCAAACCCCTCCCCCTCTGCCTACACTTCCGCCGCGATAGCGTGCGACGTAACTTCGATAGATCTTTCGCCTCGACCCGTTTGACCGGCAATACCGCTGCCTCTTTCTTCCCCAGAATTCTTCGCGGTTCGATTCGATTCACCGTTTTCGTTCCTTATCGATCTCTTCTACGAAGATGTTCTTTCTCGCGGAGATTCCGTGGCTTTCACGACCATACAGACGTACAGACGTTCTCCAGTTGGACCGTTTCCTTTTCGATCCCACATCTTAATTAACCATTTTTGGGCGCCATAACAGGGTTTCGTGATTTTACATTCTCGCGGACGTGTCCTTCCGTTAAACGGCTTGGATCCTTTCGATCCGCGATCGGTGCTCGTCGTCGATTCCGTCGACCTCGCGCAGCAACCCCGTCCTCTTCGCCCCCAGTTTCGAGCAGTTTGGACAGGGCGAGACGCGCGCCGCTGAAAGTTACGGCTGTCTAAACGGTTCTAACTCTCCTCGATCGATTCCGTGACTCGAGTGCAAGGTACACACGCCGCTGCCCCGAGCTTTGAGGAGCAACTGGACGCGGCGATGCGGGCAATTTTCGGCAGCAGACTGTTCTTTGACTTCGACGTGGAATTGCCGGGGCCAGGTTGCAGTAATGGACTTGGACGTGGCAGCGATTTTTTGTTCTTATTCAGAAACGACTCGCCTGCGTCTACGTCTGGGGGTGGCTGCTGGGTCTAGCGCTGAAATGTCGTTAGGAATCTTCCAACGATCTCGGTTAATTTTACCCAACTACCACCGTCGAGCAACGTTCTACAAAGCTTCGCATCAAAATCGAGCCGACTTCGTTCGACGTTTTAACCAATCAAGTTTTTCAATCAATTAATGTCCAGCTCTGCGCGCGGTACTCTGCGAAACAGCTTTCCAGCCTTCATATTTCACGTGGAAACGCCCTCGAGGGACGGGCCCTCTGTCGTACGATCACTAATCGAATTGTCCGCAGAGAAAAGAGCCTCGCAGGGCCTCGATTCCTCGTAATTTCGGTTGCTGGCAACGTATTCCTCCTCGCTGGCTACGCACAGCCCTCGCCGTTGCACTTTCCAAGTTAATAGACGACTAATCTCCCGCCTCCGGCATTAAAGCCGCTCGCGAGGCCAGCTGCGACCGACGGCCCGAAACGAGACCGCTTCGTCTCGAACGAGAAACAATGTTCCACCGGTATCCGCGGCCACGGAGGTCTACTTTGTCGCCGCGTAACGCTCGGCCATTGATTTACGACGTTGATTTATTAACCGCCCACCGCGGTTCCCTCTACGACAGCCCTCCGTTCCTCTTTCTTTTTTCTCCACCCTCCACCTCGCTCTAGCCTCGTGCGGCAGACCCTCCGCCGTATCGGTTAGGTAACCATCGCGCGCGCGCGCGCCATTATTCTACTCTATTTTATTTCCACACCATAATCGCACCGGTCATCGCGCGGCTCCTCGTGGAACGGCGAAATTATCGATGCTCGTACAAAGGAGATATAGCGGAGAGCGGCAGGAAGAATGCAAGGATTGAATGGGGACCATTTGCAGTCCCGAGGAATAATATATCTCGTGGAGAACCGGTGTAATTAGGGTGCTCGATTGCGCGACGCTCGGAGTCCCCTCCTTAACGAATCGCGATCGCGATAGAGGAACCGATGCCGGCACTCCATCTTCGACGTCTGCCTCGCGCAATAATAGCGGAACAGGCCTCGACGTAGAACAATTCGCGGTACCTTTTTCCCCCGGGAGAAACGAGAAAACGGATTATCGACTACCCCTCTTTGCCTCCGCGAGCACCCCCGCGAGTTTGGCGGCAGGTACTCGACGCATGAAAGCAACCGCGCGACAACAATAACAACAACAATAAGGGGTGCAGGAGGAGGAGAGGGTGGTGGTGGTCGGAGGAGTAGCGAGGACGAAACGAAACGAAACGAAATTCATGCATCCTGGAGCTTTTAACGAGTAGGTACCCACGAGAGCGGGCACGGCTCGCTTGCATGGGCGAGGGGGAGGGGGATGGATTTCTTGGCCGACTTTCACGGCTATTATAAGCTCGAGTATTTTCATTATACATTTTTTTTTCTTCCTCCTTCTCCACGGCCACTTCGCATTGATACGCCACCCGACCACCCCGTCCCACCCCCCTCTATCCTCGTCGATGGATCCCTTTTCCACCCCACCGATACAGCGTCGCGGATCGACGTAACGATCCACTTATGGAAAATGCCACGGCAGAGAAAGAAAGGCTCTTGTCGCTTCTACTCGGACATCGGTACCTCTCCTCCCCTCTCCTACGACCCCCTTTACTTCACCCTCCGCGTTCTCCTTCTCTAGCTTCGTCCCTCCTTGCGCGACGCGTTCACTTTGCTCCACTCCTTTCTTTTCGGGGAGAATCCTCTTAGCGGTCTAGTGGCTGGCCGTTCTTCGCTCGCTGGGATACCACCCCCTTGGTTCGTGAAATCGCGCCTCTCCCGTGTCGCACGCGGAGTCGCTTACGTTCTGAGTCCTCGATGGCGGTTTGGTCTTTGGTATTCGAGTGACACTGGGTCGCTGCGACTCGTTCTTATCACAGATTCGCGATTTTATGTACCACTGTGGTCACGATATGGAGATCAATCACAGTTTAAATCTTTGACTCCCTTGTAGGAAAGGTTGGAGTTACTCTCGATAGCTTGTATGCATAATTTTTCTCTCGCAAAGCAACCAAAACAGAACGAACGAGATACTCTTGAGATCTCTAAACGAGAGAGAGAGAGAGAGAGAGAGAGAGGGAGGTAAATAGAGACAGAGAGAGACAGCAGCGTAACCAAGCCGTCGTAACGGGAGCATCCGACCGCCAATTAATTAGCCAGTTAATTAAACATTTAGACGCCGCTGGCGGTCGCCTAAAATTTAATTCGCCCATTAATTAATGCAGCCGCGGCGCGGGGGTGTGTAGGGCGGCCGTTCGAACGGAGCAGCGGTCCGTGGGGGTGGCGGGCGGCCGGGGGCGAGGGAACACGGTTGGAAAATGCATTATTATCGGGGCTCGGTTCTCAGGTATTCATATTCGGACAAAACCGATAGAGAACTCGCGCTTATCGGCGAATTTTTCTATCTGGAACGCTCGTGGGAGAAGAAAAAAAAAGTCAACGTCGGGTTGGGGGTGGGAAGGGAAGTAAAGGGCGCGCGCGCCGTTCGCGGTAATTCCGTGTGCAACGGACAAAGACGACGCGGACACCGGCCGGTGGGCGCAGAAGCGTGCGCAGAGAGGCGCGCACGGAAGGAGGAAATAAATAAACGAGCGAGGAGGAAAGAAAATAGGGAAAAAGGGACAGAGTGGCGAGTGGCAAAAAGTGAAGAACCAAAGGGAGGGAAGGAAAGAACAGAGGCGGAGGAAAGGAACTCATTAACGGGGTCCAGGGCTCGTGTGAGCGATTCGTTTCGGCGGTAAGGGTGGTGGGGTGAGACAGGCACATGTGCGCATAATGATCTCCGGCTATGGCCAGGTTATGTCGGCCGCGGGCCGAAAGGTTGCCTTTAATTAGCATAACTACCGCGTACCAACGTTAGCCGGAACGCAGGCTGGCCTGGCCTGCTGGTTGGCCAGCTCTCTCTCTCTCTCTCTCTCTCTCTCTCTCTCTCTCACCCTCTCTCTCTCTCTCTCTGTCTCTCTCTGGCTACTGCTGGTATGGTGGTAATATGCGCCCCGACTAGTCCTTGAGTTATTGCCTGATCAATAATCTATATGTAGCCAGCAACAGTGGCGTACACCGTGCACCGTGGCTGTGCAACACCGTACGTACGGTAGGCGAGGGGTGCGCCTCTGCCTCTGTGTCCACGGTAAAGCCGAGGCGCATCGTGCGCTCTCGCGGCTCTCTAAGCTTCCACCGATGAATATTGCAGCTGGGGCTATCGCTCTCCGCCGATAAATCTTCCGCTCCTTCCGTGTAAAACAAACGAACGGGAGCGAAAAAAATGTGCACACGTATATATATATATGTGCTCGTCGGCGGAGAGATGCAGTTGCTCGCGCGCATACGTGTATCTCGCGGAGAGGCACGAGGGTCGCGAGGATCAGCGGTGGACGCAGGGGTTGGTGAACGAAAACAGAACTGGGCTAACTTCCGGTCCGCGACTGGAGTAGGCATTAAGAGGTATTAGGAGTGTATCGACTCGTGTCCGTGTGTACATATTATTTTCCGACCTCCCCCCAATTTTTTCGTTCGTACATCCGCGCGGTGGCTGGGGGTGCAACAATGGTGTCTCTTTTCTTTTGTTCCTCTTCCTCTCCTTTCCTTCCCCCACATCTCTTTCTCTCTCTCCCTCTTTCTCTCTCTCTCTCTTTCTCTCTCTTGCTGGTTTATTTCTAGCTGGGTTTCTCCCGCCTTCCCTCCTCGATCCCTGTCCTCCATAGAAATGGAATGGAAAAATGCTTCCGGCCGCGCCGGTCGAATGTATCGCCGAATTTTTTCGCCCGTGCTATATCGGGCCGCGCTTGTCGATTTTTCTGCTACTGGCAGAAATGCCTGCTCGGATGCTGGTCCAAGATTGCGTTCACTTGGAAACGGGCACCGCCTGCTTGCTGCTCGTGGAGATATTAGGGGTTGGTTAATGTTATTTGCGGACATTTTTTTACGAAGAACGTTCACAGACTTCCGTGTGTAGCATTTAATAATTATAGATTTTATGGTTATATTAAAAATATATACGTTTACTGTTCAAGTTAATTACTAAAAAGTATTTCCTACTGCCGTAGCAAATGACAGAAATATTTCTACCGTAATACAAGTGTAACACAAATATTTTTATCGTCGGAGTACTGGAAGGGTTAATTAGTCAAATGTCAGCGCGTACTTCAAAAGCTGCGGGAATTTCCATAAAGAAAATTGTTGCGACGTATCACGTTGCATGTAATTAACTTCTCACAGAGGATCGCCGACTGTTTGATGAGTATTGCTCAAACGCAACGTTCACGCGATCGTCTTTTAGTCCAATTCGCGAGGTACAAGGGTGAATTGTCGCAGAAGCGACTTATCTTGGCGCGCAGCGGCGATCGAAATCGCGACGGTGTTGCGCGGATTATGGTCTGACCTATATCGACTGTTTCTACTTCCACTCAGCCCCCGTAGTTTCGATATTCGGCCCGCCTAACTCGAACCCAAATACTACCCCGGCGTGCGTACCTACGCGGACGATCGTTACCACCAGAATTAATTCCCTGAAAGTTATTACAATACAATAAGACGATTACGTATTAATACGAGAATAAATCCATCGAGGAACCCGAAACGAAACGCAACGTGAGCGCCAGACACGCTTCCATGTTGTTATAAATTTCCCAGCGATCGCGAGACGTAACACCGTTTCCTTCGATCGTTCAAAGTAAAATAATACCCCCGATCATGTTTAAATCAAAGCAAAGATGGAGGAATTCCGAAATAGCGTCGATTTTCGTGTCACCGCAAACCCGATATCGCTCGGGATCGATCCTGGCGCCGTTTCGCGAGCAAGCTCGTCAATTCGGTGTTCGACGTCACTCGAGCTCGTCAATTCGCGTCACCGTCCATCGAAATGGATTCTCAACCCTCCGCGAGCCTTCTAATCACCACAATAATCATAAATAATGACCGTGTCACGAGTTACCGTTAAGCGATTCGCGTTCCAATGGAAAGTGCGCGCGCGGAGAGCCGCCGAGGAAAGAGCAGCGAACGGGGTGAAAAGAAACGTTGCTCGTCCAGAGGGGTTGCGCGAGGTGTAAAAATCTGGGCCACGAGACGACGCAGCTTTGGTTGAACGTAAAATGACCCCGAAATGCGGCGGTAAATCTGATTACGAGCTAATTACTCGTTACACCGTTAAACTTATCATCGGATTTACGTGACGAGCTGATTTACGTTATGCGCCTGTCTACGGTTAAATATGTCACAATAGGGGTTCGTCGAAATGCAAACATTTCGAGAGATCGGTTGTTTGATAAGTCTCGATCGATTGGTATCGAACAACGGAATTTTCGGCAGATAGTTCTGTCCGTGTTTAATTACGATCCGTTTTAACGAAGTCCGCGCAGCTTTTATTTTATTTCATTCGATTTTTTTTTTCTTTTTTGCTGGTATCGGAGTTGTTAGGAGTCTTGTGTTTTCGGGGGATCGGCATTGTACGCGTATCCTGTATTTTTCTTCCTCCTTTCACCGCCGTTCGAAGTAATGGAACGGGTGGAGGGTACTACCGCTACTCTTTCTATTAGAAATAATCGAACTCGGTAATTCCTTCGGCATTCTTTCCGCCACGGGGAATCGATTTTGGCATTCACGGTATTGTTTCCATTAAGGGCACTCAAACCCGCTATCTCCGCGGCGTTCCTTCGATATTCGCCACGATAATCGCGGACTGCCTCCCATTAGAAATAATCAAACCCCCTCCCCCCCGCCACCCCCTTGTGCAGCTCGCTACTCCTCTACATTAAAAACAATCAACTAATTCGACTCCAACTGCGCCTCCGAAAACTGGCTGGCCGACCGTTCGTCCTACCTATTTAGGGGATGAAAAATCATTTCGCTCCAACAATTCTTCCGGAAATAATGGCGAGCGATAATTCTTCCACCCGTTCGAAGAATTCGAATGCTACGTTGCTACCCATAGCTGGGCGACTTTTAAATTTCCGTAGCTACGCGAAAACGATTAACCCTCTGAATACACGCTCGAGCGTGAATTTCTGATCTACGGAGCAAACGGTTTCAGTTTCGAAGACAAGGACTCGCGTCAGACTCGGCTAATCAAACGACCGAGTTCGCGCGTTGAAAACGTCGAACCAGGAGAGAACCAGCGAGCATAACCCGAAGTCCTGCACGAAAATTCATGCGTCCTAGGGTTCACTAACCCCGGATCGGCGCGTTATCGTCATCCTTCGATGCCTCACGTATGCGTCGAGCCGCCTGGGCGGCGGGAGGCGCGGGGTTGGAACGCCGTTGGCCCGGGGTGGGTGGGTTAGAGCCGGGGAAGAAACGAGAGCAAAATAGAGGTCGGAAAAAGGGACGAGCGAGGGGGCAGGGAAAGGAACGTGGGGGGCAGCGATAACGAGGAGGACAGGAACGAAAGAAAAAACCGGGGGGTGGTTATCGGTGGGTGGACATCGGGCGCGTGGTGGGGGTATCGTCGAATTGGGGTGCTATCGGGGATTCCTTGCATTTCGTAACCAGAGTGTACCGGTGGCTACTAATTTCGAGGACGAGCAGGTACAGAGAGACATCGCGGTGGCCTGCGACGCGTTCGAGGAAAAAAACGCGACGAGGGTGGCCGCGGGGTGTTCAGGGGGAGGGAGAGAGGGCGTAGGGGGTGGGCTGGCGAGCGATCGGAAACGGGCGTAGCGGGGGTGTAAGGCGGGAGTTGGGTGTCGGTAGGGTGGAACGAACGAAACCGATCGCGCGAGCTGGCGAGAAAGAGGGAGGAAGAAAGGGCGAAAGGGCCAGAACGGGTGGTGAGCGCGGGTGGGGTGGAGGGTGGTGGGGCTGGAAGAAAGAAAGATGGAAAAAGAAAGGCACCGAGCGGCGACCAGTCCGGTTCTGGTTCGACGCAGTTCGGTTCGGTTCCTAGCCAGTAAGCGGTAGATTAAAGAGAAATGGCTACACGTTCATATTGATTTTTGTCCTCAGTTCGCGGGTGGATACGAGAGAGGGTGAGGGTGGCTGGTCGAGGCTGACGGTGAGGCGAGCTCACTCAGGAGGAGGCGGTGGAGGAGGAGGAGGAAGAGGGCGACGGAGAAAGACAGACGGCGTTCTCTATTTCTCTCTCTCCCTCCCACTCTCTCTATCTCCCTCTCTCTTTCCACCCTCTTTCCGTTCCTCTTTCTCTTCGTGCCTATGTGCCTGTCTCTCTGGCCTCTTTCTCTTCCCTCGTTCTTCCCCCTGCTGTATTCATCGATGCTCGTCGTTTCTCTCTTACCCTGCTCGCCGCGTCTCACCCCCTATCGCGCGGCTCTCTTTTTCTATTTTCCATCTCTCTCTGTCACCCTCTCGATCGAGCATCCAGAGGTCTTTCTCTGTCGTTTACCAAGCGCGTCCTCTCTTCGGCTCTGTCCCTCTTTCTCTCTCTCTCTCTCTCTCTCTCATTCGATTCTCTCGCGCTCGCTACCCTTCCCGCTTCTACTCTCTCCGGCTTCCTCCCTGGCCTCTTCCACCTCCTCCTCCTCCTCTTCCTCCGCCTCCTCCCAGCGGCTTCTCATCCTCCGGTGCCCCCCGTGCCCCGGTACACCCCCTCGCCCAAGCCAGAACTACCCTTCTCGCCTCCCGCGTCCCTACGGCAGGCTCGTGGTGTGCCCGCTATTCGAAGTAGTGCCCTCTTTTTCTTTCCAAGCCGCGCGCATTCACTCTCCGCTACCCGGACTCCATCCTTGTCCCCGTTCCATCCGACGCGGTCTATCAGTCGGCGGAGGGCCGTGCTCCGCCGCCTCCAACCCCCTCGGTGGCCGCCTCTGCCGCCGCCACCCACGGCGGCTAAAAACTCGTCAAAAAATATACATTCCACGACGGACGGCAATACGTCGATGGCTTGTAACCGAACTGCGTACGGTCGAGCGTCGACTGGAAACGGAAACGGACCGAGAGACAGAGGAACCACCATCGTTCGAGAACGAACGAGGGTGAAAGGGGTGAGCGGGGAACGAAGGAAGGTCTGATAGAAAAAGAAAAGAAGAGGAAGAAGAAGAAAGAACTGGGAGAGAAAAAGGAGAGGGACACGGACTGATAACGATGCAAATTTTTCAGGTATCCGCTTGCCAGGGAACACCCGGCTCGCGGTTATTCCGCTTGGGGAGGGTTGCGGCAAATGAAGTTGAGGACGTTTGCCGGGTAGATATAGTAGGCTGCTCGAACGGGAGACCTGATTAGCCGCGTTCCACGTATCGTTCGAGGCATCACCGTTTCCATTCAGGTGTCGTTAGGGGATGTTCGGATTATGGGTCACGGAAACGGATGTAAGATCGTACTTGCGAGACGCTGTTAGTATTAGATATCTTACTCGATGGTCGTTGAAACGACACTTTTTCTTTCGCTTATGTCGAGAGTCTGGGCTATCATTTAGAGCAGCATCTCCATCAGTTATTAATTAAAAATAAAGAGAAGCGGATTTCGTATTGTCGAAGAATCTTCCTTCAGCTATCGTCTCATGGATGTACAAAGTATGCTCTGTCGTATTTTCTATTTAGAATAAAATCATACAGTCTCTCTGAAAATTGTCTCGCGTAGAAGAATTTTCCACTTTAGCTGATTAAAGTAGGTCATGCGTAAGGGATGGGATTTAAAGACGGTACATAAATTTTAATACGACTGTTCTTCTTGCTAGACTCGAGTCGTCGATACTAATCTATACATAAAGATCGAATATCTTATTCTTGGAATCCAATTCGATATTCGCCAATAGTCTGCGTCTTTTCTTATGAATCCCTTAGTCAATTTTTTCCCAGCCAGTGCTAAATACTTGAAGACGATCTCTTTGCAACGCGACGTGTATCATCTTACAATTTTCCATTTACGAAACTCAAGCTCATCCGTCGAAAGAGAGCACTTTTCCACGTCCACGTGCGTCCTCCGAAATAATTAATCGCGCGCGTTTAATTGCGTCATTGGAACTGCCTTGCGCTCGCGATTTCATTGTCTCTGACGACTGCTCGACGATCGAAACGCTTCGAACGACGATTCGAGGGTGGGATCAGAACCCGATGGATCGTCTGTTGCACCCTTTCACCCATCCTCGTCATTCGATATGCTTATTAGGGAGAGGAAGAGGTGTCTTCTTCGATGCACTTCGACACCCGCGTTCAAAGAGTTCGATTTTAGTTCTCCCTTTGAAGAGGGAGGCAAGAAGTGTTTCCCTCTTCAATCGAATTCCACGCTTGAAAATTATTACATAACATACTGGTACAATATTATATAAACGCGAGGCTCGCGAGTGCATAAAATTGTGTAACATAGAGGACAAATATTCCAACCCCTATTTGGGTTGAAGCATAATGGTTGATTCATCCTATCGAGCTTCAGCGGTATCTGATATCGGTCCGTCGAATACTTTAAAGAAGTAAAGGCGATCAAAGAATGCGATTCTATATTTTCCATGATTTTTGGTCCAACCAGTAGGTGGTTGTAGCAAGAGTCTTGGTAGCAACTGGAACCGATTTCGTTCGTAGCAGCCGCTATGCAACACCAGTTCTGCCGTCCATAAATACAATTCGACCAACCTTGCGGTTTGCATTCTAACTCCTGTCGCGGCCGCGGCTAACGCAATTACTGCGCGCACCCGGAAATTGCACGTATGGAAAATCTGGTTTAGACTCGGCCCTCCCCATAATTCACTGTCATCCAGTCAAAATCGTTCTCCGACCGCGCACTTAACCCTTCGCACACCACCCTCGTCCACCCTGGTCGGCGAATAATAAAACGAGTCCAGCCACCAGCCCACTGAACAGTTACACCGTCGCTACTTTCCTGGAAATCCACCCTTTTCGCCCAATTGTCTCTACATAAATTAATTTGCATCGTCATACGATTAAATTCAGTTCGTATAATACTCCACGGGTATTAACCTTCGCCAACTCGAAATGGAGAACGCACGATGATCGCAAGATTTCGTATCACCACCACGAAAGCAATAAAGTATATCATTGAAATGAACCATCGTTCAACCCTCCTCACGCGTTCGAATAGTAATAAATCGCCGTGAAAATCATCAGAGAGCATCGTGGATGGAAGCTCGCGAAACAGAGACGCGAACTCCCCATCGAAAACGAACGAAAAAAAGAAACTACCGCGAGAATATATAATTCTACCAGGCTGGAAGAGAAGCGAGGGTACCGAGAGGAGAGAGGGATCGGTAACAGGGCTGGGCGAGGCTGCTGGGCAGAAATAATTTCTTCGTTCGTCGCAAGTTCGACGCGGACGGGAGCTTGAACGAAAGAAGAGAGGCGAAGAGAGGGGCACGGGCGGTCTTCCCTGGCGGAACTTGACAAATTTTCAATAAGATCGCTAATTGGCCGGTTATTTCACCCCCCGCGAAAAATAATTCAGTGACGCCGGACTTTGGTCTCCGCACCCCCTCGCTGGACGGCTCACTACCCAACTACTCCTCTCCTCCGTCGCTTCCTCTTCCTCTTCCTCTTCATCCGCCTCCTCCGCCTCCTCCGCCTCCTCCTCCTCCGCCCTTCAGCTGCTGGTCCGATATTCCCGCTCATATCCCCCGGCTATCAATGTATAGTCGCGTTATCGATCGGGTCCGGCTTTCATTTTTTGCTTATTTGACTTTTCGGCCCGGGCTTTCGTCCGTTCGTTAGCTCTTCTTCGAGGGCCATCGAACGACGCCCCACCGCAAATAATTTCCCGGATAAGCCAGCGCGCGCGCCCCGTTACGAGCCGCGAAATTTTTCCGATCCTACCCACCGGCGAACGTTCCGCCATCCGCCCCTCATTTGGCCAGAGGGTGGTTCGAGCCACCTGCCGCTGGTCATCCTCCTTCTGCACCGCGGATATACCTTCAGGCCTGGACAGGTAGATTGCCATTTGTCGAATATATTTTCGGTAATTTCTTCGAGAGGTGTACTTCGAGGTGTGCAATGGTCCTTTCGCAGTTACCATAGGACATTCTGATGTTGCGCGCAGCGAGTCTAATTGAGGAGGGTTGAAATCCCTGGGAAATGTGGGATAACGATGATAACGAGAGATAAGGGTAGTTGAAGCTTTCGTTGGCGAAGAAGCCTGGAGACAGTGTATTTTAAATAAAATGCTAAGGATCCATGTTAATTATGGTTGCAATTTTGCGATTGTACTATCTTCGTGGAATCTTGAGAAAAAAAGGGTCTGATATTCGAAACGGGCTTAAAGTCGCTGATATAGGTCTGAACGTCACTGATTTCCGAACCGACCAACCAACCCCCCACCAGGGTAACCATCCATCCCTCGAGTATACCTTCGAGACCGCGTGGAAAAATTCGAAATGAAAAATCCCGGCTGGAAATAACGCATTCCACCGTTCCGCGCGTCGGAACCAAGTTCATCGATTCCTCGATCGGTCTCGCGGCTTACAATTACCTCGTTCAGCCCCTGCGGCCGGACTCTCGAGCGCGTTGCAAGCGAGCGGAGCACCGCAGCCTTCGAAAGTCCGCCGGTATTTCGCGGCGTATTATTAGTAAAATATTATAGAACGCTTTATAAAAAAGTGGCCGTCCATAGGTAGATGGTTATATAGAGTCGCGTAGGCGGGGAGGGTGGTAGAAAAAAGAGGAAAAGGGGCGTAGGGGGTGCGGTTCGTGGCAGAGGCTCGAATAAACCACAGATAACCGCGCTATAGAGAGCTAGCGCGCCGCGTGAAAGAGAGCAGAGGATCGTGCCAGGAGAGCGGAGAGGCTAAACGGGGCGTAGAGGGTGAAAGGTGCGCGTTCAGGGGTACGGAGGCTGCTGGTGTGCAAGAGGGAGAGTGAGAGAGAGAGAGAGAAAGAGAGAGGGAGAGAGAGAGAGTTCTGGAGTTCGAGCGATATATTGCGACTAAACCAAACTGACGGAATGCCAAAACTTTTTTGTAATTAAATTTTTCACCGCGGTAGAAAAGCCTGCAGGCTGGGAAGGGGAGAGGCAGTCAGCTTGGGAGCAGCGAGGGGTGGTAGCCGCTATGCACACGCCGACGTTGCACGGCTTTTTCGTCGGCGACGCGGCACGAACTCCGCGCAGATTTTTTCTTTTTCTCATGTTCGCCTGCCTTTTTTCTTCGCTTTTCGTTTTCGCTTTTTCTTTCCTCTCGTTTTTTTCTTCCTACCTCTGTTCCCTTCTTTATCGCCGGTCCTCATCGCTCGTCAAACCCTTTGGTCAACTACGTACCGGCGGTCGTAGCCGTTAATGGGTTACACAGACTAAACGTGCACCTCTTTTCCAGAGAAAAATAACAGTAGTTTTCGGAAGGTGCATCGCGTGCGTTCTTTTCGTTCGGCCGTTAGATCGCTCCCGGGGTTTTTGCGATAGGCAGGTTCATTCCGTTCGCATGCTTCAAGGAAACGACGAGGTTGGGAGCTGTTCATTCGGAGCAGCATGCAATTTGCGAGACGAATGCTTCATGCGAAAGTATGTCTCGGGGTTGCTCGTTGCCCGTTGATCGTCTCAGGTCCAACCTAAACGTATTTCATCGGGAATAAAACCTTTCAATTTAATCTGCAGCGTCGACTACTTGGTAACATGGAACAGGGGGTAGTTTCGTGACTCGCAGATTTCTTTAAACTGTCCAACGAACAAAAAGCAATAAATAGATTACGTACAAGTAGAGTTTAATCCTAAACTCTCGACGTACCTCCAACCCCCAAAACCTTTGCTCCCAGCCTTAAACTTCCTACCCCTAAAACTAACAGTGCGGACTAGGCTCCCGATCGATTTTCTAGCCAACCGTTCGCCGTAAACTAGCAAACAGTAGACTGGACTCGTAGCGTTTCTCCGTCTGAGGAAATTCACAAAATTAATAAGCGAAGGAGGCAGTCGATTGCGAGTGGGGAGCAAAAATTCTCAAAGGCAAGGGGCGGTGAAATTTACGCGAGCGTGCACGTGCTCGGCCGCGGAGACCCGTGTAAATTACGCGGCGCAGTAATTACGTTGTCAGAATTTTCTGCCCAGCATCTCCACGGCCGAGTTCCGCGGGCAAACGATTCCACCCGACAGCTGGGGGGGAAAAAATGCAGCCCTCTCCCCGGTCGCAAGGTAAATAATCCTCGAAAGATTAACTCCGCTGTCGGACGGGAGCCTATTTTCGCGTCCGCGCCGGCGACCTTCCACGTGCACGCTCGTGGAAATCTCTCCTGGCGCGAGCGGAGAGGAATGTTCCATTATAGTTGGGAATTGTTACGTCGTCGCGAGCAACGCGCGCGTTTAGCTGAGAAAACGCGTGTCTTTCGGGATTAATTCGCTTATTTCATGAGAGTACAAGTCTGTAGAAGTGACGATTTTGAGAAAGGTTGTTGTAGATTTCTTTGTGGATATTTATTGAATTATTGGTTGAATGATTTTTCGCTAATTTTGGAGACTGATTTGTGAAACCACCCCCTTAATTAAATAACAGACACCGATAACTCTTATCTATAAAAAAATACTCCAATTACCATTACCCAATTAACAACTACAGCTCCTCGCCCCTATCACGCGCCTCTCTCATCCCAGCCGTCAAAATCAGCGAAAAAATCCCCTTTCGTTCCAGCTACAAACTCTTCGAATCGGGAATATCCAGCGCGGCGATACCGCGATCGATCGAAGCGGAAAGAAAATTTCATCCGCGAGCCTGAAAAAGGAGAACGAGACAGAAACGAGCGGAAACGGAACGAGCGAGGGTGGTTGGGGGAGGTGGCGGGATGGCTGTTGGAAAAGGGGGGTGGCTGGGGGGGTTGGAGTTAGCCGGTTCCTGCGGGCACGATCGTTCGTTGGCTCGCGGTGCCAACCCTTCCGCCGATGGATGAAAAATGTGTAATTTTTATTAATTGTACCTTTATTAATTTTCACCGGCGGACACGGGAACGGGTGGTGGGTTGGGCTGGGCGGTATGGAACGCGGCACACGAAAAATTGCATGCATGTACCAACGCGTGTACGTGTGTCTCTACCTTCGCGTTATCCTTCGTGACGTACATCGTACGTTTAATTACTCGACGCGTAGAAAAATTCGTGCTTTAAGACCGCGAGATGAATTCGTGTAATTCTCGATGTGAAGCTAATTTCGAAACGCAAACAAAAGTACATGCGAAAACGAGAAAAGTACGATGTACGGGTTATTAAGGGTGATTCGAACGAGAATGTGATATTTAGATTTTGGAAATATTTTCGTTTAATTTAATCGCACGGTAGAGGGTTAATTTAAAAGTTACACGTGTCCGATTACTCGTGGCTGGGGGTTGCACCCTATGTACGCAGCTACCCTGGGCGCAATAATGGCCCCTCGACGTCGACTCCATTTTCCTCGATCGGACGGTGTTCCGTTCCGATGCTCCTGACAAAATTGTTTCGTCCCGATGCTTCAGATATATAAAACGGACCAGCTGTGCTGTCCCGCCAGCTCTTAGTCCCGCTGCTGAATTTACCGTTTTATAGGGCGTTCTTCGTTTTTCACGGAATTTGGTAACTGCCCAAAGTTTTCCTTCTTCCCCTTTTGCCATTACCCCCGCCCGTTCTCCGTGGAGAGTTCAGGGTGTAATAGGGGTTGTAGGGCAGGTGATATTATCGCGGTTGTCTAGGGATTGGGGTGCAAGGTTAATCGAGTTGATGAGTGGGGCACGTGGGAGGATTTTGGTTCAGTTGAATCGATGAGCGGAGTTTGCTGGAGGGTCGCATTTAAAGGGTGCGTAGTCCTGCCTTGACATTTTTTTAGAATAGTTAACGTAACGCGTGTCTTCGACGAGTTCTTTGTTTCTTTCTTTTTTTTCACAATGGTTGATAAAAGGATATTTCTTCCGCAACGAGTACGTAAAATGTCGCAACGCAGTTCCTCGATGGTTTGATTATTTGTAACCGTAGCAGCACGGAACGTCTCGAGAGTTCCGAGTAACAGCAACTCGGCTTTGAAACCTCTCTAAAGCTTCCAGGAGAACTCGAACGTCCTAGCAATCCTCATCGAGTGCTTCCAAAAACCGTGAGACGTGGAACTTCAATCTCTCGAGTCTTCCCAAAACTTCCCACCACTTCAACCGCCTTCGCTTCACTTAACCCCCATTTAGAGCACTTGAACCTCCCTGTACATACCTTGATTCCAAAACTTCGTCGATTTTTCTACCAACGAGAGCCTTAATCTCTCATCCGACAATTCGCGGAGTGGTTAATTTTTTCCTGTCGTTCGCATTAATTTCTTTCATTCACGATAGACTTGTATGCGATCTTCAGATCGACAATTTTCATTTCTCATCGTATTCAGCAATTTTTCTACATCTACTTTAAAGAAGAGCTTCGAATCGAACAACAAACGCTCGACCAGATAACACTTCGTCCGTTTCGATCGTTCATAGCGTGCGATCAGATCGAATTCAGTTAAGAAACGTCGCAGTGTGGTCCACGAATTCGGCGAGACGCCTTCCGCCACCCATTCGCGACGGAATTAACCACCAGGTCCGTGGCTTTCTAGCGCACCGTGTCCGCTTTGTCAATTATTCACCTCTTTTGTGCCGAGCGGATGCCCCGCCTGGAAGCTACTAGCTGTATAACGTTACCTCGGTAACTCAATAACGATCGAAAGGGTTAAGTGGTAATCGAGACCGGAAGCGCACGCAAATAAGGAAACCCTCGAGCCGCGAGAGTCCGTGACGCGGTCCGTTGCTCTTTCTGATACTCGTTGCGTCTGTCGCCTCGAGCCTAGGGGTGCCCAGAGTCGCGAGGGTGGAATACTTCGAGGTGACGCTCATAAAAGCTTGTGCGATTGGAAAGCTTCGAGGTTTGGATCAGTTGGTACACGCGTAATTTAATATTCCGCTTTGGGAAGTGGATTACTTTCGATGGGGTTGATGGTATTCATTGAGAGAGGGTGCGAAGGGTTAAATGTTCGCCGAGTTGGGAATCTATACGGTTAAGTGAATGCAGAAAGTATGTAAAACAGACTACTCTAGAAAGGGAACATGATGTCACAGAATTCTATTAAATGTTCGTTGCGAGCATTGTAATTATTGGAGGGGTCCAATTTTGGCTAAGTCGAGGATCCAACAACAGGCACTGAATGAATCCGAAAAAATGTTTCTTCGATAACCTTACCATCCGCAAGGTTAAACAGGACACACCAGTCCAAGGTCCTGTCGAAGACGGAATTTATCGACGTTTCACTTTCCTTACGATGACCCGGATACCAGGCGTACCTGTGACGTGCGCGATCCACGCCCCCGCGATAAGATCGTTCTCTTGGGACTCAGCCAGCGGAAGCACCGCTTAAACGCTGATTAATCGTCCCTCGACTTCCTCTCGGAACATCTCGAAAACTTCTCCCCTTCGTGTAGCGTAACCCCTTCTCTCGTTCGCGAAACATCCCGTCCCTCCTCGATCTGAATTTAAGAATGACGCGCGTTTATCACGAAGGGGTGCACGCCGCGTTATCGTTTCACGCTCACACGACACGCTCGAACGTTTCGAACACGCGGCGAAAATTCCAGGGCTACGCCGATACCTTCGATCGAGACGAGTCGAAGTAGTCGATCCTCGACGTCAGCCGGCCGTCGCTCGTTTTCGATGCATATTAATCACGCGGCCGATCGCGGAGCCAGCGATCGCCCTCCGGTCATTCATCAAACCGCGCGGTTTCGAAATCTGCTGCGCAGCAAACTGTGGGCACGTCACACCTTGACGCGTCAACCTGAACGAGATCGCCGCGATGAAAAATTCCGCGGGGTTTTGGTTAGAGGATGAACGAAGAGAAAATTCGAGAGGCAGTGATCGAGGGGGTTGTTTGGCTAAGATGGTATTCCTTTGACTACTTCGACGGTGGTTCGTCGACGAGAATTTGTCGCATCGGTAATTTTTTATTCGCCAAGGGTTTCGTTCGTTTTTGCTAAGGGTTGCTAGAGTTACCATAGGGTTTGACAAGGATAATACTTCGTAGTTGCATAGTAAAGGATGGTCGTTCAATCATCTACCTTGAAATACACTGAATCAACTTCCGTTATTTCATAAAGTATTCCATCGAAATATTAAAAGACACTTTTAATTAATTAAGGAAATGTTTGATGTCCGAGAGTAATTGGACGTCGATTCTTCTCCCATACGGAAAGTTAACCATATTAAATGAACTTCAATTTTAACAGAGAGTACTCCCAAGCACCCATAGACTCGCTGCAAAAAAAATTTTCCGTCATCCATCCGAGGGATCTTGCAATCTCCGACACTTCCCGCGGCTCCGTTCGAAAATAATCAATCGGATAAATAAACCGCACCCCAGCCATCTCGACACCCTTTCCCGCGACACAAGACCGCGTCACGTCCTCAAAGGGTTAATTAACCCGCGCACCTCGTGCAGAAAAAATAATATTCAGCCCGATTAACAACCAAGTGTCTTCGCTCAATCGAGCCCCGGTATTAATTACAACCACCCCCGCACACACGCGCGTGGGCGCGAGATCACACGCTGACGCTGTATCTCTCGGCTATACGCTCTCGCCCCCTCATCGTTTACTTTCATAGATTCAGGCATTGGGCCAGGAAAAATTCAAATTTTTCTGCACACACGTCACGTACGCGTCCTGGCCACGCTAATTGTACGGCTGGCGTACACGTACACGAGGGGGGTGGCTGGAGCTCTGTGCACCAGCGCGCGCGCTTATCGCGCTAGTTTGCCGCGGAGGGTGTATTTTTATTCGCATAATTAGATACCCATCAATCCTGCCGATGGCAGCGAGCTCCGTCTGCCTCCCTTGCATTTATAATATATCGAGCCTCGGACGGGGGGTGAAAAATGCGAGAAGAAACGTGCTGGAAGCTTCGCTATGTACAGGGTCTGCCGGTAATCGTGGTATAATCGAGAATAGGGTGGTTCTCTGCGAAATTAATAATAATTCGAAATGTTTTTTCTTTGAAAATTGATGAAACTCTATCGAAATACGTGGAACGTGTGCTTTTCTGCTGGCTATAGCACAGGACGTAGCGTAGGACCTCTCAAGAAAGGAAATCACGTACGACTGGCTTTTTTGCCGCAGTTTTCCGTCGTTCTGGGGAATTATAAATTATAAACGCGCATCGAATAGAGCGGAGCAATTGGTTTCGCGGTTTAGCCAGCGGCGCTTCGATTCCGACTTCATCATCGTCCCTGTGCGATCTCTATCTCGATGGGGGTGCAATCGAAACGAGGGTGGATCTCCTGGGGGACACGGGCTGGTCAGACACTGGGCATTCCTCGGATATTCGACATGTAAAATTGCGTGGAATCGCGACTCTCGAAGGAAACTCTCTGCTTCAGTCGCGAGCGGACTGTTTACGCAGATCTCCGTTTTTACAAACGTAACTTTAAACACAGCTTTCTTTCTCCTATTCGCACGCTTCTACGTACGACGCGCTTTCCATATTTTTCATACGCACGAGTGACACGATATCGAATCTTGATGCGAAATTAATTCGAACCGAATGAAAGCACAGAAGGTATCGTTACATTATTTACAACCCGATCGAACAGCGTGACCAAACTATTTCGCGATTGATCGTATGAGGCGGGAGATGAAAGGGTTACAGCGGGGACAAATTTGCTCTATCCCGGGGCATTATTAACTTCGAAAAACCGGGTCGATCAAACACCATCTGTATGCAAAAACCGCGGACACAAACCGGAAACGCTCAAACTTCCCGCAATATCATAAACCAACAGACCGCAGAACTCGTTCGAGATCCGGATCGATCGCAAAAATTATTCGAAAACTCACCAGGCGCGCCGGAGTCAAACTAAACCGTTCGCGCGGAATATCGCAGGAACACGCGCGTCGAAAACAACCGGCGGACACAGGAGACGGTTCGTTTAACGGCTAGATATCGTCTTAATAAAAGTCGAACAGCGCATATATAGCCGGTCCCGATTTTTCGAATTAGTCCGCGCCGATGGAGACACCCCATCGGCCCGCTAGACGGCACCCTGCACCCCTCCTCGCCGCCCTAGCCGTCGCTGCTCGCCGGATATAAAATATACACGTCGCTAAATATCCCGGCTGGTTCGAATACGTGGCCGCATCGGCATATTAAGAGCGTCTCTACCCCTCTGCATACGTAGCACACGTACTGGCCGACGAGGGGGTGGCTCTGCCCCGCGAGCGCGCGCGCGCTCGTTCGCGTACCAACCTCGAAAACCAGCGGCCAGGAGATAGGTATTGTGTTTATATGCATATCGGGGGAAGCCTCCGAGTCTCCGTTGTACTCGAACTCGCCGTTTTCCAATATTCCAGCCGAAACTCTCGACCGAAAAGCCCCGGCCTTCGAATCCCGTCCCACCCCGTCGAACCCTTTCGACCGCCACCAACCTAACCCCCTCCCCGCCCACTGGTACGCTTCCTCTACCTCTGGCCAGTATACATCGAACCGTCATATTTGGACAAAATCGAACGTATCCTATCTAAACGTTTCCCACCGCCCTCCGTTCGCCACCCTCCGCCCCTGTCGCGTCCTACGAGCCATATACGTATGCACATTTTTCAGTAGTACGTTTTACTCTTCTTTCGGGGGCTAGATGGGGGGGGGGTGACGGCGGACGGAGGCCTCCTCCTCCTCTCTGTTGCTCTTGGTCGACGGGCTCTCCGCTGGATTTGCTCCTCTTTTTTCCCCTATTTTTTCCTCCCCCCTTCGCTTCGCTACTGTCGAGATTGAGTCGTAGCGAGCGATTTTTTCTGGGACTTGGATAATCGCTCGTGGGTCGGATTGGTTTCATACTGTTTTTCCGGGATTGCCGGATGATGTTTGGGCTATTTATGGTATTGGGATGGTTGGCGTGCGTTGCGATAGGAGATAGTAGGAAGAAATGGATTATCTTCTTCGACTTACCATGCGCCCAGTGATTTTGGAAAATCTGTAAAATAAAATATATTTTATATTAGTTGGAAAATTGTAGACGCCTAGTTCTTTCGCGCGACAGATTCGTATCTTATGATTCGACAATGCTTAGAAAGCTAACGTCTCAAAGGAAACTCGTTCGACGTTGCTCGTTTCCACCCCCAAAAGCTTGGAGAGAAAGCAAGAAAGCAAACTCTCCGCAAAAGAATCTGTACCTAATAAAAAGTCCTCGACGAGGGTCCCATTCCAACCCTTTCCGCAAGTAGTATCGGGTCCAATTAATTCTTGCCTCTTTCTACCCCAAATTCGACCCAGTTTCCCGCACCTCGCCCCAAGGATGCCACCCTCAACCCTTTCTCTCTCTCCTCCATCGTCAGCCCAAAAGCGACTCGCTGGACATCGCCGTCCTACGCGGAACCCTTCTAAACCCTGCAGTACGATCCGCGACGAGGATCGATCGGCGAAATCGTTAAAGCACCGAAACGTGTGCCGGTATTCGAAGATATCCGCGCGCAAAATAAAACGAAAAAGAAGAAGAGAGAGAGAGAGGGGAAATAAAAAAAAGGAACGCAGCTGTGCGACAGCCTGTCATCGGGACGGTCCATTGGGGCGGGCGGGTTAGGTTGGAAAGCGCGTTCCCGAGTCGAAGCGACAGAAAAGACAGACGTACACGGGCGCGTGCACACAAAGAGAAACAACGCGTCGGAGAAGGACGCCGCGCTGCAGCCCTGTTCTATCCGCCGGGGTGGCGAGGGGCTCGAACGAGGGGTTGGGGCGGTCGAAAGAAAAATCAGAGTCCGGTGAGCGCGGCGCGCGGCAAAGGATTTATCCGCGGCCTCTCGACTAGGATTGAAATAGTAATATGTTATTGGTAAGCTCTCCTTTTGCATCGGCAGCGCCAATAAACGCTGCAGACAGGTTAACGAACCGTCCAGCGTGCCGCGAGATAAAGACAGAAAACGAGTGGGTCTGAGAGGGGTGTAGGGGGTGGTTGGTAAAAAGCGAAGGGATGGATAGACAGAGAGGGACGGAGGGGAAGGAAGACAGAGCCGTCAGAGCGGTCCGGTGGAGAGGAAAAGACAGACAGCTGGACGAACAGAAAGAGTAGCAGTGGAGGGATGAAATAAAAAAAAAAAAGGAAAAAGAAAAAAGAAAAAAAGAGGAAAGAAAGCGAACAGAGGATTGGACGTGGTGGGGGTCCGGCGGAGATAGAGCTGGCAGATGTGTAGATCGAAAGAGCCGGGGGTACAGGCGGAGGGGTGGGTGTTCTCTGTAGAGGTGGCATCGCTAAACTGTCGACTTCAAGCTTTTAATTCGCGATCAAAGGCCCGTAACGATCCGTCGGAAGCCCTTTCGCGGCGCTCCTCCCTCTCTCTCCCTCTCTTTTCATCTCTATCTCTCTCCTGGCCGACGTCAAAATTACTTTTAAATTCGCCCGGGCCTTGTTCCCAACCCCTTTGCCCTGTTACCTCTTCGCTCCGCGGCGAACCCACCCCCGGCCCGCTCTGGCCAACTCTCTCGACGGCCTTCGACTCGTCCACTTTGCCGCTCTTTATAGGCTGACCTATGCCCTGGTACCGAATTTGGCCCGGCAGCGTCGGGGAACGAGAGAAAAACGACGGGAACAGGTGGTTCCGTCAAAGGTAATCGACTCTCTTTGCGGTGGATCGAATTTGGAGGATCGAGTCGGGCAGGGTTCTTGTCTATCGAGCGGAATCGTCCTTGCGATCTTTGGGACGATCGTTGCAGATTACGTGCGGCTGGCAATTGGGTCGGTGTATTAGGGTTGTGCACGGCGAAAGTGTAGGGTTGGTCGGTCGTTCGACGACGCTGGGGGTTCGTGCCGGGTCTTCTTGCGGATGGTCAGTTTGCTCGGCGAGCATCCTATGGGTGCGAAGGGTGGTGTTTTGGATAGTTTGGAAATGGTGTACGCATAGTGCGGAGGGTGGACGTTCGATGCGATACATCGAATAATATAAGATACCTTTTTTTTTGGCGTGGAGCTAATAAGAAAGACCCTCGTGTTCGTTAATTAAAATTGAGTTAATTAAAAATTTCGCACGCTACGGTCCGATTGTAACATGCGGTTGTAACTTGAGCGACACGTCAACGACAACGATATGCCTCTTTGTCCCCTCGCAGCAACTAATTTTCTTTTCAGCCAGAGAACTTTGGCTCCGCTACGAGTATTCGACGGTTCCGGAACGTTGCATCCTTTTTTAACAATTCCAATGTATTGGTTTTCATTCATCGAATTACCAGAAATTACTTTAATAATCCGTAAAAATCTACAGTGTATCAATCGATTGCACAATTCACCAGAATTGAAAGAGAGAATTTTCGTAGCCGAGCCAATGTTCTACGAGGATTTTCACCGAGAGTCGAGCGCCTGGATCGAGCGTGTCCGGGTGTGGCGAGCGGAAAGAACGCGAGCGCAAAGTGACGGACTGCTTTCTCAGCGTTGCAAAAGAGAAAAAAAGAAAGAGAAAGCGAACAAGGGCGAACTCTCGCCTAGATCGTCCATTTCGATCGGGAGATCTCTCCTCTTTTCTCGAGGGGACCAAAGATTCGAGTACAGTGTGTATGAGCGAGTGAGAGTGCGCGAGAAAGAGAGAAAGAACGAGAGAGAGAGAGAGAGAGAGAAGAGAAGGAGCCAAAGACGAAACGGATGATCGAAGTCGAGACGAGCAAAGAGTACAAGAGAATCACGAGAGCCGGTCGTTTCGTATTGCTTTTTTAATTCATATACTAACCCTTTTCTTCTAGCAAAGCGCGCAAATTCACCCCGTTCCTTTCGTTTCGAATTTAGAGTGGACTTCTGCTCGTAATCGGCACCCTCTCGTTACACGGCGACCGACCGGCAGGCCGCGACTACTCGACGATCCGTGTGCACAATTCCGCGTCGCCGGGGAAACAGGACGAGAATAAAAAAAAAAGAAAAAAAGGGCGAACCTATTCGATTTTCCTGGCGATCACGCGGGATGTCCACGCGTAACCCTCTCGCGGCTCCCCTGTTCCAGTTTCCGTTACCCTCGAACGTCGATTCGCGTGCTGCTGCAAGGATTACTCCGGGATCCCCATTTTTGAGATCGTGCGCGATATTGAACTTGCTACTTGCTTGAAGTAAGTGATTTTTATTAACGCTTCGATTTAATAAGAATCGAGAATTTCCCTCACGTAAAAAGAGTATACGTGTAATAAAATAAAGAATGAGAATAGATCGTATTAAATTTGCCATCGACGACCGGAGAATCCTCGCGCAGCCATCAAATTCGAGACGATCGACGATTGTTGCCCGCGAATTCGTCGACGTTTCCGTCGTCGAGGAACGCCACGGTGAATGCTACATTCCCTACCGGAATTCTGGGGGTTGGAATTGGTACTGTGTCGCGACACCTCCAGCACCCTCTACACGGACCCGTTGACGTAATTCTTTGCCCAAGGTACGCGGAGAAACAGAACGAAGAAACCTTCGCCGAGCAAAAGTGAGCGAGATCTAATTACGCGAGAAAAGGGTTGCTGCGTTGATCCCGATCGCGGTGACCGATTTCAACCTCCTGGCGAGGAAACGAGCACGGAGAACACAGACGACGGCTTGCGAAGGGGGTGCAAACTCGTCGAAATGTTAGAGAGAAAAGAAAAAAAAAAGAAAAGAAGGAAATTGAACGGGGGGTAGTAGCTCGCACCGCCCCTCACCTAAGAGACAGAGATGGTAGCGTGAGAGATAGAGGCCGAATCGACGCAGTGAAGACAGAGAATAAAAAGTAAAAGCGTGTAGAAACCCATAGAGAGACAGATAGAGAAAGAGCGAGAGAGAGACAGAGTCGACCACCTGGTGAACAAAGAATAAAAAAAAAAATTTGAACGATTCGAAACGAGTTATATCGCAAACTAAAAATATTACAAATCCTATATACGTATATATGCTCGTGTTAGAAAAAAATAAAGTGAAAGAGAAAATGTGAATAAAAAAAAAAGTTGCTTTTCGTTTCTCGTCACCTCGAAAGGCCGTCGTCCGTCCCTGACCCTACCAAAGTGTGTTTTGCATTGCAGACTACCAGATGCGCAATGTTAACGTGAGATCGGTCAACTCTAAACGAAGGAAAACACCCTCCTCTTCCTGCTTGTGAGTCTCTCAGTTTCGGTGTTTCGTAACTAATTCCACCTATGATAACTACACTGTTCTCTAAACCAGATTATATATTATTGTTATATTGTTATATTATATTATATTATATATATATGACGTTGTTGTAATGGATCGAGACGTACGTTGACCTTTGACCTTGCCTTTATATATATATATATTATATATACACACATATATTCTCTCTCTATACGTTTACATACAACCTATATATACAGACATTCTGTGTGAACACGTACGCATACATACACACATACACACATACGACATACACTAGCTGCGTGTATCGCATACTTCGTCAATTACGCGACCGATGGCCGTGCGGCGACCAATGGGAATTCGCGGTCGAGGTGGAGATATGTGGAAGATCGCTCACGTTTTCTCGCATTCAGGGTAATTCCGGACTCTTCTCGAATTCGACGATTGTTCCTCGAATCCAAGAAGAATTCGACAGAGAAACATAATTGTATATTAAATTCTACGAATGGCATTAATGATAATTGCAAAAAGAAGGGTTGCTACTAGTAGGGAAGTCGAACGAAATCCCCAAGATTGCAACCCTTATTTTTTGCAATTAAATTAATGCCTCTTGATACGAACAAATGTTTTCCATCGAATCCTGTAAGAAGTTAGTATCAAGGGTGCGTGTTCACCCCGAGGGTAAACTCGCGAGTCCCTCTCGACAGTCAGAGTCTCCATTGTACAGATTCGATCTCGACTGTAAAGAGCAATTCTCGATAGTTACAGGCTGAACGCTGAGTCGCAATTTTCGATCGCGCGGCAGTTCAGTCGCTTCTGCAATTATCAAGGGTTTACGTCCTAGGAGCGCACCCTTAAATAGGCACTCGAGCGACTAAATTGTTGCGCGAATGATTATCCGCGAGCCAGTAGCCAGCCTTGCTCTCGTCATCAGGTGAACACGAGTCCCGAAAATGGAGAGAAGAAAGTCGATTCCATGAATGACAATTGTTTCTTTGAAAAAAAAAGAAAGGAAGGGGATCTAATCGGCGAAAAACGGCGCTGCTTTCGACACTCCCAGCTCGCCGTCGAAGTTTCCAGCGGGACCAGCACCGACCGGAAGCAGGCGCGACACACCACTCTCGCCTTTTCTTCGTCCCGTTCAGCCCCACGATCATTCAATCCATCGATCGTGACATTTTTATGAGTTATTTTCATTCAACCCCCGCGACGGCTCATTACAAGGCCTGTTCTCCTGTTCCGTTCGCAGCCCACTTCTCACCCCCGCCCTTCTTTTTCTTTCTTTTCGCCCCACGGTGATCCGTGCAGTCGCCGTTCCATCGAGCCGTCGATTTCGTATCGCTCTCGACTCTTAATGGCGGTCCGTGCAGCTCTCGCGAGAGCGTCCCCTTTTCCTTGCCGTGAAATGGCATTCGAGAATCCTCAAGGATTCAACGTGGTAGTGGCTCATGGAAATTTCGACCCAGATTTATTTTTGGGCAGGGACTATGGATTTTTGGATAGAGAGAGAGAGAGAGAGGAAGAGAGAGAGAAAGAGGGGGAAGGGGAATAAAAGAATAGTCAGATAAGTTATCTAAATTGGTAAACTATGTCCACTTAGCAACCTGCTCCCATTTTCGACGGATAATAGCCTTTCTGTTACTAGATTGAGATAAAAAGCGGTAACGGGAGGAAATAGAGCGCGGAGCCTATTTTATCACCACCTTTTTCCCATGCGACCTAATTACCACTACCAATTAATTAAAAATAATCTCCATCCGCGAGATCTGCACGGCTGGACGCGTCAGCAGCGTCGATCGACAAAAAATTCCATCGTCGAAACCGGCCGTATTCGCTTTATGGATCGTCCTTCCTCTTCGCGTCGCTGTTCGACCCTTCCACCTGTCTGAAAGAAAAAACTAGATGAATACAAAAATAAAGAATCAATCAGCGCGGTTCGTCGTCGTAAAATACCTATCCTCTTGGTTCCATTTGTTCTTTTTTTTCTTCTCGCTCCATCGTCGATTCCACGGCTGTTTAAAAGAAATTTCGCATCAATTTTCCAGGGGTGAAGGGCGTACATCGAGCGGCGACACAGACGTACGCTGCGTCGTTCGCTCGAGCGAGAGCCCCGATTCTCACCCCTGGCAATCTCGCACCGCGATGGATCGTGTTCCTCGACGGCCAGGATCACGCTGGTCGCTCGCGACAGAAGCTACGGACGTCCTGCGATTGCAGGCCTCGATCGCAGGATGTCTTGGCTCTGGCGCGTCGCGACGCCTGCTCCTCGCCGTCGGGATCGACGGATCGCACCGCGTGAAATCGACGTTGGCTAATTTCATTTCTTCCACTTCGCTTCTGTTATTACTATCGCATTATGATAGAAGATTTATTTTTTTATTTGCTCCACAAGGGTGGGAATTTTCAGTAGAATGCTTACTTTCGTGTAGTTTCAATCTGCGGGTTGTTCCTTTTTTTCTTTCATTAAATAAGGTAGTTTTTTTGGAAACTTGCGTCCACCAAACTCTCGCCCAAGAGATGGTTGCTTTCGCAAAGTGGTGACCAGTCTCATCGATGGGACACCGAAACTTTTCGCCAGGTCGGATTGCGAGGAATCTCTGGGACGAAGTGGCTTTCTTGCCCAAGAAACGCTGCGAATTCCTCTTTTTCGCAACTCGAGTGGACGAGGGACCAAGTTTCTTGCGATCCTACTTCCCAAAGGGTTGTTTTAATTAAGTAGCAATCAAGAGTTTCTGTTATTGAATCCCTCCATTTTGACACGACGACGCTGGGTTTTCTTCAGATTTACTCCTGGGGATGTGGAACCAGGGGTGAACCGCGGAGAGGGCCCAGAGGGAACCGCGCTGTGTCGCGAGACCGGATTTCGCGGGCCCAATCGCGTCAGTTTCATTTTCGTTTCTTTGATTTCGTCGTAGATCTACGCGATTACATGCACATACGCGCGAAAACGCACAAAGACACGGACAGAGAGAGATCGTCACCGAGGGTAACTCACACGTAACAACGCAAAGAACAGACAACAGAACAGTACGATTCCATGCACGTTCGCTGTACCTGTATGAACCGTAATATTATTTATAATCTCCATAATATACTTCACTATGTATACCAACGGACACACACACGCATACACACAGACACATGCACACAGGCGTACAATGAGACTGACGCACAGACACACAAGCGTCTGTACACGGTATTTTTGCTGCTGCTTCTTTGAACGTAAGCTTTAGATTGGAAAGAGAATAGCGACCAGTGAGACACGAACAAAAGACACCCACTCGCACCCCCTACGTATACACACACGCGCGCAGGGGACACACACACGATCAAACAGAAAATAGAAAAAGAAATAAAAGAAAGAAACAACAGACGACCAATCACCATTCTCACAAGTATGCGTATACTTCTCGAGAGCAAAGAGACAAAAAAAAGGACAGAAAACAACAGAAATAACAAGAAAGTACAAAGCCTGACAAGTGACACGTACGGAGGCATTTTATTGAGAAGCCGTTAGAAAATCGCGCGGTTGTCGAGGTGTGATAAATAATACCGAAAGAGACATGAGAAAAAGAGCAGATAAATGGTGAGAGAGAGAGCGAGCGAGCGAGAGAGAGAGAGAGAGAGAAAGAGTGAGAGAGAGAGAACGAGATCGAGGCGAAAAATAATCAGAGAGAAAAAGAGGGACGATGAGTTCGAAGGAGACGGACGTGAAAGTAAAAAAATGTGGGATAGAGGGTGGAAGAGAAAGTGTGGAAAAGACGGAGGAAAGAACGTACGAACGGAGGGTGGGCGGGAGGGTTCGCACGAGAATCGAGGGGAAAAACTAGCTAGAAGCACTCTGTAGCTCGAAATCGCGTGAAACAGCGACGGAGAAGGGTGCTCGAGGAGTGACTGGGATTCGAGGGTTCGTTTCGTACCAAGTTACCTGCCACGGAACTTTATAATTAACTTTATGCACTTATCGCCCCTCCGCAATCGAAAAATTCGACTCTTCTACAAATTTTCTTCTCGCTCGTCGTCAAAAATCAATTTCTTTCGTCATTTACCAGAGCCTGGTTACTTTTGAAATTATATTCAAGTTTAATTGGACGAATCCGTGACGATTGGTGGACGCGAGGCAAAAGCCAGTCAAAGTTCCATTTCTTGACGAAAATAACGCTCGCCTCGAGCGGATGTAACGTTCCTCGCAACTCTGGTTCCGTTTTGTGGCTAAAAATGTAAAATCGGGGTAAAACGGTGAGAACTGGTGCCGGCTGCATTTGGCGAGCGACCCTTCGATTCGGTCCTTCCGGCACGGGGGCAGAGTAAACGGCGAGAGACCGATGCGGTCGCGATCGATCGATCTCTCGCGGCGTTAAAATGCCCCGACCTTGACCCCGTTGCGATCAAAATGGAGGACAAGCCCTCCCGGTCTCTGATTCTCTCCTCGAGCTGTTTCCTGTTTTACGCGATTCCCGTGCCGCAACGCGCTCTCGCACCTTCTCTCTCGAACGCGGTTCCCGATGTATCGATCGACGACCGTGCAACTACAAAAACCGAGGCCTTAAACAACCCTTGCCTGTACATAACAATAGCTTTAAATTGGAAATAAAATTCCATCGGAAGTAAACTAACGTAGAAAACATTGATCGTGCGACGTCTCGTATCGGTTTCTTCATTTTAATTAAGTTTCTGTACGATTAGTTGAATTTCAAAGGCATTTCTGATACAGCAATAGTGTTCAACTGGCGTGGAATTTTATTTACTGATTTATCCAAACAGTATGTCAAGTTTATCGATAGTAACAAGGGTAGTTACTTCTCGCGAGCAAGTCGTCGATAAGTTCCGCGGAGAACGGTTCGAGAGAGGCTGGTGCACGATGAATCGGGCTGGATCGACGAGGCCTCGTCTCTATTCTAATTGGCTTCGAATATTACCTCCAAGTCGAGGGACGAACGATCGACCACCGCGAGCCAGCTAACGCGACTCTCACACGCGAAAAAGTACACGCTACGCCAATGACCCAGAAACCAGCACCATCGTATAGACGGTACAGACAAGCCTAGTTCTCTACTGGCCGTTTCAAAACCTCTGTTACCGTTGAAACTGACAAAAAATTGATTTCTATTCAAACTTCGCTGTATGGATGATTTTTCGTCGCCTCGATATAACACATTGGTCGATATTTTTATACAGGTACGCGATTACGAATCACCCTGTATATTGAGACATTCTTAACCCCTTGTAGAAGGGTTGGCTAGAGTTTCGTGGAGATCGAACGAATTACTTGCGATAGAAACGATATAATAGTCGCACGACCACGCATCGAAGTCTCCAAGAACGTATGTCTGACCACGTATCGACTTGTACTACTGAATTACTTTCCCTCCCCTGTTCCTCGCGTTTCGATCTATACGCTCTTCAATTTGTTGCAATTACGATTCGAGACGATTCGCTCAGCGTAGCAAAATAATGTCGAAATCATCGATACAGCGAAGTCGACGGAAACACGACGGATAGACGGACGAAAGTCACGGAAAGAGGAGGAGAAAAAAGGGGAATCGATCGACGAGATCTCGCGTTCCGGCGTGCCGTTCGTTCTACTTACATCCGGGTACCGAGATCGCCAGCCAAGTAGCCACACTCTAAATTCGAAACCAGCTGCCAATCGGCTAATAAAATTACACTCGATGGATTGGACAGCCGGATTAACCGGATTCTCGGCACGAGAGGGCTCGCTCGCCTGCATCAGGACTCCGAAATTCGCTCGACGGATCCTGGAACTTCTTTTCGTTCGTGTGAATTAGTTAACCCTTCAATTTGCCCTCGCTGTTTCTCCACCATATATTTTTTCCATCGAAACTAGCTGAAAAAACGATCGCTGCATACATCGTATAATTTTCTGTGACGAAAAAATGCAATTTTATATAATACGTTTCTCGTTCGATCAAAGGATTCGCTTCGTTTCAAAGAAAGCGGCGCGAAGTTGCGCAATTAAATGCAGAATGCTAAGAAAAGTGAAACGTCGGGACAAAACAGAAGGAAGATGAAAGACGGGAGAGAAGAGAACGGTCGAACGCCGGTAGAAAAAGTCGAGCGAGCGGAGTCTTGAGCCGCGTCGAGCCGCGCGTCAAAGGGGTGGCCTCCCGAACGGAATTATTTTCGAGTTCCCGCGAGTCACGAAGTCGTCGCAGGGGTGTGGGGTTTCTTTATACAAGGGATACTGTCCCTTTCGCGGGTCCCTCGCCACGGTTTCGGTGGATTTAAGCCGGCGCATTGTGCGCTGGCCTCGCTGATGACACGAGTCACCCTCTCGACCGGCACTCCACTCTACGAGCCACCCCTTTGGGAGCCACGTAGGCAAGGGGTTGGCTTTTTTTAACGCCCGCTACCCAACCATTCTCTAACGAGGCCTAGAACGCCCACCGTCTTTCGGCAACACCCGCCTTCCATTCTTTTCACCGCGAACAGAATCCTACCTGAAATTTTCAACCCTATATCGCCTTCGTCGCGATATGGATATCCGTTTCCGTTGCGCTCGAGACTTCTCCGCGCGAAAATTTCATTTGCAATACGGAGTTGTAAAAATTGCAAAACCAAACAAAAATCTTCAGAATATATACACGTATATATATGTATACTCTTCCAATTCTTTCCTGTCTGTAATTTCCTACCGAATTATTGAATTTATAATTTCATTTAAATGAATTCTACCGCCCCCCGCGATGGAAAAAGTAGAGGAGAAATAGTACGAGCGCAGCTTCGGCTGGGAAATTGATTAACCGTCGAGGCTACTTTTTCGTCGACCGTTCTTTTTTCACAATCGCCCCTCCACCCCCCTCCCCCTGGTGCCGTTAGTTTCGAAGCTAACGAAGGGCTCGGACGTTGTTCTATCTCGCCGGCGTTCTATCTCTCGACCGTCGATCGCGTTTCGAAACGATCGCAGTCGACGACGACGTCGCGACGTCGCACGCCCATCGTCGACGATTCTCCTTCGACTCTATTTTTTTCTCTCCCCCTTTTTTCACGTGACACGCTCTCGTATACGTCGCGCGATCAGTAACCACAGTTGCGCAGAGGTAGAAAAGTAAATCGAGAGTTATGGAAAAAATGGGGTAGCTGTTTGGAAAGGCTGATGAAAATTCGAGATCCGTCCGTACGAACTGAGAACGAACGAAAGACGAGCAAAGTCGAGTGACTGGACGAAAGAGGAGGCATCTAGAGAACGAGAGATTAAAGCAAAAAGAGGGGGGATGATACGTTGAGGAAGTGAGAGAAACAGATGTATTTCTCAATAAAACGCCGCCGGTCTATTTCAAGTCTCTATATATACATATATATATATGTACAGTAGCATACTATTGCATGGCCAACATATATATATTTTATATATTATTATTATCATTATTATTATTATTATTATTATTATATTTATTATTATTATTATTATTATTACCATTGTAACACGAGATACATATGTTGACAAAACGAATTTCCCCTCCGTTCTGCGTCTTCGAGTCTGTTCTCCGGCGCCTCGAGCCCGTTTCCGGGAACCTCTCCCGTTTCCGGAAGTTCCTGCGGACGAACGGGGCGCCGTTCGGAGCGTAAAACTTCGGGGAACAGGGTAGTCGAGAATGGTGCGAGATTATCTGACAACGGTGCTGGGTTCAGAGGAACGAGGAAACAGTTGCCATTTTTTTTCTCTCTCGCCCAGAATGTTGCGTGTCACTGAAATTCCAAAGTACTCAAAACCCCTTGATCTCGCAACGATCATTAAAAAAAATTGGACCAATTCGAGACCAGATCCCCAGCATCGTATCACGGAAGGGTAAAAAGAAATCGACAACAATCTCGCCACGTGGGTCATACATAGGGTGTCCCAAAATATTCTCTCACGCTTCTCACCCTCGAGATCGATAAGAAAAATGAAAAACAAAAATAAAAACAGACACGTGAAACGAGAACGAAAGAATAAGAGCCATCGATTGCCGCGTCGATCGTATGCGAATCGACGGGGGTTACGTGCGAGAGCGAGGGGAAAGAGAAGAGAACGGAACGAAAGAAAGCGAAGGACACCCTAGTAACACGGCGATCCTTTCGTACAAATTCGACGACGACAGACGAAAGTTTGCTTGCTTGCTTGCTTGCTGATATTCCCAGGCATGGAAACGGGGACGGTTGAGAACGTCTGCGTTCCACGCGTGCATCCTGGCCCACGCCCCGCGGATTACAAAGTTGACGCGCCCCCGTTTCCGGTGCCCCTCTCTGTCTCTCGCGTCTTTGTCCTTAGAATACGACACGAAGACGTACACGGGGAAAGAAATGAGTGATGTTTAGACGATCTGTCGCCACGGAGGCCGGCGAAATCTTTTCATCCCGTCGATCGATCGAGTTTGTCGCGTACCAATCGGTCGTTGCACGTTTTACACCCCTTTAAATGAGGTCGAACGTTAACTTTGGATTAAAGAAATAGATTTGGAAGCTTAAAAAATCCTGATTCGTCAGAAATGTTTAATATGAAGTTGTTTGATGTTTAATTCATATGATAATATATATAATTAAATTAATTAAAATTATAGTAATCAATTCAATGGTAGGTAATATTAATTGCTAAGTTTCCAAGTCTTTCTACGCCTATTTTCAACTGGCGAAAATCCATCGAGAGTGCCGGAAACACCTCGATCCAGTGGCGAACGAATAATCGATCGACGCCGCGAAAAGCTTTCGCCAGCTTCCGGCCTCGAATGCTGTCTTATATTGAACGTGAGCATTTTGCTGCGAGCCGACCATCCCCCGCCAGATACAAATCCCAGTCTCTTAGATATCCACCGTAACACAGAGAGTGCCCTCATCTCATTAGCTGTTGATTTTTTGAGGTCCTTTCTGCGCAGGTAGTGTTTGCCCCCCTCGCCCTTACTTAAACCAGATACCAAGTATTGTTAGTCGACACCCTGTAAGACAAAGCATGAACGTTCAATGCCCGTTGAGAGAGAGAGTGAGGAGCTCGCATATTTTTTTTTTCCTTTTTTTTACAGGCGATCGGCCACGCGTCGACGCCTCCGACACTCGACGCGTTTCGTCGGTGGACGCTCGCGTTTCGTCTCGTCGACGAGCGTTTTCAGGTTTCGTCGGAACGCGCCTGTGAAATTGTCACCAACGAATGATATCGAAGCGAGAATCGTTGGCGAAAAAGAAAACGCGTCGAGGGTTGGGCGAACAGAAACATCAAGGGTACACGAAACAACGATTCGTAACGATCGTCTCGCAGGCGTCGCGGCCAATCGGAAACTCGGCCGGCTTCCGGTTACCTTCGTGCGCCGCTTCGAACGAGAAACTCTTAAGCACAGCTACGCACGAGCTCCGATGGTCTGGGCGCGAATCGAATTTTAATATCGTCCGCTGCAGAATTTTTCTTCACGTTTCAAGAAACCACAAATACGCGTGCGATTATCTTTTTTTTTTAAAGGTGAGTTAACAATGAAATTAGAACGAAATGGGACGAAATGCGATAGTTTATTATGGAACAAATCGATAACGAGCTTGACGGAACGTGTCAATCTCGACGTGCTTGTTCTCGCAATTATATCCGTAACCAGAAAATCGCTAATCACGCGGAAAGAATCCATCGGTAGTCACGAAGAATCAGGGGTGAAATAACGATCGAGCATCATCCGGTCTCAATGAAGAATCGACAGATTCCACTATCTCGTCTGTGGAGAACAACTCTTCTTTGGCTACCATCGAGGAAACTTTCCTCTAAATTAGTTTATTGCTTTTCTCTCTTGATTGACTAGATTATTCATTATTCAAAGGTTAGCATCGATGGAAAGGAACGTGAAAAAATTCTATCCAAATCGACCTCGGACGAACCGTAATTTTAGTTAGACATTCGTAGGTGACCATTAATGGACAACCCATGGACGTGTTTACGTTGACAGAAAGGAAAATGTCGAACAAACGGGAGCAAAACTAAACAGAATTTCGATGAATTTAAACGAACAGAAGACAATCAACCACGCGAATCGAATGCAGAGGCGAACCATAAGAGTTTGCTTCATAGTGGACATTAATTAACGCGTCGAGCGAACAGAAGAAAACTGCGGCGAGCAACAGCAGCTTCGATGAATTTACATGTCACGTCGACGGGAGACAATCGAAATATTCGAGCTGGGACTTCCATGGAGGCTAATTAACCATTGATTCCCAGCGTCGCACAATGGAAAGAGTTCTCGACGCGACAGCGAAGGGTGGATTTCGGGAGAAAAAATTCGCGCTGCGAAGGGACGAGGTGGCGAACTTCTTCGGGGGGGTGGCACCGTGGCTATCGTCGAACTCGAGCAATAAGCAATAAAATCGAATCGCAGTCATAAATCCGCGCTCGAGGCGAGAAAAATCGACAGAGAGGTGGCGCTCTCGGTGGTTGCCTCGACTCGATAGGAATGCGAGCCTATCAGGGAGAAAACGAAAGAGGGGTTGACCGCGTTCCCTCGCGCGGACTTCGTCCTTGGCGAGCGTCGCCGTGACAAGAATTAGAAAAAAAAAACTCAAATGTTTCGAGCACTACGAGGACCATGAAAAAATTTCGAAGGGATACGACTTCGCGATAGAGGACGAGCGAGACGGATAGTAAAAACGGCGGTAGAAGCGAATTGTCGAGGTGTAAGAAACGGGAGCGAGGGGTGAAATTGGAACGAGTTGAAGTTTCGAAGCAGGCGGCGAACGTTTCGAGCGAAGAACCATAAAATACGAGAGGAAACACGAGACTGAAGTAGCCGTGAGAACGAGTAAAGGAAAACGTAGAAGTAGAAGGAGAAATTAGTGGGTTCTGCTCAAGAATTGCGAACAAGAGAAGCGACAAAGGCAGAGGAACGAACAAGGAATCCTCAACAAAAGCGACAAGCACGATTCCAGCAGTCTCGAGACGAATGCGGATGTAAATTCCACGATCGTTTCCGGGGTGGCTATCGCGAGACTCTTCGAGGGTTAGCGCCCTTTAGGATTGCGTTTGCGTCGAGAACACAGGGAGTGAAACGGGCGGCCGTTGAATCGCGTTAGACAAACTTGAAAATCAAGATAATACATGCAATTGCGGCGGGGATGGATTAACGGAAATGAAGCGGAATTCAATTTCCGGGCAGCTGGCTGGTTTTCCTAAAAACCGATCGCGTCCAAGCACCGGGTGTAATATTGTAAAATAAAAAGCGTTCCGCTCGAGCGAGCTTGATTCGCGGTGTAACAAGACGGAATCGTAATATCTTGTTACATCGGACGAGCTCTATTTATCCCAGTGAAACTGAAGATCGAGCACAGATCACGTTTCGACGTTCCTTTTAAGATTTCAACGAAACTCTTCTCCACATCCTAAATGGAACAAACGTCACTTCGCACGCTGCCAATCAAAAGTTCGGCAGTTGAGGACAGCTGAATTGTTCTAAATCGTTTCGACGTACGAGATCAACCTACGTGAACCAAGAGAAGCCAATCAACGAAGAAAGATGCGCTAATCGTGAAAACTTGGAAATACTTTTCCCATCGCCATGGTGCACCGCTTCTATAGTAGTCAAAGAATGTTTTCCCACGATCGCCCAAAGAGAGAAGACGAAAAGTCAGCCAATTCGCGTGCAGGAAGCTGGGATCGAGGACGCACCCGGTGTATCGAGTGGAGGGTGAGGCTGTCGAAGTAGGAGGGCGAAGAGAAGGTCGGGGACCGGAGACAGAGGGAGTATCGGGATCGCGCGGCCCATGTAAATGCGCGTCCGCCACCCCTTCGCCTCTCGTGTATTATTTTATTATATAGCCGAAGCTATTGGGGCCACGTGACGCCACCGGGCTCCTCGCTCGAAACGCAATCATTCTTGAGTTATTCGCGAAAAGGTGGACGCGGCGGGTGTGTCGGGACACGGACCGTTTCCCTTCCGCCCGCTTATATGAAGAAGACGTCCCAGTCAAACTTCTTTTTGATTGCTCCCGGCCATCGGTTACGCCCGCGGATCGTACGTGGATCCGATTCCAACTCGCGGCCAATTTAATGGAGCCCTCGCTGGGTTTATGATCCTGCGTCCTTTCTCTCTCCTTTTGTTACGTGCTGAGTCTGTGCTGTCTCGTCTGTTGATGGAGTCGTCAACCCTTCTTTAGAGGGTGATTCGAATTTGCGTTCGAGGTGTAATGGACGTTTGAGGGACCAGTTAGGCATTTTTTATTCCTTTCGATATGGAGAGTGACTCTTTAGACTTGGCAGACTTGAAGTTTTGTGATATTTAAGGGTGGCGAGGGTTGAGGAATGTTCGTTTCTAAACGTCTCTCGTGTATTAAGGTTTAAGAGATCGCAATAGTGTCTCTCGTCAAATCGCTCACTCCGCGACATCGTTCAATCTCACGCCAATTAATCATCGTTCGCATCAGGATTGACTCGCTCTATAAATGTATCCGTGTTCCCCTTTAACGGTCACGAGGTTCCAACTAAACGTCCCATTATCCAGTTGTTTTCTGGCGCGAGGCACCGCAGGGTCGATCTCGACACACACGTATACACACACATACGTACATAGACCTGGGCTCGGCCAGCCGAGCCGATCAAATTTTTCCGCGCGACCTGATCCTCTTCGGGACGCTCCTCGCGTCAAAGTGGCCGCGCTGGGGGCTTTTTCGCTCGGTGCTCACAAAGTGTCAGCCGTGGATTATTTTCCGAAAAGTTCGCGGGTACCCGAACCACGTCAGAGATTTTCTGCACGTTAGGAGAGAATGATAGAACAGAGAACTATAGATAGCAGAAGATAGAGAGAAAGAGAGAGAGAGAGAGAGAGAGAGAGAGAGAGAGAGCTCGTTAATGCTTTATCGCGCTGTGCGCCCGAATGGATTTGGCCCACTTAGCCGTTTCTGGAATCCTTCGATCGATCCGCTCCGTGACATCCGTTTCTTGCTTGCATCCATTTCGAGTTCTCCGTTCGCTACGATGGATACACGGCTGACAACGCGACCGTTCTTCCGGTTGACTATTTTAACGCGTCTGCGGCACCTCGTTCGAGGCTGACTGTCATCGCGCGGTCCTCTCCATTCGACGTTGCCCGATGAGAATAGATTTCTCGAGCAGAGTGACGTTGCAAGTCGCAGCGGTGAGTTCCTCGACGGGCGATGATTTCGAGACTCGAGAATCGGCTCGAAGATGGACAGTTAGAGGTCAGACGATCGATTTCCGCTTCGCTGGAGACTATAATCCAACGCTGCGGCGATAAAACGATGCTCTCCATGTTTACTAAATTTCTATCTCGACGAAACAATAGAATCCTCGAAATCCAGTTCCATAAATACAAGCTTGCGTAAATATTCGTAGTACAAACTGGCGACTGACTCGCAAAAGGGGTTGATCGAAACGAAGTGGCTTCACTCCTACGAATTCGTAGCCAAGCTCGGTTAACCGTCGATGTTACACTTCCGTCGTCCTAATCTCCTCGCCACGGACCAAGCTACGCTTCCGCAAAACCAAAACCTCACAGGTTCATCAACCCCTTTCTTTCCACGGCCGCAAAACTTCTTGCGCCCACCAACAGTCCTCCCAGCTAATTTCACCCGGCACCCCGCACGCAAAACCCACTCTATCCACCCGAAGAATTCCAATTACCTGCTCCAACACCCCTCCGCTCCCAAGCTGACCGAAAGTCGCCCTCTCCGCGCGACCTCGAAGAACAAGAAAGGGTCGAGAGACACACACGCGCGCGCGCGCGCGCTCTCTCCAAGGGATGAAAAGCAAACGAGGCGGACAACCGCGTCCGCTAGTCGATTGTCGCGACAGAACCTTTCCACGGGAGTCGAGAACAGCGATGGGTAATAACGAACGCGTCAATTCTTCGTCTCTGTCCGACTGTCCACCCCCGGACGCAACCCCCTCGCGTCTCCATCCCCGGTGTCCCTGTTCCCGGTGGCATTTTTTTCGCGAGCCTCCTTTCACTCGTTATCGGCCGCTTGCTAATGGCACGCGATTGCCTTTCCATCCCCCTGGCCACCACCCTCCCATCCCGCTTTCCATCCCCCTTTTCAACGGTGTGTCTTCTCGTCCCGTTCGCCCGGCCGTTCTCTCCGCCATTCCATTTTCGTGGATCGACCGCGAGCGCCAGAGGGGCCTCTCCATGTCTCGTCCTCCTTCCACGGAGAAATTTCAATCGAGAACACACCGTGTTCGACCGCGATCTTCCATTTCGTGAGAGGGCGAGGCGACGCGCAGAGGACGGGGGCGACGCTCGGATTTTAAGACAGTTCGTTCGGGAACCGGCAGATTAATCGGAACTGGATAGCCCCCTTGGATGTCCACAGATCGATGCCGCCGCTGGGTGGACCTCCGTTTTACCCCGGTTTTTCTTAGCGGTCGAGCAGGGGTGGACGGGTCGTTTTAAATGTTTTTTCGGACTCTGGCAATTGGCAGGTGTACGGCCGGTGATCGGCCAGGCCGACGCGGCCCAGAGTTTTCTCGTTTGGGAATGAGCCGTTCGAGCAACTTCTCGTTTTAATTAGACGGGCCAGGGGTCGTTCGTTCTTTTTTTTTTTCATACGTGAACTAGTTTCCCGGGTAGGCTAGGAGTTTGTTTCCTTGATCGATAGCGCCACAGTGTGTCGTGCGATGAGTATTATAAAGTTGCTCTGCTTCGAAGGGGTGAACGAATGAAATCTTCTGCTTGTAGTAGTCACGATCGTACACTTTAGACATATAAAATGTGAAAGAAATATATTGTACAATGGACAGTCAGGTCGAATGGAGTCATATTAATGGTGCGATAGGCTGGTTCGAAAGATTTGACATTCCCATCGCAAATCGTTCATCCTCGACGTTGAAATCGCAATTCTGCCAAAAATCGGCAATTATTTGGCCACTTTCAGAACCGTACGGTTAAAACGCTAATACAAGAGGACCCGTTCGATTTCCTACGAAAAGGCGGCTATTATCGGTGGATTTCACCGATTCCCAAGTTTCCAGGGACCGATCGAGGCTCGAATGTGGACAAAGGGAAAATTGACGAGTTATTTAATCTAATATCGAGCCGATCGATCGGAATTCGTGCCCAGAGAGGGGTAAAAAAAAGGGAAAATAAAAGCGATGTACGCGTGCGAACGTTATTTCTCCCATTCTGTTCCTTCTTCGCTCTTCCGGCCTCGTCCGACAATTACCGCGTTATAGCGTTGCCGACGAGAGACCGTCGCAAAGAGCCGACCAGCGATTACGCGGCAATTTCGAGGTAATATCGCGATCGTTATTATTTCAGAGAACTTCTCGATCGACGTACTACGCTCGAGTCGCGTTAAGCTCAATCGTTTCGCCGCGCGGACCAACTCGAGCGAGGCTGTTCCACGCCACTGTTCTTTATAATTCATGGTTACCTTATAAATTCCGCTTATGTGTGTTACAGCCTTAGATTTTGAAATAGCTAATTTTGGAGCACGATATCTCCAATTTTTACGTTCAACATACGATCTGGTTACTCTTTCGCGGACGGTTTGCTCGACAATTTCTGCTTCTTGAAACGTGAAGATCTCAAGCGATCGCGATCGATAAATCAGGAAACATCTCGATCAGAAAATTAATCAGGGAGTCGGTTACGTACGAACTCTACGGTCTGCAGACTCGCCGGTTAATTATCAAAAAGCTGGCTGATAAAAAATTGATCGGACCACCGGAGCATGTTTAATCGAGCACGTGTCTTCTCCGAGTTTCGGTCTTTCAGACTGGATTTAAATCCGCGTGAGAGTCGGTGGAAAATTTTCCAGGCGAAAATCAGCTACCTCTTTCCTGCTCTCTCTCTCCCTCTCTCTCTCTCCTTCTCCAGCCCGTTGGACGCGTGCCAACGAGCGAGAGAAGAGAAAGGAGGGTAGAAAAAAATAGAGGCGGACAAAAAAAGAGGAAGCTAACGGGGGATGAAAAAAAAAAAAACGTATGCTTGACGAGACATAATACCACTCAGATTCGAAACAAGGCATACATATCACTCACTCGAGACACGAAACGAACCCACACGGACACTGGGGGAAAAAAACCTCGCTTTTCTCCAAGGAAAATGCATCTCTCTTGACACTCTCTTGCATCGTCTCATACGTACACACTGAATATATATTTGTATACTATATATTATACGTGCCCGAACTCACCCCCCCCCCCTTCAGCCCTATTTGGTAACCCTTTAGTGAGATGTTTATCAGCTGTAGTAACTATCAGTTTGAGATATTCGTGGTTATGCAAGCGAACCCACAAACCACCCCCACCGCCCGCCCCCTAACCCCGTATATACCCCTGTTCTGTCTCCACTGACATGTTGTACGTGTTTTTAACTCTATGCCCGTATGACAGTCGTCTTAATGTTAATGTAATTTATACCACGTATATATATATACATAGAACGAGTCGTGATTGTTTATTTGATTATTGTTTTTTGGTTTGGCTGCGAGTACGTACTTGCAAACTGAGTAATTTTGCTCGTGAACGACAAAGCTAGTGGTTCGAGAAGATTGCAAGAAAAAAAAAAACAAAACGTAAAAGTAAAGAAATGTATGATACAAGTTCAATGGCAAAAAAAAAAAAAAATGAGATATGTGTATGCAAGAAACACGCATAACAGAGATATACAGAACAGAACGAAACATCATACACACTCGAAAGCCACGAAACGAACGTTCGACGACCCGCGAGGAAAAAATAAAGGAACGATAGAAATGGTTTTCCTTTTTATTTTTTTGTTTCGACGGGTCGTCCGCCTGTGCAAGTTCACCATTGATTCACATTTGTCTTTTTTTTCTGCTTTCAGCTGCACAGATTCCACAACGCGGAAGTAAGTACGATCAAATTTACGTAGAATTGAGAATCGTTTCCCTTTCGTTTCTCCCGCCATCTTAATTGGGCCGATCTTCAATTAGACGTAACCCCCGCCGCTGTGGGCGCGCGTACGCGTGTGTCGCGGACTTGCTGCACGAGAATCAAAGAGAAACTTCAAGATTTTCCTCCTTTTTCTTTCTCCTTTACCTTCTCCTCTTCTTCGTCTTCTTCTTCCTCTTCTTTTTTCAATAATAGTTCGTTTTAAGAGGGAAAATCTTGAGGCGTTTTACAATGGCTACTCAAGGGTGGGCGCAGGGGTTGTTCGAACTGGGAACACCATCGATTCGCGTGCCTCTCCTTCCCTCTCGCGTCGTACGCCTTTCATCCACTAATTACCAATTAGTTCGCGTACTCTCGCGACAGTGAAACAGTCTTCCGGGTAAACTGACGGTCTTTGCGGAGAGTTACGACTTTCCATCCCTCGTTTGTGCTGAAAATAATTCGCTTTGCCAATCTTCGCTCAACCTTCCGCCCACTTTCGATTATTATTTCGAGAATAAATTATAAATAAAATGGAAAAAGTAATCGTTTATCCATCGAGAAAAGTTGCGATTTAACTCTCTCGCACCTCGAGAGGCGACCTTTAGCCCAATAAATCCAAACTAATTTTTAAACGCCTCCTTGTGCAAAGGGTTAAATGACAGCTGGCCAGACGATTCCTTGTTTCCTGTTTTAAATCATTTTTCGATTCGTTTCCGCGGCGGTTTAAAAATCGTTCGACCATACCACGTAATCGCTCACAACGAAGTAGATCGACTAAAGGACCGTCTGATTTTTAGCATGCAAGAGGAAAGACGAGATGGCGAGCCAGGCAGAACACCAACAGCCCGCCCCCAAGAAACCGCGCCTGGTTTTCACAGACCTTCAGCGCCGTACTCTACAGGCTATTTTTAAAGTAAGTCTTGTATAACTTAACTTTCTCTACCTCCTGCGTTTTGATCGATACCACCGCCCCCGTTTTACGTGTCTCGATTGTCCCAGCCAAAGGGATGCTCCAAGACATTCCATCTCGATCTTCGTCTCGAAGAATCGATGCGTTCAATTTCAATTCATACGATTAACACAATTTTCCTTCTGGATTGGAAATCATTATGGTTAACTTGTAAAAGTCGAACGTTTCGAAGATACTCTTTATCTTAATCAAAGAACAGAGCATCAAGGTGGAGAACGAGGGTGGAAAAACTGACGGAAACTAATAAACGCGAAGGTAATAAACCTCGAGAGTAGGACGAGTTTCGCTCGCGTTAATGGATACGCTCTCCCAACAAATCCTCAGTTAACTGAATTACCGTAAATCTGCTTAATAGACAGCACGCGGAACGCGCGTTTCCTTCCATGCGTGGAGAGCACCCACGTCGAGTGCCGCCGCCCCCGTGCACGACCAGCAACAACCCTTTTTTGCTCCAGGAAAAAAGAATTTTCGAGCGGATTAACATTGACCCAGCAACCTCGTTCGCAACCTTCGTCTCGATTCTGATTATTGTCAAAATTTATTTCACTGGACGTCTCCTTGCGATCGCGAAATCGCGCGACCACGAGGAATCGACTGTGAAATAATTCAACGGTGATCGATAAGGGTGGGTTCACGCGTGGCTGGTCTCAAACTCGTCTCGCCTCGGTTCTTCAGGCGCACGCGAGAAATCAGCTTCCTTTTATTAATGCACGCGCTCTAAGTACAGCGATGGAAAGAAACGCTGCGGAGAACGGCGCTCGTCGTCGATGGAAATCGCGAATAACATTGCGGGCTAATAACGTTGAACGCAATAATTCCTTCGAACGGAATTTATCTGAATACTTGAGAGTTCAAGTCTGAGAGGGAATTCTATATATATAGATCGATACATAAAAGTTATACAGCAAGAAGAAAATCATTCGATCGTGATTTATAATTTGCGCTGATGAATTATAAAACCTGAGACGGAATTCTCCACAGTTCACTCCGATCTGTCGATATTTCACTTAGATACTTCGTTTCTAAAAGCTGCTAAATTCTGCGTGCGAATAAATATCGATTACAAGTTAAATGCAAGGCTGTTGAAAAAAAGAATGAAACGGAACGCAGTCGACACTGAAACGAAGGTGTAAAAAGCAACACGCACAGTATTTCGTAAGTCTCCAGACAATTACCATCGACTAGCGGACGCGGAGGAAAGGAAAACGCGAGAAAGTCAGCACGGACGTCGCGCTCGCTTCTACACGCTCGTCGATATCGCGGTCGTTCGGTAACTCGGTGCCTGGTAACAAGATCGCTGTCTGCATTATTCAGAATCGAGGAACGGTCGCTGCTCAATGGCGAGCCCACCGAGTTAGGCTAATTCGGCTTTTAACTAAAATATGAGTTACGATTGCGCGACATCCGCGCAGACTCGGCGGGGGTTAATTCGGTTTTGATCCGCGTCGAAACGCTCGAGACCCGATTCAATCGCCGTCCACGTCCACCGTCGATTTTAATCGATGAAGCCCCACGGTGGATTTGATCGGGTTTTAATTAAAGTTTCCCCGATTTCTACGTTAATATTATACAATCCCGTTTAATCTACATTTTATTCGATTAAATCGTATTATTAAAAGCCAGATCCGTCCCCTTTTTATTCTACCCTTCGGGTCACCTTTCTTTTTTTTCTTCCTTCGAAATTCGTACGATTCACCCCCCTTATTTTCGAGCACGATAACGCTTCGATGCTTGCTCGTTCATTTGCGATTATAGTTCAGGAGAAATGGAGGAAATTTCGATTGAGATCTCGTTCTATCCCCCTTAAATTCGAACGCGTCGCGAGGCGGTACTCCGGTTAATTTCGAGGGCAGTTCCCGCGAAAGCCAGAGGGAACGGAGGAGAGAGAAAGATAGAGAGAGTCGAAGGGCGGGTTGCGATTCGAGATGCTATCGCGGGACAACTATGAAAATAATGCGAGCGTTCCGGCCGCGGAAAAGGGAAAAGCGTCGGTTCGGTTCGGCTCTTTGGAAGTATGCCAAATAGTTGGCGAATTGACCTTAGCCCAGTTAACGCAACCGCTCGATCTTTCTCGCATTCCGCTTCTATTTTCCGGCCGATTATGCGACTTTTAAACTTCTCGCGCCCTTCTCTCCTCGTGTGTCATTCAGCGCGCGCGTTCGATTCAAATCGACCAAAAAACTCGCGAATCTTTCGACCATCGAGCTCTACTCTTCCACCATCATTAAAAAAAAAAGAATACTGCGAGAGAAAGAGAAACAAGGAGGAACGAGCGAGAGGAATCACTTGGACATTTAAATTTCGCAGCGATGTTTCGGTACGTATCGAACAGACGGTGGATTTCGTTGGGAAATGTGTATCGACGAGCGGTAGATATTTTTTCCACGCTTTAAAGATCCTCTGTGTTCACCCTTCACCCTCTGACACGTTCGTACAATCCCCGCCCTGGCCCCCTCTCGCTCGCTCGGTTTCACACAGTGGCGCACAGTGGCTGTCAAGGAATAATCACGATCCTCGGCCCGATAGTGTCCCGTATTTCCAACAATTGATACGCCTCTCTCCATACCGAACTGCTATCCCGTAGACAGAGGCGGCAGACCTTCGTTTCGTTGCGTTACACGCGGTGAATTACAGTCAGACAGGATATCGATACAGGTTCCTTAAACGTCTACTACGTCTACGAGCGAATCGAAGTCGCAGGTTTTCCCTATCGCCACATTTCTCGATCGGAACAAACTTATTTTACGCATACATATTTTATACAATACATGGTTATTATACACATATACACGTGCAATTTGTTTCACGCGTATCTCACGTGTACATCTCGCAGATCGTACGCGAACGCACAAACGCTTGGTATCGTCGGAAACCACCCCTTCGCGCGAAACGGAATGAAACGGTTGAACCGTCTTCATTAAATCGTCGTCCCTCTTTCAGCGGTGGCGGAAGGAGGGAGAAAAGGATTAAATCAGCGCGAGGGTAGTGTGAATCCGTGTTCCAACGAGCATCCCAATTTGATCGGTTTTACCAGGTTAAACGATTGCGTTTCGCGCGGAACGCGTTAATTATTGCGTTCTGATGCACGCGCATCGGGCCATCGGTTTGTAATAATTGTTCCTTCGAGCAATCGATATCCACCCTCGCCCTTTCTCTCTCTCTCACTCTCGCACGCTCTCTCGCACGCACACACTCTCCTGCCTGTCTCTCTCTCTCTCTCTCTCTCTCTCTCTCTCTCTCTCTCTCTCTCTCTCTCTCTCTCTCTCTCCAGCTGCTTCGGGCGTATTATTGATCGGCCTACGTTGAGTAAGAAACGTCGCGTGGGAAGAAAGCGTGCCAGCCCGTTTACCACATGTACTGAAATGTTTACCATTCCCCGTCCACGCGAGCAGCCCGCGAGCTACTCTGCTCGTCCTTTCTGGTTTAGACCGCGCCGCGGTTGTTACCAAGGAAAAAGAGTATATACACGGTGGCGTACGTCAGAGTGCCTGGCTCGAGCCTCGTTTTTTAACTTTGAACGAGGCGCGCATCGAAACGACGCGACGCTGGGGATGGTTTGCGAGTAGGTGCGAATAGGATCAAGAGAGTCATTTTAAATGACACGTGCGGCGTTCGCGGTGGGTGGAAAGTACGCGAAGAAGTATCTATTTTGTAGCTAATGCTTATATAAAATGTTGGATAATAATCGTTTCTTCGATTCGTAGCATCTGTATACATCATGTAACATTCAAATAGAAATAGTAGGATAATATTTAAATTATCGATGATAAGAAATATATAAATGACAGCTTGTTTAATATCGAAGCGACGTGACAAGTGGTACGTTCAGTATCTGAACCTCAACGATCCACGTATTCGATTCAGAGCGGAGGATTGTAGGTTGAGACGATTCGCAGAGAGGGGATGAATATTAATTAAGGGAGCGAGGGAGTCAAAGAAAAGGGGTAGAAGTATTACTCGTATAAAGCAATCCGCTCGTTTGATGATGCGTTTCTTGAGCGAAATGTCGAGAGATCCGGCGCAAGATACTTCAGCTCTTTGCAGTTGTTATTTATTCACAGAACTCGATTCCGCGAGTCGCAATCGTGCCTCGATAACGAATAACACGTAAACCTGATTTGTATCACACTCGCATCGCATCGCTCCAACGCGATACACATTAATCGCATTAATCATAGAATTAACCTATCTCACTTCTCGGTTACTATAACAATAAAACGCGAGATGCGTGATGACACCTCGACCGCCATTAATACTCACGTGGCTTGTTTACAGGAGACGAAGAGGCCGTCGAAAGAGATGCAGGTGACAATCGCCAGGCAGCTGGGCCTGGAGCCGACGACGGTCGGCAACTTCTTCATGAACGCTCGACGCCGCTCCATGGACAAGTGGAAGGACGAGGACCCGAAGACGGTTGCAGTCGAGGAAGGGCAGCTATCGCCCACGATAGGTATCGGGCAACGGCAGCCAAGCGACGTTTTGTGACACACGTCCGACCACGAGGAGTACCACGACGAGTCGCCCGAGGAAGATCTACCCTTCTCGTAAGGGTGGCGGTTTCGCAACGCGACGCGATGCTCGCGATACGACTCGAGACACTCGACTGACCTGGAACGTCAGTTTTCGACCGCTTCGCCGTTCGTTCGCCGCTTATCGGTTCGTGGAAACCGATGACGTAGCGGGGACCCTGGCGGATTTTCGAAATGTTTCCATACACGACGGCACACCGATTGGGAAGGACGGGGGAAACAGCCCGCGGGCGCTTTGTCCCGCGCGCGCGAACCACCTCAATGTTTTCGCATCGAGGATACTCGCGCGAGCTTTTCTTGCGCGTCGGAAATGTTTACGATCGTGAACGATCGCGTTTTTACGCGAGACAGTGTAGAACAGAGAAACACCCTCCGAGGATATTAACGGAGGCTAGAGTGGAATTTTTTATTTAACAAGGGAGCTCGTAGGCAATTTCAGAGTAGAGATTTCGTGGAATTTTTTATAGGAGTAATTAGTCGATTTAATTCAGAGAGACGAGTGCTCGTCGAATTACTAGTTACTCGATGGAGGATGCATCGTGTAGATAACGTGGAACGCGAGGTTCTCGTACCGGCAATTATTCGATTGATTCAATTCGCGACGATCGATCAACGGTTGATTATCGTTTGAACTTTGAGGAGTTCGTTTCACGATACCCTGGGCGGACGCGGTATTTTTCAGTGGTTTTTTAAAACGGGAAAAAGATAGGCGGGATTGAGAATTGTTGATGAAATCGTGCACGCTGGGCGTAATTATCTTATGGCCAGGCTGCGAGAAGCATGTTCGCTGTGATAATTTTTTAACGACAGAAAACGGATCGCAGCCTTGTTCGTGAATATTGCAATCCAACCTCGCTACGTCCCGCGAAACGACGCGCCACTTTTCCTCAACTGTTCGAGACACCCTTTCGACTCGATTAATTTACGAGAAAAAAAAAATTACAACTTTCGATCGCAATTCTACCGGTAGAAAAGAAAAAGAAGAAAATGTACGTCAGATTAAATCTATTCGATCTGCCATCGAGAACGAGATACGAGAAAGACTTTCGCGAACAGAAACGAAAACCACGTTCCAGGAGCTAAGATCGAGCATCGTGGAATCGCGTCGATGGAAATCGTGTCGATCATCGATCTCTGGCGGCGAACAGGCTCGCGTTCCCGTCCCTCCTTCGTTTCATGCGAGATAATATTTTTTATTCGAGATTCGGACCGTTCTCCGGGAACTTGGTGCCATAATTTGCCATATTAGAGTAAGATTACCTCGATTTAGAACGTTTTCTAGTCCACGCGTGTCGGCTGGGCCCACGAGAGGCCGGTCGATTTTTTTATCTAGTCAAAATTGCAAGGGGTGAGCTTCAAGTTCTCCAGAAAAGTGAAGCGTGTTCGAGGCTGACGAACTTCCTCGACGAATATCAAAAAAAGAAAAGACGATCAAACTACGAATTGGCAATTGTGCATTTTAAAAGCGCGTTCAACCCTTCACTCGCGCGAATTTTCCTCTTAACCTACCGTACTTAATTGTTAGTCATTTTTACCGAGGGTTGAACGCGTTAACCTTTCAGCGAACAAGAAAATACCTCGCGTGGATCGCGTTGGTATTTCTTGAACGTCTCAAAGGACAGACTGTTTCATTTCTAACAAAATAAATCTCGCAAAGATTCCACAAGAGGCGCAAGTTTTAAGAAATACCAATTCAAAGAACAAGCCCTCTAACAATCGACGAAGTTCGTTACAAAAATCCGAGTCGCTGTTTCACACCGCTATTCTTATAAAAAAAAAATACCAAATGAAATTTCTAATAGCCACCTGATCCAATGAATCCCTGAAAAAATCCCCAAATAATCCCTCTGCAAAGGAACAGCGACTCACCCCCTCGAAGTGCGCGGAAGGCGAAATTCGAAAAAACGGAGGAACGTGTAGAATCGAGATCAGAGGTCGTGGAACTCGAGTATCGCGCGGGGGATCGATGATCGAGAAAGGGTGCACCAGGACTCGTCGTGTCCTCGTTGGTCGCTAAAGGAACACACATACACATGCACACGCACACACACGCGCGCGCGCACACACACACACACACACACATACACACACACACATACACACACACACTCTTCGAGAGAGCCCGTCGACTTCACCAAAAAGGGACGCGGAATGGACGAGGAAGCTTCGTTCCTTGACGAGCGCGCTCTCGTGCTTGTGACACGCGCACGTTGGAGCGCGAGCCGAAGAAAAACGAGGAGAACTAACGATAGAAATTATTAACGCGAGATAATAAAATCGGGAGGAGGAGAAATGGAGGGACGCGGAGGGAAGCAGGAAAGAAACGGTGGCATCGTGTCGATGGTGCACGTGCCAAGTGATATATATATTCTATGTACGTTAAAAACGAACGTTGTATATCAGAGTGGACGCTGTTCTGCGCGAATCGACGGAGAAGACGAGCGGACGGCGCGCGGAATGCCAAGCGTTTGCCGGAAGTAGCGGAGACTCGCGGAGTCGCGGTTCGAACGAGCGCCGTGGCGCGACGGAGTTTAAACGGCGACGAGACGAAAGTCGAACGAGTGCGAGAGAGAGAGAAAGAGAGAGAGAGAGAGAGCGTGCGTGGGAGCGTGTGAGAGTGAGACGAACCGTACTCGATATCGTACCGCAATTGTGCTGTGCTATTGTACATATTTAAAGGAACCGTGGCGAAGAAGACAGTTTCGCGATTCGGGGACGGCGTTGACGGAAGAGGAACGAAGAGGAAGTCCATCGCCACGGCGATGGAGAACGGACCAGCGGCCTCTTTTCCGCGTTTCCCGATTGCACGCGAGCAGCCGTTATTCACCGATCGAGGGTGTTGGTTTGCGTTTCTCAACGATTTCGTATCCGGCTATGTGATTTTTGTAAGGTCCCTTGCGCGGACGTTGCACTCCTCTTAATCTTGCGAATCGTTACAGACTTTTAACGCGTAGAGCATCGCGTAAAATCGCGTGCGAATTTTGTAACACCAAAATGGGGGTAGAATGAAAAAGAGAGTAGGTTTTTAAAAGAAATACTTCAGCGACTCCAGTTGGTAGATGTTTTTGCATAAGACAAGGAAGTTCGATTCGCTTAACGTTCCACACTATCGGACGCAACCCCTTGGTCCCTCTCGAAGAGTGCAGCGTTCCATCCGCAACCGGATCCACCGTAGAAATCGATTCTGTACTAGTCTATAAAACGTTCGTCGATGAAAAAAAAAGCGTCGTTCGAGTTCTTCTGTCCCGCGTTCTCTCGGTTTCATCCTTGCGTTTCTCTCGCGAACGAGAAAAAAAGTAAAGAAAAAAGACAAAAACCGCGAGCCTGGTCGGCATGCAACGAAACGTGGGAAACAGAGTCGTTCGAACGGTCATCGCGTGGAATTTTGGGCGCGAGCTGGGTGAACTAATCGTACCAAACTCTAAATGAGAAAGAGAGAACAATGAGAGAAGGGATGCGGACAAGATTAACGATGGCGGACGGTGGGTGGAAGGTAAGGGGGACACGGAAGCGTGCGTCGCGGCCGTCGATTATAAGATCATATATAGTACAAAGTAAACATATATTATTGTAATAACGGTTTAATTATAACTATAAGGGGGGCGTCGCTGTTTCGTGACCGATTGCGCGGATCAAGTGATACACGTGGACGAACTGCTCGTTTCTCCGGGTTACGATCGAGTGCTATTGCTTTCGGTACGCGAGTCGTCGCGAGGACGGCTCGAGTTAGGGGTTGGCGGGTTAGAGGGTGCGAGTTTTGGTGGAGGTTGCGGCTCGTCTGGCGTCCAGGCGATCCATGGCTAATTTCCAACGCGAAGAAGTATCATGAGGGGCGCGAACGAACGATGCGTCGAATTGTTGCGAAGCACTTGGTTCGATGTCGTTGGGGTGATTAAAAATGGCTGCGTGAGAGCGATCAGAGAAGTTGGTTCTCCAGCGTCGAGGACTTGATCGGGTTTAGAGTCTTGGTTCGAGTTTGAAAAAAGTAACGACAGGTGTCGTAGGCTTGGGGGAAGAGGGGGTGAAACGCACGAGTTTCAAAGAGTAACAATTGCAACAGTCACCGATATGTCGCCGGGATAAGGATAATTTGACACAGTAAACTATAATTACGTATGCGAAGAGTAAAAGCACAGTAAGCTAACTGAGTAAAAATTTTCAAACGCAAGAGTAGCGACAGCAGCCGTCAATGTGTTACAGAGTAAACTAGTATAGACGAGAGTAAACTTAGCGAAGACGCGAGTACAGTGATAGTACTTATCATGAGACTAACCAAAGTGTAAAAATAGAATACTGGCGAACCGATGTACCGAATCGCAATTGGAGAGGGAACCAAAGACGAAGGGGATCAAGACCGTTGGGAAGTGGGAACAGGTGAACCAAGTATCTGAATGCGAGGAACATCGAAACGACAGTTTGTATCGAGCAGAGAGTATGACGAGTATGCAGGGTAAATTGTGAGGCAATCGTCGCATCGTTGAAAGAACGAACGCTCGCGTGCGCGGTTCGAGTGACCGGAAGCGGAGACCAAGAAGAGAGCGGCTAGAGCGTTTTCGTGGGAAGAAATTGCAATTCTAAACTCTACCCGTGATTCACTCGAGAACGAGAGGCTTGTTTAGGACGAAGAATTTTTGGGAAAACTACGGGACGTGGGAATGGAAGGACGCGGTAAGGAAACTGACTGTACGATAAAACTGTAAATACGCGTTTAATTGCGGTTACTAATTAATTGCGATCGCGAATATTATTCTAATGGTTATTATTACTCTGATTATTATTATTATTATTATTATTATTATTATTTCACGAGCATCGTCATCGCCATTACCATCGTCACCTTCGTCACTTTTATTACGATCGTTAGTCTTATTATTATTACTATTACCAATTATTTATATCGCTGTCTCATTCCTATTATACTATCATTATTATTATCGCAATTTTTTATTATTGTAACAAGAAGATGAGATAATTGACAGTTAATATAAACGTACTATAAACGCGTTCTTTGTTAAACAAAAAGCGAAGGGTAGAGAGGGGGATGAAGGAGAGATTTCGATCGACTACCGTTTAGAGCAATTATCCGACAAATTTTCCGAGCAAGGGAGCGGCGTATCGTTCAGAGGAGAGGGTGAAGAATCGAAACGTCGCGTTACGAGTCGGAGGAGAACTGAACACGACGAGAGGATTAAAAAGGGGTTGTTGGGGGTGGGCTCGGGGCAGGGTGGGTTATCGCAAGGAAATGGAGAACAGAAGGACACACGCGCGTCGACGTAGATGATGGTTGGAATACAGAAACCGCAAACCGTAAAACAAGGACATAGTATATAATTATATATATATACTATATATAAATATAAATATAAATATATAAATATAAATATGAATATAAATATAAATATATATAAATGAATGATATATTATATATATATAAATATATATATATAAATATAATTGCCATTTTCAGGCAGCGGGGTCTAGTTAGGGTCTAGGGGGTGGGTACGGGGCGGGATCTATAAATTTAGCGTAGCTGAAACCCCAGCGATCCAAGGGGTTCGATCGCCGGTCGATCCTCGTTGTCGATCGATCGACGATTGCTCTAACACGTTACAAGGTTTAGCAAAACGCGACGAGTGTCGAGCTACGAGACGACACAACGGTGGATGAACGAGGTGGGCGAGAAACGATGAGGCGTTCGACGATCTATTCGCGTGGCAGATTCGTCTCGAATCGATGATCAATGGCGGAAGAAAGGTTTAAGGGTGGAATCGCGCGTGAATTACACCATAAGCTATAACAGAACGAGATCGTCGAGCGACGAGAGACGCGGTTTTTCAAGGGCTCGCGGATATCACGACGAGGATGGGCGCGCGCACCCCGTCCGTACGAATGGACAGGGGTGAAGGGTGGGCCGTAGGCGAATGAACATATTATAAATATAAATATATAAATATATATATTAAAAGGCAGAAATAATAATTACGATAACGGAGGGTATAAGAAACAAAATAAAAAAAAAAGAACACAACCGTAGGGATTAAGAGAATCTATCTTTCGGGTCCGTGTGTGTATACGCGTTTTTTTATATTGCAACGACGCAAGTCGCGCGCGCGAGTTTTAAATCGATAGGGAAGTGGAGGGATGAAGGGAGGTGGAGAAGGTGGCAGGTGAAGGGATGGAGAACAAGCGTTAGCCGTGGAAGGTGTTAGTCCTTGGACGGGAGGGTGGATAATATCATTGTATCATTGTACGCGTCGAGATCGCGGATGGTTCAGGGTGACGGATGTATCTTTGCTCTCGACTCGACTACGATTCGCTTCGTCCACTGAGACTCTTCATATTTTCTTCTAAATTCATGCAATAATTACCTCGATTAGTACTTAAAAACAGCGAAACACCTTATTTCTCTATTAGAGTAGAACGAAAATAGAAGAAACAAAAATCAAATGAATTCATAGTAAAGTTAGTAATTAAAGAGCCAATAGCACCTTTCGTATCAGTGGACAGCGAGTAGCGAGTAGTGAGCAAATCGAAGAGCAGAATCCGAACGAGAAAGTCCGAGGACCAATGGCCGCGATTCGGGGCCGTTCACCAACCTAAGCAAGCGTCCGTTAATTAGAGCGGCGAGAGATCAGAACTTACGGTCATGGGGATAAGACACGCAACCATCGTCGGCAGAAAGACGGGGAGGAATAGTCGGGAAGGTGGGGTTGATATAGAGAACAGGCGAACGGTTCGTACGACAATAAGGTATCGATTAGTTAATCAGAGATGAAATAATGTAAAATACAAGTGCAAAAGCAAGTATACATTATTATATTTATTATAATACGAGAATTCATCGTGTCGGTATCCAAGATGGTAAAACTGGGTGTTGGGGGGGTGGGTGGTACGAGAGCCAACGAAACAGAGAGTACCTTCGATGTCACGGGACGAATCAGAACGTATTCTCTCTTTCAACGGGTGAGAAAGGAAAATGACGAGAAAGAGAAGGAAAAAAAATACTAATAATAAAGGAAAGAGCTGAGAGAGGGGGTGGGAGGGGGGACGATGAGAAGAATGGATAGAAGAGAGGATTTTCACGGGACGAATGACTCCCTTTTAGAGTTTTTAAAAAGAGAATGCGCCGCGCTGTGAGGAAACGACAGCTCGTACGGGACGTTTTTCTTTTCTTCTTTTTTTTCTTTTTTTTCCATCGCGAAAGCGGAAACGAGCGGAGGCGAGGCGCGTACCTGCGCGGTTCGACTCGAGGGGGAAACGGAAACGGAGATGTGCGAAACGGGAAGAGGATCGTAGTAGTGTGCGATGTGGCGAAGTGGCTGGGGCGAGGGGTATCGATGATCGAAAACGGGGATACATGGTTTCGGATCCCAACGGGTTTAGCGGCGTCGTTTCCTTTTCTCTGGTTTTTTTTTCCTTTTTTTTGTTCCCTTAACGCCGACGAAGGGACGACCGGGCTGGATGATCGATGACCGCGGTACGATCCGCCGATCGCCGCGTGGACATACCAAAGGATCGTAGATTTTACGCGAGTAAAGATGAAAAATAAGAAGATACATTATTTATTGTTTACACTTACGTATTCATTAGTGAATGACACACTGAGACACACGTACACAGGAACACACAAGCGAGGAGTGCGTGCGGGAGAGGGTTGAATGGGGAGCGTGAGGCGTTGAAACGTGGCTCGCGCATCTCTGAATTCGTGTCGTTAATTTTGCGGTGAGAATTTTCCGAGAAAATAATTGTACGAATGCTTGACGGATGAGTGCGAGAGAGATAGAGAAAGAGAGAGGGAGAGAGAGAGAGACGATTGCAAACGAGAAGATCGAGGTTCCCCGCGAGATCGATCGGGATGATCCATCGGGTAGATCGACGGGAGGCTAGTTTTTTCTTGTAAGTGACCAGTTTGTTAGTGTCCGCTCGTCGATCGACCGATCAGCGATCGGGGATCCAGAGAAATCGTTGGGATCGCGAGATTTGTTGCGAGATACGAGAAATAGCCAGAGATTCGAGTGGGATCCTTTCTTTTCCGTAATTGTTGATTAAGGGATAAAATGAAAATTAGGAGGAAACGAGTCGAGCGATCGAGCGGGGATCTCGATCGCGGCATGCGAGGACGTGTAACTATGTAATAGCGACACGCAAGTTTTCGAAGCGCTGTGGGCGATTGTAAACTACTGTAAACTACGATGTTACTACGTTTTACCAAGAGCTTATTGTAGTCGAGAACCATTTAAAGTGGAAAAAGAGTAAAAAAAGAAAAAAAAACTGTAACACACAGAGACACAGGATCATCATGAGACACACACATGTACACGTATGAGTGGGGTGAAAAGAAGACGAGAAAAGAGTGGTAGAACCTACGTCGAGGCGAGAGGCAAACCAAACCAAACCAAACCAAACCAAAACAAACAAGATAAAAAGAAAAAACGCAAAAAAAATACAAAAAAAAAATGGTAATTGAGTGTAGCACGAAAAAGAAACTTCTTTACACTTTTGCACGAGACGTGTGTTGTACTTAAATTAATTATCATTGACATATGTAATTAACGTTTTATTACTTAGCAATTAAACTTAATTTATTTATGATTAATCCGAGTCGCTTGTGTTGTGGACACGCCCTTGTTGAACCGTCGATCTTTGGATCAACCACGGGCGTTGCTTTTGACGCTCCCTTTCGGCTGTCGAAAGAGAGAACTAGAGGGAAGGGACTAGAGGAAGAAAGAATGTGCAATTCGACGGTGTCGAAATAAAAACTGAAAGAAACCTGAAAACTGACTTCACTGACACAACTCGAGACGTCTTCGATCACATCTTTGCTTTCTCGTTTACCGTTTCGTTTACTTTGATCGTCGTCTCCAATTTCTTGTATCTCTTTTTTCTCGAAACTGTCCTAACGTGTATATAAATTTATTTTTCATATTCAACTGTATTACAATCGTACAGAAACGTGGAGTATTAAAACCAGTCGGCAGCAAAAGTGGACGTATACAAAATTGAGGAAACGTGGACGAGAGCCAGTGCTTTGGTTCACGCAGAGAAAGCCTGTATACCAGTAATGGCTCTGCCTAGTATCAGAGCATGGATGTCGCTGGTACCTATGATAAATGACGTTGAGAAAAAAAAGAAAACACTCGAACCAACATGACGCGATAAACATCGTCGTCAGATTTAATTTGACGCACCTTCGTAAGTAACTACGCTTTCTAGATTCATCACATGCCTAATAATGTGATACTCATCCGATATCCCATTGCCACCTAACATCTCCCTGGCTGTCCTCGCGATCTCCACCGCCTTCGCGGCGGAATTCCTTTTTATCATGGAGATCATCTCTGGCGTAGCTCTGGCGTGCGAAATTTGATCAAAGTAGTCGAACGACACGAAAATCACTGATTACTCCAAAATAAAATATTACAAGCAATAAAACGATAAGGGTGACGCTGATAAAAATTGGATCTCTCTCCAATTTCCGTTGCACCCTGATATCACGCGTGATCATTTCGTACGTAAAATCAGAAACAGAGAAACAGCTCTTACTTGCCCTCGTCTTTCAGTCTGCCAACCCTGAGACAAGCCTGAAGGCCGAACGCGATCTCGCACATCATGTCGACCAGCTTCTTCTGCACTAATTGGTTGGCCGCCAGCGGTCTGTTAAACTGTTTCCTCTCGATGGTGTACAACCTGGCCGTGTGCAGACAGGCCTCCGCTGCGCCCAGGGCGCCCCACGCGATCCCATATCGAGCGTTGTTCAAACAGCTGAACGGTCCCTTGGACACGAACATTACCTCAGCGATCGTCCGTAACAGGTCGCTCGACAGAGTAGCATCGCGAGTCGTCCTCGAGTTCAATTTACCAATATGCCCTGTATCGTATGCATCGACTCTCGAGAACAATCCCTAATCGACCACTCTGATCGGTCCTGATTACTCTCAGGCAAAGGCACACCACTGTAAAGACTTACTTTGAGTCCTACCGCGTTTGGCAATAAATTCTCCTGTGGCACTTCGACGTTGTCCATCAGGATCATTCCTGTGATCGACGCCCTCAGTGAAAACTTGCCCTCGATTTTTGGGGTAGACAGTCGAGCCTCGTTGCCCTTTCTGTCCACGATGAATCCTCGAATGGTACCGTCCTCGCACTTGGCCCAGATGATTAGTACATCAGCGATCGGCGAGTTCGTGATCCTTGAATTTAACGGGACAGAGGGTGAAGAAGAGTGGTCTGAGTTGGGTGGAATTTTCGTGAAGGACTGACCAGGTTTTGCTGCCAGAGAGTTTGTAAACCTTCTTCTGAGGATCGTAAGTGGCCTTGGTCTCCATTGAGGCTGGGTCGCTGCCGTGGTTAGGCTCAGTTAGACCGAAACAACCGATCAATTCACCTGTCACTGCAATCGATTCGGATATTCGATTGTCTCGTTTGGACAAGGACTCTGTTTAGCGTTTGACAATCATTGTTCACAGTCTTTGCACTCGCAGCATCTTCGATCATCAACCCAGAAGAACTTTCTCATAGAATCTCAAGCGAATCTCCCATACTTCTGTCATTAATCCACTAGCATATATATAGCATATACCACCACACACACTCCGCACTTTCAACGAACGTCCTCTCCGCTCAAAATCCACAACGAAAATCTCCATTCTCAATCGAATCATCTCATTCGCAGGTCACATTTCTCGTTCTCATGCATATCATTAAGGAACATACCCAATTTGGGCAAATACCGTTGCTTCTGCGCCTCGTCACCGTGCTCATAAATGGCGCCAGCGACCAAGGAAGACTGCACTGAGAGCGCGGACCTGTACCCGCTGTCTACGTACTCCACTTCCTTCGCCAGGAGTCCGTAGGCAACGTAAGAGACATTGGCTGCGCCGTATCCCATCATGGTGCAACCCAGTACCCCCAATTCGCCCAATTCTCTCATGATCTCTTTGTGGAAGATCTCCTTGCGATTCGCCTCGATGACTCGAGCCATCAGTTTCTCGCGGCAGTACGATCGGAACTGATCTCTGATCAGGATTTCATCCTGCGTCAGCTGAGACTCCAAGTCGAAGGGATCCTCCCAGTTGAAAGTCGCTGTTTCGTTTCAAAAAACATCGACCAGGCAATTAATGGATGACTATTATGCAGTATCGCAGAGTTCACAAGTGAATTCAAGGCAAGTGTTTTCGTATTTGAAATTATTCGCGCTCTTAGTCACGTGATAGTCGTCACAGTGAGGAACAGCTGTTACGTACCGCCATCTCGTGGCTACTTGGAGTTCTCGATCGACACAAGCGAGTGATCACATGCGAAAGTCGAAAGCAAATTGTTCGTACTTACACTTTTCTCTGAGACGAGACGAAACAGAAATCTCTGGTAATTAAATTACTGAATTAAGAACGATATTGTTTCATATGGTTAACAGTGGATCGTAACGAATAGAGGACGTAAATCGTTCGATAAGAAATGTCTGTCGGAAGAGGTGGTAATTAACACGTTACGTGCCGTCACGTATGTGCCATTTCAAATTCTCATTGTAAAAGGAAGAATGCAAGCAAACTTATAAACCCCTCTACACCCTTTTCTCAATAATTACGGTCTTTATAACTATTGCTAATATTGTAAAGTATATATCAGAAGCAGAACAATTTGATTGCAAAGTGGAAGGTATCCAAAAATCGGTCCAAAAACGTCTCTATATTAGGAACCCAGTTAAGTTTACGCGAAATAAAGAAAGGATACGTTTCCATGGGATTCCGCTAAAAAGTCGGCCGTATCGTGATAAATTCTTGCACGTGAGGGCTGCCATGTCGAAAGCCGATGGAACACTAAGTTATAACACTGGCTATGCTCGCAGAAATGAGCGTCGCAATCTGTACCAGAAGTGGGAGGGAGATTTAAACAGCGCAACTCGTTGATAACTCGAACGCAATACTTAAGATGTCCCTATCAACGGTGGTTTTTAAGTCAGACTTTATTTATAAAACTTTATAACAATGTATCAATAGAGATATACATTTCCTTTTTAATAGTCGAATATTAACGAGTAATTCACTACCGGCTAGATCCATAAACGATTAAAGTTTGCAACGTGAGAAACGATTGTTGTACGCTGGAGAACGAAGAAGGAGAGTATGAGAGAGGGACAAAGAGGAGGAGGAGGAGGAGAAAGAGAGAGAGAGAGAGAGAGAGAGAGTAAAACAATGATGTTTGTCAAATATTTCACGACGATCGTTACTGGTCCACACGAAAGGCACTTTGATTATCCGCGAATGCGATATCTTATCGATCCCCGTGCAGGCTCGATCTTTATACTACGAGAATGTCGTCCCTCTGAGCTGGACCGTCCGGTAGCTTTTGATTAAACACTCGGATGTTGTGAAAGAGATAGCCGAGGGAGTCCATCACGGGTCGTACGATGGCCTGTGTGACGGCGGAGAGGAAATTCCTCGTGGCCGCGCAGGTGATCTTCCAGACGCGCAGACAAGGCGCCAGACACCAAATGTGCTAGAAATATCCGTTCAACTTTAACCCTATTCTATTCAATCAGACATTCTACTATTCCTAAACAACAACAAAGTAGCAGCACAATAGTACAAAATTTTTTGCAATCGCACGAAACGTTTTCGCTCCCTTCAAATAACGAGAAAGAGAACAATATCAGCAAAAGTAGTTTTTGTTCGTTCTTAGAAGGATAAGTAGGTCGCCGCCTTATCTTAAACATCCCCCTCGTTACTTGGGTAATTCTCGTTCGTGGAGGAGCAAAATAACGTAAGTGGATAGGAGGAGGCATCGATCGACCAGAGAACAGAGAAAAAGGTCGTCGACTCACCTGAAACGCGAGGCAGGCGAACGTGAAACCGAAGCAGAGGGCGAGCAACGGCGCGACGAGGACGGAGAGGAATATGTAACAGCAGCCCCTGGACAACCGGAAGCAATGGCCGCTTAGCCGCCACGCGCACTCCGGGCTGCGTATTCCTTCCGGTTCACCGATCACATCGTCCCACATCACCTGTATTTTAACGATTAGTCGAATCAAGATTCTTTTAGAAATCTTCAGCTGCTCTAGGGGAAGACTATAACAGTCTGTGGCCAAGGGTAGCTTTTTCCAAATGTCAAGGTCTTCCAGTTCACGTAAGCGACACTTTGCGCGCTTAACTTTCAACGCCTCGTCTATCTGTGCTAATTCTACGCAGCCAATTAACATCAACCAATTGAAAAAGAGAAGCAACGTCTCTTCATTTTCCAGAAAGCTCAGAGATCAATTTCAGTTAACGCTTGTAAAAATCCTTTGATCCTCCTCCGTTGAACTCATCTCAGTGTCTCAAAGCTACCCTCTACGTAACCCTCCTCACATAAACGTCTTCTAATCGCGATAATAAGACAATAGCGTTACAAATCGTACCTGCAGATGCTTGTTCAGATCGTTCGGATCCCTGTCCTCGAGCTCCGCGTTGCTCTCGTCCCCGTTCGAGGACTCGGGCTTCTCCATCCCTGGAAATTTCAAACTGCCACACTTCGGCACCGAGCAACGGAACGCGCCCTTGAACCGCGCCAGCATCGTCCGCTCGTGCGATCAACGGAACGACACACCTGGTGGAACGTTCGAACCGAGGGACCGCGGTCAAGTGCGTCGCCATCGCGGTAGCCGCGGTAGAAACGATCCATAAGACACCGCCATTGATTCGCAGCCGTGTTAAATAATACACGATCCTCGAGAGTGACGAGTGCCAATGCCAGGATCGGTGGCCTCGAGCGTGTGTACGACCGAGACTTGTTGCGGTCGCGCGAGTTCTGCCGTAGTTTCGACAGGGTGGACGTTATGGATCGGCGAACGGGTTTACGCGTACGTCATAATCTTGGCCGTATCGATTGAACCGCGACTTGCCCTGGCGTTTTACGATTATTTGCGTCGCCTGCGTGCCTCCTGCGACCGCATGTGGCGGCTGCTCGAAGCGGGGCGTCGAAGGGGTGGGCGACGCGTGGACGTTCCTTCGCGTTCGGATCGCGTCGCGCGGAAAAACGAGATTTCTGTACGTGTTACGGGCCAGACGATCGATCCAGGCATTGTTTCGAATTTTTGCGATCGTTTGAAATAATAAATATTTGCACAGTCGATTCTAATGGAGTATATCTGCGAATTAGTCAAGATCGTGAACCAGATTTCAAACTTCTAGTGCTATAGTTTACGAAGTGGCACGGGATCGCGTGAATTTTTAAACGAAACCTGAACGCGACAGAGAACAGGTTGAAACAATCGATCGCGAGCCGTAGATTGTCGCGATGATCGCTGCAGCTCGTTAATAATGCAGCTTTGGTCCCCCGTGAACACCTGCTCGCTCTTTTCATACACTCCGATTTCTATTCCAACCTGTGCGTCTGTTTCCAACGCAATTCAATAAGCAATGTACGTCTCTAAACGACGGAATAAAACAGAAAATCGTATCATCCACCAAGAATATTCACTAGTACCATTCGAAGGAGACTCGTTAAGTGCTCGATTTAAATCTAGAACCAAACACTCTGTCCCCCCAACTAAAACAAATGATTATCTCCTACTCAAACACCTCTTACTTTACTTTCGATCAAATTTCCCATCACCGTCCATTGACCCCGCGTGCGTTTGTCTCGCGATACGAAACCGAAATTCGTCGACGCGGTTCCCTTTTATCGAAAAAATGGTCGTTCGCCATTCTATCGAAGTTTACTCACTGGACTCCCCGTTCGCGACTCGTGATCCCCTTATTTTGCCGGTGTTTCCCGTCAGAGTTCACCGATTACAACCCTCTCGACGACACGCGCCGCTGGTTTCGTCCTCTCGATCGTGCAGGTGCGAGGATAATCCGCGATCGAGGGTGCTGGACAGCGGTCAGCGCGGCTGCGCGAGCCACCACGACCCTCGCCGCATCGTCCAACCACCCCGACGGAACGAAAGTGAATGGCCCGGACCGCGTGCGATCGAAACGCGACGCAAACTTAGCGAACGACCGCGATTGGGGTGGAAATATACAACGATCCCTTCGTAATTCAAATTTCAGCCAACAGAGAGGGAGAGAGGGGGTGCTTGGTTATTTTGTACCCTTCGACGTTCGTTGCTGTCGTAACTTTGTGTCCTCGATAATCGAAACTTGGACACTGAAAAAGTTATACTTGGAAGAAAGAAAAGTTTCGAGGGAAAACGAGAAATTTACCTGTTACGCTTCAACTAACTTTATGCTACTTTTATTTTAATACCTCCAAGCCTTAGTAAATGGTAACAAAGTTTTCTATCGCAAGAGAAAAGTTTTCCTCGCGTCTAATCGATAATCGTTTAAATATAGTACAAATTGAAAGCATGACGTGAGTTTTAAGAGGAGAATGACGAAATAGTTGGAACGTTTCTTGGTCGCGATTATGTAACAATGATAAGAAAATAAATCTCCGATAGAGCATGTTTGTCGTTCTACGGATAAGACGCTGTGCAAACAAAATTATTGCACAATGGATCGTTTAAAAGGCTCTTCGATTACGGTCGAATGTCCCAGACGGAGCGAAGTCTCGCGCGGGTCGACAGATGGAGCGAGAATGGCCTCCACTTCGACGAACGGAACGCGTTACCGATCGCGTACAACCCGGGACATTTGGTTACGATACGTGTGAACCATCAGCAATATTCCAACAAAAAGATGCGTCGTTAATATCAACGTGACCTACATTCGGTTTACGATCGAATTAAAATTCATACCCTACATTCAACGTTCACGAAACAACAACAACTCAAGAGAAAATGGCCCTGGAACAAAATAAAGATTGACATTCGAATCGTTGATCGTCCGAATTCGCGACGAAGCAACAAAAATTCTGCACTGAACTAATCGTCGAGTCACGACTGGACCGTCGTTCCTCGACGTTCACCAAGATGGAGGAAGAAAAATGGAAGCGGATTCCTTGGATGACGAGGCGGAGAGAAACAGTCGAGAGACGGGGGTGGCGGATGGAACGAGAGGAATGAGGATGACGACGGAAGGGCACGGATAGGGTAGGAGGGACACCACGGTGCAATCGCGGTGGTGAGTGCTTCGCACGGCCGGATGCGAGCGCCTCGAGATAAAGATAGCACGCCGCTTTCTTGTCGCGCCGCCTACCTCGTAAACGTCATCTTCCTATTACCGAGTTCCACGTAAACGCATAAGAAAGTCCTTTGATGCTTGGCCAGCTCTCAAAGGACTCCGTTCACCAGGAATCCGTGGCGGACTCGGCGTTCGCCTCGAGCCGGCCGATTCGAGGGGGAGAAGAACGCTCTCATTAATCCGCGGTTCGTTTCTGACAGCGTCCATCAATCGGTTCAGCCGACCCTTCGTTCGTTTTAGGAAATCGCGCTTTCGTGGAAGACGATGAATCGTTTGTTGTTTAGCGCGCCGCGAATAGTGCTGCTATCGTAATTGTACGTACAATTATTAGATTTTTAAAGAGAGTAACGAGGGTGTGGGGAATTTTCAAAAGTTCTATTCGACAAATCATTCATCAGGATAATTCGTTGTACGAAAAGGATTACTGGTTTCGATGAATTTATGGTTTCAGGGGGCTGACTCACCCCTCGCAATCGTTTAACTACCTTTCATGTGAGTCACTCGACCACCAAAGTGACTAATTCCACATTTTGAATGTTATCGATCTCCCATGCGTATCTTTTGCTCGAATTCGATCGCGACTCGGGGAATTCGCTGGTTCTAGGCGTAATCGTTGATAACGTTCCGGAATTGCACGCGTTATTACGTCAGAGCGGAGAGGAAAGAATGAAGAGGAACGGGGCGGGATGATTCCACGGGCGAGCGTGCCCTCGGTCACCGGGCTGTCGCCACTTGTCCCGGACACTTTGCGGAATGCTGCTCCGGAATGTCCATTATAATGGCACGCGTCGTCCATTCATGGTCCCGCGGCTGTCATCCGCAGCGACGCGACCGCTTTGTTTCGCGTTTTGACGCCCGCCGCCGCGCGACAGATTGAAGATCGATGCGAGAATAGAACCGCGCGCACTCGATATTTCCCATTGTCCCGTTTAATCTGTCCGCGGTTAATTCCATTGTACCCGTTCGCCGGCGACAGAGCGCGTTGCCGCACGGTTTCGTTCCAGTTGCGACGGGTAGACGCCCCGTAACATCCGGTTACACCCTTGAGGCTCGCGTTGTCGACACTTAAAAATGTCCCGTTTCGAAAATGAAACGAGTAAATCAACGTTCGGTGTTTCGTCTTGAAACTTTCTCCATTTTGAACGATCGCGACTGCTAAGAATGTTTGTACGATGGGGAGCAACAGGGGTGCAATTGTTGTTGGAGGAATAAATGATTATTTGTAAACGAGTGGAAAAAAAATCTAGACAGAACTCCAGCATAAATTGTTATAAATCGACGAGGTAGTCTACCTTGGCCCCAGACAGAATTTTAACCAGTTAATTAACTAACTAAGTTACTTGAACTTTGTACAATTTAGAAATCTTTAAATAACCTGAATCGATCGCGCGATTACAGGCAGGAGAAATTATCGTCAAGGTAATCACGGGTCACCGTATTTAATTAACTTATACGAGGTTCTGCACTGTGCCGAGTTAAAATAACTTTGCTCGATATTCCATCCAGTTACGTTCCTCGCTCGGTTAACGATCAATTCTGGTCGCGGTGCAGGCTCGCAGATTCCAGGGCGTGTCCCGAAATCGGCGCTCGTGTAAGCGCAGCTCGAAGAGGTTTTGCAGGATACGCGATTCGAGTGTCCCTTCACCGCCTCTCGTCCTTTTCTTACGTCATCCTCGCGGCTGAGTCACGTTGCCTTCCCTTCGACCATAAACCGCTGGCACCCTCGTTCACGCGCCTCAAGGAGGTCGAGTCACCCCTCGACAATCCGGCCAAGGTACGCCTCGACGTTGCTTCTAATTTCTCCATGACCGTTCCTAGTGGGATCACAGGAATTTCGGACAACGTTTGCTCAACCGTTTAGCGGAGATTTAGACGTTTCGTAGGATTTTCTTGTGGACATTGCTCGTGGAATTCAACGCTGTCCGTTGCTCAATCTTCACGCTCCTACGTCTTCACACAACTCTCGATTATCCACTTCAACTCTCATCCCACTATCGATAAAATATACAGAACACCAAAAAGTACAATTCAGACGTGAGAATACTTGTTCTGGTTCGAAAAGAAACAGCTTCGATTTAAATTCACTACCCTCTGTTATTCGCTCTTCTGGTTCCCCGCCATCCCCCAAGAACTCACCCCATCGATCCATTGCGAAACAACGCGGCGAGACGAGGAACCATTGCGTGAAATTCAAACGGACACCAACGTGGAACATCGTCGAATCGCTGGAAACAGCATTTTCGCGGAACAGATTCAACCCTTGGCGTTCGATCCTCGAGGGTGAGAGCCTCGATTATTTATCACCCTCCGCGAGGATAGGCTCTTAATTGGATTTAAGGGTCGAATGCTTTTACGGTCACTCGACTTGGGGTCAAGCCATTCCCTTGCTCATCCAGCGCCCCGAATTCCGCTCGCGTTTAATCGTCCCGCTCGATATTATAGACGACGGAGGCGGCAGATGAGGAAGGACACGCGGAATTCGATTATGCAAGTCGACGAAGATGGAGCGACGATCCGTCTTGGCGTATCCTCGATTGCCAGATACTTTGATACGATTATCACGCTATTGCGTGGTTACCAGGGATATCTGTCATCGATGAGTGCTTCATTTTTATTCACAACACGGAGGCATAGTCTCCTCTTTCATTGAAAAGAAGAAAAAAGAAAAATAGCGGAAAAGTTGATCGACGCGGTAATTGGTATACTGACGCAAAACGTTGGCTTAATTCGCGGGGATGCATCATCGATCAGTTGGATGAGCTAACAGGACAGAAATACGGGAATAATAATCGCGTGTCGACGAACGGAACGGGGATGGCGGAGCGTAGAAAACGCAGCGGCCGCAGTGACGGTCACGTGCGGCCGTGCAACGTGCTGGTCCCCGGCACTTAGGTTTACGGCCTGCCTCCGCCTTGCCCACTGCACCGGTTGTGACATAATAAGGCTCTCCCTTGGTTCACCGGTTGCACCGCGTCCCAGGCCGACCGCCCCGTCCAAGGAAATCGGCTGCGCGCGGAATTGCATTCCCCATTCGCAAATAAGAATCGACGCGAAGGCTAATATCGATCCCCGTATAAATTATGCAACGTAATTCGATCGCGTCGTCGCAGTCGTTACCTACGCAACGGCGAAGGAAAATTCTGCCGACGAATCGATGAATATTCATGAGCGATCGCGGGCCGATCCGTCAGCGAACGATGTGTATACCGATTTGCAATGGTAATTCGTCGCGCTGTTTTCTTCCAGCTTATTTTCCCAGACGCGAGGAAAATCTTGTCAGCTTGTCCCCTTCGAGAGTCGCGCTGGTGCGAGGCGAAAATTCGTCTCGATCGATCGATCGTCGCGTTAAAGTTTCGCAGGATCCCCGTCGACATTTTCCTGGCCGTGGTAATTAATCGGCGATACGGGAGCGAATTCTGTATACACGGCTGAATAAATTCTTGCCTCGCTATTTATCGTTAACGACAATTCAACTCGTTGCACCGGATTACAACACGGTCGAGCAGCTGCGTTGGGCAACGATAACTCTGTTAAAGGTCCCCGTCCAGCCGCATTGTTGTACGGAATCTAGGTGGGAGTAGTTATGGTTAGATAATGGCAACGCTTCGAGTATATAATTATCGTCTTAGTTACGCCGTATAATATATCATTCTCTGCCTTGCGTTCGCTCGACGCGAACGCGATCAAACATTTTTCTCCCTGCCCTCCCCCTCCTCCCCTTGCCTGTTAATCACATTTCGTCATCCTCCGCTTCTGTTTGATACTTTACACCACTGACTCGTGCACTACTTAATTATGCTACCGAGCGATTTCAAGTTTTATCCCCTTCGGATTAGAAGAATTCTGCTGTACCATACAGGACTAACAAATAAAACAAAAATCGTGAAACTCAATTAGAATTATCCTGATTATCCTCCAATCTGATACCAATCCTCCAATACCGTCCAAATCTCGACAGCACCCTTTCGCGTTAATCAGTAATAAAATTTCTCTGATCAAGGGTTGAACGTCGAGGTTCTCACCACGAAATAAACTCAAAGCGTGATCACTCCGACCAATAATGGTAACGTAACAAATGCAAGGAGATCGTTAAATAAAAATGGTCCAAGCCACCCTCTTCCGCGTTCGAGGCGGTGATCCACGTCGATCCAAAAACGACGTTCACGTGTCGGTCACCCTGGCCTTCGCGGCGGCGGGTTTTGTCGTGACGAACGTTCCCAGCGACTACGTAAGAATAATTCCATTTTCAGAGATATCGGCCGGCGTAACGTGACCGGTGTCCACGTGGTCGCGAGCACGTGTACGGGACGCGAGACTGTTACGTAAGCGGCGGGGCAGGCCGAGCCAGGCCGAGCCGAGCGGACCCGTTCGCTCGCAACCCCTATAAAACTCCCACGCGCACCCCAGTGTTCTACATCCACCCTCCGCCTCCTCTTCTTCCATCCTGGCAACTTTTTCCCCGCGCTAATAGCGCACTTTATATCGCCAATTCACAGAGCTATTATTAATTGGCTCTCGTTAGATAACGGGGGTGAGGACACCCTCGCGTAATAAGCGGTTTGAAAATATTCAGACTGCTCGTCGAGAGAGGATCGCACACGCCAGTACGTCTCGCGTTCGAGACGTTGTTCGAGGAAAAATTTTCATCGTTCACGCGAGGCTGAGACTAGTCGGAATTGGAGCCACGGGAGATCTCGAGGAGCGGGGCAATTTTCTTATTAGCACGGACGCGATGCGACGTTGCGCAACCAGCCTTCGATACACGCGCGAAACAGAACCTCTTTAATGAATCTTCGCTCCTCTATAAATAGGCATGTATCGAGCCGTTCGGATTCTTTGACATACTTTACGATCTTTCTCTCTCTCTTTCTCTCTTTGGATGTCTTTCGATCTCTCTTTCTCCCCTCGCAGTTTTCCACGGCAAAAATCGATCGGGTTCTTACTTTTGCAATTCTTTGACACCGGTGTACGAGTTTCAGGACGCGATTATAAGAGTGGTTTTAATGGGAGAGCGGCCAGCGTAGCACACCTTCGAACGGCATCTGCTCGAATGGTACCGTTCAATGTACCACATTTCCCCGGCGTTCGAGAGACGAATCGGTTGACACTGTCGGTCTAAATAACGGGACGACGGTATTACACGAGACGGTGCAGCTGTCCGTGCAACGCAATCCGCTCTTGTGCAACGTGATTCATTGTTAAATTAAAACATTCCGCTTGGATAAATTAACCGCTGCCTAATAACACCGACTGTCTTCTACTCTTCTTTATACAGTAAAGTGTTACATAAAATGCTCGCTCTTCTCATCGATCCACAGTTACTCCTTCGTTACACCTCGCGTCAAACAAATTTTTTTACAATCCACCAGCGTTACTAAAACTACTGCACGACATTGTTCAGGAAAAAAAGTATGCAACCTATTATGAAAAGCCAAGAGAAGCGTTCGAAGAGAGAGGGTCGAAGAAGAGCGATAGCGGTCGTTACTCGAGCACCTAATTCCGTCTGGGAAATTGCTGGGTACCGTGTGACGTCTTCTGGGGTGCGGACACGATCGTCGAGGGTTGCGACGAGCAAAAAGCCCTGGTCCTCGCCAAAAATAGCGGGGCTCGCGAAGGATTCGTCGCGAGACGAACTGGCCTACTTGTTCCCTCTGAGACCGTGCACGCGTGGCGTTCGTTTGAGATGAAAAATGAAATCTTGCAGTTCTTGGAAGTTACCGCCTCAGAAACTACTTATGTACAGGCGTATGTACTCGACGAGTGTGCTCCTCTTTGCAAAAGCTCGTCGACAGCTCTTGATGAGAATCTTTCATGCTGGGGGTTGTAGTTACCCCTTTGATCGATGAGAAGAGATCTCGATCGAGTACTTCTCAGCGTGGACGTTATTTCCGAGCACATAGACGCGATACTAGCTCCATACATGGGCGATCGAGCGATTGCTAATGGATAAATGGGTTTATAGCGCAGCGAGCGACGTTTCGAGATCCGCGCTTGGTTACCAGCGCCGAAAGCGTCGATTCGATTAATCGAGTTTCATCTTTAGTCTGAGAAAAGCAGCCAGCTAGGTTCGAAAAGCGTCGCGTAACGCGATGCTTCAGACAAAAAGGAAACGAGATGAAATTTCCACGAAGATCCTTCGTAGTCCCGTGGAGGAGAGGAGAAAAGAAGAAGTCGCACGTGATTCCGCGTGCACGTCGCGTGCAACGATGGAGCGGGTCGCTGGTTGACGTAACGCGGCCCGTGACACCAGCACGAGAAAACGGAGGCTGGTGGCATTGCCACCGGTGGCACGAAAAAGTAGGTTTCTGGAGCGTCGCGGGTAGCGTCGCGGCGTAGAGCCGTTCGCCGGGCCGCGCGAATCTGTAACGCGAATCCGCGGGCCCGAGCGTTTCGCAAGGGCGACCGAGAGCGCGCGGATCGATCGCCGCGGCTCGCGAAATCGGCCAAGGGGAACGCTGAACGCAGCCGACCTCTCGCGCGCCTTTCCTCCTCCCTTCACTAAGCCTAACGCCTCCATGATAAACTCTTTCGTCACCGATGCTCTTTATTTTTTACAGAGATCGCTCGATCGTAGAAAGATGCCAATTTGACTGAACAAATCGCCAGAAGTAATCGCAAGTTCCTCCAGTTCTGCTAGATATTCATCCACGATTTCATAGATCGTGCCTTTTGCCTCTTTGCTCGCGTTTCAAGAGCGTTTAAAAACTACCCCGCGTAATCGCCGCTGTTGCGATTGAGTTCGCGGCTGGACAAGATCGTTTCTCTCTCGATCGAGTCTAATAGCCCCCTGTCGGATAAATAATCCGCTTGTACAAACGTACTCGTGCTCGGCGCGAGGTAAGTTACTGCAATCGAGCGGTTATGCTGTTACATAAGATTCGCGTGAAACACAGGTGAGAAGGAAAGGCGAAAGAGTGCGCGTGCGAGAGAGAGAGAGAGAGAGAGAGAAAGAGAGACAGGTTGGGAAATCACCGGATCGAATGCATTGTACCTTGACCCCGCTGAATACCAGCTGAAAAACCAGCCGGCCACCGCGATTTCGACGTTAGATCGCAACAGCTGCTCTGAATCATCGCGCTCTAGGATCAAACCTCTGTAATCTGTTCGCCGCGTTAAGTAACGTGTTAAGGTTATTAAGTAAGTGTGCCGCTGGCGTTGCCTCCGTTCTACGAGGATGGCGAGCAGCGTTGGGAAAGAGGATACGATCGGAACGATTCGAGGCGATCCGCTCGAGTCTAGCTAGAATTTATTGGGTTGCAGCTCGTAATAGATTCATACGGTTATTGCAGAAATTATTTGCGAATCGTACCTTCGCAATTTCTCTTTTTTTTTTCAATATCGAATTGAAGAGATCGATGCGCGTAGAATCGTTTGGTACGAGCTAAGAGAGTCCTCTGCTCCATCTCGCTGGCGTTAGGAATTCGCAAAGAAAAACACCCCTTCCGTCCATTTTCCGCGGTGCTCGATCACACTTGACGCGGTCGATAAAAGATGAGACGCGGCGCGTAGGATAGATCACTTTTTTTCGCGTCGTAGGAAATCGGCGAAACAAAGATAACCGTTGTGTCTCGTTAGTTTCTAAGAGGCCCTCGCACCTCCCGGTGTCGACGTTTCAAGCGACGCCATTTATTAGCGTCTTCGTTATCGACGCAACGACTTCCTTGCTGGCGAGGCCCGTCATCGGGTAACCTCGATCGCCGCGGCCTCGATTTCCCGATGAAAACAACCAGCGAAACGTTTCTTCGCCGACGATCGCGTTTCGCCGCCTTTTTCCACGTCCACTGCGTGGGTCTGACCCTTCGCACTGACAAGAAACAAGCCTCTAGCAGATTGGAGAACGCTAGTTCGACGAGACTCATCTTCTTTATCCCAATGATACCTTAATTAAAATTGATCCATTTTTCAGAGATATTTGAAACATCGAAAGACAATCTTCGAAAATCTTCCATCGACATTCCGATCAGTAGAAACTCACGCGTTATGGTAACGCAAAGCGTTTCCCACAAGGGAGCAACTACAACGGTGCACGCAGCGGAGGCTGCAGTCCTCTCCACGATTTCCTAAGCGCGCTCGAGCCGGGCGAACGGTAAAAGTTCGACGCCGCTGACACTAGAAGCGTATTATGTCAGATTTCAAGCTTGTTACCTAACACCCGTCCCGTAAGCGAGTTAACGAGCGAGCGGCGCGTTCCAGGGCCGTGCCTGTCGCCTCCTCGTCCCTCTTTCGCCCCTGAATTTCTCCGCGCCATGTTCACCATCGTCAGGATCGTTCGACGAATCTGGGTCGTTCTCCGCAAGCACTCCGTCCGCGAGGGACCATTGTTAACGGTCCTTCGAAACCTCGACGCTCGATGGACACCTCCCCGTGCGTAACATTGAGTAACGATGACGTTCCATCGCGTCGATAAACGCAATCGCACGCATCTCGGATGATTTACAGTGCTGGTATTCCAGATGAGAATACGCTCGGTTCCGCGGTATTCGACGGGGCTCGAACGAGGCTAATTAGAATTGAACAGCGTCGAACGGCAGGTTTTTCAATTGGAAATGATGTCATCGCGCGTTGCCGATTATCTTGATTAATAATATGTAGAGGAGGAACGCTCGTCGCAGTGACTCACCGGCGCTCGCGGAACGACTCCTTCGTTCGTACGGACCGCGTCTGCAAAAATGCAATGGCGGCCTGCTCCTGACTGCTTTGTTCGATCATTGGAAATTGTTCGAAAAATACGTAAGGGACTAAAAATGTCGCATCTCACAGGTCGGTGGAACGAGAGAAAAAGTCGAATCGTACGTGGGAGTGCGAATAATTTCGACGCGAAGTTGAGCTAGGTCAGTTCTACGAATTTAGCGTCTTACATCAGCGTATCCTCGAACGCTCGGCCATTTGCATAGATCGCGATACGTGGAAGCTTTTGATACGAGGCTCTGGTGAAAAGTATGAAACAACCGATACGATGTCGATGTAAATTATCGAATTCCTCGATCAGTTCCACCAGATATCCATGGATTCCCTTGTCGAGACCCTTGCGAGGCTCGATCGAACGATTTTACGCGGTACGCTCAAGGAAAAGCAGCCGGACACGGTTAAAATAAGGAGCCGTAAACGCGTAACGCACTCGTTACCAGCCAGCAACCGGAAACGCGCCGCTTGACCTTTGATAGCGGCGAAGGACCTTTTGTTTCTCGCCAGCCGCTTCGTACGTGCGCGTTTTTTTCGATCGCAGTCGAACGCGACGATAACCGGTCACGCGAAGGCCACTTATCGACGCGGTTTCGGCTGTCAAATGCGTCGCAGTCGCGACGCCTGTCGATAAAACGCTAAATCTGATGGTCTCGCGTACCGTTTATCACCACGAAAATAATTTGTCTCCGCGTTTACGCTCGCCGGATGCCGCGCCATCTTGTCAGCGCTTTCGATTAGTGCGGTTCCAGTAGCAATCTCGCGGATGAATCGACGATACGACTCGTTACTTCGATTTCATTCGCATCGACGTTATCACTTGAACGATCTTTCTCTGTCTGAAAGCAATTACTTCAATTTGTACGAGAAGTCGTTGTCTCGTCTACAATTCGATGATCAGAGTCGATTTCTGTTACCGTCGACGCTACGCGATATCTGTGGTTCCTTCGATCCAAGAAAGGTGCGAGCAACGTAAAAGAGGCTAAAGAAAAATGGGGGGATAATGAAGGAAAAACGCGAGTCTTGCGAGGTGTTACGCAATCCCGTATCGCGAGGGAAGGTCAGTTACATCGGAGCGCGTCGAAAATATCGGAAAGGGTAAGACGCGGCGCGATTGGCCGACTGCAAAACAATAAACGCGTTGTGCAATCGGCGTCGATCGAATTTGCGTGCTAACATACGCGAAAGAGAATAATGACTCGCGTGATCGCCGCGATCCGTAAACAACCTCGGAGTCGTCAAAACAATCTGGAAAAATTGCCACAATAATACAAACTCGAGTCGTTCCCGGACGTCCCCGCTCGAAGAGCGACGCGACTCGATTCTTGTATCGAGCTCGATGATAAAATAATTCCGCGGGTAAAAACGAAGAAAGTCGTTGGCGAAAAACAGAGGACGGGGAGGAGGAGGAGGAGGAGGTGGTGGTAAACGGAGGAGGCGTTCTCGACGAGCGGCTGGCGTCGTGCGCGACGAGCGTAAATTAATTACGCAAGTCGCGCGCAGTTAATTATTGGCGGGCATGCGCGGCGAAGGGGGGACGCAGGAGGACGATGTTAAGCGAGAGATAAGCGCGCGTGTTTTGGAAAACGTCTTGCCGCAATCTCGTCGTCTTTACGCCTTAATGAGATGCATCCTTGGAGGCGCAATTAACGAGCGCGTCGCGCGGCCGCCCTCCCCTCGCCGCCTAGTTCTTGTTTATCATCGCGTGTCCACGAACGCGCCGCGTAAAACACGCTCGTTGGATCGTTTCGAAACGCGACAGATTTCGCGGCGACCCGCGAGCGTTCGCGGTCTCGTTACGCGCGACGGGGACGCGGGTCGCGCGAAATTCATTCACCGCTTATTTGCCTGCGCGATGATCGTCGGATGCCGTTGCGTAACGTTTGCTTTCTATTATATCAAACGTCGTAGATTACTTACGCGCGTCTATATCTACCCTGTCGTACTTTAGACCAACGACCGTCGTGCATACGCGAGGCGACAATTTAATTCCCGGAATCGCATTATATGACGCGTATTTTTGGAACGGTACACATATACTAACGCTATTATCGCCATTGATATAATCGTGCGTGCGTGTTTTATCGTGGCGACGATACGTAACATTATTTCTCTGCGACGCTCTTCAGTAAAGATTATTCACATAAACGCAACTGGAGAAATGAGATCTGTATGTTTCTGTCTTTAAATATTCAAACGCGTCGATAAATGACATAATCGATCGGAATAAACGTATGTAACATCCCAGTCGACGGCTAGTTAAACCGTTTCTCGACGAAATCGGTCCGTCAGAAAGTTACGCGACGATTTATCGCGCGTTACTCACCGCGCGTTACGTCAGATCGCGACGATAAGCGCCTCAAGGCTTCTCTTCTTGGATCTATCAGAACGCACGCGAGGTAATCGCAACGAGAACGCAAAGTGGAAACGCTATTTCGACCGGTAGGGAATCGTGGCTACCGTGGCTGGTGGTAGTAAATCGAGGGCTCGACTCATTTTCGATCGCGTTGTCGCAATCTTGGCCACTTCTCGACATCTCTGCTGCTAAATTTACGCGAACGAGTAACAATGGCTACCGTTTGACTCCATTGGAAGCAAGAAAGAGACTCGCTATTTATTTAGATAAACGATATTTCAATTTCCAAGCAATTCTCTACGATGCGTTGCAGTTCCAGAAGCGATCCACTCCTTCGACCCTTCTTCCAAAACCAGTTCACCCTCGACAAACGCACAGACGCCATTGAACTTCCCTCCAAGGGAAGAAACAAAAGAGCAATCGCAGAATACCAAATGCAGACGCGAGATTCGTATTCGAGAGCAACTGAAATCGAGCGTGTATGCTCGACGCGATGGAAAAATTGGCGCGACTATGTGCGATCGAGATCGGCAAACATCGGGTGGCGGAGGGGGATGAAACGCGAATGCAGGAAGGACAGATACGTAGGTGTAGATGGAATAACAAGAGGCGGTGGCAGCCTCGGTTGCATTTAACCGCGCAAACATATTTGCAGACAATGTCTGCGGCTTGATAACCGCGTTATCGGCACCGGTTACGGTGCAGCTGCCGCCCGTTTATCGCCGATCCTGCGCGCGTGAACTTCGCGGATTCGCTATTTTAATCGGTGCCGTGATGTAACAGCGCGCATAATAGCGGCCGCGGTTAAATATAGTCAGTGGATAGAGGAGTGAGAGAGGCTCGATCGAACGCCGCGCGAATCGATCGCGATCGCGCGGAAAACCCACGAGCGAGGGACGATCGAGACCTTCCTTGACGGTAGAGGAGCGTCTTTGGAACGTCTCGCGCGAGAGACGCAAGGAAAATCGCTTTTGGTTTGTCGCATGCGTGAAAATTTTAGTTGAACGACATAATGGGGTTTATCTGGTACGAGGCGAATCGAGCATTTTTTAACCTTCTCAGGGACACTGGCACATGCGCGCGTCTATAATTTCATATTATAATCAATTTAGTTATCATCAGAGTTGCGATGCGACGTTTTTTGTTCCGTCGTGTACGAGATTCTGCGGCGAGTAGCTCTCCAGATTTTTATTCCCCTCTTTTTTTCTCCACTTGGAATAACTTCGATTCTAAAAAAAACTTCTGTATTCCCTAAGAGGTCAAGATGGGAAAAAAATGTTTTGAGTTCCAAGTGAATATGTTTAAATATTCATATTAACCGGAGTCGTTAATTAGTTATGTAGGTGCAGTATTCTAATTAATAGTCTCAATGCTATGTAATTTAATAATAACCGTGAAAAAAGGAGTGAAAAAGTTGTTTTCTGTTTCCTTCGACTGTAATTTTTAATAAGTCTGATATTGACTTGGAATTAATATTTTGCAGCGTAAGGTTTGTTTGCTCCACGATCGTTGATCGAGGATGGATGTTGTATAGAAAAATCGTGCTTCTTTCGATTTCAATCTCGCCCTTGACTGAAACACCCTTTCGGATTTCTTTCAGAAAGAAACGACATTCCGTATCCTACCGCCACAAGACTCTGCACAGTTGCGCAGCGGAAAATTGAAAAAAATGATTTCTTAGAACGAACGATGGAGGAAAATGTTGCGATACGATTGTTTCAAGTTCGCGCGGCGTTCATATTAATATTTGATCGATTAGTTTATCGAACGAGCCTTCGCGGACCAACCTTGAAATCCCCTCATAAAAACCACGAACATCCGCACCTTGTCTGCATTATTTTTACACAATTTACGAGAGAGCGACTTGAAACGATCGTCGTACCGATTTCGTCCTTGCCGTTCTTAAAACTTTCAGTCCATCCAATACGATCGATCGATCATCCGCTCCCGTTCCTCATCTACACAAATTATATCTCAATTATACCAGAACTGCGTTTCCAACTATGTTTATCCATCTCGATATGAACCTCGCGACGAACGAAAACGCTCTAATCGCTCGTCGAATCGCAGCAGCGGTTTGTAAAAATACGAGAAAAAAAAAATGAGATAAAATGGAGAACAAAGAGTGTAAAAGGGGGTTACGGTGGAGAAACGCGCGACGGTGGGTCTCTAAATCGAGGCAATGACGCAAAGCGAGGAGAACTTGTCCGCGGTAATGATATCTGGCCGAGAGGTGCAGTTAGCGCGGTAATACCGCCGCGTTACGTAACCGTGCTGCAGGTAAAAGCGGTAATTTATTCCTAACTAGTTAATTGGCCGAGCGTAATTCCAAGCAGGCTATCCTAATTACGCGCGCGAGAGTCCTTCGCCGGAGCAGGTCGGCTCGCTCGATGTCTGCGATCGATGGGAAACAATAGCGACGATTCCGTGGTGGGTCGCGTGGGTGGGATCGGTGACAGTTGACTTGGGTGCGGTGAACCGCGCGGACGCGCACTGGTTGGCGCCCAGGTTCTCTGCCATTCGGAAACTGGCGTCTGGCGGTTCGCTAAATGTGCCGGTTTTACCTTGCGAAAAGGTAAGAGGCGATCACGAGTTAAATAACTAATCGAGAGGAGCAAAAACGTGGTCTACACGGTCGGAAATAGGAATTTACGTAATCGCATATTGTGTTGAGTAAGATCACGCGCGAATAAGCGTTTAACGATATCGTAACGATGCTTTTTGCCTCCGCGTGGATGTAATTATTCGACGTGGCTAAACGCGAAACGCGGAAATGCCAGTCCCGAAAGGAGTTTCTCGAATGAGCGGAATTTTACGCGCGAGGAGGGTAATAAAAAATAAATATCGGACCACCGTCGAGGAGTAAACCTGGAGGAGACCTGTCGAACGACAATAATTACGAGACAAATAGCAATTACTCGTTTACATGGAAAATTTAAATGTATGCAAGCGATAGTTGAAAAAATGCGCGACGCGACATGCAGCTTCGATTGAAACGTAAATAAAAGCCATCTGGGTTTTTTTCCTAATCCAAGTACCATTCTTCTTCTCTCTCCCTCTCTCTTTGATTGTCGCGCCTGTTAATCGATGATCGATCGATCGATCGAACGCGCGTACGTTCGTATCTTCTCCTCGACGCTGGTTGTTACGCTCGCTTGTTTAACAAAAGTCTAGACTGCGGGAACGCGAAAATATCCGGCGATCTTTTGATAAGAGGGTACGCGGCCGGTCGTCGAACCAGCCATCGAGGTGTTAAACAACAACTCCGCGTGGCGTTACGCGATCGTCGAACGATCGTCGAAAAATATCGGACCAAATCTCGCGAGCTACCGATCGATCAAACTTAATCGTCGGATCAGATGCTTCCAATCCGTCGATCGTTACGTATAAAGCTCTTATTCTCACCCAAATTGCGATCACCCAATCGAAACGAGAATCGAGATGGTGTCGCGAGCAAATCGAAAGAACAGAAAAACCCTGCGCGTCGTCCTCCAGAACGATCTATTTAAATAACCGCGTTACTACCAACGAGGACTATAAATAAAGATTGCGCGACGTGACGCAATCGTTATCAGCTGGTGAGAAGCGGAGACCCGCGAGATGGATTTGAACCCGCTCGATTGAGACACGATCGCGGTCTCGCGTTCGCCAGTAGAGAGATTCCGCGCGGAGGGTGTCGAGGATCCCTCGTAAGAACGATTCGCGAGCTTCACTCGGATTTTACGTAACGAAGAGCCAGCGTACGTGTCACGGGACGATCAGAAATAAAGTTCGATCGATGACAGGCTTGCCACGCCGAAGCGCGCCACCCGACTCTTATCGTGCCACGTTAGCTGCTCCATTTGACGAGACCCGCTTTCTCACGGCTAATTATACCAACGGCGTACTTGCCCTTCCGATCGATTCCTTCCGCGAGACGGAAATAATGGCTGATACCGTCGGACGAAAGCGTTTTCGTTCCATTTCGATCCGCGACAACGGTTGGTCGCGGTTTGTCACGCTTTCCACCGGTGTCCTCGCATTCTCTTCCCCTGAAATCACCAAGACTATCAAGCGTACGCTGAGTTCTCGGATAAGAAACGATCGACTTCTTTGCCGTGCGCTCGAAAAATCGTCTCTCTCGATGTGAATAAAAGAAGTTAATAAAATTCCATGCCTCGTAAACAATCGATAACCAACGATAGTTAGATAGCAATTTATCGTTAGGTAACTATCAACGATATAACTCGAGTTAGATTGAGGTAGGTTAAGTTCAATATCAGTATTTTTCCGTCACGACGTACTCGAGGCAGTGGAATCCTTTCAAGAAGCGATAGTTCTTTATTAAATAAAAAACAAAACCAACTCATGTTGCATACCGTGACGAGATGGTATCAGCTGGTATCGAGCAAGGGTGAACTTGAACAGCCGATGGTCAGATAAAAGGAGCGCTGCTCGAGATAGAGGGAACGCGTAATCTCGGTCCCAGAGGACCCGCGTGCTCGCGGTCACGCGGTTAACAGAGGTGTTTCGCAATGGTAGCACGCTTCGCGATGATTCGATCGGTCTCGACGGAGAAAGAGGATCGCGAGTACGCTCGCGGTCACGGGGACAAGGGGCTCCAAGTTCGCTTCCACCGAAATTGGCTGTCACGTGCTGTTATATTCGAACGACGAAGCTTGGTTATCGCGCTCCTTTCACGGTCGAAACGTGACAAAGCGGTGGTTACGCGAGCTTTACGCAACGTCCCGAGTAATACGCTAACGCGTTTCCTTTTTTTCTCCCCTGCCGCGACTGAGGATCGCCGACGATCAGAGAGTCACGTGTCGTCGGAACGTTTCTCCGACGAGGAGAACCTTCCTCCCTTTTTTTTCTTCAAAATAAACCTCTTTATATAATTTCCCGTGGAATATTTAGAACAACGTATGGCTAATTAGTTTGCGAGCTGCAAATTGTTCGCGGAAAGTGTACCGTGTATTTTAGTCGCGTTCATGAACGCTGTTATTCAGGCAGCTTGTTGTATTATTAGCTACGAAAAAGTGGATAGTAACGATGATATAAAAACGTGGAAGATAAGTATAATAATCGAATAGGTAGATTAGCCCACTTGAGAACTAGACACAGAGTCTCTCAAGTCTGATCAGAGCCCCGCTACCTCACTTTAGTCGAGTTCTGTCTGAACACGAACGATATACATGATCTAAAGCGTAAATAGTAAGTAAATCAGCCCACTCGACTATCAGACACCCTGTCTCTCGCGTCTGACCGCAGCCCTCCTACTTCAACTTCTACTCGAGCTCTCTGTCTGACCAGGAAAAGTGCGAGACTCAGATTCGCGCGTGGAATACGCAAGTGGATTAAGTCCACTTGACGATCAGACACCACGTCTACCAAGCCTCTGATCAGGCTCGCCCAACGCCTGCCAAGCGAATCTCGAGTGCGCCTAATCGAGCCCTGCCAATTAGCTGGAAATAAACGTGCGTCGCGGAGTGAACGCGTAACGCGGCACGCGAGGTTGCGTCCGCGATAATTGCTGCTCGCGACGACTGATTACAGGTAGGCCGGGCACGTGAGCACGGTGGAACGTGAGAGTTACGCAACATCACGCACGAAGATTACGACGACACGTCCAGGCATCGACGGCCACTGCCTGCGACCGATATTGGTTATCGATACCAATAGTGGCGTTACAAGTTCACCCTCTCCTCGTTTGCATACTCGAGCTTTCTACGGCACTTAACCCTCTCTCGACGAAAGATTCTCCTCTTTTCGAGAATTTCCGCTGTATCCGTCTGATCTCTAAAAATCGCTGAGAGAGTAGTCTCGTCTCTCTTAAAGTCGCATCCTTCTACAAATAACCAAATTTACTCAAAATTCTTTTACACATCGCTTGTGTCCTCGTAGTAATTGAAAGAAACGATCGAGAACGAGCTGGAGCGTAGTTAAAAAATGGCAACAGTAGATACGAATTCTCATGATCGCGTCTCGAGTCGACCTCCGCGTCGCATCGACAGCGAGCACAGCGGATAAATCTCCGCGTCGACGGCGGCGATGATGATGGCCGCGCGCCACCGACCTACCGCAACCCGTTCGCACGTGACAAGCGGTGGTAGCCGCCGCGCAAGGCCACGCTCTCGTGCTTAGCACCGTTCCTGCCACGTGACGCTTCCTGTTTGCCATCTACGCGTCTCGATCGTTCCTCGATCGTTTCGTGACGGAGTCGACCGAGAACGAGAGAGCTGCCATCCTCCGGGCAAGGTGGAATTACGGAGATCGCGAAGGGTTAAGGACACCGTCGACATCGCCGCGTCGTTCGTAAATCGACGTGCGAGCCGCTCGTAAACGATCCGCGTGCACCAGGGGACGCGAATAATCGACGGTGTAAATTATGATCAAGTTCGGGCCAGACGGAAAAAATTCGCGGCCCTGGCGATCGGATCGGAGCGAAGGACACCTAGTTGCGTTCGCGTGCACCCGTGAGCCTCCTTTATTTTTCGCGAGGGGAACCTTGCCGCGGCGATCTTGATCGTTCTGCGTGGATCGCGAGGGTCGAGCGGCTGGCGCCATGATCGATTCGCGAGAACCGACCACTTAAGGGAAATCATCGGCAAGAAAAGGTTTCTTCCTCTCGTCTTTCATCCGCGTACCAGTTTTATTAACAGCGTCTGTGTCGCGATTCAGCGCAGCGCGCACGAGGAATTTCAAAATGGTACCGCTCGTTTGAAGAATTCTAAACTCTAGCTCGTCGTCGAAGTGATTACGAGCGTCGAAACGGTTTAATTGGTCGATCTCGAAGAAGCAATTATCTAGCAATTACAAATAAGCGGCTGACCAGGCAACAGTGGTTCGAAAGAAGTCACAGAGAGGACATTTTATAAGGAATCATCGTATCCTCGAATTGTTTCCAGCGCAATTTGCTCGCGGTAATAAACGGCGTTATCGACGAGGCTCGATTGTTATTCAACAATCATCGCCGAGCACGATTAGCGAACACTCGTTCAGGCTTATTTGCATTCCCCCCGTAGATCATGGAAGCGCGACGTACGATCAGCGTCACGATCGTATCACAGAGGATTTTCCATCGCTGCTTCGCGACTTTTTATCAGAAAGAGAGATAGGATATCGAGTCGATCGGTTTTCAGGTATGGCGAAAAAAGAACGAACGTCGAATGATTTATCGGTCGGCAGAAATTTCACCTCGTTCGTCGTGAAACGCGCATACCTCCGCGGTACGATCATCGGGACAACGCGAATTCTTGAGAACGCGTACCTTTTAGGATACAGCAATTCCTCGCGGTGATCCGTTTCCACAGAATTTCCACATTAGCATTCGAATTTATATTCTTAACGAGCCATAAACAGCTCAAGATGCAAGTATTTCAAACTACATGAGCTGTAAAAAGATGGGATGCGTCGAACGAACCTCCCTCGATTCTTCTCAATTTTCTATCGACCATGATGTCTCAAAAGAGAACGAGTTCCACGTGAAATTGTCGACGAGCGAATCTGAATCGCTGGTCGCGCGATAGGCGAGCAGAACCGCGAGCACGTATCGCGATCGCGCGCTGCAACCTTTATTATAAAATCAAGGTTGCGAGGCTTTCACTCGGCGGGACGCGTCGTGGTTCGCCGCGGAGGAGCGGCCCTTTCGCGATGTCGCGTGTCGGAATAACAGCCCGAAAGAGAGCAACCGGAGTAGTCGCAGAAAATCCGAGTGGAAGAGACTGAAACGGCTCGAAACGGCGGTCCCTCTTGACAGGAATAAAATCCCTGGAAATAGTCGCGTGTCGCGAACCGGTCGCGCGTAAACGAGCCTTCGAACGCTCTCGATCGTGTTTACCAGCGACGATTCCGCTTGTTGTTCCGCCGATCGGCCGCGAGGATCGCGTCTGACGTAAGCGCGATCCTGGACTTTGCGTGGGATCAAACGATTTGCATAATTGGATTCATCGAAGCTTCTTCGAGCCGCTCTTTTTTCCTCTCCATCTCCCTTTTTTGTCAACGTCGACGATCATTACGGAGAATAAACGCCAACGTTTAGCAGACTGATCGTAGGCTGTCTTCCATAAAGCGAATCAATTGGTCGTTTATTCCTATTCCATTCAGCGAAAGTCGATCACAGGATTCCATTCGTGCACGAAAGACACGCGAATGCAACAAGAAGGCATCGCGTAAGACCCTCGTTCGTCTCCCCGCCGCGTACCAACCCTTTGAGATTTATTTCTGCTCGTCAAGGCGTAATCGCAGGGGTGTTCGAGGAACCGTCGGAAGTGGAGCATCCAGGAGGGTCCCGCTCGGACCAGCCGCGACACTCTTTTACGATTTTTGTCTGGCGATGGCTTCGCGACCGCGCGGTGATTTATCCGTCCGTCGCGACTTCTCGCCCCTACCTCGCCCCCTCGGTCCTTATTTTCGTCGCCGGTTAACGACGCCCGCGAAACATTATTTTTACCGTCCCAGGCCTTTTTCCTAACCTCTCCTTAAACGCGAACAGTTACGGTCCTCGAGTCGCGCGCGCCCGGATTCTGATGATGTGCGACGAGCAAACATGGCGCCTCTCTTCGCTTTCATCCCCGCGGATGGATGCCACGGTTCTCTTTCGCTTGTTTTTCTTTTCGACCAGCCAGTTCGTCGTGTGTATATATATATACACACACACCCGTGGCAAAAAGCGAGCGAGGCTGGTGAAATGCGGGTCACGAGACAAGTAAACGTGTTTCGAGAGGGTAGAATGAGACGATTAGTTACGATTGTCGACTTTAACAGCTTTTTACCGCTGATGAATGATAATGCAGTTATCCAGTGTTTTCTCGGTGCCTGGTCTTGCATAAGCGATCCATTTTTCCCACTTCTTGCAAACGTTTTTCCTTTCGCCGGAGCCAGTCAGGCCTCCGAGTAAAAAATCTCGCGTTTGATCGATTACCAACCGTTTTAATCGATGCAAATCGCGGATTGGGATAAATAAACGGAGAGAATGATCGCGTTAGGAGCCGTTCGAGAGGCGAGGAAAATAAGTCGAACGCGAACAACAGCCAGGCTCGTAGCTAACGTTTAACAAGACCGTTATCGTATTGTAATAACCGCGTCCTTCTGCGCGCGTAAAGACAAACCTGGCTGGCAACTACCGCCTTTGTTTATGCAAAATTTATCCATATTCAATCACTGGTTACGCAACAATTTCCCATAGACGGCGACTGTTAGCCGCGTTTTCGTAACGACTCGCCACGGAACGGCTATCGTGCCGACGATTATTTCGTTTATCTGTGTAACTATCGACAGAGCGGGGGAGAGGAGAAAATCCCGTTACCAATGAAACCTCCAAGGACTATTTTCCAAGCCAAGCATCGATACTCCAAGGAAAGTATCCTTTTTCCGCGTGGCGCTCTCCGGAATTTCTTAAGATATTTCGACTCTACGCGTCGCTACTCGCGCGAGTTCCATTTATTATCCTCGATCGCTCCTTCCGCGATGCGTCCACGTCTTGTATAACAACTTTTTTTTCTCTCCTCGCGAGATTAACTCGATTCTAAGAACCGTTGTGCAACCACTTTAGAAAAATTAAGTCTGGTGACTCGCGCGCGATCTTCTGTCAGATATTTCTTGCTGATACGAGGCGAACCGAGGCGTTTCAGAGCAGAGCGTCCTCGAGCGTGAACGAGACGACCGGGGCGAGCGCCAGGGTTTCTGCAACGCGGTTCACAGGGATATACGAGGACGATCCGTCGAGAGCGCTCGCGCTCGAAACTGTCCCCGACTAAACGAGAGGAGCGGGCGAGCGCGAATTCTGCAACCAGCGGCGGTAATCAGCGTAGCGAGAACAACGAGCGTCTTTGAATAAACCGCAGAAGGCACGGAGGCCTAGACACAGATGGGCAACATCCGTGTGATGCAAATAGCCGGCGATTTCGTAATACGGTATTAATCGACGTAGCCGCGTACCATCGCGTATTACGTAAAACCGCCGCGGCGGTTTTCAGCTGCTCCGCCGACGTCTGCAAAATCGCGCGCCCTTCGCCACGTTTGCACACCCAGCGCGCCCACGTGCGCGCGTACCGATCTGGATGCGACCCGCTCAGGGATCGATACCGTCGCAACGAATTAATTTTAACTCGCGCGATTAGAATTTGTGGAACATGATTAATCACCAGCGAGCAAAAAGCTGCCGCGATTGACAGCAAACAAGTAACAAACAGTGAATAATGTAGTTCCGTCAGTTCGAATTCAATTATTCCTCGTTCGTGTTTCTTTCTCTCTCTCTGTCCTTCGCGACAGAGAATTGGGAATTTTAGAGTAATGCCTTGACGATATTGGACAGAGATGCGTTACACCATCGCATAGAGTCGAGCTTTCGCGAGAAACCATCGTGGTAACGAGAGAAGAAGGCTCGACTAATCTCTGAGCCAAGCGACGAAGGCGCCACGGGCGAGGACTGGATTCGCGGCTGGTGGTACCAGCGATCGAGCCTGGATCGTCCTCAGGATCGCCGCGGGACCAAACTGGCGAGAGGAGCAATTGCGGATCGATCTTTACCGGCGCTATTGTTGCGGGCCGGCCCGTAACGGGGCATATTTTACCGTTACCGATCGCGGCGCGTTCTGATTCATTACCGCAGATCCCCTCCGCAGCGGCGATCGATAGCGTCACCCACACGAATCTAACGTTCGGGACACGGTTCGTTAAACGCTCGATCGTATCGCCGTTTTTCAAGCGGTCTAACGGTGTCCAAGCGGCGGACAAGCGGCGGGTTACGCAACGCGTATAATGCGAGGCCGCGATCGAGATCGCGAGCGACTCGACCTTCGCGATTACCGCGTCGAATTCGCCGTGTAAGTCCAGTGAAAACTTTAAGTTGATCGATCGCTGGAATCGCGACGCACCGTTCCCATCTTCTGAATTTCTGATCTGCACGAAATTTTGCAGCCTCGCGTTCTTTTACGAATTCTACAATCGACGAGCCTCAGATCGAAGCAAGCGATCTTGCGGTGCAATTGCTGTCGGAGGCAAAAATTTCACGAGTGCAAAGCGAGAAAGAGCGGAGAAGACAGCAGGCCCAAAAATAGCCCAGTTGATCCGTCGATCGTTCTGAATGGAGACGCGGTTGGGCTCGGGTGGCGTATCGACGATGTCTGTTAACGGTATAATACCTGTACAAGGGAGCCGTCCGGCTCTCTCCGGCCAGTCTCCTCGTGACTCCACCGAGACTGCTCTCTAAAAAGAGGTCTCACCTTTGCTCCACATCGTGGCGAGCGTCGTGCAAGCGAAATGTGGGTCGCGCCGCCGAGCATATCCGGGCCAGAACGGGCACGACCATGGATCGGAAACGCTGGCACCCCACGCGACCCTCCCCCGTTTCTGTTCCTCGAACTTTACTTCCTTCCGCGTTTCCACTTGCCAATCAAGTTCGTGGGTATTTCAAATCGCATTCGAGTCTTCGTTTTTCCTTTTCTTCTTTCGTTTCGATCGTATATGGAACTCGTTTTTGTTCGTACGAAACGGTGGAGGAATGGAGGACGAACGATGGATGATGGCTCTCGACTCGGTTGCGTAAGAAGGCAGGCGCACAGCATGGACGATGACAACGACGACGTAACGCCGCGATGGATGTCCGGCAATTAAAGGGGAAGACGAGTAATCGACTTCCCGCGGCTCTATCATCGATAGAGCAACCGTCGACGATGAGGCAACCGCCTAACGGAACGCGCAGGCTGTTGGGCAACTGAGGACACTGGGCTCTTCGTGCTGGAGAACGGTTGCACTCGATGCCGTTGCGAGACCTTTAGTTCCGTTCCTTGAAATTTGATCAAGCGTTAAAACTGCGGCGGATTCGTGTCTGTTGTCGATAGAGGATAGTGCGACGTGTCAATCCGCAAAGAGTTGAAAGGAAATAGTATTAGACAGCTTCGTTAGCGATGAAAGCAAAGTACTCGGCGTTACATTCTTCAACCCTTTGCACTCGACGGCTTTTTCGATCCAGCGACGGTGCAACTCGAGACGATTTCGCGCGTAAATGAATTTATATAAAAATTAATATACGAAAGTATTATATTTTAATATATTCATGATATAATTATCAAGGTTCAAGTTCTGCAGTCGCGTTTGGTATATCTTAGAAAACACTTACCAAGGCATTCTGAATTTCCAGGATCTTATGAGTCATGGCTGCTACTTCCGGATTCCACTGTCCATTACTCTAATTCTTCTATTTCTCACACTCGATGCTACATCGCTCTTATCATCACTGTATACACTTGTTATACCACCAATTTCATTGTGGATAGATAAGTTTCTGATCGATTCGCCTTAAAACTTGAAAACGAGTGGTGCAAAGCTTCGCGACACATGTGGTTGCTACGATCGTCGAAACTGTACTAACGCTAGGCAGGTCGTATTCAGGACTACAATCGTAGAAGAATTTTATCTTAATCCACATTCGACGTCACAATGTCACTTTCCAACCGAAAACATAAACAGCCTAAGTAGCCTATTCGCGAATCAATACTTCTATCAACGAAATTCAACATAAACAGAGAGACTGTCGCCTCTCGCGCGACTCGCCACGCGAAACATCGTGGCGAGTGAGAGTCGCCGTTCAAGCGCAAAAGGTTAATCACCATCCAATTACCATCGATTCGATAGTTTTCTTGAATCGTGAGCCGCTATCGTAGCGAGCACAGTAGTCGGAAACCGACAGCGTCTCGAGAGGCCAAGAATAACGCTGCGTCCGATAAACTTCAATTAACGCACTCTTTCCGGCGCAATTATTCGCCACGGTTCAATTAACATTCCCCCGGGGCGGCGCGTTCCTCAAAAGTTTCGAATAATTCTCGGAGGAGAAGCGAGTCCTTGCCGCAGGAATGCGCATACCGCAGTTCGACGCCGCTTCGAAGGCTGCGCGCCCGTCCTCCTCCTCCTTTTGGCCCCTCTTCCTGGAAGGCGCGAGCGCGCCCAGCAGATCGTGAGAATTTCAACGGCGAATCCTCGCGATTCGAAACCAGGAAGCGGTCTCTAGCGCAGGTGTATTTATATTTTCAATGCCGAACGCGGCGCGTACATTTGCAGCCGGATCGTTCCTGTCGCCGACGCGTCGCTTCCTGCTGCTGGCTTGTGCAACAGTTGCGAGCAATCGCGGAGTACGATCCGATGGAATCGCGTGAATATAAATAAAGAAGCGAGAAGAGGTTTCCTCGATTTAATCGCCGGCTGCGTTGAACTCGACGTTGACGCCTCATCGACGCCTTCGAGTCTTTGGAGCTGGCGCTTGCTCCCTCGTAGGGGTGTCTTCGCGCTCGACTCTCGAACTGATCTTCGAAACTGTTGGTGGTGACCTTTTCTTTCGCAGAGAATTAGAATCATGAAAGAAGATACGAAGTTTAAAACTCTTGCTCTGAGAATCTAGCAAATCGAGAAACGCGAGAAGCTCGTAAACCGCAGTGAGAACGTCTCTTAATCTTCTATTATTATTTCTGAACGTAACCTAGGAAAGTCGCGACAGTGCGATACATCAGGCAACAACCCTTCGAGGCGCGCGCGAGATTCGAATCGAGGAAAAAAGCGCGCGCAAAGAAGCTCGATTACGAGAGCGCGCAAGAAATGGAAAGAAAGCGATCGGGGCGACCGCGCGGAGGAATGCGTGGCACCGTGGAAGAATCGATTCGCGGGAATGTCGGTGAAAAAACGACGCGCGACGGGGCCGGGGGAGGGTATAGGCGAGGACGCCGAGGAAACGCGGAGGTGCGTTCGCACGCAAGCGCGCGAGGGCACGCGGGAAACTTCCTGACCCATTGACCCAGATACCGAAAACCAGTGACGCCTTGCCACGCTCGAAGCGGGGCCGAACTGTTACGTTGCGGCGTCTCTAACGCGATTAGACCGTTCGCGAATGTTAACCAACGCCTCGGTTACGTCACTGGTGACGTTCGCGGAGGAAAGAGGCTTCGCGAGTCTTCGTCTATCAATAAATTAGTGGACTAGCTGTTATCTCTCGCTCGTAATACAGAGACTTGGATCGTTAGCACGTTCAACGATGAAAATAAAATTGAAACTGCGATTTCGTTGGTAGAATTTAATTTCGTGGAAAGTATCAAGGGGACGAAATGGCAAACTCCATCGATAAATCGTCGGTTACTTCGTCTCGAATCGAACGAGCCACCCTATTCTGAAATCAGCAATTAATCTTCGGAATTACACGACGCTCGAGCAACACCGTGGGATTAGTCGAATAAAAACGAATGTCCCCACGAAAATCTCCGAGGCGTATAAATATTCGTTAACGCGACGGCATAGAGCATCACGGTGGACGTTTAATTCGAATGGTAGCGAGGGGGTGCGAGCGGAGCGTTCTCACCAATACTCGTTCACCTCTGACCGAGGAGATCGCGATATGATAGTCGCTCGTTACAGATGCACGCCGGCGTTCCATGGTCGAAATTTCCATAGAGAAGCCAGGGTCATCGCGCGAGCGCCGCATTTTCCGGGATTACCTAACCGTCCCGTCGCCACCGTCGCTTGCAACACCGCGGCAAACGGATCACGCGTCCCCTGATCAACGAATCCTCCCCGCCTTCGATCGTCGACGCGGAATTCTTGGGAATTTCGCGAAACGCGGAGGATTCTTCGAAACCGTCAGCAATTACGCAGAGAGCAATCGCACAGAGTCGCAGCTTAACTTAATCACTCGGTACCAGCGGTTTTTAATTCTATCGCCAGTGTGCTTTCGCACAAAGAGACGCATCGCGCGGTTTCGCCGGAAACCCGCGATCAATCGTCCACGAAAGGCGCGTTTTAAATTTAACCTAGACGCAATGACGAAGCCGCGTCGCGTCTAGAAGCGCGCGGAATACCAATGGCGGACGTCAGATTTTAGGCGACCGAATGGAAGCATCCGATAGCAGCTCGAGCCTAGCCAAGGCTCGTTTCCATTTACGTAATTCGTGGACAAATTGTCCTTCTGCTACCCCGTGTTTCAAAAGCGAGATGCGCGTTTATCACCTTTCACGCCAATGGAAACGTCACGTTTTATCGTTCGACGGGGAGGTCGGCTCGCGATGCGTGGAATAATCCGTGGGAGGAAAAAGGGGTTTAATTGACGAAAGAAAGGTTACTTAACGATCCAGCGTTGCCGTTTCCCCGCAAAACCAGGACACGAAACGCGCGGACGGCGCGTGTCGCCGCGATCGATCCTATGTGGAGCGGAGGACCGTTAGAATTGTTCTCGTTATTATGCAAACGACGCGCCGCCGTTTTCTTCGATCGTGTTCCGCGTCTTTCTACGAACGTTTCCACGAATCAAGGCCGCGTGATCGATCCGAACGGACGATCGATCGATCGAGATGTGCGTCGTGTGTCAAAACAATCGGAAAAAGAAGAAGAAGATCGATCGTACTAACCTTGTAAAAAAAGAAACAAAAAAGTGAAAAATCATTTTCAAACATCGTCACGACTCGCGATAGAAGCGATCGACACAGTTCTAACACTTTCCATCCCCTTCAACCCCTTGGTTGGAGAAAATCGAAATTAAGAAGCTACAAGCGACGCGAAAGGGGAGAAGCAGTAATTAAGCGAGATTCGAGCGAAAGGTTTTTAAAACAGAAACGAGGCGAGCCGATCGCAGTCGATCGCGACGTATCCTTGACAGTCCGGCAAGGAACGACAGCCTTCCGGCCGACCGGCTCGACGGGACAAAGAGTAGCGAGAAAAAAAGGCAACGGCGAAGAACGCGCGGCCCGACGCAGCCCGAGGAGCTACCAGCGCCGATGAATTCAGGTACGCAAGGCCGTACACGTAACGCTTGTAACACATTGCGTGGACCGACTCCTTCGTTCGTGCTCGAGACGAACGGAGCGGAGACACAGCGGATGCTGGAGTTTCTCCTAATTAGAGGCTCTCTTGGGTTACGTAAAAGTAGTAATAGCGAAATTTACCAGTTTCGCGGAAACGAACGCTGAGAGAGGAGAGGAATTGGAATCCGTGATCGAGAGGATCTTCGTGAAATCAGCTTGCATTTTCCAAAAATCCCATGACACGAATTCTCTTTGCAATTAAAACCGCAATTACCTCGCCTCAGACAAAATCCAAAACGCATCGAATTACTCTCGAAATACTCAGAAATTCAAATCTGAAGCAAGGAACCTACTCGGAACAGCAAATAATGAAGCGCGACGTTGCTCGATTCGGAGGTACCAGGTACACTGGGATGGTCGAGAGGGATCGACGAGAGGGTTGATGGGCAGCTGCGTTCGAATCGGTGCTGGCAGGTGACGGCCCGTTATCAGGGCGCCTCGTGCACGCCGAACAACCGTCGCACCGCCAGCCTGTACACACGCTTGTTATGTAACGATGTTAACTGTAAATATTTACCGAATTGGGCGCCCCCTCCCGCTCGTCTGAAAGTAGTCCGAAAGAAACGACGGACGATGGAAGCGGGGTGACTAGATGGATCCGTCGCCACGAGTCACGGACCGGAAGGGCGACGAGAGAAAGAGAGAGAGGACCGTTTAAAAATACCAAAGTGGAGCACTGTGGTACGCTCCTGGAATCGATTAGCGACTTGGGGCCTGAGTAGCTACGCCACTGCCACGCACGGTATTCTTTGGGGATTCTGGAGCAGGGGATACTTTGGTACCCTTCAGTTCTTAAGGGTTGAAGATCGAGATGCTACTCGAAACGCAGAGATTTTAAAAAGATTGCACTTCTTCCTGCGATTTAATTGGTTTTGTCTTTTGTTCTTTGCTTGGAACGATTCGATGGAACGAGTCACGGACGCGGAGGTTCGTTTGTTCGACGAGGAAGTGACGAATGACTTTTTCTATATTTAACTGCACGTTACAACGAGCGTATGAGGTAATTTAGTTAAACTGTGTCTCGGATCGAACGGCGAGATCCAGTTAGAGATAGTTGCATGCAGTTTGGCGCGGCGGTATCGACACCCCTCGTTCCCTGGAAAATCGAGAATCCATTAACCCACATAAACTGTGATCGCTTCGCTGGCTACTTAGCGTGTCTGGCGTGTCACGATCGTAAAAGAGGCGCTGGAATGGATTTATTCTTCCGTTTCCTCGCGGCCTGTTTTTCCAACAGCCAGCTCGCCGTCCTTGGCTGTCCCGTTGGCATTCGAAACTTCAGAATCGCCATTGGCATTGAGGGAAACTTCCGGAAAACAGTCACGTCCAGCGGCGCGCGGCCTCGAGCTGGCTTTTCTTCGTCCATTTTAAGTAGAAAAGCCCGTTTCCATCGAGCGACGCGAAACGAAGCCGTCATTGTTCTCTCGTTTCGAAATTGCCGGTTCGTTGGAAACCGGCGAGCTCGTTTCCCTCGAAGGAACACGGAAGTCGTGCGCGGTTGCTCGCGAAGGTCTTCCATTTTGGTATCGCGGGCGTTTAGTAGAATTTTTTGTCTTCTCTCTCGGAAATCGTGCCAATTTTCAGAAACACGAGCGAAACGAGAATAACGTGACGGAATCGAGACAACGAAAATAGCCAGAGAAATCGGAAAATAGAACGCAGCCAATCGATTCCGTCCGACATCGGTACTGGCTGCAGAGCACTCTCTGCTGTCCTATCGATATCAGACGCGAACCGTTGAGACCAGCCTGAGAGCGATATTCAAAGGCGGAAGAACGTGACCTCGAGCGGGATCCTCAAGATCAGGGTATCCAGCCTAGGGGCCGATGGCATTGACATTGACGAAATCCAAAGACAAGAGGAGCCTTTTAGAGCTGGCTGTACGTTACGTGGTGCGGCCACGGGTTGTCACGTAAGTGTTACATGTACACTTTCTTTCACGTAGTGGGCCGAGAGCGGGAGGGATCGACAGAGGGAGGAGGAAGACCGATGGAGAACGATCGCGTGAAAGTTGCCGGTCGAATCGGAGAATTATGACGGCCGCCATCGCCGCTGCCGGATTCAGGTAACAGCCACCTTCCTGCGAGCACTTCCTCCTCGCATTGAACTTACCCACCGCTCAAGGATCCTGACCCGGAATGCGCAGGAACCACCAAAACACCGTTTCACAATCGACGCGTCACTGAACCTTCCCGCCTCGGCCTGTTACGTTCGTTGTCATACTTTCTTTTTACCGTTCCTTCCTCCTACTGTTTTTCTCTCGTCGACAAGGAATATTTTACATACTTTTTCCGAATTTTTTACGGTAATGACGTTCTCGCAAAGATCTGCAAAGATTTTGTAGCAGAAGTGAAACAGCGTCCTCGTTACTCGGAAGAGAGAGAAGCGAGGAGATGGTCGATATCACAGACGCAAAAGTAAATCATTTTCTAATAACAACAATTCCAATCGACGCGCAATGGGGAACGGGTACCAAGATGGCGGCGGACGTTCTAGAGACAGGGAAATTAGACGGCGGAGAGCAGCCGTTGCCGGGTGAAACGGTAAAATGGTAGGCGCGGTTCGACGAAAAATCAGCCGTTTTGCATTGGTGCACGTGTGAACGCGATCGCGTGGCACGCCGCTAATCACTCGAACCGCTAGCCGTTTCGGTTACGAAACGAGGCGCACCGGGATTACGAAACGGGAGGACGTAATACACCGCGGTGCGCCGATGTAGGCGAGCTCTCGGCGCGTACCGTTAGATTTTCTCCGCGATCGTTGTCACACTTCTCGAACGATACGCCCGTTAACCCTTCCGCGCTGGATCTCCAGCCGATTCGTCAGCCGATCGCCGCCCGGATTCGAGGATCGACGCTCCAGGCTAATTCGAGTCACGATGATTTCGGGTGAGCTATCGTGAGACGATGGTATGTAGGTTTCAGGAATAGGAAGCGGATGGTCTTGATAGATAAGCTGCAGTCGCAGGATGATCGATGGACGAAGAGATTACGTTTTTCCACATACCGTGTATTACTTTTTTTCATGGCTGAAGAGGGTTATGTAAAGCTTGTCCTCTCGCGGCTTTCTAGTCGCGAATATTTCCGATCCTCTCTTACGAGCATCTCGAAACTGAGATTACGATCGAGCTGGCTGCAGAAAAATTTGTCACCTCGTAGTTTCTGGTAGTTAACGTTATTCGCGTGACGAGAAGCTCGAAAGATGGAAGGGGATAGGTAGGTAATCGATGGTATACAGTGGCAACCGTTTCGTCGATACGAAACCGCCAAGTTCTGGACCAGGAAGGGCCAAAGAAAGTTCCGCATGGGAAAGTTCGAGGAACAGGTTTGCCGCGATCGAGTTTTCAACGACGAAGTGGCGAACGACCGTTTCGAGAGATACGATCAGAGGGATTTATCGATCCAACTGCGGCGACGACGCTTCGCACAGGGTCGAAGGACAACGGCCTCGGATCATCTCGCGGCTCGCCGAATTACTCGGCGAACAAGCAAACGCGAGAACCCGCGAAATAACCGGTGGAAAGGGAGGAAGCGTAAAATTGGAAACGAAAAATAAACGGACCGTCGTTGAGAGAATCGAGAAATGTAAATCACCCACGGCACGACAATGGTCAAGCTATTTTTGAACGTACCTAGCGTAGGTGTTTCTCATGGCTGCGAACTTTTAAACATTCAATCTTTCGAATTTCCAAATTTTACAATTTCGTTCAAACGTTCAAGCTTCACAGTGAATAGAATTTAGAGCAAAATAGATTCGAACCGCCCTAGCGTTCAAGCACAAAACAACCCTTCGACAGTGCACAGCAGAGCGCCGCGTTTCGTTAGACAAAAATCAACGTTCTAAATGTTCGTCCCTGCAAATAAGATAAATTCCAGGGAACAGTGGGAAAAAGTATGGCGTTGATCGTTTTTAGAGGAGGCGGAGCACCATGGAGGAAGGTGTCGGAACGGCTCGCTGTCTTCGCTGGCCAGTGAAGCGTCGCATCCCTGCTTGAACGCGGGTACGGACGCCCGTAGAGGGAAGCCAACTTTCACGTACTTATACAGTAATAGCGACGCGTTAAATGTAATGCATCGACCCGGTCTTACCTCACTCCATCATTTCCAACGGACTTTCCTTCGCGTCGCTTACTTATTACCTTTCTAACTGTCACGCCGGCTGAATTTCTTCGCGGAAGTTTGACCGTGACGAGGTTAAGATCCCCTCGACGCTTTTTCCACCGAGAAACTACCTACAGGCCCGTTCAAAGTTTATGCACGCGTGCATGTTGCAAATGTTAACCATAGAACTGAAGCTGTACACTTCTGGCGGTGTGGAAAAGTAAAAAGAAATTGTAACACATTCCGTTTCTTATCCTCGATCCTCTAATTTACGCAATCTTCATTTTTTCAAAACAAATTTGCTAAACTCACTTTGAATCACGACGAGTACGAGTACACTTGTAAATTTAAGATTCCTCAATTAAAGATCGTCAATTACGACTCAATGGAATTTTGAAAAAATTATTCAGATGGCTGTTTGTACATGGTAAAGAGTTAAACGAGTCATTCCCTTTTTAATCGCCCTGTACAAACGACCAACACCGCGATCAAGTCTCTCGTTACACGTACGCGTTCTGCTCAGCAACAATGTATTACAGAGTTGCCTGGAAACAGGATTGTTCCGCGTGCAACTTTCCTCCGTCGTTCACGGATCGTTTGTAAACGAGCACCTTCTTACGCCGTTAATATCGCCGATAGAAACGCTTGGTAATTTTTCCAGCGATCTTTTCATCAAAAAATAAGTATCGCAACAACGTCTAAATAATCCGTTCAGCACACGAACTCTCGACGACAGGAAGGAATGCTCGGTCCGTCGAACTTTTCCCGGTGAAATTGATTAGCATAAATTCCTCCGGCCGGTACGTGTCCCGCCGAAAACGGCCCTCTCTCCATCTAACGTCTAACGACCGTGGGTAAACATAACAGTACCGTAACCGCCTAATTCGCCGGCCTCCTAAGAATAGCGTTCACCGTTACCCAACCGAAACACGCGTCCCAACGAATTTCGTTTGGCGCCCCTCGAGGCTCCATCGAGCCTCCCTCGAGAGCGCGAGGTCGCGACGCGGACACGATCGATCGCCGCGCCATTGAGAATCGACGCGGAGGACGCGAATCCGACGATAAATATTAATGACGACGGGGATCGTCGAGATTGAAATATTCAGGTATTCAAATCGGCGGTGGTTCTCGCAGGAACGGAACGATAAAAGAACGACGGTTCGCGAGGAACGCGAGGAGAGTAGGATCGAGGCCGACGAGAATAACAGCGACACGTCTAATTAGGCTCGAGCGGCGGCACGAGCGAGCGAGCCCCGGTGGCCTTGATCTATCTCGTAACGTTACATTGCCGAGGAACCGTACGGAACCCGTTTCGGGCCTGTCCCGTTACGTCCGCTGACGAGGAACCAGGTGTTTTCACGTAACAACCGCGACGCGCGACGCCAGTCAACCTGGGGCCGCGTGCGCCATTGGCGAACCTGAGAACTGGGCCGGTACCAAGCGAGAAACACCCTCTCGACACTGAGATCTTCTTTCTCTGTTTCAGCTGACGCGCGTTCACCGATCGCATCTACCATCGTCATCCTCTTACATCTTTCTTGGTCACCGTTGCGACTAGATTCGTTTCTTACGTTGTCGTTAATATCGTTCGTCGGATAGAACCAAAATGACGATTAGAAAGAGTAGTCTGAAAACCACCACCCCATGAGAGACTGCATACTTGTACGAAATTCGCGTATTCTCAGTGGAGAACGCTTATCAGTGGGACAATTCGCAAAAGTACGAGGACAGGAGGATGATCACGGATGTCCTTGCCGCGTTTTCCGTTCCACGACGGTGAAACGGCGCGGAACCCGTTTCGAGGCTGTCCCGTTACGTACCAGCGAGGAGGAACCAGCTCGCGAGAGGATGAACGAACAGCCGCGACGGGAGGTGGAAGAAGGAGGGTGAAAAAATAAAGAAGGGGGGGAGGACAGAGGGAGGGAGAGAGAAAGAGAACCGACACGGAGCCAGTTTTCGAACGGTCCGGAGAAAGTGGTGGCTATACATTTACTGACCTACATTACCCTGGTTTCGCCCCCACCCCGTACCCGGCACCCACCCGTGAACGTGCCGCCAGCGCACAAATTGTCCCGTTACACACCGGCCGCTGCTGCGTACGCGTCATCGACGTGACCCACAAAATGACACCCCGCGGTACACCGCCGTCCACCGCGCCTACCGACAGGCCTGCTTCTCTTTTATTCCGAAATTATGTCACGCGACCGCGTCGAAACCACCGTGGATCCCGTACGCCCGGCTCTGACGGACCGGAAGCGAGGCTGGACCAGAGGGTGGCGTCCGAGACACCAGGGACGGTCGAAGCGATTTTTCGCTCTCTCTTGCTTTCGAGATAATTTTAGGTGGACACTATTTAATTTTTATTATCTAAACGTACTTAGCGAGCAATCATCGAGTATCGTTATAAATAAAATACTTCGCATTCAACAACAACCACGTGTGTATCTCTGCGTTGAACCGATCGAGATGAATCGCAAGGATAGCTGAGAAATTGAAACGCTTATGGTGCATGGCTAAAATAAACCCACCACCCCTTCAAGCGACCCTCTGCAACTGCTAACTCAGGGAAACAAGACTCGATCGTTATAATTAGAGGAGAAGAACTTCCTTAGACGGCGATCAGCACGCGCGATGGAAGGAACGGGATCGCGCGATGCGTCGAGTCACTCTCGTTTTCCTCACCGGGGGCGGGTCCGGTCGTGATTGATTTTAATAACCACGCGAGCCCGTTATCTGACTACGCGTACAGCCGCTGCGATACAGCCGGGGAAAGCCTTGGCATTATTTTCTCGCTTCGCGGTAGACGCGTTACTTAATCGAGTTATGAAACCCGCTCGTCGTACCGGTGTACGTCGGCTAAACGGCGGATTAGAACGGTGAACGACGATGGAGGGGGGTCGAAATACGGGCAGAGACCATCTCCGACCTACTCTTCTTATGGCATTTCAGGAGAACGTCGTCGTAGCTCGGGTCGTGTCGGTTTCGCCGGGTCGCCCAGCCAGACTCCGTACAATCGAGTTTATCATGCGCCGGTTCAAGTAGCATTTCGTACTCTGGCGGGTATTTCGCGTGGTATTTGAAAGTTATCTCACTTCGCCTTGACAGATTTTTATTATCCACTGTAGATTGTGAATATAGCGGTGTACAAATTGCGACTGGTTTGGTCTATAGCGTTCTTTCAGATGATAGACGTTCGATGCGCATGGTATGCGAGAGTAAGTTTGAAGGATACCTAGCGGTATTTAAGGGTTGTTATTTAGAGAATTCGAGATATGTCGAATAACTTTGCGTTTTGTTATTGTACTTGTTGTACTAATTCTAAAATCAAGGAACGAGAACCCTTACTGCAACCCTAAAAGAGCGACGCGACTCAATCTCGGCCTTTACACACCGCCATTCAGCCTGTTCTTTATTTTCGCCCGCGAGGAAGCTACCTTTGATTATCGTCAGCGTCGTCCTCGATGATGTAACGGTTCTGCATTCGCCCTTGACCACTTTTTTTTTCCTCGTATCTCGACGCTCGTTGCACCGGATGCGACACACTTTCTCACCCCTCCTCCCTCCCCTCCTCTATCCCTCTCGCTCGCACGCCCGCTCCGTCCGTCCTCCGGTTCGTTCCTTTTTTTATTTTCGATGCAAATAACTCCTTTATCGCCCCTTCGAGCGTTCATGATTCGGAGAAAAAACGCCTCGCGGCGTGAAGCGGGACGGTTCAACCCTTTGGCTGGCTTAACAGGCCGTCCGCGGCGGTGGTCACGGCGCAAAGGATCGTGTGACTTGATTGCCTCGGGACGGGGAAAGTCTTTTCGGTCCTCATCCATCCGGCTTCTAATTTATTTATCGGCTATCGTCCAGAGAGCCGCTTAATTGACCGAACGATCAGCCGTGATTTCGTTACGCTGCTCCGTTGAATTCGAGCGTCCTCGTTGCCTGCCTCCTCTTCGATCATTGCTCGTGCAGAATTACCATCGACGTTCAGCGTTTCGTCTCTACGTTCTGCCATTCGTGGACCCGAGTTTTGCGAACCTTCGGCTTTCCTCTTCTTCGTACAGTCTTGCGCTCTTGATCTGTCGTGCTTTCGTTGCAACGAGCAGTGTGCGACGGATCCAGAGGATCTCCTGCGGGGACATTGAACCGTGACACTTGATTCGAGGTCGGAAAGAGAGTCGGGTACTCTGGTGGAAGCTAGAAGTTCTTGGCTACTCTCCCTGCCACGAAGAGACGCGGCATCTGATCGGCACTTTCTCTCGCGGTGAACGCGAGAACACCTCCATCGAATCGATCGACCGTTCTTCTTCCTTTTTATGCCTCCTTCTCGACGACTTCGCTGGGTTTCTTTCGAGATAAAACTTGTTTACTTCTCCGCGCAAACCTCGACGCGTTAAAGAGAACGTTACGGTATTTACAGAGCAGCGATCGCGCTACCATCCGACGAGTTTCTTCTTGTTTCGTGATCGACGAATTGGTACGATGAATAGTTCTTCGATAAATTTCAATTCTTCTCTCTGGTCAGAATAATTTCAGTTAAAAAAAAAGAAGCTGAACGCGAGTGTCTGGGCGTCCTCGAGGCGGTCGAACAATCGAGCAATAAGAGAAGAAACTAAAGAGCAGCTGCTCCCAATGAATCATCCGCCACGCGTCTCTCCTTCGCATTCTTCCCCTTATCGTCCACGAATCGCCGCGTTATCAGCCCCCATTGACCCGTTCAGCCTCGATTATGTCACCGACACGCGGTGATAAAAGCAAAAATGTGGGACACGAAACGAACCACCGTGACCCAGATCCGATAATCTCGAGCTAGCGTGTTTTACCATCGAGCGCGTCGACGAGACGAAACGCAGCTAACTTCGAATTTCTACGCGAGCACCGCCGAGTGAAAGCGGGGGCTGCGATCTCGCGAAGAAAAATCCGACCGTCGCCGTGGTCGCTCTTTTTCCTATTTTTTTTTTTTTTTCTTTTCCTACTACGCGGTGACCACACACACTTTCACCTCGTTTCAGTGGTCCCAGGCTCGTGCTACGTTCCACAGCGATGGATGGATGGAAAACGACAGCCCAATTGGAACGATGACCGTTGTCATCGTTGTCTCGCTGGGGGGTTTCGTTCTAATGGCCTCTCGTACAGCGGGATTGTATGGCAACGGATGGAAACTGAGATGTAATCGAGTTTCAGAGCTGACTGGAGACGGTGTTGTTGGGTTATGCACGAAGGTAATTAGGGTTGGAACGTTTGTCGCTAAATGGATGCGTTCTTTTAGAGTATCTAACATCGCAGACATTATTTAAGTCTACACTAGAAGTAATTTAGTTTACGAATCAACTGCTAATTGACAGTCTCGGTGGAAGAAGAGACGGTGCCAAGATATGGCGAGGCATTTCGACTGTTTCGATGCGAGATAGACGAAAATGGAGATATCTGGCCCGAAAGTAAAGAACACGCGATACCACGTCGAGATCGAGGTCGATACAAGTTATACGTAGTGTTCGTAGTGTCCCATTAGCTAATCTTTATTTTCAGTGAAACGGTACGAGTCGATGATTGGCTTCCAATTTTTTTATCACGGCAGGCTATTGTTCCAGATCGATATTTCGGAAACGAGTACGCCTGGCCGCTGGTAAATCCCGAAATTGACCCAGAAAACGAAGACAAAAGGATGATTTCGATCGCTTCGTCGTAGCTCGTGAGAATTTCAGAGTTAGTCACTTTGAAAATTTAGTAAGTGGATTGGGACGATCGCGACCTGGAAATGTTGCTCTTTCTTGGCTGGCCCCTCCGTTTCTTTCTTCTCGATGATAAAAGCAAACGTTCCATCTCGCACTAAGAATAAACGAATTCTCTCGCCACGAGAATTTGGTGATTCTCCAATAACTTTCGCCGATATAACAATGGAATTGGAAAACACTCTGACTGGTCCTACTCTCACGAGATGATTCGTGCTAATTCGAGTTCGCGACAGAGCCATTGTGCGACGCTCGAATTTTTACAAGCCGTCCACACTGGTCACGGTATTACGAAACCGCGGTTACGTAACGGGGCGCAGTATTAAATTAGATTAGATAATCAGCGGATCGAGGCGCAACAAGTATTTGGGTCGAGACCGCGATAAAGAAGAAAAGTGGAAGATCGGAGCGGAAGGAGGGACGCGAAACGAGGCGAGAGGGGGCCGTGGAGATTTCGTTTTCAAGTGGATCTATGAAAAGTTATTTTTTCTTCCCGCTCAATGGTATCTATCGATCGTATCGATCGGATGCCACATTCGTGGCAATCGATAGATAACGAGTACGTGATCGTCGATACCCGGATTTAATATAACTGAAACGTATGGAAAACGCGTGCATCTAATATATTACGTTACAGTGTAATTAATAATGGAACCGATGAAAAATTCCTGCTGCGATTTACGATCGCGAAATCGAATCAGAAGCCCTCGCAACGGCGATGCAACTTAGCTTTACATCGAATTAGAATTCCAGCAGGCTTCCAAGCGCATTTCGATGGACCGATCGAGTGTTAAACGTTACGATCGACTCTTGATAGCACTGATCGAGAAATCCGAGCTGATGGCTGTCCTGCTCGTTACAGACCGTTATTAAGAATCGTAGCCTCGTTGCTCGCTACAAACGCGATCATGAATCTTAGAGTGAAAACATTTCTGATCTTAATCTCGAAAGATTAATTTAACTCTAATTTAATAACAATGTTTAAGCTTCCTTGCAGCGCCGCAACACATTAATCTACAATCGTTGAAACATTCAACGATACGAAATCATTTCAAACCCGTTCGCCATTACTTTCAAAAAAGAAAAGGATGCCCTCGTCCCACTAAACAACCTTTAAATATAAACAAAATCTGAAATTGACCATCGATCTTCCTCGCTACAGCTCGGTGGAGTGTTAATGGAACGTCGTTCGGGTTCGAAGACCCTTTCGCGTCACGGATCGGACGCTTTCACCTGGCGAACGGGGGACCTACCGAATATCCCTGGGCGAGGTACGCGCAAAGGTTCACGACAGTTCGTATTACGTGTCACGGTGACGAATCGGGCGTCTCGATTGAAATTCGTGCGGGGCACCGCGTAACGCTCGGCCAGGTAACGAGGATAATTCCGGCGGGGCACGAAATACAGGCCACGATTAGAAAGGCCCCCCCGTTCCGTGGAACAACACCGTGGCCCGGTTCGACGCGGTGTTTTCGCGCGGCAGTCTAGTTCCAACCGAAGTAGGCCTCGCCGCTGCCTCGCTATCAGCCCACTTGACCCCGATACAACGCCGTGCGCCACTTCTCCTCTCGGCATCCTTCGTCCTTTCCACCTCGCAGCCCCTTCGCGTACTTCGCTGGATTCTCCTCTTCCTTTCCTTCGCGAGAGATCCTACGTATCGATGATCGTTCGACCAGCAGAGACTCGCATCGCGTATGCAACGGTACCAAATCTTTCACCCTCCACTCTTGACACCCAACGAACTTGATGGGACTTGCTACGCATCGCATGTAAAGTCTCGAATAGAGACGAAGTATCGAAATAGAGAAACGAGAGATCTTCTCTTTTCTGCTACTAGACTGTACGTTTCGATGATCGTTTGACGAGCAGAGATTTGCATCGCGTATGCAACTGTACCAAATCTTTCACCCTCCACTCTTGACACCCAACGAACTTGATGGAACTTGCTACGCATCGCATGCAAAGTCTCGAATAGAGACGAAGTATCGAAATAGAGAAACGAGAGATCTTCTCTTTTCTGCTACTTTGGAAGGAACGAGAAGAGTTACGTCACGGACGAAAAGGCTAGAGGAGTTCGAAGGGGAGGAAGAGAGTCGCGAGTGGGCGAGCCAGGCGTTGTTCACCTGGATGAACGATACGGTTTCCCGTGGTCCCTGCGCGCCTTTTATGCACTGGCTCGAGCAACGAGATGCACCGGATCGGGGAACAATGCACGGTGTGGGACCTAGCCGGATTCGTTAGCCTTAGTTGGCGCAGCTCGCGCGCTGCGTGCAGCGGAATTTGTTGCTCATGGAATCGACTCGATTCGCCATTATTTATGAAACAAGGAAATGTATCTCGTTCGAATCGAAATAAAATTTGCTCCCCTTGCGCCATTGTGCAGACTATTCTACTGCGATATATTAATCCATTGAATATCCTTAGAAAATTGACGCGAACGTTCTTGTTAGCGCTACCATGTCATTGCAAGCACGTTTATTAGCTACGAAAGGGTTTCAAGTAAGCGCGCGATCGAGGACCAAAGTTGCGTAACCGGAGCAAAGCAATTAGCCGTGGGCGATCGGAAAATCAATGAGCAGAAAGTTCGAGGGAGCCGTGGAACGGCCCCGTGGCTGGCCCTGAACTTGAATTCGGCACGGAACCGGGCTGGCAGCCCGCTTTAACAGGGTTCAACGTCTTCGAAAGTTCCTTCTTCTTCTTCTCCTTCTTTTTTTTTTCTTTCGTTCGAGAGTGTGTCCCACGGCACTCTCGAAATTCCACGGCACCTTGCACGCGTCATCCGCGCGTTACACGGAGGGACGTGCGTGAATTACGCATCGACGATCGCGATTTCGAAATCAGAGGTCACTGGCTGCCTTCTATTTACGCGCTCGATGCGTGTGCGTCGTTCGATTCTGGTTTCTTTTCGATCGACACCTATAAAATAGCCAATGAGAAACTTATGAATCGAGTGACGATCGTTTCTAAGAATCAGCTCAAATACTGTTTTTGTAACGAGTACTTTTTTATGCAGATTCGTCGAGAATATATTATTAAGGGTGGACAAAGAAACGATAAAGATTGTATTGGTTACAGGTATCGACGAAATAACGCGCAAACGGGGTCAGAATTAATTAGAAGCGTGGTCCTCGATTGCTATCGCATGGTTTAACGTCAGCTTCGAGGTAAAACTTTCGATCGCGATCGGCAATTAAACTGCTGCCTCGAGACAACTTCCACCTTTCCTTGGCTGTTTCCCGCAAATCGCGTAAACGGTGCCCGTAAAGTGGGTCGGCTCTGTCGATATCTTCTTAATCGCTCGACGAAATCCACCGTCGGGACAACAACGTCGTCGTCGACCTCTCCGAAGCTCGCTTTATCGTGACCTCTTTCTTTACCTCTCCGAGTCGTACAGTTTCCAGCCACTTTACCCACCAATTACTCAACGCTATCTTCTGTTTTCTAAATTCTAGAAGCTTGCCTCGTCTCCGCCATTCGATTGCTCAACGGTTCCCTTCGTTATCGAAATCGTTCAAATTTCCATCGACTAAACGTCGATCATCGCGTGGATTTACGCATCGAAATTTCTATTCGCATCCATCAATTTTTCCGAACGATCTAATACCCATTCGTGAAAGCAGACTTTCAATCAATCGCCACTAATCGGCCGGAATCCTATCTCGAAGATACTATCCAATTAGAAATCTACGTCGTCACGAATCGATCACTCGTAACTCGAAAGCGCGGCAATTTACCGGTAAAAATAAGAGTTTAATTAGCGGTGGATTCGAGCGGACTGGATTCCCATAAAATCGGCATCGAATCAGCCCCAGGTAGTACTCGATTCCCCAGGATCGAGCACCGTGACGATCGAACGATCGAGAACGATCGATGCCCACGTTCGTCGCCCGCGATGGACCGCGAGGGGGCTCTTTAAATTCCCCGGAATCTTTCTCCTCGCGTGGAATACCTGGTGGCTCTCCCATGGGCCCGGTTTACTCCACTTTCTCCGTGGCGTACGCGACGCTTTTCACATTCTTTTTACGCGCGCGCGCACGATCGGATATGACGTGAAAATCCCGCGCTGGCGGTTTCACGTTCGAGATCAAAACTTTCTCTCCGGGGAAGCGTTGCGCCGGTGCATGCACCGCTAGAAGTGGGTCGCCGCAGTGAAAACGTCTCCGTTGCCGATCGATCGTCGAACCGAGCCGCGATTCTTTGCCCCACATTCGAGCATCATCCGCGAGAACCGCGCAACCGATCGTCGCTGCTTTCGTTCTCTTCCATCGAGCCTCGAGTTCTCTCGATCGATCGAAGGGTAGAGAGTAGAGAACGGAGAGGAGAGAGAAGAGGGTCTTCTCATCCGATCACGTCGATTTGTTCGAGGACCGAGAGAACCGCCGCGATCGAGGACGCGGCCACGTAAAAATCGGCGATCGGTGAAATGGGAAAAAGGACTTTCACCAGCGCTGGTAACTCTCGTTCCGCGGCGACCAGTGGAACCGGCGCTCGGGTAATACTCCGCGCGCGAGCGGATTAGCGCCGCGCGATGAAAGTGCGCGGCGGATACGTATAATCATTTAGGTAATCGCTGTGAGACAATCTCCGAGCGGGCAGGAGAAAATGGTTAGCGCCGTGGCTGCTATGCCACGGCCAAGGAAAACCGCGCGCGCTTTCGATTCGAGAGAGCTCGCCCGCTCTCTTGCGTCTACCACCTGTTGTCACGGCTGGGAACGATCTTGCGGCTTCTCGTCCGGACGGGAACGCGGTTGCATTTTATCTCTAATCGCGTTCGCTGCGGAGGAAAACCGCCGCGTGCATCGCGTAACGATTTTCGAGGTTAGATCCGAAAAGATTTAGACCTCTTTCAGATTTTACTTCGTAACTTTTCGTTACTCTTGGTTGTTCGTTTCCTGATCGATGCGCAGGTCTTAATTTTGCACTTTCAGATGGATTAGTAGTTTCATTTACGTATATTCCTCTGTACCATATTTTGGTGGCGTTTCTATTGTTTCTGTAAGCTGTAGTATGAATTATTGAGCGTCCATCCCCAAAATTGGGTACCAATAACTATACACAGTCTCATGAAAAGTTTCTTTTTGTTATACGAACGTGAAAAACTTTTCTATGCGTAGATAATAAATTTCTTCCACAGCGCAATCAATTTTATGCCTTTTTGATCTACAAAATTTTCGCTAGAACTGAAAAATCAACCCCCTCGTTAAAACCACCCCCAACTACTCATCGAAACACCCAATGTATATCTATCTTCGTTGATATTGTACCACCCAACCGTACATATGTATATATATGCGTTCGAAATCACGCTCGAAATCTCTGATGGAACGTACTCCCGTTAACCGGTCTCGCTCGTTGCGAGCAGAGCTCTCACCGGTATCGACGAGTTACGCGTCTCTCCGTTGCCGATTCGCAGTAACCGTCGTAGTAATTCTCGGGTAACCGTGGCTCTGGTAACGCGATGAAAGTGCACCGGACGTATAATCACTTGGGTAATCGCGGCTGGGTAGCGACGAGATAGTCGGCGGTGAGAGGCCGTCGGATGTCCGACGGCGGGCACCGTCGAATCGGGACCGCTTGGTGAACGTTCGACTGGCCGGTCGCCAGGCGAAACGCCGATTAGAAACGAGAAGGAAAGAAGGGAAAAAAAAAGAAAGACGCGTCGACGGAGAAAGGTGCGCCGTTTCGACTGGCACTTGGATGAAATTCGATAGATAAGACGTGGATTCCAGGGTCCACGGGATTTTTTCATTCCTTTCTTCCCTCGCGTCCTCGCGATTCTGTCGATGGTATCTTGGTACGCAACGCGTGGAGAAAGGAACGACGAAAGAATTTCGAGGCGTTTAGAAACGGAGAGAAATTAGAGACGTTGCGTATGAAGTTGCTTTTCAAAATTAGAGAGTCACGCGTTGCAGCGCTGTGGAAATTTGCACTTAGGAAGGAACGGCGATGGAGAACGGTGAAATCTGATCGCGTGGTGACATCGGGACAAAGGTGGAGGAAAGGTAGAATGAAGAGTTCGTCGAGTCAAAGTCCAAAGGTAGGAACAACAGGCTCGTCTCTAACGAGATCGATGGAAAAAGACTTTAAGGCCAACGTGCAATGGCTCCGCGATTTCACGGAGAAAACAATGCGCCTAAGCAGTCGGGAAAGAAGGCTGGTAGACGTGGATGGAACCGATCGGTGGCAGCCCCCTCCTCAGTTCCCCTTGAAACCGCGTAACAACCGGCACGCGATGCACTTTCATGAAACTTTCAGCTTTCCATCGGCCGCGATACGAGCGGAATGGAAAAAGAAACCGCGTCTCCCACGTAGCGGCTGTTGCGACTCCCTCCCCGCCCCCGCCCACCCCCTTTCACCAGGGGAAATTAACGCGGGCCCCCTAACGAGGCCGCGCCTAATCGTCCGCTCGTTGTTCCATCGGAGAACAAGACCAGTGAAAATCGCTGGAAAGTCGACGCCTGTTTCTCACCCCCCGCGCCCTCCCCTCGCCATTCCTCCTACCTTCGACCTTGCCTTCGAGTTTCTATCGCGTTTCTCTCGTACCCCGAATTATCGATCGACGCCTTTTTTCTGGTACCATTAGAGATGTCGAGTGCAGATCCTGTCAGAGTCGAAATAGGGGTGCGCTTAGGGGTGCGTTGCGATATTAAGACGAAGATGCTTTTCACCTATTTATCTACGATAATAGAGAGACCAAGAAACAATTTTTGGATCATTCTTAGGCGAGAAAGAATGAGCGCATCCGAATTTAAATCCGTTTTAGTTTAAATACCCCTGAAAGAATCCCAGAGTTGAAACGGTGGATGTCGACGCCGCGACACTGGCCTTGAACAGCGATCTATTCAAACTCGAGTCGCGGAGATACGAGCGAGGGAATTAATCGACTCGAAGATGCAGCTCGATTCACCCCCGGGCGATCGCGACACCGTTTCCAACGATTTCGAAACTCGACGAGCCCGTTCGAGTGTGCGCGTGTCGGAAGCGATTGGCCGCGACGGTTAAGAGAAAGAGAAAGGTGAAGTGCACGCAGGCTGCGCCGCGGCATGCACGTCCGGAGAAGAAAGTGCAACGACGATGACGTCTACGCCCCCACCAGCGTGCTCTGCCAGCGATGGGAACGATTCCCTCGCGAAGTTACGTCGTCGGTCTTACGTCGAGAAAGAAACGGGTCGTTTTCATTGCCGTTACGAGTCGATCGTAATAATCGGAGAGATTTAAAGGCTGCGTCGAAAGATCGATCGATCTTTCCGAGACTCTGTTACATTTCATTTTCTACGATCTACTTTTTAATCAAGCCGTTCTGCTACCTGATTAATTTAACACTTTAACGTTATCAGACAGACAACGATATCCAAAACATGGGATCAAAGTATTGCGTAACTCAAGAACCATATTCTCATAACCAAGGAATATTTTTATCGCAGATTAAATCCACGATCACGCGAATCGTATATTACACACTCTTGTCGTGCGCTTTCGGGCTACTGTTCGATTGCGAAGCGCGACGTTGCGGGGTCCGATCAATTAACCCTGTGAAATTACACGTCTATCCTTCTGTTATACGGCATTTAATATATCGTTCCGCTGGTATCGCGAAGTACAAGTTATTAACGCACCGACAATTAGTTCCCACTTTCTAAATCCGTCGTGAAAAGTCGTAATCAACGACCGATCTCCTCCCTCCACGGGCCAGCAGAATCGACAGCGAGCTGAAAGGAGAGGACTGTCTTCGGGGTCGAAGCGATCAGGAATTCGTTCCATCGCTAACCAGAAATTCCCACCTCGCGAGCACCTTCACGTGCCGCCTCCTACCAGCCAGCCACCTCCACCGTCGAACCACCGCAGGAGAGACCAGAACCTACCTCAAGGTGTTCGCCGCGCCCGACAGCCTTATGACGAGGCGCCTCGCGATACGATGGATGCTCAAAGAGGATTTACGCAATCGTTCGCTGGTAGCACAGCGAATCGTCCTGATCTAAGAAGCTATCGAAAGATCTCTCGCGTCGAACGTATCGAACAGATCGCACTTTGAGGTAGAGAAGAGCGGAAATTAACTTTCATGTGACTCCATAACAAAATAGCTACTTGGAATCAGCTCCAAAATTGAGATTCTCTGGAAAATATGAAACGAATGCTACGTTTAATAAAAAAAACGCATTCTCGTGTTGTTATGTACGTCGTTGTTCGCCAGGAATCGCGAGCTGGGTTAGCAACCCCCGTCTAGAGACGCGGATCGACTTTCGAGCGACGCATCGTTTCCGTTTTCGCGATGAAAGGATCGAAGACAGCGGGGCTCGAGCGATGCTTTCTATATAGGCGTAGCTGCGATTTTTCTGCGGCCGGTAGCCTCGTTTCGCCGAATCGGAACCGTTACAGGGGAACACGGGCGCGCGAGAACCGAACAAGCGCGCCGGAACTTTCACGTGGCACACTAAAACCGCGAAATGGAAGCCCGCGACCGCCGCCGCGGCTGGTAATCGGACACGACGCGGACCGATTTTAAGAGCAAAACGAGCCGGGGACCGCGTTCCAGTTACCACGACCGATCGATCGTGCGCCCCTTCTGCCTTTCGAATCGTCCACGCCTTCGGGACGGATGGCTCCGTTGAAAATCGGCGAGGATGCGCTGAATCGCTTCGAGAGATCTCCTGCCGTTTCTGTTTCGACGAACGAAACAAGCTTTCTGGTTTTTGCATTGCTGCGCGTAATTACCCCAGATTTCTAGTATCCCCGATTATGCAACCCAGATTCTAATCGAGTTAACTGAAACAGCTCGCTGTGGATTCTTCGAATCGACGATTGTAAAATCCTCTCGGTTAAAATTACAAAAATTGCTTACTGATATCAACGACCGCGTATTTCAGCGCCATTGCGCGTAAATTCGGCGAATTTTCGTTCGCAGCCTCCGCGCGGATCCGCGACGCATAGTTTCGAGCGGTGGTTGCGCAACGGAAGCTCGTCGGAAGATCCACGGCCGCCGGTTCAAATCGAGGAACGACCTTCGAGGAAAACAGGCCAGCCGATTCAGCGTGGATAACGGATTGCATTGGACAGTGGCGATGGAACGCGAGGCGGGAAACGCGGTCGTCGCAGCCGCGAATCGATACGTTTCGCCGTGATCCCGTGATTACGTAACGGAAACGAGATAAATCGCAAGGCCCTCGGGCACGTGTCGCAACCTCGAGGATCCCGCGGCGGGAAGCTCGTTCGAATACGAACGGAACGCGGGAAGCAGCGCCGCGGTGTACACGTGACCCGCGCGTCCGGCGCGTGGAGAACGCGATCGCGCGCGGATGAGATTGCGCTGACGCGACTCTCGATTCGAACTTGAAGATCGTATTGACATCCGCGCGTCCGCGAAAGGTGACATTGGAAGGTGATGGCATCGGCGTTTTTAGCGCTGCGACGATTCGGAGGTTCTTCGAAGAATTTCGGGACGACGTAGCTGGAGATTCGTTTCAGACGTCGTCGAGTTCGAAATTTCGATCAGATTAAGATCCAACTGTGATCTTTCAAAGATTCTACTTATTAACCGATACCAAGTACAGGTATATATTGTAACAATCGAAAGAATTGTAGAAAAACATAATAACCGAACGAAAGCAGTGCGTCGAAACAGCTTAGAAATTTCCTAGATCAACCTCTGGAAACGGCGACGCTGCGTCTCCCGTTACGCCTCGCTCTAGCGTTACTCGAAATGGCGGGAAGAAGCGCTGAGCCAGACGAAAAAATGGAAGCCGTCCAGACCTAACCCAATCAGCGAAACGTTCCACCGCGAAACACAATATCCTCCGGTGTCGTTCGAACTTTGGACGCATCGAGGGAAAGAACGTCGAACGGCTCGGAAATGCAAGGCCCGCGAATTCTTGCCCGGTGAACCCAGGCGACGAGGAGCGAAACGCAGTTTCGAGCGGTGTCCCCGGCGCAAAGTCCAAGGGAGTTCTGTTACAGTGACGCAAATCTAAACGACGCGACGTGAAAATCGACGACGCGTACGCTCTCGACACTCGCGAGAAACGGTAATTGGATTTCGGTACGATGGAAACCAGTTTCTCTCGACGCCACGTCGATTTCTTCGATCGAGCGTGGGGTAGCCGATAAAGCCATCCGCGGTGAAGGTCGATCTTTACAAGCGAAACCGATCGGTATCGAGCCTCTCGACGCGGAACAATCGATAACGCGGCCATCTCTGTTACATCTGATACTAATTACAGCGGAATTTTTAAATCGCTTATCTAGGAGAGAGAGAGAGAGATACGATATAAACTGCTATCGATGACGCCATACTGCTAACGTTGGATGTAATAAACCACTGGTTACAGTGTTTTCGTTCGTTTTATCTTGCCATTTTAGCTGCGTGCAAAAAAAGGCTGTTAAACTATCGAGCTAACACGTGGCGCGGACTTTGACAAGTGTCGGTGAATACGATCGCGAGCGAAGGATCGAGCGAGCACCGCGGGGACGCGTCAGGTTCTCCTGGAACCGCGAGGCGAGGATCATCGAGGACGAACGGATGAATCAACCGGCGACGCGTCGAGAAGCAACGCGAATCGGTTCGTTGTCGCGAATGCCACGCGGTCGTACTCATCCTCGCGTGTTTTCTGTTATTGAAATCGCTGCCGCGTTTAATCATCCGATCGTTGATAAACGATCAGGCGAGCCGTGGTTCTCGCGGATCGTTTATCCGTCCGGTATTCAGCCGGGGGAAAAGACGTAACCCGTTCGACGGGGTTGCGTCATCGATAGCACGGTTTTACTCGCGCGGCAACGAAAACGCGAGCCGATCGATCGCTCGGCAAATAGACGCGAGCTGATAAACCGCGTTCCGTTCGACCAGCCGGTCTATTTACGCGCGTTCGATAAATCGACCGGTTTCGTAACGGAGGATCGAGCCGGGGCAATTTCGTAAACGCCTCTGTTGCACGGCTACGCGACTGTTGGCCAATCCCTCGCGATTCCAGGGATCACTGAAACGCCGCCAAAGGAGCTGCGAGGGTGACCAGGGGTGAGGAGAATGATAGATACTTGGTCGAAGGGTCTGTTACGGTCGCGGATGGCGGATTACTTTGATAGTCTCGAACGGAGAACCTGCGTAAGGTGCAAAAGGTCGATCTTGGTAGTTTCGTAAGATTTCGAGCAATTGCATGGACGTTCTATGGGCGATTTCAACGGTTAATTGGGAAACAATGGCGATCGGGTAATAATTGCTGGAAATAGTTGATTTATTACACCGGATGATACTCGTGGAGTTTACGTTCAGATTAGAAAGATGAGAATGGAGCAATTTAATTCGATGATCCTTTCGATAAGTTCGTTCTCGGCGATAATGCAATTGCGTGCTCGCGACGACGCAATGTCTGCCACGATTCGATCCGATCGACGTCGCGGGGGCTGATTCACCTGGGCAAACAGAGGTCGGATGACCGACCAACGAGTGTGCACGTGTAACTGCATAAATATTACAAAAGCGTTGAACAGCGTCTGGTTGCGGACCGATAAAAGCGACCGTGGACAGCCCGACAGCGTCAGACGACGATTATCACCACCGATAAGCCTGTTTGAGGTGACATTAGACCGCGACTGGACCTCCCCGCGCTGGTTAATTGCGCGACCAACTCTGTTTATCGACGGCCACGATGTGTCGAAATCGCGATCGCGATCCAACGCCGAGTAAACATCGAGCTGCGTTTCCTCGGCGTTGGAAAGACCGACGAACGAATTGCATCGAGGCTCTGACTGTTCAGTCACTCGAGAAGCGAACGCTTAAACTCTCGAGTAAAATTATTGATCGAAGTAGACTCTGATAATTCGTTGAGTAGAGGAGGCCTGCAATGTACGTCCAAGAACTCGAGAAATCTTTCGAAGCCGCTTGAGTGACCAAAGGATTACACGAGCGGCGAGGATCGCGAAGCAACGCCGCGAGCGCAGAGCGATCCGAACCGCGCGACCCGGCGCGAACCAAAAACGACGCGTTCGGCTTAAAGTAAGGGCGGTGGTCGGGTTTTTTGTTCGCTCACGTCGAGATGGTCGTCGCGTCGATCCGGTGACGGTGCACTCGCGGACGAGATCGGGCGAAAGGAACGGAAAAAGGAGGCAGACGAACGGGCGGCAATTCCAACGCGACGAGATCGAACGGGCACGGCCCAATTACCCTCCGGTGAAAATCGAGGAACGGCCACGGGGGCCGGAAATAGCCAACGGCCGACGCACCTCGACGCTACTTCCTTTTATGTCGTCCCCGTGGCCGATCGTAGTATTTATGTAACAATAGAATTAGCCGGTGAGTGGACCAGTGGGACATGGAATCGAGGGGAATTCAAAATAAAAGAAACGACCGCGAAGATGCCGCGGAGCCTCGACGCCTTGAAATAAACGCGTTCAAGAGGTACGTCTCTTCGAGAAGATCGTTTAATGGACGACGCGTAACTCGTTCGACCGAATCTTTCTACGTGGCCCGTAGCTTTTTACCTCGTAGAAATCATCTTATTACCTCCAATGTAAATTAATTAATAATAACGTTAACAAGCGAGAATCTTCAAAAGCAAACGGTAATACCCATTGTAACGACACAACTAAATTTTTATGATAAAACCACTGTTCTACGCGAACAGTTGGTCACGTCCACACCATCCTATCAATTGCACTATCTATTAACTCCACGTTGCATTGTCTCTTATCTATTTTAAAACTTCGCTATTTATTGCTCTTGTTGTTCATTATCAATTAAAAAATATATAAAAAGTCAAACTCACGTGAACGGCCAGGCTATGCGTTCATTCAGCTACTCCTGCAGCTCTGAAACAAAGGAACCGAGCGATTAGTCGTCTTTCGAGGTGGTACCACTCGAACGGGGACCTCTATCGTTGCCAAATCGATGCGATTCGAGTTCTCCGCGAATTGGACCAGGAAGGAATCCTAATTTCGTGGAGATTCACGAAACAGGAAACGGTCAATCATCAGGTTTCCCGATTTCGCGCGGCAGGCGGGACGCCTGGTACCATTGCGTTCGACGTCGAGAATACTCAAGTGGCCCCCGCCGCGAACTTGACCAGCCTCTTCCGGTTAGGAAGCTGAGCCAAAGCTCGACGCTTTCGCCGATCTCATGACAAGTTTAAGTCGAACGATAAACCACGATGACTCATATCCGTGGGAACAGGTGGAGCTGGCCAGAAATTACGCGTGAATCACCGAAATATCGCGTATCCACGGATCCCCACCAACACCAACGAGAAACTAATTACCTTAGAACGTTAAAATGACAATAGTGCAGCAACTTCTACTAAAATCGATCAAAGTAAAAATTTGGTCACGGAGGAGGATAACCTTGACGGATGGAACCACTGGCATGACAACGACAAACGTAGAGGGGAAAAACCCAGAAGTAATAAACGAAGTCGCCAGTTTCCTATAACAGTCGTTTAATTCCCGATTGGCGAAGATTCGAGGAAGATGAAGGAGACGGGGGAGCCGTCGAGGACGCGAAACGTAGCGCAGCGAGCGTTCTTCCGGTTGACTCACCGGCCTGCCCGATAACCGCGCGCGTACTCACGTAGCTCGGCCGAATAATCGGCTTACGTGTTCCTCGCCACGTAGGAAACGGACTGTGCTCTCGTTCTTTCCTTCTTTCTTTTCTTTTCGACGCCGCGCCACCTCGCTTCCGGCCGTGGACGTCTGCTAAACCGCGGCAACGGGAAACCAGGGCTGACGGATTTTTCTATCGCCACGACGCGCGACGAGACGGCCAACGGGCGATTGTCATTCCAATTATCGTCCGTTGGGAATAACAACGGTTATTAATACGTAACTGCTCGTTATCGTCCGACACTCGGTGATATAACGCGTAAACATCGATCCGAGCCAAGGAGAACGGTGCCCGGATAATTCGTTTCATTTCGTCGGGACGGTTATCGAGCTTTGTTGCACGACGCCGTTTCCTCGTTCAGCGACGCGTTCAATGAAGATCGTCGGGAAAATTTGGGAGATACCTTGGGCTCTCGTTGAGACAAGTATCGGAGGATATTCACGAGGGTTTCGAGAAATGTTCACCTCTGAATTCTTCTTTAAATCGATCAGTGTTCGAGGTAGAATTCATACGATTGATATGTGATCTACGGTACAATTTGAATATCGTTGTATGATTAGTATCTGGAGTTTAGCTATTCTTTCATCGTTTCCCCTCCTGAAACGTCGACCTTCGTATTCATCCGTGAGCGATGACAGAATTTTCCTGGATCCACGTCACCGCCGCTCACGGTTAACAGTAATGGACACCACCTGCGCGATATTTCAATCTCGCGGCTACCGACACGAGGAGGCCTTAGGGGGGTGCCGAGAGAATCCGCGTTTTCTTCTCCGCGAAAGGCTCGCGGAGAACGGCGCGTCAGATCGTTCAAGAACGCGCGCCGCGGCAAGAAAGAAAATGGAAACAATCGAACGGGAATTCTCTTCCTGCTGCGGCGATGATCGCGTCACGCCGTGTGTGCAACGCGATCACGTGCCGCACGCGTGAGAGCAATCGTATCATCCACGAGGAAAGTTCATCGTTTCTAAGCGATCGCCACCACCGAGGAATCCGTGCCCGATGGAATTATCTGAAACGGAAATCGGGAACCTCCCCTTCGCGATCGAACTTTTTTCGAGAATATCGTGGAACGAGTTCAGATGGGTTCAAAATTGCCCATTCTAGGACAAAGTGTTCGTTCGTTTAGAAAAACAATGCTTTCTGTTTTTCTCCGTGACGCAAGCAATTGATAAGCGTTATCCAAACACTCGTTACACTCTCGAGAGGTACACATCTATACTTGGGAAATTTTCTCACATTCGTTTATCTCGAAGCAAGTGCATTTTACCGATACGATTGATCGAGCGGTTTGTAACAATCACCGCTATCTGTTCCTCGGATCGAACTAGGAGACCGTAATCAACAGTGTTTTTTTCACAGCAAAAGGAACGACTCGAAAGAATGATCTCCGCGCACCTTCGAACGAAGCTTGATAATTCAACCAACGAATGACTCGAGTTCACAAAGGGCGAACCGACTTCGACGAGGCGCGATGTGCTTCCTGTTACCAAAAATATCGCTCACCGTGTTGCGCAACCGATGATTATAGCACGAGAGGCACGCGAGATCAAGAACCACCCGTGGGATTTTAAGGTTGTACACCTTCTCAACCCTACCGCGTATGCGTACACGCACGCGTTTAACTTTTTCAGGAACGAACCATTTTGCCCTACGTCTCCAAACCTCTGACTCTGCACAATGGAATTACGCGTTATCCGGGCTGTTCGCGGTGCTATCATCAGCGTTTCCATCGCATTGGAGCGAATGTAAACGCATAGCGAACCAAAATCAATTAGGATGAAATTTCTACCTGATTCGCGTGATGTTTCTAGCGAATTCTTAGCGTAGCAACAACAAGAAGGACATTCCTTAATGTCCACGCTAGAAACCAAAAAGGGAACACATTTTCGAGTAGGAATCGAGCACAAAAGTGTCTTGATCGTTTGCAAAAGTCATAAAACTCCTCTGTGTCCTTGCAACAGGAGTCCATTATGAGTAGTTAATAGGTACGAGTGCAAATTATACACCTGGAGAGCGCGCGTGTACCTCCATTTCTACGATACGATCCGCGTAATAATAAATAACCGCTACTAATCGACGAGCAAACTGAACGAGAAGGATGACAGAGAAATGGAGGAGCTCGCGAGCGAAACGCGAGCACCGTCGAGCGATTGTGTCACACTCGCAGCACTGACCTCGGTCACATCGCGAGGCTCGCGCGGTAGTTTTCGCGGCAGTGGTCACGATCCAGCCGCGTGCCGTCGGACCTTCTCTGCTCGAGCAGTTGAAATCGCCGTAATTTTCCCTCGAGCCGCGATCGCGTTTACCGTTATCGCGACCACCGCGAACAATAACGAATACACGCGCTCGCAGGTAGAACGGACGGTGGTGATCGGTGGCAGCAAAATGTCACCGGCGATCTTATCGATCTGCTCACCTTCGACGCCGTGTCCAGCTGAATGGATTGATTTACGCTCGTCCAGAGGAATGAGAGCAGCGTTCGCGAGCTGTTCGCGCTAGTTCCATGAATTCCAGCCACGATTCTCGCTTAACGATTCATCGGACACGAAGGAGCGTGAAAAGCGTGAAAAGAAATCGAAGCAACGATTATTCTTTCCACGCAAGATCCGTGGTGTTTCGAGTAATCAGATTTAACGATAGGATGAAACGAGACGAAGAGATTCAAAGAGACATCGAACAGAGATCGTAAGAAACTTGTCGCGGACAAGCGACGCGACGATTCCCTATCCAACGTCGTTTCGCAACGAGGAGCGCCGTTATAATCGGCTAATACGCGGCGGCACGTCAGAACGCTGAAATTCTATGTCACGGACCCAGCCTTGGATCGAGCCTACGATACGTAGCCAACCCAATTATATATTTATTTGCTACGTAATATCGCGGTGGCCCTGATCCGACCGCAGCATGCAACTCTTGTATAATCCGCGTTGCATAACCAAACGAACGCCACCAGTACGACAATCGACGTTGCAGCCGCCGTTTAACCCGGGTGGGCATCAGCTAAACGCCTCGTCCGCTCTTTGATCCCCGAGGTCCAGGCTTATCGGCTGGCTGTTGCTAAAAGGTGCACCCAAGCCAACGTCTATCTTATCGTGGCTCTCGAAAGGGAGCTTCGTAAAAGGGAATTTCTTCTCGATGGACCTCTCGAAGCGTAAACGGGGTTCTTGTCTAAATGAACGCCAGGATTGGACAAGTTCCGGCAGTTGCGGTCGATGATAAGCGTGGAATTCTGTCTCCGCTAACCGACGCGACGATTAGATAAACGGATTTCTTTCGAAACGTTCGTTTTCAGTCATTTTTAATGTCGCGAATCGTTGCTCGAAACAGCTGTTGGAATGCACGCACGAGAGGGTGATCGATCGTACTCTGAATATGGGAACGGAATTTTCTTAGACGATCGTCTCGATTATTTCTGGAGGAGGATAACGATCGTACACGCGGTCTAGGATTCGTATCGCGGAGTTAATATGAAGATGCATCTCCGTCCGAGGCTGATTGCTCAGCCGGTGACGTAACGAGCGGCTAGCGCGATTACAAGCACCGATCATCGCGAGATCTACGCGGCGGCTACGGGACAACGGTATGCTTAATTGAATCATCCATCTGAGAAACCTTCGAGTGAGATTTTCTCAGAGGATCGATCGGTGAAAATTGGCTCGTCGATCATCGACGATTATCCTTTATATATTCATCTCAAGAGTGACAAACTTCGCGTCCATGGCCAGAGCTTTAAGCTTTCTCTCGTGGAACCACAATTTGGAATCTCGCAGCTTCGCGTTCGTTCCTTTCTTTCTTGAAAAAACGAGCCAACTTGACGTTCTGAGCGTAAGATCGAGCCACGAGGCTCCGCCGTTTCTGTTACAGTTTCAGACAGCGAGTCTCCATTGACATCGAGGCCGCGAGCAATAGAATTTCCCGCGTCTCCGGTTTCCCATTCACGGCGCACAAGTTTGGCGAACGATGCAACTGCAACGAGCCGTTCGAAACGAACGCGCCTCGTTCGATGAACCTACGCCAAGTCACGTTCTCGGAATGGAATCGTCCACGTGTCGTCCTGGCCTGAACGGAGCTCCCGCGATTCGTCGCGATTCTGCAACTGTGTCGAAACGAGCGACCTCTTATATCGAATCGATAGTCACGTCGAGGTGTATACTACCTGAGAAACGAAGACGAATCCTCGGGGTTCGCCGCGTTCCATCGTTGGCATTTTTCGCCAGTGGTCCGCGAGCTTTGATACAGAATCTCTGCGAATTTCTGAGAGTTCGACGAATCTGAGAGATATCGAAAATTCGAGGAACTTGAAATCTGCGAATATCAAATTTGAAAGCTCTGAGAAGTCTAAATAGCGTAGGAGATCACTCGTATATATCCTAGAAATCTGCGAGTGCCAAATCTGAAAGATCCGAGAATACAACTTCGAGGTGTCTCAAAAGTCAGAGTAGCCTCGAAGCTCTTCGAAAAAGAGAAAAATCCGTGCGCTCGACGAAATGAGAAAACCCTCGAACGTGTTTCTAAACATATCTCCCGCATTAAATTCAACGCGAGTCCTTCCCCTATAGCAGCCGACGATTAACACGTACGTCCATATTTACGACCACGTATTTCGCGGCGATCGTTTGGTAGTCGGTGTCCAAGGCGTGGAGTTTATCACGCGCGAAATAACGCGACGTTGCGACACATCGGCTCGCAGATAATAGCCCTGGCTTCGTAACAAGAGGAGAAACAAGTTGAACGGCCGTTTCGACTGGGATCGGTTGCTGAAACCAAGCCCCGTTCTTTTCCGTCCTCCTGTTCCCCGATTGTTTGCAGAAAAAAAAGAAACAGAGAAGGGGAAAAAGAGAGAGAGAGAGAGAGAAGGAGTAGAGAAGAAAAACAGATAAACGCCAACGAGTCAAAGTCACGCAGTTAAAGAATCGCTTGGTCGTCGTTTCCTTTATTCCCTTCCATCTGTTAATTGCGATGCTCGCGTGGGACAAAGGCGCGAAACGCGTGCTCTCGACGCGAATCACCGATACCTCTATAAAGCGATACCGGAATCGCAGCCACGAAGACCTTGCCGCGACGCTTAAACGCACTGCAACGACGCGCTCGATGCAGTTAAAAGGAAGGCCGTTGCAAATGAATCGCGACGCGGCGAAGGATACGCGGCCTCATCGATTAATATTAAAATCGTACCGGCCGGAAACCAACCGATCTTGAGCGAGCGACTCGCGATTCTTGACCGGGTGTCGTCGACACCTTTCAAGGAGGAAGCGACACGTATCGGAGGTCTCCTTTTACGCGTACTCTCCGAGGGATTACGTCCGAACGTCAGCTTCTTTCCTCTGTCGAGGTATCGCGCGCGATGGAATAATGGAGTTCGCGAAACGACCGGAAGAGTTAAGAATAATTCGAAGGGAGAAAAAACACAAAGGCGCGCGGTTTCGGGTCGGAAGGTTTCCGAAAGCAATTTCCAGGTCCGACTCCGAACGGTCTGAAAGAGGTAGCGAAGAGCGGCCGCGGTCGGTGCCGTGAGGGGGTTGGGCGGGAGGGCCTTGGACAGGCTGTCCTTGACTCAGCACAGTTACCCCGGCTCGAAGTGTGACGTCATTCTGCATAACTCGCCTAATTGCATCGTTGCTGCTGCTGCTGCTGCTGCTGCTGCAGTCGACCACCCCACTCTTCCTCTCTCTCGCCGTTCCTCTTTTCTACCCCCACCAACCGCCTTCCGGCCATTCCGGCCCTCGAGCCCCGCTGCAAAAGTCGCGAATCCCTTTCTGTGCGAGCCCAACTCCCTTCCCAGCTCCCTATCGAGCCTTCTCGATAGCGCCTAGCTACATATTTAGACCACGCCGCACTCCACCCCTCCGTTCCCCACCCCCTGCGCTCTGATGCGAACCGTGGGACTCTCGAGCCGCGGGCACGATTGTTTCGAACGTTCTCGGTTCGGTAATCGATCGACGCGAAATCGAGGGGGCCGTTGTTGCTTCACGGACCTTCTTCTTCGCCTCTTTGCGATCTAACAACATTTTATTTCGCACATCGCGTACACGTCTCACCCCTTTCACCCCGTTCAGTCAACGGTTAGTTCCTGGGACGAGAACGGTGACACACGCGCGGTTACCACGGGCGTTACGAAACGTGCTCGTCTTAATTGAAAAAAAGAATGCGGCTGCCGCGTTCGTGTGCAACATTCGATCGGCACGAGCGATCCGGTGGGGTGAAAGGGTTGCTGGCAGCGATCGTTTAGCGGCCAGCGAGAGGAGGATAGCGCCGCTAACAGAAGAGGAGGGACGATTCCGTTTCATGATGAGCCCACCAGCCACGGTATTCATTTTTCAGATTAATCTTCGGGGGATAACGATATTGCGCCGGTTATGCTGATTACGAGCCGCGCAGGTATCCGCGGTGATGCATGTTGATTACTGCTGTTTCCCTTCGCTCTCTGTAATTTCAAGACACAACTGAGAAGCAACGGACGCGGCGTTCCTCGTCTAGAAATTTCTATACAGATTCGAAATAACTCCTACGAGCTAGCATAGGTACGTCGAGCAAGGGAGAGAAGTAAATCGACAACAGCGGCCAATCTCACCCCCTCGATTGGGAAAGCGCGGTTCTATTCTACCTGATATCGAGTTTCAACGCTTCGCGGGGAAAGAAAAAGGGGAGGAAAAAAACGCAAGAATGTTGGTACGCATCCGGTTTCGATGACTCGATTCCCGGGGATCGGCCGGGACACTCTCGGCTTTATTTTTAAACGCCGTCGAAGGGGAAGTCGTTGGACCTGGCCGGGTTCACACGGGACGGCCGTGACCGTGCGCCGGTGTCGAAATACTTTCCACGACGGGCCACCACCACGTGCGAATTCGACGTGTCAGCGAATCGATCGCAGCGGAACCGCGTCCGACTCGCGACGCTCTCGCTAAGTAGAATCGGACGCAACTGGATCAGACCAAGAGGGCTTCGAACGCGATCCAAACACCCTTGTCGATCCCCGCGTTTCTGCAAATTCTGCTGGTGCCACGAATTTTTTTTAAACAACGAGTGCACCTTCTAGAAAATCTAATTTGGACTTACCAAGCACGATCGCGATATATGAAAACGAAATCCTACGTCTTACTCGTGACTGGATTACACGCGACACGTATGTCATTCGAAATGTGCATAGCATTTGTTTAAATAAATGTAGAATTTACGCGACGCGGCCTTAACTCCCACTGTGCGTGGCAGCCGATTAACGCGAGCGATCAAGAGCGTTGCAAAGGGAGGAAAAAACCGAAATCAAAGGTTCTCTTCGAGAGGAGTATCGTGCAGTAAATTGGGTTATTCGAGAGAACGTGGGCATTGCTTCCGACAATGTTTACGCGGCGAAAAAGTGCGGCTGGTTTTCCTTGGCTGGGCAGCAGCCGGCCGGTGTTTCGCCGGTCGATTATTTTCCGATGGCCGCGACCGTGAACCCGCGACGGTGCGATCCGCGAGGTCGTGTCAGAAAAAATCGAGGATGGCGCATCGCGGCGACCCTGGTTCCGCCGGTATGGCACGGGCAAGGCAGCTGGGTCTCGCCCGCGAAAGGAGTCATCGACTCGACGTTTGACTTGGCCTTCGGTTATTAGCAACGCAAACCGTACGCTCGCCAACTGCAGCTTTTTCTGCGCCGCCACCGTGCGTGTCTCAACCGAGTATCCTGTTTCGGCGCGCGTACTGCTCTCCGATGTGACGGAAGATCGAGGCCTGGATCACGACGCCTTCACCTTTTTCGATCGAACGTCGAGGACATAATACATGAAAAGAGTGGAGCGGCGAACATTAATTTTGTATAAGTATGCAATAATCGTTATACAATGGAATTGATCTAAATTGCGAGGAAGAGAGTCGAGGGAGAGGTTTCCAGTAGATTCCACGGTTTCAGACAAAGAGAAGATTAAATAAATCCCGCAATAATAAACCGTCGTAAAAGAAGGTCGATCAGTATTTACGAAATCGCCTACGAATAATAAGAACGAGTATAAAACGCGCGTCAACAGTCGCAGGCCGTTGCACTTTGAATAGCCATTTACACGAACCAGCCACGCGGATAACCCTGGCTATCAGAAAAATATTTACCCCGGTTGCCTCGAATCCACGTCACCGTGATTCTACCAGGCGATTCATTGGCCCGAGCTGCGCCTCCGCCTCGCCAACCCCTCCGTCGACGATTAGCGGAGGGCGTTGCTGAAATCGCGTGTAACGCGACCGTGTAATCGAGCAACGATACTGACGTCAGCCTCGCGGCCGCGCTCGAATCTAATTATCTTTATTACGGCTCCTTTCCGAGGACACAATCGTCGCGTGGCCCCCCTCGCTCGGCCGCCGCTCGATTCTCGATCGTCCAGCCGTATTCGTGAAAAAATGCTCAAGGACGGGAGGCCTCCGCGTTCGCCGCTCCTCGCGGCCGACGAGATACTAACAATAAGTGCAACCGGCGTCGCGATGATGATGATGATGCCGCGAGCGAAAACTTTCGAGAGAGATGCCTTGTTATCGAACAGGCTCGTTCTTTCGCAGGAAACGCGGTTCGCGTAGCTGAAGATGTACATTGTACACAGGATACACGGCTCGTGGCGCCTCTGCAAGTTTCTTGGTTCCAAGGGTGAGGGTGACTTTGGCTTGGGGTGACTTCCCATATTCTACTCTCTCTCTACGATTCTATTATGACATTTCATCGAGAAGAAATTGCACAAGAGTGCGACGCATCTTTGAACGCTTGCGCGACGCAAGTACGCGGTATAAACGTAAGCTGGATCTTTCAAGGGTGATCCATCGAAGCCGAAGGTGTTCTAACCGCGGTCGAAAAATTCGAACGAGCGAAGAAACGATTCGGGTCGGTCCGCAACCACCGTTACCAGGGTGCTCCAGAAAATTGCGAAACCCTCGTGGCATAACAGGCGGTGGAGGGCATCCGCCGCGGCGTAAATGTTTCGAGGATCGCGCGTTCCAGCGTGGGTTTCCGAGAAATCCAGTGGAATTGGTCGTTTCGAGGCCGAAACGAGCGGGTGGGGCGGGGGGCATCGGCGGTGCGTATAGAGCAGAGGAAGGGAAGAAGTGGACGGACTCAATAGGTGACCTTGACGGGCAAGAGAGTCCTTTGAGAGCCGAATGGTCAACGTTCCGGGGACCTTCGGAGTCTCGTAGTCACGGACGGCCAAACTGCACCCGAGCCAGACGCTCCCAATAAAGCTCGCTCGCATCTGCCTCCGCGCGGTGCACCGCCGCCGCTCTCGCTCCGTCCCGTTTCCTCTCGCAGCCAGCCTGACGCGTCGTTCCTCGTCTTTCCGCGAACTCGACCCTCCTCTGCCCCGCCGCCCCGATTCTTCCATCTCTCTCTACCCTGCCCGAACTAAATCTGGCCGTTTCGCGGACCGTGGAATTCTCCCTCGACTCCATGGGCGACGACGAGCTTTCCCTCTGATCGACCAATTATTCCTCTCGCGCGCGGCCCTTCGAGGTGTCGCGACGAACATTCCCGATTTCTAGTTAACCTTAAGCGAAACGCGGTGACACTCCGTGGCCCAAAGCTCCTCGTTCGAATGCCTCCAAACACCCGGCTCGGCTCGCCTCGTTCAACAGCTGTTCCACCATCGTACCGTGCTTTTTGCATTTTTTTTTCGAGGGGTAGAAAATCGCACCGTGGACAATCGCGAGGGATTTACGCGATTCGTGGATTTCTTTCTCGTTCGGATAGAGTCGGAGATCGGTGAGATCGGGAACAGGAAGAACAATGGCGAGTCCTGGTTGGTCATCCAGTTTGTTTCGTTCGACCATTGGATTCCAACGATATAGACTCGTAAGCGCGAGTAAAGGCGAGATCGACGAAGGAGGTTTTAATTATGAGCACGCGGTTTCCGCTTGCGTTTTCCTTTGTCGATGCTCGCTGGACAGGCACGCGACGAGTCCTGTCACGTAAGCAACGAACGAACGGCGACAGGCGAGAAGACAATGCAGTCGCGCGATCGTAAACGCGGAAAACGCAATTTTGATTCAATGGAAATTCGAATGCGCAATTTCAGAGTCGCCAGCGTCGAATCGAGTTCGACGTAAAACTGCCGGTGATTCACTCCCCGTTTCAAACTCCGCCTCGAAAGATCTTGAGAGAACGATGACCGATTTCGCGCGAACGACAAAAAACTATTTTGCATCTTCTCGAACGAGCGATGTCACGGCGGATGAGAAATCGTAGGTTCACGATTTTTCGCGTGCGATGCGAATTAGACAAATTCGAGAAAGAATGTCGGGAGCAGAGCCAGGCCTACGCGGTGGCCCGCTAATTAATTTAATTGCAGTTAAAACGCGGATACACATCCGCGCGGAGGAGAGCGAGTAATTACGATAATAATATTTTATCGCACCGCCCCGGGAAATGTCACTCGAGCGGATTATTAATTCCGCTGCACGGTTCTGTTGGCCGACAGCCGAATTTAATGAGTCATCCGCTGGTTGCCATTCGAAGGAGGAAGAAACATTTTTGTGTAGATTGTAATTTTTACTTTACGATTTCGAGAGATCGATCAAACCAGGCATTTCTGATTTCTGACGCGCGCCCCCGCGCGCCTGACGGTTTTATGGCGGATCGTTCGATGACTCGAGGAGAAAAATTGCGAAACAAAGATCCCGCATGCGAGGTCGTTACGGAAGCGGGAAATCGAATCTCCATTCTCCGTTTATTCGACGCATGTATAAGTAATCGGTTGCCTTCGTGATGTTAGTCACTAATGTTCTCGTTCGTCGCGATAATCTTGGCAGATGTTCGATTTATTCGCCTGGCGAACCTTCGATTCCGCAAGCACGGATCGCTTAGAAGCTTCTCGCGCGATGTTTAAGATCGCCGTCTACTTCGAGTCGAGATACTTCAAAATGCAAAAAGAACCCGAAAACGAACCGCGACGAGGCTCGATTTAACGGAACACGAGCCGATCGTCGCGGATTTTCGAATCGTGCGAACGGTCGCCGTAGATAAAGCCATTAATTCCCGCGGGCACAGAAGCGGCGTGCCGTGTCGCGGTATACAAGCCCGCGGAGGAAATAACATGATGCATTGGTGGTGCTGGTAGCCGCGGAACGACGTCTCGAGCCCGGGTCGGCCGCCTTAACGTTTTACGATTTACCGACTGCGAAATAAAGTACACCGTCCGGGCAACCAACCACGTCGCTAATGTCAAAGCACAAGAATTAACGGCTTTCCTGCCGGCACGGACAGGGGATACACCTTCGCGCGCGTTCGAGCGAGCTTAACGCGCTTTAAAGCCCCGCGCACAACATTTCTAAGTTCGACCAACCCTGCGCGTCGTCGCGGGACCAGTCGATCGCGCAACGACCACCCTTCGAACACTGCGATTTCTCCGCGTTCCTCACCTTTGCTATCTAATAGAAGATTTACCCGAATCGGAGCTTTTTTTCGTGTAGAACTACTACTACTACTACTAGTTTCTATCGAGGGACGATTACGGACAGGGGTACGCGATAACTCGTGGAATTCAGGCTACTCGTTACGCTTCGAGATAGGATACTGGATGATACGAAAAATCGAAGTAGACCCGACTCGTTCCGTTTCCCCGTCGATCAATTTTAATTGCCCGCGATATGCAAAATCGTGGGGAGCGGTAACGGTTTCCCACGTTCAGCCTCCGTCGAACGGAATCTCCTCATCCAGTTGTGCGGAGGCCTTAATTCCGCGGCGAGATCCGGTATTACGGCGGACACGTTACGACACCTGGCCGCTCGTACCTTTGGCTGTCAGGGAGGCTGACGCGGAATGCTCGCCGCGTAACGACCGCGAAAAGAAGACGGAAAAAAAAAGGGATCCGTTTATTACGCCGATAGGCGGTTGTGCAAGACAATCTAATCCGTTGCAATGATCTCCGCAGACATTTAGCTAACCTTTTCTTTAGGGGTTACGAAACGCCGCGAGTCGAAATACGCCGTGGTGTGTGCGTCGAGCGTTCGTTCCTCGCTCTCTGAGAACGATATTACCTCACCGAGGCTCAGCGTGCCTCACCGCAACGACCGGTTGCTCTTATTATTTCCGATTGCTCCGTATCGACTACTCGACTCGGGTAATTGCCTCGCTGAGCTGCGTCGTTGCTTCTCTTACCAACCGTTCCCATTCTGCAACCCTTTTCGAGACTATTCGGACAACGCGTTCGAGCCTAACGCCCCCTTTCAGTCGCCTCTTACGACAAGCAAGGGATACTGTGAGTGTATTCTGATCCCCACCGCACAGGGATTACTGGGATACCTATGTGACTTCCTGAATTCGCGATTTTAATCAAACCAGGTTATTTTTCATCCCGCTACGGTCTTTGTCCCTGTCGATGCGTAACGTAGATGACGATAACTAGGAAGTTTCTTCGCGAAAACGACCGTGAAGCGACACGACGCGCACGTTAATGAACCTGTTCGTTAAAAAGTGGAAAATCCTCTGACGACGATGTCGCTCGTAGCTCAGTTCGAATCACAATGGTCCACTCGCTGACACGCATCGCCGATGCGTTAAGCGAGCGTAAACAAGGAAAAAGTAACGCACGTGGTAACGATTGGGGAAGAGTTTTCGAGAGAGGCGCGCGGGAGCAACCGGAAGCGACGCAGCCGGCAAAAAGTTAAGATTAGGCGGGGTGCAACGGACCGTCGATCCGAAATTCGAGATTCTCCTCGACCGCAGGCGAGAACGAGAGAGCAGGAGGCCGTCGTAATTCAAATTTCCCGTGGCTGTTGCTCGCGGATCGAACAAAAAGGAGGAGACGCGGCGCCTTCGAAGAAAAGTTCAACGATTCCATTCGGGCGATCGTTCCACGAGTTTGTCAGCCGGGCAGAAAGACTCCGCGGTGGGAAAAACGGCGAGGGGGTAGGTGGCCGCGTGGTAGTCCGCGGAGCCGACAACGCGCGATATTTTCGGGCCGGTGCGCGGCTAAAAACGCGCGGCGAATTTCGCCCCGGTCAGGCGGCGAGTCGCGCGCCCGCGACGCACTTCTCGCAGCTCGCGCGCCGGTTCAACGAGGGTCATTCCTGAGTCATAGACCGGACGAGCCGGGCCAACGAGCTCCGCGCAACTCTTTCTCTACCCCGTCGCTCCCAGTCCTCCCATCCTCCCGCTTCGGTCCCTCTTCTTCTTCTTCTTCTTCTTCTTCTTCTCCTTCTTCTTCTTCTTCTGCTTCTTCTTCTTCATCTTCTTCGCCTTCCTTCTTTTCTTCTTTTTCGTTGCTTTCCTTTTCTTTTTTTTCGCTCGCCTACCACCCCTCGCCCTCCCTCGCTTTCTCTCTTCTCTTCCAGAAATTTCGATGACGAATTCTCCGGGGCGGCGACCACAGCCGCGCAGCCGTGAACTTGAAACCGGCCCACCCGGGGGATTACGATTTCGACCTTCGACTAACCGCGTCGCGGGCTAGAAATATTCGCCACCTTCGCCGGCCGAGCCTCTCGCTCGCTTTCCGCGCGCGACCAGCCTTCTTCGGGGACTGCCGACTCGGTGGACCGAGGGGATCGCTGCGCGAGTTGCGTAACACGTTTATCACAGAGTCCCGAGTATCGCTTCTAATCACGCTACCTAATGCGCTATATCGATTTAGGCGCGTGAAATCGATTTCGTGGAACAGGTACGCGTTTGCGATTCCGAGCTCGACTGACTCAAATGTTCTCCGGAACGCGTACGAATATAGCGCGCGAGTACGTGTAACGCATAAGCGAAACCAAAGTAAACGCTGGAAACGCTTGGAAAGAATCGCGAATGACACGATCCGGGCAATGGGTTTACCGGTGAGAGGATCGATAAATCTTGCCGCGCGCGGAAAGGGGTGGATAAGTGGCGATAGTTCATCGACGAGCCGTCCGGACAAAGGGGTGGCGAGATCGTGATCGAGCCGGAGGAGGAGGGGTCGAACGATCGTTCTATTTCGAGGTTCCTGGGCCGAAAACGCGAGTCGGCGATTCGGCGAAGAGCCTCGTCCACGGTCAAATTGCCGCGACGCGACGGAAGTCCTCGACTTCGACGCCCTCTCTCTCTCGCGACACCGTCGAGGGGATGTCGTTCGTCCGTTCTCCGCGGAAAAACACCGCACCTGGGTTCGTTAAACCGGTGGGAATTTCACGGGGCGATCGGTCGAGTTCTTTTCACGGGCGCCAAACAAACGAAACGGGTATCCAGCGATCATGACGAAACGAAAGAGAGAGTGGAACGAGCAAGAACCGAGGCTCGAGCGTTCCTCCCTCTTTCCTCCAGTTCCGCGCATTCCTCGCCCTCCCTCGTTTCCTCTTCGACGCGTAACCTTCAGCCACGTGCACGCGTATTGTGCCTCCGCCTCTTCTTCTTATTCCTCGGCCATTTTCCTTCTTTTTTTCTCTCCTCGTTCGAGGCGCATCGGTCGCGCGAAACACCGGCGAAACGAGGGATGAGAGGAGGTTACGCGCGTGCAACTACTTCGATGATGCAGCCGCATTTTAATGGACCTCTTTCTGCACAGCGTTTAAGCTATTTATACGCGTTTCGCGGAGGTTTAAATTTCGACCCTCGCTCCCTCGTGGCTCTCTCTCTGTCTTCCGAGACGTCGCGCTGCTGCCTCCTCCTCGTAAGGCGTACTCCGTGTTCTGGTTAAATACGGATGCGCATCGTGAATATGCGTTGCTATAAATAGCCCGCTTGAGCAACCTCGGCTATCACCGACGCTCTGTTGAGTAGATAATGCCGCGAGCGTGTCGTTGATACCCACTCGTCGAAACTTGCCACCGTAGAGCCGTCAGCGCTGCTGGCCATCGACTATTTTGCAAACTTTTGTCCCCGCGAAAAGTCCAAGTAGCCGGCGGACGGGTTTATGAATGGGTACACCACCGCATCGCGCGACGCGTACCGTTCGCGACGCGTTCCACGAAAATTCCAAAGCGACGACTAGAAAATAGCAGCTTTGTCCGTGGAAAAACCACTCGATCGTCGCGGAGCGTGGCGCCGCAAGAAAAATGGGTCAAGATCCGAAGTGTCGAGCCGACGATAGAGGGTGAAAGCTTGGCGCAGTCAAGGGCAAGAAGGAAGAGAAAGAAACGTGTCCGCTGAGACGGAGAATAATTATTCAGTCGGAGAAGGGGGTTGGACGAAGACAGAGCCCAACGAGCGAGGCGAAAGGAGAGCGATGATCGTTGAGCAACGAAGGGCACCGCGAAAACAAAGTCTGCACCATCTACACGCACGCGACGAATTCATATTTCTCCGTACACGTTCGATCCGTACGAATCTGAATAAAGAAACGCTCCTCGTCCCTTAAACCTGCAACGATTATCCAATTCGTCGGCGATTCGACGAGCGACCATCGCCCATTCGACCTGACCAGATTCGAGTACCGGCAGCCAGAGTCGTACGCGATACCGCGTCCGGATCCGCGGCAGAGGATCCGAAAGAGTTAACTGTAAAACGCGCGAGCGGTCGGACGAGCGTATCCGAACGATTTTGGTAATCGAGCACCCCGTGGCGCTTGGCGCGCGCGGTGCAGCAGCGCGGCAGGAAGGTGGCGAGAAAGAGAGAAAGAGAGAAAGAGAGAAAAGTGGGGTTCGGCTCGCGAGGATGGAGCATAACGTGCACCCGGCGGCGGGGTGGCGGCGGGGCGGCGGCGGCGGCGCGACGGCAACCGCCGCTCTGCCTTGAACCTCGCACGGTGCATTGCCCGTCGCTCAAGGGCGTCCGCCGCCCCTGCCTCTCCCGCCGCGGCGACGCCCCACTACGTACATCGCGGCCCCACCATCCGTCGACGCGCTCGATCGCTGCACCAGTAGTCACCACCGCCGCCGCCGCCGCCACCGCCGCCTCCGACCTATATATACAGTCCACGTCGAAACGCACCAGAATCGGGGTCATAGTCGCCAATTTGTTGCCGATCACCACCGACGATATCGAACCCGTGCGACGGAGCGTCGATGCTCTCGCAGGGTCGTCGAGCCGCCGACGGGGCGGATGCCCTTCGCGGAGGGTGGAGAACCGGAGGAATCTCGACGCTTCGCTTAGCTCGAGTCGCCGATAGCGATACCGAAGCGATCGAACGCGCGGCGATCTCCGATTATCGGTCCGTTACCAGCAGCTACGACCCATTCCTCGAGTCGTTCGATAACGAAGAACCAGTCGTGCGTCGTTGGTAACGCGGAATGGTACAAACGAAACCGTGGATGGAAAGGAAGTTAATCCCGGCTGGGATCGCGCGACGAGCACGATTTCAATGTTTTAACGCGATGAAAAATGCTCGATTCCCAGAACCGGCGAACGGAGAGCAACGTTCCGTCCGGAGATATCCCCGGCCCATGGACGCTCCCGTTTTACGAGCGCATTCCTCCCTGCCGCGGATGCATTTACATGTCCCGATCGCCGTTCGGAACTCGCCCGGGCAATTTCCACGAGACAAAGACCGGTGATCATCGCGCGTGGGTGGACGCGAGATCATGGGTGGCAGGGTTACGGGGTGGCGGGCACCCGAGCGAGGTCGCGACCGCTTCTAACGCGGTATCGCGATGACGAGGTGGACGGGAACGGGCGACTTCTCGGTATCAAGGTCGCCGGACTCGATCCGGAGGCAGGTGTAGATCTGGTGGGGGCGTCGGGGGCCGGAGGGTTACGGTGGGACGGGCGAACGCACAAAGAGCATTCCTGGAATCGGCCCGGTCGGCGTCGAGGGCAGATATCGCGGTCTGTTCACCCCGGTTGTGGCCGTGAACAGGCGGTCTGCCCCATTGCGCGCATGCTCGTCCCTGCGGTTACGTAACAGTCAACGGTTGTTTTCGACTCGCCTCGACCAACCCCCTTTGTGGAGCGTCGTAACCAGGCCGCCGCGAGGAAGATAACAGAGGGTTTCGTTCGAGGCTGCGCTCGCTTATTTCCGATACGTTCCGCAGATTTCAGAATTCGAACTTATTGGCGCGGCCAATATCGCCGTTGTACGAATGGCTGGTGAGTCGACGCATTCTTGCGAAAGATGGTCATATTCGTTAATAACGCGCGTTCATCGCGAACAGTGCGTCATCAGATAAGTCCTGCCGAGTGGTAGTTTCGCCCCGATCGATCGATCCCCGGTGAACCGCGAACGCTGCATCGCGCGACGCGAGAGGAACGCCAAGGACGCGACGAGGTGTCGAGGATTACCAGATCCTCGGCGTCGTACGCATACGATATCGGTGGTTCGCGTGAAATCGGGTGATTCATTGGCGGCTGGTTACGTGGCCGCGCACCACCGCGCGCGTACGCTCGTAGTTTCCCATGACAGCTGGCGGCGAGTGACACGAAAGCCTAGAAACTGGTTACATCATTGCGGTATTCTCGACTAGCTGTCGGCTGAGATTCACGTGCCGAGTTCTATGAGCCCCGCGGACGGTCTAGCCGCGCCGCTCGAGACCATTCACGTTCGCCGCTGGCTTCGATTCCAATCCCTCCTTTCCAGTCGATTCGAACAGACTCTACTTTGAAAAATATTCCTTTTTACCAGCCAATCGAAAGATTCGAGTCCCTCGTCAACCCCTCTGCTTTTCAACCCCTTCGCTCGGAAATAACGCGAACTATCCCGTGTAAGCTACCAGCCAAAGAACGCTTAAATTGGCGAACACGCCTTCGCTCCCGAAACCAGCGAACAACCCCTCCGATCGCATTACGCGGCGTAGCCTCCAGAACCCACCCCGGAGCGGTCAGGGTCGCTCGGTTGACCCTGGGAAGCAGGACAAGCGGCACGGCTGAAAGGAAAAAGCCTTGAAGCGTGAATCCGTGCCCTGGCAGGTAGAGCGAGCACGTAGTGCTCCCTATGACACAAGAAGCTAGCAGCGCAACTAGTTGCATAATCGGCTGCATTCCCGGTGCACTCGTGCTTGGCTCGTAGGGTTCGCGGATACGCGAGGATCACGCGCGCCCACACACGCGTACGTGCCCGTCCGTACACGTTTCGTTGACGAGCGTGGAGCCAGCCGAGGAGAAGATTGGAAAGGGAAACCGCGCGAAGGGAAGCCGCGCGAGTTAGAGGCGGGTGAGGGGCGCGGTGGACAGAGCCAGAGGACGCGACACGTAGGCGCTTAGGGCGCGTTCGCACATGCGAACGCCGACCGGCGAACCAACTGAAACCGTGGACGGAACCGTGGGGAAGGAGAGATGGCATGCTCCGTCGGAGGAGGACAGAAGGGTGGCACACAAGCACGAAGCGCTCGTCGGAGGTGGGGACGGGAAGGTTGCGGTTATAATACCATTGGAGCAGTGGCCGCATGACCTTGCGTACGCGTCTAGGTCGATGAGCCACGGTCATTAGGCGTCGTCCGTTCCTCGATTCCTCGACGAATTTCAATTTCATCCGCTGCGTACCAATATATATCTCTCCCCTTATCGTTACCCGTTACGTAATCGTACGAGCCAGCCGGATCCCAGAGCTCGTCTCGGGCCCCGGATTAACGAGACCGACGTACCACGTCGATTAACCGCACGGAATCTAATCGAGACCGATGCTATGGATGGGACGACGATGGCGGCGGCGATAGGCGAGTGCAAGAGCACGCGTCTACCACCGGTTTATTTCGGTTGAGTCCTGCCCGCGGCGTGATTCGTATCTGAACGTCTCCGGAATTAGAGGTCGGAGATATCGTTTATCAAACGGCAAACAAGAGCAACGCGACCGATTTCTGCGGGATCAAGGCACACGGCGAGCGTCTGGCGAGACGCGGAGAGACCTAGTTGTCGATTACGAAATTTTCTATTATTTTCGGTTCTCGAGAAATCTTATCACAGTCTTCGAGTTATCGAGCAAACGATGTCTGGAAAAAAGAAAGTTTCACAGAGAAATTGCTGTTACAACACCGCCGTAGGTATTTAAACGCGTTGCATATTTAATGGCCCCCATCGGTGGTGCAAAAAATTCGCACCGATAACCCGATCTTTTTTTAGAGGAATAACGTCCGTTTGGGAACGTTCAACCAGCAATCGCGGTTTCTTCGTTACATATTCATCGGTGCGGTTGCATCACCGCGTCGCGAACTTTATCGTCGGCTATGCGCGAAGATCGCACGATTACGGGTCATTGAATCCTCCTCGCCGGGCGATTACTCCGAAATCATCGTCGATACACGACCTTGACATCGTTTCCGTCAAAACGGAATTCTAATCTCGAAATTCGAGACGAGCAAAAAATTTGCAGTAATCTTCTTTTTTTTCTATCCCCTATCGAAGATGAATTCTACTCCGAATGATAACTCTGCCGATGATAAATGTATGCTAGTAAACAACCGATTGAAGATAGGAACCAATAGGAAAAAACCTCTACGCTACTATATCCGATACCAATGGAAATCAAATCACCGAATGCTTTATCTTGTTTATTAGACCTTCTAGTTGAACGTCTCTGCACTTCTATTCGCAACAATATCAATTTTCCCTGAGCAAAAGTTAAACGAAAAAGAAGAAACACGGAAAGCAAAAAGACCCTACTACGTCTCCTGGCGAAACCACCCCTCTCGAAGCCAAACGACACGCTCGAAACGCGAGGAGCGAGCCTCGCGAGCAATCCTCTGATATAAGAGAGGCCAGGCGGTGCAGTTGTTGGTTGCATAATCGCATTCTCGATGCTCTCGGTACACCGGCCGGTGGATGGTGGCGCACGTAGGTGATTGGAGCGGGCGCTGGTGCTCGGGGCGAACGCCTTTGGGACGGAGAAGGGGCGAGCGCCTCGGCGCAGGAGGACCGAAGGGAACGAGACGCGTCGATGGCTGGGCCGCTCGAACACGGGAGGACGTTTCGAAGGGAGGGCTTGGCTACGGGTTAGTAGCATTGGATCGGTGACCGGATGGCCTTGTAAATATGCGCCAGGGACGGGCCTGCCCCGATATTTCTGGACGCCTACGGTCGAGGCTTAGCTCCAGTTAGACGCACCCGAGCAGACCGTTCTGTGTTGGCTGCACTGAGACGCGTTTTCGACCAGGTTTTAGAAATTTTCTCGTCGACGACTAGGAGAGAACGCTGTCCTAGATTCGATGGAAGCGGATGAAGCTATGCAGTAGCTATCAAATTTCTATAGAGACAGACAGTGTACTTTAAAGAATAGAAAATAAGAATACCAGCTCTGTCTTTTAAAAAGCAGATCTGACTCTTAGAAACTAAGCTTTCGCGATGTTTCGTGGAATTAGCTGCTTTCGTTCTAAAAGAGAAAAAACGGAGGAGTCGGATAGGTAAGAAGGGTGCGCGGCTAGAACCGCATGCTAGAACGGGGCGTCATACTAGAGTAACTCGGTTGCATAATCGGGTGGTAAGCGTGCGTGCGTTCGCGTCGGGCACGGAGGGCCCCGCGAGGAGGCTAAACAGGAAGGCCAATAAAAAAGATTGATGCGCGGTGTAAAAAGGTTGATGGCTGCGCATATACGAAGAGAACGAGAGAGAGAGAGAGAGAGAGAGAGAGAGGGTGAGAGGAGTAGAGGGAGATAGAGAGAAAGACCAAGAGCACAGAACAGAATGCCGTTTCTGTTGACGAAGAAGGGGACAAGGAGAGGAAGGCGAACGCGACGAGGTTAGTACCACTGCACTGGAGCGGTGGCCGGCTGACCTTGTATTCGTGAGGCTGGAATAAGTCTGGACCGATGCGCCGCCCGCCTCCTTTTCATCCTCCTCGTCCTGGTCCACAGGCTGAACAACATCACCGTCGCCCGTGTGGCCTCCCTTCTTTCACGAAGGTCCGTCCAGCGGGGCATGAACCGCCGGTGCATATTTATAAATACGCGAACCGCGGTCTTTCCATCTCGTTTCATCCCCAGCTCCGTTTCGTTTCGTTTCGTTGAATCCGCGTGAACGCCATAGCGGAGGAACATGGAAAATCGCATCGCGAGCGATGTTTTCACGTTCATTTCAGACTTTTGGGAAAATCCAATCGGAGAAACTGCTCGCTCTCAAAGGAAGAAAATTGCCATCGAAACTCAAATGAGAGAGTTAGACGAGGATGATGACATTTAAAAAATGAGAATCGTATCGTATAGGAGAGGATAGTCGAAGAAGGAGCATCGTAGAATCGGAGTGGCGAGCGAGAGGGTTGGGAGGGGTGCGAGAGGCCGAAAGGCGCGAGCAGAGTCGAACGACCGCGAGGTTACGGGCCCTGGTTCAAAGCTCGCCGAGAAGGACGGCTTGGTTCGTGGTAAATCTCCCCGGCCGGTGGCTCGACGCGGCCAACCTTTCCGCTCGTTCGGTCGGCTACGAAAAAATTGACGCGAGGAATGCCTCGCTGCAGGACTGATTTAAATATTTCGATCCCACGCGTGCATCGACTGGTATATACGCGCGTCCCTCCTCGCGTCCAATACGTCGCGTAGACCTCTTCCCCTTAAGGGTAGTTTCTCTACGAGTTCCCACTGATATCTCAATTTCATCGGTACACTCTCACAACTTGGATCACCTAACTTTTTCTGCTTCCAAGAATGTTCGACGTGCTTCGCAAATTGTCTGAAACGTTAAACTTCGATTGTACAGCTTCACCCCTAATTTCGTCCCTCGAAGTCGCCCTCGGAAACTAGCCTCGAGGGTAGATCGCGATTTCTGATTAAAGGAAGGCTTCGCAAATTGAATTCGACGGCACCGCGGCGTCTTCCGCTTCGAGTGTTATCGATAAAGAAGGCGCGTCGCGGATTTATCGAGCGTCGCGCGCGCGCTGCAACCACGCTAATGCAACGGCGTGTGTACACACGCGTTTTTCTTTGAAAAACGGCGGCCGGTTGCGTGGCGCAGATAACGTTACCGAGAAATATATTCGTATCGGAAACAAGGATGTTTTCGAGCATTATCGGCTCGATTATTCGTGCCATTAATCGAGCGCGAGCGGTGCCATAAGGCAGACCCTGGGCTCTCGCTAAAATTACGCCGTTCTCGTGTCGGTGACACAAGATGGATCGCGATCCCAGCGGTACAGAGGGGCAGGAAAAAGGGAAAAGAAAGGAGTGAAAACAACGAGATGACAAATATAAATGTATATAGATATAGAGGCGTATGGGCAGAGACAGGTTCATCGTCCCGGATAAAAAAGACGCGCGTAAACATACGTACATGTATTCCGCGATACGGTGTTTGCACGCCGCTTATTTAACGCTGATTAGCGGCTATTCGACAGAATCGAAATATTCTTTAACTGCCCGTGCGGAGGGTTTTCGACGTATCTACGTAACCAACGATGACGTAAATATAAATACGTCTATAAATATATAAATAAATAAATAGATAAGTACGCGTAGCTCTACGTATTCGTATCTACATTTTTCTTATACAATTTGCATGAATATACATATTGTTTAAGTGTATAATATATATATGAATATATATAGGAATGGAATGAGCGAGCAAGGACGCGATAAATGCGTACCAGTCACAGCAAATATTTTTCACGCGCGATTGGGAAACAGATGGAGCGCGCACCGTTCCGATGATTACAGCCTCGCTTTTTGCGTTTCTCGTTTAATCGTAACGGGATTCGGTTTTTATTGGAAACGAGCAGATCCTTGAGAACGTTTGTACAGCTACGTATCGCGTCTCTAATGCTCGAAGAAGCAGAAATTAGTAACGGAATCGAATTAAACAATTTATCTAAAACACGAGTTTCCTAATTACGAGCAACAACCCTGATAACCATTCTCCCTGCGACGAGAGACTCCGTAGAAATCGTTCCGAGTCGACCGTCCGTTGGTGGCCGATGGCGAACGATACCATCTCGGACGGTGGAAGAGGAATGTTGCCGTGAGACGGACACTTTCGATTTGTAGGTACACGCCGATCGGTGGACAGGGCAGCCCCTAGACAGATCGCGAATCCCAAGCGACAGGCGGCGGCTGGCAACCTTCGGAACCCGGGTGATCTCACTTTCGGGGAATGCCGTCCGGACGTTTCTCGAGTGCATCGTACGTTGTCGCGACGAAAACGCTATCGACCTCCCGTATCTCTCGAAAAACAAACGGGCGACGAGCCGCTGGCCGAACAAATTCATTTCCTCCGACCACCAATTTTTTCTCCTCGTTCCGCGTCCAACGGGGATAAGGAAGTGACGCAAGGGAAGAGTATCGATTGGCGACTTACCATAGACCCTAGGGGTTGAATTATCTGCGATTCGCGAGTATCGACTCGAATAAAAATGAAGAAAATCGGGAACAAATCACGCGGCGAATCTACAAACGAAGTATCTTCGTACACAGAATTAAGAGTTGAAGGGGTAACAATGCGAAATCATCGCTATCGCATCGAGAATCGTACGGCTCGAATCGAATACCATAGATCATCGTCGGGAATGACGCACGTTTATGATGCTTTCCAGGACAAATATTTGCGCAACGAGGATGATGATGTAAGACGCTCCGTTTTCGCACTTAGATATGCTTTCGCGAAGGAGAGGAGAAAATGCGGGACCGCGATGGAGGAAGGTAGAACGCGGCCGATTAGACGCGTGCTTTCCCCGCGTGAGGCAATCGACGGATCGATGAATCGACCGGGTGGAAAAAGCTGTACGCGTGTGCAGCGGGCCGTGCTTCCATCCGCGTCGATCTCTCGCGATCTCGTCGCAACAAACACGCCGCCAGACGGGTTACGCAATCGTCCCACGATTTTAATCGTGTTATTCTTCGCCTGTTTCTCTCTCTCCCTTTTTTCATTTTATTTTCGCGCTCGTCTACGCGCGTACGCACCCGTCCACCACCATCTGATTCGATTTCATCGGCCGGGCTAATTGTTCTCCGTCGTTCGTCGTTAGCCAATCGTCGTTATCAACGGCGAGAGGCTGGCTTGATTTAGCGCAGACAACGAGCGAATGGTAATCGAGCCCCACCGACGCATTACGCACTCGATGTTTTGATGTTGCAACGTAAACCTTGACGCTCGAGTCGCTTGCCTCTTATCAGAGCGACGAGTTGCCTCCGATATTTTTAAATGTTACGCGCGCCTCGAGCGTTTCTCAAACGAGAGTTCAATCTATTAGCAAACGATCTGAACTTTTCGTGTTCCGTTTCGTAGAGCAAGGCGAGAAGGTTGGTCCGATAACCAACGAGGGGGTAGAAACCCTAAACACCTCGGGAGGCACCTCAGAGTCGACTCGGAGGCCCGAAAACCGCGGCGCGATCAGGAGCGGAGAGCCGCGGAGGAAGAAGCGAACGCGTCCCGTAATCGAGAGAGTCGAGCTAAACTGCCCACGCCTGCTCGATAAACAGAGAGAGTCCGACCGTGGGAGGTGGTGCACTCGAGCCTGGCGAAAGAGAGAAAGATCCGGCAGCCGGTCCGCGCGCGGGACAAAGACGGTCGGGCGTTGAAACGACGAGCGTCGAAAGGCGCGCGGAGGGCGGTGGACGGAGGACGACGGAATGGAAGACGAAGACGTGGAACGTACCGGGCGGCTCGGGACGGAAAGAGGAACGGGCGGCGGGGAGTGGCAGGGTGTCGCGCGATAGAGCAAGGTGCAATGCTCGAGCGGCGCTGCACAAACAGCGTCGGGCGTCGCGGTCCGCACCAGCCAAGGTCACCCGGGTAATGTCCCGATGCCCCCTATGCAGGACAAATTCAGCCACTCGACCGAAAGCGATGACGGGGGCGCGCGCGGGCGGCGGCCGCGCCGCGCGAGCGAGCGATCGCGTTCGGTGGGCACGGGACGGAGAGAACGGAGAGAACGAGGATGTTGAGGTTAGGCTGGGCCACGCGGTGCGGCGACGCGGATCACGCTGCCCATCGGAGTTCACAGAAACGGCCGTGTTATGCAACGCCCCGTCGGGAATAATGACGAGACGGAGGTAAGCGCGCGCCAGCCGCTCGATGAATAGCTAGTCGATACGACGACCGTGTCCTATGGGCGATTAATCGGCTGTGTCTAGGGGGAATCTCCGGAGGCCGTCGCTTTTTGGCTGTCGCGAAACCGGGAGGACGATTCCCGTACCCGGGAGTCCGACTAAGTCGAATGTATTTTTGGAAACTGGTATCGTACACCGTCATCTTGCGAGCTCTTTTTCTCGTATTCCGTAGGATGGTGTATGTAATTATTATTGTGTCGGAGTAGAAGGATAGAGGGGTTTGGTAGGATTAATGGACGCACTCGTTCCACTCTCGCTGTCTGTCCACGCACGCTCCGTGGTCTGTTTCTACTGAGTGCTCGCGCTGCTCCAAACGACGCTGACTCTCGCTCTTTCTCGCGTTCGCGCATACTTGCGTCTAACTCTGCCTTTCGAATTTCACCGTATCAAAGGCATACCTATTCTTTCATCCGACGTTCAATCTCGGGTTCCCTCGGGATGACAAGAAAGACACGCGTATTCGAAATGTCCGCCAATAGTGTACGCGTTTAGCAACGTCTCTCCGTGTCTACTCCGTTGCCCTCCGTGCCCTCCGACGTATCAATTTAACGCTCGTAATAATTGCCCGTGTGAAGTAACGTTAAGATGACGGATAGAAGGGGGATAGAGGCGTCCTGGTCAATTTATTTAGGCGAATTTAGAGCGGTGTGTGGCCCGGGCAAGGGAATGCCGCCGCCGCCGTCGACCTTGGACGTGTTTGGCCAAAAGAAGCCAGTTATGCAAGATCGCGTCGCGAATGACCCGACGCGACGTGATCCTCCTTTGTGAAGATTCTCGGAACTAATTCGGCAACCGATCGACGCCCGCTAACGACCATACGCGATTGCCTTCGTGGAATCGTGTCTATTCGTTCAAATTATTGCAACGATGGATTGCATTTTATTATATTACGCCGAGGAGCGAAGGGGTAAGAGCGTTCAGAGCCGGGAGTAGGCTAGGTTAGGCTCGAAGGACATTCGAGGAAATGAATCATCCGTGGTTAGATTAGACTGGATTGGTCTAGGTCTGGGATAGACTAAACGAAGCCCAGACCTGCGTCAAATCTACGCGATACAAAGTTGTTCCTCGTAGATTTTTCGGTTCCAGTCGAGGATAGTTTAGGTTAGGTCTGGGTTTGGGGATCCGGTTAACCTTGCTCCTATACGACCATTAATTCCTTTCCCATTTATCTCCGCGACGTATATTGTATAGGAGGAAAGAGAACCGTCGTATTTAAAACATTTCCAAGAAATGCTAATTCCATGGTAATAAAAATCTATACTTTTACAAATGTAAACGGGAGTTTTTGATCCCCAGCGATGCGTTGATGGGCAGGATCGCGAGATTAACCAAGAGCGAGGGCCGCGGAGTGGCGTTCGATTTCGGAGCGTGCGAGGCTCGTTCCGGCGGCGGTGGCTATGGACGCTATCAGCGGTCGTTTCGTGGAATATTTTGTTCGCGGCGCATCCGTCCGCTGACGAAACCGGATGACGCTGAAAGTGAACCGTGTCTCCAATGAAACCGCCCGCCGTAGGAATAATAAAAGTTGCGACGCGCACCGGCTGCCGCGATTATCGGAGCACGGGAAACGAACGAGAACGCGCGTCGACCAGGCCCGCGATTCCCTCCGGATGCCATTGACTTTGACTAGCCTGATCGACGTTGCGCGTTACACCAAATTCAGAACGTAATCGACAACGATATTTCGATAGTCCCACGAGTGGTTTTTCATTTTTCAAACGAGTTCCACGCGATTCTTTTCTCGCAGTTCCGATTACTCAGCTAGAATTAGACGTACGATAATCATAGGTGGTTTTACAGTGAATCGAAACGTATATAAACACAGGTTTCAACAGCAGATTTGCGTAACAGTATCTTCCAATTATGAAACAGATTCTGAGCGATCGTCCCTGGTATAGAAACGAAGTGTCACGGTTACCGCTAAATTGTACAGCTTCCGGAAATTCCGCTGAGAAAGAGAACGCAAATTCCGCGCCAGTGCACCGACTTGTACGCTCGTGTTAACGCAACGCGCGTGTTGCTCCCGGAAAACTAACCGTTCCCGCTAAATCGTGCAACGATAATTTCCCGGAATCCAGGGCAGAGAGGTTGCGACAACTATCGAAATCGGTCGCAATCGCGTAACGAGAGCTCGCAGGAGGAACGTTCGAGATACGTTTCCGCGGAAGGAAGGAACGCCACGCGAGCGTTTGTTTTACGCGGAATAATAGGGGTTGGCCGTCGCCCAATTAGCCAGGCTTTATTGCAATATCATCGCCCTCGCTCGGCGGTGTCTTAAGCTGCCACGCTGATTCCTCGAATACATCGCGTCGAGCGAGGCGCAGTTTTCACGGGGCAGGGGAAAACCGTGACACTGTTGCGAGCTGGGGACCGCGTCCGATGATCGAACGACGACACGCGAGACTTACCAGCGGAACGTGTTCCAACTAGGTATAAATTCATCGCCTCGACCAGGTCGCGTATGGAGGCTAATTAACCGTTAACTGATAACCGATCTGCGGCTGTACGCGAAACAGCCTGGCTAACAGAACTGTTTCCTACGAAATATACGGACACGCGACGGATTAACGGCGACCCAAATGGCGGGCGCTTAACGCGCAAGTGGAACGCCGCGGCGATTAGAGGAGAAAGGAACGGACGGATCGGTTTATTTATTTGTCGGCCCACTATTTTCGATTGCGGGATAGCGCGGCCTTTCCTAAAACGCGTTACCTTTCTACTACGGGTATTTATAACCGCGGTTCTATATTCGCGTACTCGCGATCGAGTTCGACAAAGTGCCAGACTTATAAATAGACCACTCCGCTATTACTCCGACAGGAGGATATACGCGCGCGCGTAAATGGACCAGGGTGAACTCGAATAGGAGCATAGAAAAATCGCTTCTCGAAGCGATTATCGTGGAATTAATTCGGTACGATCGCGTCACGTGTACCGCGAGATCTCACCCTGGCATGGATGGAGCCTACGCGTGGACGCCAAACGATTTTATATAATTTTCAGCGGTACACGCGCGTACTCGGTGCACTTACGTAAAAGCTGATCCACGATCGGTCCCTGATCCGCGAATCAACTGCTTCAAGTGTTAATTAAGCATGCGAGGGACGCAACTGTGTTGTTTACCGTCCAACTTACGCTTCTATTATCATCGAAATTCCCCAATTTCCTCGTCGCCAACGTTTCGGTAAAATTCGTACACGGTCGAGTGAAGATTAGAATATGTTGAGAAATAACCGGCGGAAAAAATGCTTCGAACGAAGCGCGTAGACGAACGAGTAAACAACTCGACGGGACAATGCTACCTCGAAGTGCAGACGCGCCAGAAGGATCGCGTTCGCAGGCCACGCGTCCACTTTCGCCTGGCTGGCCAAAAAACAAGACGCTCCGAAGCCTCTTGACGTATGCGCGTCCGGGCATTTGCATGCGATTCATTTCTTTTTTTTCCTCTCTCTCTCTCTCTCTCTCTCTCTCTCTCTCTCTCTCTCTCTCTTTCTCGAAACCAGGCGTTACGTCAATGCGTCGTTACGATACGGACGCGGGCTGGGATTTTACAGCGCCACTATTTACTCCGAAATCCCTACGGAGGAAACGCGGATAACGAGCAGACTTCGTTCGCGATTCTTTCTCGCTTCGCATACTCTACGCATCCCACGTGTGTCGCGAATGTTACTCGTTCGATCGAGTCCGTGGAGAGAATCGTTTCGCAGCTCCAAAGCGGTTGCACGTCCGCCCTGCGCAGGGCGCGACTACTCGCCTCGAGTCGGGCCGATATTTTCATCGAAATTACGATGTTGTTGCGCACCAAGTTTGCACCGCGTGATGCAACTGTTTGTTGGTTTATAAGAATTCTAGCCGCGTTTGCAACGTTCCGTCTGACTCGTACTCGTGCGGTCGTGCCCGTCCTATACAGGACGCGACTACTCACTCGCGTTCAGTCGCAGCAATATTTTTATCCAAATTACAACGTGTTGTTTACAGAGTTACAGTGACGCAATTCTGGTCGCATCGAGTAATATTTTTATCGAAATCGTGATGTTTGCTCCACGCGAAATCGAAATGATGCAATTTTGATGGCATCGCTTAAGTTACGCCCGCCTCGTAATGGACTCGCAATTACTAATGTTGATCCAATACGTTATTTTCGGCGATATTGTAATGTTATTGTGTACATACAGACGCGCAGATAATTTCTGACGTAATTGCGTTGGATTTTGCAAAGGTAATGCACGTTCCGCATGGGGAATTAGTTATTAACGCTGACGCAATGTAATGTCTGCACTTACGGCGTAATATTATTATGTACAAATTGTACTGACGCAATCTACTTGTTTGTTATTGTAATTCCACCGATTACCGTTGACCTTGCGATTAAACTGATACGTGTAATTAGCGAAATTTAATGCCCAGTCTCTGAATTCCTACGCCCGCTTTACGATAATTATTTATAGAAGTTACGAGCTGCCCGTCCATTGAACGTTGAAACGCAATAAACCGTGTAAAAATACGTTCGAATCCGTTGCACCGACGAAAACAAATATTTCTCTTGGAACTCGAACGCGAGCCGTCAAACCCGAAGAGATTAGCTCGCCACTCCGTTCCAATCCCGAGTCCGTCCATTATACTTTTGAAAATTCAACTCGAACGGTTTCCAGAGGATTCGCGAGCGGCCGGATTTTTCTCAGCCACGGGTGGAAAACACGAGTCGGCGCGAAAACCGGCCGAAGATCGTCGACGCGAATCGATTTCTAAGCCGTCGCAGATTTATCCTCGTTGACGCACGAGCAGAATAATATTGCGCTGCACAACAGAGTTTATGAGCCGTTCCTTGAGTTATTTCCGTCCCGGCAATCCGACGATGCGTTCCTAAACGTGCAACGACCCCATTCGAACCGTTCATATCGACAGACATTCCACCGTGATGTCAGCCGATTAAAACCGATCCGAGCGTTACGTAACCGTTGTAACAACCCATTATCGAACCTCTTCCTCTCCCTCTCTCTATCTCTCTATTTTCGCCAAGATGCATCTCGTCTACCTGCCAGCGAACCACAAAAGGAAAGAGTCGCACTTTTCCCCGACTTGATCCGCGCGAAAACACAAATTTCGCTGGAATCGACGGACCTCCTCGCGACAATCGATCGTCTCGATTCGATATCACCCCTGGACCAGTTTTTTCCTCGTTGACCAGTCTGCCTCGAATAATCGAACGTTTCGTTCAGTCACACAGGTAAGAGAGGCGCGCGTCGCGTCGTTCTCGAGGGATTCCAAGTTCTGGCTCTCTCTCCTCTCGTTTTATTTTTATTTATGCGCACGAGCGCGTGATATACGCTCGTTTCTCTTTTTTTTTTCTCCTCTCGTTGGCTGTTCACCTTCTTTTCTCTCGCTCTCCTCGACTCGACGAGGATAGGAGCGGGCTGACCATGCGTGCCGGCAGCTCACGAGCCACTTGACGTGACCTTGCTTTGTCACTGACCTGTCCTAGGCGGTGGCTGTGGGTTGCTGGCCACGGCGACGCGCACACGTCGGCCACGATGCATCAACGTATGCGCACCATCTGCCTCTGTGATGTACCGGCTGCGTTAGGCTCCGTACATAACGATTCCTCTGAACTTGACACTGTTTCGAGCGGTTCAGCTCGATGGACGGTGACGGGTATCCGTGGAAAATTCGTTAATTACCTTGCTCTTGAACTTTCTTCGACGATTTTTATACGCGAGGGAAAAGTACCGCCGTATATATGTGTCTCTGATAAGAAATTTGTTATATACGATCGACGCGTCGCTTGAAAATCTTTAGAGAGAAGTAGTTGGAGGGAGATAGAGTGTTCGAGTGAACGATGGATAAAGAAAGATCTGTTTGAGAATCGAAAGAGTGGAGAGTCGGTGTGAACGTGACTCGAGGGCCACCCACTTGCGACTTTGATTTCACGGACGAGCGTCGACGTCTGGTGCAACGGCACCCTAAATTTTGACAGTCAGAAATAGCCGCGCCTCGGCGAAATGAAAGAGGCGACGGGCGCCGCGATGATCTCGCAACCCTCGCGGCGCGATCCACCGGAGATCCGCGTCCTCAAACGCATCTGCGAGCAACGGGTGAATAGACGTAACGCTGGCGAATATCGCGCCGCCGTTACGCGAATCTTTCGGCACGCGTTGTTTTCGACTGCGTCGTATTTTCCATCGAGTTCGTTAACATTTACCCGGTGGAGACCTTCGCACGTGGAACGATACGTCGAACGTGATTGCACCGTGTTGCAGCCGCGACTGCATAATCTCCAGATTTAGATCCCGTGCCGGGCGAACGCTCCCGCTCAAACAGTGAATCGCTCGACGTTCCTTTTTCTTCCTTCAATAACAATTCCTTTCTTTGTGCCAGACTATTTGTTGCATCGTTTTCGTTGCTTAATTTTCTCTATCAACTCTTATTAAAATATAAAATACTTTAATCTCCACCTCTTGGTCAGATCAAAACTCTTTTGTAGTACTGCTATTCCTGTTTCTCGTTTCCTTTCTTCGACAGGGTCATATTAAAATGTTATCAGGAATTGTGAAATCAATCGTCGATAAAATCGAAAGCCGGAAACAAAGCGGTTTTCTATTAATCTATCATTGAAATTTCCAGCGCCTCGGGGACTGAAAATCGATTATCGGACCAGTGAAAGCGTCGATCGCTATTGTTGGTAAACTGGTATTGTTAATCCTCCCGGGAAGAAAGTGGAATCTAAAACTAGAAGGGTGGTCCGGAACTGATAACCGGTTGACTGAGAGTATCGCTCTCTCCTCGATACGACTGTCGTACATTTTTCTTACGCGTTATTGCACAGTCCCATCGATTTATTTCGCGTCACTGCGAGACAATATCATCGAGCCAAAATGGGAGTGATGAATCAGACGCGATTCTTTATCAATCGCGAGGTGAACCTTGATGCAATGACGGCGCAATAAAACGAGGGATAACGAAAAAAGAAAGTATTCACGGACACCGCCGAGTCACCAATTTCCCGCAGGAAGTTTATGAAATTTCGTTGCGCCCCTCCAGTCGCCAGACTCTCGCGATTCCAGGAACCATTTCCACGTAGCCATGGAATAAAAGAGGCATAATTAGACTTCGAATGTTTGCGCGAGTTTCTGTTCTTTTTTCCCTATATTTCCGCTAAAAAAATGTAAAGCAATAAGATATCGAACAAGGACGTTGAATCGACGCGAATCGACAGTATAACGCAGGACAAGGATTGGTAGATTGGAACCGTCGAAATGCGCGACATAAAGACAAACATGAACGCGTAACAGTTGGTGGATGCAACGTTTGTTTGTCCAAGATTACCGACGAATCGCAACAGCTCGTGAGGCAAGACTGGTTTTTCCTTACAAACACTCTCACTTTATCAGATTGGAAGTAATCCGACGTCGGCGCGGTTCTTTCTCTCGCTTTATCAGTCTCGTTCGTTTCTGTCGACTCAAGGACGAGGACGGCGATGGAATTTTAAAGGGGAGAGAGAGAAACGCAGATAGGGGTAGAAGCGTAACGCGGAATGCCAGATGTGTCAGAGTTTGAAGCCTCGACCGAAGATACGTTGGCTAGTTGATCCTTTTATGGTACCAGCATGGCCACGATCGAAGGTCGGTGACAATGGAACACGTTTTCAACGGCGATCCGTTGGTTTACGATAGACGCGTGTAGCCTGGTCCCTCGGTTTACAACGGATGCTAGGTACACGGTTACCAGGTTTACGAGGGAGGCTAGTAATTTCTATTTTCGTTCGAGCCGACTCCAGCCTCTAACGGAGCGTACGATAATCAAGCATATTTGTATCTTCCGGGTTTCAAATATATTTAGATTCCTGCCGCTAGTAAACTTTCATCGGACCCGTATGCTCGTCGAAATCTCGCGACGCGAACGACGACGGAACAGCACCGTGGAACGTTCGATTTTCCTTGGCGACAATCGCCGTTCCGTTTCGAGGTGAACCGTACTTTCGCGTTACGTCGCGTTAGAATGAATTATCGTGTCCCACATCTCGGCGAAACGATCTTTTGTCCCTGGCAGTAAGCTACCTGTTCCAGCGATCGCCATCGGAGCGGACGCGTCTGAACGGCCACGGAAAAACCTTAACTACCGCGCGTTTCGTCTGTTTTTTAAGATAATTCGAACGTTCGCGGAAGGAGACGCGACGGAAACGACTATACACCGGTGGTGGCAAGATCTCGTCCTTGGTATTCGCGGAATCGCCTTAGATAATGCTGCATTATATCTGTTAGTCTTTTGATATCGAGCAAATTCAATTATCGCGAGCATCGTAATCGGGAAATTATCACCGCTCGCGGAACAATGTGGCGATATAATGTAACATTATTCTCTCGTTCGATAACAAGAGATGCCTCGACATAAAGGATGAATTCGGAGTACGATACGCGATGCATAGTCGCGATTAAAGTTCTTTGAAATTCATTAGATAGCGGCAAGTGGTTACAGATACGATACAATGGGATATCGTTAGTACGGGATTACGCTCTTTCAGACGTCGTTTAACTCACCGGTGAATTACACCAATTTTATCTGGCTGAAATTACCGGCATTGAAATGCAAAACGTGTACGAGGAACACCGTCGCGCAGACGATGAAGACGCGAAGGTTAAGCCTGGCTATCTTCGAAACGGCCCCGCTTAATATAATAAAACACGCGGGAACATTTGAAATATCTGAACTCGTTACCCCGATACGAGTCGGTTTTGCTATCGAGCGAGCAATTAACATCGATCGGTGGACACGCTTCCCTCGAATTTAACGATTCGACGAGCATCGAAAGTGGTAACCGGTCGGTTATCCGTGGTTATCGGGCCCTGGCTGCGACGGCGCGTTCGGTACGAGACTAATTGACGCTAAACGGGAAACTGGTCGTGCCACGGGGGAGGCGCAAATCGAGAGGATCGAGCGGGCATAATTGTCGTCGTTAACGCGAGAAATCAGTGCCGCGCGAACACTCCCGAGCGTTTCAACGTTATCGAGACCGGGGCGACCGCGGCGAACTTCGCGCGGCGATTAATTGAGAGATTAATTAGCGGCGACTACGAAGCGTCGCGCGAAACAGGGGTTGCTAGAGGAGACGAGGAGACCAGTTTCCATATCGGAACTTTGGTTACAGCTTCTTGCGATCACGTCGCGATTGAGACGTTTATTTTTTTTCTTTCGTTTTTTACTCCCTTAATTATTTTAATTGGAGAGTATGGACACGGTGGATTAGGCCGATCACAGGGCGAAATGGGAGTTGAACGTGAGAGCAGGGGGGAGAAGGGGGTTGAATGGGTGGTAAAATTCTGGAGATCGTAAAAGTACCGTTTTAGCTCTCGAAACTCACGTGGCCGAAACGCCTCAGCGTTCACGTGGACTCGGCACGAGGTTCGAAGGACAACAGGATCGGAATAAACCTAACATAATTGTATTGCCTAACAGCTCCTTTGTCCCTTCTCGCACGGAGAAATTACACGAGCGATACGCTGATTTCTATGGTACCGCGACGGGCCGATCGATGATGGCCTCAGCTTAGCCGAGCCTCGTTCTTTTTCCGTCCCGCTGCGATTAACTTCTATTTTTATTCCATTATAATCGTCCGCGATACACTCGAAATCCCCTAAAAGTTTCTTCTTTGTCGAACGATGTTGAATTTCACGATGTCGAGTGGATTCAAGGAAGCTTTGCAAGTTCGAACGAGGACGCTAGAAAAGTCAACGGCGCGCAGGTGTGACGTGGCGTCGCGTGGTGTCGCTCGGAGAAAGGGTTGTTGCGAGCAGAGAAAGGCTGCAGGGAGAGAGGGGCACGGTGAGAGTTTCACCGGGGGTCATTGACAAGCCGCGGATTCGCGTTCGAACGTGGAAAACCACCAACAGGCATGCACGGAAACACGAGGAAACACGAGAGGTTCCGTTTTACGATGGGTAAATTGAAACGGTGACGATGGAGATTCGATTTTTGGGGGAAAGTTGCTCCTACATACGTCGACGCGCGAACGTGTTGCGTAATTCACCTAATTCAGGCTGGGCGATTATTCCGAGGAGAATCGTTACTGCATCTGTTGTGAAAGCGTTCGTCGATGAAAAATAGTGTGGAGATGTGGTACCCTCGAGAAGGATTAATTTTCATAGAATTTCAATGTTACACGGAATGCTAGCACACCAGTACAAAGTAATTAACTGTATCGCAAGTTACTCGTAGTGATTCAGTTTTATGCAACGACGAACTACGAGGAACCTCGCGGCCATGTTAGAGGAGACCGCTGACTCGCGCGTTACGGGTCTGATGCAACGTTACAGACCGCATAGTTTCCGTTTCGGATAAGAAAGTCGGAAGTGGTACGTTGACCCGGTGGAATTCGGCATTGACGATGGCGGGACCGCAGCGTGGAAAGGCGGAACGGAGAAACAGCGCGAGCAACGGTGGCCGGTTCAGGGAACTCTCGAGTGAGAGTTTCGTCGATGCCTCGACACCGTGTGGATCTCGTAGCGAACCGAGGTGATCGACCTCCGTCACCGAAACCAGAGTTAACCTCGATACCTTTATTAGGAGAACCATCGGACGAAATCGTCCGATCCTCCGCGGAGGCATGGATCAACGATCGACGCGATTCATATCTAACTATTACGTCGTGGTCTATACAAATTGTACGCTCTAACGATTTATCGAAACGTTACACGACCGCCATAACAGTTACAGTAACCGTGGTGACGCACTCTTTGCGTTTCTACGTTCGGAGATGCCAGAGATCGCAAAGTAATATCCGAAACAATTAAATTTCACATTTCTCGTCGGTCAAGGGTTGAATACGAAGGAAGTAGAGACGTACGAAGTGGAGAGGCCGTCGTCGACTCTAAAAGGCAAGGGAACGAAGGAGAGCGAAAGAAATTTTCGAGGCGATCAATCAGTGGGAATGTCCCGGCAGAAAAAGATCATCAACCCTCTCTGGTAACGAGCTATGCCAACGGAAGAAAACAGGTGGAACGAAGGTGGCAAAGCAGTCGCCGTCGAACCGAGGCGAACGAAGAAACCATGACATTGATCGTCACGTGATCCAGAAGAGTCGCCGCGGACGGTACCGCTCGATGGTTTACCTGTTAGTGACATAACGCTCGTCACGGCTAGCCGGGTGCGCACGAGCGCGTCCGCGCGTTTTCACCGGCGAATATTACGAGGGTGATTCGCGATCGGCCATGACGATGACCATTCGCGAGCGTAACGAGTGATCGAACGATCGAAGAACGGTAGAAGCGCGAATAGAAAGAGAGATTACGAATGAGAAAGATGGATGCTGATAAAGAGGAAAGAAACGGAGGGAGAAAAGGTGGAAGGAAAGAGTTTTGCGGGCAACAACAACCAGGAACAAGGCGGTAAGGGAGGGAAAGAGAGAAAGAGAAGAGAGACTCTCTCAAGCTGCGGCCAGTGTCAGTGGCCTTGCTTTCTGCGACCCACTTTCTCGCAGAACTCGATGCTAAGCGCGATCGCCACCTTACGCCGTGAAAATCGATGCAGATCGGGACTCCGACCTTTCTCCGATCTCGAGGATCCGTGCAGGATCTAGTTTCGACGGTATCGATGTCGCCGTTCGCTACCGCGAAGTGTCATGAATTTGGCAAATCATGCGAATTTCGAATTTTATTATTGCTACGATAAGCAAGCGATGTCGCTAATCACCCTTCTCTACGCGCTTGAAACTAGACGCGTTCAACGATGAGAATTTCTGAAAAATTCTGAGCAAACGCAAACAGAGTTGCGCTGCCAGCGCGGTCTGACCAGTCTTATTGTAATTAGAGGAGAAATGAATATGGTCGCGGGAGAGAAGAATGGTCGAGCATATGGAGAAGCATTGTGCTCGGGGTTATCGACACCTATCGCGAAGAAGGACGATGACGGCGGCGAAGGTGACGCCAATCATTAGAAAACGCGTCGACGCTAACTTAGCATTCCCATTAGCATTTCTATACGAGCCACTGCAACCGATGTCGTAATCGCGCGAAGCTCGCGTGTCGCGACGACTGGACATAATCGTCGATCGAAACGAAAGACAGAGAAAGAGATTCCTCGTGTCATCGATTAACGCCCGATTTGATTCACCGCGAAATGCTAATTTCTCTCGCACCTCGCGATCGAATCTAGGTCGTTCGATAACCAGAGAAACTAACGAGCCGATCGGTTGATAAATCACCAGTCGCAAACTATGCATCAGCCATTAATAATCCTTTTAGCCGTGAATTATATCTTTGAATAAAAACAGAATAAAAGAACCAATCTCCGACTCCTCGAGCGACTACCATCACTCTATGAACCAAAGCAATCCACTGATCCACGATCCGGAGCCATCATCCTCTACTTCATCGCAAAAATCGTATCCAATTCTCAACTCTCTCGTAACTCGATCGAACAACTCGAACGATTACCTACAATTACTTGAGAACTATCCATCGGTTCGCAGTGTACCATCCTCGTCCCAAAATTTCATCCCCTAAATAAGAGAGCACGCTAAACAATAAAAGCAACCCTTGGTCCCAAAGACGCGAACGCTACGTGAGCTAAGATAAAGGAAGAGGAAAGAAAAGAGGCGAGGAAGATGAAGACCCTTATTAAAGCCGAAGGAAGGTGCCGGCGCGTGTCAGCGCATTCCATCCCGCTCGTGGCTCGCGGGCACGCGCGTGCACACGTGCGAGATAAGAGGATCGCGAGCGCGATACCCGATCTCGCGCGTGCCCGACCACGCGTGGAGACAAGCGAGAGAGTCTGCGGTGCCCGCGCGAATCCGCCGCTAATAGCGACGCGATTTGCCCGATAGCAAGGGGGTGGCGGCGGTGCGGAAAAGCCGCTTTTCTTGGCAGAGCCGCGCGACGAGTTCCGTCGCGGAACATCCATCCAGCCTTCCGCGACTAACCGAAACGTTCGTCGGTTGCTTTTGCTCGTTGCGTTCTCAGATGGGAGAATCCAGCGCGATCGCGTCTTTCAGGAATCCGGACGGAGGTCTATGTTACGAGGGCGGTGATCGTAACGCGTACACCTTTAATTTGATTTCCGCTCGAGATCGATAGTTGAAAAGGAGCTTTGGAGGGAAAATGAAAGTTGGTTCTTCGAGCCACCCCTGTACCGCGCGCGGTATCCACCGAGAGTAAGGAGAGAAAAGAGGCTCGCCTAATCCGACTCGTCTCCTTTCACCTTGCGAGTCCCTCTTCCACCCGAGTCGAAACTGCATTCTTTCGCGCGGCTGCACGCGATACCACCGCGAGAAAGTGGTGGCCGTGGGGGTTGGCACAAGTCGATTAGAGTGCACGGGCGTGACTCGTTAGCGTGCGTCGCGCTCGCTTGCTCGTAGGTGATGGAACGGGTTACATAAACTGCGAGTAGGAACTCGTGATCGGCGGAAGGCCAATGTCCTGCCTGTCTCGTAATAAAGAAACGATTTTCCGCGATGGTTTTTCGCTCGCCTCCTCTAATGATAGAAAGGGGGTTGCCGCGGAGGTGAAAGAAATCGCTGCGAGTGGGTCCACTTTGGCTCCAACTGGAAACGCTGCCACGCTTCAACGTACTTTCATCGAGGCACGCGTTGTTTCCTGGATCTGGTCGCTTTGATTTACGAATCTGGAGTGGAAAAAGGGAACGATAGAGTGTTCGAGGTGGTTTCGTACGAAAATTAGACCGTGAACTATTCGAAGTAATCGTGTCTCTCGTGTGCTTTCAGAAACCGTATGGAAGAACGGGAAGCTGATGAGCAACGACCGGATGCGGCGCCAGGATACCCACCAAATGGGGTTCTCGATGGTGAAAAATAGTGATTCTTCTTGAGGAGGAATGATGAAAAGTGTACCAGGTGCGGGGATCCATTTCTGGGGTGGATTCTAATTTGGTACAAATCTAACCCACACGAAATATGTTCATACGATTGTAAATTGATGAAAGATTGCTCCAAAATTAATAATTTATTTCTAAATAAAAAGAAAAGATTAATCCATATATGTATTAATATATATATGGCCACTTTTATCGTTACGCATTAGACAATTCAAGCACGCAATAAAGACGTTGTAACCATAAAACAGTAATAATCTTGCAATTTTCTACGAAGAATAAATCATTACCCGAGTATCTTTCGAAAGCGTAACAAATTGCTAATAAGAGCAAGGAAATCTACCATACAATTCCATTTCGTCCAGAGACCACAGAGAGAGAGAAAGAGAGAGAGAGACAGGAAGAAAGAGAGAAAGAAAGTTCGCGTTGAGTTTTCCACTGTCCAAGTCGCGTGAGCGTAATTAACCGGATCGTTCTGGGCTCTATGAAAAAAGAGGTGAGACGAGGGTAACTGGAAATTAAAGCCGCGTGCCGATTGATAGCGAGCGGAAAAAATTGGAGAAGGAAAAGTGGACGAAATCGCTTCCTCGTATCGAGCTCTTTCGAAGCTTCCAGATACGTCCAAGCCCGTAAAAACGAGGCTTTCGATCCGTTTCGATTTACATTACTAATGGAAACGAAATCGTCGAGCATTTTTAAAAAGGCGACTGCCTCGCAGAACCGGAAGCCGGGACGATGAAGCGTAAAGGATTCTAGAAATTTCGTTTTCCACGCTAATGGGAGACGAACGACGCGTATCTCGACGGCGGGCACTTTCGAAGGAAGAATCGCGGCGAACAGGAGGCGCGCAACTTTCGAACGTTCGAACGCAGTTGCCGGGAACTTTCTTTCGCGGACGGAACGGTGGCCCCGAGAAAGCACACCGGGGGCCCAGCGTCGCATTTCATAACTGTTCAACGTTCCGTAACGCGGTAGAACAAAACGCGAACGAGAACGACGCGTACCACGGCCGGCGTATCTGCGATCATCTGACTACCGCGCGCGTAACAGCGCGCTCGTAACGCGCACGCAACACGCGCGCCTCACAGGTTGCGTCGATCCGCGAGATTACCGAATTATTTCACGTTTCACGGTTTTTTTTCGTTCAATTCGACCGAACCTCTGGCGCCTACATCTCGCTGTTCCACGCGAATCGTGACTCCTTCCACCACCGACTCTCTCTCGGGCGTCGAGAATTTTCGAAACGCTGTAAAAGTCTTGACCTCGGGCAACGAGAACGGGTCGAGACGCAGGAACCTCATTCTAGAATGAGCACAGATCGGGTAAACGTTGCGTGCCCGTTGGCGCCAGTGGCGAGTCGAGTAACCGAAACCTTGGCCAAGGATCGATGCGTTTCGCAACACCACTTAGCATTTAGAGAACCGACCAATTTCTACTCTGCGATTGGTGATCGAACGAGACGACGATCGAAGCACGGGCCTCCCCGTCGAAGTACATCCTGCGGCCGCAACAGCGGAAGTTTCCGGTGCCCGTTGACGTTTTTGTCGGTGGTGCGAGAGGTCGTTAAACGACGAACACCCGGGGTTTCGACATCGGGCAGGAATTTCGCCGATTCAGGGTCCCGGTTTCTGTCGCAAACGCAGCCAGCCGAGACGCCGTTCGTCGGGTTACACTAACGGGGTCAACGACTTTCTCCGATTACCTGCGCGTGACACTGTCACTGAAACTGGCCGATTCGCCAGTTTCCAGCCGCCGTGGCGGCGGGAAAATTACCCGGTGTCCGTAGAGAGGGTAAATCGTCGAGGGAAAACATCGCCAGCCGCGAGAAGAAAGTGCCGTTTCGATGGGGGACGAATCGAGCGAGGCTCGACGCAGCCTGATTACTCGAGATTGGATTTTTCGTTTCCTCGGTTTAATAGAAAGTAATGGAAAATGTAATTCGATAAGCACATGGTAGGACTCTTCGAAAGAGACGTTACAACGACTATTTTGAAATATTCTACCTCTAGAGATTTGTATTTCACACTCGAAATACTTGGAAGATGTCTGCCAAGTACCTTGGCACAGGTTAGGAGATTAGTTACGAAGAAACGGCGAGGCGCGCGAGATGCAAAGGAGAAGTGAACGGGCGCGGAGAATCGCGGCTGAATGAACTCGCGTTCCCCCGCGGACCGCGTTGCTCTAGAAACTGCAACTGCAGCAGGCGGGAATGGCCCGGAAGGGTAAGAAAGCGGAACGACGAGTGTAGCGCGTTACACGTACTTGAAACTTGAACGTGGTCTCGCGATACGACGCTCGGTGAGCACGTATTTTCTTCGCGGATCCGATTGTTTTCTGCTTTCGTAACTGGTTCGCAGAAGAGGACTATCTGCTCTCTCGAAACGGTATTAAAATCTCCAAGAAACCGCTCGGATGCTTTTTCGAATCCTCGGAGACTCGATTCTATAAAAGTGTTTCGAGAAATTAAGTGGCGAGCCTGAAGAGCGGATGAACGGTGGTAGAAATCGACGCGGCTGTTACTCAATGCTGGCAGAGCGTAATAACGGAGCGAACGATGAAATTTCTCTCCCGGGACGTTCTCTAACACGGATTCCCACGGGGAGGAGCCGCGGTTTCTGGCTGGCTGCGCGATAACGTTTCGCGCGCGCGACACATTCGCGGCCTCCTCGCTTTCACGCCTCGCGTCCGTTCGATCGTAAAAGTATCGGTGGCCAATGAACCGTTGCGAAAACACCGCGGCGTTCCTCCTATCGGGGACAGCCCGTTTTCAGCCACTGTTTTCAATTACCGCATTGTCGCGCTACTTCTCCGCGTTATTTATTGCTGCAAGAGCTGGAAATTTCCCCCGGTTATCTCCGCCTTGCCCCGTTCCACCCTCCCGCGAGACATCTCCTTCGCTCGCTACAGCGAGAAGAAATCGAAGATTCGACCCGTCTTTAAATATTCGAGTTCTGTTCATCCATCTCGCTCCCACCCCCCTCGCGGAGAAAATAAAAAAATTCCAGAGTCGGCGTAGAAGATGTAAAAAGCGTACCTATAGAGGATACTATTTTTAAAAGAGACGGAAATCAAGCAGGCATTCGAGATGTGGACACTAAAAATAGTACCGACGGCAGACCTGACGGCATTCCAATTACAATAACCACTTCTGCTCCCTCGAGGGCAGAAATGAGAAACAGAAAACGGGACATCGAACGAATTATATCACCTCGGAGATGTAGCCGGGAATATTCCGTACCGCGTAATCGCGTTCACCCCTTTCGTTGGACGTGAGAAAACAAAAGGTTCGAGATTTAGACGGGAGGGCGTGAAAAGGGTATTAACGAAATCCCGTGGACGGAAACGGTGAACACCGCGCCGTACCCACGGCCATAATTTCACGGCGAAACGGGGGTGAACGCTGTCGACAGGACGGGAATAACTAATGGGAGTGGCGCGGGGCCTGGCATTTTTGAACATCTGCCGAGGACAAGTAATTATTTCTCTTTCCGGAGGCGAATGGCGGCAGACGAGATCGATGCAACCAGTGTCGTCGTCGTAGTCGTCGTCGTAGTCGTTCCTCGTTCTCGAAATTTCCTCCGTCATTTCTACCGAAGGAGAACCGCGTCGATTAAAAAGTCCCACGGACGACCGATTCGCCGTGGAAAAAATAAGCTGCGTTCTCGGCAATTAACAAGCGGACGATAACGAGCGCGTCGTGGGGCAAAGACACGGCCAACATCACTGCTGGTCGGTATCGTTCCCGTTCAAGGACTCTGGTCAACTTTCTTCGACAACCTCGCCTTTTGTCACCGAGTTATCACCTTTGTTTCGTTACAGCCGATGGCCTTACGTTCCTCGATCGATAACAGAACGATCTATCTCGTGACGTAGAAAAACGATACGTCCTTTCGTCTATTTCTAACTCTTTGTACGTGAAATTTTAAGAATCCATCATTTCGAATCATGAACGCATCAAATATTTCGTGTAAATAATGTTTATGCAAATGAAAATTGCAGATGAAAAGCTATAGGAATGTATGGGAAAGACCATGTATAGTATGGAACAATCGTCGGTGAAAAAGTTCTCGCGTCGTTCCATTTGATACGCTTTCCAGTGAAAGGATGCTAGAAGAAGAAGAAGAAGAAGCAGAAGAAACGGATGAGACAACGAGCTGATACCAATTATCGATTCCGATGGCCGATGAACCCGCTCGTTTCCGGCTCGATTCACGCGAACACTTAGCCCGACCCATTTCCCGTCTCCTATTAACGCTGCTAAACACATTTCACTAATAATCGCAGTTGATTCGCTGTTCTAACACGTTCGACGAATCCAAACCGTTAAACAATAATTATCATAGAAAAAGGAAGAAAATTTTATCGGATAGCAACAAGTATGGCTCGACTCAAGGGTGTCAATCTTTATTAGTCATTGGGAGTAAAACAGAATGTACGATCGTGACGGAATAACGCATTCATGCCCTGAAAGCGAGATCGTGCCGAGTTAATTTCTGATGAATGAAAAACCACGGAATACTACTACGTCCACGCTGACAAAGTATCACGTGAAATACCAGGAAAAACCGGCGTGTAGATTGCCGTGTTTACACCGACAAGCTCCAAGAAAGTTCTATTCGCTAGAAGCCAAAGCAACGGTGACGCAACGGACAGCAATGAATTACGATAGCGGTGCGCGCGGAGCTGCTAATGGATTAGCGTGCAGTAACGAGCCCTATGGACACGCTTACGAGGAAAGCTGTTAAATGTCACTGGAGCCGAGTTCCCTGAAAGCGACGTCAGCGCGTGCCAACGCGGAGGATCGACGCTATCGCCGGCCCGATGGATGGGAGCACTCCAATTATTCAGCTCGAATCGAAGTTGCTCGCGGCTCCGGCTAATTGCAAGTTGAACGACTCCGACGAGCACCGATAACGAAACTGCCTCGCGACCCTTTTCCGACGCTATCCATCGCGCGCGTAATCGCTCGCCTTCCTCTATTCCTGACTGGACGCGGAGGAACGTCGAAGGGGTTGACGCCGCGATCTGCACGCGTATCGAAATCACTGACGACGAGAATTACTCTCGTAACGATTAGTAGACAAGTTTATAGCCGGTCATAAAAGGCACGGGCGGTGAATGAGTTACCGTGGCTCGTAAACCACACGTGTGCGTGGCCATCGTCAGGCACGACGTAGCCGGTAATTCGTTGGAAAAGCGGATAGTAGGTACACGCGACGCGTTCCATCTCGCCGCGTCATGGATTCCATTATCCGTCCGCTTATCGTCCAGTTAAATAATTAGTACGTTATTATTACCACTAATGATAGTTGTTGCGTTCGTACGTAGATATCTAGTATAGCGCATGCATACGATCGAAGGAAGTTGGACCGCGCAAACAGTGGTATCGAACGGATAGAAATTTCTCGAGCTGGATATCGATTAAAGGTCTTCGTAAACTGCTCTCTCTTCTTCATTCTTCGGAGAGGTAGTAAAGAGAACGATGAATGCAACGAGGAACAATGAGAGAGAGAGAGAAAGAGAGAGAAAGAACGATGATACGGTGACACAAGATGAGTGCAGCGGTGCATCACAGAAAATACGTATGAGTAATAGTTTCGTTGATAACCGCGCTATCGTTTGAAGGTCAATGCATCGTACTGTTATTGTGCAACGAGTGCGACGTTGTTGTCGCTGGCTCATTGATATTTTCGTTTCGATCGCCGCCCTTGTTTTCGCGGTTCAACAAGAAAAGATTCCTGGCAGCGGAACAAGAACAGCAAAAGGCGAGGTTGAATCGTAGGAACCGGTCGATTAACCCATTTAACAGCTGGCAGACCTCTCACGCGAACGCACCTGACAACCCCCGCGATCAACGCCGCTGAACACCGTTTTCTCGTCTCGAACGATTGCCGATTCCTGCCTCGACGAGGAACGCAACGAACCCTGGTCACCTCTCAACGATTCCCTCGGGAACGTCTCATATCTCGTCCCGGCTAGATCGCAGCCGAGGCGTTATCGACGATCTCGACCCTCTTTCCTCTCACCGAGCGCGAGTACGTTCTCCCTGGCTCCGCGATCACCCTGAAAACGAGAAGCCGCCGTGACACCGGTGCTCCACTTTCGTGAAAGTCGCGCGGCCGTGACTGCGCCGCGATGCATTCAAGTTGCATTCACGGAGGCCTCGACTAGATCGATTATCCTGCTGGAGTCTTGCGAATATGCCATCCTATCGACCTTTGATGCAACCACTTCGAGGCGTAATAGATCAATCGAGCTTGCACAATTTTCTAAAAGCATCATTTTTACATTCTAATCGTCCTTGAATGAAGTGGCAACGATAAGAGACGATGACGAGACAATGAAACTGCAATGATAAGGAACGATGATTGTACGAGGCGAGATTGTTGGAGAAAAAAAAGAAAAGAGGGGAACTACCAAGAATGTAGCGAATAACCCGACCAGTTACGAGTAGCTGCGTAGAATTACACAATTCGAGGTTCCGGCGAGGGAGATATCGGCCGAGAAAGTTGGAAAAGAAACCGCACTCGGCCGAGCCGCTTCCTCGTTGCTGTCAATTGTTAAGCGGCGCGGTTAAAAAATTCCCTCGTCGCGCCTCGGGACGGAAAAAGAGGATCGATTAAAACGAAACGCTTAAGGCAGTCGAACGTACGGATCGTGCGCGGAAAGAAAGATGAAAAGGGATCGTGGAGGGCTGGGAGAGGGTCGGGGGTGGAAATTACATAAAACGCGGGGAACCGTTTCCCTATTTAGTCGAGGAAAAAGCCGCCGTAGTGTCAGGCGCGAACAATGAGCCAAACGAAATACCCGGTTGCCCGTTTAAATGACTCTATCCTTCGGTTCACGTGTAATACTCGGAAAGCAGGTTCTTTGTTGCGTTCAAAACTGGATGAATAAACTATTTGCGTACCTGACATCAGGTAGGAATTTATCGACGCCACTATCCGCCGCCGAGTATCCCGATTAACTCTGAAACAAAATTCGTTTCTTGTCTCGTCCCTGTACGAGCGCGTCCTCCGAGCTACCCTAGTGCGCGCGATGATTTAAAAAAAATTCCTCGAAGCATCGATAAGAGCCACGGCGTGTCTCGCTTCGAGAGAACTAGAGAAAGAAAGCAGCGAAAGAGGTGAAAAACGAGGAGTTTTACCGTTCGGAAGCGTCGATCCTTTCCAGCGGAACGGTATTGAGGAAGGTTACGGGCGAGAGGCAAGGATGACGCAAAGAACGAGCAAGGCATAACCAGGCAGAAGGCAGGCATAACGGAAGAAGGGAGATACAGGCACCCCGATGTAGGACGGAGAGGGACGCGGAGATATCGAAGGGGAGCGAAACGGAGGGAGACCCTCCGGGACAGGAAAGAGGGTGTCGGGACAGAAATAGACGAGCACGCTCGTGTAGAGGCCTCGTGAGGCTCAACCTTCGAAAACGCGATATGTAAGCCCCGTGGATGCACGTGAACCGACGGTGAGCCGGCGATGGTTTTTCCAGTTTCCAGTTTTAGCCACCGCCGTGTAACCGATCGTGCCCTCCACCACTCCGTTTTGTCCCGCTGCACGCGCTGCTTTTGACGGGCTCGTCGTCGTTGTCTCGACGAACTTTGCGATTCAACTTATTTCTAGGCACTTTGCCGAGCCAATAGATGGAAGAGTAGCCGAACGATCGTACAAGTCTATTCGTATCGTTTATCCCGTTAAAATTAACGACAAGCCAGCAGAGCCGCTATAGGAGAGGAAATCAGGACACGCGAGTCCTGGTACGAGCGCGATCGTCAAGATAAGAAACGAAAGAGGGACGGTATGAATCACGGGCAATTAACAGTGGCGATAAATAATCGTTAGTTTACCATCTAAAAATAACGATTACCACAGTCGTTAGTCACAATCAGGTATTATTAATAATACCGGTAGAATCGAGGCTGTACGAGTTCTATAATTCCGATACAGTTTATCAGAGTACTTTCCCGCATCATTCGCGTATGTATCGTAATCGATAAATTTCACCGAGCATCGTCCCGTCGTGTACCATTGTCCATTGTTACGTGTGACACGTAACGATTTCTCTCGATGTACGTCCGCGCTCGGAGAAACGAGCAAAAAGTATCTCCCGACGGACGTAATTCGCGGTAGCGCGAATTAAACGGAAACGTAAGTCAGTTAAGTAGCGTAATGTACGACTGGGCCGACGTACCGACGGACCGGGTTCATCGACCACTTTCTCTGGCCCCGATCCTCTTTACCCCGCGGCTGAAAATCGCCGATCGGCTCCTTTCCGCGGTCTCATCTACGCGGCGCGCGACATCGCGAACGGGAATAAAGGAGAAGAACGAACGGCTGCAATAACCGGCTGGCTGCGAACGCGCCACGTGTGACTTAACCCCTTGAGTCATCGCGCGCCGCCTCGACCCGTTACGATTTCGAGCCCCGTCCGCTTTTTCGACGCGAGACAATGACGCGTTTATCGCGAGCGATTTTGCAACGAGAATTTTGCAACGACGCCGAACATCGCTCGGGCTCCCACCGCCCACGAGCGCTGCAACGTTACACGTGCAATTCCGTGATCGATCGTAACTACTATCCGTTTCGACATTCCCTATGGATACCTCGCAGAGGGAACGATCGATGGTTAGGTTACGATCAATCAGCGGAAAGATACACGCGCGATAAATTAGAGCCCGTTGAGCGCGATCGAGTCTTTTAATCGCGTTTACAACGTTTTACGAAACTGGTTACGATTCGAGTTCAAGTTCGTGGAAAGCGCGATCGAAACTGGTTTCGGTGTCTTTTTCGCGTCGACACGGGACGATAGAACCGAACGAGGGGAACGGAACGAGGAAAAGCAAAGGCGGGCTCGTTTAGATCGGAAAGACCCGAGGACCACTTTCGATTACGCGTTATTTCCGTCGCGGCCGCCCACGTAATCCGAATTGAAACGACGGATCCATTCAGCGGCGAGCTGGAACGCGAATGGAAGAGGGAAAAGAAACGGGCCAGATAACGTGCGTAAGTGCCACGTGACCGTGTGTATGTAACGCCGAATATCGCCGCGGCGATTCCGTTTATCGCCTGGCCAGCTTGGCCAGAAAAAGAAACGGCGGCGATACGAATCCAACGTGGCGCGGCCCGACTGGCCACCAGGATACGACACCGACGTTTCTATCGCGTTGCGGACATCCTGGATGCGTGTCCACCGACAGCCTCCCCTGGGCTCGATGTCGTTAACCTTAGCTGAACGGGCTGCGTTGGACGTGGCTGATAATCGTCGTCGCCTTTCGTCCGCTCGCTCACCACCCGTTGCGAGCCGTGAACGAAAGCCGCGCTTGCGAATGAAAATTCGGAACGAAAAGGGGTAAGAACGTGCAGTGGGACGGCGAGAACCGAGGAATTCGTTGCGATTAAATTATACTTGGATGGCTTTTTGAATTCGTAATTCGCATTGGAAAGGAGCACGGTTCGAGAATGGGAGAACCCGAGGTACGGGCACTCGACACGATTTCCTTTGCGAATGTTTTTAATCCGCGGCGAAGGGGAACCCTCGGCGGGGCAGGTAGAAAAGAATTCACCAAGTGGCACTTGACCCCTTCCAATACGGTCGAAAAGGAATCGTTGTCCCGATCGTGAGCGTTCGACGCGATTTACTCGGTAAATAGAGAGGCTGCACTTCTGAATGCATAACTGGCCTAACCAAGAAGGATCGCGTTACCATTAACCTAGAATATAATACGACTATTAACCGATGATCGATGACTGGCACCGCGGAGGCTGGTAACGGGCCGTTTCGATCGAGGATCCCTCGAAAGCCGACCCAGTTTCGGCTCCTCGCGGATCATCCAGCTCCGGAAATCGTTGAAAGGGAAAGAGAGGACGGCTCGCGGGGATATCGATATAATTAATCTTTTTGTGCGCCGCCCGTTTCGAGGCTCGTTCAATTATGAATCGAGATTGATGGTCCTCGACGCGCCTCGTCGGTACGCCAGGGTGCTCGTTATCGATAATGAGCGGTTAAGAGCGCCGAGAGAAAACAATGAAACGGAAAATCTTGCCGTTTAGCTGCGCGCGAGAGTTGGTATTCGCGAGCTTTTCAAACGCGACTTTTGAATCGCGGAGTAGCGTCCATTGAACGATGGCCATGCTTCGATACCGCTACCGCGAGATTAATATTCCCTACGTTTCCTACATTTCAATTGGCGAATACATTTGAGATCTGACTGGAGCGTTCGCAGCGTAAAATATGGAAGATTTCAAAGAGCCGCGACGAAGCCCCGTTTGAAACAGTCGTCCCACACAGGGAGACCGGGACGCGATTCGCGCGTATCAGTAACGTTACCGCTGGACGCGAGGCGCAACCACGCAGAGGAGCAAAAGAAAAGGCCTGTGGATGGCGAGGGATGAAGAGGGACGACGGGGACTCGAGGCGATTTCTTGCAGGCTACGCGGAGAGGCAGGCTCTCGGCTCTGGGTAACACGGTACCAGCAACGAAAGAACTAACGGTGTTCTGCCCTCGATAGCCGCCATTGTGAAACTACATATTATGACAGAGGATCCGTCGCGTGTACCGCTTCACCACGACACACTTACGCCGCCTCGTCTCGTCTTACTTCTCCTCCTTATTCCGGTGAATCCTTTCCACCTTGCCCGCGAACTTCCTCCTCCGCCATCCCTCGTTCGATCGGCGCCTCTTCGATCCCCCACCCTCCTCACTTTCCGCCATCGCGTAATTCGGTTACTCCGATCCCTCGTTCTCTCCGCCCGTCCCCGAAAAACCGAGACTCTTTTCGTCTCTTTCTTTGGAGCGTCGACGATTTGTCCAATTAGCGTCGTAATTGGATCGTCTCGCGTTTAAGAGACAAAGTTGTCGCTCTTGTAAAAAAGAATATGAATAAAGCGAATAATTCATAAACGGATGCAACGTAAATCCGCTTAAGAAACACAATGGCGTCCGTTTCCCGCGGATGATCGAGTTTCTGCAATCCTCGGCTTTGTATGCAAATGGTACGAGTGCTCGTTGTCACGATCCGATGCAATCGATTCGTTTATTCAACGATCGTTATCATCGGCCGCCGTCTCGCGTCGATATCGATGAGAACCGATCGCGGAAAATGTCGCAATCGAGACCGCGGATTTCCTATAAATTTCTGCCCTCGATGATTCATGACCGGTTGCGCAACCGGTAGAGGAAGACGTTCTGAAACCTCGCTGCGATCCCAGCCGTTCCTTCTTTTTTCCTTCATCGATTCCCATTACCCACGATGATTGCTCCAAGGTGAAGTAGACATTACGTAACATCGCGATTCCATCGAAACTGATAAAGCGTCCGACATCAGATTGATCTTCCAACTTTTCTAAATCTCTTCGAACCCTAAGGACACGTCTCCGTCGATCACGGTGCCGTGCGACACGAGATACCCTCGGTTCCCCTCAGGGGTGGCAAAAAGCGGATACGCGATGGTAAAGATAAAGTAACTCGTAAAAGGGACCGACCAAGCTGGACGGAAAAAATAGGAACAAATAATAATTCGCGAGACCCTCTTCTTTTGAAACCGCGAAACTTTTCAACGCCTCGTGTGACCACCGGAGAACCGGAAACGTCTCGTACGAGTTAAAGGCATAACGGAATTCGTGCACGCGAGAACGATCAACGACGAACCGAGTCACACGGATGTGCCTTCGCTCTGCGGTTACAGGGCCCGGTTCTTCCGTTTATTTCGGAGTCGTAACAGAGAACGAACCTGTCCCGTTTCGATGCCGATTCCGTCCGAATGCAGAACAAGGTTAAAGTGTCGCGTGACCGGGGGTCGGATGCCGAGGGCGGCAGAGAAAAAGGGCCGTTCGCGGTGGTTCGTAGGAACCGCAACGTAAAAGGAAGATTGACGACTATTAAATCATTTTTAAAGGCAGCGAACGCCGTCCGGGACAATCGAATCGGGAAAGAACCGTCGAATGTGGTACGAGGTACCGTAATGGCGCGTTTCGTCGGCACGGAGGGCCGTGGTGACGCTTCGCCTCGTAATCGAACGTTCCTTGCTCTCGTGCACGCGCGTCCGTCGTGTCGAAATCGCGACGATAAAACCAGAACAAATAAAACGTAACGAAAGATACGAGGAATATCGATCGATCATCTGTGCAACGCTTAGGCTGGTCTTGCAATCGTACGGCGTACTCTAATTACTTGATTATTCACGGTTCAGAATTACGCTCGAGTCGAGAAGATAAATATTGAAAAGAATGCTAGTCTTTGAATCTACTGAACACCAAAAAGGTTAATGCAATCCGTCTTATGTAAATTTCGTTTGATACTGTTTCTGTTCGACGTGATCTCGTTAACGATACAAAAGTGCGCGTAATAGAACGGAACCACCGAAAAATACCCGATCTTCGAAGTGTCGTTCGATGGTACGAACAATGGGTGTACGACTGAAAGCGTAACGGGAGATCGTAAGGTACACCCGCAACGATATTTCGCGAGTCGAACGAGAGGAAATGTAGACAGGACGCGACACAAAGGTGCTGCAAAGGGACAATGATCGAGACGAACAGGAAATCGATCGGAAGAGCACCGCTAGATCCTCTTTCTTGCCCCCGCGGGGATTCAACCGGGCGCAAAACCCCGTTTTTTTCCTCCGTTGTTCGTTGGAGAACAGACGAAGACCGTTTTTACCCCGTGACCTCGATTTTTTCCATTCCACGACTCCATTATTCTTTCTACGCGCGTTTCCCTGTTAGATATAAGAGGAACATATGCGTACAGGATACCGTAATGCTCCATTTTCTATTCTAACGCTTCCCTTTTTACTCTCCCTTAAAAAAAAAAGAAGAAAAGGAAACGCAGGAGGTGCGTTCGAACAATTATGTAAAAATCGATTCTATTTCGGTCGGTAGCTGGGTGTACGGATTTTGCAAGGCTTAATAGCCAGATAACAGTTGTTGATCCACAGCTGCGTGTCCTATCGGTACCGTCCGAGTTACCATTCGTACCGGAACGGGATCTGCTTTGCAATAATCGTATCTTCCAAGAACTCCCCGTTTCCTCGTCGAAGTCGTCGACCCAACTTTCGTAACTGGCGTATCGACACGATCTTCCGGCACAAAGGAAATTCTTGTGACGAAAATCTGGCATGATAAACGGATGGATGATAAGGAAATCGTCAGTCTCGCGGAATGAACGATAATAACCGTAGCGTGGAGAAAATTCTTGGCTTCCAGTAAATTGGAAAATACGTTCCCTCTCTTTAAAAAAACCGTTTATACTTCACAAATGATGTTAGTCGATACGATACGCGTTGATGCGATCTTTCAACGGATTCGAGAAAGATACCGAAGAGTCGGTATTTAATAAAATGTATCTTTCAACGGATAGCCTGTACGTCAGCAGCTAGACGAGCACGTAATATCTGTAATAATTTCGACGGCAAAGAGAGACGAACAGCCCGTAAAGCGAAACCAGCTGGTGAAGTGACAGACTACATACATTGTTAGGTTCTAGGCGACGTTGCGGCACGATATTTCGAGGTTCAGCGAATTTAAAGGCTGGCCCGCGACCAGAACAACGTAAATAATAGCTAATATCCGCGTTACGTAATGGCCGGCCTCGAACTCGGCCGAGTGTACTCCACGTGCTCTCCGTTGTCCTACTTTACGAATCCCGAAATCTCGTTTCTGTTTTCCGCTTAATGCACCGATGCCCTATTCTCGCTCGATGCTCCTATTAATATCGACCTAAACCTAGGAGAAGCTTCCATCGCTAAAGGTGGCTCGGATCTATGACCAATCGGACGTTCAAATTGAACGGGCGAACAATGGAGAAAGAGGATCGACGTTGCCGATTTCAGGAACCCTTTGGTTCCTCTTTTAAGGAAATATACGACGAACGACACGAACGTGTTACAAAGTATCCCACGTGATGTACAAACAGTAAAAATAGAAAGTAACTGTTGATTCATTACATATCGCCGTGATTACCGCCAGATGATGTTTCTACGATCACCGCGAATCACCACTGGAATACTAATCGCAAGCGTTCCACTATTATTTTTCAAAGTTAACGGAACACGCTCGTTAACTTATCAAAGTGTCACTGCGTACGAAACGTGACCAATCGCGAAACTAAGTATCCGGACACGTCCACGACGCCGCTGGTCTTCCTCTAATCAATCGAGACCGTAGTCGCCGTTGAAGACACGTGACACGAACGTCCGTTCGAATTTTTGATACCGCGTGAATACGATCACGCGGCGCGCCATGTTTGGCGATCGTTTTTGAATCATCGTCTTCATCATCGCAAGGCTTCCCTCTTCGTCAGCGGGAGGTGTTACGAGGCTGATTCATCCGGTCGCCACGAGACGCGGCAGAGGCAGAGTTCGCGAGAACTCTCGCTACCGGTTGACATATCCTGTGTTCCGAGCGAGAAAAATGACCTCGAAGGCCGGCGATCACGGTCGCCGGTAGGGCAAGGCCCTCAAGGTCGCGTTGCTCGCGTATCCAGAGGCGAAAAAACCGGGCTATTTTCTTCTCGGACCGATGAGAAGCCCCGTTCGGCCGTGATCGTAATGGATGAATTACGAACCGCTCAGGGTCGACTGCTCGCGATACGTATACACCCGACCGTTGAAGCGATGCACGATTTTCGCAGCGAGAAGATCGAGAAGAAAGTAAAGTCGAGATTCGGAGATCTCGCGAGAGCATGAGAAAATCGGTGACGAAGTGTGATTATGGAAATTGTGTGTTTATACGGTGAGTGGAGGCATGGTTTTCGTTGATGAGTCATGTCTGGAGCGATGAACAACGTGTTCTTAGGAGTAGCTGGTTCTTATTCTTCTAGATGTACGTATATAGGAACGACGATATTTTCGAAACTTTCACTTTGACCAAAACGAATCCAAATGTTCGATCGAATATCAATGACATCGGGTTTTACTTTTTTAAACGGATGTTTACGAAGCGGTTTTATCGAAGAGAACGAAACGCGCGCTGTTTTACTGGGACGGAATTTTCCTTGGGTCACGGAAATGGAAAAAGAGCCATAAACCGCAGGTCAGAAAGTTTCCCCGCGCAGGTATCCTTGGAATGTGGATCTCGTTTAACTCCGACGATTGGACAAACTTGAAACCATCGGAACAACTATTCCACCGCTTGCGTGCAGCAGACTATGCGCCTTTGAAGATAGTATCGGATGCAACAAGCTTCATAATCGCGAAGCGATAGACGAACCTATTACTGAAACCCGCTTTATACTCAAGATTGCTACCTGGGAGTTTCTACAAATTCATGATCAGGCGTGATCCCTGAAATTCATAGCCGTTCACCGTCCTAGGCTCGGAAAGAAAGCCGTTCGGGTTTCATCGAAGCGTGGTCGATGCAAAAAAGAGAGAGAGAGAGAGAAAGAGAGAGAGAGAGAGAGAAAGAAAAAAAAACTGAAGCGTGCAGGTTTGCATTCGATTCCGCGGATGTGTACGCGCGTGTGCGTGGCAAGAAGAGCGCTGCTTTCTCCGAGAGGTTCGCCTAGGATTTCCTGTCTTGGTGGCACGTGATCTTGGCGTTATACGCTCCGCGGTTACGAGCGATGTTACGTGGACGCCAGCTAACTTGACTTTACGCGACACGGCCGAGCGTACCTTTTCCACCGGCCCCTTTGCATACTCTCACCCGCCCCGCTGTACCCGCGCACCTCTGCTCTTACCGAATGTGAATGAACGCCGAAATCGTTACGGAGTCGAACGCAGCAACGACCTTGCCGATGTCAATCTTTCTTTCTCTCTCTTCCTCCGCGAGAGACACAGAGGTATATTCGTTCTTCTATTTATACCGCGCGTCCCTTTAAATTTTTAAATCGACCGATCGCGTTTCGATTTTGAATTTCGAGCGTGTATTCTATTTCGAGAACTCGCGTTGACGCGACGGAATGCGATAGTTGTAGAGGTGACGTTAGCGATGAGATTTTGGAAATCTTCTCCGAAAGTCGAGACATTTAACGAAGAGCGTCAGCGAAATAACAAAGAACGTTCGTGGAAATTGCATAATAATTCCAGCGGAATTAACGAGAACGCGCGTAAGCGGTCGCAAAAGGCGGGAAAGAGAAACGTCGAAGGGTACTCTACCCGGCTCGGTGGGGAGGGATAAAAAATGTAACTTTCACTGTGTAGCTTCCGTGGCTTCCCTCCGCGTCTCCCGGCACTTTCTTCGGCTCGTGACGATCGATTTTTCCGCAGCTCTCGCCGCGTGCGCGCACGAGAGTTCTTGCCACTCGGAGGGGTTTCTCACCCGCCACGCCATGCGCGTCCGATCAAATTTTGTCTTCGCGAAATTTGAAAAATGATCGTTCCTCCTACTGTTCCTCGACACGCAAAGCAGCACCTTTTTCCTCTACTTACTTTAGAAAAAAAAAAAGGAAAAGTAGTAATTAATCTATCACTCGACGCGTCTGTCGACGGGTTAAAATCTTCCAGATAAAATTAGCTGCTCCATCGCGCGAAAGAAAACCGCGGTTTAACGGGTGAGACCACGGGTGGAGAAGCGCGATGCGGTGGCGGGTCGTATTAATAGTAACGGCGTCCGTATCATTGGCGTTAATTAATCGACGATTGGCGACTATTTATAATGAGAGCCGCGGAACGGATCGAGCATCGACGCAGCCACCTGCGGAATTAATGAGCGATTGTCGGAATGGTAAACAGCGATGAGCAACCGTCTGTTGACCCGATACGACGCGCGCGCAGGTATCGACAACCTCCTGTCGCCAGCTATCGATAGAACCGACGGAATCGGCGACCAAACCGTTGCGATCGAACGAAATTCTGATACATACCCGATACCTGACAGGGTGCGCTTTTACAATAATGACAAATCAAGAGGGGGAATCGTCGAATGCGTTCGATTACGCGCGATCGTTCTCTTCCTTGATTTATCATGGCACCATGATCGCAATTAATACCAAATCTCGCGATCCAATCATTACATAAAATTTAATCCCGCGATCGAACGGCTTAGGGAACTGGGTTATAGCAACAACTGAATTTGTTCTATTGTAGAAAGCACATAATACGTTTCAGTTTCTCCTACAATTGAACAAAGAAACGCATATCGCATGCTGGCTGTTACGCGTATGCAGACAGATTAATCTTGCGTTCTCTAAACCTCGAGAAAAGAAGATTACGAAATCTCGAAGGAAGGAATAGGAGATTGACGTTTGACGAATTTCCTCGGTACTTGGATTTCAAAGGAAACGGTGATTACGCAAGGTAGAACCGTCAACCGTTTCGCCTTGAAGCAGCCCTTAAAGTAGCTTAGCGTTGAATTCCAAGGAGGCTAAGTTTAACGAAGGTTCGCCAAGGTCCATTCGAGTCCCTACGCCGCGTGCACGTGTCGCGATCGTGATCGAGAAACGGACAAGCGGGCAGGTACGTTCGAGATGCATTTTAATCGAACCGCCAGGGAACGATCGCGCGTAGCCAAGGATAGCGGCGCGGCGAAAATAACCGCGTACGCAGAAAGATACGGGTCAATCACCACGGCCGGCCACCAGCTTGCTACGACGTAACGCAGTCGGAGGTATGGAAAACAGAGGCCACGTCGCGTCAACGACCAAATCATTGTCCCGACCTCCCTCTTTTAACGATGCAATTATTCTATCTTCGTTTTTACGTTCTCATTTCTCGTTCGACGCTGGCGAAATTCGCGAGCCGCTCCATAAAATCCGGCCATGCATTTTCGGATCGCGATATTTGTCAGACGAATTCCCTTGTTTCGTCGAAACCGTGTAACTTAATTATCACCTGTGATTCAGGACTCCGCGAGGGTCGAGTAACGTCGTAGGAATGCGCGTTAACGTCAGAAACATTGCACATCGATCGCGAGTGTAACGCGGTTGCGTCAATGGGGAGAACTTGCATAGTTGACGGAACGCTCGTTGTTAAAAATTATTTCCGAAGAAGGTGAACGGGGATACGATTTATCGAGACCTCTGGCGGTATAACTGAACGTTTATCGTTGGTCGCCCGAAACGTTCGACTCGATTAATTAAAGCCACATGGAACAAAAATACGTGGCGATTTTCGTCGGTGAGAATATTGTGAAAAGCGAGAAAAAGCGTCTTCCCTTTCTCGTTCACGGCCGCGGTGGTACTCGCGGGCCATTATCGTAGCGAAACTGCAAGAGTTATCGCCGTACTGACCCGTGCCAAATGAAATAACTCTCCTCCCCGTAACGATAATCGAGAGTATTCAGCCCCGATAAACGCTTATCGCCCCGTTCGCTCCAATGTTACAACGATTTACCAATTACGCGCGAACGCCGCGAGATAGAACATCCCCCGGAGTTCGGCGCGGCTAATCTGCGCTTGAAAATATTTATAGTGCACGAGGCGAGCACGCGCGAGGAAAACCGCGCCCGTCCACCAGCCGCATGCACGATCGTCCGTGCATCCTGTTTTGCACGAATCTTCTCGAAAGAGAACAGGGGGAGAGAGAGAGAGTGAGAGAGACTTTCTAAAGAAGACTGCGATTTCTTCGAAGGTTATATTTGCTTAACATGCGCGTAACACGGCGAGTACTTAAACAGGAGGCCAGTTTTGATACCTATGACACGTAACACGTTGAAAACGATATGAAAAATATCGTTACCCCTTGGAATCGCCTACGATCTCGCGTGGCGCGGATCCGTGTACACGTTTGTAGAAGAGATGTGATTTTCAATTACATATCACGATCGAAACGGAACGACGTACAGTAGCATCGCGATCTGAAGGAAGGTGTTAACGATCGTGAAAGAGAAACGTTTGGATCGGAGCAAGCAACAACGACGAAAAGAGACGGAAGCGAGGAGTTACGTGCCGAAAGTTACGCAACGTAACGAATGGTTACACTACGAAAAAGAATGGCACCGGGCACCGTTGACCTTAGCCACTGAAATCAAGGGCCGTGCGCCGCCGTATGAACGATCGTAACCCTCTCTTTCACCGGCATAATCGACCTCATCCTTCCTCCCCCGCCGCCCCTCTATGCCCCAACCATCACGCTCCTTTCTTTCGTTCCTTCTTTCCTTCTCGGCCCGACGGCTCTTCAAATGGGTCGCCTCGACGCGCGCACACACGCGCGTGTAACGGCTTCGTCTTTTTATCGTACATTTCACCTTTCTACTTTGCAATCAACCACTTTCATATTGCTTTCACTTGGTCGATGAAAGTACCGTCCGCGAGCCAAGTAGGCTCCCGTTCTTTATACAGAGTGGCCGGAAAGAAACGTGAAACGATCTGAAATCCATCCAGCTTGCTCGATTTTTCCAACAATTACACCCTCTCTCCTAGTTACATGTATATCTGCTGGTACGCTTTCGTCGAAGCATCGAACAGAATTATTTTTGATCGCACTCTTTGCACGATGCCCAATAAACGTAAACCACACGGAAGATACGGAAAAAACGAGGCAGAAATTGATTTACGCGGTTACCAGGTTGCACGTGACAACGTTATTGACGTCACCGGGCATTAGAGTGTTAAAATTGCTCACGAATTTTAGATACTCCTAACTAATTGCTTCGCACATAACGCGAATAAGAGCGCATAATAGGTAAAGTAATGAATGAACGAGACGTTTGTAATCGCGGAACGTAACGAGCAATTAACGCAAAGCGTTACGATTCGCGCGATGTTATTTAACTCGACGATCGCTTGATTAACACTCGATGTAACGCCACGTGACCAAATAGATAATATATGATTTTTAAAACGTTCAAGTGATAAGTCGTTCTTTATATTCGAAGCACCGAGTGCTCGAACGTAAGATGGCACCGACAGAGGCCATTTTGGTCTTCGAGATTTCGAGCCTGAGGGTTGGCGAACTCGCCAGCGGACCTTGCTAACCATGCACGATCCCTCCAACGTTCGATATCCCGAATAATAGATTACGTCCACCATTCGATCGCGAAACTTCGAGCTGGTAATGAACGGCAGATAAGAGCAAGGTAAATTAGGGGAGCACGGTGTATTGGTAGGCACGTTCCACTTATCGATTCCGTGCACCGACTATTAGATTACCGATCCCATGCAACGATGCTCCTCGACTATGAACGATTAAATTCACCGCGAGAATTAATTTCAGCGGGACTGGAAATTCGAGCATTCGATTCTCTGGCATTGCCTCCAAGAAAATTAAATTCGAATATAAAATGATTAAAGTTATGTGAAATTCAGGGGCAATTTCTCTCGAAACGGGGAAAGAAATGTTGTCCGATTCTGTCGTGGAACGCTTTAATTGCGCGCAGACGATCGCGATATTTAATTCGATAACAAGGACACCACGCGATGCCAATTAATTAACAAAACGTCGTCCATCGGTGGCGCTAATAAACGACATCCATGAAATTCGCGCGCGAATCGAATTAAATATCCCCTCTAATTGGCGCTGGCGACAAAGATCAACTTTCGCGTGACTGCTCCGGTTTACTGAAAGCTGGTGAACGTTCCCCAAGACGTGTCCCCGTAACGAAACGTTAAATTGCATTACGACCCATTCGCGTCAACTGTACTCGATAGGGGATATTTCATCCGTGTTACGAGCGCATCTATTACCAGTGTTAACGCGTTCAGTTCTCAGTTCTCTAGCCAACCTCGAATACATTAGCTCGCTTTCGCTGTTAATAATTCGCTAATCAAACATCGCTGTTCACCGTTTTTCTATTACTAGCTACTGCCCTGCTATTGTTCTCTATGCAAATATTCCCCGTTAATTTCGTAATTAGAGGAGGCAGAGATAAGGTTCTCGCTCCATTCTCCGCGAAATTACCGCCAGGTCGTGTTGGAAGAAAGCAAACTTTTTCTCTAAAACCTGTGACGATTTAATCGGTCCCTCTCGCACCGTTGCATTCGAGTGTTCGAAGGCGGTGAATCGAAATGCAGAGGCGGACGGTAAAATCTAAAACGTTCGCACGCGCAATCCGGATTACACCTGCATCGTCGCTATTACCCGAACAGTTACACTTTCTCCTCGACGTCTGCCAGAGCTGGCAGCAGCCGCGAGAGGAAAGAGCACGCGCACGTTGGTGAAATTATTGTTAAACGAGCCGCCGTTACTGTTGATTATTCAAAATGCATCCACTCTCTCCTCGTTCGTTGCGTTTAACGGCCACGGCGATCGGCCGTCCGAGCCGGATGAAAATACTCTTAGATAATGCACCGCGTGCATTTCCATAACACGAAACGATCCTGGATATACGTATATTACGAAAGCGGCCGTGTGCAGAAACGATCGGTCCAATTATCATTTATTAATCATTCCGCAACTGAACCGGAGCGAGTCGAGAACGGCTGATTTCCCACGTTCGGGTTCAACCGTTAGGAAACCCGATTCGTTTACTCCACCGCGATATCCAGAAAACATGTTGCTGATCAAAATTTGCCTTTCGTTGTTCCGTTGCGAGTGCATAATATCCCTTTTTCGATGTACACATTAACTGCGTGCTAACGTATTAGAAAATGGAACATTATCGACCGAAATTACGCGGAAATCTAAACTAATTTGCATTCGCATGCGATTCATTGCGTAAATTGTTTACGTTCGAAGAAACATTAGAAATACACCTGCCCGTGTTGCCTCGCAATGCTAATATCTGGTAATTTACGGCACGTGTTTCACCCGCTCGAATTTTTAACGCTAGCCACTGTTTCAAAAGGAGCACGCAGTAGGAAAATTTAGAAACGAGTACAGAAACAAGATGTTAAACCATCGGAGTAAATACGAGCTAATCTAATATCTCCTGTCGAGATACTGGCTATTCAGCAATTGATCCACGGTTATTAGTTCTATCTCGAGCGATAAAATGGCGAAATGGTCGAAAAGACTCGTAGCGCAATGACGCGCGTGAGGCCTTATGCATAATGCATCGACCGCTTTCTTTAATTCCTTGCAACTCAGATACCGATTCCAGCCTGTATTACATGTAATTATGAATCATTCCGTTTCGTGCGCGCGTGAGTTTCATAAACAGTGTAATACACCTAACCGTTTCTCGTATATAACATAAGACGGTAGTTCGAGAACATACAGCACGCTGAAAACGATGAATTCCACTTGTGTTTGAAAATTTCGTAACCGATCCAACCGCTTCGTACCTGTACGAAGTACAGAAAGTTACCTCTATCCTTAACAAACGGAATTATTTATTATCGATACGATTTTCTAGACGCAATACCACTGCGATCGATTTTCCCAGGGGTGCATGGATAATTAGGGAGCGATCGAAAGACTGGCTGTTTGACCGTGGCGACGCGCGTTGCAAACCGGTCGTGCACCAGGATTTCGAAACTGAGAAGAAAGCTCGGCTTAATCGAGATATCGAGGTCCCACCGCGGCCTTGCACGTTACACGATAAACGAGGTGACTGCCCGAGCCGGCTCTCGGACTTTCTTTTTAAAATCGCGATCCCGCCGCGCTGGAACCGCCACACAATGCCGGACCATCGACCGCCTCTTAAGTAATAGAAATGCGAATTTTTCGAAAGACGCAAACAGACGATATTAAAGTCGATTAATTAATTGCTTATCTTTCATCGGGATAGAAAGATGCGTTCGTTATAACCGTTGATCCGGATGGAGTTAATTGAATTTCGTAGACGCACGCGAGAGGCAACGCGTAAATTTTCTCCCCGAATAGGTATCGCTATTGTCTCGCTTGGCCAATTGTCCTCATTGGGCGCACGAGAGCCGAGGATCGGCACGGAGAAAGGATTTAATTATAACGGGCTTCTTTCCACGCGTAAAACCGCCTTGACGGCCGATGCAAAATAAACGTCGCGGATTACGCCGGCGATGAAAGTCGAGAGAAACGCGCTCGTATATACCTACCTGCCAAGCGGGAGACTATCTCGCGATGTTGCTTAATTAATCGCCTTTCGTGTCGTTAACGCAGAAACACTACTACAGGATTGCAGCTCTTTCTCCCCCCTTCTCTCCCTCTCTCTCTCTTTGGTAATTTCAGTGTGAAGTTTATTTTAAATTTGCGATTTCTTCGTCGATTGTCGGTACAATGGAGACATTGGACAGAGATTCTTCTTTTTTCTTGGCGAAGATATTTTCAGGCAAATTTCACAACTGAGAATTTGAACCCTTCGTAAACGCGTTCGTCCCGTGTATTCGTGCCCAGGGGTATATTTAGTCCGCAACCCCTAACGTCCACCTATTTCCGGAGAACGCAGCGTGCTCGCTAAAGATTACTCTGAATAATGCAAAGGATCGTAAATAGCGTAAATACGGGGCTGAGAATAACTGGATGTGCGCCCATCCGAGCATTTTCGAAATTCCGACAACAATCGACGAAACGATGAAAACTCTGCGAGTCGAATAAACATTGCGTAATTTGCGTAAGAATACCTCGATCGAACGCCTATCGAATAATTCGATCGTTTCAGAGCGGGACTTTAATAAGAATTCTATTTTACCTTACTACTCTCTGTCCTACCGCACTGCTCGCAATCTATTCGAGCGAAACGCACCCAAATTACCTCCACCTACCCTGAACTTCACCCAATTTCGAAGGGGGAAAACAAGCGCACGTGTCGCGGTCCAAGGCAATCACGTTCCCAAAGACGAAGAAGATCGCATTTAGAAATAGTTATTGCGCAGGCAACAGTGCCCACCAGCCATAAGCTTTATTACGCCGTCGCACAATAGAAATAAGTGTCGTATTTAGGGAATGGCGTGATACGTAGGGAAACTCGTGACAGATGTATTCCACGCCATTAATATCGCGGGGGAACCATCGATTTTCTTCGTCGTTTCACACTGGAAATATACCAAATATTTGTTCGACGCTCTCGAGTATACTCTTTTTTTATACATTAACATCAATTAACAAATACTAAACGTACGAATGAAAAATAAAACAAACGTTTATATCTAACGCGGATAACTAACTAGGTGCACCCTTAACCCTGTTGTGGACCCCGAAATTTGTCCCATTTCCAATTGAACGAACTGGCGCAACTGGTACGTAAAGGATCGAAAGACAGTAGGAGGGTTAAAGTTACATACAAGGTTGCAAGGATGCCAATAGTGGAGTAATTCCGCTCGTGCTGGTGAAAAGAATTGGTGGAAATGGTGGTGATTCGGCCTTTTTGGAGTTAATCAGGTTTCGGTTGAATCGCCGGCGATCCATTACTCGCGCGACTGGCATCGACCCAATCGATCGGCAGTTTTTATTTTTATCGGCGCCACACCGGTTCGCGCGGCGAGAAAAACGCCTCGGCTGCAGGGGAAACTGCAGCGGCGCGGCGAGCACGCGCGCTAGATATCGAGGCGATGCACGTCCCGCCGCCGCGTCCTTGAAATTCCAAATTCGCCTGCCATAACCGCTCGCCGCGATCATTATGCATATAAGCGATCTATGCAAATCGAACTGTCGAATCGCGCCGCTCGAAAAGAGGCGCGTTCGACGTGTACCGTGTGATTTATCGGCCGTGCATGCCTGCGTTTCTCATATCGAAATAGCGTTCGACATGTCCCTTAACCGTTTCGTGGCTCCACATCGATTAACCGTGTCTGTCTATCGTCGGTACGCTGTTCCCAACTTTCCTCTCTTTTCTACGTATCCATTAAACCATCACGCCACTCGCCGTGGTCTTAATGGTCTTCACGATCGGTAAAATACAGCATCGATTTATGAATCGACGCGAAGACAATTACTGGACGAGAATGAAACCGCTGTTACGTTGGAACGAAAATTTCCGTGTCGATATTGCACGAGGCAGCCACGAGGATTCGTTCAACCGACGAGGCCGGGTGAGAACAAACTTGCATAAAAAGTGAAGGTGACCGCCGGTGATTCATGGGGGCTGATGCCCTCGTTGTCTGGCATTCGGTTTATAGAGGACGGAGGTGGAGCAGGAGGTGGAGGGTCCTTGCAACTGGCTCGTCCAAGTGGCGCTCGCCGGGCACGGCTCGATCTAACTCTTTGTTTTCCCAAACGCGAGATCGCGATCGACTCATCGTACCTCCCAATACAATCCTGCCTAAACGAAACCTTCTTTTCTCTACTCGTCTAAAATATCGGACGCGCCGTAGAACAAAGCTTTCCTATGAAAACAATTCTTGAAAATCAAACGAATTCGCATATCGTTGCAAATATCGAAAAGATTCCATAGAAGATAAACAAGAAACGAAGAAGAATGGAATTCTTCTACTGGTAGAATGGAACGTAATCGAGGTGAAAAGTAAGAGGAAAAGTGAACGAAAAGAAAGAAGAATGCAGTGTTACGGATACGTCGAACGGAGCATGGCGGCAAACGAAGCGGTCGGCGTCGCTCCGCGACGCAATCTAATCGCGCGTACGGCAAACGCTGCGTGGTCTCTTCGGGGCCGAAAGATCTGACGCGGTGCACCTACCAGCGTGTGCCATGGTGGGAGACGACCAGAAGAGAGCACGGAGGGGAATGGTCGGTACTCTGACGCAGAACCGCCTGGCACTGTGTGTGCTGAGGGCCGGGCTTTGGTGGGGAGTGCACATAAACCGAGCACAAACCAGGCATAAACTTCCCCCGGCGGGTGGACCTGTGCTGTCTCCCCACCAAAAACCCTCCCGTCACTACCACGATCGAACCGTACCGACGGCAGACACGATCACGTACACACCGACACACGTGACCGCGTCAGCCTTCTCGCATCAAACTCGAAGCCAGACGACATTGGGGCCAAGACAGCAGTCGCGACTCTCACGCAGCGTGCACTCAGTTTGCAGCCCGACACCGTACCGAGCGGACGTGCGTTTCTGCGCGGGACTAATACACACCGTGTATTTCTATCTCGGCCAAAGTAATCGGACGATCAGTAAAGGGGCTGACGCAGACCCGTAACACGCAGCTACCCTCTGCTCACCTGCTCCGACAAACAGTTCAAGTTCATCGTGCGCACGAAGAGAATACGAGGGAAGACGGAGGCCTGGTGGTTTCGCGTCTTTCATTCAACATCTACGTTCGACTTTCTCTCGCGGAAAACGCAGCTCAGTGCTTTCGTTGATTTTCTTCCGACGTGTGCCCTTTCTTCCTCTGTTCCTTCCACCTTGTGGAGAAAGAAAGAATTACGTACATACAATCTCACGGAGAAACGGATACCGTTGTTTCTTCTATCCGTACTGTATCACTCTTTTGGTTGGTACTGTATCTTCATTTGGTGTGATTTAATATACGTATACAACGCCGCGATACCGTCTACTCTCGAGGGATTCGCCTGGATTTACCCAAGGAAGAGGGAGTACGGTTTCGATCGCGAGCCGCGATAATAAGCGTTACTATGACGGTGACTCTCGTTACGTTGGTTCGACGAACGGGATACTTTACGCTCAGCCAGTGACTATCTCCGTGTTTCGCGGATAAACTATATATACATACGGACGTTTGATAATCGACGAGTGCGGCGCACCGTCTGTCCTCATCAACCTCGACGAGGCAAAGTGGATCGCTGTTCCGTCGTTCAATCGTGGTCGACAGAATCTTTCAAAATTGGTGAGTATTCGAGCGAATTGAAATTTTACGCACGCTACGAACGTTTGTCCGTCCAACAGTCTTCGAGTCGAGAACGATTCTTCGAGCAAAGAACGCGGGTGCGCGCGGATCAATTTTGTCGCGATCGCGTACGCATTTTTTTCCTCGAGCGGTATGGAATATTCACGATCACGGAACGCACACGGAACGGCCTTGTAATAATTTTGTAGAGCAGAAAGTGTTATCTGCTGACAACTTGTCACGCGCTAGGACTTTGAACTAAAACTTGGGATATAAACTATCGCTGGTACGTGCTCCGATCGAATCGTATGCCAATTTTCGGTGCTGTGTATTCATTTTTAATAACGATGAATCGTCGTAATTCCTGCTAAATTCGAGTGAACTTTCAACGGGACGTAACAAGCGATATACTCTTCAAGACCGATCTTGAAACGATAAAGCGTACTGTTTTCTCGATAAAATCGATCGTTATCGATCCCGGCTGGCGATAGTCCCGAAACGACCCTGAATGCCCGGAGACTCTGACCTTCGTGAGCGATCCGTGTGACGCAACGTCTGGCTGCAATTCGCGAGCGCAATAAACCCGTGCATTCATTGTTTTCGTTAAGATCGCTTTCGCGTATCTTATCGCGTTATCTTATCGCGTACACTAAGAATCACGAATCGGCTCTTGTGTCTCGAACGTTGATCGTTTCAGTACGATTAAAGACAAATACATAAATATAATATGCTTGCGTTAATGAACAGGAGGGGAATGGAAAACGCGAAGAAGTAATTTTATTAAATGTCTGGATATCGTAGCGGGTGTTGAAGTGTTTTGATCGAACGGGCAACGAGCGGAGCGAGAAAAGGCTATGCTTACGAAAGTCTCGTGCAACGCGTGAGCAACGCGGCAGCGGTCGTTGCGTCACTCATGACGAAGCGAAGAGGACTCTGATCCTTATCTCTCTCCATCGTGGAGAACACAGCCGAAGGGTTAATCGTGGCTCGTTTCCCAAACGAATTTCCGATGAGATTCTTACGTATATACGTGGCCTTAGGACCGTAAACATTTCCACTACCTAACCGAACCGATCGAGCTCTAAAACGTGTATACGCGTGTACGTATACTTGAAATAATTTTCAGTATCTGTTCGAAACTCGGTAACCTATTGCTTGTTCTTGTGTTGCTGCAATTAAATATCTACAGATATAACACATAACCTAACGCAAGTATCACGTTACGTAGTAAGACGTAACAAAAAACGGATGATGATGTACGAGATTATAAAATTGGAGCAGAGTCGCTTATTTCGTCGTTCCCACGTGGGTCGTCTCACCTCGAAGACGACCAGTGGATGTCGATCGCGATCCTCCTTCGAAACGGGAACTTAACTCGACCAGTCCATCCCCCTCCCCCTCCCCCTCCCCCAATCGTCCGCGTTTTACGTTCTGTATATCCCCCCAACTACGATCGATCCCACTCTGCTCTCCTCTCGGCACCGCCACGTTTTCTCTATCGTGGCCCGAAGTGGGCCACGGCCTAATTTGCAGAACTCTCAACCTCGTCGTAGCGTAAAACGTGTGTGCAATAAGCGCCACGGACTTGGAACGAAGGGCACGCACGTGTATAACCCGAGATACGGTCTGGCTACTAGCTTCTGTTTGGTCGAACGCGAGCAATTTTGAAGGCGGTCACGGATACGGCTCCGGGGGTTGGCAATGGGAACGGAAAGAGCTGTGTTAAATAACGGAGTATCGTACGAGAGTGAAGTTTTTCAGTTTCTCGCGATTATCTCGCGCAGTATCTATATAAAGTAGTTGATATTACTCCGATATCAGATTTTAATTAAATGCCTTCGGCTTTGTCGTTTGTACAATACTGATGACTGTGCACCGTTATCAGTGAATATCGATAATGCAGGTTAGCGACGTTATCGCAATGGTATAGATAAACAGAGATTAACTTAAAATAGAAAAGTGTTTTTAGAGTGTTTAGAAAGCGTAATGAGAACAAAGTTGTAACGTTGTAACTTCTGTTCGATCGTAAATGTTTCTCTTGTGTACACACACGCGGTCGAGTGTGCGTACTCGTACCGCGCTCCGTTAAACTTGCTTGCTCGCGTTATCGATACCGTTACCAACTCTATCGATGATCGTCTTAATCCTAAAATCCGTTTATCAAGAATCACCTCGTAACGTGACGCAACCGAACGAATGGTGGGGGTGGTCTGTAACTATCCGTACGTGTATGCAAGTCGATCCCCGACGAATCGTTCGGATCGTTGCGCAATACGTGTCTACCGCGTGTTAAAAGGATACACGTACGTACGTATCGCGACGCGAAGTGAAATATATCGAACGATATCGGCGAGGTCAGTCCGGTGGACTTAGCGGATTCGCATTGTGCGGTGCTCGTTATATCGAGCGGTCGATCTAGATTGTTTGGTGTCACATCAATCCGGATTAGCGGTATCTATGGTTCGCGGAAATGCATGACGCGGTGGTATTATATTCGCGTGCAGGGAGGCGCGCGAACGCAGTATCACCGTGTGCATAGTCGAATGCGAGTCGCGCGTTTCGCGTCGTTCTATACCGAACTTCTAGGTGCTATATACACCCGATACGGATTCTTCGTTGTACGCGGAGAACACGATACACGTATATCTGCCGTCTGTATTCGCGAGTGCCGGCAGTCTCAGATATTGCGGACCGTGAATTGCGTCATCGGTCGTTCATCGATCAGACTACGTTCGAAGGGGATTTTCGTAACGTGCCTCGCGACAACTGCGCTCGGATTTTCTGCTCGATTTAACGGACAGGTAACGATAAAGAATTAAAGAATCGCATGTACATCGTATCGTACTAATATACTTATTTTCAAGAAACTTTTTGTTCTCCACTACGGTACGAAGTGCGTCCGATTCTATTTGTAGAACTCTCACCCCCTGTTCGCGTTCTAAACTTTACGTAACGTCACGGAGTGCGCATCGATACCGAAAAACGCGCTCGCGGGATTTTTAAACGAACCGGCAGGGGTGGGTACTCGTTAGTAGATCGGCGCGATCGTGCATTCTCGCGGTTTATCAATCATATTAGGAAATATCAGGCCCCGTTGTTTCCGATGACCTTTTCGCGTTTCTATTATGCAACGAAGGTGAATGGTCTAGCATAACACGGCGTGCACGTGTAGGAGTCACGTGGCGGGAGTGCAGCGGTAGAGAGAACGAACACTCGAGAACGGGAGAAAGAGAGAAAAAAAACTGCACGCTAGCCTAGAGCCGAGGAGCGCGCGAGCGAATTGCGCGAGCATTTCTATGCTATGCACCGCCGACCGGTTGCATCACGCACCGCGTGTTATTTCTTAAGCCGGTCCTGCATTGTTTATCACCCGATACGCCCACTCTCGGTCCGCTCTCCTATCCTTCCTGTCCTTCCCTCTGGAGACCCGTCGAAAATCGTCGCGCAGTCGGTTCGCATTGGCCTGCGAACGCGGTAGACGAAACGATGCACGTACGTGCGCGCAGAAACAACTATAGATATACGTGTACGCGTTCTTTTCCTCTTTTCTTACATAAGCGAGCTCGGTTATATGTAACAAGCTAAGCTTGCTGCAATCTCTCACGGTTATGCGTCGTTAATATGTTACGTATGCAAAACTATCATAAATGCGAGCTGTTTGTCGCAAGTGTAACACGAACGATTTGAAAAAAATTGGGAGTCGAGTAACTCGACTGTTACGAACGAGGGCCTAGCACGCTCTACTTTCCTTGTGAGCGTAACGAAAACGTTCAAATAAATAGAAATAATATAAACATGTAACCGAACGTCTGTTTGTCGCCGATATCTGCCCAACGTGTCTGTTACATAATCTTCGCGTACAGTAGGGAAACGTTATTCGCGAACACGTTACTCCGGCTCACGTGTCGACGTTCGAGGCTCACGTGGAGTGCGAGAAAATTCTGATAAGCGATAATTACGACGTATGACGCGGCCTAAATACTCTTTGTACTTTGACACTGCCCCCTCCCCCTCCCTCTGTTTTCCTCCACATGGATACCTTTATCGATTTTCCTTATTACGTTTGCCAGTGATAACAGAGAAAACTACATAACTTCGCGCGTGCTCGCAATGGAATTATCGCCTACCGAAAATAGTAGGAGCGTTGTCGTTCAAGGTTGACGAGAAGCATCGTCGAAAGTAACGAGCAACGAGGCGATGGTAATCGAGAATGAAATATAGGAAGTAAATAACGTGGCAATTGGGTGACTTCATCTACTCTCGGAGTGATTTTATGAATAAATCGGTCGATTCGTTACATAAGTTTGAGGCAACCTCTGCTCAGAGATAAATGAGCCGACTTATTGAATCGATCAACGTCTACGCTCTAACTTTCAGTTCGTTGCTCGTTTATCTGGTTGTATAATTTCTCGAACACCTCGTTACATCATCGCAGAAGCGAACCCTTAGCCGCCCGAGGATTTCAAGATCATGTCAACGATACACGTACGTGTATTTACGCGTGTTTTGCTCTTTCTTCCGTCTTTTTTTCTTTAACCAAACCGTGTCACATGTGTATACATTACCATGTAAACCATTCCATTTAACTGTATACTTATACGTGTAACGAACTGGACTGAAAATCGAACAGGATGCGTGAAGCGGTAGCGTATCGGGGCGTGAATAACAGAGAAGTACGTAAAGCAGAAGAGGAACACGGGAAGGGAGGAAGAGGCGAAGGAACGAGTAGGGAACAAATTTCTGTCGACGCGTGTTGCGCCTTCGTCTCTCTCTCTCTCTCTCTTTCTCCCTTTTCTCAGTTTCGGTTTTTCGAGTTCGCAGTCGCGTTATCACGGACCGATTGCATAATGAGCGGGAAACGAAATCGGAGACCGGTTCGAAATGCCTTTGTCGGTCCGATAACGGTATCAGCGAGTCCGGACTGTTACGTGAGCGCTGACCGCAATCGTAACACGCACGGCCAAGCGGTATCGAGTGGCTGGCATTGTGCACGTGCCTTTATGTACTGTACTTAAAGTTCGACGTACTCGAGAACTATTTCAGGCCCGCAAGCGCGTTTCTATCCCCGCATTTTTGGAACGCCCGCTCGCGTTCTCTCCCTCTCTCCTTCTGTATCGTCTTCCGGCGGCGTTTCTCGTTTAAATACCGCCGTTCCCTCCACGGGGGCTTTTAATCGCTAAAAATGTCTGACGGGAAAAATTCTTCCAACCTTCACCGATACCGTGCCGCAGTCACGTCCTTTTTATCGAATGCACACGCATCGCAGGCATGTTAATCGTTTCACGAGTATCTTGAAACTACCACCGAGTATTTACTCTTATCTACGGCTCCTAGAATCCTCGAAAACCATCGGCTCCTCGGCGTAACTTGCTCGAGCAAATTCCCGATCGATCGACAAGTCGCGATTCAATGAACTCGTATATGAGAATGTTACGTAAGTGCAACATAACACGGATCACGGAACGCGTCTACAAACAACATATAAACCGACCGGTAAATATCTACGCTTGTTCGAAGAGATCCCTCGCGTGGTAGAATAGAAACGGGTCGGAGTTACGGGGGCCGTTCGAGATACTCGACGCGATCGACACGTCGCGTTGAACACGAGGAATTTGGTAACTCGCGTGTCCAGTTACAACGTGTAATGGGACGGATAACGGTCGTGTCCTTAAGACGCTGATAAGCGAGTGGGGCCGGCGAGAAAAAGTCAACCGGATAGAGAAAGAACGAAAGACTGTGGGAAAGGGAAGAGGAGTGGTACGTGCGGACGATTGGAGGAGATCGTGCCGTAGCCAATGGCATACGGTGCATTATGTGCACCGGTGGCTGCGCTACGAAGGAACAGCGTGCTTTTGTCGTTACATAACCGTGCGTCACGCGGCTGAGTTGATACAATTTGGAGCGGGTAGAAGAAAACGACGGTCACGCGGAGACGCGTGCGTGCCTTCGAGTTCGCCAACGCCCGATAACGCGGTTAACCCTTTTTGCCCTTAACCTCTCTTCTTTCTCTCTCTCCCTCTCTTTCGCGCTACTTCGTTTTATCTTTCAATTATTCGCCTCGAATTGATTGCAATACCCAGGGAAATTGGACGTTAAAAAGCTTAAGAATATACTTTTTCACAGACCAATGTGACTAACTACTTTTTTTGAATTTGAGGTGCTTAAGTTTCTAACATTCATAGTATTATCAATGTAACCGTTACTGATACTGACCTTGACATATTTATCGTTTTTATGGGAAAAGAAGTTTATTGCAACACAGCAGTTACGATATTTTTCATGCCTAATGATTATTCAGATATTACGTTAGCGTCGATAAGGTTCGTTAGTGTTCATGAAACAGCCTCTACGTGGCAACTTATCGTGAATCACTAGTCTGTTTGTACAGTCGTAGATTCTGTCACTATCAGTCATCAACACAGCCAGATGTTGAATTAATACGCGAACGATTCGCGGTTTCCCGCTAGATACAACGCATTCGACGGGAAGTACACCCGATGGGAAGGCGCGAACGCAAAATATCGTGCGAATAAATTTCTGCAAAGCGTTCTCCCTGTCAAGCTACCACCGTCAGAAGAAAAACTAAACGATGCCCCTAGTTAACGCGTCAGGTCAACGGATCGTCCCTCTTTCACGCGAGATTTACAATTCGACCGTACATAAAGATCGATCAGCGAAACGAATTACACCAGCGCCCATAAATTCGCGCCATTACCAATCCGATTGCGCTTGGACTTATCTCTCCTCGAAAATAATCTTCTACACATACGTAACCAATGAATAATAAACGGAGAATAAAAACAATGACCACGACAGGCTTGCGCCATAGTACGAAAACAAATCCGAGTCAAAAAGTATTAGAAAAATAATTGGGAAAAAACGACGTGTCGAAGTAACAATAAAGGAAACGTTTCGGGGAATAGTAAAGGGGAACCAATTTCCATATGGTCTGACGTTTCCAGGAAAAATAACCATCAGCAGACGCGTACGAGCATTATACTAGTATCTGGTCGGAAACCAGACCGATGCCGTTGGCCACGTGCACCGTGCGCAATCATTGCGCAACTCCAGTGACGGTACCACTACACGTGTACCAGTGACAATGAAACCCGTGTCTCCATGACACTCGTAATCTTTTCTCCACTTCGAAGGAATTAGTCAGCTTCTCGTGATGGCGACTGTGCCACGTAACCGTGCCTCCTCGTCCTGAGCGTAGAGGAGAGACAGGGTAGATAATTTGCCTCTGCATCGCTCGTGAGAATTCCGTATCGAAAACGACTGGAACGTGTCTGCCAAGATTCGTTTTCGTGTCCATAAAAACGTAGAAGCGACTATATAATTCATAAGCGTCACACAAGCTTATTGCTTCGATCGTCCGTTTTCTTCCCACGATTCACACGTTATCTATACGTGAATTTATACCACTTGTATGCAATTCTATTATATTTACGTCATCGGCAGCACAGTTAACGCAACTCGGTAATCTTCGACGACTCGCGGAATAAGACACGCCATCTTGGATGCCTGGTTCGCGCGTCGATTAATCATTGATTACTATATAATGTTAGTTTCTCCGTGATATTAATAATGCTTTACGTTACGCGGTAATATAATATTCATATTCCTTAAGCAAAATATATCTTGCTTACCGTATTCCCCGTGTTCCAGGAAAATTTGTAAAACGAGTGAAAAAACAGGAAATTATATAACTGCGCTGCAGAATCATTCATCGCAACCGTACGAGTAAGTCATCGCGCGTTATTAATAGCCCCGCGGGAACTAACGCGGTTTGCATTTATGGATTTTTTTTATCGATTCGAATTCGCCTACAGCGATAATGGCTCCTACGATCTTGAGGAATCCATAATATTAATTCAACTTCCTACTAGTAAACGTTCGGTGGTGTTAAAGCTGCGCGCAATCGTTCAGCAGTGACAGTTCCTATGCATACGTGTTCGTGTGTACATGCATATGTGTTGTCATTCGCATTGCATCACAAGTTACTACTGGGCTAGTGTCACGTTGCGTAACCGGGCGACACGAGTCGGCCGATGCACGTGACCCACGCAGATCGATCTAATTGCGTATCATAATTCAAGAACCAAGACGCGCGAATTCGCTGCGTGTTATTTTTCACCACCGCCGGTACACGGACGAACAACGCGTGTCCACGATGCTCTTAAGCGGAAGGTGAAACGTGATTTCCGCGACGCGCGCAACACGTGTGCATCGCCTGCATCATCGCGCTTGCGCCGCGCCGTTGCAATTACGCGCGCGCAAAACGACCAATGAATTACCAATCGAGATCGTTGGGTAGGTAGATAACCTTTGTCACGATCGATAAAAGGTTGATCCGTAGCTAACGATCGATCGCATCACGGAAATACTTAACGATTAAGAGTGAAATTAAATTTTGTTTACGCGCCTTTTGTCTATTGCATCATCTGATTTCAAAAACAGATATCACTTCGATGTATACGAGAATGAAGACATGCTATACGCGTTGACATCGTTTAGTTGTTTACGAGCATCGCTGTAATATTATTATTCCGTGGAAGCGTGAGTGTGCGAGAAATGTGGACTTGAGAGATGTGGGGGTACGGCGTGGCGTTTAACGCGACTCACCCGCTCGTCGGATCAATTCCAACGCTTGCCCAATACTACGTAATTATTTCGTGTGTGCGTGACGCGCGCCAAGGGTTCGCTATTATTATCTCCATGGAGAAATATTGACCCCGAACATAGAACGAGAGCCACGCACACAGCGTTACCGACCATCGATATGATCTTCGCGTTACAGGCCGATTTGCGCAACGGAATACGAGTTTCACCACGTTCTCGCGTTTGTAATTGCCGTTTTTCCGTCATAACGCTCGAATATTGCCATTTTTATCGACCGTTCGAGGAACTGTGTACAATCGTTGACGTTGCAAAATTACCCCGATAATTTCACGTTTATAACATCGGTACTCACGTCTAGTGTTTTCCAACAAATCGTTCGCCAGCCTTTACGAGGGGCTATAAAGTTTTAGAACCGCCAGTATTGCGCGTGCGAACGCGTTAGTTAGCCCTGACAAATTTTCTAGTTCCTCGAGAAAGGGGCGACAACCTCGTCCATCGCGGTACGTTCCTGGTATATGCACGCACGTGCGTAAAAATACGCTTGTATTTCTATACGCACGAGCGCGACACGCGTACTAGCTCCGGGGCTCCCGTTAACGCACGTTAATATACGCGCAAAGAAACGTGTAATGACTAAATATGACTCACCGGGAGGGCGTCATATATTCAAGCTAAGTGATTTGGTTTCTCGAAGAAACAGAGTCGAGGAAAAATGAGCAGACCTAGTTACCTGTGATTGTTGATGGTGATCGAGTGGACCAATAATTTCCTTCCTTCCTGTAACAAACAAAAATTATATTAGAGCGCATTCCAATTGTTCTAATAAAATACACTCTATCAGTCGCATTACAAAATTATAAAAATATGTCAGGTGGGAGTACGTGTGGGCACGATTTCGAAACAGCAACGTGTGATGTGGATTCACGTTAAATAGCGGGAAAATTCGGTGATTCAATAGAAACTATTCGTAATTGTTTCGTGAAATTATGTATATACACTATGCTAGAGCTACGCGTAGGATAGCGTCCATTGTGTCTATGTGCATTTCGTCACGGTAGAAATTTTATGTGGGCGATGTTTTCTGCTCTAACAAAAATCATCGGATCGATACAACTAGCCGCGACGATATGAGTCACGCAAGCCGTGTATACGTAACTTTGCGAGTGAAATTCCAGGTGATTGCTCAATTTCGAGCGGGTTTCATGTCTCGGCTTGTACAACTCGTAGCGTTGTAAACGGAGTTAAAAAATCACTTGCTGTACTCGACACTCTACAATTTATAAATACCCTTTACCTTTCTATTTACTCCTGTAACAGGATTCCTACGCGGCTATCCTTTAAAATCTTTTCACTGCCCTCTAGCAGGGAACATTGAAAGATTGATTTCAAGTGCATCGCTCAAAAGATTATACATAACCACGTACGTTTTCTGTTTTATGAAACGTCGATAAATTAGTCGTGCTTCCTAGAAGAATCGAGTGGTACAGTTTCCAACTAACCGTGACGCAGCCTGCACAGAGATAATTTGAGATACAAGATATACAATCGATAAATGGAAGAATGCACGGTAGTCTCGCGGCAGATTGAAGAACTACGAGGTCATAGAGTACGTGATTAGGAGAAATCCACGTTCTCGCTTGCACATACATATATTTATCGAGATACCAAGGGGCTTCCTTGAAACAAACGCTTGACATTCACTTCGAAAGAGCGTGTGTAACACGTGGATGAACAAAAGGCATGCGTATACAATGCAACAAGACCCTTATGTAACTTTGCGACCGCGTAGTTAATTTACGAGCTTGTCGTTTCGGCTTCCCTTTTTCTTCTGCAAGCTAGCGTTCAACAAGTTCAATAGCCTAACTCTCGCGAGTCGCGAATTTTACAAATAATAATCGCCCAAGGATTCTCGAGACAACGCACAGAATTTGGGAAAGTACTATGATACGTACCTAAGCATTTCTAACCATCTTTGATAGAGGACGGTATCCGAGGAAATGTAATCCAATTTATTCCTTTGTCAGGCACTAAACACATACACTGCCAACTAAATTTCACTCGCGAAACGTTTATTTTCGAATTTTTCGTCGGACAAATACTACTCGCTTGTAACCGTTAAGAATTTCGCCGGGAAGATTGACACGACACCCTTTCGAAGCTTGCGATAGCGTACTTGCAATATTTAAATTTGATTGGTTCCTACCTTAGATGACAATATGGCGCCAAGATTCAAATCACTTATTCGGTTCAAGTGCAAATTATCTTGTTATTCCCAATTACAAGTATTGAAATATAAAGTATGTTCAACGAGGAAAATAGAATTTAACTTTATTTTGAATGCTATGGATACGTGTTTTCATAAGAATAATAGTTTTTCGAAGAAAACGTGTTTACCGTTCCCATTTAATCAACTGCATATACAAGTATTTGGTTTCGAATCCCGATCGTCACTTTTGTATTATAAATGCCGAAGGTTGAATAAATAAGTCGACAAACGGTCGATAACGTTGTTGCAGCACGTGGAACGTTTTGCACGGACGCACGTGCTTTCTTACATAACTATAACTCGGATTAATGCTTACGCGTTTCCCAACGATACACATGATACAAAAGCGTCCAACCATTTTAACAAGCGAACGCAAAAACAAATTATCTCTAATTACTCGTACGTGTACATTGTTTTACCAATAGGTAGATGCAGGATTGATAATTGAATTAACTCGATTATTACTGATAGATCGTGAATTATCGCAAAGCTTTTTTATCTAAGAACCGATTACATCAGTTACTAAATCAGCCGTTATCGTTTCCGACGTTTATCGCGCCCAATTAACACGTTACGAGAATCTGTCGCCGCGTAATATTTGAGCACATGATGACCGATTTGCGGAAACGATCGCACAACCACTTATATAATCGTTCCGCGTGCCCGGACCGGAGTTTATGAGTACATCATTTTTGTATCACCAACATTTTAATAGCGTAACCGACTTCGCGTACTTTGTCTTTCGTAACAATGGCAGCACTAGCCGTTTATCTCGCACCACTGAAATAAATATAACTGTCAATTTATAAGTATTATTTAAAAAACTATTAAAAATACTGTCTTATCAAGAATATTTGTCTTTAAATTAAAAAAGAATAACAATAATAAATATATATCGTAACGATAAACGAAATGCAATAATTACTATTCCGTGTTCAAAATGACTGCTCATTTGACTGAATTTGCATAACCACCGCGTATGGCTAGCCAATTTCAAATATTTGAAAGTAAAACATTAATGAACGTTTTACTTAAACTATACGATACTAATATCAGAAACGAGTAGGAAATTTCGACTGGCAACGTTCGTCCCCAGAGTTCGCTGACATCTACGACCTTGGAGAGCCCGACCTTACCCAAGGCTATTTTGCGACTTCTCTTCGGCGTTGCCCGGACCGGTATTGTTGGCAGTGCGAGCACGTCTTTCGATCTCTCGGAATTCTTCACCTTTGGCCGGAACCGTGCCGCTCTCGTGCATGTAACGGTCACGAAAACCTTACGAGAAGCCCTTCCTCCGATTCCGAAGCATAATCTTCTCCGTCGTCACACCGACGCGTGTTTGCGAAAAACGATCGTCCTCGAGGGCCCAAAATATGCACGTATCTACAGCACGCAGCTGGCATCGGGAATCGTTGTATAAACGATTTGACGCGCTTACCGTGCAAACACGGCGTTAAGGCAATGATCTTCGATTCACGCTGTGCGAATACAAATGGACTCCTGATGTATACAGAGCGTGCACCTTGAACGTACACTTAACGGCGCGTGACTATGCTACTTGGCAACCGTTCTCGCTTTCCTCTATGTTTTTTTTCTCTAATATTTGCTCTATTAGATAAGAAGTTAGTTCCTTTAGAGATAGCGCTCAAAGAGATTCGTATTGAACCAATCATTCAACTTAGCAGTACAAAGTATATAATATCGTTGAGATATTTTACATTCGTCTAACAAGCACCGGGGATGGCCTAAGAATAAGTCGCATTTCTTGTCTACCCGTTTCCAAGTCCTGTGATTGGCAGGTGATTAGCTGGCAGGTGAATGAACAATCGTCCTAGGAAATTGCAATTATTATCAAAGAGAGGTTTGACATTGTATCAGTTACAACGATCGGTTTTCATAAGTGCGCGTCATCAGATTAGTCAAGATGCTTTGATTACAGTTCTCTAACGTGGGCCCTGTTATAGCTATTACGCGGTGTATCATGCGGAAGGAATGATCGCATTGAATCACGCCGCGGATCGCGGTCGATCGAAATTGGACTTCCTCTGGTTCGAGTCCAGAAAGACAGATATGGATCGTAATATGAAACACCGTGTGTAATCGACGGCCACGGCATAAAAACGCTAGTCCAGGAGGTCAACTATCGGTATAAATCCCTCAAGATTGTTTTCCTTCTTCCTGATTCCGTATCACGCGACCTTCTTTTGTAATGGTCCGTCACTCGACTGTTGCGTGATTCTACCGCACAAGGACTACATTTTGTACGTGCCTAAGATCACAAATGCGTTTACTAGACCATGGGTTTGCGTCACTTTGGATTAATAAATACCCTATTAAAAAACTAGAAGGACCTTGCGTCTAGAATGGGCAGAGATTGCGTTCGAACGACGCAGTTGCAACATATTTGTCGCTTTTGGCAGCTATGATCGATTCCCTATTTACAAATAATAATAAAAAGTGCATAAAAAGTGCAGAATCATCGCAAACAAACGATTATTAAATGTAAATATACCTTCACCCCGTTCTATTCGTGTCGTACGTGACTAGGCTGATATGTCACCGAGCTGTGCTCCTTGCTCGTCATCGTAATTGTTTGGCACGCAGCTCTACTTTCGTCACCGCCGTTAATAAACACGTCCCGTGTGTTGACTCGAGAATCGTTCTCCTTGCAATCTAACGTTTCAACTACCAAGATAATAAGCGATTTTATTAACTCTCTCGGATCAGTTCGCACCCTCTTCGGACTAAATTATATTTGTATATTGTCTACTACTATCTTTACCGTTATTTCCATTCGTCGAAGCTAATTGTCTCTTTTCTCTTCATAGATGTACTAAGAAGACAAATTATGGTGGCAGAAATTGTCGCCCGTCAGAGTGGATCGCCTATAAATGGTGAGACCGCCTGTCTGAATAGCAACATGCCAGCTACCCATTCAATGGCGCACGCTGGTCACGGTGGCCACGGTGCACACGATGCCCATGGACCCTTGCCACCGTTGACGCATCCAGCGCACCACGGTGCCCCGCTGACTATCCAGCAGCAACAGCACCAACATCAACCCCAGCACCAGCCGCCCCCGCAACAGCAGCAACCGCCGCAACACCATCACCATCATCAGCAGCAGCAGCAACAGACGCAGCAGCAGCAACAACAGCAGCAGTCGCATCATCACCACGACGCCCAACAGGTGACACACCCAGAAAATTTCCCCCCGAACTTCGACATCAGAAAAGAGCTATTTTCTCAGCGCAAGCAAAGAGAGTTCATCCCGGACAACAAGAAGGATGACAGCTACTGGGACCGCAGGAGACGCAACAACGAGGCAGCCAAGCGGTCCCGCGAAAAGAGGCGTTTCAACGACATGGTGCTCGAGCAGCGAGTGATGGAGCTCAGCAAGGAGAACCACATCCTGAAGGCTCAGCTCGAGGCAATACGAGACAAGTTTGGTATATGTGGCGAGTCCGTGATCAGCACTGAACATGTTCTCGCTGCGTTACCCGCTGAACCGATCAGCGTTAAAAGGGCGAAACTACCAGCCTCGGCGACCCTTCTCTACGCAACCAGGACGCCAAGCCCTGTGCACACATCCGTGATCCATCAGCCGGTCAGTGGTGCACGATCGCCAAGGTCGCCGGCGCAGCTTTACGTACCGGAAACAACCTCGTATCCTGAAACGGAAAGCTTTCAATATCCCTATCCTCATCCAGCGATGCACCTCGACACAACGAGTGCGCTAAACCTGTCCCGCGGTCGACGTGCTCAATCACCGTTCGAACTGTCATCCGGAAGCGGAGACGAGGGTCCACAGTTGGTCGTAAACTTACAGAATTCAGCAGCCAACAACAGTCTGCCTCATAAGCTGAGGCACAAGTCGCGTATCGGCGATAAGGATGCAGCCAGCGCGTTACTCGCCCTTCAGGGTATCAAGCAGGAACCAGGTCCGAGGGCGTCACCGCCGTGGGACAACGAGGGTTCCAGCGACGAGCGTGACTCCGGTATTTCCTTAGGCGCCGAGTGGACCGGACCAAGCGTCTCCACCGTTCCTGAAAGCGAGAGGGAGGTGAAATCAAGGCTAGACCGTCTCGCCTCCGAGGTCGCGTCCCTTCAATCGATGCTGCGCGGGAAACCAGCCGACAGCAGTTTGGTCACCGGGCACTCGTTGACGGCGAATGTCGCCGTCAGCGGGCCGTGAAAGGGACAAAGCAGGTCGTCTCCTCTTCGTGGCTCTTTCGGAGCGACCGCGCGAACTATTGAACCTCCTTTGCAATCCTCGTGTCGTATCGAGCACGAGAGAAACAAGAAACTGAAAGACTTTCCACGATCGCTAATCAAAGGCACGAACGTTCCAACAAGTGTGATGATGATTATTAGTTGGTAGCAGGGAGTAGTAGTCACGCGATGCCCACTTGGTTTCGGTCTTGCGTCTGAAACGATAACGGAAGGGAAATGAGTGTACATTTTTAGAGCGGCTACTATACACCAACTTTACAGTATTGCGAAACAAATCATGTACGGTTTTCTTATCAGTCAGGTAACGGTTAGAAATCGGCTAGACGAGACGTGTAAAAAGATTGACATAAGTTTGGCCGGAAGGAGGGGAATACTATTGTGTGAAGATCGGTCGAGTCGACAGTCGGGTGCGTTTTCATTTTCTTTCTTGTTTCTCGGGGGTTGCCCTGTTTTTACCAACAAGGGGGCACCCCTTCACTGACCACGGTATCGTAACGTTCAGTTAGATGATAAAGAAAATGCGACATCCTAGGGTATAAGTAATTTATGCTGTAAGACTTTCTTAGACTACTTTCGTTCAATTATTGTTATCATTATCGTCACTAGCGAGTTCATTTTGTTGATTCGAAAAGTCATGCAGCGGCCAATCGTGTCGAGCGTTCAACTGGCTACTGTACGCTAAATTCGTGCAACGATCCGAATAACTTGAAGACTCGATATTCAACTCGTATCGTTTCTATTGGACAGAGAAACGACCTCGTTAATTCGAACATCTTCGGACGATTCGTTTTTATTTATCCACGTCGAACAAAAATTCGCGTCGACGTAAAATTAAGAGAATAAAGGAAGAAAGAATAAATGACTTCGAAGATTTTCCGATTAACAAGTCTTAAGTTTTTCTACGCGAAAATACGAATTTACTTTCCAATTGATAATTGGTCGCGCAACCGGCTATCTCACTACCGCCAGCTACCCTTAATCGAGTTAATCACCTTCACATCGTTATCAAACCAAGCAATAACACTCTTCTATTATCTCATTCACGGATCTCTTCTATTAAAAAACAAAAAAAAATGAAAAAAAAACAAAATAAAAAATCGCTCATCGAGTTCGCGTTGATCGATGTTCTCGTGGTGCAACCATAGCTAGAGGCAAGGGGAAATTTCTCGGAGAGTAGCTAAGTGTTTATTGGTGTTCCCAGCGCGTGGCTTCGATTCCGGTTTATTTGCTCCTCTGACGATTCTTCTGTCGTCTTCGTTCAAGTCGCGCGCAAACACGCTATACGATGTCTTCTCCTTGAAATTCAACCTTGTGGATTAATCCACAAATAACGTGGATTCTCACCCTGTGAAAGTCAATTGCGCCTCTAGGCATCGATAGTTTTCTCAAAATCTTCTTCAACTATCGACTAACGTTCTCTTCTCTTTCTTTTTGCATCTTCACTGGACCATCTCTTATCTTCCATTTCCTTCGTTCTTTTTTTTATACTTTTGCTATTAGTGATTAATGTGATCACATCTGTACATATGCACGTATAAGCGAGTAAGGATGCGTGTGTACATTTCGGGTTCGTACTCTGTTCGTTGGTGCTTCGGGTGGTCGTCGAGAAGATTGATTAGACGAACGACCGGGTCAAGCGGAAGAAGACGAAGCGCCAAGACATTCTTTCGAGAGTTGCTCCTTCGTCTTTTCTCTTCTGTCTGACAGTCGGAACGAATGGTGAACCGCGAGATTTGTCGGGTACGGGAAATCAGGCGGTGTCCAAAGTATTAAGCGAGCCTATAGATGTTACGTACAATATACATAGTGCACATATGCCAGGAATATCCATATATACATATACGTATAGTAGACGTATACATATGATATATATATATATATTTTTTTCCAAATTAACGTATTTTTCGATATCGTGAGGGTATAAGACGAACGGTCTTCGTGCGTGCACGTGCGTGTGTACGTGAGTGTGCTTGTGCAACATTTTTGTGTCATACATGGGCCACCCGGAAGTCAGACTGGTCCACTTTGGTATTCTGTAAATTTCCCGAGCGTACAGCGATTACCGCTTAACATTTTATGGGATTTCTAAAAGATTAACTTCGAAGGAGTCGATCGATCTGACTTCTGTGTGGCACGTATAAAGAAAGGGCATATGCAATCCTTTGTTCGATCGATTACCGCACCGCAGAAATCGAATCTACCAGAAACTAGAAGCTAGTAAGAGAGCGCCGCCAAACGAAGAAGTTCTTCTTTTCGAAATTTCTGATAAACACTGGAAGCGTCTATCGAACGCATCGCGGTTCGATTCGAAGAACGACGAAATACCAAAGCGACGAATCGTCTCAAACAATCGTGAACAATTCGTTGTAATAATGTTTCTGTTGATATTTATTAAGAGTAAGAAAAGAAGAGATTGTTTGAATCGTTTGATCGGTGCGTTCGTGACGCTTGCGGTACGTCAGCGTGATAAACCATTAAACTTTAATCTAAAGCCACTATACTTCTAAAGTATATCTTTATTTATTATCGTTAATCGTCTGTACGGAACCATGTGAAATAGCGTTTCCGGTCGGAAGATGGTGAACCTAAGGAGCGTAATGGACGTTTTTTTCTTCTTATTCCTTTCTGGAAAATGCTATTTTTATGGGATTTTGCCTATGTCACGGGAAACAACTGCGCCAACGATGAATAATCGAGATGAGTAAACGATTTAGTTTATTATTTGGCTATTTAGACGCTGTGATCGCGTCGTTATTTTCAGTGTCGTTTAGAGTGTTAAAAGAATCGTCAATGGACTGGACTGGAGGCTCAAAATTCTATTCGAACACATATCTCTGAGCGCGTCAGACTTGTTGCAGATCTGCGGCGTTTTACGTGTTTCTTAAGGCTTTTAAGACACATCACAAGACTGTACCAATCGTGATCGGCGTTATTCGTGGAAAGATCTCGTATCTGTGTTTATTCCTTCCCTATACACCCTTCTTCCTCGCCCTTCTTTTCACTCGTTTGTATTTTTTATGTTACCTTCCTCGCGTGAATTTTCTATATTTTATACGACATGTTTGTATTATTATTGTTGGTAATATTCTGCGAACGACCGCCGTCAACGATGCTCGATTAATTAGTTTTTCTTTTTTTACTGCCGCCGCTCAAACGTTTCACAGTTTTGCTCAGAGCGAAAGGGAGTTATTACGAAGATCACACGTCGAATAGTGAGACGAGTCATGCGCGATTTAATGTTTCCTTTTCTTCTCTCTCTCGACTGTCGAGGAGAGAAGCCTTTGTTAAGTTCCGGTTTAAATATCATATCCATGCTCGGTTAAAAATTGCTAACATTTTCTGCTAACGTCGCTCCTTGAATAATACTTTTTTCTATTCTCTTTCTTAAATAATTATGTAACGCACTTTGTCCGCACGACTCGATTATCACGATTTCAACCATTTTGCAGTTGATTTACTGTAACATACCATGAGTGCCTATAATAACGAAGCTGAACGTACATAGTAGAGGTTGCAGATTTTTTATCAGCCTGAAATTAACAGCACGCGTTTATCGAAAGAATAAAACAGGGAGAGGGGGGGTGGGGAGAAAGAAGATGGTGTTTTGCGAGAACGAGAGAAGGACCCGTATACTTTGTAAATAATAAATTGCGTTAGCTCGTGATCAGTCCTGTTCGTGATCACCAGAGAGGCTGCCACGCGAATCGTGCGCACGTGGTGATTGTCGCTGGTTCTTACTCGCAAATTCCAAATAATCTTTTTATCTCACGGTTACTTGCCCATAAGGAAACGTTACCTTCGACTACGGCGACCATGAATCGATATTTGTATATAAACTGCACCTTTCTTTCTTCTTACGTTTTCTTTTGTTTCTTTTGCCAAAAAGCACGATACTCGTGCCGTTGAGAACTATGGCGTATCGATATCATAGGCGTTCTAACGAGCATCGGCCGGAGAAGGAACTCTTTAACTGATAACACATCTCTGTGACACCACACGTGTCTCCTCTTTGTATACTTGTACCACTGAAATAGCTTCTTTGAGGACGTTTCGAATATACAGTTCCTAATACAGTATGGTAAAGCGACTTAGAGACTCGGTCGGCCGTTGTCCACACGATAAACATGATTCCAAGACGAGTTTTGATCCTCCTTTCTCCGGCTGTACGGAGATATAAGTATTTAGATCTAAGGGACATATCCACAGCGTGTAGTGTACTTGTATATGAATATCGAAATAAATATTTTCAATGTTTTTGACAATATTCAATACCGTTCTGTTTTTTCCTTTTCCTTGACGAAGCGCATGATACTAGCATAAGAAGGACGATTAACGTAGAAAATAGATAGTGTACTTGTTGTTCGTACCTAAGAAATCATATATTTCATACGAAACGCAATATATGTAAAGATAAAAGTTACTGTATCATACCCAAAAGGGTACACAAGTATAGATCGACAGTGTCCATAAAGACAAATACATCAAATATACACCACACGTAAACATGAAAGAAATATAAAAAATATATCATAAAGTTAATTTGTACAATTGTAAAGTATACCTGTTAAATCGTACAGTGGTTGAATTTGAAACCAAAGCAAAAAGATTGACGACAAGCCTACGATTGTCTCGAAAATATGGATCTGCTTTAGAAAGTAAGAGAAGTGCTGTTGATTCGACAGTATCGATGCTGCGTACGCATTACGAAGAATGACACAGTCCAGGTTCAATTTTCTTTCAACAATCGTACGACCTCTTCTAACGCTCTTCTTGAATCTATGCCCTTGCAATGATTCCAACATTTCTTTGTATCGACAACTCCATCATTAATTCACTTTATAATTAAATTACGAAGATTATTTCCGTTTCTTGCATTTGGTTCTGCCTCTACGCCTGCGCGACGAGTTTGGACGAGTGTCTGTTTTCTTCGAAGATCTATAAATAATCTATGCGTTAATCCGACAATCAAAATCGCGATATCAAAGAATGAAATTCCTTACCTGTGAACCCTGTTCACAGACACAGAAGTATGCTTTTTTAATGTCAAGTGTTGCTGGACCAACTCTGCTAATTTTCCTTGTTGAGCGAGCATAGAGAGGAAAGTGCAGATAAACTCGTCGTAATTATGCGTTCTACGACAATCGTCGATCTGGAGGAGAACAAGGAGCCATTGTAATACATTGTAATACTTTGTATCTCGCAAATTTTCCTTAATAATGGTCACGAGTGACGTTCATCAAAGACGTACCTTGTACTTATTCCTCTTGTCGTTCTCGTCTTTCAAACTGGTCTCACAAATGCTAATCTCGTGCTCCAAATTCTTCAGTAACGCTAAAAGATCTTTGGGTGCGAAAGTATGCGGTTCAAACAATTCTGGATATTTCGAACACAATTTCGGATCGATCTTTTCTACCTTCTTCTCCTCGGTAACGGTGTCTCCGTTACTAGTCTTTACTCTGGCGTGGGGTATCCTAACTTCTCCGGACAGACAGACTTTCTTATGTAAGTGACCGCTGTCGGAAACTAATCTCTTCCCATTTATATTAAGAGAACGACCTACTTGTAGACATAGATTTCATGTACTCCTACCGTCGTAAGTTGAGAGGATAACACTGCGCTAAATGTTAAGAAAAATGTTTAATGAAACAATAGACCGCATACGTACTTAGGCCCGTCTCATTCTTTTCGTCACCGGACACCCTAATCACGACGAACTTTTTGAAATCTTTCGTCGATGTCGGGCTGCTTTGACCGGAATTCCATCCCCATGCTGGAAGACATATAGCAGGGTTGTAGACGATGGTCGCAAGTATAAACTATCGTTTAATCTTGCCTCTTAAGGAGATTATACAGAGTGATTCGCTACTCGTGTGACAAATTTTTACAGCTGATACTACACCTCAAAAGCAACAAAGAAGTTCATATAAACCTAGGTCCGATTTGCAAAAATGGCAGAGAAAATTGGAATTTTTGTTTTTTTCAGAGAAACAGCAGTTTTACTCATATTATTAATTGCATGTTCCAAACTGTAAGTCCTACAAGAAAATGACTGTGAATCACCCTGTATAGTTACGACCTCATTACACTCCCTTCCATCTTAAAATCACACACGTTCTACTGTTGTTATATGATCGTATTATAGTATCTTCTCCGATTGCGATCGTGTGATGTAAGAAACAGCACAAAAGTGTTTAGAGATGATAGGTCAGATAACTGTACACTTCGAAGGTGCCAGTGGAGACGAAATATGGGGGAATGTGCGAAAGACAAATAGTATGTTCAACCGAGCCAAAGGAATTTTAGTTCCCTATACAACAGCACACACGACAGTACAACGAGATGATACTGATTGCATTCATGTTCTATTCTATCCTGGTCACGATCGAATCATCCAAGTGTCCGGAATCAAGGAAACCTCATCCCACTAGTTGCACTGTATTTTATAATTGCGTGAATTTACCTGGCGGCGGTTACGTCTGGGTGCCCAGTAAATGTACCGAAGGCTTGGTAAGATTATGGTCACGTTATCATCGCTAATACTTCCGAGTGCCCGGGACTAAAATATTTCCATTCTCAGATATTTCAGCCGTTCTTAAGAGTCTGCGTATTACCTGGTGATACATGGACATGCGACACGCTATCGACAGAACCATCTATTATTACAAACAGGTATGATATTCCTGAACTGATCAATCCAAATGAAACTAGTTACATGGGATCAACGGATGATCCTTGGGATTTTTCTGAACTCATTGACTCGTCATATACCACTGATAGCATCCCTGATGATTCTGACCAAGAAATGGAAACTCCGTATCCTTTGATCGAGATTGGAGAACCAATGGAGACTAGGTACGAATTAAACGCGGACAATGCATCCGTTAATATAGAGAATGTCAATTCAAAAACGCAGAATCATAATAGAAAACACTATTCGATGTTGAATCAATTAATACATCATTTGTTGGTTTATAAAGAAATCACTATTCCTCTGGAATTCTTAGCCTCCTCGTCGTTATCTACACCCGCAAGACCTGCTTCAAGCTTACCATTATCCAATTACCTAATACAGAATTATATTCAACAAAACAATAATTTACAAAATACCATTATAACTGGGTCGAAATTGGAAAACACATCCGAAAGTGGTACAACTGTAAAGGAAAATGATGCAAGTGGATTAGTATCGAATATAGAAAAACCGAACGACGCATTGGCATTTGATAATTTAGATAATGAGAACATTATTATTCGAATTACTGACAACTTAGGAAATAAACAATACTTAACTGCTGAAAAATATAAAGCGTTGGGATATCATTTGGATTCGCAATATATCCATGTCATTCCATGTATAAAAAATGTTCGAATGCCAAACATAACCGATTGCATCAGATATTATGTATGCGAACCAGAAATAGCTTTTTTAATAGATTATTCGTGTCCGTTGTTTACGGCATTTAACAGATATGCAAAAACGTGCGATACGGAAACTTATAATAAGTGCGTAGAAAATAAAAATAAGAAAGAGAGTGTGAATTCTCCGGGAGATGCACAAAATATATTTCAAACAAATATGGAGAATAAAAACATATGCAAGGAACATGGGAAAACACAGGATCCCACATCTGAATCGCGATACTATATCTGTTATTCTGCTTCGGATTCAGAGAACATTAAATCTATACGTATGACGTGCCCGAATAGCTTAATATTTTGCCAAAGTAAAAAGGTTTGTACAACGAAGCGCCTCTGTAAGGGAACGTAAGCAACATTCTTTCACTTACCTTGTGTTGGAGAGTTGAACGCAGACCCAATCTCAGATGACGTATCAGTACTGGACGAGCTATGTGCTGGTGATGTTTGAATCCTTAAAGGTGTAGCATAATCCAACGCACACATTACCACCTTCTCCATGCCACTGAAACAGAGATGTATATAATTATATATGAAAATAAGGTAATTTACAAATGAGTGCCGCGCCATTTATTTTTTACCTACTTTGATTCCGTTTTCGCAGATGTTATGCTCGAAGCTGCCTCGTCAGTATCTGTTGTAGTATCGTTGCTCCTTTCCACCGTGATAGTCGGTATTGACGAAGGCTCATCAGTATCCGATTTATTAGGCAAGGCATTTTCATCGTCAACTTTAATCTTCTTTTCGTACGATTTATCTGACTTATCAAAATCGTTCGAACTTTTTTCCGTACCGTCTTGATGGCTTAATTTGACGAGTTGCTGCAACGCTTCTAACACTATCTGCCTATTAGTCTTCAACATGGTCAATTTATGTGAAATAGCAAGGCGTCGATCAGGAACAACAGCCATTAGATTAAATCTTATATCTTGTAATTGCTCTCCCGTTGCCATTCCTAAACGGTCTGTAATTACTCTTCTAAATTGTTCAGTCCACTCTTCGTGTTCTTTCCAAGGACCATGATCCATGGGATATGGCTTTAAACCATCCAACTCGAATAATCTACCATTAATTGGTACATAACTAACGAAATGGAAAGCTTCGCCGGTAAATCTACCAGTTGACACACCAGTGTTTTTATCTTGCCGCCTCTTGGCTTGAGGCATCGCGTGAGAGTTATGAGCGCAAGCTAATTCAGGTGTGTTACCAATTGCCCATCCTTTGTTTTCTGGACACATACCAGATGTGTGCATCTTTAATCTGGATAAAGTTGTACCCAAATGAATATTTGGGCAATTGAGTAGCACAGAGAGTAATGCGTGAGTTGCGCAACTGTTTGGCACAACCTATAAAATGATAGGTTACGTAAAATACAGATTCTTAAGCATAAGTACTTACTATAAAGTATCGCTGCTAACAGTTATTGTACCTGTTGTGCAAAAAATATATTATTAACAATTTCTTCATCTTTCACAAAGCTTTCATCTTGTTCTACTACTTTACGCCTGGACCTTCTTTCTTCTATCCAACGAAATAGAAATATAAAACCATAAACTGGACCCTCTAATGATTTTTGCAGATCATATATCTCTTCCACTTGTACTCCCTTTACTCCAAAATCCTCCAATAGCAACGTAAATAAACCTAAGAATATAAAGCACATATTGCTAAGATTTTCTTACATATATTATAACCTCAATATATATTACAAAGGAACGAGTACTTATTTATTCTAGTTACAGTAATAACTTTAGAAAATATTATATATATATACATATATACATATATATATATGATGATACGGTACACAATAAATACAACAAAATAAATTAAAAACATTTCAACAAATATCTTTTATGTAGTCTACTTTGAGATTCTAACATATAAATATATGCAGAATACAAATGTCAATTTGTACATTAGAATATATACTGTGAACTGCTTACGCGTTTAAAGATGTGTACATTAATATTGTTAGTTAATAAAATTACATAATCTTGTGGTTATTATTTTATACCTGGGTCACTTTCCAGTTCTAACCAACCTTCCGTTAATCGATTTATATCAACTGGCATCCTGTGTTGTGTTTTAAGTCCAACACCCTTGACAAGATTCACATCCTTCTAGAAATTTTATTACGCCGTGACAATTAAAGGCGCCATATTACATCAAAACACATATCATGTGACTTAGTCACGTGGTGAAAAGTGTTTATGAAGAAGTGTTAAAGCGATCTCCGATTTTTATTAACTTTATTCGTTCCTAACCAGGTAATTATATTATCACAATCCATTTCCATGTAGTAAAACGATAAACCTCTTAAAATCTTTTTCGTTTGAAGTGAAGAGAAAATTTTATGTTATATTTCGTGCAAAAGAATATAAAGTTTGGTTATGAACATTTGACATCGATCTACGATCGTGTAATAATTATTAAATAAATTTCTTATTCTACATATTGTTTGTCTTCTCGTACGCACAGAAAACTAAGTGTAAAGATACAAAATGATTTTGATTATTTCACCGGGTATATGGTTGTGTGCGTACAAATTGACAGTAGCGCATTCTGTTAACGATTCCAATAAAATTCTTTGAATGGTACATGATTCACGTAGGTTACGTAGAAATAATTTGATATTTTCGATAAGTTCGAATTGAGACAATTATTATGAACATTTTCGTATCAATAATTGCATTATTGTTGTTACTTGACTCATCGGAATGTACATTATCACCCCCTAAAGATAGAATTAGTAAAAAAAATAAAGGAAAAATCGAGATAAAGGTAGTAAAAGAACAGTATTATAAAAATATTTGCGAATAGTATATTTATACTTCGATTTTATGTGTATTACGGTTGTAGAAGGGCCCTGTCGAACGAGACATTTTTAGCAGGACTTTAGTTGTGAAAAATCCCAAAGTACACGACATCATACGAGAATCGGGATTTTATTTTTTTAATACAACTCGTCGACGATTTCCTGGAGATGTTTTAGGATATATTACACCGGTGAATTTACTGATATTCATTTATATAATTTAAGAATTTAAGAATATTTGGCAACGACATACTTTCGTTTCCATAGTGGAATAATAATGGCCTTGAAGTTTCCAAAATATTTCATGGAAAATTTACAATGGTATCGCCAGTATGGTTGGCGCTTCCGGAAGGAAATGTATCAACTTATAAACTTTCAACTCACGATGTTCAGAAGAAATGGCTGAAGGACATGAGGACAGCCAATAATGGAGGCCATTATGTAAAAAGTATATTATATTTTTCAATATAACACTAGTGATAGTCCACTAATAAAGAAATATAAATTACTTAATTTCATTATGCTTGACCATTATTTACAGTTCTACCAAGAGTGTTGTTTGAACACTGGTCTATTAATGATATTGTTGGACTATATGGTGACACTCACAGACAAACTGCATTAATTTCAGCATTGGTGGATACAGCGAAGGTATCCACAAAAATGTGGATCATGTATTAATTCCTTGTCTTACAATAGCATGTGAGGCTTATGGTGTAGTTTATTGACAAAATACATAAAATCTGAGACAACCAAAAGGGTGTTGTCGGAATACATAAGAAACTTCGTCTCTGATTACACCACTCAAAATCACAAATTGAATCATAAGACAAGGGGTTAAATGTTTATAATATTGTATAACAATCATTATACATTGTTACAGAACTTCCATTTTGATGGATACGTATTGGAAATGTGGAACCAATTTAAATTAACAGGTGTGGACATGCAGATTGTTGTGGCATTGGTTCAATTTATTGCTCATCAATTAAAAAACAATAATTTGGATACAATTTTAGCAGTACCACCATCAAGGGGGTAAGTTTTGTTACTTGTTATTGTAGCTGGATAATTGTTATTCTTGCAAAATGTATAATCTCTGTAGAAAGAACAGATTTCAGGAAGGAATATTAAGATATTGTATATTTTGTCTATTTAAAAAATTTTTCAGCCCTAATGTTCAATTGTTTAACAAAGATCATTTCGATCAATTATCACCATATTTAAAAGCATTTTCTTTAATGACTTACGACTATTCAAACATTCAACGCCCTGGACCTAATAGTCCTGTTGATTGGGTGAGAGACTGTGTAGAATTATTAGTACCTGAACAGGGTCCTAAAAGGGCTCAAATACTGCTAGGGCTTAATTTCTATGGATATAATTATACGCCTGAAGGTGGGGGAGCCATCTTAGGTTCTGATTATTTGAAAATACTTGAATCCTTTAAAGGAAAAATACAGTGGGATGATAACAGCAAAGAACACTATTTCGAGGCAAAGTAAGAAGCAGGATTATAATGGAATGTATAGTTTAGAGGTGAATCTGCTTCTAGGTTGAAATGTGGGGATGTATTTCAGGTTATCAAGCGGCAGTGGCATTATCTTTTATCCCACATTATATTCCATTTTACATCGTCTGGATCTTGCAGCTGAATTGGGTACAGGTATATCTATTTGGGAGCTTGGTCAGGGATTGCATTATTTTTACGATTTATTGTGATCCTTTTTACATATATTACAAATATATTTGATATTTAAAAAATAAAGAAAGTTACCAAATACAATTTACACGTACGAATAAATATTCAGTCTTGATATATTAATCAATGAAATTCTTGTACATATTTAAGTATAACTCTTCCTAATAGTACTCTTGATCAAAATTAGGGAAATGTTCACCTTTACATGTTAGGGTACACAAATTTCTTTGGACATTATTGTAACATTGTTATTGTTCTTCAATAATTGCTTTTCTTCTTTTCCTTTAAACATCATCATAGACTGAGGTCCACGTAAGATATGATACATCAAGGCCCAGCATAACTTTGCTGGCAATAAGCTTTCATAAAATAGGACATTGTATATTTCGTTATTTTTATATGATTAACTTAGTAAAGCAATTATATAACTTACCATTTTAGTGGCAAGAGATATCTAACTGCTCCAGGCAGTACAACAAATACTTCATTTACTAATATTCCAGATACAACTTGTTGTGCAACGTATTCAGGTTCCAGCATTGGCATCAATCTGTAAATCATAAGTTTCTAGTGTAATTGTAATAAAAACTACAGTTTTGTAGTACCCATAGCATACCTAGGTTCAACTCCATAAAACATTCCTGTATTGATGAAGTATGGGCAAACTAAGGTGGTCTGAATTCCATCATAACCATGGGCCTAGGAATACCATAAAAAAATTGCTTATTTACATATTACCGTAAGGCAATTAATTAAATAAATGTACCTACTTTAAGTTCGGTAAAGAGACTTTCATGATAGCCAATAGCTGCAAATTTAGTGCCTGAATAATCCGTACATTTATAGGTACCTAAGAGTCCTGCTACACTTGCTACAGTCACTATGTGGCCGTGATTATTTTTCATCATATCCTTCATGAATGCCTTAGTGATCTGTTGAATATCAATGTTTGCCTAAATAGCTTGAGTTCAGTTTTCATTTCCTTCACTTACCCAATAGTGAGAGAGAACATTCACTTTGTAAGTACGCTCGATTTCATGATCTGGTAGCTCCCAAAGCGTTTTCCCGCATACGTAGCCTGCGTTGTTTATTAACAACGTTACCTAAATATTAACTTTATATCATACCAATTATATTCAATTGTATACAAATTAAAACAATCGAATTCTACTTACAGATCCCACTTCGATTTGCACCGTCTTCGTCATTTTATAGACTTCTTCCCTGTTGGTGATGTCGCAGTAGTAACCCCAACATTTTCCTCCATCTCGTCTAATTTCTTGGACCGTATCCTCTAATCCTGTAAGTCAACAGAAACATGTTAATCCTTAAATAATAATATACTTCCTCAAATACTAACCCTGACAACACAACTTTGTTACAGTAAGAACAATGTGATGTTACTTGCGCCGCGTGACATTATTTCATTAGTTTTATTGTAATTTTTTGTATATTTCCCGTTCTAGAGGTAAGAGAGAGAAAGATATATAAGAAAGCTATAGAAAGGAGTGAGATGGATGATACCGACCCTGCCCTCGAACCCCTGGCGCCATCTCTGTGAAAAGTGCTCAAACTGGTCGGACACAAGTACCGATAGCGAAGTAAACTACTCAAAAACTACTAGCGCCATCCTCCGGAGGAGCACTGAAACTGATCGAGCATTAGTTTCAGTATTCTTCGCGGAGATGGCGCTAGTAGTTCTCGGTAGTTTACTTCTCTGTCGATACTCATGTGCGACCAGTTTGAGCACTTTTCACAGAGATGGCACCAGAGGTTCTAGAGTAGAGCCACCATCATCTATCTCACTCTTCCTTATAGCATCTTTCTCTCTCTTGCCTCTAAAGCGGGAAATATGAATAAAACTACTGAAATATACATCCTGACAACACAACTTTGTCAAAGCAAGAACACTGTGATGTCAGTTGCGCCGCTTGACATCACTTCCATAGCCATCTACGTCCGCACTCGTCGATGGTTGTGATGGCACACCGTAACAGTACGATCCCCGTGGCGTTACAGAATCTGGGGGCGTCACCGTGATACGCTGGTGCTTTTTAAGGTGTTATGTAATTTGCTGTGCTGTCTGGGAACATGTCACATCCGCATTAGGACTTACCGACTTTATTGATGTCCCAAATGACGACATGCGCTCCAAGCTTCGCCAGCTTAATTGCAATTAGCCGTCCAATTCCTCCTGCACCTCCTGTTATCAGTGCGATCTCTCCTTTTATAGATTTCGCACGATAACGTCGTGGAATAAGCGTCAGGATCACAGCCTCGCTTATGTAAATAAGTGCCATTCCAGTAAATAGAAGGAGATCGTATATGATTATGGCCCATTCTGGTAGCTCCATTTACACTTCTGAATCACAAGGTACAATATTTCGTTAGTTTGAAAGTAGCATAAGAAAATGAAACAAAACATATTAAACCACGTTTAATGATCATACAATTTTCTAATAGCGTTGGAAAAATATAACCACATTGAATATACGTTTAATGTTTTCCTGTTTATAACATTTAACTTGTTCTTTCGACATAAATTACATTTTACGCAATCTACTCAAATGTTGCACAGGCCTTGGTGGTGGTTCCCTTTTTCGATGAACTGACTGCACCTTCACTTGTAGCAAGCGCTACATACTTTGTACAAAACTGCACGAACTGGTATTTCTCTCTTTTCTTCTATTTTCAATTCCATGAGAAATAGAAATTAATTGCATGGTAAATTCCACTGGTAGATAGAAATTGTGTGTATTACGGTATTTCTGCGTCGGTAGTGGTATACACCGCTCATCGAGTTACCGATTTGCTGTTACGAGTGTTATTAAGTCCGGTCAATGCACTAAACGCGCGCTCGCGCGCGCATATACTTCCTTACAGGAGACTAATCGAAGATGCATCGTGTATACAATTTATTCTACCATTGTCGCACAGTTCTGTTTGAATATTTATCGGATCGATTATTTGCGGTGAAGTATCGTTTCGGGCGAGACGCGAATATAGAAAGTGCTTTAAGTCACTGGGCTTCCTCCACTTCCTCCTTTTTTTCACCCATTTTCGTTTCTGGTGCCATTTCACAAAATTAAGATTCTGTTGAAATTTCACTCGACGAAAAAGAACGAGTTATTTTGGCTGCACAATCCTTCTTTGTGGCAACTGATTTGTAAACGTCGAACTAGATCGTTTTTGTGTTGCGGCGACCACAACCGTTTCTATTTGATAATATTAACCACTGATTCATTTAGTGAAAGCTAGCCATACATGTCATATATGGTAAGATGCAAATATCGGGAAATATTAGAAAAAAGCAGCAGACAATTTCAAGATTTTATAATCTTGTTTCAATTCAATGCAATATTCTGTGTTCAACAAGCAAGATCATAGTAATTTTATGATAATTATTGTAAATGAATTCTATGTTATACGAGACACAAGAAACATAACATTATATCGTTATACATACATTAATTATTATTGCAATAGTCACGCAGAAAAAGCTTCATTTCACACTTCTCTTGTTATCGACACTTGCCATCAACTTTCAATTATAGAAGTAATTATCATTTATATTTACCTTGTTACATATTCATTCTTTATTTAAACTAATTTTACACTCTTTCACTATGTTGTAGGCCAATTGTTAAATTTCAAATAACACGTGAAACGAACTTTTGGAATGCTGGATGAAGCCGTTACCTCTATACTTCCTGAGGCTGTTCCTGTTAGGCGCGAGAAATAGTGGGAAGAAGCGTGGATTTGAAAAGCGGTCCTTTCCTCCTTTTCTGTACCTGTGTGCCAGTTGATAGACCAATGCCGACTGGCGTCGTATCTTCTGGTGCGCCCGAATTACAAGGCTCGCGTTGCTTAGTCGTTATACTCGAAGCTTTGCTTAGTAACGTAACCGGAAACCCTCTTGGAAGGTACTGGGACAGTTATACTGCACTCCCCTCCTCTGTAGTCTACGTCCCATATGGGTCACATCTTGATTCGTTCACTGATCGCTTGCTTATGCAAAAATTGTTTAATTCTTCTATTAATACATCTCTTAATTCTTTTAGCAGTTTCACGAATAGAATTTATATTTTTAGGGAAAGTATGAAAAGATAGATTCAGAATCAAAAGGTTGCAAAATGCGTGGGATAATAGTGGTATAATGAAATAATGAAATATAATTCGATATAATGAAATAATGTTGAAGGTGTAGGTAATATTACCAGTAGAACGTATTTTATAAACGTCTACAAATTCCTAATATCCTAGAAAAGACTTATAACTGCGTTTTATGGTGAAAGTTTCCCGTTACCGCTCTCTTCCTGACTTCCCAATATTGTTCTATCATTTTACGTTGCAGGAGAATGCGTGACTATGCTTGACTCGATCACCTGTATATAGAGCATGAAAATACAAAGGACAAAAAAGGTTGCATAAATAGTGGTACTCTTTTTTGTGGAAGTCAATTAACCAGGACGTTCGTTTTTATTATTCCATACTGCAGGACCGATTTAATGGTATCATAGTGCTACCTCTCTCCCTTCTCTCTCATAGTGTACAATTTAAAATCCAGTATTTCTTGTCTAGAAAGTAAAAAGTTCAAGTAAAGTATTTCCACTTATCATAATTAATGTGATTTTCTAAATTCATTAACGTCGAAATTGCTGGCATGTATTTTGCAATTGATTTCTATTAGTGCCTAACTTTTTCATCTATGCATAAACAACCAATTATCATCTTTTTCAATTTCAGTAATTAACCGAGCACCTTACATCTCCACATCGTAGTCGAAGTTGCAAGAGCACAATGTATTACGGGAAATTACGCGAAATCATTGATTTCCAACACATAAGGATCGCTGTGTTATTTTTTCGGTTAGAAAGTTACGAGATCCAAGTGAATTCTCGAATTACGTGCGTGCAATGCAGATGAAACGTTATAATACACCCGGCTTGCACAACCCAGACAGAAATTTATTTCGTTCCTTGACGGGGATACACGTATACGCACACTTCCACGGAAAAAATGGCCATTCCCGAGGATAATTCGCGTGCACGTACACGCGTGACTGTCGTTCGAATTAAGGATAGAACCCAATTCGCGTGAACGGTTTTTATAGTGCGAATGTCGGAAGATAGCAAGAATCACTGTATGCTCGGTGAAAAGACCGCTTTCAAAATCTAGGTCACTGATACACCTTTTCTACGAAAGGCAAGGAAGGTAAAGAAAATAAAAGCATTAGTACTACACTGGAGATCGTATCTCATTATATATTCAACTGCATCTTTACAACACTTAACATGTAGGAAAAAATGCAACAATTTTATTTTTTTAGGTGTATACATTTATTCGCATTGGTATTCGTACACCAGAAGATACTATTCGTACGTATATACATATATTGCTTTAGGATCCTTAATATTGAACAGCTCAAGGTACATTGAAATTGCGATTTCAAAGTCATGTCGTTGAAATTCTGTCATTTATAGAAGGGTACTTTTGTCAAGAGACCTTCGCCTGTTTTGACTGCGGAGACTCACGTGTTACAGAAAAAGAGACGCGGTACAATGACGAATCAGGGTTTCATTGTCCATGCAACCCGTTGCTCATTGTAATGACTCGAATCTGCATTAATGAATAAATGAAACATAAACGACGCTGTGAACAATTATACAATTTTATTGTGTCCTTTAAAGCAGGCAGGACATAATAAGTTTCCTTTTATCGTTTATGGCGCTCAAGGATCAGTGCACGTGCGGTGGAAATACGAGTGTGTCCTATTACAGTATTCAGTCATAGTACAATATAAACGACACCTCATTACACGAGGTTATTCTTTTTTATTGAAAAAAGTGGAATTAATATTTTCCGGATTTTTCACAGGGAATAAAAAAGTATAGAAATTGTAATACAGTTAAGCTTTCTTTAAATTTAACATCAGTTATACTTTTGAAACAGATGCGCCATCCAGTGGTGTCTGTCGTTATTTCGAATATACCGGCAGAGATTTTAGTTATCGACTAGAAAAGAGCGATTCTTAACGGTCATTATTTGTAAATTGAAACAGTAGCTTTATATATTTGTTTATATATAAGTAAAATTAATGTAAAATAATTCGACAATCCAAACAATAATTTCACACAGTCCTGCAATCCAGAATATGTGAAATTACTGTTTTGGTTTATGTGTGTTTACATTAAGTTATATGTATATTTTTAAACTTCGGTAAAGGTTAGAATTTTGAATATCGATTTGAATTTGGCGACGTCCACTTTAGTCGCAGACATGGTGATCACAATAATCGAACAGATCCTGTATATAGAAATGTATTGAAGCAACAAAAAGTGGTACCTGTGCGGTAGTATTTGTACGCTTTCATATTTGCATATTTAGTAATCGTCTAGTCGAGCAAAAAGCCACTTCAATGACGATCATCGAAGGTCCATTCTGCTCAGGTTTACCCAATGCGAATTTCAGTGAAAGTATACACAGACAATAATTTCGTAATTTTTATTCTTTTAGACAGCTCCGACTCAGAATGACGGTTTCACTTGGATCAGCCACCTCCAAGAGTCTCGCTCGCTATCTGTTGACACGAAATTCTCTGGCGAACGTGATGGTAAGGTCTTTGTTTTTTTACCATCCTTGTGTCCCACAGTCTTTTTCTACCTCAAAAAACAAGGAAATCTATGGACAATTAAAACAACTTAACTTGAGTATAGAAATCATAAACTCGAACTTAAACATTTTCTTCTGTATTTTTTAAGTTTGACTATTACAGACTTAAACATTTTTATACAATTTTTTTCAAATCAAAGTTACTGTTTGCGCTAATTTAAATGTTACATGGTATTTTAATTGACGCGTATCGTTTAGTGATTATAGATGGAGAATTTAAAGGTGTGGAACCTGTCCAGCCCAATAAGATGTATGTATATACATACATTGGATAACAAACTGACTGATTTTTATCAAGAACATTATTAGTATATATTCAAAGTATGATAATAGAAATGGGAACAATATAACGGCAATTAACGCCACGAGTGGGTATTTGTTTTGGAGGCACGAGATTTCTTAGAATAATAATTGCATAAACTAGACGCTAATGATTCTCTCAATGTTTCCTTCCTTCGTTCTTTAATACCACGAGGATTCGTTAAATGATGAATATCGTTAGTAACCGATTAGGGTTTTGCGCAGATCGATTGTCAAGATCTCACGAATTATTCAGACTCGGTCACTTTCACTTGTATAGTAGTTGTTGCTCTGGAAAGTTGGGGCTGGTTCCGTGGAACAGCCTGTAGTTTTGCTAGGTCGCCGAGAGAAAGACTTCCTATATTCAAGTTCAATGGTGGAATGTAACTTTCCATTTCATCAAGATTTTTAGTTAATCATGGTATTAAATTATCGAGGAGCTTGGATTTGGTTTTTTTTTTACCAAACTCCACATCATATCATTAAAAAGAAGTGTTAAATGCAATTGTATTCACAATATTATCATGTTTTTGGAAAAAAATTACGGAACTTATCGCGTTTGTTTGGTACTTGCATACTATCGTCCTCACCGTTCTCCGATTTGTTATTCATCACTAGTAAATGTGATTACACTGGATGTTTCATTTTTTAATACGATGTATAATTACCGCGATCAGTTTGCGTCAAATGCAGATAAGTTGAAATTTGTCTCTAAATTTAGACAGGATATTGGTACCAAGAAGAACGAAAGAAATATTGTTTGTTTCAGTTTTCATACCGCAATAAGACATGCCAAGGACGTTTGGATTAAGTACCATTCAATTCTGGATTTTTTTAACTTCGACCTATTTACTCGACCAGTTCCACTCGTTACCTGAACCGCCAACTCTGCTTCGCTGATATCGACCGGATCTCCTTGATGTCAAATTCAGCTACCCTGATTTCCATCACGTGCTCCATCGCCACCGCCGTATCTCCATAGACACCGAGAATAATTGACGAAAAACACATTTGCCCATCAATATTCCGTCCAAGGGAACACTCTCTCCTTCGCGCGACTCTCGCCGTTGCAGCCGCTCTAACCGAAGGAAATTCGCCGATGATACACCGCTTCTGTTTTATTATATCGAGGCGCCGGTGTGCCAGTGCGCAAATTACACGAATAACGAGCAGCAATGAAACCAAGTGACGCCACAGAGCTGTGAACGAACGTCCTTGTAAATTTCAGTCGCATATAGACCGTACATACGAATATAGATCTAGTGAAAATGGAAATTAAGCAACTTGTTTCTTGTTTTTACGGAAATCCGTAATCGATTCGACGATGAAACATGGTATTGCTATTAATTTTTCGTTTTCAAGTTTTTATATTATTGTATAAAAATTTGATGATTGACTTGTAATCGTTATGTATGTAACCTTTTTTTTCTTTAATCTCGTGGCGCACGCAGATGAAGTAAGTCTAAATATACATAGCTATGTAACTGATATGAGTGATTACTAAAACGTATCTTTTTAATGATTGCACGCAGCTGTTTTTCGCAATTTCTTTAACTTTTTAACCCCGTTGGATAACGAGAATAACGAGGCAAAAGATCCATGCAAACAGAGGTGGAACAAATTCATAAGTTTGCTTGTAAAGGGTGATACGACTAATCGATAAGACGTTTCGCTTGTATACATTGATCGCAAACATGATGGTTCTTACAATAATGACATGGTTCGAGTACATTAATGAAAAGGTAGGAACTTGTAAGGTAAACTGGTTAATATCGAACAATGTCGCAAAACGGTGTAGTATAGAGGGTTGGTCATTCAAGGTCCCGCATTTTTTAATCGATGATATCTGCAAATAAAATAGTACGTACTAGAACTATTCGGTGCAAGACACACTTTCGCGGAAAAATGATTAAACTTTAAAGAAAAAAATCAAACAAATATTCAATAAATGTTCCTTATATAAATCTGTTATTACTGTAATAATAAATTATAACTTACGTGTACATGTACATACTTTACATTATTATAATTACTTTAACTTTTACTAGATTACTACTAAAAAACTTTCAAAAAGCGCAATTTAGATGGCTACAAAAACAAAAAAAAACAATGACATGCAGAAGGTTGAGTAGACAGCTTATCGATACAGTTGCAATTACCACATTAGTATTAATCTCATCGCCGTTCCTCGCCTGATGTGCGCAGACGGCTGCTAAAGATCGTCGAGAGGGTAAAGGCATACCCGGAGCCGCCGTTTCATTCAGTACGCCGACGACCGTAGTGCCGGTGAGTCGAGTTTATATCTTGTGTTCGCAGACGACTTTCGCACAGGTACGCACTTTCGTGCACCTTCGTGCCACGCTCTTTCCCCGTTCCATCCGTGCTCCTTCTGCTTTCGTCCGAGAAACGCGAGTGTGTCTCCGCAACAGGAACAGAGGAAGCGTAGGGTCACCTTGATCGATCAGGAAGCTCGATTTTTCCCGAGATCTACGCAATAAAAAATAAAAATTTCTGCGTAAGTTGATAATTATTATTTTCTAATTTTATATCTACGACTTTGTTTAATTGGTGAAATGTTGCAAGGAGCTTTTGCGTTGCAACGCAGTCTATAAGCGACGTATAAAGAAAACTTACAGCGGCTGTAAATTAAATTCGTGCATTAACAGCGCTCGATAACGCGCCGCCGACAGTTTTGAAAGTGGCCACACTATTTCACGATCCTTGAAAAACTGCTGTTCGCGAGACTTACGATTGTTCGAATTGTTGTCTCAATCGCGGACAAATCGTTTGCTCCTTCTCATTTCCTTCATTTATTTACTCGTGATAAGCTCTTGCGACATAAAATAGTAAAAAGTGAAAATATCGCGACTAAAATAAATAAGAATCGAAGAATTCTCTGCTTCACTTTATAAATCGTGCAATTAGCGAAATCCTCGCTCATGATCAAGTAAATAAGATCTCGCGTGCGCGTACACCGTCACGCTACTTTTTGTCGCGCACTTTATATTACCGGCTATTGCTTTTCATTGTTCCTCGTTCACTCTCAACTATGTTTCTCGGGCGCATGCAACGTGACACAGAAATTGAATTATGTCCTTTAATTGAATTGCCAATAATAACTCTACGAACTGCCCTTCCCTCGAAGGAAATTAATAAAACGTCATGCATTCAATATTTTTCTTCATAGAGCCCTCGCATTGGCACTGGATCAAGTAAACAGAAGTGATATACTAATTACAGAAAATCGGTTGATATAAAAAAATTAGTAACAACTGCATCCAGTTGCGAATATTAAATCATTGACAATTAAAATGTTCGGCAAGATAATTCATATAATTAAGAAAAAATTAGTAAAGGTTTATGATTACAACTGATCTTCAAATAGTCATACGTTTATAGCTAAATATTCATTTACGTTAGTCGATAATAAGCAAGAAGTGACCGTGAAGTCACTTACTAGCAATTTGTTAATACAATTATCATTACACGCGTCATAATATCTCACATCACGTTCTTGAATTTACGTACTATGTTGTTTTTCCTGTGTCTAAAATTAAATAACTTGCTGTTAATAATTTATTATTAACTGTTAAATAAGTAACGTTCAATGTTCCTCCTTAATTCGTGAATAGGAACATCTTTTTCGTTTGGCTGACCAAAAGTGACCGAAAGATGACAATCATCCTAAGAGTTGAAATCCGTGGCTGAAAATCGAAAGTGAATTTCGCGTCTCCATTAGAAAGCGAATCGTTGTTGAATATTCGTGGTTCGTTATGATGCCAACAAACCAGGAAAACCAACTTTATTGAAAAATATTAAGGGGTTGTGAAACGATGTGACTTTCGTTGGCGAGGATCAAGGGTTTGAGACATGTCTTATGGTAGATCCTTGCACAGTTTTCGTTGTCTCGAGACGGCTTCTTTCCTACACGGGCAAGAAGAAAGTGATACCAAATTTGGAGAAAGCGTACACTAGTTTCTATACCTACGTAATCGTCTTATACTCTCATTCGAGCGATTAACTAACAAGTCATATAAATCTGCAAACATTTTTAAATCTTCTGTTGCATGTTTATTTAATTATTTATTTTATTATTAATTATTTTTTTTTTTTTTTTTTTACTAACTGTACGTTGTTTCGAAAGAAAAATACGTAGATTCGGTATATCAGCAATAACGTTCTACTTGTAGAACAAAGTTGAAAGCTGATGAAAGAAGTTTTAGTGTCTTATCTCACGACCATAATTATATTTTTCAGATTAATTGTGCACGAGATCAACGATAGCGGTTCAGCCTCCAGCTATAAATAGCAACGTCCAAAAAATTTCTTCCACAAGATTCGAATAGACAAACCGCCTGCGTTACTGTGAGCTATGATATTTTGATCGATCGACGTCCTCGCATATAGCTGCTTATCACGACATTAACGCTTTACCTATCAAAATAGAGGTGTTCGAGAGCTTCTAGGAAAAGAACGCGGCAATCATGTCGTTTCTCAGGTCCACGGGGGATTTGATCGGTTTCCTGCTCCTCAGCATACTGTTAATATTCGAGAGCATTATCAAATCGTTCATCCCGGCGAAGTACAAGATGAAGAGCATCACTGGTGAGATCGCCTTAGTGACTGGCGGTGGCGGAGGCCTCGGGAGGCTGATCGCCCTCAGACTAGCCAAGCTTGGCGCCATCGTTGTCATCTGGGATATTAATAAGGAGGGTAAGTACAAATCTTATATTCACTCATCTCATGTTCACATTTTTTCATTTCTCTAATGCAATCCTAATCGTCGCTTAAATAAATATTCATTTCATATTATAGATATGCATATCACTTAACAATCTACATATGTTACGATTATGGACATATGTAATTGCTAAATTATAGAGATTACTTATATACTTAGCATTTATTATACTAGAGTAAATTTATGTTTATCTTTATGGAAGCTGGAATACATCGAATTTTCCCGACATTGCGTAAGGGTCAGTTTTTATGGTTCAAGGAATTACGATGCATAATAACATAAAACATAGACAGAGACATAAAACGGGAAACTCTACCAGTGCTATATTATAAATTCATTAGGTATGTCGTAAATATGTAAGACTCTCAGACTATCGATCAATTCCAGCAGCGCAAACATTTTTAAAAGATTATTCTCAAACAAGGAAACTGATACCATTCAATTGTCTCATGCGTAACTCGTGAAATCTTTCCACAATGGAAGTTTATTGCTACGTCTACCGTGGTTTACGTACAGGAGGGAAACCATTTGAAATCGCGGAAAATTGAATGGGATATCGGTACGTTACTATCGAAAGCGTTCGAGCAACGCTTGGACTACCCACGAAGCACTCGTGCCTCGGTCGGAATACGAAGGACGTTCCGTCAAAGTTGACGAGGCAATTACGGTTCTAACATTGCGCGAATCCCGATCGTCTCTTGATGAACATCCGAATTTCAAGGCCGTTCGATGCGTGTCCAGACTACGAACGTGAAATGATCAAAGCGAGCATAGCGTCCGGTGTTTAATTCTGAAATGTCACGTCGCGTCCTTGCTTTCATCACGGTCGGAATGCAGAGATCACAGAGTACCATCGCCTCGTTTATCTTTTTAATTACCTACATTTCGTTTTATCTTATTGCTATTTTTTATTTTCCTTCTCCAATAGCGTCCAATGTATAAGGAACTTCCAGTCTAGATGATGATCGGTGCCGTAACTGAATTCTCATTGAAAAGCAAACCACGTACAGTTCCGTGCGGTTAATTATTCACCACTTATTTGGTGTTTTCTCGAATTAACTAATTAATTGGGAGGCTTCTACATGTTATCCTAAGTCCACGTTCATACATCGTAGCCACGAACTGGTGATCGTTGCGTGCTGCATATTTTTAGCTTTTTAGTTGCTATCTACGTGGTGGTATAATATAAAAAATTAAGAATTTCAACCAAGAATATAAAATTATATTATTTTGAATAAGTAATTAAATACAGCTTGAATAACTTGGTCGAAATACTTTTCATATTTTATAGAATTGCCGGGACAAAAATGGCCATCATGCTGAACGTTACTTTGCGTTTTCACGCTTTTGCCAACGCGATCTACATACACGGTCATTAGGAATGTAACAAAACTGAAAAGTGTAAACCGGAAGTAGACATCGCAGTTCTACTTTTCGGTGCTGCTCAGTTACGATCGATCAAAGAAGAGTATGCCTGAAAATCACTGTGCTTTAGGACATTCGATTCTTACTATTGAGAAGTAAGGGAAAATAACAGGGGCCAAAAATTCCGCTTTCGAAGCGGAACAAAGTCTCACTCCAATTTTCTTGCCCCAATGTAGGCGAATGCGTGGACCTATTTCTGTGAACACACTCGACATAGCTCGGCTGATAATTAATCAACATCAACTAGGCTGATTAAAGTGCACGTGCATAACGTAGTTTGAATGCTTCAATAACGTTCACCCGCGGTAATTATTACTTGTGAAAGCAACGAATCAATCTCTTTATACGTTACACACGTAGTAGTCTTATTAGATCAGTACACGTAATCATTGACAATCGTTATCTAATGCAACTACGTAGTTTGATATCGAATTATACAGCGAAAAGCGATATGTGCGCTTGTCCCTATTTTCCTTTTATGCACGAGATAATTCTAGAAACTAGGTCGCAGAGAGCTATATTCTAGGCGGTCAGCCACTGGCAGAGAAGATTGCATCTTTCCAGTAGAAAAGCTGTGAAATGTAACGAGGATTTTGCAATAGAGTATCGCGATGAATTTTATATTCGCAATGAGTAGTATAAATTTCCTTTTTTATCACAGTACGCGACTCATCCACGTCTTAACACGAACGAATGTCCAAGTCGTGGTACTAATTGATAATAATCATTATATAGAACATCGGTGAGGTAAAGTACATTAGTCGAGTTACACGCATAGCTCAAATAGTTCCGCGGTACACGACAAAACGAATGATTGTCCGCTTGTCCAACAGATCGTAACCATCCTTTCGAGGTTTAGAACGACCTTCTGCGATCCGACCGTGTTAATGACCTCCCAACGATATAGCTGAAAAAGGTTTCTGGCCTTCGTCGTCCACCGACTCTCTGCGTTTCGTGCAAGTTCTTCACACGGTGATCGTCGCAGATGCTCGACTCCTGGCATCGACGTAGCTCGACAAACAAGAACAACTAACAGGACACTTTGTGTGGTAAACATGTGTGCCTGGAACACGTGTACTTGTACATTCTGTTGGAATTAAATTAAAGGCATAGATACCACGGTTTTCGATCGTTCATTTACATAATTTTTATTTGGAAATAGAGGTGCCAAGAGTAAAAACCAGAAAATAAGAGGATTTTCTGGTTTCTCGACGTATTCGGAGTGGCCAAGGTGAACGCTGTTTCATGGCGCGGTTGAGCAACCGAACGAACGAGCGACGGAATAAGAAATCGATAAGGATCGGAAGAGATTAATTGCAACTAAAGGAGGGGATGTTCCGTGGTTCACGGGCAAAGGAAGCCCCGCGTAATGAATTTTAACCGTCGCCAATCAGAAACTTGGTCCCCGTGGCCGGAATGTTGAACGAGCACGTTCGCAGAAGAGCAATTTTAGCTGTGTACCCTTGTTGTTTGCAAGCCGTACACGTGTCGCCGTAAGCGAAGCGCCGCATAACTAAAATAGTTTACAATCTTATCGTTTACTTATTTAACTATCTTCCACTGTTTATGTGTATTACCTCTCTGCGACATTGCAAAACATCTAAAAAAGAAGGCCAAATGACGGAAAACTACGACAGTGAATAGTGGAAATTATTTCTAGCCGTGGCTTTTAAGAGCAAGGACGGGAAACGATTGTACGCGAATGTGCGAGAAAGAGCTAAGAATGCTCAAGGTCGTAATTCTCTCCGATCATTCTACATGGTAAACTGGTTGATCCTCGTAAACCACTGTGGAGTTTCACACGACCAGTGCGAGATTTGCGCGTTCATGTTTCCCATTACCGAGCGTCCTTTTCGGAGTCGGCGCATGGCCATTCACGATTTCCACATCGGTGGTTACTTTTTCCCAATAAACGGCATGATTTAGCAATCTTCTCGACCTATTAAAAGCGAACGAAATGTCACGTTAACGAACGGTATAATTTGCAATTTTTATCGTGCCTTCTTTTCTCTGAACTTTTTAGTCAAACTCAAACTGCTACATTCACGCAACGTTCGTTCTTAATGGAAACTACAATCCGATGTAATATATTTTTAATGAAACAACCGAAGTTAGTCGATCGGATTCCCGATTGTGAGATGTAACGGGGAAAACAGAAGGCTTGCGTGAAATATAATATCGCGAGGAAAAGTATATATCGCGTGTTGCAATTATCTTTCATATTCTACGTGAACGCGCGTACCACTTGGTCAAGGAGCGAAACAACTGCCTCTCCACGCGCTTCAACTTTCTACCCGCGAAAAGCTGTTCCTCCTACTGTCGAATAAACGACTAGTGTACTCGAATTATTTGAAGGATTGTAGAAAATGAACGGGATACATTCTGGAAGATTTCTCCGTTTAATTATGTGACACTAATTTAATCGAAAAATCCAAGCTATTTCTTCTTGTAAATAGCTCTGCAGAAGATTACACAACTGCGTTTAAGTTACTCAATGTATTATCACGATTACTGGTAGAGCCAGTATTCATCAATATGCCACTGCTTGTGTACGACTTCCACTCGTTAATGACAATTGCAGATCTCCTTCAATCTCGTAAGAGTTCCTTGAATAGACGAATAGGACGAAGTATCGATTTATTTGTATGAGACATTGTCTCGCTGACGGAGTTCGCGAGAAAAGAAAACGAGAATCAATTATGTAGCTAGTATAAAGGCAACTGACTCTTTGCACAGGCTGTTACTTGAATCAAATATACCAGTATTTTCGTAAAGCTGAGTACTGGGTAAGCGTAGCTCACACGATATAATTGTAATCGATACAGTTAGTTTCAGCATAGTCAGTAATGTTGATATCGATCTTGAATGTACATGCTTGTAAAGTTGAGTATCAACCACTTAGTTTATTCTCATGTTTCCTTTCGTTTCAGGTACAGAGGAAACCGTCAAGCTAGTGGAAGCCACAGGTGGTACCTGTTACGGTTACGTTTGCGATATATGCGACCGAGAAGATGTATACAAGAAAGCAGCACAAGTCAGGAAAGAAGTTGGAAAGGTGAGGACTGTGCAATCCAGGGAGCTTTGATTAAGAATCAGAAATGAAGAACGTTTGGAGCTTCTAATCCATCCTTAGGAATTGAAACAATTTTTGAAAATATTCAGCATTTTGTCGTGATAGTACTATATAGTCAACAGATTCATCCGTACTCTAGTACCTTCAGTTACATAACAATGACATGTTAATTATGCTGAAACGTGCAACTGCTTGGACTTTTCGTTGCATCTAAACACACGTCTTAAACGTCATTACGTTATTTATTAGTGTCAAATCAGGCATTGTGTTCCAAAAGCTCGAAAAAACATGGAATTTCTATGTTGGCTTAGATCGCTTGGATCGCTTTAACGATCAGTCCTCAGAAAATGTTAATTGATCTTACTCGTGGATTTTTGCAGGTCACGATTCTAATAAACAACGCCGGCGTTGCGAACAACACGAAATTTTTGGAGACGCCAGATAAGCTCATCATCAAAACGATGAACGTGAACATAATGAGCCACTTTTGGGTATGTTTCCATCCGTGTTCCATATAAAGATACAAAAATGCCTGTAGTCACGCAATTATCCTTGGTGGAAGATCCTTATCCGATTTACGTGATTTTACCTGGCAGTTCATATCATTACACGAGCAGGTTTACGTGACAACTTCTATATTTTTTTCATAAACAGACAATTTATTCCCTAACCGTGTGCAAATTACCATATTATTTAACTTTGAATCGAACACGTTCTAAAAATTTCCCATTTACTTTTAACTAATTCGCTAAAGTTATTTTCCTGTGTCCGTACTTATACGCGCATATGGTAACATACAATTTAACAGTTCTAGAATGAATTCAGGCGTACAGATTTCTGCCAGCGTGGAAGCCAGAAATGTGAGTGGAATTTAATAGCAAACATAGATGCTTCGAGCAATGGATAAGTTCTTTTAATTTTACGACGCATTGTTTAAATAATTTTCTATTTATATAACGTCGAACTCTGTCGGATCCCAGGTCAGATTCAGCTGTTGAAACTCGTTGACGATTCGCTTGTGCGAGCAACGTGTAGTCGGAGTAAGAGGCATTCTTGAAGCTGGTGTTCCCTTCGTTTAGGACTGTTGCCGTGGGTCAGGTGGAAAAACCGGTCAGATAGATGCGGCTAGCTGTATGTATGAACAGTTGCACTAGACTCACGCCTTACAATTACGACATGCACAGGAGGGCACGCTTGCCAAACGCGTAGACGTACCAGTGATTTTCTCTGCGTACGCGAAGTCTTCTTAGCGCAATGCGCGTTCGAAAAAGCAATCGTACCTACCGCAGCTCAATTCCACTCTAAGCGAGTATCTAACAATCGTCGGGAGGTGATTATTTCGGATAGCGTACGCTTCCTTCGACGTCCGTCATGACGACACCGCTCATTGCACGCTCTGCCTTTAGGATAGGTTCTTTTTGTTCAGGAATATAAACGACCGCGATTTGCCGAGTCATGGGAGGTTGCTAGCCTAGGTAACGGGATACAGAGTGAAAGTTCACGGGAAGATAATTCGCGTTCTAAGACATCCTTAAGTTTTGTACCGATAGAAGAGCGTTAAATGGAGCATCCAGGATGGAAATTGTAGAGCGAACAGCTGTCATCGCGGCACGATGATATAAAGGCGATATTCGTCTGGCAATAAAATGAGGAAATAGGCTGAAAGAAACAATGAAACAGGTACAAGGTCTGTTTTGACAGCATCGCTCAAATTAACGAGCGTCCGAGATACTTTCTTGGCCTCCAAAAGTGCAATCACTCTTCGAGTCCCCGTGCGTTTTAGAATTCCGACTTAGATTCGTTGACTCGCATAATAAAAATAGTTTTTTCCTAGACAAGTCACGAAGAATCGTCGTATACACAACTTTTGAAAGAACCACTACTGTTCTCTTTTTAGATACCTTTTAGGCTCCTTTTTGGCTCCCTTTAAACTTTGTCCCCAGTACTCGAGTCTCGCCGCAATCCATGGATTACGACGGCGGCGGTGGTTTTACTTTCGAAAGTGAAAACTATACAAGAAAAAAATAGAGCAGCGACTCGGAGGAGTGGTTAACATGCTCAGAGCATGAGCGAGGACCTCTTGTTGCATCCAATGTTACGGTCATTTCGATAGGATCTTGTAAATTGATTTCGAGACTACCACTTCTATACGCGATTCAACTATCGTGTCAGCTTGTCCTGCGCGTATACACATCGAGAGGCACCTACTATGATAGCAAGATACATACATTTAGCATTCGACGACTATATCAACCAGTCCAGACATTCTTCTTAATTCTTCCCAAGAGGCGAAAGTTGTTAAAATATATGTGTGATTGATTCACTGAGGATAATGAAGCGATCTGGCATTTTAATATTTCGTAATGAGTGGTGATATTCATTTCTCTTTCTTTTTTTTAAGACGGTAAAGGCATTCTTACCTTCAATGATCGAGGACAACAAGGGTCACATTGTTAGCATTGCTAGCATGGCTGGGCAAATCGGATGCCCGAAACTGGTGGATTATTGCACCTCAAAATTTGCGGCGGTTGGATTTGAGGAGGCTCTTTGTATGGAACTAGCGGCAAGTTAATTTATTTTTTTAATATTCGCGTAACTACGTCATTCTTAAATATATTGTTTTAAGTTGTTCAATATATTTCAGGCTGATGGATATAACATCAATACCACAGTGATATGTCCATTTTTTATTCGCAGCACTGGCATGTTCGACGACATTTCAACTAGGTACAAATATTTTGTTGTCTCAATTGCATAAACCGCATGATACGCCGTGTCTGTATGGTACTTTCATACGTATGTCCTTGCATTCTTCAGATTTGTGCCGAGGCTCACTTCGAACGAAGTAGCGGACCGAGTAGTGACCGCTATGAGATGCAACGAAAAAGTGGCTCTGTTGCCTCGTTACTTGTCCTTTTTCATCTGTATAAAATGGTAAAGAATCTAATAAAAAGGAAATTATAGAAAAAGAGCAGATTCTTTTGCCAAATACTGTACTAAAAATATTTATTGCATCACTCTTTAATATAATATGAAGCAGTTATTAATGGTAACGTGCAATAGTTGAGATAATGCACTAACTCGTACAATTTTTTAGCATCCTTCCTTGGGCTTGTGCGGATATGTTCGTACGAGGTATAGTGTCGAGCAATCCCAGATGCAATACGCCATCGACACCTAAATCTATTCCCAAGAAGGAGGAGATTATTCCCACTATATCTAAATCAACGGACAACGGAGTTATCCACCAACAATTAACCAGACGTATCGCCAGTTCCGAGAAGAAGCCTTAATTGCTTCACGATTACTCAGTTCGCAATATATCTGAAGTAATTTTTCATTCTCCTGAATAGACACCGCTTGCGTGTGGAAATCCTACAACATTATAATGAATATACATATGAAGCAGCTGAAACTATAGAAGGAAGTAATCGTCACATAGAGAAGCATACGGTGAAAAACTCGTTCTGTACGAGGTACGTGTTAAACGTGTATCGTACGTAAAAAAAGCCTTCTCTGCGAGGTGCGTTATTGCGTAAAATTCGAGATAACTTTTAGTGAAGCGAGAAAGTTGTAGGATTACTATCACCCAAAGATACAATGTAGAAGATACGTGTCTCATAGGTGAATAAGAATTGGTTCGAGGAAATGCATTTTAATATTTTTTTTCCAACCAAGTTAAGGAACAGTGTTGTTACATGTTAAGATTAATTGTAAACAATGTGTGAAGAAAAACTATTGCACAAACATCTTCATCATTGAAGTTGCGTATATTTTGATATTGTGGGGGTACTAATTTAATGTTTTGTACAATACCAAGAGTTTGTCGTTAGTTATTCCAATGTTATAAATAAGAATCACTGATCCAAACAACACGGGTACAATTTTTATAATCGGTCACTATGTGATACCACGAATGATTGTACTAGCATAAAGTAGCGTAAGATTTTCTTGTATCTATGATTTATAACTTGTGGTTTAGTAAAGAAGTGTACAAGTGTATATTTATCAAGTGCATGTAACAAAACCGGCAAATTATCACGGAACAATTGCTAAATATCAAAGGAAACGAATAAAGTTTGTGTTATTTCTACGTATTGGTCCACTTGAACTACCGACATGCAAAATAACGCTTGTTAAACCAAGTGCCATATCTCTTCCTTGATACATGAATGTTTGTTTTATATAAATGAGCGTTGTAATAGAATTATATTTTCTACTCTTCTGCACTAGTTATAAGTGATAAACTTTTTAGCAGCTTTAAAAATTGTGCGATTCGTGTTTATTAATTTCGGACCAAGTATTTCAATAATAGAACCATTCGTGTAATTCTAATTCTATACGAAGAGGTATTAAAAAATATGAAATGCAAAATAATTCTCGATATTTATTAAAGATTTATAGGAAAAAATCATGAAAAATGTTGTGTTTGAGTACAGATAAACGTCAAATGTGACCAGAGAAATAATACTAAGAGAATACAAAGAGAAGGGATAAATGTATCATTCGCAATACCGATATCACAGTTATGTAATCAATTGATAACGGACTGCTTTCATGGGTGTAATACGACCGTCGTTTTTCTGTGCTCTTCCAGTTACTGTGTCAACTGTAAGCGGCGATAATGCTACTATACATAGTTCAGATACACATTTTACGAACATTACATTACAATCGCATTAGGACGTGCAGTTTAACATGCTTTCGCATCTGATTTATCTATCTAAACACCCGGAAATATGTTTCGCAAAAGTACTAATAAACATATTTTGTTTTACAAAAGAATATCTTATAAAAAAATAAGTCAACAGATTTTTATTGTCACGCAATCGCTGAACGGAAATACGTAAATTATTCAGAACTATTTCTAATCTCGGTTCTAGGGATAAAGATATGCACGCAATAGCATATTAGTCATCGTACAATTAAGATACATTCTAATGAGTATTCATGCTTTCCATTTCTGCTATGAATATTTAAATGTATGTAAAGAGTATAACAAAAAATAGAAGATATCAAGTCAAGGTTGTCACCTAACATTGCAGGAAAGCCTGTCTTTTAACACTTGGTGATATGTGAAAGAATAGACAACGAACACAAAGAAACCGAAAAGCAACAAGAACCATGAAATTACGTAAGTGTGCTGGTAGCGGAATCACAATTCTTGGTGAAACGACCAGCTTTCTTTTCGAACCGAAGAAGAAACGACGCTGTTCTTCAAGAACCAGATAACTCTGGACAGGATGGGACTACTTCTAACGTATTTTATCCTGCATTGTCACCGTGGACACCCACAATGTAGATAGAAAATAGACACCGATATTGTCTATCAAACACACGTAGTACATAATACGTGTGGCAGGCAACGCTAGCGTACAACTAGAACCGTATGCGACTAAAGTGAAATAGTAACAGTCTCGATGTCAACCGCTATGCTACATCCAGTAAAACGCGTACGCGTCCCACAGCCACTTTTCCTTCTGCAACGCTCCGTTATGTGTGACTTAATGAACAACGCCGAGAAAAACTAAAGATCAGCGAAGAAAATGTATCTGAATAGTAGAGCAACTAAAGAAGCATAGCATCGATTTCGATAGCTGAAGATTCATACGTCGTGCGTTTACAGTACTTACCGACAATATTTCTTCACACGCAACGTTAAGTACAGTGACTAATATTTGTTAGTCGTTATCTGGTTCAGAAAGTCGTGCCATCGCGGAACGTCGATTAAAATCAGCGTGAGAAAATGCTCGATCATTTATGAACGTATTTAAACGTTCGGTAATTTTGTAGTCTTCACGGTGTAGAGGAACAATGTAATCGTGCTTGTAAGTTCTTTACCATGGCTGGTCTATCTTTTTATTATTTCGCAATGGTCTTTAATCCTCAATCATCCTTAGTCATATTAATCCCCAATCCTCTTCTTCGCGTTATATGAATACTTTTTTAGCCGTTATAGCTGTTGTACTGAAACATACCAGACCGCGATCGGCTCGAATTCATGTCGATAAAATCTGTATAATGAAGTTGATATCGCAGCGAAATCTTTTTACTTCCTTTTCCAATTTAAGCGCGTTATCATGTGTAGATAGATAACAAGCAAGTTGAGAATCTACCCAGGCCTATCTCCGTTACTCAATCCTCGGCGTGGCGATTTTACGATTTCACAGACGAACGAGAACAGAAGAATACTCCAGTTAGTGAATAGAGGCCAGCGTCTTTCACGGAAGAAACCAAGCTAGGAAGATCGTCGATCGTCGATTGCGAGGATGAAACTCTACGCGGCCTTACTACTTGTGATTTTTCTGTCCCGCGAATGGAGATGGTGCGATGCCGTGGAGAAGGAAATTTTAAAACAGTGTGTTTCGAAGAACACTTGCCAAGATTGCCTGCAAGCGAATTCTTTTTGCGCCTGGTGCAGCGATTGGGTGAATGTCTTAAGATTCTCTTCCTTCTGGAACAGTGGCGAAGTTCTGTGTTCTTAACCCTCCACATGTGCTTTCAGTACTACTCGAATTCGACGGTCGAAAAGCCGCGTTGCAACGTTCCGAAAAGTTTGAAGGAGTTCGGTTGCCCGCCAGAAGAAATTCAATCCATTCCTTTGGAATCAGTGGAAATCCTCGAGGACTTGATGTTCCAGGATATGGAGGCTGATCGAACACCGATACAATTGAGACCGCAGCGAGTGAAAATCAAGATTCCATTCAATTCCAATATAACGATTCCTCTACGTTATCGTATGGCCAAGTACGTTTGTTTTGCTGATTATTTACATAGTAATATGAACAAGGTGAACGAGCCTGAAATCAGTGTACATACTTTACAAGTACTTATTTCTAGGAAATTAGTATTCCTATTAGTAGAAGGAAATCACGAGAATAGCGATCTAGAGAACAAAACAGATATTTGAAAACGTAAAAAACGTATTTTTTCAGTGCGTAATGAATATTTACAGATTGTCCATCGCAGTAGATTCTCCTACAAAAATGTTGATAATGTCTTAATGAAAGATTGGACTGGATCTAACGATTCGACATGATTTAGAAATTACCCATTAGATCTGTATTACCTGATGGATCTGACATGGTCGATGAAGGATGACAAGGAGACCCTGGTCAGTTTAGGATGGAATATCAGCCAAATGTTCCAACACTTCACCAACAATTTTCGCCTAGGCTTCGGTAGCTACGCGGATAAACCGCTGATGCCGTACGTATTCCCAGGACACGAGGATAATCCTTGCCGAAGCGAGTACGCCACTTGCTCTCCAATTTATTCTTATTGGCATCATCTGGCGTTAACCGATAACATTACACAATTTATCGACAAAGTACGCGTTCGATACTCTTCTCGATACGTAATGAAAATCAGAGAGAATCGAATTGATCAAATTTCAGGTGAACAGCAGTTTAGTTACTGCGAACGTTGATAATCTAGAAGGAGCATTGGACGGAATCGTGCAGACGATCGTCTGTACGAAAGAAGTTGGTTGGCAACATCTGGCGCGAAAAATTATAGTGGTGGCTACCGATGGGCTGTTACACTTTGCTGGTGATGGAAAGGTAATATGATGATACAGTGAGCTAGTAGAATCACACAGTTCTCATAACTAGTGACGTTGATGCATTCCAAGAAAATCGTTAGGTGATCTCATTTTGTGCATATTTCGTAGAATTTGTCTACACGAACCTAGATAGCAGTATAATCTATCGCATAGCCAGGTTCCATGGTATTATTATGATATTTAATATTGTAATCAGCTAGGCGGTGCTGTGAATCGTCAGGACTTCAAGTGTCACCTCGATGAGCGTGGACAATACCTTTTGGCCAAGAAATACGATTATGCTTCCCTGGCAGAATTGTTCAGGTTGTTACAAGAGTACAAGGTGATCATAATATTCGCCGTGTCTGAAGACAGACGAAAGGAATACGAGCAGACAGCCATGTTGCTGAAGGAAAAAACAAGGGTTGCAACCTTGTCCAGCGACAGCTCGAACATTCTTCAGATAATTAAGAGCTCTTATCACCAAATCACCTCGGAAATAGTCTTACGGGATAATTCATCGAATCTGCTACAGATACAGTATTTTTCTAATTGCGGCAATGGAGATGTTTCGAAGTGGAGCACTTCGCAATGCAATTATGTACAAGAAGGACAGATTTACGATTTCGATGTGGTTCTATCCTTCGACAAATGCCCAAAAGACAAAAACCTATGGGTAATTAAAATGAAAAATTACAAACATTAATTAAACGTCTCGGCGTAAAAGATGGCCAGCGTCACTTCTTGACAAAAATAAAGTCCTCTCAAGTATATATTATGCAATCAAGTAATACAATTGTTTCTTCTATCGATACAGTACAATTTTTAACGACGGAGCTTGCCTGTTTTTGTTACGCCAATACTATTTATATATGTTATACGATTCTATAATCTACCATTATCAGAAACAAACGGTTGTAATCGAGGATGCTCTGGCTTCTGAGATATCGGAAACAGTAATCGATATTGAACTGCTGTGCGGATGTGACTGCGAGACTTCTGATAATTCTTATTGCGTTCACGGAACCAACAATTGCGGTTTATGCAAGTGCGACACCGGTTGGTCCGGTAAGAATGCCTCACACTTTCCCATCATAATGAATCGCCTACATTAACTCGCGAAAGGTTTAACGTTGGCGATGCTTACAGGGGAAACGTGCGATTGTGACGAACGTTCACCAGTAAATAATATCAAGCAATGCAGCAAGGATAACTCGACGGAAATTTGCTCCCAAAAAGGTGAATGTGTTTGCGGTAAATGTTTCTGCGACAATGGATTCAAAGGGAAATTTTGCGAATGCTCTGCATGCGATCAAGTAATCCATATTACTTATAAGTAATCCACTAATATCTCAAGGTGACCATCCTCTGTAAAAATAAAATATATTCTCTTTTACAGATCGGTGGTATCGAGTGCTCCAATCGGGGCACCTGTCAGTGCGGTGTTTGCCAATGTATAGAAGGCTGGAAAGGAAATGCGTGTCAGTGTCCCTCAACGGATGACCTTTGTAAACCGCCAGGAAGCCAAGAAGTTTGCGCTAATCACGGATACTGCGACTGTGGAGAGTGTCGGTTAGTATTCTTCCGTTCGCTATAATATTGCGTTACATTGAAATATTCTGTTTGCTATAGACACCTTAAATGTCCAGGTGCAACGTAACTGCAGAAGACGGACTGTATTATCGTGGCACCTATTGTGAATCATCGATCAGTGCCCGTGGCAGTGGTCTCTGCGTTCTTTATGATGCTTGCGTGAATGCTACAGTCGAAGATTCCGAATTGATAGATGAACATTGTCAAATGAACGATACAACTTATAAAACTGAAAAAGTAGAGTCCGTTGATACAGGTAAATTTTTTATGTAAGAGTGAAAATTGAATGATACGATACAGACATTGTGTTAATATTTACTTTAGGACATGAACACTACTGTTTCGTGAAGACGGTGAAGGATAAAATGACGTGCGTCATTCACTATGTGTACGAATTTCAAGGCAGCAATGTAGTCACTTTGAAGTTTGGAAACAAGGTATACGTTTACATCTATAAAACTAGAACTATGTCTTCTTTTTTTAAAAATGTGAATCCATTTAGGAATGTCACACTGTGCTGCACGCAGCAATAATTCCAGCTATAATCGTATTTGGCACAGTATTTATCGGAGTTATATTGTTGCTAATTTGGAAGTAAGATATGTTTAAGTAAAAATTAATTAAATCATAATTTATTGAGAGAGAAGAAATATTGATTACACATTGGGTATAGGTGTTGGACTTACATACAGGATAAGAAGGAGTACGAGAGTTTTCAACGACAACAGAAGAAAACCGTATATAGTTCGACCGTCAATCCTTTATTCAAGCCTGCTACGAGCAGATATTTAGTTCCTCTGATGTCCAAAGAGGATTAACAAACTATTTTAGTTTTATGTTTCGGTATATTTGGATTAGTTTTGTTCGATTTGGTTAAAAGATTCAGTAGGATGAATTGTACTTTGATCAGACTTTATATCCTTCCAAAAATGATTTCCAGGTGAAAACGTAATCGACTACAACAAAAATTCGAAAGCTTTGACTTCAAAATTAAAAAATTTAATTTTGAAACTTTTGAAAGCAATGGTTAAATTCTTATGTTTCATTTTTTACTTCTGTATACTGAACTCAAAGATTAAAGAATGTTACATCTTTCGATTTGTCTTCAACTATCCACGTAAATCCAAGAGGTTCTTTGTAAATAATATTTGCAAATGGCATGTTTTTAAGCCAAACAGCTTCAACCAAAGATCCGTCAGGAAATATGTATGTTCCTTGACCACTCATTGTTCCATTCGAATCAATTCTACCTCGATACTGAGCGCCATTATTATACCTTCGGTAAAATACATTTCTAAGGTATTTAATTCAATTGTACCTATATATATAAATATATAATATAAACAGTATTACTTAATGTCAATGTCACTGTCAGCAAAAGAATCATCATTCCATTCTCCGTAATAAATATCGAAGTTTTCGCTAGTATAGGTTCCTACACCTATTGTGTGTATAAAGAACTCGATTAAAAACATGTCGAAAACAACATCTTGCGAAATATTACCTTGTTTAACTAAGACAAATCGATCATAATTCATTTTATATTCTCCTTCATAAATATCTCCGTTGCGAAACGTAAATTTTTTTACTTCAGATTGTACATTGCGATCTATAATCTCGGAATCATTTATCTTCGATGTTTTACTGGTGCTTCTCTTTTTCATTTTGAACGAATTAGGAACGAATTACCCTGCACGTTTTTCAAATTGTTTAAAAATCATAAAGATTGAAGAAAAACAAAAAAAAAAAAGAAAAAATGTTGATAAAGCATTGAGTTCCTTCGGTCGCCGCTGATATTGTTAGCGCTGAATTGGACGTAAGTCAGGCTATACCATTTAACGAATCACAGTACACGTTCTATTTCATCAATGACATCGCTGGTTACAAGCCAGGGAACTTTGGTACAAATTTTCATTTCGGCATCGACGGGGAAGCGATCTTATGTATCTCTTTATTTCCATTTTTTTTTTTAATTCTCCTGCAATTCCACGAGAAATGCTCAGTCTGTGAGAACTACCTTTAAACTTAAAGCCACGTGACCTTGCAAACGACCTCTAATTCGACGTCCGTATCGTTCGTTCCTAGTCGTGCTTCAAGATAACCCCTACATCGTTGACACGCTCGGAGCACGTTTAGTGTCCGAGTATCCAAGCGAAAAGAACAGCGTAACGTCGAATTTGTTGCGACTTGCTACTAAAAATCGGTAGTAAAGGAACCTCGAATCATCCGAGATATGATACGAACGACGACGAGTCTACGTAATGAATTGGCACGAGCAATACTACGAAGTTCCGTGCGGACGAATACCGTAAGATCTGTGGTCATACGATGTCTTCACAGAAAATATCTGCAGAGGTACTTCATTTTTTGTCTTTAACATATTGGTTCATCGCTCTAAATATTCCACCGTTCTCTAGTTAAGATACGTGTCGTTCTTTGATGTTAAGGTTACCTTATTGATAACTCCTTTATTTTCATTGTCCACGAGTATTTGCCAATATCATATGTTCTTCCACTTGTCAGAGCTAAAATTGATGAAAATCATATGTAGAAAGTTCTTGCGTATGATAATTCTTTCCTCCTTAAAAGCAGTTTTATTGTGATGTTTAGTATACGCAGGTCTTTTATATAAACAATTGTTGTATTACGGATAGTTAACAAAATAGATTAGTAATTATGTTAAAGGTAACAGTTGATCATTAGTTGACCATTAGTTTTGTGTTATACCTTAATTTAAAACATTTTTTAGAATAAAATGTTATTTTTTCTCCTTGATATTCAGGATTCAGGTTCACAATACCCTACGTCTCACTGTGACTCCATGGAAGCAGCAATTGAGGTTTTATGCAGATTATCCGGACCATGTCAAAGTACAGCTTCCTGCATTATCTCCAACCATGGAAACAGGCACTATTGTCAGTTGGCACAAAAAGGAAGGTGAGCATAATAATTTAATGTATCTAACAGAATCGTTACTAATTTTTAATTCTATTGTAGGTGACAAGTTAAACGAAGGTGACTTGCTTGCTGAAATTGAAACCGATAAAGCAACAATGGGCTTTGAAACACCAGAGGAAGGCTATCTGGCAAAGATTTTGGTTCCGGCAGGAACAAAAAGTGTCCCTATTGGCAAATTAGTTTGTATAATTGTCTCAGATGAGGGCAGTGTTGCCGCCTTCAAAGATTTTGTGGATGATTCTCCAGCTGTTCCAGCTGCACCAGCTCCAGCTCCCACACCAGCTGCACCTACACCATCTACTCCTCCCCCATCTCCAGCAACACCACCAGCACCTGCAGCAGCAGCAGCTCCAAAACCACTGCCCACCTTATCAGGAGAGAGAATATATGCTAGCCCATTAGCTAAGAGACTTGCAGCCGAAAAAGGCCTTAGTTTGCAGGTAATATTGATATCACACAAGAAATATGTAATAATCCATCAACTCTGACTATATAAATAAGTCAAATCAGATCTTAAAAACATAAATATGTAAATCTGTGTATTGTTCATCTATTACAAAGAATAAAAAGTAATTTTGTTCTTTTCTTAAAGGGTTTAAAAGGTACAGGATTATATGGGTCCATAACATCTAAAGATTTAGCAGGTGCACCAGCTGTTCAGCCAGTAGGAGTAACACCAATCGCTGGTGCTCCAGCAGGAATAGACATTCCTGTGTCGAATATCCGCGCAGTAATTGCGAAACGTTTACTGGAAAGCAAACAAACTATTCCACATTATTATTTATCGATTGATGTGAATATGGACGCAGCTCTTGAGATGCGAGAGAAATTCAATAAAATGTTAGAAAAAGAAAAAGTGAAACTTAGCGTGAACGATATCATTATTAAAGGAATGGCACTGGCCTGTAAAAAAGTACCTGAAGGTAACAGTGCTTGGATGGGAGAAGTCATCAGACAGTGAGCTATTTTTTCCTTTTTAATAATATTAATATAGGGAGATTCATCATGTGGATTAAATGTTACTTTTTCTTCAGATACAATAATGTTGACGTAAGCGTAGCAGTAAGTACAGAGAACGGTCTAATTACGCCTATAGTATTTGGTGCAGACACAAAGGGCATAGTTCAAATTAGTAAGGACGTGAAAGCATTGGCTTCGAAAGCGCGAGAAGGAAAATTACAACCACAAGAGTTTCAAGGAGGCACTATTACTTTGTCAAATTTAGGGATGTTCGGTATTAAGAACTTTTCTGCCATTATCAACCCCCCGCAGTCGATTATTCTTGCTGTAGGTACAACTGAAGCCAGGTTAATACCTGCCAAGAACGAAAAGGGGTAAACAATTCCTTTCCTTAGTCTTTCTCTTATTTTACATCATACACCATCTAATTGCTCATTAATCTTATTCAGATTCACGTCTTCTCAATTTATGTCCGTTACTGCCAGTTGTGACCACCGTACTGTAGACGGTGCAGTAGGCGCACAGTGGTTGGCTGCCTTTAAAACCTTTATGGAGAATCCAACAACAATGCTGTTATAGTAAATTCAAACATTGTGTTCAATGGGGTAGCGCAAATTATACGAAAAAAAAATCATTATTTTGTTCAGGTACGCAGGGGATAATGAATGTCCTGTATATTTATGTACAGTACAATGTCAAATTGTTATTTTACGCATTTGTAAATTATGAATCTTTCATAGATTCAAATTTTCAAGGGCACATTTTATTTCATTTATGCAAGAACAATACTTCAACATAATTCAAGTGTCAAATTGAACACTGATATCATTAGGCCGAATTTCTTCCCATAATATTTTAGAGATTTTATATTCGTGGTTTTTCAGTGAATATAAAGTAAAAGATTTACGACTAATATCATTATATAAGAAGGAAAGAAAATTACTTCAGTAATTTTACTTACTGAATTAAAATAAAAATCTCATTATTTTATTATTTACTTGGAAAACCACAATCTTCCCCCAGGCAATAGTAGTGGCCACCTGTAAATATGTGTATTTATGAATTAATGTAATGGCCATCGTATATTGCAATGAATTTGATTGTAACTTAGGGGAAATGATTTAAAAAAGTGTCAAAATGTTTATAGTAATTAATATACGTAAATGTATATGATATTTAATAAAATGTAACTTACAAATTTATTGTTATTTTTAATTCTGAATTTGTACTATACATAAATAAGTAAGGGATGATATAAGAAAATGAAATTATATAATAAAAATCGGTATGTTTATGAGTATGAAAGGGTTTGGAAAGTACATAGCGATCGAACTGCCATCTAGCAAGTTTGTGTTTTCTAATTGTCAAACTTGTTTATAATATCGTGTATTAATCTAAAGATTTTAATTATACACTATGCCAATTTTAGACAAACGTAAAGGAGATGACATTCTAGCATTAGTCCCTGCTTCGAAAAGAACAAAAAATGAAGTGGTCTTCAGTAGCAGAGAGAAAGCGGTTGTACAAAATGTAAGTTAACCTAACTCCACGCTTACCTTAATTTGTATATCATTGTTTTCATAATAAGAATGTATTTTGTTGTTGTATAGGGACCACCTAGGACATCATCTTTATCCGCACCTATTATGCTACTGGAGGGACATCAAGGAGATATATTTTCGCTCGAATTTCATCCAGAGGGTCAATACCTTGCGTCAACAGGCTTCGATAGACAAATATGTGCGTTATAAACACTTTAAAAATATCTATACATACTTTTTATATCTTAAACACAATATCAAATGCTTTTAGTTATTTGGAATGTATATGGGGAATGCGAAAATATTTCTGTGATGAGTGGACATAGTGGGGCAGTTATGGAGCTACATTTTAGTCCCGATGGCAATCATTTGTACACAGCTAGCACAGATATGACATTAGGTCTATGGGATATAGTTGTTGGAACTAGGATAAAAAAACTCAAAGGTCATACTTCTTTTGTAAACTCGGTGTCGGGAGCAAGAAGAGGCCTGACGCAACTTTGTTCAGGTAGCGACGATAGCACAATACGTGTTTGGGATCCCAGAAAAAGAGGACAGTGTTATACCTTAAATAATACTTATCAGGTAATGGATGTGTTTGACTAGTTTCATATTATTTGTTCTCATTTTTATTTTTAAATTAGGTTACTGCTGTAACATTTAATGATACAGCAGAGCAAGTGATAAGTGGCGGAATAGACAATGATATAAAGGTATGGGATTTAAGAAAAAATTCTATTCTATACAAGCTTAAAGGGCACTCTGATACTATAACTGGTTTGAGTCTTAGCCCAGACGGTTCTTATATATTATCGAATGCAATGGATAATACATTAAGAATCTGGGATGTAAGGCCATTTGCTCCTTATGAACGTTGCGTAAAAATTCTTTCTGGACATCAGCACAACTTTGAAAAGGTTTGTCTGTCCAAAATTTTCAATGAAATCGGCATGCATTATTAAGACCTTCAAATTTTATTCAAATAATTACAGAATCTTCTGAGATGCGCATGGTCACTGGATGGTAGTAAAGTGTCAGCTGGATCATCGGATAGGTTTCACTATATTTGGGATACTACAAGTCGTAGGATATTGTACAAATTGCCTGGTCATAACGGTTCTGTCAATGATATTGATTTCCATCCAAAGGAACCAATCGGTACTACACTTAAACTTATTCGGTATTAATTATTAATGTGTTCCATAGTAACTATATAATGTATTTTTTTCATTTTCAGTCTGTTCTGGGTCCAGTGATAAACAAATATATTTAGGAGAAATTGAAACTACACAATAAGTGAGTTGTAATTATTTTCCATGATTTTTACCTTTAAAAACTTGTACAAAATAAAATATATGATGCTGAATTAACATTTAGATGAAAACTTTTAAATTTCAACAGAAATCGATTATCTTATACCTTCTTATTTTCCTATTTTATTGCGTTTATTAATAATTGTATGATTATTATAAATATTCAAAATTTTCTTTGATTATGAGAAAAATTTTTAGTTTAGTTTTTAAAAATTTTAAATGTTAATGCATATGGAATTGAAGTGTCGCGCGTTGAACACGCGCCTACGTGGCGCTGCAGTCACTGTACATGTGTATAGTCTGGTACCATTTTGAATGTACATAATAAGTTCGATTTCGTGTACCTTAGCATTTCGTACTCGTATCTTGATTTTCAAAAAAAAAAAAAGGTAAGGTTCATCCAATACAAATAAAATTTAAAACATTAATAAACTGCAGATTCATTAACTAACAGGACTAAAGATAGGCAGGATTAATAATGTTCCAGAGAATAAATGCTTATAAGTAGAATATAGGTATTTATTATATTTTTTTGTGTTTTAGTTTCGTTATAATAATACGTTCTCGATCAAAAGCACCATGGGTTTGAAAAATATTTACGACGCCGAGTAAAACAACTTTTTTGATTTTAAATTGCACACGTAGATATAATCGAACGTTTACATAATGTAATTTACAATATAATATGCATATATGTATATATTGATTCTAAAGTAACATAGTTGACACACAATTCTCTTTTTTTTCAGTTAGAATAATTCGCATAGTCGATCAGCAATCAGTGGCGTACCGCTCAACATTGAAAAATCCTTACTAGAATTTCGCAACTGTTTTATAAACACGTGCTGCTACAATTTCACCGTATGTTACCATATTTATCACTTTTCTTTGCAGATCACTATTTCAAATCCTTCGATAAATTTTTGCACAAGCGAAGATATCTATATGCTCCTTTTTTCTTCAAACGTTAATATTAGAATATATTTTCATAAAATCGATAACAAGAAGCTTTAGAAAATCTCGAAAAGTCCATTAATTCCTCGTCAAAATACCATTTTCTTCGTCTTCACGTGGTTAGATTCGAATACGCGTTAAAAATAGCTTAAATACAAGAAGAATTTTAGGAATGATTATCACTTTGGTATCGCACAGCAACAATTGACTAGGACTTTTAATCGATATTAGATCCATTTGTATTTTTATTCTTTCGAGAGTACTTTTGAAATGGTTCCGAGTCCAGCATAAAAACTACTAGCGATAGAACGCATTCTCTGATGTTTTAGAGACACAATTTAATAACCCGTTATTGTTACTCTGAAAAAATATGCTGTTCGAAGATTAATTCGCGCGTAATAAGAGTACAGTATCCTATAACTCAATAAGTATTCCAAAAATAAGACCAAAATCCCATTCTCTCTTATTCGTTCTTCATTTTCTTTTCATTTTTTGTTTTCGTAATCTGATAAAGTAGCAGTCACGAAATAAGTTTCAGACAGAAAATACGCGCGTAGTACAGAATATTGTAGAAAAAGAATACGTTGCTCGATCACTAAACGTCGCGACTCATCAATGAAACGCAAACCCGATTAATTGATATCTCTTTAATCATACATGATAATCGATACTTTTCATTTATCCTATAAACATTAATTACATATTAATGAATAATAAATACTGAATCATTCCTCCTTGATATTACTTAGTCTAAGTAACTCTAATTACATGCTAAACGATCGTCAAAAATATATATATATATATATATATAGCATCAAGTCGCAAAAAGATTTTCCCCGTGCCGATCGTCACGAGATCGAATCGATCGGTCAGTCGTGTCCGCAAGGTTTTCCCTCACACATCTACCGTTAAAATATCGTGGTATTATATACGCGTTTCAAGCATATGTATATTGATCAAACGACAACGAACGAAATGGAAAAATTACTCAGTCTCCTCGGAACATTCTCTTTATGGAAGGCCGTGTTTGGTTCGATCGAGAAGAACATTAGATGTTACTTGGTGTAGTTCGTATAGATACATTTACGTATTTTTCTCTTCCTCCCTTTTATTTCTTTTTCTTAATCTTCTCTGCAATCTCTTCTCTTTTTTTTAGTATCTTGTGGCAATTGTAAGAAGATGGATTATCGGTACGATGGAGTTTCATACTTTACATTTGCTACGAAGAACCGATATGAACAAATTTCATCGCGTTCGACGAGGTCCCGTGTTTATTAACGATTTTCATTTTTTATACCTCTTCAACGCACCGAGGACCGCGGTCGAGCCGAGAGATTTTTGTCCTTTTAAAATTAATGTTCAGCCGTAGAAGCGAACATCATTGAGATATGTGTTATCACTCATGATTGCTCAATTGATAGTAACCGTTGTACAGATAGCAAGAACAATTAATTGACGATCACGTTCAAAGTAAAAAAGCAGATAGGAGTTTATTGATCGTGTTGGCACTCCGGCGAATCTAAAGTATGAATCCAATAGAAGATATGTTATAGCTCGTAACACCGATATCATTGGAATCAAACTGATATTTTCAGTACTCAATGTACATACCTTTTCTGGTATTATTTTTGATTCTGTATACGTGTATCTATATAACATTTCTCTCTTGCTTTTTATAAAATAAATCAAAGGAGACATATATATACATACATATAGAAGTACGAATCGTGTAACAAGATCGATCGAATTTCGATTATTTTGTTCATCTCTTGTCAACACTTCATACGTATATGTATATAGATGTAACAATCGTATATTATACTTCCGTGTGTGGTAAACGCGAAACGAATGGTAAAGTTATAAAATTACATCTCTTCAGCCTCGTCTTTCTTTCTAAGTTTCCGCGTTTCCTAAGAAAGCGCCTATTGTTCACTCTACGTTACCAGGTCAAATCGTCATCTCCCAATCGTAGAATTATCGGTACCGCTTTTTTTTCCATCTTGTCGCCATTTCTACTACTTTTATCTAGCGGATGGTATACTACCTCTATCATTGAGCTAGCTCATGAAAGAAAAAACTTCTTCGTTTTCTTCTATTTTTTTCTCTAGTTTTTCTCCTTTAATCAGTCGGAAAAGTCGTGCAACAAGCCTGAGGATGATTCGATTCGAATTTCCTACGATTGTTTTCAAAGATTTCAGTCGTAGCGCTATTCATCCGGGCTCCGTGTCTCTTCTTGCCCGTGTCGCGCGCCAGAAAAGCATTAAAAATGTATAACTTCACCATTTTATTCTTTCTTTCGTTTTCGTTTTTGTATTTTTTTTGCTCTCTCTCCTTTTTGCGACGTACAAGAGCACGCTGAAGCCAGAAGTGCTCTCACGGTCTTTCTCAAGCGTTCGGAAAGACGCAAGGGGAAAAACTGAAGTGAACGCAAATCTTGTTCTCGTTACGCGCGCCAACTGTGTCAGACAAACGATTAAGACGTTAATTAAGTGAGCTATTGTCTCTTCAGCAGGCTCTCGTGGATCGTGAATAGTCTTTCTGAGCACCGTGTTGTCTTAAAGTAAAGGTAGTCATTCTGGCCGCCTCTCGAGCACGTATTTGTCGTATCCATGACTAAGACAGAATTAACCAAATAAAGAGAAATTTTTTCTTTTTTCTTTCTTTGCTCAGTTTCCTTTGGGCGTACGTGAGTCCGAAAACGTCAGTTCATTACCCTCCTTTTCATGCTAAAATAGGTATGATCGTTCGCTTTCTTCGGGTGCGTTCTCGTCAATCTCGCGTTAATTTGTCGTTCGTTCTAATTCGAATCAGTTTAGTATACTAAACGGTGTTGGTAGGGATATCCTCGCGACTGGGGGTTTACTTGGAATTGAGCTGCACTGGAGTAAGGATCGTACGTCTGTAAAATGACACGATTACGATGAATACCAACGCGATTAATAAAAGTCGACATAGAAATTTCAGAATCTCGTTTTACTAAATTTCATCAGTATCTTTCTCTACGATAACATTTTTATGCAATCTTCTGATAATGATGTTTATTTTTAGTGCCGTCGGAATCTATTACCTGCGACCGCTTCCTGGATACCATAAACCTTTTCTCCGGAACGCTGTAGTAAGACTGCTCAGGATAGACCAGACCGTACTGAGGGCTAGCGTATTGAGAAGCGTCGTACTGTTGCCCGTACTGGTTCTCATATTGTTCGTAATAATTGGATGGATGGGTGCGAACGATTCCAATGTCTGACGGCGACAGAGAGTCCAAGCTATAATGTCGAGGAGGATACACGGAAGAATCCATCCATGGGATAACTATTCAAGATTGAATTAATTAAATTAGACGTATTATTTAAATAAGATCAGCTCTAATCTCAATTTTAAATTATATTCTCAGCCTTACTGTTTCGGGGATCTTCTTCTTCCAGAAGATTGTCCTCGTCATCTACGTTTTCGTATTCTTCGTTCATGTACTTGTGCCAATTTCTGTAAAGATATTTCGAGAGGGCATAAATTTAAAAGATTTGTACAATTGATGGTCGAAAGTGTTTAAATTGTTATTACCGTTTACGTCGCTCGTTTTCCCAGAGGGAGAGGAGAGTTAAAACGTCCTCCGGGTCGATATCCAATTCTCTCTTGAATCGCGGTTCTTGATAAATGGGAACACTGAAATTTCCAGCCCTGGTAATTTTAATCGATCACTCTCTTCGTTGAAGAAACGATACGTACTATAAAAATTTTTCTTTGAAAAGGGAGGAGGAGAGAACTGATTTTTAAGAGCTCGTCGCGTCTGATACTTGAGTAATCCGATTGTCTATTCAACCTCCACCGTTTCTATGAACGGTATTGATTTTCCGCTGGCTTGGGATTAAAACGGATTTATTGCGCGTGATTTAACCGTGCGTGCATGATATCATCGTGTACTGAAATACGCGCGAGGTATTTTGAAAGAAGAGCTCGAGGGAACAAAAGGAACGGCCTAAAGCGACCATACAACAGGGAAATCGCACGCGTATGCACTGATAGGATGTTGTCCTAGGTCAGGTCCACCGAGCATGCTCTGTCGCGGATGATCGATATAACGGCACCGGTTAATGCCATCAGCTGATTGGTCATATGCCAAAACGGTCTGACTCGTCAGGTGGTTTCATTCAGCTTTTCCACTTGCCTCATCGGTACATTCACAGTATGATAAAGGGGAGAAAGGAAGAAGTTAGGTGTTTCCGATACTTTCTCAGATTTTACTTAAAATGGTAACAGAACATCGAATGATACGGGTAAAAGACTAACAGAATTTTTACTCCGAAGATAATTTGTTTTGAGTAACTAATTCTACATTTTGCTATTCACAGTATCTCTTGAAAAAGGAGAATGGAAACTGCGGCAGGGGAGAAGACGAGAAGTTCCACATTGACTGATGATGGTTTTGGGTTTCATGATTCGCACGACGAAGCAGGAACATTTTATTCACCGAATTTTCAATTAACAATAGCGCCTATCACACGGACGTGTCATCGATTGAACATAAATTCCGACAAACTCTGCGAATTATCATACATCTCGCAGAGGCGTCGTTGCTAACTAGGTGCCTATTCTCGCCAGCTGATTGGCTGGCGATATGTCAAGTAATAGTCAAGCCTGACCTACTTTTGCTGGCTGGTTCCATTCAGCTTTTCGTGGACCTACCTCTTGGAAAGCTACCCTATTGCGTCACGGGTATCGAACGTCCCGATGACTGCACAAACCGTGTACATACAGGTGCTTCTGCGCTTGTGTCCGAGTTCACGATCCGCCCACGCGTTCGGAAAACACGTACACACCCACGTGAATACGGACGTTTTATTGGAAAATTTTCCGACCGATGCACAAACTTTGCGGACCTATTTTTCTGAGATAACATTTCCCCAGATGTCTTGTTATACTTTTACAGTTTTAACTCATATTATATGATACTAGAACTCGTAATAATATGAATCAATATAGGAACAAATTTTTTGTATTTGTTTCTGCTACTGAAATGTAACTTCAACAAAATATTTGGTATAGGAATAGAAAGCTTCTAATCACTCTAATCTTTTATCTCCTTTTATGCCTGCTAGCTGAAGAAATTTAGTACAGAGCGCATACCGTAAAATCATGGACATAGAAATTTGACCTGGAATCTCTAAACAAGTTTGTCTATGCTAAATGAAATTAACTTGCTCGTAAACGTGTTAGACGTCAGAGTTATCATGCATATATGTGCTCAAACTAACCTGTGACATTTATTTACAGGTCAACCGGCGCACACTTGTATAGCCACGATTGCGCGTAAAAATAAAAGTTTGACGTAAGGAACTTTACCCGGCTGACTTCAAAATAATTGATCGATGTTCTGACGTATCGCGGATACGTCATTATCTACGTCATTTAATTAATGAAAGCAGAATTCCACATGAACACGGGATGCTATAAATACCATCAATAGCATTCGTTAGAAAACTATCGACTCCCGATTCGAATTGGAACGTCTAGAGTTCTTCCATGTCATCAGTGGTATATACACTTTACGTTATACTTTATAAAAAAAAAAGAAAGGAAATTAGAATAATATGAAAATAATATTAAATTACTGTTTTTTTTTTTACAAAAATTTTACGTTCCTTCCCATTTCTTTTCACTTCTGTAAATGATACAATTTACGTGTTATTGTGATTAAAGTAACCATTGCATCCAACATACTCCGTTGATCAACTTCGATAACGACAGCCTCTCCAAGTCGTATTGAACGGGCTTGGTCGTCAAGTCGACCGCCGTTTCTGCTGGGGGCAACGCCCTCGCCAGCCCTCTCATCCCCATTCAGAAGAAACGTCGAAGAAAAAGAGGGATGTCCCGTGCAAGAGGACGGGAAGGGCGAGACTTTCGCAGGGGTAGAAATTACGGACGGATTTACCCGAGTCGATTCACCCTGCCCGAAGCAGCCCTTGTGCCACAGGTGAATTCGCGTTAACACACGCCCGACTGCGTGAAAGGTGCTCGTCAAGCAATGAAAACAACACGAAACAATTCGAGCAAATTTTAACCAGACGCTATGGGGTAGATATTCGGTGAAGCAATGAACGGGATTTAATTTCCTTGGTAAATCATTTTTATAATTTTCTACATTTCACTTCTCAACTTTTTCTTATCTTCTTCTGGATAATTGCGAGAATACAATTTTTTTATAAGAATACGACTTACCTTCTCTTCACTTGCGCCTGCACAGACTGCTGAGTGGACGTTGGAGACTGGTACGAAGTGGTCAACGGTTTCATGGTAGTTGATACGGTGATCGTGGACTTCTCGGATCTCTTGCGACGATCTTCGTTCAAATAGTAACGAGAGTGAGAAGGGACGTCCCATACCTGGGGCATCTCGTCGCTTAGTTCGTTTACCAAGACTTTGCCGTAGCTGTAACAGAAACGGAAAATCCCATGTTTGCATCAAAGATGCGAAATTTTTTTGACAAAATGTTTTTCGATTGTTTCAGAAACTTACTCGTAATTCTTATCGTATGGAGAAAAGGAGTCACGATCGTAGAGAGCATTATTGGGTGTGTTAGAATGAGAGGACTTCTCTTCCTCGACCAAGGCTGCTTTCAATCTGCCTAGTCCCGACGCAGTTAGGGTTCCTGAAATGAAAAAGTCATCGGTATAAATCAGAATACCTCACGTACGTAACTAGAAATCTTTATTCAGTAGCTAAATACTTACTTTTCTCTGCGGTAGATGAGAAAGATGCGCTTGGGTTACTTTCCGGTTGGTGATTTTGTTGGTTTCCAAACATCAGAATTTCCTGCGCTCGTTTAGCTGGAACCAATCACGATTATTTAATGAACAAACTATTATTCCTATATTGCAGAAGTAGAAGATATGTCTTACGCTTTGGTCTCATCGTTTGTTCAGTCTTTTTTGTCTCCTCTGCCAGATTCGTTGGCAAAGATTGAGCTATCACCAGGAAAGAACATAGAGATAGTAACCACACCCAATCGCACATCATCTGAAAAAATAAATTCCGCCGTCGTTAAGCTTTGATTGTAATAATTTTGTAAAATTAATGAGAAAGACAAAATAATAATTTTGTTTTATCGATGATTTCAGTTATGCAGAAGGGTATAGTTTTTATAAACTGTGCTCTCTTCGTGTACAGATCGAAGTTTACACTCCTCGCAAGTGCAGGCAAATGAAGATAGCAGGTCACTACGAAAGACTCTTAAATGTCACATAATGCGAAATGTCAGGAATCTATTTCCATTGCATGTAAAAAATTAACGGGCATACATGTGTCGGAAGTTCCATAAGAGATTGCAAACGTTTTTATAATTTCGTCAAGATCTAACTTTGCGAAGATGATAAAACCATTTCTCGAAGAACTCTGTTTATAATTTGAAGGTAAGGGAATAGTTACGCAAATTTAACTTTAATAGAATTAATTGTAGTTTATTGTTTGCGAGTGATGTTCCATAAAAGAGAAACATCAGAAGCTGGAAACTTTATGCCCTTAACAAATGGCGGTAATAATTTAATTACAAATGCACACGCAATTAATTTACGTCGATATGCAGAAGTTGCCGCTAATTAGATACACGATTAACTAAGCCTAAAGTCTGTTGAATATTTTATTAGATTGAAATGTCAAAGTTCAAAGAAACTCTTTAATCACAGACGCGTAATTAGTATTCAATTACAGCAACATGTAAATATTGCGTTATATTATAACTATTCTATTGATTTGTTTTCATTGAACTTCCGTCGTATCTTTCATTTCGTTTCGATTAATTCTGAAAATGGTATATATTTAGTAACAATGATTATCGAGGCTTGATAAACACGAAGAAAAGTTCGCGACTTGAAACAAGCGATAGCATCGAGCAATTAAAGCTGGCCAGGAAATAAAACTAAACCGGATATAGTAGACCCAGAAATCGCACACTTGTTGCGTCTAGAAATACTATAGTCATTTATCGCGTTTATATACGCGTCTATGCAACTCGCAATTAAAAATACATTTCATTGACTATGTTTTCATTGACAAATCGAGACGCGTTCGAGGCATCAACATTACGTCGACAAAATACGCTCGTAAGAACTTCTACGAATCTTTACAATCGAACACTGTAAAAGTTATAGACCAATTACGAACAAGTTACGACCCAGCGGTTATCTTTATGGGGCAAGACTCGAAAACCGTACGCTCGTACACGAGAGGAATTTCTAACAAAAAATTTTAGACCCAACTAATCCTCTATCTTTAGAACTGAAAGCTCAAGGAAATCCAATTATATCGCCGATAAGAAACTTTCGTGACCAAGCAATCTCTATTCTTACCGTTCTATTTATAGGTGAACAATTTTAGCTGGTCTTTATCTCACGGAAGTTCACCCAATTAAATCGATCGAAGGATCACCCAAGTCGCAATTCGGATTCCGTTTGAGCGCAGGACTACTGGACGTATGTACCCATGAGGGCTAGACGCAACGATTGAAAAGGAGGGTATCTTCACCTTTCTGACCGTCGACTTGTATGTCTCTGTACCACGTCTCTCTTTCTCTCTCTCTCCCTTTCCCGTTTCGTCAATCTTCAGGGTTTCTTCTCGCGGGAGCGGCTCTTCGAAGGATGCAGGGAACTATCGAGTTCGGCTGATCGAGGTAGAATGAACGTTGGGGCCGAGCAGGACGACTAGAAAACCAGCGGAGGGTACGGTCGATCAACCACCCCCACCCTTAGTGAAACGAGCACCCCTACCCTGAAAGCAACTCCTACCGAGCTTCTACGAGGTGATATGACGTGCACACGCGCACGGTTATACGGACGCTCTGCACGCACGCTCACACACACACGCGCGCGCACGCACGCACACCTCTATTCTGTCGCAAATACGTCTGCCCACGCGATGACCCAAGCGAATCCTCTGGCTATCCTTGAATTCTTCTCTCATGTCGCATCTTAGTCCCTTATTGTTTTAGGAAGTTGCCCTATAGAAATGAGGAGCACCCTTTAGCAACGATCCTCTACGGTGGCACGAATCATTTCGATTAGACTTAACTCCATTCAACGAAACCGAGAACCACTTTAATTTAAACTTTAAAGAGGCGCTCTTTCAAGTATTTTTATGAATGGACAGTTCAGTCATAGTTTCTTATACTGCTTTCAGTGTAAAAAATTGGGTACAGTAACGGTTTGAATTTTTCATTTCATCTTTGACCTATTGTTATGTTGAACACTTTCAAATTTCTATGGATGCTTAATTCGCGCAGCAATATTTGATCGGTGCAGAAGGGTAGTTTACTTTTATATCAAAAGAGCTGTGGAAAGTCCGAGGAATTGAGTCCTTCAGAATCTTTCCATTTTAAAATCTCGTTTCCATCAACGTAATTATTCTACCATTAAACAATAAGTTCGAAGAAAACGCAGGCTAATTAAAACGTTCTCCTTAGTGTCCCAGGAGAATTACGTTATTTCCAAAATCCTTGCTTAATATTCTTTGAAAGTAACGTTATAAACCTATAGATTTTTGCTCGGTTAATAATAATTATATATATATATATATATATATATATATATATATATATATATATATATATTAGTGTCATGTTTTAATTTCAAACGTTTCATAACTCTTAATCTTCTTTCAAAAATAAAAGATTTCTGCAATTTCTCTTAATTAGTTACGAATTGACTCAAAGTCAGTGCGACACTTGCAATTCCTCGGACAACTTTGGTGGAATAATATTTTTCCAAGGATATCACATGGCATCTCTTCCGATTCTAGCCGCAAAATCCGTATTTTCTTTCACCTGTCTGGAACACCAAGCGACAGAGCTGTGAGCTTTTAGAGGGGGGGGGGGGGGGGAAGGAGCTGGAATTGTAGCACCATTTTCCGTATTCAGTCCCCGGCCACTTTTCTTCAACCCCCGTAACAGGCCAAACGCCTACGCCAACGTATAACGCCCACGAAGCATCCTACGCCCACACATATTTTCCACCGCATATGAGGCAGCCGGAACGAAAGGGAGGAAAGCAATGAAAGGAAAGAAAGAGGGGTGATGGCAAAAGAGAACAAGCGGTGTGTGAAATTTTCTTCTTTTCCCTTCTTCGACGCCACCTTTGCGTCCATGCGTCTTAACAACAAAATATTTATCGTTGATGAAGGTTCTTGAAATATTTGCAACGTCAGTTCTACTTATGCCCCTAACACCCTCGAATTCTGTCGCGACGTGTTCGACGAACAGGAAGGAATTACTCGTTACCCGGGAAGAAAATTGAAAGTCATCCTGTGCGTCTCTTTTAATTCGTGTTGTTGTCGTTTCAGGGGACGGAAAGCGGCACGAGACAGGCCAGAAGGGTGGAGGAAAGTAGCAGCGGCAGCATCACAGAATGAGATGTAATACTCCGAAGGGAAAGCCGGCAAATTCTGAGAAGCAACCGCTCTTTAGCAAAGTGTTTACTTGAGATACGACGCATCCCGGAGCACACTACGTATACCTCCGTAATTGACCTATTTCCAAAGAATCGGCCGCACGCTTGCGCGAATTGAAGTAGTTGCATAAAAACAAGAGCTACTCGCCCCGTCGTGTTCCTTGTGAACGACGTTCGCGGGGGTATTACGGGAAAGCGTAAAATAGATGCTCAGAAACGGACGTTCCTAATAGATACAATTTACTAGGGGGAGGTAACGACGACAAGGAAATACTTTCAGCGCTTTCAACTTTTCTTTTTTCGCCCCCTCTATGATTTAATCGCATAGAAATTTCCATTATTAATTATGTATCGTTTGTTTAACATTCATGAAACAAGTATGAAAACATTTCTGCGTTGCAGTTCGTTCCAAGGCGAGTTTCGTAAAATGCTAAAGGTCATAGAGGAAAGAAACACGCGATCGTCGGTAATTTTTCGCTCGAGTATCGAGAAAAATTAACGCCACACCCTCGGCGATTACCGAGGGAGATGCTTTTTCCCCGAACTTAAAACCGATCTATCCTCTAATACGATGGCCACTCTTTCTTTCTCGACCGAGGAGGCAAACGAGAAATTTAATTTCCGTAAATCTAACGAAAACTTGATTATATTCAACGGAGAGTATGCCAAAGCGGGAGAGAACCCAGCCGTTGTTGTAATTACGGGGCAAGTTCTGTGAAATAATATAATTTGACGTACTCGACCCGAAGGTTGGTTCCCATTGACGTCATCCGTTGATTCTGGAAACGACGAATCCCCGTGCTTCAAGGGTTCAGTAGGGGCAGGGGGAGGGTATACGCGTCGTGAGGAAATGATTCGGAGGAGGGATGTATCCAGGGACGTTGTACGTGTATTGCAAATCGGGGACCAAAATAATTTTATCAGCGACGATAGTACGAGATTAGGTAATGTAACAATCTATGCTATTTAATTTCAAAGAAGTAAGTGTGCATGATAAAAAATTGAAACGAATGTTTGCCACTTTTAATATCCAGAGAATCAAATTATATGACATGTTTCTCGTTGTTTGCAGGTAGAAAACATGAAATCAGATATTTGAAGAGCTAGTAGAATAATAAGTGTTAAGTAATTGCGTGACAGATGGTCATATATGACTCATAAGCGCAGTAGTATAAGCCTGTGCTAGAGCAGGCATTTCAGATTGTCGATACTATCCTGCAAAGTGGAAACTGTAACCAGCCGGGAGTAGGAGATATCCCGAAGGAATAGATCGATGTTTCACTCTGTGTAGTAAGGGACGCCTGTTGCTGTAAAACAGCGAGTAGCTTCATTCATGAAAATGGCAGAACGTGAACGCGCTGTACCATTTTAGACGTGTATGATAATTATTAGAACCGCTGGTTAATTTAAAAAATTAATGCATCAAAGTTTATGTTTCACATTACAGTCATTTCTTAATTTATTATAATTGATATAAAACTGCGATTTACACGACTGATATTTTAATTAGACGTTAAAGAATTTTAAAGTAACAGACGGAAATGATGATATAGTTGACCTTTGAAAATATTCCATGTAACATCGAAAAAAGTATTTGCTTCAATAACAGTGTTCAAAGTACACAACGAGAAACAAAAGTTATAATCGCAATACCACAATTTTGTTACATTGATTTGCTACTGCTTACCGCTATCATTAATGTTTTGTTTCTCGTTGTTGCGATTACGCGAATGCGTCAGTATTATCAATATAATGTGATCTCATTCTTACTAATTAATTGTATCGCTTGCATTTGCGCGTATTGCCACCACAAATGCAATTACGTCGGCTGCTCTTACCTTCATCATGGTGAACATAAAAATTCGGGGACAATGAATGCGAATTCGTTGTTCCGGTAAACAAATACGATATAAATAATATATATATACCTATTGATACCTATACGTTTCATTTTCAGTGTGGTGGAGAAAGGGATATTTCTATACACGCATGGTACTCCACCTACACAGGCAGTCCAGTGCACCTACTCTCATATTTTTGGGGGAATTATTGTATTTATATAGGAATTTATCGTGAGCGATAATTAATTCTGAAGGTTACAAGACATTTCTTAGTAACCGAGTAATCACACCGATGCAAGAATAAAACAAGTAGACGTCAAAAAAATGGCGAAACCGTCGTACAGTATTGTCGAATACTATGGTGAACAAGATAGATACAAATGTGGTTATTGCAAGAACCCAGACACAAATTTCAGCCACGGCAAGTATCGCACCGTTATATAAATTTAAACCTTAATTATTATTACTTGTGCATGTCAAATTTAATTGCTTTACTAATAGGTTATGTGTATGGATTTCATGACAGTTATATCAAGATATTTTGATTTGGTATTTTCATGCCAGATTTTTCCTTTTTTTATATTTCATCCTGTACTAACTGTAATGTTCATTTCAGGCATGGGCACTCATATTCTGACTGTTCAAGATTATCAAGCTTTAATAGACAGAGGATGGAGAAGATGTGGTTCGTATTGTTATAAATCTACAATGGATCAAACGTGTTGTCCAATGTATACCATCAAGTGAGATTAATATTTCAATCTTATTTACAATGCTGATTCTATTAAAAAACTTATACAAAATTATTATATGTTTTTAAATATTTATTATAGATGTAATGCGTTGCAGTTTCAAATCTCTAAATCACAGAAAAAGATTTTGAAAAGAATGGTAAAGTTTTTAAAAAATGAATTAAACAAAGATGACAGAATGGATACACAAGATAGCCATCACAGAGATAACATAGGTAAAGATATTTATAACGTGAATTATGTATCTGAATATTTGTGAAATCCCCTTTTTTGTTTAGATATTGGAGAAATTCCCAGTCACAGTAAGCACCGTCTAAAGCCTGATGAAAATATTTCTGATATGGAAGTAAAATTTATCGATGATAGGCTTAATACAAGGTTACATCCTAATACAACAAACAGAGAGAAAGGAAACGGTGATTTGGGAATAAAACAAAATAAGTCTGAAAATATACCAATTGCAAAAAGTCGCAATGATGATTTTAGTGGTACTCCGCAAAGTGGTACTTCGCAGTCGGTAGAAATGGATGCTACTCGAACACCTTGTATGAAAGCAAAGCTTTTGCGTAAACAACGAAAACAAAACAAATTGTTAGCGCAGGGAAAAACACAAGAAGAAGTAGATGCTATTTTCAAAGAGCATAAGCAAGAGAATCACGCTAAAAGTTTAGAAGAGTTATTTGAAGAGATATATAATGGAACTAGCAAACTGGAGGTAGTATATACTTTTTCTATAAACAATTTTGCTATCTATTGCATGTAAATTATTTTTACAAAAGTTGGTCCTCTTTTCTCCAATTTAGCTAATATTTAAAAATATTAAGTAAGAATCAAGTACGTCTTTATTATTTCATACTTTTTAAATTGTTTGATTTAGTCAGTGTATTTCATTGTAAATTGTTTCACTTATTATTTGGATAAAGTTGTACGTAAAACTTATAACTTTTATTAGCTGAAACTAGTTAGAACTTCGCCAATGAACTCTGGATACCTTAAAACCTCAAAACAATCTTATGAAGTATACAAAATATATCAAACAACAGTACACGGAGTTGTAGCAGAAAAAGTTACGGAGAAGCAATATACAAGATTTCTTGTGAAATCACCTTTACAGGTAATTTTACAATTTCTAACGTTTTTCCTGCTTTATCTGCTAAAAAGATTGTAATACTTTCCATATCATTATTGTATAATATGTAATATCATACATAATTATTGTTGAAATCGTTGCACAACATTACTAAATATTATTCTAAAATATATTTTTTTATACAATTATAAATATGAAGAATCGTTATTTGGTTGGAGCAAAGTGGACCTTCTTATATTCTTATATTCCCTGTTTATTGCTTACGACTTGTATATTAAAATTCGTTAGATGAAATTGGTGAGAACAATGTCGGACGAGTTTATTAAAACACGTAAAATAAGCGCAAATCTGTTTAAAAAATATCAAATGATCATTCATGGTGAATCGGAAGAAGAGTCTGATGATGTGTCGTTCTTCAATTTTCTTGTAAAGAGCTCTTTACAGGTACACTTCGTATTTAGTGTGATTTTCCTTGCACTTTATAACATCCTTTTCTCTGTTATATAATAAAATAATAACATTTTGACACGTTATTAATTAATTTGTTAAAACGTTTAAGAAAATTATGTATGATGTTATCATATCTTGTTAAATACCGTTTACTTTTCATTTGGAATATATCATTGCTTTCGGTGAGAAAAATATATAAATAAGAAGTTTATAATTTTAAGCCATGGACACCAGACGATGGACCACCAAGTGGATATGGCTCTTTTCACGAGCAATATTGGTTGGATAATGAATTAATTGCAGTCGGAGTAATAGATATTTTACCGTCTTGTATTTCGAGCGTTTACTTTTTTTATGATCCTGCCTATTCCCATCTATCTCTTGGAACGTTCAGGTTGACTCACAATTTTCGTATTAACTCAATTTCAATTTTCTATGTTACTAATAAATAAATGATTAATATTGTATACTTGATTTAGTTCGCTTCGAGAGATTTACTTAACAAGGCAGTTAAACAAAACAGCAAAAGATCTAAAGTACTACTATATGGGATTCTATATACACACGTGCCCTAAAATGCGCTACAAAGCGAGGATGAGACCGTCGCAATTACTTTGTCCCGAAACTTATGCGTGGTTCGATATAGAACGGTGTCTATTAAAGTTAGATAAACAAAAGTATAGCAGATTGAATGATGATATTGATGCTATCGACGAAGATGGCATAATTGATTTGCGCAAGGTAATAAACGGATTTGTGCCTACAAATCTCATATTTATGAATAACATCTTTATTTTCATTAATGAATTGGATTCGTCTCAAGGTATTGGTTTTGTATCGGCAAGTTGCGATGCCTTATGAGATATATAAAAAACAGGCTCACCCAACTATCACACAAGAAGAAGAAGATGAAATTAAAGAATACGCTAGTTTGGTTGGAATGAAGTGTGCGCAAAGATTGTTACTTTATCGCTGTTGAAGCGTAACAAGACCGTAAGAGATTTTAATTTACATACATATACATATTTCCTTTCACTTAGAGAACCACCGTTTATTTTACTGAAAGACAAGTCCCCTGACTGTTCTACAGTTTCACCTGAACAATTAATAAATGAAATTAATAAAACTAATAGCTTGAAATAAAGTATTTGTGATGATAAATGTAAAATAGAATAAAACTCTTACCATATGAAGCTAAACTTTGCTTCACGCTATGTATATGTTCTGGAAGTTTATTTCATAATTTAGGAAAGAACACGATATGCTTTTAATTATAATTTGTTTTCATTAAAGTACTTGCATCTTGTTTACACAGCATTCTTCTTAAGTTCATGATAAATACTTTATTCTTTATACATGAACATATGAACAATGATACAAAATATTGTTTAAACGGAATTTTCACAAGTTGGTTAAAATGAATAGCAAGGTGAAATGAGTTTGTTTTAAATACGTTTATTAGTAATTGACATTCGTCGATGATTCGCATAATATTTTAAATCGTGTACAAGATATAGAATTTTATTTAATATATAAAATTAATCGTTTTAAAGACACATTGTACTATAATTTCATTGCCTAAAACGTATTCATGTCCAAAGATTCATAAAATATTTACATCAACCAGGGCTTGTGTTCTACTCCTCAATGGCTTAAGGATATCAAACGATAAAATGCGATCGTGGTTCTCGTCGCAGCTTAACACGTAACTTATACACTTCGTTACCATAATACTTGTTAATCTCAATCATTCTCGCTTCACAAAACATTTAACATTGTAAAAAATGTCAAGTCTTAGGGAAAGGAAAAAATAATTAATTCCTCGCAGCCTCTGCATCTCGTTCGGTTCGGACTTCGTTCCAACTTTGAATGTTTCCGCTTCCTCCGAACTGAAAGACGATCATGCAAACTATACATACCCCTGAACCAATCCAGAATAACGTTTGCCACCTATCGATAGGATTCTAAAAGAGGAGAAAGAAACAATTAATTGTTATAATTAATAAAGCGCGCTGTGGTAGTAAAAGCATTAATGAATAGACAAAAAATTATTACAAAACACTGCGTATAGGCATAAGCGTCAATTAACAAAAACATACAAACTATACACTTTACAATTAACTTTAATCATACCCAACACACGTGTGCATGCTGGTACTACAGATGGCAATGACGAGACGTTGGTATGATCAGTGCACACGTGAGTACTGCGTTGCGAGTGGATTACCCGATGATACGACTTGTAGGTACTTCTCGTACTATAAATTCGATGATATAGAGACGAGTAGTACCCACGAATCGTTACCACCACAAGTATCTGAATGCGTGTGAGCAGGATAAGCTTAGCGGGACGTTCTGGTGTTCGACTTTCGCGACTTCTTGCGCCGTATGGTTTGTCGATATTGACATGTTAATTAGTACCGTGTTCATCAGTACGATGCGAAAGTTACAGGAATTATTTGAAATTATACATTATGTATCCCGCATAGAAACCTTGTATATACTATTCATGCAGCAGAAAAGCTGGTCTGCAAGTGGTAGATACGTAACAAAACGAAAATAGAGCATATTCTCAAGCGAGAAGTGAAACCTTTAGCACGTTCGCGGTGAAATTTTAGTGAATCGTTAAAACAATCATTTCGAATGCATCGCACACACAATTCCCCAGTACTGCCCGTACTATGAGTTACGCAACAGAGTACAAGGCTGGACTGAGGTCTCGAATATGCCAATAGCACCTTTACGTGCAGTCAAGCAGTCATGCTGTAACAAGATATCCGGTCACTCTATCGTGGACGATAAGCAGACAAACAAAAAATTATATAATTCATGTCAATAATTGGACGTATGATCTCGCCGCTAAAACTGCTGCTACTGCGAGAAAGCGACAAAGCGGAAGCATTATAAGCAGAAGGAAACATGAAGCCCACAGCGAATCACAAAGAGAAATACTTACTCCATATTTTCCAGCTATTTCCTCTACCAGAGGCGAGACAATCATGCCTGAACTGCTACCAATAGTGTTCATTATACCGTATAGAAATCCTGCAAAGTTTGGCGATAGATCTTGGTTATTCGACAGGTTAGAGATACTCGCTGCACCGTTGAAACCAAGCGCCAAAATCAGGAACAAGTTCGCGAGGACGAGTCTACATCCGACGTAGCCAACCAAAATGAGAAAGATGCCGGGCAGAAGATGAGCTGCGGGACAGAAGAAAGGAAGATTTCAATTTCATTTAACCATCTCAAATATACCGAATATATGAAACCAAAATATTGAAGTGAGATCACTTACAGAATACTGTGGCTCCTTTACGGAGAACTGTAACAGAGACTATCTCCTTTCTCTTAATCGTATCACCAGCCCAACTGAAGATGAATCCAAAGAACATTCTGCCAGCCCAAGGTAAACTAGCCGCGAGTCCTCCTTTAGTCAATTCAAATCCTAAAGCCTTCGTCAGGTATAACATCATCGAGTTTTGGTAGAAGAACATGAGGAACATATTTCCGAAGTGGCAGAAAATTAAACTGATGAACGGTATCGATGTAAGTATCTCCTTTATCGGCATATCCTTTAGCGTTGGCTTGTCTTGCTTCACCGTGCCTGCCTGCGCTCTAAAAAACGAAGGGAACGAAGATTTTAACAAACTCAACGTTTCTTTTCACATCGAATACTCACGACAAAATGTATTCCTTCTCCTCGTCCGAGATACCAGGATGCTCCGTGGGTCTGTCGTACGTGATCACAGCCCAGAAGCATATCCAGATGAGCATCAATAACGACGGAATGTACCATCCACTCTCCCAGGTCATCGACTGCGCGATACCAGCCACCATCGGGTATGTAAAAACAGTACCGAACGAGCCTCCGAGCAGAGTCCAAACGAAACGAGCCTTTTCGTCCGGCGGAGCCCATTGCGCCACCAAAGTATGACAAGCAGGAAAGGTCACACCACCGGTCAGACCGATGATTATCCTCGATAAAAGAAGGACAGTCCAGTGAAACTGCGCGAGGATAGGGCTAATCAGCGATACGAGAGCGGCTACTATCGACGTCCAAAGAATCGCCCTTTTGGGACCCCATCTGACAGCCATCACGCCGCCGAGGAAATTACCAGGAACGTTCCCGTAACTATACGCTGCGATCAGCTGGCCTCTAACCTGAGGCCTCCAGTCGAACGGTAGACCATTGAACAGCTCTATGGGGCCATCCAAGGGACGAGACACTTGTTCTGGAACCGCATCGTCCTGTCTGCGTATGCGAATATTGTGCGTTATTGGATCCGTAGCCTCTTCTGCCGCAGCTATCCTCTCTGATAGAATGTAGTCTTCCAGGTGAACACCCGGATCCAGCCAGGCGATCGCTCGACGAAATCGAGACTCGGGTTGGCAAACACCAGTCGTTGCGTTACTTGGCAAGGCTTTGATCATCGGCACAGCAAGGATTGGCATTTGCAAACGGCACATGTAGTTGGTCCAACATGCCGTAAACATCATCAGACAGACCAGCACTCGTGTCGGTATCCATCCTGCAAGCAAAAAATACACATATCATTGGTAAGTTTCTCTTAAATAACTACGATTAAACGCATTTATGGTTGGTAAAAATAATATAATTTTCGATAATACATATGTTGTTTATGGCAACTAATTAAGATACAAATAACGCTATTGTACGTGCATGTTATTTCTCACTTACTTAGCGACGTCCAAATCGGGGACTTAGCGGAAGAAAAATACCCGGTTATACCGGACGCTCCTTCATGAATAGATCTGAGAATAAACATCGGGTATCGCGGATAATTATTAAAAGCAATCGTAACGATGGCTAACTGACCGACCGTGCCTGACAGGAAAAATTTGACAGATTGCCATGCCAACTATGACTACTCAGCGTTTAGCAACGACTTTGTTTCTGCTATTATACTTTTCCTCTCAGTTCAATCTGTGCGTTCAGCTTGTTTTGAGCCCGAGTCCTATCTGTAAAACGCGCAGTCTATCGTATTTATTTTACGATTGACCTTTGCGAAACTAAATATCGATATATCAATATATATCAATATATATCAATATATATATATATATATATATATATATATATATATATATATATATATATATAATATATATTATATATATTAATTATAAAAAATGTCTAGTTTTTTTTAAATGGAATGCGTACTACAAAAAGAATATTTGAAAAAAAGCACAATTAAACGTAAAACGATTCGAGTTCCAACAAGGTGAATGAGAAGAACGTTGTTAGACTAGGAAAACTATTATAAATATCTAGTTACTACGGACATGTCTTTCAAAGAAAGTTCTCGACTACTTTCGAAACCTTCCGCCGCTGTATTTACAAACTGTCGTTACCGTATGCTGTTATTTACAAAATTATTGCCACTCCGATTACAGACCTTATTTCTGTTTCGCGCACTATAGCGATGAAAAGTTTCGCTTTTGTTACTCAAATGTCGACTTGCCAATCGATTTCCACATGAAAACAATGTCCGATACGATCTCGTCGGAAAGTAAAAAAGGAACGTCAAGTTATTTAATGTAACTATCGGTATACTGAATGTCACGACTGAGTTCAACCGGTGTCGAGGAGGGAAAAAAAAAATTGGAATTCAAATTTAAATAGGAACTTATAATATTCTTCGCTACAGACGACAGAGATTCCTTGGAAGAAAATTAACTAAGCAATCTAAGTGATGATCGTGTAACAAGGTTAAATAACGGGCATGATTCGAAAACTATGCGGACAAGCCTGGAGCTTATACTAAATGTATGAATAATACACACACAGAAATATCGATGTATAAATTTCAACAACCGTTAAAAATTGTACGTCTATCGCTACCGGCAGCAGCTATCTAAAGTTTTCCTGGCAATTGAAATCGTTCCATTGAACAGTCTGCGAGGGACAAGAGAAATGAGGAAACTTGACTTCTATTCTAGCGACTGGACTATCCGACCGTTTCGCACAAATTAACTGCAGATTTCAAAAGCAAGCATACGATAATGAATTAAGATGAAATGTGTGCGTTTTACTCACGTGGAAAGAACTTCCTGTACAACTTCTTGTACATACTGCGATTTCAGAGGAGGAATTCGTGACGCGGCACCAAGCAAACGTGGTCTTGGTGGTTGTTGCTTCAGAACATCGGTCGGAGGCAAGGCAAAGGAAGCGATGTCGACTAGCCGAAAATTACGGACCCCACGAGAACTACTATCGGATACGACACAAACACGAAACTGTCGAAGAACTAACTGATGACATCGGTTATCCAGCCTGCCTATTTAAATGGTCGGCAGGTGAGAGTAAGTGGGGAAGCCAGGTACATCCCTTCCATGGGGACAACAGGAAAGGACACCGAAATTTAAGGATCAAACCGTGTCGCTTTTGCGAGCTTACCGTTGTCATTTTGCCATGCCAGGCATAGAATCGGGGGGTTAAAGATTATTTTTTACTGCATACCATCCAAAATTATTTAAAGTAACATTGTGTTACAGTAATTAAGTTCCGACTGTAATTAGTACGTCACAAATTATATTAATTTTTAAAATCGAATTTGTTATAGAATTGTGTTTATATCGCTGTGTTAACGTTAGCAATATTTTTGTAAAAATCTGTAAGATAAGCGTTCGTTGTGGGTATCTAAATTATTTGAATTTGAACGACAGGACGAGCTTTTATTGTTCGATATTGTTGCGTGTTGTTTTGCGCGATTCACAGTTGACATCGCAGAACGAAGCTTCCTTAATTTTCAATAATTTGCCAGCGGTTTACGTAATTCAGCGGCCTACAAATTACACGGCGAATTCATTCGCTTACCACGGGATTTCTACACTTGCTCTTTTCCAAGACCATGCTTGAATATTCGCTAAAGGATTAAGTACTTGTTTTACAACAAGTATACGGCTGTACTTTATCGCAATTCAAAGAAAACGCGCCAATTCGACTGATTGCCAAGGTTCCAATCGAATTCGCGTCTCCTCGGTATTCCGTTCTACGATTTTACGCATCATCGAGTGCGCCAGAGTTTAACAGTTTAACTTCCATGTTAGGACAGGGTATGTTTGTGATTTGATCTAATATTTACGCTATTTGATCAAATTTAACACATACAGAACGTACCGCGTAATGATATCCACAATACTCTAGAGGAAGATTAAACAAATTAAATGATAACTACAATATTATTTTACCTAACGCGCTGCAATATGAAGCAGTAATATTGTAGTTAGATTCGATGATAGCACTTTAAGGAGGTTGGATAATATTTGGAGAGTAAACGCAAATACAGTATGAAGGAGAACAAATAATATGATTTCATTGAAAAAAGTAAGGGTGATTTTCAGAAGATAACATCATATTACTCATGCTGCTGTAGTACAAATAATAATGCTAATGTATACATATTAATTCGTACAATAGCTGATTCTCTTTTGTAGATAGCTGTATTTTACGTTAAGAAAAATAATTGAAAGGAACGGTGTGAAGATTACACGCGTTCTTTCTTTTATTTGACGTAAATATTATAAATTCAATTAAAATGCATTTTTAATGAGTCATGGTAAACGCCGGAAACGATAAAATCCCGCATTGGGCGGACTAATCGTAGATGTTCAATTTTATCAGAAATTTAGATAAAACATGCACGATACATAGATAGAATGATTATATGGACACTCGTGGAAAGTTACCATTTATCATTATTGAGATGGACGCTTCAATTTCAATATTATGTTGGTACAGACAAGTCTCGCTTTAACATCTTTCACCCTATTAGGGATAAAAAAGATATGATGATAAATTCTTTAAAAATCCTCCAGTTACAAAAAAAAACATTACTACGGTGTTAAGACTCTCACCATATTAAACAATTTTTATAAACACTGTTTCTCTATATCTCAGAAAATGACAAAGATGTTCAAGGTGGCCAAAATTATTCATCTACCTTGTACTTTTGAACATTTCAGGTAACACCCAAGCTACTTTCCATAAATCGCAGGGGTTCCGTGGAAAATAATTACACTTTAGCCGTTAGGTCGCCTTATCCGCCGGAACCATTCAATACCTTCCGACAATAAACATCGTGCATTTCTTAGCAAAATCCTTCGGTTCAAATAAATCGACGTTACCGCGTAGAGAGAGGTGTTCAATAGGCCTTTCTACCTGAAGTGTACTTTTAAGCTTCAGATAAGGTAAACGGGCAGCCCAGTGACCAATTCACAGGTAGAATATTTGTCGTTTCTAAAACTGGCAACTGCAAAAGTGAGGAAACTCATATCTTATTTAAAAATCATTTGCTTAGTTGCAATAAACGAAAAAGAAGCCGTCTTGAAAACTTAAGTAGAAAAGATGCATACGGAAAATATAACTTCGTTTGAAGAAAATGATCTAACATTTTTAACTGAGGCGTCCATTAGATCGGTGGAAGTACAACTGGTCATTATATAATTGAGTTCAATCTATATTCCACGATTGAAATGCATATAGTTGCATTCGAATTTATTGATTCATTTATTGAAGTTCAATATCTTTCGGTGTTAAAATTTTCAGTTACTGACAACTGACGACAAAATCCTATGATAGATCATGAATTTTTTATGGTCAAATATATATTACAAAAACTGTGTTCACATGATGTGAGATAATTCAGAAATAGAGGAGACAGTAGAAATAATTTTTTAAATTGGCAGAGTACCAGCTTTCCATGTACTCGAGTCGTGTTTCAGGTACACAGCCTGTAAGTCATAATTTGAAGGACCGTTATCCTTTTCGCACTAAGCTACGTCCAGGTATGGGCTTTCAATAAAAGGACACGTTTCTCTCGGAAATTACCAGACCTCCCCGGTGACAATGTGTCCTTGGCCCTGCTCTAAACTCGCATTTCACCAAGCTGTTAGAAAGGTCTCCATTTATATTTAATTGTCTTGATTCACCGTTAATTGAAATTCGCATTGAGCTAGACGGTCAAATATTAATTAGCTTCAGCTGTAACAAGTACGAGAATATAAATTATAACAATCTCGAATCAATTTCCAACTAGAGAAAATAATTAGATAAAACATTCAGAAACAGTACGTACATACTAAACCTAATATTTAAAAACTCGTGAATAAGGAAAGGAGTTGGTTGAAATCTTGATATTTTTCTTAGTGGACGAAAATTAAGATCGCTGAAAATCGTTAAAAGTTAAGAATTTAAATAATGGACAGCATTTCATAAAGATACTCTTTTGAATGTTAATTATTACCTTCATGTGACTTGTGAATCTTATTGTTTTATCAGTTTCAAAGTCCACATACGCGCGTTATTCGGGTAATGGATAACAAGTCCGTCGTTTGAACAGTCGATAAAAACTTTTGTCGTGGATAGGTACATTTTGTGCATGACACTGATAGAATAAGATTCGAAGATGAAAAACGGGAATGAAATAACCGCCGAAGCTTTAAAAAAACAGGCAAGTAGCTTTCCTCGTTTTCCTCCTTTCTCTATATTTTCTAAGATTTTTTGCACTGTTGACACCATATTGACATTTATAGGTTATGTAATGTACATGTTTTATCGTCATATGATACTATGTGTATATATGTATATATATATATATATGTCACACTTTTGTTGACTGTCATAGATATTTATTAAAAACGAAGAAAATATGCGTTTCTGTCCACTCTATAGTGACATTTACTTTGTTATCACTGTCTAAAATTCCACAACAATTAAATAGTATGTAATAAATTGGTATTTAATGGTAACGCAATAATCATCATGCTACAACTTAATTCGCTTTAGATCATCTATTTATGCGATTATACATAATTATACACAATATATTGCAGAATATACTCGCATCGTAATACTTAAGTTAAAATTCCTTAAAATGTAACTGCAATTTTAATTTTTTTAATTACTTAAGTTAAAATTTCTTAAAATGTAACTGCAATTTTTCGTTTCGCAATCATCAATTGAACATAAAATTAAGGTGAATGAGAAAATTTCTCAGAAGTTTATTATCTTAAGTTTTATAGTGCAACCTTATTAAAATTATATAACAAATAGTACATAATAATATTTAATAATTGCTTTTAATATATTTATTTATATTGAAGCTCGAGGATTGTTTTTAATTTATAGACACTTACGCTGTTTGATAACCGGTATCAGTGGAACGCGCTCTTCTTCGTAACGGTGCATTCCGCTTCCACTTCAATGAACTTGTTCAATTGTATTCCAATCGATTTTTTTCAGTTGATCGGTGAATAATGAAAGAAAATTATATTAAAATGCACACGAATCTATTTAAATCATCGTAAATAGAACTGCATCGGCTCTTTTTCGTACGAAATATATGGAAGGCAAATTTATCTTCGCACAGCGTTGCAGAAGCTTTCTTGATAATAATTTCGAGCACAAGTAATACACGTATCCAAGAAACTTTCGAACGTTTAAGTTCAAGTTAGCTTCAACCTTTCAATATGTACAGTTAGTTCTTATCAAAAAAAATTACTTATCGTCCTTATTGTACTTGTAATCAAAGTAAAACAAAAGTTCAGAACATAATGTATAATTTTCTTATGTACATTGTATTTTTTCCCTAGTTTATCGCTTTTAAGTGATTTCTTACATATCATACGGCTACCCGATAATATTTTCTGCCACTGTCGTCGAAACTTGTTCCAGTTCGATATGTCCTCTTATTTCTTAATAAAATATTGCTAACTTCGAGAAAAATAAAATTATTTTACTCTCTTCTTTTCTACAGGGGATCGAGTATGTTTTCGGGATAATAGGACATCCTGTGATCGATTTATCCATGTTTATGCAGATAGCTGGTCTACAGTATCTTGGATTTAGAAACGAACAAGCTGCATGTTACGCTGCACAAGCTTATGGATACCTAACAAGTAAGCAAGACGGAATCATAGACATTAATACAAATGTATAGAAGGAATCATTACACGCGAGACCAAACGTATGTTTCAGAAAACGTAATTAAAATATTAATTACCACGCGTAACGATTTTTCCCTACGCTCACACAAACATCATGATAACCTGTGATTAATTAAATTTTATTCATTCTAGGAAAACCGGCGGTTGTTTTGTGCGTCTCCGGACCAGGTTTGCTTCATGTAATTGGTGGAATGGCGAACGCTCAAGTGAATTGCTGGTGAGCGTTGCTTGCCTCTTTCTTAACGATTTAGATACTTATACTCTTGTCTTGTATTAAAATTAGTACATTTTTATGATATAGTCACAAATCCTTCTCATATGAAAAGATTATGGTCAATTATGTAACCCTGTTCGCATTCATTGTGCAATATTATTAAAGAAAACATAGTGTAAGTTAGATAATGATTATGTAAACCAGTAGCCGTTGAGATAAAAGGTGCAAAAACATTAGAGAATATCGGTCTTACTATTAGCTATTGTTAATATATATTATTAGAATTTAGACAGTAGTAAATTTTTGTACAGGCCGGTCATAGTGATCGGTGGGTCGTGTCCCCAAGACCACGAGGGTATTGGAGGTTTTCAGGAATGGCCACAGGTAGAATCTAGTAAACCCCATTGTAAATATGCCGCCAGACCGCCGTCTGCAAAACTAATACCGCTTCACGTCGAGAAGGCGTTTCGACTCTGTACTTACGGTCGACCTGGTACATTTGTTATACATATTTGGTACCGAAAGTTCAAAAACTATTCTACGTTTCTATACCATAAATATTCTCTTTTCAGGTGCCGCGTATTTGGATTTACCAGCCACTATACTGACTCAATCCGTCAATGAAGAACAAATATACAAGGTTGCGTGCTGTCCACCACCCCCACTAATATTCCCCGATCATCAATTGCTGGAAAAAGCGACTAGTTTGCTCATGAAAGCAAAAAAGCCGTTGTTGATTGTAGGAAAAGGTAGTTCACTATTAGTACAGATATTATCGAAACAGTTTGTTATAAAGATAATAGTAACACGCCTTTGTAGGAGCTGCCTATGGCAGAGCAGAGACTGAAGTCCGTAATCTTGTATATTCAACGAACATTCCTTTTCTTCCGACGCCAATGGGAAAAGGTGTAGTTCCAGACAAAGATGAGCGATGTGTTTCTAGCGCAAGAACGTACGCATTGCAACAAAGCGATGTGATATTATTATTAGGCGCCAGATTTAATTGGATGCTGCACTTTGGCCAGCCACCTCGTTTTCAATCCGATGTTAAAGTAATACAGGTATTGCAACTATTGTGAAGATAATTAATTATCTATGAACAAAAATGTAATGCTCATATTGTAGGTAGACTTGTGTCCAGAAGAATTGCACAATTCCGTACCATCTGCAGTCGCGATACAATCAGACATATCCACTGCTGTGCATGGTATCTTTATCATTTTAAATGAATATAAATGGTCCATCGACAAAGATAACACATGGTGGAAAAGTTTACTAGCTAAATCGAATAAAAATAAAGCAATAGTTCATGTGGGTATCGTGAATGAACATTAAGTACTAACGTTATACATTTTCTCCCTATTTTTTTACAGAGATTATCGATGGATGTTTCGATACCATTGAATTATTATGCTGCTTTCAAACACATTCAAGATACCATTCCTCCTGGTTGGTAATCGTTTTATATAGAACATAATAAACTTATTTAGGGAGTAAAAATATTTCCACTTGCTTGTAGATTGTATTATTTGCTCAGAAGGAGCTAATACAATGGACATCGGTAAAACGATATTATTAAACAACGAACCTCGCCATAGATTAGATGCCGGTACTTTTGGCACTATGGGCGTTGGATTGGGCTTTGCCATAGCAGCTGCCCTTTATTGTAAAAATAATGCCCCGATGAAAAGAGTCCTTTGTGTGGAAGGAGATAGTGCATTTGGGTTTTCCGGCATGGAAATTGAAACAATGATCAGGTATATAGGCAATTTAATCCACAAAAAAAATCATGTAACTGGGTGGACCCTTGGCGGTTATAATTCCTGGAAAGTTAAAAACAGTTCTAATAATGACACATATACCTGATTTAAATTATTATTAAGTACATTCGTAGTATATTTATAGTAATTTACAATGTTACAGGTATAAGCTACCTATTATTGTCATCATTATAAATAATAATGGTATTTATAGCGGTTTCGATAGTGAAACATTTAGACAAATACAAGCTACGGGAGAGCCAACACTTGTGTAAGCATTTGTTTTGGAATCCTAATAATGTTCATAAAAACGTGCACATACAGATCATATATACTGATTTTTAGAACACCGCCAAATTCTTTGACATCAGAAACACATTATGAGAAAATGTTAGAAATGTTTGGTCGCAAGGGATACTTTTGCACTTCTGTACAAGATATACAGCGTGCATTAAAGGCATGCCTTCAGGTAAACATATATACTATTTTTTTTACAATAATTAATAATTTATTTACAGTGATCAACAGCTTGAACAGTAAATAATTTTTTTAGGTAAATGATTCTCCCAGTATAATAAACATCATGATTAATCCGCAGGCGGATCGTAAAGAACAGAAATTCAGTTGGTTGACAGAATCAAAGCTTTAAATTTATTATATTTATCAGTGATTGTATATAAAAATATAATACATAATTCATAGTGACAGGAGGAAGTAGGTAGAATCAAAGAGAATAGAAGAGAAGGTGTAAATTTTATATGTCTTTACTTTTCATATAAAAAAAATGTAACATATTTTTTAACAAATGTATAAAGGTATATAACAACAGACGTTAACCCAATCCTGGAATGCAGAATGTGTGACAGTATGACAAAATCACATCAGTGCCCCATTAGATGTTACATATTATTTAAACACTTTGATAGTTTTTCTTGCAAACAAGCAGAGGACACAATACTTCTGAAATTAGACTGCAATTTATTTTCATTTTCATTGTTACTTAATATATCTTCGACGTTTATCTTCAATCTTTGAGCTACTGCAGTCAATTTTGCAACTACATTAATTACAGCTGTTTGAAGCGGTCCATCCTGTTGTAAGAGATTATTAAGCAAGTTTAATTCATTCTTTCTGAAAAATAAAATAACTTAATAATAAACAAAATTACTTCCAAATACTGGTCTGATAAACCAGTTCTGATCTTTCAATCATTTATGAAATAAGACATTTCAATCTTAGAAGTATTTAGGCCTTACATTTTTAACGATACTTCGGAAATAGCAAGTAGCGTTTTCCGAATTTCTCTTTCAGTGTCCAATGCCATGTTTTTACACACAACTTTAAATCATGTATACACTAAGTAAGTAGATGTATTCAGGTTCGCGGATCCCATTGTCACATACCGCGCCAGAATCGATGAAAGCTACAAGCTTACTTAAATAAGTAACAATAGAATACCAAATCACAAAATGTGATACATATTATGTATCACATACATATTATATTGTTCATATAATCCCATAAACACGTAGATCAGATATGGAAATCTGTTTATGTAGAATTTGTAGAAAAATATGAAATCGTAAGCATATATTTTTTTAATAAAACTAATTCATTTAAGATTTATATTCTCTTTGACGGGTTGCTAGCAAAACTAACGTCACAGCACAGTATACTGTGGTCACAGTATACTGTGGTTAAACATATGTTGCCCCGGAATCGTCATATTCTTTTCCGTTTGGCGTGTTTCGAGGAGCGTTATGTGATGTCACAGAAAATCCGAAAATTTAATCAAAATCAACCATGTAATATAAAATATACAGACATTAATTGAATATAAGTGAATAAGCAGTCGTTGTATATATTATATTTTTTTCGCAATATTTATCATTAAAGTTAGACGAAGGAAAAATAGTTGTCAAAATGTATAGTGTTATTGCTATTCCTCTTCTAAGACTGGATATTAATTAATTTACATTATATTTATGTATGCAATTTCAGTCTACTAATATTTCACCAAAATGGCTATTCGACCAGTGTATAGGCCTACGATTGTAAAGAAGAGGACGAAGAAATTCATTCGTCATCAGAGTGATAGATACAGTAAACTGAAGGTTTGTTATTTATTGTTAATTAAAAAATTACAACGGTACTTGGTTCTTCAATGATATTAGTACGCAGTACTTATGTGTACATATTATGATAATAACAAAATGATTTTTTAGAGGAACTGGCGTAAGCCCAAAGGTATTGATAACAGAGTTCGCAGACGCTTCAAGGGACAGTATCTGATGCCCAATATTGGTTATGGAAGTAACAAAAAAACACGCCACATGTTACCAACTGGTTTTAGGAAAGTTTTGGTACATAACGTCAAGGTAAAGAAGTCAATATTTATCTATCATTTACCATTGTTGTAATATACAGTTGTAATATAAAATGAAGCAGGCGTTCTTCCCAATATTTGCAATAACATTTATTTTTTCTTGCGATTCACAGGAATTAGAAGTTTTGATGATGCAGAACAGAAAGTTCTGCGCAGAAATTGCTCATGGTGTGAGCAGCAAGAAACGCAAAACCATAGTTGAGCGTGCTCAACAACTTTCGATAAGGGTAACCAATGCCAGTGCCAGATTACGCTCTCAAGAAAATGAATGAGAACATATGTTTATTTAATTTAATAATAAAATATGTAAAGTATATTCGTTGCCCTTTTTTCACAGTATACAGTAGCGAAAGCTTCTGTCGGTTTTCCAAAAAATTGAGTGTGCATGCGCGTCATACAAATCCAGTTTTCAGAGCCATCTGGATTTCAGTCTCACTTGCATTTTTTTACTCTCTATCTGCCCAACTTATTTTTACATTTAGTTAATCAAAATTTAATAAAAATAATAAATGTATTATTTCTAATACACTGAAAAATAAGGAAAGAAAGCAATAGTCGAAAAATATAAAATACACATGTTACTATAAAAGAAACATGGCATCAAAAAATCATAAGGCACATTATAAGGCATGTTATATCTGTCTTGTTCCTTTGGAAATTAAAAATAATGTCGCTTCACGTTGAATTGTTTTAAGCATCCTAGTATTGTACAGTTTGGCTTCTTTTTTATGTCCATTTCTTAATTATTAAATTAATGCAGCAACATCTGAAACAAAGCTAAGATCAAAGTGCTTCCAAAGATAATATATAATTTAAAATATTTATATAAATTAACAGTTCTCTTAAATTATTTATCAAAATACATTTAGAAATAAATTAATAAATAATTTTAAATTGATTCTTTTTCGCTTTCTTTCCGTTTTCTCCCAAAATCTTCAAAATAGCTTGAACGTGCTTCAACGCTTTCAAGCAACTTTCAACAGATATTGAATTCCCTCCAAATTCAGCTTCAGGTTTGGTTAGATATTCAATCGTCTTTTTGTTTGCTAAGAAAGAGAGAGAAAGAAAAACTAAAGAGCAAGTGAGGCAGAAGTTCAGATGGCACTGTGATTCGGAGCCTAGTTTCGCGGATGCGCATTAAATTTTGTAACAAAATCGTGCCAGTTGCGCTACTGTATACTGTGATTTAGTTACTTCTGGAATATATATAAATCATATTGTGTTTTAAATACTAATACACATCACATTATATGTAAATGAAATCGTTTTACGAAAGAAATAAATTGATGTGTACCAGAAATTAGTTAATGGACTGCATGCACATGCAATCACACTCAGTACCGAGTGATAGTTATAAACACATAAGTAAATACTTACGTTATGATCTTTGAAAAAAAATATATATAGACTAAGCTTACATACATACTAAATACCAATTATGTAGTGTGTATGTGTGCAATGATAATTTAAACAAAATTTAAAGTTTTTCGTAACATTAATAATTTTCGTTTATACCTGATACATTTTTTAATATTCTCAATTAATTACTGATTAAATATACAAATCTTTTAAATTTCTCTCTTGTATTTTACAATATACATTTTTAATTTAAACTTACCTGTAAAGTATCTTAACATAAATAAAAAATGTATGCATTTTGTACAAGATTATGATGCATTAAAAAGTACAACATTAATATTGAATATATTATTTATAAGTAGTATAAATCAAAATATGGTACGCATGGGGTACCAAATTTCACGATTAAATTAATTATAACGTTTAATTGATGTTATTTCATTCTTTTCAATCCTTTCATGTAATAATATTGAAGAGATTTAATAAAGTAATTGTAGAATAAATTCTAGAAAATGTACTTACAATTAAGAAGCATTGTGTAATTATTGTGTTATATATATATATATACTATAACTTAAATTAATCTTATCGTCTTTGGTATATCAGAATATATACAGACCATGCAATTTAATACAAAATGCAAATATTATTTAGAGCACATTTTACCATTTGTTTAAAAATATCTTAACATACCAATGTCAAAGAAAAGAATAACTTATGAAAGAAATGATATAATTTAAATAAAAGGTGCAACACACTAATAGTGCTTGATTATATTACATATATGCACAATCATATAAGAAATACAATAAACTGTTTAAATTGTCTGAAATATTCAACAATTAGAGGTGTGCTTCTATTAAAATGCTGTATATCTGACAGAACAAAATGGTTCACTAAACATTGTCTTGTAAGGCACCTAAATTTGTGGTTAAAATTGTAATATCAATAATTTCGTAATATTAGGAGAGGTGGTATTGTTCACTACAAGATGTTCATTCGTGATATCTAAAATCATATAATTGATAATGATAATTACATTTTATCGCGCGCATTAACCACTTGACTTCACTCTCGCCAGGCATATTACATTATATAGATCTTTAATATAGGAAATGAAATTTTCTGCTGGAAACTGAAATTTTAATTATAGACAAGGATAAGAATATATTTTCATACATGTACTCGTGAAATATCGGCAATTTATTAGGATCAAAAGAACTTTAGCATATCCAAATTTTAAAATCTTTGAAGAATTCATTAAGTCACGATTGCCGTCGAGAGTGTAATTGAATATTATTTACAAATGATTATTTCTTATTGTAATACATTACATAGTTTTGCTTGATTCTCTGTATATACGTCAGTCTTGGATTGCTTTTGCCAAAAACATTTCATTGCCTCTGTGTATAGAGAGCTATCATGAATTTATGTGGGAAAAGGATGTAAAAATACAACCACCATGTGTAAACTAAATTTTGTTTGTCGCAAAAGCACTGCTGATGATGATCTGTTGTTTTTTAAATGTATGATCATTTTTACAAAATGATTAAATCAGACCATATCTCGTATGTATAACATATCGATTAAGAAATCTGCATTATCTAACGTGTTAACATTGTTTCAATTAAAATTACAAGTCAAGTATACATACAAGATATATTTGTCGTTAACTATGTAGAAAATAAAAAGGCACATATAGAAAGATTTGCTTTCTAAGTCTTATTCACCGGTCGTCTATTATGTATTTAAAATGTCACCGACATGCGATTACCCTTTTTCCACACATGTGCTCTCTACACATGTATTCATCATTTAATCAGATCTATTGTGATTCCACATGATGACAAAAAACTTGTAAAATACTATATCTACTTAAAAAATGTCTGTTTGATTTTGCATTTTAACATTTAAGACTGCATATACATTTTAAATAGAAATAAATTCAAATTATTATAGAAGTTTTGTGTTCCCTTTTCACCTTATATATCATTTGCCTTCTGTTTTCATTGTCTTCTCTTTCAGTCTCTTAATCCACTACTTTCTCTTTATACCATCCATTCCTTGTCGATTGAAATGATGGTATTATTGACAATAATCGTAATATAATAATAATAATAATAATAATATTAATAATAATAATAATATTAATAATAATATTAATAATAATGATAATAATAATGACAATCATAATGATAAAATAATAATAATAAAATAATAATAATAATAATAATAATAATAATAATAATAATAATACAATAATAATTCCGAGAACGAATCTCAATAACAATAATACAAATAATAGCAATAATAATATTAATAATACGCGTTAAAAATGTATGTACAATTCACCGACCCAGTTTTTAAGTATCCGTAAGATTTCTCTACAAGTACTACAGACAAAGTGGAATAAGTTGTTTTAAATAATTACTTTTTACAAAATTACATTACAAAGTGGCAGATTGAAAAATCTGAGCGAATTACCTATTTATTTAATTATCTATCTATCAATCTATTTTTCTATCTATCCACATGTACAGCTGCTAGATTTAAACGCGATGGCTTTATTACAGCTAGACTACTGGAAAGTATACATATTTTTATGTTTTACGAGTAGTTATTGCCATTGCAGAAAGAAATTTTTGATAAATTTTGGAGAAGTATATAAAATTGCATAATCCAGATAGTCCGTTTTTAATTTATACCTATAAACGAAATTAAAACTGTAGGATTTGTACAAATAATTTAGCAACAATTTGCAGGATTTCAAATATGCATTACCAAAGATAATGTCGCATTCTTAATATCAAACATAGTTCTTTTTTATATTATTCACATAACCACAAAAAAATCACCAAAAAAATGTATAGTTTAAAAATTTTCGAATAGAACAATTAGCATGATGTTCACCATTAACTTCACTTGTTTAACATACTTTATTAAAGGAGGGTCACGAGCCTAAAATGCTGCGGACTGCTTGATCAAGCACTGTGTCCTTTGATTCACTGGACTGTGATGCACTGTTACCACTACTGCCAGATAACGTGTTTGTAGGACGTTTTTTAAGATTAAGAATGCTATCAATGGCAGATTGTACCTGTGCGGTAATATCATCATGCTCATTACCGTTGCCACTTTCGGTAGTTGCATGAAGAGAGCCTGGACGTTGCGTTTGAGAATGTAAGGCCAGTTCGTCTAAGCTGTCTGCATCCTCTAACAGATCCCGTTCGAGATCAGTAGCGCTACTCCAGCGTTTTTCGAAAACTGGAGCAGTGTCTTGTTCGCAGTTATCTTTTATAACTGTATTTTGAACTCCAGAAACACTCGCGCTAGGAGCGGTACCCCGACATTCACCATTCGCTCGTGTTCTTTCAGTTTTAGACGACCTCGTAACAGCCACAGCACATGCACTATTACTACCACTATTATTACTATTTTTACATTTAAACGAGTCTGTGGTAGATGAATATACACCAAGTTCTTTTTGTATTTCTACCCACTCGTCGTAATCACCACTAGTACAATTTGCTGGTTTAATCATTGGTTTGCATTCCATTTCATCACTTAAAAAGTCATCTTCTAATTCACGTTTCACAGATACGTTAGTTAATGGTAGTGGTAATTTGTCTTCTTCGGTAAGACCAGGTTCAACCTTTGGCACCAATGGCTTTTCTTCTTTTTTGAACTCTTCTATAAAATAAAATATCAAACATTATTACAGTTCATAGTATCTAGGAAGAAATCTTTTTCATCAATACGTTAACATTACCATTGACTTTAGCCTCTTGTTCTCGTAACCTATTTAATATACTTTGTTCTTCAGCAACAAAAGTTCGATCAATCATCATTAATTCCGATGTTCTCACTTCTCGCTGTAAATTCGAAATAATTAATGTTCATGAATTTGTGCATGTTACATAAATGCATTTAACGTAGTTAAACGAAAGCATATAAAATAAAATATTTTCAACAAATACCATGCTTTCCATCCAAAGAAGATACGTATACTTGTTCATCATAGAGTTGAATTTTGATAGCAAATGTTTTGCTGTTTCTTCAAATATCTCATCAGCTTTTGCCAAATCTTTAGAACTAAGTACTTGTTCATTTAAACAATGATATCGTACAAGACGTTTACAAGCATCACGTTTGCTCAAAAATGGCGTGTTTACATCTGGATTTATCGCACCGTTTTGATCCATTTTTAATTGCTGCTCCAATCTATAAATATAATAGCACAATAATAGCAATATGTAGATATATACATATATATATACATATACTTCATTGTTCCACACCACGTATTCACGGAAAATTACACTTACAAGTCGCTACGATTAATTAGTCTGCATATTGGGCTAGATGCAGGTCTTTTCACACCTTGCCTTGGACTTACTAAAGGACTTGTATTACTGTTGGGACTAACAGTTTGCTTATTAGAATTGCCATTGGTGTTTACGGGACTTTGAATTCTTTGCGGTCCTTTGCCAATCGTTCTAGGTGAGGCTACCTGTCCTGCAGGAGAACCACTTTGAACTTGTACTTGAATAGGCGAAGAAAGTTCTTGTTTAATAGGGCTTGATATTTGTATATTTGGTTTAATATCCAATGGATCTGTTTGACACTGAGTCGATTGCTGCATTCCTGTTTGCTGTGTTTGGACCGAGGTTAATTGTGCGTTGCTCTGCACAGTAGCTACAGAGGTAATTGGTGGTGAGAAAATTTGCATATTGGCAGAGGACGGACTCAATATCTGATTTCCATGATTCTGATAAATCTTGTGCTGTTTTGTGTGCGTTTGGTGTACATTTTGATTGTTTTGTACACATTGCTGTCCTTGCACATTTTGTGACACCTGCAAGTTTCAACACAGATAATCAAGCAAAATGTAAATGTATACAATTATAATATAACAAATTATTTATTACCGAAAGATTATTCATATAATTGTTTGATGAACTATTCTGTGCCATTGATGATGTACTTGGATTTAAATTTTGTGAAGTTACCATGGTGGTAGATGTTTGTGTTTGAGTTTGTACAACCGATGTCTGATTTTTATATGAATTCAGAGGCATTAAATTCGATGCTATTGTCGATACTGCATTCACATTAAAACTTGTTTCTGGTCCCTGTTTGGAATAATTATGGTAACATTGTGCATTTTGTAAAATACTTTAAACAAATTTTTATTTTATAAATAGTACATGATATTGTGAAACTTACACTACTAACGGAATGTGTTGTAGTACTGATAACTTTTCCGCTTGCTAAAATTTTTGCTTGTTGCTGATATAATTTCGTTAAAACGGTTTGATCAGTTTGTGTACCCGATTTACGTGCTTGTATTTGAGACTGTATATTTTTTAGTAATTGTCGAGTTTGAGCTGGAAGTTGAATAGTCTGCACTCTTTGAACCATTTGACCATTCGAGGGAACTAAATGATTTGCTGGAGAAGATGGAAGTACAGGACCGTTTGTAACAATTTGAGATGATTCACTTTTGATCGGATTTGTACTTTGAGACACTACAGTGTTCACTTTATTAGAATTATCAATTTTCTGAAGATTAGTTGTGTTTGTCGATATCATTGTTGGGCGGGAAACCGTAACCGTTTTCGTTACCTATTACCACAATTTTTTAGTTGGTAATGAAAAAATATAGAGTAAATAAAAAATTGGAAACAAGACCTTCACATACCTGTGTATTTCCAGTATTTTGTGTAGTAACAGCAGTTTTCGTTCTTTTAATAATTTTTGCCTTCTTTGGTTGGTTGTTGCCCAAATTTCTGATCTGTTGTTGATTCAGATTGTCAATAAATTGACTAGGAAAACTAGAATTTTGAATTTGTATATGCTGTGGCATTTGGGAAGGTGCAGCTTGTACCACAATATTTTGTATATTATTTTGTATCGTAGGAGCTCCACCAGAACTATTTACAATTATTTGACTCGTTGGGGTATTTATTTGTACACCTTGTAAACTCTGATTGTTTGCATCTGGTTCACCAATTACTATTTTCTGAGTTTGGCTTTGATTTTGCGGCTGATTAGTTGCATTTAATTGGCCTGCTAAAAACTGTTGTAACAATTGTTGACTAATTACTTGCATTTGCCCATTTGCATTGGCAATTAACAACTGATCATTAGGATTCAAGTTACTCAATGCATTTAAAATTTCGGGGGTAATTTTTGGCGCATTATTTAATATATTATTTGCCGCTGAATTAAGCATCGTTGTAGTCTGGGTTTCTACTTTTTGAGATTCGTTTTGTTGCATAGCATTCGAAGAAGGAGCATTTGTAATTACGATATTTTGATGTTGATTATTCTGTTGCGTGCTCAGTCCTTGCTGCACAGGATTAACTGCAGCATTCTGAGAATCAAAATGATGCGTGTTTACAGAAGAAAACGTGTTTGCTGCAACAACCTTTTGTTGTTGCACATTTACGTTTTGCTGTTGTACATTTACATTTTGCTGTTGTACATTTACATTTTGCTGTTGTACACTTGTATTATGTAAAATAGCAGATGTATTTTGCTGTTGCATACTTGTGATAACGTTTTGTTGTGTCAAATCACCAATGCCAGATTGTAAGTTTTGTTCAATGTTTTGTACATTGCCAGTTGCATTTTGTTGTAGAACATTAATTGTATTTTGTTGAATGGTAGAATGCTGTTGTAAAACATTCATAGCATCATGTTGCATAGTATTGCAAGAGCTTTGCTGCTGTAATATATTTAAAGAATTATGTTGAGCATTTGATGCAGAAGTTTGAAGGTTTTGCTCAAAGACTTGTTGAACGTTCTGAGTCTGTACTGTTTGGGCTGATATTTGTTGATGTTGATTATGTTGATATATTGGTGTTTCTTGTTGCAACGTTATTGAATCTTGTTGATTTTCTTGCTGAAGACTCTGATTATTTTTTGTCATGTTGTGTTCGTTTTGTATAGTTAAATTATTTGGTAAAGATTTTTGAATGTGAGTAGCACTCTGGGGCATTTTATTTAAATTTTGTCGCACATTAGGGGTTAGACAAGCATTTGTAAGCCGCGCTTGACTAGATTTTTGTGTGGAAATATTAGAATTTTGCTGATTATTAGTTGTTTGACTTGTATTAATCGATCGAGTGTTTTGCACATTAAATGTAGTATACGAAGGTTTTGTTGCTAAAACGTCAGGACTCGTTAGAACATTACTGTTTGATTGTGAAAGGCTAGAATTAGACGACTGATTAACTTTTGTTGTTGGTGTGAGATTTTGTACATTAATGTTTTTCGATGCCTGCATATCCAATGTTTGTAATGATACAAGATTACTTTGGACGCAAACGTTTAACACAGGGTTGGATTCTTGAGGAACATTTACACTTTTCTGCTGATTATTCGATTTTGAGCATATTTGCACATGCTGTGGACTAGTAACACAAGTAACACTTTGTGGGCCAGCAGAACTTACGGTAGTTGTAGCTGTTGATACACTGGATGATAAAGGGGATTTAACAAATTTTTGCCTCTGCAGCACGTTACTTTGTGTAGATTGTGTTGTTGTTTGCGTTTGTCCAAGAAGGTGAGAGATAATGGGCGAATTCTGTCCACCACTTTGCGTTAACGATCGTATCAATGCTTGAGCAGTTGCTTGATCGATTTCAGGTTGATTTAAATCTGGAGTACGATGTACAACAACTCTTCCATCCTCTCCAAGAGCGAATCGTAATTGGCTCTGTATCGCGTTCTGCACAGGCATTTGTAGTTGGGCAACAAGTTGACTATTAAATGTCTGGGACGCGGAAGTTTGTGTATTCGTTGTATTTGGTGCAGGTACTTGTATCAGATTCTGAGCAGAACTGGTAGGTATCGTTACTTGAGACGATAGTTGTCCCAGATTTTGCCCTAAACTTGACTCAACTTGAACTTGACGAGAAACGTCCGATTCGGTTGTAAGATCAGTATCAAAAATATCATCGTCCTCTCCAATTCCTGATATTTTTATTATACTAGCAAGGTCCAACTTTGGTGGTTCATCGTCTTTTCGTTTAGCTTTCTTTTTTTTCTTTGCCTTTTTCTTAGGTGGTGGTAATAAAGTTTGTTCGACGACGTTTTGCGTGCATGGAGTGTTACCAGCATTGGTACCCGAACCTACTTGCGAGATTTGTGATTGAGGGCTTTGTACCATTGCATTTTGAATCACTATAGAATTACCAGTCCCTGAATTAGCAGCTAAATTAGAAAATAAGTGATTTTTAACTTATTCAAATCATTTTATGGATAAGTATATTTAACACGTTCGTTGCCGCCATTGAAATATTATCGTCACAAAATACCGTATCGTCAGTATCGATCACTACAAAATCAAAAATTGATGTTTAATGTACCAACGCGTATTCTAAACGCCTTCTCTGTTGGATGCAGAGGCAACGTACACACATAATTTTCTGGCGACAGGATACGTGTTAAATGAATTAACAAATATAAAAACTTACAGGGTGCAGGACTAGAGGGAGTATGTCTAATTACTGGAGATGCAGCCGAAGGAAAACCATTAGGTACAGCAAAGAATGTAGGCGTAATCCCCTGCAAGTGCATACCTTGTGCTGTGACGACTCTTACCAACTGTTGCTGTGTTAGCTATAAAAAGAAAACAGATTTATATGTGAAGCGAATATCTTTCTTTTTTTTTTTTTGCTACATTAGTAAGAAGAATCTTTCGTCTTAATTTTATTTCATATTATTAGTTGCAAGACTATTTACATTATAGAATATCTGAAATTTAGAAGCTAAATATAAAACATAATATACATGTAAAATCCAATTGATGATATAACGTAAAAATACCGATGAACTTAAAGAACATTTAAAATGATATGTCAAAGACAGTTTTGTAATGTATTAAACAAGCAATGACTGTGAACATGATGAAGTTGAATGGCTGAATGGATGAAACCATCACCTGTGCAGTATGTGTTTGTTGCTGGGCGCTCGCTGGCGTTCTTAGTATGAGTTGAACACCACCTGGTGGTTGCTGTACAATAACAGGTCCAGTTGACGGCAAAACCTATGTATGAAATGTGATAAACATATGAAGCATAAAGCAAATATTTGTGTCACTGAAATGCATGTAAGCTGTTATAATAGATATTAAGCGTATTGAAAATAGTTCATATAATATTGATAACTGCTATAACAGGCATTGTGTGTATACTTTCTGAATGAATACATAACAAACATTGACATGCAAATTATAAGCATTTCAAATAAATGTTATTACCTGATTTAATAGCAGACCCTGTGCTGTTGGTATCATTGTAGCTGTTGTTGGATTAGGTTGCGGTCCAGCAAGAACCAACTGTGGTTGAGTTTGTTGCGTCACCTTATTAATTTAACAATTTATATTAAAACTACAAAAAGATGTATAGATAAAATATCTCAAAGAAAATTGTGACGAAACAATATTCATTACTTGATTCGTAATTGTTGTAGTAACACGTTGTTGCTTTTGTTGTGATCCAGTAGTTTGTTGATTTGGAGGTTTTGGTAAAATTTGTGGTGGCTGTTTTGCAGGTTTAGTTGCTGCTATTTGAATTTGTTGATTTCCAATCAGATGCGTTCTAGTTACCAGCTGTGTTGGTGTTGACCCTGTGGTTGACACATGGTAACCCTGTGGTGTACCATGAATTATTTGTAATACTTGCATACCTTGTTGAAGTATTGGTGTATTAGGTCTAACCTGAAAATCCAAATACACATTAAAATTCATGTTCCCTACTCTATTCTTTTTTCTTTCATTTTGTTTGAGATCAATATTAAAGTATTTCTTACCACAGGTGGACCAGGACTTCCACCAGATGCTGGACTTCTGTTGTTTAGAGAGTTATTTCCACTTAACAGATGAGGACTTTTTGCAGGAGGATATGGACTAAGTACAGGACTCTGAATTTGACTAACACTCATTGGACTCTGCATTGGACTTTGCATTTGTATGTTAAAATTATTACTTGACGTAGATGTTCCAACAGGACTTGGACTGTTTCTATTAGATTGTATTGAATTTGATGCCGGGCTCCTAAGTAGTAGCCTGTTAGGACTAGGGCTAGGTGTAGGTGGTGCAATATTAGATGCTGGACTTTTCAATGGTATTGAAAATGGACTGCTTGGAGAACTAATATTTTGACTTTGAATGTTTTGCATGGATTTTACAGTATTTATTGTACTGACCACATTCGACGGTTGAGACGAGCCCGTTAATGTTACTGACGAACTTAAACCAGAGTTAATTCCCTGTGAATACTGTCGCTGAGGTTGAAATCCAGTTGATTGAGAGGAACTTAAAGAAGAAGTATGACTCAGTGACATATTCGGTTCATTTGACGCAGGTATATGCGGCACATTAGATGTCGATACATTAGATAAATTCGAGTGCATTGTACCAAGATGTGAAATATTTGTAGTAAGATTCACGTTTGAAGCGTGATTCACATTCGCTGTAGTTGAATGATTTGGTTCGCTGGAAGTGCTTGTGAATATACTGGAACTTGTTAAAGTGCCAGCATTCGATATTTGTGGAATAGTAGATACGTTTGAATTTGGGTGCTGCGATATAGCAGAACTTGGTACATGTGCAATATTTGATCCAACAATATGTGGTGCAATGCTTTGTATACTTTGTATGGTTTGGAATGGAAATTGTGTACTGCTGGAATTTAGACTAGTTTGAGTCAATCCAGTTGTTAAAGCATTAATAGGTCGATTGAGACCTTGATTTATACCAGAATTTATACTGGTAGTAGTTAAATTTGCATTTATATTTGGGTTAATAGCAGTTAAACCAGACACGCCAGAACTTGGTGACGTAAAGTTTGTGCTCAAACTGGTAACATTTTGGTTTATGTTTGAATTTAAACTCGTTAAATTCTGATTTACATTCGTGATTCCAGTATTTACACTGGACAATCCAGGATTTATATTTGTTGAATTTAATGTATTGAGCCGATTAATTCCAGTATTTATACTATTTATATCCTGTCCCAAACCAGATAAACCATTATTAATACTGTTTGTACCAATATTTGAGGTTAAATTCGAGTTTATAGTATTCAAGTGATTGAGGCTAGGATTAATTGTAGTGAGTCCTGTATTTATACTTGGCAGGCCCAAATTGAGCAGTGGATTTGATGTAGTAATGACATTAGATGTGAGGGATGTAAGGCTGGTATTTAGAAGTGATAGTGGCAATCCCATATTAAGGCCCACCCCAAAAGTGGGGGTGGCCGGGGGTAGGCCCATACCAGTCCCCGAGGGATTTATGGTACCCTGATTTAAATGGTTTAACTGGTTTACATATACTATGTGATTTCCAGTCGTTGACCCATTTCCTTGGTCTTGAGGCTGTAAATTTTTATGAGCTGATGTTATTTATTTTTTTAAATTAGTAAATCATATATTTTTAAATGCTTACATTATTTGATGTTTGTTGCAAAGCGAATGTCAGTGATTGGCCACTCGAATTCTGAGCCTGCAGTTGTTGCAACTGTTGTAACTAAAACAAATTACAGTAAAAATATGATACTAAATGCAGTATCGTTTTTACAGAAAAAGTTCGTACTTGTTGATGTGTCAAAACAGCAACAGAATTGTTACGCCGAGCAGTCGGGGAAGTTGTAGAGGATACTGAGTCCCCGAGAAGAGGGCGTGACTGAGGCTGCTGCATGCCCACGCAGCCCCTCTTTACTCTGGGCAGCGTCTAGCCACCTTTTCAGTTTATCTATGTTTGCTTCTGTACTCCTATGTATTGGTAAAACATACCGAATGTTATTAGTCACAGTCAAAATACTAATGCTATATATATGTATGTAGTAATAAATTTTATAACATAACTTTTATACAAATGCTTTATGCACATTATTTGTGTGCTACTTACCACTCATAAATTATAGCTTAATGACTGTAGAAAATTGTATTTGCGCTACGGCGCCATTCAACGCGTCTGCGACCTACGTCTCCTATCCCTGTCATGCATGTATCTTCTTATTTCACCCGTTAATTAGGCAATATCCTTTTATTTCTTTCAAAATATGTTTATTTACATGGACTGTTGATACTCGTTTTTAATATCATACTTCAATGTTAACCATGTTTGGATATTAATTTCTTGTGCGCAGTAAGTAGTTCTTTTTCGAACTACATTATCCATTAAAGAATAACTGCACAACTGCATTTTGAATGTATTCCGACTTATCTTTAAAGCACATTTGTCGCAAGATTACATCCATGTATAAACACGATTGAACTACATTTTTCCATGACATTACATTAGAAATTGTGCATATACAAAACAATTCTATATATCACTCTATAAATATTATATATTCCGTATTATCCCAATTCCAAATACCACTTGGTAAATATTCTGTAGCAACTGTTAAATGTTCGAAGCACTAATATCAAGACATTTTACATTTGAACTATATAAACATAGTTCAGGATTGTTTCAAGTTTTAGCATTGTTTAAAAATGTCACATACACTACACTTATGGCTTCACAGATCCTATATTTAATTTGTACCCTACAACATACAAACAATATTTAATTAGTCATTGCAGACAAAATAACACTTTCCGATAGTACACTTCACACAAACAGTAGTACTATTTAAAAACATTAAAGAATGAATATTTAAGTCTGTTAGAGAGAAAGAACTTGTACTATGAGAGAAAATGCACAATATTATTGAGAAATTATGTCATGTATACTATGTTAACAGTAATCACATTATTATGCCACAATGACACTTGTAAATACAGGTAACCATTTTAAGATGAGAAAATAGTTCTGTAGAAAAATTCGACAGCTGGAAACTGATATTTTGAGGTTATAACTTGCGCGCCTGTGTGCAAGCATACGTGCCACACAAGCCACTTACACGCATACAAGAATCGCATACATCTCACTCTCACTTATAGGTACCAGCGGCGCGCGGATGCACACAACAAAAGCCCAACTGACAAGGCGTAAACAAAAGAAAAAGCAACCATCTGTGAAAAATTTTTCGGTTCGAATAGCTAAGAAACCCAAAGAAGGTATCCTGGATATGTGTATTTCATATTGACGCGAAAAAATGCGAGTAGCGTCGCGATGAAAAATTGTCAATATTACCTCCGCGAACGCGGTTTTGCCACCCGTGTTTTCTTCTCGCGATTTTTCGTTATTTCACACTTCTTACGGCATGATTTTAGTCCAGAGCACAATACTTTATTTCTTTGTAAACAGAAACAACATATGTGAAGTACTTGAGAGGAAAAATTCTACTTAAAATAATAAACTTTTCTAGCACACGACAGTTCCATGTACGCGTTACACTATTCGGTGGCAACGGCCATCATGTATTTGTCAAGGCTGCCATTAGCACAAGTCTATAAAATCCCAGAGCTTTTACCATTGGCGACACCTTGGTTATAGTATCGTAACTTTTTGCAGCAGCCATTTAGCAAAATCTTTATCGTGATTGGTCAATGTTTCACTTATAACCAATCAGTAAACAGAAAGTGTTGGTAATCTTAACACGATAGCGTTTTGAAGGTTTTAAACGAAATAGATTTGCTAAACATCTTATAATTTCTCTCTCTCTCTTTCTTTCTTCTTCTCCCTCTTTCTCACTCTTTCTCTCTCTCTCTCTCTCTCTCTCTCTATTAGTAATTAATATAATCCAATAAAAAATACATTAGAGGCACATTTCATTTTAAAGTGAAATTGAAAATTTGCATCAATAGGTAATTTTTAAAATTACAAAACGTACGAATATATTTATCGCATATATATATATATATATATATGTTGTGTATACATGTATATATTCTAAATATACTGTACAGATTCAATATTTTATAAAAAATGTATGGTCGTATACATGTATTATTTTATTTTAAATAATAAAAAACTTGTATATGTGAACAACATAATCTCATAATAAAACAATTTAACTTAATTTATTTAAAAAAATGTTTGCTGAAAAACATTCTAATTTATTACAAATTTCTTACAAATAAAAATTGGTAGTTTGTTTTAATATAACTAATTATAAACCGTAATCAGAAACGATAGATCCAACTACATATGCTACAACTGTTGCGTGATCTAATTTTCCAGGGATCATGGAAACCTTGTCCAAAGTTTTTATTCGCCGAGTTCTCTGTTCTTGTTTGGAAAGTTGAATTAATTGGCCATCTTTATTTTGTGCATAATATAAATCTGTATCTTCCAATATGCGTCTTTTAGCGGCAGTTATGCGTACCTTATTATATGTTAAAATTAAACTTGCGTTAGTATTTAAAATTATTGTTCTGTATAGAAGCATTTTTAAATTTTATTTTTTGTCTATGAAAAATTTAACAAAGTTGTATATATTGGTTTACATGTTCCATATTATTAAATTTCAGGTAACTTACAGCAAAATCCAAGAGAAGTTCACAAAGATGCTTGGCACTGTTACACGGTGGTCCTTCTCCAGATACACCTCTTCTCAATAAATCTTCCATTCTAAGAAGTGTTAGCTCATGTCTTTGATACGCCTCAACTATCGGCAAATTAGATTTATTTCTATTACTGTTACTGTTGCCAGATTCCGTATGTTTCAAGTTTTCTGCAGACTTCCGACGTGTTTTCGATCTTCCGCCGTCAGTGTGATTTTTTACATTTGAATCAGGTACAGAATTGTGACATGGCAAAATAGCAAACTTCCCAACGACAGGATCGAAATTGTCCGAAATTCCATCACTAGTTAAGAACACAATATCTCCTTTCTCTACTTCTGTCATTGCGAGTGTTAAATTATTCAATTCGGGATTCGATCCATCTACAGGACCCAAAGCTCCTAGAGCGTCTCGCATATCGCGCATACAGTGAATATCATGGGACCCTCTTGTTATTTCTCTTACTCCAGTTTTTCTGTTAGTAGTATCAAGTATTGTTTCTATGTTAAACTATATGGTATTTTATTTACTAGTAGTTTAATCTTTTAACATTTGTTTCCATTACCTTGAATATACATAAGCTAAACTATCACCAACATTACAAGTACATGCCATATATTTACTTTGTTCCGGATTAGAATCGGAATTTGGCAGTGGAAGAACTGCACATACAGTTAATGTTGTAAGCATCCCTTGTTCTTGTAAAATTAACGAATGTGCAGCATGGAATGAACGCAGTAACGCTATAAAAACATCTTTCGTTGTTGTCATTTCACCGTTAATCGTAGGACAAAATAGAGCTTTATTCAAATATTCCATACTCCCATGTACTGCAGACCTAGCTGCAATACTTGCTTTAGTACCTAATAATTTTGTTTCATTGTGAATACACACATATTATCTAAAATTATCTGCGCTCTATTATAAAAACATAATCATACCCCAATTAACACCATCGGCGAGCGCTAAAATGGCTGAATTTGATCTCGCTACAATACCAAAACAATCAGCTATTGGTTCTCCATTATTTGTATTATTTGTAGGATTTTTTTCATACAATGTAGTAGCAATTCCATAAGCCATTTCATGGGGATTGAACCAATCAGGAATGCCAGCAATTGTAGGAGTTGTTATTGTTGATGCTAGAAAAAAATTAATTTTCTAAAATATGTCTTTTCTATTGTTTTATAATTTTATACCTCCTTTAACACATACTATTTCTATATTGTTCCCCTTGATCCAACATGTCAATGTAGTCTATGTCAATATCGTTAATACTTAAATGCCTCTGTTGTATGTTAACAGTTGTAAGTCCATTATCTGGACCAGTATGGGCTGCTACTACATCTCTATCTTCTTGGAAGTTTCTAAGCTGTCTAATTGGTAATTCTTCCGGATTCTTACCATGCAAAATTGCTGGCCCTTCTTGCTTTGTCTCTAAACTAGAATTAAGCAAAGTATATGTTACCTTTTGGTTACAATGTTGGAAAATAGAAATTTTATATAAATTTTTACCCATCGAGATATCTTGTAATAAAGCAACCGCTCGTAAAATCTTGCGTTAACGATCTAGGACTGCGTAAAGTTTGTTCTCCTTGACCTATACTTTCTACAGCTCCAGCCAAATTACTAATGGATAGTTGTCGCATAAAACCAGCAACTTTTTTTCGCAGGCTTGGCATTCTTTTATCAAATTAAATTTAAATGAAAGTAAAATAGAACAATTAATACCACGTGTCATATAACATGACTTTATGAAATGACTGACGTGTGTCGCTAATCTTAAACCATGGTCTTAATTTGAAAACGCATTCCTGCTTAAACCTGAAAACAAAAAAAAGCAGAATGCACATATCAATTGTGATCGATTATGATCTGTCATTTCTAGAAATTATAAGAATTTGTATTTACAATATTTATTTGTAAATGGGAAAAATTAAATACAATCGAGCGAACGATTAAATGATTAAAGTGATAATTGTACAGCTTTTTAAATTAGAAGGCTACATTTTAAATCAGTTTGTGTTATATCCTTTAATCCTTTAATCTTAGGATCGAATACTATTTCATTCTGCAATGCAAAATAATTATTAAATTCACTATGGACGAACATTTTGAAACATCCTTTGACGAAATGTTAGAATTATACCTGGAAAAAATTCTTATTATATAGGAGTGAAATCGAAATACATACTGAAAAGCACATCGTTCCCCACTTTACCGCCATATTGATAATGTGTCAATAACGGATGAAATTCCCATACAAGCAGAATTTACGCTCACTTCACTATGCCTTCAAAGACGAGGAGATTTCGTTAATTATTTGAAAAAATGTCCTAATTTTTATGTACATATATTCTTCACGCGCGGCAACTATTTTTGATAAGAAAAATAAAAATGTTAGTTCTTCCTGGTGCCGAGGTATGTGCGTTACAAATCATCATATATCATATGAGTCGACATTCAAAATTAACTCGAATGAACAAATCACAATTGACATCCTTTATCTTCGACCATTTCATTGTGTTTGACAATCATGCTCACGTATTCAGCAAGATACATTTTATGGCCCCGTACTTTTTTAATCTGTTTTGACATTTTGCAAGTCAATATGGCGTTCTCTCCACAGGTGAGAGATCACGATTTTCCGCGATTGTTTTCGCAGTTGCGTTTTAATGCTGTTCACGAAGATAATTTATATAGCAATTTAACGATATTTTAAACATACTACGTTCGCGTGATAAGGTTCCACGTATTTAACGAACGATATCGGGATTTGAGAAATTTCTTTTAATTGTATTATACGCAATGTGCTTAGATGCATAGTGACATAAATATTTATTCCATTCTATGGACCTATGGTTATTCTTACGTAATCATCATTTAAAATTCTCTCACCTGTGCATTAGGAATAAAATTAAGTGTGCAATCTTTTTTCTGACGTTTCCACTAGACACGGATGTCCATACAATTTATAAATCATCTTTCTAGTGAAAACAGATGTAGCATGTGTATTTTTAACATTCTGTTGTCACAAGAGAATTAAATTGCATGTGATTCGATGTTTTCGTGTGACAAGTGTACTAATTTCATGTGAAAATCATTATATTTATTATTTTATAGTGTGCATTTAATATTAGAATGTTTTACATTCTAAGCATAGTGCATCAGATGTACAGGCATGCATATGTTATAACAGATTCTTTGAAATAAGTGCGAAAGAATAAAATGTTAGATCAATTGAAATAGCCATCTGTTCCAAGAGCATCGAAGGAAATACAAAAAGAATATTTGTGCGTAAATAAGAGTATAAAATGTTTGAGTCTCCGAAAAGCCTCCTTGAGGTTTGCATCGATTTTATTTGTAACAATGTTTTGGGTGTATGTGAAGTACACCTGGGTGATACGGAGGAACATTCCCTTAATTCATTAGATACGACTACCTGTGGTAAGCATTATTACATTTAAGCTCTGAATTATTCAAAAAAAATCTTCTCATTTATATATAAATGAATAATAATTATTTCATAAGGGGGTTAGAGAGAATTGTTTTAGCTTAAAAATTTGTTACACTGCATAAAACTTTTGGACCAACAAATTTACCGTTAAATATTAATAATACATTTTTTGGTGTACGATAGTATGTAGGGCATCTAACGATGGATCGTCAAATTCAGCGCCAAGACTTAGTTTTAGACATCCAGATGCTTTTCTACCTGCAGAAATTTCAGAACAGTTATTGTCTAACCTTTGCGAGAAAAATAATTTGTCCGATTTAACAATCACCCTTTTCGATTCAAAGTCTACCAGGTTAAGGTAATTACATTTCAAATTATGTTTAGATTAAAAAATTTAATTAGCAAGCAATAATATAGATGAAACATTAAATTATTTTTTCATTGTTTTTTGTAGACACGTACGATTAAAAGATGCATCTGCATTATCGGCAAAGGGGCTAAAAGTTTTAAAACAACATAAAGTAGTAGATCTGATGGTAAATGGGTTAAAAATAACTGTCAATGATCTAATTAGTTGTTTAGGTGACTGGAGTTTACAAAATCTTAGATCGTTGAGCGTAGCTAAAGGCAGTTTTATGGATTGTTCAAGGTACTTATCATAATTAACTATTATTGTAAAGATATAAATATAATAAATAATTTGTACCATACTATATACATTTATATATCATAACAGATATTGTGTAGTAGTAACATTAAGTAAATTGAGGTCGCTGCATACATTAAATGTGTCAGGAACAGAATTTAATAAACATGGTTTGGAAATAGTAGTCGAGGACCTCCCTCTTCTGGAAAGTTTAGATATTTCGTGTACAAAGGTTGATGATATAACACCATTAAAAAAATGTAAAAATCGTCTGAAAACTCTCAATATGTATAATTTAAAGATAAATGAAAGTGCAGATCTAATCTCAGTATTATTGGAATTGAATGAACTGAGAAATCTAGATATTTCAGATGAAAAAGATACACATGCTCTTAACTCTGTGTTGGGGCCTGAAAAGCCAAAAATAACAGACTTTTTAAAAGCTGTACATTGTATGCCATATCTAACTAGTTTAGATTTATCTGGTAATTGTCAAACCTGATGGTATTTCTGTTTTTATATATGTCAAATAATACGCAGAACAATTTTATAATTCTTTCCATTTTACCATTTACTATAGGTAAGAGTGATATAGATCCAAAAGATTTAAAAGAATTTATTAAAGCTCATCCATATTTAAGGTTTTTGGGGCTTGTAAGTACAGATGCTTGTTATGATGATAGTTTAACAAATCCGTCAGATGAATATTATAGGCCTGAACTTGTCGTAAGTATTATGGAAATATTATAGTAAAGGAAAAGTAATATATTTTAATGAGTTCGATGATGTATTGCAGTGATTCTTGTTTATATAATTCTTTAAACTAAAATCATATAATTATATGCAAAATTTAATTTGATTATAATAAAAAATTTCTTGTATTTTTATATAAAAAATGTTTGAAATTAATGCTATAAAATCTCTTATGTTCACTTTAGGTCACTGGTACAGCAACAGAGTCTCAAATTTTAGAAGGTCTTAGAAGGTACACGTGCAGACCGCTTTATCTTGAGAAATGTTTATTTAATTTATTCCGTTTAACACACAACTTTCTCGAATCACGGATCGATGTTATAAAGTTAGTATTACCTGCAATGAGAGAACATCCTCAAGCTGTTCGTGTACAAGTGCCATGCACTGCATGTCTTTATAATCTCACTAAAGGTGAATTCTCTATTATGATTCACCCGTCAATACTTAAGCAAGTTGTTGAATTAACAATGATAGCAATGGAGTCTTATCCAACAAATTATCAACTTCAGATGAATACATTATTAATTTTATGTAGCGACAGAATTTTACAAGAAATTGCTTTTGACAAATACAGGTATAATCTGAAATTTATGATATTTGGTATGAATTTTATATTTTTTATTTTACGAATATAATAGATTTTATTATTTTATTAATTATTTTACTATATTGTATATTTAACGTTATTTATTCAACGATCAGTAACACTTAAAAATAACATTTTTTTTTATCTATATAGATGTGCACGATTAGTGCTAAATTCTTTATTAACTTTCAATGAACCATCAATGAATCGTATGTCTGTTGCCATTTGCTCTATATTGGCAGCAAAAATATCAACAGTAGAAACATCCTTGCTTGGTGCTGAACGTCAGTATATGTCTAAATTACTAGCAATGGTTAGATCCAATGTTGAATCTAAATCAGTAGACATAACAATGAAATTTACATTAAGTGCTTTGTGGAATTTAACCGACGAAAGTGCTACAACATGCAAAGTCTTTCTAGATGAAGGTGGAATGGAGTTATTTCTTAAAGTGTTAGAAAGTTTCCAAGGGCAGTTCAGTGTTGAAACTAAAGTACTTGGTTCATTAAATAATATAGCAGAGGTTTGTAACATAAGATTAATCATTTTGAAAATGTAAAAAAATTAAGTATACAAAGAATATTTGTTTCAATTTACTTATTTGTTTTAAGTTTAGTTTCAAATGAATATATTTATATATTTAGTGATTGCTTAATTTATTAATAATTACCCAAATTCAATTTATATAATATTAAATTATATATTGTAATTCGTTTATAGGTGGTTCATTTAAGACCAAGGCTTATGCAACCTAGATTCATCTCTATGCTTTCTGTATTGCTAACATCTAAACACATTGATGTATCTTATTTCGCAGCAGGTATTGCTGCACATTTACTTAGCGATGGTCCATGTGCATGGGCTGCAATGTCTTTGTTACCAAGTAGATATGAATTACTAGAACTATTAGCATACACTATAACACATTGGCAAACACCTCAAGGAGAAATGGTTGCATATCGAAGTTTCCATCCATTTTTTCCGCTTCTGCGTTGTTCAGATGCATATCCCGTTCAACTTTGGGCAGTTTGGGCAATACATCATGTATGCACAAAGAATCGTATGTACAAGAATACTTGTCATGCATGAAACGTATTTTTCTTGAATCAATATTCACATATACTAAATAATATTATTTATATTTGTTTTAGCAAAACATTATTGCAGTATGTTAATCAGAGAAGGGGGAGTAGAAATATTAAAGTACTTGAAAAATGCGCATACAGAACATACTCATACAAAACCAAACATTCAAAGTTTATGTCAATCAATTCTTAATACGCTTGAATTAAATTCTTAATGATCACTATTGCCTTCCAAAACAAAATTTGCGTACCATGAAGTTGGTATACTAGTCAATGTTTATTTCAATGCAATCTTATATCCTGTTCTTTAGACCAAATAATTAAAAGTATTATGTGAGAGAGAGAGAGAAAGAGAGAGAGAGAAAGAGAGAGAACATGGATATTTATAAAAACAAAAACAAAAAAAAATAAAAAAAGAAAAGAAAAAAGTAAAAAATAAAAAAGAGGAACCGAAACGAGACAAAGTAGGATATTGCTATTAAATTCTGTAGATTCAAATTGAGGACCTGAATTATGGAAAATAATTCTGTGTATTATAAAATATATTATACATAAATCACATACTGACAAGTATGCTGTATACATAGTATAAGTTATATTTAAAGCCTGAGTTATCATAAAAAAATATAATCAAATATTTGGAGATATGCATTGAGCTTAGATAGACAAATTTTTTGTTTTAATATCATAACTATGTTTTGTAATTGTCGATTATACTCACTATGTCTAATACATTTATGCTTTAAAGTGAATTAAGTGAAAAGATAATAAATTTAATGAATAAGTGCTAATGTTTGAGAAACTAATTTAATTATTGCTAATACTATAAAGATAAAAAAATATAATATTTAAGACTTTAGTCCACTAAAGGCAATAGCTAAGTAGGTTGTTACAAAATTTATATGATTTACTGACATGTTTAAAGTATTTGTTTTTTCTTCTACAATTATAAATGTTTGTATGATGTTATAGATTGTAGCCTGTTGAGGCCATTACAAGTGCTAATAATGTTAGGCATGTTATTTGAAATCTGTACATATAACTGTACACAAAATTTATACATGTAACGTAAACAAATGTTATTAGCATTGGTATTGCGGATAAAATGGTAATTAGAGAAACTAGAATCTTTTAAATACAATATGCTTCAAAAATATGTTTGCATTATTATGTAGTAATTATAAAGTGCAGTAGTAAATACTTTGTTGTGTTGTATTTTTAACGTTTTAAATTCAGGTCTTCAATTTTCTCTGTTATACCCTATTTACAATTTTGTCATCGATTAAAAGATCTTTAGAAATTACTTGTGTATTTACATGCCTTCAAAGACATATAAAGAAACACAAATTTCTAATAAAACGAATATAACAATATTCTGGTTATACAGCTGTTATTGAAATATTAATTTGTACGGAAACAAAATTTATCCTTCTGATAAATATTAATTAAAATGTAAAAATATCGATTTAAAATGCTACTGAATGTTAATAAACGCAAATCACTAATCCTTTGACGATTAAATTTATTTCACCTATATACCTCCCTTTGCAATAATGTCAAATGTAAATGTACATTAATTCAAATTCTCTAAGCCAAGAAAATCTTTATTTACCACCCAATCATATTACATTTATATATTACACTTATATGTTAATTATTTTTCCTTTTCTTTTCTTTCGTTCTTTCTTTTTTTTTTAATAGAACGTAAAAATTGTTCATGAAATTTGTATGATTATCACTCAATTGATGCTGATGCTGCACTGCACCTGCAAAATACTTAGCGACATGGAAGTAACGTTACGAAATGTAGTTCGATTATTAATATGTGGAAACTTGGCTCTCCTCCTAACATCATAGCACAGTGGGTTAATAGTTCAAAAACATTTTACACGCATCTTACAAATTAGTAGCAATATGTTTGAGATAAAATTGAGGATGTATAGTTAGTAATAAATAAATGAAAGTTGCACATATTAGCATTAACATATGTAATTTTCTGTAGAATTTTCTTTTGTACAATTTTTAATTCTCGCAACTTTCACTTACTGTGCATACAAAAGTTACTATAAATTATAGTAATATGGTATTACTCTAGATATTTACATTGCAGTTCAATTTTTCTTTTCATTTGATGCAGGATAAGACCTTATGCATAGTAGAAAAACTTGAAATTATTAAACGGATATTATTAGAAAAGTTAATGGTACTGTGATAATAAACCTTAGATTACCATATCATATGTATGTGTATGTGAAATACATTTTTAGCAATAATTATATCAGCCTTTATATTATACCAAAAATATTTCTAAAATTATTATTGCTATATTATAATTTGTTAAAGTCATTCTCTAAACCGCTATTATACTTTTCTCGATATCGCGTATACCACGAAAAGTATTGTTTTCTTTTTTTTTATACCATTTAATATTATCTTAACATATTTCATACTATTATCGTTTTTTATTAACAGTTATAATTATTTTCACGTAATTTAAAATCAATGATTTTTTTACATATTATCCTACATTTAGATAAGAAAAATATAAATTTAAATATATAATAGCTCACTGATGTTGGAACGAAACAAAATTTTACCAAATGGATAAGACACGTGAATTTCTTTTTTATAAATGCAGCGTATAAAAGAACAAAAATAATCATGTTTTAGAAAATATTTACTGAATATTGGTACTGAAATTGTTTTAAATTAAAGAAGAAATTACAAAGAGTGTGAAAAGTATTATAGCGCGCGATGTAATCTTACAATTATTTAAGGTATGCATGAAAAGGAATGACATTTTTTTATTTCTTAATAGTTCAAGGTACAAATGAAAATTTTTTCAAAACCCACAATAGATTACTAATTACATTTTTCATGCTAAAATAGTATTTACTATTTATATGTTTATAGAGTTATATATTTATCTATACATATATAAGTATGTGTATGTGTATGTATATCAATAAGTGTATATATGCACTCGTGTATATGGACACACACATATTTAGTGCATTTTATGTATTAATATAAAGTTGTTAACATTCTGATGTTTTATATATTTTTGTAATCTAAGGAAACTGAAGTTTTCTTGAAAATTAATAAAGGCTGATATTTCATTAATCCTGGGATGAAATTGATTTTAAACTATATAACAATACAATTGAACTGCAATAGCAAATTATCGCTGATCTACATTTGTAATTTGTATATGAAGATTTATTAAATCAAATATGATTAATTGTGCCCATCTTTGTCCAATCTTTTTTTTTTTTCTTTTGACATGAGGTTTTTTCTTTCTCTTTTTTTTCCCATCGTATCAGTTTTTTTTTCTGTGGACATATCATAAGAATTTACTTAAACACTTTAACTGCATGATAGTGTAATGCGTGTTCATAAGAAATATGTAAGTTTTGTGTAACCTATAAGTAAGATATGCACAAAAACTTACAATATTCAATGTTATAATTCACGTGGCCATACTCTATGGTGTATGTACATCGGAATACGAATTATAGTTTATGGTTTCAAAATTTCAAAAAAGAAAATATCTTTCGATAATGAAAAATAAAAAAAAAATCAAAACATTTTATACAATTGCACTGTTCCATAAATTAAAGTAAAATTAAAATAATAGAAAATTACATTTATACTATATAGTTATTATTTCACTATAGATATTATCGATAATTTAAAAATATGGCCAAGTGTTAGGGTCGACTAAACGTTCAGAGCACAAAGTGTAGCACTTCCTAAGAAAGCTAATGTATCTAGATATGAATTTTATATCTGTGGTAGAAAATTTATGGATACTTTAAGTACTTTTAATTTTAAATTAATATTGTAAAGTAACGATTCGTCTAATTAAATTATATAGATACATCAGAATAATAGAACAACGAACTAATACACACAATGAATGCCACTGGAAAAATAATAGTTTTACATTTTTACAGGAATGGCTAGTGAATATTGTAGCAGGTTTCATTTTATCATTTATCTCAGTATTTAGATTTAGTTAACTTCACTAGCTTTTCCTATAAATGTAGTTTTATAATACACTAATTGATTGTCCAAACAAAAAGAACTTTAATTTTATAGCATAACTGTATAGTACAAAATGTATTAAAAGTATCTTGCGTTTAACACATATATCTATTTATATCTACTAAAAGTTATTCATGATTTTCTAATTGAATATTTTATGTTCGAACAACCAAAATAAAAAAAAAATAAAAAAAATCCAGATAAAATAACTCACAATATGTATCTCAGTATTATAAAAACTTACCTCAATTTGTAAAATTCCAGTAAAATGTTTTAAAACGGTCAATACGGCATGAAGTATCCTCGTCTGTAGCTCCTATATGTATGCATAAAAAAAGAGTATACATTTAACTGTTAAATCTGAACGTACGCGTTTTTGTAACATACCTAGGTCGCCTTATAGGTCTATATCCAAAATATGCACTACCACGTATGATCCCCCTGGCTATACCTCGGTAACCCCGTGCTCCACGTGGTCCCCTAAAAATTATTCATTATACTATGTTTACTGCCCTCAAACATTTCACCCGGAACCGTTATAAATGTAATATATATATTTGAAGCACCTATTTGTTACAGACAGCCCAGGTTTATTTGTTCGCTTAGGCATTACTTTAATTTGACGCCCTCTGAACATAGATTCATCCATAGCCATAGCTGTTTGTACAGAATCACGTTCTGCAAATTCTATGTAAGCAAACCCTTTCGGATGTCCATCAAATTTATTGCACAATATAGTTACTCTGTTAACACTGCCACAACCATGAAAATGTTGTTCCAATTCTTCTGCTGTGGCGCCGTAATCAACCTTGAATAGAATTGCATAAAAATAATATGCATTGCTGAATAATTTCTTAATTTCATAAAATACATACTACAATTTGGTTAAAATATTTAACTTACATTTCCAACATAAATGGATCTGTTATCAACTTCCATTTTGTCTTCGAGAGACATATTTAATGGACTTGCTACAAATTTTATAAAATATTTTATAGGTATCATATTAAAGAAGAAGCTTATACAAACAAATTCAGAAGTAATTTTCAATTATATATTGAAATTTATAAAAAAATCTGTAACTTACTTATTCCAGGTGGACTACCCATGTTCATTTGTTTGTCCACTTCGGATTGCAATTGTTTTAATTTTTCTGCTTCTTCTTCCATTTCTCTAACACGTGCCTTAATAGCTTCTAATTCCTGTAAAATAAAAAATTTGTTTTATTTAAAAATATATATATATACATATACACATGTATAAATTCTGTAAAACAAAGTAACAGAAATTAAATACCGGATCATCGATATTTGCTTCATTCAATTCACGCTTTACACTATCACATTGCATAATGGTATCTCCATCTTGACCGTTTTCAAGCCCATCTAGACCATCGATATGATCAGTAGCTAAAAGATCCGATTCAGACATTTCTGTAATAGATATAAGATATTTTATTTATAGACATAAAATGCATAAGAAAATGTAAGCTATATATGCTTTATGTTATATTTATAAATATTATTATTAAAAGTATGATTACATATTTTTTAAACTCGCATGCATAAATATAAAACACTTGTATCAATAAACACATAAACTAGAAATTAGTAATTAGGTAAACAATAATGTAAATTAATATTGAAATAAAACTAAAATTAAACCTTATACTATTATTAAAGGAGGTAGCAAAATGAATAATTTTATCGTCACTAAAAGGGCACAGAAAGCTATTATAAGCTGAAAGTGTCAAATAATACACTTACAACTGACTAAAATTTATTCAAAAATTAACAATATAGTTTATCAAAATTAATTCTAACATCACACAAAGAGTTGTACTCATTTCTTTAAATTATTGTAGTTGCAATATGTTCTCTAATATCGGTATAAATAATAAGAATTGAACTCCGATTTAACCAAGAATTTGGTAAAAAACAATATTAATAACGTGCAGTGGATAATAAATTATGCATTTCCAATCCTTCTAACGTATAAAGAGTATTAATACTTATTAGCGTTAATTGTATGAAGAATATAACGTACGTGTATACCTTCAGATGTATTTTTACTACCTAAAATTATAATTTTACGATAAATCTACTAATTATTTTCAATCAACACTCCACAATGTTCTACGAACTCGCTAAACGAGATTGACGCTATCACCGGACAAGATGAACAAAATTTAAGGTTTACATAAATTAGAAAATCGCCTTAACGTGAATTCTATCTGTGATTGGTCACACCAAAACACAGAAATTTTATGTTATTGGTTGATGAATGAAATTTTTCGGTACATGAAAATCTAGCGCCACTTTATAAAAATATAATATCAAGTTTTAAAAAAAGCCATCTGTGCACACTTCTTGAGTTTCCTACTACAAGAAAATATTTATTTCCTTTCTGATTGCTAGTATTTCGATAATCCTCGACCTTCACCTAGACAACGTCTACCTCGTAGAATGTGCTTTGTATGGTAATTGCATGTAGGATTCAAACTCAGAAGCGACACTTGTATTATTTACAATTACAACTAAAAATTATATTTTAATATTAATATATTATTTATTAAGTAACATAAATTTTCGTGATATCAGTAAACAATTTCACTTTGAGGTTATAAGCACAGCGAACACGATAAAATGTATAAAGCAGATCGAAAACCAAAAATACTTGTTTTTGATTTAGGTTAGAAATTGTTTTCCTCTTTAGAAGAAACTTTAACTCACTTACTTTGTCATTGTATAAATCAATTAATAGGATAAACGTAATAATAATTTAGTCACGTTCCAGATTATACTTTATGGCCATTTTGGGTTGATACTCATGTTACTCCTCCTTTCAAGAAGTAAGTTTTAGTAATTGCAATTTTAATATTTTATGATGACTCGAGTGGAAATATTATTATTAAATTTATTTAAGGAAAGGAAGTGACGTGGTAGATTCTCATGGTCAAGTAATAAAGTATTACAAAGAAGTACCTGATGTTTTAAAACATTTATCAGAAGAAGGGTATGAATTAGGTATTGCATCTCGTACCTCAGAAATTCAAGGTGCTAAACAGTTGTTAGATTTGTTTAATTGGAGTAGGTACTTCAAATATAAAGAAATTTATCCAGGATGTAAAGTAACTCATTTTTCCAAGTAAGTTTGAACTAAATTTCATTTGAAATGATTGCATTGTATCGTTTGTTTTTTACTAAAAGTGAAATAAGTTATCCATTCCAGAATCCAAAAAGCATCAGGCATTGATTATAAAAATATGATATTTTTTGATGATGAACATAGAAATATTGTTGATGTAGGTAAACTCGGTGTTACTTGCATATTTGTTCAAAGTGGTGTGACTCGTGCACTTGTAGAAAATGCTTTGAAAAATTTTTAATATTTATAAGTTTACAGAAAGTTATAATGAATGCAATACTTTATTTTTACATTTTTTATATATAAACATAATTTATATTGGTGCGTATACGTAATGTAACACTGTACGTATACATTAAAAATTATTTTTTGTTATAATTTATAAGTTGAATGATTATAAAACGTGAATAATTTAATATATTAAAAAGTAGTACTTTTCTTTACACATTAAACTTCATGTCTAAATTTGATTAATCATTGTTAAATAATATTGTAAAGGACTGTAGATAACAATGTTATCTTTCTTACTATGATTTACTAGTCTGAAAAATTCTGCACAAGCAATTTGAGGATATTGAGGAGATATCATTTTTAATATTTTTGTTACTTCATTGTCTGATAACGATTTGCATAAAAGATTTTTTAAAATATTTATATCAAAATTTTTAAATGGGCATCCTCCTTCATACATGGAACCTGATATACTTTTCTAATAACATTAAAAATAAAAAAAAAAAACAAATCAGTTTAAGCTAAATACAAAAATTTTATGATACAGTGAAGTGTTACTTACACACATCGACTCGCAAGTAGGTGATTTATAATTTCTTCGAGAACCTTCTAAGCCATAAAGGTGTCTGATACTGTACATAAATTTTTTTTCATTTGATTGCCAATCGTGTAAGCAAATAGAAGAACACGCGTGAGGTTTGGAATACTCTTCTTTCCAATAATTTATAGCATCTTCTAGTTGCATCCCAGCATCCTTTAAAAACAGACTATAGTATAAACGAGCGTAGTGACTAAGTCTATGGGTGCTCCTTAATACCGTATGCAAGTGTCGCATACATAGAGGAAAATTGTTCGCTTCTGTATTTATGTTCTCTACAGTTAGACATCTTTGAGCATGATTTGTTCTAAATATCATAGAATTAATTTTATGATACAAATAATCAAGTCTACTATCCTGACTTACAATATTTTGTGCTTTTGTTTTCATGCGTATTACTTCTTTGGTCATATAAGTACAAAATAACGATACCAATACTTTTTTCCATTTCGAGCAATATACAATAGCGTATCCTGCATATAAGTCTAATTCTCTCTCTTTTATTAGGTTCGGTACAAGCTCGTATCTCACTTAAAAATATAAACGTAATGCTTAAATGATTGAAATACTGAAATAATTTTGTTTCTGCATATAGAAGTGTGTACAATGTACCTCTAGTTTTGAAAAGCTCACATTCTTCTGCATGGTTTTTAGATACAAGATGTTTAAAGACAATTGTTTGCAAACAAAAATTAGATATATCAATTAAAGTTTCGTCAATCAATTTTTTCCCTTCTGTTAGCCTCAATTGACGTAAGATACCTTTAAATAACCTATATAAATGTCTAGGTGATATACAATTCAGTCTGGTTTGGAAAAATAAGGTTTCTCTGACAATCCAATAATTATACAAATCTTGTGACACAGACGCTAACAATCTAAAATATGTAATTAGTCATGTATACACGGATCATTAGATTATCGAATAACCTACAAGTACGTGAGTGTTTTTTAAAAGCTATTATAATTGCTGTAATTGTTTAAATAAAAACTCACCGTAGCGTAAAATGTCCAATTTTATCATATATTGAATTTTCTAATAAATACTCGAAATTCCCATTAAATTCGTGAGTTTTACTGTCATATAACAATTGTAAATATTCTAACCTAGCAAGAGTACACTTCTCTAAAACGTGAAGTGATATTTGTCCCGTAGGAGCTTTAATATAAAACATTATCTTAGACAAACCAATGTGTTAATTATTTTACATCGTTTATTAATATTTATAGTAATTTTTTCATTCACTACATCGCATACATTTAATTAGATTTTTGTATAATTTTAATTAGTCGACATCACAGTCAATCATACCATTAAATTCTGCAACATTTTTTTCATTATCCGTAGTGTCATCTATACAAAAAGTGCTTAAACTGCTCGCACATTGTTACCAAACAGCAAAGTGAACTACCGACAAACTGGTGGCGCCATCTCTGTAAGAATGTCTCAAACTGGTCGGCTATTAGTTTCAGCTACAGATTGAACAGATGGCGCCACTAGTCTGTCGGTAACGATGTGCGACCAGTTTGTACACTTTTCAAAGAAATGGCACCAAGGGTTAAGTAGAGTCAGTATCAACTATCTCACTCTTTCTTATAGTATGTTTCTCTATCTTATCTCTAAAAGGGGAGATATAATTTATTTTACTCATTCTTTTTAATGAAAATTAAGGATTTTCTTTATTTAGTCAGCAGTACTCTGAAATCCTGTAATTAAGATGAGAGAGAGAAGCAGAGAGAAGGAAAGAGAAGCGGCAATGACGTCAAGAAGGCGATAGATACATAACGTACTGCAATATTTGCAATTAACACCATATAATTAATATTTCTGGCATTTGTTAGTTAAATTTTGCCTCGAAAGACATTTATTGCAATAAATTCCTTTTTACGACACGAATTCTAAAATTTTAATACATAATGTACTGCAATATTTTTAATTAACATCGTATAGATAATAAAATAATATGTAATACGAAATATTATATATATTTTACGTGTTCTACGCGTAGATATATACATATAGGGCACTAGATATTTTTCTGTATAAATTATCTAGGAGAATGTGTATCATAACATAACTCTGCGTACTTTTCTGAGAAAAATACGCACGAGGATTTTCCTGGAACTCGTATTTTCGAGACGTGTCTTTCGTAGTAGATTTTCAATTAGCTGATTTGTTTATAGTTGAAGCATATAGCGAAATACCAAGGCCACAGAATGAAACGTAGAAGCGTAGTTCTTAGAACTACGTTCGAGCGCCTTCGACCTCGTTCGAACGTCTTCGCGCTCGTTCGGTCGCTTCCGGCGCATGCGGTGAGTGGCACCGGCAGTCAGTTCGTGTCGTCCTCTACTGGCGGTAAGACGTGTGTCGCTCGCTGCTGCCGATATAACTTTTCGAGGCACGTTTCTACATTCGAGGTGCGTTTATACGCTTGCTTATCAACTGTGTAGTATTCTGAATTATAATTCTATTATACTGTTGTTCTATTACTAACTTTATTTAATCGTTGCATACTCGACTAACTATTTATTGAACATTATCATTATAAATATACATTTATCTTTTAATTTTCTTCTTACTTTTTTTTTATTATGCGTTTCATTGTTCGTAGTTGTCCATAGACTTTGTTTAAATTTTGAAAACGAGATTTATGAACTCATTTATTATAAAATCTTAATACAACTAATTTTACCTTTGTATATTTATTCTAACTGCTTTTTTTTGTTCTGTTACAGATTTTAGAACAATTATATCTTTCAAGGGATGGATATAATGAGCAACCAACATTATTATTATTATTGAGAGAGGTGTGATGCAAAGACTGTAAGAACTTGAAGAGAACGTATGGTATAAATTTATATTACCTTATTATTGATCACATGGTAACATTTTATATATAATTGATTATGAACACATGATGTATGTAACAAGTAATGAGTTATTTGTTTAATAATCATTTTCACAAGCTATTTTGAATATTTATAGCATATAATATAGTCCACTAATTAAGAACATTGGATATGCTTGAAATTCTGATACCAAATAATCATAATTGATTTTTTATAGATCAATCACGAATTCTTAATGTGTTCATAAATAATTTATAATATTTGGATATATTTTATTGAATATATTCAAACTTTATAATCTATTTTATTTATATATACATATATTTTTGCATAGTTGAATAATTTAAAGGGAAGTAATATTTTTTTGAACAAACGCTCGATCGGGAAAACATGAAGAATAATACGACAGTAAATTGTGTATTGTTTTTATTTACCCCTTGTTCCCCCATGTACAATGTTTTTCTTCCAGAATATTTTGGTGATCGCGCGCAATGTGATCGGTAGAGTCAGTGTTTGTTACGATAAATAGTTTTAAATTTTTGTAGAGCACAGCTGCTCTAATTATAATTAAATTTTTTTTTGTAATATCCATACGCGAAAGAGTAGAGTCAGTGTTTGCTTCGCATAAATGGCAATAGTATTGTAGTCTTTTATTTATTTTTTTTTATTCCAAATTTTTTTTTTAATATTTGCTGCCACGGTAATAGAATCAAATTGCTGTCTACCTAAAGGATCTAGCTGTGCTTCAAAAGCCAAAAATGTAAGTATCTTTCGTACTTTACTTATAATTCCAAATTTGATAAACTTTTAAACTTTTTTAATTACTAAATTAACATATTTGTGATTGATTTATTGTAATCAATCACAAAATTAATTACAATAAAGTAAATTAATAATTAATAACATTAACAAGAACTTTAAAAGGCCAAATTATAATAATATGGTTTCTGTTTAAGATTTTCAACTACTTCTACGATGGATTTATCTACCACTTCTACCCTGACGACAACGTTCATGATGTCCTCCTAGAGGTAAGCAACATTTCTTAATATTTTTTCTTAACTGATTTATTGTGTGATAACATGAATTTTAATTCATAATATGATTTTCTTTAGGCATTTGTCATATCTTCGCTGAGGCAGTAGCAGCAGCAGTTCCTCCAGACATCAGCAGCATCATCGATCTACGGTCGGTGAGTCGCATGCCTTTAAGTTCCTCTGGTCACTCAATCATGTCGTAGGACGAAAGGTCCAAATCGGCACGGGTGACTGGTTGTAATTACGTAAAATTTTTTCACGAGCATAATGACCGTGGATATACCATTATATCCATGAGTAGTAACATTTATTTTGTGTATTTTTTATTAGTTCAGGATAGGTTTTCTTGCACTTTGCGTTTATAAGTAAATACGAGTATTATAATATTTGATACACATAGTGTGAATACTTAGAAAGTTTTAAATAAAAGTAGTATTTAAATGTGAATACATACAAGAGTTAAATACTATGGATATTAATAATTACATATACATGTATATATACAGATATAATATATTTTATGAATAAACAGATAATATATATTACAATTGCCTTGTCGTAGCAGTGTGTAGTGGTGAAGTCGGATACCCTCCGACTTCGTTTCTGTGATAATTATAATTATTGTAAATATGATGTTGATAGAGTATATCAAATACTTTAGTAATTTAATCGAATTTGTATTTATTGAAAATTGAACATATGAAATATATGATAAATATATATGATAAATATCATATATATGAAATATATTGTAACTTTATAGTATAGCTTCCATTATGATTAAAGTCTATTTGCTTGATTATCGAAACTATGGCATATTACATGTGCAAGAAAACATTTTGCGTCGAGTAGATTTTGAAATCAAAGCATCGAGTTTGAATATTATTTTCATGTCTTAGAATGATTGCTTTGATGATGAGATCGCTCGAAATTAGTACATTTATTATAGAATTAAATTTCAATTATTTAAATTCCAATTACATATATACATATTGAATTAAATACTTATCGAGACAATGAGAGAGACGCTTTCCAATTCCTTCTATCATTATAATGTACCGGATGTAAAATAATTGATTTTAAATTTAATGTTAATTTCGAATTTAGCCTTGATTTTGAATTTAAGTGTAATTTAAAGTTTAACTTTAACTTTAAATTTACTTTTAATTTAAAATTTAACTATAATTTGAAATATAACATTGAATTTAAATTTAATTATTCTTGTCAATAAATAAATGAACTTTGCGTTCACCCTCGAGTAGCGAAGTGTTACCACTATAGCGTCCCAGTATTGGCCTCTACCCCGTTGCGTAAGGCCCTTGGTTATTCCAAAAGGCAGACGGGGTAGTCCGTCACCCCCACCGAGGGCATCGGTAGTGGTGGACTGCGTACTAGATTACTGCACTGGGTTCACTGCCGGCTGATTGGGCGTATCCCAATCCCTGCCTCAAGGAGAGGTCGTGCCTGGGTGTCACCGTAGGCACCTGGTCACGTTAAACATTTCGCGGACGTGAAAATACGTCAACTGGTACTGGTGGCTGTAGTAGTAACCTCCTATGGGTTTCATTTGCTTCTTTCTAAGATTACACGGTGGGTGGGTCCAGTTCGAAGGAAGGGTTACATTCCAAAGGATGTCGATAGTTTTTCATTCACTTTGTTCGCATCGCGTCGCGCTGTTTTACTCTATTCTGTATGTTATAATATTAAAATGAATTGTGAAGCTCCTCTTTCATATCTCGATCAATATTTAATAATTGATAGTTAATTTTACATTGCATAGACTTGAATTAATTTATCGTTGCCGATATTTGCGTCCCAGTACGGGCGCCCTGCCCCGTCCGTAAGGCCCTCGGCTATTCCGAAGGGCAGACGGGGGAGCCCGCCACCCTCACCAAGGGTATTGGTAGCTGCGGATCTCGCTTAGGGGTTCGCGGCGCGCTAATTGAGCGTATCTCAATTCCTGCCTCAAGGGAGGCCGTGTCTCGAATGTTACTCGATGACATTCTGGTCACGTTAACCATTTTCGCGGACGCGAAAATGCGTCAACCACGCTGGTGGCTGTAGCGGCAATCTCGTGTATTTTTCATTTGGTCATTTCTAAGATCATGTACAGATTATGTTTACGTCAGGATTGAAAGTAGAATTCTTTACAGTTCTATGCAATGTAATAACTATCAATGAATAACTTTTCAATTCAAAGGATAGTAGAGATCACTAATCATTATATTTAGATTAGGATTTTCAGATTTAATCCCTTCCGTGTTCATTGCCAGGACCCCATTCACGTGCCCAGGTGCTACTTGGGTGGGGAAAAGGCGATGAGCACGATGATTGTATAATAACTAATGATGTGTATTTTTTCGCGACTGACGTGCTAGTGTATCGTGCACGACGTATCTTCTACGTTGTGTGTGTGTGATTAGACCGTGGAAGTGCGTCGTTTCCATGGAAACAATTAACTATACTTATAAATGGTACCAAATTTATTCTGAATTACGACAGAGGTACCAATTGCAATAACATTCGTATCACTAATAGAACTTGCGTGTTTTACGAAAAATACAGATTTGTTCGACGTTTTAAATTTCATATTAAACAGTAAAATATAGATAGAAACGCTTTACTGGCGTTGTACGCAATGATCACTAGTTTTCGTCAGTCGATTACAGCAGTGGTACGTACCCTTAGAGTGTGCGAGGTGTATGCCAAGCTCGGGTGTCGGAGGCGTCCCGGGGCGTTCTCTCTAGTGTAGGATTTTTGCGCCCGAGTGTTTGAATGAGAAATTTCCGGGGGTGAATGAATGTGTTGGTGTGAATCTTTTGCCATTTTAAATATAGGGTTAGGTAGGTAGGTAGTTTACTTCTGGTATGTTTGTCTGTTAATAGTAAGTAGGTAGGGCCGGGCATGTTGACCACAGTTACTGATCGGGCAGGCGCGTTTCTCGCGTGGTTCAACCTGTTTCAGGGAATTAGATTTGGAAGATCGACGGTATAGCTGGCGTGAACGGGGGATGCCGTTCGCCACTGGCTTTACTTAATCGATTTTTCGAATCGACCCGCGGTCGCGGTCGCGATTTGACGAAACGAACGTATTTTTTTGCTCGAGGTTTGGCACGTTTATACGAGCAACGATTTTTTAGAATCATTGCTTGTCTGCGTGCGTTGAGAACTTTCGCGATTTATATTTTTATTTCACCTTTGTATGTTATTTTTTGGTTTGCGCTCAGGAAATCTCGAGCTTAGATATAAGTTTCAGGATACTGGGTTTTAAGCCCGAAGAAAGAAGAGGCTATATGCCGAAGAGGCCCGGAGAAGAGGGCAACTACTAATGACTATGCATTCGGAAGTAATTCTCTGAATGCAAAGTCATTCTTTGTTACTACTTTGTCATTATGCTCGTATTTGTGTAGTAGTAGTAGTAGTATATTCTAGCCAGCAGAATGCTGGCCTACCGAATTCTGGGCGAATCGCGAATTCAACTATAGTGTTGCGAATATTTAACTACGGTTCCAATTAGAGTTGTGAATAAATATAAATCGTGATTTTTATTAGTGTTGCGAATTCCAGGTCGCGATTTTTATTAGAGTTGCGATTATTTCCAGATCGCGATTGTTATTAGAGTTGCGATTAACTCCAGGTCGCGATTTTTATTAGAGTTGCGTATTAATTAATATATCGCGCTTTGAATTAGGGTTGCGTAAAAATGATAATCGTGTTGCTCTTTTAGTGTTGCGAATCATGAGATCACGATAGTTTGCAGAATTTATAGTTATTGTTTTGCTGATATTTGCTTCGCGAATCAGATTAAATTGTATTTACTATTTTAGTTTGTAATAGTTCTCAATTTGTTCTTGCTTGTAGAAGTAATAGTTTTCAATTGTTTAGTCTCTAATTCCATTTAGTGTTGCGAGAATAAATGATCGCGGTTCTCACGATAGTGTTGTGAATAATGAAACGCCAAAAGCTTCCACTTATTCTGTGGAAATATCATCACCACCGTAGCCAAAGGAGCTACGTTGCACCAGGGTGTGAAATCGCATCTATAAAATCTTCCACTTGCGCTATGGAAGTATGATATTGCATAGAGTCACCACAGTAGCCAAAGGGCTACATTGCACCGTGGTGACATTGCACCTATGCAGATCAATGTTTAAAAATCTTTTTTATTAGCGTTGCGTGTTTAAATGATGGGTGTATAAATTAGCGTTGTGAATTAAGAAAAGCGCCCTGAAGTGGCTGCTCGCGCCATTGCTTTTTCCTGACACGCTCCACGAATTAGTGTTGCGACAATATGGCTCCTGTCGCGATAAATTTTGCTGATTTTTGTTTAAATGAATGTTGAAAAATTTATCGCGATTAATTTTGAGGTATCCTTTGTTTGACGTTATAATAAATTCATGACACGGAAAGAAATAATACCTCATTCACGATATTTGATAACGATAATAATGAGAGACGATGAATTAATTTCGTCTTTCCAATTCTCTATTGCTTATCTCTACTGATCGAGCGTTTGTTATAAAATATTACAAAATGATATCGTTATTTTCTACGAATAAGTACTCTCTGCTTTTTAGAACCTTTCATTTAATGTTAATTTGTGATTGATATTTAAATGTTCCATTGTGTGTTTTATGTATCAGAATATATAAGCATTAAAAATCGCAAAGTATATTAGAATACAGTTACTTGTGAAATCAAATAAGTTTAATAATACTTTTAAAAAATATTATTAAATTGGTAATATTTTACATTCAAATGATTCTTTTCAAGCGAATCAAAATTTAATCAATTTAAGAAAAACTAATAGGAAACGAGAATGGAACGTAAATTTTTATTTTTATTATACCAATATACATTATGACTAAACATATTGTTTTTATTACATGTTGCATACATCACGTTTGTGATGCTATTTCGATAAAATAATGTTCTTTTATATCTGATTTCTACTGTTTGTTCGTAAAATTTTTATAAGGTGTTACTAATCCATTGTATAAGTTTGTTGCAGCTTATAGTTTTACGGAGACGACGTCCATTTAATTGAAATAATACATCAGGATGAAGATATGATCATGGAAGTATGATAATGTACACAAATTAAATGATGTTACGAAGATGAAGGTATAATAATACATATGTAATATTCGTTAATATGATTAATTATTACTCTTATATAAATGGTACCTATATTTTCAATTACGCTTATATTTTTCTATGTCATTTTTATATTCTTGATTATATATTTTCGTGAAATTTGTTAACCCATATGTTACTATTTTGCTTGTTGTATGTTTCTGTTTTAGATATTGCTGCGTTTCCTGTCGTATTTATTATTATGTATATATATACATGTATCTCTTTTTGGATATATTTCTTGTATGATCTATTAATCTGTGTTATAGTTCCACATGTTGTATATTTCTGTTCTAGATATTGCAGTGTTTCCAATATTATTTTAGATGTTCCAGTGTTTCCAGAGCTGTTTTAGGTGTTCCAGTGTTTCTAGAGCTGTTTTACGTGTTCCAGTGTTTCCAGCGTTATTTTAAATGTTCCAATTTTTCAATTCTGTCGTTTTTGTCGTCATTCATATGTTGTCTCGCATCTTGTAAATTCGATCGCTTCTGTTTATCTGTGCAATATCTCCTATTATATTCTTCCTTTGTTGCTTCAGAGTTTCTTTTCTGTTGTTTGCTTTTGCAAACACTTCGAGTTCATGAATACAAAGTACTTCATGTACTGTGTTCTCTTGGATCATTGCATACATAGGGTGAAACATTTTTAGACCTATTGATAGGTAGGAATCACTTCTTTTAAGTTGACATATATTCCTAGTTAGGTTGATTGGTTATAAATTAAAACAATTATTGGCTAGGCAGGGTATTTGTGTTTCCCCTTTCATTTGTAACAATTCATTCTCGCGATAATTCTTTACGAAACTCCTTCCATTGTGCGTTTGCATAAGGATCAAAGATCGAACTTGTTGCAAATGTTCATTGAAAGGAGGTTTTATTTAATAATATCTTGCATAAAAGGAGGGTGGATGGGACGCGGTTAGGGTGGGTCTCCATTCGCAGCAACCTCCACGTGGTGAGACCCGGGTTCTATTTATTTAATATATGTATAATTATTAATTGCATCATATAGCGATACGATACAATTAAAAATTATATAGCAAATAATTAGAAGCCAATGGCTGCCATAGGTTAGTTTTATTTAAATTGATTTAGAACAAAGCTTCGTAAACCTAACTATAGTAGATAAATATTCCAAACGAAACCGTCGATAATGATTCTTTCGAACTTAGAACTAAATGATCTATGATATTTTAGCCGCTCAGAGGTAAGGAGTGGAGTCTTTGAGGGAGTATTATCTCTCCCTGACAGCCTTTGATGTAGCTTGTCGTAGGCATGCATACCGGAGCGAAACAGCACGAAACTGGAACTGGAAAGTCTATAATTCCACAGAAAAAGATGGTTCTTCGACCCGATTTGACACGCGGGGGAATGGCCATAGCTACAGATATTATACTTAAGAAATATACATTGCACAAGTAGAAGGGAAGAATTTAAGAAAAAAAGGTTTATCAGATTAAATTTCATCCACAATATCAAATGGAAATAGAGGGTGCTGCAACTCCGCAGAGTCCGTATGTGAGTCAAGAGACTCCTGTTATTCAAGAGATCCAATATTGTAGCACTTATGGTTTGGAAGATACAATCAATAATATGAGTGAAACTGCTGTTTCTCTGAAAAAAACAAGAATCCCAATCTGTCATTTTTGCAAATCGGACCTAGATTTATATGAACTTTTTTGTTGCTTTCGGGGTATAGTATCAGCTGTAAAAATTTGTCACACGAGTAGCGAATCACCCTGTATATTATATATTTATTGCCTTTTTGACTTCGTTTCCGCTTGTCTTTCCTTCTCTCTGCTTCTCTCTCTCATTTTAATTACAGGATTTCAGAGTACTGCTGACTAAATAAAGAAAATCCTTAATTTTCATTAAAAAGAATGAGTAAGATAAATTATATCTCCCGCTTTAGAGGTAAGAGAGAAAGATGCTATAAGAAAGAGTGAGACAGATGATACCGACCCTACTCTAGAACATCTGGCGCCATCTCTGTGAAAAGTGCTCAAACTGGTCGCACATAATTATCGACAGGGAAGTAAACAATTAAAGAACTGGTGGAGCTATCTCTGCGGAAAGTACTGAAACTGCCCGACTAGTTTTTATATATTAGCACGCGTTAGCATCATACAAAAGTTACATGGAATGACATCTAGGCTGAGTTAGTTTAAATAAAATAAGGTAAAATAGCTTAAGGGTAGTTTTAAGACAGCTTAACTTTAGAATAAGGGAAAACCTACTCCTTAGCTAATAACTTTAATGTAAGATAGTTGGTGACACTTAACTCAAGAATAATGTAATAAAAGATATGAAAACAAAGGCCCTATTCCTTTTGGAGCCTTCGAAGATTACGACGATTTGTTATAACGAGTAAAAAAGTAGTTGAACGCGAAATTACAAGTGTTGGTCATTACCATCAAGCTCTCGCACTGCACGAACCGCCACAAATTAATTATTCCAACGATTAATTGTAATTAATTAACGCATGAACTATCGCGAGCACGTATCACGTTTCCGTCCAATGTTTAGAAATACTAAACTTGTTCTATCGATGAGAACGAAAACGAAAACGACAATACAAGTTCTGTTTAACAGTTAATCAAGTAAGTTAAAAGATGATAAGGATGTAGGTTTGGTATACTGTTTAACATTTACTTAATGTAGAGGAGGAAAAGTGAGAATCTCGTTAACTTGTAGATTTTCATTGAAATGTGTAATATCGTTTCATTTGACTGTTCGTTACAAATTGGTTTCATCGTTGCGCTCCCCGCGTACTTGAATTTTTACAACGTGTACTTTCGCCTTTATCGAGACATACATATACGATATACGAATAGAATGATCTTGCGCAAGACTTAGATTATCATCGGTAACGTTTAAGTGACAGGTCGCATTTAGAGGCGGAGAGAAGGAAATGAAAAACAACACGACAGTCGACGATTACCTTTTGTCACGGATTTGGTACAAACGTACGTTCGTTTGGAATCGAGCAAAGTCAAAGGGACATCACATGAATGCGTACGCGAACAAATTTATTACCGAGGCGCGAACGCGTTCCAGTTTTCTCCTCCTTCTAAATAAAAAAAACATGATATACAGGGTAACACATTCTTCGTATGTCGTCTTTTTTTTCTTTTTTTTTTGTAAAAGATTTATTTTAGACGTCGTGAAATGTCATAAATGACTAGTTAGAGTCTACACTGTGTAATGGGGATATACAGGGCTTCCGAACGGATGAATATTTTCTTCCAAAATTCCTCGATAGTTTTTAACTCGCGTGCGAATTAATGTCAGCAGGTTTAATTGAACCGAAGGTACGCGCGCGTAGAAAGTAACATCCCTCCCATCGATTGGGCACGACGAGCAACATTGAGACTGTTTATTGTACGTTACAGGGTTCTCTGTGGTGTCCCTGTAATTCCTTGATAATTTACAATCAAGTCGAACAATTGTTTTCTCATAGCTAAAAATAATTATTCTCGTCATTTGGAATTTCAGAATAAATATGTAGCGGAGTATACCCTATACACGTACATGGCTATCGAGTAACATGTATACTTTACTTTTATGATTTGTCCCTTAAATTGTCACTTGTATAGTACAAATAATTCCTAGATCGTTGTACATTGGCATGTTACCAGTCCTCCAGTGAAATTTAATTACATTTCCTCGCACGCTTTCTTATCGCTAATATATATATATGTATATAATAAATACCTATATATATATAATTCCCTTTACATAGTCTACTTATATCGATTTTGTTCAAGCTTTATTAGCCATAGACAATCTGCTTGGTATTTACAGAGATTAGATACAAAATTATAAACAGTTCTTAGTAAAAAATAATTTTATGACTATAACGATTAAGGTTTAATAGCGTAGAACAGGCCTAGGCAACCTTTCGCGACCTATTCAGCAGGTTTTCGTTCACCTTCTGTTCTTTCTCCCATCCTTTTTTTTTTTTTTTTCTATCACTTTTCAACACGTGACATAATGACAATCATCCAGACGAATGTTTCATTTTTTTTTTCTGCTTTTTGGAGTGCGATATTTACAGATTCTGTAATCTCTTTTATTCATCGAAGATGCTCTAATCGCCAGAAAGATCATCAACCGATCCGTGTCTGATTTAATCGTAACACTGATTAACGATGAATTCCGCGCTGAAAGACTGTTATGGAAATGAACCAGAGTCGATGGAAGATCGTTTTCTAGGCAGCGTGTGCAAACGATTCTTTCTCCCAAGTTGATCTTTCTTCGAGACGGAAATTTTTAATTGTTCTCCGACAATTTTGTACAGCCTTAGCCCGATTATCGACGGTCCAATAAAGTATTTGTCTGCTTTTTTTCTTTTTTTCCTTGCGACGAGAGTATCACACGATAAAAGTAAAAACCGAACGTCGAATGATACTCGATGGTACGCTTGTCGATGCAGCGAAAAAGCCAGAGATTGCCCGTGCCTGAATAGAAGATATAGCTAGATGAGCTCTCCACAGTCTTTCGTGATTACCTCTACATTATTACTTAATTCCACGTCAGGTTAACAACTGGGTGTGCCGGGAATCAGATTCAATAATTCTCACCGATAATGCGCTTTTCCTTCCTTTTTTGCTTCGCAAAAAGTGATAAACGATGAATGAAGTTTGTTTAAAGAGGGAATTAAAGTAGATGGGGTGGGTGATCGATAGGTTTCTCGAGATACACCGCGAGATAGGTTTCAGGCTTCAATGAGGTTCTAGCTTCATTGATAAAAAAATAAACAAGAAATATTCAGTGAACATAGATCCGCGAGTTAACCCTGTTCAAGTCACGTTTAATTTTCTATTTCAGTGTACAATAAATAATCCGCGTTAACTGAGTACTTTTTGTTTATATTTCTTCAATATATATCGATAATGTATTACTAAAATACTGAATTCCTTCGTCGAATATTCTGTACAGAAAAACAATTAAGTTAATCGTCTCGCATACACGTATACAGGGATTTGCTTCACCGACGTAGACCGCTTTGTCAATAAATTAAGCGTCCAAAAATGTTTCGCGACCTCACGCGGCGTGCTTAACCGTATCTCGAGCTTTTGTTCGCTTTCGTGTGCGCTTGAGAATTTGTTGATAAATATCGGGATATGTTTCTAACCGTAACGAATGCTGCTCGCATTTGCGGACACGAAAGCGACTGAAATTCGGACATTGAATTCGTTTCTTCTTTTTCTCGGCGCTTAATTTGTTAACCGAGTCAATAGCGGTTAAGCGTTCCGCGACGAGATCGTTTCTCGTTTCATATGTATGTCGCGGAAAACAGAAATAAATAATCGGAAATAATGTCAGACGCAAAATGTGGTTCGCAGACTCGAGGGATTCTACGGGGATTAATCGAAGCGAAAACGGGTGATTCTCTTCTCGTTGTCGATACTATTTGCGACAACACCAACGTGGAAGATTTAACGAAGCTTTCGAGGCTTAAGCGTGATTGTCGATCGTACACTTTGTTGCGAAACGTTCGTTTAAATCGAACCAAAGTCTGCCTTACGGATAATTCGACTGATTTCCAATTCACCCCGTTTAACTGGGATCGTAGAAATCAACGTAGAGCTCACGAGCCGAAGTGACGTTCATGAAACATTGGGATCGTTGAGGCGATCGATTTAATAACGATGGAGAACATCTACCAACAGAATATCTTTACGTGAATGTATTGAAACCACCGGCGATTTTAAGTGTCTCTCATTCGTTTCTCGTTTTTTTTTCCTTTTCAACAGATCTCGACGATCGTTAAGGGGGGAAAAAAAAACAAGAAAAAAGAAAACACGCACAGTAAATGCTTGAATCGCGAATTCTATATGATTTTTTTAAAATTCTCTCTAAGAATGATCTTTTCTTTAAACTCTTTTCGTTTTCACTTGTTGATATTTAATTTAAATCCCTACCAACGAGAAGATAGTTCTGTCAGTCGATGATTTAAGATAGAACGCAGCACGAGATAAATAATCCCTTTTACTAGTGAGATTTCCGAACCGGTGTAGGTACAGGTAGGTACGCAGAGATATACTAAATTATCACATGAGTAGACAAATGAGTTACTCGTTAGCAGTAGGGGGCAATGATACAGCCAAAGGCAGCAATATGCTTATATCGATGAATCTAAACGCAACTATGATTCGTTTTCATAAATGACACGCGCGAGTGGCGGCAGTTTCTTTCCCGATCGTTCTGTCTTTCCCCATTTTCCTCGATACTGACACGCCGCCGACAACTACGGTTCGGTTATCTTGGTGCCACGCGCGAGTGACGGCAGTTTTTGCCTTCGATTATTGTTTCTTCTCGTTTTTTCTTAATGCTAAATTTGCGACGATCATGAACGAACTCGTGTGAATTTCTATCTTAACGTTGTGCCTGATCTCGATGAAATTTTGTCTACGCCGTTCGATCCGTACTTTGCATTGTCAAAAAGACGCGAAACGCGAGTGTTCCCTCGTAATTTCTTTCATCGATTACCTCGCGAACTTCGCAAGCCACCGACGATTCGTATTCGCGTCAAGTTAAATTGGATTTTCGTGCGTTTTTACTCGAGGGGAGAAATTCCTCTCCCCTCTCGTTCAACGACAAAGAAGCGATCCTTGTTACGTTTAAATTCAACGTACGTACAATTTATATACGAATGGCTATGTCTCCGATATATCTACTCCTTACGCGGCGTTACATTAAGATATATAAATAGTATTTTTAATGTTATAACGGTAACATCACCTACTTACTAGATATTGCGAATGCTGTATTAATAGTATTCATCTGGTATAAATACATGGAACATAACGAGTCGAATGATTAATTAGGTGAACGTCGTGAGAATAGAGCGTCGCTGAAACGAACGTTTGACTTGGAAATCTTCAAAACTCGTCACCCTTTTTCTTTTGCCTCGTCCCTTCGCGTTTCTCGTTTTATTCGATCGCGAAACGAAGGCTCCGATATGTTGATAACGCCCCAGAACTTCAACGCCAACAAATTCTTGCTCCATCCCCAGGACGACCAGTCTCGTTGGCCACGCAACGAAATCGTGTCCACGCGAGACGGAAAGGAACACGACTCTAAAGACGACACACCCTCGAATTACTCACTCGCGGCTAATCCTCGTCGTCCCGTTCGCGTAAACGCAATGATAAACGTCTCTCACCCTCTCGATGTACCGTCTTATATGTACAATATACTTAGCTCTTTTCTTTGTCTTTGTATTGATCCCGCCTATCATATAAAGTTACAATTATGATGTGTCATAGTCACGGTGTGAGCCACCATTTTTTTTTTTGTATTTTTTTTTCTTTTTAACAGAGAAATACGTATTTATACCATTCCCCGTCGAACGAATTACGAACTACGTAATATCGCCGAGACGGCGATACTTTAACCTTCCCCTTTCTATCTACCCTCGCGAGCTTCGATTCTCTTTACTTCTTCCTGTTTCATTTTTTTTTTTTAATATTCTAATTCTAACGTTATCCGTGGATAGTCAATGTACAAGCCAAAAAACGATATCTATAACTGAATTTCTTTCATGCACGTTTTACTTATGCACGTGACGAGAGCCCTATCGAACGCGAAACTCCCACAGTCTTGCCGTTCGGTTCGTCGGATCGTTCGAAGCAGAAGCCTAACGAGCCGCTTGCCTAATGATTACGATATAAACGCGCAACGTTATTTTAATCACCTACACGTTCACAAACACGCACACTCGTACACGTTCTCATATGTATAATTTCCATCTCTTCCGTTCGTCTACTCGATTAACAACTCGCCGTGGAGTTTGATATTTAATTACCGTATTGCCATACACGCCGGTGCGGTATCCTTCCTTCCCTTTTCCTCAGATCTTCTTCTTCTTCCTTGATCCTTTCTTTGTTTTTTTCTTTCGTTATATGCTGCAGAGGGTAACTTGTAATTCCTTAAGTAACGAATATCTCTTTTACTTAATTCGAAGATGTGATATATACCTTTAAACCCATGCAGGAATGTTCACAGCTGTATTACGATTAGACGATATTGCTCCTAAATTTTCGACGATCATTACGAACCCTCGAGGTATCGAACGCTCGAGGTACTCGCGGTTCGAGCGGTCGCGCGTTCGACCGGAACGGAACTCCACGCGAAGTAGCAACTTTGGTGAACAAAGGTCGCCTCGCGTTCCCTTCGTTGGATTGTCGAATTCACAGTTTCATGCTTCTTACGTCTCTAATCTTCGTATCGGGATCGTTGCGTCCTGATAATCCTGCTTACGCACACTTACGCGCTAAACGGACACGACGTCGCACGAACCCTCGACTACCACTACGGTTGGTTGCAAGTCAACCGTTTCGACATCGACCGTAAGTCGTATTTTTCTACGAACGACAGCTAGTAGCTGCGATCCGCGCCAGTCTCTTTTAAATGTCGCGTTTCGAAGTAATTCGGTTCTTACGGAGTATCCTGTCGGATCGGTCCACCACCCGATGCAATAGTTCTACGCGCAAAAGACGGCGGGGTCAGTCGTTGAGACAGCGTTGGATTTCGTTGCCGGAAACCAAGATTGGACCTCGTCGTTGTCATTCTCTTCTTCGATGTCTTTTATTCCCGACGGCGTCCTCGTCCGTTCGCAACGGGATGTTTGCCCGTCGAAGAATTCAGAACTTCGTTCTCACGGTTATCCAATGTGGGTAGACGGCGTCCTCGACCAGGCCATGGTCTACGTTCGAGCGTCTTTTAGCCGGGCACGCGTGGCAACCGCCACAAACCACGTGTTCCTCGACTTTGCCGGACGTTCAATATCAGGACGTGGGCGCGTAACCGAGGTTCTTACGCTGGAGGAACATCGAGATCTCCCGGAAGGTCGGCCTCTCGGTCTCCTCGCGCCGCCAGCAGTCCAGCATCAGATCGTAAATATCCTTCGAGCACGCGGTGGGTTGCGGTAAACAGTTGAAAAGATTATCGGGTGTCTCTTTGCAGCTGTTCTCGCTACCAGAGTCGGTGGCGGTGCAGTCCGCGCCCCGATGCAGCCGGCGCAGGCTTTGGACAACTTCTTCGTTCGACAAGTGTTCGTAGGGCACGCGTCTTCCCAGGTTCAGGATCTCCCAGAGTGTCACGGCGAACGCCCATACGTCGCTCTTCGTCGTGTACTTGCCCTGCGAAAATCATATGGAATCGTTATCGTTCCCTGGTACACGATTACCGTCGAGCGGTGAAATAATCGAAGCTTACCAGAAAAATTGACTCCCAGGCCATCCAGCGAATCGGCAGCGGCACCGTCCCGTCGACTTTGTAATAATCACACGCGTACAATTCGTTGTCCGTACCGAAATCCGAGATTTTAATGTGATAAGCTTTGCCCACCAAGCAGTTCCTGTAATCGAAAATCATCGTTATCGATGGGGTACGCGAAATGGATCGATCGCAACTGTTCCGCGAGCGTTCCATTGCACGGCATTTAATTAACTTCAAGAATATCGATCGAACGAGCTTTTACCGTCATTATCGTTATTATTAACGATCATCTAATTCATCGGCCGATATAGTGGACTGGTTTTTGCCCGTCAGATTTCGTTTAAACGGATGCGATTCCTGCGTTGTTCCGTTCGTAGATCGTAGCGCGTGAATGGGCGCAGTTTGCCGCGCGTTTATCTCAAAGGAGGGGACCTCGTATCGCTATCAGACTTTGGGAACGATTTCTAGGCCAGGCCGCAGATGTACGTGAATCAATTTCGACTTCGACGAGCGAAGAATTCGAATACTTTTCCGAGCGATTCATTTCAGATGAAAAAGGCACGAAAAGGCTCGAAATCGATCTCTCTGGCCGGTATGTAGGGTGCATTGCGCGGCCGTCAATCTGCATACGCGTACGCATTCTGTGCATGGCAGCCGACCGGAAGCAGGAATGGCTGCCTGCGGGCTGCATTTGCACGTACGTGTAGACGTGCTACGTTTCCTGTACAAGCACACGTATCTCCACAGTTGAATGTGGCGTTGTGGCAAAGTTTACCAGCGACCGGCTGGATCGCTGAATGATCATCGTGGATCGCTACGAGGCGCTATGAGGCGGGATAAGGTTCGCGGTCGCGCGAGAATGCGCATCAAAATACAAACATTCGGCTGTATTATCGCGCACCTGTACATGTTAGTAGATTGATATACTTTCCCGTGCTCGTGTGTGCAATTTGCAGTCTACCGTGTTTAATTATGTCCCAGCTCACCTCAAAACGTTGAATATTGCATTGTTTGAGGTAATTAGCGAGATTGAAACTGATTAGACTCGGGTGTTTGAATTTTCTATTAAAGACGTCTTGTTTTATACAATGATATAAAATAACAAAGAAAAGGAAAAGACAGGATAAGGTCTCGAAAAAATATCTAAACGAATTCTCTCTCGGTTGGAGATTGTCACAAACGAAATTAGCTAAATCAGCTGATCGACGAGGGACAAGAGTATCATCGCGCGATCAGTGACGCTAATTACAAAGTTTGTCCATTAATACGAAATGAATCAGTACTGTTGCGAAGTTGTTTCCCGGTCGAGTACAGCCTGTATCCGGTTCCCGTCCGCCGTGGACGAACTAAATTTGCACCTCCATAGGGAACACTTCAACACCTCGAAATGTTCGTTTAACAGCGTACCATTTCGGTGTCGTGTGACGGTTGCCTTCTGCTTCCGAAGACGAGCTATATATTTCTGGCCGGGACAAACGAGCAATCGAACGGTGTTCGAGTATCCGGTGTTATCGAGTGAATGGAGTCAATTAATTTCGACGGTGGAACAAAGCTTCAATTTGGAGGCAGAAGTCAGGTAATTAGCCGCGCTTTATCGATCACCATTATTGGGTATAGAACGCGCTTTTGGAGTTCACCGGCGACCGCAACGACGACGGCGACGACGATGGGTGGCTTGATCCACGGAAGTCCCGGGTCAGAACGTTAACGCAATAAGCAATGTTCACTTGGCGGATTCTATTGAGCCTCTGTGTGAATTATATTAAGTGGAAGCGTCTATCTGCGGATACCACTATGTTTCGCTCGATTGTAATTGGATTTTGCGACAGGCGGCGATAGGTAACGACAGATGAGCTAACCTCAAACCGCCAATGTTCTAATTTGAACGCGTATGGTTCGACTGTAGTCGATCCACCAGCCAATTATATTTTCTTGATAAATTCTTAGTGAGTGACATTTCTTGCTTCTTCTTTCCTTTTTTCGTTAATATTCCAAGACGATTGAGCTTGGGATGTGCGAGCAGAGGATTAAATTACTCGTTAAAGAAAATTGCGAGCCTCCGCAGAGGCGCGACGCGCTAAAGGAGAAACTCCTCGCTGACATTGCCAGTGGTAGAATCCTCCCTGGAGCCAGTCAGTATCCACTTTCTCTCGAAAACCTGAGAAGAGGCACTCGTACGGCTATTATCGATTGTCACTGGCTGTTCGAGTGTCTTCGACGATACTCTTGCGTTAGACGGTGTTAGGCGGTCTCGAGCAACGGCTTCAAAGGCACAACTCGACGCGCGATCGGCAGGACTTCGACCTCGCGATGCCTCGGCCGTTAGATCGAAAGGCGAGTAACGAGGGTTGCCGCGGGAAATGAGGGGATGGAAGAGGTGAACGATCTGAAGAAGAAAAGGAAGAGAAGAAAAGAAGGACGGGCTGCAAGTAGAAGTGTGGGGGCGAGCGGGCAAGAAAAGCCATTCTCTACATTTGTAATCGAAGTCGGAACAAAGGCAGTCTCGCTTTGGTCGGGGTGAGTTGGAGTACCTACATCGAGTCTTCGTCGGTCTCCACGGTCGAGCTACACGCTCTTGTGGCGTATGCGACCACTATCACCGTTTCTGGTAACACCATCACCACCGCGAACCACCACCGTCGCTATCGGTATCACCTTCTACCGCGTCGACCACACCGAACAATTTCTCGTGTACGTGCGCTACTTTTTCCCGTCACTTTTCCCCCTGTCCTTAAGTGTTTCATACGCGGTTACCCATATATTCTTATGTGCACGATCACACGCGCGTCGTTCCTTCTTCTCGGACATTACCGGCACGCACGCGCACTCGTACACGAGGAGCCCTTCCGTTCCCTTCGTTCCTATTCTTCCTTCGGTCGGGCCAATTGAATTGCATTACCGTTTGATCAGCAATCGATTCTTTCCACCCCTTTCCGCTCGGCCGAGGTCCCGAGAATGACTTTATACGGCGCGCGATCGCGAATAAAATAAGGTGCCAGGAGAAATTGGCTGGCGAGTGTTAGGATAGGCGGCTGGGGTTGCGGAGCTCCTTCGACATGGGCGATACATACGTACCGACTCGCCCCTTCCAATTGACTCTTTCCATTTTGCGCCGCTCAGATTTTCATCATGCCCGCTTAAACTTCCATTGATTCGTAACGAGATTGATTGTACCCTTACGGAGGAAAGTTGGAGCCAGAGCTAAACCGAATCTGAATATAATACGTCTTTCTCGCGTCAGCTACGCTACCATTTTTACAAGATTGTAATTTCTACAGAAATGTAAATTTTAAATCGAACACTTTTCATAATGGACTTTTTAAAGGTGTGCAAATAACGATTCGATCTCTTGAGAATGTCAAAGTGGCGCAGCTCTTTAATTAGCGATAAGATAGAAACGCGAGCTGGTGGTGTAGTTGGAAAAGAGAATTTTTAGCAACGAAGATTACAAGGCTCAGATTACAAGTTACGTCTGTGCGAGTCTGTAATGAGCTGGTTTCTTAATCCCTCTTTGAAAGCTACTTCAGACTTCAGAGAGAATAGTTCGTTCCTCGCGTTGCGAGCTTAACTGATCCTGGCACGCGATGCACGCGTGATGCTTGTACGGTACGAAACGAATCGGGTTTACAAAAGAGGACGAGTACGCGCGCGAGGGTGTTCATCGTGGATATTTCCCATCGTTTCTCTTTCGACGCGCACAGTCATGGAAGAATTTACAGGGGTTTGAGGGCGGTGGGGCGCGGCGAAATTCCCGCAGAGTCATACGTTACACTGGTAATCGTCAGTTCGTCACGTCGACGCCTATCATCCGGTCGGACGTTTACCCGTGGTATTACATTTTGATTAAATTCCGGGCAGCCCATGAAATTCTGATTCCTTTGCAAATGGATTCACCGCGTTTTGCGGCCACTCTCCAGTTACAATGCGCGACAACAGGTCGCTCGCGTACGCCGATCGGTTTGGTAAAAGCCGGTTAAATGTTTTCGTCGGCGCCTCCGTTGCGTCTCGTTACGAATTCTGGAAAATCGAACGGTTCCCGATCGCCTGGTTTCTATTCGCGATACGATCTGGCTTCGAACGACCAGGTACAATTCGTGGCTGTGTTTGTTGTTGCCGTCGCATCCATTTTTGAGAAGTACTTTTTTGTCAAATTTTTATTTCTACCCAACTTCGTTGCGGAACGTGAATTTCGAAGGGCGTCTGTATCGGTTGTGGTGAAAAATACCGTACGAAGTATATTTGGTTGGCATATATTTGGCAACCGAGAGAGCTGTTATTTTATTCAAGTGAATAACAAGGGCCGTGGATATTAAATGTACCGGTACACGCGAACGTACGTAGAGTGTAACGTTTGTTGTTAAATATTTCGTAAGCTGTTTCCTGTCGGCGTTAATGATCGTGCAAAATTCAGTTTATTTTTCGATTCTCCGTTCATCCATCGGAGAAATTTACGCGCGATGCCTTGCGCGTCGCAGCTCCCTGATGAGCATGAATATTGCGCGAATGTGCATTGCTAAATGCAAGAAATCACGAGGATTTAATGAAGCCGATAATGAAATAACTTTGGGTTTTATAACGTCGCAACGAGAAACTTTTGCTTCGACCTGACGAACGTAGTGTTTTCAGTATCGTGCGGGTCGGTGAAGTATTTTCTGAATTTTTCATCGTATAGCATAATGATTCAAAGGGAAGTAACTTTGGTAAAAAACGTCTATACGTGTCTGGCAGTTTCACGCATTTAGCCAATGGCCGTTGATCACTGTGCAATCGACTTAAATCGTCCTACAGGCATTTGGAAGCACGTGCAGCGTCGTAATAATACGTACGGCGAGCGTACAGGAAGCGCATCCTGGTATTCTATTAAGATTTACGAGCGGTCGTTTGAGAGACACTGGTCAACCGGAAACTAGGTTCCACGTGTTGTAAGAGCACCGCGGTTAGCGTGAATATGTATGTAGAGCGCATATGCACATATGTGCATCTATACTTCCCATCGATTCGACGGGGATGGCCATTGCATTTCAATAACAGGAACGTGGATGGGTTTCGTTGGCAGCACAGGCTATACGCTTTTGTCTGTGGAAGTCAAGGGTTTCTGATCCTGGATATTATATGCCTTACGTATGGTGTCAAAGATCATTCTGGTTCCACCGAGGATTACTAGGCAGCCTCTGCTATCGAATTTTCATTTCAATCTTTACTTGATCTTCTACCTTGACAGAGTTTACCATTGACAGAGTTTCACGCAAGAATTGGAAAAAATAAATTAATCAAGAAATCTAAAGTTGTGTGAAAGGAGAACATACTGGAAAAAAGTTGAACGTGGCGATATCAGAGCACTTGGTAGAATTGGAAGTGTCCCGTATTACGCCACAAAAATTCTCTTCCGGGGAGACACATTTGTGTACGGCCCATAAAAGTTTATCGAATCGCGTGTGTGCATGTAATTCTGGTTCTAGAACGTTGCGAGAAGATTCAAAACCGCGATAATTTCGCTCCGGCTGCTAGTTATATAGATTTTACGAAACGACCAGATCGGGGTAATTTATAGTTGTAATAAACCGTGCAAACAATTTTGATGTTGACATACAGCCGATAATGACTGCACTGTTATTCCGTTAATCGTTATCCCGCGCGGAAATAAACTGCCGTTCTTGCTGTTTTCCGCTTGACGTATCACTAACGAATCGCTGATTTCCCATGTGGTTTTGCGGCTTCGTTTGTTTTGGGGGCTCATGAAAATGCACCCTGGGAAAGCTATAATTTAATTTCAACTTGAGCGCGCTGCGGCTAAGTTCGATACAGAAATTTCGCCCCTCTGAAACGGATGTTGATCACGACCCGGTCCACGATACTTTTTCTTCACCAAAAATTCGGAAACTTCAAAGTCGAAAGCAACGGGAACATCAATTTATCCCTCTTCGTGAATATCGTATCGTAGTAATCCTTTCAGTTACTCTGAAAATTGCTTCCCCGGTATTCAATTGCACATAACCGCATCGGTGAGCGGTTAAAGGGAAATGAAATCGTGAAGTGAACGAAACAGGTTGATTAAAGGACGCCGTTTATCCGTACCTCCTGACCTATCCAAGGCACAGAAGTAGAAACAACGTTTACCCGTTTCTCCCTCTCGAACTCTCTCTTTTCTCGTTCTGCTAAAGCAACAAAACATCTGCGCTGCGGAGGGAACGATGATAGTTCGGATGCGCTAAGACGCGTTTATCCTCGTGGGAAAGAGAGATTCGACCGGATACGTTCGCCCGAACTTCCGCTGTACTCACCTAGTAGCCAGATCCCGGTGTACAAAGTTGAGATTCTCCAGGTACCGCATGCCCGACGCGATCTGAGCCGCCATGTAGATGAGACAGTTGAAACTGAAACGAGGAAACGGCTAGAGTTGCAAGAGGATAAAGTTAAGGGCGTGAGACTGCTACCCTTTCGCGGTGTAACGGGGTGAACGGAGGGCGGCGGCGATAGGAAAGGGGGCGACGCGAGACGAGAACAGAGGCGGCGAGCAAGAGACGGATGGGGTTGTGGAAGCGACGGAACGCGGACGGGGTTGCTCGCTGTACTGAAGACGTCGCTCACGATTAATAAACGCTTCAAACTCTGCCTCGAGTGAAACTTATTGGGTGTTAACTTCGCGACGCCTCTCGCCACAGCGGATGAAACTAAATCTCGAGTATTGCTGACAAACGCCGATGTTTCACGGAGCAACTATAGCGATTCTCGCGTGCGATTAATTTCCATACGCTGTTTGATACGATGCGAATCGGGGGAGGTTCGTTTTATCGCGTATATTATTACTTATAATGTATGCATCTTTGGGACATTATTAAAAGAACACGCTGCGTTTTCAGTGTGTTAAATGGACAATTACCTGAGCGTTTTGACACCGATCGGCATGGAATGAGCGTCCTCGGCCGTGATATGCGTCTTCAGGAATTGGCAAAGGTCTCCGTGTTCCAGGTACTCCATTACCACGCAGTATGGTTCCTCGCGGCAGCAAGCTCCCAGGACTCTGGCGATATTGCGATCCTCCAGGGCTGCCAGGATCCTGACGTCTCGTTGGAAATCCAATCTTAACAGAACCAGAGGATTTAGTAACTCGTAGCACAGTGCAACTGTTATCTTCGAATACTTGGCTTAGGTGGTTCAATCGTCCAGCGAATAAAAGATTCGCCTTCCAATATACCAGAGTTCCATACGTATCCTTTCTACGTATGTAACGAAGTTAAGGTACTTGTGCGAAATTCCTGAAAATTTCGCCCAAGTTTTTGTCCCGTATACATAAACGAAAACTTTGAGCGCGAAAAGGAGGAAAGAATGAACGTAAAAAACTCTGTAAACAAGGTTCAATTTTACATCGAGGCGAGAAAACCGGGGGATCGTTAAGGCGAATGGACCCATTGCTCGCCTCGACAGTGACCATTTCGCGAAATAACCGTAAGATTTTCGAGCAAAGTTTCGGCGTTTCGTTTGCATGCTGTTACGAAGTAAACGCGAGCGAGACCATGGCCGTGGGGCGTAGCCTGTAAAAGGAAACTCCGTTTTCCAGAAGCGTACGCGTACGGTAACAAGGCGCGTTTCTACGCAGCATCGTTACTTCGAGCTTACTTACGATCGACTTGGTAATGGCACTCTCGCGTGATAGCTTAATGCGGCCGTTAACAAAACTACGTGGCTGGTATCGATCCCCCCATAAACTGCGAATTCTGGTGCGTACCAACGTCCCGACACCTTGGAGCCGCGTGGGCGACAGGTACGGGGTCCCGATGGAGCTAAATTCTACGCGAAATAATATGTTACACTCGCTCCTCGGATGTCTGAAGGTGGTTCTTCGCGTTAATTGCAACTTGTCCGTCGCGTTTCGAATCGCCTCTTATCTAGTCGTGACGTGATCGAGCGTCCAGGAAACGCTATTACTTGCCGTACTTTGCCACGATAAACGTGAGAGGCGCAATTAATTTTTCGAATGAATATTCATGCACAGGTAGTGGCGATAAGGAATTGAGTAACGGAGGAATGGGTAATAAAAAGAGGTATTCGAATAAAGTAATATCACCGGCCTGATATCGGCTCCAACTTCGTAAGTGACGTTGATACGAAATAAGTCGAACAATAAGCGATGCGTTGGAAAATATCGTGCCTAAAACTGAAATTCTATCACATGAAAAGAGTTCAAGCGGTGTTACGTTTGCTCGTCAAAATCGGGAGCATTAATTCGGCTGGATAACCAGCGAAAAGTATAGCTAGGATTGTGAACGGAGGGGGGGAGAAAGCCTGTTCGATAATGAATAAAATACGTGAAACGGTGGGACGGTAAAACGCCGTATTCCGAACGGTGGAAACGTGAACACGATTAAATCATATAGCTTATCCGAAATCGGAGAAAGTCAACGCGCAACGCTGTTTTTAACGAGAACACCGCCCGGGGAAAACGTTAGCCGGGGGTTCGTTATTTAGCGTTATTTCGGACAAAGCGCGCGAGCGGCCAAGAGAGTCAATACCAGTGGCCGGTGAATATCGGCTATAACGCATAAAACATTCCTTATCTGGTGGTAGCAGGGTCTTCTGTGAATGTGGACCGGTCGCACGCGGGCGGTTCCGTTCGTATTTCGCGCAAAAAAAGGCCGATCGATGCCTGGACGGTCGTTAACCATCGAACGATCGCAAATTGGAAGCTGGGGAGGAAGAAGAGACTTTCTTTGTCCCTCGAAGAGAGATCGCGTGGACACGTTGGAGGCGCGATGTGGAGAAGGAAATGGAGCAAGTTTCAGTCACGATAGGGGCGCGATAAGTCATCCGCTCTGCGGGAGACTTGTTGCGTGAGCGGTCGCTCGAGGAATCGTGGAAACCACGGATCGGATCTTTTTCGGTTTTTATTTATGACTGTGCGTGCGGCCCGCGGGCCTTCGAACCCGCCGATATTTACACAAATCACGATAAAGCGGAACGGCAGGAGTACATACATTAACAGAAACGATCGTTTTACGTGATAAATCGTGAACGTGTTACCGCTGTTAATGTTACTGGAGAGAGTTTCGAAATTTACCGGGTCACTGGCGCTCGAATGTACCAGAACCATTTTCCCGTTGAATTTAACGCGTTCGTTAACGTGTTATCGATCGCCTTCTTTCTACGTTACACTATTAACATTTTTGGCGTTAATTAATTTAATACAATTTAATTCGATTTGTATTAATAATCTACTGCCATCAGAGTTACATATACATATGTAAATTTAATAAATGGGACGTAAATGCGCGCAAACTAAGGAAACGTACTAGAGCCATGTTTGCCTTTGTAGTAATTAAACATTAATTTTAGATGATATGCTCTTAGAAACGTGTACGTCGTTAAAAAGGACGTGAAACTGTAAAGCACTCTTGCATATAAAGTACCTTCCTACGCTGAAGACATTAGCCCATTTTCAAACGTGTGCTTTTATACGTTGGAGCAAGCTCTACGTTAATCGAGTACTTTTACCAGGATCTTTCCACTCGTTGGAAACTCAAAGAATAGGTAAAAATCCGTTTTCGCGATATCGAACTACATAACGGAGCCGAGAGATCGTTCTCTATCCTCCGTCCTACCGTCGCGATACCGTTGGAATTAGTTGAGAACAGTCGGGGCTTAAAAGTCTACCAGTCGAATCGTCTTTCCGCCCTTCCTTTTTAGCAAACATCAGATAACTCATTCGCGCCTGGCGGAACTTGGACTTCGACAGGGAGAGTTTCTCGCTGACAAAAGCTAGAAGTCTGCCACGATATCCGATGGGCGTCGCAAGGATTTTCGTCTCGGAAGGAAGCTTTGTCATCCGCCACGGCGGATTCGTTCGGTTCGCCCTTCTCGTCCCCTGGCCAACTACCCCCTGATCCCTCTTTTCGCGTCGCCACGAAGCGCAGCGAACTCTCGATACCCTATCTCTACGGTCATTGTATGCAAATCTATTCCATTCGTGGAATCGAACTGGCCTTTTTCTGATGTCTAGCTTGATAGCCGCGAGAACGATCGTCTTCGCTCGGGTATATCTGGACGTTTCACCGCCGTGGGGTTTCCTCTATAAAACGACACGGCCACGATGCGACCGCGACCAAGGGAAAAGAAACCAGGACACATTCGGGAAGGGCCACCGTCTCCGCTATGAATTTTATGCAGGGGATAGCCATTTCGAGACGGCGATCGCTCGATGCATTCGAAATCGGTTTGTACCGCAACCTTCGCGCACCGGTCAGCTTGCGAAATAGACCCGGTTCCGTTGTACCTCGTATCGCGTACTATCTCGTTGTTGGTTTCGATTTCGAGGGAATCGTTACTTGTTTCCTTTCATTTTAATCGCGATTGGTATTGGAATGAGATTTTGTGGTTTATCATAGCGAATGTTTAGCGTAGAAGAGATATTGTTAACTGTAAAATCGGAAATCCACGGTACACGAATCCTTTCCCCCAACCGTTGTGCATACACCGTCGCATTTATACGCGAGATTACATATCACTGAATCGAAGCTGGTATTAAACGGTATCAAAGTAAATTGAATACAAACAAAACAGTCGGTTAAATCGAGCCACAGCTTGCCACCCAGCCACCGCCGTACCTTTTCCTCCCGCGATCATTTTATTCGTCCCGTTCGAAAGTCCACCGGGTTCACCAGATGGAGGAAACGAATCTTGCGTGAAATCACGTCTCGCGTAACCGAGCGTTTCTCGTACGGCTGTAAAATGTTTATCACCCGGGTGCGCTTGGTAGGGAAAGGCGAACAAGTCGGTGGCAGGAGCTGCGAAACGATGGCTCGATCGAGCGTGTTGTAACAGCGAAACGGAATGCAAATTGCGCGAGCGAGGCGGAGGGGGTGCGCGCGCCCGCCTTCTGTATACTCACTTTTCCTTCTCGCTGGCTTCCGGCAGTAAAAATTTGACGGCGACGAGACGCTTGCCGACGGTGGTCGTCGTTCCGTACTCCGGGATCCCTTCCGCTTCCGCCACGTACACCTTTATGGGAATAATTTGTTTACGTTTACACGGGAATCGTTTCGGTCCAGATAGGTCGGGGCTGCGAGGAAAAACTCGCGCGAGGCGGACCGCGCTCGGATCGGACGGTGCGTTTATTACGGTATATAAAAAGCGGAGGAACCGCGGGATCCTCGTTAAAGCCATAAATTCGTATAACGAGAATGGATGATCCATGAATTTGATTATTTCGTCGCCGGCGAATTTATCGTGAAACTTTCGTCGGATAGGGGTGTGTTTGTCGTTGCTGGTGGAGAATAACCGTCGACGGTAGGTAAAACGACTAGGAGATTCTGTACGTTCGTATCGATTTGTTCAATTTGCGATACGAATCTGAACTTACGCGGAGCTGTTAATGCCTGTATCTAATTATCGGATGCATAAGACGATACTCTTTGGGGGTACCGTGTCATCCAAGGATAACGATGATTCGTATCGTACGCGCGGTCCAGATTGAGCTGCAGATTCGAAAGTCGAAAGCGACCGTTGCACCCGCATGTGTGATGCACCGTGCAGATGCAGGATCCGGCTGACGCAGCTGAAACTCGAATAGTCATGTCTCTTGGCTGGTCATTAACGGCGTGCCGGCGGCCGTACAGGAAACAAAAGGGAATTATTAGCCGCTCTAACGCATTCTAAACTGATTATCCTCGACGAGCTAGACGAGGCGCCATTGTGACGGGAAGAATAACAGGGTGGACACTTCGTTAATCGACGTATTGTTGGGCGCAGCCAGTGGCGAATTGTCCGCGTACGGTCAACAAACGGATTGATTTCTCTCTCGCTGATTCTCTATCCCCGTCTCTCTCTCTTTCCCTCTTGCCCTGATTCTCCGGCTCTCGTCGACCACAGCCAGAGCAAGGAAGGCCAGAGCGCGTGCATTACGTTCACGAATCGATGGGAAATCGGCGCACGCCGCGATGCTGCTACGATGCCTCTGCCGTTTGTCGTTCTCGACTGGTCGCGTGTGGTGTGGTGCACCGTCCGGTTCGTTCGCAATATCGGCTGTTTGTAATTTAACCCTGTGCTGCTCAATGCTATTTCAGTAGGTGTTTCCCGTTGCTCTGCATTAGCGCGGTAAAGCGACACTTTGCAAACAGTGAGTGTATTATGATAATGTTGCGGGGATCGTGTAGAGCTGGACGGTTTGACGTTACAATGCTGCTCGAATGATATAGAAGTAGTATAGCGTTGCGAAACACGGAATTGCTGATTCTCTGATCCTCTCGCGAATATACCATCGTAAAGGGTACAGTTACGTGACGTTGAAGAGCGGTTTCAGAATGATCTGCCTTGTGTTCGAAATGTACGAAATTAATCCTGGAGAGTTTGGTTTCGCAGATACACTCGCTTTTTGAGTGAAACGTCTGCGAATACTTTTTTCGCGCGAGTTCACTGTTTCAACCCTTGCAATATCAAGCTCGTTCTATCGCGTAGACGATCGAATCGAGTGCTTTAGTACTTGAAATACTTTGGATCCTGTAATTGAGGAAGCTACATAGTCATTCTCTCTCTCCTCGTCTGTTGTTTTATAGCCACATGAAAGTACTATTAAACTCGAATCAAACAATATTTAGTACGTAGATATAATCTACATATAACGGTGCGCCAATACTTTTTGCGACTACTCTAAGTGCTCGCCTCGCGTGATCGTCGAGACAGCGACGCGTATAGTTCACGTTTTTCTTGCTCTCGTGCACAATTTTCTTCCCATCAAGCAAGGTAATTTAGGAGCAAGAAAAAGGAAGAAACTTTACACAACGGCAAGCCATTTTTTCGAGAGCTTCTTACACAGATGAAATAGTTTTGGTTAAAAATAGGAATATCCTCCCTTCGACATTGCAAGAGTTAACGTAAGATTTAAATAAAAGTAGATCGCAAGATTACGAGCAATAGCTTGAACGTCGAAAGAGAGCAGTTATCTAAGTGGACGTGACGAATCGTCGAACGCGGCGTTCTACTTACCGCGTCTAATTTAAAATAGATATGCGCATGGACGTAATAACAATGTCGTTACCGTTCCGAAAGCCCCTTCGGCAAGTTTCGAGAGCATGCGGAGGCGATGCCGTGGGAAGAGCGGGACGCTTGTCTGCTCCAGACGTCTCTTCAGGGCCGAAAGTACCTCCTGTTGAGTCGGCGACTGAAACAAGGAAAGAACAATGCATCGTTCGCGGTCCAGTATCGGCCGATAATCAACGATCTATGATCACGCTAACCGCGGCAACACGAGCGTGCCGGTACTAAGGGGTTTCACGGAGGCCGGACAACGGATGAATTATTCGTTGATCCCACCGTCAGTAAATCCTCCGTGATGTATTACACGGACCCGGCAGACTTACAACAATTTAAGTGGCAAAATTACCGCCATAAATCCAAATTTCCCTTTTGTCATTGATTCTCGGACGTCCCTCGAAACCACCCTGTCGTCGAGATATCTATTTCGTATGATTTCGGAATCGTACTCGTTTGTTACGTCGTGTATCGATATTCGATTCTTTCGATTTACGTTAAAACGTTCATTGTCACTGGCGCGAAATGAAATGAAGCGAAACGTGAAAAAGAAAAAAACGAAACGGAGCCTGACCAGAGGATCGCGACGAAAGGACCAGTCGAACGTGACGGGTATAACTTTCGACATGGCCCATTGTAAAACTACATTGAGCCTACGATAACCCTCTGGCGCCGATGTTTTCCGAGGACGCCTGTTCCGGTCTAATGACGGATCACACGGGGACAATGATTGGCGTCGCTACGATGCGTCAAGGCCAGGCTCGACGTGCCACCCCGAAATGTTTTGACTGTTTCGAGTGGCGCTGTCGGCTGTCAATCACGCGCAGACGTCCCGACGTAGACGTCCACTTTCGGAGCATTGTGCTCGAATCAATTCGCCTGCACACGCCGCGGAATTCGTGCGATCGCTCCGAAATCGCTCGATCGGACAGAGGCACGCGCGCGCGCGGGATCAAACTTTCGATGATCTACGATCCCGTCCAGAACCTCCTCCGATTAGAAGATACCCCGTGTCCATATATCCATCGAAGGAAAGACCGAAGACTTTCGTTCCTTTGCCCCTTGTAATGGCAAAGATGTTTCATCGAGAGAATGGACGATGGGATGTTCGATGAAACGCGCACGCGAGATCGGTATTCCCGACAAATACGGTCGTTCCATTGGTTTTCGCGGCGTGTCCTCGGTGTAGGTACGCGTTGCTGGATATAAATCACTGACGCGCTACAAATTTGCCGTACTTTTATTCTAACAGATCGCGGCTGTACGATTTAGGCGCAGGTTGCCGAATCAACCGTCCCTGCGCACCCCCTTCGGGCCCCCGTGCGTGTAATATTTCTGCGATGTCGGCACGCGAGTCGACAGAAACTGGAGGATAGGACGTGAAACGAAAAAGAGAGCGGGAGAGACAAGGGCGGTGGGACAGGGGTAGATGAGTACAGAATGAGAGAGAAAGAGTTACAGTGACCGTTGGGAGGGGGGGGGGGGCAGAGGGAAATATAGGATTGCAAACGTGATTACACGACGCGCTTTCTCTCCGCAATTAACAGAGCGAACTGGTCCGGAAGCCACCGGACCGCGTAATGATGATACATTCCACGAGGGTTGTTCCGAGGGTTATATCCGAAAAGGGGTCGACGCAGCCCGTTGACGGCAGTTCGTTTATACGTCGGCGAACCGATCAATCGAATGATTCTGCAGATTGCGCGGAAACGTTGCTGTATACGCGCGATACTATATTTGTTTGGCAGCGAGCAACACTCTCTCGCGTTACTTGTTACGCGTAAACAGCGGCGGCCATTGCGACGGGGGTGTCTTGACGCTGCTTGGAGGGTTCTGTTGCTTTTGTCGGTTAGTGCGGTGGTGCGTGAATCAATTTTCGGGTCGTTTCATCGATCAAATGCTGCATCATTATCGCAAGTACCTGTAAGTTAGCGAAGAGTGAAGTCGGAGACCTAAAAATTGAAGTTGAACTCGAGTTATCGTCAATTTCAATAGATATTTTCATAGTCGTATTTCCATAGCCGATGAGCATCGTCGAGTTATCAGTCGATTCGATGGAAAGACCAGGTTATCGATCCAACGTTTTCATAGTGACCTTTAGTCGGGATTCGGTGATTTTTTATGCCAAAAGAGGGAGAGCCCTAGGGAACGTCTCGCGCGTTTGACGTCGACGGCGCGTACCTCCTCAGTTTTTTTTTTCCCCTCCCTTTTCTCTCTCCATCCACACCCACGTTTTGGCACAGCGTTCTGGTATTCCGGGTACGAGCTACGTTATACTGTACCCACGGGAGGTATATCTACCCCAAATGGTCTGCACTCGTTCCGCCATATTGATTTAAATTATTAATTGCGAACTTTCCCCCGACGAATGGAGTGCGCGTTTAACGGCTACAGCAGAAATACAACTATATTTGACCAAAGGGTGGCCATTATTTATAGATTCCGCGATAACGTAGTTGAATTTTCCTCGCGTCTACCTGTACGTTTACTTTTGTTCCCCGATCAAACGTTACGATTATTTCCTCCGTTCCCGGGCGTCGCTTTATCGGCTCCGATACGTTCTCCGCCTCCCCGTTCCCGTCTCGCCTCTATTTTGCATATCTTCGGGTCGGAAAATCGAATTAGAGTTTGCATATCAAAGAGCCGGCCTATTCGGAGAGCAATTTTAGCGTACGTTATATGAAAACGTTTGCAAACACTGTTACGTTCACGATTATCTCGCAACTAATAAATTACAGCTTTGCGACTGACGTTATATCAAATTTTTATACGCTCGAACTCGTTCCTATATGACTTCGGTTAAATTTCTGGCAATAAAAATTACGAGTAATTACTGTTGTCGCAACAGTGGTGATTCCACAAAGCATCGAAACGAACTCGAAATTATATCTAGTTAATTAAGACTTGATTATACAAAGTATTTGTGTACAACGCAATAACGTTGTTTTTAGTACGTATTTTCATTTATTTTGTTCATTAAACTTTCAATTTTACTTCACAGTACCTTTGCACGAGTCAAAAAAATTGATACCGTGAAAATGAACCCGTTGTAAAGAATATCAGTTGCAAATGATTTCCGCGATTAGTAGAGGTGACGAAAAAGATCCTCGCCAGCAAAGATCAACAGGCCTACGCACCTTTTTGTTCTCCGTCTTGGTGCCACGGGAGGAGGTTTTTGAGAAGATGCTGTCTTGGTCGCTGGTACTGCTGGAAACGGCAGGCGTGCGTCCCGTCCCGTCCTGGTTAAGCAGGGGCACCGTGCCGAGTTCCGGTACCGCATAATCGTACGATGTGTCAACTGCACCGTTCGCGTACACCGCTGCGGATGATATAGCAAAGGAGAAACGGTTGCAGAACACCGGGGTCAGGGTGAGTGGCGAATGCAAACGGGAGGTTCAGAGGGTGGAATCGGGGGTGGTAGGAGAGGTGTATTGATTGCGGTCAGGCGAATGCTTTGTTGTTTGGCGCATACATACGTACGCGTACTGGTAATGGCTCGTAACAAGCGCCTCGGTTTAATGTGTTCCAGTGTATAAATGTACGACGAGCATCTCATGTGCGCGCATGTATGCAGGCAAAACAACGCGAGGCGACGGTGTACAGCCGGGGCACAGCCTACCTGAGTGATTGATGTTGCTGCCCTTGTTGTTCAGCATCATGTCTTTCATCTCCATAACGACGGTGCTGTAGCTGTAGTACGGTGCGTACTTCAGGGCTTGGTAGGGTTCCTGATAGTCGTCGAGCTTCACGATGTCCAGGAAACGGTTCCCAAGGTCCCGCGGCAGCGTCGGCAGCGAACCACCCGCGTATCTGGCGAACAGAGAACAGAGAGACTCGTCTCACTACGGGTCTAGCTACCGTGGGACCTCCTCGCGTATGGCGATGGTGTGTTCCTGTGGAATTGCGGCTGGGGGTGTGGGAATACGGATGCAAACAGTTCGCTTTAGCTGGTATTCTTTGATGGTAGAAAGACAGTGCGAGGTGAAAACAGAGTCGAATAGATCGACGATGAAAAGAGAAAAATTCTACTTTTGGCAGTTTCGTTTAATTTGTTCAAGTACAATAGTAGTAGTCAAGGAAGAAGTATTAGGTCAGACGTAAATTCCGATGGCATTTCTTTGATTCTGCATTTAGGATAACGAAGCTAAAGAGGTGGTAGATTTACTGACGATCACTTCGATACGACCATGACCTAGGCATTTTCGAGGAAAAGGGTGCGGTAGTTAGAGATTGTGCGAAAACTATTAGCCGTGGAGGACGGTCCGTTAAAGAGAACGCCGCGGAAGAGGCTTGGCCTTAAAGCGCCTTTTGTAGCCACATGGAGGTGCATCGTTTTTCGAGTGGATACTTTTTACACAACGTAGTTTCGTCGTTCAACTTAAGTGCACGTCAGATATTCGTCAAAGGGTGGTAAAATGTTCGTACGTGTACTTGAAGCGCTTCGCTACACGTTCTCTTTTAGGATGGCCCCTACACATACTCCCTTCTTCCTTTCTTTCTGTCTAACGGAATGGCAATATCAGGTTGCACAAAGCGGTAGCAGGGTTGAAAGATCAATGTTGAAACGTGCAGGTCACGCCCGAGTTACGACGGGCTCGAGGATCTCGTCTGGAGACATTCGTGCCATACAAACTCGATATATTGCCGGAGGATGTCCGTTATTGGACGTTATTGGACATCCACTAACGAGCACGACGGATGGAAAGTTTATTGGAAGGTGGCTTCCGCCGTCATAGAGTACTGTGAATGGTGGTAAAGTTGAAGAGGGATGTTGCGCGGTCCAGCGTTATATTACGACATTTTCATAATCAAACTGCTCGTCCCTACGATATTTCCCGATACAGAGTTAGAAACACTTCCTCGTGTTAACGAGTATATTTTTTAAGAATACAGTTTTCTCTTGTGATAAAGACAATATAGATTTTAGTGAACGGCTGCTTTGCAACCATTTCACGGCGACGGTTAGCAAACATCGTTCCGTCGATACCTAAGCAGGGTACTAAAATCGATAAACTCGGTTGTTTGCACAAGGTAGACGCGAAATTGACGCGAAACCGTAGGCCTATCCGGCGAGCTAATATTATTAGTAATAATATTGACTATAGCAACAAAAAGCCGCAAATCCTTTGTGTCCACGTCGTTTCCTTTCATCGTAACTAAAGTTAACGTCACGAATAGTGTGGATTATCTTGTATCTTCTTGTATAATATCTAGGGAGTTACGACATAAGTATTCGCATGATTGAATTGCTTTTACGTCTCCTTGATTATTGGTTCGGCAATTTCAGACATCCGCGAAATTATTATTTTATTGGTCAAGTACCTTTCATCGTCCTCCAAGGTGTACGCCATCAACGCTGCTCCTTTCTCGACGGTGGCGCAGGTAGATCCGAGATGCGATGGCGCTTTCCCAGTCATGGGACTGGCGAAACACTTGCGTTGCCTGTGCCTCGAGACGATCAGAAATATCGCCACGGCCAGCAAAAGGATCACGGCGGTTAGCACGCCGATCACGACCGCCATGTACGTCGGGTCGTCGTGCTTCGCCGTCGAGACCGGAAGTTCACCCTCCGCTGCGCCGTTTTTCTCCACGAAGACATCGCTCTGAATTGGTGATTCCGTTGTCGGTGCTTCCTCTGGCGTGAAGTTACCGTGAGCCACGTCTGTGTGAGAACAATCAGCGACACAGATTTATTCTACAATTCGACGGATATTGAAAGAATAAACGGCTTAAACGCAAAACTAGGAGGAAAACCACTTCCATTTCAATAAATTTATTTATTTTTTTTATTCGTTTCACAAGAGGCCAAGGTATAGGCGTTTGTTTCTTTTATGGGACCATAATACGCGTAGCACCCTGTGCCCGTTGCAAACCCCAACTGACCGCGAACATTTGGGGCAGAAAGGCATTAACGCACAAACCAACGAATAAACGTGGAATCATTAAACGGAAAGGAGGTACTCGAGCGTATGTAGAGCGCATAATCAACCTATTTGCGTTCCAATGGAAAAAGTGCACAGCATTTCGCGTGGTTTTCCATTTGCTTGATTGAAACACCGCTGAGCGAGCCGGTTGTCTAATTACCACCCTCGTTCTCCGGTGTATCGCTCGTACGTAACATCGTCTAAAGCGGGGGATATTTCATAATTTCTTCGGCTATCCTCGAACCAGCAAAACAGCGAGCCGAGTTTCAGAGCAGCGAGACCAGCGGAATAAAAATGTTCTCATAGCTTGTTTCGCTGCGGAAAGCGCGACAGAAGCGCGTTTCCCACTGTCACAAGCAATTAAACGAGGCATACGAGCCTTAAACGAATTTTCCTTGCGAAAGATGCGACACACGTGTTTCTCGCTCGCGCACACCCCTTTATCTCAGTGGTACGTCCCACGAATAATTCAGACACCGTGCGAAGACAGACACGTCGTTGCGCGAAATTATTTTCGCTCACTCAATTGACAAACAGATCGTTAAACAAAGAAGAAAAGTGTCCGCTTGCCCATCTTCTCCTCGCGTTTAGACCATACAGAGTATGAGAGTTATTGTGCAAGGACAAATGAAACCGAAGTAATAAATAACTTTAAATTGCGTTTAAGACACTCCGTTTGTGAGAAAATCAATTTTGAAAATCCATCGATAACAATTTTATGGTTAACGCTGTACTATAGTTTCTGCGAATCTTTTATTCTAAGAACAGCCTGTACATCCAATGAAAAAAGACCCTCGCAACAGGACGCGTCAACGATAAAACCCGGAAACGTTTCTCCCTCCCAGCTCATTGCACCAGAATTTTTTCCCGCGAGCGGTCCGTGAATTCTATCTCAGCGGTTTGTTTCGTTAAATAAAATCTTTCCAGACATCCGAGCGACGTAGCTCGAGCACGGGGCTACGTGGACGGGGCAGTAAAAAACAGTTCGCGGAAAAAGGAAGATCGACGCGGAAAAGTGGATAGCGGGGTTCACCAGGTTTCACCGATGAAGCCTTCTTCTATCTAGATTCAGCCAGCTTTCCTCGTGCCCACGAGGCGGACCCGTATTCCGTGGATTCCTGGCAGGATTATTCCCGGACGAAACAAAGCTGTCCTCGCGTTTGATATCGGCTTTTACATGGCCTGGCAAGCGTCCTGCCCTGATCTCGCCTCCGACAAACCGACTACCGTTCCCCGTACATCCCGTATGAAATCTGATATTAAACATTCTTTGCGCGGCTCAAGGGGGTTAACTGTGAAAAGGGGTTTTGTCTCGCGAAGGCCATTCCGTCAGGTTCTACTCTCTGCTGCGGTGGGCGTACACTCCTAAGTCTCTTCCTTCCTCTCTCTTTCTCTCTCTCTCTCTATCTCCCTTATTTCGTTCAGCAGCGGGGCACGGTGGCAATCTAACGGAAATGAGTATGCATGCGATGCAAAGCAGCTGGGTTGCAGGTGTTGTTGACGACGGCGAAGGTGGTTGAAGAACGAGATTTTTATTCCATTGTTCGGTGCTTCGGTACGGCGAACGGTCCCCGTGAATCGGTAAATATGATTCTATCATGGAAGTGGTTTCCACGGAGAGGCTGTATTGACCGACGTTGATTAAGATCCGGAGACTGCGTTTCGTTGCGTGAATCCTAGGTACAAGGCTGGTGTGGTAATTCGATGAAAATGAATTTCGCAGACAATGGCGATGGTTTTGACGAGGGTCGAGATGATCAAGGAGCAATTTTCGTGTACCAACGGTTGCCGCTCTTAGGAGTGCGATGCATTGTTCAGGAATTGATTGGTACTCGAATAATTGTAGCCATAATCCCTCTGTAGAATTGATCGTTCGCGGCCGAGGGCCGAAGTGATTGAAAAACGAATTTCTGCTTTCCACTTGCCCCGTCCACTTCCGGAAGAAGTGATTGCTGTGCACCAGGAAATGCGATTCTATCGCGAAGGTTCCCTCTTGATACTTTGGGCGCGACTCAAATTAAAATGCCCCGCGGATAACAGCCTGTTAAACAACGCGTTAAACAGTGTTCCCATTTTTGCGCAACAATTAAATTCTTGTCACGGTTCTGCGCGTGCAAAGGACTTCAAGTGTCATAATCGGGATTGAGTTTCCAATTAAATTCTTCATCCCGCGTGCTCGTTACAATCGTCGCGCGTGCTCGTACGTTGAATTGCGTCTGCTTTACGCTTGCGATTGATCGTCCGATTTTTTTCCTTATTCAGAATAATGGCAGATAATTTCATCGTTCTCGACAATTGCACGCGACTCGAAAGTTACATTTCCATCTATCTACGTTTAGTTCAGTTTTTCTTCGTTCAAACGTTTATTCGGTAAAATTTCCTAAAACAATTTCGCATCTCCGTCGACCAATTCGTGGTGGATATATATTAGACGTGGCAAAAACGAAGGAAATTGCGGCTGGAAATAGAATCAGAGGCGGCTCGTACATATATTACTGCGGCTCGACTAAATATTTTCCGAAGTGGCTGCTTCAGCCTTCCTCGATACCGAATTCCCGTTTAATTATAGCCACCCTTCAGCCCCGCGATTATTTCGCCATCAAAACAATAACAGAGTCCCTCTCTCGTGGCTGCATACGCTCTCTACGTACTACGGAGGAGAGTACAGTAGTAGCCAGATTTACGATCGGATCAGGATGCTGCGCGATTGCGACAAGGGGTGGGCCATAACTTACGTAGGTGGATCTTCCGCGTATAAATCATCGTGCACTGGGATGGATGCAGTGGGATGCCTTTCTTCGAGCGGGAATGAAAATAAAATCAACGAAACCGTAGGACGAAGAGGAGGAACTTTCTCGGTCGGTCGAAAGTTTCGCTCTTTGGACTCGCGGTTTCCTTCGCGCCACCCGTTTCTACCCCCCTGATTTTTTTCTCCTTCCTCGCCACTTTTCTTCCTCGTCGCGTCCTTTTTGCGTCTCTTCTTCTCGCGATCCGCGCAACAGGCTCGTTCTAGCCGCCAACAAGAACAACGAGACACGCAAAAAGACTGTTACACAGGCGAAGTGCGCGCATGCAGCTGACGCTTCACGTCAAATGCAACTAATGCGCTCCTTGATCTCGCGATGCGTTCTCCTCGCGAGCAGAAGGCACAGGAGGAAGGAGGAGGGCAAAGTGGTGAAAAAGAAGTGACTGGACAATTTTAAAAGCTCTTTGATTTACCGCTCGCGAACGGAAATGGAGACGCGAACTTCGTTTCTTGCCGCGCGTTCGACCTCATTTCCAACCACGGAACGGGCACGGTTAATCGAACGTCGCCCATTGTGAATCGGCCACCGTGGAATTGTCTGACGAAAGGATGCTTCCGGTGCTTCGAGTACGTCAGACGTCGCCGCCAATCGTTGCCTTAATACGCGCACCCTCGTTTTACTTTTATTTATTGGCTGATATCGCGTTTATTGTCGGAACGATCCTCGTCCACTCTTGTTCCGACCTCGTCGATCGAGCTTGGTATTTAAACCTCCACGAATTTATTCGGGAATCAAATATTTAAATTGCGAATTAATAATCGCGGTACCCATTACGTCCGATATTATCTCGTTATCGATCTTTTTCTACGAGAGTCATTCGATTAATCGATCGCAGAAGATCTTCGTTTGAGAGCTCGTCATCAAAATTAAATGATAACGTATGATTCAGTAGTGGAAAAATTTGAATTTCCACGGAGAAAGCTAACGAAACAATATGAGACGAGAGAAATTTAACGCGAGGCGTCTAACAAAGTTCTTGGTTGCTCGAAGGGGATAAGGTCTCGATTAATTTCGCCCCCTATTTGTAATGTTTCTCCATGGATCCGCGCGACTTAATCTCGAGCCGGGCGTGCCACGTCGGTGTCCCGGTAATGGGATTATTAACGAGATAAGTTTAGGAGGAATTTTTCGCGGGCCAGCCTCTCGTCCCTCTCTGTCAATTAATAATCGAGTATCCGGCGCGAGGAGTCTCGGCGTAGACGCGCCCGGGGCGGTTTCTAGCGGCCGATAACGCGGAAACGAGCGAGCGCAACGCCGGCTGACGGCGAGGTAAATGCTCGCGATATATCAGCGCTGGGACACGATACTTTGAATATTTAAGGCAACAGGATGGGATGAGCGATCCGCGGCGGTGAATCATTTTTACGACAGCCGCGGTAACCGGAGAGGCGGAGAAGAAAGGGGCGGTAGGTGGAGGGCACAGGCTTCCACCTGGCAAGGTGATCCACAGCCCAGCTTCTCGTATTTCCCTGTCCAATTACGTCTCTCGTTCTGCTGGAGAACAAGAAGGAGCAACGGCGGAATCCCTGCAGGACCTCCGCGAGAAATGGAACGGGGAAGAGCTGAAAGAATCGGAGCGGATGCATCCATTATACCGTTCCCTTGCTTTTTTCTCTATCCCCTTCCGTCATCCGGGACGTACTTATCGGTGGATCGAGCGATTGTCTTCAAAGAAATTGCGAGGAAATAAACGACCAGGGACTGTCGATAAACTTTTTAACGAATCCCTTTTGTCATCGACGAGGCGTCGCGCGGGCGGAGGTCTTCCAAGGACCGGCGAAACTCGATTGCCACGTTCCTGGCATTTCGTTGTTCTTCTTTAAGCACTTTAGAGCTTTCCTCGGTGCAACGGGGCTGCTTTGCCACGCTCGTCGTTATTTCATGGCATTAATATTTTCGTTAAATGTCATTACAAGAGGGTACAATAATGACGCGATCCTCTTAGAGATCGGATTAATTCAAGTCTATTTTCTCCGCGAGAGTGAACTGCAATTACTCTTATTTGGTAATTTTTCTGTTCTCCTCTAAAGTTATAATCCAGAATTAGACCCAAATGCTCGCGAATTCTTGATACAGGAATACAGTTGTCGATCTTCCCAGAAGTTCCCTGCACGCTCCCATGATCAATTTCCAGCGACAAGTGCCGCTATATACGTAGAACGATTTCCCATTTCGCGGACAGGAATTATTCGTAGACATCAGTCACTCAGTGGCCACATTTGTAGGGCGCGTCGTTAGATCGGATCATTTTTCTTCGGCTGCTATTTCCTGCTTTCCATCCCCTTCGACCCCGACACTCCTTTTCTTCCGAAATAAACGAGCGTTGCCCTGGATCAACGTGAACGAATTTCACGCAGAGCACGCGAATGAGATCCGTATGAAATTATCTGTCTGGGGATTAGACAGGGGGCCAGGGGGAGTCGATTTCGAGAAAGGGTGCCGAGAAAGGGGTTGTTTCTAAAGGGGTCGGCAAACTTGTCTAAATAAAGTATTCGGGCTGACGCGTCATTAGCAACGGCTTCCTGCGAAAGCTTCTGTTTCGAGGCTCACAAAAGCTTCGCCCTTTCGAATTTGTTTCGTCGGGGGTTCCGATTCGTTCACCTGCGTGAAAACACTTTCGTCGAGGTTCCTTTGAAAGAACACGTGAAAAGGATGGTACGCGATTAAGAAGGGTCTTCTCACGGCGTTCTCCTCTTGGATCATTTATTTTCCCCGGGAAATCCTGATAATGGCTAATCCTTTATTAGTTCCTACAATAGCCCAGTAATCTCTCTTGCTGCTCCAGTTTTTCTTTCGCAGTTGTAAAGGTATTTTTTCCCGAACGATGATCTCTGCATAAATGTTTAAGCAGGCCTCTCCATTTTCGAGATATTATTATTACGTACTTCAAATACAACCCATCGATACAAAGATGCCGTGTTCCGCTTCAGTCTGTGCACCAGCTTTTTCCAGCCGCTATTTGCTCGACGGGAAAATTGTCTGTCGTACAGTTTCATGTACATCCTTTGAGATGGAAAAACAGCGGACAGCGGAACGCAGACTGGAAAAGTTTCATGCCCACTTTATGAACCTGTTGTTAGGTGGGCAAATTTCGCTGACAAAGAGCTCTTTGTGCCGCGAATACCTTATATAATACTAAAGTCGTATTTCCGTGCTGGTAGCTGGTGGTTCCCGCTTCGCGACGCGTCATCTGCATCTTCGATTCACCGTCGTCTCCGGCTGTTTTTAATTACGCCGAAGAAGAACGGACAGGGACGGAAAAATCTGGATTACACCGCGGTGTGCACGTATGCATTATCGCGCGCGGCTCCACGAAGGCCAGCATCCAGGGCTGCCTTTATTCCCGGCTGATTCCCTTTTCATTCATTGATTCTTCCGCTCGAAGGGCGTCTTTGAAGCCTATTTAGAAGCGCTCTCGGGTTAAATGATAAAGCTCGGAAGTCGAGTTTCGTGACACGGTTTATGCGAGGAGAGCAGACTCTCCTGTTCAATTGTTCGGTGACTCGAGCACCGTTGCGTTTAATCCCTCCGCTACGGTTAACAAAGAATTTTTCTTCAGAGAAACCGTGGCCGCTCGCTGGAAACGAGGAGAGTTCTGGCGCGTTTCATTCTTGTTGCTCGGTGCTTTTTTTTTTTCCCCACCGAACACGCCGAAGCTTGTTTTAATCCTTTCCCTCTCCTCCTTCTACCTGCTTCTCTTTTCCGCTCTCGTTCCCGTCCGCCCGGTTTGTACATCATCTTCGAATTAATTGGATTTTCTTTCCCGTGACTGCGCCGAACCAAGGCCGCTCGTCCATTTAATCGCTCGGAAAAATGAACTAATTCGAGTCGCGAAAGAAACGAGACGCGGAGTCGATTCAACGGGCACGAACAATGGTACGAGCTCTCGAACCTTATCTGAAGATGTTTCTATAGGCAGAGACTTGTTGAAGGAAAACGTTATTTAAGGAAACATCGTTCTTAATGCGCCAGCCGGTTTCAGGAAAGCGGTGTCAGGTACAGTGGAAAAGTATCTACTATTTCTACGAATCGTACTTCTTCGTAACGCTATGTAGCGATGTAACTTCTTTGCTCGATCAAATTCGATAAATTAATAGAAGTTGCTAGTTTGACTCTCTAATTGTGGAATACATCGTCATCGTCTGCATGATATATCGTAACTTTTGCAACGAGAAAAATAGCTAACATTTTCGCGAGACCCGATGTCAGTGGCGCGACACAAGCATACAGGCGAGTTTGTATTCTGTTTCCTTTTTTAGAATCCTCGAACGACGTGTTCCTATTACCTATAAATCCTCTTTATTCGGGAACCAGTGCCCGTACGGACGGAATCTTCCGTAAATCCGACACAAGGAAACGATTTCCATCGAATGCCGCGTTAAATCGGACGGAACCTGTATTCGGTCAAGAGTATCGAGGACACTCCGCGCAACGTGCTCCGCGATTTTATATCGTCTCGTTGATAAAGCGTTTCCTCGTCTCTAACGTTCGCATCGTTATTCCCCTCTGCAGTCGTATCTCCGTTCAGAATACCGGACAAGTTGATTTCTATTGGAACAGCGAGCTGTCTCGCCCGTATATCTCGTCCAAGTCTGGTTTCCATTCGCGTGGAAGAAAAATATGTACTGTTAGGAAAAAAAGAAACAAAAAAAAAAAAAGAAAAAAGGAGAAAGAATGGACAATATAATAAAACAAGCAACGACGGACAGTGGCAGCAGTAACGGCAGCGGAGCAAGGCTCGATTTGCGATTTACTCTTCCGGACGATGGATCCGCCAGTTATTTTTTTCCCCCGTCCATGCATGTACGACTTAATCGAAATCGCCTGACTGACAGATATATAATAAGCCATTGTCAATTACCGTAGTATCAATTCATACACATGGTTTGGGTTTATTCTCGATGACTGACAGTCGCTAGCTGCTCTGTCAGATTGGTGTGTACAGGCTGAAAAATCGACAGGGATCGGGGACGGGATTGAGAAGAGAGTGGCATAGAGTCGCGGAGCCAAATGCAGTCTAGACTGCTGTCCAATCGAAACGAAACGACTGGAATAATAATAAAAAAAAGTGTACACTATCGCTCAAAAGTATCGCTTTCCTGACACTTACCTCTTTTAAAGGCGACATAACTTTTTTGCCTTCGAAATGTTTGAAAATGTTGAAATTTATAAATTGATTCGAGTGTCACTATTAATTCAGCGCCATTCGTGTACTAGAAGTCCGTATATTCCTCTTCCTCTGTATCGTTCGCGAGGCAAGTCCGCCTGCGCGCCGCAAAACGAATTCTCGTCAGAAGCAGAAATTTCCGTAGCACACGAGCCGTGACAAGACCTCTTTCTCTCCGCCTATTGTTTTTCGCCCGCGATACGTAGAACGTTCGTTTTATCGCTCAGCACTTCGGCACGGGGTACGAAACGGTTCGATGAAGATTGAGCGATATATCATATCACGGGAGCTCGCGTGCTACGGTCTTTCGAGAGAGAACCGCGAGTCCAATATTTTCACGTCGACTGGCACGGGATTGTTTGACTAGGAACGACGAGTTTCTCTGTTCGCTTACCAGAGTCGAAGGTCACCTCGCTGATCATGATCCATCTGTCCGAGAAGTGGAGCCTCAGCTTCACGTACTTGCCGACACGGTGGTGAAGCTTGATGGTGATGTTCCGCGACGACTCGAATATCCTGTCCTCCATGTAGGTGTACGTGATCGGTTCGCCTGTGTAATACTTGCCGCCGATGCTGAACAGTATGTCGACTTGGGAAAATATCTGAAAGATGAATTTTGACAAAAATATGGTATCAATTTCAATTGGGATGATTTCTAGCGGGAAAAATTCCTGCAGAGACGCGAACGAAGAAATGGGTTGAAGTTGTTTAATCGGATAAACGGGATAGGATGAGGGGAGAGAGGATGCTTGTCTTTTTATATTTGAAGAATGGAAGTTCAGAAACAAAGAATCTGCATGGTGGAAGAAAACGGGACGAAGCAAAGATCCATTTCTATCAGAACGGCGGCAAGTTCGGAAGATTGATTGCGGTGGCCTTAAAACACATCGAAAACCTGAATAAGCTGGCAGTATAGACAAAATAAAACAGACACAGACGAAGCGGGACGTTGATGGATAGAGCCGCTCGCGAAAACCCGCTCTCGCCGAAGAAGATTTAGGGACAAAGTAAAATACGACCCCGGCGCGTAAAAACCGAGCGATGGAAAACCGAAAGTCGTATGACTTTTGAGGACGATATAAAAGTTTAATGCATCCTTGAAGTTCGATAGGGTATATGATCTGATCGTAAATCAGGAATATTATCCGAGGTCACAAAAGGCTTCACTTAGGAAACGGTGTATCGGGGCTTCGTCCATATAATCTTAAAGGTTGTCTCGTAGTTTCAACACTTTACGATCTATCTCGTACATTTTTCTACCCTTTCATCCTTATTTTTTTTTCTCCCCCTCGTTTTGTATAAAATCCCACGTAAAAACATCGCGTGAAAGATGAAAATTGAAGCTATCGAATAGAATAAAAACAGGAGCCTCCATCAAATTTCACTTTGATAAAAATGTCAAGCAAAAAGTAACGATCGAAAGGGGACAAATTGAATTTCGACGGAATAGGCTGTCGAGAGATGAAATGAATAATAGTGCGAATCGGTACGGGTCGAGAGAGCTGCCCGATAATTGGAAATTTTCAGTTCATTTTCAGTTAAAAAGTTGTCAAAAAAAAAAAAAAAAAAAAAAAAAATGGTGACAGTATCAAGTCAGCAATTACAAACGCTTAAAGGTTGGTACGTGCTTAACCGGTTCATACTACTGCGCTATGCTATAATAAAATCTCGTTCACGGTTGAAGTGACTTCGATTCAAGTAACATCAATTAAACTTGACCAAACTTGTTACATAGGTAAATGCTTGCGCGATACATTTTTAAAATAAAAAAATCTCATTGACTCGCTTCTTTTACCGATCCGAATACGTGTAGCTTAGAAATTTCCATTCCAACCCCGAGTCTCCGAGTCAAAGGAGAGAGGCGTGGCAACTCTAGTTTACCAGTGTAACTCGATTTCAAGTTAATTTTAAGTTCACGAGTGAACGACGTTTAAGGGAAGTTCAGATGCATCGCGAACCGACAATCAAACTCGCGGAAAGACATCTTTGAAATTTCAATTTCACCGAATATTCTTGCAGTACTAATACACGCCGTTTCACAGCGGGTATGGAATTATCTGTGGAAGGAAAACTTCCTCTCGGCCAGGGTTGCGGCGGCGGTGTACGAGCCGAAAGTCGATAACGCGATTGTCACAACCGCGGGGCAACATCTGGAACGGATCCGTCGTTGAATCGGCTCCCGAAGATTTCGTTATCGTAATTCTCGTCATGTAAATCCAATTACGAAAGATTCGTTTCAGGCCCGATAGGAGTCGGAAACGATATCCTGACGACAGGAGAGAGAGGGAGAGAGAGAGAGAGGGAGAGAGAGAGAGAGAGAGAGAGAGGAAGGGGTGGCATAGGCAGAGTCGGAGACAGAGGGACAGAGTGATGCGTTTATCCCGCTGCTATCGATATCGATGTTCCGTATCCGTCGCTTTGCCGTGGTTCTCTGCTAGTGGATCGTCATAAAACTCGTTTGGTTCACCCTCGTCTCTCAGCGGGCGAATGTCCGTCGACGTTGGGCGTGTATTCAATCGAAACTCGACGAGACAAGTGTAGAAAAGGCCGTTGTGTGTGCGCGCACACGCGCGACCACGCCAGGAGTCAGATGCAGAGACGGAAGCCGAACGGCTTATCCGATATAATATACCGGATGAAGCGCAATAACTGATCTGGAAGTAAATCCCTTTTTTACAGTACGGTTCAACGGAGAGAAATGGGGAACGTTGGGCTAGCGGGCCGGCCCTTTTTTTCTCTCCGTTCGCGGGAAATGGTTCCGCTGAAACGTATCAGCAGTCCTCGCGCAAACAGAGACTTACGCTCTCAAAGAACAACATTATTTCATTCCATTGGCGGCCTAGCACAACGCGGACCTGTGTGTAAACGTTTTAAAACGACCCCGACCCCTCCGTCCACCCCTTTGCTCGCCTCGCCAACCTTTCATTGGTTCACGGTTTTTTCGCCCCGTCTACTCCATTTTTTTTTTTTTTTATCGTATCGATTTATTGGTACTTTCACGATTCCTCGATACACGGACGCGTACACAATTTACGGCTGTAATTTGATAGACGGAACAGAGCGGTGACCTAATTAGTCGCGTGGACGTCTCGCCGTTTTAATGAGAAGTTGATGGCTGGCGTTAAAAAAATCATGGGAGACGGGATTTGCCCAAAGTCTGGTCCAGACGCGAGGTTCGTTTCGGCCATTAGCCGCTCGTCGAGTCTTATGCATTATGCGGGATAGACGGTGCACGCTTTCAGTTCGTGGCCGTCAAAGGAAACGGGTCCACGGTCGAAATTGAAATGGAGTCCGTCGGAAAGAGCATTCGTAAATAAAATTGACACGGAAGCAACCGGACGGTCGAAGGGCCGATGCATCGAGTTTGAGGCTGGTTGAAATCGTGGAAATTTATGCACTTTGACGAAGTAGTCTTAGCAGACAAGTTTTTCTGCCTTCGTCGTTCCTTTCCCCTGGAAGAGAAAACGATCGAGTGTCCAAATCGAATGCCACTGAATTCTTCACGCTTAACAAAGGGTAGGGCGCAACAAGCGTTGAGAATTCTACTTGATTCTATTCGACACGACCATACCAGCGATACGTTCGATTATCGCGGTATCAACTGGAATAATTTACTCTTGAAAGTAGAAGCAAATTCTTCAAGAGTAAGAAAAAAGAATTTAATGTCCTTTCAGTCTATTTTGTGTCCTCGGATATAAAAGGGGGACAAATTACGAGGAGATTCCGTCAGTATTTACGTTAATTAGTTCACCCGAGTAATTATAAAGTTTGCGTTCCTTTCGCAGTTAATTTCGTATCGTCCCCCAAGACAGGACCGTTTCCTTTTTATCCGCCTCCCATGGCTGCCCCTTTTGGCAACAACAGTGGAACGCCGGAGCGTCAAGGCTGTTTTCACGCGGGGGTAGGTAGCAACGGCGGTGTTTCGTATCGCAGTCTATTATCGCCCCGTAGCCGGCGATGTTTCGTTCGCTGCTTCCGTCGAAGGGGAAAATGTTATTTGGATATCAAAGATGCGCCACGGGCAAAGTCCCGACAGAGCCATTGTACGAGGGGTTCCGGTTCATGAGGCTTGCGAACCTCCACCACCGTTGGGGTCACTCTGTATATAAAATCTGGCGACGTGGAAGGGAATCCGAAGGACGATCGGATATTCGCCGCTTCTGTCTCGGAGCCGGACCACTGAGGAGGGCTCCCGACATGGTGGTTTCAGAGGGTCGTCGCGTCAAAGAGCGTCCGCGCGTTTATAGTTTGTCGCGTCTGCGTTTGTGAGCACGTTTCCGTCCTCCGCTGCTTAATATTCCCTTTCCCATCCTCTCTGACCCGGGACCTCGCATATTTGCCGTTCACTGTTCGCGGTGACAACTGGAAAATTTCATAACCGTAATACTTATCCGTTGACCGGTCGCTTTCGTAGTTTCGAAACGCGTCGCGTATCACCCTCGTGGTTTCGTCGCTCGTGCGTCGCGTCCGACGGTGGTAAAAAATGCTGGCCGTGGTTATCCGAAGGAAGACCATTCCGCGACCACCGTCGAATCGAAACGCAAACGCGCTTTTCACTCGTCTGCGCGTATATTTGCGTTTCCGCGGTGAGTACCTTTTTCCTAGGGATCGGAATTTTTTTTACTCCCGTTCGCTCGGTTTGTTGATCTTTCGCATTAATTGTCTCGAAAATCGCCGGCTGTGCGCGAGCGTGGCCAGCGTGCCGAAATGCCCTGATGATTTTTCGTTCGCCCTACCCTCGATGTTTCGCTTCTGCTGCTCGTGACGGATAAAATACCGTCAGCTTCGTCGGGGTTTGCGCGCGTGAAATTACTGGTATCGGAAATATAGTATCTTCTTCTGTTATTCCTTTCGGAGGTCGAACGTTTCAATTAAACGATGTTATTTATTTGTACGAAATCGTTCGATATGAATGTATGCACGAGAACGGCGGCGTATGAAACTTTTAAAGTTCATCAACGAGACATCCGATCGTGTTCAATTCGCTACGCGAATGCTATTATCGTGAAATAATCACGATGGCAATTATTGAAAATGATTTTTTAATGAACGAGGAGTACGCTCATCCATCCGTTAATATTACACGGTTTCGATGTACGATTTAGCCTTATCGATCGAATGCCGAACGATGGTGGCCAGTCACCCCGCGTCACCCTACCGTCGGTAGCAACGCGCGAAATGACCCGGCTCGCTTTTATGCGAATCAAAATTCGGGCACTCCCCATTTATGGTGCTGTTCAATAATCGTCCATGCATATTTCACCGCACGCGCTGGCAAATCTTTAAATGCGCTATACCGTCGAGCAAAACACTCGCACGAGTTTAAAGCGGATTTGCCACGAGCACCCTGGAACGCATGGTCTCCGTGCGCTCCATGAGCTGTGTTATTGCCGTTTCAAGTATTTGCGTTCACCGTGAGAGCACTGTTCCCGTTTACGAGTACGCAAACATTTTCGTTTACCGTTGGCAGGAAAAATTAGGGTATTAACTCCGTTCAATTTAATTCGCCGAATGTTCCGCGTGGACGCGCGAGCTCCAAATTCAATACAGATTATCCCCCAAAATCTTGGTACTAAGGTAAACGAACGTATTACATGGTACGCTCTGCACTTTTGCATGAATTACGCGTTTATGTGATAAAACGTGAAAATGCGATCAAAAGTCAGACATCACTGTAACTTAATCGTTCCTACACTTGTCGAGAGTATCGCATAGATCTAATGTTTGATCCCTTTGTGTCGTCGATTGGGCATTTTTTCCGCGGACGGAAATAATTCCATCATCGGGGCGATTTCGCATGCGAGCGGCGCGCGTCCGTTTCTCTTCTAAACGTATCGATGCAGGGGTGACAAAGAGTGGATCGAGGGGAGAGACAGCGGAAAAGATAGGGGTGGATAGAGAGCGAGTGGCGGATGTATTTGCATTACATTATCGAAGTTAACGCGAACGACGCGGAAGGGTCGCGAAATCGCTGCGAAACGGAAATTATACAAGGGATCGAATTATTGGCCCCGTGTTGGTGCGAAGAATGCTGCGAATAACGCGAGCCTGCGAGCTCATTTCCGGTTGGATGCCACTCGCGGTAACAAACGACGCCCGAGAACTTTTTCGCGCGCTCCCCGACGAGTGGCGATGGCACTCTTCTTTTTTTTCTGGCTCGTACATACGCGTGAAAATTAGATTTGTGGGTTTACATTAATTTCACAAGAGGACGACAGAAGAAATGGAGTCGAGGCTCGAATGAACGCGCTGCAATATCGTCCGGTAAGCGTTTTAATGCCTCGCGTATTTTTCCAATTAACGAAGTGCTCCAAACATTTTCCGCCTCTTGCTTTTCTTTTTTTTTTTTAAATCCATGATATTTTCTAGCAACGGTGAGTTATTAACGGTTACATCGTTATTCTGCCCTTTTAAACGGTATCCCTTTGTAAAATCGCACCATCTCAGAATTCGCGCAATTAGAATTAATATACGGATTAAAGTGAATCACGTCGATTGAAGTGAAAAGTTCGCGCGCGGCAGAATAATTATAACCAGCACCGTGTTATGTGCTTTAACTTGTTCCAACTAGCAGAATGTTACGGTTTCTATTTACAGCAGCAGGCTAGTTACATTAAATTTAATCGCCGTAAAGGAAACCGAAAAGGGGGCCACTCGGTATCAATCCTGAAAGCGGAAAGTAATGAGCCCGAGCGTAATGTGTTCCGCTTAAAAGCATATGCTAATGAAAGCTAGATCTTCGATGATGAAAGTAAGTCGCTGGGCTCTTTAATAACAGAGATCACGTGTCGCGATTATTCCTGCTTTTAAGCAATATCGCGCGATCTGGCCAATAAGCCACGCTCCGTGATATCGAACCACCTCGGAATTACCGTTTCAGATTGTATTTATATTCAGTCGGCGTCTGACTGATAAAGCGTCGAGTGGAATATTCAATCAGCCGTGCGGTGGATACGAAGAAGGAAGCGTCTACGGCGACGAGCCCGTCTAGAAGGAGAGGTGACGGTAAAAGGATCTCGAACAACTGCGGATGGTAAGCCTGTTGATCGACGCTGCTTGCGCATTCCTTACAGGGGCTGAGGAATAACGTCGTCGGAGCGAGGGGTAAACGATTCTACGCTTTCTGTGTACTCGCGGCAATGTTAGGGAGATAGAAGGGGGCCGTGGATACGTAATTAGACGTGAAACCTGTCTCCTCCTAATTTCCTCTTTATCTTTATTTCGCCCGCTATACGATTTATAGGGGTACGCGAAATTTTACTTCCACTCGTTTTAGAATTCAACCATCGTACGGGTGGGTATTTTTGAACGCTTTTACGACTTTCGAGACGTCCCTCAGTTCGGACATTCGTTTCACGTTAGACATTAAACGTTCGATCTTTATGGAACACTCCCGAGTTTCGGATCGCCGTCTTAAAATAACTCGAGAGTAATTAAAGGTCTAACGATCGGTTGGACACCTACCTGGACATCCTTGGTGAACTGATTGTTGCAGTAGATGTGGATCGCTGAGAACTCTCTGACCTTGTCGAACTCGAACTTGATCTCGACCGGCTGGCCGCGTGTATCGTTCCTCCAGCCGACCCAGCCTTGCGTGCGATCGTTATCATAGTATCCCAGTTTGAAGTTATCAGGGCCTGTCTTGCCGTCTGTCAGCTGGCCCAGTCCACGTCGTAGCTCACCGTCCCAGTGTCCGTCGTAGGTGGCGTCGAAGAATTCCCATTCATTACCCCTTTTATCACCTTGGGGCATCGAGTAGGATACCACGCCATCTGCGGCGGGGAGGTCAAGGTGTAAAGTCATCGGCGTACAGCCTGTCCTTTAATGACTCGTGTAAAAGCTTCGACTTTTGTCGAGCGGACATTGTTATGATCGCACGGGAACACGGTATGGGGTATGTTCGGACTTTCGATAAAGAAAAGGGGGACGGGAAGATTAATGGTATGCGACGTTTCAAGGAGTAGACCATTGGACGTTAACAACGTTTCAACGTTACGTGGTTGTAATTAATGAAGTTTAACGAAGAAGAAGGTAAAAAGCGTAGTTCGTGTATACATTTTTAATTAAATGTAAACCGAGAGAAAATTTATGTTCGTGCTATAATTCGGTTTGCTCCCAAATATTTAATTCAAATATTTCAAATTGATGCCCTTTCATCAACGTTAACCGACGCGGAAAAATATTAGTCAAACGATACCCGATTCTTTTCGCCTATCGGGGATGCTTTGAATTTACCATTAATTAAACGTCCACGCATCGCGAACGCGCAAGACACAATAGCAGTGTACGTTACTTGGTGTGTACATTTCCGTTTGGTTAAACGTTTAATTCGATGTTGATTCATCAAAGGAAGAAAGGGATAATAGTACAAGCAAGATTCTGAAAAGCAAATTTGCTCGCACGGCAATGGCATAAGGGTTAATGGACAGTCCGGTGAGTATTCTAAGCGGCTGGCAAGTTCAACGAAAATTGGTGAGTGCAAACAGCTTACCGCTCCAGTAACATCCGTAGAGCTCGACCCGCATGCAAACCGTCCGCGTGTGATGGCTGTAGGGTAGAAAACGGATCTTGCTCGCCCACAGAGGTGGCTCCAGCTCGTGCTTGCACTCCAAATACGTGTTCGTGTTACCCGGTATTACCTGGAATCGTAGAAACCTTGGTTAAAGACCAGAACAATTTCGGTCTTTGGTCTAACCTTTGAGTTCCGTTGTTTCAGCCCTCAGGAAAATGTGCCTTTCTTTTCCCCTTCCCTACTGTTCGAACGGATACCTTCACTTTTGGATCATTAGGAACGTCACGCGAACGCGTTCAAACTTACAATCAATTCAACGACTAGTGACGATTCAGACACTATTCGTTCATCGTTCAACGATACAATGTTCAATTTTTCTATACAAAGTGTTAAATACCTAAGCTAAGAAAGTATCTTGAAATTTTTGCAGATTTTTAAAAAAACTGAAACGGTGGTGAGAGGGCTCAACACAATTTACAACTCGAAACTTCATACTTGTAAGCTAATCCCTTCATCCCCTAAGTCCGCCAATTCCTGCTTCTTACACGGTCAGACGTTTAATCTTCCACGACGACCAAAAGTGCACCTATATACATGCGTCTGGCGACGCGAAATATTTCCAACGAACGGAATCGTGGAGGAACGTTCGCGTTGATCCCCCGCGCTTCCCGTGAAACTTTTCAACGTATACGTCTGACGGGATGGGGACAGGAAAAGGTATAATCGGCGTGCGTCAACGTGTCTGCGGCAAGGTCGACCCTCCCAGACGCGTCACAGTATTCTGTCAAAGCATCCCCTTCTACGGTGATGACGTTTATATCGTCAGGGAAGATGCGTTTCTGCACTTCGGCACATACTGGAATACCATCGTCTAACGGTGGATATCCCGTCACAGAACGGACATCGCGTTCCACCGCATCAGACCGGGGCTAAGGACTAATTTCATCCCACATTCCACCACGTTAGGTATGATGAGGGAGAGAGGTAGCTGGTTCGAGATCGGTCGTGGGTGGGGGATTGGATCACAGAGACGCAGACAGCTCGAGAATGGGCGAGAGACGTAGCAAGAGAGGTAGGAACAGTCGTGAGGGGGTTGAGCTAAACGTCCATCGCCCGCATTCCCTGATCCTCGTCAGGGAGACGACCATATTGCAGGTATATCTCTCCCTCCCCTCCCAGTTACTCTTCTCTTTGTCCTTCCACATGTTCCCACCTCTCTATCTCGAAACGTGTACAGAGCGATGCGATATTGATTTCACGTTGTGGATTTATGAATAAAATAAGCGGTTTATCTGACGTTGGCACTGGCTGGTGGACGGTGTGCAGAAAACCGAAGGTGGAGAAGGGGTGCATCGTCCCAAGAGATCACGCGAAGTGGCATCGCCCATGGCGAGTAGATAGCCCCCACGGCCACTGGGGTGCTGTGTACTAGAGGTACGCGTACAACACCTTGCCATGGATACACGTGTAGGTACACATAGGCGAGGCGCGGATAAATCTACGTGGATATATGTACGAGCCGAGTCGAGTCTGTACTCTGTAGTATCTTGTGTGTGGGCCACCGTGCAACATAGTCGCGTGACAGAGCATTTTGCGGCAGGCACGACACATTCTGCGCACGTTTCCAACCCCCCAACGGGGTATACACGTTCCGTACCACCGGCCGGCCTCTATCTCTTTTTGGTACGGCTAAGCATCGACTCCGACTACTATTACCGCTTCTATTCCCACCGCGGCGTTCCATTCCTTTGTACCAGCCATACTCGTGCACACCACAGTGAAACGGCGTTTCTTTCGATTTGTTTGCTCGGTTATTGAAATACCTCCTTCTCCGTGTTTTTCTCGATTGTTTGCTCCGGCTCATATTGGATTACTTGCTCTACTGTCACTGGATCGAGCGTGTTTCCAACTGTTACCGCCGATACTGTTATTTTTTTTAAACACGCACGCGACTGCGTCCCGGAAGAATTTGCTATATCGAACGTCTAATCGTTCAGCAGAGAACGTACATATTAATCGTCATGAAATATTGCAAAGTACTCGACATATAGCAGAGTTTTATTGTCCATGGACACGAAACACGTTGAATGAAACATGTATCGTGCCCGCCGCGCCGTGGATATTGGATTCCCTTCATAAATATATAATTAAGGCTTTTCAATGTTGGAAGGTAACTCTTAGCCTTTTCCCACCCTCGCGTTGGTCCTGTCCGGCTCGCAGGTCATCGTTTCCTCCGAGAAACTGCCACTTGGAAAGCACTCCCCAAGGTGAACCCTTACCTCTTGGCCGGCGCGTATACCTTACAGAGGCTAGGGTGGCGACCCACCCCTCTGTCTGGCGTCGATTCTTTCTCATTTCGGGTATCCAGGGACCCGTGCCGGTAGCACGTTACACCATCAGCGCTGCCACACTTTCCACCGACGTAGAAGCAACCGTTTATTCCCAGGAAATTTAATGAGATTGCAGCGTGCGAGCAGAATTTAATTTCTCGAAATGGCTACGGTAAATCTATCTGGTCCAGGAGGAAGATCCAGCTGTGTATATCCTTGGAATGCTCCAATTTTTTTTCTCCTCGACGTAGTATTGTAAATGATAGCTACCCAGGGAAGTTCGAAATCGATTTTAGACCGACGATAAATATCGCATAACAATGGATTCGACGCGTGTCAGCTGAGCGACCGAGATAGGATATCAGCGAAATAATTTCCTTCGCCTTGCGCCTTGGCGATTCATCGTCCGCCCCTGACTCTGGATGCAATAAACGAAGTATGTGTCACATTTTTGGAATGGTTGATGAAGAGATATGCGCCATTCCTTCGCGTATAAGCCTTTGCGATGATGACTGAAAGGGGTGGATATTACTTTTCATTACCCTCGACGCGCGAGACCTTCGAAACGGTAGACAACCTTGCAACTCTATCTGCCGTCCTGTACACAGCCGAATACAAGTAAAAGGGAAAGACAGGAAGAGAAAGAGACGGGGCGGTGGTGTGCGTGCCGCTCTAATGCAATTTCCTGCTACTTTTACTTTCCCCTCGGCGCACGAACGCGTGCGTGCGTGCGTGCGTACACGCCAGTGCATGCGCACGGGGGTCAAGTGTTAAGCGCTGAGCAATTATAGCTGATATCGATCTGCGTTATTGTTCGGGGTTCTTCGGCTCACGGTCCGAGTGTTTGCTCGTGTGATTCGTATTTTCCAACACCGTCAGGCTGTATCCGATCGTTCTCGTAACGGAAAATACATTTTCTCATCAAATAATATTAATACTTAGGAACGATTCGAACAGATTTGTCCCAATTGGGTAATTGGAGTGTCGTGGAAGCAGAAAGCGGGGAGAATAAACGGATTTGTTACGACGGGAAGGATCAGAAATTACAAAAGCGTACAGGAGGAAAGCTAATCTTGTTAATAACTAGCAGACTCGGGACAATATCAGGGAAGATATATACCTGTCGTCTTGTATGCGCTTCATTTATCACTCAAACACTGTAAAATTACATCGCGGGTCGTTCCGTGGGCAAGGATGCGGTTCATTTTTTGAACGAGGAAACGACGCGGAGAGGTTCACGAGTCCAATTATTTTGCCTCGAACGAGCTCTGTTATTGTCTGCCCCGGAGTCAAGGTGGTTCTACCCGTACGCTGCATTACCCTGTACATGCAATACCTATAGAATATACCTATAGAAAAGGTATATTTGTCGTGACATTGTCATCGGGGCTTGATTTTTATAGACCAAGGAAATTGAATGTAAACTTCGCGTCGAGCGGCTGAACGTTAATTGAAAGCCACGGTGGATGCATCCCCCTCGGTAGGAATTCATTTCTTCCGAGCCATCGGATGGCATTTATTCCCAACGAGCTGCCGATAGTGCGTTTAGGACTTTGATTCGGTTTCCCATGGATGGCGGCGACGCACGAGGAAACGGTAAAACGGATCGCTTATCCGCGGTGATGCTTGTGGAAAAATTCGGTGAGCCAGGCGTTCCGGCGTTCCCCACTTAAGATACGCGATTTTCAAGTACCTATAACTTATGCCCATGACCGTTTTTGCCTATCGAGGCGGCGTATAAAGGGAATTTATTGCATCGGAGCGTGTACGTCCCGCTCGTACCTCCATGGACGAGCATCTCTGTGAACCGCTCCGTGGCGGTGTTATTGGATTTTCGGTCCTCGATAGAACGATAGATATTTTTACGAGAACGTTTTACTTATTTGCGCGCCGGCTATATATCTACAGATCCGGCTGATTACGTTTTACATGAACGCAAACATCGTGCCCGTGGTAGATCGACGAACGTTATTCCACGTGAAATTTCATGCGACCTGACGTTACGAGGCACACAATTTATTATTGTATACGCATAATACGCGACATTCTTTACTGTCAGCTGTATAGCTGAGCATTGTTGCGGATAATCAGGTCTTTTAAGAGTATGTCATTTTTTTACCGAACCGAAGTACATCAATGGACATTAATCCCTCCAACAAACAAACATTAGCTCACGCACGTGAGGGATGAAATATTTCTAAATGAATAATGAAGGAAAAATATGTTTCATGATTTGATGTATTTCCAGACTAAGATACTCCATAGAAACCGAGGTGAATGTACTTAAATCCATTAGCAAATGTATCCCAATTTAATATTATTATATCGGATATGTTAATTAGGTCCGATACATTAATTAGGAATGGAACAGCTCGCATGTTATAACAGTCGTTTAATTTCCAGTAATATCACCGAGTTTCACGGCAGGTTCCGAAAATATAAGTGCCCGTACCGAGCTCCATTTCGCGTCCTCGTCGGATAATAGGAAATTTCGCGTACACTCGTCGTATTGCCTGTTCGCGGTTAAACTTTCAAGCCCGCCCGTCGTTCGATACCAGCCCCGGCAGTATCTCCGGCAGCGAGCAGGATCTGGTTTCCGTTGAAGCGCGACTCGCTTCATCCGGCCCATTAGAAACAGTTATAGCGCCAGTTAGAATAACAATCGGCGGTGATAAACCAGCCCCCTCCGGCCGCTCGTATTCCGTGACGCCTGCGAATTATCTCGCGGACAACATTTTGCTAATGTCCACGGCTTCCTGTGCGTGCAACATTATAACTAACATTACACACCGGCTGCAATATCGCGCCTCGCCGCCACCCTCATTTTTTTTCCCCCCCGACCATCATCCCCCTGCGCGTCTACGCGCGTGCGTGCGCGTGATTTACGTGGAACCGGCTTACCCAGGCTCCGACTGGGAACCAACGCAACGTTGCTCGCGTGTCGACACGCACGCGTTCGTCTCCTCGCGCGCCCTCCTTCGCCCCCTCGCTTATTCCACCCCGTCCGTAATTATCGGATTTCCACGCAGAGTTCTCGCGTCACGGGCCAAGGATACGAAGAAAAGCTGACAGTTCTGGCTGGCTGTTCGCGTGACACGATAATGACGAATCGAGTCGCGTGGACGCGAGCTACGGCCTCGTTTGTGGTAATGTCGGCGGTCGTGTCGGTGTAATCGGTACGCGGAGGGAAAATGTTGCGAACGAGCATTCGATTTTTCATGCACTTCCCGTCGATTTCGCGTGGATTTTACGAAATGATTTGACGAAACGAGTGAACAAAACGATTCGCGTGTACAGCCGATTTCAACCGCCGCTGGTTATCGCGATAAACCTAGACCTTACCGATCGCCTGGCTGTTCTTTCTCTATTTTCTCCTTCCAACCAATGGAAATGAAAACCTGCCGCGCAACTTTTCGTATAAATTGTCGAGCGAGAATAGATGGTCGCGCACGCGACGCTTTTCCTCGCCCCGCGTGCACGTTTACTATCTATATGTATATACACACCAGCAACGTGCATGGAGTTTCGTGATTAAGCGACGTTTCGAGACTCAACGCGGTGAGTTTGTCATGGTAAAATCACCGACTAAAAAACGCTCGTGAAAGAGGAAATGGCAACGGAGGGAGTTCTAGACGGGGTGAGAGACGAAAATCGGAAAGAGAGGGGGAGGGAGAGAGAAAGAGCTAGAACAGTGTATCTCCTGTGTCGAGGGTCAGTATATTCTACCGAGAAGCATGATTAAGAGCCGTTTTAAAACTGCCGCCATACACGGGGATATACGCCTCCTTTGAGAGGCGAACCGGGTCACTCTGATTAATTGAAGTTTTTTGCGAATACCGTCCGGCCTCTACCGGCCTCACAAATCCTTTCTCTATTTTCGTCTCATTAAAATACGGGTAATTAATGCCATGGCATTCTTCCGCGGGGCGGAGTTACCGTAACGATATCGTCCTGCTGGGAGCAGACGATAAAAAGATATGCTAAGCACATTCCAGGCGAACAGTGAACGGTGCCCCGACGTTTTTCGTATCGCGTACCGTTTCAAGTATTTGCGCGGGCACCGTGGCCGTTCTTCTTTTTTTTTTTCTCCTTTTATCCATGCTACGCTTGCCAGTCCTCGATTATTAAAAGATGCAATCTCGTCTTAACGGCTTACGTTGCACTAAATAAAATTACGAGCTAGAAGGCGGGAAGGTAAAAAAATGGGGAGATGAGGATGAGATGGTAAGTATGTTGGTGTGCATTAAGAACTATCGCGGTAGAGGGAAAAATAGAACGTGGAACGTCTCTGGAATTTCGTTTTAAGCCATTGAGGTGTCACGCTTATTTCTCCGTGTGTTTCCTGGTCTCTTTCTTTCTTCTTTTTTTTTCGTAAGTGGAAAGACGCGAAGAGGGGCGTGACAGGGTGATTAAAACGGGAGAGGAATGTCGATAATGTATGGGAATGCTTCGTTTCGCCGAAATCAATCCCGTGGTTGCTTATTTCTTTTCGCTTACATCGCAGAGGTTCGCTGTAATTGACAACGAATTCATAGACGAAATATCGGAAACCGATTGTAACTGTGTTTCGTTTCACCGGAATACAAGATTTAGATCGTTAAATATTCAAAAAGTAGACAGCGAGTTATACCCTTGATTATTAAAACTGATGAAACCCCGTAAAGCGAAACTTTAATAACGAATGTATGATTTTCTCGTTCATTTTCTCATCCATTTTATGAGAACCCACGACTCTTTCAATTACGTTGCCTATTATGAATGAAAATATATAGCGGCCATAAATATGGAGAATTCTTTTAGGTAGAAAATATTTGGGAAACGCCGTTTCATTGTCCCGTGGCATTAAATCCAGCGCAACCGTTCGTTATCGAACCGGAAACTGGCAAGAAAAGCAGGCCTCCTCCTTGGCCCAGAACACGAACGTGCACGCACATTTGCAGAACCTGTAGAAAGGAGAAGCTTGTTGGCGCCTGGAGCCTTAATTACCCCCGGCGGCCTTTTGAAGCCGTTCCGCCGCTACCGTCTTTGGCCCCCCTCCGTGACAATTATTATTACGCGGTACAACTCGCGCGGCCGCATACACAAACAGCCACGGGGACACATTCTTGGTTCCTCCTGGCTGGCTGGTTGCACGAGCTGCGACGAGCACACGCGGCACGAAACGGGGGGATGAAACTCTCGCGCGCTGAAAACTTAAGCCAGCCAACGCCGCTCTGCCGCGGCAACGGTATTCGAGAGCACTCTTTTCACTCCCTTCTGCGGATAATTCCGTGAAAATAACCGGCAGAAATTCCGGCGTACTGGGCGTACGTGATGCACCCGTGGCAACCGGGTCAGACGGAAACGAAGAAAATTTCACTTTCGTCGCTGCGCAGGAGAAGAATCCTTTGCTGCCCGGCGAGCAATTAAGAAATCCTCTAGTCCGCTTTCGCGCGGGGCAGGTGCATCCCGAAAGACGTCGTCAATCACGGTTTTAGACTCGACGCGGATGAACGACGCGACGTCGTTGCGATTTTGCATCGCGACGACATTGCGCGACGGGTTGTTTCCCATTTCACGATAAAACAAAAGAATGAACACGTATCTACGTGAAATAACGGGGCGCGAATGTGGAATAATGTTTCTCATTTGAGACTCCAGTTTTCGAGAAAGTTGAATTTGTAAATTGTTAAAGCAAATCGTATCGACACCGATAAATGAATAAAAGCAAAAATACGCGGGCTTCTTTGGTTTGAATAACACGATGGATTTAACAAAATCGAAAGCAAAGCGAGCAGTGCGAAATTGTCACTCGAAACCGAATTGTAATTTACACCGCTCACTTTGCTTTCGATTTAAATAAATCAATCGTATTGTACGACGAAAGTGAATCCTGGATTGTTATTTTGAATTCGTTCGCGAATCCAGTTCACGAGAGGAAGGTTCGATCGGCACAACCCGTAGTTCGATTGTACGATGTTCGATCGCTTGTAATCGTTCAATTTACAAGTGGTAAGACGAACGAGCCGCGGTCCGCCGCGACGATCGTCGAAGGGGATCGCCGGCAAGACCGATAATTGGGACAGCTTGGTCGCGAATCAGTGAATAATCATGAGGTTCGAAGATGGAAGTTGGTCTTTGCATGAAATCATAAGGTTGAACACGTGACGTGGATGGCGTCGTCGTTTCGAGAAGCTGAGAGAGCCAAGAACTTGTGCAGTCTGGTGCCGTTGCTGCATTAGCGCCGGCGCAAGTGGTCCATCAATATTAATAAGGCAGTAACTGGACAGCGGATGTATAGAGATGGCCGATCGGATAACCAATTTACTAAAAAGAGGCGTCCATTTCTTTCTCTTTCCAGCTGGGCGATTCAGAAAATATGCAGTTCTATTTTGCATGCCAGCCACGAGGCTAGAATTTTTTACCGGCTACGCGAACGTTTGACGACGACAACGACGACGGGATGATTAATCCTGTGACGCCTGCTAGCCGAGGATTTGCATTTAATGACGAAATTCTGCTGCCGGGTAATTCAATATCCTGATTCGAGAATTTCTTTGATAAATCGCCGTTTGCCGGGTTTATCGTCTCTTCGAGCCATTTGCACCAGAAAAATATCGAATCAAAGTACCGTTTCGTTTCGTTTCGTTTCGCTGGTAGTTACGAGACAACCATCGGGTAAGCACTGTAATAAATCATGAGATAGGTCTTTGCCATCGTGGACGCTAATTTCTATCGGCTCCTAGCAAAGGGACAATTACGGTCGAAGCGTGCTCCGGTGGTGTCTGGCGATCGTATCGGTGTCGAAATTGGGCTTTACACGAAATCACGAAGTGGAACACGCGACGCGAAGCCACAGTGGCTCGCAGACGAGACCGCAGTCCCTTGGCACGTTAATCCTGGCTCGGTTCGCCCATCAATATTAATAAGATCCGAACCGGACAGCAGAGACACGGAGACGCCCGATCGGTCGGCCAATTTGCCTCGCTGGTTGCTCGACGTTTTTTCGTTCCTCCTTCCAAGACGTATCGTCTGTTGGTAGCGTCGTAAAACAGTGCCAGGTCCGTTCGTGCATTAATGAACGTCGCACGTCACATCGAAATCGCGCCCCGGAGGGACACGCGGGTTTAAAGTGTCGTAATAGCCGCGTCGACGGAGTCCATAAACAGAGAACGAGGAGCAAAGGACGATAAGTTTGGTAAAAACGCAAAGTGTCGCCCTCGGCGAGCCTCCTTACGAGTCTCTTATTGCTGGCCCGCGCGTCATTGCTGCACTAAACCGCGGTAGTTCTTCGAAGTGACCAACCCTATCCTCTCTATTCCCTTCGTTCCGAGTGCTCTTAACGCTTCGATAAGTTCCTTAGTAGCGCGGCTCATTTATTCCAAAGCTCGATTGGTCTATCGTTCGATCGAAGTTCGAAACCTTTCAAGCGTGTCGCACGGGATCTTATCGAGTTGTCATTTCTTAATTCGAATCTTCGTTGCACAATGTCGTCCAGTTCGCCGCGGTCGTACGCTAATTAAGATGCACGCGAACACGGTTGGCAAGCACGATTGCAACCGAGTTACGGTACACCGATGGTATCTGTTCTAGGCGGCCGTTTCAGGGATGAAATTATCATAGCTCGTCTGACGTAGCATATATTTCACGGCACGAGAGACGGGAGTCTGAAAATTCGCGGCAAGAAACATCGAAGATTCACAAGCTCGCCAAGTGTTCTATATAATGCAGAAGGTACTCGCGAAACTCGGGAACACAAAGGGTCTTGGTTCGGGAACGGAGCTCGACAAAGTGGCGCATCGCCGCTACGAAATTAGCTTACGGATTCGCGATAAGCGGCTTACGCTTCGAGCGGGATAATCCTCTAGGCCGGTTTTCGATTCTTGATCGTCGACCGTGCGCTTCGAGCTTGCGGTTCTAGTGCGAGCGAACGGGCGCAGACGCAGCCGCGAGTTCTCTCCGCGCTTCAAGAGCTACCATCGGGCATAATAATCTGGCCGTTTTAATCGCCGCGAAGTTATTATTTCAGGCCAATGACCCGTGCCCTGGCGATTCGTTTTCGTCTATTCCGGGCGCAGCTGCCCCGAGCCGATCGACGTCGAGCAGATGCGCGAATCGTTCATAAATCACGATATCTTAAAGCCGTTCTTAATCAATCGAGCGAGGCTACGTGTGCACTTTTGATCGCGACCCATCCCCCCGCGTTTCTCTTCTGCGCCACGTTACAAAGATCGTGGATATATTTAGCGATCGAGTACTTAAACGGCACCGATAGATACGCGAGTCGAGGATCCGAGGAAAGTCTAAGCTAGACGACCACGTGTCAGCAAATTAGTTAATGGAGAGCCCCGAGAGATAAGGGCACTCACCTCTTTCCCTTTGATATCTCTGTATCGAACCCACTTGCCCAGACGCGGTCGCCAGTACTCGAGAAGATACGCCTCCGCGTACTCCACACCCATGCCGTTTCCGAACCGACCTTGGGTAGCGGTAGCCGTAATCAAGTGAACCGTATGAAGGTCGATCTCCAACCATTCCCGAGCTTCCTGGGTGATCTGATTCTTGGGACACCATGCGCCGCCGAGATTCTCCGCTTTCAATCTGGAACAGATGGTGATACGGTTTTACGGTTAGCTGTCTCGAGTTTCTCAGCTAGAATGAAGAAATCTCGCCAATTTTTATGAAATTTTTAATACAATTTCACGCTGCTTAATTTACACTCGTACAATATAACCTGCGAATAGTTTGATTCGTTCGATTAGCGAAATAATTTTTGGAGGAAAACGGGTAGGGAAGAGAGCTTAAAGGAACGCCAACCGTAAGGGTTGAAACTCCAGGCACGTTCCTAACAAGTTTCTGCGTATCAGGGCATCGAATAATCTGATGTAGCATTCCTGAAAAGATTCCGCGAACTTCAGAGTCTCGACTATTTTTCAGCCCGCCTTTTAATACTTCGCGGACGTAACGAATTAATTAAAGGCGAAGGTATCCCTCAATCACCCTTCGTTTTCTTTACCATCCATCTGGTGCGCTCAGATTTTTCCAGCTAAATTCCAATATCGTAACGAATACGGACGTCGTTCATCGGGAACTTTTAATACTTCCATTATTGGAAATGATAAATTTAAATATCCTGTGGCGGGTATCTCTTAAGCCAAACTTACTCTTCTTCGATCCTGTGTTCTGGTCAAATACGCCTTTTAATCGTTAAGAAAGAGGAACAACTGTTTAACTGCTTAATGACGTCGAGTATCATTTGATACGGGCTGAAAATTTACACACGTGAAAATTTTCCCACGAAACGTAAAATTAATGGACGTTCTATGGTACTGAAGTTTTAGCTCGCGGAAAATTCCATCGTTTCGAGACTTTTAAAACTCCTTCGGGCACGTTCCCCCTCGACGAGAGACGGAGCAATTTCAATCGTCATTAAAAAACAAACAACCACGCGCGGCGCGGCTCATTTGAAATTAAAAGCGTATAGAATAATCATAACACCGTAAAATCTTCGCACCCTCGCGAAACTTCGCCACCCCTGGGACCGGCTACCCAAACTTTCACGAATGGCGAAGGTTCTACGCATTTTCCTCGTTTACTTCTCTTTATACTCATTACGAATAATTAATAAGAAAAAAAGGGGAGTAATAAAAGAAGACCTGAAAAGGGCGATATTAATATTACAACAAGCAGAGTTACCATATTTGCCAATTCGCTGGTTATTCGAAAGAGATTTTCTTTTAATTTCATGCGCGAATATTTCAATTAAAATGTATAATATAATACAAACGAGCAAAATTTTAAATACGTAATCCGATGGCGAATATTTCCATAATTTAAAACACGAAGTCTGGAATCCGTGGTGTTGATGGGTTCGATTGTTCCAGGGCTTTAAAATTAAACCATTTATAAGCCAATGTCACGGCAATAAAAGTTACCACGCGTACGAATCGAAAGGTGGAAGGCACGGGTAACCAGAGAACCTCTCATTACCTGTCAGTGGCTGACGCAAAGAAAAAAAAGGCAGAAAAAACGAAACAAAATCGGTTCGAGGGGACTCGCGGAGGAATCAGTCCGTGGAGCGTTCCTGACGTGTATACACACAGGTGATCTCGATCGAAGGTGCAAGCTGGTCGTTTAATATGTCCAGGCTGTAGCCAGGCATCGGCGTGCTTCAGTTTTAATCTTTCGGGGGGTCGAAAAGCAACGCTCGCGGAGAGGCCGTCCGTAGTCGGCATGAATAAAAGATGAGGCGCGAAGCGCCTTCCCTAATTGCGTGGACCGTTTAAATGCTTGGCTAAGAGAGAAGCTTCTCCCGGTCGTAACGCCTGCTACTATATCTGTATATAGCTCGTGTTGGTGTATCCTTTTGGAAGGTGCGAGGTGAATGGCGCGGAAAGGGAGGAGACGAACGAGGGAGGGAGACGCCGCCGAACGTCTTCGAGGTTTAACCGGCCTCCGGGACTCTCGAGAGTTTGTTTTACCGTCGTGCATTATTCTTCATTACCGGAATATTTGGAGGCGTGCCTTAACAACGTGTACCCTGCGATATTTGCGTTATCCTTAATTGTCGCCAGGGAAAATCGCCCGCTGTATACCCTGCGATACGGGTAACTCGGTTTCTTTCATAAGCGGGAGGGGAGCACGCGAAGCTTGCAATCTTTGCGGAATTTTCCGGGTGAAATCAGGATTTAGCTGGAATCCCTTTGCTTGTGTTCGCTAATTCGAATTAACAGTTTATTCCCCCGTTTATGTAAATGAAAATAGATTATCGTCAAGCGTCGTAAAGTACGGTCGCAAATAGTCCGCTGTTAGAAACGAAAAAGTCGTTCGAGAGTCGGAGGTGAAATAGAATATCCGACGAAATATCGAAGCGTCAACTGGAACCATTAGACGCTTTATTCTCGTCGCAAGAGAGTCCGACGTCTCGCCATCGAGCCGCCATTTTGCCTGACAAATTACGAGCCGCTGGCTCGCGGAACAGAAATAACGATGACGCTTCGATCACCTCGTCGTGCTCCTATCTCGCGAGGATTGAGGCGAGTCCAGTTTATCTAAACTCGTTTCACCTGACCGGCCCGTCCCGTTCCGTGTGCTACATAGTATTTACACGGACGGTACGCGGGCAATTTGCCGCCTAAATTAATGCGTGCCGCCGAATTTTTCTCGCGTCCAACCCTATCGTCTCGTAGTATCGCGTCTGGACAAGGTGGCGCGCTAATAATCGTGCTTACCGGCTATCAAATCGAGCACGATAACGCGCAGGTATATCCTCGAGGGCAGCGCGTCGTTGTAACAACGTCTGGGGGCCAAGTTCCGGAAGATTTACAGCCGGCACGGCGCAACTGCCTCTTTATCCTTAACAACCAGCTCGGATGGACTGGTTTCCTGTTGTTGGAACAACGAATAAGTCGGCGTGCCGGTGTACCAGAGCGAACCGCGACACGTCGTGAACGCAACCTGCAATTCCACGACGGAATAATAGACAAATGGACGCGTAGGTCGGGTTTATGGTGTCCGTCGAGGCATTAGCCGGATCGCGGACGCGAGCCAAAGTCGTTACGCGAAATCCAACCGCCGTCCGACTGAGTGCAATCAAATGTTAATTGATACCGTAAGATTATTAACAACTAATTGATATGGTCTGTCCCGTGGATGTCCCGTGTTTACTGTAACTAATGCAGGATACGCTCGATTAACCTAAGTTTATGACGTTTGCGGGTACGTGTATGCAAATAGAGACGTTAAGAATACTGCATCGCGCCGAGTTCACCGCACCGGTGAGACACGTTTGTTTTAAAAGACGTGGAATATCGTCCGCTTGAAATTAGATTACGCTATTGAGAATTGATTGAAATTCCGGAAATTTGTTAAACTCGAGCGTACATTACGGGTTTTACACATTTCGGACAATATTCCGTCTTTCGAACTCGATTGATATCGTACGAAGATTTTAAACACGAGTGAGCATTACTCGTGTATAGTATTTACTTGAACTGCAAGCACGTTGCCAATTTTATATTCGTCTATTATCGATACGCTATTTCTTTTCCCGATAAGTTGTGCAAGAATCATTTCATCAACTATATTTATATAGAAAATTGAAGTGATAAGTATTTTCAAGTAAATAAGTATTTTCAATACGCTGCCAATATCCCCTTGCATCCGATTCGAAAATACCTTAATTGATCGCACTGGCTGGCAACGTTTCCATAATTTCCCGTTTCAGCCGCATCCGCTGGTGCACGCCCGTCTGAATTATTATTATCGCCGCGAAAGCGATAACACGGTCCCGTCACCGATTCTCCTTTTTATCATTCCTGTTCCCAGCCGGCATTTAGCCCGTGTTACGTCTGTCCGCGGCCTACACGCGCCGTTTAAAGCGACTTTTTGCCAGCCGGCCCTCGGGAAAAGCATCGTCGAGGCCCGTGCGCGTGTGGTCCCCTTGGTCCGTCTAGTCGAAAAAGGACGATCGAGCCGGCTGCGCGCTACGCGACTCGCGAGGGGGAGACTTTGTTTCGAGCCTTCGAAAATCCTGGCCAACCCCTCATCCGCAGCGTGCGGCGAACGGACGGCATTAAATTGAGCGCGGCTAAAAAGAGATACCGCGACGGACTTAAATTTTCCATCGCGTTACCCGCTTCGCGGACGATTCTGAATTCGCCGAAATTAGCCGGGGGACGTGACACACTGTCGCTCTCGTACACGGCTATCTCCGCGACGTTACACTCGTTTGTATTATGCATACCGTTGGCCAGGAGAATTGACACGCGGGCGGACTTATCTGATTCAGAACCTCGCGGATGTGCGCGGAACGGAAACGAGAAGAAAAAAGAAAGGAACAAGAGGAAGGAACGGGGGGTTGAGGGGAGGTGCAAAAGCAGGGTCCTTGGCCGCTGAAAATTTCGTGGCTCACGTTGAACGGTAAATTCGATGCTCTCGCGTTTACGCCGCACGCGAGAACGTTTGCTCGGTTCATTTTAGCCGTTGGATTGTTTTACGAGCTTCGTCGGTATTGTGCGACCGTTTTCTCATTGGGAAACTTCTTGTTGCTCTCTTGTTTGTCGCAGGCGTCGCGCTTGCTACTGCAGAGGAATTTTATATACGATAATTTATGTACGTCGTGCTGTATCGGTAGCTTAACGTTGGCGATTATTCATAGCGAGAAACATGGCGAGGTTGTCTCGTAAAAAATCTCCAATCTTTACCATTGTAACGTATTTCTGAGTGTGCGAGAAAATGGCTTGGAACAATGACACGGAGAGGTATAAACTCGTTAAGTCACGATCGCGAGAATAAGTGGTATCGGCGACGATCGAAGATTTCCGTTGGGCACGATCGAGGGGACATCGTGGACACCACGGCCGAGTAATAAACGTTATCGCGATACATTCTGACCGTGAGGATTCGTAGCGTTTTTCTTGGCGAAATCAAGAGGGCATCGGCCAGCACTTAGAACACGACGAACTTTCATCCTCTCCCAGGCGTTGTTTTATCTCGCGGCTGTCCCATCACGGGGACGTTTCCTATTCTACTTCGACTAGTATTGCTTCGAGGAATATCAGGGGCCCGCTTATTGAACGCGTTGAAATTTGCTCCATCCCGTGCGATCTGATACAGCCGTGCAAATTGAATTCCGCTTTTCGATTCGGTATCAGCGCGAACCCGTGTAACAAATAACGAGCGTCGACTTGATTTTCTCGTTTTCGAATTGTTGGCCGCGCATTTCGCGAAAGCCATCGTTTTTACCTTATTTTAAACGAGTAACTAAATTTCAATCGGGGTCTACGATATTAATCTAAGCTCAATTACTGTTAGAATACAATAGATAAATTAATATCTCCTGAACCATATGATAAGTGAGTAGATAAGTAAGTCTGTCTTTTTTAGTTAGAATTTTAATATTCATAATTTTTCAATAACAATATGTCGCCGTCTTGAATAGAATGTAATTCTTTCGCGCGCCGTTTCATCGTAGAAGAACAGATTTTCGATTTCTCGGTGCTCACCTCCTTCTTGGGATTGTATCGTAGTTTTTCGATTTTATCGGAATTCTTCGGAACTTTATGGAACTTTTATAGGAGCTCGTGGAACGTACAATGGATTCCAATGACCCTTAACCCCCGGCACAACGAAGATCGAAAATGGGATTCACCTTGGTATCGGCCGACGCGGGCCTGTAATCGACTAGCGAGTATAAAGCCGGCATAAGACCTCGTAGCTGCAAGCTTATCTGCGCCTTCTAAATCACAGTGTATCAAGTAATGACTCTAAAAGCCATTACTTGCATGCAAGAAAAAAAAAAGGTTTACGCCGGACGTAGCTGCGTTTCTTGCGGCGCTTTAGCGCATTTCTGTGTACCCGTCGTTTCGCCTCGTATCTTGACAGCCTTCATTTTTATACATCGACCCCGCGCGAATGGGAAACGCGGTGATTCTTCAATCCGCTGAAAGTGGTATCGTGGAAAATTGTTTTCGCCGTTAGATCCTCGCTGGCAAGTAAATTGGAAACGTGACGCGAGAGAGGTTGTTCCGCGATTAGAACGTTGGTTTAGCAAACCGTTCCTCGCCTCGAAGAAGGTACGTTTGTCCAAGTATCTCGATACGACCGAAGGCAAACATTAACCTCGCGGTATAAACTCCGTCTAGAATGCATTAGCAGTGATCGCATCAATATGTTTCCGTATACGCGTTCGTTGCTAACGTGAGATTAAAGTTCTGAAAATAAAACCATTGGAGAAAGTGTACGGGATTGCGTATAATTAGTAGATGGTGTAAGATCCTGTTTAACAATCGTCGCGAAAGAACGAGGCGTCGAGTTGTCAGTTTTTTTCAAAGTACATTCAACCGCGGTTAATTCCAATTGAATTCACCCATTTAATCGTATTGTATACTTTCAAGCTCCAGGGTGAAACTCCCCGCTGCAACTCGCCTTTTGACTTCTCAATCCGCTGCAATTTCTTTTAACACGACCCCTTGTGCGGGGCGTGCGCACGCGCTCCCTTACCAGCATCTTAATTACGCCCATTCTGGAAATACCGTTCAACGGAAACACGGGAGGAAAAAGAGGACGGGGGGAGGGATGGGCGTGAAAAAAAAAGCGGAGGAAAACCAGGGCGATTCTTAAAGGGGGCGTAAAAGCGCAGCAAGAGTGGAGTGCTCGGTTTCTCACGATGTCGTGCTCGAAAATTGTTGCGTGTATTCCGTATAAAAAACGTGTCGGTCGTTTCACGGTTCTGTTCCTTTTTTTTAGCGGATTCGCCTGTAACCAAACGGCGTTCAACATCTCGACGCGGGAAACGTTGCCATTCAAATGCAAACTTTGTATTTAACTCCGAGCATTTTTTCTCCTCATCAACCCTTAACTTCTTCCCGTGACGGATGTTTTTCCAGAATTTTTTATTCCGCGTAAAAGGCGTCTTCGGGGATTCGCTCGTCGATCAGTCGTTCGCCACTTCGTCCCGGAGGCCGCGCGAAATGAAATTATCGCGGCAACGTAATCATTTGAACGGGGCGGCCCTTGATAAACGGAGTACGGAACGGCGATTAATTAAGTTAGACCGCGAACGCGTTTGACGCTCGTGTGCCAACTTTTTCAGTCAGACCTGACGAAATAGCGCGGCAATTTTTTAAATGTCCTTCACTCGCGTCGTGTCACGGTCGTCGTAATACCGACTGACACCGATGCATCGCGCTTTTGACTCGTTTCGACGCGGATCGGCCGTGTTACACGTTTCGCCAGCTATTTTCGTCTTTCCGCTTTACACGGCTCTTTCTCGATTATTCAACGTCCTTAATTTTCCCGGGCTCCGTCCTGGTTTCGCGGCAGGTTTCCGTGCCACCGAACGGTGAGGGATATCTTTATACATCAATTATGGCACGGATTGACACGACCTACTCGGGATAATCTGACCTTAATTGAAATGACTATAAACGATTGTTTTATTGATCGACGTGCCTACTGTCGTGGCTGTTTTTTGTCAACCCTCCGCGATGGAAGTTTATATCGGATGACCTATTTGAGGACCTATTTTTGCGGCGACAGGTCGAACTGTTGATTTGTTCTATCGATTAAAAGTTTCGGAGCAGTGAAATCTTCTTTGCCAAAGTTCGCAGCCCACATACGATGCGCTGTGGGAATACACGTGGTGGGGTTGTAATTTCAGTCACATAATTTAACCCGAAACAGTTGAACTATAATTAGAACAATATTACGTGTAAACTTTGTTACGCCCTATATATTTGAACACGAGTTATATTTATAACAGTAATAATGTACACAGGTACTTAACAGGTACTGGTTGTTATTGTACATTTGTGCGTTTCTACGCTTTTCGAATTCTGAAAGTACGAGGTAGGCGTTTGCACGCGTCCAACTTTATAACACGTACGCGTAGAGTACGCGTACTTATCATGTGTCATCGGACAATATTATACAGTTATTCTTGAGCGACTCTTGAACGACTCCAATAAAGAAGTCATTCGTCGATACTTCAATACCGCTGATCTGTTGTGAACCATCGTGATATCCTCGTATCAACAAAGTTCTTTGACCATCGCGACCCATTACCGCTTCAATAAAGAATCAACTGCAACAGCCGCTCATCAATGGCACGCTAAGCCCAACACCGTCCACTCTCGATTCCATTTCGATCCGATTCATCGAACCCATCTACCCGCCAGTGGTCCACGCAGTTCGAGGAACATCGATACTCGGCAACACTCTCGGTCATTCCTTTTTTTCTTCCCATCTGCCGACTACTCGGCGCATCATCAGCCATTCTAAGCACCTTCGCCCGAGGTCGCGGTGTATTAAATTAGACGGTGACGTGGACGAGCGAAGGAGGCTCTTTGGATGCAACGCGGGGGCGCCCCGGAGCTCATCAAGAGTCAGAGGCCCATTCAGCCGGTCATTGTCTGCGGTAATGGAATGTATTAATATCGGAGAGCCCGCGGGAGTGACGTTCTCTCTCTCTTTCCTTCCCTCTCTCCTCTCTCTCTCTCTCTCTCTCTCTCTCTCTCTCTCTCTCTCTGTGTTCCTCGTTGCCCAGCCAGGCTTGGCCATCCGCTTCGAGTTACAACCGCGGCCTGCAGCACTGCGGATATGTCCCTTGGGATGGAATATTCGTATGAACCGCTGTTGCGCTGCAACCGCCGCTGAACACTGGACCCTACGCATTAATATCTAAACGCCACCGACGGAAGGGTGCCGCGGAGTGAGAGCCACGGGCGAGGGTAGGGTTATAAGGGTTGGTTGAAACGCGAACGTCGAATTGGATCGAGAGAGAAAGGGAGCGAAAGCAAGAGGACTGCTCCGCATCTCGTATTCATGCGTTGCACCGTCGGTTACAAGAGGCGTTACATGGTCAACCCTTTCAGTACCAGCCAGGTGTAATATTCTTTTTAAGCCACTGGCTGATGTCAAACATCTTGCCGGGGTAATTGTATTAGGAGCTTCGAGCTACTTTTTAACCCTGTACGGATCTAATTAGAGGACGTAGATGGAAGTGCTGGGTGTCTCGTGGACGAGGGTCGAGTCGTTTGCGTTTCCCTCCCGTTTGTACATTTTGTTGACAGGACGAGATCAATTTTTAGCACGCGATTCGAAAAATGCGTCGATGAATTTTTCTCACACACCGAACGGAGAACGTTCTCCTTTTTCTAAGTGCATGTCGAAATAAACTCGACGAAGATGAAACGGGGCTCGCACGAGTTCATCCAGCATAGAATTATCGAACTATATCGTCCAGGTTGATTAATTGCGCGCGGAGCAAGCTCAATAAACACCGTCGCGAAGGAAGCGTACCGCGTAAATATTAATTACAGACGAGCGGCATCACGCGTGCGAAAAAGTGCGAAACATGCGGGCTCCGGTGATTTAATTGCACGTTGTTATCTCAGGATTTATTCCACCCGGAATATGCATTACCCCTTGCGATTAGAATTCATCGCAACTTTCTCGCGTGCTGCCTCGAATCGAATCCGCTTTTTCCACTTTTTCCCTATTTCGCGCGCCTGGTGTACGCTTGCGCGTGTGTACATTCATATTCGCTTTTCTTTTTTTTACCCGTTTTTATTCCATTTTACTGGTATTTTACATCGCAAGGCGCGACGGTGAGAAACACGGAGTGGCGGTCCGTGTGGTTTTCGCATATAAATGGGGGAAAAAAGCTGGACGCGACGCGGTCAGATTAGAAATAATTACCCTGTCCACCGCTCTGCTCTCTTTGTTTACGCGCGATAACGTCTTTCATGTGCGCGCGCAAACTCGATAAACCGGATTTTACGTATTAACGAGTCGCGGACGAGGCGCGGCCCGTTTTTAGTATTCATGCGACCGCGCGCCGTGGAGCCATCGCGATTAATGAGTCCTGAAGTATTAATTTTCGTTCTACCGCGTTTTGACCACGATTAAACTGCCTAACGCGGAAGGGGACACGTTGATTTACTTTCCCCGTGTACGTCTTGGCGCGCGAACCATCGTCACTGTATGAATAATTCACTGACTAACTGCACGGATGACATCTTGAAATAATTATCCTATAATTGAGTGTAAGTTAATCCAAGGGGGGAGGATACTTCGCGAGTGTCACCGTTTCTGCACGGGGCAATTCAGGTAGGCGGTGCAGCGGTTCAAGGAGGAAATAGGCAATAAATTTCCGAACCATGCCTGTCTGATGAAATTACTTAATCTAAATTTCTGATCTCGCGGATTTTTCTCCTTGAAATTATTATGAACGATGCTAGGATGTTCTTTTAGAGCACGAAATTTAACGCTGATGAACTTGTTTAAATTTTCCATAACTTAGGTACACATCATGATGTATGGGTACATAGAATATAATTTTCCCTCCAGGTTAGACGCGAAAACTGTACACTGGTATCCATCCGTGTATCTCGACGCGTAACGCTTTCGCTTACCTTAAAATGCCATTATTGCACAGTTCGCAAAAAACAATTTTCAATACCCCCTTCCGTTAACAGTGTAAATAAATCCTATTTTATTCGATCAAATAAAATGGTTCACGCCTTGCTTGCGCACATTCATATCGTTGAATCAACATGCAGGTCTCAACTAACCCCCAACGTTCATTTACCTACCTTCAAACTGTTCCACAATCTCATCTAACTTTCGCATGTCGAATAAACGCTCTCCCAAATAAATTCCTTCCGTCCCTGCTACCCTGAACTTGTCCCCTTCGTTATACGTCTCCCAAAATCACCACTATTTCCGTAAAACATAAACCCACCCTCCGTTATAACGGGCCATGGTAAAACCCTTGATCAACCCTTCCTCGTCACGCCACGTGCAGGCACGTCGCGCGAGCCCGTCTGTTCCGAACTCGTCTTCGCTTCCAAATCCACGATGCGCAGCGTTATTCGGATAGCGCCAGTAAAGGCTGCGCTTAGCAACGTCGTCGTAAACAGAGGATACAGAGCGCACCGTCGATGGAGGGGTTCGAGGGTTAACCCGGAAACGGCTTGGACGGTGCGTATCGTTCGCGTGTCCTGCTCGATCGCAGTTCGATGGCGCGGGGCCAGTGTAACAGAAGGCATCGATAGATAGGAATGACGAATGGCGTCGGGGATAAACGATCGAAATGAAAAAGCGTCGCTTACCGTGCTAGGTGCGGGCCAACGTTTCCCGTGTCGAACGTAGAGCTGGCGGTGATATCCGCGTCCGGGATCGCGCCGGACTCCATGCCCAGCGGCGCGATGCATTGCGCTGAAACCAACGAAAACCTCCAGATAATAAGTATTTCTTATCGAGTAGCGCTACTACAGTAGCAAACGCCGCGAAGATTTCCATCGACGCAGTGAATTACTGCAGATTTATTATAATACACATTTCCAAATCGTCGATCAACCCTTTTCGATAATTGTCAAAGCTGTGGCAGGTGATATAAATGAAATCAGCGCGTCGTCAACTGATATGGAACACAATAAACACCTAACTTCCCTCGTGGATCTTTCAAAAGAGGCTCGAGCGGTATCAAAGCTTGGTTTCGGCAGAAAAATTTCCATAGAAGCTCGAGAAAAGGAGTGCCCATTGCCGTGTATCGACGCCGGCTACGTCCTCGCCACCGGATCATAAACGGCTAAATAACCAGCTAACCGAGATGAATCCGTCGGATAGAGCCGGTTTACGTTCTTGTATACGACCGCCTTTCCTCCAGCTTCGAGGGAGGACCGGGAACGGGAAGAGTTAGGGCGACGGGAAGGACTACCTCAACGTTTTCGTATCTCGGGGACCGATCAAATTGTTTCATGGGGAACATAGCGGCGTTACGGGAACCCGATGTATCCTGCTACTAGGAACGGACTATCTTGATACAATATTGCCCGCCGTCGAGGATTGTCCGCGTTATTTACGGTTTTGCCCGCGTCACGGATCGTTGCCGCGGTGGCGAAAACTTTGAATTCGTGGCCAAAGTTCGCTGCGAACGTTCTGCTACACGTTGCGTATGATTTTCAAACATTTTGGATTACATTACGCGGGACGAGGATTGCGTCGAATTCTCTCGTTTGCGCGAGATCGTTTGAATGCACCGCGGGGACGCGGACCGCTCGATTATCGACGAAGCTCGTGAACGCGACTCGCACGCGACAGCGGGTTGCGCCTCGAGGCGCGGTAGGGGTGGCCGCCCCATCGATTGCAATTTATGCATATCGGCGGGGTTCTATTACCAACTAAAATGCGGCTCGGGAAAATTTGCTGGAGCATCGTTGCACTTGGATGGTGTCCGAATACACGACGAACAAACGTATTATAATACCTAATATCCCGGATATCGAGTGCAGGTGCACTTGGAAGCAACGATGACGGGAGGTTGCAGGTTTGTGCGGCGAGTGGTACGGGGACTCCGTGAGAATTAATGGCTGCGAATACGAGCTTATAACGGAAGGAATCCGTGCTAAGTCATCGAGAAACAGAATGGCCACGTAGGTGGCCATTAATATCAGTAAAAGTTTGTACCATCCTTGGACGCGAATCCGCCACCCTCGTCGTAATTTCGCTGGTCGGATCCTCCTGCTTGAACCCGTGTTATCATCGTAAGATGAAATTCCAACAGATTGCGAACACGTCCTGGAAAGCATGTTAGTCTGCCGCCTCGAATCGGGGAACGGAGTAACTTGCGTGTAATTGGATTAATTCCCGCGAACTTGTGCGTTCTGCAAAGACCGTACTCGTGAACTAAAATTCTCTAATACTTCAATTAATTTCTATATCTCAGAGATCTTTGCTTTGCTAGTAGTTTTCCGTTTTATTACATTTTCCAGTCGTTCGCGAGATGACGATCGTTTTAAACACGTTGGAAGAACACTGGAAATTTTTTGAGAAAAAGCTCGAGAACTCTTGAACCGTGCTACGTAAGAATGCTGCGCTCATCGGGTCCACGCTCCACCCTCTCCATAAATCAACGCGCCAAAATTTACCGATAAGAATCAATAACGATCCGCAGCGGGAAGACAAAGCACCCCTGGCTCGGGAATCAAGCACGCCCTTCGCTATTATTATTAATGAAGCCCCGATATATCGCTCGCACCCCCGGAATTCTCACGACCCTCGTCTCCGCTGCAACTTCTCCCTTCTCGCGAGGTAAACTTGGATCGTTCTCGCGTAGAATCCGTTTCCTTTGTCGGCACGTCCTCCCTAACGAGCCACCGCGGCGAGATATATCGCGCTCGTAAATCGATCCTGAATTACGGTCTCGAGGCGCGGAAAACGCGGCGCTCCTCCATTCAACTTGCATCCCTGTTTCGTTTAATTCCGCGTCTCTCGATTCCCGCGCGAGAAACGTTCCCCCTTTTCTCGAGCCGCGCGTTAGCCCCGTTCTCGCCTTGTCCAGCGTGTGTCCTCTTCGACCGGCCCACCTCCCCATCTGAGCCTCGTTTTGTCTCAGGGAAAACATCATTAATTACTTCTGCTCTATTGGCGGCGGGTTGAACGCCAGTGGAAACGAGGACATCCCTTCCCGTCGGTTCCCCCGTCGGGAGAATTTATATCGCGACTAAGAGCAAACGTTTGATACAGTCCCTCGTCGCCGTTTCCATTTCTTTAATGAAAAACCATTTTCAACGAGCGTCCGATTCGACGAAAAATTATGACGATATTTATTTCTCTTGCTTGTATCTTCCCTCCCGGTTTCGATCTTTCGTTCTGTTTATCGTTTGCTGCGCGACGAGACGCGGGGGGAAACACATTTCTAGATTGATTCTTTTGGCACCGATTCCGCTGCGTGCGTTACATTAACGAGCCACTTTCTCCTTTCCGTCGGAGGTAAGAAATTGAACGTTTAACGGGCACAACGAGAAACGAGTGTCTGTTACAGTTTATAGAATCGATGTACTTTGCCGTAAGCGTTCAGGATGTAAAGGCTCCACGCTTCAGGCCTCTTGTTCCACGAGTGAAATTCTATCTCGAAACGCTCTGATTTTTTTCTTCTTTTCCCTTTTGTAGCCGTAGTAACCAGTTCCCTTCGTCTTACAGCGAAACGATCGCTGTTCTCTAATGTTATCGTGCTCGTTCCAAAAATCTCTTGACGTTCACGCAGCAACAGGTTAATATATTTGGCTGGCTCGTAGAAAGAGTTTGCGATAAGTACGGAACTCGGCTGGATTTTTCTTTTTAATATCAATTCAGAATATTCCGCGGGACACCGATAACAAGAAGTTTGGAACGATACGATTATGCGTGAATCATTCATGAATCGTTCGCTCTTTGGAAGAAGCTGAAGAAAACGGCTCCCCCTGTGCCGAGACCCGCAATTCGGAACAATTTCGATACTGTCGACGAGTGAGTTCGTTACAAGGAAAAGTAATGTTAGCTGACGCCGACAGATCGTTTAGCAAAACTAACGGGCTTGCTGGCTGCTGACTAAGCCACTCCGACATGCAAATCGATGCACGCCGCTTTTTCGTACGGGTAGAGGACCGATGATCGATCGAACGCTCTATAAGGACGACTTGCGAGACGTCTGTCGGGGGAAATTGATTTTGACGTTTATTGATTTATTAAATTCGAACATTTTCCATCGGGAGTGGACGAAACAATCACTTTTAACGCGACGAAAAGCGACATTAACGTCAGAAAATTAAGATAAATCCATTTTACGGATAACACGCATAATACATTATTTGCTTAACGGAGAAATTTACAAAATTACAAATGGAATTATTGCACGTACAATATACATCGTGTTGTATAAGTTTAATAGATGTTTTACGAAACTATTCCTTCATTTTCAGATGAATTAATTTCGCTTAAGCAACAACGTTATACCGATGGAAAGTTTTAATGGAAACCAGATGTTCCACATTATGAAATATACAAATAATTATATGCAAAATATTATTTCACTACGGGGTAACGACGGTTCAAAATGGAAGGGTATGGCTCGAGCCACGCACGGTTCTATCCTCTCTACGGTCCACCACCCACCGTTCCCCTCGAGCACACCGACGCATACAAGGCCCGTTTCAATTCCAGCTTCGGAAGTTGCTCGATCGCCGCGAAGTAATTTGGATCGAACGAAATCGCTTGTCGTCGATGCGTCGCGCACAAAGGTAGCCCCGTTTCGAGCGTACGTATAGAGCGTACGTGCCGCGCGTTGCTTATATACACGCAACTTCTCCCTAAACGTTCGTAATTCGAAGAGGAGAGAAAGCCCGGGAGTCCGCGGCGTCGTTGCAGGGGGTTGGTTAACAGAGGGTGGACGACGACGCGAGCCACGCGTAGTACGTTGCCACGGTTTTCCTCGTCGCCGACGTACGCGTCCCAAAGTCGATTCCGGATCGAAAGTTCGTCGACTCGGTGTCGAGCGCCACGTGTATCGGCCGCGATCGCCGGTGTTTTGCTCGTTAATAAGTTACGAAGCAAGTTTAGCGATGAAAACTCTAAGGCACCGCGGCTTGGCGGGGGATCAGAGGTTGACCGAGGTGTACTTACAGAGGTCTACGGCGCCCGTTGCGTTGGCCAGCGCGAGAAAAAGCAAAAGGTGGACGGCAGGTATCGCCCTCCCGGCGGAGAAACCGAAGCTTTTCACCATAGCTCCCGTTTCGCGCGAGGGCTTCACCCTCGCCCTTTTCTCACCGTGACTCCGCCCGTGCCATTTCTGCCTCGTCAACCTGGAACAAAAACCAGAGCGAAACGCAACCGTTATGAGACGCGCCTCCGCTAACGATATACTATATATATATAGAGAGAGAGCGGGATGGAGTTAGAGGGTGTTTCGAGGCTCTGTGCGCGAGTGTGTCTGTTGTTGTTCTTTGTTCGTTTCGTTCGAACGCTTCCGTCTCTCGCGAGAGTTCTTCCGCTTAGCGAGTTCGATGACTTCGTTAGGGGTGGTGCTCGAATGGGAGATGACAACGGTGTACGAGGAGTCGAGTGTCTCTTGCTCGATGATCGATTTTATCTTGAACGTGTGTGTACCTAACGTGGTATATGATTTGTCAGGCTCTCGACGAGTTTTCGTTTCTATTGTTGTATCGAGGCTCCTCGACGTGCATATGAATGCACGCTTTGCCTGGTGAATTCGCACGTGAGAATATAATTGATATAGAAGTATTGCGTTTGAATAATATGTTTTAATTTAAAGGAAGTTTAGAGTGGTGGTTGTACTGATAATTAGTTCAGAAAATTAGCTGGGGATAAATTGAGTGGTGTTTCAGCGGCGAAACAAATCTTCTGCGTTATCAAAGAAGATCAGAGAATTGCAGCTATGGTTAATTATATTTTCAAGCAAACGGAATCTTCTATAAACGTCGTACTCAAAGAAAGCTTGTCATCTGCCAGAAACGCTTTGTCTTCTTTATAGGATCGATGTACTTTAATATATATTTAAACGTCAAAAGCTGGAACGATGAACATCTACCACTCGCGTTTATTATCGATAAAATAAAGATTTACAAGTAGAACCAACAAATCGGAGGGACTGGAACAATAACGCGTGTAAAAACCTCTCCAAAGTGTTCCCTGAGGTCGTTTTATCGATGTCAACCGATTTATTTTTATTCCTGGGTGCCGTTAGAACGCGCAGATATATCTTTCTAATATATCCCGCGCGTAAATCTCTGATAGAGCGACGCACGCAGCGCGCATAAATACATGCGTTTCCATCGATGCGCGATGGGTGTTCCAGAAATCAATCGCTACAACGTGTTACCCTCTTAAAACGACAAAAGCAAGGAAAATAGTAATCCAAACTAAAGCTTTGAAAGTACGAAGGAAACTTAAAAAAATAACAAAAGTAGTACGAAGAATAAGACGTGGAAAACACGCGCTTCGCTGCCATTATCCGTATTAAATTCAATCCCAAAAGAATAGCAGTCGCACGAGTGTCCCATATTTTCGAAAACACCGCTGGCAATATTCATGAAATCCACCCTCCGCGATATTCTATCTTTAGACTAGGAATTTGAGAAACAATTATCAAACGGTCAACGAATCTATCGATCTCACCTCGCGTCAGATGTACCAAGATAATGTGTACCAAGAAGAAAAAGCAGGAAGCAGCGATCTGCTCGCGAATGCTCGTAGTCGCTTACCGTTAGGTGTTCGCGCGATCGCTCGCACCTCGAGACAGAACGTGGATGCAGAAGCGTCAGGTGGCGTGGGAAAAGCGGTATCTCGAATAATTAATTGACGACCGCGGGCCACGCCGCGAGAGATGGGGTATACATTAGATTTATTAGTTCGACAATGCGATGCCGCGATTCTGGTCTGCGGCACGCGGAAGGCGCGCGCGAGATAGATGGATAGAGGGAAAGGCGAGCGCGTCGGGTGGGGTGGTGGCTCGTAAGAAAGGTGCGATTCCCGTGTCTGGACTTTGATGGAGTACGTCGCGGTAATTGCGCCGGAAGTGAATAAGTAATGGCGAACGGTAGTAAGAAGTCGCTCGGTCGTAGGCCTCGCGTGCTCGCATTAAACATACATGGGGGCAACTTACGGCCGGCGCGGCGGAAAATCCACAGTTTAGTGCGTGCACCGTCCCGTATACTTTGCCCGCTACCTTCGAGAACGTTGCTGGTACCCAACGTTTCGCCTCCCTCCGCGAATCCTGCCTCTGCTATACCACTCTATCCCTTGGAAAATTCTTTCAACTCGGCCAGTACAAGTACGGCAGCCTCGATTGCTGATCAAACAGTGTTCCAACCGCCCACTATTACGTCTATTGCAGACTGGATGAACTTTCTCTGGAAGCCTCGAGACCTCATCCGGTGAAACGATGTGAAATTCGTTTCAACTGCGCGAAGCGGCGGGCAAAGGGAGTACGGAGAGAAGCCGCCGTTTGATCGCCGTGGCCGGACGAGGGAGGTTCGCGGGATTTTTCCCTTTCCGCGGAGTTCCGAGGCTATGCAAATTTTTCTATTCATCGTTCACGCTCGACGACCAGCAGGAAAAAGTCCCTGGGCTCTTATCTCGACGCGGTGTGCCCGCCGAGCCCAGCCCTGGAACATTCCAATCAATTTCATCGTCGCACTCCTCCTATCCCGTCCTTGTCGCGTTCCAATAACGAAATTATTCATCGATTGTTTTCTTTTCATCTCGCCGCGCGGAGGGCCTGGCAGATTATCGATGTCGCGCGAGCCGTTGTCTTCGCCGTTCGCGATTGCTTGGCCCAGGCTTTCGCAATTATTATTCCATCGACGCGACGCCGAAGGTGGTCCGCTTTGCGATCGGTATCGCTTAAACAACGTACGCGCTCCTATACAGGTACTATATAGGTAGATACCGACCGTACACGATTCTACCTGCTGTTTATATGTTTATCGCCGCATATGTGTTCAGAGGGTAAGTGGTTTGGGGGCTGCGCCGGTGTACGCGTACCGGAACGAAGGTAAGAGCTGCTGTTAAGCCGGGGTGTAAGCCGCGAAAGGCTCCCCGTGATATCCTAGTTCGACGTCGAATCTCTTCGTTTGCATAGCAATGAGTTTATGCAGATTAATACACGCGAAACGTCTACGCGTGCAACGTCTCGTGGGATGTTAAGCGCCGGGCACCGACACGGATTCGCGAGCGTGCATGCATATTTTATTGCCGGCGCCGCGGCGCGATTAAGGATTCCCGATCGCATAAACCCGTCGCAACCGATTCCTCTCTCCCTCTGCCTCTCGCTACCTTCTATTAGTTATAATCTGCGGCCCCCTGACTTTATCAAACAATGGACGTAGCCGGCCTGGTTGTTTCTGGGATCTGATATAAAGCCTGTCGGTCCACAAGCTGCTTAGTTAAACGATCGAAGGAGCGATAAATACGGATACATCGATTCGTTTCCTCTTTGTGCCTTCCCTTTTTTTTCCTTTTTCCGTCTGGCTTGATCTAGCGTCGTGTCGGTAGCTTGGAACGTGGGATTGGGATTTATAGACGGAGATTTAACGTTGCCTTTCGGTCGGAACACGCCGGACTCCTTTCCGATCGATTTCGACCATTTTCGAGCACTTTGTTCAGCCTCTGAAGAAAAGTAAACGTAATCTATTTGAGATCGTACATTTTTTTGGGGGCCGTAAATCTAGACGTATGATAAGAGTTTCCAAAATGATAATGCCTCGCTTCGAGGAATGGAAAGAGAAGTGCTTCGTGAAAGGGAAAAATAGAATGGATTTATTAACATTTTTATCATGCGTTTAAAAAAGGCATATAAATCATACGGTCGTGACATTATCGCGTAAGAGAAAGATTCAAGCATAACCAGCCTATAAGCTATATCTTAACTCATTCGTATCTACGATATTCGTAGAGTTACTTATAAATACGACGCGAAAAGAAGGAAAAATAGTAGGAAGTGGTGTAATAAAGTTTGGTAGACGAAAGACCCGCTGATTACGTTTAAAGCGGAAACAAATTGAACGTATCTTTAATTTGCAGGAATGAAATGCACCCTAAACGGCAGGCGGACGATGGTAATTAGACAATTAGTACCGATGAGGGTTAGGGCTGAATTGGGGTGGTTATTGTAATCAAGCCCCTTGCACAGTTCGCTTTGTTTGCCCTAACTTTGTATCGCGAGAGCCGTACATTCGTGTTTGCATCTTGGCTAAACGTTCTAATTGTAAGCGTCACGATTGTTTGCAACCTCGCCAACACCATTTCGACCGAAACGTCGTTACATTTCTCATTCGAACCAACCCCTATAACGCGTATTTAACTTCCTCTCGCATTGCGAGGGGGAAAAAATCAATGTTCCGTTTTCGATGAAACGAAATAGCGCGTGAACACTCCACGCGAACCTTGGCCATTGTCCGCAATTAAACGTGTTGCCGCCCACGCAGCGGCTATTTTATAGCACCGGGCACCGCTAAAACGTAATCGATGTTGCGATAACATCCGTCAGCGAGCAGGCTGGCACCGTGGATCGATTTCACGGTAAAAAGAACGGTGAAAAAGGTGTCGTTACCGGTCGATCGTCGCGTTGACCTTAATTACTGATCGAGAAAAGCGCCGATATGATCGCCGCATTCCCGCGTGAACGGCATGCAACCGAGAGAAACAAATCAGCGGACAGAAAAACCATCGTTAAACCCGCAGCATCATCGAAACCGATCAAACGGTCCAGAGAACGCGACGCGAAGTAGACAAAAGGGCGGGTATAGTAAAGGGGTTGGCCTGTTACCAGTGGAGGAGCGATGCTTATCCGGCTCGAAAATATGCGTACGCGTCGAGGAGGGAGAGAAATACTGGCCACGTAGCCTGCTGTCTCGATGGAACGTTAATGTTACTTAATTATCTGTAAAATGCTCCAACCGAGAGAACCGTTTTCGAACCGACGCGGTTGTAACGCGTCCGTTTTCTGGAATCACCGCGCACCGACAGAGTCTCTCTTGTTCATTTTGATCGCGAAAGAACGCGCACAGGTAGAAAAGAGGAAACTTTTGGCTAAATCGTGCACAAAGGACTCTACGTGTACTTGAAAGTATCTCGTAGATTTTCAATGTTTCGGATGGACTCGATCTCGTCTTTAATCGCGAGACGATCGACTCTCTTCGCGGAGTAGCTTTCAAAAGAAATTCAATTAGAAAATTCAAATAATTTGCTGCATTTTTATTTTCACTTCTTTCGTCCTAATAAAAGGCGATATTGGAATTATTCAGATGGCAAGTCGCTAAGATAATTTGTTCCCTTTTTCGCCGGTGGTATTCCATCGGCACCGTGTCAGCGTTTCAACGAGGGAATCCCGCGACGAGCAAAAAGCGGCTACGGATCGGAGCAAGTTTGCGGTCTGATCGTCCGCGTGATCCCCGTGTCCTGTTCGACGGCACGCCTCGACGATTCCGATCCGTAGCGATCCGAAAATTCGCCCGCCTAAAAAGAAACAGCGTCGTCCCGTGATAGAGTGTGCCAGCCGTTACGTCGCGAACACGGTCGATGCGCGGCTACGGACGTTCCTTCAAATATTTACGCAGCAAACAGCCTGTCTACGGCGCAGGACGAGGAACTGCTAACCGCAACGACCGTAAACGTGACTGGATGAAAGAAAGGAGGAAAGTAGAGAAGAAAGTGAAGGGTCCGGGCGAAAGCGTGGAAACGAAACACCGTCGAAATCGCGGAGACGATTTCGACAGAATCCTCCGCCCCCCTCGAGGGTGCGACGTTACGCGGGAAAAGTAATGGGGAAAGTGTGCCACCGTTGATCGTCTCGCATCGACAGACATCGTCGTGGATAAGATACCGGGCGGAATTACGGAGAGCTTTATTCGAGAACGGTGTATCGCGACGTACAGATTTATGGCGTAGCGTGTATACGCGGAGGCCGGTCGACTTTCCATTTATCAGAACGGTGTACCTGTAGCATTCGGGCCGGCATGGCTGCGAAACATCCGCAAACTTCGATCCGGCCGAACAAATGGATGGAGTTTCGCAAAAAGGAAAACGCGGATGGAAAAATCACAATGGGGAGGCGGCTACGGGTGCCTCGGCTGGCTCCCTTCCTATTGTGCGCCGACTCGTGAAAAATGCACACTGATTTTCCGTAACAATGCTGACGAAAGGAGAATTTTACTGATCGCCGGGCTAAAGAGATGTACCGTGAAATATTCCCCAGCCATCTTACAGCCTCTGTGTGTATCCATTCATTGGCATTCCGGTGAGTTACGGACGACCGATCAAAGAATTATCCGCGGTTTATCACTGATGTTCAATTACATCTACGTGCCATTACGCGGTGCTCTCCTACGTTCCCTTTCCCGTATACTATAGCTTCTCCCCCTTGCTCGATCAATTTTTCCTATTATTGTCCAGGTATGTAACCAACCGGGAACCTCTATTGCTTTTTGAGGAATTAATCTTGCTACTTTATGGACGGAAATAAACGTCAGAGTATTAATTAACCCGTGTCTTTTCGCATTTGACAACAATGTCGAAAGTCGCACGTTTCTGTTTCTACCGCGAAATCGTTAGATCGAGGCAAGTAGCAGCGTGGAGAGTCGTGATCGTGAAAGACGTGGCTGGTTTCTTGTGTTCGTGAGCACCAAACCAGGGCACAAGTGCACCCGTTTGCTCACCATACGATGGAGTGCGTACTCATAGCGTTGACTTGTATAAAGTCGTTGTTCTAACGCGGGGGCCACTCGACGCTCTCTCTTTCGAGTACCTCCTAGAAAAGAGCTAGACGACGTTCGCCTCGAAGAAGAGGACTCCTTTTATATCGTTTTTCCCAGCTAACCACGCCGACGGAACGCCCGGAAACGTCCTCTCCGTGGATACTTTTGGCGAGAATCGACGCGGCGCAAGTTCGTCGAGTACGAATTGGATTACAATTAACCGCCGTCGTCGAGCGCTTTTCACCTCCCTCCCTTTCCGGTGCCCGAAAATATCATCAACTGGAAACAATTTTTACGAGTGTCGTGCCGGATGAGGAAAAAACTGGTAGGGTGAGAGATTCGAAAGGGTGGATCCCTGACACTTCTCCTTGCCACGCGTGTGTATACGTATATCTGGTCGTCTTTCCGACGACTGTTCAGTCTGACGACGACGCCGCGAACTTAAATAATAGACGACAACCGTTGACGATGATTAACAATTTAATATCGCCGCGAATATTTTTGGCTAATGATTACGAGGGCAGCGGAGGATGGTTCAAAGGAGGTTGCAAAGCGACTGTAGAGAAAGCCAATTAAGAAACCGGCGGTGCGGTCGCCGGTGTGTCTCGCGTTTCGTTATAAATAGTTTTTAACGTCAAACTCGGCACACCCGCGTATCCGGACCGTTGCGCCTATAAACGTCTCTAGCAGTCCACGAAACACGTTTCAGGACCCGAGCGTCACTTGGAACGCCGTCGTTCGGGAAGGTGCACCTACTTGGCGTGTCGCAGAGGTGAGAAGAACAATGGCGTCGAGTGATCGAGCAGGTTCGCGGATGCTAGATGTAGGAATTGTAATCAGCACTCGAGCCGAGTACACTTTCAGGATGGGGCCAAGTGGTCGAAAGTATGTACATCCCTTATTGTTCTGGTAAATGATTTTATTTGACTCTCGGATTATCATCGGGAGGCGGAGTGGAAAGGCGTGCAAACACTTCAGACGACTGTTTAGACGCGCGTTGGCTACCATTAATGTCCATTATTCTCGAGGGAGGGACACGGATTCGTCGTCGAGTGTGTTCGCCTGGAAAGAGCGCCGTCTAAAACGTTGAGGACTCCACGAAACCAAACGATTCTACGTGTATATGTTGTCTCTCGATGTTTCCTTTCAGATGGAGCAAAACAACGCGAACGAGAGAGTCATCGCGAGAAGAGGGGACACTGTCCACGCGTTTAAAATCTTGTTTGCACTAGTGATTTCGTGTTTCTTTAAAACAAACTATGCCCTTTCTTCTCTTCTCCTTCTCTTCTCCTTCTTTTTCTTCTTTTTTGCGGCTACTTTGCGGCCGTGTAAAAACGTTAAGAAACGTAGCCGTGTTTCGTACCCAACGACGTACAAACAGATGGCTGGAGCGTTTCGAATTGCTCGATCGACGTGCACGGCGATATTTGCATAACTATTCGACTTAGCCCGCGTGTCCCGTTGACATCGGTATTTGTTCATCTGTTCTCTAATCTCGCGCCTAAGCGAGTCGTTAGTCTTCCTCAAGACTCGCGTCGCCGTCCAGAGAGAAGGGCGACAACCACTGCTGAGTCACTCGGCTGATGCGGTGAAAAAAGGGCGCCGTTGCTAGAAGCAATTCAAGTTGGTCCATTTCCAAACGTAATTCTCCTCGCTCGCTGAATCACATTCTGTTCTTCGCCACTGATTCGCGCTTTTCCGTCTTGAATATTAGTGTCGGCCGTTGGATTAAATCGGTGCTCGTTTATCAATGTAACGACGGTGCCGCGAACTCGAGGAGCAACATCGCCAGAAATTAATACGAGAATAGAATTCGTCTTCTTCTAATACGGTAATTTCTTCGTTCGTATCCACTCGAGTTCACCGGACGTTTCTCGAATTAAAACGGCGCGGTTCGTGAACGCGACATCTGGAAGTTGATCGTTCCATCGTCGAGCGTAATTTCTGTCTCGTTCGATCGTTCGCCGCAACTGCGTAAGACGTTTATCTGTTAATTAACCGATCGAGCGACAGATTTATTTCATTCGCTTTCGGGGGACGTCACGACCGGTGCACGATTTGTTTCTACGATCTACGCGGGCCTGCTGGCATTTATTGGCCGTTCGCGTGATTTATCATCGCGAGATGAGCGCGTACGATAATGATCAGCGGGGGACGCGGAAGAACGCTCGCTCTCGGGGGAAACTGGTACAATTTTTTGGGTCAACCAACGGCATTGGCAAGGCTGCACCGTTCGCCAGTTGATTCAGCAAATAAAAACAGAGGTAAAATCCAGGTTAATCGAATAAAACGATAGTTCGCGAATTCGAATGAAAACTGCATCGCGATCACCTCTTAATGAGCTGGCGAAGGTTTCGCTTAAATCCGACTCTCGCGGCGAATTCCACCGTTTCTCCAACCGTCGAAAGTACGAACGTTTGTTCGCGCAAAAGTTATTTGACGAGATGGTACTTGACAGCAAAATTCATGATTGATATCGCGTCACCTTTCGACTGAAAGGTACAAATATATCTGTTCATTTGCAATATTTTCTACACGTCTTTGGTTTAACCCAGAAATCAGGAACCGGCAAATAAATCATCGTCTAGCGCGACAGAGAATTGAAACGGGTCCGTAGAATTTTGACGTTTCTGCTCGAGAAGATATCGGTCATTCTATATCAGATCCATTATTTATAGGGGTACACATAACGCAAATACATGGATTTTCGATGAATCGACTGTATCTGCGAAAAGTGCATGCACCGCTAGTCGTTCCGCCGAAGGGAATTCAGGGGTACAAAAGCGGATGGAAAAGCGAAACCCTCGCCTCGGCGCATGTATATGTATGCGCGTGCACCCGCGTTCCCCCGTTTGCCAGTGTGTTCGTTTGCATCCCTGTATATACGTATCTACATACATAGTTACCTTTTCGCAATAAAATACAGCGGCGCACGTAAAACGCCGACGCGCTCTGCCGAGGCAAAGAACAACAAACAGCGAGTCAGGACGGACGATTTACATGCATAAACTGCCTTCCCTCCGACTCTTTTTATCGTGCCTCCCTCTCTGTCCCACTCTCCTCGGTTCCCGCGCCATCCGCCCCCTTTCCTTCATCCGGTCTACCACAATTTCTTTTAAATTCACTTCCTTAATAGCGCACGATTTTCCTCCGGTCTAGAAAATTCTGGCTTTTCAAGGGAACGAAACCGTGATTCTAATTTTTGGATAAAATCCTTGCGACATCTACGTATGCGGTTATAATATGCACAGGAATCACGAGGAGACATAATGGCACGGGGCGAGACGCGGACTTGTTTTCTGATCCATTTGCGTAACGCGTGAAACGAGGTATTAGCATGAATGGGTTCGCGGAGCGCGAGATACGCGACCATTGTTTGATCTGAGTAATCGTCTAATAAGAAGACAGCGTAACAGGAACTGACGGCATCATTAATCATGACAGAAACGCACGGAGAAAGTCCTCCGTGTTTCTCGCCCATCCAGTTGCACGCCTCGCCTCGGCAGCTCCTTCAGGTATCCGTTCGAGTAATATAATGTCGCATAAACATCCCACGCTCGTATTCGAATCGACTTAACGCCACGGGGACACTGCAAATTTATTAGCAACTCGCGAAACTGATTTACCACCGCGAGAGTTCATCAGCGATGGGAATAGAATTATCTGACGTGAAAAGCACAAGCCTGGACTGATCGCGCCCGCAGCGGAAGTCACCTCGAACTCCTCGAGTGAGACAGGCGCAAGCTTGGACACGACAGATCCGACCGAAGCCACCCTCGGAGTCGTGGAACCTTACAACCGTGGACTTTCGATTCTTTTTATCAGATTTACATTTTACCATTTTGTATAAATATATTTTACCGCGTGGAATTTCATTTTGTTGCAAAGCGTTGAATCTGTCGAGAGAGAGAGAGAGAGGGAGAAAGAGAGAACTTTTAATATTTAGTCGTGGTTATTTCACGGACCATTTAAAGTTGTTTTAATTTGGAATGTGGACCGAAACTCGGAGCGATTAAGTTTAAAGGAATGTGCTTCCCAATTGTCCGAAAGTTATATTCATTACACATTGGAAGTTCTCTTTACGGAGGGCAGACACGAACGCGTGAGTGTCTTTCTCCAACAGTTTTGTAACTCCCTTTTGTGTCGCGAGCTATTCAAATTGCACCGTGGAAGTGGTGTTCTTGCGGAAATATTAATCGTAAAGGGTCCTGACGAATTGAACTCGCGATACAATTGAATCGAACGTCTAACCCGTTGAATAATCCATCAGCAGGCGGGCGAACGCGACAAATTGCGAAACGCGTAATGAAACACGTCAGCCCCGATGAAAACGCGTTCGCGATAGAAAGAGGGACGACGCTGATTTAAGTTTCCATTGAAAGCGACGCGGCGGTTCTTAAATTACGTCTTTCATCCGGCTGTCGCGCGGTGACATGTATCTGGCCAAGGGATCTTCCACATTTTCAAAATAACGTCTCCGCGTCAGTCGACCGTGAAACGGGGCCAACCCCTTTTATATCGTGCGGCCAAATTAAATACCGGAGCGAAACTCCGCCGTGAGATGCCACTCGCGGTGAAACGCGTTTCATCGCGATTAAACGTGATTTCGAAGCGGCAGCTGCTCGCTGCGCGAATAAAACGAGTCGCAGGCGGAAAGTGGGGGGGCACGATGGAAAAACCAGAGCTCGTAAATCCAGACCTGTACTAAACAATAACGCCGTTAAGTGAAACTGATTGCGATAGAGACGGAGAGAAAGGAGGCGAAAACGAGCAAGCTGGTTACATACTTGGAGTCGTGCGACGCGATCAAAGCGATCGGTTATTAAGACGGATAGAGACGACCGGGTGCACCAAGCCGGTTGACCTAAAACAAGAGTAGATGTCACGGAAGAAGGGAGGGTAAAGCGTGTATAAAGCAGAAAAGACGAGGCGAGCCTCCGCGAGCGCACTCCGACTTCTCTGCCCTCCGGTTCTCTCGCTTCCTCTTTCTCTTTCTTTGCATTCCGTCACCCTGTGTCTCGGCGCTCTAACAAGCCTCTAATGAGGAACGGGTGTTACTCGTGTCTTCCGCGGTACTTTTGCGCAATTACCATTTATCACATCTGCCTCTCCGCCGTGCCACTCCCACGTTTCCCTCCTTTCTCTTTCTTTTCACTCATTTCTCCCTTTCTCTGTTTCATTTTCTTTCCCCTTTCGCTACTACTCCTCCTTACGCCACTTCCACGACTGCCTCGTTCACAACTGCTTCTGTCCACACGCCCGCGCCTTCTTTATTTTTACCCCGGTGCCACTCGGTGTAGAGCGTGCCGGGCACTGACACAATGAGCGGCGCGTGTTGTTTCGACGTATCCGGTGCACGTCGCGTCTACCGTACACCCGACTTTCCGGTCCAATCAGCCGCCACAGATTACAGGCGTAGCGGTTGTCCGGGATACCGGGAATCCTTGTTTTAGAGGGCTCCGGTAATTTACAATGAGGCAGGGCGTATGGATCTACACGCGGTCTCGATACGTTTCCGTCCGTTACGGAGCTCGGCTCTACGTCCGTTTCAATTGGACGAACGAGCCGCGATTCGAGGATCCCGCGGTGGAAAACTTTGTAGCGAATTAACGTCCTCTCGTCGTGATTACACGCGACTCTGTAAATTACACATCCACGCGTGTGCTCATATTTCCCCTCGCGTCTTATTTCGTTCGCCTCTGGTACCTTTAATAACTTGGCTGTTTTAGTTACGCGATATAGGACACGATAAATCCGTCGAGTAGTTAAACAAAAGTACATTTCAAGCCAGGAAGTGTAGAGAATCCACCCCCCGATCCCGCTCGAAATTCCAACCCGCGCCGTGGTTACAACGTGGATTATTTAAATAACGCAAACTCGATTCGCACTCTCGCAACAGTCAGTCGAACAGCGGCAAATATAAGTTCCGACATCGTAGCTAGAAATCCCCGCAGGCTTTCTCCAAACTGGAACACGTTGCGTCTCCCCCGCGTGGCGCGAGGTTGCCAACGGGACCAGGGGCTGAGGGGGGTGCTAAACGCGTAGAATGCACGGTAAGAACAAGTTTAAACGCGCGGGATAAATAGATTGTCGAGAGTTTCGCGCAAGTATCCGGGAGATTTCCGCGGAAGATTTCGCGCGCGGATCCCTCCGCAACTACCCTCTCACCTCGCCGCTGGAAGTTTGTCGCCCGTTACGAGCTCGTAGCAGGGATTGCGGGGAACGCGCGCCCCCCGTGGCGATCGATTCGCGCGTCGCGGAAATCGTAACGCGAGACCAGACAGCGACGGAGCCGATCGTTTTTGATTATTTCCGTTCTCGTACATTCTTCGCGCGAGTTGCCGGCCCGGGACGAGAATCAAGCCCGGAGAAATGGTAGGAAGCGGGAAAGTGGGACAACGCGAGATCGAAAATCAGCTTTGGTACAAGGCGACGACGACCCGACCTCGGCTTGGAAAATTTCCGGGCCGGTGATAACGTTCCGCTCGGATAGATCGTATCTTTTTCGGTGAAAAGTTGACCGGGAGAGGGAAGAGGGATAGGTTTCGCAACGGGGTGAGAACGGTGGTTCTGAAAGGGTGGCGCGGATGGGGGCGAGGAAATTTCAACGGGATCCCCGCGCTACGTGTACTATAGTTTACCACGTTATTATGCGCGAATTGAGTTACCGGGTTCGATGCGGTACGCCTGGTCCCCATGCGGCGCGGAAAGAAAGGGGAGGGATGCGGCGAAATATCACGCAAACGAAGTGGATCGTTAAAGTCAGCCCCCCTCGCGCGAACAATCTTCGTACCTTGGGAATTTAATTCGAGACGGAGAATGGTAAGCCGTTGGGAGATTCGTCGTTCGCGTCTTCGAATCTTACGTTAGGGAATCTGAATCGCCGCTGAAGAATGCGCATCGGCCGATTCCTTAGGGGCACGATAAATTATAATCATCGTTAAAGTACCGGGGCGCTACAGTAGAACTCCATTTATCTCGACTCATCGGGGAAACAAGCACTGACATTTTCACGGTTGTATGCGCGTGTAATCTACCTTTGCATTTCTCTGCCGATGCGACGTTCCGACGTTCCCTTGTAACGAACGGAGTTCGATTGTAGCGTCGATGACAGAGCGACTGTTTTTAGAAAGGCAAAGGCAATAAAATCGGCAAGACTGTGATAGAAGAACGGGTGGGTATCAAACGAAGAGCGAGGAAGGTGTCGTAAGAAAGGAAAAGGTAAGGGTGCACGTACAAGAAAGTCGATTTACAGCGACGCGGGGGTTTCTCGAGGGGGGCAGCGGGTGGAATTCCCGAGCGTTGATAGCGTTTCGGGCGGATAGATCGAATCTACGCGAGTGAAAAGTCGACCGGTCGTTTAGATGGGCATTCCCTTAGTCGGATGCGGGGTAGGTGGAAAAGTAGAAAGGATAGAGGGTGCGGCTGGCGGCGGGTGAGAGGAAATAGATCCAAGGGATTCTTTCGAAACGGTTATTTCTCCGTTCATTAAGTTTTACGGTCTCCCGGAGTGCCGAGATCGCAGTGTTTCCGCGAGCGTAGATCGCGTGCTTCTCCGCGATTTTCAATGGTGTGCGACCTCATTACCGAAATAGTACTCATTATCGTGGCGGAGCGTCGCGGGAAGAGGGTCGAGAGGTTGAAAGCGGGGCGAGAGGTATTTCGTCAGGGTGTTACATGCCGGGGCACTCTATATAAAAAGGACCTTGGTTGCTAATGGCCGCGAGTTATTCAGCGGCACGTAGATCTACCCGTGCTACCGACCGAGGGGGAACATCGAGCGTGATCGTTAGAATTACTTATGCTAGCCGAGTGGTACCACCGACATGGCTGAATAGCCGCGGACATTCTTCGGGTAACCCGACACGCGCTGTGTTCGCGCGTGCCTTCGCACTCGCACTCTTTTTATTTTCCCAGCTAAATTTCCTTCGGAAACACGACCAAGCGCTATCCCCGTTGCCGATGTAAATCACTTCGGAAAAATATTTTGCAAATTAACGCGGTTCGCCGGGTAATCTGTAATGCTTTGCTTCTTCTATCGCGACTGCTGCACCTTCGCGATATCGGTGTACGGATTGTGGTAAAAATAGGTTTGGAGTACAGGTTCATTTAAATGCCCGGGATTATGAATTTTCGTTGAATAAATTCCAGGCCAGCTCTGATCAGTGACGTTATTAGTGTCAAGCACTACCTATTAGAGTCTTTTCTTGTTAACACAAGCTGCTCGCGCATAATTGTATAACGCCACGGTAAACCTATTTTTATGCAATACTTATATTAGGGTTGTTTTCATGCAGTTTTCATGCATGCTTAATTGATTTTTCTTGCCCTCCCCGTCTTCCGTCTTTTGTGAGCTTGTTTTCCATCATATTTAATAATATCTTTATTCCGCCATAAAAAGGGGGTATCAAGTTAAAGCAACGCACCGACTCCCTTACTCTTTTTTTTACTACCGTGCCAGGTAGGCTCGAGCCGCAAGTGCGCCGTTTTTCAAACTTTATAGCCAATAAATGTTAAGCGAATGATACGCGAAACATCTCTCGAACTCGTTCATATCCGACGTACATACCGCGTTATCGTCGAGCAATCGTTTCGCAAACGGAAACTACCCCGCGATCTCTTTTTCCTATCCCTCCGCTGTTTTTTCCTTTTTTTTTCTTCTATCAATTACGATTTAGGTGACGCCGTGTCGAAATGAAGGTATCACACGAACACTCGAATTACAAGCACGCTGTTGATGAGAATGACACCTGGGATTTCCATTTCCGACGCGCTCGATCGACGCCCCGCAATGAAACAGTAGTTCATTGTCAGCGACGTGTGCACCAACAAATTTTCATTTAGGCAGCGCGCATCAAGTTTCCAATTCGACGACGCATTATCGTCCCCTCTGTGTAAATTTAAATAAAAACCATACCCTCGCTGATCCTCGTCGCCGCGACGGGTCCGCGGTAACGGGCGCGGGCGTATTAAAAACAAAAATCGGTTCGTCGCTTTTTCGTCCTATAAAAAATGTATTTCGTTGGTCGCGATATTTTCGATGCTACGTAAAACTCGCGGAATATAATGGTAATCCCGCGCCGAGCGAACCGATGAACCATCGCGTCGGTTTTTACGTCGATGATGAGACGTATCGATCGTCCGTGGACGCGTATCCTTCTTTTTGCCTCGTCAAAAATTTACGTAATCGCTTTTTTTTCCAGATTTCCTTCGGAACAGAAATCCTGAAAATCCACCGACTTTGAAACGATTTTTGTGAAAGCCAGCCCATTAATCTCCATTGGTTCCGAATCGTTTTCCAACATTCCCTCTCATCAGTTTTTTGCCTGGTTTAACTGCAACCCTTTGATCGTTGGTGTTTGAGACTTTATGCTCGAAATTGTAACGTTCGCTAATGCGACGGTCACTGGTTGCGTTTTGCGTAACGAACGCGTGTTTAAACAATCACGATGCGAAATTACCAGCAAATTCGCGCGTAACAGCGTTTCCACGGTGGTGTTTGTTAACGAGAAACCAGATACGAGGAACGTACGCATTTTCTCACAACTCGTTAATGTTCAGCCTACAATTGTAAAGTCAGCCCTTTCAGCAGCCGAGCTGCACGAAATTGTTACGAAACGGCTAGTTTGAAAGGTAGGTGGCAACGACGGCAAAGCGAAAAGAATTGACTGGCAGAAATCGTCGCGTTAGAAATACGGTGAATATCAAGCACCTTAACACGTGCTAGCCAAGAGGATCGTATTTAACAGAACTCCGACAATGCTTTCCCTTTCTCGTCTTGTCCTCTTTCCTTTCCGCCCCCGCCGCGGGGCGTCTTTCAACCACCCCCGTGCTCATCCTCAATGTGCCCGCGTTAAATAACAATGGATCCCGTGGAAGTGGGACTACTCGAAAACATTTGCCCGTTTCCACTCCCTTCCGCCGCCCCCTTTTGTCGCGATTCATTCGTCCTCCCGCATAATGACGCGCCCCGTCTATGGGAGCCAGCGCAGTCGTATTCACTGAGGTGAGGCCTGCCGCCGCCGCCGCCGCCGCCGCGGCGTCTCCACCTTTTGTCCTTTCTTCTCTTCCGCCGGTTTAATTGTTGCGCTAACATTTGCCCTGCAGGGATCGATTCAGCCCGGGACGGAACACAATTACGTCCAAGGTAAGGTGCACCTTGATTTCATTTTCAGCGTTGACAGAGAGATAGCACTTTGCCTTCCTCTCTCCCCTTCCCTCTTTCTCTCTCTCTGTCTCTCGAGCGAGCGAATCGTAGTTGGACCTCGTAAAACGGGATTTCGTTGAACGAGCGCCTCTTCGCGGTTCAAAAGAAGGGTAACGCGAAATCGATGGGGTGAGTTCAGTGCGCAGCCAGTTTATTCGATACAGATACGGTTTTCAGTTAAATACGGCCAACGATATAACGTCTACTGCTATACACATCGATATGGGTCCGTGGATTTATTCAATTTTTGCTAATAACGTTGGACAGCCGACTGACAGAGCCGAGCTATTCAATTACACGGTTGCGTATGGAAAGGGATGACATTTCGCGTGTCCTACATTTTTCGGAAATACGAGTAATTGTCCAATTAGTGGGCCCGGAAATATTACCTAATCAAATGATCAGTTATTAAATAATATAAAAATGGTTGGAAAGTTATCAATTGTATAGCTCTATTGCGAGCGTCTTTGCAAACAATGGAAGGATGTTTTCTGGGACAGTACGGAGATATCGATTCGCAGAGGTGGTGCTTCCAAAGAAACCTTTCTTCGAGAATCTCGCATATTTTTCCACTCGGATATTATCAACAAGAAAAACCAGGTGGAAGGTAGAATAATTATAAGGCCAGACCTCCGTAAACAGAACAACACGGCAGTCTTACGTAAACGCTTCAAAGAAATACGTCACATTGCCGATAGAACATAAAGGTACTTCTTTATTAATTATTCCTCCGCTGTATTGTCATCCGTTAATAATTGACCATTCGTCGAGCCTCCTTCCAATTCGTCAATAACCACTTCTTTGATCAATCTCGAATGTAACAGCTCTTCCCGAATCCAAGCTGAAACGACGGTTAAATAAGAAGAGAAGACGAGTTCGATTATCCCATATTTCTTTCAAATATCTCGTCATCGAGAGAAATGATTTCCATCGCCAAATTACCGTTTCAATTATCACTTGGTAGAACAATACCCCGGAACGTCCGTTCCTCGCCTGTCATAATTCCGTGGACCACTCTGGCTTCAGTCGTGCCGCTAATCAGGCGTAATTATACAGACGGCCAAGCTCGCCAAATAATCCCGCGTCCCGGCTAGTTTCATTAAAGATCGCCGCACGGCAAACACACCCGGGCGTAGTCGCGGTGAAGTTTCGCGATCCAATTTTTCAACGCGTTTATGCCCAGTGGACCAGCCCCGGGCTCGTCCACCGCTCTCAACGGCAACAAGGGGTTCAACCGGAGAAGAGGAAGAGTTTGCGAAACCCGGCCTCTCATTAGGTTAGGGCAAATTAGCACGCGAATGCAAACACACGTAGCCAGCCAGCCAGCCGGCCAGCCCGTATCCCTTCCGCCCCTCGTCCTCTCCTCTCACCCTTACGCTACTCTCCGGTTCGCGATCTCTCCGGGGGTAACGTTCTGTGTTTCGAGATTGATTATCCCCTATCGGCTCGTGCAGCGTTCCCTCGCCAACGGAACTTGGCGGGCCAGCCTCGATAATGCACGGGGTGGAACGAACCACGAAGGGGGTTCGCAAGCGCGCTGCCTTGTTCCCCGTTTTCGTTATGCGAACGATGGAAGGCGCGCGTAAATCTCCACTGGCGAGATCATAGACCGCCGTTCAAGATATGCACACACTGGACGAGAGAGAGAGAGAGAGAGAGAGAGTGCAAAGCCGGATAAGCTTTGCGGCGAGATCGCGGTTAATCGGCTGGCGATCTGTAAATGTTGTTTTTCCATTATTCGAAGGCGTGGACCATCCAGGACGGGGAAGGAGTAGGCCCGTCGCGTATCGCGGACCAAGAGATTCCTTCGTGCCCGCTTTTTCTCCTCCGCGATGGAGATTCCGACGACTGGCCTCCGTTGATTTATTAGTTTCAATACTTTGACGTTCATCCTTCCGCAATTTGTACATCTCGCGATGTAATCAGATTACTCGAGAAACCGCCCTCCGGCGACCCGTCGTCTCTTTTCGAAAGTGTATTAAAAGAGCGACGAGGAAGGTCGGGAGAAGGAGAAGAGGAGGAATAACGGCTTATTACCGCGGGATAGCGGACAGCGGGCACGTGGAAGGGAAATTCGTAGGAAACAAGCGGGCCGCGTAATTGTTTCGGGGTCCTGGCGGATATTCTTTCGCTCCTCTTGCTGAGTCTGTCGCGCGAGCTCCCGGTGAATCCGGTACAATTTTGCGAACGTCGGTCGTGGAATTAGTAATCCGGTAGAAGGCGGCGGGCTTGCCTGGGACGATAACGCGAAGTCAAAGAGCCGAAGATCGAAGGACGAGCGGAATTGCCGCGTGGATAAAGCGAGAGGGGACGAGCGGGGCGTAGAAGAGAGTGTGCGTGAGAGTAGGAAGGGTTTTCAGAGCCCGCTTAATGTATACGATTTCCTTCCAGCGAGGTTCACCCTCTTTCTCGATCTGCCAGCGCTGCCGGCGTTGCGAAATCGACCAGCGGGGACAAAAACCGGCGGAGGCCAACGTCAGCCGAGACGGGATCGACCACATAACTTTGAGATTAATTAAATTTGAGCGCTGTTAAAAGGATTAATTAGTAGCGGGTACTTTTGCGAGGACAGCGAACCTCCGGACAGAATTATGCCCGGGACGAAAGTTTCGTCGATGGGGGAGGAATGAAACACCGGCTGACGGGGGTTCGGGTACGTTTACACTGGCGCCAACAGCGGGGAACTTCGGCCGTCGACTTATATCGGATCATTTGCTTGTAACAGACCGTGACATTGACTTTAATTCGGCTGTCTGCCTCGAACGTAGTCGCGCGGCTGCGATTGTTAAGAGTGTCAAAGGATTCGGTTGCCGTTCCTCGATGCGCGATACGTTAAGATGCTGTTTCAGACGTTCAACGTAGCCTTGAATTATTCTCCTACATTACCGTTATAATTTTAATACTCCCTCCTTTGCCTCTGGCACAGGCATTACGATCGTCTCGGAACATTTTCGCGAGCCATTGTACTCTGTAGACGATTATATTTCTTATATTCCTTTATGTAATTATTATACGTAACGACGAAGAACCGAATGCCATTGACGTCGGGTTTTAGTAAGCTACGTAGCACGGCACGAGATGCGAACAATGAACGATTGCGAGTCATGAGATACACCGTACCAGGAGAATATTCGATGGGACGTGCCGCGTTTCCTAAGAACAATTGCTAATGATACCAAAAAGCCGATTTCCAGCGTGTATACACGTTGCACGTCGCCTAACGAGAGTCGCAAGATAAACACACCGTGCAAATTAATTGTAATATTAAATTAGACGAAACCGTACTCGACAACGTTCCCCGTTCCCATCATATCCGCTCTAGTCGCTTTAATTAAAGCTAACAGCGTCGGTCATCGATTCGCCATAACGGCGGCCGCGTTACAGTAAAATAAAAATCCTCGAAGCTCGCCGCGTAACGACCCTCCTACCTTTTTTCTCCCTCCCTCTTTCCGTCCCCCACCCTTATCTTCGGTTAAGGAGAAAACACGAGCCTTCTCATTTGCATAACTCGCTCGCGTTACACGCGCAAAGATAGTCAGGGGGTTGTAATTTCCCTGCGAACCGCGTTAGCGGATGTACAGGGTGGTCGGGAATTTTGAGGGATGATTTTACGCATAGAAATAGTACGAGAGGAAATTCTGTTGTTTCTTTACTCTCGTCTCTCGATTCGACCGAATTATCCCGGAAAATCGCCAATTAATCTCCAATCCCGCATACACGGCAGATGGGATCACGTTCCCCGTACAGCGTAAATGATCGCTAAAAATCGTGGTCGGAGGGCGTTGAAATTTTGCGGCTGACTTCTAAGGGGTCTACTGACACCGGTGATAAGTTGAACAACAGAATCCAGTGGAGGAGGCATTGTTATCCGTAGCCAGCCGGAGTATCGTCTTATCAAATATGCTTCCTGGCTGAGAAAGTGAGACTGACAAGAACCACTCGGGCTTGAGTAGCTTGTATACCTCGCAGGAGTAACGGCTCGAGTACACTCTAAAGCCAGGAGGAGCCGAATGTCGAACGGCTCAGTGTTGAAACAACCAATTCTAGCCGGTGAAGTATTCTCCGCGGTTTGAGAACTAATACTTGCGAAGATGTTGCTACAGTTTACAGAGCCGCTTCACTACCGTGGCAGCCTGGCTGAATTGCGCCTTCCTAACAGCGTCCATTAATACCGTAGACAAGAGCATAATTCGAGCACCGGCGCTGAGAGCGCATCCTGCTATTCATCCGGAAGAAGTTCGCCTTGTTTTCTCGGGGCCAATGCCCCGCGAATCATGACCGAGGGGTATTTTTCTGCGCGGCGCAACGTGCTCCACGATGGAGCTTCAGACCTCGAGATCAATTTCTGATTCGTCCTTTCACGCTCATCGGGGATTTAATTGCTCTTACTCTCTCCTTTGGGAAACTACTCGATCTCCTCGAGGATTAATGTCGATTGTACGCCACGAGATCTCCTCGGGTACTACTTGCGGAGAGTTTGTAGATCTTTGCCGCGGAGAATCTTGCTGGAAGTGTTATTGGAAAGTGCGATTCTTTAAAGTAGATCCCAGACTAGGGACGCTCGCCGCGGAAAATTGTGAAAGCGAGTCGAAGTTAAGTCCGGGCCGGCGGAGATGAATAGCGCAGCGTGTCTAGGATAAATTGAAGAACACAGGAGGATCGTGGCGCGAGGATGCTGGAGCCCGGCCAAGAATTGATCCGGCGATGCGTTCGCGTATCAAAATTTCAACGTTATCAAGATTTGACCTACAGCCTGTTTCCACTGCTGAATATCTAATGGAGTCGAACGGAGGGAAAACACTTGCCCGATCGATACCCGTTCGATTTACGACGGACGTGTTTTCCTTTCTGATAAAACGTCCGATAGAATTCTTTGAATTCGCTGTACCAAATTCCTGTTAGCAATCTCTTAGCCGAACAAATTGCGGACGACGAACGTAGTTAATCGCGAGCTAGAGAAATTTGTCGAGAAATGAAGTCGTCGTTGCCGAGAGGAGTTAAGTTGCAGCGATATGAATCTTGCTTACACAAGTAGATACCAGGATTGTTCGCATCTCGACGAGAGATCAATTTATTTCGAACCACGTTTTTCATCGTCCGATCCCTTCTGGTGAGGCGTACCGTGCAAGATCTCGCGGGCAGAATATAATTATCCTAGCGTCGGACGGAAAATAATTCCAGGCTGTCCAAGCGCCTATGCATCACCGGCGGGTGAACCGATCGGGAAAGGAAGTTTAACGACCGGCTGCTCGCATCGAGCACCGGGTCCGTCTCGATCGACGATTCCCGGCCCAGTCGTAAATCTTCTTCGAGTTCCATTTCCCACTCGATCTTTCCGTGAAGGTATCGACTTACTTTCACGTGCAGTGGACGTATCGACGCTGCTCTGGCAGCTCCAACTTGGAGAAAACGCGGCTTATTTCCCGGCGTCTATTCAGTCGCGCCCTCCTCGTCGCGAATTTCGCCCAACTCTTTTTCTGTCCGTCCCGGTGACACGCAACTTCTCTGGACCAGGGTTTATCTTCGCCCTATCGCATTCTCTTACGTAGATGGAAGAACGTTTTACCTCCAAGCTTGATGTGATACGCGCGTACTTAACAAATGACTAGAGAAAGGAAAGAATTGTACGTTTGTACGTGACGCCAGGAACTAGGAGAATCGCGGGAGTTCTGGGGTTAACGAAACAAGTAGCGTGAGACGTCAAGGGTTGGACGCTAGCTAGTGATTTTCAGTGATACGAAACGCGGATTGGGGAGACGTGTACCAGTGGAATCGCGTACGACTGACGTGACACGCGTCAAGTCAAGCAATCTTGCCACTTGTATCGTACAACAGAAGTGTAATGGAACAGAAAAAGGGAGAAATAGGGAGCTTGATAAGGGGCAATCGTCTGATACACAATGCGCCACATAAAAAAAAAAGAGAAATAAGAAAAAGAGAAACACGGTAACGGCGCAGTTGAAAAATTTAGTAGTTTAATGGAACGCAGGGGTGGCAGGGAACGCAAAGAAGAGACGTCAGAATGGATCACCACGTGGTATATAGACGGTTTCCAGCGCGACGCGTCGACGGACGATGGAGTCGGTGCTCGGAGGCAACAGCAGAGCTAAGAGAGGTTGAAGAGGGACGGTTAGGTCGCTTGTGTCTGTCCCCGGGGGCTCAGCTGCTGCGGCACCACGGTGATCGATGTCTCCACTCTCCGCAATTTGAACAATGTCCCGCTGTCTTGGACAACCTCTCTCTTTCTCCTTCTTCTGCTCGTTTTTTCCTCGCATTTTGTGCTCACGTCCCCCCCTTTCCTCCGTTTCCTTCTTCCGTTTCCGCGTCCCTGCGTCCTTCTCCCTTTCTCTCCCCTCATTCTCGGCATTCCGACGTTAAAATGAACGTTATACCGAGCAAGAAAGACGCGCGGCCATTCTTATTTACTATTCCAAACATGGCTGAATGACGAGCAGGAAAGGATACTGCTGTGCGTGGGCGGGTGTGCGCGTGTGTATACACAGGACGACGGGGTTAAAGTCTTGGGGAGGAGCGGTCGCGACTTCTTGCCCCGATGGAACTCCGAGCAATCACAGGCGGGTTAAACAAACGGGACTAAGGGTATGGGGTATGTCTGATACGTGGCTCGAAATCGGCCTTTAAAAGCACTTACTCGTCCGTGCGTGCGGCAGCGCTTTCTTATTGGAAAATATGTGTACAGACGGGACCATGGGAATCTCTACGGACGTGGTCTTTTATTGTCACGCGAACGGACCTTGTTCTCCATTGTTCTGAATAATTAAAGCTGCCAGCGTGGTACTCTTTTGTGCGAACATTTAAAACGTAGAATTTAAATTTCGTTCCTGTCACTGACGGTAACGAGTTGGGCTCCTCGCAGTAGTTGAAAGAAAGAGGCGTACGGATCGGAGCATAATTGAATTTGGAAACTCGCAATTTGGTGGCTCATTCGCCGCCCGAGGCGTTTGTCTTGGCCTGTACATATAGGCATTGGTTATCGAGTTAGATTAGTCAGGTAGCCGGAGATCAGAGTATGTTTGCGTAGAACCTTTGGTACAATTGTTCTCAAAGGGGCTGACAAGGAGTGTGCATACCTTGGATGAATACAAACAATGGCATGGAAGCAGCCGATGGCGCGCGGAATTGCGAGGTAACTTATTCAAGGGGTGCGTCAATGCGGTAACGCTGCCGGTACTTTGAAACTTTAAAAGCAAATCTCACCCTTTGTCCGATAAATTCCGATATCCTCGAGCTATTCGTGGTTCTATTAACGGCGGTGAACGGCCGTGTAAATGAATCGGTCTTTAAGATCCCCGCATAATGCTCGCTGAAACACGATAATTTCCTTTTGAAACGCCTGTTCTACCCCGGACACTTTTCAACTAACTCCCGACTTTTCTCCACCGCAATCACGGTCTCGCGTTACATCTAGCTAATAATTAAAGAACAATCGGCTCATTTAAACCTCTATAAAGGTATCGTGTGACGCGGAACCAATTACGATCCTTTCTCCCGCGAACGGGCAAAACTCTCTGTCCGCTTGATCAACTTTGTATACAACTAATTTAAAAAAAAAAGAGAAGTCCTTTAATCTCACTTTAAACGTTCCGCCATTTGTGCAACGACGTTCACAAGCATATTCGCGTTCATCTCGGCGAAAGTATCCGTCTTCTTCGGTCTCGAGGAGCGTGCAGGAAAAATTGAAATTTCGTACACTCGTCGGACAGGGGAAAGAGAAGAAAGGAAGAGAGGGAGGAAGAGAGGACGGAAAAAGGAGAGGAGGTACGCAAACTTTTGAAACGAGTTTACGTGCGTCTCTTTCCCGCGGTCGCGACTCGAAGCCACGGTAAGAGAGAGGGTGAGGGAGGGTGGAAACTCTCCGTGAGTCCTGGAGATGAAAACCGTGGCGTGTCACGGCCGCGTCTACGTGAGCCAAAATCGCAGTACGATTTTAATTCCACCGCTCGCGAAACGTCGAGGATTAGGCAGGCTCAAGGACAGGTCTTGACTGTCGCGGAACCGGAGGATATTCGCCGTTTACGTTTCGACGCGATGAATATTTAGGCGGCGGTGCTTGGAAACGTTAAGACGCCTCGTAGACGCGCGACTGTACGGCGACTGTACGGCGACTGTACGACGACGTTAACCTCTCGGCCTTCCACCACCTTCTCGCCCCGTCACCCTTATCCGGGCCGTTTCATCCCTTTCGTAACGCGACGTAACAGGCCGTGCTTCCGTCTTAACTTGCCGGAAACGGGGACTCGTCGTTCCGCCGCGTCGACGTTGTTTACAACTTGCCAACGGCGCTTTACTATAATTACGCTCTGCCAAAAACTGCCGACTCCGTGGACGCGTTTCGTCCCCGATGGAACTTCCTAAGTTTCGTTACGGCGGATGCGGAGTCAAACGTGTGCTTGCCTCGAGAGTTGGTTAGTTATTGCCAAAGTTATCGCGAAAGAGTTGAAACCAGCCGTAGGACGGGGGATTAGGTGTACCAGCGAAGTGTTGGGCAACACGTAGGACGGACGTACGAGTGTATCGGAGATGCTATTAAAGAAATTACGATACGATTCTAAGTTGGACCGGTATTTTCATTTCCGAGGGGGTAAAAACGGGAAGGCAAACTGAAGGCAAACTAGAACTGAAACTATCGCACCGGGAGGTGTACACGTTAAGATACTCGAACGGTATAAACGAAATTATCCAATAAACGTTGCTCAGTGAATTTTAATTCCCCGTGAAGGACCCAAACCGCCCGCCCCCGCCCGCCATTTCTCCGGCTGCAGAGGGAAAATTCAATTCCGCCGAGTAGAAAGTTCCTCGCTAAAGACATACTTGCAAATACTTCCTTAAAAAGAAACTTTCGGCCTCATAGAGTGGCAATTTGTCGTCGGGCAGATAGAGGAGAACCGAGTACCAATGAACAGGCGGCGTAATTGTCTAAGATACATTTAATACGGTGAGACGAGGATTACGAGAAATACCTGATCAGCCTGTGCACGTGCTAATGCATTATTTAATAAATCGTCCTCTATCCGTGTCTCACGGCTGTTAGACTTACATTGGCTGGCTTTATTTTCGATTCGCGACGAAACAGAGCGAGAAAGAGAGAAAGGGGACGGTGGGACCAGCGCGAGGGCTAGGGCGAGGGGTGCTTACGCGCCACCCTTAGTTAATAATAACGAGAATCGGCAACTGTCGCGGATTTTAATTCGAAATGTTCAATTAGCGAGCGCGCAGCGAGCCGTGACACGGTCGTATCATCGCTCGTAACGACTGCCTTCGTTCATCGCCGGCGTAACAGGCGTAAATTGGAAAGTGATACCGAATTCACGCGTCGCTGAGCGTACCCGTGCGATCACCGTGTTAATTATAGATATCGGCGGACGTTGCGCCGTCGGTGTATTTTAGGTAATTGGGGGTGGGTCCCAGACCCACCGAAATCGCCCCACACCCCCTTTTCCCTGTCGGCGCGTCGCGCTTTCGCATTTTCCGCGCGACGTACGGGGAAAACGTGCGCGGGCAATGGCGACCGTGTCTGGCCTTGAACAAGAAACGCGGAGGTAGAGCCAGCGAGGGGAGGAGGAGAAAAAAAGGGACGCGAAGAAAAAAGTGTCACGGGTAATCGGGGGAGACTTTAAAACGTCCGACAATTTGTATCGGGTCCTACCCTACCCCGAACCAGCCACCGTCGCCCGTTAAAACGTTCGACGTCGTAATTCTCGGCGAATTAATAATTTCACTGCCACCGAAGTGGCACTTTTTATTCCCGCCCTGGCGGCGAGAAAATTAATCCGTCGAGATCCCGTTGGATTTCCCGTTGTAATTAATACTATTTAATGGCTGGCCGCAATGTAAAACGTGGACGTGAATCTGCGGGTAAATTTCCAACCACCGCACGGACGGAAAAAGAGATCGGTCTTGCGATGATAACGTGTTCGCGACTAATTGAAGATTCGTACGTTTTTCACGGTGACTGAACGATTTGCCGGCGATAGTTCGTTAATTAGTCCCGGCGATTTCAGAGGGAGCAACGCGACAACTTACGGCAAACATTTTACGCGACGACGGTTAAGTAACCAGCGTAACGCGAAAACGGCTGGCAGCGCGCAGCAAACGCAGCCGGATAGAGCAAATGTTTATGCAAACTTTTTTATTGCTCCCGTTCGCCGAATTTACCAGCAAAGTTAAATCCAGAGTTTATGATGCGCCCGGCGCATCGCGTCCGTTAATATATTCTTTCTTTACCAACCTCGGCTCACTCTATTCCGCGGCACTTGCTTCAATTTACGTCGACGTTCTCTACGTGGTCTCTAGGAAAGAAAAAAGAAAAATCCGCTGGTTGCCGTTCCACGTGGTCGGTACGCGAAATTAAAACTGGAACGGGTCGCAAAGTTAGCTATTAGAAAATGGGTGTGGGGCGAGAGCGAGGGGGGTGGTACTAATTTCCAAGTAATACCGACAATTACGCGCGTACACGTCGTTACGGTGTCCCCGTCGTATCCGAACGAAGCGTTTTACTTAATCGACGCGTGACTCGCATCGCGATGCCCGGGTAAATTGTTTTCAACCGTGGCCGGCCACGTACGTAAGTGCTCAGGTGCGTGTGCCGGATGACGAGCTAAGTGATTGGAAATCATCCGGGATCGCATGCGCCGCGTCCTCCTCGTAATTTTCCTGCCAGCCAGGGAGCCGTGGTACGCGTATGCTGTACGTGAGAACGCGTGCACGGTCGATCGAGCGGAGAAACACGGGCGGACGGGATGCTGCGGACGGAAAAGCGTGGCGTTCGTCGGTCCGTTTGTGATTTAGCGCGATTGCCGCCGCACGATTTCGTCTGTTCGCGTTTCTGGGTGTTCGGCTAACGAAAGGGGTGCACGGGGAGCCCACGGGAGCAGGAGCGTCGCCAATAGACGCGTCCACCTACCGGTTTGCACTTCCTAGCGGATGACTCGGCCGGTGTACTGGTGTTAGGGATCCATTAGCTAATGGCCGCACCAGCCATCTGCTCGACGCTAGCTTTTATTCGCCCCTACCCTGCCCTCTCTTTTCCGCCGTCCTCTGCGCCGCGCCCTTCGTCTTTTTCTCACATCCCGCCCGTCGCTGTCCCGCGGCTTACCCAGCCCCGCAACGGGGGCCACCGATTCGTTTATTCATATCTTTCTTTTTTTTTCTGTTTTTTTTGCTATTTATTTTTCCCTTTTTCTCCTCCTTTATTTCCCCCTCGTAAACGAACCCCGTTGCCGCTTTCAACCCCGCCGCGGTTCCTTCGCGGTTTCAGTTCAACGACGCGGCTTCGCATCCCGTTGCGCACCCTGTTTGTCACGGGACAGAGGAAGGGTGCGCGGAATCGTCCTTGTGGCTGTGCGTGGGCTGGTCAGTGGAAGAACCCTTCTATTCGACAGACGATTGTTGGTGAATTTTCGAACATCTTTGTTCCTTAATTCTGTCGACGAGACATGGCACGTTTATAGCGTTACATAGAGGGGTGGAATTATAGTTCGCCATCGTCAGTGTAATAACCATACGCTTTTTCCATTCGGTCGAGGCAGTCTGTTATTTACGCGAACACGTTTTCACCACGGGCGAAAATTATTCCCTCGTAAAAAATTCGAGGAGATACATATGGGATTTAATTTCCGGGCGTCTATGCAGCTTGCTGAGAACCCCGTGCCAGCCACGGGAATTGCTTGTTGCCTTTAGAGAGAAGCGTTCTCGCCTCCTTCGCGCGATAAACGCGCGCGCCATTACCCGATGTTTATCAGCAGCCATTTTGTCGTCTGCTGTTTGACGCGAAATAACAGCAGGTTGCCACGATCGTACAATAGAATGCTCGAGACGATTCGAAATTCTAAATGATCTGGCGATACAGGAATCGACGAAATATTTACTCGGGGACGCGAAACGATAAGCGTTCGAGCGGAGGACGAGTACGGAAAAATCTGTATTTTCCGTGGAAATAGAGACGTTCGTAGGGAAATTTAAATCCAAAGAGACCGGCTGAAAGGATCGGTGCGCGTCGGCGCGGGTCTCCTTCCTCCCGTGGTAACCCAGAGCAGCGACGAAACATGAATCACGAATCCACGAAGATTTACAGAAACATTTTGACAGAAATGCACGAGGCGACGTTGCATATTTCATCGGTCACGGTCTCTCCGCGGGATCGGCGTAGTTCTCCCTCGGAAGCGTTCTTTGTCTTCGTTTGGTAGACTCGACCCGGCTCAAGGGCTTACGAGTGAGGCTGCGAGGTTGAAAGGGCCGCGCTCGGTACTTAAACGCGTGATATATGCGATATACACTCGACGCTGCCCACAGGTACTTATCTGTGTACATCGAGCGAACAGGTAGAGAGCGAGAGAGAAAGAGAGAGAGGACGGACACGAGCTAAGGCCGACTTCTACACATGTTCGCCTACTTTACATTGCGGTGAGTAATGCGCCACGGACCTGGCATTAAAAGCGCCAGTAAAGTCGGCTCCGCCAAAGGGTACGACTTGCCACGAGAACTGTGCGACGAGAAGATAGACGAGAGAGGATGCGCCTGGTCTCGGTTTAATAATATGTCATTAAAACCGACCGTTTAAAAAGTCTCCGCGCATAACGATTATGTGCAAATGTAATCTGTAGTGTATTCTTTTCCCCCTCGTTTGCCATGTCTTTTTTCCGCGCGCAAAGAGATCGCGTTCGCGTCGTCGATATCCTATCGTCGTGCATCCTCTCGACGGAAATTCACTACATTATTAACGGCCATACGTGTACGCGTGACCCGATTACGTCCGAGTCAGTCGCCTTTAGAGCGTATCGAAAAACTGTCCGGCCAGTATCGACGTATTCAGAAACGATCTCGACCACTTGCCCCGGAAAATCACTTGGCTTGTAAACGTGACGCGTTGCGCCCAGAGCGAAGACCGATTGTAAGTACGGAGGAATTGAAATTCACCGGGTGGCACGCGCGGTATTAGCGGCGCGTACGAGCGATTGAATCGACGTCGGTGGGTGATTTTGCATTTAATATTGCGCTCATTGTTTGTACGCGGCCGGATTAATTTTGCGCCCGCGGTTTGCTACCGTCCGTATTGCTGGCTAATTTACCTACCCGAAGAGTAGCAGACTTTGGCTACGCTCGATAAACGTGATTATTCAATCGTAGATTATAACAATGCTCACGGCGCGATCGTTAGACCTACATTTTCGACGATCCACGCGACACGATTTCGTCCGATTAACGCTCACGGCTGTTGTTACATTTTACACGATTCAACGCGGCTCAACAGATTTCGTCGCTTAATTAGACTGACGTACGGTCAATTTACGCGTTACGCGCGGCCTATTTAACGCTCAAAACGATCGTTCGATTGTTCGTTGTTTTATTACGCCCCTCCCGCGTCTAAATCAGCTTGGGCTTTTAGTTTTTTCCTTTTTCAAATCCGTCCACGCACACCACGGCACCCCTGACTACTATACACAGAGGCGAGCCTTGTTGTTTCAGAGTTTCGCATTACACGTCTGTTTTCCTCCAAGAGGTGCATCTACTAATTACCTGCAGCGTCAGTCTCCTCGTTAACCGTAGACGAGCAAAGGGAGCCAAGAGAACGCGCAGAGGTAGAGGTAGATAGAAAGAGAGAGCGAGACGTATTGGAATTTCGAAATAACGGACAATCATGGTAAATACATAGGTATATACATACGTTATAGTTGGAACACTTTAACGGATTTGTTAAAATTCTCTTTTTCACGGTTCCCTGTGGCCTGCTTTTAATCATCATCCAATCCAATTAAGATATTACGCGATATTATATATGTATAATTACATCAACGGCGATATTTGTCAATGTAGAGTAAACATAATAATATTGTTGCTGATACTATATCAATTAAATTAATATCTCGCGGCGCATATGCGGTCCACGTAAATCGTTCGCGTGCATACTGGGTGGCCTGAAAATCGTTTCCAGCTTCTGTCATATTTGCAACGAGACTTCATTTCTCTCGGTAGCGATCGTTGGCAGCACGCAGTTCGCGTAACACGGATCAACCGATCGTCCCGGCTACCTACGATTTTTCAACCCCTACGGTGCTATGGCGACGGTTGGAGTTACATTAGGTAATAGAAGTCCAGCAGGATTTCAGTTAACCGGGCATTCGGCGGGAGTTCATTGCAGAGAGAATTTAGACAAATTAGACTTTTTCCTATAGCCGGTCCGCTCGTAGTTAAGGGAAAGTAACTACCGGAGAGGTTAATACGATCGTTTGAGCCGGGTCTCCTTTTTCGTGTCGCGACTCGCGATTAGTTACCCGACCGTGGAAGTTTCGCCGTTGACTCGAACCAATTGTTTCCTTCCACAACCGCTCCTCCTAATTACTCGTCGACAGCCGGAGCTTTCCTTCGGGCACGGGCGACGGAGACGAAGACGGCCAGCGAAGAAGCAATCAAGGGTGGAGAACGAGGGAGGAAAAAGCGTAGACGAGCCGGTCCAGTGAATCGAATGGCAAGATTCGACGGATAAGTAGAGGAGACGCCGAAGGGAGTAAGGAGAGGAATCGAGTCTGAGTCGCGCAGCCCGCTCTTCATTCGCTCGTCGTGCCTGGCCTCTCTTTTGTGAATGGTGAAATTACGTTAAATCACAGCACGATGTCTAGACGCGTTAATGACGCTCGACGCACAAAGAGGTTACGCGTAACCAGGTATTTCGTGCCACGAAGAAACTACATTCCCGATAGTACTTAAACGAGCGAGAAGGGAGGTGGTACGAGAGTGTATACACGGTATATAGCGTGTAGAAGTATATAGTCGCGAGGTAGAAAGGATGTCTCGAAACCGCTTTAAGTAAGTAGCCAAACAGAAAGGGAGGAATGAGATCAAAGGGTGAGACAAACCGTCCGGTGAATCGAATCGGGAGAGAGTGACCGAAGGAACAGAAAGAGGCAGACTGGTCGAGGAGGAGACCAGGACTCTGGGAGAGCGAGTACACATCGGTGTCAAAGTGGTTGAACGCTGGCAGGGGCCCTTTTGTTGCGCCACTCGAGACGCTTGGCATTATTAAAATTGGCCCCGCGGAAACACTTAACGGCTTGGCGGGCGATGGTTCGTGGCCCCCGAGGCGTCTGAATTACGAGCGAATGTACACTTTCAAACGGCAACACCGACGACACTTATTTCCCCTTCGCGAACCTTTCTTCGGAAGTTTATGCGCCGCGGTAAAATCGACGATGATAAAAGACTTTCTACCCTTCGGTGATTTACGGCGGATGCGCAAGTAGCGTTTCGATACACCTCTGCGTTTATGAATTAAACATTTCGCCGGGTAAATACCTGTTACCTATTTTCTCGACACATCGATTTCGTTGTTAGATCAACGTACCAGCACCAGTCAACGGAAATCGGTTTTTCGTTCTACCATTGGAAATTCGGAAAATAGCAGCAAGATCTTGACCGAAAGTAACATCGAGGATTCCGGGTAAATAGGAAAATCGATTTCACCGGTACGAAAACAGATTCTACCTCTAAAGACCGAGGAATCTGTTGGAGGAAAGTCTTCCTCATTTGATATTCCAAACAGCCGCTACGTAGAACGTAGACTCTCATTTGACTAGAACTCGAACAAATTTATTCTGAATCCTAATCTACTTCTAGTTAATCTACTTCTAGTTAATCTACCCCTGAATCTACTCCCGGGATCTATTGGCAATTTTTCCAAGCAGTTAGAAGCGGTGAAACTACCCCGAACGTTTAACTGCCTCTTCGTGGAACACGGACGAATACTTGGAACACGTGTACCGGCACGCGTGGACTTTTATGGGTCCCCGGATAAGAATTCTCATTGAACGGGCAGGAACTATCGTATGATCGGGGAGAGTCGAAGGGCTGGTCGGGCTTTCGTGGAACCATCGAGCAATCTCGAAGACGTTTCCATTGGTTTATCTGTGCATTCACAGAGTATGACTGTTGGCCGTCGTCCGGCTGTATCGAATGTCCTGACTCAACTTGATTGCCGTAATACCGGGAAAAAGCTTAACGAACGGATTGTTGCTCCGTCGACAGACGGAACGTGCTGCTGTCACGACGCCGGATGAATGTCTAACAAGTTACGAGGCATTCGTTAGTCGCATGCACAACCGACTCATTGAGACGGCGCCCGCCGAGTGAATATCTTCATTCGTGGCTGAAAATATTTTTCGATACCTCCCCGCGGCTAATTAAATTGTAAATTATGCTTGGCCGTCCGTGGACGGTTCCCTTTAACCGTGAAATCGTCCCTGTCGTCGAAGCGAGCGGACGGGGAAAAGGGGTGTAACGAGACGATTGTTGTCGCACGTTGAATCGCGATGCAAAGTTTTTCCGTCGAACGAGAGACGCGTTGTCCATGGAACGAAACGAGAGAAGAATCGTCAAAGGTTCTGTACGCGGCCGCGAGTATCGAAATGCTCGCCTGATTGTTAAATGTTTTAAACGATCGATCCTCCGCGACACTCTTTACAAGTTGAAATTGTAAAGCTGACGGGAGAATGGAGTAGCAGGTGTTATTGATTAACGCACGAAAGGAAGGATTGGAAAACTATTATAGATTGATGTACAATGGATCGAGATGTTCGATGGACGACTATGTATTACCATGGAAAATACTCCATGAATTTCTACTTGTCGATCGAATGCCGGGTGAACCGGAGTTTAAAGGAAGATCGTACGCAGACGAGACGGAAACACGTGTTGGTGCACGCGTATAGAGAGAGGGATAGAGAGGGAAAATTGTCAGTCAGGATTAACGTTGTCCGTAGGCAGCATCGTGCATTACGTCCCAGGAAATATTGGCAATAATTCAAACGAACGTCCCCTCGTACGTGCTAACCTCCTCGGTCACAGTCAATCGCATTGAACGATTACGCCGTTAAATGCTGTTAAAGCGTTGAATTTTGAAAATCCAATGCGGCTAACAGCGACGATCATGACGACTCCCTGCGCACGCGACATATTATATGTATATCCAACAAACGGATCTATCGTTCGCGTTGTTTTATCAAAGAAAGTGCTCGCCTATCCGAATTATTAATTCTATACGTTTCATGATCGATCGTGACGATGTTTACAATGGACGTTAATGGCAAAGTAAAACGTTATTGTGCGTTTAATTATCGGAGCCGTGCGCGGCGATCTTTCGATAAATTCGAGATATTAATTACCGGGCGCAAGAGGCTTTATCGTAATTTCGAATTGAAGTACAACTAATTACGCGTAATTAAAATCGTACGTCGCGCTGTAAAATGTGCGTTTTACCGTGCCACCTTGCGCGCGTCGTTCGAAACGGCGATCGTCCCTCTTTTTAATCATGAAACGTGCGCGCGCGCCAGCTCGCACGACAAAAAAGGGTCGCGCGATGAGGAAGAATGTTCGCGGATCAATATGAATTTTCATTAAACGTCCCTACATCATCGGTCGGCCGTGTGTTCGTTTGACAACATGTAACAAGCCGACGCGGGAGGAATGCGAAAAATTTCATAATTCTCTAGCTCTGCGATGAAATTTCAATATCAACGACACGACGACAGGCCGATAATTAAGCAGAATCCTTACGTGTACATAATTTCGGGTCCGTTGTTAATTCTTCCATCGCGAATAGGCTCGTTTCTCCCCTTTGTCCCGTGCGTGCCCGTCCTCCGCGGAAATGCCTCGTGGTATCGAACATCCGCTCGTCTAAGCCTGCGGATCTCGCGGTTATACGAGAAATTGCTTAACGAACGGGATATGGAACGGAACGAGCCGCGCTAATTTCGCGGCTCGAAACAGTTTACCCTCTCTGCGGAGTCAACAGCTATTTCGCAACGTCCGATCCGAGCTACAGCGCGAAACCGATTCTTACGAAAGCGGATTTGTCCGCGAGGCAATTTTCTGTCGAGGCTCGACAACGTTTGACGGTACCGCGATTAAATTGCAGGCAATTACAGGGTGAGGGTAGGGGGTGATAAAAAATATCGCGCGAGAAGCGTCAATCCTCGTAACGGTTAACGAATCGAGACGCATCTTCGGAAGGCTGATGGCCTCGAAGCGTTTAAATAGATCGCAGCTTTGGAGAATGTGATCCGGATGTTAATCGAGCCTGAATCGAAGTATCCACCGACCAATGATCGTAAATATTAGGGGGATCCCGGGATATTACAAATGAAATTGTCAACGGTTTCGAAGGAAACGCGTTCGTTAATGCAAGTTCGAGCGGCCGGTTCTTGAATATTCATCTCGCACGATGTTTCACAATGCGCCATTGTTGCATTTCAATAGAATGGTTCTCATTGTTCAAATGTAATGCTTGCGCGAGCCGGCCGCGAAGGGGTCGCTCATAAACACTGACAACCGTGAGAACCGTGAGCCGGTCGTAGCTTTGGTGGTGCGCGCTGATTTTTGCGTCAACGGGCCCACCGGCGCCCCGCCGTTGGAACGGCGTCGAATTTAATCTCTTTGCACCTTTAATTAATCTCCTCGCACGCCACCGCGGCCCGCCGAGCCGCATCGAGGCTACGTAAATCAGGGCCGCGTTCAAGACCGAGCCGCGTGAAGATCGATGTTCAAACAGCTGTAATTGCACGTCTGTCGAACTACGTATTCCCATTGCCTTCTATCCGACGCTAGGCGTTCTACGAGGAGCCGGTGAAACGTAATACGCGCGCGTTTCAGGTGTAGAAAATTTTCATTGCAATCTGCGAGCAGTTTAAAGGGTAACGCCAGGCAAATATGATGAAACTCGCGAAAACCCGTAACGTCGAGTTTATTTAAGAATTTTCACGGCTGAGGAAACTTTGAAATTGCCGCGGGTGTCCGTTGGAACTCGAGAAACCGGACACGTCGCGCTCTGCCACCTGACTACAGAATTATCGAATCAATTATATGCAATTTCATAATTATAGGTGAACGTTCGAAGGAGGCGGGAAAAAGGGAACGCGGGGCACGAACGAGTTCCCATCCACCGTGTTTCTGGAATCGAGGAAATTCCAAGACTCGCCAAGTACAACAAGACGGTAACAAGCACGCAGGAGAGCCTCGCGATCGGTTTCCTGGTTCGTTCGTCGAAATAACGCGGCACGCCATCGCGGTACGCCGTGTGATACTTAAACGTAATTGGTCCCCGTGTCAAGTAGTATTTTCCTGCGTAAGTGGATGATAAACGGCCGGTGCCCACACTGTCATCGTTACTCGCGCGCTAGCGTGCGTCAGATTTCTTAAGAAACGATTGCGTGAAAGTAGTTTTAATCCTCTGAACTCGCGGCAGTCCGGACGGGGGCGTGAGAAACGGGTAACGCGCGCAGGAAACGGAATAAAAGGATACGGTACCCATTTTCTGGAGCGCGAGGAACGTCTCGCTCTCGCGATAATAAGTAATTGCACGTTTAGTGGTTAACGAGCGGCGCTACCATCGGGGATGCGTTCCGTGTCGAATTCACGGGGTCCGTTTTCCTCCTTCAACACGCTTACAAGCGGAATTGCTTAATGACGATACTCATTCTCCCGTTCACTTAGTTTAGTATGATGCCAATGGGGAAACCGCGACATAAGTGGATGGTGTCCTGTGTGCTTCCAAGCCCTTCTACGGTTAAGTGCACCAAGGGATGCCGGAGGGTGCAGTCACACCACCGACGAGTAGGTACTACGAACTTGAGGGGATACTGTGGCCAGACTGGCTGCCGTCGCTTTCCCCGGATTTCACGTTACAGAGACGCGACAGAAAAACCGCCCTGACGAGATTCATGAAAATTTAATTCACCCCAGACGCGGTTTCTCTCCTTGTTTCTTCTTTTTCCCCACTATCTCACCCCCTCCCTCCCTCTCTCTTTCTCTTGTCTCTCTTTTTTTTTTTTATAAACGCACCGTTGTTCCGCACCACTTACGCGCGCCTTCAGCGCATTACGTTACAATACGTTTAAAGGACTAATTACGTCGAAACAAATAGTCGGAGCCTGCGTTATCAAAAACCTACTTCGTTACGCGTTTAATTTTTCAAAGGGTTTTTCCTCGCAACGAGCCCGCGGTCGAGCTCGTTACCGTTACGGTCCATTGTTTAACCCCATCCGAAATTGAGCGAATGAATTATATTAATCCCCCTCGGAGGTAACGTGAAATTCGAGCGGGTGGCTCGGCCGAGCAGAAATTTATTTCTGAAAAGTTTCGTAAAGCACCCGCGGAAATTATTAGCCGTGAACGGGGTAGTGGGGTCGCGCAAGAGGGAGAGTCGTGGAACAACGACGAAGAGAACGAGACCGCGGAACGTGGAACGAAAGGGCGCGTGTAAAAAGTGCTCGATACGAGGGAGAAAAAGGAAGACAGGGAGAGAGAGAGAGGGAGAGAGTCTAGGGGGGTGTAGTTAGTTTTTCACGGCGCCAACCGTTCTCTGTCTCTTGCCCCCTTTTTCCTCGCTGCTTGTTTTTCTCCCACCCCTCGGTCAGCGGCGCCCACCTGGGCGGAGGTACGCATGCTGTCAGATCAAAAGCATGAAAATGCGGGGGAGCTGCGGCTGCGTCCGGCAGAAACAATGAAAGCAAATACGGGCAATGGAAAACTACCGGCACAAAAAGACGAAAAAGTGGTCGTTGCGAGTTACAAAGGACCACGCGCGGAAAAGTACCGTGAATATCCAGTTTGGGCAAACACCGGGATGAATAAAAAAAAAAAAAAAAAAAGAAAAAAGAAAAAAAACATATACACACGTGCACGTAGAAACGCGTACCTACATTTCGAATGAAGAGCAGGAAACGGGGGGCGGGCGGGCGACGAGGGCGGGAACAAGCTGCTACCGTGGTGGCGATATTGCCTAAAAACCGCCGACTACGGGCTCGATATATCGATAGTCACAGACGCGACCGTCGTATGCTCCGTTTTATCGATGTCCAATGAGCGTCGGATAAAAAACCGGTTAGAAATCGATCGAGCCGGCGAAATAACCGCGAAACGTTCGCGTGGAAAAGAAGTTCGCTGCAGATAAACGGCGACCAGGCGGCAATTGGGGGTGGTGGATGATTGACGGTAATTAAGCACAATTTGCACCGCGAGATATACGGGAAACGCGAACTAATACCGCGGGTTCGACGGCCGTTTATCGCGTCAATTTTGCGCGTTGAATAAACGGTGCTATAAACAAATTTGGAGGATAAAATGGAAGAGGAGGCGTATTCGAGCCGCAAATAACGGCAGTCTATTTTCGCGGATCGGCAGCCCGTGGATCCGGGCGAGGGATCGCAGGAATATCGGCTGTTCACCGTCGAGGCCTGCGGTCTAATAAAGTAGCTGGAATCAAATCGAGAAGCTCTATGGAGGCTCGACGAACGGGAAGACCCAGATGTTCAGACACGGTAAGGCCGCAGATGCGAGACAGTAACGCGACGTTCGAGCGTGAGACAATATCGTCGAGACTGGCTGGTATCGCGGGTCCGACGAGTATTACCTGGCGCGCGATTGAATTTACAAACACGTAGAATATTTATATAGCGAGCAGCCAGATATCTGTACGAGGCGCGACTGTCTAGATCCGTTATGACGGCCGGAGATCGTGCACTTTTTGAGATCGATGCATATTTTAACGACCGCCAGCTCCAGGAGCTAGGGGCGTATCGTTTCTCCGATCTTGGCTGGAAATACACATTTCGCAACATCGAGCAAGATTCAACCAGTCCGGTTGCATTGCGATTGCGTTTCAGAGTCTCGTAATCTCCAAGATCGATTCGCGGTGCATTTACCTAGAGAGTTTTAATTTCGATAACTACTTCATTGACATTTCCAAGCAATTAATTTCCCACAGTTTCGCGGTTCCACCAGGTGCAATCAGAAAATTCCAATATATTTCTTGTTTCGTTTGGCTAATTTCCTTCAGACACGTTAGAAACCCTATCGAAGACTAATTCTACTTGTACATAATTACTGGATTCCGTTGATTACAACTTTTTCAACTGTAGCCGCGCGACCCTCCCCTCTCCCTCGAGTGTGACCAGGGGAAACCTGTTTGAACCGATGCGAATAAAACGAAGGTATCGAATCGCCTTTAATGCGTTTCATTCCGCACAGCCGATTCAATTTCTGCGCGTAAGTAAAGCGCGACACGGACGCGCGCGCTTTCGTGCCGCGCGAGCATTTCTGCGCGCGGCAAAGGCGCCCGGGTAATTGCGAAAAAGAGTTATTCCGCTGTCCGGCTGCCTTTCACCGAAAGCAACGCTCGCGTTCCCTCGGGGAAGCAGCCATTGACCGCGTCGGAGACATTCGAGCGGTGAACATCGCTTTTCACCGGGACGCGAATCTACGATCTTGCAAGCCGAACCCTTTTCGAATCCTGCACGATCTACGAGCACGAGAGCCTCCGCTTGACTCCTCACCACGGCAAATGTAATGCTCTTCCGTGCAAATCTTCAGACCGCCTATTAGGAAACTACTTGTCGTTCTGCACAAAAAACAAATGTTCATTAATTTCGAAATACGAATATTTTTACCCTCTTTTTGTTATTCCTACTATGAACGACATAGTACGTAACGATTTTCAAAATTCATGCAAGAGCGGTTGCATGGATGTAGATTTTGTAAAATTTTCGACGTCGTTTCTGCGTTAAAATTAAATCAATCGCGACGGGGGGAAAACGGGTGGCAAGGTTTTCACGGTGAAAAATCGGGAACGTAGGCCGAGTAATGCATTATTTCGAGTTCTTCCGGCGGCGGTGAACACACCGCGCGGTCCGCCCCGTAACGATTACGATCTTTCGAGTGCACGCATATAACGAGCCCGGCAAGGGACTCGTGTATACACGGGCGAAAAAACAGACGAGTGCGCATTTACATTCCCGTCTTAATTTGCGGGACCGAAGCGACAGACGGTATTTCCGATTGAACAGGCCGAACGACCCCGGGGATGGATTGGTGGCATCGATACGACGGTACACGCCGGTGAACACTCGAGGAACGAGTGCCCCGTGCACTTTGAATCCTCTATCCTCGTGTCCATTATGCCCGGGACCACTCTCGCGGCGCGGCACGCTCGTATTGCCGGTAATAATTCGTACGTCTGTCTCTAAAGGGGGAGAAAAGTGTCGGGGGGTTGGGTCCGAAACGAAGAACAAACGACAAGTGGGAACACGTGCAACGATCCCGTATTTGATATCGGGAGTGCCACGTTTCAGCCCTCCATCCCTCTCATTCCCGGTCCCTCTGGATGCCTTCAATTTATTTCACCTTTCGTTTCTAAACAAACGATCGTTCTTGCGGTGCTACGGGCTGCGATGGCCCTCTCGTTGTTTGCGAGCCGTCTGTACTCGTTCGCGGGGTACACGCGGATCCTCGCGTTGTCGTTGGTCCTTTCGAAGTCGAAAAATTCACCGACACCTCGTTCCGGTGGGGAAAGTTCGCAAAAATATTGCAACTTTTGCCGAACCCTAGCAGACTTTGCTAAAGTAGACTACAGCGAACTAAACTTCTGTTATGAGAAAGAGTCCCGACTATTAAAAATATGATTAAAAATGTTGGCGAAAGTTCGCAATTGCAAGCTCGCGGCGAAACTTGTAATATCGTTTTTAAATTAAAAGGGCCGATTTCGAGCAATTTTACGGGAATATTACTTTGCGTCTGGCTGAAAAAACGACGAAGAAACAGGGGGAGGTGAAAAAGGAAGAGAAATTTTTACTAATTACTTATCCGTAGCGGAGTAACGGGTCGCTTCATATCCGCGAATTAATCGGCTACAATCGAAAGCACGATTATAGGAGGGTCGTACCGTAAGAAATTACCCGGTCACGATACCCCACGGATTGAAAGTGACTGCACGGGCGGCTCGTTTTCCCACTGTTTGAACAAATCGAACGAGAGGGAGGAAGAGGGGGCCCCAGGGCTAATGAGACCAGGTGCGTATCGTTCGAGGATCGAAGAAACGAGCGGGAAAAAGAAGCGTAGTCAAGCGGATGCCATCGATTCCGTTTTCCGCTCATATTCGAAATTGCTGTTCGTCGCGTAGCCATTATGTCCGAGTCAGTGGGACCGAGAGCGCGCTAATTCATGCACACACACGCGCGTACACGGGCAGAAAAATATGGAAAGCTTCGACGTGAAACGAGGAAGACAGGGGACGAAGAGGGAGGGATAGAGAGGGGGGGGGGGGACAGGTTAAAAGTTGGATTTTCGCGACGCGCACGTGAAAAAGAGACGGCGTCGGTGCACTGGCGAGCCAAACGGTAGTCGGACGGTGGTAAAAAGGGGAGTCGAAACGGGGGTTGTCGGGGGAGAGAGTAGTACGTGCAACTGGTTCGGAGGAGAGGGGGACCAGGGTGTGCATGATCCCATTGAGCACGGCACATCTGCCGCGGTGCATTGTGCTTGCACGCTGCGCTCATCCCCGTGTCCCGACTTCCACGCGATGCAACCACGACTCACCACGGCAGAAAAAAAGAGAAGTAAGGTAGGCACGGTGACGAAGTAAGAGAGCTCGTCGAATGGGAGGGTGGCAGAAAGGAAGAAAAGGAAAATCTCCCCCTTTCGGCCCTCGTTCCAGACCTTCATCGAGTTATATCGTCGTATCGTCGTACCTGCCAGCCAATAAATCCGAGCGAGCCCTTTCACCGAGGTATCCGCTCTGATTTATGACGGAATTAATATTAGATCCACCGAAAATATCGTCGATATATCGGGTTACGCGATTAACCCCCTACCCTCCCTTAACCAGCCGGAAAGTTGGGGCGAAAAAATGGTGCGCGCGCGGGCCGAGTCGAGTATCCGCATTGGATATACCTACCTACTCTATGCAGCCTGGAAGCACGTGAAATATGCCGCGAATCTCGCCTGAGAGAAGCCGAGCATGTGATTTATCCCCGATCGTTTCACGAGTTAAATACTATTCGTATACGTTCGTTGAATAAGGAGGTGAACTTCGCCTGGGAGGTATTCCGATTGGCGAGGCAAGGTTCGTAGACGAGAGAATGGTCTTGAACTATCGGCAGACTTGGAGAGAAAGAATGTATCGACCTAGATAGCTCGAGTTGTTGACCGATCGTCTGACGAGAGAAGAATCCGAGTTCCAGAGTTTCCCGGAGGAGTCGAAAAATCCGATCAAGCTGTTCCTTTCTTTAGCCGGGCTAAGGACGCGCTTGCCACGGCGAAGAGGCGTCCGCCGGGCAGCGAGTGAAATAAAATTCAAGGGAAATAACGTCGGGACGCGCATTGAAAATTGTTACACGCGAAGCAACAGGGGTTCCCGTGCGCTGGCTGGCTGGCTACCTTTGCTCGCTTATAATCTCGAGTACATTTTTCATAGGGACGCGTTACGTTACATATTTATGTCACGCCCAGTGTGTCCGACTCCTTTCACGTCGCTGGATATATGCAGAAGCTGCACGAACGTAGGACGAGAGGCTCGCGTGGCTCTTACAACCTGGCAGCCATTAATAATTTAGCGAGTTGAACAAAAGGGCGGTACTTGAATTTGATGTTACCGTACCTCTCTCGCTCTCTACTTGTTCTCCGCCGACTTCCTTTCTCTCGGCTCGCCCTCGTTTCCCTTTCTGTTATCCATGACTCGCCGTGCCCCCTCCTCCCTCTGTCCCTTGTATCGCGATATATAAATCCTTTTCAGGCGCGCGTCCACCCTCTTCACAGAAAATCCGTACGGACGGGGATGAAAATAGGAGCTTACACGCGATTACCAACCCTCCCCTGCACCCTCCGGCCAGTTAGCCTACATTCGAATAACTTTTGACATCGCACTCGACCAAATAAACCGGTTAACCGGACGTCCCTGGGCGCCTATTGTCGAATTTCGCGATTAATTAATGATCCGTCGTCGCGACGAGTACCGCGTTGTTTGCTCGGCTACTGAACGTTTCATTGTACCGATGATCGGTCGTCGCTTTGATGTCAGCACGGTTCGTCGTGTCGCGGACGATGTCTCCTCGAACGGAAGATGAGCGGTGAATCGTCGGGCTTTTTAATTTCTTAATTTTCCGTTCTAATGTAATTGGAAAACGATTTCCTAGGAGGGATAAACAACGGGAAGAGGGGCCGTGAACCCTTTATCAATTATCAGAGAAACCGATTGTCCGTTCGAGCGTGACCGGAACAAAAGCGTGCAACGTCTCTCTTCTATGTTTCGAACCACCGTGGCGCAGATGACAGATTATACCGGTCATTGAATTTTTCAATCACGATGCTCGCTTTATACGCGCCATCGTTCCTCGTACAAAGGGCATGCACAATCACGATCAAAGATCCTCGCATTGAAACACCGTGATCGCACGCCTTTCACGTGTCTCGGATTTACATACGGGGTTACGGCTCCATTCGCGGGGAAAATGAAATAATCTCGTTATGTAAATGGACACCCAGTGTCACTGCGCGTCAGCCTGCTTCGTCATGTTTCACCAGTTATTCACTCCCTCTGTCTCTATTTTCGTACGCGACAAAACCCGCGAGGAACGTCGAATCATCCGTGTCTTTTCACAGCCGCGCTCTCTACGCCTCGCGGTCGCGCCGCCCTCCGTTCGACTTTTGAAATACACGGAACCCCCTTAAAGACTTCCGTGCTCATTTAAATACAGGAATTTCTCTATTACCTCTTCCAACAGGTACCACTTTCCTCGACTCGTACCTTCGAGCAGGAACAACCTCATCGAGCGTACACACGATCCAACGAGAGGATTCTATCGGTTAAGGGGAGAGGCCCGTGCGTACCTCGAACGCGTGTTTTACTGCCTCCGCCGTGGCGGGCCGGATAATGAACGTTCGCGACAGCGGAGCGCGGCCCATAGGCGGAAAGAAGTTAATAGGAAGTTCTAAAGTTAATTAAGAAATGATAATAACTCAACCAGTCGTGGCAGCGTTCGTTATTTATACCCTGGCATCCGTGTAATACACGGTCGCCGGTGGATGCTGGCCAGTTCCATCGTAACTCGCGTGACAGTAGCACACGCAGCAAGATTATGACACCAGCTCGTTACTCGAATGTAGGCTTACGACCATTCAGCACGAGACATCGCGCCTGGCCTTATTACGAGTGCAACGCGCGCGATTCATCGTAAATTAACCGAACGAAGGGAGCAATCAGCAATCTCGCAATAGACCGACGAGGAGATAAGGCTCTCCTCGTTGAATCTCGTTTAAGGCGAGCGTTGCGTCTAAACGAACTCGCTGCCGAGGGAGACTCGTTCCTCGCGTTACACACTCCTCTCCTCCTAGTCGGAAATTCCACGTCCATTGTCCTGGGTCAGTGACGGCTGCGAAATACTTTTTCCTCCCCGTGCTATTGCCTTTTCTTTCCCTCTCTCTCTTTCTCCCCTCTTTTTTTTTCACCAAGATGTCGAGAGTTCGAGGGGATAAACGTGCAGGGAGTCGTTGGCCTTACCGAGAAAACTTTCTCTCTCCTGTTGCACGAGAGATGCATATGCATGCGGGCTGTGTCACGGAGCAACGTCACCGTCGTTGCTCCTGCGAATCCGAATGTTTTCGCTCTTTCATCCTCCACGCGCGCTATGCATTTCCCGTTTCGCGAACTCACGCCAATTAATAACGATTAGCTGTTGCTGTCCAGGGATGATGTATCGCTGGCTGGTTGTTACATTGATACGACCAGCGAGACGAATCCTGCTGGCATTTATTATTCGTCCCTTGCAGAAGCTTTCATCGAAAGGGGTTCGTTATTAAATTATCGATGTCAGATTGCTCTCAAGCGTTTCGATATCGTTTTCGATTGATTTTATATTTGTTTGTTTTTTGCGACTGGCAAATAATTGTATATAGCTTGACGTAATAATGCGCCGTAGAGCGAAATGGAATTTAAGTTAGTTGGCGATACTTCTATTATTTTATGCTGTTTACGAAAGCAATTAACAAATACTATTTTAATTGCGCAATTTGTTCTGCAAACAAGAAAGTTATGTACCTGATACTGTAGCTAAACAACACCGTTTCGCACGATGTTGTTTCACGGCCTCATAATATGGCAATGAATAATAATTAGCTATAATTGTTCGAGAATTATTTATTGTCGGCTAGTCGTTATACTGTGTTATCTAAATGTAGATCGCTTCGAGGCAGTCATAATTACTTAGGTGTACACGCAATGCACCGTGTATCGAAGATTTAAATATGGTGAAAGTTTTTGTTCGACTCACCACCTAACCGAAAAAACGACGAGCGTTTGTTAAATATTCTCTGATCGCGAATGTATGTCGCGCCGGGCGACACGAGATATGAATTCTTTCTCTTGTCGATTTTACGTCATCGAGTATTTGATCCATTCACGACGGATATCGGTCGCCAGGCGTAGCCTGGAATAAATAAAAACGCGTAAACAAAGATATTTTTTCCTTTTTCCATTTCGTACGCGATTGGTATTATCCCTCTGGTAGTTGGTATTTCGTTTTGTTACGCAAACGTTTGTTTATTCTGCATCCATTTCACGTTCTATACGTTGCTCTAGCGGTGAATATATATATATATATCTTTTCCATTTCTCTTCTTTTATTTCGTATCCACATTTCCTATTTTTCGACAGGGGCCAGCACACGCGAAACTGGGGGTGTTATGGATGAAAACGCGGAAGCGGAACGCGATTAACCTTAACGATCCGCTATTCATTTATATCGGGTCGTCATTAATGCGAGAGCATTGATAACCGAGAGCGCTTGTTAAGTGGCTGAGGCAGATGCGCGTTCTTCAAACGATTATACCCAGACGACACGCGATTACATTATGGATCGTTCGGTGTACTCTATTAGCAGGCAATTAATAAAACCGATAACCGAACGCGGAAAGTCGGTTGGCGCCAATCGCTCGACGATAAATGGTGAATGTAGGAAGGACGTTTCAGAGAAATCGATAATTAGCTCGTTTCTTTCGCCGTGTACCATTTCTCGGCATTGGTAAACCGGGAGGGAGGAACGTTTGCCGTCTGCCAACATTCATGAAACGCCGCTCAGAATTCACTCCTGTACTCGTACATCGAATACCTACTTTATACATCTCGCTGGTTCGCACCCTATCTCCTTCGACGATCGTTTTTAAATAGTTTCGGACACGGTCGACGTACATGCACACTTGTATCGAAAGCGATACAGTATTCTCGCACTAGGTTCGAAGAGCAAACGAACAAGCATGAGATCAAGCAGCTCGGCACTTACTACACTTGGAGGGTTAAACGGGAAGTCGGTGTAAACAGGTCCATGGGAAAATATTCGGTTAAACGCGCGTTGCCTTTTACTCGGAAAATCAAGTAATAATATGATACCACGGACGGGTACCTATATTATCTTCCATTAGCGAAATCTCATCGTGCCAGGCCTTAATTATCATTAACGACAGCGAAATCGATAGCAACCCTTCTCTCTCTCCCTTTCGGTGTACACGAAACTCATCAGGTTTCGTCCGATAAGCTACACGAGACTGCGGAATAATTCGCAATAAGGCAGAATCCGTGAACCATACCTGGCCATTCATGAGAAGTTCGTACTTTTTTCAAAAGCCGGTGCCAGCGCACGCGCGATACTCGCATGTAAATTTCTACGCCGCGTCCTACCCCTGCGAAGATTCCTCTCTCGCTGAAACGAGGAAACGTGGTTGTACAGAAATTGCTTTGCCGTGTTTCGCCCGCGCTCTCGCGACGATCCCCCCACGTCTTTTTCCTCTCCATTTTCTTACTTCCTTCGGTCACCCACACACGCCGTTCGCCAACAGGCGCGGCGGTCTGCCACATGAATGGAATTCGGCATCGAAATGTAACACGCGCGGCCGTCTATTTCACTTTCGACGGGGTGGTTGCGCGCCCGAACTCCCCGATTTCACGGCAACGCCGACCGACCTGCGATTACTTTTCTTCCACTCGCACGAACTTTCTGTTACATCGATTCGATACGGCACGCCGTACGGGAGCGTAAAGAACGAAATGTTGGCAAATACCACTGCGACATATCGACGTATATGCGACCGGTGTTACGTCTCTCTGGAGCTCTCCCCCGTGACTTTTCATCGCAACGTTCTCCATTTATAAATGAATCGACGTATCCCGAGAAGAGATCGTATTTTACAATAGAAGACCGAAGGGAATTCCGTAAAACGATATCTACTGTACAGGTAAACCGTATCACATAGAACAAAAAAACTATAAATTAAAAAGGGTATCTTTAATACAAATTGAGTTTGAAATTTAATGTTCTTCCGTTTGCGCATGGTTTCCCATGATTTACCCCAAACGGTGCCTCCTACGGCTCGAAACTAAAAGGACCCCTTGAAGATCGTTTAACTTTGCAAACCCTCGGTGTCAAAGCGACCCTAACTCGAACTTATTTCAAACCTGATAATCAAAAGTGAGAGTGAAAGCGAGCCGGAAACGAAACACTCGTAACTCTTCCGGATAGATGGATTTACACGTTCGATTAAACATTTACCGGGCGGCGGTTCAGCGCGAGCGCACGCGAAAGCAACGAATTCGTCATCCGAAAGTTTTTCCACCCCTTTGCGCCCCTTTAAGGAGCAGCGTCGCGTGCCCGTGGCCGCGACGTCGCGACGTCTGAAAATTCTCTCGCTTAAACCCCTCCCCGGGCCTACCCCCGGCAACAGTCCCTTAGTTTCTGCCACTGTCGAGGAATATTAATTACGACCACTTCACAAAAGACACCGACCGGAAGTTTTTGCCGGCTATCAAATGCAGAACGGGTTAATTAAATCCTCGGCGTTGGCGGCACGCAAAGGAACCCGCACAATACCCCGGTTAGAACATATCCAGCCTCCGGTTTAATTAGGAGCGGGGGCGAATGTCGCGACTTGCCCCCAAAAATGTATGAAACAGGCGTCGCGGCCCCGGCGTCATCTATCGCGCGTTCGAATCATCCGCCGTCACGCGCGGACGCGTATTCATGCATCACGATTATCGGCGGCTGACGCACACATTCTTGGGGTTTCTTTGATCGCGGCGTTGCAGGAAGCGCAATAAAATCAAGTGGAATTACCGGCGCCGCTGCCTGTATGCACCTGACTTTCAGAGTTTATTTCTGGATGCGCCACGCGATTACACGGGGCAACGACGTTTCTCTTTTCTTTTCTCTTTTTCTGGTTTTTTTTTTTGTTTCATTTATACTCGTTCCCTCTTGCGGAAACGTGCACGGGAAAATTGCAGCGCGAGCTTTCCCAGCTCCGTAATTTCGCTCTCGTTGCTTAAGTTGCATTAATTTCGACGACTAAACCGAACGAACGTGGTTTCCCATTCGAGTCGCTTGCGGTTTCGAAACAACCCCCGATCGTACTCTTTGCTCGTGATCGGCGAGATCGCGAAGTCGTCGCCGGATAATCAAGTTAATTAGGCGATACTATCGATGGACGGTTAGCGAGGATTGATTTCCACCGACCTACAGACAGAACCCCATAAGCGTAATTGGATAGAGAATACCGGCGCACAGTTTATATTGATCGGAATGTTCACATCAACGATGTAATCATATTTGTCCAGGCATGCTTTGGAACCCATTCCATTGTGTTTGCTTAATAATTATGGATCGATTTTGGTATTGGATAATATTGACCCCTGTTACTGCCGCATATCACTTCATTGCGGTGCATAAATGGATAACGGGGAACCGTAATCTAGTGCAATCTAGTCGATAGGCCAAAAATCATGTCGTTAGGCTAACCACTCCCGGATCGCGTGCTCGTCATTGAATATCGCATCGAACTCGCGAACGAACGCGTTCATCTACGCGCGTTCGTAATTTTGATAAATCCTTTAATTTTTGTTCCCATTTCCTACGATACCTCGTACTTCGTTTATAGACTCGTTTATTATGAGAACAATGTAAACGGGAAATAACAACGGTACGTTGTTATCGGAAGCTGTTCCAGTTTATGTGCCAAAAATGATCGGCGAAATTTAACACGACCCGCTGCTGCAGCCCGTGTTTACTCGCGTAGCCATGGCAAGTTTTAATTAACGAGTCGAGCGGCGCGAGGGGCTGTTGCAGAAACCTCGATGCACCACCCCTGTGCCCGCCATAGCTGATCACTCCGGAGGTATGTAACTTGGCGTGCATACATGTACGCGACGACGGTGGCCTATAAACCCTTCAGGGATTACACGTGCAGATGCGCGTAAACCCGGAGCTAGATAGTCGCTGGACATCGAGCTTTAGTTATTTCGTTCATCAAAAACACGCGGATTAACGGGTGAAGATTTTCGCGTGCATCGCGCTGGAAATGGCTCGCGTCCATTTCGTATCGCTCTCGACTAATCTTCCGGTAGCTCCATCAAACGATTTTTATCGAGAACTATTTGCGAATTGCACGGAATCGTTAACGAGAGGAAAATATAAATAACCTAATCTCTGATAGGATCCGATGATGTTTCGTTCTCTCCAGGGATTTATCCATCCGCAGCACGCTTGTCACGTTTACTTGGACCGTTAGTTGTGCATTTTCTACCCTCAGGTTTGCGATGCGTCAATATTGACGGTCAAGCGTCAGCGAGTATGACGCCAATAGTACAGTTGGTCGCAGAGCTATCTTTGTTAATAAATTAGCAGTCGAAATTCGCGAAACTCGTCGAGAGACGTGTGGGTGGCGTATATACGAATGTGCAAAAATTTATCGAGCCTTTCACGAGCACCCTGTACACGGTGGCAATGGGGTTCGCTGGGCATGTCGAACGGCGAAAAGTGTTCGTCCGCTCGGCAGGGAAGGTGTTACACGTATCCCAGGGGCAGCGGTGCATGTCGGGCTAATTGATTCCCAACGACGACGCGCACGTGTCACGCGTCATCAGCCGCACCGTGCATATGCACACGATCTCCGCGCGTTTTATGCATACGAGGCTCGAATTCAGCCGTGTTTCGCTTCGCCAACTAATATTTAAATGAGGTTGGTTCCTTATTCTATTTACTACGGGGATCTAAGGTGTCCGCCAACCGGGGCGAATTTTTAAATGTCGGATAAACTGGCGAACCAGGCACCACGAAAAATAAAGCACGAAATGCAGTGTACGCGTTCGCATTTTGGTGGTACGTTAACTTTCGAAAAAAGTTTGTCCACCTGCTTCTATAGCATCCTGTGCTTGGAATATGAATAATAATCGACATTGTATCGCCAACCACTTTGGTATTAAAATACGTCTCGTATTACCAGACACGGATGAGAACGATAATTTACTAGAAACTCGTAGTCTCCCGTGTTATACATCGATCGACGTTTTCCCGGTGCTAACTGCTCTGGCACCGATGAATTAACTGATCCCGAGCGACAAGTGTTTGCCGTTCATGCGTGACTACGATCCACGTTACACGGGGAAGATATTAACGCGCCCAAGCTACAAGTCCGTTTCCTACCGTTATCTTCGATCGTCCCGTGTTATTAATGAACTCACAATGGGAACGGGTTGTGCGTACCCCCGACGGCTATACGACGTGTAATAAGGTATTATCGCCGTGCCTCCATTGTCATCGCTAGAAACCTGGCTGCCTCGACCTCTTCTCCCGAGATTCACGAGCAAGTTATACGTTTCTCGTCGCCTGGCTACCAGCGTAATTCATTTTTTCCCCGTTTCTCATTTTTCTGTTTCTCATTGGTGAACTTCGTTTCGAAACTTGTAATCCCTTAGATTCAATGTAGAACCGTCGAGGGTAGCGTTCGCGTATATACGCGTGTATATATTTCGTTCGACGTGCAAGCTGCATTTTATTAGAATAGTTTGCCCTAAGTTTTTTAATAGGGCCCTGCCTGCACGCGTACACGGAGCAGTCTTTTCTTTTGCAACGTTACGTAGCCGTAAGGTGGAGTAACTTTTCTTTTACAGTGAAACTCGAGTTCTAAGTAAAGGACGTCGTGTAGCAAAAACTGCCGGTGAAATTTTCGTCGTTAACGTGTATCGAGACAAGTGTACATAAGAGGGAGGTGGAGGGTAAAGTGATGTAATTTTTCCTCAGCCATTAGTGTAGCGTCATGTACGTCGAGGGAGGCGTGGTACAGAAAATCACTGGATATGGCCACGAGTGAGGGTTGCCGGAGACAACGCGATTCCCTGCCAATATCCTCCTGCCTCTGTCTCTTGCTTGGCGAAAGAGATTCCAATTGGATGTACAATAAACTTTCCGGTGGAGGAACCTTCGATGAACGCGCGTCTATCGGTGAACGAACCAAAACGACTATCACGATAAATAAACGCGGGGAACGGATAGAAAACTGTAATAAATATAAAGACAACGATCTATCCTTTGCGCGAGCAATAGAAAATACGACGTAAAATCCCTCTTTAAGCGGATCGTATTTTCCGCTTCCGCAATATTTCTTTCGTTCTCCGAGTGGAAACAAACCATCGGGAACAGCCAAGTCGATCACAGCACGCGCGTGTTCCCACCGGTGATGCCGGGAAATCTCGGTCTGAATCGTTCAACCGCGGCTACAGCGCACTACCGGAAACACGACGGTAACTTTCGACGGACGACCAGGCCCAGCACCCGGTTCCACCCCGCTATTTCGACTACTGCGCGATATTTTGCCCTTTCGTTAAGCGACGAAAGCCACGTGATTAATGGAGTTCGGTTACCGCAGGGTTTTCATCGCGGCGCCCCGACAGCCACGTCAGTCAGGAGTTTCGTGAACCGCGATACAAACGCGTGGAAACGGAAAGGTTTAACGGGTGAAAGGAGGGGAGCGCGGGCGGAATCGCGCGATCGTTTGCGCAAATCGTAAATACGCGCGGACAAACGCGTTTTTGTAACAGCGAGCACCGTCGCCAACCCCGTGGTGTAACTTAAAAAAAGGAACGGAAAGGAGAAACTACGACACGACCGGATGTAGACGGGGAGGGAAAAAAATCGTACGTGTGGGTGTGTCGCGCGTGCAGAAGCACCGCGCCGCTACGTGTCAATAGATACCGTTCTAATGAAGAGTATCTTTGCCCGCGCGACCCCTCGATCCCACAAAACACCGTCTTATAAACGCGGCGACGCGCGTTCGAAGGTTCCTGCGCGCACCCTCTCTGTGAGCCTAGCCACGACCGACACGCGGAGTAACCAACCCCGTCTACACGTTTCCCGTAAAAAGGAAGACGCGACTGCGGGGTAACGCGCTCGTGTGCGCGCGTACGCGATACAAAACACTTTTATACGAGACTGCATCGGCAGCTATATGATCCATGCGCGAGCGACCCAGGCCCCTCCGGCTCCTTTTCACGAGTGCACATAATGCGATCTCATTTTATTTTGCGCCTCCCCGTTATCGTCTGCGTTCGTATAACGCCGCCGGCTGGCATCCATGAGGGAACGGGGATGAGCGAGGGAGAGAGAGAAAGAGAGAGGAAAAAGAGGAGGAACCCCCCGTCCCTTTTTCAACGCTTCCTCGTCTTCGCGTAAACCAAAGTCAAGTGGATTTTTCGCCGGCATTCTTGCACTCCCATACACAACCACGAGCACGAGGTTGCTTGTGCCTCAATTTCACGGGAATCGTTGCCAGTCTGACTCTTTTTCCGTTGGATCGTCGAATGGTATCGTGAAATGAAACGAGGGAACACCAGGAATATGTAATCGCATTGGTATTAACGAACGGAGGGATATAGGGAATATTTGAGGGGAATGCCATGATTAGCGAAAGGTTGAGTTGATGAATCTTTTTTTTTCGAAGAGTACCCTCAATCATTTATTAAAAATCTGTTTGTGAGTGCTGAAATCTTCCTGCCTTAACTGTTCATAATTAGAACTTTGTTTGCTGGTCAGCTCGATACGAACGCAATGGTATCGGCGATAAAGTGCAAAGGTACAGTCAATATTCGTCCAAACGTGAGTCACTATCGATAGAGCAAAGCGCATAGATAACGAACGGCGGCTCGCGGTGGCTCGGATCGTTATCGATCGCCGCAACGATAATCGACAGGTTAACGATCGACGTGGCTGAGCGTATCGCGGAAAACAACGCGCCCCGTCGCTATTGATTGTTACGTTGGGGTCCTAGGCTGACATCGTTCGGAGCGGAGCCGGAACGCATTGGCCGGAAGAAGATGGATACAACATGCGAAAGCGTATGCTGCCCGACCCTCGACGTAACAAATTGTTTATTGCCACATGCTCCAGCTCTCACACCGTACGGAAATGGGGTTGGGTGGCCGCGACGCCTGCCCCGCAAACACCCGATGCCAATCTTCGCCCATTGCTGTACCGGAGTCCTGCCTTGCTCTGGGGTTGCCGCAGTACAAACGTGGAAACGTTCGCGCGCGTCTGCACGGTTCACAAGGTGGGATACGAATACCATAGGGAGGGTTAGGCAAGTTGGTAACCGCGGTCCATTACAAAAAGTCGGGAAAGGATCGTTGTTTTCTTTTTTATCTCTTCTACCCCCGCCTTTATTATAGACGGATCACGCGCGAACCCGGGAGGGCTTATAATACCTGCGTGTATGCGCGCACATACATACATGCATGTATTTCTTTTCTCCTTTTGTTCGCCAGCACCGCGACCGAGGGTGGTTGAACGCGAGGAGACCGACCGGACCAAGAATACTCCGCGATATTCTCCTTGTGCATCCAGATATCCGTGTACAGAGGGAGAGAGAGAGAGAGAGAGAGACAGAGAGAGAAATAGAGAGTTTCGTACGGGAGTACGCCATTATGAGAGGCAGCAAGGACGCCGGTCTACCCGAGGCATTTGAAAGATTTCAATTCCAGGATGGGTCTCGCGGGTAGACAGAGTAATCGTCGGGGATCAGGTATTCAATATCGGGGAAGACTGAAATAATCGTCGACGGGGCGAAGGTTCGACACACCGACTTTAATTCAATCAACCGGTCGAGTTTCTATCACGATTGATCAATATTTGGCCCCGGCGATAGTTTCCCGGTGACGGTCTCTCGGCGTACAAGTTCTCGCAGCAACGCGGTGCCGCAGGGAGGACGTGTCTGTGAAGACATTTCGCGTCGTCGATCTCGAGAGATTTCTGCATGAGGATAGCCACTCGATAGCCAATCGATACAGAGGGAAGAAGGACAAGGGAGAGGGCAGGACAGGGTCAGGGCACCGGTGCGGACAGTTAAGCCAGCAGCTTTGCTCGAGGACCCTCGATAAGGAACTTGGAACAAACGAGCGTGCACTGGCGAGCAGAGGGCCGCGTCCTCGAAGGCTAGACGCTTCGCCAAGGCGAAATAGGCGGACAAAGAGGCGGCGAACGAAGGGGAGCTGGTTCGAGGAACAGGACGCAGGTGAAGGCGAGGCCGACAACGGCAACAACTGCAACGAAGGCGGGCTCCTCGATTCACCGGACAGTTGTTATCTTATTACTGATATCGCATCGCCGCCGTTTGCGCCTCGCCCCGGTTTTCGTCCCCTGTCCTGAACAAATGTTTGCACCGCACTGTCGCGGACAGATAGTGGCGCAAACCGGTAGACCGGCTCCAGCGGAGGACTCGCTTCCTGTTTCGCCTCGAGCACGGCCCGTCGCAGGCGTACGTACCTGAACGCACACCGACTCGCGGGGCGTACGAGTAAACGTAGACAAACGGGGCCACGATGAGCCTTCGATACCTTGCGTTATGTGGGTTAGAACGAGTTATTGCCTTTCGAAAGTTTCCAGCTAGTCGGCTCTTTCCGAAAGGACTTCCGGAACCGCGCACGCGCTCAACCTCCACCCTCATGATGCATTATCTCCAGGGGATGCATCGTATATACGCGGCCAGACACAGCTGGTTCCTGGTCTTACCCGGATCGAACTTGTCGCGCATACGGTCCCAGTTTGCCCCGATCGTTCGTTTCGTCGATACCGTTTAAGGGGAGAAAAAAACTGTAATATATAGCGGGAGCTTACTAGAAAACATTGGATAAAATGCACTCGATTGCTAACAATGGTGGGTCCACGGTTAACCAAGCAGGGGAATATAATATGATATCGCGAACGGTACCTTAACCCATTCGCGCAGAATAACGAGCCAGACTCGTGCACAAGTTGCTCGATTATGCAAATCCTGTCGATAATAACTACGAAATAAGCAATGCACGAGTGAGTTGACAAGCGAGACGGAAATGTTAAGTGGAAGATAGCGAAATTCTACAATTCTAAATCCGATTTCCGCAGCCGTTATTTCCATTTCTAATAGACTGGTCTTTTAAACGACCAATTTTATCGCATGATAGGGGGGGGGGGTGGGGGTGGAGGGTTGCACGAAATTGCAGCCACTGCAAAAAAACAACCACCTCGTCAGGCATCGCGGTACAAAAGGAGGCCTCGGTGAACGCATATTTCAGCGATACATTTTTTTAAATATTCCACGGCGAGCTCTTTCAGGCGGTTCCCGTGCGTAACGTAACACCGATAGGTGTGCAGGGTAAACGAACGCTTTCATAATGGGTTAATGCAGGCGCATACATAACGCGGGCCGCGCATCGTTCTTGTTACTTTGACGCGTATATCCACTTTTGCGCGTGGCAAGATAACGCGTAGGCAGTTGACGTTTTACGGGGAAAATGCTCGCGTACATTTTTTTTAGACCCGCGATACATGGTCCACGGCGCGGAAACGTAGTTAGCATCGATAAATATAACACCCTCCGGTAAGCAGCGTGCCACGAGCGAGAACGGTATCGGGTGAAAAAATCATATCTCGCCTAGAGTAGTCGTAAGAGAATGATGTATCGGTGTTTAGGAAACATTTCAGGCGTGAAAGATACGGCACGCGTGTTAAACCAGGCGTCCGCGCGCGAAGATTATCTACCGGTGCCAAGAATACGCCAATTTAATAGCTCCAAAAAGTATACCGTTCCTCACTTTGTTCGCGCAATGATCGATGGTGCCGGTTGGTTTAGCATGCATTCTGTATGCAACGAAACTGGCGCGCTCCAGTCGAGTGGCATCGATAATATTTTCGCGTGGAAACCTGGCTTTACCTGGTAGAAAAGAAATTTCACGGTAGAGCATCTCGAGGCCGCCGCGTGTTTCATGCCCGAGTTGCAGGATCGATTTGCGGTTTGAAAGCGGCGAGTAGACCCGTACGCGCGTGCTGGGGATACCAGTTTTATGTAACGTTGTACACCATTGCGAGTCTTAGACGGGCCGCAGGTTCTATTGATGGAACTGGATCGCGGTACAAGCCTGACGCGCTTTTCTCGTGCTGTACGACAACTCGAAATAGCGGCGCGCAGTGACGCGACGCGATGGGGAAGCGGTCGCGGAACTATTTGGAAAGCCGCCGAGATGCGAACTGCTCGACGAAGACGAGCGCGTATACGGAACAACTGTCACCCCGCGTCCAATGATAGGCGATCTTGTAACCGGACAGGTGCTGGGTTCGCAGCTTCCTAAATTAAGCAACCTCGATCTTTAGTCGACGAAGAATCGTTCGCAGCGTATTTAGCTGTTCCCCATTTCCGAAATCCACGCGTGGGACTCTTGACGCGATGGAGCGTAGAGCCTCGTCGTTGCCACGGTTACTCGTCCGATTAAACGATTTTTATTATTCCTCGTAATCCCCGAAAGAGACCCGGATACCGTGCGGTACAGGTGATAATATTTTCTCCCCGCGGTGAGTCGGAGTAAAGCACCGAGCACTCAACTAAACAAGCGCAAGCCTTTAATTATTTGGAGCAATCTACTCCGGGTAATGGACTCTTGCGGTGCACGTATGAAACGGCACCGTTTCGCTCTCTCCGCGCGAGAACGAAACAAAGAAGTTTGACATATTAATGGTAGCGACGATTAAAGCAACAATTACTCGACTGTAATAACCGAGCCGTGCCGCGAGATCCTCCCGCTCTGATACCGGCTGGCCCTCGTTTATCGCGAAATCCCTATAAAAATGTTTACGACAAAGCCGGGACCACGGGCGGCTGAAATCGACGTGTTAATCGCACGCGATGCTGCGACAGTACGCCGCGCGCGAAATGTGACCGTAATCTCACGCGCGTGATCACTCGGCGAACGGGACGATTATTCACTATGTGCCCTGAGCCGTTTCAACGTGACGATGTCGTTGCACGCAATTACTTCGGCTCTCTCGCCGGGGTGCTCGATAAATATTTTGTTCGAGCGAAATTAAGGTTTCGGTATGCCGTTACGCTGCACGTTACGGCGCCTGGTTAAAGTGTCGCGGTAAATTGCGCCCTACTATGCCTCCGAGATGACCCAGTGTCACCGTTCGTTACGTGGGACGAGCTTATAATTGCTCCGACACGGGGTAAGACGCGAGCTGTCCTCTCGTGATGGAGTAGACCCTAATAAACGTCTCGACGAGCGTACCAGGATCTTTGGAAAATTGCGTGGCATATAACAGTCGAGCGAAAACGTCGGCTAGCGCGAAATTATTTTACGCGAGCATTTCCCTTCGACAAGAATCGAGCCTGAACGTCGGGAGAATGTTCGTCTTACGCGATAAAGATTTCGCTCGAGATTTTCGACTCGATTTTGCGGGAGGAATCACATCCTTTTCCGGCTCCACCGCGATATTGGAAGCTCTTTGTATGCCCTGGATGGAACGTTGCGTGAAAAGCGTGGATTCATCGTCGAAGGCCCGAGATTGTTCGATCGGAACGGTGATGACAGTCGACGAGAAACGTTCCGGGGGAGAAGGCTCGCGCCAACGCCAGGCCAGCGGAGGGTTGGTCCCGCGGATCGACAGAGGAATTTCGGCGCTGCTCGTTGTTTGCCGTCGCGTGTTTGTTGTTTCCACTGGCGCAACGGCCTCGGATAATTCCGAAATAATTACGCTTTTAATTAGGTAACGCTGAAAACGGATTGCTAATTTTCATTTAATTTCTGCCTTGTAACGCGTTCTATCCGATCCCGCGCCCCGTAACCGTGCGTTCGAGAATTTATCATCGCGAACGCACGCAATTGAACTTTCGCGAATATTTCACGAGATATGCGAACAATTTTCCCCCCGACTCATCCTTAATGAAAGCTTATTAACTATTATCGCCACCATAAATCCAGCTGCGTAGTTCCTCGAATGTATTGAGTCATGGAGGGTTCGCGCATCGCTTCGTCAAACGGAAGGCGGGGGAGTGAAAAAGGAAGGGGCGGGAAAGGCGGACAGTCGGAGAGGGCTCGCAAAAAAACCTCGTATCTGCGAGCGCGCGCGTTTCTCTACGTTCTAAATCATTGTTCTACTAGGAAACATCGATCCCAATTGTTCTCTGTGGACGCCGGTTATGAATTCGAGGTAGGGAACTCGAAAAATCCGAGCGCCCCTGACGGAACGCAATAAGAGATAAAAGTCAATATTCGGAATTCGTAACAATTCTATAGGAACGGGAGCGTTACGCGGTTTTGTATCCCCCGGGCGGCCGTTCCGTTCCGATCCGTTCCTCGTTCTGCATCGATAAAATCCGTTAATTAATTCACAAACGCACAAAGTGAATACCAAATCGTCGCTCGCGAATTCCTATCCTGCTTGCGGTTTCATCGTTCCGCGCGTTACAATATAAACCTACCCCCCCGTCGAATGAAAATACAGTCGCGGCCGTGCCAGGGGAAAGAAACGCGGCCGCGGCGGAGCGATGCGCGGGGAGAGGGATGAAGAGGAGCGAGAAGAGAAGCGTTGCTCCGAAAATACGCACTTCGGGAATGCATCAAAGGCACCGGGCCGGACGGTGCATATTCACTCGGCTACGTTAATTTGATTGTTCTGTTTATTTCTCGTAAATGAAATTAAAATAGCCGGACTTCCCATGACGGGGCCCCCCGTGGCGGAGGGGGGAGGGGACGCGGAGTTTCGGCGACAGTGAATACACCGGGAAAGAGAGAAAAGGCGGGGGCGAACGGGGAAGGTAAAAAGGGAAAAAGAGGGAAGGGTGAACGCGCGGGGGCGGTGGAAGCTTATTGCGACTCCACCTTTTTAATTAA